>NC_080704.1:20564498-22964498 GCF_030445035.2 Dasypus novemcinctus | reverse complement strand
TACCTTAAGGGATCCTTCGAAGGGCAGGAGGGCTAAATTTTTACAATTAAATATCACTGTGCATTGTAATAAAGGATGATGGTAAATTATGAACACTTTAGTGAAATTATCAATGGTAGTATGACTCTTCTAGCATTCATTTTCTCCAAGAGCAAGTTGTTTATTTTTTCATTTATGCTTTGTATTCCTTTATTTGCTAACAAAATGTTTACAGAAATAATGGAAGAATACTGAAATAAAAATTAAGTGCATAGATCACCAAGCAACATTTGTAGAAGTAGCAGCAACTGAATGTGTAAACTCTTTAGCATGATACTATAATCATTTCTTAGACGGCCTGCTTATACTCAGTGTAAAGCGGCGTTATTAAGTAATAAAACATGAGCAGAGGTGAAGGATGATGTAATAATTCACACATTTACCACTTTGTGCCATTTGAGCGTAAGTCAAGGGACATCTATACTACTAAATGTGTTTTATTAAGCAACAATAAAGAGTCCTGGGAGATTCTTTTGTAATTCTCAATTTTAAATAAGAGTTAAGGAAAAAGAATTATTTTTAACAACACGGAAATCCACTAGCACTTTTTAAAAATATACCCTTACTGTTCAAGTAAGAGGTAAATGACACTTGAGGGAGTGAGGCTGGTTCAAGGGCATAATGGCAGTGATTCCTAGGGACGCTGTGCTTCGGTGTGGACTGACGAGTTCCTTTTTGGTTCTTGGGACTTTTAGGATTCTGTATGTGGGGTTTATTAGAAGGAAAATAACCTAAAGTTCTTTTTCAGGGTGTATCTGAATTGTTGAAGATAATTTGTGTAACAGTGCGTGTGAGTCAGGGACAGAAATAGTTCGAGGACCACTGGTTTAAGAGTTTCAAGTACAATATGATTGAGTCTCTTAAGCCATTGTGTTAGTTTCCAAGGGCTACTAAGGCAGAGTACCCCAAACTGGATGGCTTAAAACAACAGAAATCTATTGTCACATAGTTCAGGAGGCTAGAAGTCAGAAATCTGTAGGAGAGTATCCTTCCTTGCCTCATTCCTAGCTTCCGATGGTTTACCAGCAATCCTTGGGCTTCCATCTCTGCCTCAGTCATCACAGGGCTTTCTCCCCTGTGTCTGTCTGTCTGTGTCCAATGCCCGCCTTCTTAGAAGGACACCAGGCATAATGGGTCAGGGCGCACCCTCATCCAGTTTGACCTCATCTTAACTAATCACAGCTGCCAAGACCCTTTCTCCAAATAAGGTCACATTCACAGGACAGGGGATTAGGATCTGAGCATGGCTTTTAGGGACACAAGTCAACCCCTTACACCAATGTCTCATAACTTTACCGGCAAATTATCTCTAAAGGCACAGGAGAGTAAATTCTTACAAGTTCACCCCACCTAAGAGTCTGGGGGCTTGGTTCAAACGCAGCCTCTGTATGTTGGGCCAGTGCCCCAGAAACAGACCTGGAGGTTAGAATTTGTTTAGTTTCTCGGGGAGTGATCCCAAGAAGCACCAATAATGGGAAAGTGAGCCAGGGAAGGGATGGTAGCCAATCCAGGGTGCATTCATGTGCAGACACCAGTGTGGGCAAGTGGGGTGTGATCCCACTAGGGATGTCTGGGAGATAGGATAGACCATAAGTCCAAGTTGACCCTCCTCCAGCAGGGCGAAGGAAGCTGGGCTGTTAAATTCCAACTCCACTCATCATTGGCTAAGGACTTCCTAGGGTCGTTAACTCTCTGGGACTCTGGTCAACAGAAAGCCCTCAGGCAAAAGAGTCACAGGTGCTTGCAGTAGGACACCTATTGGATCGGCCTATACGGGAATGATGAGTGCCAAGGGGACATGGGTGGGGTCCGACCAGTATGCTACACTCTGCAAGCGTGAAATTTCTCTCAAATCTCATAATTTATCATAAAAATTCATACTACCTTGGCGTGTAATTTCATTATAATCTTCAAGTTAAAATGATGCTTCAGGAATATGAACCGCATTGTCCTCTGACTTCAAGTACCTGTCCCTGACAGGCCATTGAGACCCTAGCCTTAGCACTTTCCTGTTTAAGGAAGCTGAGAGCAGGAAGTGCCTAGAGGCCAGACTTAACTGATAATCAGCTTCTGGCTACACCCGTTTGGGCATGGAGGGGGAGCTGGCTATCTTGGCAAAACCTCTTTGTACAGGCTTCACTGGGGAGTACACTCAGTTAATGCCTCCCGTTCAGATTTTCCATTTCCCATAGCATTTTCCGTTCTTCATAGCCCCATAGAGCCTCAGCTTTTGCTGTCTTCCCTCTCTCAGAAGTTGAGACCTACCTTTGTTCCTGCAGGCTTAGACAGCCAATTCTAGCCCATTCATTAAAAGTTCTCTGATTTTATGCCTCAGTTCAGGTTTCTTGGCATCTGCCAGCCTTGGCCACAGACCCCAGGTCTGGAGATCAAGCCTCTGTCTCATTTCCAAAACTCTCTTCTCACCAAGTGCTCCAGTTCTAATATCTAAGTTCTGTCTTGGTCCCTGGGTCTGAATTCCTATCTTGGTAATCTGCCTAATCACCCAAAGCCTTCTAGTACTATGGCTATCTGTTCCAAAATTCCAGCAGGTGACCCTGCTACCGGCTTACCTTAACTGCTGGTCTACCTAGATTCATCCATCTGTTCCCTCCCCACATTCCTTTTAAATGCCTGTGGCCAATTCGTTGAAACTCCTAGGTATCATCCCTTAGTCTCCTGGTGCTAGTTGCTTGCCTGGAATTACATGTCTTTATGCATCCCATAGCCACTCCATCCCCTTGCTCTTCCATGCCTAAATGTGATGACAACTCAACATTTCTACACCCAGAATAGAAATGCTTTTGTAAATCGTCCTGTTAAATGATCCTCAGTTACCAAGTTTGAATATACCATCAGTCTCCAGGCAAGACCCCAAATGAATCAAAAAGGAAGTTAAATAATTTGACTAAGTCAATTAAATATCTTTATATTATCACAAACACGGTTCATTAGAGAGCAGAATGCAAAATGTGAATTTATTGCTCTCTGCAAAGAACATCTCTGTGGAAACTTTGGGGGCACACTGGTGAACGTAATTCTCGCTCCTTAGGGGAAAATTACGATAAACAGAACTCAACAGAATCTTTACATTATCACTTTGGTTGAGGGTCTTGGCGTGTAGTCAAAGAGGAAAAGGCAAGGACAGAAAAAGAAAAGAATTTCATGGCAGGAATTCACCTTACAAAAAGGTTTTCAAATTATGCCCTGAGTTCAATCTTTTCTTAGAAAAAAATCTGGTATTGACATTTAATTTTTCCTTTTTACACTTGTACCTACAAGTACAATTTTATTACAAAATGTATAAATGTGATAATATCATGCACATTTGGATTGTTGGGACAGGTTTTTTCTTCTCCTGTTCAGCTACTCTTCTCTCTCCTCATCTTCTTCATCCCCCACCCTCCATATATAACCCCTTCCAAATAATTCATGTAAACAACCCTAGTCCATGACCATATTTTTTTCCCCAAGCTCATATAGTCAAATACAAGCATTTATATACATATCTGTACATATACAGGCATAAAAGGTTATTTTGTTTACTGTTTAGAAAGATGGGCTTATGTTATACTTTTCTGTGTCTTGTTTGTCTCATTCAACAATACCATTTGGAAATTCCTCCAAGTTAGCTGGCATAGCTATCATTAATTTTTTAGCTGACTGCACAATATTCCATTGGGTAGATACACCATAATTTATTCACCCCTGTTGATAGGCATTCACTTTGATAACCACCTTCTACCACTACATACTCTGTGTGTGTGTGTATGTGTGTATGCACGCACATGTGAGTGTGTGAATTGTTATTCTTACTTCTAGAGTTGGAGAGTTGGAGTCCCTGAGAAAGGATGTCTGGGTCAAGGGGCATAGATATTTTACATTTTGATAGAAGTTGCCAGATTGTCTTTCAAAAAGCTGTAACAGCAGGTCAAATTTCCTCCAGCAATGAATGAATGATCTTTTCCCTGCATGCAACCAGCAATAAGTTATAGAGTCTTTTTAATTTTCTACCAGTTTCGTGAGCAACATCTTATCATTTATTTGCATTTCCCTTTGCTAAGAGCATCTTTTAATGTTTTGTTGACATCTGGATTTGCTTTTTTGCAAATTGCCTCTAAATCTTTGGCCCAGTTTTCTATTTGCTGAGAAATTATAGGCATACAAGAGAAATGTAGAAGACTTAGAATATATAACTGCAATTATTTTATATTTATCTTCAAATTGCTTAATCTACAAAGAACATAGTTAGAACATATAAAGTGAAAACTGATCCAGATTACAAAATATTTTTCAATTGTTCAATAAAACATGTGTACTTTCAAAAATTAAGTTACTAAATTGGGAAACGGCCCAGTGGTTAGGGCGTCCGTCTACCACATGGGAGATCCGCGGTTCAAACCCCAGGCCTCCTTGACCCGTGTGCAGCTGGCCCATGCGCGGTGCTGATGCACGCAAGGAGTGCTGTGCCACGTAGGGGTGTCCCCCGCGTAGGGGAGCCCCACGCACAAGGAGTGCACCCCGTAAGGAGAGCTGCCCAGTGCGAAAGAAAGTGCAGCCTGCCCAGGAATGGCGCCGCACACACAGAGAGCTGACACACAAGATGGTGCAACAAAAAGAGACACAGATTCCCGGTGCCGCTGATAGGGATAGAAGTGGTCACAGAAGAACACACAGCAAATGGACACAGAGAGCAGACAACTGGGGGGGAGGTAGGGCAGGGAAGGGGAGAGAAATAAATAAATAAATAAATCTTTTAAAAAAATAGAAGACATTTTTATGTCTGTCTGGTGCTGCTGTTTCTCCAGATATATTGTTTGTCCAATAACTTTAGGCCATGTACCATTTTTACAATTTTATATAGTCAAATGTACCCAAGTGAAGAAGTCTCATCCACCCCAGCTTCTATATATATAGTTTTCTAGGTTTTCTAACATGATGTTAATTATTGTAATTTTTACATTTAAATATTTAATCCACCTTAAATTTATTTTTGTATGCAATTTATAAGGTCCAATTTCATTTTCTTTTAGATGCACAAGCCAATTGTGCCTGCCCCATTTATCAAATGATACATTCTTGCCCTACACTTCTTCCTTCTCTTTCATAAGTCTCCCTTCTTTGTCACAATTCCTTCTTCTCCCTCACAAGTCTCCATTCTTTGCCACAATTCCCCATTTTCTCCCACAATTCCTTGTCTTGCTTACAACTCTCTCACACAAAATTCCTCACAATTCGCTGTCTCTCACACAAAATTTTCTGTCTCACAATTACCATCTCTCCCACAATTCTCAGTCCTTTTCCATAATTCTGTCTCTCCCAAAATTGATTCTTTTTTTCCCACAATTCTGTTTTCCCCACAATTTCCTGTCTCTCCTACAATACCCCTTCTCTCCCTCAACTTCCTGCCTCACCCACAATTCTTCTTTCTCCTCCACAATTCTTAATTCTCTCCCACAGTTCCTCTCTCTCCCACAAATCTCTCTCCCACAAGTCTCCATTCTCTTCCACAATTTCCCATTTTCTCTCACAATTCCTTGACTTGCTCACAACTCTTTGTCTTTCACAAAATTCACTAATTCTGTCACAATTCTCTGTTTCTCACACAGCTTTCTGTGTCTCCCACAATTCTTCAGTCACTCCCACAACTCCTCTTTCCTATAAGTCCCCATTCTCTCCCACAATTCCTTGTCTTGCTTCCAACTCTCTCACACAAAATTCCAATTCTCTCACAATTCTGTCTCTCACAATTTTCTGTTCCACACTTTCTATCTCTCTCACAATTCTTTATTCCCTGCCACAATTTTTTGTCTTGCTCATAACTCTCTGTCTCTCACAAAACTCCCTTATGCTCTCACAATTCTGTCTCATGCAATTTTTACCTCTGCCGCAATTTTCCCTCTATCCCATAATTCCTTGCTTCTTCCACAATTCTCTGTTCTCTCACGTAATTCCTTGTCTCCCCTAAAATTTTCTGATTTCTCCTACAATTATCCATTCTCTCCTGCATTTCCCCATTCTCTTCGACAATTCTCTCTCTCCCACAATCTCCATTATTTCCCACTATTTGCTGTCTCTCCTATAATTACTTGTCATGAAAAAATCTCATATATGTTGGAATCTATATCTGGACTTCCTATTCTGTTCCAATGAACTATTTGTCAGTTTTTATTCAGTTACCATATTGATTAGGCTTTATAATATATTCTCATATCTGGAAAAATATATTGCCTCTTCAATTCTCACTTTTTAAAAAACATCTTGTCTCTCTTTAGTCATTTATTCTACCAAATAAAAAATATATATTTTATTCAGTTTTTTAAAAAGTTATAAAATTTCCTACTGAAATTCTGACTAGAATTAATTGAATAAATATATTAATTTGGAGAGAATCATATCTTTTTATTATGTCTTCTCCAAGATTTGAAGTTACTTTCCATCTGTTCAGGTCTTGTTTTATTACTCTCAATTCAAATTTATAGCTTCTTCATAACACATCTAAGCCTTCCTTGTTATCTTTCTGTTAGATACATCTTATTGTTTTTGTCAGTATTATGAGCAGAATGGGTTTTTTCAATTTCCTTTTCTATGTGCTTCTTGCTAGAAAAGAGAAGAAACTATTGACTTTTAAATATATATATATATATATATATATATGTTCTTATCTCCTGAGCCATAAATGAATCAAAGGACTGAGTTATGTACAGATCTGGGAAGCATTCCAGGTGGAGGGAACAGTAAAAGCACAGACCAGGAAGTGGAAGCATGTGTCAATAAATAGGTGACTGGAGGCAGTGGCAATGGGGACAGAGGTAGATGAGGTAGTCAGAGAAGTAACCTTGGGCAAGACTATATAGTGTCCTATAGACTGTATCAATTATTTATTGCTTCATAACAAAGTACCTCAGAATCAGTCACTTAAACATTTATTATCTCACACAGTTTCCGTGGGTCAGGAATTTGGGAGTATCTTGGTTAGGAGGTTCTGACTCTTGGTCTTTCTTTTTTTTTTTTTTTAAGATTTATTTATTTCTCTCCCCTTACCCACCCACCCCGCTTGTCTGTTCTCAGTGTCTATTTGTTGCGTCTTCTTTGTCCACTTCTGTTGTTGTCAGAGGCACAGGAATCTGTGTTTCTTTTGGTTGCATAATGTTGTGTCAGTTCTCCATGTGTGCAGCACCATTCCTGGGCAGGCTGCACTTTCTTTCGCACTGGGCAGCTCTCCTTACGGGACACACTCCTTGCGCGTGGGGCTCCCCTATGTGGGGGACACCCTTGTGTGGCAGGGTACTCCCTGCATGCATCAGCACTGCTCATGGGCCAGCTCCACACGGGTCAAGGAGGCCTGGGGTTTGAACTGCGGACCTCCCATGTGGTAGACGGAGGCCCTAACCACTGGGCCAAGTCCACCGCCTCTTGGTCTTTCTAAAGTTCCTATTAAGACTTGCCTGGGGCTGGAGGACCCACTACTAAGATGGTTTACTTGCAAGAAGGCTGCTATAGACCTTTGTGATTTCATACATCCAAAACCAATTCCTAATGCCTGAAGTGTTTATCTACTTTTCTATGATGATTATTTCCTTGACTTCTCTGTTAATTTTGAAATATATATATTTTAAATATAAAGCCATCTAAATGTCAGATCCTGGCTACAAATATCACAACTCATGTATGTTTCTACAACCTGTAAATACTCTCTTTTAGAAACACAATAACATATATGAGATCTAGAGGACAGTAATAAAGGAAGGATGAATATTTTAAAGCTGGAAATATTGGGAGCCTTTAGAGTTTGACAGAATCTCTTTGATGAAATATTGTGTGTAGCAAACACAATAAAGGATAATATCTCTCAGCATGGAGACTATTACACCTACCTATTTATACCAAGATAGGCCACATGTAAATGAAATGGGAGCAGACTCGGCTGCAGAGAATTACTTGATCTGCTAAGAGCTCAGTCTCTCCTTTCAGAATTAGGTTACAAGCTTATTCTCAGGTTGTAATTCGAAAATTTGCATAAGTTATTGCTCTGTCTTTTTCTTATGTTTTTTAATGAGAAGCTTTTTTTGTTTTATTACATTTATTCTTATTATGGGAAGTGGAGTTTCTCTCTGTAGCTAGATTTCTGTGAAACCTCTCTTGCTTAAACCTACTGGTGAATAATAAAGAGCTACAGGCCCAAGCAGTAAAAGCAGAAGTCAGGAACAAGGTGAATAGTGAATTAGTCAAAAGTTAGAGAGAAGAAAATGTCTCTGATGAAAATTAATAAAATATAAGAAAATATTCAGGTCCCATCCTGCAGAGGAACAGCTGCCAAGAAAAAAATATTGTCAGTGCAATGAAACAGATATCTAGAACTTTCCCACTGACTAAAATTTTGTTTTTGAGAAGGGTAGTTCATTAATATCTAGCAAAGCCTGTATACTATATCCCTTATCATCATCCAGTTTCTTCTCTTTGTAATTCCATCCTCACCAATATGACCTTCTGATAAATAGATTGTTTCTAAGCCTAGTGGGAAACAAGTCCCCTGGAGAGAAGATGCTGTGGTTCAAGTCTACACTCCTTTGTAAATTAATAAAATTTTCATTCTGCACTCTATAGAGTTCAACTCACTCCTATAGATTTTATTTTATGGTTTGCTGGGATCTAATTGCTTACTAGAGCAGGAGGAAATAAACCAACATGCTATTGTTTCTTTAATTTCTAATTTTATATTCAAAAGGATAATCAATATGCTATTGTTAAAAGCACTTAAAACTTTTCAAAAATTTGGTAAACATGGATGGAGAAGTCTGAAATAGGGAAAATTCTGAATTGTAGAACACTGCTAATGAAACAGAGTTTGTTTTATACATATATACAATAATCCAACCAGCTAACAGGAGACATGTAAACAGACATGTTGGACCTACTTCATTTAGTAGACGATTCATGTCTAATTAGCAAAATCCACTTTATCACAAGTAATTATATTAATACACAGAGGCGTTCTTAACCCTTGGGGAATTCCCTAATGAGGGGACAGTTTTACTTCTTGTTCAGGCAGAAAGAGGAAGTTAGGATAAATAGTTATCACAGAATCCCAAGTCAGGATGGCTAAGCCTTAGAGACTACAAGAATAAGAGACAAGCGCCAGGTGGATTCTCTCATATTTCTCTTAGCTCATTGACTTTATTCTCTCTTGTTGCAAACTGACTTTCTCCCTGTCATGGAAGACATGGCTAACAACTGCTTCTGAGCTTTACATCTTACCTTTTAAACATGTGAAGAGAGACTGGCTCTCTTTCTCTGTTCCAGTTCCTAAATTTCTTGGGTTAAGACTCTGAGTGCCTTGTCTTGGGTCAGGTGATCATCTACTGACCAATAGATCTAGCCAAGGGTGCACTCCTGTTATACCAGCATGGGGCCTCCCATGATAACCATGTGAGTGGGAAGGCAATTCCCAGAGGAAAAGTGCTGAGCAGATAATCCCAATATATACTGGTGACCCTGTGTATAGGTATTTTCTTGGGATGGATTCATGAATTCCATCAAATTCTCAAGAAATCCTAACCTCAAAATGTTTTTGAACTACTTCCTTAGTGCAACTTATGTCCTTAAACATTCCCCTACCCCAGGATAGATAAACATATACTCCCTCCAATATTCCTATACTATACTATTAATTGAACTTTATTAAGGTGCGTATAAGGAAAATTTCTACTCAATGCAAGTAAAAACTAACCATTTATCATCCCACCAGATATATTCCATAGTCAATCTCTTGGCAGCGTTTCATTTCTTTTCTAGGTATGTATTGTCATTCACTTTACTGTAATGAGAGGCATCAGTCATGTCTCTGGATAGAAAAAAATAATTATGTATGTGAACTTTGATTAATGTCTGACAATGATAGTTCCATGATTTATCTTGGTAAGAAATGGAGCATGAACTATTTTAGACTGAGAAACAGAAATCAGCTAGAGAATTCCCTGCCTCTGCTTTTGATTCCTGTTAATATGTTTGTTAAAGATTTCTCCCAAAAATAACTGGGCTTCTTTATAAGGGAATACCCACTGGAAACTGTGTCAACTCTCATAACCTCCTTAGTCAGGCTTTATTATACATTCTACAAAAAAGTATGTTTTTATTCTTATCAACATAACCTTATATCTAAAGAATATTCAGATTAGTTTACATCATATGTTATATGGCTACACCAATCAGTGAAACATTATCTTATAATCAAGCTGTGTTATCCCAATTTAATGTCCTCATAAACAGAGAAGAAATTCTGGGATTATCAAGCATGGAGTTAAAAGATCAGCAGATATGGAAGAAAGACCTCCTTTTTCACCAAATATTCAAGTTAATTCACTAGAAGATTAACTACTTGTAATTGGTAATACCTATTATTGTTAAAATCTTCTATTTCCTTATTGATCTTCTGTCAAGATGATCTACCCATTATTGAAAGTGTTGTATTGAAGCCTTCTACTAATAATATTGAGCTGTCAATTTCTCCCTTCAAATCTTTCAATATTTGTTTCACAGAATTTGGGGGTCTGCCATTAGTGTGTGCATGTGTGTGTATATACATATATACATAATTATGTCTTCATGTTGAATTGACCCCTTTATCCATATATAATGGCCTTCTTTGTCCCTTGTAACAGGAACTTAAAGGCTATTTTATCTAATATTAGTATAACCACCCTAGCTTTCTTATGGTAATTATTTACATGGGATACTTTTCCATCCATTCACTTTCAACCTATATGTATCTTTGAATTTAAGGTGAGTCTCTTATAAACAGTATATAGTCGGATCATACTTTTAAAATATACATATTTTATTAGAGAAGTTGTGAGCTTACAAAACAATCATGTATAATGTACAGAGTTCCCCTACCTCAACCCTCCACCAACACCTTACATCGTTGTGGAACATTTGTTACAGATTATGAAAGAACATCATCAAACTATTGCCTCTAACTGTGGTCCATAGCTTACTTTTGGTATATTTTTTCCATATAACACCCTATCATTAACACCATGTATTAGCACTGTTTATTAATATAATTCATGACAGAACACTCATATTTGTACTGTTAACCACAGCCCATCTTTCACCACATGGTTCACTGTTATACAGTCCCATGCCTTCTACAGTCAATCCAAAATGTACACTGAGTGGCTCTCACTTGTATCACAGAGTTGTGCAGTCATTGCCTCAATTTGTGAACGTTTTCCTTACTCCAACAAAAAAATCCCATTCCCCCTTTTACTGACCCTTACCATTTGTATTAGGCAGCCAAAGGGGTACTGATGCAAAGTACCAGAAGTCTGTTGGCTTTTATAAAGGGTATTTATTTGGAATAAAAGCTTACAGCTACAAGGCCCTAAAAAGTCCAACTCAAAGTACCATAAGAGGGGAGGCAGACATGGCTCAACTGATAGAGCATCCATCCACCATATGGAGGGTCCAGGGTTCGATCCCCAGGGCCTCCTGACCTGTGCAGTGAGTTGGCCCATGTGCAGTTCTGCCACGCACAAGGAGTACCATGCCACACCTATGTAGGGGCGTCCACGTGCAGGCAGTATGCCCTGAAAGGAGAAACACCCCATGTGAAAAAAAGCACAGCCTGCCCAGGAGTGGTACCGCACACACAGAGAGCTGACGCAGCAAGATGATGCAACAAAAAAGAGACACGGTTTCTAAGTGCCACCTGATGAGAATACAAACAGACACAGAACACACAGTGAATGGACACAGAGAGCAGACAACAGGGGGAAGGGAGAGAAATAAAAATAAATCTTAAAAAAAAAAAGTACCAAGAGAGGTACTTCCTCACCCAAAGTCTGTTGCCACAGTTTCACTCAAGATGGTGGGCAACATCTGTGAGAGTTTCTCCATGGGTCCAGCTTCTTCCTATCTCAGTTGTAGACCGGCATAGAGCTCATCTCTCTTCCTGGGGTTTGTTTCTTTCTGGGCTCAGCTGCTCAGGTCTCTTCACAAGGTCAGCTGTAAACTATCAGGCAAATGGCCCATTTCTCATCCTGGGGCCTCTGTCATGTCTGTGGTGCTGTCTCTCTTTTCTTGCGTGTCTGCCTCTGTGTTCTTGATTGAGTGTCCATTTATATAGCCAACCAAGAGGGAGGGGGCTCAAACTGAATCGCCCTAATGACGTGGTCGAATCAATGCCCTAATCTTAACATAAATTAATCAAAGGCATCTCAGCTAAATCTAATACAGTCAAAGGGCATCCCACCCAGGGTAACAGACCAGTTTACAAACATAATCAATATCTCTTTTTGGAATTCATAAATAATATCAAACAGTCACAGCATTGATATAGTACCTTCTTTGGCATTGATGCAAGAATAATTACAATACTGCTGTTAACTATAGTCCATAGGTTACATTAATTGTATTTTTCCAATGCATCACCATATTCTTACCACCTTGAAAAATTTGTTCTACTTAATAGAACATTCTTGTATTTGTACTATTAACCACAATCCTCGTCCACCACTAGGTTCACTATGTTATTCAGTCCCTAGATTATTCTCTAGCTTTCTTTCAACTGACATTTACATCCCTAGACTATTCCTTTCAGCCACATTCCCATTTATAAACCAGCCATGTTAGTTATACTCATTATAATGTGTTACCATCAACTCTATGCATTTCCACACTTTTGAAGTCAAGCTAATTAAAAATTCTACATACATTAAGCATCAGTACTCATTTTCAGCTCTCATCCTATCTCCTAGTAACCTTTACTCTAGGTTTTAACTCCATGTGTTTTTTTCTTCATATTTAGTTCATATTAGTGAGACCATACACTATTTGTCCTTTTGTGTCTGGCTTATTTCACTCAGCCTAACGTCCTCAAGGTCCATCCATGTTGTCATATGTGTTCCAATTTCATTTCTTCTTACAGCAGCATAGTATTCTGTTGTATGTATACACCACAATTTGTTTATCCATTCATTGGTTGATGGACACTTGGGTTGTTTCCATATTTTGGCAATTGTGAATAACGCCGCTATGAACATCAATGTGCAAATGTCTGTTCACGTCCCTGTTTTCAGTTCTTCTGGATATATTCCCAGTAGAGGAATTGCTGGATCATATGGCAGTTCTATATTTAGCTTCCTGAGGAACTGACAAACTGTCTTCCACAGAGGCTGCACCATTCTACATTCCCACCAACAGGGAAAGAGTATTCTTATTTCTCCACATTCTCTCCAGCACTTGTTTCCTGTTTATTTTTTAAAATAATGGCCAATCTATGTGGTGTGAGATAATATCTCATTATAATTTTGATTTGCATTTCCCTAATAGCTGGTGATATTGAGCATTCTTTCATGTGCTTTTTCACCATTTGTACTTCTTCCTTGGAAAAATGTCTTTTTAAGTCTTTTGCCCATTTTTAAATTGGATTGCTTGCCCTTTTATTGTTGAGTTGTATGATCTCTTTATATAGCATGGAAACCAAACCCTTATTGAAATGTGGTTTCCAAATATTTTCTCCTATAGAGTGGGCTGCCTTTTCACCTTCTTGACAAAGTCCTTTGAAGCACAAAAGTGTTTAAGTTTGAGGAGGTCCCATTTATCCATGTTTTCTTTTGTTGTTTGTGCTTTCAGTGTTAAGTTTTAAGAAACCATTACCTATAACCAAGTCTTGAAGATGTTTCCCTATATTATCTTCTAGGAGTTTTATGGTTCTAGCTTTTATATATAAGTCTTTGGTCCATTTTTGAGTTAATTTTTGTGTAAGGTGTGAGATAGGGGTCTTCTTTCTTTCTTTTAGATATGGATATCCAGTTCTCCCAGCACCATTTTTTTAATAGACTGTTCTGTCCCAGCTGGGTGGGACATTTCATTTCTGATTTTATTTATTTGCACCATCTCTCTCTTTTTCTTTGCCACTCTAGCTAAGGGTTTGTCAATTTTATTAATCTTCTCGAAGAACCAATATTTGGTTTTCTTAATTCTCTCTATTGTTTTTTTGTTCTCAATTTCATTTATTTCTGCTCTGATCTTTGTATTTTATTCCTTCTGCTTGCTTTGGGAATAGTTTGCTGTTCTTTTTCCAGTTCCTCCAGCTGTGTAGTTAGGTGATTGAGTTTAGCTTTTTCTTCTTTTTTAATGTAAGCATTAAGAGCTATAAACTTCCCTCTCAGCACAGCCTTTGTTGCATCCCATAGGTCCTAATATGTTGTGTCCTCATTTTCACTTGTCTCAAGATATTTATTGGTTTCTCTTGCAATTTCTTCTTTGACCCCCTGGTTATTTAAGAATGTGTTGTTTAGAGAGTGGTTGTAGCTCAGTGGTTAAGCACCTGCTTCCCATGTACAAGGTCCTAGGTTCGATCCCCAGTAACTCCTAAAAATTCTTCATATATTTGTGAATTTTCCCTTTTTCTGCCTGCTGTTGATTTCCACCTTTATTCCATTATGATCAGAGTAAGCACTTTGTATAATTTCAATCCTTAACATTTATTGAGATCTGTTTTGTGGCCCAACAGGAGAATCTTTTTTTTTTACATTTCATGTATTTTTCCCTCAACCCACCCAATTATTAACATCCTATATTAGTACTATATATTTGTTATTGTTCATGAGAAAACGTTCTGATATTTGTCCTGATAACCACAGTGCATCATCCACCACTTGATTCCCTGTGCTATGCAGTCACATGCTTTACACAATCCATTTAAAGTGTATACTCAATGGCTCTCATTTTTGTCACAGGGTTGTACTGTCAACTCAGCCAATTTCAGAACATTTTCATTACTCCAAAAGGAAAAGTCCCATAGCCCCATATACCCCCCTATTGTTTCTTAGTTTTGAAATAATATCTTCTTGCCACTGCTGGAAAATATCACAATATTACTGTTAACTATCACCTTAAGTTACATTAGTTGTAATTTTCCCACGTATCACCATATTCTTAGCACTTTGTAAGAGTATTCATATATTTATACTATTATCCACAATCTTAATTCTCCACCAAAATCACTGTTATACATTTCCTGATTATTCTCTAGTTTCCTTACAATTGACATTTATGTCCACAGACTACCCCTTTTAGCCATAATCACATTTACATATCAGCAGTGTTAGTTATACTCACTATAATGTGTTACTCTCAACTCTATTCATTTCCACACTTTTACAATTAACCTCATTATAATGCTACATACATTAATCATCAGCTCCCATTCTCAACCCACATTCCATTTCCTAGTAACCTATACTCTAAAGTTTACCTCCATGAGTTTATTCATCATATTTAGATCATATTAGTAAGACCATACAATATTTGTCCTTTTGTGTCTGACTTATTTCACACAATATACTATCTTCTAGATTCACCCACGTTGTCATATGCATCCCAAGTTCATTTCTTCTTACAGCTGAATAGTATTGCATTGTATGTATATACCACATTTTGTTTATCCACTCATAGATTGATGGACACTTGGACTAGTTCCATATTTTAGCAATTATGAAAAATGTTGCTATGAACATTGGTGTGCAAATATCAGTTCATGTCCTTACTTTCAGTTCTTCTGAATATATTCTTAGTCATGGGATTCATGGATCATACAGCAATTCTATATTCTGCTTCTTTCTATATTTTATTTTTAGGAGCTACCAGGGATTGAACCCAGGTCCTTGTACATGTGAAGCATGCCCTCAACCACTGAGCTACACCTGCTCCACTATATTCAGCTTCTTGAAGTACTGCCAAATTGTATTTCACAGAGGCTGCACCAATCTACATTCCTATCAATATGAAGGACTGTTCCTGTTTCTCTATATCCTTTTCAGCACTTGTAGTTTTCTGGGTTTTTTTAAAATAGTGGTCATGCTATAAGGTGTGAAATGGTAGCTCATTGTAGTTTTGACCTGCATTTCCCTAATATCTAGTGATGTTGAGCATTTTTTCATGTGCTTTTTGGCCATTCCTCTTTGAAGAAATGTCTATTCAAGTCTTTTGCCCATTTTTAAATTGGGTTGTTTGTCTTTTTAGTCTTTTTATCATTGAATTGTATGATCTCTTTGTATAACATAGTGATCAAACCCTTAGGATCATGCTTTTTTTTAAAAAAGATTTATTTTATTTACTACTCTTCCCTCACCCCCCCCCCCCATTATCTGCTCTCTGTGTCCATTTGCTGTGTGTTCTTTTGTGTCCACTTTCATTCTTGTCATGCGGCACCGGGAACCTGTGTCACTCTTTTTGTTGTTGTTGCATCATCTTGCTGCGTCAGCTCTCCATGTGTGCAGCGCCACTCCTGGGTGGGCTGCACTTTTTTTTTCATGTAGGGTGGCTCTCCTTGTAGGGCGCACTCCTTGTGTGGGGGGCACCCCTACATGGGGGACACCCCTGCATGGCACGGCACTCCTTGCGTGTGGCAGCACTGTGCGTGGGTCAGCTCACCACACAGGTCAGGAGGCCCTGGGTATCGAACCCTGGACCCTCCATATAGTAGGTGGACGGTCTATCAGTTGAGCCACAACTGCTTCCCAGGATCATGCTTTTTTAATTCCATTCTGCCAATCTCTGCCTTTTTAATGGACAGTTTAATCCATTTACAGTTAAATGAATTGCTGATAATGTATCATTTATTTTTGCCATTCTGTTATTTGGTGTTTATATTTCTAATACCTTTTTTGGCCTTATTTCTTCTATTACTGCCTGCTTTTCTGTTTAGTTGATCTTTTATAAAGAACTATTTAGAATCCCTTCTCATTTCCTTTTGCAAATATTTTTTAATTTATTGAAGTGTATCACTCATACATAAACATATGTAAACAAAAAGTGTATAGTAATAGTTGTGAACTTAGAAAACAAACATGCATAACATCATACAGCGTTCTCATACTTCACCCTGCTACCAATACCTTGCATTGTTGTTAAACATTTTTAACTAATGATTAAAAAGCATCTTCAAAATATTACTGTTAACTATTTTGCCCCAACTCACCCTATTTTTTTTAATTTTATATCTTTTATACATGAACATACATAACCAATAAGTATGTAGTAAGAGTTGTGAACTTACAAAGCAAACATGCATGACATCATAAAGGGGTCCTATTCATCAACCCACCACCAACATCCTGCATTGTTGTGAGATATTTGTTACAAATTATGAAAGAATATTGTCAAAATCTTACTACGAGCTATAGTCTTTATCTTACATTTGGTGTATTTTCCCCACATATTTTTATTTTTTTAATATATTTTTATGACAAAAGTTGTAAATTTACAAAACAATCATGCACATGTGCAGAATTTCCAAACAACAACCCTCTATCACCACAGCACACCATGGTAGAACACTTGTTACAGTTAATGAGATAATATCATCAGATTATTACCAGGTCCATGGCATACATTTGGCACACTTTTTCCATACTCCCCCATTACCAACACAGTACATCTTTGGCAAAGATGTATGAATATTACATTATTACTGTTAACCACAATCCATAGGTCACTCCAGTTGTATTTTCCCCATGCTCTCCACATTCCCACCACCCTGCAAGAGTGATAAACATATGCTCTAGCTCACAAAGGACACTCTTGCATCTGTACCATCAACCACAACTCTCAACCACCTCTGGGTTTACTGTGTTATTCAGTCTATAGATTATTCTCTAGCTTTCTGTCAATTGGTATTTACATCCCTAGACTACCATTTTCGACCATATTCCCATTTATAAACCATCTGTTACTCACTTATAATGTGTTACCATCAACTCTGTACATTTCCACACTTTTACATTAAAGCTAATTAAAAACTTCTACATGCATTAAACATCAGTGGTCCATTCCAATCCTTCTCTTATCCCTTTTAAGAATCCACCACCTACCACCAGGTCTTGAATGTATTTTCCCACATTTTCTTCTAGAAGCTTTATGGCTCTTGCTTTTTTATTTAGGGTTTTGATTCATTTGGAGTTAAACTTTGTATAAGGTATAAGATAGGGGTTCTTTATCCTTCTTTTGGCTATGGATATCCAGTTCTCTCAGCATCATTTGTTGAATGGACTATTCTGCCTGAGCTGGGTGGGTTTGACAGGCTAGTCAAAAATCACTTGACTATAGATATGAGGGTCTGTTTTTGAACTATCAGTTTCGTTCCATTGGTCTATGTTTGTCTTTATGCCAGTACCATGCTGTTTTACCACTGTAGCTAGGTAATATGATTTAAAGTCCAGAAATGAGAGCCCTCCAACTTTGCTTTTACTTTTTAAGATGTTTATGGCTATTCAGGACCCCTTACACTTCCAAATAAATTTGATAATACTGTTTTCCACTTATTTAAAAAATGCTGGTGGAAATTTTGGGGGGATTGCATTGAATGTGTATATCAATTTGAGTAGAATTGACAACCTAATGATATTTAGTCTTCCAATCCATGAGCACGGAATGTTCTTCCAATTATTTAGGTGTTTTTATAATTTCTTTTAACAATGAGTTGTAGTTTTCTAAATACAAGTGCTTTACATCATTGGTTAAGTTTATTCCTGAATATTTGGGTATATATGTCATATTTTATTTTCTCCACTCTTTTGACACTTTTAGTTACTTTTTTTCACTTTTTAAAAATATTTATTTTATTTATTTATTTCTCCCCACCCTCTCATTTGCACTTTCTGTGTCTGTTGTCTTCCTTGTTTCTTTAGGCGGCACTGGAAACTGAACCCAGGACCTCTTATGTGGGAGAGAGGTGCCTAATCACTTGAGCCATCTCTGTTCCCCACTTTGTTGAGTCTCGCATTATGTTTTTTCTTCTTGTGTCTCTTGTTGCATCATCTTGTTGCATCAGCTTGCCATGCCTGGCCTTCATGTCAGCTCACTGTCTTGCTTGTCTTCTTCAGGAGGCACTGGGAACCTCTGCTCCCTGCTTTGTTATGTCTCTCATTGTGTTTTTCCCCTTGTGTCTCTTGTTATGTCATCTTGTTGTGTCAGCTTGCCATTCCTGCTTGTCACGCCAGCTCACTGTCTTCTTTAGGAGGCATCAGGAACCGAACCACGGACCTCTCGTGTGGTAGGCAGGAGCTCAGTCACCTGATCCACAGCCACTTCCCTTAGTTACTTTTATTGATATAATCTTCATTTCTAGACTCTTCCAGGCCTCTCTATCCTGTCTTTTCTTTTCAGGCTCTAGCACACCCTTTAGTATTTCCTGCAAAGCCGGCCTCTTGGCTAAAAACTCTCTCACTTTCTGTTATCTGTGAATATTCTAAACTTGCTCTCATTTTTGAAAGACAATCTTGCTGGATATAAGATTCTTGGCTGCAAGTTTTTCTCTTGCAGTATCTTAAATATATCATACGGCTGTCTTCTAGCCTCCATGGTTTCTGATGAGAAATCAGCACATAATCTTATATTATGCATTGCTTTTCTCTTGCTACTCTCAGAATTCTTTCTTTGTCATTGGTATTTGACATTCTGATTAGTATGTGTCTTGGAGTTAATCTATTTGGATTTATTCAGATGGGAGTACTTTGTGATTCTTGTACTTGGATATCTATGTCCTAGGGTTGAGAAATTTTCTACCATTATTTCTTCAAATATTCCTTCTGCCTCTTCTCCTTTCTCTTCTCCTTCTGGGACACCTAACACACTTATGTTTGCACATCTCTTCCTGTCATTTAGTTTCCTAAGATCTTATTCAATTTTTTTCATTCTTTTCTTCATGTGTTCTTTTATATGTTCACTTTCAGAGGCCATTTCTTTAAGCTCACCAATCCTTTCTTCTGCCTCCTCAAATCTGCTACTATATGATTCCAGTGTACTTTTTAAAAATTTATTTAAGTATATCACTCATACATAAACAATAAGTGTATAGTAATAGTTGTGAACTTACAAAACAAACATATATAACATCACACAGGACTCTCATAACTCACCCTACCACCAATACTTTTCATTGTTGTTAAACATTTTTAACTAATGATTAAAGAGCATTGTCAAAATATCACTACTAGTCAAAGTATTTTCCCCAACCCACCCTATTATTATTATCTTTATATCATTTACATATGAACACACATAAGTGTATAGTAAAAGTTGTGAATTTACAAAGCAAATATGCATACATCATACAAGAGTCCCATACATCAACCATCCACCAACACCTTGCATTGTCATGAGATGTTTTTTACAAATTATGAAAGAATATTGTCAAAATCTTACTACTAATTATAGTCCTTATCTTACATTTGATGTATTTTCCCCCAACCCACCCTATTTTTTTTTATATATTTTTTGACAGAAGTTGTAAACTTATAAAACAATCATGCACATTTGCAGAATTCCCAAACAACACACCTCTATCAACACACCACACTGTGGTGGAACATTTGTTACAGATAAGATAATATCATCTGATTGTTACCATGTCCATAGTGTACATTTGGCTCATATTTTCCATATTGCCCCATTATCAACACAGTACATTTTTGGCATAGATGCAAGAATCCTGTATTATTACTACTAACCACAGTCCATAGGTCACTCCAGTTGTATTTTTCCCATGTTTCTCCACATTTCCACCACCTTGCAATGGTGATGTACATTTGCTCTAGCTCACAAAGGTCACTCTTGCATCTGTACCATCAAACACAATTCTCATCCATGTCTTGGTTTACTGTGCTATCAGTTCCTAGGTTATTCTCTAGCTTTCTGTCAATTGACATTTCATACCTAGACTACCATTTTCAGCCACATTCCCATTTATAAACTAGCTGTTACTCACTATGTGTTACCATCCACTCTATACATTTCCACACTTTTACAGTAAAGCTAATTAAAACTTCTACATTAAACATCAGTAGTGCATCTCAGTCCTCCTCTTATCTCCTTTAAGAATCCACCACTTATCAGGTCTTGAAGATATTTCCCAACAATTTCTTCTATAAGCTTTATGATTCTGGCTTTTATTTTTAGGTTTTTGATCCATTCTGAGTTAATTTTTGGAAAAGGTGTGAGATAAGGGTCCTCTTACTTCTTTTGGCTATGGATAACCAGTTCTTTCAGCACCATTTGTTGAACGGACTGTTCTGCCTAAGATGTGTGACTTTGACAAGCTAGTCAAAAATCACTTGACCATACACATGAGGGTCTGTTTCTGAACCATCAGTTTGGTTCTATTGGTCTATGTGTCTGTCTTTATGCCAGTACCATGTTATTTTTACCACTATAGCTAGGTAATATGATTTAAAGTCTGGAGAAGAGGGTTCACTTTTCCTTTTTAAGATGTTTCTGGCTATTTAAAAATAAATTTAATAATTGTGTTTTCAATTTAAAAAATGGTGGTGGAATTTTTTTCAGGATTGCATTGAATCTGTTAATCAATTTGAGTAGAATTGACATCTTAATGATATTTAGTCTTCCAATCTGTGAGCATGGAATGTTATTCCAGTTATTTAGGCCTTCTTAAAATTTCTTTTAACATTAAGTTGCAATTTTCTGAATATAAGTGCTTTACATCATTGGTTAAGTTTATTCCTGACTATTTGAGTTTTATCTGTCATATTTTATTTTCACCACTCTTTTGACACTTTTAGTTACTTTTATTGATATAATCTTCATTTCTAGACTCTCTTCCAGGCCTCTCTCTCCTCTTTTCTTTTTAGGCTCTAGCACACCCTTTAGTATTTCCTCAAAATCTGGTCTCTTGGTCAGAATTCCTCTCAATTTCTGTATAGCTAATCTTGAATATCTAATCTTGCCCTCTTTTTTTAAAGAAGAAAACTAAATATTTATTTTATTTTTGTAAAATTAAAAATAGTAGACAAACATATATATATCACTATAGTTCCAAAGCAGAGCAATACAAATATATAAACTATTGCAGTTTTAAAAGAAAAGTGTTACTCTCAAATGATATCCAAATTAGTTTTGGAAACAACTTGTTTTTTTACCACAGCAGTTCCATTTTCTTTTTCTAAATGTCTTAGCACAATTCTGTAAAATAAATTTCAAACACCAAAGAGGTATGAAATTCAATGACCATAATATGTGGTACTCAGATTTAAAGCAGCAAAGTCAGTACACACCCACAAACACAAATAGGAAATGTAGAAATAGCAATTAACAGAAGTCACTAGTGTCGCTCTCATTTTTGAAAGACAATCTTGCCAGATACAAGATTCTTGGCTGGAAGTTTTTCTCTTGTAGTATTTTTTTTTATTGACTTTGTAATAATATTACATTAATAATATATATATATATGAGGTCCCATTCAACCCCACCACCCTCACCCCACCTCTCCCCCCCCCCTCCAGCAACACTCATTCCCATCATCATGACACATCCATTGCACTTGGTAAGCACATCCCTGGGCACCTCTGCACCTCATGGTCAATGGTCCACATCATGGCCCATACTCTCCCCCAGTCCATCCAGTGGGCCCTGTGAGGATCTCTTGTAGTATTTTAAATATACCTCCATGCTTTCTGGTGAGAAATCAGCACTTAATCTTATTGGGTATCCCTTATATGTTATACATTGTTGTTCTCTTGCTTTTCTCAGAATTCTCTTTGTCTTTGGCATTTGATATTCTGATTAGTATGTGTCTCAGAAGAGGTCATTCGGATTTTTTTGGATGGGAGTATGTTGTGATTCTTGGACATGGATATCTATGTCCCTCAATAGGGTTGGGGAATTTTTTACCATTATTTCTTCAAATATTCCTTCTGCCCCTTTTCCCTTCTCTTCCCCTTCTGGGACATCAATGACACGTATATTTTTACGTCTTTTGTTGTCATTTAGTTCCCTGACACCTTGTCAATTTTTTCCATTCTTTTCTTCATCTGTTCTGTTGTATGTTCACTTTCAGAGGCCATTTCTTCAAACTCAGCAATCCTTTTCTCTGCCTCCTCAATTCTGCTATTATATGATTCCAATGTTTTTTTAATTTCATTTTTTGTGGCTTTCATTGCCATAAGATCTGCTATTTTTCTATGTATGCTTTCGAATTCTTCTTTGTGCTCATCCAATGTCTTCTTAATATCCTTAATCTCTTTAGCCATCTCATTGAATTTATTAAGGAGATTTGTTTGAACATCTATGATTAGTTGTCTCAACTCCTTTATGTCATCTGGAGGCCTATCTTGTTCCTTTAACTGGGCCATATCTTCTTGTTTCTTGGTGTGGATTGTAATTTGTTGGCATCTTGGCATCTGGCTTACTAGATGTATTTATTCTGGGTGCAGTTTCTCTCTTTAGTTTAGGGCTTTCTTGACCTTTCTCCCTTGCTGGTTGTGTAGTAGGAGCCAAGGATATAGTTGGTTCTGTAAGCTGTGGAGGCGGAAACTGCCCTCATTGCCCCAGGGACGAATGAAGCTTCTCCCACCTTTCTCCTTTGCCAAGAATAAGGACAGATCCATAGCCATGTGATATAATCCTAGTTGTGCAAGCCTAGACTGTAGTTGCCCAGAGAGATTGATAAAGCTTCAAGCCCCTTTCTCCCTTGCCTGGGATGGGGATGGAGCTGCAGGTGCCGGTAGCATTCTACGTCTTGCAGGGCAAGATGACTGCATTTGTCCCAGTAGACTTCCGACTATTCAGTCTGTCAGTCAAATGTACCTGCAGTTACCCAAAGAGGCTGGCACAGGTTCCACTAACTTCCTCACTGCCTGAGGTGGGGCTGGGACTTATGCTAGAGCTGCAATCTGATCTGGATGAAAAGAAATACATCCCTACCAGCACCGTGATTTTCAGTCCACCCCACTTCCCTTTGTGCCAGCAGTAAAGTTCAAATGGCAGCTACCAGCCTCTTTCTGACTTGGACAGGTTCAAACTTTAGCTGTTCTTAGGTTTTTACTTTAACCTGCCGAATTTACTAATCAGTTGCTGAAGTTGGTGCCCAACCATCTCTTCTCTTGATTTTGGGAAGTGGAGCTTCCAATTCCAGCTGTGGAATAGCTCCTGAGGTGCCTTTTGCTGCCAGCGGAGGGTGGGCACAAGCCTCCAGGGCATGGAGTGCTCTACTTTCAAATCTTCTCTGCAGCTGGGCACTCTCTTCCTTCCATTCTTTCAAGAATGTTGCAGGATGCTCTTCTGGTCTCCTGGGGCCCCCAAACAGATGCTTTAGACAGCTCTGGGTGATTACTAACTGCCTTGTAGCACGACCTGACTCTAGGAGCTCCTTACTCCACCACCATCTTGGTGGTTGTCCTCCCTTTTGCATATATTTTTTAGATATTTTCTTCATGGATGCTATGTGGCTTAAATTTAACATCCCAAATCCATAACAATGTTGTTTCATTTGATATCAAGTAGCATACACAAACTATATCCCTATACTCCTCTCTCCCCCCTTCATGTTGTTCTTATCACAAATTACATTTTATACATTGTGTGTCCAATACTCATAGATTTATAATGACTTCTTATGTACTTGTATTTTAGATCATGTGAGAAGTAAAAAATGGAGTTACTTTCAGAAATAAAATAGTACTGGCATTTGTATTTATGCATGTAGTTATCTTTACCAGAAATATTTATTATTTCATAGGGTTTTGAGATACTGTCTAGTGCTCTTTCCTTTCAACCTGAAGAACTCCTTTTAGCACTATTCAGAGGATAGGTCTAGTGGTGATGGACTGCCTCAGCTTTTGTTTATCTGGGAATATCTTAATCTCTTCCTTATTTCTGAAGGACAGTTTTGCCAGATATAGAAATCTTAGTTGACAATTTTTTTCTTTCAGCATTAAATACGTCATCCCACTGCCTTCTCACTGCCATAGTTTCTCATGAGAAATTGCCACTTAATTTCATTGAATGGGGCTCCCTTGTTCATGATATGTTGCTTCTCTCTTGCTGCTTTCAGAATTCTCTTTGTCTTTGGCATGTGATAGTTTGGTTATAATGTGTATAAACTCTTTGAATTTATCCTAGTTGGAGTTTGTTGAGCTTCTTGGATATATATATATATATTATTGTCTTTCATTATACATGGGAGATTTTCAGCCATTATTTACTTAAACATTCTTTTTTCCCACTTTCTTTCTTCTCCTTTTGGAACTCCTATAGTGTATATATTAGTATGCTTGATTTTGTTCCACAGATCTCTTAGGCTCTATTCACTTTTCTTCATTCTTTTTTTCCCTCTGTTCCTGAGACTGGATAATTTCAATTGTCCTTTCTTCAAGCTCACTAATACTTTCTTCTGCCAGCTCCAATATACTGTTGAACTCCTCTAGGGAATTTCTTATTTCAATTACTATACTTCTCAGCTCCAGTATTTCTGTTTGGTTCCTTTTAATAATTTCTACCTCTTTATTGAAATTTGCATTTTGTTCTTTTATCATTTTATGATTTCCTTTAGTTATTTGTTCATGTTTTCCTTTGGCTCTTTGAGCATATTTACAACAGTTATTTTTTTAAGTCTTTATCTGGTATATCCAATATCTGGTTTTCTTCACTGATGTCTTCTGTCAGTTTCTTCCATTTCTTTGAATGGGACATCTTTTTTCTGTATGCCTTATGGGTTTTTTGGTAGAAATCTGGACATTTGAATATTTTCATGTGTTGTCTGGAAATAAGATTCTCCCCCTTCCCTAGAGTTTACTGGGATTATTTTTCCCTTCTTACTGTTGAGCTACAGCGGTCTTTGTTTCACAATTTTTCCAAACTGTTTATACAAAGACTGTATCCCTTGACATATGTAGTTTCTGAAGTCTCTATTCCTTAAGCTTGCATTCAGCTAGTATCAGGACAAAGACAACCTTGAATTTCAGGAGCTAACAAACAAAAGTACACAGAAAACACATTTCCCAGTCTTTAAAGATTGGCTCTGAGCTTCTGCTCTCCTTTAGCACTTAGCCAGTCTTACAGTGGGCCTAAAGAATAGCCTGAGGTGAAAGCATAGGGTCCTCTTAGATCTTTTCTGAGCATTCATCTGTGCTGGGCATTTAACCTCTGTGTTCATAAGATATCAAAAAGAACAGTGAACTACATGAGCTCCATCTGAGTCATTTTCCAGCTGTAATATCCCAAAATCCTATTATTTCTATCAACTAGGACTAGATTTAGCAGCAAATAAGAGAGGCACAAAATAACCATAGCTTAAACAATATAAAACCTTATTCCTCTTTCATAAAAATCCAGAAGTAAGCAATCTAGGCCCTGCTGCACAAAGTACTCAAGAACACATGCTCCTTCCATCCTTAGGGTATGGCCCTTAATCTCATGGTCCCAAATGGTGGCTAGAGCTTCAGTCATCACACCCATGTTTTAGGCAGCAAGATGGATAAAGGAAAAATACGGTAAGGAAGATTCCTGGAAACTGCCATGTATCATTTCTGCGAATATCCCACTGACCACACAGAGTTGAATGGGAAGCTGGGAACTATAGTCTTCTTTCTGTGTGGCCATGTTCCCAAAAAATTTGAGAGAATGGTTCCTGGGAAGCAACTTGCAGTGTCAGCCACATGCATGAGCTAAAAGAATCAACACTTCTAATAGGGTCTCAGGAAGTCTTACTCAATATTTAACAGTGATTAAATAGCTATAAAGACTCAGAACTTTTACTATTTAAATTCATTTCAGCAAATATTTCGTTGTTTCCTTTTGCCAGTCACTGAGCCAAGCTCTGGGAACACAAGGATTCTGGGGCATGGGGGTGGGGAAAGCCATTTACTCTAAACAACTGACACTTCTAGTAGCATCTTGAAGGAAAGAAACCTTTTTTTTCTGATCCAACCTGGTTCCTGGAGTGATTTCAGTCCTACTGCCTAATCCAGATCATGTTCATTCCCATGCCTCTCCCCATCCCCATCACATCAATTTCCTTACCTCTATCTTCTGCCATTCCACCATTAAGTAGATCAAAATCTTAACAAATGGTTTCATAAATACAGTTGAAAGTTCAGTTTTGGAAACCAGAATATTCTCATTCAGGATCTCATACATAACTGGACCCCCAGGCTCATGCTAGAAATAACCTAAAGGTAGATTAAGCCAGAAACACAATAGACCTCCCTGGTCTTCTAGATTAGAGATGAACTGAAGCCAGATATTTTCCATTTCTTTCTTCATTAGGACCACATAGTAGAAAAGTAAAGGAGATAATCTCCTGGAAAACATCTTAGAGATGATCCAACTCCCATATTTTATAGATCAGGAAACTGAGGCCCAGATGGTTTAAGTGACTTACTAAGGCCACTAGTTAGTAGTGGAGCCAGAACTAAAACCCTATCATCCTTATATGCAAACCCTAGGCTTCTTCCCAAACATCACTATGATTTAACCAAAAAGAGACCTGATTTTAGCATCAATATGAAGACAAACCTTTCTGCTTCCTCATTTAGAGAAAAGGTATGAGGTGTGCAACACAGTGTTCATGTGTGGCTTACATTAATAGAATCTGTTTTGCAACTGTAAAATATCATAGACCTAAAGTACTTCTGAGGGATGGGTGGAGCTACAAACCTGAGTATTGTGGGTGGGAATTTGGAGAAGGTGAGTCACTTTTCCAGATCAAGGACAGAAGCCACAGGACCTAGAGGGGTGAGACAGGAGAAAAAGGAGATAAAAACCTTGTATATTTAAAGAAAGAAATTGCTAAAGAGATTAGCAGAGCTCATGGAATGAGAGGAAGCTGGCTGATCAAGAAGTAGGAAGTCCAATTAGAGCATTCTAATTCCCCCTGCATCCACACTTTTTCAAATGGTCTAGCTACCCTTTGCTATAGCACCAAAGAGTTCAGAAAATAGACAATTTACTCAGTATTAATGGGTTCTGCTAACTCAGATTTCCAAACAGTATTGTAAAATCATAAAGCCCCTTCCTCTGGTCCTGTTTGCTTTCACTCCCCTTTCAATTTATTCACCAATCCTTCTATACTTTTTCGATGTGAGAAAAACATGGTATCTAATACCCATATTTTGTCACAAGGACCAAAAAGGAACTTTTTTAGACATTAACTAGTTCCTTACTAAAAGACTTCCTTTTCTTGGCTTAAGCTTTCTTGGAAAGTGGTCTGAGTGCGCCAGTTTTCCAAGGAACTCTGATAAATTACTGGCCAGGTTTTAGCCTGAGAGTCCAGCATGTTAAAATCTGTGCTCCTCTGCACATCTAGGAAGTACAATGATAATAGCGCAAAAGAAATTTATGAATGAGTTTCCTTGAGCTTGTATTTATGTGTGTGTGTTTCTTGGGAAAGACTGCATCAAGAACTTTATGGGAAGTAGATGTGGCTCAAATAATTGGGCTCCCATTTACCATATAGGAGGTCCAGGGTTTGATTCCCAGGGCCTCCTGATGAAGGCAAGCTGGCCCGTGTGGCAAGCTGGCCTGAGCTGAGAGCTGGCCCATGCAGAGTGCTGACCCATGCAGCATGCTGGCCCACGCAGGAGTGCTGGCCCGCACAGAGAGCTGGCGCAGCAAGATGACGCAACAAAAAGAAGACACAGAGGAGAAATGATAAGAGATGAAGCATACCAGGGAGCTGAGGTAGCACAAGAGATTGAGTTCTTCTTTCCCACTCTGGAACATTCCAATATCGGTTCCTGGTGCTGCCTAAAGAGAAGACAAGCAGACACAGAAGAACAAGTGAATGGACACAGAAAACAGACAGTGAGTACAAAACAAGGTGGGGGGGCGGGGGAGAAAAGGAAGGAAGGGAGGGAGAGAGGGAGGGAGGGAGGAAGGAAGGAATCTTTTAAAAAAAGAACTTTACAATTGACTGGACATACTTGGAAAATTATATCATGTCAAGAATCCTTCTTGGTTAAATACTATTCAGTAAGGATATGCTGTTTCTGTTTTTGCTCTTTTAAAACTTAATTTTCTTGAAACCTCATCAAATGTATATTTTCCATTATTATTCAGCACAAAGCTGTCTTCTCCCCAGAGTACTCATGTAGCATCTCATGCATGTATACATATATGTGCACAAACATTACACAGAGAGCCGCTCAATACCTATAATTTATTCAGAGAATAGAAATGGAGCCTTTCAGAAATTAAACAACAGGTTTAACAGAACTTTATGTATAGGAATGTGTTAAATAGTTATGTATGGGAGTATAATATAATAACGAAGGAAGTTTATGTAACGTTCTTGATATCATTTGCCTTCAGACAGGTGACTGCCTTTCTATTGGAATGATTCTTTTTTCTTTCCCATTAAATTGCCCAGGCTCACATAGGTCTAGAAAGCATTTGACCACCATGTAAAAGAGAATGATTCTCAGCAATTGCTGAGTCTATATATGTCTGAAAGATAGAGAAGTCTCAAAGACAGGTCAGCCATTGGAAAGTACATGCTGATGTGACCATTTCCTAGAGCTTATGGGGGAACCATTCGCAAAGCCAAATACAATCAATTGCTTTTGTTTACTGACAATCTGCTTATCGTCGAAGATTGTGTTACACACTGTGGTAAGCTGCCAACCAAGGAGAGAGAGCGCTACAGGACCACAACCCAGGTAGGCCTCTCCTCTATTCACCCCCACAAACACCCTATCTTCCTTCTCTTACTAACTGACCAGGTATGATGAGCTGTCACTTTCAAGTTCAGTTCTTTTAATGGAAAAAAAGAGGCCGCTCTTCTAGATATGTGGTCCCCA
This sequence comes from Dasypus novemcinctus, assembly GCF_030445035.2. NCBI lineage: Eukaryota > Metazoa > Chordata > Mammalia > Cingulata > Dasypodidae > Dasypus > Dasypus novemcinctus. The sequence goes on along the minus strand of NC_080704.1, from coordinate 22,934,862 downwards.
AAAATGTGATGTAGTTTGACTAAATGTGAGTGTTTTCACTGCAGACCTTCCTTTTCAAGGGGCTAAAGTTCACAGAGATAAAAGGTGCTCTTATTGGCATCTCCTCCTGTTACCAAAACTTTGAAAACAACAAGGAATTGTCTGTCCCTATCCTTCCTCCTTGCCAGTAGAACCCAACTTCATTTATTCATTCATCAAGAAATATTTTGTTGAATATGTGCCATGTGCCTGGTACTATCACAGGTGCTGGAGATATAATAATGAGCAGAAGAAATGTTACCACCTTTTTCTGATGGAACTTACCTTCTAGTCAGGGAAGATAAATATATGTGTGTGTATGTATGTATGTGTGTGTGTGTGTGTGTATGTCAGCTGGTGATAAGGGCTGTGAAGAAAATAAAGCAGGGAAGGGGATAGAGAATAATGAAGAGTGAAGGTAATGGCTGCTATTTTAAATAGAGTGGTCAGGGTGGACCTCTCTACTAAGGTGACATGGAAGCAGAGACCTGAAGGATATGAGGGAGTAGGTCATGCAGATATCTGGGGGAACAGTGAATGCAAAGGCTCTGAGGTATGTGCAGCCTGCTGGAAAAACAGCCAGGCTGCAAGTGAGGCTGGAGCAGAGAGTAAGGGAAATGAGAGGTAGGGAGGATGATGTGGCCCTTGCAGGTGCTCTAGGCCTTGAAGGCTGAAAATGACAAATACTTGCTTTCCCAGTCTCCCTTGCAACTAGGGCATGGGCAAGTGACCCAATCGTGGCACGAGGGAAAATCTATGGGTTAGGGATCTTTTAAGAGGGATTTTTCTCCTGAATAAAAAAGGGGAAATGATCCTACTCTTCATTTGGCTACTATTTTGTCTACATTTGACAGCTGGAACTGTTGTGGACATCCCGCAACCATGATGGAACAAGCAAGAAAACCAGACCTATTTCATGAGACTAGCAGAGCAAAAATATGGAAGCGCCTGGATTCCTAATGACATTGTTGAACCACTGAATTAACTAGCCTTGTAATCACTCTATCCCTAGCCCTCATATTACATATACTAACAAATGCCTTATTCCTTAAGCTACTTTTAGGTCTTTAGCCCTCTGAAATCAAAAGCATCCTGATAAACCTCCCCTGGTATAAATTCAAAAGGAAAGTACTTTAGTTTCATTTCAGGTTAGTCAGGCTTTTGCTCATTATTCTCAGAGCTTAATCATCAGGATAAAAAGATGAGTACTATTGAAACATTTTATGAAAAGGGAAAAATCTTTTCTACAAAATAACTTGAAGACAGAAAAGATTATTTATCTTTGGTCAAGTGTTTTTGTGCAGATAACAATGACATCAGTGGTCTTGAAATATTTAATACTTTGTTCCACACTGCTGTCATTTATGAGCAATGTCTTTTGCATCGTAACCGTGCATGTCATTTACCTTGGTCCACAGTTTTCAGTCATACATTTTTTCATGTTGGCTGTGCTTCTATTTCTCTTTTTAATTTATTAAAAACACTTCTGCATTGAACCTGTGCAAAATACAACAGAATACATCAAAATGCAAAAGTAGAGGCAATGGAAATAAGTAAACAATCTCCCTAAATAATTAACCCACAATATAAAACATTGGATTGACAGATATCTCTTGTTGATTCTGTTTCCCTAGACAACCCTGACTAATACATTGGTCTTACTATTGAAAGAGTTAATAAAGCAAGTGAAAAAAAAAAGAATCCCAAAATGACCAGCAAACTATGGCAATAAAACTTGTGGATAGTTCTATTAGATGAAAAAAATTCTTTAAAAAGTATTTCTCTCTGAGGTGAAGCTGTTATGACATTAATGGGCTTGGTGAATGAGTTTAGATGCTGTGTAGAAGCTTGAATTAGTGCCAGAGAAAAACACATTTCAGCAGCTAGGGCTGAAAAACTAGAAAGAATAAGTAAAATGGAGCCAAGGAAGAAGATGAGCTCATAAAAAGAAGTCTATTTAAGGTTCAGGTCTAAGATTTGTATAATTAAAGTGAAAACTCTTCCATTTCAGGGACTGGAATTATGTTGAAATGGACTTTGATAAAACTCACCATTCAAACTTTATGAGTATGGCCCTGTAATTGCTACCTATCCATTATATAGAATGTACCCACGGAATTCTGCTTGCTAAATTAGCCATGACTCACTGGTATGTTTTTAGAACATTTAGATATATTGGATGCATGAACATTTCGGGCAGTGTTGTTCAAATGTACCTCAATCAGAATATTTCAGTAGTTTCCACCATTTCTAATTAAGCACTAAAACATTAAGAGCCATTTTAAAAACATTTCATAAAATAGACTTGAATGGATTTTCATTAATTCCAAAGGATATAGCAATAGTGTAACTGACAGTTGTTGGCACTGTTTTTAATGTTAATAATACTCCCTTCAATAGAAATAAATATTGACTAGGTTATTTACTTGTTCACTCAAGATTTATCAGCACCACTCTGTTCAAGGCCCTATGCTAAGCCATGTGGGAAATGTGCAGATGAATCAAGCAGAGTGTCTGCCCAGCCTGATGTCATAGGTAATTTGGGAAGATAACACATATACACAAAGGACCATAACGTGAGCTAAGAGGTGTAAATGCCAAAAGAGACATGGACATACAATGCAAGGAGAGTGAGAGTATATTTCCATCAAAGAAAGACTTTGTGGAGAAAGTGGCATTGATGCAGAATTCATTCCTTCTATAGCTACAATGAGAAGAAAGATGGCAAAAAGATACTTTGAAAAATATCATCTGACTGACTATGGGAAGAAGTGAAAGGAATCAGAGATGATACTGAGGTTTCAAGTATGGTTGACTAAAGGAATGGTAGTGTGACCAACAGAAATAGAAATGTCAATAGAGGACCTACGTTTAGATAAAGGATGACAAATTCAGTGTTGGAAATACTGAATTTGAAATGTTAGCATGACATCAGATGGAGCATCCAACATGGAGTTCCAAATTCAAGATGGAACTGGGGGGAATATCAGAGTCAATGCTAGGGAGGATGATTTGGAGTCATTTAATATAGAAATGATCATTGAGGCCTCTGAAATTAGATTAGATTTCCAAGGAAGAATGTGTCTAGTTAACGAATGCATATTGTTTCTCTTTTATCTCTTACTGCATAGCAAAACAAAAGTTCTTAAGACAGTAGCCATTTATTTAGCTCACTGTTCTGCAGGTTGGCAATTTGGGCTGGGCTCAGCTGTACATTTGTACGGGTCTCTTCTGGGCTCAGTCATGCATCTGGAGTCACCTGCCAGGTCAGCTCTCCTAACCGGAGCTAGGCTCTCTCATGTCTCAGGACCTCATCTGAGATGACTCATCTCTGCTCCGTATGCTCTTTCATCCTCTAAAAGTCTGTCTGAGTTTGTTCACATGGGTTCCCAGAGAGCAAGCAGAAGTGTGCAAGACCTCTTAAGACAAATGTGGAACCAAACCACGTTGCTTCCATCACATTCTATCAACTAAAGCCTGTCCGGTCATCAGGCTGTCCCAGATTCAAGGAGTAGGGAAATCAACTCCACCTGCTGATGGAAGAAACTGAAAAGTCACATTGCAAAGGGGCATGGATTCAGGGAGGAGAAATTTGAGGGCCATTTTTGCAATCTACCACACAGTCAAAGAGAGAACTTTGAACATGAGCCACGTTCTGAGAAGGGGAGGAGGAAAGAAAAACCAAAAGAACCATATTCTGCCCAATTGGGAACTAATGGAAACTAGCCTGGCTAGTGGGGTTTGAAAATGGTTCTCTCCTCTTCTGCCTTTAAGGACTGAAGCAGCTGCAAGTGCACACCACTGTGAGAGAGACATCCAGAATTTAGCCTCTCCTCTGTGAAGTAAAGAGAGTGATCTGTTCATCTGGCCCTCTTGTCCGCAGGAGTCTAAGGTTCACATGGTTTCTCCACTTACCCTGGGACATTCCAATCCCAGACCCACCTTCTTTTTTCATTCCTACCAGTCCCATATCCTGGTCTTGAACCTCAGTTCTGGTCTCTTGGCTTCACATCAAATTGATTATCCCCTACTAATGATATGGTCTGCCTCTAACCCTTAACAGAGAGCAGACACGCCTGGGAGAGTGATGCATGCCTGTAGTGCTTTAAAAGTTCTGCCACACTCAGGGACTTGTTTGCTGTGGGCTCTCCCCTTTGCAGACAGGGAAGTGACAGTCTTTCTGCCCATCCCAGTGCCCATGCTTGCCTGTTTTGCCCTGCTCCCTGCTTGCTCACTCATTACATTCAGGATGTCTTGAGACCAGAACTAGAAGCCTCCTCAGTTGAAGCTGCAGCAGATGTTAAAAGTGAGGAAAGTGGGCAGACTCTAGCCAAGAGTCAAAAGGGATGCCAAAGTCCAGTAAAATTTTAAAATCACCAAAATTCTGTCCATAATCAAATTTTCATGATTGCCTCAAATGTGTCTTTGCAATTGGTCTGTTCAGGTCATGATCTAAACAAGGGCCACACATTACATCTGGTTGTCTCTTTCAATTTTAAAACAGTACCCTCTCACCACTACCCCCACCCCTTTTTTAAAGGAGGCACTGGGGATTGAACCTGGGACCTCGTATGTGGGAGGCAGGTGCTCAACTAATGAGCTACATCCTCTCCCCTTTTTTATTCAGCCCATTGACTTGTTGCAGAAACGAGAAACCCATTATTAGAATATATCACATTCTATATTTATCTATTTTCTTCCTTGTGGTGTCATTTAATGTCTTTCTCCAGCACCCTTTTCCCCCAAAATTGAAGTTAGCTCTAGAGCAGCACTGTCCAATAGAACTTTCTGCCATAATGGAAATGTCCTTATAATGTGTTCTGTTCAATACCACAGCCACTAGCCACAGGTGAAAATGATGCTTGAAATGTGGCTAGTGCACCTGAGGAATGGGATTTTTAAAAATTGTATTTAATTTTCATTAACTTAAAGTTGAATAGTCATATGTGACTAGTGGCTACCATATCGGACAGTGCAGCTCTACAGGCTTAATTGAATTTAGCTTCAGGTTTTTGGAAAGAATACTCGTAGGTAGTACTGTGTGCTTCCTATTGCATGGCACAAGAGACTGCCAGTGTTTGGGTGTCCCACCTCATTGATCCTAAGATTGATTTGTAGGTTCAAGTGGTGACTGCCCATCCTTCCATTTTCAAGTTCCCCTTCCACCTCTCACCGAATGGCTTCATTCACTGGTGATTATTGCTTAAATCAGTTATTTCATATGGATGTCAAATGGTACTTTTCTAAGTCTATCATTCCTTCTAAGTCTATCACTCTTTCTACAATTATAAGGCAGAATTCTGTAAAGTACTTCCTTTCATCAACTAGTGTTATTTGATTACCATGAAATACGGTTCATACAAGAAAAACCAGGATAAATCCTTAATGATTTATTTTTAATTCCCATTAATGGCTGGTGACAAAAGCAGGCATGTTGCATCTATGTAAAAGTCCTGGGATTTTATCCCGAAGCTATGGAAAGCCATTGTGGATTTTAAGAAGGAGATAAAAAAGATAAGCTTTTCATTTCAGGCTGCACCCTTTGGCCATAGTGTTGAGAACCCATGAAAGTCAGGAGGGCTGTGAAGGCAGCTCAGGCCAGAGATGATCTAGTGGGAGTGCTAGAGTTGGAGAGAGTTTGACAGAAGCCAGATTAGAAAGGAGAATCAACACAATTTAGCGGTCAAACAATGCAGGGAATGGGGTGAAGAAAAAGTAGGGTAGGATGACAGGATGAACCTTAGATTTCTAATTTGGTAAACTAAGAAGATGGTGATGTCACAAACCTCTTTGAGAAATACAGTAAGAGAAATAAAGAGAAGTTAGTTTCTAAATGAAAACTTAAATCTGCCCAAATGTGGACCTCCCAGACAGAAAAGATTTAGGAAACTACAGATTAGTGTGTCGCTATTTCTTACTTCGCTCTAATAAATGATAATGGTTGCATATTATACTATACTAGGGGGAAATTGCTCATGGAGAATCATCTGGATCCAAGAGATCTATAAACGACATCAAGAATTATTTCGTTTACATGAAGTACTTAGTCTGAAGAAATACAATTCTAGGATCCATTCCTAACCCAGTTTTTTTTTTTAAGATGGCACCAAGGATTGAACCCGGGACATCATACATGGGCAGCAAGTGCTCAACCACTGAGCTACACCCACTCCCTCCTAACACATTTTAAAGATCTATTTCAAATTCCTCTCTGCCATGTTTGTCCCTATTGCTTACAGAAGAGACAGTGTTTTAAAAAATGAAAAATACTATGCAACTATATAAACAAAACTCTTCAGTGGTCTAAAGATTCATTATGAACTGTGGGAAAAGACAGTTTTCATTTGAAAATGATCTCCTTCAGCATCCTCTCAAAAGATCTACTCCCCATAAGTTTTCAACTTTTATCTATAATTAAATATTGCTCTTTGGAAAAAATGAAGCTTATTTTCCGTTTTCTTTCAGAATTTCACAGAATCTTGCCATCTTCACCAAGGTGAATAACATAAAGAATAAGGGAGCAATGTGGCACAAAGATATTCTTTTAAATATTTAATTGTATTCTATGGTACATTTTCCTGAAACTTTTGAAAGAATTAATTATAATGAAAAGTATTCATTATCAGAATAAAACACTAGTTTTTGCTAAGAGTAACTGTTAAAATTAAACACAATAATGTGTGTAAAGTGTTTTTAAGAAGTTCAAGTCCTCAACAGCTGGTAGCTGCTATTAATATATCTTTCACATTCTTAGGGTTACAGTAGAGATTAACAAGGTCAATACATGCAAAAGGGAAGCGGACTTGGCCCAGTGGGTAGGGAGTCCGCGGTTCAAACCCCGGGCCTCCTTGACCCGTGTGGAGCTGGCCCACGCGCAGTGCTGATGCGCGCAAGGAGTGCCCTGCCACGCAGGGGTGTCCCCCGCGTAGGGGAGCCCCGCACGCAAGCAGTGCGCCCGGTAAGGGGAGCCGCCCAGCGCGAAAGAAAGTGGCGCCTGCCCAGGAATGGTGCCGCACACACGAAGAGCTGACACACAAGATGACACAACAGAAAGAAACACAGATTCCCGTGCCGCTGACAACAACAGAAGTGGACAAAGAAGAACACACACGCAGCAAATGGACACAGACAACAGACAATGGGGGGGAGGGGAAGGGGAGAGAAATAAATTTTAAAAAATAATAAATCTTTTTTAAAAATACATGCAAAGCACTTACAATAGTGTCTGACACACAGTAAGTGCTCAATAAATGTCTCTAGCCCTTGCTATCACCAACATCATCATTCATAAGATGATGTAGTGGATTGATAGTGCCTCCCCCCACCACCAAATTCATGTCCACCTGGAACCTCAGAATGCGACTGTTTAGAAACCGGGTCTTTGCGGATGTAATTAGTTAAGCGGAGATGAACTCATACTGAATTAGGGCAGGCCCTAAATCCAACGGCCAGTGTCCTTAAGGAGGGGGACATTTGGAGACTTAGAGATAAAGGGCAGAAGGCCACGTGAAGGCAGAGACAGAGACTGGGGTGCTGCGGCTACAAGCCGAGAAATGCCAAACACTGCTGACAACCACCAGAACGTAGCAGAGAGGCAAAGGATTCTCCTAGAGCCTTTGGAGTGAGCGTGGCCCGGCTGACATCTAGATTTTGAACTTCTGGCCTCCAGAACTGTGAGAGAATCAATTTCTGTTCTTTTGAGCCACCAGTTTGTGGCACTTTGTTACAGCAGCCTGAGGAAACTAACACATGGGGTAAAGTGTCAAAAGCCCCAGTGCTACTTCCAAATGGTTTCCTCCTGCTTAAATACAAATTCACCATTTCTGTATAGTTGGGCTTTTTAAAATTTCAAATAAAGCCATTTAATCTATAGAATTCATGCCTTATTTAGTAGGCAATTGTAAGTTATTTAAATTCAGGTTTCCTTTTTCTCACAAAAGGAATTCCTTAATATTTATAGCCCCCCTAGTGTATTTAATTTCAGTTTACTGGTTACCAGGAACATCACTTGAAAACAAGCTACTCAAATCATAATCGATATGTTGTTTGATGGAAATGTACTTCATTTACAAATATGGCATTATTAATTCAAGGCCAGTTTTCCCAGAAATGGACCTGATTTTACACTGACTCATTGACACAATGTTTGTGAGTAGAGCTTCAGCTTTCCCCAAGCATAGAGATTTAGGGCTCAGTGGCCAAGGAATAGAGTTCCCCAAAGTCACTTCCAGTCAAGGGCTGGTCTTAAATGCAAGTCACTAGAAAGCCAGGATTTTTTTAAAGTATCTTTCCTAGCGGCAGAGTTGAATTTACATCCAAAAGCAGAAAAAAAAAATGTAACCACAATAACAGCTATGTTCTAAAACAACAATTCCATAAAGTTTTGTTTCGTTGCTTCACCAGAATGGTTTGTGAACTGGAAAAAAAACTGAGAACCACTGTTCTAACCAACTGAAGTAAATTGATAGGTATAAAACGGGATTGTTTATCCTCTGAAGTGTTCTGACACGGAATATTTTATGCTGTGCTTTTTGCTTAATGTTAAAACAGCCGCTTTTAACATGAATTCGAAAATGAAATTTTAACATGTTATCTCCCTCTCATGAATTAGGGTTTATAAACAAGAACATTTAGTAGGTCTTTTCTGTTCTAGTAATATGGAAACTGAAGGAAAACGGTAGCTTATTAGAGCTCAAGAATGGCCTCCCAGTGCCTTGTCAAGTCCCAAAGCCCCATCATTCTTTCCCTTCAAACGACTGTGAAACAAAATGACACCTCCAAGGATTAAACATTTTGGCGACCAATAAAAGAAGAAACATGAAAGCGTGCCTAACACAGGCCCCTCCTGCATACTTCCCTGTTCCTCCTGTCCTCCCCGCATAAGTATGAGTCAGGTAATGTGAACTTTGAATCATACATTTGTTAGTTTCTTTTGAGCATTACATAAACAAGGTTTTGATCATAGCCTATGAGGCAACTGACCTGTAATCATTTGCATTTCAACATTTGTGGCTTTAAAAACAGCAAGTTACCCTACATGCTCTTTTATTTGAATTCCACAGGAATTTACTCACAATATCATTCTTGTGATACAAGAGTGCCCTAAAGAAATTGATTATACTGTAACGAAATGCTCACACAACAAACGGAAAGAATGAACTTTCAAGAGTGAATTGCATTATGTATGCAGGAATACTCCTTTTTTGAAGCTGATAACAATAGCTCAATTTATATATGATTTAATATCCTATATGGCAGGCACCATGCTAAATGCTTCACAAGCGTTTCTGTTTAATCTTCCCAATAATCCTATGAGGTGGATATTATTTTATTATCCATGTTTTCAGATAAGGAAGATAAAATTTACTCTGCAAATATTTACTGAGCTGCTACTATGTGCCAGACTCTGTTTCTGGGCCTTTAAGTCACAGCTTGGAGAAGAAAGCTGGAGTTTGGATACAGGTATGTGGGTGCCTGCTTTTACCATGTCTCTGTACTGCCTTACTCAGAAGAATGGTAAAGAAAACATTTTCATATATATATGCCATAAAATGTCTTCACTTTAGTTCCTTCTAGAATTTATGTTTTCTCATCATATGCAACTCTAGAATCGAAGTTTTATATCTGGAAGAGACCCTAGAAAGAAGATCCTTCTTTTTCCAAAATTTGAGTTCTTTAAAAAAAAATGTTCAAATAGATATAGAAATTCCTGTGTGTGTCACACCCACAGGATGTGTGTCAATTGGGAAAATATTCTTAATTTTTATTGGGGAAATGTGTGTCAATTGGGAAAATATTCTTAATTTTTATTGGGGAAATGTCTAAGGAAAAGCAAACTTGCGCACACAATAGGTAGGTCGCCATATGTTTTGTTAAAGTATTGTCTACGTGAGATATAAAATTTGAGCCTAAATTTTATCTTTTTTTCTCTTGGGAAATATTTAAATAGTTCCTAGTATGATTTTTTCTTTTTTGTGTGCCTAGCAAGAAATATGCTTCATAACTTCAAGGGATAAAAACTTTTCCCCCATTTTCTATAATAGTGACAAACCAATAAGCAATAGAGCTGTGAATTTGCATAAGGATGTATGTGAAGAAGAGATTGTGCCATGAGCCACTTTTCCAGACTGATGTAACTCCATTTCTGAACAAATGTTATTTTGTTAAATAAATGCCCATTTAAACTGGTATACAAAGGTTATAATTATAGCAGGAAATTGGTGGGGGCAGAGGAGTTTAAATCTGGTTGTCCTGTCATACATTAGGAATGATTTCTTGGAAACCCAGTCCAGATTTTTGACTGAGGTTTGCTGTTTCCCTCTGCTGTAGTTTCAAGTAATAACTTTCCAGTATTTTTTCTGACTGATAGATTTGCAGGGGAGAGGGTGTTAGGTGGGTGGGAGTGGCAGTATGTGTGGAATCAATAGATAACTGAATCAGCCCTTTCTGCTGATTTTGCAAGAAGAAGGCCAAAAAAGACAGTGGAATGTGAGGATATTACACTATAGTACTCATAGAAATATACAGGAGGCTCAGTGTTTAAAGAAAGTTCTAGAGCAGCACTGTCCTATAGAACTATGTGAGCCACATACATATGTTAAGTATACATTTTATAGTAGCCACACTAAAAAAAAGGAAAACGGAGAAATTAATTTTAATGAAATATTTTCTTTAACCCAATATATGCAAAATATTTCAATATGTAATCAATATAAAATTACTAATGATATACTTTACCTTCTTTTTTATGTTCTAAGTCTTTGAAATCTGGTGTGTACGTCTCAATTTCGGCTAGCCAACTTCATTTTAACTGCTCAATAGCCACATGTGGCTAGTAGTGGCTGCCATGTTGGACCTTGCAGGTCCAGAGATCCTAGATAGCTATTCTTCTTTGAACCACAACACTTAAGAGTTCTCTTTTGTTGAACAGGGAGGAAGGGAAAGAAAAGGCAACCCTGCCCAGGACAATATCAGCTTCTATATTCAAATAAATTTTTGCTGTCACCTGCAAGTAAAACCCTCCCGTCTTACTTTATTTTCCCAAATTCGCCTGACCAAAGAAAGTGGTTGCACCACTGCTGGATTTAATAAAAGAAACGAAAGGGGAAAAGTTTATTGTTCACCATAAAAAAATCACTTTCGGTTCTCTTTGGGCAAAAGGAAAGAGAATAGCGTCTTTCTAAATCAATCCACAAATTCTTACCGGTTAGTGCTGTGCACAACACAGCTGCGCTAGCAGAACTTTAGCCGGTTAACTGTTCATTTAATACTTCCCTCATTGTGACCATGGCTCACATTAATCTGACGGATCAATTAACTATGTGTTAAAAGCTATTCCTCTGACTCTCAAGGCAAGAAAAACTGAAATAAAGTTGCTATTGAAAATGGCCATATAATTTGCTGTATTTTTTTAAGAGTTAGTTAATTCTTTGAGTGGAGTAGTTAGCACTGGGCAACATTGGACTCGTAATAACTCTCTCCAGCTATGTACGTTTTTATTAAAGCCAGAATGTTAACTGGATTGATGACTGCGGAGCTCATTTAACCCAACCAAAGTGACCAACTTCCCTTCTTTGCGCTCTAAGGAATGGTGATGTGGCTTAGCGAGGTAAATGCAAGATAAATCAGGCACTCTGTGCAGAAATGGAAAATAATACCCAACGCAAACTTCTGCAAGCAGGTTTTATCACCAGGAAGTACACAGAGACGGTGCTTCCAAATGATTTGTTTGGGTCAAGGTTGGATCCGAGGCACCTGAAGCAAGGAGGTTGGGGGCGGCGACCAAAGCACGAGCCGAGCGGCCCCATTCGTCCCCCAGAGCGCGCTGAGCCTGCTCAGATGTTGCCCAACCCGGAGCTGGCCCCGGAGTCCAGGGCTGGGGGAGAGGGCGCGCAGAGAGGGTTTCCGGCCGCCTCCTCGCGCTCGCTAAGCAAATGGAACCGCCTCGGGTGGCCACGAGGTTCCGGAGCCTCGAGCCTGTGCCAAGGGGCGCGCTGGGCGGAGACAGCTGAAAGGGCCCAGCACCTGCCTCTCGCGGGGCCAGCGAAAAACCTCGCACCGCCCGCGCAGACCTGACGGGCCGGGTGTGGGGCTCTCATCTCACTCCTCCCGGCCGCGTGAGGGAGGAGGGGCTGCGTGCGGGGAGGATGGAAGGGAGGTGTCAAAAGGCGTGCACGCCGAGCGCAGCGGGGGCCGCGCGGAGGCGGCGGGGCTCGCAGGGATCGCGACTCCCGGCCTGCGGGCCTGAGGGTCGGAAGGCACCCGGCGGCCCTGGAGATCGCCCCTTTGCTTTTTTCTCTTCCCCTTGGAGGGCGCTTAGCCGGTGGCCGCAGCAGCTTTCCACCCCACCCGGACGCCCTCAACGCGCCTGGCCGGGGTCACCGCGCTCCCGGGACCCACTGGCCCACCAGGCTGGCGCATCCCCCTTCCCCTCAAAGCGCTCCTTGTCTTCTTGGGTTCCATCGCCGTCTGGGGGATGGGTTTCCTTAACTCAGGGATCCCCCATCTTGGGCCAGAAGAGAGTCAGAACTCATCCCACCTTCCCTCTCTCCCCTTCCTCCGCCCACGACCCGCCTGATTTTTTCAAACAAATCGAATCTTTTATTGAATGGCAACAGAGGAGCGGGAACCGTGCGCTCCTGCCTACAAGAGATTAAAAAAAAAAAAAAAATACCTCCCCGACCTCTACCGAGAGGGGCAGCCTGAAGTAACCTCCCTGTTTTCTCCTTCGCGAACCTTTAGGCAGCGGAGAGCGGGGCGGGGGCTCTGATGGTCCCGGCTGCAGCCCGAGGCCCCTGCGGACTTGGGGAAGGCAAGCCGGGGCGGGGGCGACGCAGGTAGGACGAGTGAAACCTAAGCATACAAATTGAACCCGAGAGCGTCGATTTAGGGAGCTCCCAGGGGGCTCCCGGACACGAGGCCTCTTATAATGGGGGGGGGGGGGGGGGAGGAAGGTGACTGTCCAGCCTGTGACCTTGGAGAGGCGGGTCCTGGGCCATTATGGGATGTGCTCTTAGGCCAGGCGTGCCTGCATGCACCCCTGGAGAAGGCTAGCCGAAAAGGGCCCTCCACACACACACACACACCCCTCGGGGTCCCTGGCGAGGGACTTGGACACCCCACCCCGCCCCCGCGCCTTGCCCATCTCCCTCCTCAGCGGGGCGGGAACCACTGTTCTCTATCATCCCTCACGAGCCGCCGACCTGCTGCTGGGAACTCTGGCAGTTAAAGACCTCCCAGCCGCCCGCCCCTCCCGCCTTTTCTAGGCCTCCCCGCGACGCCCCCAGACCTCTCCAGCTCACTCTTCCTGAAAGTAGGCGAGGCCCAGAAGCTGCGGCGAGGAGGGGGGAGGAGCCGAGCGTGGCAACCCGGGGGCGGGCCCTCCGCAGGCCCCGCCCCCCGAGTGCGCGCGGCGGCGGCCGCCAAGCCTCGCTCTGAGAGACAGGTATCGCTTAGGCGCCATGTTGTGAGCGGAAGTGGGGGAGCGCGCGGCGGCCGCTGTTCTGCCGGGAGCGGGCGCGGGAACCGGCGGGGGGGGGGGGGCGGAGCTGTAGTCCCGGCGGCGGAAGGAGGAGTGGAAGAAAGGGGCGAGACCGGGCGCCCAGCGGTGGTGCGAAGCTCTCGCGCGCGGGCGTCTCCGGCCGGGCGCGCGGCTTTGGGGCAGTCGGTGTCGGCGCCGAGCCCTGTCCGGAGCCGCCGCCGCCGCCGCTGCTGCCGCCGTGGGGCTCGGGCGGCGACGGAGCGGGGCCGGCCGCGGGGCGGGCGGGGAGGGAGGAGGCGGTGAAGGCGGCGGGCCGGGGGGGAAGATGCCGCTGGCGCAGCTGGCGGACCCGTGGCAGAAGATGGCTGTGGAGAGCCCGTCGGACAGCGCTGAGGTGAGTGCCGCGGGCTGGCGGGGCCGGCGCGAGCCCCCTCCCCTCGGCCCGCTGCCCACCCCGGAGCGCCGGCCCCTCGGCTCCTTCCTCCCCGGCTGGCGTCTCCCCCGGTCCCGGATTCCGGTTTGGGTAGTTGGGGTTGGTGTGTTTGCCCGGGTGTCTGTGCCTCCCATCCGCAATCTCACCTCCCTCCCTCCCTCGCTCCGGGGGCTGCTGGTGCGGTGGCGCGTGGGGCTTGGAGTGGGCGCTGGGACTTCGCCCCGAGCCGGTGTTAATCAACTTTGCGTGGGGGCGGCGGGAGGCGGAGCGGGGGCCGGCGGGGAGTTGGGAAGTTTGCCCTGCCGGGTCGGGGGCTTACCCAGACCCTGGCGACTTGGCGCGGGGGATGAGCGAGGGGGTGTGGATTGGGTTCTCCGGGAAGCCGGGACTCGCAAGTCCGGCCGCGGGAGGGGGCGGCTGCGAGGAGACGGGCGTGCGGGGTCAGGAACAGCTTGGAGCTGGGGCGGCGACCTGGGTGGGGGGTTCGGGTAAGGGGTGCTGACAGCCGAGGCTTTTTGCCGCCCACCCCCCGCATCTGCAGCAGAGGTTTCTGCTGTTGCAAAGGAGAAAGTGAGATCCTGAGTCTCTACCCCCCCTCCCCGCCCGCCCCGCCACCCTCCCCCAAACCGTTTCTGAGGTCGCTGAGCTTGAGAACCCAGTCCCTGCGAGCTTAACTTGAGTTTCCTGTTCATGGAGGTGAGAGGGTGATATTCAAGGAGATCCCCGTCCACCGTGAAGATCTTTCTGGTTTTCCTAGCCCGGGATCTGGTGACCGTCCCTGAGACACCCACCCGAGTGCCTTTGTGCATTGCCCTTTCGGGTCCCAAAGAGTGCAAAATAGAATTTCCCCGGACACATCACAGCACCCAGCTTTTCGCAGCCGTCCCTGTCCCAGAACCAACTCAGGATCTGCGAAAATACCCCCGACAGGACTCATTTCGGGGTATTAGCGCTCCTCGGGAGGGGAAAACCCCTTTCTGACGGTGGTGCGTCTGTGATTCTTCCTTTACTTTTTTGCTGTCTTCTGTCCCCGCAGCGGACTTTGCGAGATTACAGGATGATAGGCCTAGTGTGTGTAATAGTTACTGAGTGAGTGACCCCATTTCTGGAAAGCATGACTGAAACGCGGGGGTGGAACGGGGCAGGCTCTTTTGAGTGGTGTACTTGGCGGCAGCCGCTGGCCCTGCCGGCCTCCGCAGTGTGAGAGGTGGATAGGGTTACTGGTTACGTCAGTAAGACCGAGGCTCAGTGCGATCTGAGATGCTGGACACTGGCATTCTCCGGTATAATGGAGGGGGAGGGGGGTAAGTTCAAGTAGCTTTTTAATCTTTTCTAGTCACCTCCACTGCTGTATAAAATGTTTTCTTGCTCTCCCCGACGCAAGCAGAGTTGTCATAGTACTTATGATTGGTGCTTAGTATTTTCTGATTTGGGTCATACTTTTAAAACCTAAACTAGATGCTCCTCTTGAATAGAAAAGACATTGATACGTGCCACCTTAAAAAAGAGAGAGAAAGGAAATCATGTTCTTAAGACTGGCAGAATTAACCAGAATTTCGTTTTAAAAATTATCATGTTAGCCGGTCTGATACTATATATGAGTCCTTTTTTAGGAAAGTCAAATTTAGAATGTTTAATCATCCTTTGAATGGGTAGTGTGAAAAATTGTATAAAATTGGGGGCTCTTCTCATTCATTTTTCCTTCAGATTTTTTTGCATTAAATAATATAGCTAAAAGGTTAATAAAAATGGATTCTTAAATTGCTAAACTTGTGAAAAGAAATAGAATTTGCTTTGAGCCTAAATTTTAGATGCAAACATTAACATTTGCAACTCAAAATCAGTACACATTCTGCTTGGCATGTGTGTTGGGAAAAAAAACATTTAAGATTCCACCTTATCCTTTTTCTGTATAGCATGCATTTGGATAAGGAAGGCATAAAACTAACGTAACTGATATTTACTTAGCATCTGCTATATCCCGGGTACTATGCTACATGCTATCTCATTTTATCTTTCCTGTTTCCCAGCAGAGTAGGATTATGCTCCCCATTGTTGCAGATGAAGAGACTGAATCACAGAAGTTAAGGGCATAAAGATTATAAATAGTAAATGGCAGGGCCATGTTTCAGTCAGGTGGATATCATTCATGTCCTTTGCTTTATATTAGGGTAGCTGCTTCAGATCCTTTGTGGAAAAATTCAGGGTATAAATAAATAAGCCAGCAGTTAGAGGTCATGTATTTTTCAGAAACAGTTAGAGGTCTCATTTGTTTAAAGCCTTGTTATATCAGTTACTGTCATGTTTTTTAGAACCTGGCAGACAAGATTCCACAATTGGCAATTTTCAAAGAGTTTTCTTGATATTCTGGTATAAGGTATGTCAAACAGTCGGTGTTACCTATATTTATTAAAACGAAATTTTTAGCAAATTGCTTTAGGTATTTTGTTTCCTTTGGTTTTTCAGTTGTTTCAGGTACATTACTTCTGATGCAAATTTGGAAATATTGAAACCAGCGAGGAGTAATATCAGTACCCACTATTATGTCATCTCTGACCCAGTAGGTTCCTGTCTAAGGATAATTGTATCAGAGTAACATCTTTTAAAAAAAAAAAGTCAAAAATTTTCTCTCCTGACTAAAAGATTCCAGGGTTGGTCTGTATATGAATTTATATTTGTGGTCTCATCCCTCATAAGCTATGAACTCTTGAGAGCAGAGACTTTTTTTTTTTCCTCTCTGTATCCTGGACATTTAACACAGTGCCTGGTACATACGTATTACGGACCCAGTAAATGTTCAGTGAAAAGACTCTTGAAGGATAAGTATAGGGTGATTATGGATCTTATCTCTGTCCTTATCATTTAAATCTTACATTGAAATATGAATAGTTTTAAAAGACCTGAATACCTCACCAAAAACACAGGCAATTTCTTCATTCCCTCACATAGCCTTCGGGTGTTAGGATCTCACATGGATCTCATGGTGTTAAAACAGAAAATAACAACAATAACAAAAATCTTGTGATTTAACTCAGACATGGATGGGAACATGATAGGCTAGAATGGGGCCTAATGTTTACAAAAGCAAATTTAGGGTAATAAAGGAAGTACTAAAAGCAAAGTAAGGGTTGGTGCAAGCTAAAAAAACAAATAGCTTCCTAAATGGTCTAGGAACTCCTTAATGAGTTATTTAAAGATGCTAGTATGTTTTTGGGTATTTTACTGTTTAGGAGATTGGTATCAAGAAATTGTGTCTATTCTGTTCTACGAATTCCTTACCACTGCTGTCAGTAACAACATTTGCTGGATCATAAGCCTGACCTAGAATGGCATTTTTTCCCTCAGTTTCCGTAGAGTAGGCATAAATTATAGTAAACATAAATTAGAGTTTTCAAAATAATAGAATTAAGGGGGTTATTTTTGCATTGCGTGAATGTGTTATATAAAAATAGCCTCCTTGAATTCCCTTAAATAACAAGCACCTGTAATGCACTGAAAAATATTAATTATATAAATATTGTATTTATGAAAAATGAGATCCTTGTGTTGGAGACCATCTTTAGTGAACACACAAACATTTTTACCCTGAAAGATTATATTGGATTTTACAGTATTTCTACTATATCAATATTACATGTTTCTTATATTTCATCTATAGGGAAGGAAAGCATTTTGTTAAAATATCAGTGATTTTGGAAAAAAATGTTTTATTAAGTTTCTTTTCCCTTTTCCTGTTACGTTTTTACCACCTTTCAGGTTTTTTTCTTTCCCCCAAATGAAGATCTGAGGAGAGGACAGGTATTGTTACATGTCATCTGTCAAGTAACTGTGATACATTACTGAACACATTATTTTCAGTGATTATGATATAGGATGGCAGTTTTGTTAAACTAAAATTTAGAAAAGTTTGCTTTAATTTGGCAATTTGACACATTTTGATCCTATACTAATTGGGTTGATTCAAAATGTGAAACTTCCTGGTGCATTTAAAATTTTAAGATAAAGAGAGAAACTTATATCTAATTAATGAAACAAGTCTAAGCATACCTTGCCTTTTTTTTAATACTCAATCTGGAAATCAATCACAATAACTATATCCTATTTTTATAGATGGCATAATTGGGGTGTGTACACCTGAACAAGGACTTGACATTCAGTAAATTATAGAATGATAAAAAAAATAAAGCAGCTCAATTATCCAGGAGCCTGAATTGTAGAATTGTTCTAAAGATGTTTTTAAAAATTATTATCCACTGAATAAATCATTGTAATCATTGACAAGATTTACTGTAGAGTTGCATGCTCAGGGATGTGTGATCTGCCAGGCTGTGAATGATGGGTGACATCAGAGCAGGCTGATCCACTCAGTGCAGACTGGGTGCTTTGGACCTGGTGGTTCAGATGTACGACAGTGACATCTTCGTGGTCTCCCTGGTAATGCATGAGTGTGATAGTTCACAGTTGTTTGTGTTTTAGTGGATAAGTTTTAAAAAATTGGAATGCAATTGTGTAAATATATATATATGTATTATATATATTTCACATCCCATTCCTCAACTCACATAATAGAAAGAAAAAACAAGCAAACGCCTTCTGATACTGAGCATTAGATGTCCTTTTTTTCCCCCATCAGTATACCCATATCATTAACTGGAACAAATATCAGAGCTCAGATATTCCAGTTTATCATTTTAACACCAGATATCATAAAAGCAAAGGTAAAACAACTATAAATCTCAATTTTTAAGTAGAATGTGTCAAGATTTAACAAGCGCAAATATATGATATATATGTTTATCACAAAACAGGTTCAGGGTAAAATGTATCTATTTAGCACATAATTATTATTTAATTACTTTGGCCTATTTTAAATGAATATGCTAGTTATCAGTAATGACAATTTGTTTTATTTGTTGTTTTGTTTTGTTTTTTTCTGCTTATCTCCTTAGAATTTAGAAGTAACTTTGTGGGATAATTTGAATGCTTGTCCAAATGTTAAAGAATATAAGCTTTGGGGCCAGAGAGACCTGGCTTTGATACCTAGCTCTGCCACTTATTAACTTTGTATTCTTATACAAGTTATTCAGTATTTCTGAGCATCAGCATCCCAATCTGTGAAATAGAGATGAAAATAATATCTACCTCATAGAGTTGTGGTAAGAATTAAGTGAAATGAAATTAAAGCACTTGGGTTTAGTACATGCTTTAAGTGTTTAATAAACAGTAGTTATAATGAATCACCTCTTTTACAGAACTGTTTGAGGAATTTCTGTGTTTTTACCTCTGGGGTGATTTTTTCAGAATCAAGCAGAACAATTAAAATGATTTTTTTTGTTTGACCTGTTTGTATATCTGATTATCTAATATCTGAATATAATTATAAGGGCAAGGCGAACGTAAATCTCCTGAATCCTGTCCTCTTTTGCATCATTCCCTTCCTCTATATTGGGAGTTGTCTTTAAAGAGGAAAAACAGATTAAGACATTTTGAAGAATATGTGTAGAAGAAGGAAGAAGTATGTTCTTCACATTTTAGCATGCTCAAATTAGGAGGTGTCTTTCAGTTGAAGGCATATCATAGTTTAATTAGGAGTGGGTTTTTTCTTAGGATACATATAATAATGGTGTATCTTGCACATGATGATGTCTTGTAATTGATGAAATATGGTGTATCCTATATGTCAACCTCATGGAGGAAGTGTGTCCTTGAAGAAATGGTTAAAGTCAATATATAGCGTCAGTAGGTAGAATTTTAGCTTTCTTTCTAAAACATTTCTAAATATGCACATCTTTTTATATTTTAACATTTGCAGAGCCTGGGTGGAGGATCAGCCAGTTATGTTCATTTCATTTTCAGGGAAAGAAATGAATGTGGTATACCTCCCTCTGCATTACTCTAATCACATTTTATTTTGATTATTTGAATGTTCCATGAGTAACTGGGTTTCATGTCTAGAAATATACCTTTGGATTTGGTCTGTTATATAGTGTTGGTACTTAAGGAACTTTAGTGCATTTTTTTTTTCAAGCAGGGAGGTCTCTGGAGATGTTTAAAAGGTATATCTGTGTCCCCAACAGCCAGTTCCATCACCCCTGAAAAAACAAGAGGTTAGGGCATAATCAAATAAATTTGGGAAATGTGGAGCCGCTGCATAACTTCTTAGACCTTTTCATGTGATGTTGTACATGATGAATCTGCAAAAAGGATATAGAACACAGCATTTGAGACTTGATGACAGAACGTCTTTTTCATGAACCACCTATTGAAATCTCAAAGGACACAGTGCTTTTCAGAATGCAGTTTTGCCAAGTCTGATAAATACAGTAACATGATCCAGTATTGCCTGGAAGTAAACTGTTATGCTTAATTGACTATATCAAAGTTTTTTCCTTTAACTGTCAAGCCTTTTTTGTTTAGTTTTGGATTGAAATCTTTCCAAATTAAATTGTACAACAATTTCCCATCTTAAAAGTGAGCTAAATATAATTGAAATAAAAGTTAAAAATAATTAAAACCTTTTTTTTGATTCAACGTTTTCCTGAGCTAATTAATGGTCGTATTTTACCTTATTGTGGAGAGATCATCACGCTACTTGCTCCTACTAAGTGGCCCCTACATTTATTGGCTCTGTAACTTATGTCTAATATTCATAGTTTTAAAACTCTCTCTTATCATCTGCCACTTTATGTTGCTGTCTATCTGCCTACCTCTCCCATTTTCCTTTTTTAATTAATCGCTTCTAGCTTGCAATCACTAGAAAACAGAGAGCTAGGATCCAGTAATATTTTGATGCAGTCATTTTTAACTTGGGAACATTTTGGCTTCATCTTTAGAAAAAAATAAACTGACAGCTTACCAAATAATGTAAAAAAGTATCCTCATCCCTTTTCTGATCTCTACCATTCAGGTACACATACCCTCTGGGGTCGGGGGTATTTGTTGGTCATATTATTAATAATAAATGGTGATTTTATGTATTGACATAACCTTATCAGAATGGCACAATTACTAACATTACCTACTCTGCCTTTTTATCTTCCTCTCTTGAAGGTGTGAACTAGAAAATGGAAAGTGAATGAACTAAATAATAGGCAGATATAAGATGGAAAGTTATCCTGCTGCCCCACCCAGAGTCAGGTCTCTGCTCTATGTATGTGTGTGTGTGATTTGTGTGTGTGTGAAGTAGTGCTCGTTTCCTAAATAGTAACTAACTACATTTATGTGTAAATCTCAAAGCACTTTCATGTTTCCCATGTCATTCCTCTCTATTAGTGTAAATAGGTAGTAAATAGCTGTAGTCAGTATTAGTGTAAATATATGTGATAGCATAACTTAAATTGAATTTCCCCATCTTAACTAATATATCCGTGGTCTCCTATATACATTAAAAACTAGTTTTGCTCACCATGTAAATTGCTTTTTATAATCTTATATATGATAATGATCTCATCTTAAAATCTGACCTGGTCATCTAGATTTCTGTGAGCCTGGCTCTAATCCCTTAATCCACAAAGCTTGTTATAGGAAACTTGGTCCAGTCATTTGATATGTGTTAGAAACAGATGTCAAATGATAGCCTGAGGCAAAAGATCATTTTGACATTAATAGATTGGAGTGCATCTCAAGTGCAGTGGTTTGGGAGAAATCTTCACTCTAGAAATCTTGCAGAACTTACAGGAAAAATCTGTTGCCCAGAGTGTTATTTCATTTCTTCAAGTTTAGGAGCAGAGGTATCTATCTGAAAGTAATATAGAACATAGGAGCAATTCACTTAAAAAAATAAAACAAACTTGAACATCAGTGCTGTCTAATATAGTAACATGAGCTACATGTGACTCTTGAGTACTTAAAACATGGCTAATGTTACTAAGGAACTGAATTTTTTAAAATTTCATTTTAATGAATTTAAATTTAATCACATGTGGCTATTGGCTACCATGTTGAAAAGTCCAGTTCTAGATTATAGGATTATACAAATTGAGCCTTTTTTTCCCATACCAGTGTGTTTCAACCCTTCTATTATTTATATTTTGAAATTAGTAGGCTAAAGTTTTTTCTAAATAAAAATACATTTAATATGCTTTTCCAAATAAGTTTAATCAAGTTTTTCTTTTCCTTCTACCACCCTAAAGATTTTGATAAACACTCCTAGGTGGTATCTGCCCCTCAAACCACCATTTTGTACTTCTACAACCTCAGTAGTTCTACAGTGATATTTCTCAAATTATAACACCAAAGCATTGGTGAAATATAGCTATCAAAAAAAATGGTCCATTATGTTCACTATACTGTGCTGATTAAAACTGGAAGAGTGGATTGATATATCTCAGATGTTTAACAACAAGACTTGGAACATAAAAGTGTTTTAAAATTTTTAACATAGAATTTTAAAGCACAGAATAACTTAGCCCAACTATATTTATATAAGTCAACTGAGACCAATCATATGTTAACAAAGTTAGAGCTAGGGTGTTTGGCACATTTCATTTCACCAAAATTATTTTGCCATAACATTTTTTTAGTAATTTTGGTTTTCTTTGTAACTTTTTAAAAATCTTAAATATAAAATCTGAAAGAGCCAAAATAAGTAAAAGGTCAAATATTATGTTTTATCCCTATCCTCTGATTTGAAGTCCTCGTTTGCTGTGTCAGAGTACTTAAATGCAAAATTAATACACAGTCTTACTTTTAGCTTTAATTTATAAGTCTGGAAAATATAGTCAGCGCCTTATTTACAAAAACAATTTCAGGACAATCGTATGTACAAATGGATGGTGGGGGGATTATGTTGAGAACTCTACTCTTTGTTTCCCAGGTGAAAATGGAAGGAAACTAACCTTTAGTGAATGCCCTCTCTCACTAGGCACTTTGCATATATCAACTTCAGTAAAGTAGACATAATTATCCTCAACTTACAAATGAGGGAACTGAAGCCTAGAGAGGTTAAAAAATTTGCCCATGGTTGCCCAGCTACTAAGTAGAGGAACCAGGATTCAAACCCAAGTCTCACAGATTACAAATTCCATGGACTTCCTACTAGACTTCACTGTTTGAGTTGACAACATCATCTAGGCAAGTGACGCAGTCTAGATGAAATCTGCTCCAGAAGAGAAAGGATCCAAGTGGTTTTTACAAGTAGCTGCTTTGTGGGACTGTAGAGGATAACGACCTGGAGAGGCATGTGTCTTTTCCTATGTATGTAGGTCAAAGCCCTCCTCTTACCAAGGGGAACTATGGAGAAGATATGGTTCCAGCTGACATCAACCAGAAATGTTCTTCAAATTAGAGGCAATGTTTAAAGTAGTTGATGGGTGAGTTAGAAAAGTTAGTAAAATTGATACAGTTTTACAGTGTGGGTGAAATAGACTTTTGTAAGCTGGCCTGAGAAATAGGATTTGTGACACTGAATGGGAAACTGAAGACTTTTAAACGTCTGTCTTACAAATGAACATTTGAAACAAAAATTGCAATATTTGGAAAGGGAGGGGCGCTGTCTAGCCATTACTTAACAAAACAGCTTTCCTTACAGAAGCACCTAGGTATGTGTTTGAGTACATGTATTCTGTTCTTAAATGCAGCTTACTAAATCATTGCCTCTTTGTGTTTGCATCTTCTTTTTAGAAAAATCTATTTGATGCTCCCTCAAAATGCCAGAAAACAGGATCTGGATCAACCCAGAAAAGTTACCGATTATCTTGCTACAATATAAGAAAAGGAAATTTAAAGAAGAGTTTTACAATCATTGAGATTTTTTTCTTTAGACCTTTAAACTGTTAGGTCAAATTGCCCTAATTCTTTCTTTAATAATATATGAGATCATTTGCATGCCATGAAATACACCCTTGTTAAAGTGTACTTCAGTGTTTTTTAGTATATTCACAAGGTTGTGCTACTATCACCACGGTCTAATTCTAGAACACTTTCATCACCCTGAAAAGAAACCTTATCCATATCCATTAGCAGTCATTCCATTCCCACTGTCCCAGCCCTCCCAAACCCCTCCCCAGCCCTAGGCAACAACTAATCTACTTTTTATCTCTATAGATTTGCCTATTCTGGATATTTCATATAAATGCAATCATACAATATGTGACCTTTTGTGTCTGTTTTCTTTCATTTAGCATAATGTTTTCAAGATCCATCAATGTTGTATCATATATCAGTACTATATCTTGTGGCTGAATAATATTCCACTGTATGGCTATACGACATTTTAATTATCCATTCATTAGTTAATGGACATTTTGGTTGTTTCTGATTTTTTCACTATTATTTATACTATTATAAATAATGCTGCTATGAACATTTGTGTACAAATTTTTGTGTGAATGTATGCTTTCAATTCTCTTGGATATATCCCTAGCAGTGGAATTGCTGAGTCGTATGGTAAGTCTATTTTTAACATTTTTAGGAGCTGCCAAACTGCACCATTTTATATTCCCGCAAGCATTGTATAAGGGTTCCAATTTTTTCCACATCCTTGTTAACACTTGTTATTGACTGTCTTTTTTATTATAGCCATTCTAGTGAGTGTGAAGTAGTATCTCATTGTGCTTTTGCTTTGCATTTCCTTAATAACTAATGACATTGAGCATCTTCTCATGTGCTCATTGCCTATTTTTACACCAAATTAATTTTTATGCTCATTTTGTTACTGTTTGGGGACTTAAGTAGAGTTTGCTCTAATGCTGACATAGAGGTTCTTTATATTATTATATGTGTAGTTTTCCCCAGAAAACTTAGTTTTAATATTTGCTTTTAAAAGATTTACTTCATTTTTAGATGTGATAAATACAAAACTTTTCCTAGAGCTATTGTTTTCCAACTGAGTTAGTAGAGCCCAAATGGAAGTGCCTTAGGATATCTCATCTCCTGGCATACCTCCCCTCCTGGCTGAAGGAGAGTTTCTAGAGGGACACAACAGCAAGTAGAGAGTAATTATAGAAAGTTATAGAAAGAAAGTAAAGATTGAGGCAGTGATTTTTTTCTATACAGTCTCCTCAGTCTCTTGCTATAATATTCTATAGGTTTTTTTTTAATTTAAAACAAAAGTACAGGAATTAACTCAAGGTCAGTAAAAAGTTCTAGAATCTCTGAAATTAAATATAAGCCAACAGATAAATGAATTCTTTTTAAGAATTCATCTCTTAAAGTGAGATATACCTATATAGGTATTTTATTTAAAGGGGTAAAAATGCAAACCAAATAAAAACTCTTTTGCCTCATTCCTTGTTCAAGTTCCTGCCGGCTATTGGTATAATTTAAGAGGAATAAATATCACCATGGATGTTGATATTGATAAAGCAGAGAAATGTCAGAGGCAAGTTAAAAATAAAATTCAACTTAGATTAATAAAAAGAGGCATGAGGCACTCATAAACAAGTTGTAAAACAATCTCCCCCCCCTCACTATTTTGAGTATGTATAGTATACTACTAGGTGATAATGAATTAAAAATACTGAGGTGGTCAGGCAGTTAAGTAGCATGAAACAAACTAAATTAGACAGAAATAATATAAATAGATATAATTGATTCTTAGAGGGGGTTATGATCTGTAGTGTTACAGCAGTTTTTCTTTGTGCATTTTTAAGAATGATATGGAAAACTAGAAAATAATAACAATCTAACATAAAATCACTTGGAGGAGGACCTCATTCTCCCAGGTTCTCCCTAACAACTAGAAATCTACATATGTAATAAAATTGCATAGAACACACATACAAATGAGTACTTGCAAAACTGGTGAAATTTGAATAAGGTCTGTACATTATACCAGTGCCAATTTCCTGGTTTTGACAGGAAGTTATGCAAAA
Organism: Dasypus novemcinctus; assembly: GCF_030445035.2. Classification (NCBI taxonomy): domain Eukaryota; kingdom Metazoa; phylum Chordata; class Mammalia; order Cingulata; family Dasypodidae; genus Dasypus; species Dasypus novemcinctus. The sequence continues at coordinate 22,909,118 of NC_080704.1, read as the reverse complement.
TACTACCATTGGGATAAATGGGGTCAAGGGCACACAGGACCTTTCTGTATTATTTTCTCAACTTCCTGTGAATCCATAATCATTTCGAAATAAAAAGTTAAGAAAAAATGAAGCATTAGGTAAAATTCAGTATTCATTCTTGATTAAAAAAATAGGAATAAAGGAATATGTACTTAATGTTATTAAAAATAATATCAAACCAATAGGCAGCATCATCCTTGATTGGTACATACAGGCAGTGGCATTGAAACTGTTCCTGATACTTTCACCTCTATTTTATACTCTAGAAGAGCTTGATAATGCAATTAGACAAGAAAATCAGCTAATTGGAAAGACAGATAAGCAATTATTGTTCATAGATGATATAATTATCTACCTAGAATCAAAGGAAATCCACTAAAAGTTTTGTTAAAACTAATGAGATGGTGACTTCTTACTAAAAGACCAAAGAGTGCTCATCCTGTGGGGGTGAGGGGGGCGTCCTACAGCCATATCCGAATCTGAAGTTTCCAATACCCATTTGAAGACCCTAAAGTCAATGCCTCTCAGATACCTAGAATCCCAAGCAGCAGTTATTGGTTCCAGCTTCCAACTCCAGAGATTCCCTCTTAAAGATACAGGAAGACTTCTGGAAAGACAGCAGACTAGAAAGATACAGGACTCTCTTCCCTCCCAGAAAACCAGCTGGAGGACAGACAGAAACAGCCTGGGAAAAAAACTAGGGTTTAGGACACCCAGGGAAAGACTGGACACCCCACTGAAGAGAAAGGGACAAAGGAGAAGAATTGCAATGGCAAACTGAGTTAAAAGTGGCAACTGCTACTGCTAGCACCCTCCTCCATAGTATAGGCACTTGAATACTTAGGCCCCTGGACTGGCAGCTACAGGCAGAAGGGGCCCCAGTGATCTACCTCACCAGGAAAGGGAAGAGAGAAGAACACAGTCTTTTGATGCACTCAGCTTCTGACGCACAAATTTGTTCTGCTGTATCCCACCAGCCCATCCAGGCCAGGTGGTAGTGCCCCATTGTTTGCCCTGGGCGCCTGCGTGGGACTAAGGAGAGCCAACCCTTTCAATCTCCCTCTCCCTCACTACTGACTGGGACTGATTGTTGAGGACGCACCTACCCAGGGAAGGGAAGAGAGAGGTAAAAAACCTAAGGCTGACTCAGCTTTTGACCCATAAGTTTGGTCCACTGTGTCCCACAAGCCCTTCCAGGCCAGTTGGGGCCACACCATTATTTGCCTTGGGAGCTAGCTAGAGAGACTAAAGGGATCAGTTCCTCTCAATCTCCCTCTCTACTAACAAGGACTAGTTGTTGAGGATGCAGAGGAATTATTTCCTACCAGGGAAAAGGGAGGAGCCTGCAAGCTAAGGTTGGAGAACAGTCACTGAGAAAGTTTGAATTACAAGGCACTTAGCCTAGAGGCAGGAACCTGTATCACATTGATCCAGTCCCTGTTGCAGCAAACACTCTGATCAGCATTGAACTGAGAGGGTTGCCAAAGAGCGCTATCTGCTGGCAGATTAAGGAAGTGCACATGAGGAAATTAAATAAGAGAGGCTTTTTCCAGCCTTTATAGCCTCCCTCCACAAGACCCTAGGAAGTGGATCTGCAACCCATTACTAGGTCCAGAGTCCAGTTTTGAGCAACTAACAGGGACCATCCCAAAGACGCAGACTGAACCAGATTAAGGAAGTGCACATGAGGAAATTAAATAAGAGAGGCTTTTTCCAGCCTTTATAGCCTCCCTCCACAAGTCCCTAGGAAGTGGATCTGCAACCCATTACTAGGTCCAGAGTCCAGTTTTGAGCAACTAACAGGGACCATCCCAAAGACGCAGACTGAACCAGATTAAGGAAGTGCACATGAGGAAATTAAATAAGAGAGGCTTTTTCCAGCCTTTATAGCCTCCCTCCACAAGACCCTAGGAAGTGGATCTGCAACCCATTACTAGGTCCAGAGTCCAGTTTTGAGCAACTAACAGGGACCATCCCAAAGACGCAGACTGAACCAGATTAAGGAAGTGCACATGAGGAAATTAAATAAGAGAGGCTTTTTCCAGCCTTTATAGCCTCCCTCCACAAGACCCTAGGAAGTGGATCTGCAACCCATTACTAGGTCCAGAGTCCAGTTTTGAGCAACTAACAGGGACCATCCCAAAGACGCAGACTGAACCAAGAATCAAAAAATAGCAGTAACACAAAGCCTCTTGCCACTAAATCCCTATGAAAAAGAGAGAAATTGAGCATCTGAGTAAACTTACCATTCCAATCAGATGCTGAGATAACAGCAAAAAATTATGAGCCATACTAAGAAAATGGAGGACTTGGGCCAAGAAAAGGAATATATCAAAGCCGCAGAAGAGATGCAGGACTTGAGAGAACTAATTAATAAGATATATACAAATATCTAAAATAATGAGTTGAAAGACAATATGGCTGCAGAGATAAATGATATCAAGAAGACACTGGGTGAGTACAAAGAATTTGAGAACCGGAACTGAAAGGTAACAGAGCTCATGGGAATGAAAGACATAATAGGTGAGATCAAAAATACATTAGATGGAAGCTGACTTGGCCCAACGAATAGGGCGTCCACCTACCACATGGGAGGGCTGTGGTTCAAACCCTGGGCCTGGGCTTCCTTGACCCATGTGGAGCTGGCCCATGCACAATGCTGATGCGCGCAAGGAGTGCCGTGCCACACAGGGGTGTCCCCCATGTAGTGGAGTCCCACGCACAAGGAGTGCACCCTATAAGGCGAGCCGTCCAGTGCAAAAGAAAGTGCAGCCTGCCCAAGAATGGCGCCACACACACGGAGAGCTGACGCAGCAAGATGACACAACAAAAACACAGATTCCCAGTGCCGCTGATAGGGATAGAAGCACAGGAGAACACACAACAAATGGACATAGAGAGCAGACAACTCGGGGGAGGGGGGAGAGAAATAAATAAAAATTAAAAAATCTTTTAAAAAAATACATTAGAGGCCTACAGCAGCAGACTAGAAATGGTAGAAGAAAGAATAACTGATACCAAAGACAGAGCAGCTGAAATTGGAGGGGAAAGAACAGAGAGAAAAGAATGGAAAAAATTGAGCAGGGCCTCAGGGAGATGATTGACAACACAAAACACAACAACATACATGTCATGGGAGTTCCAGATGGAGAAGAGAAGGGAAAAGGGGCAGAAAGAGTATTTGAGGAAATAATAGCTGAAAATTTCTCAACTCACGAAATTAACAAACTTACATGTCCAAGAAGCACAGCAAACCCCAATCAGAAAAATCCGCTAAACCCACTCCAAGACAAATACTACTTAGAATACCAAACATCAAAGATAAAGAGAAAATTCTGAGAACAGCAAGGGGGAAGCAAACCATCACATACAAGGGACGCCCAGTAAGACTTAGTGTGGATTTCTTATCAGAAAACATGGAGGAAAGAAGACAGTGGTATGATACAATTAGGATACAGAAAGAGAAAAACTGCCATCAGAGAGTTTTTTATCCATCAAAGTTGTCCTTAAAATAGGAAGATGAGTATAAAATAATCACAAACAGAAACTAAGAGATTTCATTAAAAAGAATCCACCTTTGCAGTAAATATTAAAGGAAGCCTTAGAGCCTGAAAGAATAAGACAGGAGAGGCTTAGGGAATATAGAAGAAAGAATAACAAAAATGATAACCAAAAGAGTGAAAAGGCGAAAATATGATATGACTTATGAAAACCAAAGAATAAAATTTTGGAAGTAAATAATGCATTTACAGTAATATCATTGAATGTATTGAATGGATTAAACTCCCCAATCAAAAAATACAGGCTGATAGAATGGCTAAAAATATGAGCTATCCATATGCTTCTTACAAGAGACTCATCTTAGTGAAAGTGAAAGGTTGGTTAGAAAAAGATACTCCATGCAAATAGTACCCCCCCCAAAAAAAAAGCAGGAGTATCTATACTAATATTGGACAAAACAGACTTTAAAGGCAAAAAAAAGTTATGACATACAGGAGGCCATTACATATTAATAAAAGGGACAATCCACCAGGAAGATATAACAGTCATAAATATCTATGCCTCTTACTAGGGTGCCCCAAAATACATGAAGCAAACTCTGGCAAAACTGAAGGGAGAAATAGACAACTCTACAATAATCGGTGGAGACTTTAATACCTGACTTACATCTTTAGATAGAACAAATAGAAGATGAAGGAAACAGAGAACTTGAACAGTATGATAAATGAGTTAGATCTAGGAGACATATATGGAACATTGCACCCAAACTCAGCGGGCTGTACATTCCTCTCAAGTGCCCATGGATCTTTTTCCAGGATAGACCACATGTTAGGTCACAATGCAACTCTTAATAAATATAAAAAGATTGAAATTATACAAAGCACCTTTTCAGATCATAGTGGAATGAAACTGGAAATCATTAACAGAGAGGAAAGAGGTAAATTTGCAGATGTGGGGACGCTAAACAGCACACTCCTAAATAATCAATGGGGGCAAGAAGAAATTGAAAGTGAGATCAGTAAATATATTCAGACAAATGAAAATGAGAATTCAACATATAAAACTTATGGGGGAAGCAGTTGTGTCTCAAGCGATTGGGCTCCTGTCTACCATATGGAGGGTCCCGGATTCAGTTCCTGGGGCCTCCTTATGAAAGCAAGCTGGCCCTCGCAGCAAGCTGGCCTGCGCAGAGAGCTGGCGCAACAAGATGACGCAACAAAGAAGAGACACAGAGGAGAGACACAACAAACCAGGGAGCTAAGGTGACTCAAGCAATTAAGTGCCTCTCCCCCACATTAGAAGGTCCTGGAATTGGTTCCCGGTGCCTCCTAAAGAGAATACATGGACACAGAAAGCAGACAGTGAGTGTAAGTGGGCAGGGGTGGGGTGGGGATAAATAAATCTTAAAAAAAAAAAACAGGATACAGTGAAGGCAGTCTTGAGGGAAATTTATAGCCCTAAACACCTATATTAAGAAAGAGCTGAAATTAAATATCTAACTGAACAACTGGAAAAACTAAAAAAAGAGCAAACCAATCCCAAAGCAAGCAGAAGGAAAGAAATAAAGATCAGAGCAGAAATAAATGAAATCAAAAACAAAAAAAAAAACAATACAGAAAATCAACAAAACCAAAGCTAGTCCTTTGAGAAGATAAATAAAATTGACAAACCTAGCTAAACTAGCAAAGAAAACGAGAGAAGATGCAAATAAATACAATCAGAAATGAAAGGGGGGAGTTACCACAAACTGACCCAACAGAAATAAAAAGGGTCATAAGAGGATATTATGAGAAACTATATGCCAGCAAACTAGACAACCTAGATGAAATGGACAAATCCCTAGAAATGCACCAACAGCACACGCTGACACTACAAAAACTACAAGTACTTAACAAATCACATTTAAAGAAATTGAATACATTATCACAAGTCTCCCAGCAAAGAGAAGTCCAGGACCAAATGGCTTCACAGGTGAATTCTACCAAGGATTTAGATAAAAATTAACACTAATCCTGTTTAAACTCTTCTAAAAAATTGAAGAGGAGGAAAAATTATTTAACACATTTTATGACGCCAACATCACCCTAAAACCAAACCAAGATAAATACATTACAAGAAAAAAGTTATAAACCAATCTCTCTAATGAACATACATGCAAAAATTCTCAACAAAATACTTGCCAATTTAATCCACCAGTATGCCAAAAGACTTTTATATCACGACCAAGTGGGATTTATTCCTGGTATGCAAGGCTGGTTCAACATAAGAAAATCAATCAATATAATACACCACATTAACAAACTGAAGGAAAAAAAACACACGATCATCTCGATTGATGCAGAAAAGGCATTTGACAAAATGTAGCATCCTTTCTAAATACACTTCAAAATATAGGAATGGAAGGACAATTCCTCAATATGATAAAAGGCATATATGAAAAACCCACAGCCAACATTGTATTCCATGGGGAAAGGTTGAAAACTTTCTAAGACAGAGTACAAGACAAGGATGCCCACTGTCACCATTATTATTCAACATTGTACTAGAAGTTCTAGATAGAGCAATTAGACAAGAAAAAAAAATCAAAGGCATCCAAATAGTAAAATAGGAGAGAACTCTCATGATTTATGGATGACATGATCCTATGTTTAGAAAATTCTGAAATGTCTACAACAAAGCTACTTGAGCTAATAAATTAGTTCAGCAAAGTGGCAGTATACAAGATCAAAATGCAAAAATCAGTGATTTTTTGTACAGTAGTATTGAATAATCTGAGGAGGAAATCGGGGAAATTCCATTTATAATAGCAACAAAAAGACTCAAATACCTGGGAATCAGTTTAACCAAAGAAGTACAAGATCTATGTGCAGGAAACTACCAAACATTGCTAAAAGAAATCAATGAAGACCTAAACAAATTGAAAGGCATTCTGTGTTCATGGATTGGGAGACTAGATATCATGAAGATGTCAATCCTACGCAAACTGATTTATAGACTCAATACAATACCAATCAAAATTCAAACAACCTCCTTTACAGAAATAGAAAAGGCAATCACCAAATTCATTTGGAAGAGAGAGTGCACCTAAATAGCCAAAAAGTATTCTAAAAAAGAAGAGCAAGGGAAGCGGATGTGGCTCAAGCAATTGGTGCCCACCTAAGACATGGGAGGTCCTGGGTTCAGTTCCTGGTGCCTCCTAAAGAAAATGAGCAAGACAGTGAGCTGACATGACAGGCTGGAGTGACAGGCTGGTTCAGCAACTAACATGACAAGATTACTCAGCGATGATGTGACAGACACAATGAGGAGACACAATGAGAGATACAACAATCAGGGAGCAGAGGTGAATGAAGTGATTAGTTGCCTTCCTCTCACATGGGAGGTCCTGGTTCAGTTTTCAGTGCTTCCTAAAAAGAAGACATGTACACAGTGAACAGATGCAGAGAGCAGACAGTGATCACAAAAAAACTAGGATGGGGGGAGAAATAAATAAAATCTTTTTTAAAATGTGACATGGGAGGAATTTCACTGCCTGATCTTGAAACATATTACAAAGCTACAGTGGTCAAAACAGTGTGGTAATGGCATAAAGCTAGACATATCAATCAGTGGAATAGAACTGAGAGTCTAGAAATAAACCCTTACCTTTACGGTCAACTGGCTTTTGACAAACCTACCGAGTCCATGTTAACAGAACAAAACAGTCTCTTCAAAAAATGGTGCTGGGGAAACAGGTGTGGCTCAAGTGACTGGGCTCCTGCCTATCACATGGGACGTCACTGGTTCAGATTCCAGTGCCTCCTAAAGAAGACAGCAAGCTGGTATGACAGGCAGGCATGGCAAACTGACACAACAAGACACAAGAAGAAGAAAACGAAATGAGAGATACAACAAATCACAGAACAGAGGTTCCTAGTACCTCCTAAAGAAGACAGCAAGCTGAAACAATGGGCAGGTATGGCTAGCTGATGCAACAAGATGATGCAATGAGAGACATGGGGAGGAAAAACAGGATGAGAGACACAAAAAAGCAGAGAGCAGAGGTGGCTCAAGCGATTAGGCACCTCCCTCCCACATCAGGTCCCGGGTTCGGCTCCCAGTGCCTCCTAAAGAAACAAAATGAACAGACACAGCAAGTAAAAAACAACAAGGGGGTGATAAGAAATAAAATCTTTTTCTAACAAAGTAGTGCTGGGAGAACTGGGTATCTATAACCAAAAGAATGAAAGATGACCCCTATCTCACTCCCTGTACAAGAATCAACTTAAAATGGATCAGAGACCTAAATATAAAAGCCAGGACCATAAAACTACTAGAAGAAAATGTAGGAAAACATCTTAAAGACCTTGTGAAAGGTGGTTGTTTCTTGAACCTTACACCCAAAGCATGAGCAACAAAAGAAAAAATAGATAAGTGAGACCTCAAAAGTAAACTTTTGCACCTCACAGGACTTGGCAAAAGGGTGGAAAGGCAGCCATCTCAATGGGAGAAAATATTTGGAAATCACATGTCCAATAAGGGCTTAATATCCATGATATATAAAGAGATGTTACAACTCAAAAAGAAAAAGAAAAACAACCCAATTTAAAAATGGGCAAAAGGGAAAGCAGATTTGGCTCAACTGATAGAGCATCCACCTATCACATAGGAGGTCCAGGGTTCAAACCCAGGGCCTCCTAACCCGTGTGGTGAGCTGGCCCATGTGCAGTGCTGCTGCACACAAGGAGTATGCCCCTCAAGGATGCCACACACAAAAAAAGCACAGCCTGCCCAGGAGTGGTGCCGCACACACAGAGAACTGATGGAGCAAGATGACACAACAGAAAGAGACACAGATTCCCGGTGCCACTGACAAGAACGCAGGCGGACACAGAAGAACACACAATGAATGGACACAGAGAACAGACAACAGGGGCAGGGGGAGAGAGAAATAAATAAATAAATTTAAAATCTTTTAAAAAAATGAGCAAAAGAAACACATGCTAAAAATGTTCACCATCACTAATGATTAGGGAAATGCAAATCAAAACTACAATGAGATATCATTTTACACCTATCAGAATGGCCACTATTAAAAAGAACTACAAGTGTTGGAAAGAATGTGAAGAGTATTCACTGTTGGTGGAAATGTAGAATGGTGCAGCCACTGTGGAGGACTGTTTGGTAGTTCCTAAGGTAATTAAATATAGATTTGCCACGTGACCCTGCAATACTGGGTGTATACCCAGAAGAACTGAGAGCAGTGACCACAGACTCTACACAAGGATGTTCTGGCGGGGTTATTCACGATTGCCAAAAGTTTTAAACAACCAAGGTGTCCTTCTAGTGAATGGATAAACAAACTGGTTTAATCACATGATGGAATATGCAGCTGTAAGAAGAAATGAAGTCATGAAGCATATGACAATATGGATGAACCTGGAGGACATTATGTTGAGTGAAGCAAGCCAGACACAAAAGGGCAAATACTGTGTGATTGTGCTACTATGAACTAAATATATTGTATAACATATAATTCCATTTATATAAAATGTAAATATAAATCAATTCATGAAGATGAAATTAGAGTAATGGTTATGTAGGGCTAGGGAAGGCATGCTAAGTGTGGAGATTTTCTTTTAGAAGTAAGAAATGATTCTAAAATTTTCTGTGGTGAAGAATGCACAACATTGTGATTATTCTAAAAGCCACTGATTATACACTTTGGATAGATTGTATAGTATGTGAATATATTTCCATAAAACTGCTTAATAAATAATTTTTTTAAAAAAACAAACTAATGAGAGCTTAGTAAGGTGATATTTTACAAAATTTATCTGGAAAGCCATAAATAGCTTTCCTGTTTACCAGACATAACCAGTTAGAAATTTTAATGGAAAAAAGATCTCATTTAAAATAGCAGTAAAAATATTAATACCTGGAAATGAATATAACAAACAAAGGGCAGGACCTAAATTAAGAAAACTACTGAGTTGTATTACAGAATAATTTGAATAAATTGAGAGAAAAGCTATGGTTCTTTACTGTAATTTAAATTACTTTGAATGGGATTTGAGCTTTGGCTTTTTGGTTTGTTTTTATTTTCTAAGAAATAGGGGTGACTTTTCCTTCTGTCCTGGATAAGTGTCCCCAGGTATTTAGTTTTTTAATTTCTTTAGGTTCCTCTAAATTTAGTCTCTAGCTTATCTGAACAGTTACTACTAACAATTTTTAGTAAAAATACTGGTATTAATAGTGTCTATGCTTAATACATATATAATATACCTGGTATTAATTGTGGTGCTGTAATTAGGAATTATATTTCTGGCCATGTTTTCAGAAATAAGCCTTTGTGTATAAGCTTTGCTGCCAGGTTGTGTTTGTACCTAGGGTTGTTGTTTTTGTTGTTGTAGTTTTTAGGGTTGATTAAAAACAAATATCTTTTTTTTTAATTAGAGTGAGTAGTAGTTTGGATCATCTCTTCCTAAATTTATAAGAAAATTCAACTCAAAGCTTGTTTAAAACACTTTATGTTAAGATATAGTTGATCCTATACAAACAGAAATTCTGAATTGTTTGAATTTCAAGGTCTGATTTATTACGTATTTAAGGAAGTTTCACTGTCTCATTCACTTAGTTGGAAGCTATTGATGCTATCTTTTTGTACATAAAGATGTTTTAAGACTAAGTTTAACTATTTTAAGTGTTGATTAGCAGTTATGTTATTAATAATGTATTTCGAGTTCAATTCAGCAAACATTTAAACACCAATTGCTTTACAGATGAGGAAAGAATAGTTCAGGTAATTTTGCCACAGTCACATAGCAAATAAAAGCATGAGCTTTGAAGCCCAGCAAAATGGTGCATCAGCTTTGGATAGGAGGCTTTCATTAAGCCTCGGGAACTAGGAAAAAAAAACAACAACATTTGATTTGATCCAGAGGCTCCTAAATTAGCCAAATGATGCCAGCCAAATGATGCATTAAAGAGTTATCTAGAATTCAGTTTTAACCCTAGAAATTGGGACAAGGGACTCATCAAAATCTGCTAAACTATCAGCATTTGTTATTTCACGTGGAGGAACTGAGCAGTAGGAAACAGAAGCTGACACCTATTGAACACCCAAATGTGGGTAGGCATATTGAACTTTACCACTATCTCAGGCATAGCTGTTATCTGAATCTTACGGATTAGAAAACTAAAATTCATGTTAAGTAACTTGCCAAAGTCACACCTATAATAAAGGGCAGAGCCAGGTTTTGAAACTTGATATGTCAGACTCCAAAGCCCATGATCTTTTCACTACACTGTGGTTTCCCAGACTTACCTAATCATAGACATCATCTAACATGCCTGTTTAAAATTTTAAACTACTGCGCATGGGGGCTTCTGCCGCTAGAAATTTTCATTCATTTGAGGTTGGGGAAAGGCCCAGTACTGTATCTTTAACAGGAATCTTAGGTGATTCTGATTATCAGGCAAGTTTGGAAAATATGATCAATTCCGTCATGCGTTATGATTTGGGGTATGAGGGTATTGAGGAGGCAGGAATAAGATTGGGAGTAGATAATAGGAGTTTAAAAAAATAGGGTTGACACTTTACTAGTTTTCTCTCCTAGTAAAATATGAATAATAAAATTGGATTGTGGAAATTATAAAAGTTGCTTTAGGTTCCTTAATCTGCACAAAAACCACAATGTTTTGTTTTCTTATTTTTTTTTCTTTTAGGTGACTACATTTGTACATTTAATATCCTTGTTAACACTTGGGAACAAATGCACACCACTGAAGGGTATAGATGAGTGTATTTTGGATGCAGGAGAGAGAAGGAATCAGATTTAGAAATAAAAACAGCTATAAATATAGAATCAGTAATGTCCTGAAGTGTAAAAATCCCACAAAATCTGAAATAACCTTAATCTGAAACTTTAATCCATAAAGTCACAGGTTTATAAAATTTTTGAGTTGAGCTATACCTCAGATATCCACATATTTACAGATGAAACCAAGACTCAGGCTTAAGGGCTTGCCCACAGTTAGGGGCAGGCTTTCAGTTCCATCCATGCTGGCCAGGGTTCCATAGAACTCTTATTGATAGCAGAAAAGTACCAGAAAAAAAGTGACATGTTCAAGGTCATTACCAGTTTTTAGAAATAAATTTAGTGGCAAATCATATTTAATTTGTATTCCATACCGTACTTTTCTAATTTTATGGTTTCATCCTTTTTCATTGCCCTGTCGACAATAGGATTATATTTAAAGAAATCCATTTTTAAAGATTATGCAGTTTGAACCATTATATCCGATCAGTGCTATCTTATGTTAGGCATTGAATAGCTGAATCAGTAGACAACGATAGTTGTTGATATTACTTATTCCTTTACCTAGTAGTTATTTAGAAGAATGTTAATTTCTGAGCATGAGTGTTTTAGTTTATTTCCTTGTTCCATTTTTTTCCCATATGATCAGAAAATAAGATCTCTGTGATTCCTTTTTCTATTCCCCAAAGCATCTGCTTTTGTGTTTTATGGTTGGGTTAGTCTGTGGTTACATGTTCAATACTATTTTGTATTTACTATTTTTTTAAAAATTTTAACAAATCAATTTTATTGATACATATTAATAAAGCATTCAATTCATCCAAAGCATTTACTATTTTTAATAACCTTTTTTGGTTTGAGAAAGTAACATGCCAAAGGAATACACATCTGTGCTCTTACTATGAAATCACATTATTCACAGATTTTGTTGTGATTACAAGTATGGCTTTTAGAATCAGATTTGGGTTTGATTTTGAGCTCCGCTACTTATTAGCCTTTGACGTTATTAGAGACTTTTTCCGATTTGTTCAGCAAGTATTTATTGAGGACCTACTGTGTTTCAGACGTTTTACATGAGGTTGCTTAATGAGATTGTCATATCCATCTTGACTTAATGTCCTCATTAGTAAATTAGTGATAATGCCTCATGGAGTTGTTAAAAGCATCAGATATGATCTTATAGTGCTTAGTGTTTGTGTGGTGAACTTAAGAGCTCAGTAAATGATAACAATATTACTATACGTATTAAGTACTAATTATACTTTTAGTCCAACTACAATGACCTTTATTCCATTTAAAAATTTATTGAAACATATCATTCATAATATACATATCATACATAAGCAATGAGTGTATAGTAAAAGTTGTGAATTTACAAAATAAACATGCATATCATCATACAGTGCTCCCTACATCACCCCACCACCAATTCCTTGCATTGTTGTAAAACATTTGTAACAAATAATGAAAGAGCATTGTCAAAGTTGAATGCGATACCTCGATAAAGTATTATTTACAGTCTCTGCCGGTGATTATCTTCTTTAGTGATCTGTGCTATAATCAACATCTGTTCTTGGTTATTGTATGATTTTTCAAAAACTCCAAAGTTTTTATTTATTAGGTAATTACAAAAAAACACACAGTATTTAAATATCCTTTTAGGAAAGACAGAATTTAGAATCCATGCTTATCCCTTCTCCTACTGCCTCTTTAGCTTAAGTCCATACTAATTTAGCCTGAGGTTACAAATCTTACCTTTAATTTTCAAAAGTGTCTTTTCTTATATACTTATATACTTGTATCAATTATTTATTCTTCAGTATTGAGCCTTTTTCCTTTAGTAGGGGTAATTATTTTATTCCATTTTTTTCTAGATATTGATTTGGTGTCAGTATATTTCACCAGTTCTTATTTCAATATTTTTTTTCTTACTACAATATTTTTAAGCTTTTATTTTTATTTTCTTTTGGTGGCTTATGTAATACCTTTGAACAATTTAAGAAAAAAGGTTCTACCAGAATGGTGAAATTTTCTAAGACTTTGCAGATCTAAGAATAATTTCCCGTGATCTTTGTACATGAAGAACAGGACAAGGTATAAAGTTTTTAGATCATAACTTTTCCTTTCAACTCTCTGTAAGTCATTACTTCTTTGTCTTCTGACCTTTTATTGTTGCAGAAGAGAAATCTGAGGTCAATCTGATTTTAGTTATTTGAAAATAACCTATTTTTTTCTGCTTGTATGCTTGTAGGATTATATCTTTATCCTTGAGATTTAAAAACATTTGCCAGGACATGTCTTGGTGTTGATGATCTCTGTTGAACCTTCTCAGTCTCCAGTCTCAGGTATTTTTTTTTCAGAACTGGAAAGTTTTCTCTTATACTTTTAATTGATTGAAATGCTATGTTTTTTTTCTTTCTTTAGGAACATCTGTTATTCATAGATTATTTCTACGTCTGTCCTCCATGGTTTTTTAATATTCTCTTTCATTTTTTATTCATTTACTCAAGTTTGTCCTTTGTGGCATGGATTCTGTTTTCTGCAGTGTTGATTCTAATACTTGCTATTCACAATGCAGATTTAATTTTGGCTACTGTGTTTTCATTTCTTTATTCTTAGCTCAACATACTCTTGTTTCATAAGCAGAACCCCCCTTAAGTGTACATTCCAAAAAACATGAGGTGGATTCAGTCCTAAAACTTACATTTGCTCTGAGGCCACAACCATAGGACCAGGGGAAAAAATCAAAGAGAGAAAGAAAAAAGCTTTTGAGAGGATCCACTTAAACTTTAAAATGTAGATATAACCAGAGGTCATTCCTACCCTAGCCTAGAACATAAAATAATTTTGCGTACTAACAAGCCTTTAGTAGCTGAAGGAATAGAAGCACAGATGTTAAGGTCACCTTAACTAGAAATAAACGGATTTTTCTAATTTACTGTTTTCCTCTTTATAAAACTAATATATGATAAATGCATTTAATTTGGAAAATAGAGTAAAAAGAAAATCCTATGACCCAGGTAACTACTGATAAGATTTTATGTTTTTCCAGTCAGATACACCCATGTTGGGGGTGGTGTAAAATTGGGGTCATACTATATAGTTTTATATCTTTTAAAATTTGATATATGGCAAGCATATTTTTATTTTCATTTTTCTTGGAGGCCCTGATTTTAACCATTGCATAGTATTCCTACATATGAATAGATGTATTATGATTTATTTATCCGGTCCCCTGTTGGTCATTTAGACTGTTTTCTATTTTTCAGTATAATGAGTATGATGAATATCACTGTACATAAGTCTTTATGCACATCTCTGATATTTCCTTAGGATAAATGAGGAGCTGATTCTTAATCCTGTCACATTGGTAAGGATTATGTCCATTCCTTATTAAGAATATAAAATGCTTGTTTCTTATTGTTTCATTGTGTTTGCATAGAAGATTCTTTGGATTCTGAACAATTTGATGGTATCTTAACAGAAGTTTGTGAGAGAGGTTTCTAATGCTTTACACTCAGCACCTCCATGGCTATCCCAAAAGGTTGGGGCAGAAGACCGCTGCTGATATCAGGGTTCCGAAGGCAGATAAACATATGGAAATTTGAGGGTGGTAAAAAAGTGTGGTGGCAGTTCATTCCTACAACCTGGGTCTCCAAATTAGTAGCGGAGGGCTCTGCACCCTGTGGTCTCCCTTGCTGGTAATTCCAACTGTTACTCTCTATGAGGAAGTCTTTTCTCCCAGTGCTCATATGTATATTTCATTTCTAGGTAAGAGAGTGGCAGTGGATATGTCCTACTAAGTACAAGGTAGCATTTTTATTAATCACAGGTCATTTTTTTTGTCCTACTATACTTGTACATGATGGTCTCCTGCTGGGTTGAAAGCATTTCTTAGAGCTTATTTTATATTTTCTTTAGAGGTGTCAAACAGCAGTGTGGAAATTTGCATTGTTGTAAAATGCCATTACAACAAAACAATCTATTTAATAGGGTTGCTTAAAATGAAATGTTTTAATTTTAATTTAGTAAAATATTTCTACTTTTTTTTAACATTTCAGAATTTTCCTTGAAATACTTGGAAATACTCTAGAGATCCTGAAACCTTGGTTCATAATTAACTGATTTGAATTGTTCATCCTCTTTAAACCAACTTAGAGGATGATGTTAAGTGCTAATTTTATTCAAAATTTGAAGGTTGTTTTGAAAACAATTCCTGCTGAGACTCTAGCTTTTTAAAGTCTCCTTTATCTGATTTGTTCTGATGAGACCCATATTGTAGGTTAATCTAATTTGTGACTTTTTACACATTTCAGCCTAACAAAGTAAAGCATGATTAGCATTTCCTAACCTTTTCCAGTATTTCACATTATATTTGCATATGTACAGTCTGCCAAGCTCTGCAATTTTTTTGCCTGGGAGGCCTGAAGGTGGGATGAGAAAGGATAAATACATTTGCTTCACTTTTAAACTATTTTTTTGGTCCACACTCATTCTTTAGCCAAATTGTATAAAAATGTACCACACTTATGAATGATCTCTTCCACCCTGCTTGGCGGGAAGTTGGCTATGTTGAGTGAAGAAACGGGTATCTCAACACTCTCTTACACTTCTTCATTGCATTAAATGTTTAGAAATCACCTGTAGAAATGTAAATTTTATAGTCAATTGAGACAAGAGGGGAGGAGAAGTAACTTTTACTGAGCACCTACTATCCCTTGGTGGATCCTTTTAATTATAACATCCCTGTGAGGTAGATATTATTTGCAACTTACAAATGAAACTGAGACTCAAAATCTTAAGTACCTGACCCAAGTTCATGTAACTATACCAGTAAGTGACAGAGCTAGGGTTTAAACCCAGTAATGGCCAGCTTCAGAGCATATTTTTTCCTATTTGTTTCTTAAAATTAGGAAAATAAGTTTTCTGGTTTAATAGGTACTACTCCTTGAACTTTTGGAACTATAGAAATTGCCATATTGAGTCTGATCGATGGTCCATGTAACCTAATAGTTAATGAAACCAAGGGTCATTTTTCAGAAGAGAAACTTCTTAACTGTAGAAATAACTTCCTGCTATTTTCTCATAGATAACCACTTGAATTCTTGTTTTGATGAGATGATACAAAAGGTTTGTTGAAGTAAAGGTACTTTTTTTGTAGAGTTTTGCAAAACTTCACTGGTATATAGGATAACATTGGCTTTCATATTTTCCTGTTTTTAAAACTAAGTTCAAAATTTTAAATCTTTGCTAAATGCAGAAAGGAAGTAGGTATTTTTGCAAAAAGTAGAGCATTAAAATACCTTTTAGATCATGTTGCACTTAATTTTTTTCTTGGATTGCTTTATTAATACATAACTTCATTAGCTGGGCAAGGAGTTCAGAAAGGAAAGAATATTGTAAATGGGTGGATGACATGAAACTAAAAATAGCGAAGAGACTGATTTGGAATTCATTGTATAGACTAGTGGGGTCAGAGCTGGAAAAAAATGAATCAAAAGTTTAAGGCTTTATTCTTGAGATTGAGAGTAACAGAGGTGCAGGAAAGGGGATGCATGGCTTACTTGCAGTGAAATTAAGACAAGGATTTAATCAATAGAAAACTTAGTATGTCTGCATTGTTTTGTGGGCATTCTAAAACACTACATACATGAACTATGTTAATACAGTTAACTAGACTAAAGGAGATGATTTGGCCTTTACTCTCTGCATTGGTCATATCATAGTTGGACTGCTAATTGCATTGGAGGGGAGCAGGTGTAGCTCAGTGGTTTGAGTGCCTGCTTCCCATGTATGAGGTCCCAGTTTCAATCCCCAGCACCTCCTCAAAAAAAAAAGTTAATTGGAGTTTGCTCAGAAAGAGGATAGTGATGGGACTCATCTGTCTTAAATATTTGAAGGAACTTGAGTTATCTGGAAAAGACAAGACTTGGGGTGAATTACAGTTATAGATGTAGATTTACTTTCTGTGACTTTGTAGATAGAGTACAAGTAAATTAGTCATAGTATATTAGTAATCTTCTTAAGGGGAATTTGTGGTTGTGGAATGTTATTATATAATGAAGAATTTGTTTCTAGACATCAGTGCCTTTTCTGAGATAATGTAAACAGTCTGCATGGTGAGATAGTACATTCTTTCCCTGATAGTATTCAAGTATAAGTGAGGATGGGATAAAATTGAAGTATATGATGTGTAGTAGAACAGAAGACTTTCAAGATCCCTTGTCATTCCTAAATTGTTTTTTATTCTAAGATCAAATGGACTTGAAGCTACCTTTCCTTGATAATAGTAAATTGTATCGATATAGCTCTTTACAGTTTATAAAGTGCTTTCTTATGTGTTATATCAGTTTAAAGCCTAGTACTAACCTTTTGTGGTCAGAGAATCTGTGAATTATTCCAAATCACTTCCAAATGGCAGGCCCAGGACTCTATCCCTGGTCTCCCAATTCCAAATTCAGTGGTGTTTCAACTGTACTGGTTTACTTTAAAAGCAAGTTATAAGTTGTGATACTTGCTTTGCATACATTGAAAATCACAAGGAATAGATGGTTCCCAAATTATATTCCCATAGGGAGTGTAAGTGTAGCTCAAGTTGGACCAAGGCAAATAACAGGGAGCCATTGAGCAGATCTGTGTTGAGAAAAATCTAGCTTGGGCTAGTAGGTGAATGATGGTGCCATTCACTAAGATAGCAAATACAGGAGAAAGAGCAAGTTAGTGGTCTAGAGGTGGAGTGATTGAATTTTGAATGTAATAAAAATAGCTAACATTGATTGTGTATTTGCTAAGTGCCAGGCAATGGTTACTGTTTTATATGGTTAATCTCAGTTAATCTTCAAAACCACCCTCTGAAAATAAGACTTTTTAACACTTGTTTTCCATATGAAGAAACTGGAGCTTAGATAGTTTAACTTATCCAATGCCTTATAATTAGTAGTAACATAAGCACAGGAACTTGAATCTAGGTGTCTGACTCCAAAGCCAGTCTTTTTAGAGCTAGTTTGAGGCTTCTTTGGGATGTTTAGATAAAAATGATCACTGGACAGTTGAATAAATGGTTTGCAGAGAGAGATGTATCCTGGAGATAGTTGGGTGTTCTTACCAAACAATTGGGTGACAGTGTAGCCTCTGAAAGTATATAGCCTTTATACCTGCATGCCCCTCCTTCCTGCCTTTTGGCACTGTTTCTGTGCTTTGTAGTATTGTATAGGCATTCCCTAACCTAGGAACATCCTCTATGAATGGGTGAAAAATGAAAGATGCCCTTTGTATGGGTCAGTAGGCTGCAAGATACTCTAGGATGGGGACCATGTTTTTATTTCATGTCCAGGACAGTGCCTAGAAACACAGCATGTTTGAAATGAAATGGATGGATGAATGATTGGGCAAATTAGGTAAGGGGAGAGTAGAGGAGTTCAAATTCAGAGCAACGGCCTCATGTCAGGTATGAGGTGATAGGTGAGTTGCCTTTAATTTCCCAGTTGAAAATACTACACAGATGATTAGCTTAGATCCTTGTACACTTGCTGAATTAACAAGCGGTCAGAGGCATTTGCTCCTTTTCCCAGTGAAGGAACTTAAAAAGGCACAATGTGTTCCCTCTGGTATATATATTTTTAAATTACACAAGCAATGCATATTTATTGTAGACACATTAGAAAATTCCAATAAGCAAAACCAAATAAATGAAACTTAAATTGTCTAAAATTATACCACCCAGAGGTAGCCACTGTTAACATTTTGGTGTATTTCCAGAGTTTTTCCCATACAAATATATACATTTAAATATATGTATATATTTATTTAAAATGGGATCATTACAATCCATATTGTTCTGTAAACTGCTTTTTCATTTATTACATGTGACTCTATGTTAATAAATTTACATCTTTATCACCATTTTTAATGACTTCATAGTATTCCATTATATGGATGTACCATCATATATTTAATGAGTTCTCTATTGTTAGGAATTTAGGTTTCCAATTTGAAGTTATTTTTGAAAAAAAAATTCGTGATGAGCATTCTCACATGTACATCTCTGTACAATTGTCCTTTTGTTTTTAAACAGGTAGAATTGATGGGACAAATTTTGTGCATCCTTAAAAAAAAATAACAGACTCATTGCCTTCCTGAAAGGTTGTAGTGATTTACATTTTCACCAGCAGTGTATACAGAGTGCTCGTTTCTCCATACCCCCTTAACACTTAACCCTGGGTGTTATTGTTTGTAAGTCATTACCAATTTGAAAGGCAAAAGGTGTCTTTTGGTTAAATGCATTTCTTTGGTTAATACTAAGGCTGAGCTCTTTTTTTTCCCCTTATTGCTCTTTTCTGTTGAAGTTCATTATTTTTTCTTACAGGGTTTTTTGTTGTTTTTTAAGCTCTTTATGTAGTGATTATACCAGCCCTTTGTCATTTGTTACTTTTTTTGTAATCAGTTTGTCTTTTATCTTTTTTGTGTCTGGCAGAAGTAGTTTTAAACTTTTATAGATTCAGATGTCATTTTTTTTCTTTACGATTTCCATCCTCCTTACCCCATGAGTATTATTCACCTATATTTTTTCTAATTGTATAATTTTATTTTTTAACATTTAAATGTTTACTCCATCTGGAATTTATTTTGGTGTGGAGATATAGCTTAATTTTCTTCCCAAATAATTAATCAGTTGACCTGTTTAATTGTCATTGAAGATGGAATTTAGAAGATGTATTGCCATAGAGAATGTTATAAATGATGATTTGGTGAGGTTTAAGTAAGACCATTTCTAATGCATTTAACTGTTAAACTCATGGACTCACCCAGAAAGGTAATCATCATTTCATATATTATTTCCATGGAGAATGCTTTTATAGTTTCAAATTATTAATTTACAGATTAATTTTTAGAAGCACAACCTGTTTTAAATAGGTAACTGCTTACTTGTATGGTGGTTCTATTTATTATAGCCCTTTAGGGGTGACAGTATTCCTCCATTATTTTTTTGTCTGCCTTTGCTTAACTTTAACTGATGTAAAATCTATTTTGGTAACTTTCTACTTGCTGTGCTTTTCACAGAATGGACAGCAAATTATGGATGAACCTATGGGAGAGGAGGAGATTAATCCACAAACTGTAAGTAAAAGATTGTATTATAAGGGGTATAGATAAATCAGATGCCATTAAATTGGAGTGTTCTTATTTTTAAAGTAAGCAAGGAAATGATTTACAGTATTAGGCACTCATTGATGCTTTCACATTAACTTTACCAAAATACATTCCTGAATATTCCAGTTTAAAAACTGTTTGATAAGACTGATTTGCAGAGAATGACAAAATGAATTGTCTTATATTATTGAGTTTTTTATTAGTCTTAATGCTTCTGTTTTCAAAATAAAACTGACCATAGATTCATTAAATACAAAAATATAAAGTCATACTTATAGGAATATTTAACATAGAAAGTGAATGTTCACCATTTCCTCATCTGTTTTTATGTTCACCCTTGCCAATTCCTAGCACCTAGTACAATGCCTGCAACATAGTAGACACTCATTAAATGTTACTTAAATGAATTAATGAATTGTCCCACTACCATCCCCCAA
Organism: Dasypus novemcinctus; assembly: GCF_030445035.2. Lineage (NCBI taxonomy): Eukaryota > Metazoa > Chordata > Mammalia > Cingulata > Dasypodidae > Dasypus > Dasypus novemcinctus. The sequence goes on along the minus strand of NC_080704.1, from coordinate 22,888,210 downwards.
GGCAATCTTTGTCAGTAGGTCAGTTATAGTCTTTTTAAATTTTGTATATGAGTCAATTATTTATATTTACAAAAATATATTGTATAGCTTGCTCTTTTATGTCTTGAACATCATCTTTTTATGTCAATACTTAAAGACCTACCTCTTTTTTAATGGCTGCATAATACTCTATTTTATGCATATCCTCATTTAGCCTTTCTCCTATTTATTTTTGCAAACTTGTATTTTTCAGTAGGTTATAGTTTTAGAAAAGGCTATTCTAAAACAGAGTGTAAAAATTTCAGGGTAGGAGAGTGCCTGAACCTATCCTATTCAATACTGGGTATTCTCAGAAATGATTTTTCATTTGTGCTGCTCTAAATAATGCTTTCTCATTTTAATTTGTATCTCTTTTAATTATTTGTAAAGTTGAGTATTCTACATTCTTGACCTTTGTATTTTATATACTTTGCCCAATTTTCTTTGGGGTTGTTTGTTGTTTCCTTACTGGTTTTGTAAGATCTCTGTATACTGGATTTTAACTCCATGTTTATTATATCACTTGTAAATATTTTCTCTCTCTTTTTTTAAATATTATGTTGTCTTTCATTGTAGATGTTTTAATTTTTAAATGGTCAGATCTGTCTTTTTACTTTTTGGTTTCTGTGTTTCATGTTTTGGCTAGAAAATCTTTCTGGGCACCAAGGCTATAAAAATATCCTCTTACATTTTGACCTAGTACTTTATGGTTTTGTTTTTTGCATTTAGATCTGTAAACCACTTGGAATTTTAGTACCTGGATGAGGTAGAAATCTTACTTTTCTTTTCAAATAGATAGCCTATTGTCTGAACTTCCATTTATTGGATAAATAAATTTTATTCTTTCCTACTTATCTCAGATACCTCTTTTATATATAATATAAAATTGCCATATGTCCATGAATGTTTTGACTCCCCATACTGTTTCAATTAGTATGGTTTTTTTTATATGTTCTTATATACGTAAAGCAAACCTTCCTCCTGCCCCTTACCTATCACATTTTTACTTTTCAGAATTGTCTGAGGTAGTCTTTTATGTTTAATATTCCGGGTGAAATTTATACTCAATTTGTCAAGTACTCCTCAAAAATTTATTGGAATTTTTATTAGAATTGCATTAAATTTACAGATTAATATTAAGATAATTATTTTAATAATATTGAGTCTTCACATCCAGGAACATTTATTTATTCTGATATTCTTTTGTAACCTTTATCAAAATGTTACAGTTTCTTACATATAGTTTTTATACATTTCTTGTTAAGATAATTCGTGGGTATTTTATAGATTTTGTGTTGTAAGTAGAATTTTTTTCCCTGCTACAGCTTCTATCTGGTAACTGCTAATAAATGAAAAAGAAGATACATGTTTCTACATGCTTTTTAACATCTTGGGAAAGTTAAATTTTCAAATATCAAACAAAATGTCCTGAACATTATGTCCGTTAGGGAGAGTTGGAATTATTGTACCCTTCTGTTTAAAAGTCTTCAAAGCTTTACACTAGAATGCATACTCTGTGATGTCACCTACAAGGCCCTGCACAATAAGGTATTTGCATATCACATCATCTCTAGCCACACACCTCAACCCTCTACTCAAATATATCTTTTGCTGCTGTTTTTTAGAGGTGATGTTCCCTCTCCCAGAATCCTTTTCCTTTGTCACTCCCCTCCAGTTAACTCTTAATCATCCTTCAGATTCAAATTTAGATATCACTTCAACTGAGAAATCTTGACGCAACTACCATTTCTACTTCTACCTTGGTTAAGTGCTTTGTACTGTCATAGCAGCCTATGCTTACCCAAAATGGCAACACCATATCATATTCCATTGCTTATTTACTTGTCTGTATTCCCTACTATACTGTGAACTGCCTGATAAGGAATGTCTGACTATTCCTTATCCAGCTCCTCATACCCAATTAGTGTTTAGTAAGTATTTGTTAATTAAGTAAATGCATGAATTAAGTTTTGACTAGCACAGAGAACCCTTAACCATTTGAGGCATTAACTTTGTATGTTTTTACATGTAAACAAAAGTCAAGACTATCAATAAGTGTTAATATTAATTTACCTGCCACCAGCTACGCTTTTTCTTTGTCTGCAAATCTTTTGGAAGGAAAACCTCCAAATTTTTTATTCTCTCTAATCTAAAATTAAATCATTTTCTATTGTGAAGTTATATGGCTTTATACATTCCCTCAGAGTACTCACAACATTAGGAACATTGCGTCTGGGAGGAAACTGCATTCTAAAGATAGATTGGGAAGGTGCAAGATTGAGATATTACCAGCATGGTGGGTGAGATTGTTGAGCAGGTCATTCCAGATTATATGTATTAGGTTTAGGTATCAGATAAAAGCCTAATATTTAGTATTACTTTAATGGCATTCAAGCAAAAGATTGTCAAAATATATATTAATCTTATATTTTTTGTTTTTGCTTTTAATAAAGCTTTTTTTAAGATTTATTTTTATTTATTTCTCTCCCTTTCCCTGCTCCCCCCCCTACCCTCCAGTTGTCTGCTCTCTGTGTCCATTTGCTGTGTGTTCTTCTGTGTCCACTTATATTCTTATCAGTGGCACCGGAAATCTCTGTCTCTCTTTGTTGCATCATCTTGCTGCATCAGCTCTCCGTGTGTGCGGCGCCACTCCTGAGCAAACTGCACTTTCTTCGCGCTGGGTGGCTTTTCTTCTGGGGTGCACTCCTTGCACGTGGGGCTCCCCTACGCAGGGAACACCCCTGCATGGCACAGCACTCCTTCTGTGCATTAGCACTGCACGTGGGCCAGCTCATCACACGGATCAGGAGGCCCTGGGTTTGAACCTCGGACCTCCCATGTGGTAGGTAGACACCCTATCCGTTGGGCCAAATCTGCTTCCTTAATAAAGTTTTTTAGAACATTTTCTTTTTATCAATTACTAATAATTTAGTGAAAGTTGAGGTGTATTATCTATTTGATGCATAACAAATTACCACACATTGAGTGGCTTAAAATAACATCCATTTATTGTCTCACAGTTTGTGTGGGTCAGGAATCTGGGCATAACTTAGGTGGGTCCTTTGCTTCATTTTCTCACAGAATGCAGTCAAGGTGTTGGCCAGGGTTGGGATCTCATCTGAAACTTGACTGGGGAAGGATCTGCTTCCAAGCTCATGTGGTTATTGGCAAGGTTCAGTTCTTTGCCATATGGACCTTGCCAGATAGCACCTTCATCAGAACCATCAAGGGAAAGAGTCAGTAGAGTCTTACTAACAAGACAAAAGTTACAATTTGATGCAGCAGTGATATCCTGTCACCTTTGCCATATTTTATTGATTAGAAGTAAGTCACAGATCTCACCCACACTCAAGGGGAGAGGATTGCAGAAGATCAAGAATATCAGGAGGCAAGGATAATTGAGGGACATTTTAGAGTCCATGCATACAGATGTCTAGATAAATAATTAGATTATAAAGACTCAGGTAGAAGTAACTATTTGGTGTTAGATCACTCAATTAAGAAATTTTAACTACCATATATAATATGTAACTGTTTACAAGGCTTCTTTAATTCCATTTTTATTTTCTTTTTAAAACAACCCTAGGAGACGATGAGGGCAGGCAGGTTTTATTGCTATCCTTACTTGTCTAGACAAGAAAACTGAGACTCTCTAAAGAAGTGGTTTACCCAAGTACCAAATTATTAAAAGCTAGAATTGGGACACTGTCAATGTGTGAGACTGCTAATGGTACCCCAATATCCATTTCTCCTCCTTCCAAAAGAACCCCCAGTTTTAACTAGGAGCCTGGCTGTGTCACTGGAGACCACATTTAAAGGCCTGTGTGAGACTGTGTGCTAAAGGTCTTGCTAGTGAGATATGAGTGGAAGTTTTATATGCAACCTCTAGGTTTTGCCTTTAAGACATTTGGGCATAAGTCCCCTTCCTCTTCACATTTTCCCTGGGCTAAGATGCAGATTATGATGATAAGCCAATTTGAATCAGGCCAAGACCCTAGAGAGGCTGGAGAGCAATGAGTGAGTAGAAACCGGGGTCTGTTAATGACTTAATGGCCTAGAGATTCTTGTTCACCCTAAATTACCTCTTACCTATGGACTGCTCCATGAGAGAAAAATAGGCATTTATCTTGTTCGTGCCACTGTATTTTGGAGTCTCTTTGTTAAAGCAGCTTAGTCTGTATGCTAACTCCATCTAGTCATTCCTTTCACCAGCACTTAATGAATGACTGTTATGTGCCAAGAGCTCTGCTGAGTTGTTGGAGACACAGAAATGTATAAGGGAAACTTACAGTATTAAAATGGCAAGACTGTTTTGTTTTGTTCTCGTCTCCTCTGGGAAGTTATCACCCAAAACAACAAGGAGAATAAGAAACAAAACAGAAGTTTGGTCTCTGAAATCAGATGACATCTGTAATTTTGAACCACAATATATAAATATGAAAAGCAGATGGAAGAGTGGTAACAGGAGGACGTTAGAAGGCTTAGGTGCTTTTAGAGGGGTATACCAGTGAGAAGCAATACTTATTTTCAGCCCCAGAGCCCCAGAAGAGTTCAAGAATGGGGAAACCAGGTACTTTGCAAAGTAGAGGTATGACATGGGGCTGAAAACAGAGATTGGTTGAATGTCATAATATGGAGATCTTCCATGTCCTCTCTCCTACTCCTAATAAGACAGACAGCATTACATAGAGGGGATAAAGAAAACATGAACCAGAGAGGCTCCAGACTTGGAGACCCCAGGCATAGTGGGAAGTGGGATAAGAAATTGGGCTGAAAATAGGGAGATCAAGTGAAAGTCTACATACCAAATGGTGATACACTGCCCCTTTTCTCCTGCCCCTTTCTCCTATCCAGTTTCCACTAACCAGGACCATATCCTCCAGGCAAGGAGAGGGAGCAGGGAAAAGGAAAAAAAGTTAAATTAATGTTCTCAGAGTATTAAGAGACAAAATTGATTCCCTAAAACAAGAATAGGAAGCTGTAAAAAAAAAAAAGAATCAGAAGAAGAAATTCTTTGAAATTAAAATTTTGATAGGAAATTTTTGCATATTAGTAGAATATTTAGGAACTAAAGTTGAACTCTCCCAAAAAGTAGAACAATAAGACAAAGAGAAAGTAAATAGAAGGAAAAAGAGAAGCAATCTAACATCAAACTAATAGGAATTTCAGAAAGAGACAATGGGGAAAATGCAGAGGAAGAAATTAGGAAAAATTCTTTAAGGTACTTGGGGTTTTTCCACCCACATTTTAAAATCTCTGAAATCAAAATGTTTGTTATAATTGATGGTATGACATTTTAATTCCCAGCATTTTTTTTTCAAAATGGTACAGTGCTAATCATGCACTTAGATTAGATGGAATACTATAATACCAAAAACAACTTTTCCCCAAAATGAGGACCCAGAGTCTCAAGACTAAAACAGCCCACTGAATGCAAGTCTTTTTTTTTTTGATACAACGTATAAAAAATCAGGTGTAAGAATGACATCACACTTCTCAACATTGGAAATTGGTAGATAAGGAGCAGTGCCTTTGAAATACTTAGTAAAAATGATTTTCAACCAAGGTATTTTCAGACTTGTACCCTTTCTTAGGAAGGAAAATTGGGTTCTACCCACATTAGAAGGTTGTTAACCAAGAAATAGGATTCAGGAAGTAAAGGATCCAGTATTACAAGTACCATGAAGAAAGTCCCTTCCCATTATGATGAAGAAAGAAAACTTCAGAAGACTAGTTCATTCAGTAGGTTTAGATAATAGTCCTGGGTGAAACAGACAGACAGCTGATTCCTAGGATTCAGGAAGTAAAGGATCCAGTACTACAAGTACCATGAAGAAAGTCCCTTCCCATTATGATGAAGAAAGAAAACTTCAGAAGACTAGTTCATTCAGTAGGTTTAGATAATAGTCCTGGGTGAAACAGACAGACAGCTGATTCCATAAAAGCTGTCTCCAGGGAAGAAAAGGTAGAAGTGAAAAATTATCCAATAGATTTGAAAATTGAAAATTGGCTTGAGAGAGTACTGCAGAGGGGGAAGAATTTGAGATTAGTACAAAGAAAAAAATAATTAAAAAGCAAAGCAACTATAAACTTAAGGAAAAACAAAAGATGTATGCAAGAAAAGAAATGTAACTCAAGTATGTCCTTAACTCAGCAGTGAGGAATGCCTTAACTGCTTAGTGAGGAAATTATCTTAACAGTTCTTGCAGTAACAGGTAGATGTTCTTGTGAGGTTTGGGAATTAAAGGAGATAAATAAATACCTAGCACAAAGTAAGAGCCTAATAAATGTTAATTTTTCTGTCTTCTTTCTTCCAGTGTCTCAAACTGTTCAGTAGGGATTAAGTTTGGCTCTTAGAAACTAAGGTGGTAACCACTAGTTTTGCAGCTGAAATAGGCCTGGCTTTGGACAATTGTGAAATGAATTGACTTTCCTTTTATTTGGTTCTTTGACCCTTCTATTCCCTTTATCATTTATTTCTAACGACCATGCATGAATTACTTATAACATCAACTTTGTAAGTATTATGCTCCTGCAGTCCTACTAAACACTATGTTTTTCAGCTCAGTCTTTGTAGTTTGTAGTTCTTGTGTCATAGTCATGTAATACCATGCATGATTGTTAAGAATTGGAGGCTTGTTAAAGGTTGTAGTCAGAAAAATGGCTTGAAAGGAGAAATTGGATGTATGTTGTAAATGATCTTAAATGTCAGGTTGGGAAGTAGCTCCCCATGAAGGACATAGGCAGAAATACACTCAGAAAACCCTTTTCTTCTTTTCTAATCTCCTGAAATCATGATGGTCCTCTAGCAATAGTTCCTTCCCACTTCCAATTCCAGCTCCCATTCATATGGTAACCATAAGACTGCAGTGATGTATGATGGCCTTTATGATATCCAGGGAATTTCACCAGTTCCTGGTGGCCTGCTGGTTTTGATCCTCCAAATCCTTGAAGCTTCCCTCAAGTTGCCTTAAAACTTGGATTTGAGCATCTGAAATGATACTCGTAGCCACGAGTCCAGCACACAGTTACACATCACTTACAGCTACCATGGGCCAAACACAAAATAAATTGCAGAAAGAGAAGCCCTAAAGAGGAAATAGACATTGAAGAACTATCTCAACAAGGAAAATACAATAGAGTGCTTATTGGCAGGGAACATTTGCAGCCTAACCACACTCATTGACTAATTGTGTCCAGTATTGTTGGTCATTCTAACTCTCGTTGGCTGAGAATGTATTTTAGTATTCAAAGAATGGGAGAAAAACTCTAGTGGATTTAAGTACATATTGCTTAGGAAAATATTTCTGAGATAAATAGCATTATAATTAGCACTGCATGGTGGCATTAAATGGAGTATTTGTACACTAAGCAAAATTACCAAGCATATAAGGTTTCCCTTTGCTACATTTTGGTTCTCTTTCAGGGTGTTTTCTTTGTGGGTTTTTGTTGTTGTTGTTGTTTATTTGTTTTTTCCACTACCTAGTGTCCCTTTCCTCAGCCTCCAAGAGCTTTAAAAAAAAAAGCCCCTTGTTTATCATGTTCCTCTCTGGCTTGCCAACCTAATATGGTGTCTCTTATCCAAAATTTCTTCTACTCTGCTCTAGTCTACTCATCATTACCTGTTCCTTCAGTTTGAGTGATCTTATCCATATTTGGAAAGAAAGTAAATGGATTTTAATTAAGCTATGCTTGAGTGTGAATGGATGGCTTGAACCAACCGGAAATAATGGTGTATTGAAAATTATAGTTGCTTTACCTAAATGAAGCCACCACCATTTACATCTTCTTTGTGAAAGTTATTTTCCATCTCTGATTTGGAAGCTTAGAACCTTAAAACTTTCATCCTGGTGCTAGACATAACATTACCTTTTTTTTTTTTTTGAAACTTTTTTTTTTATTGACTTTGTAATAATATTACATTAAAAATATATATGTGAGGTCCCATTCAACCCCACCCCCCATAACATTACCTTTTGATAGATGTGTGTTAGAGAACGATTCTCCTGAACTTAATTGAAAATCATTAGGTATTAAACCTTGCAGTGTCTGAAAACTTGAATGATCTGTACGAAAGAATTCTTTCCAAAAGAAATAAGAATGCATTAACTTTAGGATTTTATCCCGGAGGTTGCCTTTTCCCCAGCAGTGTTCATCTCTTCATGTACAGTCATAGAGATGGTTAATAGTTGGATTTGTACCTCCTGATTTCTGACGTACATCAGCCACCAGCCATACACATATACTCTCCTTCCCCAGATAGTATTTCCTGGTTATCTTTCCACCACTCTCACAGTTTCTACCTTCAAACTATGTGAACTTGGGCAGGCTACTTCTCTCTGAGCCTTAGTTTCTTCATCTCTAAAGTGTGGATAATGGTATCTACCTCATTGTGGTGAAAATTAACTGAGATGATTTTATGTCAAGCACAGTGCCTAACATATATAGTAGTATCTTAAATGCTATTGTTACAGTTTTACTCAAAAGAAACCTTTATTTGTAAATGAGAATTCAAATAAAGGAACTAAGGACTCAATGAAAGAAGCTAAAGGAAAGCGGACTTGGCCCAATGGATAGGGCATCCACCTACCACATGGGAGGTCCGTGGTTCAAACCCCAGGCCTCCTTGACCCGTGTGCAGCTGGCCCATGCGCAGTGCTGATGCACAAGGAGTGCCCTGCCACGCAGGGGTGTCCCCCACGTAGGGGAGCCCCACGCGCAAGAAGTGCACCCTGTAAGGAGAGCCGCCCAGTGCGAAAGAAAGTGTAGCCTGCCCAAGAATGGTGCCACACATATGGAGAGCTGACACAACAAGATGATGCAACAAAAAGAGACACAGATTCCCGGTGCCGCTGATAAGGATAGAAGCGGTCACAGGAGAACACAGTGAATGGACACACACAGAGCAGACAGCCCGGGGGGGTGGGGGTGGGAGAAGGAGACAGAAATAAATTTTAAAAAAAGAAAGAAGCTAGAGAAAGAACTACAAAGTAAACCTATAAAAAGCAAGAGGAAGGAATTAAATATAAATTCCAAAATCAGTGAATTTAGAAAATGGGAGAAAAAGCAAATGTACAGCTTTAGGAAAGCAAAACAGGATATAACTACAGATAGGAAGGAGATTAAAATATCATAACAGCTGAAATATTTACAGACGGAATGATATAATGTCTGGGATTTGCTTCAAAATACTTAATTACGGGAGTAAGGGGAAGTGAGTGTATAAAACAAGATTGGCTGTGGGTTGATCATTGTTAAAGCTGAGTGGTGGGTATATGAAGGTTCACTGTACTCTTTTGACTACTTTTTTATATGCTTGCAATTTTCCTTAAGTTTAATTTTAAAAATCATGATAGAATGCTACATGTAACTCTATGCTAATATGAAAATCTTGCTGAAATAAATGATTTTTTTAGGGAAATATAGATTATATATTGTTTAGGAAGGAAAAGAAAAATGATATACCAGTAGCCATGGAAGAAATTTAAGTAACTGAAGAACTAGCACCACCACCACCATCCAAGTACTGTGCCAAGCTCCAATACTTTCACAGGAGAAATATTTGAAGCTCTTAAGGAAGAGATCATTCCTGTAGTCTTTAAATTGTCCCCAAACAGAAAAAAAAATCTGCATTGCCTTCTAATTTGTTTTATAAAGTTGCATAGCTCTGAAAATAAAAGTTAAGACAGAAGAAAACTGTGTAAATTTAATTTATGAATATAGGTGCAAAAATCCTAAATAAAATATTTACAAAGCAAATATAGAATTATTAAAATAATGGATTGTTCCCAGAAATACAAGTAGAGGTCAATTTTTATTAAGAAATCTACTCATCTAAATTATCAAATCACTAAGTCAATGGAAATCTAAGTGACCATATTAATAGATAATAAAAAGACATTTTACAAAATTTAGCATCCATTCGATTTTTTAAAAAGAACTTTTAGTAAAGAGGACATAGTGTGACTGTAACATGATAAAATATGTCTAAAACCAAGGATTGATTTAGTATTAAGAGTATATTCCCAAGGGAAGCAGACTTGGCCCAGTGGATAGGGCGTCCGTCTACCACATAGGAGGTCCGCGGTTCAAACCCCGGGCCTCCTTGACCCATGTGGAGCTGGCCCACGTGCAGGGCTGATGCGCACAAGGAGTGCCGTGCCATGCAGGGGTGCCCTCCATGCAAGGAGTGCACCCTGCAAGGAGAGCCACCCAGCGCGAAACAAAGTGCTGCCTGCCCAGGAATGGTGCTGCACACACGGAAAGCTGACGCAGTAAGATGACGCAACGAAAAGAAACACAGATTCCCGCGTCGCTGACAACAACGGAAGTGGACAAAAAGAAGAACATGCAGCAAATTGACACAGAGAACAGACAACTGGGGGCGCAGGTGGGGGCGGGGGAAGGGGAGAGAAATAAATAAAATAAGTCTTTTTTAAAAAAAAGTATATTCCCAAGGGTGGGGATGTGGCTTAAGCAGTTGAACCCCTGCCTCCCGCATGGGAGGTCCTGGGTTTGGTTCTTGTGCCTCCTAAAGGAAACAGATAACTAGCTAAAACAATGAGCAGGCAACAAGCAAAAAATACTAAAAAGCATTGAATTGTACACTTAAAATGTGTGAGTTATAAGATTTGTAAACTATGTCAAATTATTTTTTTTTAAAGAGTATATTCCCAAGTCTGCATCAAGGTAGCATCTATTAGTGCTGACTTGATGTTAAACCCTGTAACAGTATATGCATTATCTCATTTAATATTAAAAAAGAAAAAGCTGTGAAGTAGATGTGCCTTTTACTATTGCGCCAATAACTTGCCATAGTCATTGTAGCTAGTAGCGGAGTTAGGACACAAACACTATGCTTTTTTTTTTTTCATTATTTTTTTTTATTAGAGAATTTGTGGGTTTACAGAAAAATCATGCAGAAAGTACAGAGTTCCCATGTTACGCTCCCCCACATACAGTTTTCCTTTTTATTAATATTTTGCATTAATATAGTACCTTTGTTGGAACTGATGAAACAGTTTATTACAATCATACTAATAACTATAGTCCATAGTTTATATCAGGGTTCACTGTGTTGTATAGTTCTACATTGTTGTTATTTTTAAACTTTTTTTCTGATAACATATATACAAACTAAAATTTCCCCTTTTAACAATGTTCAAATATTAATATGTAACCAGTAATATACAATGTAGTTGCTCCAAACAGAAACTCTGTACCAATTAAGCATTAACTCCCCATTCCTTACCCCTGCCCTGGCCCTTGTTAACCTGTGTTCTAGTTTCTGAGTCAATGAATTTAATTATTTCATATCAGTGCGATCACACAGTATTTGTCCTTATATATCTGGTTTATTTCACTCAACATGATGGCTTTAAGGTTTCAGTCAATATATTACCACATGTATCAGAACTTCATTCCTTTTTTTTTTTAACAATGTTTTTTTTAAAGATTTATTTATTTAATCCCCCCCCCTTCCCCCGTTGTCTGTTCTCTGTGTCTATTTGCTGCGTCTTGTTCTTTGTCCGCTTCTGTTGTCGTCAGCGGCACAGAAAGTGTGTGCGGCGCCATTCCTGGGCAGGCTGCACCTTCTTTCGCGCTGGGCGGCTCTCCTTACGGGGCGCACTCCTTGCGCGTGGGGCTCCCCTATGCGGGGGACACCCCTGCGTGGCAGGGCACTCCTTGCACACATCAGCACTGCGCATGGGCCAGCTGCACACGGGTCAAGGAGGCCCGGGGTTTGAACCGCGGACCTCCCATGTGGTAGACGGATGCCCTAACCACTGGGCCAAGTCCGTTTCCCTTCATTCCTTTTTATGCCATTGTATGTATATATCACATTTTTGTTTATCTGTTCATCTGTTGACAGACACTTGGATTGCTTCCATCTTTTGGCAATTGTGAATAATGCCACTGAACTCTCTTTGAGTCCTTGCTTTCAATTCTTTTGAAATCCCCTAGAAATGGAATTGCTAGGTCACATGGTAATTCTAAGCTTTCTGAGGAACCACCATTTTCCACAGTGGCTACTTCATTTTATATTCCCACCAACAATAAATGAGTGCTCCTATTTCTCCACATTCTCTCTAATACTTATTTTCAATTTTTTTTAAATTAGTAGCTATTGTAGTGGGTGTGAGATATGCTTTTGATTTTCATTTCCCTAATGGTTATTGATGTTGAGCATGTTTATGTCGTCTTTGGAGAATGTTCAAAACTTCTGCCTATTTTTAAATTTGGTTATTTGTCTTTTTGTTATTGATTGGAAGGATTTCTTTATTTTCTGGATATTAAACGTTTATCATCTATGTGGTTTCCAAAAAACAAACAGAAACCATGCTTTTACCCACTGCTTTAATCTAGACAACCTTTCTGGAGGATAATTTGGCAAGCACATGTCAAATTATAAATCTGTGGGGTAAAGGTGAAGAGCTTAACAAAAGGTGTTAAGACAATTGGTTACCATTTGCATAAAATAGTCTTTACCTCCTACTGTACACAAAAACAAATAGTGAGATTTAGAGGTTTTGTTGTAAAAAATGAAATCATAAAAGGACAAATGAGTGAATATATTGTATAATCATGTAGTGGAAAAAGTCTAAGCATGATGACAAAATATTGTCATGATCGCATATTGGCATGATGGAAACCTAGAAAATATTTATAAAACTTGATTACATAATAATTTATAACTTTGTATATAAAAAGTATAAACAAAGTTGAAAACCAGTGATAAACTGGAAAGAAGTATTCACAAATGGCAAAGTTTTATCTTTAGCATGTAAAGAACGCAACAATAACATGAGCAAACCAATGAAAAATGGTCAAAGACACAAGCAGTTCATCCATAAATAAGGACCAATAACCACTGAAAACCTAATCTACAGTGATAGAAGATTAGTGGTTACCTAGGGCTGGGAATTGACTAGAAAAGGACACAAAGGAACCTTTGGGGGTGATGGAAATATTCTATATTTTGATTGCAATAGTGGTTACACGGGTGTGTATATATTTGTCAAAATGCATTGAACTGTATACACTTAAAATGTGTGCATCTTTATTTAAATTATACTTCAGTAGTTATTTTTAAATAAGACAAGCGCTGTTTTTAACCAAATTGTTTAAAATGTGAAAAATTAATACCCAGTTTTAGCATAGGTAAGCTTAGTTATTTGTTTGACAAACATTTTTAAGGTCCTGCTATATGACAAGCACTGTTCAGCCACTGGGGATCCAGTGATTAACAAGACAGACCATGCCTCCTGTCCTCTTGGTGCTTCCTTTCAAGTGTGGGGAGATACTCAAGTAAACAAGTGAATAAAAATCCTAGATAATGATAAATGCCCTGCAAAGAATTAATTAGAGTAGTGTGACAGGGTAACTGCTATCAATTGGATAGTCAGAGAGGGCAGGGCCTCTCTGAAGCAATGACAGTATCACTGATATCTGAATAACCACAAGGGACCAGCCACGAGGTGTTAGGAGAAAGAATATACCAGTCAAAGAAGACAGCAAATGCAAAGATTCTGAGCTGGGAGAGGGCTTGGCATATTTACGGATCAGAAAGGAGGAGGCCAAATTGACCAAAGGATGGCAGGTTATGGAGAAAGTGATAGGAGATGACATTTGGAGAGGGACTCAAGCGCTGGGTTTAAGCAGCGCACCATAAACTATGAGAAGTTTGGGTTTTGTTCTGCAATGAGAAGTCATTGAAGAATTTGAGGCAGGTGCATGACCCGGTCTGATTTCTGTTTTAAAATTATTCTGGCTCCTGGGTAGAGAATGGAATGGACAGGGGCAAATTGGGAAGCATGAAAGTCAGTTGAATGGCAGTCAGTATCATTGTGGAAGGGAAAAGGTTTTCTGGTGGATGTGTGGGAGTGCTGTATATTATATATATACATTGCTGTGGTCTAGGACTCCTGTGAAGAAAAGCTGAATAATTAGGGGGGGGGGGGGGAAGAAAAAGAAAAAGATAAGCTGTGGAATTTTTTCAAGTCAACATTCTTTATCTAAGTTCTTTATCTAATTTTATCCAAGTTCTTTATCCTTTAAACCCATCACTATATGCCATTCCCTAGTAAGGGACCATGACATTATATTGGGCTTCAAATTTCGGGGAGTTCTGGATCACAGAGTGTTTCAACAATGGCAATGGAGGGATACTGGTATGGGATACCAATGACAGGTGATATATGGCTGACAGGGAGCTGTACAGAACATATGTCCAGGGTGCATGGTAATGTTTGGATATACTCATAGTGGCAACAATTAAAAACCACAGCAGGGGGGGTACTGGGTTCCTGGCCAGTGGTGCTCTGTCGTGGTCCCTAGGGGAGCAGCAACAGTCTCCCAGGTACAGTGGCGGGGACCAGGAGGGAGTGAGGGTTCAACAGTGAGCCCCTGATGCTAATGACTATGCTTGTGAGCTGATAAACCTAAAATAAGAACAAGGCCTAGAGCAACATTGTGCCTGGGAATTTCCTCCTGTCAGCCTTCATGTTACTCAAATGTGGCCAGTCTCGAAGCCAAACTCAGCATGTAAATGCAATGCCTTCCCCCCAGCGTGGGACATGACACCCGGGGATGAGCCTCCCTGGCAACGAGGGACCACTATCAACTACCAACTGATGATGCAACTGGAAAATGACCTTATACGGAAGGTTCAATGTGGATCAGCAGAATATCCACGTCTACATAAAATACCATGACTTTAAAATGCTGTTTGACCTAAAGTAAGGGGGAAATGAAAAGGAGAAATGAGTTTATATGGCTACGAGTTTCTAAAAAAGAGTCTGGAGGCTGGCAGAAGGATTGCCCTCATGCACAACTGAGCAGAGTCAGAGAGACAGATAAAGCAGATACAACCCCCAGATATTGGTTCCTTTGAGGGCTAAAGAGACCCATGGGAGTTATGGTCATGGCCGATGGGGTTAACTACCAGGTCAGATGGCCCCTCTTTGGAAATGGTGTTTATGTGTGATGAATCTGGACTCAGATGGGATCTCCCTTCATAAGACTTTCATGCTAATGTGCTGGAGGTGCAGTTAATGTTGGGGTTTAAGATATATTTAGGGGATTTGAATCTCTGGACTGACAATGTGATAGCCAGGTCCTGAGCCTCAACAGACTCCAGCACCTACAATCTGATCTATTGGACTTACCACACTCAGCTAAGATGGAGTTGAAGAAGGACAACCACCACACCATGGAGCCTAGAGTGATTACAACTGAAAATGGGAGGATTGCATCCAGCATCCATGTGGAATCTGAGCCTCCTCTTGACATAGAGGTGCAATGGACACAACCAATCCAATGTCCACATAGAAGAGGTGGCATTGGATTGGGAAAAGTGGACATGGTGGACGATGGGTATGGGGAAAGGCAGGAAGAGATGAGAGGTGGAGGCGTCTTTGGGACATGGAGCTGCCCTGGATGGTGCTTCAGAGGTAATCACCGGACATTGTAAATCCTCACAGGGCCCACTGGATGGAATGGAGGAGAGTATGGGCCATGATGTGGACCATTGACCATGAGGTGCAGAGGTGCCCAAAGATGTACTTACCAAATCCAATGGATGTGTCATGATGATGGGAACGAGTGTTGTTGGGGGGGGGGGAGAGGGGGGGTGGGGGGGTTGGGTTGAATGGGACCTCACATATATATTTTTAATGTAATATTATTACAAAGTCAATAAAAAAAAAAGAATGGCAGTCAGTAACGATGGTTTGTGCTAGGGAGTGGCAGAGGAAATAGAAATAGATTTGATGTTTATTTTGGAGATAAAATCAGAATTTGCTATTGGTTTAGACATGAATGACAGGAGACGAAAGAGCAGAAAAGGATTAATACGTTTTGGGAATGGATAAATTATGCCATTGCCTAAGCTGGGGAAGATTAGCTTCCCTTTACACTTGAAATAAAATCTAAATTCAGACTTCTTGATAGTTTGTAAAGCCCTCCCAATTCGATAGGACACCAAAGCTTACCTCTTCATCTCCCTTTCTCTTTCCTCATTGTTCACCACAGTAGAGCCACCCTGGTCTTTCCTTTGTATCATGAATTCGTTAAGTTAATTCCTATCTCAGGGCTTTTGCAGTTGCTGCTCATTGGGTTTGATGGCTCTAGATAGGGGCTCTGCAAACTTTTTCTATAAAAGAACATAGTAAGCATTTAAGGCTTTGTGGGCCATATGGGCTCACTACTCAATGCAGCTGTAGCCACTGTAGGACAAAAACAGCCATAGATAATAGCAGTGCAGATATGTGAAGGGAGATGGGGGTGGCTAGATTTGGCCCTTGGCTGGCCACACCTGGCTGTAGTTTACTGCTGCCCGAGGTATTAGTATAGCTCCCTCCTTATTATTCAGATTCTTCCTGGAGGGCAACTTGGCAAGTAAGTTAGGATCAAAAGTCCTAAAATGCTGCATACTCTTACACATGCAATTCTACTTCAAGAAATTATTTCTAAATAATTATTATTTAGAGGTATGCTCAAAGGATGGAGACATCACAGTGATAGAGATCAAATACCTGACAATTGGAATTCATATAGTAGAATACTCTGTAATCATTAATAATGCATTGAAGTTTATTTAATAATATAGAACACAGGTCATCAGACCACACCCAGGAACCTGCTGCCTGTTTTTATAAAGAAGTTTTATTGGAACACAGCCTCACCCATTTATTTACATATTGTCTATCTTAGTTTTCCAGGCTGCTGTGACAAATACCACATAATGGGGTTGGTTTAAACAACAAGCATTTATTGGCTCATAGTTTTAGAGGCTAGCAGTCCAAAATCAAGATATTGGTAAGGCCTTTCTTTCTCCTCAAAGTCTGTATCATTCTGGTGCTGGCTTGCTGCAATCCTTGGGTTCCTTGGCTTGCATCTCAGCCTCCCATGGCTTTCTCTCTCTCCTTATGTCTGCTCGTCCAGTTTCCACTGCACTGTGGCTCCTCCCTATGGCTTTCTCCTGACTTCTGGCTTCCTGTATCTTCTCTTTATAAGGCTTCTCTAGTAATACAGATTTAAGCCCCATCCTGATTTAGTTGGTTAGACCTTCACTAAAAATAACCTCTTTAAAAGGTCCTGTTTACAAGTGGTTTCACATACATGGAATACCAATTAAGAACCTGTTTCTGTTGGGGTACATAATCCAATCTACCATGTTGTCTATGGCTGCTTTCCAACTACAGTGGCAGAATTGACAGAGACCATAAGGCCTGCAAAATCAAAACTGTTTACTATCTGGCCTTCTACCGAAAAAGTCATTATATGTATAGTATGCTCTGGGTGTGAGTGTATGTGTGTGTACAGAAAAAGACTGGAAAGGAAAACACCAAAATAGTGATTTATCTCTTTTATTTTTCTCTTTTTTGTTTAAGTTTTTCTATAATGGACATGTATGATTTTTATAATAAAAGTTACTTTTTTTTAAAAAAGGTAAAAAGTGAAACTAATATGGTGAAAAATGACCTGGAAATTTAATAAGACAAATTTTTAAAAATTTAAAAGTTCGAGGTAGAGAAAGTATAGAGAAGAGTATCTAGTTTCTTGCCCACAATCATACAAGAAGCATCTACTTCAGATTTCTACATATAATATTTATTCAGGCAACCATTATTTGAGTTCCTGCTCTATGCTGTTTGCTATGGGAATGTAAAGATAAGTATGATACTTACTCTCAAGATTGAGCTGGTAGAGGCTTAAACATAAATAAATGTCAGATGTTCCAAAGGGCTTTTTTTAAAAAGATTTATTTTTTTATTTCTCTCCCCTTCCCTCCCCTCCATCTGCTCTCTGTGTCCATTCACTGTGGGTGTTCTTCTGTGTTCACTTGGAAATTTGTCAGTGGCACTGGGAATCTGTGTCTCTTTGCTGCGTCATCTTTCTGTGTCAGCTCTCCGTGTGTGCAGCGCCACTCCCGGGCAGGCTGCACATTTTTCACGTGGGGTAGCTCTCCTTACGGGGTGCACTCCTTGCTTGTGGGGCTGCCCTACATGGGGGATACCCCTGCGTGGCATGGCACTCCTTGCACACATCAGCACTGTACGTGGGCCAGCTCATCACATGGGTCAGGAGGCCCTGGGTTTGAATCCTGGACCTCCCATGTGGTAGGCAGACACGCTATCAGTTGAGCCAAATCCACTTCCCCCAAAGGGCTTTAAGAGTTTACATTCTGGTTAGGAAGTAGATGACATCTGAATAAAGCAATTGCTCAGTGATGAGTTGTAATGTAATTATAAGGTATTCCAATCACAGAATCTGGTCTTTTAACTTTGTTTATGATGCCTTTTGATGTAAAGACATTTTTTAAATTTTAATAGAATCTATATCAGTATTTTCCTTTATGGCTTCTGCATTTTCCAAACAGGTAGCCAGATATTCTAACATCCTCCTCTGATTTGAAGCACCACATTTATACATGAGTTTGTTTCTAGGATCTTTGTTCTTTTCTGTTGCTCTGTTTGTCTTTTATACAGTAGTACCACACTTTTAATTAAAGTATCATTTCAACTCAGGTTGACTTATTTAAGATTTTGGTATCTAAAATATTGCTTCATTTTCTTGGTGCTAATATTAAGAAGCATAATGCACAGCAAAAATGTGAATTGTTAGCCTGAGCACTAGTAGTAATTAAAGCCACTTGAGACTAATCCTGTGAGTTTAAAAAGCATATTTGGTTGCCCTTGTTCAGAAATATTTACTTGAATAAAGTCAATGAATGCTCTATATAGCGACACTCCTGTTTTGTATTGTGCATCTTAATCCATTGTACAATAAGCATAGTCTTAAGAGCTACCTTATTTTCGGATTGCATTTATGTTTTAGGTGGCTTTCCTAGCTTTGCTGCCATTTTGGAGCATTATAAGTACTCTTTAGCAATGCCTTTTGGGAAATTGGAAGGATCAGTTTCTGATGGAAAATATCCTAATTGCTTTCCTTGCTGAAACTTAGGCATGCATTTGTAATCAACAGAAGTGTACGATTTCTCAGGCAGATTTTAAAGTTCTGTCCTGGATATTTGTGTTCCAGTTGATTCTAATATATTTGCTTATATAGGATAATTTTTTAAATTGAACATTTTTTTAGTTATTCTTCACCTTCCAGTAGGTCAGTTATAGAGAACTGCTGTAAAATTTTGATAAAGCAGGAAGAGCCTGGCCTTTCGCATAGTACTTCTAGCCCATGGTGGGCTCTCTGACATGTGAGATAAGTGAGTGCTGGAGTGAGCACCCATTATAGGGAGCTCCATAAAGAAATATGTGTCTACCTTGACCATAGTTTAGTTTCTTCTTCCATAAAATGAGATGATCGTTCTTGTTGTTTTTTCTAAGTCACTTCAGGTTTCAAGAACTCAGTTTGTTTGTTTTTTATTTCTTTATTTGTGACTGTTAACACTTGAGGTTTTTGTTGGTCCCACATAGATTGTTTGTTAAGTAGAGCATTTTCCCACCGCTTTCAGTGTTGCTGTGTTTGATGGATTTGTTTAAGTGTTACTGTTACAGTGATCATGTTCTGAATATTGGCATATTTTAAAAATATTTTCCAAAGCCAACTTCTATAAGCTATTAGAGGATGAAGTGGAGTAAGGTATTGTATGGTAGCTTGACACCTCCTCCTTTTCCAGGTTGGCTTTTTAGTGCTCCTTTTTGGTCACTAGAAACCCAGATTTAACCCCTTAAAATTTAGATTTTCAACTAGAAATGTGAGTGTTGAAGTCTTTAACCTGGTTGATGATTGAGATGTATAACCAGTGCAAATTTAAATGTTATTTACTTTCATTTTAAGACAGGAAGAACTTGTCCTTACATCACAATAAAAAATTTAAAAGTTGTTTGCATGTTGCATGATATTCATTTTCTACCCATAATTATGAAACACTTCCTCATTGGTGGGGAACACCCATGACATGTCTATATATAATCTTAAAATAATCTTGAGAATAGCCTTTGGAGTATGTGTATAAACATTTCAAAGGGTAGAATTTCACAAGTGCATCAGTGACTTTTTTTATTATTTTAATAGTGGTGACTAGTTTAAGTTGCATTGAAGAATCATACAGTTAAGAAATATTGACATTTCTCAGGATTCTAAACTAATGTTCATTTCACTGGTTGTGAAAATTATATGGATTGCTGGGAATCAGGAGAAAAGAACATTTCAACAGGATTTTGCTATCAGCAAATCTGTTTGGGTTTCCTGTTCTGGCCCCCCCGTCAGCTATGTTAGTGCCTCCTGCCTTTAGGTTTCTCCTTTCTTTTAGCACAGGAAAATTGTTGGCCTCTTTTTTTTCCTAGCATTTTCAGGACCCGCCTGACAGGAAATTTTCTAATTGCCGGAACAGCTGGTAGGAGAAAACTTTTCAGGGGCTTGGCCTTCCCTTTCTAACTTAAGTTTTACAGTCAGAAATTCTTTTATCATCATGGTTTCGTAGCCATGTTTAAATTTTTGTCTTTTCGTGTTCGCTCTATACGGGTAAGCTCTATTTAACTTCTTTTAAAAATAAAAATGTTTTAGTTAGAGTTAGCTATAATTATATTAATAAAGTTATTCCGTTTTATTTGTTCATTTAAGAAGTTTTTCAAAACAAAACCGGATTTTTAAAGAAATGTTAAAGGGTAATATTTCAGTTTACTAAAAGTAAACCATTTATGCGTATTATATATATCACCTCTGTGTATGTTGTTAATTTAGTTCTACATTGATTTTTTAGTGCTAGAGTAATTTTTATCTTAGTAGTGTTTATAATTTTGTATAATAAAGCGAGTGCCTCTTGGTATTAAACCAGGTATGAACAAAACTGCAGACTTGCTAATATTGAGGAGATTATTGTAGTATACGCAATATTTTGGCAGATAGGAAACTGTCTTAAACAGTCAAAATCTTAAAATCGGATTTTTGTTGAAATAGATTCCTGCAAAAATTGGAGAGATCTTCATCAACTCTATATTTAAGTAACTTTAAGCAAATAGTTTTATCTAACTTAGAGTAGTCAAATTTTTCAAAGAATTACTTAGTTAAAATTTGCATAGTGAATGATAATTTGCATTATATTTCATCCAAAATCCTGCCAAAAATCACTTGGTCATTTGCCTTGAGAATTGTGCCATCATGCTGCTCTTTAAAGATAATAAATTTGCCTATTGGTATTCCTGATTGGAGGAAAAATATGTGCTTAGTCTGGAGAACCAGCAATGCTATTTTTTTTCAAGCATTGATACATGTAACACTCTCTTAAAGAAATTGGTTACATGAAAAATGCTGAGAATATTTATCATTCCTTAAGCAAATCAAGTAAATTGGATTTGGTTGAATTGTAATCTAGAGTAAATTAAAATGTCGTTTCTCACCATTGCTTGAATAACCAGCTTAATTATGTCTCCCAGCCAAATAATTTTTATGTATCTTGGTCATCTAGAAAGGTAATGTCTTTTTAATATAAAAACTATATTGTTTGTGTAGAGAATGATACTTAAATTACTTTAGTGAATTACATTTAAGGGCAAATAAAGTATTCATTTTTCATTTGTAAGGTCTTTGTTTATGTTGGACCAAAAAAATAGTTAAACATACACGATTTGAAAATTCCTATTTATTGGCTTTTACCAGGGAACATTTAAATATTTTACTTCAAACTTCAATATTTTCTGACATTCAAAACAATTTAGAAAATGTAAATGCCTGAAGATCACATTTCCTGACTCAAGGGAGGGGAGGAAAAAGGAAATTATGTATACAAGGCAGGGCATAATGCCAAATGTTGAATCATTCTTCAAAATTAGTTAATATCACCCAGTTTGTTTTCTTGATCTTAGCATGTTATAATAAGTTTTATATAACTCATAGCATTGATTTCAATTCCTTTTCTTTAATCCTTTTTATATTTTAAGAAACAAAATAGTACCTTTCCGTCTCTACTTGAAAAGGAAACATTGGGTTAGGTAAAACAATCAGGGCTTGGGTTTTAACAGGTATTTATTGCATAAGAAATCTCTAAAATCCCAGGAAACTCCTAGAGAGTAGAGACTCTTCTCTATCTTAGTAAGCTAATACTTAGCACGGTAGGAATGGTCCTAACAGAATATGTCATAGGTCAGAAACATTTTCAGTGAGACTAGGAAATCAAGAAGAAGCAAGAGCTACCTGAGTTAATTCTCTCTCATTCACTCTCTGTTCCAAACCCTGGTTTCCCTGTGTGCTCCCATCCTGGCCTTTGCCCTGGCTAGTCCCTCTGCCTGGAATGCTCTTCAGCAAGATGGCTAACTCCCTTTCTTCCTTCAGGTCTTTTCTCAAATATCACCTCCTTTAATAAAGCCTACTCTGACTCCTTTATTTAAAATTGGGAACTGCACCTCTCCCACCCTTGCTCTTCTCGTTTCCTTTATCCAACTTACTATCTTTTTTTTTTAAGATTTATTTCTCCCCTTCTCCCTCCATTGTCTGCTTTCTATGTCCATTTACAGTGTGTTCTTCTGTGTCTGCTTGTATTCTCATTAGGCATTTCCAGGAACTGATCCTGGGACCTTCAGGAGTGGGAGAGAGGTGATCATTCTCTTGCGCCACCTCAGCTCCCTAGTCTGTTGTGTCTCTTATTGTCTCTCCTCAGTGTCTCTTTTTGTTGCGTCATCTTGCTGTGTCAGCTCTCCGCGTGGGCTAGCACTCCTGCACAGGGCAGCACTCCACATGGGCTGGCTCAACACATGGGCCAGCTTGCCTTCACCAGGAGGGCCTGGGTATCGAACCCTGGACCTCCAATATGTTAGACAGGAGCCCAATTGCTTGAGCCACATCTGCTTCCCTCACTATCTTTTTTTCCATGGTATTTATCATGTTCTTACACTAATTTACCTATTATTATTATTGTTGTTGTTGGTATTACTTTTTCTCTCCCTGTTAGAAGTTAAGATCTATCTAAAGCAACCTAGAAGAATACCTGGCATGTTTTAAGTGCTCAGTAAATAAATGTATGAATGGGGAGATGAGTGGATGAGCAAATATATATATAATTTGACAGTATTGAACCACCTAGGTCCAGGGTGGCAAATGTCTAAATGTCATGGAAATGTAGAAGAATGATATGGGATTGTGATGTAGGCCAGCTGCCAGCCTCACAGTTTACCTACAATCAGAACTTTACTTATCAAATAAAAATAGGTTTTGGAAAAAATAGCAATGTAAAATTCATTATAACTTTTTAAAATGCATAACTTTTCTGTGGTAATCAATGAGCAGTTATCCACAGATGATTTAAAGTACAGTTGTAACCAAGAATGTAAAAATATGTGAGCCCGACAGAGTAATTGTAATATACATAATTTATATTCTGTGCTCCACTTTATTGACAAAATTCTTTTTCCTTAGAATTAGAGTTGCTTCCCAGTGTACTTAATAGACAAAACACAATTTTACAAATGTCAAACTGTAGTTCTGTGTTTCTGTGTGACAGATTGATTTGGGTAACAGGTGATTTTGTGACCTGTACATGTCGTCTCTGCTCTTGGTTTATCAGTGCCTTCAAAAGTTTGATATTCTTTTCTGCATCTGTCTCACTGGGTTACATGTGTCAGATAGAAGAGTACATTGCTGCGTTCTATCTGTTGTCCAAACTTGCCTAAGCATTAGTATTAAGTCGTAGATGAACCTTAAAATCATTTCTGGAACACTCATGGTCCCATGCATAACTTGGAAAAAATGGGAACATTAAGCATAGTCTGGACATTGAGATATCACCCAAGGACATTTTGTCAGTTGTATTAGTGTGACATCACATATACATAAAAGTAAATAAAAAATAATTTGCTCATGTGATTAGAAAAATGTACATCTGAAAATTTGAGGAACAGAAAAATGTGTGCAGGACAAAACTGTGACTAATTTTGGGGGCTTAGACTAATGTCCAACTCACCATAGGTGTTACTCTTCTCTTCACCTGTCAGAGCATTTTCTGTACCCTCTGAGCCCCAATTTAGAAAAATATTTTTAAAATTCTAGTTAGCATTCTCAGATGATTTGGAATGATTGCATCCATGGGGTTGGGGGGGTGGGCTATTTAAGAAAACAGGAGTACCCTGAGAAAAGGAGTACTTGAAAGCTTATGTTAAAAATAAGATTTTCAGTAGGAGAGTTGGAAGATAAAGTCAAGGAAGTCTCTCAGAAAGTAAAGGCCAAAAAAAGGAGAAAGAAAATAGGCAACATAAAGAATTCACTTCCAGAGATGCAATATCCAACTAATAGAGGTGTTGCAAAAAGAAGCGGGAAAACTAGATGGAAATTATCAAAGAAATGTTAGTGTTCATCCCGAGGTAAAGAATTCAAGTCTTTATATTATAAAGATTCCCGAAGCATCTAGCGTTCTGAAGGCAAAAAGACCCTTATTTATCTTATTAGTATGGAATTTCAGAAATACAAGCACAAGCAAAATCCTTTAAACTTCCAGAAAGAAAAACCAGGTTACCTACCCCCAAAAAAATGTGTATCAAGCTAGCATCACACATCTCACCAGTAGCACCAGATGCTTAGAAGGCAACAGACCAGTGGCATCAAAGTCCTGAGGTAAGATTATTTTTATGCCAGCATTTGGTACCAAGCCAAACTATACAAATGTGAAGACAAAATAAAGACATTTTCAGAGGTGCAAGGTTCAGAAAGTTTTCTTCCTTATCACCTTTCTTTGTAAGTTACAAGGGAGAAGAAAGAGACAGATATAGGAAACTGAAAATAGCGGATTCAGCCAGGAAAGCCTTGAAGAACTATCTGAAGATGATAGCTATGAAATAGGCTTAAAGAACAACCAATCCCAACTGCAGAAGAAGAGACATCTCCAGGCAGGAAAGGAACTTTCAATAGAATGGAAAGTATGATTAAAGGCTAAGGAAAATTTAAGAATAATAATTAACCTCTCCTTCCCAAAAAAGGGGGAAACTGTTCTAAACAGGAAAAATAGAAAACTGTCTTAAGAAATTCATGGTCCAAAATCAAAGTAAAATTTATCAAGCATTTAATGAAGTGTTTAAAAAAAAAAGCATCCAGTAATAGTTCCCTTAGATTGGCCTGTCATTGTAATGGGTCCATATAAAAGGGAATTTATAGTACCTAGCCTGCATGTGAACAATATTTATATTGTCATAACATGGATACTATTGTACAGGCTTTCAACTTTTAGAATCTGGCTGTGGAGCGGGCGTGAAGGATTTGGTTGTGGTTGCAAAAGAGGATGTTAATTGTCTTAATAATCTTAATATTGATAATAATACTGCTAGCAGCAGGTGGGGGTGGGTGGGTAGGAATATATTTGAGGAAAAGAATGTAAGGACACTCTTAGCCTCCTTTTATTATACAAAGTAAGGAGCTGAGACTCTGTCCAAAACTGCTAGAAAAGACAAGAAAGAGGTTTATGTAAAAGTAATCTAATTCCCAAACAGTGGGAAGGAAAGATGGTGGAAGGAAGGAGCATAATATGTGACCTCCTCAATTTTCTTACCTTTATATGTCAGTAGACATTGTCTTACAGTTAATAAGAAATTACAAAGTGTATGGCAGGGAAAGGATAGAGAGATTGAGAGGTGGTTATTAAGGGGTAGAGTTTTTTGTTTTGTCTGTCTTTTTTTTTAATTACTTATTGGCATAATGGAAATACTCTAACACAGATTGAAGCAATGAATGCACAAATCTCTAATCTTTGGATGGATTGTATGCTTTGTGAATATGTATCAATAAAATTGATTTTTTTTAAAAGGTGAGAGTAGAACCAGACAGACACAGGGAAAAGACAGCCATGTGACAACAGAGACTGAAGTGCTTCAGCTGCAAGCCAAGTAACATTAAGCTTAGGCTGCGGGCTGGGAAGAAGCAAGGAAGGATTCTCCCCTACAGGTTTCATAGGGAGTGCGGTCTTGCTGATGCCTTAATTTGGGGTTCTTAGCCCCCAGAACTGTGAGGCATTAAATCTCTGTTGTTTTAAGACTAAAGAGAGTGAGGGGGAGGGAGGGAAAGATATTACAAAGTACAGAAAAAAAGTTTTTAAAAGGCCTAAGCATGTGGGTAAGAGGAGACCTGCTTTTCATCACAGGCTGTTGTGTCACTATTTTGTTAGCCATGTGTATGTATTACTTTGATTTAAAAAAAAAAACAACAAAAAGATGTTCTGTGTCCTACTGTGGCCCACTGGGTGGACTGGGGGAGAGTGTGGACTACAATGTGGACCACTGTCCATGTGATGCAGCGGTGCTCCAGAATGTATTCGCCAGGTGCAGTAGATGTGCCGCAATGATGGAAAAGGTTGTTGATGTAGGAAGAGTGGGGTGAGGGGGTTGGGGGGTCTATGGGGACCTCATATTTTTTTAATGTAACATTAAAAAAATAAAAAGAAAGGGGTATGAATAACCAAGCCAGTTTTCTATATAAAAGTTAATGAGGTAAGCGTATATGGCTCAACTGATAGAGCGTCCACCTACCATGTAAGAGGTCCAGGGTTCAAACCCATGGCCTTCTGGCCTGTATGGTGAGCTGGCCCATGCACAGTGCTGCCACATGCAAGGAGTGCTGTGCCATGCAGGGGTGTCCCCCGCGTAGGGGAACCCCATTTACAAGGAGTGTGCCCCACAAGTAGAGCCGCCCTGCACGAAAAAAGCACAGCCCGCCCAGGAGTGTCGGCGCACACATGGAGAGCTGATGCAACAAAAAAGACACAGATTCCCGGTGCTGCCAAAAATTCAAGCAGACACAGAAGAACACACAGCAAATGGACACAAGAGAGCAGAGAACAGGGGGAAAGGGTGGAAGAAGGGGAGAGAAGTAAATTTTAAAATTTTAAAAAAGAAATGTAATGAAGGCTTCTACCTAGATGATGCCATTATCAATAGAAAAAGAAAGAATAAAAGGTATTTACAGTACCATGCTTGACACATAGTGTTTCAGTATTTCCTTCCTGAATTAAAAGATCAAAGGGAGACTACATTTTTCAGTAACTTCATTGACATGGGAGCAAAGGGTAGACATGAAACATGAATCAAACCCCATGAACTTGGCCTCATGAGTTCAAATGTCGAACCCATTAGTCTACAAATTGCAATATGACAGTACTTTGGGGTATAGAAAAGAAAGGTGAGACCTTCTTAACAGTTTCATTTCTGTGTATGACATATATAATTTAGTAAAACAAAAGTATATAATTTATAAACCAGTAAGTATACAAATATTGGGTATTGGGTATATGCTAAAAAAATCTTATTGATAAGGATGTGCTACCATAAGTTCAGAGACCATTGTCCCAAATCCCTCAAGATTGAAGAATGAACCAAAATGGGAGGGGAGGGGTACGTAACCATGGACCAAAGCAGATTCATTACTATTGTAGTTATTATCTTGTGTTAATGGAGTAACTTGTAGCATTGATATAAAAAAAATTTTTAAAGTTCAGAGACCACTGCTTTAATCAATCTGAGCTAACTGACCCAAGAAATACAGACCAGTTACAAAGACCAGGAAAATAAGCCTATGTGTTCTGTTATCAGCCTTCTCTAATATTAACATGGTCAAAGATTTGTTACGTGTTTTTTAATGTCATAAAAAAAACACACAACACAGGCTTGATGCATAGTAGATACTTAATAAATATTTTCTGAGCTTTTATCTAAATCTCGCTTAAATGTCCTACATATACATGTTTTTTGAAAGATTTTTAAAAAGAATTTGGCCCTTTGCTTTCTGCCTTTCCTATTGTAGCTACTAACAGCTATCACTCTCAAGCACTTGTACCTGGTCTCATTTGGGGAGAAGAGGGACCCAGGAACTAGGTAGATACTAGGTCAGCTACTGTTTGATTTCACCCTAATGCCTACTGCACAGGATTGTTGTGAGAATTAAAGGAGGTTATGCAAGTGCAATTACAAAATAAAGGGCTAAACAAGTATGAGGGAGTCATTTTGTTATGGTTGCCAAAGTTCCAGAATGACCAAATTGCCAGAGTAGTGGGATGGTCTACAAGTGAGAGCCTCTGTCTTCATAAAATTGCGGGCCTGGGTTCCTTTTTTCCCTCTTCTAAGGGCCTTTTTTTCCCTTTTATTACCCACTTTCAGAAGCATCCACATTAGGATGTCCTGGCATATGTTTTTGAGAAATCTTTGAAATTCACTATTTTGCTAGCATTCTGTGGGAATCCCAGAAAATGTTAATTAAACTCAAACCTTTATATAGAATACAATAGCAATAAAAATAATGAATTATTTGTATAACACATTTAGGTTCTGCTAACAGCACTTAAGCACCTAGAAAAGAGTAAAATGACATTAAATTCAAAATAGAAATGATAGTCTTTATTTGACAGGCTTATGTTTTTTGATTTGTTGGGTTTTGTTTTATTGTTGTAGTTTTAGCTATAACATATAATAAGTGTCTTGATTAAATAAGGTGTAGTTAATCTGCTGCTCTCAGGATGACTAAATAATTGAAATCCTTATTTATACTTCAACTTTTCTCTTTCTCTCCTGACACCTTCCCTCAGATATATTGAAGAGTCCACTGTCTTTAAAAATCCTTCCCTTAACCCTCATACCCTTCACCATTACATCAGAGTAAATGGTCATTTTTTTTCCATGTCTAATCTTCCATACAAATGTTAAATCCTTTGTGATTTTGTGATTTTGTGTTTTAGTTATTCATTTCTCCTCTCTAAGATCCCAGGTGATCCTGAAAATAGAAAGTAACTTAGATATTTCAAACAGAAAAAAACTTCAGGGGAGCAGTGTAGCTCAGTGGTTGAGTGCCTGCTTCCCATGTGTGAGGTCCTGGGTTCAATCTCCATTACCTCCTAAAGAAAAAAAAAAGGAAAAAAAACACAAAACTTCAGTGTACTTACTCATATGGCCATGCCGAAGGTAGAAACCTTCACATTTACCCTGGAATATTTTTCAGCCCCTCTCCCCAGTAAAGAGAGTTTTTTAATCTATAGTATTGGTTCTACCTTAGTACAACCATGTGTCAGAACAAAGGAGAATACTCTGATCTGCTGTTTTCAGACTTCTTTACACCCTCTCCCCTTACTTCATAAAGTTATGCATTCTAATTGTTTCTGGTAGGAAGAATGAAGACTTGGAAATACTCAAGCCTAATATTATATAGAAACTAAATTGACCTACATGATGGGCTAGTATTATTCTGTCTCTGACATTTAACTTGAAAATATATTTGGATGGCTTGTGTTTTCTCTTTACTTGATGGGTCAGTAAAGGGTGGATTGTGTATATTAATTCGAGGACTTCTAATATAGGCTAAATTATTATTGCTTGATTTCTAGTGGAAGGAAATAGCTTTAACTGTGTGCTTTCTCCCCTTATATTTGACTCAACAGGATGAAGGCAGTATCAAAGAAATTGCAATCACACATCATGTAAAAGAAGGACATGAAAAGGCAGATCCTTCCCAATTTGAACTTTTAAAAGTATTAGGGCAGGGATCATTTGGAAAGGTAAGTCATGAATGCGTGCTTTTTAAAAAAATTGTTTTCTGAAATTCATGTGTATTTTATGCACATGGGGAAATAGAAACATTTTATGAAATGCTACCCATCTCTCTACAAGAAATGTTTTCACTTTTCTCACTATGGTATGTGTGGGAAATTGAACAAAGTTATTCAAAAGTACATTGGAAACTTTAGTAAATTGGCAGTATTTGCTTCATTTAAAAATCACAAGCGATTCTCTTGATAAGCTGGTCTCTTTGAGTCCTTATGCAGTATTGGAAGGTGATCATGCAATACATTAGAATAGTGTATCTCAACCTTTTCCTCCAAAGTATCCCTACTATCGGAAGACAATGAATGTAAGTATTCCCAAGGAGCTAAGTAAGGTAGAGGGTTACTACTACAATATGAAATTTTTCGGATTTATGGCTTGTCTTTAAAATGAATGCAAGAGTTTGCTTTCGATTCCATGATATCGTGTTTGTTTTTTGTGTTTTTTTAAATTTTTTTATTCATTTTTTTAAAATATTACATTCAAAAAATATGAGGTCACATTCAACCCCACCGCCCACACCCCACCACTCCCCCCACAGCAACACTCTCTCCCATAATCATGACACATCCATTGCATTTGGTAAGTATATCTCTGGGCATCGCTGCACCTCATGGTCAATGGTCCACATCATAGCCCATACTCTCCCATGTGTAATATCAAAAAATGGTTTCCAAAACTGCCAAGTAAAATTGCTCCAGAAGATACAACACTTTATCGGTTTTTTTCAAGTATTCCTTAACCACCACCCCCCTCCCCATGCACATCTCAGGGACACTTCCTGTACTTCATTTTGAGAAGGACAGCATTACAATTACTACTAATTGATTTATCTAGACCATTCCTCAGCAAGAGAAAAAATTCTGAGGTTGCCATACTTTTCAAGCTTCAAAATGACACTAGTTTAGTGCTCTTACGTATTTTAATGGGACTATAGTAATTCTTGGCTAACATAGGTAATTTAAATTACAGTTGTTAACCTCTTTCAAACCCAAAGTGTTGCTTTTAATCCAAATATAGATTAAGACCTAGGATCATAATGGTTACAAGTTTGGGCATTGGTCAGAGAGAGTGGGTTCAATTTTTTTTTTTTTTTTTTACTTCTTTGAATCCCGTTTTCCTCTTCTAGCCAGTATTAAGTGTTGAAGTTCCTCAAGGTTCAATTCTAGGCTGCCTTCTCCTCATTCTATACTCTCTACTAATTGATTTCCTCTATGCCCACTATTTTAATTATAATTCACGTACATCTGACATAACAAATGTCTATCTCCGGTCTAGATGTTTCTTCCAAGCTCTAAACTTTCTATATAATTGCTTGAGTTTTCCATTTGCATGTCTTAAAGCACTTTAAATTCAGCATGTCTAAGATATAATTCATCTTCCCTTTCTCCCAAACCTGCCCTGTTTCATTTTCCTCTGTCACTATGAATTTTATCCAGTTAAGCAAGCCAGAAACTTGGGAGGCTTTCTTGTCATAACCTTCTCATGCCCACCCCTTCCTCATCCCTTAGACCAATCTGATCCATCACCAAGTCCTATTGATTTAGTAAAGAGCTCTCAAATCATGCCTGTTCTCTCCTCTACTGCTACTCCTCCAGTCTGTGTTATCAGTTCTCCCTGGTCTATTGAGGAAATCTCCTAACTGGGTTTCCCAGGTTTATTCTTGCCTCACTCCATTATTTGCATGGTAGTCAGCATGAACTAATCTTATATCTTGTCCCCTTAACTATCCCATAATCTCTCTTCTCTCTTAGGATAAAGATAAATCTTAACATGGCTGAGAAGCCTCTTGGTCTGGCCCCTAGCTACCTCTCGCTACCTCTCCAGCATCATTTTATATACTTTTCTCTTCACTCTCTGCATTCTTACCACTCGGCCTTTTTCAGTCTTTAAGCACGCCAGGCTCAATCCCACCACAAAGCCCTTCCATAAGCTCTTCCCTCTGCCTGAAACACTCTGCTCCCACCCCCACCCCTTCTTCATCTGGTTAGCACCTCTCATGCTTATAATCTCAACAAAGTCTTCCCTGCCATTCTGATCAGGTCGTTTCTCTATTATACCCTCTCAGATCATTGTATATCCCATCTTCATAGCACTTACCACAATTTCAGTTTTTCATTTTTGTAATTATTGTTTGTCGGCTCTCTCCCCCCACTAGACTATATGTTCCATGAGTTCAGGAGCCATGCCTATACCATGTCCCAGAATTGAACTGATAGCACAGGACCTAGCATATAACTCTGGAAAGAATTAATGAGACAATTAAGAGTCCTGACCTCATAGAGTAGTAGTGAGAATTAAATGATAAAAAAAGGCTAAAGTGCATAATATCTGGTATTAAATTGTATTATCATGGCACTTGAGAAACTCAGATAGATGGGTTAGTTTTTATACATTAGATTTTCAAGGAACACAGTATTTAAGATCCTAGGAATTAGTATGTTTCTCCTTTATTTCTTGCAGAGTAACTTAAATACCTTACTATAAATAGTAAACATTAAAAATAGGGCGTCTCCTTTCTTACTCATCCTAAAAGGCCAGCCTATAAGCCAGGGAAACAGAGATGACCTGTCAGAGTCTAGAATAGCTTCAGCAGGAGTTAGAAAGGTCAGAACAGCTCTGGTGGAGGAATGTCCCATCGCATCCATGACTGCTGCTGCCCCTGCTGTGCCTGGCTGCTTACCCACCCAGAGGAAGGAGATGAAGAGTGCCTGGAGCAGAAGCACAGGACTGGGTGGCTAACCTGGTTCTCATCCCAGTACCTCCACTCTGACACTAGGCAAATTACTTAACCTCTCTAAGCCCCAGTTTGGGAAGCTCAAATTATGATGATCTATTAAAAATGCTCGTGAAGGTATTAATACTTTGAAATTTTAAAGTGCTGAAAAGTATTAAGAAGGTGCTTTTCAAAGAAGAAAATTTGGAATCAACGAGAATTATTCTTGTAGAGTAGAACAAAGAAGTTTGATTAAGGAATCTTAAGAATGAATAAATATCAGATAATCCTAATTATCTTAATCTAATTAGAAGTTATTTCAGTTTAAAAATATTAATAATCTCTGATTACCTTTAACATTTGAACATCATTCTACCTTAGAAAGTCCCTGATTAAGAATGTTTTTCTCACTCTAGTTTGCTGTTCTCTCTCTAGTTTGCCTCCCTACTAACTGGCTGAAAGGACCTAAGGGGTGGGGCATGGTAAAGAAGGGAGGAGTGATTATAGGAGAGGGGCACATCCTGCATCAGGAATTTTGGGCAAGTTGTTGTGCTCTTCATTTGGTTTGAGGTCATTGCCCATTCCTTTTGGCACAGTTTCTCAAAGGAACTCTGCATGGCTCCTAGAATCAGTTGGATGAGTCATTTTTTAAAACTGTGCTAATAGTCTGGCGTCCTAATGCAGGTAATTGAGAGTTGTGACCCTAAAGTTAATGTTTTATTATATTTGTTTTTCTTCTTCCCAACTGTGGCGGCTCAGTAACACTGCTACAGAAGAGTAGTAGGTAGGGGGAGAAAGAGTTGAAATTCAAGTCCATTTAGCAGGTCTGTTTAGAGATTTGATGGAACAGATCATGAAATTAATGGTCAAAATGAGTAGAGGGATTTATTCATAGTTTGGTTTTAGCCATCTTGTATCATGACCATGAATTATTTAGAGCAGGCTTTATTCATTTAGCATAAACCCACACTATATTTTGAAAGCAGCCAAAAATAATTGCAAAATCAATGTTTAGTAATGTGCTTTGGGGTTATGTTCTTCCTATTTGGGTATATGTGATCATTTGATTTTTAAATTGTGGGGGAAATTCTGACTTAAGTCACATTAGATATTTTTGAATAGGCTTCATCAATGGAAATGTACTTTTTTAAAATGTTTTTTTATTACAGAAATTAAGAACTTAACAATCATACACATTATAGAATTCCCATATAACAACCCTTCACCAACACACCACACTATTGTGGAACATTTGTTACAGATTTGGAGATAATAATATCAAAATATTACCACTAACTATGGTCCATAGCATACATTTGGCCTATTTTTTCCATACCCCCTATTATTAACCCAGTACATCTTTGGCATTGATGTAAGAATATCACAGTATTGCTGTTAACTATAGTCCATAGGTTACATTAATTGCATTTTTCCCATGTTTCTCTACATTCCCACCACCCTGCAACAGTGATGTACATCCATTCTAGTTCACAGAAGGACATTCTTGCGTCTGTACTATTAGCCACAATTCTCATCCACCTCTGGGTTCACTGTGTTATTCAGTCCCTAGGTTATTCTCCAGCCTTCTTTCATTTGACATTTACATCCCTAGACTACCCTTTTCAGCTACAATCCCGTTTATAAGCCAGCAGCTACTCACTATAATGTGTTAAAACCATCAACTCTATCCAGGAAATGCACTTTTTAAATTATTCTGCTCAGCAGTGAGAAATTTGGATGCAGTTTTCATATACAAGAAAGACCATTCATCAATAAATAATCACATCAACAGAAGATTGCAGTCAAGGGGAACCCCTATATAACAATTTTTGCCATATCAGAAGAATGTTTTGTTAAAAAGAGCCATCATCAGTGTTCTATGTTAAACTAGGCTTTTCTCAATCTAATTGCTACTTAGTTTACAGAAGGTTTTTCTGTCTTATGGGTTACACGCTCTTTG
This sequence comes from Dasypus novemcinctus, assembly GCF_030445035.2. NCBI lineage: Eukaryota > Metazoa > Chordata > Mammalia > Cingulata > Dasypodidae > Dasypus > Dasypus novemcinctus. Next base: position 22,853,994 of record NC_080704.1, on the reverse strand, counting down.
GGAATTGGCAAACAACATAAAGAAAAAACATTATTCATTTATATTGACACCCCAAGTTATAACTACTGTTTACAATTGGTTGTTTATAATTGGTACATTTTAAGGGAAATACTTGATCTACAATATGTCAGAAATTGTCTAATAATAAATTATTATAGCAGGGGTCTTATTTTTTTAACAAAGCTATGGTTTACGATAACTTTGTAAAACTTATTTTCTCTTATGTTAAATACAGGTTTTCTTAGTTAAAAAAATCTCAGGCTCTGATGCGAGACAGCTTTATGCCATGAAAGTATTGAAGAAGGCCACACTGAAAGGTAAGTGCTGCTACTATTTGTAATATTCATGTGTAGTATAAACAAACTGGAAGTTAATCATCTTAACTTCTGGTCTCCAAATAAGTTTTTATTCTGAGCCTGTGATTCATAAAAAGTTTATGCAGCATTTCACTCTTATAGGTGGAAAGCTTTTAGAAGAAATTGCACATAGATTTTTAAAATTCATTAATCTTCCTTGAGTTTAGTATTATCACTTATTTTACCACCAACCTCTGGATGTTTTATGTATTGATTCCTAATATCAATTTTTTTCCACTTCAATTTACCTGTAATTTCTAAAGCCTTTAAAAATATTCTGGAAGGAGTATTTGCAATGATTATTGACTATTTCTGATGTTGTTATTCCCATTTATTCACCCATCCTGGATATTATCAACATCCCCAAAACTTTTACCTTCCTCTATAAACACCATCCTTTGCTTCCAGTCTCTTGCTCCCTTTCTGAATGTGTTTTCTATCCTATTCAATCTCTACCCCATGGCATATCACTTACGTCATTCTTTTTAAAAAAAAAAAACATTTATTCATTTCTTCCCACCCCTTGTTGTTTGCACTTGCTGTGTCTGCTCATCTTCTTGTTTCTTTAGGAAGCACCAGGAACCAAACCCAGGACCTCCAATGTGGGAGGGAGGTGCCTAATCACTTGAGCCATCTCTGCTCCCTGCTTTGCATCTCTCATCAAGTTTTTCTTCTTGGTCTCTTGTTGCATCATCCTGTTGCATCAGCTTGCCACGCCTTGCCCATCACGTCAGCTCACTGTCTTGCTCGTCTTCTTTAGGAGGCACTGGGAACCTCCGCTCCCTGCTTTGTTGTGTTTCTCATTAAGTTTTTCTTCATGTGTCTCTTGTTGTGTCAGCTTGCCATGCCTGCCTTTTGTGCCAGCTCATTGTCTTCTTTAGGAGGCACTGGAAACCAAACCAGAGACCTGCCAGGTGATAGGCAGGAGCCCGGTCACTTGAGCCACACCTACTTCCCAAGTGCCCTCCTTTTAACATCACTGCTTTTATGATTTTACGATCATGAATCCCATGTTACAAAACTATAGATGGAACTTATATAAGAGAGTTCATTCATAAAAGCAACAAAAGAAAAAGTTTGTTTTCGTGTTTTTAACAGGATTCATGTTATGTATAGTATGTGCAAAAGAAGCTACAAAACTCTAAAAAATCTAAATGGTATCAGAAAAGGGAAGAAATGCCCAATTCCTCTTAGAGTCTCAGTTCTTCCCTAACCAACCAGTTAACTCAATATCATCAAATTTCCAGTTGCATTTCTCTTGAAACATAACAATATGATTCAGAACTTCATTTGGAAAAACATACAGCTCAAAGAGTATTCTGGAAAAGAACAATGAGATGGAAGCAAGCTCTGTCAGATACTAAAGCATTTTAAAAGCAGCAGTAATTCGGTATGTAATTGAGGGAAATAATGCAGACATATATATCAGTGGAACAAAGTAGTAAAAAAGGATTATTTATAAAATTTTAATGTATTTGTTACAAGAATTTTGAGTACCTGCTATGCCATATGACGAAGCAGTTATACAGAACCATGGAGGAATTAAATAATTATTCAATAAATTTTGTTTGAAATACTCCTGAGAAACTTGGAAAAAAATTAGTCTTCTCTTAGACTCTATGCCATAATAGATGCCAGCCTAGCTGAATTTTAAAACTTAACACATCTAAGAAACTTGTGAAAGGGTTATTGAGCAAATTACAAACCTGACATACAAAAAATTCAACCTTTCGTACAATGAAAAATAGTATAAATAGAAAAACATACAAGAAAATGTTTGCCTCAAATATTACAAAATATTAATGCAATATAAGGAGTTGATTAAGGGGCTTCCACTGGCCAAATATGGGGCAATTTGAACATGATATCGATAGTTTCTTCTAAACTATTGAATAAAGTAAGAATCCATGAGTCTATATTAATGTAAATACTGATGTAATGTAAAGTAATAAATGTAAAAGGAATGATGGAGTTAGGAGTTGATAAGAAATAACATTACAACCACCACAGAAAGGATTTCAGAGTAAATTTTACACACAAGAGGATAAAATAAATAATCTTTGGGAAAATGTTCTCTTGCTACTCAAAGAAATACGTATTAAAATAGTTACATTTCATATGATAGAAACATAAGTTGGAAAGCAGTTTTGCAATAAGTATGAAGAACCATTACTGCTACTAATTTAATCTGAGGAAATAATCTCAGAGAAGGAAATCATGTACTTGAAAATTCTCGTAATAGCAAAAATTTAGAAATCACATAAACATTGAAAAATAGATTAATGTTCATAAACTTACAGTATCCAATAATAGGCTATCATTATAATGATATTTTAAGTGAACTTAATGAAAATACATAAGTGAAAAACTATAGGAAATTTTTTACCACAAGTATGTAAAATTATATACACATATTGAAGGGATCATAGAAAAGTGAAAATACTTGATTTATTGGAAGTGTAGGCTGCTAGATCATTCTTAACATTTTAAAATTTAATCTTTATTTTTATCAAATATCTTTGTAGTCTTATAATGTAAAATAGCAGTGCCTTACCCACCCTCTTCCCTGACCCAAATCTATTTTTTTAACTTGTCACCTTTTTATTATGAAAAATTTTAAACATGCACAAAAGTAGAAAACCTGGTATAATAGCCCCCCACACCCTGAGCACCCATCACCCAAATTCAATAATTGCCAACTTATGGGCTATCTTGATCTGCAACCCCCACCCCCTCCCTACACATATTATTTTCAAACAAATCTCAAGCATCATATCATTGCATCCATAAATATTGTGGTATGTAGTTAAGCTATAATTCTTTGTCTTTAATATACCCACAATAAAATTATCACATCTAAAATAATAATTCCTTCATATAATCATATATCTGGTCAGTTACTACATTTCTAACTCTCTTATACTGGCCCAATTCTTGACCCCCAGAGGCAGTGACTTTCATTTCTTTAGCCACTGTTCCTTCCATTTTCTTTCATAGTCAACATTCTTTTTTTTTAAAGATTTATTTATTTATTTCTCTCCCTCCCCCCCCCCCCCCACCCGCCCCAGTTGTCTGTTCTCTGTGTCTATTTGCTGCGTCATCTTCTTTGTCTGCTTTTGTTGTCAGCAGCTCAGGAATCTATGTTTCTTTTTGCTGCGTCATCTTGTTGTGTCACCTCTCCGTGTGTGTGCGGCGCCATTCCTGGGCAGGCCGCACTTTCTTTCGTGCTGGGCGGCTCTCCTTATGGGGCGCACTCCTTGCGCGTGGGGCTCCCCTACGCGGGGGACACCCCTGCATGGCAGGGCACTCCTTGCGCGCATCAGCACTATGCATGGGCCAGCTCCACACGGGTCAAGGAGGCCCGGGGTTTGAACTGCGGACCTCCCATGTGGTAGACGAATGCCCTAACCACTGGGTCAAGTCCGCTTCCCAGTCAATATTCGTATATGCAATTCCTTGATTGTTTTACTTGGAGACATTATTAACTTCCAGACAGAAGACTAGAATTAAGTTTGTTTATACTAACACCCATACACAATTCCCTTTTCTTGTCCTCCCAGTAATGTTTTCATTATAATAGCTTTATAAAAATTGTTCTCAGCTGAGCCAAATAGTATACTGGAGTCACATTTCCTTCCCATCTTCGCTGTATTAGATCTCTTTTCCTAAATTCTATATATACCTTTTTCTCAGTGTACTTTCCAGTTTTGACAGAGCACATCTTCTAGCAGTTACTACCGCAGAAAAGGTGAATAGATGGTAAATTTTTCCTCATTTAATTTATAATTGGGCTGGGTGTAAAATTCTAGGTCAGAAATAATTTTCCCTCAGATATTTGAAGGCATCGCTTCCATTGTTGTATGTATGCAAATATGAAGTTTATTGCCATTTTGATTCCCAGACCTTGGTATGTGAGCTGCTTTTCCTCTTTGGAAGTCTTTAGATTCTACTCTTTATCCCTAATTTTGTGAAATTTATGTAGTGCTATTCTTCACTGTGGTTTGGTTTTGTTTTTCTAATTGTGGTAATACTAGGTATGTGGTAGTCTGAAACTATACAATCTAGAAACTCATTTCTTCAGATTTGAAAAAGTCTTTTGTCATTTCTCTAACGTTTTGTAACTGCTACTCTTTGGATATGGTGGACCTCCTAAACTATTCCTGAATTTTCTTATCCTCCGCCTTCCTATTTTCCATTTGTGTCTCTTTTTTTATTTTCTGGGAAATTTCATCAACTATCTTCTGACCCTTCTATTGAACTTTTACTTTACCTTCATTTTTAAAAATTCTTAGATTTTCCTTGTTCTCTGATTATTCCATTTTTAAAAACTCTCTATTACAGAAAATGCCAAACATTTGCAAAAAAAAAAACAAAACAAAATATAGTAAACCTCCATATATCCCTCTTTCTGCTTCAACATTTATCAATTCATGGTTAATCTTTTTTTCATCTGTGTTCTTCCCCTTCTCCTCCTCTCTTATTCCAAAGCAAATCCCAGACATTGTATAATTGTTCCATAAATATTTTAGCATACATAAAGAGTAATAATATAGCTCTATCATTTTACCATTAAAAATTTTTTTAAAAATCCAGTGTTCAAATTTCTAGTTGTCCTTAATGTTATAACTCATTCTTCTTTTTGCAGTTTGCTTGAATCAGCATCCAAATAAGATCTATACTTTTTAATTGGTTGATATCATTTAAGTCTTTTCATCTGTTATGCTCTATCTCCATTTTTTTTCCTTGTCATTTAAAGATATGGTGTCCCTCCTCCCTCTCCTTTTAGAGCTTCCTTTTCTTTTTCTTGTTTCATGAGTGCAGTATCTTTTTTGCTTTCTTGGAGGATATGAATTACAAGGTTGGATTGTTTGTTTAAGTTTTTTTTCTAATTTTGTCTGTTTCCCATTATTTTTTCTGTTTATTTTGATGTCTGTTTTTTATGTTAGAGCCACTTCTCAAATACCTGGGGGTCCTTTGCTGCCCTTTATTTGAGAGTGATATATTAAAACACTGGTTGAAAAGGGTTCCTGTGGCAAGAATTTACTTATTTCTCATTGGCTCCCTTCCCTTAGGCTTAGATTTCAGCTTTCTATGTTCTTCTATGTTAGTTAACCACTTAGCCATCTTCTTCTACTACTGCATCTTCTCCTTTTCTTTGTCCTTATGAGTTTATGCATATTATTTCCATTATTGTCATTTCAGTGGGTTTTCAGGAGAAAGCAGAGAATATAACATCTGTCTTTAACCAGAAGTTGCTTTTGCCATTTCAAAGTTCTTATTAATACATCAACTGGTGGGGTCAAGATGAAGTCAGTGGCATTAGGTTTTGGGCTTAAAAGGTTTTGTAAAACCATTGCTTAAAACAATTTCCTAATACACAGTCCTAGAAACATATATAGCATTTCCTCTTGCTCACTCTCATGTTCTAGTCAAGGGGGTTTTAAAACTAATAACTTGTATATAAGAAAAATTATTTCACAGGAATGTAGTTGCTTTGCCAGCATGAGTCAGTATTAACAAATTCTATTTTAGGGTTTTGCGTTTAACCAATATAAAATATGTCTTCTTCTGAACCAGTGTATACTAATCAAAATTCCTGAGTGTAGGTTGATTTATATTTGTCACTAGGTCTTTACATAAGCAAATGAAACCAGATTAGAATTCTTACACAGTCCTGTCTTAGACAAAATGAAGGAATTCTTTAGTGAGTGAATCTCACTGATCATTTTCAACCAAACAAGCTCTCATCAATGTTAGAAGGAAAAGTTGAAAACTATCTCATGAGATTAAATCACAGGGGAGCAGATGTAGCTCAGTGGTTGAGTGCCTGCTTCCCATATACAAAGTCCCAGATTCAATCCCTGGTACCTACCAAAAAAAAAAGTTTAAATCATAATCTAAAGAAAATCATCTTGTTCTAGCTGCTTATTTTATAAAGGAGTAAAGGGTAAGTCCCTAATAAATGGTTTCACCAAGGTAATTTATCTAGTTACTGTCATAGCTACTAAACTATGATTCTTGACTACCAAATAATTGTTTTTTTCATTGTGGTAGAATAATAGAAGAGGGATATATGGTTAATATATTGATGGGTACTTTTGCTAGCTTCCTGAGCAGAGGAGTGATTTTTAAATGATTAGCTTTGTATGCTTTCTATAGTTATTGAAAGAGACAGAAATTTAGAATCTAGCATTAAGGTTATAGGAAACTAATCCAAGATTGTCTGGGTAGCAATGGAAAAAGGGCAGACCTGGGCTAGACTGGAATACAATGATTAGGAAGCCTTAGGTGATGATGAACTTCATTTGCATAAATAATGGAAAAGACCTGTTTGATATAATAAGGAAGGTGCCAGGGTTACAGTGGTAGAACAAATTAATGAAATTAGGGACTGATAATGAATTTTGTACCCCAGCTGGACAAGCCAGTTAAAGGACAGAGCTGCATAGACATCATTATCAGTCAGAGGCACCAAAAATTTCCAGTTGGGTATAGAAAGCTTGTAGAATGGGAAAAATAGGATATTTTATAGCTGCTTTGTAGCTATTTTTATATTCCTTTTAGAGAAATGGCTATTCAAGTCTTTTGCCTAGTTTAAATTTGGTTGGCTTTTAATTTTTATTGTTGAATTGCAGAATTTCTTTATATATTCTGGATATTAAACTTTATCAGATACGTGGTTTCCAAAATTTTCTCCCATTGAGTAGGTTGTCTTGATAAAGTCCTATGATACAAAGAAGTTTTTCATTTTGATGAGGTCCCATTTATGTATTTTTTCTTTGGTTCCTTATGCTTTGGGTGTAAAGTCATCATTCCCAACCCATGATCCTAATGGTGCTTCTCTATGTTTTCTTCTAAGAATTCTATAGTCCTGTTCCTTTATTTAGGTCTTTGATCCATTTTGAATTACTTTTTCTATATGGTGTGAGGTAGGGGTCCCCCTTCATTCTTTTGCACATGGATATTCAGTTATCCCAGCACCATTGTTGAAGAGACTATTCTTTCCCAATTGATGGACTTAGTAGCCTTGTCATAGATGTGAGGGTCTATTTCTGAACTCTCTGTTTGACTTCATTGGTCTCTATACCTGTCCTTGTGCCAGTACCATGCTGTTTTGGTTCTGGTGCTACTTTTTTTATGTAATAATGGTAACCACAATTATATTGAATAGCTCTTACAGATTAGGTAGGCCCTGGGATATACAAACCTTAAAATCAATGGGCACATGGGCTTCACAGGTACAGTGGTGTTATCCCTATTTTATAGATGAGAGGTAATGCAGGCTCAGATTTTGAATAAGTAACTTGCTGAAAATTGCAAGATAAGTGTCAAAGGAATTTGTTTTAAAGTTCACCTCTGAAACTATTGTAATTGTAGCCATATGTATGTTTTACAGTTCGAGACCGTGTACGGACAAAAATGGAACGTGATATATTGGTAGAGGTTAATCATCCTTTTATTGTCAAGTTGCATTATGGTAAGCTATGAACCACCTTCCACCTCATCCCCCACTCCCTAAGTGCATTCAGATATACTAAGGTCTATAAATATATATTTGTTTATATCTGTATGTGTTTAGCAGACATGTAGTAATGTCATGGAAATTGAAACATTACCTCTTAGACAAACTTTAGAACGTTTTATTGCATTGTCTTATGTTGCCTTTAAGAATTATAAAATTAATTTCTCAGTGGTAGGCATAGGAAAAGGTAATAATAATCATTGCCCTTTTTTTTTTTTTTTGATAATTACCAGCATTTTGTAATCCATATGTGTTAGCCCAATTTAAATGCAAGAAAGGTCCTTGGTGCCTGGATAAAAGACCCTGAAATTATTATCAGCTTTCTTTTCCCCAAAGCCCTGAGCTTTTTCTCAGTGGGTACAGGTGTGGTGATTCTTATTATGTGTGATTAAATCTAACCAACCCTCATTTTTTCTATGGTTAGTGCATGATTTTTGTGTTTTATTTCATAGTTAAATAAGCCTTTTTCTGTTGGGAGTTTTTCTTATTGATCACATGTTTTGGACTATTGTATTCCTAAGAGACTCTTGCCTGAAGAAAATTTTAACAGATGTTCTCATGGTTCCATAATAAGAAACACTGTATTTAACATTTCCACATGGAAACTAAGATAAATCAGTGGTTTTCTTCTAAATAAAAATCAGCTTGTATTTATGATATAATCATTAATTTGCTAAAAAGTTAAATTCATTTGTGAATAAGTTGGCCTAATATAAGCATAAAAACTGAAAATTTCATTTCTTCATTCAGCTTTTCAAACTGAAGGGAAACTGTATCTTATTTTGGATTTTCTCAGGGGAGGAGATTTGTTTACACGCTTATCCAAAGAGGTATATAATTAATCTGTTTTTATCTATTTATACGCATCCTTTTCCAAGTAAAGCTTTGTTATGTTTCAATATTGTGCTTATCGTATTTTCTCTGGTGGAACAAGATTCTTACATCAAAGAATTAGAACCAAGAAAAGAGTTATTTTCCTATTTTTTTAATTTATTGTAGAAGTAGGACTTTAAATTGCCAAACTATCTTTAAGGTAACCCTGCTTCTTTTAGTTATAGTTCAGAAGCAATAATGTATCAACAAGGTGTCTTTAAACAATTCGTAATGGGAATTCAACATGTATTTTAAAGATCACTTTTCATTCCTAAAATGTTCCTTTGGTGGGACAGCAGTGGTACAACCTGAATATAGTTGTTGTATAACAAAATGTAAAATTAATTCCCCCACAGTGCATTTTTTAAGTAATTAGCTGACAGATTAGATATTTTTTTGGCAAATTCCTTTCCTAAGTAAATTGTACATAAAACTAAGTGTGATTAGCATCTTTGTATTTTTTGAATATTTAAACTCTAAGGTGGAACTTAAAAACCACAAACACAAAAAGAAAATAAAGACAGAAAAATTATTATTTTATTTTAGGTGATGTTCACAGAAGAAGATGTCAAATTCTACTTGGCTGAACTTGCACTTGCTTTAGATCATCTTCATAGCCTGGGAATAATCTATAGAGACTTAAAACCAGAAAAGTAAGGAATTGTGCTAATAAGTTTAATACAATGTAATATCATTATTTAGGAGGTAATAAAAATAAAATTATTTCAAAGAACCCCCACAAGCATTGAATTAGAGTGCCTGTTCTTCACACCTATGCTAACACTACATAGTCTCAGACTTTAAATCTGTTAATTGAAAAATGTTATCTCACTTTTATTTGCATTCTTTGATTTTTTAATGACCTTGAAATCTTTGTTCATATGTTTATTGGAAGTTTGTAATTTTATGTGAAATCTGTTCATGATCTTTGCCCATTTTTCTCTTGGGATGTTATTTTTTTTCTCCATTGATTTATAAAAGATCTTTACAAATTAAGAATTTTAACCACTCAACATACATTGCAAGTATATTTTCCTAGTTTATTTTTAAATTTTATCTTTATTTTAACTTACACAAGTATTTTTTCTGAGTGAGATATACCATCCTTTTCCTTTATTTCCTCTGTAATTTTTACTCTTAGATTTTCCCAATCCCATCATCAGATATTTTTCTTCTAATTTTATGGTTTCATTTTTTTTCCTTTAACTACATCAGAAATTTTTTGGTGTAAGAAATTGTATAGAGTTAACCCTTGCCCCAAAGCACTATTTATTGAAATTTTTTTCTCCACATAATTTTATATTTTAAGAGTGCATTGCACAAATTTCCCATACCTCTTATAGTAGCTGTTAATAAGCTGATATTACTTAAATTGCTCATATTTCTATTTTTTAATTTATCTGGTTCTTATCTACCAGTTTGAGTAAGAGCCTTGCTCTATCAAAAAAATTTTAATATCTTCATTGATGTGTAATTCACATGCCATACAATTCATCCATTTGAAGTGTACAGTTCGGTGGTTGGTTTTTAGTAAATTCACAGAGTTCTGCAACCAACATCTTTATCAAAAGCTTTGCATATTTCTTACTTTAAAATGTTATGTGCAAACTTTACATATCACATCAGGAAATAGAAGAAAAGCTTCTTCATAATCCTGATAAGTGATCATTTAGAAATTGTTTTGCTTTCACATTTATGTTTGTTTTCCATATATTTTGTATTCAGGTAAATTTCATATGGTTCTGGTTTGGGGGTTGTTTTTTTTAGGAGGTACTGGGGATTGAACCCAGAACCTCATATATGCAAAGCAGGCCCTCAACCACTGAGCTATACCCGCTCCCCTAGTTCTGTTTTTATTCCCAAAAAATTACTTACTTTCTCTGGCTTTCCCAACTTCTGACTCTCATGATGTAAAATATAATTCCTGGTCAGAATAAATATTCAATATGCAGTCCTTACAAGAAAAAAAATTGTTATAAACATAGATTAAATACTTAAAAGAAAAATATGTGTTAGAGTTTTATATCACTTGATTGAGCATATTTATTGTAGACCATTGTATTTGCATTGGTTATAAAATCAGATAAAGCATGAGCACTGTCTCAAGGGTTGAATAAGAGTTAATGTAGGTAAGATTGCTTATAGTGAGATCTTTCACATAGGTGTCTACATGATTCTATTAACTTGAAATAATGCTTATTTGGAAAATGATCCAAGTAAATACCATCATACTCAACTTGGGAGAAATTGAAATTTTTAGACCAAATGTTTTATGGACTGTAAGGGGTTTTCCAGATTCTTTTAAACTAGCACTCTGTTAAAAGAAATTTGGTAAAAATAATTATTAAGTATTGAAAGGGCACTTTGTTTATTGAAAGTGATACAGTTGCCGACTTCTTTCAAAGATAAGGTGTGGGCATGGTTATCTTAAAGGAATATAAACTCTATAGAAGGAATAAATAATGCCCTTTTAGCAATTTTTTCTTTGTTCTTTTTTCCCCTCTAAAAATTACCAAGAATGATTTGAAGTTTGTTTTGTTTTAGAACTGTCTTTCCTGTATTTATTGAACAGTGAGGTGAGGGATGATGTCCACTGTACATAATAATAATATTGGTCTGCTTTATAAGGAAGCATTTAGTATTTTTTTCATAGCAAGTTCCTTATAATGAGAGAACTTGAAAACTAGGTCCTGCTGAATTATCCTCATTTGAGAACTTTGTTTTAATTATAACTGAATTGATGAAGTAGGAAGTTTGGTAGTATTTTGTCATAGTAAAATTTTATTATTATTACAAAATTTGCCTTGCACTTTTAGTTAGAATTATAAGTAGAGGAGCAGATGTGGCTCAAGCAGTTGAGCTTCCGCCTCCCACATGGGAGGTCCTGGGTTCAGTTTCTGGTGCCTCCTGAAAAAAAAAACAGAAATGAACAACAAGCAAAACAAATGAAAAAACCTACCAGGGAAGCCAGTGTGGCTCAGTGGTTGAGCACCATCTTCCCACACATGAGGTCCTGGGTTCAATCCCCAGCCCCCAATACCTCAAAAAAAAAAGTAAGGGAATAAACATATTATGAGATGACTTTAAATATAAGTGAAACAGTTTATAACTTTTAAATCAGTAGAACAAAATACCTAGCATGAAATAAAATTGTTGTCCTACAGCTTAGTACTTACTCCTTTCTATGGCTCCTTAATTAATGGTATTACTGTCCACTCAAATAGCTGCTTAAGCCAGAAACCTGAGTGTCATTTTCCATTCTTCTTTATTGTGATTCATGTCTAAGAGTTTACTAAATACCTTTTATTTTTCCCTCTAAATTGTTTTCTAAAGTCATAGCTGTGATTACCTCTATTCTTCCATACGTGTAAACCTTTTCTAATGTCATTTGTCCTTGGGAAGAGTTCCAAACTATTTGGAATGCCTTATGACGCTCTTTGCATACTAGCCCCAACCTACCTGAGGAACCTCGCCTGTTTATTCAACAAACATTTCTTATTTGTCTGTGTTCCACCAGACACTGTGCTATCAAAAAATGAGTAAGATCACAACCATCTAGAGGTTCACTGTTTACTGGGAAAGAGAGAAAACAGTAGAGAATATATACAGTGAAGGGATGGTCAGTGAAAAAAAAAAGGAGTGAAAAACAGTAAGGAAGGCGTATTTTGAGAAGTGAATTGTGTAGGCCATGTCAGAAGAAAAACTAGGAAAGAATGACTGAATCAGATGCCTTAAAAATGACCAAGAGAATGAGAACTCCAATGGATTTGACTTAATCGTGTAGACCCTCTCTCTGTTGTGAACAAGCACTGAGGAGTTTAGACCACCTCTGCAGAAAGGCATTAGAAAGGTGTTAGAAATATAGGTTTGGGGGTTCTTTTCCTAATAGTTTATAAGTGCCTCTGGCACATTAATACAAGTTTATGGCTTTGCCTTTGGGATTTGTTACATGTATATATGTATCCAAAAAAAAACTGTTTTTCTCATTTACCTTTGCCTTCTTATTCACATTCTCAAGTGATATTTTAGAATGAACATGGTGATCTAATACTTGAGGATGTTTATCTCTCTCTAGTGGTTTTAAAAGATTTCCTCCTGCCTTTGTCTTTCAGCATACTTCTTGATGAAGAAGGTCACATCAAGTTAACAGGTAAAAATCCTCATTTTATTAAAATACGCTTTTCTACCCTATGTAATTTCCTTTAATGTTGACTCTGGAACAAATATTGAGTAATACATTATTTGTACTAAAAATTAAGATTAGAATTTTAAAATAATTAATGTAAATGTTGGAACTTGAAGTTTAAAATTTACATGTACAAATTACTGTAGAATAGTTAATGAATTCAGTATTTATTTTGGCAGATTTTGGCCTAAGTAAAGAGTCTATTGACCATGAAAAGAAGGCATATTCTTTTTGTGGAACTGTGGAATATATGGCTCCAGAAGTAGTTAATCGTCGAGGTCATACTCAGAGTGCCGATTGGTGGTCTTTTGGTGTGTTAATGGTAAGGTTTTGGGTTGTTTTGTTTTATGTTGTTTGTTAAATGAGCATTAGCAGTGAATGTTATGAGAGAGAAACAGATGTTTTTATTTTCTGTATTTTATAATATGTGTAATAAATACCCAAGAAAAATTATCTTATGCAGTATAGAAGGAACACATTACTTGCTTCCATCTCTTCTTATTTTGAAAAGGCAAAAATGTATTACCGTAGATTTTCTGGAAATAGTAACAATCTGAAGTGGTAACAGTTCTCTAAAGGAGAAACTGGTCCAGGAATATGTAAGTGACCCTTAAAAATAAAATAAACTCATATGAAATTGGCATATATGTAAAATTTTTCACATACTTATACTTTTAAATTGCCATTTAAAATATTAGTTTCTACAAAAGAACTATATATAGCTCAGTTTTCTTTTAGGAATCATCAAGAATTTCAGTAATGAATTGATAGAACTATTAATCACTTTTATTATGTAGCATTTTTAGAAGATTAATTAAGATGTTGCTTTTTTTACCCTCTGGCCTTGATTTTATACTTAATGGCTAATACCATTGATGATTTTGCCTTTTTATAGTTTGAAATGCTCACTGGTACACTACCTTTCCAAGGAAAAGATCGAAAAGAAACAATGACTATGATTCTTAAGTAAGTACTCCCTAATGCATATATTTTGATGAGATTTTAAAATGCCTCAAACTAGAAAATGAGATTTTAGAATGTTGGCTATAGTGTAAGAAATAACTAAGAAATCATCAATATTAAATGGTTTAAATAACAACAAACACCAAAGATTTACAGTACTCATATATCTTCAAATTAATGGTGGAATATTGAAAGCTTTGCCTTTGAGATTGGGAATATGACAGAAATGCCCATTATATCACTTACGTTCACATTGTCCTGGAGGTCCTAGCAAGTGACAGAAGGCAAGCAAAAGAAGTAAGGTATAAAGTTTTTTTAAGAAATAAAATTTAGATAACTTAATAAAGTACACAGAATATCCAAACTCTTCATGTAAATCCAAAGAGGTGGAATTACAGTTTAGCAAATTTAGAATTAATAAAAGTTTCACCAGTTTAGCTTTAGCTGGATGCAAGGTCAATAAATAAAAATCTTTTTCATGTCTGTATAATAGCAACAAACAAATAAAATTTTTTTTAAAAAATACTATTTGTAATAGTATCAAAAAATACCACATACCTGGGGAAAGTCATATAACACCTCTATGCAGAAAATTAGAAAATTTTATTTAGAGAAATTAAGACTGAAATACTTTAGGAGGATATGCTATATTCACATTATGACATACACAGTATTGTAAAAATGTCAGTTCTAGACACCATTGTTATCCAGTAGAATTAAAATGCAAACTACATATATAACTTAAAATTTTTAAAAGCCACATTTTAAAATGTTAAAAGAAACAGTTGAAATTGAAATTAATTTTTTTTTCTCTCCCTTTCCCCCCTGTTGTCTTCTCTCTGTGTCCATTCACTGTGCGTTCTTCTGCATCTGCTCGCATTATCTGGTGGCACCAGGAATCTGTACCTCTTTTTGTTGTGTCATCTTGCTGCGTCAGCTCTCCGTGTGTGCGGTGCCACTCCTGGGTGGGCTGTACTTTTTTCGCAGAGAAAACTCATAACAAAAAGAGACACAGATTACCAGTGCCATTGACAAGAATACAAGCAGACACTGAAGAACACACAGTGAATGGACACAAAGAGCAGACAACGAGGCGGGGAAGGGGAAAGAAATAAATAAAAAATAAAAATTTCTTTTAAAAAAAAGGAAGAGTGGAAGAGGGAAACGGATGTGGCTTAAGCACTTGAGTGCCCACCTCCCACATAGGAGGTCCTGGGTTCGATTCCTGGTGCCTTCTAAAGAAACAAACAAGGGGAAAAAACGAGCAGAAAATGAGCCCAAAAAACCAAGCAGTGCCTCGAACAGTTGAGCGCCTGCCTCCACATGAGCTGTCGGGGTTTTATTCCCGATTCCTCCTAAAGAAAAACAAACAATGAGCAAAAACAGTGAGCAGACAGAGAGAAAAAAAGAAGAAATTTTTGACACATATAACCAAACAAAGGGCTTATACCCAGAATGTATCAAGAATTCCATTAAATCAATAAGAAAAAGACAACCCAATAGAAACATGGGTGGGAGACTTAGGAACTTGACAAAAGAGGATATTCAGTGGCCAATAAACTTATGCAAAGATGTTCAGCCTAGTTAATCAAAAAATGCAAATAAAGACCACAGTGAACTACCACTGATCACCCACCATAATGGCTGAAATTAAAAACACAATACTCTTTTTCCTTTTTCATTTTCCCTCAGCCATTTAAAAACAGAATACCATTCTTAGCTTGAAAGACATGCAAAAACATGCTAGGGCCTTTGGCCTGTGAGTATAGTGTACCATATAGCAAAGAAAATGAATAAACCTCAATTAACGTGCAATAACTTGGATAAATCTTACAATGCGGAGCAAAGAAAGTTCTTAGACACAAAGGAATAAATACTGTATAATCCTACCTGTAGAGTTTAAAAAGCAAGCAAAACTAAAGCATAGTTTTTAGGGTCCATGTTAGATGAATAAAAGCAAAAAGCAAAATAAAGTGGGCATACTGGATAAGGGGTTCTAGCAATGTTATATTTTTTATACACATGGTAAATCGTTAAGCTGTGTATTTTTTTCTCTCTTTTTTTTTTGCACTTCACTCTGTTATTCTTCACAGTAAAAAAGGTTAAAACTGTTTGCTATATGAAGGAATGTTCACTGAACCTTTATCACTCCATCTGCTCTGTCCCTTTCTTCTGGTTTACCTTTGAAGCTACTACACCATCTTCTTGCATCCTTTCAACACCATTCCTCTTTTAAAAAGAAGTCTATGTTTTATGTTACCATAATTTGGCTGCTTTTATTCCACAGCTGTCTTTTCATTGATCCCCACCACTGTACTGAAACTGCTGTCACTCTGGTTGCTAAACTCAGTGGCAGGTTATCAGAAAGATGACTCTCTGTACCAGCCAGTCATACAATTCATTCAACAGATGATTGAGCTCTTATAAATGTGCCTGGAAGGCAGTGAGAACAAGTCTGACAAAATCTCCTTTGGTCTCACAAAGGCTGCATTCTAATGGGGGAGACAATATATAATTAAATAAATATCATTTCAGAAAATAATAGCTCTAGGGATAAAAAACCAGGGTACTTTGATAGTGTTCCCTTGGCATGCAAGGGAAGGAGCAAGGGGCTTGAGCCATTGTAGATGGGCAGTTAGGAAGTCCTTTCTGATGAGTATTTGACCCTTTTGGCCACATCCTTCCCCCTTAGTTTTTCCTACTCTCCTCTGCTTCTCCTACTTCTCTAATTGTTTTTTGGTCTCTCTTGCTTACCTTTCCTTCTCTGCCAGCCTTTTCTTTTTTTCAATTATGAAAATTTCTAATATAGATTCTCAACAATAGAATAGTACAGTGAACACACATATACTAACCACTCAGATTCAATGGGCGTCAAGATTTTGCAATCTTTTTTTCATCTATTCCTTTTTTCTTTTTTTCCTCTTTACTGAAATATTGTAAGCATTCCAGACACATCATTGTTCACCAATCTACTTTAGTTTACATGTCTAAAAATCTTGGATTTTTCTTATATTCTTTGTACATTTTTCTTATAGGTAACAAAACTAGTGCTTGGATATCATATCACCTAATACCAATTCTTAATCAAATTTTTCACAATTTCTCCAAAAATATGACTTTACTGTTGGGTCCAAATCAAGGCTGTGCATTATTTGGTTGTATTTCTTATGCTTCTCTTAATCTAGGACATTCTACCTCTGTTTTTCCCTCCTGCCATTTACCTGTAGAAACCAAGTCAATTGTCCTATAGAATTCTATCTTCTGAACTTTATCTTGTCAAGTATAAGACCACCTCTCAATATCTGAAACAAAAAGCCAGAGGTTGATTTTATGGCTTACTAAAATAACGAAAGAGTGATGCTGATCCAGTAGAGTCTCTCCAAGCAAAGAAGACCACTGAGTTATATAGTGTTTTGAGGAAGGGCAGAGTTCAAGAATTGGGAACTTTTCAGGGCTCTGAGTGGGTTGGCATCATCTGTAACAGTATGGTTATTTTGGTTGAGACTGTTGTTGACCAGTTGGCATTCAGGGCTGTGTTCTTTGGAATGAGTCCATTTTGGTTTGGCTCATTTTCAGAGGCAAAGACTGATTAGTTGCCTTGCAAAAATGTGTTCATTGAGGCAAGTTGTCGATCAGTTGAATGGATTCAAAACCAACTAAACTAACTTATTTAAAACTGGGTTTGGTAGCTATCTTGTTATCGTGGATATATAACAGTCTTTTCCTACGAGTGTGAAAATTTTTATTCTTAGGATATTGTTAAACTTGTTCCTCTTTCCTCTTTTTCTGATAAATGGATCTTAGCTTTTGAGGTATAACACAACCAGGTTAAACTTCTTTGGCAAGATTATTTCATGGCTTGCACTGTGTGCTCCCTCTTGCACCTCATCAGGATGCTTACAATGTCTGATTGCCCCTCTTTGAGAGATGGGTCCAAGTGGTTACAGCTGATTCCTCCATTGTATAGTTCCTTATCAGGCTTTCATCTGTTTTCATCCATTGGTAATCATTATTTTAAACAAAGATTTTATGAGGGATTCAAAAATGGTGATTTTCTATTACCTTTATTCCTTCCTCATTCATTAGAACTGGAATTTTCTGAAACAATAAACTTTGCCTCATCAACTAGGGCTATCTAGTTACTTTAACATAAGGCTAACCCAAGAAAGGCAGAATAAATGCTTAATTCTTTTCTTCTTTTCAGTTGTCAGAGCCCTAGTTAGTTACAGTGGGAGTATTGTCCAGTGAGTTCGGATTTTACGTTAATTTTTCTTTTTCTTTATTTTTTTTTTTACTATAATGAACTCATGAAATTTAGTATGATTCAGCTAATCACATTCATTATTTTTAATGCCCAAATAGTCCTATCTTTGACTATCTTTTAAATGTTCTTGTTCCACAGGGTCCTTCCCTGATACCCTTTTCTTCCCCTCTGCACTCACTTCTCTGGTTCATCTCAGTCTTTATAACTATTCTCAGCATTTTAATTACTTGCAAATCAATTTTTCTTACCTCAATTTATCGAACACCAGGCCTGTGATCTCATTTACTCACCTACATGGCTCTCCCAAAACATATGACATGCACAACTTTCCATATTTAAAACTAAATTTATCTCTATTTGCTATTCTTTACTCCTCTTATATTCCCATTTAGCAGCATGTCCATGTACCCTGTTTGCCAAGCCAGAAACCTGTAAATCAGTCTTGATTTCTTCCTCTCACTTACATACCCAGATACATACCAAATTCTGTCTCAGAAATATTATACTATTCAAACCTGTTCTCTGTTTTGCACTGCTTGTGGTTCTCAAACCATGGCAATCTCTTACCCACATTATTGGACCAGGGTCCTAGGTAAAATGCCTAATACCTAGAACCTCTTCTCACTCCAGATCATACTATACTATCCTTGAAGTTCCCTTCTTGAAAATAAGTCTGGTCATGTCAGTCTACTGTTTAAAGACCTCTGCTATATCTAATAAAGCAGTTGTTACCCCAATTTTATTCAGCAGAAGCCTGATTCTACAAGATGTTCATAAGTATTCTAGAAAAAGAGGTGCTAGAAAAAATGTTTGGAAAATTAGATTTCTTTGCTCTCAATTTCTTAGTCTTTCATGTGCAATATATTCTGTGTCTCCAACAGGGCGGTATAATAGATTACATTCC
This sequence comes from Dasypus novemcinctus, assembly GCF_030445035.2. NCBI lineage: Eukaryota > Metazoa > Chordata > Mammalia > Cingulata > Dasypodidae > Dasypus > Dasypus novemcinctus. The sequence goes on along the minus strand of NC_080704.1, from coordinate 22,834,926 downwards.
ATAAAGTCTTTGGATCATGAATATTTTTTATTGTTGTTACTTAAGTATCTTGAGGGATTAATGTTATTCAGAAAAATTGAGGGGAATACTGGTCAAATGGATAAGTTCTTAACCTTTAGGTGGTATTTAGGACCTTTCACAATCTGGCCCCTTCTTAACTCTTCAGCCTCAGGTCCTACCATCATCTTAGTCCTCCTTCCATCTTGCCAGCCATACTTTATATACCAACCATACCAAATATCTATGCCATGACTCCATACATGCTCTTTACTCTGCCTAAAATGTCTTCCCTTTTTCTGCTGAAATTTTGTCAGCTGAAATGTTATGTTACTCATTCAGTATATACTTAATAAGCAACTTACATGTTTCAGGCATTGGAAATATATTGATGAGTCTAGACCTTGTCCTCTTAGAGCTTGCTTACAGACTAGCAGAAGTTGTCCAAGTAATTATGTTATTTTAAGCGCTACAAAGGATTGATTTGGGGTGCTGTGAGAGACTTTAATAGGGTGAGGTTCAGATAAGGCATCTGGAGGAAGCAGTGTTCAAATTGAGAACTGAAGAATAAGTAGACATTGGATAGGTTAAGTGTGGCTTAATGGGTGGAGGTGGGGGCCATGGGTTAGCAGAGAGAATAGGATAAAAACTTGAAAAACTAAGTAGTCCAATATGATTGGAGGGTCAAGAGCAACAGAGAGAGTAACACATGGTTGTCTGAAAGCAGCAGGAAAATCATGCAGGATCTAAATGTGAAGGATTTTGCTTTATGTCCTAATGGTAGTGAGAAGCATTGAAGAGTAAGGGGAAATGGCAAACAGGTTTGTCTAGGTTTTTGGTTGGTTTTATTTTTTAAAGGTAACTGCAGTGCAGACCGCCATCAATTGTAACACACTGCATTATGTACATAAGAAAGAAAAAAGACATTGCCAGTTGAACTGATACATTATTGACTATAAATTTTATAATTTCAGAAATGGTTAAATGTATGTCTTAAAATAGTCAAAATACAGAGATTGAATATTGATTGCTTGGATGCTTTTAGGAGTAAGAGAAAGGAAAGAGAGTCAATAATGACCCATAGACTTTTCTGCCTTGTGAAATTAAGTGGATGGATGTGCCAAATACTGAATTAGGCAACCTTGAAGAAGACCAGATTTAGGATAGGAACATGAAGTCAGTGTTAGACATGTTGAATTCAGGGTACTTGTGAGATTGCCAGGTAGGAACATCAATTGAAGTTGTTGGATGTTTGACACTTGAACTTAAAGGCGAGGTCTTAATTGGAGAGAGGAATTTTAGGAGTCCCAGTGTATCAATTCCAAATGAAACCATTAAAATGAAAAGGAAAGGGACCCAGAGTCCTGAGAAATGCCAACATTTAGGAAAGACCACAGTTGAATCCTTTGCTGACTCTCCCATGTTTAATTAGATATCCTCTGCCATTCCCTTAGCACTCTTTTCATATGATCTTCTGAATTTGTCTCAATATATTATCTGTATGCATATCTGTCTTTCCTGCTGAACCATAGTGGGGGGGGTATCTTTATCTCTATCATCAGCATTAAGCAATGTCTGAGCTCAGTACATAGCTCACTGCATAATAAATGGATCTCTTTCTGAAATAGAAATTTTCCTGCTAGCCATTTTCTCCAGCCCTTTTATTATTTTCATACTCATAGGCTCACTGGTTTCCTTAATTTGTAGGTTGGGAAAAAGAATAAAATTATGTATTAGAGCTGAAACAAACCTTTAAACTCATCGTGTGCCATGGAGTCTTAGATGCTTCACAAACCTCTTTCCTACCAGTTCTTCATCCCTGCAGGGGCTTTAAAGGGAATGGAAGAAAAAATGGACATATGAAGCATATGTTCTTTTAGTGATTTTAAAAGTTGGACTTCTTAAATTCCCTTTGAAAACAGAGTTCCAAGGTTATAGTGTGGGAGCCATTGGTCTAACATCCAGTGTTTTTGCTTGTGAAGAAGTGGTAATAGGCCCAAAGGGTTAGACTTTCCCGAGGTTACAGACTTCTTAATAGAGCCAGAACCAAGATTCAGATGATCTTTCTCTCAGCAGTGCTTTGTGCAAAATTCTGAAAAATGAAAAAGTTCCTTAGAAGATTATAAACTAAAATTCTGTTATTTTCACACAAAAACCCATAAATGGATGTTCGTAGGACCTTTATTCATAATAGCTCAAAACTAGAAACAATCCAGATGTTCTTCAGTGGGTAAACGGATAACCTATGGTACATCCAAACTATGAAGTACTGCTCTGTAAGAAAAAGGATTAAGCTATTGATACTCACAACAACTTGAATGAATCTCAAGGGAACTATGCTGAGTGAAAAAAACCCAGTCCCAAAAGGTTATATGCTGTATGATTCCATTTATATAATTGAATTGGCAGCATTTTAGAAATGGAGAACAGATAAGTAGTTGACAGGGTTAAACGGGAAGGAGGAGCGTGGAAGGAGGTAGATGGGATTATAGACGATACATGGGATCCTGGTAGTGATGAAATGTTCGATATTTTTATGGTGGTGGTGAACACAGGAAATTGCACGTGCAATAAAACTGCATAGAACTAAATATACACACACACAAATAAGTGCAGGTAAAACTGGAGACACCTGAATGAGATCACAGGTTATATCAATGTCATTATCCTGATTGTGATATTTTACCTTAGTTTTGCAAGATGTTACCACTGGAAGAAACAGGGTAAAGGGCGCAGGGATCTCTCTGTATTATTTCTTACAACTGCGTGTGAATCTATAGATTTCTCAAAGTAAAAAAAATTTTACTTTTTAAAAATTTTAAAATAAAAATACAGATACCTCCAAAAATAATTTAATTATGTGGATTTATTATTTAGAGCCAAACTTGGGATGCCACAGTTTTTGAGTCCTGAAGCCCAGAGTCTTCTACGAATGCTTTTCAAACGAAATCCTGCAAACAGATTAGGTAAAAATTTAAATTTTGTTTCTTTTGCATGTGGTTTTGTTGTTGTTGTTATTGTTGTTGGGGGCAGGGGAGGTAGCTATTTCTTTTTGTTTGGGAATTATCAAATATTAAGACATATTAAAAGCAAAAACTAAGCAATATATATTTTCTTCAAATAAAATTATCATTTAATCACAACTACTTAATTTTTCATAGGCGCAGGACCAGATGGAGTTGAAGAAATTAAAAGGCATTCATTTTTCTCAACGATAGACTGGAATGTAAGTGTAGAATGAAAACTTGCTTGAAATATCTTTGAGAATTAGCACATATGTAAGCCTCTCTTTTTTTCCTCCAGAAACTGTACAGAAGGGAAATTCACCCACCTTTTAAACCTGCAACTGGCAGGCCTGAAGATACATTCTATTTTGATCCTGAATTTACTGCAAAAACTCCCAAAGGTAAGGAGAGGGCATGAAAGCCAAAATATAAGACAATATATATATTTTTTTCTTGTTTGATCAGAAAATCTTTTCCAATACAGTTATTTATTCTGTCTTCATCTCTTCCCTTTGCATCATATCTCTGCCACAATAACTAGATAATTAGCAAGTCCTTTTGCATTTTACAGCAGTTAAGATCCTTAATTTTAAAAATAAAAAGAATAGGACTGAACAATGCAAACAGTGGACCCCGTTTTAAACAATAGACTATAGTGAGTAGTACAATTATAAAAATGTTCTTTTATGAATTTAACAAATGTACCACACTAATGCAAGATATTAATTATAGGGTGGTATATAGGGAACTCTATATTTTATGCATGATTTTTCTGTAAACCTACAACTTTTCTAATTTAAAAAAAATCCCTAAGTCTTTTAGCAAATTATGTTGTGCCTCATTCTTTTCCTAATCTTTTTTTTTATCACAAACCTCATTATAGTAGTATGAGATATGGCATTTCAGCCTCAGGTTTTCAATTTTATTTGTGAATTGAATTGGTGTACATAAACATTCATACTGTTTATATGGAAAAATTGTTTGGTTGTGCATTTATTTAACCTGTGGCTATTTTTTTTTTCATGAAATACTCTTCAGTATAAATAATGCTCTTTAAAATTCTAATTATATATAGGTGGTAATTTAGAAGGGCTTGTAAAGTTCAAATCCCAAACATAACTTTAACTTTATATGAGATGTGATAACTTCATAATGATTCATATCCTGTCATGCTTTATTCTAAAATTGCATATAAAAAGTGACTTATAGAGAAATAAACTTTGAAATGGTAACCTGTATTTCATTAGTTGGTATGTGTGTATATAAATAATGATATAGATGTATGCAGTATTAGGCAGTCTTAGAAATTTAGAACAATACATGTACAAAACTTTATCAAATACTTGGCCAGTCATGTGGTTTGAGTTGAAGATATATGGCAATGTTTTACTTGTTTTCTCAATACAATTTGTCCTGATAGAAGAATTTCTTAGAACAGAGCAGTTCTACATTGTAGTCTGCCCAAATCGATACCATTTTGGGCAGCACAGATAAAATCTCCATCACTGGAGAAAGTTCTACTGGACAGTGCTAATTTAGAGTAACAGCCAGGAATTCATCGATTTATTCTTCTTCAAGTTAATTAGCTATTTTCTAGGCTCTGAGAAACTAGGATGTCAAGAGTTGCAATAGCAAAAAAGAGATCAGAACAGTCCTGGTACAGTGCCTGGGCCACAAGAAGTTATCCTGGGCCACAAGAAGGATATCCTGGGTACCTGAGAAGTAGAATTCCGGAATAAGTGAGAAAGGTTATCATGTCAACATTTCTTCATTTCATTACCTTTCAAAGGAACTTCTTAGTTATTTCTTAATCTTTTTAGATTCACCTGGCATTCCACCTAGTGCTAATGCACACCAGCTTTTTCGGGGATTTAGTTTTGTTGCTATCACTTCAGATGATGAAAGCCAAGCTATGCAGACAGTTGGTGTACATTCAATTGTTCAGGTGAGTGAATGTCTAAGTAATTTTAAATGTGAAGTGTCTTACGATATAGTTCATTGTTTAAATAATTAAGTTGGATTTTATCTGCCGACTCTAAGCAGCTTAAAATACATTTTATATCATTAGAATGGAAATAAACTTTACTCTTAGAAATTCATTTCATCTGTCATTGAAAAGTTTGCATAAACCAGAACACTGGATACCTATCTGATTTGAAAGTGGATTTCTAAAACACATCACCATCTTGTCTCTCCCCTCTCCTATGCCTCAAAACATTTATCAGCCTGGTTTTTTCATCTTCTGCTTCTGTCAAATCAGCTATGGTGAACTGAGCCCTCCTGGTGCCCTGATGCCTTAGAACAGGGGTCAGCAGACTTTCTCTATAAAGGGAGATAATAAATATTTTAGGCTTTCTGGGCCATAAAATCTCTGCCACAACTTCTCAACTCAACGATTCAGCTCTCCCTTTATACCACAAAAGCAACCATCAGTCCTGTATTTTATGCATGATTATTCTGTAAACCCACAACTTCTCTAATTTAAAAAATTTTTTTCTTCTCTAATTAAAAAAAAATACTTGGGAGTGGGTGTAGTTCAGTAGTTGAGTGCCTCCTTCCTGTGTATGAGGTCCCAGGTTCAATCCTTGGTACCTCCTAATATATTAGGAGATATACATACATATGTATATATAACTCAGAATGTCAAAGGTAAGGAGAAAATTTTGAGAGCAGCAAGGGAGAAGCAAGCCATCACATACAAGGGATGCCAGTATGACTTAGTGCAGATTTATCATCAGAAACCTTGTAGGTGAGAAGATAGTGGTATGATATAATTAGGATATTGAAAGAGAAAAATTGCCAGCTGAGACTTCTTTATCTGGCAAAATTGTCCTTCAAATATGAAAGTGAGTTTAAAATATTCTCAAATAGAAACTAAGAAAGGTTGCAAAAAAAGAATCCACCTTTGCAGGAAGTATTAAAGGAAGCCTTACAGCCCGAAGGAAAGAGACAGGAGAGAGAGGCTTAGAGGAGAGTGTAGAATGCAAGACTAGCAGAAAGGATAACCAAAAGAGTAAAAAGAAGATGAAAATAGGAAATGACATGAAAGCCACAGAAAAAATAGTGAAAGTAAGTAATGCATTTACACTGATTTCATTGAATGTGAAAGGATTATACTCCCCAGTCAAAAGATAGAGGCTGACAGAATGGATTAAAAAAAGATGAGCCATCTATATGCTGCCTACAAGAGATTCACCTTAGACCCAGGAATACAAATCAGCTGAAAGTGAAAGGTTGGAAAAAGATACTCCACGCAAACAGTAACCTAAAAGAGCGGGGGTAGCTATACTAATATCAGACAAAACAGACTTTAAATGCAAAAGAGTTATAAGAGACGCAGAAGGCCATTGTATCTTAATAAAAGGGACAATTTTCACCAGTAGGAAATAAGTCACAAATATCTATCCACCTAACCAGGGTGCCTGATACATGAGACAAACTCTGGCAAAAGTAAAGGGAGCAATAAGCATCTATACAATAATAATTGCTGACTTCAACACACCGTTCACATCATTAGATAGAAGAACTAGACAGAAGATCAACAAAGAAACAGAAATTATAAAATACGATAAACGAGCTAGACCTAAAAGACATATACAGAACGTTGCCTCCCAAATCAGCAGTTAATACATTCTTAAGTGCTCATGGGTCTTTCTTCAGGTTGGAACATGTGTTGGGTCACAGGGCAGGTCTCAATAAATATAAAAGATCAAAATTATACAAAGAACCTTCTCAGATCATAATGGAATGAAACTGGAAATCAGTAATAGATGGGAAAAGGGAAAATTCGTGGATGTATAAAGGCTAAACAACACACTGCTAAACAATGAGTGGGCCAAAGAAGAAATTGTAAGAGAAATTAGTAAATATATTGAGACAAGTGAAAACAAGAACACAGCTTAAAACTCATGGAATACAGCGAAGGCAGTGCTAAGGGAGAAATTTATAGCCCTAAATGCCTGTATTTAAAAAGATGAAAGAGCTAAAATCAAAGACCGAACAATACCTGGAGAAACTAGAAAAAGAACAGCAGAACAACCCCAAAGCAAGCAGAAGGAAAGAAATAATAAAGATTAGATCAGAAATAAATGAATTTGAGAACAAAAAAGCAATACAGAAAATCCGTAAAACCAAAAGCTCATTCTATGAGAAGATCGATAAAATTGACAAATGCTTAGCTAGACTAACAAAAAAAGAGATAAGATGCCAATAAACAAAATCAGAAATGAAAGGGAGGAAGTTAAAACTGACCCCACAGAAATAAAAAGGATCCTAAACGGAATAGGCATAGCTCAGAGGTTGAGCGCCTACTTCATGTGTACAACGTCCAGGGTTCAATCCATGGTATCTCAAAAAAAAAAAAATATATATATATATATATATGTATATAGGATCATAAGAGGATATTATGATAAACTATGCAAAAATACATCGACTCTACAAGAAATACAAGAACTCAACAAACCAATCACATTTAAAGAGATTGAAATAGTCATCAGAAATCTCCCCCACCCCCTCAAAAATCTCCCAACAACAAAAATTCTAGAACCAGGAGGCTTCACAGGTGAATTCTACCAAGCATTTGGAGAAGATTATCACCATTTCTGTTTAAATGCTTCCAGAAAATTGAAGAAGAGGCAAAATTACCCAACACATTTTATAAATCCAACATTAACCAAATACCAAAGCCAGATAAAGATACTACAAGAAAAGAAAATTATAGACCAATCTCTCTAATGAACATAGATGCAAAAATTCTCAACAAAATACTTGCAAATAGAACCCAACAGTATATCAAAAGAATTCTACTTGGTGACCAAGTGGGATTTATTCCTGGTTTGTAAGGGTGGCTCAACATAAAATCAAGTATCGTAATACACCACATTAACAACTTGAAGGGAAAAAAACACTTGATCTTCTCGATTGATGCAGAAAAGGCATTCGACAAAATCCAGCCTCTTATTTTGATAAAAACACTTTGAACGATAGGAATAAAAGGAAAGTCCCTCAATATGATAAAGGGCATATGTGGAAAACCCATAGCCAACATCATACTCTGTTGGGAAAGGTTGAAAGCTTTCCCTCTAAGATCAGGAATAAGACAAGGATGCCCACTGTCACCATTGTTATTCTGTATTATGCTAGAAGTTCTAGCTAGAGCAGTTAGACAAGAAAAATAATAAAAGGCATCCAAATAGGAAAAGAGGAAGTGAAACTCACTATTCTCAGATGACATGATCCTGTTTTTAGAAAATGCTTAAATGTCTACAACAGAGCTACTTAAGCTAATAAACAAGCTCAGCAAAATGGCAGGATACAAGATCAACATGCAAAAATCAGTAATGTTTCTGTATATACTAATATTGAACATAACCAAAAGAATGAAAGAGAAACCCTGTCTCACTCCCTATGTAAGAATCAACTCAAAATGGATCAAAGACCTAAATATAAAAGCCAGGACCATAAAACTACTACTAGAAGAAAATGTAGGGAAACATCTTAAAGATTTTGGGGTAGGTGGTGGTTTCTTGGACTTTACACCCAAGCAAGAGCAACAAAAGAAAAAATAGATAAATGGGACCTCCTCAAAATTAAACCCTTTTGCCCATCACACAACTTTATCAAAAGGGTGAAAAGGCAGTCAACTCAACTGGAGACAATATTTGGAAATCACATATCCCATGATATATAAAGAGTTGCTACAACCAAACAATAAAAAGACAACCCAATTTAAAAATGGACAAAAGACTTGAATAGACACTTGTCCAAAGAAGAAATAAAAATGGCAAAAAAAACATGAAAAAAATGTTCAACATCACTAGCAATTAGGGAAATGCAGATCAAAGTTACAGTGAGATATCATTTCATACCTACTAGAATGGCCACTATTAAAAAGAGAAATCTACAAGGAGAGAATATGGAGAGATGGGAATGCGCATTCACTGTTGGTGGGAATGTAGAATGGTACAGTCACTGTAACGGACTGTTTGTCAGTTCCTAAGGAAGTTGAATATATTTTTGCCACATGACCCTGCAATACCACTGCTAGGTATATACCCAGAAGAACTGAGAACAGTGACACAAACAGACATCTGCACACCAATGTTCATAGCAGCATTATTCACAATTGCCCATAGATGGAAATAACCCAGTTATCTATCAACCAATGAATGGATAAACAAACTGTGATGTATACACATGATCGAATATTTTTCAGCTCTAAGAAGAAATGAAGTCTTGAAGCACATGATAACATGGACAAAGCTGGGACATTGAGTGAAGGAAACCAGACAAAAGGACAAATACTGTATTATTGCACTATTATGAACTAAATATATCATGTAAACTCATGGAGTTAATAACTAGAATATGGGTCACCAGAAAATAGAATGAGATTAGAGAATGGACAGCTGAGGGTTAGTCTGTACAGAATTGGTAAAAAGTTGTTAATCTTTGGAATGAATAGAAAGGGTAAAAGTATATCAGAGTTTGTAACTAGCAAAGCTGTTGTATGGATATGGCAGTGGTTGCAAGGGAAAGTCTAAGGTCATGTATATTACTAGAAGGAAAACTATGTAACATGGGACTGTATAGCATAGTGAAACCTCATGTGAAATATGAATATGGGTAATATTGCATATATAAGACTGAGACTGCTTTTATTTGAAATTGAACAATTGTATGTTAATGTTATAAGTTGTTAATATCAGGCAAAAAGCCCAACATTATATTAAGTGGAAGAAAACAGACACAAAGTACTACATATTGTATGATTCCATTTATATAAAATGTAAATATAAATCAATTTATAAAGGTGGAATTAGATTAGTGGTTATGTAGGGTTGAGGAAGAATATAGAGGGATTGAGAGGTGATTGCTGAGGGGTGTGGAGTTTTTCTTTTTGGAGTAATGAAATTGTCCTAAAATTTTTTTGTGGTGATGAATGTGCAACACTGTGATTATACTAAATTTCATTGATTTTACACTGGATGAAATGTATGGTATGTGAATGTATCTCAATAAAACCACTTTAATGATTGAAGTTGTATAGGCACAACTACATGATTATACCAAATACCATTGATTGTACCCTTTGGATGAATTGTATGCTTTATTCATATGTATAAATAAAATTGCTTAAAATTTTTTATTAAAACTGCTGTAGATGGTGTGTAAACGAATGGATGTGGCTATGTGCCAATTAAACTTTATTTTCACAAACAGGCAATGGGCCAGGTGTGGTCCACAGGCCAATTTGCTATCCTGTGCCTTAAAAAAGATATAAGAAATAAAAATATACTCAAATCTTAAGTCTTCCAAGTTTTGTGTCCTTATCCTTTTGGAGCTCTCATTGCCCTTAGGAAGAAATGGTTATGGGTATTGCCTCATTATCCCATGTTTATCAGAGTTGGAGAAAGAGTGGGTAATGACCACAGAAACAGGTTTCTAGGTGCGTTTGTAACAGGAGACTGGATTAGTAAAGTAAATATTAGAGGAACACAAATACTACAAACCATTGGATTTATTTCTTCCCATCCTAGTATCTCATAGAAAGATAAATGGAATTCATCTTCCTAATCATAGAGGAAAACAGTTATTTCTTTTGAAGTATTGAATTGGTTTTAGGGGATAATCAGTGCTTGAATTTACTTGATGATTAAATTGTTTTTGCTCTAAAGTTTTTTCCCCAAATTGTTCATCCTGCTTTCCACTTTGTATAAAATCCATTTAAATGCTGACTTTTGAACAAAGTTCATGTTGAAATAGTCCTTTTATTATAACAAACACATGAATATAAGGCAAGTTTTAAAATTATAACTTCTGTACCTAACATAGAAATGGCAAACTATATTTTTTCTATGGAATTCAAGTTTTAATCTATATAAGAATAGTTTAACCTATTCTTAATCTATTAACAGCTTTTTTAGCAGATGTGAATTAAAGCTGTGACTTGAGGGTGAAGAAAGGAGGGCCTGGCTACTGACAGTCCAAAATTATTATACTTATCACTTTCAAATGCATTATTTTATTTAATCCTCACCATTATCCTTGAGAAAACAGATTCAGGATTATACTGTCTTTAAAAGGTGCATCTGAGACAAGAAACTAGATGTTCCAATTTTTTTTTTAAGATTTATTTATTCTGCACCACCTCACCCCACCCATTGTCTGCTCTCTGTGTCCATCTGCTGTGCGTTCTTCTGTGTCTGCTTGTCTTCTCTTTAGGCAGCACTGGGAACCAATACTGGGACCTTCCAGAGTGGGAGAGAGGTGCTCAATCTCTTACACCACCTCAGCTTCCTGGTTTGCTGCATCTCTCATTGTCTCCCCTCTGTGTCTCTTTTTGTTGCATCATCTTGCTGCTTCAGCTCTCCATGTGGGCCAGCACTCCTGCATAGGCCAGCATTCCTGCGCAGGCCAGCTCGCCTCACAGATCAGCTTACCTTCATCAGTAGGCCCTGCGAATCGAACCCTGAACCTTCCATATGGTAGACGGGAACCCAGTCGCTTGAGCTACATCCGCTTTCCTTGTTCCAATTGTGAATCTTCCTAAATCTGTTCTTCTGTACCAGAGATTTTCAAACTTCTTCCCTTTGCAAAGGTACTTCAAAAACCTATAGCTAGTTGAGAAGAGGAATGGGGCTGAATAACAGACAAGGTTATAGGCCCCAGCATCCAGTAGCTCTGCCTTTTCTGTTATACATATTCTGTTTTTTCTTTTCAGCATAAGCTTTTTTAAAACATATATTTCTTGCCATGCATTTTATTGGAGACACTTTTAAAATATACAGTTGTTGAAGAATAAATGTTATAAATATTCGTTTTTATTTTTATGTTCATTTGTATTTGTAACTTACAGTTAACATCAGCAGTGCATGCTGAGTGACATGTACCCTATGATTAAATGCATCAAAGTCATTACTGAACTACTCATTAATTAGTAATTTTGTTTGTAGCAATTGCACAGGAACAGTATTCAGTTTACTGATGGATATGAAGTAAAAGAAGATATTGGAGTTGGTTCCTACTCTGTTTGCAAGAGATGTATACATAAAGCCACAAACATGGAGTTTGCAGTGAAGGTAAATATTTGTAGATTTGAAATTAAATTCTAATAGTTCTTGTTCACGCATGTGAATACGAGTTTTAAATTACATTCCTCGTCTGGTAAAGGTGCCTTTTTTTTGTAAAAAGTTAAGGTATATTTAAATCTCTGGCTAAGTGATCTTCAGAGAATCTTGGAACCATAGATTCCACTGTGGGCTAAAGGTACAGTGGCCATATATCTGGTTTGCCAAGGACAGTACCAGTTTATGCTTGACATAATTTTTTTTTTAGGAGGCACAGGGGATCTAACCTGGGAACTCCGATATGTGAAGCATATGCTCAACCACTGAGCAGGTGTACTGCTCTACCGGATATAATTTTTTAAAAATTTATTTCTCCCTGACCCCTCACTGTGTCTGTTTGTTGTGTGCTCATTTTCCTTTTTTTATACCATTTTATTATTTTCACTATTTTTAATTTTATTTTATTTATTTCTCTCCCCTTCCCCCTCCTCCCCCCAGTTGTCTGCTCTCTCTGTCCATTTACTATGTGTTGTTCTGTGTCCACTTGTATTCTTGTCAGCAGCACTGGAAATCTGTGTTTCTTTTTGTTGTGTCATCTTGCTGTGTTAGCTCTCTGTCTGCAGCGCCACTCCTAGGCAGGCTGCACTTCCTTTCACACTGGGTGGCTCTCCTTAACGGGGTGCACTCTTTGCACGTGGGGGCTCCCCTACGCAGGGGACACCCCTGCGTGTCATGGCACTCCTTGCACACATCAGCACTGCGCGTGGGCCAGCTCCACACGGGTCAAGGAGGCCCTGGGTTTGAACTGTGGACCTCCCATGTGGTAGGTGGATGCTCTAACCATTGAGACAAGTCCACTTCCCATTTTCCTTTTTTAGGAGGCACCAGGAACCGAACCTGGGACCTCCTATATGGGAGGATGGTACCTAATCACTTGAGCCAACTCCACTCCCTGCACTGTTGTGTCTCTTGTTGCATCAGCTCACCATAGCAGCCTGTTGCATCAGCTCACTGTCTTGTTCATCTTCTTTAGGAGGCACCATGAACCAAACCTAGGACCTCCCATCTGGTAGGCAGGAGCTCAGTTGCTTGAGCCACATCCACTTCCCTGACATAATTTTTTAAAAAGATCTATTTATTTATTTATTTATTTCTACACACACACACACCCTGGGTTTTTTTTTTTGCGTTTGCTGTCTGCTTTCTGTGTCCATTCGCTGTATATTCTCTGTGTCTCCTTGTCTTCTCTTTAGGCAGCACCAGGAACCGATCCTAAGACCTTCCAGAGTGGGAGAGAGGTGCTCAATCTCTTGCGCCACCTCAGCTTCCTGATCTGCTGCATCTCTTATTGTCTCTTCTCTGTGTCTCTTTTTGTTACATCATCTTGCTGCTTCAGCTCTCCATGTAGGACCAGCACTCTGCTTGGGCCAGCTCTCCACTCGGGCCAGCTCTCCACTCAGGCCAGCTCACCACTCAGGCCAACTTGCCTTCACCAGGAAGACCCAGGAATCGAACCTATATGGTAGACAGGAGCCCAATTGCTTGAGCCACATCCACTTTCCACCTGACATAATTTTTAATAGCGCCCCTGTTACCCTCAAAAGTCCCTTATATTTTGCTCAGGATGTCAGGGAATTCCTCAAAATTTGCATGAAAATTTTGTATGTTTACATTTTTCTAGCCCAGTCATACCTTCCTTCATATTTGAAAGGATCTGTGAATAAGAACCACCATCATAAAACCTATTATAATTAGTAGCCATTTTAATTTCATCACGTGTCCCATGACAGTAAGAAATTTCTTAGCCAAGAAGTCAAGGCTTCTTGATAAATTTGAATTTCAAACATTTAGCTGTAAGTGAACAAATACTGTATTCAAGTCTCTGCCTTTTCATTTCTTGGGTTGCAGCCTCTGCTCTGCCATCTCAGGCAACTCAAATTATGTCTAAAGCTTTCAACTTATTTTGAGCCTTAGAACTATTTTATAAATATGAACAGCTCACGTTTAGTTTCTGGGAGAGTGGCATTAATTGTTATTACTATTGTAGACTTGAGTGTAATTGCTTTAAAAAGTCATCAGTTTACATAGACTTTTTGTGAGATGTAAGGATGAATCATAGAAATATGTTTTGATTTGCTATTCTCCTACTCATAGTTCTTACTGGAATTTGAGGTATATAACAATTCCCAAATTGCTTACCTGAAAGGAGAGAGGAGAAATAAAGTACTTGTTAGACCGTTTAAGGATGTATCTTGCCTTCATAAACGCAATGCCCTGAGGCCCCCTTTGAATTACAGACACCTGGAGCTGTATGCCCAAAGCCTTGAGAGTATCTTCGAGCTATTTGTAGATACATGTGACTTAAAATAATGTCATAAAACTAATCTTAGCACAACTGGATTCCACTGAAATTACGATAAATCTGAGGTCCACAAGTACAAGTGTAGATAGACTGTTATAAACTAGGCTCAGGTTAGCAGATCAGAGATTGTTGCCAAAAAAATAACACCTCCAAGTGTGTTCCGGTTTTCAAAAGACTCTTGAATTAGTGTGTCTATTCCATATATGTCTATTAAGGATTAATTTGCCTAACTCCACACTATCATTTGCAGTGGACACCTATATGTTTGTCTTCCCTGTTCTCCAAATACAGAATTGTACAAATAAATCCATTTCAGATAGAAGATTGGGCTCATATTGAGATTTACAGACTCTTTCCTATGTGGCTGGATTGTTTGGACATTTATTGTATACATTAATTACCAAGCTGTTTTAAAACTGAAAATACAAAGGCCACAAAATGTGTTCACACTGTCTTTTGGAAAACATGAAAGCAAAACTTGAGTTATCTTTTTCTTTTAATATAATATTACTTTGCCAGATTAAAACATTGAGAAATATTTTTAAGAAGCAGCTGACGTAAGAGAGTTGGAAAACTGTGTTGGTATTTTAAATAGCTTTGTTATAATAATCTCAGTTCTAGCTAAGTCAATGTCTAGGTGTCATTTTCTGCATAGCTTTCTGACTAGCTTCAAAAATAAGCTTATTCTGCTTAACTGTTAATTGAATTTTATAAGTAGCTTACAGCTAATAGGATATTCTATTAAAGCATTTTATTAAAGGGAAGTAAAGTTAATTCAATAAACAGATACTAGTAGTGGCTTATAAATACATGTAGCTGTTAATTTTCTTTATTGGTAGGTGTTAGAAGTTGGCTACCTTCCTAAATGTTGAAGATGTTCAAGAACAGAAGAAAGATGTGTTAATTGCATTCTTGGTACCCTTTCTTTAGGCTTTTGTGTGTCTTGTTTTTGTTTGTTTATTTGTTTTTTAGGAGGTACCGGGGAATGAACCCCAGACCTGGTACATGGGCAGCATTGCTCAAGCACTGAGCACACCCGCTCCCCTAGCTTTTGTGTTTTCAATAAGTTCTAAACTTACTACAAACTTACATTGGAGCAATCTGGTGGGAATGTACCTCATGGAATAGAATTTACAGCCTTGCCATCTCTATCAAGACTGGTTTTCTAATTTTGATTAGACAGTATGGCCAGGTACTTGAATGAAACTAGTTGATAAATGGCTTATATATTCAGTATTTACATAAGATGATACCTAGAGTCTATAGCGATAAATTCATATGGTTTATACGGTTTATAACTATATACTTGATGAGATTTTGTTACAAATATTTGCATTTTAGATTATTGATAAAAGCAAGAGAGACCCAACAGAAGAAATTGAAATTCTTCTTCGTTATGGACAGCATCCAAACATTATCACTCTAAAGGATGTAAGTAGATTCTTTAATGTAGATCATTTGAATCAGTTGTCTAACTCACATTTGGAATGTTTTTTCAAATATCATGTGGTAGACAAAGAACTTAATATAGTAAGTAAAAAAGAAGTGCATTTAAGAAGCGTGTATATAGCATAATTCCATTTATTTTAAAAATGTTTATATAGTTTTCTATTTTTGCTTTAAGGAGAAAAGTATTTCTGACATTATTGCTTTTAATGTTTGTGTTTACTGGACAGTTTGGGTATTAATTAATATTCAGGAATAACTAGTCTCACTCTCCATGAACTTTCTAATCTTCCACACTACTGCCACAAAGATCCAGCACTCTTCTCTAACCATGTAACTTCACTGCTTGAAATTCATACCCCCATCACCTCAAGTCGCTGCCTTCTTCTGGAGTAGTTTCACTTCCTCGCACACCCTGTGCTTCAGCCATGCTCTAATAGGTGCATTTTTTTAGCATGCCCTGTTTTCTCCTCCTTTTGTATCTTTGAGCAACAGTCCCCTCAGTTGGGAACACCATTTCCCTTCTTTGCCTAGCTAACTACCACATATCTAAGTCTTAGCTCAGGTACTACTTTCTCCAGGAAGCCTGCCTTGTGCATCACCACTCCTAGGACAAGTTAGGTATCCTGTATCCTTTCCCTGGGTTGTTATAATACCCTACTACCTATGTCTCTCGTGTCTTTTATTATAACAGAGCTATTGGCAAAGGGAGTGAGCTCTGCAGGTAGCACTGAATTTCTCTTACTCATGGTGCTCACATAGGCTGAAAGGCCAGTGTGGGTATTATTGACCAGTTGTGGCACAGGGCTCACTGAGCCAGAGGGCTTCTGAGGTACTGTTCACTTCTGAGATTTTGTGAATTCAAAAATGTGCCTTCCCTTCTCCTTCGTAGCCAGTTTCCTCAAATTAATTCATCACTGCTTACTATGAGAAGGAAAAAAACTTAAGTCACATTAAATTGTAAAGCTACTTGACTTAAGTAACTGTTGAAAAGAACCTCCCAAAATCCAACCAAGTAAATGAAAAGGAAGTGTAGTTTATCTCAGCCTTGCCTTAGAAACGTCCTAAAGTGTCACTATCTATATATTGTTTACATCTTTGCTTCTTCCCTCTTTTCACATTCAGAATCTCTGAAATGTCCTGTAGGCTTTTACTACAGTGTTTCCAACATTTATTTATTTATTACTTTTTTTTTTTAACTCTTATTTTTATGTTTCTCCTTACTAGAATATAAACTCTTGGAGAACAGGTACCTTGTTATCTCCATATTTGGGGTCCCAGCGCCTACTATAATACCTGATAATTTGATAGAGTTAAATAAAAGTTTCCTGTAACTCTATGGTGATGGAAAAACAAGGGACTGAGGTTTAATGAAGGGGTTATTTCAGTTAGGGATTGCCCAGAGTACAAATCCAAAATTACAGTGAGCTTTCTATTGCTGCATTATGAGTTCACTGGTGTGCTTCTGTATGGTTGCATAGAATTTCTTTGCTACTTTATCTTCCTGCTTAAATCTTGCCCACAACTTATCTTTCAGGTTGATAAAAACCAGAATAATTCATTTGTATTATGTATATAATACAGAAGTTCTTCAGAACTCTTATATATATAAGAACTCAAATTATAAATTACAGAAGTTTCAGAAAAAGCACAAGAATGTCTTTGTACCAGCTCCTGCCATCATCAGTAGATAAAAAAGATATCAACAAGACAGATGAACCCTAAAAGCAGAAAGTTCAGTGCCCCTTTGTATAAGATGCCCCTAGTTACTTCAATTGCCATGAATTGAGTTTCCATAGAAAGAAATTACAGGATATATTTCTAGACAATTCCAGTCCTATCTATTTCTATTTTAATATCTTAGGTGTATAAAATTGCTTGCAAACTTTATATCCTCCTATGGTTGTGATAAAAATAAAATCTTCCTTGAATATAAAATGAAGTTTAATTTTTCTTGACTATGCTAAACTTTGTTTTGAGCACAATAAAGCTTCAAATAATTTTTTTACATTTTAATGTTGAATTTTATAGGTATATGATGATGGAAAATACGTGTATGTGGTAACAGAACTTATGAAAGGGGGTGAATTGCTGGATAAAATTCTTAGACAGAAATTTTTCTCTGAACGAGAGGCTAGTGCTGTCCTGTTTACTATAACCAAAACTGTTGAGTATCTTCATGCACAAGGGGTAAGTTTTTAATATATATATGTGTGTGTATGTGTATATATACATATATACACATACCTTTTTTCTTAATGTTTAAGCTAAAATTAAAGGTGGAAACAACTACTATAATCTTAATTGTCCTACATTCTTCTTCTACATAAACTTCTCCCATTGAGTTTGAAATGCTACATTGAAATCCTAACTCATGTATATTAAATTCTTATACTTTCCAAGTGAAAATGAGTAAGATCTTCTGACCTGGAAAACATAGCACCATTTCTGCCAAACCACTCAGTCCCCTGAAAACTGAGCCCATTTCATTTAGAAGTATAACTAAAGAGTCATGGATTATATTCACATATAAAAGGAAACCCTTAAAATTGATGAGTTAAGAACTGAGGCAAAATAGTCACTTGGCTTCTGGCTGGTAGATGCTCTCCTTATTTCTTCCTGCATACAGATTTTTACTAAATGGCAAGAGTCATATTTTCAAAAGAAAGGAAGTCTGAGAGGGAAAGGGATAAAGGAGAAAATGAGGAGAAGGGAGGGGAAGAAGGAAAAGAGAATGGCAGAGGGGTGAAGAGCAATGGAAAGACAGAAAAAAATAAAATGAAAGATTACTTCTCACGGAGTCGTTTTCAATGCATTATTCTCATTTTGTTTGCCTTTGCCTCTAGAAGCTAACAAGTGGAATGTGTTAATTCTAGAGCTTCTTGACTGCTGGTTTGTTGAGATTTGCCTGATACTCTGCCTAGAATTTAGTAAAACTCAATAAATAATCCCTGAATGAATATATGATGTTGAAGTCATCTAAGTCTTCCATGTTCTTTTCCCTATGTCTCATCAGTAATTAGTGATCAAAATAGTCTGGAGAAATAATATTTTTGGATATTAGGAAATAAAACTGAGATGATTGATTAAAATATAGACTCATAATTTGGTGATGGAAGAAATATGTCTGATAAGGAGTGCCAGACAGGCTGTTGATGAAAGAAGTATTTGAGTAAGTGATTAAAGGAGGAAAACACTACAAAACTCTAAGTAAACAAAATAAAAAATAACATTGTCAGTTGGAAACCTAATAAGCACATTATGCTTAAAACAAAGTCTGGATTTGTGTTTTTCTCTTTTACTCCTAAACCCCCTGCCTGTACCATTTAGTCTATCAGCACATATTTGTTGAGTGTTACCCCAACTTAGAATGACTTCCTCCCACTGTTCTTCTGGCTTGTTCATTCTCTTCTGAAGGCCTGGAATCAGATGTTACCTCCTTTAGAGACACTCCCTGACCACTCTATTTCAAGTGACCTCTCTAGTTAGATCCCATTTCTCAGCCTGTTTATTCTCTGCCTCCCCTCCTACTATTAGCATGTAGAGCAAGGATCTTACAAGTCTTGTTCACCACAATATCTGCAGCTCCTTATATAATACCCTGGCACATGATGATAGACACGCAATAAATATTTGTTGAATGAATTAATTCCCTGGAGATAGATAGTATTGCTATTTGCAGTTCTCCTTAAGCCAATGATTCAACTAGACAAAGAGCAGGGAAGAAAATACTAGTTTTTCTTCTTCCTTATCCCTTCCCCAGTTCTATGTTAGAGAGTTACCGTTTGCATTATTAACATTTTATGATGTTGGAATCAAGATCAACATTTATCATCTTGTTAAGCGTATTGTTTGGCAGTACATGAATAAAGACTTTATACAGTAAGAACAATGTACTATTAATGTAACTCTTTAATTTGTATTTCAATTTAGGTGGTTCACAGAGATTTGAAACCTAGCAACATTCTTTACGTAGATGAATCTGGTAATCCAGAATCTATTCGAATTTGTGATTTTGGCTTTGCAAAACAACTAAGAGCAGAAAACGGCCTTCTCATGACTCCTTGTTATACTGCAAATTTTGTTGCACCAGAGGTAATTGTGAGAGAGTTTGCTTACACTATTTCAGTATATTAAAAAAATGATTTGCTATGTTTAACATAGAATAGTTAATAGTTTTTTAATTGAAGACTGACTGAGCAAATAATTAGAATAAAATGCCAGCCCCTCTTCTTCTGATAGTTCATTCTGTCATTAGTCCATTGCTACCTGTACTCCCGTCTCTTTCCCTAACTTCTCTCTTTCTGTATAATCACACATCTGTGGCTGTCTACCATCACTAACACTTTTGCACTTGTCAGTATATATGAATGATTAAATGGAAACTAACTTATTCTCCTCCTTTCCTAATATCCTTTCAATTTCCTATTTTTATCACTGCTTTCCTGTTCTTCCCTAGGCTAAAACTTCAGTCATCCCTTGTCTTCAGCTATATAACTAGCTGCCATCTCTGTCATCCCCTAAAACCATTTCTTCCAGTTGTTCCATGTTCTTCTGTTCACAAAATTGCCCGTGTTTCCATCACCATACCCTCAATGACTGCTACCACCTAGGTACAATCTTCCTTCCTCTTTTCCTTCTGTGATCATTCCACATAATAGCTACAAAGCTACTACAGTCTTTTTAAAGCTCTGCTTTGCTCAAGTTACTTGTTTTTCTAATAAATTGCCAGTTCTCTGTTGGATCAAATCTAGAATCCTCTGCTTTGCCCTCAAGGGCAAATCAAGAATCCTCTGTTTTGCCTTTTTATTATCACTGTGTGGAAAATATAACTATGAAAAAGATAAAAATAATAGTTCACCCTAATACAGAGTTTATGTACCAGGCACACATACTAACTGATTTCATCCTCACAACATATAGTTTACGTACAGTAACTCATTCTCATTAAAAATATATGAAGTGAGGGAAGCAGCTGTGGCTCAAGCATTTGAGCTCCCACTTACCATATGGAGGACCTGGGTTTGATCTCCAGGACCTCCTGGTAAAAAAAGAAAAGAAAAGAAAAAAGGCATCCCAGACCTGCGCAGTGAGGTGCAAGGCCCCCATGCAGCAAAAAGACACACCAAAAAGATGATGACACAATTCTCTCTCTCTCTCTCTCTCTCTCTCTCTCTCTCTCTCTCTCTATATATATATATATATATATATATATATATATATATATATTTTATTTGTATTTTACAGACAATCAGGTGTAGGATGGAGAGGTTATGTAACTTGCCTGAAGTCAGACCTAGATTTGAATCCAGGCCACCTCTCTCCAAAGGGTGTGCTTCATACCATTTGCTAGATATTTCACAAGAATAATAGTTGGTAATGTTAGGATAGTTGGATTATAGAGTTGCGTTTTTTCCTCTGTATTTGTTACTTTTTAGACATTTTATAAAAGACTACTTGCATCTGCTTTTCCAAGTTTTACTAGAACTAACAAGAGACGGGTTTCTTTCTGGTTCATCCATGTATCCACAGTCTTTTGCACACATTGGTGTTCAAGCATGGTTAATTAATCTAGCCTTCGCGGTTTTCCGTATAGGCATTTCCTGCTTCATACAAGCAATCTGCATTCTGCCTCTGGAAATTGCCATGTAACTGTTAAAGCTTTTGCACATTCCCTCTCTAGAATGTTTTTTTGCTTCGAAACCTGCCTCTGAATTCATCTTCAGGAAATCTTCCATGATCTATTTCTCCTTAGACCTGCTGTTTGTCTCCCATTTGCCATTTAGTCATCCGAGTTAAAACTTTGAAGTCATACATCTCTTCCCTTATCCTATACATCTAATCTATGTTAAATCCTTCCAGTTATAAACAGTTATAAACAATCTTTATAGATAAAAATAAAGATTGTTTCCTCTTCCTCCTGTCCTATCTAATACAAATTGTCACAGCCTTTCACTTATTTTGCTACAAATTGCCTCTTATTGGGTATCCTTGTCTCTAGTCTCTCTTCTTTGCAGCATTTCCTTTATACCTTGACTTATCTTTCTGATACACATATCTGATTATTTTATTTCCCTGTTTAATGAGTCAATGACATCTAATTGACTGCAGGGGAAGAAAAACTACATTTTTAACAAGATATTTATAAAAAACCCTTCAGTCTCTCTACCACATGTAATATCGCCTACCTGAAGTTCTCGCCATGCTGAACTTCTTGCCTATCGCTAAGCATCCTACCTGAAGTTCTCGCCATGCTGAACTTCTTGCCTATCGCTAAGCATTCTCTGCTCTCTTGCCTCCGTCCTTTGAATGTTTTCTGCCTTCCCGCACCTCCCATTTGCTTACAGAATTCTTACTTAGAGGTCCAATACAAGCAGGCTGCCCTCTAGCTTTCCCTCCCCAAATCAAGAATAAATTGCTTCTTCATCTTTATTCCCATAACACTTTAAACGTAATTTTGTTATAATACTTATCACATCAAATTGTAAACTGTTAGGTTTATTTCCCTGCCGGATTCTGGTTTCCTTAAGGTCAGGAACAGGTTTTTTTGTATAGTTAATGATATACAAAATAGTTAATGATTATTTAATGCTTAAGTGAATCAAATTATATGTAAGTACTATTTAGTACTATATAATTTGCACTAGGTTATATGTGTTCTTTTTTTTAAAGATTTATTTATTTTTATTTATTTCGCACCTCCCTTCCCCCATTGTTTTGCACTCACACTTGCTGTCTGCTCATTTTCATTTTTTTAGGAGGCACCAGGAAATTAACTCAGGACCTCCCATGTGGGAAAAAGGCACCCAATCACTTGAGCCACCTCTGCTCTCTGCTTGTTGTGTTTCTCATTGTGTTTCTTTGTTGCATGGTCATCTTGTTGCATCGTCTTCTCATTGCATTGTCATTTTGTGCGAGCTCACTGCACCAACTCGCTGTCTTGCTTTTCTTCTTTAGGAGACACCAGGAACTGAACCTGAGACCTCCCATGTGGTAGGCGGGCACCCAAGGGCTTGAGCTAAATCTGCTTCCCTGTTTTGTTTTTTAAGATTTAATTTATTTCTCCCTGTCCCTCGTTGTTTACACTCACTGTCTACTCTCTGTGTCTGTTTGTTGTGTTTTCTCTGTGTCTCCTCATCTTCTTTTTTAGGAGGCACTGGGAACCAAACCCAGGACCTCTCATGTGGGAGGGAAGCACCCAATCGCTTGAGCCACATCTGCTTCCTGCTTGCTATCTCTCTCGTTGTGTCTTCCCATTGTGTCTCCTCGTTGCATCATCTTATTTTGTCAGCTTGCTATCTTGCTTGTCTTCTTTAGGAGGCACAGGGAACCAAACCTGGGACCTCTCGTGTGGTAGGCAGGCACCCACCAGCTTGAGCCACAGCCACTTCCCTATATGTTCTTTAAAGTATTGTTTTAATAAACCATTTCTTGAGCACCATATAAAATAAAAATTTATGAAAATAAGCTTATCTTCAACTTATTTTACATGTCTCTATGTATCTGTGGTGGCACTCAATAAATTTAATTCACATACCAAAATTAAATTTTGTATACATATGCATTATTAGTAATAGAAAGTTCTGGAATAGGAGTAATACATTGCCTTCTTATTCTGTTGTAGTTTTCTTACATGCATTTATTTAGGAGTTAAAATTCAGTTAACAGTCTACCCAAATCTAGTCAATAAACAGTGTTGTGGTAATACTAATACTTAAAAAAAGATTTATTTATCCCTACCCCCCACCCCATTGTTTTGCCCTTGCTATATCTGTCTGTTGTGTGCTCTTCTTCTTTTTGGAGGCACTGGAACCAAACCCAGGGACCACCCATGTGGGAAGGAGGGTCCTAATTGCTTGAGCCACCTCTGCTCCCTGCTTTGCTGTGTCTCTTATTTTGTTTTCCTACTTGTGTCTCTTTGTTTGCATCATCTTGCCGTGCCAGCTTGTCTTCTTTAGGAGGCACTAGGAACCGAACCCAGGACCTCCCATGTGGTAGGCAGGAGCTCAGTCACTTGAGCCACATCTGCTTCCCAATAATACTAATTTTTACTTTTTCTAGGTTTTAAAACGACAAGGCTATGATGCTGCTTGTGATATATGGAGTCTCGGTGTCCTCCTGTATACAATGCTTACAGGGTGAGTGTATACCGTAGTTTTTAAGCATTTGTTCATCTCTGATCTAGGTTTTTTAAAAACCCTATGTTGTAATATCTTTCCATTTTTTAATGTAATCTAATAGATATATTCCTGTAATAATACCACATTTATAGTTGTATCATTATTGATTTTCTATAATGTACTGCATAGAAATGTCTTGAGGTCTTAAATTTTTCCATATCTTTTTTATAATCTTATTTGTTGTGTCATAAACATATTGTTTTTGTAGTTTATAATATGTTATATCTTAAAAAATTTGTGTCATTGTATAGTAAATCTCATTAATATTTTCACCTGGTACTTTATGGACTTTGTTTCAGTTTTTTTTTGTTTGTTTTTTATACTTGGTAGATTTCAGTAAAGTATTACATTAACTGAATTATTTGGAATACTTTTGGACACTGCCTGCAAATAATTAGAAAAATTACCAACCATAAAAGAAAATTTTATATGTTAACATTTTAATTTTATTATGACGTAGTTACACTCCATTTGCAAATGGCCCTGACGATACACCAGAGGAAATATTGGCACGAATAGGTAGCGGAAAATTCTCTCTCAGTGGTGGTTACTGGAATTCTGTTTCAGACACAGCAAAGGTAAGTACGACTATCTATTACAAGCTATTGAGAAAATTTTTTATAATCCCTGGTGAGAAGAAATATCAGTTATGAACTTTTGTTTTTATAAAGTAGTATTTTGAAGTAATGTTACCAAATAACAAACTAAAAAATCAGCCCAATTGCAATTTCTCTAATATATATATATATATAGGCCAACTATGTTTTTTCCCAGAAGGCCTTGATTTGGCCTTATTATCTGTTACATCTTAAAGCTATTTCTTACGGATGAACATAATTAATAATGTGGTATTCTTGTGATTTGTGTGTCTACTCTATGTCTTACACTGCACTTGACCTAAATTATCCTGTTTAATCTTTATAACAACCCTGTAAGATAGGTGGTAGTAGTCCTATTTCATATAAGGAAACCAAGACCCAGAAATTTTAGTGACAATTTGTTCATGGTTACACATCAGGTACATGTTAGTGCTTAAAACTAAATATCTGATTCCAAAGCCCTTCTTCCCTGGAATAACTGCACCGTGTTCTATTTTTTATTCATATTATGAAGAAAAGGTTCTCAACTTTTTCATAATGGCTAGTGGTATAGTTTTTAGTGTCCACTTGAAATCAGTTTGTAAAGTCCTTCTGAAAGATCTGCCATTCCCCAAATAGCATTGACTCACTTTCCAACTCTACTGTAGTTTTACTTTATTCATGGAAAATTCTTAACAACAAAGAGTGAAGTTTTCTGCCTCAAAATAAGATAAACATACAGGAACTAAAGATACGTATTGGTAAAATTGCTTCCCGATTTTTCTTAGAAGTGGAAGCCTGAATTGGGGCAAATTATGTAAGTAAATAGAGTATGTCAAAGATTTATATATATTGTTTTGGCATAGAGCATGAAGCTTTAGTTAACCAATTTAGTGTCTGTGTAGGTAATATTTTGGTGGTTTTATATATCACTACATTTTAAATTAATGTTAGCATTTACCCTTTTTTTGCAATAAAATTTCTTAACCTAGATCATTTCTTTTTCTGGGGTACCTCATTACTTTTTAATTCATTTATTGAGCATCTACAGCATGCTTAATAAATGAAGACTCAAGGGATAAAAGATGTGATTAAGATAGAATTCATAATCTCAGGGAGCTCAGGAATCAGCCAAAAATGTACAGTACAGTGTCACGTTATAACAGTGGTAACATTTGCTGTGCTCAAGAAGTTCACAGATGATGCTTGGTCAGAAAGATTTCAGGAAAGCTTTCCAGAAAACAGTGAAGGAATTTGCCAGACAGATTTGAAGGGCAGGAGAATGTAGTACATACCAAGCTTAGGGAGCAGCACATGCATATCCATGGTCATGATAGAATGGGAATAGCAAAATGCCCTCCAGGGATCTTCAAGGAGTTTGATATGATTGGTGCAGAGTACACAGGAGAGAGTAGCTGCTGAGCCCAGATTATGAAAGGCATTATGGATTATGCATACCATAAAAATTGCCATTTTAAGTATCCAATTCAGTGGCGTTAATTACATTCACAAAGTTGTGCTTTCCTCACCACTAAACTTTATTACCCAAAACAGAAACTCTATACCCATTAATCAGTAGCTTCCCCTTCCCTCTACCCTCAGCCCCTGATAACCTCTCATCCACTTTCTGTCTCTATTAATTTGCTTATAAGTGGAATCATGCACTATTTGTCCTTTTGTGTTTGGCTTCTTTCCCTTAGCCTAGTGTTTTCAATGTTCATCCATGTTGTAGCATGTATTAGAACTTCTTTCCTTTTTATGGCTGAATAATATTCCATTGTATATGTATATACCACATTTTCTTTTTCCATTCATCTGTTGGTGGACACTTAGGTTGTTCCCACCTTTTGGCTATTGTGAATAGTGCTGCTGTGAACACTGGTGTTCAAGTACCTGTTGGAGTCCCTGCTTTTAGTTGTTTTGGGTATATATCTAGAAGTGAGATTGCCCAGATTTTTCTTTTTTAAGTTCACTATGTGGAGCAGTAATTCACTTGCACGGAATCTGCCATAAACTTTGTCATGATTGCTTCTGAGTTACATCAAGTGATCTCATCAATAATACATGCTTTTTTAAAAAATAAATTAAAGCATGTTGACATTATCTCTAATTTTTTTCTCATTAACTTGTACTCCGGTATGCATTTTTGAGTGAGAAAGAGATGGGTGAGGATGGAGAATCCAAGCAGAGCACAAGGAATTACATCCACCTCATAGCCTTAAGAAACTGTAAATGTCTAATAGCAGAGTACTTGGAATAACATCTCCCCCAATCCCAATATCCAAGCAACCACCAGGTTCTGTTGTTTCTTTCTCATAAATACCATCCATTTTTTTTCCGATTTCTAAGGCCCCTTCTTAATCCCATCATCTCTCACCAATCTCCAAAGTGGAGCCTCCAGCTTGCCCCCTTCAATCTATTTTCTTCCACATTTAGTGAATATGATCTCTTTAAAGTACAAGCTTGACCACCTCACCCCCTTTTCTTAAATTCTTTATTGCCTTCAGAATAAGTCAAAATTTGCTAATATAGTCTACAAGGATCTTAGTGGTCTGGTCCTCGCCTCTTCCACTTCATCTGCTGCCACACTCTCCTTTACAAATTAGACTACAACTCCCTTGAACTCCTTTCAGTTTTCAGTTCCTTAATTTTGACATGTTCTCTCACACCTGAAGTCTGTCTTCCAAACACAACTGCATTCTATCTACCTGAGACATTCTGTTTTCCCCCTTTCTTTCTCTAATCCAGATCCTGTTTATAACTTCATTTCTCACCTTCCTCTTAAGTAGTTGCTTGTGAGCCACCCCATCCCATTCAGTTCAGGTGTCTCTGTGTTCTCCAGCTGCACTTTGTATTTATTCATCCCATCAAATAACTTATTTGCTTTGTAAATGATTCTTTGTCTCTCCCTCACTGGACTGAAACTTCATGAGGTCAGAGTTCATTTCCATCTTATTTACCACTAAATACACAGTGCCTAGCAGGAGTGCCTGGCCTTTGTTGGATACTCTAACAAAGTTGGATAAATTTTGAATGAAAAATTAAACAAGCAGTAGAAAGTTTTTTTATAAATCACAACTGGTTTACCATTTTGGAGAAAGTAAAACTACATAGCAATTATATGGATAGATATTACATGCATAGAAAAGCATTTGGATAGATGGGCAATGTTAGTGATGACTATCTCTGGAAGGATGGGATTATGGGGTGTTTTTTTTGTATTCCTTTGCTTTTCTATATTGACTGATTTTTCTGGAAGGTCCATGCGTTGCTTTTGAAGTAGAAAAAAAAATTTAACAGAATTCTGTAATCTTTTCGGCAGGTATTTAAAGCCCTCCAATTACATTCCAACTATTGGACATTTATATTCTGTGTTCCAGTATAAGTGTGTACACACACAGAGTCTTAAGTAGCTGAAAATTACTTAGACATAAACCTACAAAAATGTAAAAAACTCAAAATATCTGAGTGGGGGGAAGCCAAAATATTTAAAGATACATAAAACGTGGCAAAGCTACCCTTATTAAGTGCCAAAATTACTTTTTCTTAAGGGGAAGAAAACAGAGACTGAGGTATCATTTTTTACCAAATTATTATGTCAGCCAGATTGTTTTGAGCCCAAAGGTCTGATAACCAGGAAAAAAATCGCTACAGAAAAATATTCAACAGTATCTAGTGCCATAGAAAAACAAGCAAACAAAAATATTTGTTGATTTTATTATTCTAACCACTGCAGGACCTGGTATCAAAGATGCTTCATGTAGACCCTCATCAGAGACTGACTGCTGCCCTTGTGCTCAGACATCCTTGGATCGTCCACTGGGACCAACTGCCACAATACCAACTCAACAGACAAGACGCACCACATCTAGTAAAGGTAAATGGTCTCATTAAGTCAGCATTTTCCAAACGTACTCTGGGAGAAACTGAGTCACCCAAGATTATGAGGCACTCTCTCCATGCCATCATCACGTTTCCCTTTTATTCTGCTGTGTAATTCTGGGGTGGGACTCTGTTTTGGGTTTGGTTTTTTGGGTTTTTTTAAATTATGCCTCCCCCTTTAAATTTGTATTTGCAGTTATCTCTTCCCTTATGTTACTACAATATAGTAACACTACAGTCATCACCTAAATAACCAGCAGGTCTAGAAAAATGCCAGACCATTGTCAGAATCACAATATGATGAATGAAAAAGAATTTGCCTTGGGGGAATAACCCTTAAATATATCATACTAGCGATGACTGTTAAATCAGACTCATTATTAGCAGTGTGCAAAAATTCTCCTTTGTCATACAGTAATTTTGCTAACTGTCGTGATGTTTTTATTACTTATGCTTTCAAATGGTTAACTGTTGAGTATTATTTGGTAGCTCCTTTCGAAGCCTTGCCCAATCCAGGCCAAAGAAGTAGATCAAACTCTGGAGCTTGATATTTTGAATTTTTTTTAATCTTCTATAAAATTTACTTATTTTTGACATTTTACAAAAATCTTCACAAGCTTATCTATGTTATTACAAACTGCTATTAGAGTTTTTTGGTTTGTTTTGGGATTTTTTGCCGCCTTAAAGTCCATGATCTATGAATTTTTTTTATATAATTTTTTATTAGAGAAGTTGTGAGCTTAAAAAACAATCATGCATAATGTGCAGAATTCCCATATAGCACCCCTTCACCAACTCCTTATATTGTTGTGGAACATTTGTTACAGATTATGAAAGAACATGATCAAACTGTTACCACTAACGGTGGTCCATAACTTACATTTGGTATATTTTTTCCATACACCCCCTATTATTAGCACCATGTATTAGTATTGTACATTTTTATGGTCCATGAGAGAACACTCTCCTATGTGTACTGTTAACCACTGTCCATTTTCCACCACATGGTTCACTGCTTAATACAGTCTCATATATTACATAGTGGTACAGTCTATCCAAAGTGTACACTCAGTGGCTTTCAATTTCATCACAGAGTTGTGCAGTCTTTGCCTCAATAAATTTTTTTAACATTTTCCTTAGTCCAAAAGAAAAAAATCCCATACCTCACTTTTACTGACCCTTAGCACTGATGCAAGAATATTACAATATTGCTGTTAACTATAGTCCATAAGTTACATTAATTGTATTTTTCTCATGCATCATCATATTTTTACCACCTTATAATAGTGACATACATTTGTTCTAGTTCATAGAAGAACATTCTTTTATTTGTACTGTTAACCACACCTCATTCACCACTGGATTCACTATATTATTCAGTCCCTATATTATTCTCTAGCCTTCTTTCAGTTGACATTTATGTCCCTAGACTACCCCTTTTAGCCACAATCCTATTTATAAACCAACCATGTTAGTTATACTCACTATAATGTTACCATCAAGTCTGTCCATTTCCACACTTTTACAGTCAAGCTAATTAAAAATTCTGCATACATTAAGCATGAGTACCCCTTCCCAGCCCTCGTCCTATCTCCCAGTAAACTGTACTGTAGATATTTGTTCTTCATATTGGATCATTTGAATTTTTTGTTATTTCTTTTTTTTGTATGTGTTTTTTTTCCTTTTATTGATAATTTGAATTTTTAATTAAGAATTATTCCTATGGGAAACGGACTTTGGCCCAGTGGTTAGGGTGTCCTTCTACCATATGGGAGGTCCGCGGTTCAAACCCCGGGCCTCCTTGACCCGTGTGGAGCTGGCCATGCGCAGCGCTGATGCGCGCAAGGAGTGCCGTGCCACGCAAGGGTGTCCCCCGCGTGGGGGAGCCCCACGCGCAAGGAGTGCGCCCGTGAGGAAAGCCGCCCAGCGTGAAAAGAAAGAGAAGCCTGCCCAGGAATGGTGCCGCCCACACTTCCCCTGCCGCTGACAACAACGGAAGCGGACAAAGAAACAAGACGCAGCAAATAGACACCAAGAACAGACAACCAGGGGAGGGGGGGAAATTAAATAAATAAATAAATCTTTAAAAAAAAAAAAAGAATTATTCCTAGAGGCCCCAATAAATTTCTTCAGAATTTTCACCAATTACATAAGTAACATAACATTTATATCAGGGGTTCTTAACCTTTTTCGTTCCATGGACCCCTTTGCCAGTCAGGGGAAAAACGCAGACCCCTTCTCAGAATGTAGCAGCAGATAGTTTTATGACACTCATCTAACAATGGGTCTATCAACTACTGTAATTTCAAAGTATACATAAGCATAAGCAATTTTTCAAGATAGGCAACAGCTGTAATGTGATGTGAAATGAATCTAACTGTAATTTAAGCTCATGGACCCCCGTGAAATCTCTCCATGGACCCTTTGGGAGTCCATGAACCCCAGGTTGAGAACTCCTGATTTACATGGTAATTTAGGCCCCTCAGTAATTGCTCTATCTTCCCAAATAATTTTTTGAAGGAAAATACAAAGACTTCATCCATAGACTATATCTAGTATCAAAGTCTTATTCTGAGACACTGGGTCAAAAGTACAGATTGCACTCCCAGTGTTTAATGCACATGGCTCTCGTTGTTTTAAGTTTCCACCACTCCCCCCTCGCGGCTTGCTTGCTGTCTGCTCTCTGTGTCTATTCGCTGTGAGTTCTTCTGTGTGTCTGTATTTTTTAATTTTTTTTTATTTATCCCCCCCTCTTGCGGCTTGCTTGCTGTCTGCTCTCTGTGTCCATTCACTGCACACTCTTCTGTGTTTTTACTTGTCTCCCTTTTTGTTGCATCACCTTGCTGAGTCGGCTCTCCATGGCGCTTGTGGGCTGGTGGCTCTCTGCGGCATGCGGGCGAGTCTGCCTTCACAAGGAGGCCCCGGGACGCGAACCCAGGGCCTCCCGTATGGTAGACGAGAGCCCAACTGATTGAGCCACAGCCGCTTCCCTGTTTTTAGTTTTGAGGACAAACCCAGTCTATGGGCTCTTTTTCAGCATCAGTATTTTGGAGGTATTTTAGATTGAACCCAGGACCTTGTACATGGGAAGCAGGCACTTAACCACTGAGCCACACCCACTCCCCTCAGCATGGGTTTCTTTGCATTTTGTTTGTTTTCCCTCTCCCCTTCCCTGCCCTCCCCCCACCCCTAGTTGTCTGCTCTCTGTGTCCATTCACTGTGTGTTCTTCTGTGTCCGCTTGTATTCTTGTCAGTGGCACCAAGAATCTGTGTCTCTTTTTTTCTGTTGCGTCATTTTGCTGCATCAGCTCTCCACGTGTGCAGCGCCACTCCTGGGCAGGCTGCACTTTTTTTGCGCTGGGCGACTCTTCTTGCACATGGGACTCCCCTATGTGGGGGATACCCCCGCGTGGCACGGCACTCCTTGCACACATAAGTGCTGCGCGTGGGCCAGCTCATCACATGGGTCAGGATGCCCTGGGTTTGAATCCTGGACCTCCCATGTGGTAGGAGGACGCTCTATCCATTGAGCCAAATCTGCTTCTCCTGGGTATTGTCTTAACAATCAACTAAATCACCGTGAATAACCACCACCCACCTTTGCTTATCCATATATATTGGGACTGGGGAAAACTTGCATCCTAACATTAAATTTAGAGGCACTAGACCTGCCTTCCTCAGTCTTTTATTTGTAAATGCCAGACTTTAGTTATCTATCAATTAGATGTTTCTCTTTTTCTACACCATTCCTGTCCCTTTGGGGGTTGTAATGGTCTCAATTCCTAATTGTCTCCTTAAATATGAACAATCCTGCAGTTCTGCACTAATGATGATACTTGATTTATAGCTAACTGCTCTTGGGCTATAAAAGTGAGTGCTTCTGTGATCTTTGTGGTGATTTTCTCTTCTAGCATTGAACTCTATTCCACACAGTCCAATTCCAAATTCTCCCCCACTTCCATTCAAAACAAGCTCCTATAGCAGGATCTTGTATGATGTGACACCATCCAGTTTGCAGTTGTATTATGTGCTTTCACATTTGTCCCAAAGCACTAAGCTTATTTATTCATCAAGGTCTCAACATCAAAAGAGTTAGCTATACCTGTGTCTGTCTCTAGTCTTCCCAGGATTGTATTCAAGTCCCTTCTCATCCTTGAGTGTCCCCAAACAGGCCCCTTTACCAACAGCTTCCAGAATGGGAGGGCCCAAGAAACAGATGTCTTAGTGTGAAGACTGATATTGGCCTCAAATATATTGGAAACCATGCACTGCATAATCATGGGGGTTATTAAAATAGGCACAGGGGATTGCCATGTCCTAAATATAGTAGGGGGATCTTCTTTATGTGTCTTTCAAAGAGTCTGTTGAAAGAATCCCCACCATTTTGCATGCAGTTTACCAGTAATGCCTTTACAGCTACCAATAGTTTTATTGACCCCAACTCCAAACATAGTGACGGTGAGGGAACAAGTGGCTAATGGGATTACTCCTGCACTTCTCTTGACTGTAGTGCGATTAAGGGACTCCTTGTTTCAGTGAAGATCCTTCCAGTCCAACCAATTAACAAAAGATTTCTGCATTAAATTTAGCTCTTGCATATCTGGATGCACACTAACTACCTTTACTTTGGTATTATAAAAAAATGAATAATTCAGTTGATTTCACTTATACTCTGCTTATAATTAGATTGTTGGACTCATAAGTCCAGACCATATCTATACTGGGAACACAATTCAAAGAAATATGTGGTTGCGGGAACCACTACTGGGAGTGCAGAAAAAAGTAGTATAGCCGAAAAGCGTGTTTGTTTTCTAGGAATGTGATTTGTAAAGTAACTGAAGTAACCCCTGCTGTAAATAGGACAGTGAGGCAGTCTATGAGAGTAGTAATAAGTTCTCTAGAATAGCTCTTTTCACTTGAGTTCATCACTAATATCCATTTTCATGAGAACCACAGTCCAGTTTTCCTATGGTACTGGCTTAACATGGGAAACCTGAATCCACTTGCATTTTTCTTTCATGTTGATAGCCATAGGGGCAATTGGCAGCACTTGAAAGGCTCTCTCCCAAATGGTGACAGTCCGTCTCTCCTCCAAAACACCTTTATGTAGATGAAATCTCCTGGTTGATAGGGGTGGCAGACCTCCTCTAGTGGGCCCTTCCAGGCCCTTATGACTTTCAGTCCCAGGGCTTATAGAGAAGAGACAGAGCAAAGTTAGCTTCACTAGTAGGCATCAGTTCCCCATAGCCAGCAGGTCTCAATCCATGGCAGGGACACAGGGAGATGTTCTAGGCACAGCAGTGGAGAAGAGCTGTGGTGTCGTCCTCTCACAACACATGATTCAGGAAAGAAAAAGCCAAGGAATGCCAAAATATCAATAATGAAACTGGTCTGAGTGACTTCTGAATTTCCTTCAGTCTATATAAGTAGATATTCACTATAAATAAGAACAGATAAACTTACTTACAGAACTCCTAAATTTTCTTTATACTTTTCTTCCTTCTGTACAACCAAAGTAAACCCTCTTAGGTTGTCAGCAGTGGCCAGTCACAAGTTCCAAAATAACAAGTGTTACTGCCTCTCATATTAACTGGTTAAAAAGGGGAAAAATTTTGAAGAGTCCTGAGAAAAGTGAGGACTGCTTATTATGACCCCATCCCTGTCCTCTCATATATAACTACAACCTCCTGCATTGACCTCTGCAATTTTAACTAAATCGTGTTTGACCAGTGTGATTATTTTCATTTTGAGCCTAATCAAATCTACATAAACTTGGATATGAAGAGATTATCTGGGGGGAGAAAACTACATTTTGTGTGTTTGTGTATATGTGACTACCCCATGTCACGGTTGTTGTTACTTTTCTTTCCTGTGTTTAGGGTGCCATGGCAGCTACATATTCTGCTTTAAACCGTAATCAGTCACCAGTTTTGGAACCAGTAGGCCGCTCTACTCTTGCTCAGCGGAGAGGTATAAAAAAAATCACCTCAACAGCTCTGTGAAGTGACCTCAGTGAGATATTTGGTACCATGGTGTAAGCTGATAGCACAAGTTCTGGTGACAGGTAGCACATATCTGAGAGACACCTGCAAGCACACACTGTCCCAGCTGGTACCCATAATGCTGCTGCTCCTGCTGCTGCTCCTGCTTTCGTCTCGCTTTAAATGATTGTTAGCAAGCTAGATTTTCCTGGAGCTTCGGATGGAATGGAAATGGAAACGTGATGAAGATATAGTCACTGAATCAACAAGAAGAATAATGAACATATGAATACCACCTAAAAATACACTGAATAAAGTACTCTACACCATATAGCATTATTTTTCTAGGAAATATTTCATGTCCCTTAAATATTCTTTGTTAGTTATAGGGATGGACAGTTTATGTTAAGCACTTAGCTTAAACAATCCGTTTATATTAGCACTGTATCCTTTGTGCCATCCAACATTTTGTATGTTTTTGTAAACAGTTCATATACAGTACATTTCTGTACTGCTTTCTTTAATGTATACATGCCTTGTTTAACTTGGAATCTATTATTATTAATCATTTGACTATTAAGTCTGGTTAAATAGTTCCCCTGGATTAACAGTATTGATGGACAACCCTAAAAATGACCAGATTGTGGAACAGCTGTTGAATGTAATACTTTCAAAAATGTACATATCTTTCCCTGTGTCTGTTTCACTGGTTTGTTTGTTTGTTTGTTTCTTAAGGTCAGGTGCTCTGTCAGACTAACCTAGAGAGCTGTTATGGTAGGGAAAGTTATCATATGTGTGTGGCATGATATCAAGAGTACGCCTATGAAGTTAGTCCATATACTTTGCAACTCCTTAGGGTTCTATTTTCCTTAACTAAGGAAGTATTCCTTGCACATTTAATCTTCAGTAGTATCCATACTTAGTATTTGGCGTATAATTTGGGATTTTGCCAGTATATATCAAGGGCCTTAAAGAGTCATGGTGAAGAGATTGAAGAAGGAAAATTTAGCAGCAGGTAAAGTCCCATTAGATATTTCATGTTCAAATAGATACTCTATATTAAACACTAATTTGAATGTAATAAAAGCCACAAGCCTCTATATGAAATTGGATTTAGACTTTATTACTCTAGGGAATAAAGCATTCTTGATCAAACAGTATTTGCTCTAGCCAGAAATCATAGCTAAGGTAGGCTGAGTGTTCATCATTGTGTGTTTTCTGAATCCCTCCTGATGATTTATAGCCATATACTGTTTCCTTTGACTTCAGAATTATGTTTTCATAATGGTCACTGGGTCTGCCTAGATTACAGTATTCGTTATCTACATATAATTTGGTAGTTTCCACAATTTTATTTGATTAAAGAAATTTCTGTACCTATTACCTGTATTTTTGCCAAGCTACCTAGAATACATCGGTATGTAATGTTAAAAAAAAAAAGTGAGCAAGGAAAAAGTGATTTACCTTACCTCATCAAGAATGTGCTCAAACAGATCTTTCTTAGTCATAGACTAAGCCATTTATGTCAGAAATATTTTTTCCTGCCAAAAGCTTTAAATCTTCTCCTAAAAATACAAAGCCTTTAAAAGAGTGTGGTTTATCTGAGTATCTTGGAAGGCATTAGTCATTCCTTAATTTCCCCTCTATGCCCAGGTGACACAAAAGGAATAGAAATCAAATATAAGCTTATCTTCTAGATTAAAAATGTACAGAAGGGATATCTAAAGATCTAGATAAAGTTTTTTAAATTCTTGAGTCTATTAAAAGCTGCTTTCCATGGCCTGGAAAGTATGCTTCCTGCCCCCTGCCCATCTCCCTTTATTCAGTGTGTCAAACCATGACCATCCCAAATTGTCGCTTTTAGAGTATTAATTCTGAGCAGGAAAAAAATGTATTTTCATATTTTCATTGATACTGATGATACTCCACAATTGCTTAGGTGCATTGTCCATCATAGTCTTTTAGAACTAGAAGTAAACATATAAATCCTTATAAATCACGTTGCATGTCAAGAACCTGAGACCCAAAGCAAAGCCTGGAATCCTTAACTCTGCCCCTCCCCCCCATTCCTTTTTTTTTCTCTCTCTCATAATACTGTGCTGCCTTCATTTTACCTTATCACCTGACCAGCAGCTAAGTTCAAAACTAGGTATTCCTCTGCTGGTATATGAATACCAAGTTTATTGCTTACAGAGATATTGCCTACTTTGCCTAAGCCATTCTGTCAGTTTTACTGGAGAAAAGCAAGTTACATATTCACAAAACTGAAGGCTTTCTGCCTAAAAAGCAGTTTATGAGCATCATTTAGTTCATCTGCGGTTCTGGTGTGCCTATTGCTTTTTACTTGGAGTAGAACAAACCTGGCCAACAGTGTGCTCTAAATGTGCTTATGACGGTCTTGCCCGTTTTTAATTTCTCAAAGTCCAGTTCTTCCAGGCCCCTATGGTTGTGGCATGGAGGCCCTTGTAGGCTTCTACCCTTCACCAATTAGTGCCAGATACTGGGGCTTCTCCCAGGAGGCTCCAATGCAGCCTTAAAGATCTTTCTCTATGAAAGAAGGAACTAAACTATCAGGCCTCTTTTCAAACTTCCTCGTAGCTTATAGTTCAAAATAATATCCAAAATGATAGATTGCATTTAACATTGCCAAGCACATACTGGACATTACGGATTACACTATTATTTGTTTTGTATCTTCCTTTTCAAGTGGTGATGTTAAGGTAAGTTTTTTCGTTTTTATGAATCATTTCTGCCCCTTCTGGGTGTCTTCTTTCTAAGTACAATAGACTGTTGGCTTTAACAGATTTGCTACAAATTCATTTATTCACAAGTAACCCAAAAATTCGAAAAATGTAATCATTTTGACAAGGCATAAAATTGAGATGCTTATGAAACTGGCATGTGGGAAAAGACAGGGAGTATATGGAGAGGGTGTGGTGTATATGCAACAAGGATTCCACATTTCACACATAGTGCGCTCCAAAGAACGGGTTTGGGTCAACCATTTCCCATCTGTTTTTAAGAAGTGGCTTCTGTTGGAGCCAGAGATGTCATGGGAGGTGGGACTGGCCAGTTAGCTGTGCTCTGCCCACTGAGCCCAAGAAAGACTTTTCAGAATGGGTTGGGTAGAAAAGGAACTGGGGTAAGCCCAGCCTAGGGTGAGAGTTAGTAGAAAAGCATTCAGTATTTGGGGGTCTTGATATAGACAGGCTTAATCACCATGAAGGCTAACAATACACATCTCAACATGTCTTTGAAATTCTCTACTTCCTGGCCTTTATAAAATTATGATGTAAAATCTTTCAGCTTGCTTTACTATATTTTATAGAGAAAGTTATATCTTATGGTGGTATTGAGCATTTGAGATTTAGGAAGGAACTGGCATATCTCAGGAAGGGAAAGGGTCAGAAAAGCTCTTATTTATGTGATTTAACAAGTACAGTGGGTTCCATGGCTGACCCTTCGTGCTTAAACTAGGAGGTTCCCAATCTAGTCCTAGAGTTGTCCCTCAGAAAGGTTAATTCCACATGACACCTTAATTTGGACATGTACTTCGAGCCATATTTAATTCATGGATTAATTGACTTAACTCAGTGTTTTTTATTTCAATTAATGAAAATAGTCCTCTTTTTACCTCTAGATTGCTTACATTTTGCTGG
This sequence comes from Dasypus novemcinctus, assembly GCF_030445035.2. Taxonomy (NCBI): domain Eukaryota; kingdom Metazoa; phylum Chordata; class Mammalia; order Cingulata; family Dasypodidae; genus Dasypus; species Dasypus novemcinctus. Next base: position 22,796,765 of record NC_080704.1, on the reverse strand, counting down.
TTCCCCCCAAGTGACCATTGGTGGAGACCAATTAATGAAGGAGTGAAATTAACTTTCTTGGAACTGTGGTGTTCAGCAGAGCCACACTTAACCACTTTTTCCAGTGAAGAATCTGCATATTGATAATACCCAAATAAGGATGCCAAGAAGAATTTGTATCTCCAGTACGTTTTATGTGTTTTTGACATTGCTGTATTGTGTGATCTAGTGACTTGTAACTGGGTCCAGTGTGACTGTGTTCTCAAGTCTAGTGACTGAGTTGACTTAGCCTGATATTGCTATCAGTCTCACAGATACCACTTTGATTCCAGTCTTGTAACTGTTCATAACAAGACATACCAAGGGTTGGGATGAGAGCCTACCTTCTACCTCTTAAGGCACTTTCCTCGTTATTTTGCCATATAACCTTGAAGTGCGTGATAAGCTGTTTAAATTTCCATGACTTCTCTCAGAGCAACTAGCAAAGTGTATGTGACATTGAATAAAGATTAGTGGAGAGGAAAATTTAGAGACTAAGTTCAAAGGTATGAACCTTAAGGAAGTCTCTTTAGAGCACATAGCATTTGAGTACAGTACAGTATGTAAAGGTATATGGGAAGAGAGTCGCTGAAATAGTCCTCTCTAAGTAGATTAGTTAATATCTAATGGAAGTGAAGCTCTTTACTCCTGTTATGATAGTACTGAATGAACCGTACCCTGAGTTTTTCAAACTGATTTATTTAAAATAGAACTTTGAAATACAAAGTGAGGGCTTAAGAATAAAGATTTGGGTTTGTGTTTCTCTAAGTGTGGTTTACCATCTAAAGCTTTGCTTTTTAATTAAAGAAAAAAAAGGCTTCAAGGTATTGCCATTCTTTAGAACCTTAATGATCAGGGGATGAGTTTTTACTCTTAAAATCATGTGCATTTATTAAGTTTGTCATCACTCTTACCCGAAACAAAAGGGAAGGTATACACCTGGGGGGGTGTAATTATTTTGCATTTTTGGCCATGGGTGGGAATGGGGTGGGTATCTAAACAGTTTTTAAAAAAGAAAAAAATCACAAATATTTTTCTACTGTTCTATATGATCTTACTTTATACTAGTTTCTCTCTAGTAAGGCATGCCAGAAGCCCAGGGTACCATGTCATGGGTTCATATGTATTGTACCTTTTTTTGGTGGTGAATTTGCATCAGATGCTTGGCACTGCTGCCATAATTAAGACGTGCTTATAAAGGATCAAATATCACTCAATACAATACTTTAAATTGTTTTACTTAAGAGTCTAATCTGGGAAATTTTCAAATCATGCTATTAATGTGTAATCTAAGCTCTTTGAAATGTATCCATGAACAATCCTGGAACAATACTGCTTGTATTCCTATCATAGATTGGATTTTGTAATCTTTCAAAGAAATGAAGATTTATATAATAAAGTATCAAATCAATGCATGTATGTCCTTTTGATCAGATTATTTTTATAGGATGGCTAATCCTTTACAATATCAAATTATTCTATCCAAAGTATAAATGTAAAATTGGATTGATAGAACTTAAAACAGGAATGTTTCTGAGTTAGTAAGAGTGCAAAATAACTTCTATGCATAATCTCAGCCCAAGGGGTTTGTCAGCTCAGACTCATAAATCATAGATCTTACCTGATACTAACCAGGATTAATGAATCAAAGGACACAGGCAATCACCAGGCACAGGTGAAACAGTTTTCTTGGAGACTACCAGACTCGGGTCTCAAAATGCCCCTTTTCTCCATCAGGATGCATTTTGTATTCATATTTAAGGACAGGTTTCCTTCTGAGCAATGTATGCAGAGACACTGTTCAAACAAAGGGAGTCATTTCGGATTTGCAACATCCCCCTTCTGTTCTTCATTGGTGACACAAATGACTAGCCCTCATTCTCCAGCCAGGCATGCTTCATAAATTCCGTGTTTTTCAATAAGCTATCTTGAGAGGCCAAGTGTATACTGCTGAAAGCCTCCTAGAGATAGGACTTTTCCATTTTTCTTTCTGCTAATAAATATCATTAACATATTTAAAAGGAAATTTGATTGAAGTCATTCACTCCTGATAGAGAGGGAATGGGTTCCAGCTTGCTGTTAGCCCTTTCCTTCCCAGGTGACATTTTTTTTGTAGTTTTGTATTATGAGAGTTTGGGGTTTATCCACTGGGATTAATTTGGGTATTCAGGATAAGATGTAGAGCTTCAAGATCTACTTGTGTTATACCCAGGCAACAGAAGAATGTTACTATATTTGTTTTCTACTGCTGCCATAACAAATTACCACAAATGTAGTGATTTAAAATAACACAATTATCTTAGTTCTGGAGGTCAGAAGTCTGATACGGATCTCACTGAGCTCAGATCAAGGTGTTAGCAGGGCCGCATTCCTTTCTGGAGGTTTTAGGGGATAATCTATTTCCTTGCCTTTTCCAGCATTTACAGAGCACCCACATTCCTTGGGTCATGGCCCCCTTCCTCCATTTTTAAAGCCAGCAATGGTAGGTCGAGTTCTTTTCCCACGCATCTCTCTGACCCCTCTCTTCTGCTGCTGCTTCCACTTTTAAGGACTCCTGTGATTAGACTGGGCCCATCTGTATAATCCAGGATAATCTCCCCACCACAAGGTCAACTGAGTAGCCACTTGAAGTAAATTATCAACATTAATTTTTTTTTGCCATGAAAGGTAATATATTCATGGATATGGACATCTTTGGGGTGTGTTATTCAGCCAACCACAGTTACCTAAAGAAACACCTGGCCCCTCAGACAGTTCCACAAGGAGTGGCAATATTTACCATAGTCACTCTTCACCTTCATAGAGCCAGATATTAAATTTTGTTAATGCACGCTAAAAAATTTGCATTGACACACTAATAAAACTCTCAAAAGACATAATGAATAAAACAAAACAGGGAAATAAACATTTACAGCAACCAAAATATTCTCTTTGCCACTTACAATAAACACACTTGTTTCAAATTACCCGGAAATGCAAATTATTGATCAGAAGCTTTCTTAGCAAATATGAAATCAGAACAAAGGAATAAGGATATAATTGCATTCCAAGCTTCCACGGAAAATAACTTTCTCATGGCAGAATACTCATACTATTTTATGTCTAGTCATTGCACTACCAGAACAAAACCACCAAATGGGTCTTTCAGTATTTCAGGAAAGTTCAAAATTGATTAAATAGGGAAGCAGGTGTGGCTCAAGCAGTTGGGTGTCGGCATGCCACATGGGAGTTCCTAGGTTAGGTTCCTGGTGCCTCCTAAAGAAGATTAGCAAGACAGCAAGCCGACACAACAGCAAGCTGGCACGACGGCTAGTGCTGCGAGCTGACGCAACATGATAACACAATGAGAAACAGCAAGCAGGAGCAGAGGTGGCTCAAGCCATTGGGCTCCTTCCTCCCATATGGGAGGTCCCAGGTTCGGTTCCCAGTGCCTCCTAAGAAGAAAACGATCACACAAGGAACAGAAAACTGTTCCTTTTGTGCAAAACAAAGGGGGAGGGAGAAATAAGTAAATAAATCTTTTTTTTAATTGATTACATAATGTCAGTGAAATATAAAGTTAATACATTTCAAATACAAAATGTCTAAGCATATGACAAAACATGTAAAATGATACATGATTTAAATATCAGTGATCATTCTAGAAAATTTTATTTGGATGTAAGATTTTTTAAAAATAAATTGAAGACTATCTTCAATTTAAAAAATTGAATGTTGAAAATGATATATTTCCTTTTTCTAACCTAAGAAAAAGTGCATTAATAGTGACAACATTGAATTGTGGTCATATTTTTGGGAAAATTTTTGCAACAATGGAAAAGGTTTTTCCTGATCCCACTAGTAAGATGGAATGGAGAAAAGATAAATATAGTCCCAATATTGTCCTCTGTCTTCATATTCAAATAAAGCAAGAGTGATAACTTAGAGGAAATATTTTCGAACACCTTTTTTTTGTTTGTTTTAGCAGGGCCTATAATTTTTTTTTTAAGGAGGTTCTGGAGATTGAACCCAGGACCTCATACGTGAGAAGGAGGCCCTCAACTACTGAGCTTCACCCACGCCCCTACAATATTTTTTCAATTGTATTGATACATATTAAAAAAGCATAAATCCATCCAAAGAGTACAATCATTGGTATTTGGTGTAATCACATGCTTGTGCATTCATCACCCCGATCATTCCCAGAGCACTTTCATTATTCTAATAATAATAGAAAACAAAAAACAAGCATACAAACAAAACTCATCACCTCTGAATCTCTCTATGCCTCACCTGCCGTACATATCAGCTATTCTTTTTCCTTCTCTCTAGCATATTTGTATTTATTTTTTTGTAAAAACAGGCTTATATATGCAATATCACCCATATTGGTGGGTTAAATGGGGTTGTACTATCTTATACAGTCCCATGTTACAGTTTTTAGCTTTCCTTGTAGTAATATACATGACCTTAAACTTTCCCTTTCAACCATTGTCATAGACATACAATAACACCGCTAGTTACAAACACCATGATATGCTTTCTCCATTTCTTTCATTTCCAAATATTTAAAAACAACCTTTTTACCAATTCTGCACAGATTAACCCTCAGCTTTCCATTCTCTACCGTCCTTCTCATCCTTCTATTTTCTGGTGACCTATATTCTAATTATTAACTCCATGAGTTTTACATAGTATATTTAGTTCACAATAGCGCCGTCACACAGTATTTGTCCTTTCGTGTCTGGCTTGCTTCACTCAACATAATGTCCTCCAGCTTCATCCATGTTATCATACGTTTCATGACTTCATTTCTTCTTACTGCTGCATAATATTCTATTGTGTGTATACTCCACAGTTTGTTTATCATCTGTTCATCAGTTGATGGACACTTGGTTGTTTCCAACTTTTAGCTTGCACAAATAACATGGCTATGAACATCAGTGTGCAGATGTCTGTTCGTGTCACTGCTCTCAGTTCTTCTGGGTACCATACCTAGTAATGGTATTGCAGAGTCATGTGGCAAATCTATATTCAACTTCCTTAGGAACTGTCAAACAGGCCTCCACAGTGGCTGTACCATTCTACACTCCAACCAACAGTGAATAAGTGTTCCTGTCTCTCCACATATTCTCCAACATTTACAGTTTTATGACTTTTTAATAGCGGCCAGTCTAATGGGTGTGAAACGATACCTAATTATAGTTTTGATTTGCATTTCCCTAATCACTAGTGATGTTGAACATTTTTTCATGTGTTTCTTTGCCATTTGTATATCTTCTTTGGACAATTGTCTTTTCAAGTCTTTTGCACATTTTTAATCAACTAATTTGTCTTTTTATTATTAAGTCATATAATCTGTATAGCATAGATATTAAACCCTTATTGGATATGTGATTGTCAAGTATTTTCTCCCATTGAGTCAGCTGCCTTTTCTCCCTTTTGACAAAGACTTTTGAGGTGCAAAAGTGTTTCATTTTAAGGAGATCCCATTTATCTATTTTTTCTTTTGTTGTTTGTGCTTTGGTTGTAAGGTTTAAGAAACTACCACCTACCACAAGATCTTGAAGATGTTTTCCTACATTTTCTTCTAGGAGTTTTATGTTGTTGCTTTTTTTTTTTCTCTCTCTTTATTTTTTTTTAAATATTACATTCAAAAAATATGAAGTCCCATTCAACCCCACCACTCCCACCCCCCACTTCCCCCACAGCAACACTCTCTCCCATCATCATGACACATCCATTGCACCTGGTAAGTACATCTCTGGGCATCGCTGCACCCCATAGTCAATGGTCCACATCATAGCCCACACTCTCCCAGGTTCCATCCAGTGGGCCCTGGGGGGATCTACAATGTCCCGTCATTGTCCGTGAAGCACCACCCAGGACAACTCCACGTCCCAAAAACGCCTCCCCATCTCATCTCTTCCTCCCATTCCCCACACCCAGCAGCCACCATGGCCACCCTTCCTACACCAATGCCACATTTTCTCTGTGGACATTGGACTGGTTGTGTCCATTGCACATCTATGTCAAGAGGGGGCTTAGATTCCACACGGATACTGGATGCAATCCTCCCGCTTTCAGTTGTAGGCACTCTAGGCTCCATGGTGTGGTGGTTGACATTCTTCAACTCCATGTTAGCTGAGTGGGGTAAGTCCAATAAATCAGAGTGTAGGATTTGAAGTCTGTTGAGGTTCAGGGCGTGGCTATCATATTGTCAGTCCAGAGATTCAAATCCCCTAGATATATCTTAAACCCCAACACCAACTACAATTCCAATAAAGTAGCATGAAAGTCTTGTGAAAAGAGGTCCCATCTGAGTCCAGTTCCATCACGCAGAAACACCAGCTCCAAAGAAGGGCCAACTGACATGGCAGTGAACCCCATCTGCCATGACCATAGAACCCATGGGTCTCTTTAGCCCTCAAAAGAACCAATACCTGGGGTTGTATCTACTTTATCTGTCTCTGAGACTCTGCTCAGGTGTGCATAAGGGCAATTCTTCTGACAACTTCCAGACTCTTTTTTAGAGACTTGTAGCCATATAAACTCATTTCTCCTTTCCATTTCCCCCTTACATTAGGTCAAACAGCATTTTAAAGTCATGTTATTATATGTAGACAGGGATATTCTGCTGATCCGCATTGAACCTTTAATTCAAGGTCATTTTCTAGTTGCATCTTCAGCTGGTATGTGGTAGTGATCCCTCGGGGCCAGGGAGGCTCATCCCCGGGTGTCATGTCCCACTCTGGGGGGAATGCACTGCATCTACATGCTGAGTTTGGCTTCGAGACTCGCCACATTTGAGTAACATGAAGGCTGTCAGGAGGAAACTCCCAGGACAATGCTGCTCTAGGCCTTGTTCTTATTGCAGGCGTATAGGCTCACAAGCATAGTCATTAGTATCAGGGGCTCACTGTTGGACCCTCATTCCTTCCTGGTTCTTACCGTTGCACCTGGGGGACTGCCGCTGCTCCCCTAGGAACCATGACAGAGCGCCCCCCCCCCCCGCCAGTAACCCAGTACCCCCCCAGCTGTTGTTTTTAATTGTTTCCACTATGAGTATGTCCAAACATTACCATGCACCCTGGACATATGCCCTGTATAACTCCCTGTCAACCATATATAGCCTGTCCATAACATCCCATACCAGTATTCCTCCGCTGCCATTGTTGAACCACTCTGTGATCCAAAACTTCCTGAAAAGTGAATCCCAATATAATGTCAGGTTCCCTTACTAGTAAAATGGAATATAGCGATGAGTTTAAAGGTTAGATCTAGAGTACATATTGATTTGGATAAATTTCTACATCCTATCTTTTTCTTTTATTTTTTCCTAATTATTGAGCTTCTCTTCACAAGAGTCTTAGATCACAGTAATTCATATATACAATATACAGTACTCCCACACATCCACCATAAAACCTTTTCCCTTCCACAGCAATAATCCTTTAACTTATTCATATCATGTTTACTGAAACTGATGTACAGACTCCAAAACAATAGCTTTCAAACAAGGTGACATCTGTGCTTACAATGTGGTCCATACTTTAGGATATACAGTTTTCTAAATTTTTTAGTTATCCTATGTTTTACATTATGGTTTACATTATTAGTCTGTCGTCCCCTGTATGTTTTTGGTGTAATAGTACATGTTTTATATTCATCCTCGTGTACTCTCGCGAAACTCCTCTCTTGCCCCCACATTTACCTTGGTTCCATCCATTCAACATCCATTTTCCCCTCCCCTTGGGGCCCACAGCGACAGCCAATCTCCATTTCCTGAGGAGCCACTTCCAGAGATACTTGCAACAGTGTTCAGGGCCTGACTTGCTCAACTGCCCTAATGCCCTGAGAGCCACCCTTTCTCTCGAGAGATACAGTTCCTTCTATTTGGTGGGATTAGTCCCCCCCAGGATGTGGATCCACCCCAACTCTCACTTCTTGGGTCTCTACCCAATGGTACAACCCACCCTGGCAAAATGAGCATTCAGACATTCCCCAGGAGTCTGTCCCGCATCAGACCATCCCCTCCGAGCATCCTAAACAGGTAACCCTCCTAATTATATTTTGATACGATTTTCTCAGCATTTTACTCTCAACCAACTCCTGACACTCTCCTATGTTCGTATGTTGCCCCCTCTCCCCCCAGTTTTGTGGGCAATATTACCCATCCGCCCATCCCCAGCCCCCCTCAAACCCGCAAAGCCCCACCCAAAGGCAAACCCTTGCCCCCATTTTATCTCTTCTTTGTGCTCATACTTACCGCCAGCTCATCATAGATTCCACCCCTGCAGACATCGGCTCACATCCTTCCTCCACCCCCCGATTTCCTGTAAGCCTATTTTCCAGCCTCTAGCTCTCTGAGGCAGCTTCCTTATTTCATATCATTGAGGTCATGTAGTCTTTGTTCTTCAATGCCTGGATTGCTTCACTCAACATAAGGTTCTCAAGATTCATCCATGTTATCACATGTGTTTGTAGTGTATTTGTTCTTACAGCCGAGTAGTATTCCATTGTGTGTATATACCACATTTTATTGATCCACTCATCTGTTGATGGGCATTTGGGTTGATTCCAACTTTTGGCAATAATGAACAATGCTGCTATGCACGTTGGTGTACATATATCGGTTTGTGTCCTTGTTTTCAGTTCTGCTGGGTATATACCCAGCAGTGGTATTGCTGGGTCATATGGCAAATCTATGGTTAGTTTTTTGAGAAACCGCCAAACTGTCCTCCAGACTGGTTGGATCCTTCTGCATTCCCACCAGCAGTGGATGAGTGTTCCCTTTTCTTCACATCCTCTCCAGCATTTGTTTTCTTCTGTTTTTTTTCATAGCTGCCAATCTTATGGGAGTAAGATGGTATCTCATTGTAGTTTTGATTTGCATTTCCCTGATAGCTAGAGATTTGGAGCATTTTTTCATGTGCTTTTTAGCCATTTGTATTTCTTCTTTGGAGAAGTGTCTGTTTAAATCTTTTTCCCATTTTTTAAATGGGTTGTTTATCTTTTTATTTTCAAGATATATGAGTTCTTTATATATGCAAGTTATAAGTCTCTTATCAGATATATGGTTGCCAAATATTTTCTCCCATTGTGTGGGTTCCCTTTTTACTTTCTTGACAAACTCCTTTGAGGTGCAGAAGGCTTTAATTTTGAGGAAGTCCCATTTATCTATTTGTTCTTTTGCTGCTCGTGCTTTTGGTGTAATATTCATGAAGCCATTTCCTATTACCAGGTCCTGTAGATGTTTCCCTACACTGCTTTCCAAGATCTTTATGGTCTTGGCTCTTATATTTAACAAGGACACAAACCGATATATGTACACCAACGTGCATAGCAGCATTGTTCATTATTGCCAAAAGTTGGAATCAACCCAAATGCCCATCAACAGATGAGTGGATCAATAAAATGTGGTATATACACACAATGGAATACTACTCGGCTGTAAGAACAAATACACTACAAACACATGTGATAACATGGATGAATCTTGAGAACCTTATGTTGAGTGAAGCAATCCAGGCATTGAAGAACAAAGACTACATGACCTCAATGATATGAAATAAGGAAGCTGCCTCAGAGAGCTAGAGGCTGGAAAATAGGCTTACAGGAAATCGGGGGGTGGAGGAAGGATGTGAGCCGATGTCTGCAGGGGTGGAATCTATGATGAGCTGGCGGTAAGTATGAGCACAAAGAAGAGATAAAATGGGGGCAAGGGTTTGCCTTTGGGTGGGGCTTTGCGGGTTTGAGGGGGGCTGGGGATGGGCGGATGGGTAATATTGCCCACAAAACTGGGGGGAGAGGGGGCAACATACGAACATAGGAGAGTGTCAGGAGTTGGTTGAGAGTAAAATGCTGAGAAAATCGTATCAAAATATAATTAGGAGGGTTACCTGTTTAGGATGCTCGGAGGGGATGGTCTGATGCGGGACAGACTCCTGGGGAATGTCTGAATGCTCATTTTGCCAGGGTGGGTTGTACCATTGGGTAGAGACCCAAGAAGTGAGAGTTGGGGTGGATCCACATCCTGGGGGGGACTAATCCCACCAAATAGAAGGAACTGTATCTCTCGAGAGAAAGGGTGGCTCTCAGGGCATTAGGGCAGTTGAGCAAGTCAGGCCCTGAACACTGTTGCAAGTATCTCTGGAAGTGGCTCCTCAGGAAATGGAGATTGGCTGTCGCTGTGGGCCCCAAGGGGAGGGGAAAATGGATGTTGAATGGATGGAACCAAGGTAAATGTGGGGGCAAGAGAGGAGTTTCGCGAGAGTACACGAGGATGAATATAAAACATGTACTATTACACCAAAAACATACAGGGGACGACAGACTAATAATGTAAACCATAATGTAAAACATAGGATAACTAAAAAATTTAGAAAACTGTATATCCTAAAGTATGGACCACATTGTAAGCACAGATGTCACCTTGTTTGAAAGCTATTGTTTTGGAGTCTGTACATCAGTTTCAGTAAACATGATATGAATAAGTTAAAGGATTATTGCTGTGGAAGGGAAAAGGTTTTATGGTGGATGTGTGGGAGTACTGTATATTGTATATATGAATTACTGTGATCTAAGACTCTTGTGAAGAGAAGCTCAATAATTAGGAAAAAATAAAAGAAAAAGATAGGATGTAGAAATTTATCCAAATCAATATGTACTCTAGATCTAACCTTTAAACTCATCGCTATATTCCATTTTACTAGTAAGGGAACCTGACATTATATTGGGATTCACTTTTCAGGAAGTTTTGGATCACAGAGTGGTTCAACAATGGCAGCGGAGGAATACTGGTATGGGATGTTATGGACAGGCTATATATGGTTGACAGGGAGTTATACAGGGCATATGTCCAGGGTGCATGGTAATGTTTGGACATACTCATAGTGGAAACAATTAAAAACAACAGCTGGGGGGGTACTGGGTTACTGGCGGGGGGGGGGGGCGCTCTGTCATGGTTCCTAGGGGAGCAGCGGCAGTCCCCCAGGTGCAACGGTAAGAACCAGGAAGGAATGAGGGTCCAACAGTGAGCCCCTGATACTAATGACTATGCTTGTGAGCCTATACGCCTGCAATAAGAACAAGGCCTAGAGCAGCATTGTCCTGGGAGTTTCCTCCTGACAGCCTTCATGTTACTCAAATGTGGCGAGTCTCGAAGCCAAACTCAGCATGTAGATGCAGTGCATTCCCCCCAGAGTGGGACATGACACCCGGGGATGAGCCTCCCTGGCCCCGAGGGATCACTACCACATACCAGCTGAAGATGCAACTAGAAAATGACCTTGAATTAAAGGTTCAATGCGGATCAGCAGAATATCCCTGTCTACATATAATAACATGACTTTAAAATGCTGTTTGACCTAATGTAAGGGGGAAATGGAAAGGAGAAATGAGTTTATATGGCTACAAGTCTCTAAAAAAGAGTCTGGAAGTTGTCAGAAGAATTGCCCTTATGCACACCTGAGCAGAGTCTCAGAGACAGATAAAGTAGATACAACCCCAGGTATTGGTTCTTTTGAGGGCTAAAGAGACCCATGGGTTCTATGGTCATGGCAGATGGGGTTCACTGCCATGTCAGTTGGCCCTTCTTTGGAGCTGGTGTTTCTGCGTGATGGAACTGGACTCAGATGGGACCTCTTTTCACAAGACTTTCATGCTACTTTATTGGAATTGTAGTTGGTGTTGGGGTTTAAGATATATCTAGGGGATTTGAATCTCTGGACTGACAATATGATAGCCACGCCCTGAACCTCAACAGACTTCAAATCCTACACTCTGATTTATTGGACTTACCCCACTCAGCTAACATGGAGTTGAAGAATGTCAACCACCACACCATGGAGCCTAGAGTGCCTACAACTGAAAGCGGGAGGATTGCATCCAGTATCCGTGTGGAATCTAAGCCCCCTCTTGACATAGATGTGCAATGGACACAACCAGTCCAATGTCCACAGAGAAAATGTGGCATTGGTGTAGGAAGGGTGGCCATGGTGGCTGCTGGGTGTGGGGAATGGGAGGAAGAGATGAGATGGGGAGGCGTTTTTGGGACGTGGAGTTGTCCTGGGTGGTGCTTCACGGACAATGACGGGACATTGTAGATCCCCCCAGGGCCCACTGGATGGAACCTGGGAGAGTGTGGGCTATGATGTGGACCATTGACTATGGGGTGCAGCGATGCCCAGAGATGTACTTACCAGGTGCAATGGATGTGTCATGATGATGGGAGAGAGTGTTGCTGTGGGGGAAGTGGGGGGTGGGAGTGGTGGGGTTGAATGGGACTTCATATTTTTTGAATGTAATATTTTTTTAGAAATGAATAAAAAAAAAAGATATTAGCTGAATTCTCTTGCAATTTCTTCTTTGACCCACTGATTATTTAAGAGTGTGTTTAATTTCCGTATATTTATGAATTTCCCCCTTTTTCTGTCCATTATTGATTTCCAGCTTTATTCCCTTATGATCAGAGAAAGTGTTTTGTTTCATTTCAATCATTTTAAATTTATTGAGACTTGTTTTGTGACCTAACATACAGTCTATCTTGGAGAAGGATCCATGAGCACTTGAAAAGAATATATATCCTGCTGTTTTGGGGTGCAATATTCTATAGGTCTTGTTCATTTATTTTTCAAGTTCTCTGTGTCTTTATCCTCTGTCCAGATGTTCTGTCCAATACTGAGAATGGCGTACTGACGTATTCAATTATTATTATAGGAAGTGGACTTGGCCCAGTGGTTAGGGCGTCCGTCTACCACATGGGAGGTCCGCGGTTCAAACCCCGGGCCTCCTTGACCCGTGTGGAGCTGGCCCATGCGCAGTGCTGATGTGCGCAAAGAATGCCGTGCCACGCAGGGGTGTCCCCGCGTAGGGTAGCCCCACGCACAAGGAGTGCACCCCAAAAGGAGAGCCACCCAGCACAAAATAAAGTGAAGCCTGCCCAGGAATGGTGTTGCCCACACGGAGAGCTGACACAACAAGATGACGCAACAAAAAGAAAGACAGATTCCTGTGCCGCTGACAACAACAGTAGCGGACAAAGAAGATGCAGCAAATAGACACAGAGAACAGACAACGAGGGTGGGGGGGGGGGCGGGGGCGGAAGGGGAGAGAAATAAATAAAATCTTTTTTTAAAAAGCTGACAACAATTATTATAGAGACCTCTATTTCTTTTTATGAGTTTTTTTTAATTTGTGGTTTTGTTAAGTGGTAATATTTGTACTTATACACACACACCCCTGAGATGGCTCCCTCGTCGGTCTGTTCGTTGTGTCTGCTCGTTGTCAGTTAGAGGAGTGTTGTCCTTCTTGGATATTGACATTTATGTCCTTCATAAGGGTTGGGAAGTGTTCAGTCATTGCTTCTTCAAATATTCTTTCTGCCCCTTTTCCATTCTCTTCTCCTTTTAAGCAAATGTTTGTGCGTTTCACATTGTCATTCAATTCCCTGAAACTCTGCTCCATTTTTTCCATCCTCTTCTCTTTCTGTTCTCCTGTCTTTTCTAGTTCAAATGTTTTGTCTTTGAAATCACTAATTCTGCCTTCAAGCAATTCAAATTTTTATTAATAGGAATGTTGCTTATGTTTCCAAGAAAGCATTTAGGTAAAGGAAATCCAGGGTGCTGTGGGAATATATAGCAGGGTGGCCTAAGGATCTGGGAAGACTTTCTAAGGAAACAATGATTAAGGTGAGACCCAAAAAGGGGAGGGGAAGGGGAGGGCAGTGGACTTGGCCCAGTGGGTAGGGTGTCGGTCTACCACATGGGAGGTCCGCGGTTCAAACCCTGGGCCTCCTTGACCCGTGTGGAGCTGGCCCGTGCACAGTGCTGATGCACGCAGGGAGTGCCCTGACAGGCAGGGGTGTCCCCTGCGTAGGGGAGCCCCACGCGCAAGGAGTGCGCCCCGTAGGGAGAGCCGCCCATCACAAAAGAAAGTGCAGCTTGCCCAGGAATGGCGCCGCACACACGGAGAGCTGACACAACAACAAGATGACGCAACAAAAAGAAACACATTTTCCCGTGCCGCTGACAACAACAGAAGCGGACAAAGAAGACGATGCAGCAAATAGACACAGAGAACAGACAACGGGGGGGGGGGGGGGCAGGAAAGAGAGAGAAATAAATAAATAAATCTAAAAAAATATTTACTTATTAAAAAAAGGGGGGGCGGAAAGGTAGAATAGAATGTGCAGAGACTCAGAGTTAGTGGCATTTGAGAAAATTAAAGGTTTTGAATGACTGGAACCTTTATGTAAGAAAAGAAGCAAGACATGAGGCTCAAAAGAAAGGGGCCAGACCCTCCCAAGCATGATAAACCCTAACGAGGAACTTGAATTTTATACGTTCCCCCACACACACTTAGTTCTCCTTGTAGTCTTATTTCCCTTGCTGTCCAGACTGAACCCCATGGCCCCAAAGCTGATCACCTAAACTCCTCTCTCACAAATACCCTCAACTGGGAAACGGACTTTGGCCCAGTGGTTAGGGCGTCCGTCTACCATATGGGAGGTCCGCGGTTCAAACCCCGGGCCTCCTTGACCCGTGTGGAGCTGGCCATGCGCAGTGCTGATGCGCGCAAGGAGTGCCGTGCCACGCAAGGGTGTCCCCCGCGTGCGGGAGCCCCACGCGCAAGGAGTGCGCCCGTGAGGAAAGCCGCCCAGCGTGAAAAGAAAGAGCAGCCTGCCCAGGAATGGCGCCGCCCACACTTCCCGTGCCGCTGACGACAACAGAAGCGGACAAAGAAACAAGACGCAGCAAATAGACACCAAGAACAGACAACCAGGGGAGGGGGGGAAATTAAATAAATAAATAAATCTTTAAAAAAAAAAAAAAAAAAAAAAAAAAAAAACAAATACCCTCAACTTCCTTATGTCCTTATCTTTATGCTACACCCACTGAGCACAACTCCAATTCTGGATCTTTTTTTTTATGTCCATCTATACACTTCCAAATATATTTGAACAAATTATACAATTATGCATATGATACCACCGCAACTTGACATTTTCTAAAATCAGTCAAGCCCTCTGTACCAATTGTCAAGTCTTTCATTTTTCCTTGGTCTGCACTTTCTCTCATTTCTTTTCTTTCTTTAACAGCTTTATTGAGAAATAATTTGCATCACAGCGTTCACCCATACAAAGTATACAATTCACTGATTTTAGTATATTTACAGAGTTGTGCAACCATCAAAATAATCTCATTTTAGAACATTGTCATCATCCCAAAAAGAAACCTTAAACCCTAGTCCAGCTACCATCATCTTTTGCTTGGACTATTCCAGTAGCCTCCTGAGTGATTTCCTGTTTCCTCTCTTGCCCATCTATAATACATTCTTTTTCTTTTTTTTTCTTTTGGTAACATACATACAACACAAAAGCTCCCAGTGCATCCACTTTCATGTGTAACAGTGACATTGATTACATTCATAATACTGTCCTTCTATAGCCCCAACCATTACCAAAATTTTTCATCACACCAAACAGAAACTGTACCCATTAAGCAATATTTCCTATGCCCCTTCCCCCAGCCCCTGGTAACCTGTGATCTCTTTACTGTGTCTATGAGTCTGCTTATTCTAAATATTTCAGATAAGTGAACTCATACAGTATTTGACCTCATTGTGGTTTTGATTTGCATTTCCCTATTGGCCAATGATGTTGAGCATCTTTTCATGTGCTTATTGGCCATTCGTACATCTTCTTTGGAGAAATGCCTTTTCAAGTCTTTTGCCCCTTTTTAAATTGGAGTGTTTGTGGGTTTTTTTTGTCATTCAATGTAGGAGTTCCTTACATATTTGGGATATTAAACCCTTATCTGATATGTGGTTTCCAAATATTTTCTCTTATTCTGTAGGTTGTCTTTTTTACTTTTATGATGAATCCTTTGATGCACAAAAGCTTTTAATTTTGATGAAGTCCCATCTACCTATTTTTTTTCTTTGATTATTTGTGGTTTTGGTGTAAAATCTAAGAAACCATTGCCTAACACAAGGTCCTGAAGATGCTTCCCTATGTTTTCTTCTAGGAGTTTAATACTTTTGGTTCCTACATTTAGGTCTTTAATCCATTTTGAGTTAATTTTTGTATAAGGTGTGAGGTAAAAGTCCACCACTATTCTTTTGCATGTGGATATCCAGTTCTTCCAGTACCATTTGCTGAAAAGACTATTCTTTCCCAATAAAGTGGGATTGGCACTCTTGTCAAAAATCAGTTGGCCAGGGAGCGGATGTGGCTCAAGCAGTTGACTGAACACCTTCCACATGGGAGTCCTTCCACGCTGGTGCCTTTTAAAGAAGACAGACATTGAGCAGGCAATGAGCAAAAACAAACGAGCAGGGAGCTGATGTGGCTTACGCAATTGAGCACCCACCTCCCACATGGGAGGTCCTGGATTCAGTTCCCAGTGCCTCCTCAAGAAAAAACAAACAAACAAATAAAAACCAAACAGACAAGCAGACAACAAGTGCAAACAATGAGCAAAAACAACAAGCAAACAAATGAGGGAGCCATGTCTGGGGGCGGGGGTGGTGGTGTGGGTGGGGGTGGATCACTTTGGCCATAAATAAGAGGGCTTGTTTCTGTTCTCAATTCGATTCCATTGGTCTATACATCTGTCCTTTTGCCAGTAGCATGCAGTTTTGATTACTGTAGCTCTGTAATAAGTTTAAAATCGGGAAGTGTTCTTTTTCAAGATGGTTTTGGCTATCTGGAGCCCCTGACCCTTCCTTTAACTCTTTCCCCTGGCTCACTGCCACACTGGCCTTCTAGCCACGCTGGCCTTCTTGCTGTTTCTTGAACATGACAAACATGTTCCTCTTTAGGGCCTTTACCTTTGCTGTTCTCTCTCTAGTACACTCTTCCCCCAGATGTCCACATAACTCACTACATCCCAAATGATTCTGATGATCACGCAGATGTGGGAACCATCCTAAACGAGGCCTGCTGTTTTTTCTCCTTTTGTGTTTTATTTTGGGTAATTGACAGAAACTTTTGATTTTTTTAAAGGTTTATTTTATTTATTATCTCTCCTTACCCCCTCACTGTTTACACTTGCTGTGTCTGTTCATCACGTGCTCGTCTTCCTTTTAGGAGGTACCAGGAACCCAACCCAGGACCTCCCATGGGAGAGGGAAGCACCTAATTACTTGAGCCACCTCCACTCCCTGCTTTGTTGTGTCTCTCATTATGTTTTTCTCCCTGTGTCTCTTGTTGTGTCAGCTCGCCATGCCAGCCTGTCATGCCAGCCTGTTGTGTTGGCTCACTTGCTGTCTTGCTCGTCTTCTTTAGGAGGCACTGGGAACCAAACCTGGGACTTCCCGTGTGGTAGGCGGGAGCTCAATCGCTTGAGTCACATCTGCTTCCCCTTTTGATTTTTAAACATTTGAACTTCTAGACACTTAGTCTCTGATTATTTATCACATGCTAGGCACAACTGCTAAACCCTGAATGCATTATATCATTCAACTCCCTCAACAACTTGATGTGGTAGGTACCATTCTTACACCCAATTTACAGAAGAGAAAACTGAGGCTTATAAAGAGATTAAATAACTTGTCCAAGATCATAGAATAATAAGTTGCTAAAGAGCCTGGATTTGACTCCAGGTCTTTAATTCCCAAGCCCAAGTCCATAAACATTTACTCTTAAAGCAAAATTCTCATAAGTTCCATAAAGTCATTCTTTCATCCTCAGCTGTGTACCTGCAAAATACTGCAAATGGAAAGAGAGAAACCCAGAACTCTGAGCCCCCACACACACCATTCTTCAATTTCTTTCCAAAAAATGCATCCGTCAGTGGGTTTCTCAACCTGGGCTCTACTGACTTTTGGACCAGATAATTGTTGGGTGCCGGAGGCTGTTCTGTGCCCTTTACAATATTTAGCAGCATCCCTGACTTCTACCTCCTAGATGCCAGCAGCACCATCCTGCTCTCCAGTTGTGACAACCAAAAATGTCTCCTGAAACTCCCAAATGTTCCTGGTTGATAACCACTGTATTACTTTCTCTGTTATCTAGGTGGATTCATTTCCCTAGAGAGATGATGTTCAAACTCTAGTGTTTGAAAATAAGGTGAAGTCATTTACCCAGCATAGCCAGCCCATATGAAGCACTGGTTAAGACTTTAGTATAAGATTCAGAGGGGCTGGGCTGAGCTTAAGTCTTCTTCCCTTCTTTCCTTCCTTCCTTCCTTCCTTTGTGTGTTTATTGATCACCTACTATGTACCAGACATTCTGTTAAGTGCTGGTAATGGTTAGCCACGGAAATGGTCTCTACCTGACAAGATTTACAGTGAGGGAGGGAAGACAAGTGTTTAAAAAGCACTAACAAGTGTCTCGCCAATATTATGCTTTGGCAATGGATGGCGGGGAGGCCTTGTCCTTCCCCCAGACCCTCAACGTGGCAAGGTGGGAGAAAGATTAGAGTTAATGAGTCAGCAACTTGTCAAACCTGAAGACAAGGTTTTCTTCTAAAGCCGCAGAGGTGACTGTCAGCCAGCAGTGGGCGCTAGCTCACGTCGATCGTAAGTATGACGCACTCCCGGGGCCCCGCCCACTCCAGCCTTGACTCCACCTCCTGCCCGTTCACAGCCCCGCCCCGCTGCCCGACCCTGCGGCCAGCCGCAAGCTCTCAGAGCCGGCGTCACCGCGGCCCTAACAATAAGCGTGAGCGGACCACGCCTGCGCTGTGGGGCGAGGGAGGGCAGGCCGAGCCGCCGGTGGGGGGCGGGGAAAAGCGACGCACGCAGCCGCGACGCCATTTGCCGCCGCCGAGTGTGGTAGCGAGCGGCTCACGAGAGAGCTCGGTGAGGCTCGCCCACGCGCGCGACCCGGCCTCGCGCGTCTCCTTGGTCCGGTGCCTTCTCACGCGTCGCCCTCTGCCCCTCTCGGAGGAGTCGCTGCCGCCGCCTCAGCCGAAAAGAACTCGGAGAGTTCGCCGTCACCGCCATGCCGAAGAATAAAGGTAATGCCGCCCGGACCACGAGACTACGGCTGTGCTCGGCCCGGGCCCCGCGGCCTCCGGGTCGCCCCGGCCGCAGTGACCTTCCTTCTTTCTCACCCTGCCCGCGCGCGCTTGGGGGCCCCGCCCTCGACGCTGAGCCCGGGAGAGGAGCTGGGAAGTTACTCTTGCCTCAGTTTGGTCACGTTGGGGTGGAGCCGACGCCATTTTTGTAGGGCCTCCTGCGGGGAATGTGGGCTTTTCCTCCTCGTTGGCGCCAGACTGATCGCGAGCCTTCTGTGGGCGATGGGGACCTTTGGGGCGGTCCTACAGGCGCCCCCCGCCCCTGAGCTTCGCAGATCCGGCCCTTTGGCTTTCCCGGCCCTTGGGAATTTAAGACCTGGAAGCAGATCTTAAATTCCAAGAATGATGCCTGCTTTAGTGACTGTCAGGTACTCCGGCAGGGGTTTCTTTACGGATATTTGTTCTTTGTTGAGGATAACTCCTCCCTTGTAAATAGTGGGCAAAACCTCGATTTCTAGGTTTTTGGGTTCCTTTCACCCCCATCCCTTTACACGGTTTAACTCTGAGAGGGGTGAGAACCTTCAGGAGACTTTTTACATGTCTAACCAAGTTTCCTACTTCGGCCTCAGATAATGCGTATACTGTGGTGGGAGTAAAGACCTCAAGTTCCCTGCCTTCTGAGGCTAAAGTTGCAAATTAAACTTCACAAAATCAGACTTGAGGTCTGAGTAAAAAAAAAAAAAAAAGTTTGGTGGAACTCCCAAAATGGAAGGCCTAATCTCGGTAAAAGCAGAACACTTGCCCATAATTTCTTGAAGAAAATTGTGCTCCTGTTTTATTTTCTGCGGGAGAGGAGTGTATTTCATAACCCGCAGTTCTTTTGATTATTCCTCCTTGGGACCTCTGCCCTTACCCAGACCTACGTGTGTTCTCTTTTCTCTTGGCAGCTGGCTCCAAAGGATTCTATCTCCTTTCTTTCTGTAGCTGTCACCACTTATTTTATCCCTGGGGTTACTTGGTTGTAGTTCTTTACCTGGCTACACATTTTGGTGCAGCCCTCCTAGGACACTACACCTTGTTCTTCCCCAAAACAAATCCCCAGGTCCTTTTTTCAGCAGAGGTTTTACTGCATATTATTCTGGGAAAGACTGGGTGATAAACATGCAGTTTTAAGTGGTACAGTGTTCTAAACCTACATAATCTCTGATTCCCCCTGAGATGGTAAGTGAATCACTTCAATAGGTATCTTATTCTCACCTTTTATTACTAGTGATGAGATTTCCAGTTTCCTCACTAGGCTGTAAACTCTGAAGGGCAGGAATAGCATGTCTTAATTCATGTGAGATCACACTAACATCTGACACTTACTAGATGCTCAATAAATACTTGTTGGATTAAGTCACGTCCCCTCTGATTGACTCCACCCTAGGTGAATTAGAGTCTCCTTTGAATCCAGGGGGATGGGACTTCTACACTAAATGATACCTAGTTCACTAGCCTCATGAAAGATCCCATCTGGGGATTTCTCCAAAACACATCTGGTTGGTTTAGGAAAGAATTTGATAATTTTTAGTTAATTTAGGGGCTAGCTGTTCTTTTAGAAAGAAAGCAAGGTTAAAAGTTAGAATGAACTGCTGCTTTGTTATACACTCACTTCTGGTCATATTCTTTCAAAAAGAGAATTTAAAGTCCCTTCCATTACGGAGGCAGTGGGGGAGGTGGGTGTTGGTGATCAGGGTATGGCCGATTCTGGTAAATTAAAAAGCAATGAATCATATATGTAGAATATATTTGAGGCATACAAAAAAGTTTGTGTAATATAATGAACACCTGGGAATCTACTGCTCTGAGCTAAGAATTACAACACAGACAGTTAAAACCCACTGTGTCCTCCCCAATGCTTTTCCCTTTTCATCCTCTCTTTCTAGAGGTAACCTCCATTCTGAAATTGGTTATCATCAGCCCTGTGCATGTAAAACCAATCTGTTATTTTCTGGTTTCTTAGAGGAAGGATACTTTTCTTCTTTGGAAAATCCAGAAGCCCTGTGAATATAACCTATATAACCTTAGTTATGGTTGCACAAGTAAGGATATAAATTACCATGAACTGTGTTTTGAATGACTTTTGCTTTGGGCTGATTGTTAATTCAGCTTAACTCACCCTCATAGCAGGAAAAAGGACATTCTTTAGGTTTGAATCTGGTCACCCCCATTCACTGTCTCTGACCTGAGGTGAATTACTTCTCTGTGCTTCAGTGAACTCATTGGTAAGGTGATTGTGGCAAGTAAATGGGTGGCATAATTTTATAGTGGTGTCTCTGGATCATGTTGCCTGATTCAAATCCACAATCTCACTTGATATAACCTTGGGTAAGTCACTTAACCTTTCAAAGACCATTTTCTCTCATGAAATAATGACAAACTAGTACCGCCTTCTTAGACATAGGCTTGTTGTGATGATTAATTGTAAATGATTTCATACATAAGGTATACTTGACTTGATGAGACATTCTACATGGAAAGAATGGCATGAAAAGGTTAAGGGTAAGGAGGAGTTACTGGAACAGTGAGAAATCTGCTTGGATTGAAGCATGTTAGTGGGAGAGAAGTATCAAGAGGTAGATAAGTGTCATATTTATAGGTTGACAGATTTATACTCTAAGGTGAGTTATGTTGCCAGAAACAGAAACAAGGCTGTTGATTTAAGGACCAGCTTTGTAAAAGTCAGTTGAGTTTTGAACAAAGTTAAGTTCGTGGTCACAATAGCACATCCAAATGGAATTGTGCTGAGCCATTACACATCAATGAGAAAAAATTCTAGAATCCTGAGTGGTAGAATATAGAGGTATTTTGAACCTCTGCTCCAACCCCGCCCCCCTTACAGAGCCAGGAACTGAGATCCTGACTCTCTACATCTGGTCACAATTCTCTTGTTTATACCTCAGAACTTGTCCTCTTTATTTGTCCCTTCCTCTTCATGTGCTCTAGACTAGACCTTGTGACCTTCCTAGTCTTCCCACTCACAATCCTGTCATACCTCTACTATTAGCATTTAAAATTTTTGAATAGTTAATATATTCACATGATTCAAATTTCTGAAAGTATAAAAAGTGAAGTCCCCTTCCTAAATGTGTTCCCCCATTGCCACTTAGTTCTCCTTACAATCATTGTAAATTTTTTATGTGTCCTTCCAGAGATATTTATATATAAGCAAATGATATATTTCCTTTTTCTTTTACGCAAATGGTGGCTTTATGCTTTGTTCTTCACCTTGCTTTTTTATTTACTTTTTAACTTATTGTGAGTTTTGAATATATACAAAGTCGATTAGTATAATGAACCTCTGTGTATGCATCTTCCAGCCCCAAACACTCATCAATTTGTGGCTAGTCATGCACCATCCACACCAAATCAGGATCCAGATAGGGGCTACATATTGTGAATGGTTAATATGTCTTTCAAGTTTCTTTTAATTGTAGGCTTCTCTTCCACCTGTTTTTTTGTTTGTTTTCTTTGCAATTTATCTATTAAAATAACCAGATGGTTTTATAGAATTCTATACATAATCTGGATTTTGTTGATTGCATCTCCATCACACACCTATTTTTTTTTTTAAGATTTATTATATTTATCCCCTTCCCCCTTTGTTTGCACTCATCTGCTCTCTCTGCTTGTCTTTAGGAGGCACTGGACCCCCCATGTGGGAGAGAGATGCTCAATCACTTGAGCCACTTCAGCTCCCTGCTTTTGTTGTGTCTCACTGTGTTTCTTCTTTGTGTCTCCTTTGTTGCATCATTTGTTACATCAGCTCGCCACACCTGCCCATTGCACCAGCTTGCTGTCTTGCTTGTCTTATTCAGGAGGCACTGGGAACCCAACCTGGGACCTTCCACGTGGTAGGCAGGAGCTCAATCGATTGAGCCACATCTACTTCCCCACCTTGCTTTTTTAACTTCAGATATCTTGTTCAGTGGACCCTATAGCTTGTGGGATAAGAGCCAAATTCCCAGAATCTTAAAGTGATCCCTCCACAGGTGTAGAGTTGTTCTCCCTCTACCACCACCATATCAATGAGTCCTATTTGGTATTTGGTAACTATAGCTTTTTTTTTTTTTTTCCCCCTAGTCATCTCCTACTTGCTGCACTCAGACCTTAGCAAGGGTGGGCATTGTTAGGTATGAGAGGGACAAGGGTGTTTTTAAAGTTTGTAAAGTCCCCTATCTCCCACCTTAGCCTTTGGGACCACTGTGGGAGGGCTCAGTGAACCGTGCTCAGCCCAGTGGTCCTTAGCTTTATGACCTAGGGCTGTGTCAGTCCAATATGAGAATACGGGTGGCTAAACTAGAATAAGTTCAAATCCCTTAGGTCCCTTTTTGGCTATGCTGTCTTCACACAGTGGGTGGTGGTGGTTACCTTGACCTACTTGCTTGCCTATGTGATTAGCTACAGAAATTGCTCCGGAGACAGATAAGCCTTGAAATCTGTTAAATTCAGTAAGAACGTGGTGGGTTCCAGGGATGCTTAGGGCACATAACAGGCTGCTTCTCCCAACAGTCCGCAGCATCTAGCAAAGTGCACCTAAGTCCTAGGAGGCAGTCAAACATTTATGAGTTAACTTGAATATTTATTTATTCCAGTGATTTTTTTTTTTAAGATTTATTTTTATTTATTTAATTCCCCTCCCCTCCCCCGGTTGTCTGTTTTGTGTCTTTTTGCTGCGTCTTGTTTCTTTGTCCGCTTCTGTTGTCGTCAGCGGCATGGGAAGTGTGGGCGGCGCCATTCCTGGGCAGGCTGCTCCCTCCTTCGCACTGGGCGGCTCTCCTTATGGGTGCACTCCTTGCGCGTGGGGCTCCCCTACGCGGGGGACACCCCTGTGTGGCACGGCACTCCTTGCGCGCATCAGCACTGCGCATGGGCCAGCTCCACACGGGTCAAGGAGGCCCGGGGCTTGAACCGCGGACCTCCCATGTGGTAGACGGACGCCCTAACCACTGGGCCAAAGTCCGTTTCCCTATTCCAGTGATTTTTTAAAAATATATTCTTAAAAGTAAAATTATTAGGTTGAAGAATGTGCATGTTTTTCAGGCTTTTCTTGCCAAAATTTCCAGAAAGGTGTTAATGTTAGCCATCATTTATTGATAGATTGTGGCAGGTGCCATATTAGGCAACTACCTATAAGGAAACTATTATTTTAATTCCCATTTTATATGAGTTAGTGAACTTAAATTATGATTTAGGTTAAATAAAAAGCATTCCACAGAGGTGAAGCCAGGATTTGAACTCAGCTCAGTGTGTGATTGCAAAACCTTTGTTCTTTTCCACCGGCTTTTTTTTTCCCCCAAGGAGGACAACAGATTTATTTTTGAGTTAAATCACACTTTCTTTTCCAGCTGCTGCAAAGTGCATCTACAATTTTCTGTTACAGATACACTTTAAAAAGGTTGCCTGTGAACATTACAGCAAGCCTCTTTTCAAACAGAATATTCCCAAATTCTTCCTCAAGTAAAAATATAAACTCCGTTCCAGCGATTGGTAATTATACATGAAATTACAGTAAACCAGACACTTAAAACACAGCCAAGAAGTCTTCCAACAGTTTATTAGAAAGAATGTAGACATTTTTAAAAATCTGTCAAGAACACAAATAGAGGTTTTTCAGCCCTGGTATAAGCTGAATCAAAAAAGGAAATAAAACTTCCAATAGTGTATTTAACATTTTTTTCACTCATTTGCCATACTGTCAGTGGAAATGCAAATTTGGTCTAATGTACAGACTCTCAAGCCACAATGTACAGCCTTTCTTTGTCCTCCATACTAAGAGATGTAAAAGCCTAAGGGTTAAACAATATCAAATGTACAGACCTCAGAAGCTAGCTAGATTAGGGCATTCACTAGTTTTAGCTAAGATATATCTGGAACATTGACAAGTGAACACTTACATACAAAAATGTGAAGTAAATTTTTTGAAAAATAAAGTTTAATGGAACAGTCCCGAAGGATACCCCAGAGGGAATAGCAGGTTGAGTTTAAGGTATTGGCCAATTTGTTTCAGCTACTTTGAGTCCATGTTTTAAAATCTAAAATTTAGTTATCTTTCTCCATGCGGAGAGCTTCCTATCATGTCAGTATCTATGTTTTGAAGAAAGGAGACTTAGGTAAAATGTTTTTATTACAACTGCTGTATCAATTGCCTCGGATCTCAGCAGCTTCATGAAGTCTGTGAAATGTTCCTGCATAAGGTTATTGCCTTAACTGACTTAAAATTGTCCCATGTACATACCAACCCTTAGCGAAACTTTTTAAAAAACATATAGCTTGAAAGAATGGGTTAAAGGGGGCAAATACAGCATCTGCCTTTAGAGCTATCAACTCAGAAATTCTCTCAGTCATGAAATCTTACAGAGAAGTTTTGTTGTTTTTTTTTTTCCTCGAAATCGCAATGACACAATATTCCTTACTCCAGATCTGGCATTTTTTCCATCATCACTGTCTTATGAATCATCATCTGCTCCATCTACTTCTGGTAAATCTACATCCTCATCACCACTCATGTTGTTCATCATCTCTGAGAAACAGTCAAAATTAGATATGTCTTCATCTGAATCACCTTCCCAGTCTTTCCTATTATTAAAGTCCACACTAAGCCAATTACGCTTTGCCCTTTCTTTTGTTAACCTTGGTCATGACTGGCCAGGTTCTCCTTTTCATAAACATAAGATTGGTCTATCCTTTCTTTTATGCTTGGAATCATTTGGATCAATACAATGAAAAAGATAACCATTTCATTTAAATGTTTAAAATTACCGCTTCCTCCAAGACAACTGAATGAAAGTTTGGATTTTTCAACATTTATCAAAGCATCTTTACTGTATTCAACACAAGATTCAATGAAGACATAGTCCCTTTGATCCTACCGTTTTGCAGAAGCAGGCTGCATTGTGAACAGGGTTGGCGGTGAGCAGGCTTCTCTGGCTGCAGCTGCTGAGAAGTTGACTCCTCTCCGGTGGCCACTCTGGTGTCCACCAGTGTTGAGCGAGAGAGCTAGTCTCAGCACCCTTGCTCACATTTATAAAATTTAAATTGATTATCAGTGTATATATACATAGTTTAAAAAGTCAAATTGTGCAAGACATATATTACAATGAAAAATGCTAGTACCCTACCTCCCTTTCCCCACCTCTGATTCCTGCTTCCCAAAGTTAACATGGTATTTTGCTCTGAATTGACTTCCTTGACAAAATCTAGCCCTTATCCCCACACAGGTTCCACTATTGTTGAATTCTACTGTAGTGATTCTTGAAACTGGTAGTACATAAGAGGAACAAAGGTATATAGCTACTCAAATAGAATGGATATCATTTCCCCTTTTGTAAAAAATAATTGTCTAGTTTTAAGTTTCTTGAATAAAACCATTTCTTAAACCATTGGTAGTTATCTCTTGTGACAGTAAATACTACAGATGCCAAAATGGATGAACAGTAGCAAATACTAAGAGCAATGTAGAAGCAGATGACCAAGTTGGATTCAACAGGTAGATATGTACAAAGATGTGCTTATTCATGATTTTAATCTTCCAGGTCAAGCGTACTATATGCTTTTGGTGAGTAAAACCATTCTTCGTTTGGACCATGCAATTGAAAATTTCAATATTTATGATGCTCTGCTACCAAAAGATTGTAAAACCACTACTCTGTTCAAGCACTCTCCTCCCTTCACTTTGGAAACTTAGTTCAGGTTCCTTGCGTAGGGCCTGGCTTTAGAAGGCACCCAAGATTTCAATTTAGAAGGATATGTATGGAATCCTATTTTTTTTTTTTTTTGGAAAGGATGAGTTCTAAAGTGGAATGCGTTTTGTGTGTGGCTCTTTATGGTTTTTTGTATGTGTTTTATGTCAGAAAAATCCCAAAGGGAACTGCCAAGAAGGGTGTGTGGGGGTAATAATATGTATATATATAATACGATTGGAGATTGTAAGTTTAATACAATTGAGTAATCAAATTAGGTGAATTTTACATTTTTATTTACAGTTCTGTTAGTGTTGTAGAAGTGACATTTAATAAGTTTTTAAAAGTTGCTCTGATTTTTTTAAGCTTTGTCTTTATTTCTTTTTATACTGCTTTATAGAAACTTAATGTGTTTTTCTCTCTGCCTTTTTTTTTTAATCATTAGGTAAAGGAGGTAAAAATAGACGAAGAGGTAAGAATGAGAATGAATCTGAAAAAAGAGAGCTGGTGTTCAAAGAAGATGGACAAGGTATGCATTTCTATAAGCTAGATTTCTTTTAGTAATATTTTTCTTTTTTAAATAATGCAATTTTAATATCTAACCCTAAAAGAGATTCTGTTCATAATCCTGAGTAATGATTCTCATATCCCTTTTTCCTCATCCCTCACACTTGTCCAGAGCCTTTCTTTTAGTAATCATTGGATATAAATAGCCTGTGTTGAGGGTTAGTGGCATTTCTATAAACATAGAGATTTCATTGTTATGACCAGCAATGAATTGTAGAGTTCAGAGGGAATTAAGCCTGGAAAGTTACGGTTGACAATTTAATCGTTTAGTGGACCTTTTTGATAGTAAATAGTGCTGCAAGTGTGTTGAGTATACCATGTTGGTTATAGATATCACGAACTTTTCACTTAATACTACATCATGTGTCTCCTATGAATAAGTATGTTCTCTTACATAACTGCAGTAGAATCACAATCAGGTAATTTAACATTAATAATTTATCTCGTATATAGTCTAATGCATAGTTTTCCCAGTTTTCCCAATAATTTCTAGCACTTTCATTTTATTTTATTTTATTTCTTTCTCTCCCCTTTCCCCCGTTGTCTCCTCTGTCAATTCACTGTGTGTTCTTCTGTGTCCACTTGCATTCTTGTCAGGCAGCACTGGGAACCTGTGTCTCTCTTTGTTGCGTCATCTCTCCATGTGTGTGGCGCCACTCCTGGGCGGGCTGCGCTTTTCACGCAGGGCAGCTCTCCTTGTGGGGCACACTCCTTGCACATGAGGCACCCCTATGCAGGGGGCACCCCTGCGTGGCATGGCTCTCCTTGTGCACCACAGCAGTGCGTGAGGGCCAGCTCATCACGGGCCAGGAGGCTCTGGGTATCGAACCCTGGACCTCCTATGTGATAGGCAAATGCTCTATCAGTTGAGCCACATCCACTTCCCTCCAGCACTTTTTAACAACAGGAAAAAAACCTTTTTTTAAAAAATTAAGCCACTAAAAATGAAACATGTTTTCTAGCTTAAAGACCTCTTGTTTCTTAACCTTAGTCATTCTTGTCTCCATTAGCAGTTTTCATATTTTTTCCCCACTCTGGAAGAGGCTGCCTCTCAGAGTTGAATAGCTGTCTTCAAGCACTAGATTCACTCACTGTAAACTCAGTGACTCGCTTCCACATGTTGGTTCCACAGTTGAGCCTTTCAGATGCCTCTGTGTTTACAGAGTAGTAGAGATCCTCTTGCATGATCAGTCGTACTTAAAACTTAAATAATCTAAAGAGGCGGCGGACTTGGCCCAGTGGTTAGGGTGTCCTTCTACCACGTGGGAGGTCCACAGTTCAAACCCCGGGCCTCCTTGACCCATGTGGAGCTGGCCCATGCACAGTGCTGATGCGTGTAAGGAGTGCCGTGCTATGTAGGGGTGTCCCCGCATAGGGGAGCCCAGCGTGAAAGAAAGTGCAGCCTGCCCAGGAATGGTGCCGCACACACAGAGAGCTGACACAAGATGACGCAACAAAAAGAAACACAGATTCCCGTGCCACTGACAACAACAGAAGCGGACAGAGAAGACGCAGCAAAATAGACACACAGAACAGACAACTGGGGTGGGGGGGGAGGAAAGGGGAGAGAGAAATAAATAAATAAATAATCTGAAGATTCTAAAGGGATGCCTCCCTTCCATATGTTTTGTCATTGGCAGAAGAGACAGGACCATGTGCAAATTAGTGCTCATGATCTCAGGGTTTTGCAAGTGGCAGTAAAATAGGATAGCTTCCTGGGTACTCTTTTGGAAAGATTTTGGTTTAAAGTTTCGCATTTTACCTGGAAACACCTTTCTGGTTTTACAAAAACTAGAAACATGACCAAGATACTCTAACTTAACAAAGATTAATACTTAAGCTACTCCTTTTTTCAGGTGTACTAAAATAGTGCTGAGGTTTGTAAAGATTCTGAGGAAAAGGAAGGTGAAATTGGGCTAGGATCTGAGTGTGAAAGATTGATTTATCCCCCCCACCCCTCCTCATTGTTTGCACTTGCTGTCTGCTTGTCTTCTCTTTAGGAGACACTGGGAACCAAACCTAGGACCTCCCATGTGGGAGAGAGGTGCTCAGTTGCTTGAGTCACCTCAGCTCCCTAGTTTGTTGTGTCTCTCATATTCTTTCCTCTTTGGGTCTCTTCGCTGTATCATCTTGTTGTGTCAGCTCACTGCGCCTGCCTGTTGCACCAGCTCACCTTCTCCAGGAGGCCCCAGGAACTGAACCTGGGACCTCCCATGTGGTAGGCAGGAGCTCAATTGCTAGAGCCACATTCGCTTCCCTGTGTGGGCTTTTAGGTTGCTTTTATCAACACTTGAACAATATCCCACACCCTTTTCTTTTGTTTTCCCCCCAGAATATGCTCAGGTCATCAAAATGTTGGGAAATGGACGATTAGAAGCCATGTGTTTTGATGGTGTAAAGAGGTTATGTCACATCAGAGGGAAATTGAGAAAAAAGGTAGGTATGGAAATTTGTTTTACTTTCATATAAAATTGGTTAAGGGAAAAAACAGCTCTACTTCCATCTTTATAGGCCAAGGAACTCTTTTTTTTTTTTAAGTTTCCAAAGATTTTAGGAACAATGATTTACCTGTAAGTCACATCTTGGTGATTTCTTAAAAATCTTTAATTTTTTTTTTTTCAGGTACTGGGGCCAGAGAGTTGGTTTTATAGTTTTTTTTTGTTTTTAGGAGGTACCATGGGTCGTACCTGAGACCTCATACATGGGAAAAACAGGCACTCAACCACTGAGCTATACCTGCTCCCCCTTGGTGATAATTTGTAGCTTCTATTGTAATATTCATTTGCATCACCTATGTTATATTCCTGCCAAGAATGTTTAACCTGAATCTAATATTGAGGAAACAGACAAACCCAAATTGAGGACATTCTCTGAATCAAATGGCCTGGCTCTTAATATAATGTTGTTATCATGAAAGAACAAAAGACTGGGGAACTGTTCCAAGTTTAAAGGAGACTGCTGAGACCTGATAGTTCAATGGAGTGCATGGGCCTTGATTGGATTCTTGTTTAGGAATGGGAGAAACCACTATAAAGGGTATTAAGGAAAGTTGAAGAAGTACTGTTTGATAACATTGTCGTATTAATGGTAAATTTCCTGAGTGTGATCATGAATGGGCTACCCTGGAAAGTAACAATTAATGGTCTATCAGAGTAGGTGTTCAGGCATATTTATTAATCAGGTTGGGTAAAAGTCCCTTCCAAATTGGATTTTATGGGGTTTTTTTTGTTTGTTTTTTAATTTGGTTTGTTAATCCTTCTGCTATCAAACCACAAGGGCTTTGGGGGACTAGGTGTATGTAGATGAATAGGTGGGTGGACAAATGGAGGAAAGAAGGTAGATAAAATCATGTAACTAATTTTCTATTCTTATATATAATGGATAATTAACCATCTTGGATGGTTCATCATTAAATATCTCTTAATTTCTAAACTAATGACTTCCTCTAGAATTCTTAAGCTGTCAAGTCATTAGATTGTTAAATTTTTAACATCCCAAATAATAAGAAAATTTGAAACAGCCAGGGCTGTTTACTATAGTTATTTTTCCTAGTTCTGCTTAGGTACTTCTCCCACAGTTGGTTGAATAATATGTATATTTTGTGGGAAGATTCTGATTCAACATTGTTCCAGGTCCTTTTGTTTTTATTTTAAATATAATGTGGCATGAATTTTCTTTTACAGGTTTGGATAAATACCTCAGACATTATATTGGTTGGTCTACGAGACTACCAGGTAAAATTTAACTTTGAATTTTTAATTCTTGCTTCAATTTGATGAAGCAATAATGTTTGGAACATATGTTATAACCATTTGTTACCAGGTGCTTTGTTTGGCTGAATAATATTCCATTGTACCTGTGAACCATGTTTGTTTATCCATTCATTTGTTGATAAACATGTGGGTTGTTTCTACCTTTTGGCTGTTGGAAATAATGCTATGAACATTGGCGCACAGATATCTGCGACTCCTTTTTTCTTCCTTTACTGAATCAGATTCTTTGCAAATGGGGAAGTGTGAACCTTCTAAGGCAGTGGTTCTCGGTGGGATGTTTGCATCAGAAACGGCCAAAGAGCTTTAAAAATATATATATACATTCTTGGGCTTCAATTCAGGTCTACTAATCTATTTTCAGGAAATATAAAAAACTCCTCAGGAAATTTTGATTGATACATATCTTAAGAACTGCTGTATACGTTGGAAAAGTATATTAATTTTCTTGAGTCAGTATACCTGCCTTAGTTTTGAATTGTAGTGTTTGATCACCCTGCAAAAGTCTCAGCATTTTTAAATTTCAGAAACCTTCTAATCAAAGGGTAATAGTAAATAATCTGAAAAACTGGGTCTGCACAGCTCTATATGTATCTTTCCTAAGCTGTTAATCTTTATCAGTCATGCATATGCAGGCTTCTTCCTACTGGTCTAAACTTGAAGTTTTTTAGAAGGTATAGGAGAAAACTTTAAAATTAAAAAAAAAAGGTTTGTCACACAACACTGAGATTTAATTTGTTATTCAATTTGAAAGTAATTTGTGAAATAACTTAATCTTTTGGCGTAATCAGTTCTAAAGTTATTTGTCTATTTTTAAGGATAACAAAGCTGATGTAATTTTAAAATACAATGCAGATGAAGCTAGAAGTCTGAAGGCATATGGCGAGCTTCCAGAGCATGGTAATGTCTGAGTCGTTATATTTAACCTCTCACATGGTGTTATTGTCCATTGGTGTTTAGGTGAAGGGGTTTTGGTAGAATTTTATGGATGTTGCGTATTTGTTTGCATGTTTTTTTGCTTACATAATTAATTTCAGGTGTGTCTGCCTGCACTTCATATTAGCTACCATAAAAGAGAAGTAACCAGAATTCTGTTCCTAATAAATACACTTTTGGTGAGAAATTATGTATATATATATACACTTTATAAACCCTGGGCTTCTGTAAAATACCTGTGTAATACCAGTTAAAGGAAGAATTGTTATAGTATTTAAAATTCTTTTCTCAAGCAACTATCATTGTTCACCTAAGTTAAACATGAAGCAAGGACAATAACTAGATACTTTTGTTAATATTTATTTTTCAGTTCTTAGTTTTCAGTCCATCTTATTGTACTGTAATCTCTAGAAGTTCTTAAACCAGGGGTTCTTAACCTTTTTTTAAGTAATGCAGAAAGCTTGAGTAAAACAAAAATAAGTCCCGCCTAACCTCATCAAAGGAGAAACGTACTATATGTACTATTTTGTAAGTCTACATTTTTCACTTGGCAGTTATTTTTATTCTTTTGGCTCTTTTGCATTTTATCATGAAAACATAATTTTACTTAAGCATGAAAATCCTGGTAAAATTATGATTCTGATCTAGGAAATTCTAATATATCTGAGAATAGGACTAGCGCTTGCATTGCTTAGGGGTAAGTGTGATTTGATCAGTCTTTCTGATTGATTTGATGAATCCGTGTAACGGTTCATGAACTATTCTTATCTCAGAGGAGATGAGAAGCATAGCTAGAGGTTGTAATAGCTGTAGAATTGGTTTAATTAGAGTCTGCCTTGCTAAAGATAAATTATTGAACAAAAAATTATACCACAAATATGCTCCATCTTAATGACTTAGCAGTAGCCTTCAAGGAAATTTTGTTTAAAATATTCTCTGAATAGTAAGATTGTTAGAAGTTAAGATTTTTCTTGCAATGTAGCATTTATTAAATTAAGGCTTGATTTGTAAGCTTCTTTTATATATAGTTCAGCATTTACTTTCAGACTCACTTTCTTTTAGTGGGCAAATTACTCATTTTAATCACATCTCAATTATATATTTGTTGTATCTTTAGCTAAAATCAATGAAACAGATACTTTTGGTCCTGGTGATGATGATGAAATCCAGTTTGATGACATCGGAGATGACGATGAAGACATTGATGATGTGAGTAGATGCTCCTTCTGGTTTTTCATTTGTAAATTATGCACAGAGAAACCAGCTCTTTCCCCTAACTTGTTTTAATCTAAGAATATTGAACACTTAAATTACATACTTCATAATATGATATGCTCAGGGTCTCAGTGGGGTTAAGGTTTTCCTCAGAAAACCCTTCTGGGTCTGTGTCAACATTTCCTCAGAACTGGGCCAGTTCTGGCAGGCTGGCAGGAAACAAGATGGCAAAGACAGTGGTGGTTAAAAGAATTTGAGTTATCTTGAATGTTTTTAAGGGTTTGTTTTATCACCTGAGAACCCTACCTCTTCTCTGTGACATTTCTCCAGATGGCTTACAGGTGTTATAGCCTTCACTCCTATAAGCAAATTGACTCAGAGGAGGAGAATTTGGTCAGTATCACACTTGTCCCATTCTTAAGAAACCATGTTCCCCTTTGTCTGCTCTCACCCCCCAAAATACAAAATCTCTAATCATTAGCATAAAAGGAAAGAAGGAAATGCTGAACTTTATTAATATTCTGTATAACAGAGAACATTCCAAGAGATCAATAAAGATTTTACTGGCAGCAGGCTGGGATTAAGAAAAATCTAGTATACTAAATTTCCTCTTCACATAAGATGTTTCTCAGATAGCCTAGGGATGAAAGTCTCTGTATATAGTAGACTGTTGTAATATAAGAATTCTTTTTTGTTTGTTTGTTTGATCTGATGTTCTTTTTACTTTCAGATCTAAATTGAGCTCAACATTTTACATTCCAGTTTTTCTTGGGATTGTTCTACATTTTGGATTTTGATCTCGATCCCTAAAGAAGATTAAAATTTCATTAGCATGAGTGCAATTTGTTAAAGCAGACTCATTTGTTTTTAAGGTATTTGTGTTTCTTTAAAAACTGATAATGCTGAATTATCTTGAGTGAAATGGTAAACCCACTTTGTTCTTTTGATGTAATAGAACTTATGGATAAAAGACCCACATCTGTTTTTTTTTTTTGTTTTTTTTTTTAAAGAAGAAAACAATTGGACTATTGCCTTTCCTACATTTGCCCTACACTTATTTTGAATTATGATTAGGCCCTCGTTTTGACAAGTGTGTGGAATATACAGAATCTTTATATTCCAATTACCTAGATGTTCTCTTGAGATTTTGATAGAATTTAAGGGGGAGAGGTTGAAGGCAGAAATCTGCATTTGAAGTCAAAATGGGGAGATTTGTTTTTCATATTTGAGTATTGTGGCTATTTTTATACTAATTTTTATATCACATACATTCTCTTCATGATCTTTAGTTGCCACCATAAACATATCAACAAAGAAGCATTTCCAAAATACAGATTTTAGAACCTGGGTTTTAATAGCAATTTTGAATTTATAAGGTTAGAAATTGCAGAAATTGAACACTAGGTGGCACTCAGTTATCTTAACATTAGAAATATTGATATATAATTGTTGACAGTTTTTTCAAGTTAATGTGTGTAGGAAAATTTCCAAACAAAAAGATTGTTTCAGTGGTGTTCATGTATGTAGAATATTTTTGCAGAACAAAAGGTTATGTTAAAAGCGTCATTTTATTTTCAAAAGTCGTATGTATTGTAAGCTACAATATTGGGTACTTTATAAACAGATAAAATATGTGTAAATGAACATTTAATTTGGTAAATAGTACAAATTAAAAGCCTTTTTCAAATTCCCTAATCTGGAGAAAGGAGGGAATCACAACTTAATGAAAAGACAGTCTCCAATTTCTGATTCAAAGAGCTACAACTAAGATATAATAAAGAAAAATGTCATGCTTGCAGAGTATATTATGCCCTTTGTGTTAAGGATGTATTTTATTGTATGTACAGATATTTTTCTTTGTATTTTATTGGGAATTTAGGTTTATCCTTCCTTTTTTACTTTTTAAAGTTATCAGCTCCAATAAGATGAAATTAAGGGCTGGGGCTAGTTGGACCTCACTAGCCACATTTAAATCTTATGCAATTTGAAAAGAGATACATCACATGTCATGTAGCTTGTGAACCTTTTATTCTGTTGGTCTCCAGACAACTTTTCAATGATGAAAAGTAGTATAAAGGGGAATAAACCTTCATATGGCTTAAAAAAAAGTCTTCTCTAATCCCACTCTACCATAATTTACTTTCCTAAGTACAAAAACTCTGGAATCAAAAAATGCTGAAGCCAGAATATATACTAATAAAACATTAAATCTAAGAATAGGAGTTAGTGCACAAATGTGGTTCATTTTTCTTATTCTTTGGGGTTCCTGAACACTTAAGCTGGAATGCGTCTGAGACCAAGGACAAGTTTTTAATACTTGTAAGAGACAAGCTCAAAGAATTGACTTATTTGATTTGTGATTGTCTTCATCAGTAATCTCAATTTCCCAAGATATTTAGGCTTCTGTACATAAAAGTGTTTTGCTGAATTTACAATACATATCCTTCTTCAGCGTTCTTTTACCAAGAATGTTTGAACTTCTGTGTATGTGATATAGTTCATGGTAGTGATAGTGCAACTCAAACATTACTTTTCTACTTACCTCCTAACAAATCTGGTTTGTCTGAAGAGTCTTTAAAAATTGTGACTATGACCCCAGTTCGTGTGTTGGCGGGTGATTTTTTTTTTCCTTGCTAGGTAGTAACAGCCCAATCTAGTGCTGTTGCATCCTGGAAAATACCTGTTTATAGTAATTACAATAATTGGGGTAGAGTTGTAGCTTGTGTGCAGCACTACTTGGAGGAATTAATTTGCTAATGTGTATTTTATGTGGGAATTGTGCAGTTTCATTGATTTTATATTTCAAATAAGAGGTGGAAGTGGTCCTCAAGAAAAGTTTTTGTTCTTTATATTCTTTGATTCCTATACTACAATGATAGAAGCTGTGCCCAAAAAGAAAATACAATACTTGAAGTCCAAGAATAATGGTTCTTACTACTAAGGGGGCATAAAAGTTACTATTAACGAATTTGATAGGGTAGCATTTTTCATGCAATGCTTAGTTCACTTCCAGTTAGAGTATAAATATATTCTATTACTTAAGGTGACTAAATAACCAGACTAATTAATCATTTGTGTGAAAAGACTCGCCAACATTTAATTGTTAAATCTTTCCTGAACATCCATCCAGCCTCTAAAGAGACCACTGCTTAAAGAGCCTGTAAACTATGCATGATGGAAATTCTTATATTTTATTAAGCCTTGGCCATTGGTTTACTCACCACATCTGTGGAATCGTGGCTATAAATATCGTTGCTTACAAAACTCCTTGTGATTGGTAGTTCACTTAAGTCTCATCTATGTTGTAAAAATATATGATGTTGAATAACATCTTTTAATAGTTATAAACTGTCAGTATTGACTTCAGAGCAGCTCTGAATAGTTGAATAGGTAAAAGCATGTTTTGAATAAAGTACCTAGCCAGATTTATACGTGATGTTTGTATTGCGTACAGATGTATCAACATCTGGTATTAACTGTGGCTTGACAGTTAAAAGTATCAGAATGCAAGTGAGGTTCTTCATGTTCCCTGATTGTCATAAAGACGTTGGTATTGGTATGAGATAATTACCTTTATCCAGCTTAGTAAGGGTAAGTTTCATTTACATTGTTTGGGGGCCTGTGAACTTCTGTGCACTACTTTGTGTTTTTTACTTACCTTAAACCACCACCCGTTTTTTCCCTTTTTTTTCTCTTTTTCCTATTCAGAATAGTACAAAATCTGAGTTGTCTTATTTTAAATTTGAGAAGACACTAGACTATCAGGTATCAAAAGAACTGAGGAATTTGGAGAGTGTATTGGATTTTGTCCCCACTTCCCCCCCCCCCCCCCCCCCCCCCGCAGCTGCCAGGTAGCTAAGAGAGGTGAGGAGTGCAGACTGGAAGTCAGTCTGCCTCTGCCCTAGGCCCCAGGCTCTGCCCTCTACTGGCAGCTTGTGGCTCCTCACCTGTAAGATGAGGGGCATGAGCCAGTACCTGCCTAGCAGAATTGGTGAGAAGATTAAATAAGTTCATATGTGTAATGCACTTCGAGCAGTCTGCCACTTTTCTCTTGATATCCAGGACTGTAATAGAATTATGCACGTCTTTTATAGCCTGTATTTACCATTTTCTTTTACTTGCAGTCTTTGATTTCAATAATAGAACATGTAGAATATATATTTGTATATTCATGTCAACACAATATTTTTAAAATACTTGTGGCCAACCTCATTTAATTCAACATAATACTAACTTACAGGTGGAAGTCTAAATTGCTTGAAGATATTTTGAAAATACCAACTGCTCTTTATTTCTTTAGTGAGTTTATAGCTATTAGTATTCCTAATTCATTCTTAACTCTTTCATTGTCCCTTTACGTCCTTTCCTGTAAATTCACAACAGCTAGTTAGTACGGACTGATTTGGAGGTTTCCTTTCCCATCATATCTGGAATGATGTAAAGAAATCAGATGCAAACTACTGCAATTACAAATAAAGTATGAAATAGCTTTCAACAGTGTACACAATTGATTCTTTTCAAACTGGTTATAACTTTTTTAACTATTTAGATTTTTCCTGGCGATTCTTTTCCTAAAATTTGCTTTTTTTCTCTTTAAGCTTGATTGTGATATATGAGGAAAAGTATGCTTTTACAACTGTAATTTATTTTTCTGTTTTGGCTGTTTGATCTGAATGAATTCATTCATTCAGACTCCAAATAGGGGGTAACATTTTCTGGGTGAGCGAATTTATCACAAATGCTGAGCTAGAGAAGACATTTTCTAATGGTTTGTTAATTGTCACAAATTACCTCGAATTGCCAAAGTCACGTTCCACAAACCTTATTTTGTATTAGGCAAAGACTGTGTGTAGGCAAAGTAGGTATTTATACATCTGGCCAACTTGGTAACTTTTAAAAATCTGGTCTTTTCTGTTCTAATCCATGTTATGTTCAGTTTACAACTTAATGGTGGATAAAAGTGGGAGCAGAATCTTGAGTAAATTTCCACTGCTGCTTTAATGCATTGGGTTGCCAGAGAATTAAAGTTAGTTGAACTAGATCCTACACATTATTTGTGATTTAAAACATCTCTTAGAAATCTGGGAATAGAGGGCATTTTGATAAAGTTTATCCACCAAAAGCAAACGGAAACTAAGAATTTTTAAAAGTCTGATGTAAGAATGTTTCTGTAGAAGCAATAAAAATTGTTAATCTTGTTAAATCCTAGTAGTTTTTAATATTTTTTGAGACAAATTGGAAAGTACTACATAAAATACTTGTGCTGCATACCAAAGTGCAGCTTTTATTTCAAGGAAAAGCCACTTGTGTGATTGAGTTGCAAGCTGAACTGACTGCTTTTTTCCATGGAACACCATTTTTACTTGCAAGAACAACTGATGTACAAACTTGGGTTTATGGCCAACAGTTTCTCAAAAATGAACAAAATCAGCCTGTCACTTCAAGGAAAACAACTGATAGTATTGTGAATTACAAAATTTGGAGCTTTTGAGTGAAAAATTGAGTTTCGGAAAACTAGTATCGGCTATCACTAGCTAATGCTTCACAATAAAGACTTCACATGAAAATAGTGATACTATTAATGTGCCTTTTTAAGTGTAAATCAGGAGTTGGCAAACTTTTTCTGTGTAGGACCAGGTAGTGAATATTTTAGACTTTGCAGGCCGTATGATCTCTCTTAATTACCCCGTCCTGCCATTGTACAAAAGCAGCCATAGACGACAACACAAACGAATGACTGTGACTCTATTCCCATAAAACTTTATTAAATAAAGATAGATGAGCTGGCTTTGTTTTGGCTGACTCCTGCTGTAAAGGGATCCTGAGACTAAAAGTTTGAGAACTGCACTGAACTAACAACCAACTAGAAAGTAAGGTGGGTTTTAAGATACTATTCAACTATAAAAGTTTAGGGGTTTAACCTAATAGGAAAAGCCCAGGAAATGATTGAATGTTATTTTTAAACTGATTCTAAAATGAGTCCATGTGGACTTCATGAATTTCTAAGATAATTCTAAAAAAGCAAAGAGGAGAAATCACTCCAGATAGTCACACTGTAAGTCATAGTAATAAAGGAGATGCGGTAACAGACAAAAATATCAGAATGCAGAGCTCAGAATCACACACCTTTACACTTGGAAATTTGGCATATGATTAAAGTGGCTTAAAGATCATTGGGGAAAGGGGAGGGGGTGTTTAATAGATAGTGCTGGGAAAATTACTTAGCGAAATAAGTGAATTTGGATCCCTACTACATACACAAAGAGTAACAGTAAAAGAAAGTATAAGCTAATGGGGGAAAATGTAGAAGAGTATCTTGGGGGCAGGGGAGTACATATTAAGCATGAGCCATGAGGTGAAAGGATGATGGATTTTTCTCATTTTGTAATCACCCTGGAAAAATTTGGGTCAGGAAGGAATCATCAATGGATGTTCAATCTAGAGGCAATTTTTGAAAAATAGGGTATTTGTATGGCCTCAGAGTGTCTCCCCAGAGATTACTTAGTTGTAAGAGAAAATCAGTAACTATAAAGGAGAAAGTGGACAACTCAACTGGGTTGTCTAAATATCACCACTTAGGGGCAGGTGGGGACATCGGGTGGCTCCAGATGTGATAGGATGAACACCACATCACCCAGGCAGTGTTCTTGCTGAGAAGGCATAACCTGAATCTAATGACGACGAAGCCTCAAACTCCGCGTGAGGAATATTTAAGAACAAAAAGTGTATTCTAATTTTACAAAAGGTGGGCTGTGAAGACTAAAGAGACATGACAACTAAATGCGATACCTGATCCTAGACTGAATCCTATACCAGAGGGTCTAAGGTACTATAAAAAGGACATTATTGGGAAACGGACTTTGGCCCAGTGGTTAGGGCGTCCGTCTACCATATGGGAGGTCCGCGGTTCAAACCCCAGGCCTCCTTGACCCGTGTGGAGCTGGCCATGCGCAGTGCTGATGCGCGCAAGGAGTGCCGTGCCACGCAAGGGTGTCCCCCGCGTGGGGGAGCCCCACGCGCAAGGAGTGCGCCCGTGAGGAAAGCCGCCCAGCGTGAAAAGAAAGTACAGCCTGCCCAGGAATGGCGCCGCCCACACTTCCCGTGCCGCTGACAACAACAGAAGCGGACAAAAAAGCAGACAAAGAAACAAGACGCAGCAAATAGACACCAAGAACAGACAACCAGGGGAGGGGGGGAAATTAAATAAATAAATAAATCTTTTAAAAAAAAAAAAAAAAAAAAAGGACATTATTGGGTCAATTGACAAAAATGGAATACAGAGAATCAATTAGATCAAATTATTGTACCCATGCTAAGCTTACTGAAACTTGACTGGTGTAGTTATGTAAGAATATCCTTAAGAAATGCACACTGATGTATTGAGAGGGAAAACATACAAGTACAAATGATAAAGCAAATGGGGTAAAATGTTAATAGGTGAATCTTGGTAAAGTAGATGAGTATTAGTAAACTTTAAATCTTGAGACTTTTCTATGAGTTTGAAATTCTATATAAAAAGTTTTTTTTTTTTTAAGATTTATTTCTCTCCCCCCCCCCCCAGTTGTCTGTTCTCTGTGTCTATTTGTTGCGTGTTCTTTGTCCACTTCTGTTGTCAGCGGCACTGGAATCTGTTTCTTTTTGTTGCGTCATCTTGTGTCAGCTCTCCGTGTGTGCGGCACCATTCCTGGGCAGGCTGACCTTTCCTTGGCGCTGAGCTGCTCTCCTCACAGGGCGCACAACTTGCGCGTGGGGCTCCCCTACGCGGGGGACACCCCTGCGTGGCAGGGCACTCCTTGCGCACATCAGCACTGCGCATGGGCCAGCTCCACACGCGTCAAGGAGGCCCCGGGGTTTGAACCGCCGACCTCCCATGTGGTAGACGGACGCCCTAACCACTGGGCCAAGTCCGATTCCCTAAAAAGTTTTTAAATTGATGGACTTGGGCATAAAAATTAAGTTTTGCTAATATTATAATATTAGAAAAGGTTAGCAAACTAGGGTGAAATATTTGCAACATTTAAACCCACACGGAATTACCTAGAATACAAGAAACTCCTGGAAATCAAGAAAAAGACAAGAAGCCCAATAGAGAAGAAAAAGACAAGGATTGAATAGGCCATTTACAGAAGGGTAAACCAGGTCAAATGGCTAGTCCATTTCTGATATATAGCTGCAATGGCTGGATCTTGAAAATACCAAGCAAGGAAAAACAAGCAGGATGACATCTATTGTGCAATGTCATTTATGCAAACTAAAAGAGCATCCATATCCACAACACTATGTTTGAAGAAGAGAAAGAGCTACAAAAACATTACCTGGGTGTCTATGATTAGGGAGAGGAATGGCAGAGCTGATAGAAAAGGGGGGGGGGGGGGGAACAAAACTAGAAGGTTGCTGCCCTGATGTCAGTAGGCCATGAGCTCGAGTTGGATGAATCAAACTTGTACCCAAGGCATTTAATCAAAGAGGGATAAG
Organism: Dasypus novemcinctus; assembly: GCF_030445035.2. Classification (NCBI taxonomy): domain Eukaryota; kingdom Metazoa; phylum Chordata; class Mammalia; order Cingulata; family Dasypodidae; genus Dasypus; species Dasypus novemcinctus. The sequence continues at coordinate 22,755,116 of NC_080704.1, read as the reverse complement.
AAAAAAGTGAGAACAGGAAAAAAGTAAAACGGTTTCCATGCCCTTATTACTGAAACAGCTCTCAGCACAGCCCAGGACACCAGCCCGCCTGCGCTCTCCTGCTTCTCCGGGTCTGTCTGAACTCCCCTTCTGACTTTCTAGCCACACTCACCTTCCTCCTGTGTCAGGAACATGTTCATCACCGGAAACAATTTTGGGCCCCAAAGGGACTGTTTACAAGCTTTTCGCAAAGAATCCTGATGCCAGCTTATGAGGGTTTCAGGGTTGATTTTTTTAAAAAATTGAGATCTAATTTACGTGCTGTTAAACGTGTGCAATTCAGTGCAGAATATTTACGGCGTTGTGAAACCATGACCATAACCTAATTCTAGAACATTTTCATCATCCCCAAAAGAAGCCTTGTACCCATTATCCACCTTCATTTTGAAGTCGTGCGTTGTTCTTCCCTCTAGGGGTGGAAATAAAAACTTCAAAGAGGGCTGGTTAGCATCCCAGAGAGAAACCTGCAGCCCGGGCAGACCCAGGCAGGAGGCAACACAGGAACGGGTTATCACTTGGCAGGCTATGCCTGGATGAACACCGGGAGGCTGAGCGAGCCGCGCAAAGATGTCTTTTTCAATATGTGTGTTTTTGAAAAGATAATAAACGCAAATGGCACGTTCAGGGGAAAGAAAGAGCACCACCCCCTCGCCTCGAAACGCACACGCGTCCTCGACCCCTACTCCCGAGGCAACACGTTTAGCAGCTTCTTGTCTTCCCAGAAAGGTCCTCTTCGCCAAGGTTTCTCAAGTGCGTATGATCTGCGCCCTAGGAGAAGCGGAACGGCCCAAGGGCTTTTGGGCGCAGTCAGTACTCGAGAGGAGAATGGTTAGGAGCCCAAGGTCGGTCGGCGGACGTGCCCCTGCCACTCCCTGAAGGTGGGCCCCGATGGCCTGCTAGAGTCTCCCGCTTTGGAGGATGGCACGCCTGTCCCGGGGGACCGAGCGCGAGCCACTGCGCGCCGCGAAGACTCAGCAAACCGTGTGCGGAGCCGGGGCTCAGAAGGCGCCCCCGGCACTTGCAGGTCTCCCGGGCCACCCTCCGGGTGCCTGCACACGTGGCCCTGGGCCAGGTGGGCGCCGGAGGCCGCAGCCGGGAACCGTTTAGTGCTGCAGCGCTGAGTCTGCGTGAGGACGCGTGTGCGCGGCGGGTGAGAACATGTGCACGCTGGGCGAGCGCGTGTGTGCACGTGGCGTGTGACCACCACGCTGGGTGCGCATGTGTGCACACTGCCTCCTCTGTGCAGGCACGCTTTAAGCGTGGACGTGTGCCCTGTGTGGGGAAGTGGCCTTGCGCCGTGTGCGCACGCTGCGCGTGCAGGCTGCGTGTCAGCGCGGTCGGAGGAGCCGCGGGCCTACCGTGTGTGTGCGCGCGGTTTGTGCGGGCCGGTGTGCGCGCGCGCGGGGCCGGTGCGGCGCGGCGGGCGGGGCAGTGCGCCTGTGCCGCCCGCGCAGCCCGGAGGAGCGCGCGGCGGCTGCGGCCAGCGTCGGAACCGAGGGGGCTGCGCGGGGCGCCCGGTTCCCTGGCAGATGGCCGAGCCGGGCGCGGTACGGACCTCGCCGCCCAACGCCCGGCCTCCGGGTAGGGACCCAGGGGGTGGGAGGGCGCGGGATGGGCTTGGGCCCCCCGGGGCGCTGGGGGGCGGGGCGGATGCGCCGCAGGCCGCGTCGGGCAGTGGCTTTAGAGGGTCTGAGGCGCGGGCGCAGCTGGGAGCTTGGCTACATGGCCTTCCCCCGCGTGGGGACTGCTGGGCTCGGGGCCCAGGTCCCCCCCCCCCCCGTGGTGGCCTGGGGGAGTGGGTGCCTCTGGGGGTGGCTAAGAGTGGTGACAAGTGGGTTTGGGGTGGGGCTTCCAGGCCGGCGGGGTCGTCCAGGCCTGCGTGCCCGTCCTCTGCGCGTCCTGGGAGACGCACGCGAGCGGTCTCCGCGGCCCCGCGGAGAAAATGCCCCAGCGTCAAGCTTCGCGGCGCCACCCCACCCCCCCCCGGGGGGAGCGGGGACAAAACCAGCTTGTTACCCCTGGTGGGGACGCAGGGAACGCCAGCGAGAGACTGGGCACCTCTAGGCGGGCGGGCGCGTGCCCTGAGCCGGGTGCCTGGGGCGCCCCGATGCGCTCCCGGAGGCCTGCGGAGCAGGCGGACCCCATGTCACGGGGCGACACAGCGAGGAAATCTCCCCGCCGCCGCGGCTGCAGCTGCTGGTGGCCACGCAGGGCTGCTTCTCAGACTCACTGTCCAGAAGCGAGCGGAGCAGGGGGCAATTGTGAGGACTTTAGGCAGAATTTCGGATAAGGCGATGTCGCGTCTTCTGGTGCTGACATTCTCTCGGGTGGTTGCAGGTAATGTGGGGGTGTAAACAGAGGGGAACCCGATTTCATGCTGCTGTTCCAGGCGATCCCTTTAAATATATATAATATATAAGGTATTTATATAGATGCCAGCTATTTTAAAACCTGCAAACAAAAAAGCGCACAAATCTGAACTACACGGTTGGATGAATTATCACAGAGTGAAGATATGACGATTTTCTATCAGGTGGACCAAGGAAGGGAACAAAATCAAGAGAAATGTTCTTTAGTCTTTTAAAACGTGCTTTTCATTTTGAGGGCCAACTGTTTCCTGATTGGGCCCCCAATTACCTGATTTATAGAAGGAGGGGGTGGCTTAAAATATTTCCCGTTTGTGTTTTTCGGCCTGCATCTTTCTAAAGGCAGAATTTAACAAATATTACAGGGTAGTGATGTAAGTACATTTACGTACATTTCGTCCTTTGAACTTGAGAAACTCCACTACATCTGCTAGGGGAGAGCCCAGCCCATCCACCCGAGCAGGTGCTCCCTTGTGGGAGAGTAACTACATCATTGGAAAAGGGAAGTTCTTGAAGTTTACATTTTTATTTGTTTGGAAATTTAGCCCATGGGCCTTTTAGACATTTTGTTGTCCTAAGGAGAGGGGAGCAAGGACTGTGCACCTGGGCCTTGGATTCATCTGCCATTTTATTTATTTATTTATTAAAGATTTATTTTTTATTTCTTTCTCTCTCCTTCCTCCCCAGTTGTCTGCTCTCTGTGTCCGTTCACTGTGTCCACTTGCATTCTTTTTTTTTTTTTTGATGATGATTAACTCATTTATTTCTCAGAATTCAGTTTGCTGCTTGATACTCCCTGCAAAGTTGGGACAACCACACCAGTATCCTTGAGGCCCCAGTCCTAGACTTGTCTGTGCATTGTCCAAAGGCAACTCAGTCTGTCAGAGGTCCAAGAGAATCTCCTAACCTGGGCCAGGTAGTCTGGTTTCAAATAGTCACCCAGTTCCTCCTTGCTGACCCACACATGGTGGCCCTACTTCCGGGCCTGGGCAAAGTCCCCAGTTAGTAGCAGTGCTTTGAAGAATATTTTTGCCCGGACGCTATTATTCTTCCGCATTGACTGGGGGAACTTGAACTTGTAGTGGCCACAAGGGGCATTTCCTAGGTACTTGGCTTCCATGTTGTTTTCTGAGAATGTGGCCAGAGTTCGCTCAGCTGTGAGCGTGTGGCTCCTGTGTGCCCCTCAGCTGAAATGTTCCTTTCTCCCCTTTCTGTGACCAGTAGTGCCCCCTCCCCCATTAGGGTTTCACTTCCTTTAGGCTCCTGTCAGGGAGAAAGACCTCAGGAACTCCCTCCTGCCTGTGCCTGCGCCCCCTCCAGTGGAGCGCTCATACCCCATCAGCCTTCTCGTTGGTTCGGCAGATGTTTGGGAGTGGGGGGAGTGCCATCTGAGCTGGCGCCTGCGCTAGTGGCCGCTGCCATGGTTCCGGGGCTGAGCTGATGGACGTCGCCACTGCCTGGGCGTGGGGGCCTGCTCTCCCTTCCTACGGTGCCATCTTGGTGGACCTTCGCTTTTCTCTCCTTGGAAACACGCTCAAGAACGACCCTGGGAGCTGGAGGCATTGCTCAGGCTGCGTCAGCCATCGTTAGCTACGTCTGCCTCTGTTAGGTCACAGGCTTGAGGGCAAGGCCAGGGTCCAGGTCAGAGGCGTCCCGCTCAGTCTTGCCTGGTTTCGGACGCTGGGAGACACCAGCTGTTCTCCTCAGGTGCAGAAGGTGCCCAATCGTCCCTCCTCCTCCTTCTCGGAGTTTTTGCGCACAGTAGGTCTCTAAGCGAAGTCTGCCAAGTGCGTTGTGCTGGGGGCTGAGCCACTGGGTTGAGTGTTCTGTAAATACTCAGGAGGTGGACTAAATAAGCGTGTGGGCGGGAGGCCTCTGAAATGACGAATGTACAGAGCACGTTTCCTGAGGCCTCGTGAGCCTTCCAGTGTATTCTGCAGGTAAATCGTGGACTGCGTTGGGCACGTTTGCCCGTTGTTCCCTGGAAAGGAAGGAGATGCCTTGAGGTGAGACAGAAGAAAGGCTTCTGGGCTTTTCCCCTTGGACCTGGCACTTCAGGAATTGGAAAGTGCCCATCTGCTGCCTCCTGTCGCGCTCTCCTTTTGGTCCTGGTGGAACCCAGGAGGTGGTGCTCTGTGGGCCCCCTGCCATCTGCTCTCCCTCAGCGCAGCCTCAGGGATGGGGCTCCCTGCTGTCCACCCACCTGCAGTCTCCCAGCCCCTGCCCTTTGCTCAGGAGAAGGAAGGGGGTCCAACTGGAGGATGGTGCCCAGCCTCAAAGGCTGAGAGTTAGGCCTCCAAGAAATCAGTTTTTCATCCTTTTTCAGAGTTTTCTTGAACACTTGAACCCGAAAACTGCTTGGACTTAAGAAGAACAACCTGGGGATGTGTGTGCATGAGCACGTGCATGTGTGTTAACATCTAGAGTCTCTTTGGCTGTGGTAAGGACCACTGGGTCAGGAGATAAAGGCTTCGGGCTTTGATTCATGATGGCAGTGGAGGACTTGACCACTGAAAGTCTTCCTAACTGGTGTCCCAACCCTGGGGACATGCCTAGCCAAAGCCTGTCATTTCTGTTTCTTTTTTTTTTTTTTTAAAGATTTATTTATTTTATTTTGTTTCTCCCCGCCCCCTGCCCCAGTTGTCTGTTCTCTGTGTCCATTTGCTGCGTCTTCTTTGTCTGCTTTTGTTGTTGTCAGCAGCACAGGAATCTGTGTTTCTTTTTGCTGCGTCATCTTGTTGTGTCAGCTCTCCGTGTGGGCGGCGCCATTCCTGGGCAGGCTGCACTTTCTTTCGCGCTGGGCGGGTCTCCTTACGGGGCGCACTCCTTGCGCATGGGGCTCCCCTACGTGGGGGACACCTCTGCGTGGCAGGGCACTCCTTGCGCGCATCAGCACTGCGCATGGGCCAGCTCCACACGGGTCAAGGAGGCCCGGGGTTTGAACCGCGGACCTCCCATGTGGTAGACGGAAGCCCCATCCATTGGGCCAAGTCCGCTTCCCTCATTTCTGTTTCTGACCCTCCTTCCTCTCCAAGGCAAAAGGATGCTTTCCTCTCATTCGGGTGCCCCATCTTCTGCAGTGGTTAGCTTTTTTTAAAAGAACATTTCCTCTTCTATAGTAAAGACAGATTGAGTTACAGCACAGGAGAATTCACAGGGTTGATTTGGGCAGGAGGGAAGTAGGGATTTCTTGGGAAACCCACTGATGGGCCTTGTTGGGAGGATTTAATACGAGTTCATCCACAGAGTGTGCTTGCCATAGATGTCAGGTGGTTCACCCCAGTACCTCCTTTAAAAAAAAAAAAGACCTTGGAGTTATGGGGTGCAGGTATAGCTCAGAGGTTGAGCACCTGCTTCGCATGTACAAGGTCCTGGGTTCAATCTCTGGTACCTCCTAAAGAAAAAGAGAAAAAGATGTCAGATGATGTGATGATGCTGATGTTGCCAATACTGTCAGGTTTGGGGCAGCGTCCGGGTACAGAAGTGGCTCTGACAGCAGGACCAAGATTTGCAAACATTCCATGGCCCTGACCTCCAGCTTCTTTTGAAAGGAAGGACACCAGCAGAAGGAAGAGGAAGGGCTCAAGGGCGACCGCCCTTGGGGAGTCTTGGCAGTATTTGGTCACTTGCATCTAACGTGGCCACCTTCAAATTTGAGGAGTGTGCCATCGGGCCATCTGAGGCTCTGGGGTCAGCTCAGCCTCAGGGCCCCCCTCTCCCACTTCTAAGGGCCCCAGTTTGACAGAAAAGCCAGGAATCGGTCCATTTCCTCTTGCCTAGGAAGTATCCCTCATTTTAAAAGCTTTGTGATTAGCAGAATTTAGGTTGTGATTCATGTGAAAGGAGACAGGTATGAGCAAGCCACCCATATTTCCTGTGTTTGAGGGAGCAGCTGTCACCAGTCGTGTGGAATGCCCACCATCCCTTGGAATGGCAAGGTCTGTCCCCAGGGCACACAGTGCCTGGCTGCTGTTGAGTTAATTCACCATCTGAAAAGACTTGACAAACAGGCTGACTCCTGGTGGCCCCCAGACAGCCCTTTGCAAGGCTGGTGGCTCCTTTGTCATCTCAGCCTCTCCACCCCTCCCCACCCAGCTTTGTGTGATAACAGCTTTTCAAGATTTAATTCACATACCATGCATGTCACCCATTTAAAGCGTACAGTTCAGTGGTTTCTAGTGTAGTCACGGAGTTGGGCAACCCTCACCACACTCAATTTTAGAACATTTTCATCATCCCCAAAAGAAGCTTCATACCGATTAGCAGTCACACACCCCCATTGCCCCCCAACCTCCCCAGCCCTTGGCAACCACTACTCTGCTCTGTCTCTGTGGAGACCTCTAGGCTTCTGCCACGGTGGTCTTCAGCCTTTGGCATGTGCACATGTAGCCGCCTAGAAGTCCACAGGTGGTTCTTCGTGCATCAAAGAAATCTGCCCTCTGCATCCTTCAGGTCCAAGGCTCACTTGCTCCAGGAAGCGTGGCCTCGCCACCTCCCATACATGCCGGCTTCTCAGGGCTTGCCAAGGACTCAGGCTCTGAATGTAACTTCCCACGGTGGTCTGCCATTACATACTGCACGTTTGTTAACTTTGGCTCCCCAGAGAGTGAAAGCTGCTAATTGTTGAGCACTTGTGTGCCCCGCACCATTACAAACACTTGGCCATGCATTATTTTACTCAGTTCCCCATGCCGGGCTTTTGTACTGGTTGCTCTTCATGTTAGCAACATTTCAGTTGCCTAATTGCTGTGTAACCAACCACCTTGAGACTTTGTGGCTGTCAATAACAATGATTTACTACTTCTCAGGATTCGGTGGATGGGCTGGGCTCAGTTGTGCGGTTCATCTGCTCCATATAGTGCCATATAGAGCGCAGTTAGGCTGAAATGTCCAAGATGGCCTCTCTTTGTCTAGGTATCTAATCACCGGGTGTCTGAACTGGACTTCTTAACAGCATGGTGGTTGTGCTTCAAGAGTGTGAAGGCAGAAGTTACTAGGCCTCTGAAGGCCTGGACTTGGAAGGCCCAGAACATCAACTTCTGCTGCATTGTAGAGGTCAAAGCAAGTCACAAGGCCAGCCTGGATTCAAGGGGAGGGGAAATAGTGCCACCTCTTGGGGGAGGAGTGGCATGCCCACTGGGCTGGGGGCAATTGTTAGTGGTTCTTATTGGAAATTATCTACTGCCACAGGTGAGTACATTGAAATTAAGAGAGGGTAAGTAATTTGCCCAAGGTCACACAGTAAGTGGCAAGCTGAGACTCACGCCTAGGTGAGTTTGCCTCCTGAGTTCTGTATTAACAGGCTCCTTTCTTGTCTGGGCTGTGCCTTCCACATCTTCTGTGCCCCTCTGAGATCTAGCTCAGGGTTTTGTGTGTCTTTTCCTTACTAGGCAGTTATTTTTCTTGCCAGAGGTGATGAGGACCTCATTTCTTAAAATTATAGCAAACGTTTTATTAATAAAAAAATTCTTAGAGGTAGAGGTGCTCCAGTAAACAGAATTTGCTGGCTTGCCGGGAATTAACCCCCCACCATCTTTGTGCCAGCCTGTATTGTTGAGGATCTTTGGAGAGTCCCTTAGTATACTTTCTTGTCTTAGGACACTGTTTTGGGTGTGATTGAAGAATAAGGCTCTTGCTATGTTCTTGGGGCATCTCTCTTGAAGGGGAGTGGACAGTCTGTTACACTCCAGGCCAGTGGGTCTCAAGCTAACTGGAGAAGGACCAGGTGTTGTTTTTCCTAATTGCCAATCTGTTGCACTTGATAAGTTGGTAAGCTATAATAAAAAAGAATTGCTAGAAAAATACAATATGAGAAACATGTAAAATATGTATCTTAGCTTTAAAAATATTGGATCAGATTAAATATTAGATTCAAAGATACCAGTGGATGTCAGTTACTCTTTCATATTACTGTGTTTTTAAATATTCTCCATTTATATCCTTGCTGTGGATGAATAAAGAAGAATTAGGAGCCTGGCGTGCATCCACGGACCACCCTTTGGCTAGCTCTGCTCAGGGCCAGCATTTCCGAAAGGGTAATGGGACGCAAGAGGGTTTTAGTTTGCACATGCACAAGCATGCTTTCTTAAAAAAATTATTTTAATAATTCTGCAGATTCTTTAATTGCGTTATAAAAACAACAGCTAGTACATCACATTGCAATTTCAAAATATTTTTGGAATGAGTAAAGGGTGGGAAAAAGTCAATTTAAAGGAAACCCCATCAGTGCAGGTGAAATTAATTTAACACAACTTTCTTAACCCAGTATATCAGAAGTACTCTATTTCAATGTGTAATAAATATAAAAAATGATTAATGAAGGTATTTTACTTTCTTTCCTTGGCACTAAGTCTTGGAAATCCAATGTGCATTTTATATTTCTAGCCCTTCTCAATTTGGACTAGCTCCATGTCAGGTGCTCCTTGGCCATCTGTGGCTAGAGGCTGCCATCTTGGACAGCTCCAGCGTAGAACATGTCCATCATGGCCGAAAGTCCTGTTGGTCTTGAATGAGCCTCACAGTCACTGTGCATTCTGGCATTCAGGGCGGTTCTGGTGCTGTCAGGCATGGTATTAAGTACAGCACGTGTGCTGAGGATTGAGTCCATTTTAGTAAAATTGCAAAGACATTTTGATAAAAATAGTCTCCCTTTCAATAAAGCAAAAGCAGGCCTGGATCCCCAGACTCTTAAGGGATAAAGCTGCTTTGGGCATTCCCAGCCTGGAGAGGGGAGTATCCTAGGGTTATGATTGATGAGTCCTAACACAGGTTAGGGAAGGGGGGGGGAGGTTGTCTTGGGACCCTGACCAACTGTGGAAAGGGAAGGGGGCTTGGCTTCAGGGAAATTGTTCAGCTGTTACTGAGAAAAAATATGGTCTAAAAACAGATGGAACCATGGAAGGACAGAACGGTATTAGCCAGCTCAGGATCTAACAGGTTTGGGGTGGGGGTTTTGTGGGGAACCCCTTTGGCTGAGCTGAGTTGTGTTAGGCTCAGCGAGGCCAGGTGTGCTCATCTCCTCCCAGGACTCTCTCTTGTGCCTTCTAGAACCACGTTTATGGAAGCTGCTTGCTAACGATAATCGACAAGTATAGGTGGGTTGACAGAACCAATGCCTTCACTCCGGGGATCACGTTGTCGGGCAGTTCCAGAGCATTCATGGGTTCCTTGTGCTTCATTCGTCTTAACGCTTGATTTTGTGGGAGAGTGGGCACTGGGTATGGCCGGCTGTACTGGGCCTTACTGGGCAGGGTCAGTTTCCAACATCCGCTTGAATTTAGGGCCTGCAGGACTAAGTTCCTGCCAGGACCGAGTTGCCCCTCCTGAACAGTTGGTCTGTTTTTCACCTTTGGACACTTAGCCCTTAAGAGCTGACTGTTGGTTTGGTGGGTCAACCAGTATGGTTACTGTGGTAGACATATTGGATTCACTTCCTTCTCAGCTCCAGTTTTCTATCCCTACCTCTGTTTCTCTCCATCTCTCTCGCCTACTTTTCATATCTGTCTCTGCTGTGTTTTATATAAGCAGTGTTAATCCCTTCTGGAAGGTGGGAGGAGGACGGGCCCAAATGACTACCTGAGGTTACTAAATGCAGAGCAAGGAGGGCCCTTGCAGCTCACGTCTTTTCCCAGGTGCCTGAAGCCCTTTATTAAGCAGTGCTCCGTGTCCCTGTTTCAAAACAACACCTTAATATGTGCTGTTAACTTGAAATAACCAGCGGAATTGTAAACTGGGCAAAAGAACATTCTCCTGTATTTCATGCTGGGCTTCATTTTTTAAAATATTTCCCCCATGGGACGCCTGAATGTTATGTTCATTCGACACATAAGCCTGCATTTTCAGCACTCCATTTAGAGAGAGAAACATAACTGTGCATAGTGCTAGTGTCACCTCTTAGGAATTTTTGCTCTTTTCTATCTTATTAATTTTGTGTGTTCGGTTCACAGTCAGGGGTGACAATTGGCGGTGAAATATTATGACAGCCTTCAGGGGGAGCTTTCCTTGCACTTGGGTAATTTAATTTCCCGGTGGAGATATGTGTTTCGAACAAAATTTTAACAATGATCATTTCCATTACTAGATAACCAATATTATTTAAGCAATTTTAGTCACATCTTCCTACCAAAAGCTCTCTTTAAAAAATGACTAATTGAAATTGTCGTCATCTTATTGCAAACCATGTTTCTGCTCTCCTTTTTCCCCCCATAATCACCCACCTAAATTTCCACTTCACTTGATTTTGTTTTCATCAGTCATGAGTTATTTCTAAAGAATAATTGCTTCTTAAGAATGGTCCATTAATTTCCATATATCGCTAGTCTTCTGGGATGGGGGTAACTCTTTTTATAGAAGAACCAATCAGTGAGAGAAATAGACTGTCTCACTATTCCCTGATCAGTTTCTTTTTTTTTTTAAGATTTATTTTATTTTATTTATTTCTCTCCCCTTTCCCGCCCCCCTCTCCCGTTGTCATTTCTTGTGTCCATTCGCTGTGTGTTCTTCTGTGTCCGCTTGCATTCTCGGCTGCACTGGGAATCTGTGTCTCTTTTTCTTGCATCATCTTGCGTCAGCTCTCCGTGTGAGCAGCGCCACTCCTGGGTGAGCTGTGCTCTTTTTTTTTTTTTCATGTGAGCTGCTCTCCTCGCAGGGCACACTCCTTGCCCATGGGCCTCCCCTATGCGGGGGACACCCCTGTGTGGCACAGCACTCCTTGTGCGTGGCAGCACTGTGTGTGGGCCAGCTCACCTCACGGGTCAGGAGGCCCTGGGTTTGAACCCTGGACCTCCTATATGGTAGGCGGACGCCCTACCACTTCCTGCCCTGATCAGTTTTAATGTTGCCTAGTTTCTCTCAGTCTCTACGGAGGGGTCTGAGGGGCGTCAGTTCACCCACTGCCTAGGAGGGTTGAATGTCCACATGATACACAATTTTGTCTCTACTACTTACAAGTTAAGGATTCTTACCACTTTGGCATGTAAAGATGACTTAAGGCTGACTGCCTCATCGTCAGGCCAGCTCACATAGGCAATAGTACATACATGGTACAGCACTGTCCCCATAGAACTTTCTATGATGACAGAATGTTCTAGGTCTGCTGCTCTGTCCCATACAGTAGCCACTAGCCCACATGCAACTCTTAAGCTGAGGCTGGTATGACTGAGGAACTGAATTTTTATTTTTACCTAAATTTAAGTGACTTAAATGTATTTGGGGTATCAGCTCCCATATTGGACAGCGTGGTTAACTAGATGTTGACTAACCTTGCCAGATTAGGATAGAAATGAGGAATGAGTTTCAGGCCTCAAACACATTGCTTCAAACCCATCTATTTTGGTTTCTTCTGTACGAGTGCTGGTATTTGGCACTTGTCACTCAGCCCCCCTCAGAAGCAGTTAGCTCCCCGGCAATTGGCTCCTGTGGTTCATACCAGGTCTACAGGGTGTCAATGGAACCTAGTAGCCAAGATTTATTTCTGGTTCCTGGTGGCCCCAGGGTACCTGTGGTCAGCCAGCCTCTCTTTGTCCCTGCCCCTGCTTGTCAAGTTGGCATGATGGGAAGATTAGAGACTGAAGCCAGGGTCTTTGGTTACACAACTTGTTTGGTGTTTTAGTTACCTAGGCCGCTTAAAGCAGGTACCATGAAATGGGTTAGCTTAAACAATGGGAATTTATTAGTTTACAGTATGAAGCTGAGAAGATGTCCAAACCAAGGCCTCATCAAGGCCATGCTTTTGTCCCAAAGACCAGCTGCTGGCAATCCTGGGCTCCCCTGCCACATGGCAAGGCACGTGGCGACCTCTGGTGGTCTCTCCCTTCTCTTCCAGGTTTCGTTGCTTTCAGCTTCTTGCCTTCTTTCTCTGTGTGTTCATTCCATTTATAAAGGACTCTAGTAAGAGGACTGAGACCTATCCAGAATGAGGCAGGTCACACCTTGACTAAAGTCGCCTCATCACAAGACCCAGTTTACAAAGGGTTTCCACCCACAGGAATAGATGAGATTTAAAAAGATGTTTTTCTGGGGTACATACAGCTTCAAACCACCACAGCTGGGGAAACCAGATTGCCCTTGAGGCATGAGCAAAGCAGTCGATGAAACTATTAGATAGTCAGGACTTGGGTGAGCAGGGAGGAGAACTTTTCCAGTGAGAGGTTGGCAGGGACAAGTGATGCCTCGGGCGCAGGCCCGAGAAGCCCGTGGTGGGAAGTGACGTTGGTGAGGTCATTCGGGGGCAGGTGTCCTGTGACAGTTTGAGATTATTTATGAATCCTGAAAAGAGAAAGATTATGTCTGTAAACGAATCTATTCCTCTGGGTGTGATGCCCTTTGATCGTGTCAAATTCAGTGAGGGGCCTCTGATGAAGTTTACCTGATAAAAGCAATTTAGGACTTCTGCTTGGGCTGCGTCAGGAAGGCATAACTCAGGTTGAGTCCCCGCCCCCTTGGTGGGCATATATGAACAGACACTCACTAAGGAGTCGCTGGAAGAGCGAGAGCTCTGTCATTTTTAATCCTGGGGCCCAGGGAGAGATGAGCCATTCGCCTGAGAGTTGGCGGCTGATGAGAGAGGAAGCCCTGCAAGAGAGCCCTGTGCCAGCCTACAGCTGGGCCCATGAGCCTTGAGAGAAAGCAGCAGCCCAGGAAGGCGAGACCAGGCAGAGAGCAGCCACCATGTTGCTTCAGTACGTGGCAACTGCCTTTGGTGAGAGAGCAGCCTTGAGTTGGACTCTTGAGGGCCTGGTAACTGTCAGCTTCCACCCCAAATAAATACCCTTTATACAAGCCAACAGATTTCTGGTACTTGGCATTGGGCACCCCTTTGGCTGACTAATACAATCACGTCCCCTGTTCTCTGGGATGTGCTCTCTAAAGTAGATGAGGGAAGCAGATTTGGCTCAATTGATAGAGCGTCCGCCTACCACATAGGAGATCCAGGGTTCAAACCCAGGGCCCCCTGGCCCATGTGGCAAGCTGGCCCACGCGCAGGGCTGATGCGCACAAGGAGTGCCGTGCCACGCAGGGGTGTCCCCCGTGTAGGGGAGCCCCACGTGCAAGGAGTACACCCCCATAAGAAGAGCCACCCAGCGCCAAAAAAGCGCAGCCTGCCCAGGAATGGCGCCGCACACACGGAGAGCTGACACAGCAAGACGAAGCAACAAAAAGAGACACAGATTCCTGGTGCTGCTGACAAGAATGCAGGCGGACACAGAAGAACACACGGTGAGTGGACACAGAGAGCAGACAACTGGGGGGGAAGGGAGAGAAATAAAAATAAATCTTTAAAAAGAATAAAGTAGACGAGCCTCAGCTTTCTGTTCCACGTTGCGCCTCACAACCTGTGGCCTCAGGCACGGGCCCAGCAGAAGGCAGTTCCTTATCTGTAAAAGGAGGTGGTACCCCAGGTGCCGTGCTGGTCCACAGCCAGCCCAGGGGGTAGAGGGTGGGGCACGTCTGCTCTTCACCCTTCTGGTTAAGTGGAGTCACAGCCTGTGGACTCGCCCACCTGCCCCCCGCCCCACCCCCGGGCCCCCAAGACGCAGGCTCTGCCTCCTCCATCTGTCCTGACCTCATCCCCGCTGCCCAGGCCTTGGGGCAGGCCCTGTCATCTCTGGCCTGACCTTTCTCACAAGAACCATCTTGGCCGCTGTCCTTCCATCCAGGTCAGCCTCCCCGTGGCAGCCAGCGACGGCTCTGTCATGGCCCTCTCTGGCCTAACCTGCTCTGTTTCCTGCTGGGCACTTGCTAGAGAGTCAAGTCTAGACTGCTGACAGGTTTCCCTGGAGTGGTGGGATGGAGTTTTCCAGGGGTGTCAGGGTGGGGCTCCCGCCTAGCTCTCCAGCCCCCACCCTCCGTGCCCCTATCGACCTCCCTGGCTTGTAGCATCCGGGACACTTGGCATCCTCTTGCACTGCAGCACAGGCTGTTCCCTTCGGCCAGAATGCCCTTCCTCTCTGCCTCTGCTGTAGTCATCCTTCAGTCCTTGACTCATGCCTCACCTCCCCCCGGACGCTGTCCCTGACCATACACCCTTTTGGTATTTTTTCCCTCTCTCTTCCTTTCACCATTAGGTGAATTTTGATTTTGTGGATGCCAGCGAAGCACATGCAAATAAACTTGGGGTTGGCGTGTTGGCAGCTCAGGTGCACACATCTGAAGTGCACAGGCTAACCGATTTTTACATACATACCCATGTAACCACCACCTAGATCAAGAAACTAAACATTCCCAGCACCCAGAAGGCTCCCTCATGCCTCCTCCAAGTCATTACCAAGACCCCCCAAAGGTGACCACCGCCGTGACCTCTGAACTTTATTAAAATAGATTCACCTAGTATGACCTTCTTATACCTGTTTTTTCCCCACTCCACATGCTCTGTTAAGACTCACCCATGTTGTCGAGTGTGCCAGCAGTCCATTTCTTTCCATTTTTTGAGTAGCAGTACGTTTTGTAAGTATACCACAATTTGTGGTATCCATTTTCTTGCAAATGGACAATTGGGTTATTTCCAAGTTTTGAGAAAACTTCTCTGAACATGCTTGTACACACGTCTTGATGCCCACACATGCGTCTCTGCTGGGCACATGTTTAGTAGAATTGCCGGGCATCGGGGAGGCATATGTTCAGCTTCAGGAGATGCTGCCGAATCCTGTTTGAAGTGGCTTGTATTAATTTCCAATGGCTGCTCCAACAAATCACAAACTTAATGGCTTCAAACAACGCAAAGTTATTATCTTACAATTCAAGTGGTCAGAAGTCCTAAAACCAGGCATCGGCAGGGCTGTAATCCTTTCCGGAGGCTCCAGAGGAGAACGTTCCCTCGCCTTTTCCAGTCTCTAGAAGCCTACGTGCATTCTGTGGCTCATGGTCCCCTTCCTCCATCTTTAAGGCCAACGGCCTAGCGTCTTCAGATCTCTCTCTCTCTCCCCTCTGCTTCTGTTGTCACATCTCCTCTCTCTGACTCTAACCCTTCTGCCTCCCTCTTCTAAGGACCCTGGTGCTTATCTTGGGCCCCTGCATAATCCAGGTTCTTCCCCTCTCAAGAGCCACAACTTATCACATCCACGAAGTCCCTTTTGCCGTGTAAGGTGACCTAGCCACGGGTTTCAGGCATCAGAATTTATTCTGCCTCCCACACGGCTGGATCCTCTTGCGTTCCGACCAGCGGTGCAGGCGAGCTCCAGTCCCTCCACGTCTGTGTCGGCACTTGGTATTAGCAGTCATTTTACTAGCCATCCTGGTGGGATCGACCATTTCACAACTCCTCAGTATTTTATTCGAAACACTTGTTCAGGCGCCTCTGCCCTGGCCAAGCCATACACTCCCTCAGGATGCAGGGCATGTAGTAGGCGCCTCCGTGAACGCTCTGTGGCTAATAATAATAAATGAGGAAAGGCCCTTTTCCATTGAGAAGAGAAGCAGAACGCCTGCGCTCGCAGGCCCAGCTCTGCCCTCAGCCCCCCGGGGCGGGCGGCTGGCTTGCCCCGGGAATGCCACGCGGGGCGGCGGGAGGCCCCCGCGCCCCGGCTTCTGCACGCCGCCCTCCTTGCCAGGCTGGCGAGGCCTCCGGTGAGTAATGCCCCATAAAGGCGGCCGGGCCTGGGCTGCGGCGGGCGTTGGCTGGCATGACCTCAGTGTCTATGTAAATGAGGGAGCCCAAGGCGGTTCCGGCAGGCTGGGGGCGAGCCTGCTCCCGGGCCCTGCGCAGGTCCGGGTTTTGCTCGTCCCGGGTCCCCGCTCCGGGGGCCGCACAGCTGCGCTTCCAGGCGCCCCGAGGAGAGGCTGGCAGGTGAGTGGTGCTGCTGTACCCCGGGGAAGGCGGCCTGTGGCCTTAAGCCCTCCTTGGGGAACCCGAGGCGGGAACTTGGGAGGGCCGGGGGGGCCAGAGGAGCAGTGGCCTTCCAGCGGCCCCGGGCGCGGCGTGGGTGGTGGGTGCCGTGTCCTGGCAGGAGGGAGACAAAGCCGGAAGGCGGGCTGAGGAGTAGTGGGCAGCCAGCCTCGTGGCTGCTTTTGGTGCGAGGAACCACTTTCTTTTTTTTTTTTTTTTTTTTGGCGAGTTGATTTTGCTGGGGCTGCCCCTCCGTCACGACGGCTCTAGGGTCTCTTGGGGCCTCGGTCTTGTCCTGGCAGGCCACCGAGGGGTTGGCAGCGTTCCCGAGGCGTGGCGTCCCTGGGCCCCTTCGGGGTGCGGCCCGGGGCGTGAGAAAGCAAAGGATGCCCCCGGCCCTCAGGAGCAAAACCTCTCCTGTCCTGGGCCAGGACCTGGCTGGTGGCTGAAGGTAATCTCTCAGGCCCGTCCCCCACCCCCAGTGATTGCTCCCTCTCTAGAAACACTCTGTGACCGTGCCACCGCTTTAGTGACTCGGATAATTGCCAAGTCCCCTTCAGAGGCCGATCTGAAAGAAAGCCAGCCAGGTCAGAACGAAGGTGAGAGCTGGGGGGGGAGGGGACATCCTGGGTGGTTTCTGAGGGGTCCGGGGAGATCTGGCAGGTGTACTGAGTTGTGGAGAAGGTAGCTGCGTCCGTGCCGAGACTGGCCCGCTAAGATTTCGAGCCCAGCTCCCTCTTCCGCCCCCCATCATCGTGAGCCAAGGAGGCCAAGGGACTGGCCTTTGGGGGGGTTCCGCTTTTCAGTGTCAGGTCTGGAGACTAGAGGGGGTCTCGAGAGAGACTGCGGGGTCACCTGCCTCCTGTAAACAGGTGGTGGTTCATTTTTTCCCAAGACAGAGATGGGATCTCCACCGGATGTCCTCTGAGGCTGCAGGGGCGCCCCTCACTTCCTGGGTCACGGAGTTCTTTCTGTCCACACAAACATCTGTCCCCATGTGGCCACGCGGAGCGACCACTCGGCATCCTTTCCACAAAACCTCCCAGTCTCCTGAAGTGCGGGGGCCAAGTGACCCCGGGACTCTCGGGGCCTCCACCTCCCCGGTTCCTTCAGCCTCCTTAGTATGGTTTTTGGTCAGGCCCGCACTCCCGTGATACTGATGTTTCCCTTCTCTAACGTTCTGCACAAATTGCCGAGAGGGTAGCACTTTCGCCTCATTCTTCAGTCAAGCAGTTTCAGTCCCACAAGAATTTACCACTGAGGACCTAACGCTGGTCAGGTCCTGGCTTGGCCGCTAACTAGCTGCAGGGTCGTGGGTCAGTTTCTCGGTCTCCTTCTGGCCTCTTTACCTCCAAAATGGGGGATGATAACAGAAACGCCCTCATGGGGTTGCCATGAAGGTTCTAGATGATGCGTGGAAAGTGCCTGGCAGGGTGGCTTGCACAGAGGTCACGCCACACGATGGAGCAGGAGTGGCTGCCGCCATCCACGTGTTGGGTATAGAAGGCTCCAGGCTGGAGGTCTGGCAACATAAAATACATTTTTGCATATGGTAGGCATTTATATCAATATATTGACATTTATATACAGGCTTTGCCTTCTGAGAAGCTAGTGACCTGGGGAGATGGGCCACCTCTAACTTACTATAATCCAAGTCGGCCACCGAAAAGGACCACGAGTGGAAATATAAAACTGGGCCATGAGGCCACAGATGAGCAAACAGCTAATTCTGACCAGAGGGCTGGGGACAGTTTTGTGGGTGCCCAAGTCCCCGCTGCAGGTGAGTTCTTTGGGAGGGACAGCACCACCAGTACTCACCAGATTTGGAGAGGGGGGGTGGCTGGCATCTTTCCATGCTCTCCAGTTTCTGCACAGGAATTAGTGTTTCTTTTCCTCCCCCTCAGAGCTTCATTTATGTAGTGACATTCTTAAAAGGCCCAGTTGTGTCCCACTCAGGAGCCCATACAGCACTGCCATTCCTTTTCCTCCTCCCATAAATATGTCAGTCTTTTCTCCTAGGTACAATTTCTCATTGTCCTGGGCCACCTTTCTCATCCCACTTTGTGTGGTTAGCATTTATATATAGATGTATATTGTGCTATAAATGTAGAGACAGTATATAAATGTTTATTATAAATATTTATGTAAATATAGTTTATCTTTACATAAGTATAGCTTTATAGTTATATACTAGATAAACAAATGTATACTTTATATATATATATATATATATTTTGAACTGAGGTCACAGGGGAATAGAGGGGAAACCCTTATTTTACGCCTCTTCTCCTCTTTAACACATCCTGCTAAGATATTTTGCCCCACAAATTGGCCCAAAGCTCAAGCAAAGATCATCTGACTTCACTGAGCTGCAGAAACTTCATGCAGCTTTTGACAGGAGAAGAGTTTGTGGGGTGTGCTATAAATTCTGCAGTTTAGGGTTTTTGATTCTGCTATTCCACTATGGTAGCCAATGGCCATGCGTGGCTATGTAAATCTGTATTAATTAAAATGAAATTAAAACAAAAATTGAGCTTCTCAGCGCAGTAGCCACAGTTCAAGTGCTTAACAGCCACACATGGCTAGCAGCCGCCGTATTGGACAGCACAGCCACAGAACGCGCCTGGGTCATCATCGCGGAAAGTTCTCTTGTCCCACGCTGATCTCTAGAGTTGTCTTAGAGTTGTAGGCTACTTCATAGAGGGGAGCACGGATGTTCATCCATGGCCGTGATGGTTTTGATCCTTCTTCCACATCACTGAGTTGAATGTGTGCTATGTCTAAATGCCTAATCAGCTGAAATTTGACCAATGCGACTATAACTTTTTGATGTCCTTAAATTTTTTTGTCTTTTTTTCCCCGTTATTTTTAAAGAAGCTGTTGATTACATAAATGTTACATCAGAAATCTAGGGGATTTCCATATACCCCACCCCTCCCCCTCCCACACTCTCCCCCATTAATATCTTTCATTCGTGTGGTACATTTGTTATGATTGATGAACACATATTGAAACATTGCTACTAAGCAAGGTCTATAGTTTACATCATGTTTTACCCTTTGCGCTGCACTGCACAATTTTATAGGTCTTGACAAAATGTATAATGGCCTGTATCTGTAGACCTCTGATATGGGAGGGAGGCACCTACTCTCTTGAGCCACCTCTGCTCCCTGCTTTGTTGTATCTCTCATTGTGTTTTTTCTTCTTGTGTCTCCTGTTGCATCATCTTATTTTGCCAGCTTGCTGTCTCTGCCCATCGTGTCAGCTTGCTGTCTTGCTTGTCCTCTTTAGGAGGCACTGGGAACCTCCACTCTCTGCTTTGTTGTGTCTCCCATTATGCCCTTCCTCTTGTGTCTCTTGTTGCGTCAGGTTGCTGCACCTGCCCATCATGCCAGCTTGCTGTCTTCTCTAGGAGGCATCTAGAAACCGAACCAGGGACCTCCCATGTGGTCGGCAGGAGCTCAATGACTTGAGCCACATCCACTTCCTCCCTGAGTTGTTTTTTTTTTTCCATTTGTTTGCTTGTTTATATTTGCTTTTTTTTTTTTTAGGAGATACTAGGAACCAAACCCTGGACCTCCCATGTGGGAAGCAGGCACTCAACCACTTGAGCCACATCCACTCCCCTTAAAACTTACTATTATTATTATTATTTAAACATACAGCTTTATTTAAAGAATTATTTATCATCCCCCCCCCATTGTTTTGCACTTGCTGTCTGCTCTCTGTGTCCATTTGCTGTGTGTTCTTCTTCTGCTTTTCTTCTCTTTATGTGGCATTGGGAACCGATCCTGGGACCTCCGGAGTAGGAAAGAGGTGCTCTGTGTCTTTTTTGTTGTTGTTGTGTCATCTTGCTGCGCTAGCTTTCTGCATGGGCCAATACTCTGTGTGAACCAGCACTCCTGCATGGGCCAGCACTCCTATTCAGGCCAGCACTCCAGCATGGTTCAGCATTCTGTGTGGCCCAGAACTTTGTGTGGGCCAGTTTTCTGCTCAGGCCAGCTCACCGCACTGGCCAGCTTGCCTTCACCAGGAGGCCCCAGGAACTGAACCCTGGACTTCCTACATGGTAGACAGGAGCCCAATCACTTGAGCCACATCTGCTTCCCAAAACTTATTATTGAAATATAATTCCCATAACATAATCTTCACCCTTGTAGAGTGTATATTCTCATGGGTTTTAGTATATTCACTATGCTGTGCAACCATCTCCATGAGCAACTGATTTTTATAGGCTCCTAGGAACCAGAGAGAGGGAGTGTTCATTTTAATCTGGAAGGTGACTTGGGTGTAAGGAAGGGAGCTCTTGGGATTAGTATGAGACCAGGGTATTTGTACCAAAATCCTTGAAATGCTGTGCAATCTCTAGCAAGAATACTCTGCCTCACCACAAGGCTTTCAGACCTGAAATTCAGAAAGGCTCCCCTGCTACCTGACATATTTTCACCTACTTGTGAGGCCTTATTTTATGGAACACAATATTAAATAACCTGACAAATGGGTCAGAGCTCACCAGTTCTGGGAGCCTGGGTCTGCAGGAGCAGATAGGTCTTTATGTGGCTTTTTCCTTCTCAGTCGCCCCTCCCATGTTTGCTGTGACAGTAAACCTCTGCCTTTGTCAGATACTGACAGTCTGACAGTTGGAGGGGTGCTGTCCCTGGCTCCATACTGGCTGAATTTCCTTCTCTGTTCTGATCCCAAATCCTGCAGCTACTTGTGTTTCCAAACATAAAACAGTTTATTTGCAATAAATATTATATAAACTTAAATATTTTATTTCAGCTCTGCTTTGGAGCAAATAATAAAATCCATCCTCTTTTATGTGTATCCATATATATATATATATTTATGTATATTCGTACATATCAGGATGCTCTGGTTTTTGATTCTTCCCAACATGTAGTTGTGGTTTATATGTTTGATGCTGTGGGGACAGTTTTATTGTGGTTTTCTGATATTTTTCTTTCTTTTTAATATAACAGCTTTATTGAGATAAAATTCACAGACCATATAACTCAATGGTTTTTAGTAATTTGCACTGAACTGTGCAACCATCACCACAATCAATTTTAGAACGGTTCTTCATCCCAAAGGGAAACCCCACATCCATTAGTAGTCACTCCCCCTTTCCCCTAGTCCTGGGCAGTCACGAATCTACTCTGTACGTTTTTGCCCAGCTTTCTTGCATCCTGGTTTAACAGTGATTTCCCCCCCCCCCCCAAATTGGAGTATAAACCCCCCACCTGGCTTTCCCTCCCCGTTCCAGCCTTGTCTTTTGTCCCTTTGTGAGTTTGTTTTGTGTATGTATTTGCTTCTCACTCGACTGTGAGCAACAGACGAGCTGTAAACCCTCACACAGCCGCCCGGCTGAACGGATTGGTGGGCGGGGCCCGGCGGCTTTACGGACGGAGCGCCGCCGGCGGGCCCCGCCCCCCGCACGTCACGCAGGACGCCGCGCCCTCCTCCGCGGCTGCGCCCTGGAGCTCACTTCCGCCAGGCCGTGGGATTGCTCGGTCCGTGCGTGACGCGACCTGGGAAGCGGGGAGCGGAAGTCTCCCACTATGGCCAGTGGGCGGCCAAGCCGGCGCGCAGAAAGAGTGCAGGCCTTAAAGGGTGCTAGAGGCGGCGGCTCCGTCGCTTGCTTTTCCTCTGACGGAACGAACTCTTCCCTAGCCCCTCGTGGCGGAATAGTTTCCAACTCTGCAAGTTTCACCGCCTGGCGGTCCCTGGAAGAAAATACTGATGTCTTGGCGCAGAAGCAGTTGATTCTGGACGTATCGCTCTTTGCTTGATTTTGTAGCCGGACGACTTTGGTTTGAGTCATCCTTCTACTTTTATGACCTAGGTGACCTTGAGCAAGTCACGTTAGCTCTCTGTAAGGCTCACTTATCGATGGAAATATACCTACTTAGAGGCTGTTGAGAGATTTAAGTAAGGTACCGCGGCCAACATACTTCACCCCATGCCTGGCACAGAGTAAGAGCTGGATACATGTTCGCTTTTTTCTTTTATTGAAGTATGTCATACATATATGAACATATATAAACAAGGGTATAGCAAAAGTTGTGGACTTAAAAAACAAGCATGCATACCATCAAACAGGGCTCTCATACATCACTCCACCACCTACAGAGTGCATTGTTGTGAAACTTTTGTTACAAATTATGAAAGAATAGCGTCAAAATTTTATTACTAACTATAGTCCATATCTTATATTTGGTGTATTTTCCCCCAGCCCACCATATTATTTTTTAAACATTTTTATTACAGAAGTTGTGAACTTACCAAATAATCATGTCCATGTGTAGAATTCCCATACAACACTCATGAACACACCACACCGTGGTGGACCATTTGTTACAGATTATGAGATAATATCATTAGACTGTTCCACCAACCATGGTCCATAGTGTACATTTGGCACACTTTTCCCATACTGACCCCCCCCCCCCCCGAATATTAATACAGTTCATTTTTGGCATTGATGCAAGAGTACTACAGTATTGCTGTTAACCACAGTCCATAGGTCACACCAATTGTATTTTTCCCATGCTTCTCCACATTCCCACCAATACTGACATATAGCTGCTGTAGCTCACAGGACATTCTTGCATCTGTACCATCAACCACAATTCTCATTCACCTCTGGGTTCACTGTGTTTTTTAGTCCCTAGATTATTCTCTAGCTTTATTTCAACTGACATTTACATCCCTAGACTGCCCTTTTCAGCCACAATCCCATTTATAAACCAGCTGCTACTCACTATAATGTGTTACCATCAACTCTATCCATTTCCACAATTTTACAGTAAAGTTAATTAAAACTTCTATATATATTAAGCATCAGTACTCCTTCTCAGCCCTCTTCCTATCTCCTAATAACCTATACTCTAGGTTCTAACGCCATGTGTTTATTCTTTATATTTAGTTCAGAGTAATGAGACCATGCAATATTTGTCCTTTTGTGTCTGGCTTACCTCACTTAGCATAATGTCTTCAGGATTCATCCATGTTATCATATGTGTCACAATTTCATTTCTTCTTACTGCAGCATTGTATTCCATCATATGTACCTATCACATTTTGTTTATCCATTCATTGGTTGATGGACACTTGGGTTGTTTCCTTCTTTTGGCAATTGTGAATAATGCTACTTTGAGCCTTGGTGTGCAGATATCTGTTTGTGTCACAGTTTTTAGTTCTTCTGCATGTATTCCTAGTAGAGGAATTGCTGGATCATATGGCAGTTCTGTATTTAACTTCCTGAGGAACCACAAAACTGTCTTCCACAGACACTGCACCATTTTACAAGCCCACCAACAGTGAAGGAGTGTTCTGTTTCTCCACATCCTCTCCAGCACTTATTGTTTTCTGTTTTTTAAAATAATGGCCCTTCTACGCAGTGTGAGATATCTCATTGTCATTTTGATTTGAATTTCCCTAATAGCTAGTGATACAGAACATTTTTTTCATGTACTTTTTTGCCATTTGTATTTCTTCTTTGGAGAAATGTCTATTTAAATCGTTTGCCCATTTTTAAATTGATTGCTTGCTCTTTTATTGTTGAGTTGTATGATCTCTTTATATAGAATGGAAATCAAACCCTTATCAGATATGTGGCTTCCAAATATTTTCTTCCATTGAATAGGCAGCTTTTTCACCTTGTTGACAAAGTTCTTTGTGTTTTTTTGTTTTTTATTTATTTTCTCTCCCCTTCTTGGTGTCTGCTCTTTGTGTCCACTCTCTGTGTGTTCTTCTGTGTCCGCTTTCATCAGTGTTGGCACTGGAAATCTGTGTCTCTTTTTATTGTGTCATCTTGCTGCATCAGCTCTCCATGTGTGCAGCGCCACTCCTGGGCAGTTTTTCACACAGGGTGGCTCTCTTTGTGGGGCACACTCCTTGTGCGTGGGGCACCCTATGTGGGGGGCACCCCTGCATGGCAGGGCACTCCTTGCGCGCATCAGAACTGCACGTGGGCCAGCTCGCCACAGGGGTCAGGAGGCCCTGGGTTTGAACCCTGGACCTCCCATGTGGTAGGCGGCTGCTCTACCTGTTGAGCCACGTCCGCTTCCCAACAAAGTCCTTTGAATCACAAAAGTGTTTGTTTGAGGAGGTCCCATTTATCCATGTTTTCTTTCATGGCTCATGCTTTAGGTGTAAGGTTTAAGAATCCACCATCTGCCATCAGGTCTTGAAGATATTTTCCTACATTTTCTTCTAGGAGCTTTATGGTTCTTGCTTTTATATTTAGGGTTTTTTTTAAAAAAAGGTTTATTTATTTATTTCTCTCCCTCCCCCCCCCCCCCCCCCCCCGCCCAGTTGTCTGCTGTCTGTGTCCATTCGCTGTGTGTTCTTCTGTGACCACTTCTATCCTTATCAGCAGCACTGGGAATCTGTGTTTCTTTTGGTTGCGTCATCTTGTTGTGTCAGCTCTCTGTGTGTGCGGCACCATTCTTGGGCAGGCCGCACTTTCTTTCACGCTGGGCGGCTCTCCTTGGGGGCGCACTCCTTGCGCGTGGGTCTGCCCTACGCAGGGGATACCCCTGCATGGCATGGCACTCCTTGTGCGCATCAGCACTGTGCATGGGCCAGCTCCACACGGGTCAAGGAGGCCCCAGGTTTGAACTGCGAACCTCCCATGTGGTAGGCGGACGCCCTATCCATTGGGCCAAGTCCACTTCCCTTTAGGTTTTTGATCAATTGGAGTTAATTTTTGTATAAGGTGTGAGATAGGGGTCCTCTTTCTTTCTTTTGGCTATGGATATCCAGTTCTCCCAGCACCATTTGCTGAATAGACTGCTCTGCCAAGCTGGGTGGGTTTGACAAGCTTGTCAGAAATCCTTTGATCATAGATATGAGGGTCTATTTCTGAACCATCAATTAGGTTCCATTGGTCTATGTGTCTATCTTTATGCCAGTACCATGTTATTGGTAGTATGATTTAAAGTCTGGAAGTGAGAGTCCTCCAACTTCATTTTTCCTTTTTAATACATTTCTGGCTATTCAGGACCCCTTCCCTTCCAAATAAATTTGATAATGTGTTTTCCACTTGTTTAAAAATGCTGGTGGAATTTTTATCGGGATTGCATTTAATCTGTATATCAATTTAAGTAGAACTTTTTTTTAAAGATTTATTTATCCTCCCGCCCCCTCCTGTTGTCTGCTCTCTGTGTCCAATTGCTATGTGTTCTTCTATGTCTGTTTGTCTTCTCTTTAGGCAATACCGGGAACCAATACTGGGACCTTCTGGAATGGGAGAGAGGTGCTCAATGTCTTGTGCTCCCTGGCCTGCTGCATCTCGTATTATCTTTCCTTTGTGTCTCTTTTTGTTGTATCATCTTGCTATGCCAGCTCTCCGCTTGGGCCAGCTTGCTGTGCGGGCCAGCACTCTGCTCTGGCCGGCTGTCTGCGCAGGCCAGCTCTCCACTCAGGGCAGCTCGCCACATGGGCCAGCTCGCCTTCACCAGGAGGCCTCAGGAATCTAACCCTGGACCTCCCATATGGTAGATGGGAGCCCAATTACTTAATCTACATCTACTTCCCTAGAATTGATATCTTAATGATATTTAGTCTTCCAACCCATGAGCATGGAATGCTCTTCTAATTATTTAGGTCGTTTTAAATTTCTTTTAACAATGCATTGTAGTTTTCTGAATACAAGTGCTTTACATCCTTGGTTAAGGTTATTCCTAAATATTTGATTCTTTTAGTCGCTATTGTAAATGGAATTTTTTTCCAGACTTCCTCCTCAGATTGTGCATTACTAGTGTATAGAAACACCACTGATTTTTGCGTATTGATCTCGAATCCTGACATGCTACTGCACTCATTTATTAGCTTTAGAAACTTTGTTGTAGATTTTTCAGTACTTTCTAGGTACAGGATCATATCGTCTGTGAATAATGAAAGTTTAATTTCTTCCTTTCCAATTTGGATCCCTTTTATTTCTTTTTCTTCTGATTGCTCTAGCTAGACCCTCTTGCACTATATCAAACATTTTGACTATTTTTAAGCAGCTGTGTTTTATTATGTACCTGCTGTATACAAGGCATCCGATTAGGCCCTGGGAGGAATAAGCCAAAGTCTCTCCAGTGGAAGTAGAGTTCTGTTTATGTTCTAATCATGCCAGGAGCTCCAGGGTTCAATGCTGGGGAAGCAGAGACTGGGGAGCATCCACATTTTCCTCTTCTCTTTTAAACTAAGTATTTTATGAAATAATTTTCATAAAACACTGTGTACTGATGATAGACACCAACTTGGGGAAAGATTGGGCTGAGCATAGGATCATTTATTACATTCATTTCTCGGCAAATTAAAATATTTTATCATTTACTTTTGGCTACTGGTAGTTTGAATCAAAGCAAACCATGTTGCCCAAAACAACCTTTTTTAAAAAAATTATTTATTTATTTTTAAAAATTACATTAAAAAAATATGAGGTCCCATTCAACCCCACCGCCCCCACCCCTCACTCCCCCCACAGCAACACTCTCTCCCATCATCGTGACACATCCATTGCACCTGGTAAGTACATCTCTGAGCATCACTGCACCCCTAGTCAATGGTCCACATCATAGCCCACACTCTCCCACGTTCCATCCAGTGGGCCCTGGGGGGATCTACAGTGTCCCGTAGTTGTCCGTGAAGCACCACCCAGGACATCTCCTCGTCCCGAAAACCCCTCCACATCTCATCTCTTCCTCCCATTCCCCAAACCCAGCAGCCACCATGGCTACCCTTCCCACACCCATTCCACATTTTCTCTGTGGACATTGGATTGGTTGTGTCCATTGCACATCTATGTCAAGTGGGGGCTTAGATTCCACATGGATACTGGATGCACTCCTCCTGCTTTCCGTTGTAGACACTCTAGGCTCCATGGTGTGGTGGTTGACCTTCTTCAACTCGATGTTAGTTGAGTGGGGTAAGTCCAATAAATCAAAGTGTAGGAGCTGAAGTCTGTTGAGGCTCTGGGCCTGGGTGTCATATTATCAGTCCAGAGATTCAAATCCCCTAAATATATCTAAAATCCCGGCACCGACTACAATTCCATTGAAGTAGCATGCAAGTCTTGTGAAAAGAGATGCCCTCTGAGTCCAATTCCATCACGCAGAAACACCAGCTCCAAAGAAGGGCCATCTGCCATGACCATAGAACCCGTGGGTCTCTTTATCCCTCAAAAGAAGCAATACCTGGGGTTGTATCTACTTTATCTGTCTCTCAGCCTCTGCTCAGTTGTGCATAAGGGCATTCCTTCTGACAACCTCCAGACTCTTTTTTAGAGACTCATAGCCTTATATTCTCATTTCTCCTTTCCATTTCCCCCTTACATTAGGTCAAACAGCATTTTGAAGTCATGTTATTATATGTAGACAGGGATATTCTGCTGATCCGTGTTGAACCTTTAATTCAAGGTCCTTTTCTAGTTGCATCTTCAGCTGATATGTGGTAGTGATCCCTCGGTGCCAGGGAGGCTCATCCCCGGGTGTCATGTCCCACGCTGGGGGGAATGCACTGCATTTACATGCTGAGTTTGGCTGTGAGAGTGGCCACATTTGAGTAACATGAAGGTTGTCAGGAGGAAACTCCCAGGCACAGTGCTACTCTAGGCCTTATTTTTATTGCAGGTGTATAGGCTCAAAAGCATAGCTATAAGTATCAGGAGCCCACTGTTGGGCCCTCCTTCCTTCCTGGTTCTTGCCGTTGCACCTGGGGGACTGCCGCTGCTCCCCCAGGGTCCACGACAGTGACCTCCTGGCCAGGGGCCCAGTACCCCCCCCCCAGCTATTGCTTTTAATTGTTTCCACTATGAGTATATCTAGACATTACTATATACCCTGGGCATATGCCCTGTATAACTCCCTGTCAACCATATATATCCTGTCAATAACATCCTATATCAGTATTCCTCCGCTGCCATTGTTGAACCACTCTGTGATCCAAAATTTCCTGTAAAGTCAATCCCAACATAATGTCAGCTTCACAAGAGTCTTAGATCACCGAAATTCATATATACAATATACAGTACTTCCCCAGATTCACCATAAAACCTTTTCCCTTCCACAGCGATAATCTCTTAACTTGTTCATATCATATTTCCTGAAACTGATGTACAGATTCCGAGACAATAGCTTTCAAACAAGATGACATCTGTGCTTACTATGTGGTCCATACTTTAGGTTGTACAGTTTTCTAAATTTTTTAGTTATCCTATGTTTTGCCTTATGGTTTACATTATTAGTCTGTCATCCCCTATATGTTTTTGGAGTAATATTACATGTTTTATATTCATCTTCGTGTACTCTCACAAAACTCCTCTCTTGCCCCCATATTTACCTTGTTTCCATCCATTCCACATCCATTTTCCCCTCCCCTTGGGGCCCACAACGCCAGCCAATCTCCATTTCCCGAGAAGCCATGTCCAGAGATACTTGCAGCAGTATTCAGGGCCTGACTTTCTCAACTGCCCTAATGCCCTGGGAGCCATCCTTTCTCACTAGAGATACAATTCTCTCTATTTGACGGCATTAGTCCTCCCCAGGATGTGGGTCCACCCCAACTCTCACTTCTTGGGTCTCTTCCCAATGGTACAACCCACCTTGGCAAAATGAGCCTTCAGCTATTCGCCCAGAGTCCGTCCCGCATCAGACCATACCCCCTGAGCATCCTAAACAGGTAACCCTCCTACTTATACTTTGATACGATTTTCTCAACATTTTGTTCTCAACGAACACCTGACACTCTCCCATGTTCGTGTGTTGCCCCTCCCTCCCCCCAATTTTTGGACAATATTACCCCTCTGCCCATCCCCAGCCCCCCTCAAACCCACAAAGCCCCACCCGAAGGGAACCCCTGGCCCCCATTTTGTCCCTTCTTTGTGCTCATACTTACCGCCAGCTCATCACAGATTCCACCCCTCCAGACGTTAACTCACATCCTTCCTCCACCCCCCGATTTCCTG
This sequence comes from Dasypus novemcinctus, assembly GCF_030445035.2. Lineage (NCBI taxonomy): Eukaryota > Metazoa > Chordata > Mammalia > Cingulata > Dasypodidae > Dasypus > Dasypus novemcinctus. The sequence continues at coordinate 22,725,928 of NC_080704.1, read as the reverse complement.
TAAGCCTCTTTTCCGGTGTCTAGCTCTCTGAGGCAATTTGCTTATTTGATATCATTGAGGTCATGTAGTATTTGTCCTTCGATGCCTGGGTTGCTTCACTCAACATAAGATTCTCAAGGGTCATCCATGTTATCACGTGTGATTGTAGTGTATTTGTTCTTACAGCTGAGTAGTATTCCATTGTGTGAATATACCACATTTTATTGATCCACTCGTCTGTTGATGGACATTTGGATTGATTCCAACTTTTGGCGATAGTAAACAATGCTGCTATGCACGTTGGTGTACATATATCGGTTTGTGTCCTTGTTTTCAGTTCTGATGGGTATATACCCAGCAGTAGTATTGCTGGGTCATATGGCAAATCTATGGTTAGTTTTTTGAGAAACTGCCAAACTGTCCTCCAGAATGGTTGGATCCTTCTGCATTCCCACCAGCAGTGGATGAGTGTTCCCCTTTCTTCACATCCTCTCCAGCATTTGTATTCTTCTGTTTTTTTCATAGCTGCCAATCTTATGGGAGTAAGATGGTATTTCATTGTAGTTTTGATTTGCATTTCCCTGATAGCTAGAGATTTGGAGCATTTTTTCATGTGCTTTTTAGCCATTTGTATTTCTTCTTTGGAGAATTGTCTGTTTAAATCTTTTTCCCATTTTTTAAATGGGTTGTTTATCTTTTTGTTTTCAAGATTTATGAGTTCTTTATATATGCAAGTTATAAGCCTCTTATCAGATATATGGTTGCCAAATATTTTCTCCCATTGTGTGGGTTCCCTTTTTACTTTCTTGACAAACTCCTTTGAGGTGCAGAAGGCTTTAATTTTGAAGAAGTCCCATTTATCTATTTGTTCTTTTGCTGCTCGTGCTTTTGGTGTGAAATTCATGAAGCCATTTCCTATTACAAGGTCCTGCAGATGTTTCCCTACACTGCTTTCCAAGATCTTTATGGTCTTGGCTCTTATATTTAGGTCTTTGATCCATCTTGAGTTGATCTTTGTATAAGGTGTGAGATGGTAATCCTCTTTCATTCTTCTACATATAGCTATCCAGTTTTCCAGGCACCATTTGTTGAATAGGCCATTCTCTCCCAGTTGAGAGGGTTTGGTGGCTTTATCGAATATTATATGGCTATATACATGAGGTTCTATATCTGGACTTTCAATTCGATTCCATTGGTCTGTGTGTATCTCCTTATGCCAATACCATGCTGTTTTCACTACTGTAGCTTTGTAGTATGTTTTGAAGACAGGAAGTGTGATTCCTCCTATTTCGTTTTTCTTTTTCAATATGTCTTTGGCTATTCGGGGCCTCTTTCCTTTCCAAATAAATTTCATAGTTAGTTTTTCTAGTTCCTTAAAGAAGGCTGTGTTGATTTTTATTGGGATTGCATTGAATGTGTAGATCAGTTTTGGTAGGATAGACATCTTAATAATATTCAGTCTTCCTATCCATGAACAAGGAATATTCTTCCATTTATTTAGGTCTTCTTTGATTTCCTTGAACAGTCTTGTATAGTTCTCGGTGTATAAGTTTTTTACCTCTTTAGTTAAATTTATTCCTAAGTATTTGATTTTTTAATTTACTATTGTGAATGGTATTTGTTTCTTGATTTCCTCCTGATCTTGCTCATTATTGGTGTACAGAAATGCTACTGATTTTTGCGCATTGATCTTATAACCTGCGACTTTGCTGAACTCATTTATGAGTTCTAGAAGCTTTGTTGTAGATCTCTCAGGGTTTTCTATGTATAGGATCATGTCATCCTCAAATAATGAAATTTTGACTTCTTCCCTTCCAATTTGAATGCCTTTTATATCTGGTTCTTGCCTCAGTGCTCGTGCAAGTACTTCCAAGACAATGTTAAATAGGAGCGGAGACAATGGGCATCCTTGTCTTGTTCCTGAGTTTAGAGGAAAGGATTTCAGGATTTCGCCATTGTAAACAATGTTGGCTGTAGGTTTTTCATATATACTCTTTATCATGTTCAAGAAGTTTCCTTGTATTCCGATCTTTTGGAGTGTTTTTATCAAGAAGGGGTGCTGTATTTTGTCAAATGCCTTTTCTGCATCTATAGATATAATCATGTGATTTTTTTCCTTCAATCTGTTTATATGGTGTATCACATTAATTGATTTTCTTATGTTGAACCATCCTTGCATACCTGGAATAAATCCCACTTGGTCATGGTGTATAATTCGTTTAATGTGTTGTTGAATACGATTAGCAAGTATTTTGTTAAGTATTTTTGTGTCTAGGTTCATTAGAGAAATTGGTTTGTAATTTTCCTTTCTTGTGGTGTCTTTGTTTGGCTTTGGTACTAGGATAATGTTGGCCTCATAGAAGGAGTTCGGCAGTGTTCCTTCTGTTTCGATTTTTTGGAATAGTTTCAACAGGATTGGTGTTAGTTCTTTCCGGAATGTTTTGTAGAATTCACCTGTGAAGCCGTCTGGCCCTGGGCTCTTCTTAGTTGGGAGATTTTTAATGACTGATTCTATCTCTTTGCTTATGATTGGTTTGTTAAGATCCTCAATTTCTTCTTTCATCAATATGGGCTGCTTATGTGTTTCTAGGAATTTGTCCATTTCCTCTAAATTGTCATTTTTGTTGGAATATAGTTTTTCAAAGTATCCTCTTATGATAGTCTTTATTTCTGTGGGATCAGTGGTGATATCACCTTTCTCATTTCTTATTTTGTATATTTGCATCTTTTCTCTTTTTTTCTTTGTTAGTCTCACTAAAGGTTTGTCAATTTTGTTGATCTTCTCAAAAAACCAGCTCTTGGTCTTGTTTATTTTTTCAAGTGCTTTCTTATTTTCTATTTCATTTAGTTCTGCTCTTATCTTTGTTATTTCCTTCCTTCTTCTTCCTGTTGGGTTACTTTGTTGTTTTTCTAATTCCGTCAAAAGTGCAGTTCTTCAATTTTTGCTCTTCTTTTTTGATATGTGAATTTATGGCTATAAATTTTCCTCTCAGTACTGCTTTTGCTGCATCCCATAAATTTTTGTATGTTGTGTTATCATTATCATTTGATTCAAGGTAGTCATTGATTTCTTTTGAGATTTCCTCTTTGACCCACTGTTTTTCTAAGAGTGTGCTGTTTAATTTCCAAATTGTGGTGTGAAGTCTGGGCCTCCATCCCTTGCAAATTTCCAGCTTCACTCCACTGTGATCAGAGATATTGTTTTGTATGATTTCGATCTTTCTGAATTCATTAAGCCTTTCTTTGTGGCCTAGCATATGGTCTATCTTGGAGAGTGTTCCATGTGCGCTTGAGAAAAATGTATATCCTGCTGTGTTTGGGTGTAATGATCTATATATGTCTATTAGATCCACCTCTTCTAGTATACTGTTCAAATGTTTTGTTTCTTTAGTGATTCTCTTTTGAGATGTTCTGTCCAGATTTGATAGTGGTGTATTAAAATCCCCCACTATAATTGTAGATGGATCTATTTTTTCACTTAGTTTTTCCAGCGTTTGTCTTACGTATTTAGAGGCACCCTTGTTAGGAGCATAAATATTTATGATCGTTCGATCTTCTTGACAGATTGTCCCTTTCACTAAAATGTAGTATCTTCTTTGTCTCTCACAATTGTTTCGCATTTAAAGTCTATTTTGTCTGATATTAATATAGCTACTCCTGCCTTTTTTTGGTTGTTGTTTGCTTGTATGATTGTTTTCCAGCCATTCACTTTCAACCTCCATGATTCTCTGGGTCTAAGATGTGTCTCTTGTAGACAGCATATAGATGGGTCATATTTCCTTATCCAGTGTCCCAGTCTGAATCTTTTGATAGGTGAGTTTAGTCCATTGACATTCAGTGTTATTACGTTCAGAGAATTATTTGTGGTAGCCATATTTTGGTTGGATTTGTGTTTGTTATATTGTTTGTAATATTTTATTTTTCCCCTTCTATTTTTGTCTTTTTTGTTGCTCTTACACTCTCCTCCATCTCTGACTGTCCTGTGTTTTCCTTTCTTCCTGCAGAACTCCCTTAAGAATTTCTTGAAGGGGAGGTTTCTTGTTGATATACTCTTTCAGTTTCTGTTTATCTGTGAATATTTTCAACTCTCCATCATTTTTGAATGCTAGTTTAGCTGGATAGAGTATTCTTGGTTGGAAATTTTTTTCCTTTAGTACCTTGACTATATCATACCACTGCCTTCTTGCCTCCATCGTTTCAGATGAGAAATCAGCACTTAATCTTATGGAGCTTCCCTTGTATGTGATGGTTTTCTTTTCTCTTGCTGCTTTTAGAATTTTCTCTTTGTCTTGAGCTTTGGATAATTTGACAAGTATATGTCTTGGGGTGGGCCTATTGGGGTTTATGACCAGTGGAGTGTGCTGTGCTTCTTGGATATGTACATCTGTCTCTTTCAGTAGATTTGGGAAGTTTTCAGTCATTATTTCCTGCAACACTCCTTCTGACCCCATTCCCTTCTCTTCTCCTTCTGGAATGCCTATAATACGTATGTTTGAGCGTTTTGCATTATCATTCAGGTCCCTAAGTCCTATCTGGATTTTTTCTACCTTTTTATTGACCACTTCTACTATCTGTTTGATTTCCAATGTACTGTCTTTCACATCAGTAATTCTCTGCTCTGCCTCTTCTAGTCTGCTGATATTTGCTGCAAGTGTATTTTTGATTTCTTGAATTGTGGTGTTCATTTCCATCATATCTGTTATTTTTTTGCGCATGTCTGCAATTTCCCCTCCAAGTGTTGTCTTCATGTTGTTAACCTCTTTCATTACTTCATCAAATTTGTCGGTGATAAATGTTCTGAGATCTTTCATTGCTTGTGCGAAGATCTGCTCCCCTTCCTGATTTTTAGTTTGTTGATTGGATTCAGCCATGTTTTCCTGATTACTGGTTTGGTTTGTATATTTTTGTTGCTGTCTTGTCATCATTTCTTCTTGATGGGTTTAATCAGTTCCTTAGCTTCTTTGTCTAGTCTTGGAGATTAATTAGCTGTTGTTTTTGCGTAAGTGTTATATCTTCTCTTTGTCCCTGTGTTCTTCTTATTCCGATTTCTTATTGCTGGTTAAGTTCACTTTAAAGGAAAGTATTAGTGCTGGGGAAAGGGAATTGTGTAAGGAAGGAAAAAGTGTAAAGTATTATTGGTGATATATGTTAACAAAGCAACAATATGAGTTCTGGGAGGATGGAGGTTAGATCGTGTAAATTTTGTAGAGTTATAGTAGTAGGAAAGTACCTATAATGAGGTAGACGACTGAATATGGGAGGAATATGGTACGTACTAAGAAGCTATTGTTTTCGTAAGAGAGGGAAAGAGAAAAGAGAGGTAACAGTTTCAAGGGCGGATACCAGATGGAAAACTAAACAAAGGTATTAGAAATTAAGAGTTAGACACTTTGTGGGTCAAAGAAAGGGAGGTGGAATATAGGAGAGATAGCAGATGGTGGAGGATATCAAGTTGTAGGGGAAAGGGGATAGTGTAGATAGCCTAAATCTATTCACAGAGAAATGAGGCAGTGGAGGATGAGGAAACCCAGCAAATGTGAGGTGTTTCCTGCAGGACCTATTGTATTGTTAAGATAAAATAGAATAAGAAGAAGATCAGGAACAAGAAAGAGAGGAAAAAACAAACAAACAAACAAACAAAAACAAAAAACAAAAAAAAAAACACACACAAAGAACAGAAACCCCGCGGCCCTGCTCAGCCCCGCCCCCCTGGCCGCTGCCGCTCGGCGCTCGGCCCAGCTCCCTCCGCCACCTCGGCGCCAGACACCTCGGCTCCGCCTACCCAAGGAGGGAATCCTCCACACGTAGCTGGAATGTCCCTATATATTTCACAGACGGATCCTCTCTGTTACCTTCCCTCCAAATCGATGTCCAGACACCTCCGGACCAGCAAAAATCCCGAAACAGCCCGGTCCCAAAGAGTCTCCAACGCCGCCCAGCCGATTCCCCGCAGGAGCTAGTAACTGGGAAGTTCACTCAGCCGCCATCTTGCTCCCCTTATCCCCAAAACAACCTTGACAAAGAAAAGTAGTCAGGTTCTGCCTTAATGAATCTACTATTTGTTTTTATTTTTAAAATTTTTAATGTTTAATGTATTTTTATTTATTTTTAAAAGATACTTAGATTACATAAAATGTTACATAAAAAATACAAGGGATTTCCATATGCCCCACTCCCCACACCTCCCACTTTCCCCCATATTAACAGACTCTTTCATTAGTGTGGTACATTCACTGCAATTGATGAACACATTTTGGAGCCTTGCCACTCAGCATGCATTATAGTTTACATTGTAGTTTACCTCTCTCCCACTCCATTCTGTAGGTTATGGCAGGATATATAATGACCTGTATCTGTCACTGCAATGTCATTCAGGACAATTCCAAGTCCCAAAAATGCCCCCATATTACACCTCTTTTTCCCCTCCCTGCCTTCAACATCTCCACATCAATGATATAATTTCTTCCATTGCTAGAATCACAATAAATCTATAGTATAATACCAGTAAGTCCACTCTAGTCCATATTTTATTTCCCTATCCTGAGGATTCTGGGGTGGTGATGCCCCCACCACCTCTAATTGAGAGGGGGCTTCAATCCCATGTGGCTGATGGATAAGACTCTTTTGCTTGCAGTTGTAGACTCTCTCAGTTCCTTGGTGTGGAGGTTGTCCATCCTCACCTCCTTGTTAGATGTCCTGGGTGAATCCAATGAATTGGAGAGTAGGTGTTGCAACTCCACTGAGGCTCAGGGCCCAGCTAGTACATGGATAGCCCAGAGATTCATGTTTATTGGGCATATACCTACCAACTCCAGTGCCAGCTTAAGTTCAATAAAAGGGACAGAAGAGGCATGTGTAGAGAAGTCACATCTAAGTCTAACTGTCACATTCGGGAGCACAAACTCCAAAGTAGGGCCCACTGGCAAGGCACCAAACTCCGGAATTAGCTGCCATGACTATATGACCTGGGTGTCTCCAGAGCCCTCAGGAGCCTCATTATTTGGGGGTAGTATCTACTTTGACTGTCTCTGAGATCCTGCTGAGACATGCATAAGTGCGACCTCTCTGATGACCTCCTGACTCACTTTGAGGTCTCTTAGCCATATAAACTCATTTGTCTTTACCTTTTCCCCCTTTTATTCAAGGTCTTTTTCCAGTTGCATCACCAGCTGGTGCTTGGTAATAATCCCTTGGTGCACTAATTGTTTTTAGTGTTAAAAAGACATCAGATGGAGAGGCAGTGGCCACTGGAGGTTCTGAGGTCATGGAGAGGGAAAACAGACATTTTCAGGACTTGGGAATTATCCTGAATGACAGTGCAACGACAGAAATAGGCCATTATATATCTCACCATAACCTACAGAATTGTGTGGGAGAGAGTATAAACTACAATGTAAACTATAATCCATGCTTGGTGGCAGTGCTCCAAAATGTGTTCATCAATTGCCACACTAATGAATGATGTTGTTAATGTGGGTAAATGTGAGCCGTGTGGGGAGCAGGGCATATGGGAATCCCCTATTCCATTTTTGTAACATGTATGTAATCTAAGTATCTTTAAAAAAAAAAAAGACATCAGAGGTGGGGAGTGGGTGTAGCAAAATGTTTGAGCGCCTGCTTCCCATGTATGAGGTCACAGGTTCAATCCCCAGTACTTCCTAAAAATGTGTGAAACACTGTTGTCCAACAATAAACCAGGATTTTATTTTGCTGAGTTGTTCTAAAGAAAAAAAAAGAAAGACATCAGAGGACTTCATTCCTGGGAATGCTATATATATCTTTCTCCCTGCTGGATTTCATCTCCGTGTTGCTGAGGGGAGAACAAGCACCAGCAGGCCCTTTCTGTGGAATATTCTGATCACACTGTGCTCTTAGAACAAGACCTATCTTGCTTTTCCTTGTGTTCAGGTGCGTGCTTGGGGTGAGAGAAATAGCCCAAGCTCCTGTTTGGGGAGGAAGTTTTGGTTTTCGTTTGATGTCTAAAAACAGAAAAATGTGTGTTGTGATAGTAGAAATCGTATATCCATTTGAGCCTGGGAGGACTCCTTTTGACCTGGCTCTAGATAATTAAAGACCTGGCTGGAGAAGGCGTGGGCTTGGCCGGGAGGACATTAGCAGGGGCCATGTTGTTATAGAGCGCCCCCCCAGAAGCCTCTTCAGATATAGCCTCAGCCCCTTACAAGATGTGGTCTTGGAAAAAACAAGCCTTTCAGGCCCTCAGTTTCTCGATCAATAACACCTGCTTCTTGGAGTAGTATTAAGGATTAGAAAAAATGCATTCGAAGCACCCAGCAGGTTGCCTATCATGGTCAGAGCTGTTGAGTCATTATCATAGGCCTGGAAAAGACTGGCGAGTCTGCTCTGTGGCATCTTCAGTAAGCACAGAGGCCAGGCAACCACATTTCCTTTGGCCCACACAAATCTCCCTTGAGTATTTAGTCCAGTGAGGGCAAAAATGCCTGTGATATGGACGCCGACACCTCCCTGTCCCATCTGTCCCATGCCAGACTCAAGTTATTACCGTATCCTCTCCCATCCGATCTGGCAGTGGCCTGAATAGACTTCTGATGCCATGCTGCAGGTTGCCAGTACCAGTGGTTTCCACATTCCATCCTGGCAGTGTTTTGCTGGTGAGGTCGCAGTGGTGAGTTGTACACCGTTTTGCACCTGCCAATCCTCCATGGCAATTTCTTTTGAACATCCTATCTAAACATAAGCCTGACTGAACTGCACGCCCCCCCAAGCATTGCTCTGTTTTCACAGCTGCTAATATTTTCTACTGATGATCTCGATCTTTATTCATCCTTGTTCCTTTCTAGCTTCTACTTCAGCAGCATCTCCTTTAGTGTGGAAATCCCCAGAAGGTTTCTCAAAATGGCCTTGAAAGAGGCTAAGTACAGGTGGCTAAAAGAAGCTGTTTGTCCAGCTGGCAAATGTTTGCTGAGTGCCCACTGTGTGTCGTGCCTGTGATAGATAATGGGTCCAACACAGTCCTTGCTTTCAAAGAGCTTGGGCTGGTAGAGAGAACAAGTGGACAAGCCCATATGGGAAACACATAACTTCATTTTTCAGAGGAGGAAAGGAGGCCAAGAGAGCTGTTTGTTATATTACGTTTATTTTAAGTTGATGTTATGTAGCTACTGTGCACAACAAGATTCCTTTCTAGCAACATGAGGGTGCAGGCTTTGTTTGGGGACATGCCCCTTACTGGCTGGCACTTGGGCATCCACACGGAGGAACAGCCAGTAGTAGTGGGTGGTGGAGCAAGCTGTTGATGGCCTGCTCCACTGCTGTTCTTCCCCTTCTTGTGAAGCTTGGGTATTTGGGTAGACAGTGTGGCTTTAGCTGAGGAGATTTCCAAAGTAAATGTGGAAAATGGGGCCTGGCTTCTCCATGCAGCTTATAGCAAATTGCTAGAGGAAAGAGAAGATGAGAACTAAACTTCTGGGCACAAAGAAGCCAGACACCGATAATTTGGGAAAGTCCAGACTTCTGGAAAACAAGCCCCAGAGGATAGTGTCCCATTCGAGGACTTAACCAAACTTGGATTTTGTAAGTTAGGATCAGAAATGCAGTTATCCAGGAAGGAATTGTGGAAAGTCCTACTGTCTTGACAGCTTGTAACCTTGTTTTCTGTATGCTAAACTGACAAGCTTTTTGCAAGCTCTGTATGAGTGAAACCACTGTCAGCCTGGACTAAAAGGGACAGGGAGAGGAGAGGTTGAAGGAAAAACAGCTTCAAGAGGAAGGCCATGGAAGCTGAGGTCTGGAATTAAGACCTCTCCTTGGGCCTAGAGAGAGACCCCACCCATGTGTGCGGAAAGGGTGAGTTCGCCCCAGCCGTTCTCCAGTGATTGGGGAGAGTTAGGTTGCCACCCCACTGTTCTGAGGGGGTTGTGCCTGTATGCCAGAGATTAGAGAGAATGTTGCCACCACCTCCTTGTACTAAGGGGGTTGAGACTATACCCCAGAGACTGGGGAAAGTGTGGCCATCACCCCAGTGTTCTTGGAGGGTAAGCTCTGGAGCTCAGCTGTCACCTAGATGCTTCATGAGTGTAGAACCAAGAAAATGACCATTGGGCAAGTCTGTGGAAGGGGTGGGCCCCCTTGAGGCCCAGAGGAGAAAAAACCATCATTTTAAGGATGACTCTCAGACTTTGAAATCTAATGGAGCATCCCCTGCAGTTTTTCAGAACTGTTGGCAACCTGTGATGCCTGTTTCCCAGCCAGTCTCTCTTTATCAAAATGTAAATGTTTATCCTATGTCTGTCCCTCCTTTTATATTGGAAGCAGATAACTTGTTTTGTAAGTTTCACAGGTCTACAGCCAGAGGGAATTTCTGCTCCAAGACAAACTACATGCCTATAACTGATTTTTAAAAATATCCCTCCCCCACGGCTCCCTCGTCTGTTTGCTCATTATTTGCTCATTGTTTGTGTTCATTATCTGCTCATTGTTTTTGCTCGTTATTTTTGCTCATTGTCTACCTTTGTTTTATCTTTTAGGAGGCACTGGGATCTGAACCCAGGACCTCCTGGAGAAAGGCTCTCCAGTTTTGCCCACATCTGAGCTGCAAGGAGAGAAGCCCCTGAGAGGCTCGAAGAGCTGAGACCCAGGAAGAGATGAGTCATATGTCTGATAGCTTACAGCTGAACTTGGGAAGAAAGCAGTGGTGCTGCTGCTGAGACTGAGAGAAGAGGCCCAGTAAGAGACAAACCCTATGCCAGGTTTACCTGTAGCTGCAGAAAGGTGGAGACCTCAGCAGAGATCAGAAGCCTTCTTGCTTCCCCCTGTAGCAGCTGACTTTGGTGAGAAAGTATCTCTTATGGTGCCTTGAGTTGGACTTTTCAGGGCCTTGGAACTATAAGCTTTTACCTCAAATAGATCCCTTTTATAAAAGCCAACCCATTTCTGGTACTTTGTATTGGCAGCCCTTTGGCAAACTACAACAAGACAGTTGTGTCAGTCTCTGAGTCACTTCAAATCTAAGTTGTTCTTGGTAGACATGGTAGTTCCATTCCCCTCTGTCATGTATTCACTCACCTGGCCGCCCTTGCAGCCATGTGACTTGGTACTGACCAGGCAGACATAAGAGGAAGATCACTGGGGATGTTTCTGAGATCAGAGAAAAATGAGCATAAAGAGAGAGCTCCTTCCTCCCTATTTTGCTGTTTTGGCTCCTCCCTTCTGCTTTCTGTGAGAACGTAAGTCTTGGTACTGTGGCAGTGACACTGTGACTGAGGGAAACACTGAGGATGGCTGAAGTGGAAGAGCAGAAGAATCTTGGGTTCTGTATCCTACAACTGCTGAACTAACCCCAAGACTTCCTAAAGACCTCTTGCTAAATGAGATCACAAATGTCTCTGTGGTTTAAGCTTGGATGACTCAAAGTGTGGTCCATGGACTGGCAAAGTCATCACTAGAGAGTTTGTCAGAAATGCAAATTCATGGGTCCCACCCCAGCCCCACTGAATCGGAATCTTTGGGTGTGGGGCCCAGGAATCTCAAAGTATTTCTGATACAAATTCAAGTTTGAGAACCATTGTTCTGAGGGGTTTGGGCCTGTACATCAGAGATTTTAGGGAGAATGCTGCCAGCCGAGAGCATTCCTAAAACTGATCCCTTCATGTTCCATAAGGAAAGAGCTGCCATTTACCAGTCAGTTCTCCGTGTTACTACAAGGACCAGGTTTGTCTACACGGGCAGCCAGGTAGCTATGTTTGGATGATGCCCTTCCCGGGGGAGTGTCTGTGGAACTGGCCTGGGCTCTGCGGGGTCAGTTCCGGGGTCTGCAGGTACCTGTTTGAGCCCAGCCCACTCCTGGCCACTCCCTGGGGAGACTTAGAAAAATTTTGCTCTTGGAACTGTGAGAGGCAGGTGACCAAGTTAGGTATTACTTCCCCTAAAGAAAAGAATTCTTTTATTCAATAAGTAGAGTCTGATGAGGAAGAGACCAGAGTTAAGGGGCTCATAGATATGCAGATGGAATGATGTGAAGTTGCTCTGACAACAAATAGTGAGGGCCTGCTTTGGGCCAGGGGCTCTGTGCCGGGTATTGATAAATAAGATAAAAGGACATGGTGGAGCTGGACCTGCCAGCTGGTGATTAGGACTGTAATGCAGTAATGGGGGTGGGGGCATGGGGTGGTCTGAAAGGCCCCCTCCTGGGACAGTGCAGGGAAAGCTTCTTGGAGGAAGTAGCCACTCATCCTTCACCCCTCACAGTGCGTATGTGTGTGGCTGTCCCAGGCAGGGGGCACAGCTTGCTCAAAGGCCCAGAGGCTAGAGAGCCCCTGGCTCCTATGGCAGGAGGGCAGTGTCCTGGGAAATGGTTCTGTTTGAGCTGTCAGACACAGGGACACATTTGAGAAGCAGGCTGAGATGGAGACAGAAGGATGTTTACATGATTTATGAATGTGAACTGGGCTCTTAAATGCCTTAAACGGAAATAATTTATTTACAGCTTTTTATTACAGCCCGCTGAATGCTGCCGTGGCCTCAGCAGGCATGTCACGGACATTTCTTCCATCCCCTGCCCTGTCCTACCCTATTCCCTCTACGTTCTATGTTCTGCTGTCAGGTCATTCCTTGTGAACTTGGGGTGGGGGGGACTTGTCGACTATTTATCTGTGGCCTGCCTCAAGCCCCTTCACCTCCCCAAGCCTCCTTTTTCTGCCCCCCTCCCATGTGAACCCAAGCAGTATTTCTCGCACTTGGCTGATTCAAAGAACCATCTGGGCTTTTTGAAAATTCAGATTCTCAACCTCCTCCTGGGAGACGCTGGTTTGCCAGGTCTGAGGAAGAGCCTAAGAAACCTTGTTTTTAATTAACATTATTGAGATATAATTTGCACCTGTTTTACGTGTACAGATACATGTGCTTTGACAAATGTATATGCCCCAGTAACCACCACCACAGTTCATATATAGACCATTTCCATCATCCCACTTTTCAGACACTCCACCTTTCTCTCATCCGAGCTTCTAGCCCCAGGCAACTATCGATCTGTTTTCTATCATGACAGATTACTTCTGCCAGTTTTTAAAATATCCAATAAATGGAACATATAGAATGTACTCTAGGGAAGCAGACTTGGCCCAATGGATAGGGCATCTGCCTACCACATGGAAGGTCCAAGGTTCAAACCCCGGGCTTCCTTGACCTTCGTGGAGCTGGCCCATGTGCAGTGCTGATGAGCGCAAAGAGTGCCGTGCCACACAGGGGTGTCCCCCGCGTAGGGGAGCCCCACGCGCAAGGAATGCACCCTGTAAGGAGAGCTGCCCAGCGCGAAAGAAAGTGCAGCCTGCCCAGGAGTGGCACTGCACAAACTGAGAGCTGACACAGCAAGGTGATACAACAAAAAGAAACACAGATTCCCGGTGCCGCTGATAAGGATAGAAGTGGTCACAGAAGAACACAGTGAAGGGACACAGAGAGCAGACAACTGGGGGTGGGGTGTGGTAAGGGGAGAGAGAAAAAAATAGAATGTACTCTCTTCTGTCAGGCTTCTTCCACTCAGTATGTTCTTAATATTCGTCCGTGTTGCTGTATGGGTGTAAGTACCACATTTCTTTTTATTGCTGAGTAGCATTCCACTTTGGAACTATACCACAGTGTTTGTGCTGCCTTGCTGTTTTACCCATTCTTTTACTTGTGGACAGTTGGGTTGTTTCCAGTTTGGGGCAATTACAAAGATGCTCTGTGAACATTCATGTGCAGACATCTGTGTGGGCACATATTTTCATTTCTCCTGCGTATACATTTTTGGGATATATAGTAAGTGTGTGCTTTTACTTAAAAAAGAAACCGCCAGACTATTTTCCATATGGATGTACCATTTTGCGTTCTTACCAGCAGTAAATGTGAGTTCCAGTTGCTGGCATCCTCACCAGCGCTTGGTGTGGTCAGTTTTTTGTGGATTTATTTTATGTTTGCCATTCTAGTAGGTGTCAGCTACTACCTCGTTGTGATTTTACTTTGCATTTCCCTGATTGAAGATGGTGAACATCCTTTCGTGTGCTTATTGGAATGAGCACTATCTGTTCAAGTCTTTCGCCTGTTTTTTTGAGTTGTCTGTCTTATTGAGCTGTAAGTTGTTTTTTTTAACCTTTTTATTCACAAGTAAGGTTGGTCAATAGTTTGTTGTTTTTTGTTGTTGTTAGGTTAGGAGTGCTTTTTGTTTTCCTTAAGAATATTTTATGTATTCTAGATTCAATTTCTTTGTCAGATATCCATATTATGAATATATTCTCCCCATCTGGTCTGTCTTTTCATTTTTTAAATGGTGTCTTTTGAAGAGAAGAAGATTTCAATTTTGACACAGTCCAATTTATCACTTTTTTTCTTTTATAGTTTGAGCTTTTTGTGTTCAAAGAAATCCTTAGATTTCTATGCCAAGGCCATGAAGATTTTCTCCTGTTTTTCTTGAAGTTTTATAGATTTAGGTTTTACATTTCAGTTCATTTTGAGTTAATTTTTTTAAAAGATTTATTTATTCCCCCCCCCCACCACCCAGTTGTCTGCTCTCTGCATCCATTCACTGTGTGTTCTTCTGTGACTGCTTCTATTCTTATCAGCGGCACTGGGAATCTGTGTTTCTTTTTGTTGCGTCATCTTGTGTGTCAGCTCTCCATGTGTGCGGCGCCATTCCTGGGCAGGCTGCACTTTCTTTCGCGCTGGGTGGCTCTCCTTACAGGGCACACTCTTTGCGCGTGGGGCTCCCCTACACGGGGACACCCCTGCGTGGCAGGGCACTCCTTGCGCGCATCAGCACTGCACATGGGCCAGCTCCACACGGGTCAAGGAGGCCCGGGGTTTGAACCGCGGACCTCCCATGTGGTAGGCGGATGCCCTAACCACTGGGCCAAGTCCACTTCCTGAGTTAATTTTTTTTTATGTGGTGGAAGGTATGGGTTAAGGTTTTTCTTGCATTGGGCATTCAGTCGGTTCCAGCACCATTTGTAGAAAAGATTGTTCTTTCCCATTGAATGACCTTGACACCTTAGACTGTTCAATTGCTCAAATATGTGTGGGTCTGTTATTTCTGGATTCCCCATTCTGGTCTATTGCTCTGTGTGTCTATCTTTTTGCCTATACCACACTCTCTTGATTACAGGGCTGTATTTTTAATCAGTACCCCTAGGAGATTTTCATGATCATATCAGTTTAGGAAACACCAGACTAGTATTTCCCATTGGAACCTTCCAGCAATAACAGATTGCAGTCAGTTTGTAATCCACAGCTCATCCTTAATTTGTACGCTTGCTCCTTGTACTCAAAGTGGGGCCCACAGACCAGCAATGTCAGCATCACCTGGGAGCTCCTTAGAAATGCAGGACTTCCACCCAGGCCCAGACTGACTGGGGGTTCCTATCCAGTTAGTCTTTGAAAAGCCCTGTCCTGGTTGTCATACCCCTCAAGCAGTGGCTTTCCAACTTTCTGGTTCATGAATAACTCCACGATTTGAAACATGTAACAACATACATCTCTATATAGCTGAAACACATTTTTACAAAACCATGCTCTTCCCCTTACTATATTCATTCTTGCTTTTCTAGTGTCTTTTTCCTTTCCTATCCCCTCCTGCTCCACCCGCCCTCCCTCCTTTTCTTCTTATTACAGCTTTATTGAGGTGTGTTTTAGTTTGCTAAAAGTTGCTAGGAGCAATATAGTAGAAATAGGTTGGCTTTTGTAATGGGAATTGATTAGGTTAAAAGCATACCGTTCTGAGGTCATGGAAAGGACCAAATCAAGGCATCATCAGAGATGCTGTCTCACCAAACTGCAGCTGTGGGCGATTAGGGACATGGCAGCAGCATCTAAAGATGTGTTCTCTCCCACCTCAGCTGTGGGTGATCAGGCACATGGTAGGGTGCGCAGTGTTTGCCTTCTCCTCTAGGCTTACGTTTTCCCCCAAGCTCAGCTGTGGGCAGTCAGGCATATGACTCATCTGTCCCCTCTCCTCTGGACTGCCTCTCTTTCAGCCTCTGGAGGGGAGGAGCCCTCTTTCCATGCCTCTGTGCTCTGCTGATTCCAACCTCTGGCCTCAGGCACCTCTCTCTCAGCCTCTCGGGGTTTCTCTGTCTCTGTTGCCTTTTTCTGTGTATCTGCTGCTTTCAGTCCTCCATTTGTAAAGGACTCCAGCAAGAGGACCAAGACCCATCCTGAGTCACGCTTCACTGAAGCAATCCAATCAAAGCCTCTGATTCCAACCCAGTCAGAGAGCCCCACACCCACAGGATGGATAAGCTCCAAGAACATGATCTTTTCTGGGATCCACAAAAGCTTCAAACAACAAGGTGCAATTTATATACCACAAAATCCATCCATTTTAAGTGAACAATTTGAGTTTATAGAGTCATGCAGCAACCTCCAGGATCAGGTTTTAGAACACTTCCATTAGCCCACAAAGTTCCCTTGTGCCCCTTTGCAGGGCAGTCCTATACTGTTTATTTAAAATGCTGGTCGCTACCCACAGTTTGCAAAGATTCCCAGACTTGAGTTGGACCAGCCCTGCAGAAGTGCTCAGACTCAGCTAAAGTAGTTCTTTGTTGTGCCAGGAGTCCTGTGACATGACTTCCAAGCACAGAATAGTAACTTAATGTAAAACTTTTAGTGTACTTCTGTCACATAATAATGCATCATATACTTATAAGAGATTTAAAGTTGCTGAATCCATAAGTTAGAATAATCTTGGATTCTCTTAGATACTTGTATACTGATCTTCCATAGCAATATTATTCACAATAGTCAAAAGTTGGAAACAGCTCAAGTGTCCATCAGCAGGTGAATGGATAAACAAATGTGGTCTCTCCATACAATGGAATATTATTCCACCATAAAAAGGAATGAAATCCTGATACATGCTATAGCATGGGTGAACCTCAAAAACATCATGCTGAGTGAAATAAGCCAGACACAAAAGGACAAATATTGTATGATTTCACTTACGTGAAATATCCATAATAGGCAAATTTGTGGAGACAGAAAGAGATTAGAGGGTCCAGGGTCCAGGGACTGGGGGAGGGGAAATGGGGAGCTATTGCTTAACGGGTAGAGTTTCTGTTTGGGGTAATGAAAAAATTTTGATAATAGATGGTAGGGAGAGTAGTACAACATTGTGAATATAATTAATGCCACTGATTGTATAGTCTAAATAGTTAAAATGGCAAATTTTATGTTTTTTATATAAATATATATATATATATATAACCTGGGACCTCCCATGTGGGAAGTAGGTACCCAACAGCTTGAGCCACATGTGCTCCTCCTCCTTAAACTTCCAAGTGAATTTTTTTATATTTTCCTGAGTCTGGACTTGCTCTTGGTTGTGTTAGACCATGACAGTTTGCAGAGAAGAGAATTGATTTTAGGTATTTCTAAATATCTAAATATCTAATATCACGTGCATCTGGAATATTATAATTTCTTTTTTTTTAAGATTTATTTTATTTCTCTTCACCCCCTCATTGTTTGCACTTGCTGTGTTTCTTCATCTTCCTTGTTTCTTTAGGAGGCACTGGGAACTGAACCCCAGACCTCCGATGTGGGAGGGAGGCACCTAATAACTTGAGCCACCTCTATTCCCTGCTTTATTGTGTCTCTCATTATGTTTTTCTTCTTGTGTCTCTTGTTATGTCATCTTGTTGAGCCAGCTTGCTGTGCCTGCCTGTGGGACCAGCTTGCTGACTTCTTTAGGAGAAACCAGGAACCAAATCAGGGACCTCCCATGTGGTAGGTGGGAGCCCAATCACTTGAGCCACATCTACTTCCCATTTTGTAATTTCTGAAAATCGAGAGGGCTAGATTTGCTTTCTTGTCTGAGACAGGTTGTAAAAATTCTTTCCTAGAAAAATTTTAAAAATACAGAAAAGAAAAAAAAGTTCTTTCCTTAGATGAGTTAGAAGCCCAGAGTTGACTATGCATAGTTGGTGGTTTCTCTTGTCCATGTGGAATGTATTTTTCTCTGGAGTCAATGTCTGTACAGGTTGTGTAAGCCATGGGGCTGGCCCCCCAAATGTATCTGAAATGGGGGGATGTGATTTCTGTGGACCCACCTGTGTTGGGGTAGGGGCCAGCAGGAGGCAGGCTAGTATAGGATTGGGCACAGGGTGGGCCTCCTGGTGTGAGGGGCAGGGAGAGGAAAGGACATTGGGAAGAGGCCCCCGTGGCTGGGCAGGCCATGCCTCATGGCCCCCTGTATTTGAGGTGTCTAGCTTTTACATGGTCTCCACAGATATCTGTCTGCATAGAGTGAAGGTCTCAGAGGGAATCCACCAAAATGGCTGGTTTATCAGCTTGAATGATCACCTGGAAGAAAACTGAAGAAAGTGTCTACCCCATACCTCCTCTTTCTTTCTTACATTTGGTGACCATCTTGCCTATATATATGGTATACTTAGAGCCCTCATGCCTTGTGCTTAGCAGAGAAATTCAGTTGTTAAACCTCAGACAATTCAATACTGTGCTTGATGAAAGTGCTTCGTATATATTGATGAGTGAAATCTCTGGTTACCTTGGCAACAGAACGTCCTTCCTGTTACTATAAAAAGGGATGCAGTAGCTGCAGTTGTGAGGCAACCTATATTTTACCGATTCTTTATGGTGAAAAAGTACCCAGAGAGAAATGCCTTTTTTCCCATAACTTTGATCAAATACAGAAGACATCCATTTAGTGCCACTCTGATAAAATAAACCCAGTTTTCAAATGCTTATTGGTTCTTACAGGGATCAAAGCTGCTTTCATCTCTCTCTTCTCTCCCTCTTTCTTGGTGCCCACAGTAAGTAGGCAGGATATTGTTGGAAGAAACAATACGAATTGTTTTCATTAGCAGGGATTATGATTAAGGGGTGTGATTTCCATCAATGTCCTTAGGGGGGAGTTCTTTGCCCACACAGGCCATGGGAACGCAGATGGGGCGCACGCTTGCCGTCATCAGGGTGGCTTGTTGAAAGGGTGACGGGCCTTCTCGCTCCAGATCTGAGGCAGCTCAGTTGCCAAGGCCCATTGTGATTTCCCTGCACTGCATCCAGGAAGGAGGGATTTGGGGCGTTTGTGCTATTATGATTTTATAAAACTCTTACTATTGGTATTTGCATGTCTCCACAGCCCTACCTAGGGGAACAAATTATGCTTATTGATACCGTGGAGCACTTTTGAGAAGTTTATTGATTCTCTGTTTTTGAAGAAGAATTCTAAAAACAGGACAGATATTGCTAGATTATAATAAAGCTGCCCAAATGGGAACCATGTTTATTCTGTGCCTTATCCTTTTATAGTCTTTCTGGTTTGCTGTAGATTGACATGGCATGAACCAGGGTGTATAGAGTGTGCTTTAGGAGGTTTTTTTTCTATTGTACATGGGGTGTAGCTTATTGGAGTAGGATTTCTCAACCTCAGCACTATTGATATTTGGGGAAAGATAATTTTCCTTTGTCGAGGCTGTCCTGTACAATGAGGGATATTTAACAGTCCCTGGACTCTACCCACTAGATGCCAGTAACAACCCCCCCCCCCAGAGTTGTGACAACCAAAAATGTCTCCAGATATAGTCACATGTCCCCTGGGGGACAAAATTGCCCCGAGTTGAGAACCACTATATTAGACTATAAGGATTGTGTAGTATGGCCATTTTAAAAGGTCAGCTGTAATAGAAATGTATGTAGTGGCCTTTAAGTGCACCAGTTTGGCTAATTTAAAATAATCTGGTGAATTCAAGACCTGATGGCCGTGATGTGCTAGCATGCTTAAATGGCAACAGCATATTCTTTGATGAAGGGTTTTGCTGGTGAAAGGCAACCTGCAAGATTTGAAAGTTCATGCACCATCAGTTTTTTTTTTCTCCCTACAATGAAAAAGAAGGAAAGAAGCAGTGACAGCCACAACAGTTGAGATGCTCGGGTTCAGACCTAACTGCGATGTGCAAAAGAGCTTTTCTTCTTTGTTGCTTATGAAAGGCTGGGACCTTTTCTGTGAAATAGCTAAAGGAGAAGCCTGCATATGTCCATGGACTTTGGCTCTTCACCTTTCAAGTCCTTGCTGTTTCACTTTTCAATATCTTTCCCAGAAACAAATATTGAGATCTACTTTTTACCTTTTCTCTCATTGGTGTCATAATCTGTGATCATATTATTTCCAAAATAAACTTGACCAATGGCAGCAATAAGTAGAACTTTAAGATATATACCTTTTGATTTTCCCAAGAGGATTTTAGCAGAAATGGGATGGGTGTGTATTGGAGGGGGTAGGAGGGTTTGTGGGGTGTAAATAGAATCAACAAGCTAGGAATATCTGCAAGGTTGTTTATTTTTTTATTTTTTAGGTGGTACCAGCGATTGAACCCTGGACCGCATACATGAGAAGCAGTCTCTCAACCACTGAGCTACAGCTGCTCCCCAATGAGAGTTGGTTTTTTTATTTGTTTTTAGGCAGTGCAAGGGATCGAACCTGGCACCTCATACGTGGGAAGCAGGCAGTCAACCATTTGAGCTACATCTGCTCCCCTGCAACATTGTTTAAAAAGCAGGCCACAGGCCCGTGGGTGTAGCTCAGTGGTTGAGTGCCTGCTTCCCATATATAATGTCCTGGGTTCAGTCCCCGGTGTCATCAGAAAAAAAAAAAAGCAGGCCAGACTGCCCCTGCCTTTTTTGATTTGTTGAGTGAGGACACACACTTTGCTCTGGTCTTGCGGTTTTATTTGTGCCAGGCAACAGTTTTCTGTCTTATGGTGTCAAGGTGCCCTTGAAGATCTTCCTTGTTTAATAATTATGTTGTAGCTGGGCCGAAGATGCAAGAAACACAGGCAAGGGGGCACCCTCTGGACATGCTTTTCAGGGAGAAAAGAACAGGGGTTGCAGCTTTTAAAATCATTCTTACTATATCTCAAAATTGTTTGCAGTACAAAAGGTGATTTTGTTTTCTGGTCCCTTTATTTCCCCACTGTATTTTTTTTTAGACCTAAGGCATCCTCTTGGAGTTAGGCCAGCTGGTGGGTGAAGCAGGCCGCAGCCCTGCACTGATGATATGGATATGTGTCAGTGATCCCCCGACCAGCTGGAGTAACTGGAGCCTCCATAAGCCGAGACTGGAATGGAGGGGCCCAGAGTAGGGAGGGGAGGATGGTTCACTTGGTGGCATGGTTTGAGTTGCTCAGCTGTAGTTGAAGTTCAGGTCCGGCACTGGCTGAGATGGCAAAGGGGCTGAGATGGCCAGTGTGGTAAGAAGGGGTTGCCCCTGGGGCAGGAGCCGAAGATTCCTGCCAACTCTGTAACCATGAGGACAGAGGACAAGTGACCAGTTCATGCTGTCGGTGATCTTCCCCATTTCCACTTGGGGGTTGCTGGGGCCACTGGGATTAGAACCCAGGCGGCCTGGCTCCAAATCCCTGGTTACCAGAGGTGCTGGACGCAGCCGTCTTTTCTGTACTTGCTGGGAAGGGAAGAGTGTTTCAAGGATCATTGTGCCTGCACAGTTGCATCGAAGGAGATTCCTCTCTGTGCCCAGCACGGCCCCTGCCAAAACCCTGTGCGTTAGGCCCCCTCCATCCCGCACAGACCCCAAGGCCAAGTTCCCTTCCCGTGGTAGGAGCATTTGCTGTTGGAAATCGAGGAAGCTGTGCATGTGGTATGATATTGAAACCACTCATATTTGTATTTTATTTATTACAGAAAACATATGAATCCAGGTGAATCCTGACCCTCCCTGCCCCAGGTCTCAGTAGATACTTCCTCAGTTGAGTTTGTTTTTCTAGCCTTTGCCTCCCCACCCCCCCCACTGCCCTGCTGGTTTTTTTGCTGTCTGTGTCCATTCACTGTGTGATCTTCTGTATCTGTTTCTCTTTTGGTCTTAATTTTTCTCCTCTAGGATTCACTGGGATTCGATCCTGGTGACCTCTGATATGGAGAGGGGTTCCCTGTCACTTGTGCCACCTCAGTTCCTGGTTTCTTTGCGCCTCACCTTGACTGTCCCCTTTGTCTCTCTTTTGTTGCACCATCATCTTGCTGCATGACTCACTTGTGTAGGCACTGGCTCACCACATGGGCTCTGGCTCGCCACGCAGGCACACTTTTTAGCAGGAGGCCCCAGGGATCAAACCTGGGTCCTCCCATATGGTAGGCAGAAGCCCGATCACTTGAGCCACATCTGCTTCCCGCCTTTTCCTTCTTTTACTACCTTTGACTTTGTTTATCTCACCTTCTAAGCAAATTACCAGCCCTACAGAACCAGAATTAGAGTGGAAACTCTGACCTCTTGGGAAGATGGGGGAGAGGGGCTTCCTGGGGGAATTTTGTGGAATTCTTGAGAAGACTGAACTGTGGCATTTATGATTCCGTGCCTGGGGCTCGGAGGGCGTCAGCTTGTCTTGTCTGTGTTTTCATCTGTCATCAGGGGAAGGAAGCCGGCTTTAAATACCACTGCCTGCGAAGCATTTTCACAAGGCCCCTGGGAAGTACGCAGATAAAGGTAGGAATACTCCTGTTTTACGAAAAGGAGCCTGAGACTGAGGTGTTCAGGGATTCACCCACGTTCTCTCGGCCAAGATATGGTGGGACAGGCAAGCGCATGGGGCCCTGAAGAAACCTCCAGGATGGAGCCGTCTGCGTGAATGGGAGAGTGCTCCAGTGGAAACAGGTTTACTGGTGGCTGTGAAAAGAGCCAGGCAATTGGGACCTTTGTAGCTCGGATCTGGTGTGGGCTGGAGACAGTTAGAGGCACGGGAAACACAGGTTAGCCGTGACCCTGGAAGATAACCGTTGGCAAGGAGGGCTTCAGGATCAAGGAGCCAGTTTATTCGACCTCCTCACCTCCCTGTCCCGCCGGCAGCGGCCTGGCTTGGCATGGTGCTGTGTAAGCACGCACTCCCGGCCCTGTGTCTCTGCAGGTGACTTCCATTTCCGCGTGGCCCAGAGCTGGCCCATCTTCTTGCAGCGGACACAGACCTGTCTCCCACGGTGCCCTTGGAGTCTGTGCCCCCCACCTCTTCCTGCAGCCACGGTGAAGATGTGGTTACCTGGGAGATCCAGGGTTATTCTGGGCACTAAAGACATATGATGGGTTAGTTACTGCTGGATTTTTGCCTTTTCTATCATCGCTGTTTTTAAAATAGGTATAATTTACATATACTAAAATGTACGCTTTTTCCCTTAAACTTTTCACTTTGAAATTCTTTCAAATTTTTGGGACTGTTGCAAAAATAATACTAACCCTATAACCCCATAAAGAGAACTCCCCACCCACCCATCCAGGCACTCAGAGCCACCAACTTTTAACATTTTGCCACATTTGCTATATCATTCTGTCTGTTAATCTATCTGTCCATCCTTCCATGTAGCTATTTTTCTATTTTCTAAACATTTGAGGGTAGGTTGTGTACACCATGCTCCTTGAACACTTAAATCTTCCATGTAAAAATGCACACATTTTAAATGTCCAATTGGCTGAGTTTGACAAATGTACACACTGCCTTGGCCCAGGCACCCATCATTAGTACAGTCGTCCTCTTTCGGGGCCCAGCCTTCCAGGGCCCAAGGTAGAAGGCAGTCCCTGGGGCACCAAGGCTCGGAGGGTGGCCTGCTGAAGGCCTGGGGCAGGCTGGAGACATTGCTGATTTGAAGGTAAGGTTTTAAGGTCAGAGGGGATCTGGGACTACTAGTAGACAATGACTGCTAGACTGCACTAGTAGCCGTGGTGGTGGTGGGGGGGCTGGTAATAATGGTATTGATGAAAGGCGGTACTTTCTAAGTGCTTAATATGTACTAGCATTTTATCTACCTTCCCACTGAAGGACCATATCTAAACCAACAATGATGATGCCATTAGCTAGCATTTATTAGATGTTTAACATGTGCTAAGAGCCTGGCATATATTCTCCTATAAGCGTCACATTCTTCTGTGGCATAAGTGCTGTTATGATGCCTATTTAACAGATGAGAAAACTGAGGCTTGGCGAGGTTACGAAGCTTCCCCAGAGGTCAACACTGTCACTGCGCCCCGGCAGAGCCCGCTCCTTACCACCCTCTTCCGTGCATCCTAGGAAGAATCGCCAGCAGTTTCTGCGTCCCTCGGCTCCTAGGTCAGAGCTCTTTCCTTCAGGCAGTCTTCCCTCTCAGTATTGCACTGCTGCGCATCAGCTTGGGAGTCAGCCAGACTGGGCTGGAATCCAGGCTTCACAGACTTACGACTTTGGACAGAGTTCTTAACCTCTCTTGAGTCTCTATTTCCCCATCTGTAAAGTGGGGGTACGGCCCACCTCCAGGGATTATTGTGACCATTAAATAATGTTTGTAGAGCATAATGCCTGGCAAGAAGGATGTACTTAATAAATGGTGCCTTTAGAAAAGGGCAGTCTAGCCCAAGAATATGTGCACCATTTGCAAAACTGGGCGTGGCTGAATTTTATAACTCGGCACATTCTCTTTGGGTTCTGGAGAGCTTATTGGCAGATATAGTTGCTAGCACAGGGATTCCTGGGACTGCTGATGACATGTGTATGAATATAATTAGGGCAATTTACTATTAAAATGAATAGCATCACATATACTACTTCCCTAATTAGTGTTTATGAAATGTCATCTACGTGTTCTTTCTTTAGTAAGAAATTATTTATAATCCTGCTAAAGGACAGGATCCCACTTTTACCAGTTTACTGGTAGGGGCATGTGTCTACATGTGTAGACAGAAACAAACAAGCTAGGAATGATGGGTTACTGATTCCCCTTGTAGAAGATGAGAAATCAAGAAAACATACAGGGAAGTGAATGTGGCTCGAGCAATTGGGCTCCTGTCTACCATATAGGAGGTCCAGGGTTCGATGCCTAGAGCCTCCTGGTGAAAGCAAGCTGGCCTGTGTGGCGAGCTGGCCTACATGGAGTGCTGCCTTGCCCAGGAGTGCTGCCCCTCGCAGGAGTGCTAGCCTATGTGGAGAGCTGGTGCAGCAAGATGACGAAACAAAAAGAGACACAGAGGAGATACAATAAGAGACGCAGCAGATCAGGGAGCTGAGGTGACACTAGAGAATGATCACCTCTCTCCCACTCTGGAAGGTCCCAGGATTGGTTCCCAGAGCCACCTAATGAGAATATAAGCAGACACAGAAGAACACACAGTAAATGGACACAGAGAGCAGACAATGGAGGGAGGGGGGAGAAATAAATAAATCTTAAAAAAAAAAGAGAGAGAACATACACCTGTACCTAATATAATTTTTAGGGGGGAATAAATGCTTGCCCTGGAGTTACCCTGACAGTATTGTAATACACTATATCTTATCATTCCCTTTAGGAAAGTTAGCATTATTTGTTTTCAGGCATGTGTGCAGAAGACTTCAGTAGTGGAAGAGGGAAAGGAACAAATAGAAACATGTACAATAGATTAGCAGAGAATAGCTAAATTTGTTGAGCTCCTACTATGTGCTGGATACAGTTAAGCATTGTATATGATCTCTCATTTAATCCTCACAGTAAGATAGGTATTTACCCTTATCTCCATTTTATAGAAGACAAGCCTTGGAGAAATTGTTACGGGACTTTGCTGTTTTGCCTTCTTCCAGTAACCCTATACAGATAATTTTGTGGCAGCCTGGAGATGATTCTGTGGCAGGTTTCAGGGTGGAAAGATATCCATTCTCGTTGTTTGACCTTGATGTCAAAGAGTGCTGTGTTCTTCTGGATTGTTTCTACTTCACCCAATTCTACTTTTTTTTTTTAAGCCATTCTTTTAGCTGTGCAAAATGTGATTTAAGGAAATAATTTAGGAACCATTTAAGTCATTTAGTAATGCTCTTATTAAGCCTGCATTTCTTTGGATAATGTAATTCAGTTAGCTGTTTTAGGAGAAACCTCTGTGAATTTAGTAAGCGTATTTTTAGAAAACACAGAGGCAGAGATTTTTGTATATTCCTAAAGTGATCTTCAAAGTACTCTCCTTATTTCTTTTTCAAGACATTTTGGCATCTGTATACATGTTTTCTTTTTTTTTCAGGAGGTACCAGGGATTGAACCCAGGACCTTGTACATGCTAAGCAGGTGCTGAGCCACTGAGCTTCACTCACTCTTTAAATGGGTTTTTTCCCCCTCCCTCCATTGTCTGCTCTCTCTGTCCATTCGCTGTGTGTTCTTCTGTGTCTGCTTATATTCTCATTAGGTGGCTCTGGGAACTGATCCTGGAACTTTCCAGAGTGGGAGAGAGGTGATCATTCTCTTGTGCCATCTCAGCTCCCTGGTCTGCTGCGTCTCTTATCATGTGTCTCTTTTTGTTGCATCATCTTGTTGCGCCAGCTCTCCACATAGGACAGCACTCCTGTGAGGGGCAGCACTCCTGGGTGGGGCAGCACTCCACGTGGGCCAGCTTGCCACACAGGCCAGCTTGCCTTTGCCAGGAGGCCCTGGACCTCCTATATGGTAGACAGGAGCCCAATTGCTTGAGCCACATCCGCTTCCCTGTATATGTGTTTTAAAGTGTATTATTTTTTTTTGGAGGTACCAGACCTGGGGATTGAACCCAGGACCTCGTATATGGGAAACCAGTGCTCAACCACTAAGCCACATCAGCTCCTTTGAGTTGATTTTTTTCGTTTGCTTGTTTTTTGTTTTTAGGAGGTACCAGGATCCTAATCTGGGGCCTCCTATGTGGGAAGCAGGTGCTCAAACACTTAAGCCACATTTATTCCTTTAAAGTGTATTCTGATACTTGGGTGTCTACACCTTCATCCCAGTAGTCAGTACCAGTTGAACTTTAATGCTAGTTCTAGGTCTGCTTCATTAAAAAGTGTAAGTGACATTGCCCTTGAAAGAGGCATGTTGGAAACAATGAATTGGGTGGTAATAGTGACTTTTCTTACCATCCAAGAGAGAATTTAAGCCAATTGGGAAGATTATAGCAGGAGAGAAATGGATTAGACTGGTAGTTCTCAAAGGTGTGGTCCCCCAGCCAGCAGCATCTGCCTCTCAGACCCCACCCCATGAAATCAGAAACTCTGGGGGTGAGGACCAGCTTTCTGTTTCTAAAATTTGAGAATCATTGGATTAGACACTGCCTCATCCCACCCCTCGCCCCCACCCCCGAAATCTCAAGAGTTGTTAAGCTGCTGAGGAAAGAGCATCTTCCTGAGACACAAATTACAAGTTGAAGTTACCCGATTTGGCTCTTGTCAGAGACAGAAAATGCAATAAATGTCAACTGAGGATTCTTTGCAAACTTATGATTTCCCAGAAATCAGTTTTTGCTTAGGTATTTGTATCGGAAAGAAATACCCCAAATAAGTATCAGAACCCCACGTGATCATCAAAGTGATAGAGTTCAGCAGTCAAAAGAGATAAAAGCATTTCAGTTCTTTACTGGAGACTACCAGAATGTCAGAGGATAGAATTCCTAACCCACAGCTCTTTGCCTATTCCCTGGCTCCCAGTAGCACACACCCCGTTGTACCTTCCAAGAGTCTCTCACGACCTTCTTTGCACCTGACTCCCAGCCAGAATTCTTCCCATCCACAAGTAGTCCAGCATGGCTCCTGGCTTCCTTGTTCCTTAGCTTGCTTTCACTTTCTTCTCTCTTGTCCTGTGCTCCTTTTCTAAGGTTGATTAATTAAAACTGTTTCACCTTTTTACAGTCCTGAAACTCTTGTGCCTATAATCTCCATCTGCATAACAAAAGGCTGAGAACGGCTCCACCATGTTAGAGGGGCAGAATGGAGGAAGCTGAGAGGACAGAGTTCTCTTTCTGGTGGAGGAGAGGGATGGGTCAATGCCATCCCTCTGGCTGGCATCAAGTGGAGGTCTGAACAGGGCCTCTGAGAGCTCTTCCACCCAAGAGTCTATGGTTTGGGATTTTGACAGTGCTAACCATACATTAAATTACTTCTCAGGGTTTTCTCTTTTGTGCATCATGTACCGGTATGATAAAGCCCTGACTTTAAGCGTTATGGCTTGATTTATTGATGGGTTGATGTATTGATGCTCTCAGAGTGCCTTTAATGGATATGAATTTCATTTTGAAGAAAAGTTAGATAGTCAGACAGGGATATTTTGTAACTGTTAGTGCTTTGGGGCTTCATCACTGCATTGCATGAAAGCAGTCATCCCAAGGTTTGGGTGAAGGCTGGCAGGACACACTGGCAATTGAGATTTAGCACTGCACTGAAAGAAATGGAAAGGGAAAGCTTGGTGACCCTATAGGATTTTAATTGGTTTTAAACTTTTAGTTGAAAACAATGAGGCAGGAATATGTGTTTTCTGAATAAAAACATATACCCCCATGCAAAGGTGAAAAATGTTCTAGGTGTGCTGGTCAATTGATTTTCACCTCCCACTGACAGGATTCAAGGTCTGTGAGATTTTAGGTATTTTCTAGTATAATTTTGCATACACCCTTACCCCTCCCTGGAATTCCCACTTTGTTGTCCTTCCTTGATCAGAATCTGAACCCTCCTGCCCTTCCCCCAGGAAAGCAACAAAATCTAGGCAAAATCATTGGCTTAAGTGTCAGAGGAATAATTAAAACACTCCCACTTAATGTGATATTGGGTGGGTTACCTGACTTTTAAAAAAAGATTTTATTTATTTATTTCTCCCTTCTCCCTCCATTGTCTGCTCTCTGTGTCCATTCGCTGTGTTCTTCCGTGTCTGCTTTTTTTTGTATTGTCATTAGGCAGCTCTGAGGAACCGATCCTGGGACCTTCCAGAGTGGGAAAGAGGTGATCATTCTCTTGCGCCACCTTATCTTCCTGATCTGCTGCGTCTCTTCTTGTCTCTCCTCTGTGTCTCTTTTTGTTGCATCATTTTGCTGTGCCAGCTCTCCACGTGGGCCAGCACTCTTGCGTGAGGTAGTACTTGATGCAGGCCAGCACTCCATGCAGGCCAGCATTCCACAGAGGCCAGCACTCCATGTGGGCCAGCTCGCCACATGGGCGAGCCCTGGGCATTGAACCTTGGGCCTCCTATATGGTAGAGGGGAGCCCACATCTGCTTCCCTTCCTGACTTTTTGTTGTCTCCATTTCTTTAATCTTGACATAACCCCCTGGGGCAATTTGAAATTATTTTATGAATACCAAAAGGAAATATAATATTTGTAAACTAATCTATTCCTCTGGGTGTGATACCTTTTGATTGCATTAAATTCAGTTGAGGGGCCTTTGATTAGATTACTTGATAAGATCATTTAGGGCTTTTGATTGGGCTGTGCCAGTGAGTCTCCACCCCCTTGCTGGGTCTGATGTAAATGGAAATACAGAGAAAGATTCACTCAGACACAGGAAAAGGAAGCTACCATGTTTGATCCTGCCACATGAGAGAAGCTTACAGGCACAAAACCTCAAGAGGATGGGACAATGGAACACCTCAAAAGGAGATGGTAAGCCTGAAGGGAAGGCTGAGACCTTGGCAGAGGTTGGAAGCCATCTTACTTCACCACATGGCAACACCCTGGGATCAATAGTAGCTGACTTTGGTGAGAAAGCGTCTCTGATGGTACCTCGGTTTAAACTTTTCACAGCCTTGGAATTGTAAACTTTTACCCCAAATATATCCCCCCCCCCTTTTTTTTTTAAAGATTTGTTTTATTTCTCTCTTCTTCCCTGTCCACCCCCCCCCCCCAGTTGTCTACTCTCTGTGTCCATTCACTGTGTGTTCTTCTGTGTCTGCTTGCATTCTTGTCAGCGGCACTGGGAATCTGTGTCTCTCTTTGTTACCTCATCTTGCTGTGTCAGCTCTCCGTGTGTGCAGCGCCACTCCTGGGCAGGCTGCACTTTTTTCGCATTGGGCAGCTCTTGTAGCAGGATGCAATCCTTGTGCGTGGGGCTCCCCTACGCTGGGGACACGCCTGCATGGCATGGCACTCCTTGCACGCATAAGCACTGTGCCTGGGCCAGCTCATCACACGGGTCAGGAGGCCCTGGGTTTGAACCCTGGACCTTCCATGTGGTAGGCAGATACTCTATCTGTTGAGCCAAATCCACTTCCCCAAAATATACTCCTTTATAAAAGCCATCCCATTTCTGGTACTTTGCATTGGCAGCCCTTTGGCAAACACATATCCCCCACCCACCCAAATAAATAATGGCCACTAATGTTTAACGAGCATTTATTATGTGGAAAGTTCTTTACGTGTACCATTTCATTAATCATCACAACAACTGTTTATCACAATCCATTTATCATTTATTGGCAAATTTTTTCATCTCCCTCCTTTTTATTTTTTAAACAAACAGCAGGTTCACTTATTTTTCTTCCAACTACCAGCATTTACTGTGCTCCCTAGTTTAACAAAATGTAATAACAGAACACTTGGGATTGTGTGGCAAAGATGCTGTGCAGGAATATATATCTTTTGGAAAAAAAAAAAACAAATGAACCACATACATTTGCATTCTATGAAAAATGCTTTGTTATAACCAGATATATCATCTACATATTTGGGTGGAAAAAAATTAGTGAACTCAGAGAGTGGGAAGAGGGACACAGATGAGGTTAGGGACCCTCTTTAAGGTGCTTTTTTTTGGTTTGTTTGAAAAAACTTAAAAATGGAAATATAATTCACATGACATAACATTCACCCTTTACAAGTATAAAATTAAGTAGTTTTTAGTACATTCACAATGTCATGCAATGATCACCACTCTAATTCCTGAACAGTTCCATCACCCCAAAAAGAAATCGCTTACCTTTTGGCAGTCCTTCCCAATTCCCCCCTGTCCCCATCCCCTTCATTCTTTCTTGTGGTTGAATGATATTCCAGTATATGAATGTGCTGCGTTTTATTTATCCATTCGGTAGTTGATGGACATTTCCACTTTTTTGGCTGTTATGAATAATGCTGCTATAAACATTCATATGCAAGTTCCCCTTCTTTTTCACAGATACCAGCCTTTTATTGAGGGGTACCCTCCCCGGGAAATAAGAGTGAAGGGAAAGGGGGTATGAGCCAGGGAATCAAGGCGAGGAAGTAAAAAGTGAGTTAGCAAGCTGACCACAGCCTTGCAAGCAAACACAGCTGGAGTTTGGACCTACAGGGCATGTCCAGGGAGACTGTGTGAAATCCCTCTAACTTGGAAAAGTTCACTGGGAGAGAGAAGGGTGAGCAATTCACCCATTGTCTCCTTCCTGTCCCTCACTGGTCCAGGTGCATGCCATGGGGCCTTGAGGCCTTTGTCCTTCTGATCGTGTTTCCTGGCTGTTCTGGATTGTCTCTGGTGAAGCCTGAGCCTGCTCGGGTCCAGCCTGGCTATCATGGATGCACAGGGGTTTCTTTGTCAGTCAGTGCCCTGTCCAGGATTTCCTCTGTCTGGGGCAGTGGCGGCAGCAGCTTCCAGGGCGTGTATCTGAGGGAACTGCATTAGCCAATACTGGAGCCATTGTGACTGAGAAGCACGGCAAGTGGCCGAGACCCCAGAGCTCAAGGAGCAGATGGGACAGAGCCATCTACGGTGGTACTTCGGCTGGGCCCAGTAAGCTGCTCGGTGCTGGGAGGGGTGTGTGTTTGCTTTTAGTTGATTGGTCAGTTAGTCTTCTGGGTTTATTGCTGTTTAACAAATTATCCCAAAACTCCATGGATAAGACACCATCTTGTTTCTCATGGTTTTGTGTGTTGACCAGGCGTAGCTGGGTGACTCTCGCTTGAGGTCTCCCCTGAGGTGGCAGCCAGAGGCAGCAGTGGTTGGAGGGCCAAGATGGCTCCCTCCCCAA
Source organism: Dasypus novemcinctus (assembly GCF_030445035.2). Lineage (NCBI taxonomy): Eukaryota > Metazoa > Chordata > Mammalia > Cingulata > Dasypodidae > Dasypus > Dasypus novemcinctus. The sequence goes on along the minus strand of NC_080704.1, from coordinate 22,694,274 downwards.
GCTGGCAGTTGATGCTAGCTGTTGGCTGGGAATTCCGCGGTGGCTGCTGACTTTGAATTCTTACAGCATGGCCATGAGTTCCAAGGGGCAAGTCCCCAGGATGTGCTCTCCAGAAGAGCACTCCATCCGCTCTTTTTTTTTTTTTAAGATTTATTTATTTAATTCCACCCCCTCCCCTGGTTGTCTGTTCTCTGTGTCTATTTGCTGCGTCTTGTTTCTTTGTCCGCTTCTGTTGTCATCAGTGGCACGGGAAGTGTGGGCGGTGCCATTCCTGGGCAGGCTGCACTTTCCTTCGCGCTGGGCGGCTCTCCCTACAGGGTGCACTCCCTGCGCGTGGGGCTCCCCTACGTGGGGGACACCCCTGTGTGGCACGGCACTCCTGCGCGCATCAGCACTGCGCATGGGCCAGCTCCACACGGGTCAAGGAGGCCCGGGGTTTGAACCGCGAACCTCCCATGTGGTAGACGGACACCCCAACCACTGGGCCAAGTTCGTTTCCCAACTCCATCCACTTTTTAAGTATGAGGAGACCTAGGCTTAGAAAGTTTTAAGTGGTCAGGCCATGCAGCCAGCATGTCACAAGATTGTGGGAAGTACGGACACTTGTGTCTTCACATCCCCTAAGGCCTGGCATGCAGTAGGTGCTCAGTACATATTACTGTTCCCTGTTCATGAGCTCAGAGCATCTTTTGGGTTCTTAGTATGAAGTACTGTATTAGGCCCTTTGGGGTCTATGAGAACAAATGGAACCTAAGCCCTACCCTTAAGAAGATTTTATCTTGATAGGTCCCCTGGAAAGGGGGCAAGTGAGAGAGGGCTGCAGGAGGGTGGAGCTTCCTGTGCTTCAAACAAACACTTAATGGGAAGCAGACTTGGCCCAGTGGTTAGGGCGTCCGTCTACCACATGGGAGGTCCGTGGTTCAAACCCCGGGCCTCCTTGACCCGTGTGGAGCTGGCCCATGCGCAGTGCTGATGTGCACAAGGAGTGCCGTGCCATGCAGGGTGTCCCTCGCATAGGGGAGCCCCACACGCAAGGAGTGCACCCCGTAAGGAGAGCCGCCCAGCGCGAAAGAAAGTGCAGCCTGCCTAAGAATGGTGCCACACACACAGAGAGCTGACACAGCAAGATGATGCAACAAAAAGAAACACAAATTCCTGGTGCCGCTGATAAGGATAGAAGGCGTCACAGAAGAACACAGGGAGTGGACACAGGGAGCAGACAACTGGGGGAGGAGGGAAAATGGGGAGAAATAAATAAATCTAAAAAAACAAACACTTAAGGATGGTGAAGGGGGGAGAGAAGGACCCCAGTGCAAAGCGAGGAGTGGAAAGGGCTGAAAGAGGCAGAGGATTGATGGAATATAGAGGAAAGAGCCATTTTCACTTCAGTGTGTACGTGTATGCATGTGTGTGTCTGTATGTGTGTGAGCATGTTTGTGTGTGGCCACGGGAAGCAGTAGGGGAAGCCGCCTTCCTGTCTTCTAATCCCCTCCAAAAACTCTAGCAGGTTAATGGGTAAAAAGATGCTGCCAAATGGTAGTTGTTTTAGTAGACACTTCCGGTTCATTTAGCAGATATTTGAGTACTTCCCATGTACGAGGTGCTAGGCTTTGGAGATCAGACAAGAGCTTATAGGGTGTAGCAGTTTGATATGTTTATGAATTCCAAAAATAGATACTGGATTATGTTTGTAATCTAGTCTGTACCTGGGCGTGATTAAGTTATGATTAGAGCTTTGATTGGGCCACATCATTAGGGCATTAAGTGGGTGGGGACTCACAGATAAAAGGCATGGCAAAGGACAGAGTGGAGAGTTTTTTGATGTTGGAGTTTGATGCTGAAGCCTTAAGCTTGAGTCCCAGGAAGTAAGCACAGAGAGGGAAGAGATGCAGGCCCCAGGAAGAGAGGAACCCTGAACCCAGAGAGAAACAAGACCCTGGACGGGAGGAACCCAGGAAGCCTGAACCCTCGCAGACGTCGGCAGCCATCTTGCTCTAACACATGAAAATAGACTTTGGTGAGGGAAGTAACTTATGCTTTATGGCCTGGTATCTGTAAGCTCCTACCCCAAATAAATACCCTTTATAAAAACCAACCAATTTCTGGTATTTTGCATCAGCGCCCCTTTGACTAATACAGAGGGCAAGGGGCAAGCGAACCAGCTCAGACTGTAGCACCAGAGGCAGTAACCACCTGTGGCAAGAGGAAATACAGTGGGAGAGGGGTGGGGGATGGGTATGTGTTCTTTCATTCCTTCTGTAGACCCCACAGCGTGCCGGGCTCTGGATGTGCAGAGAGGAGCCAAAGGGAGCCCTTGGCCTAGGACAGCGATTCTCAAAGTGCAGACCTGGGACCAACGGCATCCACCTCCTCGGGTAGCAAGTTAGAAAGGTCACTTCTCGGGTTCACTCCAGACCTGCTGACTCGGGCGCTGGGAGCAGGGCCCAGCAACCTGTGTTTTCCCAAGCCCTGTGGGTGATTCTGATGTGCTTGGGTAGGAGAACCTCAATCCTGGCCTCACACCAAATCACCTGGGGCCCAGGCCACGCCCAGACCAATAAGTGAGAATCTGGGGGAGGGAAACCCAGTCATCTGTCCTCTTTAAAGCTCCCCCAGCAGATTCCACTGTGTAGCCAAGGTTGAGAACAGGTGGTCTGGGAGACGTGGGTAAAAGACCATCACAATCCCCTGTATGAAGAGCTACACTAGAGGCAGGAATGAATCAGTGCCTGTGAGGTCACGGTGGGGGGTGGGGACCAGTTCCCCGAAGGAATGGTGGTGGGAGGGGGCTCTCTTGGACTTCCTGTTTGATGTGCTTTTGGTTCCTAGTTCCCTTTCCTTTTTTTAGACATTGCAGCCTCATGGATGAAAGCCTGATTGAGAAGGTTATTTTAAAATTCATTTAATGCAATTAATTTTTAAAAGTCAAACACAGCTGGCTTCCCCTGAAAACTATTTTGATGATGGTTCTTACCAGTACCATGAATAATTGACTCATATCAGCTCGTTAATATTCTAGTATGAGAGTGCTTCGGACTAATAAAATTCATTTTTAAATTAGTTTTTAAAAATGCGTCACTGCAGCCCAAGGATAATGGGAAGTTATTCATAGTAAGAGCAAATCAGTGAAGTATGAGATTTTACACTGTTCTGTTACCATAAAATAGTTGTTTGACTCGTAAAGATCCCTATTTTATTTACCTTTCCTGTAGGGCTGACTTGCCCAGGTAAAGGCCTCAGCTTCAGTGGGGCCTGCTTACCTCAGTGCGGTTGCCCTGGGAAGCGTTACTGACTCAATAATGGGGCAGGGGTGCCCCTGCTTCCACTCTGTCTTTGGGTCCCTCCCAGGGCGTCACACTTGGGCCACAGATTGTGTGTGTATCTGGGTGTTTGTTTGTTTTTTTAACTTTTTATTTTGAGATCATTGTAGATTCCCATGCAGTTCTAAGAAATCCTATAGAGAGAGTCCATGTACCCTTTACCCAGTTTGCAATGCTCTAGACATTGATCTTGTAAGATCATCATCAGGATATTGACATTGCTATAGTCAAGATATTTTTTATTTTTTATTTTTTTTATTTTTTATTGACTTTGTAATAATATTACATTAAAAAAAATATATATATATGAGGTCCCATTCAACCCCACCCCCCCACCCCACCTCTCCCCCCCCAGCAACACTCATTCCCATCATCAAGACACATCCATTGCATTTGGTAAGTACATCTTTGGGCACCTCTGCACCTCATGGTCAATGGTCCACATCATGGCCCATACTCTCCCCCATTCCATCCAGTGGGCCCTGTGAGGATTTACAATGTCCGGTGATTGCCCCTGAAGCACCATCCAGGGCAGCTCCATGTCCCAAAGACGCCTCCACCTCTCATCTCTTCCTGCCTTTCCCCATACCCATCAGCCACCATGTCCACTTTTCCCAATCCAATGCCACCTTTTCTATGTGGACATTGGATTGGTTGTGTCCATTGCACCTCTATGTCAAGAGGAGGCTCAGATTCCACATGGATGCTGGATGCAATCCTCCCACTTTCAGTTGTAATCACTCTAGGCTCCATGGTGTGGTGGTTGTCCTTCTTCAACTCCATCTTAGCTGAGTGTGGTGAGTCCAATGAATCAGATTGTAGGTGCTGGAGTCTGTTGAGGCTCAGGACCTGGCTATCACATTGTCTGTCCAGAGATTCAAATCCCCTATAGTCAAGATAAAGGATAGTTCCATCCCCACCGGGACCTCGTGCTGTCCTTTCATAGCCCACTTCCCTCCTGCCCCTCTTTCCTAAACCCTGTAGCCACTGATCTGTTCTTATGGGCCCAAAGAGAAAATTGGGTCCCTGGTTAAAAAAAAAAGATGATAAATGTACCTATATAATGCAAAGTGCATGGGACAAAGGCCGATTGGGGAGTCAAAACTAAACTCTAGGATTAGGAACCAGAGAAAAAGGCAACTTCCTTTTGGAACAAAATTCGGCTTTGCCTCTGAGGATGCCATGTCAGGAGAGCATCCCAACTTCTCTCGGGTCTTTGAATCTGGTTGAAATCTGGCTGTCTTGTGGCAGTGGTAAAAACCGCTCATGTCTATGGCTCCTGGCAAATTATTTTGTGCTCTGTCCCTTCGTCATCTCAGGATAAAGGGCACCAAGGGTCAGAAGGTGGAAGCTGGAGACCTGTGAGTTAATCATTTGACTCCTCTTCAAATGTATGTTCTGGAAATGTTTGCTTGACAAGAATGAATGAATGAGTGAATGAATGGGCTGCTGCTGTGTGGAGCAAGGGAGAAGGCCCTACCTCAGCCTTCCTTGCCTGGCCCCAATTCATCCCTGAATGAACTGTGAGATCTTCCTTAGCCACATGGGCCCCAGAGCAGCTAAGGGAGAGAATCACAAGAGCCTGGCTTCACTTTCAGTGCCCGCTGCTGCGGGAGCCATTGAGCACTTGAAATATGCCTAGTGTGACCGAAGAACCGGGTTTTATATGTTATCAATTGCTGTAAATTTAAAGAGCCACATGTATGGGCAGCACAGATGGCTCCAGGTTACCCAGGTTGGGCTGTTCAGTGGGGCCAGAGTTGAATTGCCTAGCACCAGCAAGGAAAGGCCTAGGGTTGCCTTCCCCACCTAGCATCAGCCTCTCAAAAAAAAAATCTTTTGAGCAAACATTTCCAAAACCTCAGTGTGAAGAGGCGTCAAATAATTAGGCTGCCTGGGCAGTCAACACATCTGTGTCTAGCCCGGGCCAGCGCTTGGCTCACAGTAGCACTGAATATTTCTTTAATGAGGTAGATAGCTCGCTTTTGCCCACCGAATGTGCAGGCTCACTCCTGGATCCAGGATGGGATTTGTTCCTTGCGAGCATCACTGGGTCATAGCGTTTGTTCACAGGCAGTAGGATAAAGGTGTTAAATTGTCTGATTTGGTAGGGGAGCCCCAGAGAAAGGCAGGAATGAAGAGCGGGGGTCCTGAAATCCCATTCCTGGGTTGGAATCTGGTTTCTCCACTTTCTGACTGTGTGACCTGGAGCAGGTTACTTAACCTCTTTCTGCCTCTGTTTCTGCACCTATAAGTTGAGGCTCATAATAGCGTCATCATCGGGGTTGTTGGCCCAAGTAAATTCAAGTGTGGCCCATAGTGACTGCTTAATTGTCACCTCTTTTTATGGTGCTGCTGCTGCTGACTGATTTTGAGCTTGATGATGATGAAGGTTTTCAGAAAAGATCATTTGACGGTGTGACTCTGGGCTGTGCCCACAAGGGGGCAGCTGAAAATCATGCATGCAGATGGAACAAACAGCCTTCTCTCTGTAAAACCTCACCGTAAGGTGGCTAGTTGGAAATAAATGTACTTGGCCCTCTTTTTTCCTCCCTCTCTTAGATTTTCTTGCTTTCCTTTTTCTGAAGAAAGCTTTCTGTGGTTCTCAGGCTACACCTCATATATGGGGCAGGCCCATGACAGCTAGAGGGTGATGTGGACAATCCAGAGTGAGGTTCGTGGCCTGCCTGGGCAGAGGAGATGGTGCGGGTGGTGATGCAAACATCTGTCCAGATGACATAGGGCTTTTCTTTGTAGCTTGTCACACAGAGTGCTTATTAATCATAATACTGAGGTAGACACCAGAACCTGAGAGTGTTTAGAGAAGAGAGCAAGGGCATTTGATCTCGCAGCTCCCCTGCCCCTCAGCACACTGTGGGCCTCGGGGCACTGGAGAGAGCTGGGCAGACCCACAGACGAGGAAGGCATCCCAGTCCCTCCATAACCTGGGGAGCTGCAGCTTGAGAACTCGAAGGGAAAGAAGGTTCCATGAACCACGTATGAGTGCAGAGCATCCCGGGGTCTGGAGAATGGTGGGGTCTTGCAGGTGGGTGGAGCTTAAATTTGGGGGTGAGGTAGAAGAAGGTGGTTCAGGTGAAGGGGCTGTCTGAGCGGGGCGGTGCCTGGGGAAAAAGAGTAGCACAGAGGTCAAGTTGGGAAGAGAGCAGTTGGGCCTTTAGACTCAACGGCATTATGTTGCTGGCCGGAGCATAACAATTAAAAGTTGGCTAAAAACAAACATGGAAAATGGCACCTGTAGCCTGGACTTATCTTCCAGTTATTTCTCTCTTGAGCTTTAATCTCCCTGATACATCACCAAGGCTATGAAATCACACGCATATGGAGACTTGTGACAGTTCCATATTTGCCATGCCCATATTCCCACTGCCTGCACTGCAGTGCAAGGCTCACCGTCCCTCCCCTGTGTGGCTGCAGGAGTGCCCCCGGGAGGAGTGCAGGTTACCATGGCAGCAAAACAGACTAGAGAGTCAGATTGCTTGCGTACGTGCTGACAGCCGAGGAGGGGGGGCACATGCGCTGCCAGAGCGAACGTGGTTCCCCTGATGCTAAAGCCGAGTTCTCTCGAATGTGGTGCTTAAACGTTATGGAGATGGTAATCATGATTGCCAACTGTACGAGAGTACAGTAAATTCTCTGTAATCCCAAAACTACCACAAAGGTAATTTGATCTTTGATTTACAAAGTCCTTAGGGTCCTGCAGGGGTGGGGTGGAGCTGGAGAGCCCCTGGGACACTTCCAGGACCTTTGGGGAAAGAGCTGTCATTTTTTTCATCTTATTTAGGAGAGCTATTACAGATATTTAAATGACAAATGAACAGGAGTATGTTATAGTCCTGTCGTCTTTGTGATTCTAAAATGACAAGATTGACTTTGGAGCAAGCTTAGCTGACTGGAAATTGAACCTGAGGGTTGTATTGTAAGGTGGTCACCTGAGGAACCCGTATGTGTCCTTCAGCAGCTGGCTTCTTTTGGAAATTAAAATGGTCGGTATCCGTGGAATATTTGAGACAAGATCTTGTCCACCTTTGTGTTTCTGCCTCAAGCCTGGAAGCCTAGTGGGCTTCTTTTTTTTTTTTTTAAGATTTATTTTTGTTTATTTCTCTCCCCTTTCCCCTTTCCCCTTCGCCCCCCCCCCATTGTCTGCTTTCTTTTTTTTTTTATTTCTCTCCCCTTCCCCCCCCACCCCAGTTGTCTGTTCTCTGTCCATTTGCTCTGTGTTGTTCTTTGTCCGCTTCTGTTGTTGTCACCGGCATGGGAATCTGTGTTTCCTTTTGTTGCGTCATCTTGCTGTGTCAGTCCTCCGTGTGTGCAGCGCCATTCTTGGGCAGGCTGCACTTTCTTTCGCGCTAGGCGGCTCTCCTTACGGGGCGCACTCCTTGTGTGTGGGGCTCCCCTATGCGGGGGACACCCCTGCATGGCAGGGTACTCCTTGTGCGCATCAGCACTGCGCATGGGCCAGCTCCACATGGGTCAAGGAGGCCTGGGGTTTGAACCGCGGACCTCCCATGTGGTAGACGGACGCCCTAACCACTGGGCCAAGTCCGCTTCCCCCTAGTGGGCTTCTTTACACACTGCCTGTTTGCTTTCTGACCCTTCCAGGGCCAGGCCGGAAGGCGAGCAGGTTAGGGATGGGCTTGGGCCTCCATGGCCAGCAGAGAGGCCCTCCGAACCCAGTTAGGTGGGGAGTGATAGATGAAGCAACAGTGATGGACCAGACTGGGTGCCTGCCCAGCTACCTCTGGCCCTCTGCAGATATGCAGCTTTGCTCTGAAGAGCTCTTTTATCATATTTTCTTTCTTATAGGCATGGATGGATTTCTAAAATCCGATGAGAGACAAAGACTAGCCAAAGAAAGACGAGAAGAAAGAGAAAAATGCCTGGGTAAGTTGTGCGCTCTAGATGTTTGGGTCCAAGGGAGTGGAGAAGTGGCCGGGTCTTTTTTTTGGTGGTTGCCTCACCATTCAATATACCACACATTGATAGCTGTCAGCATTTGCAACTAAACAAATATCTCAAAGAGCTTTATCATAATGATGATGCCTACCAATGGGAAGTTGTACAGAGCTGGCAGTACTCAGCACTGGCTGCATATCCGAATTATCTGTAGTAATTTTTCTTTTGTTCACCCGTACCCACAATGAAAGAGATTTTTAGAACTCTAGATGATTGGAGTCCACTCATCTTTTTTTTGAAGATCCACAGATAGGGACTTTTATGAATGAAGAGAACTAAAATGATTGCTAGATGTACGCAAAGAATTTGGGGTGAACCTTACCGTGCAACTGGCACATTCACAAATATTACTTCACAGAATTCTCAGAACAGTTCATTCCCTCGTTTAGCGAACACTGAACCTCTTGTATTCTAGGCACTAGGCCAGGGGCTGGGGGCCTGATAGTGAAGAAAGAAAAATAGTCCGTGCCCACAGCCTGGGGAAGCCCCAGTGCCCTAAGGGGTCTGCCGCAGGGGCTCACTTACCATCTCTCCTGGGTGTCTGGATGGGCCCGTCTTGGGAGGATCGAGAAAATTGGCACTAAAACCACTTTTCTGTGTTAGGAGAGAAACTCCTGTTGAAAAAGGCTGTCTTATTTCTAGCAGGTGTATAGACAGAAGTATGGTATGTTTGCCATGGGGTGGTTTCCCCGTGGAACTAAGACAAATGAGGTAAAAAGAGGAGTTTTCAAGTCTTTCTGGTGACTTTCAAGCTAAAGCTCCATCTTGGGTTCCTGGTGAGAGAGAGGTGTTCCCTCTAATTTTTGATGTGCCCTGTGCTCTCCCAGTGCCTGGTTTCTATGAGGACTATTGGATATCCCTCCCTTCCCCTTATTCCCTCCCCCCTCTCACCCTCCCACCCCTCTACCACATAATTTTCTCTAAGATAAACTCCTAAAAGGGAATATGTTGGTAGGAACATTTTTAGGGCTTTTGATATACATTTCCAAATCATTCTCCAGAAAACTTGGCCCAATTCGTAGTAAGTATAGTCTCACTCCTCTGCCTAAGCTCCTTCAGTGACACCCTGTTGACCTCAGGATAAAATCCAAACTCAGGCTGGGGCCTGCGAGCAGTGGTGTACTGGTAAATGTTGAACAACCAGCTCTCCTGGGAGCAGCAAAGCCCTGATGCCTGTGGTATAAATACCAAAGACACATGCCAGTTTTAGGCTATTCACAGTGTAACAAGCAGCTCACATATTTCCTGGGCTTTCAGTGGTCAGCTCTGGCAAGGCTGCAGCACACCCTAACCTCTGGGGCTGCACCCCCTTCTAGCCCCCATATCCTTGCTCCAGTCCTTACTTAAATATTCACAAGGTCACAGTTCCCTGTGTCCTGGGTGCTTTCTTGCTTCAGGCCTGTGCACTCACTGTGCTGTTCACCTCCAGGCACCTCCTTCCTTGACTGGTTGGTTCAGGCATTGCCTCCTTTGGGGAGCCCTTCCCTGACTTGGCCAGGTTGAGTGAAGGGCCCTTAGTAGATGTCTCGAGAGGAAGGTCATCTCACATGTGCTGGACCCCATGGCCTAGCTCAGTGTCTGGTGCATGGTTGAAACACAGTGGCAGGTGCTTTTGAATGAATGTACACTTGCAGCTGTCATTTATCCTAAGCTAGGGTACAGCTTAGCTGCTGGGCCTTGGTCTGACTTAACGATGGCCATCACAATACTAGCTCCTACGTGTGGGGGCGCTTAGCGTGCTCTTGCCGTGCTTGGTTGCAGTCTGTCTTCACAACCCCACTTCACAGAGGAGTACACTGAGGCACAGAGATTGCATGCTTGGCCTGGCCAGGGTCACCCCACCAGCAGCAGAGGTGCTCGTCTGCCATCTCCAGATCCTTATCCCACCAGGCTCTGAGGTGCCCGGGGGCCCCACTCTGTGTCTGTGTTTGGACCATAATCCCAATGGTGCAGGCGCCCAGGTCATGACACCTCTCTTCTGCTCTCCTTTCTCCAGCTGCACGGGAGCAGCAGATCCTGGAGAAACAGAAAAGAGCCAAGCTCCAGTATGAAAAGCAAATTGAGGAGCGATGGCGAAAACTGGAGGAGCAGCGCCAGCGGGAAGACCAGAAGAGGGCAGCCGTGGAAGAGAAGAGGAAGCAGAAGCTCCGGGAGGAGGAGGTGAGGCCCCTGGAGCGGGCCTGAGCCCTCTTGGAGGCTCCCACTGGGTTTGGTGGTCTGGGGTGGGAGAGCTGCTCTGGAACCTTCTCCCCGGTGGCTCTCCATGCTTTCTTTTCACAGCATGAATGCCGTACAGCGGAAGCAGCACCAGAATCAGAACAAAGGGGCTTGTCCACTCAACTCTGGTGTTAATATGTTGTGTGTCCCTGGGCAAGCCCGTTGGCCTCTCTGGGCCTCAGTTTGCTTGTCTCTAAAGTGAGGAGGCTGGATGTGGTGGCCTCCAAGGCCTCTTCCAGACCTAACCTTCTCTGACTCTAAATTAAGGAGGGGCCTGTTGATAGGGGCTCAGTGCTGTATAGCTGGGGGTCACAGCTGGCAGTCCAGGCCTCTCGGGCAGACACAGGCTGGAGAGAGAATACCGTGATCCCACTGCTGAAAAATCGAGGGGTGTGTCTTCAAACACAAAGATGCTAGTGTATTTAAATTTTAATGCAACTCCTTGCTTTAACCATCCTTTCTTACCAGTTACCTTTTAAAAAAGAAATGGTATTTAATTACCCTTATGGGGTCCTTTATTACTAAATTTGGGAAGTAAATTTAGAAAGCACATTTGGGGTTTTCTTAACGAGTGTATTTGAAGGATGTAATCATAGCCTTGTATCAGGTGATGCTCATTTTTTATTCATAAGGTAGAATGAGTCATCTTTGAGCATGAACAACATATTCATTCCTATAGGATCCAAAGACATTTATATAAATCACTGGCTAGCTTTACCCTTTCTTCTTTTTTTGATTTAAAACACACATCCAAAAGAAAATAAAAACACACACATACGTCCACACACACACAGAGGCACCCATACATATAATTAGACGCATCTTTGCCCAAGAAGCAGCCATTTAAATGGGGGTCTCTGTGTTCCTTTTATTGAGTTAGGGTCTACGCCAGAGTTTTAGCCTGTTGCTGGCAATAGCCGGACAGCTGTGGCTTCACCTGTTCCAGGTTCAAACATCAGCTCTCCCACCTAGCAGTTGGCAACCAAGGGCAAATCCCATAACCTTTCGAACTCTGTCTCCTTAGCCCAAATCAGAAAATGCCACCACTTGCTTCCCAGGGTTGTCATGGTGCCCAGGAAAGGCCTTTGCACAGAGAAATGGCCAAAAAATATGAGGTTCCCTTCAGTTTCCCCAGCTGACCTTGACTGCAGTAAAGTTGAGACGGAGCTCCCGAGCTCCGGAAGTCATTACGGCATAGGGTCTGTAGACTAAGAAGAATGCCAGCGTGTGATAGGCTGTTTCAGCAACATGGGACATGTGCCTCCTCTCTACACCTGTCCATGTTTGCTGTGAGTCATGGGATTCACCCATTTTCTTCCCATCCTCCAATACTTGGTGACTTAGACCTTGTCCATTTCCTCCCTTGTCTCTTGATTTTGATTCCTGACATCCTATAGGACTGCTGATTCAAGGAGAAAGCTTGTCACTGCTGCTTCCAGGAAGGAGCTCTGTGAAATCACATTAGACATTTCCCAAGCCTCTGTCACAGAGGTCTGCCTTTGAGGCACTCTCTGCCTATACTTTTTCTTTATGGAACATTAGTGCCAGAGGCATTTTAAATTTAGCAGTCACCTCTCCTTCTCCCTCTCCCTCCTTCAGATGAAGGACTGTCATCCCAGAGAATGGCCGTTCCCCATGCAGCTGATAATTTGGCGTCCAGAGAATTTTCTGTTTGCTTTGTATGCTCCCTTGCCCAGCTGTTGTAAGCACAGATATAAGCTGTGCTTGTTCCCCTCCCCTCCGCTCCCCTCCCCTCCTGCCCAGGCATAGCAGGGCGGGGCCGAGAGCTGGGCCTGCTGTGGTTGTGTAGCAACCCAAGGCAGCAGCAGCCTCCCTCTGCCACCTGCTCCTGCCATCAGGCCCCTGGGAGACCTGGGTGTAGCTTCGGGACTTTCTACACCCCGGGCTGCCCGGTGCAGGGTCTTGTTTGGCATTCACTTGGGTTACCTTTGGGGAGGATGGCTAGGTCTACACTTCAGGAGCCACTTTCCCGGGGAAACCCTCTGCGGTCGCCCCCATGATTCATTGGCGAGCTCTGGGAGGGCTGCTGCCTGCTTGGCGGTCTTCTGGCAAGAAGAACTTAAACGCCAGATTTAAGTTCTTCTTGTCACACTCTGTCTTTGTGGCCAGGAAGAAGAGAAAGCCTCTGCATGAAGATTCTTCCTCCTGTGCAACCCATTTTGCTTCTCTAGCCTGTCGGAAAGTGTCTGTACTGCCCACCAAGTCCTACCTCTCCTGGTCTGGGATTTAGGAGCTCATGGGAGGCCTTCTGAAGCGCTCCCTCCCACCCCCCTCCTCCAGCCCTCCAGCCCTGTCCTGTCCCTGTGGTTGCCATGACGAGGCTGTTGGTAGTGCCTCTGTCCCCTGTGGGTGAGCTCCACAGTGGTCAGGAGACTACATTGTCTGCCAGGCAGAAGTGGCCATCCTAGCCTGCCTGGCACCCAGAGCTCTCTGAGGCTGGCGGTGGGGTGGGTGGAAGGTGGTCAAGCCCATGGAAGGGGGCACTTCCAGGGTTCACCCGAGACCCTGACCTTGAGCTCATACTCTTACTGGAGGCTGCCTTTTTCCCCAAGGTGGGTTTCTCCAGCTCCTACTTGCCACACAGCAATCAAGAATCAAGCTTCTGGAAGAAGCTCGCGTGGCCTACCCTGGTCTAGGACTGCCAACATAATGTGTTCATCATTTGCCACTGGGTGTGGTGGTAGTTATGGTAATGAAGATTCCTGACCAGTTGCCCTGGAAAATGGGATTTCTGGAACATCCAACTCCATGTTCCTCAGGCTAACCGGGTTGCTAGGAGGGGTCTTGTTCAAAGACTAGCTTAATCTCTGCAAGTTATTTTCTTTAAGCTTATTTTTAGAAACATTTTAGATTTACATTTACAGAAAAATTACACCAAAAGTTTAGGGAATTCCCATATAACCCCTCCACCCCAGACCCACACACAGTTACCCCTATTATTGACTTCTTAGATTAGTGTGGTATATTTGTTATGGTTGATGAACCAATATTGAAGCATTGTTACTAACCAAAGCCCGTAGTTTACATCATGGTTTACACTTTGCACTATACAGTTCCATAGGCCTTGACGAATGTGTAATGTCATGTGTCCATCACCTGCAAGCTATTTTGATATATAAAAACCCCTTAGGGAAGTGGATGTGGCTCAAGGAGTTGGGCTCCCATCTACCATATAGGAGGTCCAGGGTTCAATACCCAGGGCCTCCTGGTGAAGGCAAGCTGGCCCACGTGGAGTGCTGGCCTGTGCAGAGTGCTGGCCCATGCTGGGTGCAATCCCGTGCAGGAGTGCCAGCCAACACAGAGTGCTTACGTGGCAAGATGGTGCAACAAAAAGAGATACAGAGGAGAGACAATAGGAGACTTAGCAAAACCAGGGAGCTGAGGTGGCACAAGAGAATGATACCCTCTCTCCCACTCTGGAAGGCCCCAGGATTGGTTCCCCGAGCCGCCTAATGAGAATATAAGCAGACACAGAAGAACACACAGCGAGTGGACACAGAGAGCAGACAATGGAGGGAGGGGGGAGAAATCAATCAATCAATCTTAAACCAAACCAAACAAAACCCTTATACTCTGCTTGCTGGATACCTAACAAAACGTACAAGTCTGGGTATAAAACAGGAAACATCTGAACTCCCTTACCTAAGCTGAGGGCTGGCCTCTCGGCGGGGGTTGGGGGGATGGACATTGCCTGGCCAGGCCCCACGCCACCCCCACAGTCTCCTAGGCCAGGTGTTAACATCTGTGTGTGGAGAGAAAGTCTCCCCCACCCCTCTGGAGTCCTGCTGAGGGCCATTTCGGGGCTCATCCCTGCACTGTCATCATCAGAATGCATGTATTATAAGGGCAGTGGAGAAGGTACAACCACCGCCCACTCCTGCCAGAGACAGCTGTCTGTGTGTTAGTGCCTGGCCAGGCCCTGCTACAGGCCTTTTATGCTGCTCGGCCAGCTTAGCAGGTCACCTTGGTCATGACTCTTGTCCAGGTTCATCCAGGCAGATCTAGAGCCAGAGCTCAAGAGTCTCAGGTTGGACCGAAGTCTGTCTGATGGTGAGACTCCACTTTCCTGCACTAAGCCTCACCTAATAGAGGCTAGTCTCAGGACAAGGATTTGCTTTGTCCTTTCCCCATCCTCTATCGATCATCAGATGATACTCAGGAGAACCAGAACTTGGCAGGAATTGCAATATGCAGTTCTAAGATTTATTAATACTGTTCTTCTGATGTGATTGAACATTCTCCCTCCCCGCTCCCTCTTCTCGCCCTCCCTTTCTCGCCCTCTCTAATGCTCAGCTTTTTCTCCAAACAGTGATTCTCAGAGTGTGGTCTCAGGGCTAGCAGCATCCACATCCCCTGGGAACTTGTAAGAAATGCAGATTTTCAAGACCCACCCCAGACTGACTAAATCAGAAACTCTGGGGATGTACCCCACTCGGTTTTAACAGGCCCCCTGGGTGATTCAGATGCACAGTCAAGGTGGAGAGCCACTGCTGGAAACTGTCCTGTTCATAAGCCTCTTCACATGCAGAGTGTTAGCATTGGTTTGGGGTTCACAGCATCAGGCACTATCTCCTGGAGACTTAGAGCAATATCTGGTGCTGGAGGTAAATAACACGCACACATGCCCGTGCGCACACACATACACACTCACCCCAGTTTATTGATGAGGAAACTGCAGCCCAGGGAAGTTAAATGATTACCTTAAGGTCACAGGGCTAAAGAGTGGGAGAGCTGGAATTTGAATCCAGAAATCCTAACACCAAATCCAGGATTCTTTTCATTCTGTCCCATGACAGAATGAAAATTGTGTATAGAAAAATATACACACTATGCGTTGCTGACCTAGACGGACTAACCTCTGACAAGAATGAAGTGGACAATTTTTGTTTTTGATATGTGCTAGTCTTCCTCTCCTGACTTGTTTGAGTTCCTTAAGTGCCTTTCCCAGAGAGCTTGATTATCACCTGTTTTTTCATAGTCTCCTCAAAAGGACGGGGTGACACAAAATGTATCTTTCTCTCACGAATAGCTAGTTTCCTAAGGATACTCGAGGCCCAAAGGAATGACTCTCTAATGGTGGAATTTGGAGCAGCTCGGTGGATTGTGGGTGGAGTCAGAGATATTTTTGTAAGTCTTTCTGAATAGTTCAGGGAAAGGTCTGGCTGGGGATGAGAATGTCCTTATAATCACGCTGCACAGAGAGCTGCTGGGTAGTAAGGCTGGCCCACTGCATCTCGGGACTCTTTGTTCTCATTGGTCCCCTAATGGGTGAGAGACTGTCTGGTGAGGTCCTTCTGGCCTGTAGGAAGTTTGCCATAGCCCCCCCAATGCTGAATTCCCTCTAAGGCGAAAGGTTTCAACACTTACATCAGGCCAGTGGTAAAATGACCTATAACATAAATTGGTTATATGTTAAATCCGTGTAGTGAAATATTCATCAGCACCAGTCTCAAGCGATCACACATCAGACACCAAATGGTAGAGTTCTCTTCCCTCCCAGCCCATACTTTTCTCCAGGCAGGCTCTGTCGGGATTGGCAGACCGCCAGGATGGACAGTCGGAAATGTAATGGGACAGGGTCGTGAGAACAGGCTCTGCCAGCAAATGCACACTCATGGTCGTAGAGTCTCCAGCCAAAAGCTAGAGCACAGTTAGCAGCAAGAACAAATCTGAGACGTGAAGGGGGCAGGGAACCCTTTCTGCTCACAGGTCCCTGGAGGCAGTCTCTTAGCAAAGTGCTGTTCAGAGAGAGGTTGCACAGAGGGGGCCGAGATGTGGGGAAGCAAAATGCTCATCCTGTCCCTCTGCTGTAGGCAAAGGAATAAATCCAGATACCTCCTAAGTGACCTTTCTTTGTTCCTAGTGAGATAGAGGAGTCTTTTGCCAGATCCTTAAGTGACAGTTATGTGGTAGATGCTGCTCTAAATTAATTTTTAAAAATTTTTAAATTTTAAACTATGAGAAAAACACCTTTTTGGAAGTCAGGCTGGGTTTAGCCCAGTTGCTGAAGTACCTCAGGGTTGGGTTTTTTGAGGGCTAAAGGGTATGGGTGTAACAGTTTTTCTTGCAATCTAGCCTTCTCCAAGTGGAGATGGGAAGAGGATTTGGTGTTTGCAGTGTCATGGGGGTGGGGAGACATACACACAGGGCCTGCAGAATTAGAACGGTTTTACTCCCATGCCAAGGAAATATTTGCCAGCTTTCCAGCCCACCTCTTTGAAAGTAATATTTTGGTTAATACAGGAGAGTCCTTTGGTTAAGTGATTTTTTTAAAAGAAAGAGAAACCTGGTTGTTTTTTTTTCTCTTCTGGTTAAAAATTGTTTAGCTCTCCCCCTCCATCCCCTTACCCCACATACCTAACTCTGGGAATTCATGGGTGCTTAATTTTGGGGCCAGAACGTCCCATACTCTGTCTCTTTTAAATTTAAAAATGCTCAATATTATCCCCAGAAATCCTGTATAGTAGCAAAGTGTTACAATATAGAAAACAATTGATTCCCCTTTAAAAAGTTCTGAGATGAAAGTTGGGCTGCTTGGCAAAATAGATCTCAAAGTCATATATCACCCCCAAAAGTCATGCTTAATAAGGCTACAAAAATGCACATGACCTTTTAATTTTGTTTTCTTGCAAATCAGAATGCTTTATGCTTTCAGTGAAAGCGGATGCAGTTGGTACTGGAGCAGAATTCCAGTGCTGCTACTAAAGAGGGCAAAATGAGGTCTGAGACAGGCCACAAGGAGTTAATGCTTGGCTGGCATTATTCTTAAATTACTGGCCTGGCCCAGTGATGGCTGGTGCCATAGCCTGGAGTTTGCTCTCTACCCACTAAGGGCACTCGGTGTTGTGGGGCAAGCACGTGTGACTGCAGTTTCAAAAAGCTTCCTCCCCCTCCTCCCTTTTGGTGGCGCGTCCTGAGCACTGAGGCGTGGCTGTGCAGGGGGCTGGGCGGCCAATTGTGTATTCCGTGTTGACGCTGACGCTTTGCGTGAACTGGGCAGGAGCGGCTGGAGGCGATGATGCGCCGGTCCCTGGAGCGGACGCAGCAGCTGGAGCTGAAGAAGAAGTGCTCCTGGGGAGTAGCTCTGTCCGCCGGGCCCGGAGGCCGCGACGGTGAGTGCAGGGGCTGTGCCCGCATTGCGGGGTATGGTAGGGATCTGGGGAATCCTTTGCACGGCTTTAAGGGGATCTTTTCCAGATGTGCTGTTTAAGCCAGCCAGGCTTCCTGTGTATGCATCGCTCACCAAGGAGATCTGTGCATTCCTCTTGCTGGCAAACAGCAGTTAATAACTACACCTGTGTTTTCAGTCGAGCAAAATGCCGAAAGGCTAATAGGAAAAGCAAAGAAGCAGGATGCAGAGCCTGGTTGCGTGCCATCTGGCCCACCAGGGATGCCTGCCTCAGGGATGGTAAGTGGCAGTCGACTGTCACCACTAGGCAGGCTGGCTAGAAGGGCTGGGGGCCTTCCCTCCTCCTCATTCATTTTTGTTGCCCTTTCAGTTCTCTTTCAAGGTGACTGATTTCCTTATCCAGTTCATCCTTCTCATTAAAGTTTAAAATGTTTACTTTAATATACAGATTGTTACTAGTCTCTAGATAGCTTTTCCTTTCTGTACTGTCTTGCTGCGTTTCAGTAATTTATGTTCTGTCATGCAGGGATGGTCCACTCGCTCTTTTTGAGAGCAGATGTGTTCCACTAAATTTCTAGTACAGATTCTTGACTTTGCAGTATTGTGCCTTTAACTCTTTGACAGGGAATATACTTCTTTTTTTTTGAGAAGTCAATAACCCACTTCAGTTACTTTTTAAAAATTTTCCTAGAACTAAAAACCAACAAAAACTTGGGTCTTTTTTCTTTTACCTCTCTTTGCTCTGATTTTCTTGCTGTGTAGGTGAATCAGAAAATACCCCACCCCCCCCTCTAGGTTTAGCAGCCAGCACCCTCCCTCCGGAGCCAGGGACCACTACCGCTGCTGCCGAGTCAACCAACGGTATATCTGAGCATCACTGTTCTGATCACTTTCCTCCATCACCAACTTGTCTGTACAATTAATTTTTTTAGTCTGAACAGTTATAACTATTTCTTTGTTCTTTTGTCATCAAGTGGCTGTGCATGCTTTACATCCTCGTGCAGTGGAGACATTTCACCCTTGGCTCACTAACTTCTGCCTGGAAAATCATGCCAATGTTTGACTTTTGTGCATTTAGATCTTTAGCACCCTCATTCATCATCTGTGTTTTAGGCTTTAAGTAGTAGGGGCTCAGATCACTTGGGGTGATCAAAACCTTTAATCCTACAACGTCCCAAATGGAAAGCTTGTGCTTGGTGTTAATGTGATGGATTACTAGAGAGGGGCTGGAGAGGGGGTTAGTAGGGAGTTTACATGCAAATCTTCATTGGTCCTAACACAAGGAACCTAAGTAAGTAGATAGCTTGGCTTTGTTCTTGATTTCATCTCTAATAGGCTTTCTGTTTTAGACACAGTTGGGAAATTCTTATGGTTTAGATCAAGAACAGAACTCACAAAAACTTTGCTCCCATTTCAGAATGACTTTAGAAATTCAACCCATCTTCTGCTGGCAAAGAAAAAAAAAAAAAAGATCTAAAAGGGGTGCAACATTTACCAGCAATGCAGATGGTCAAATTACAGCAGTAGGAATAAATATCCATGGTTTCCAGCATTCCTTTCACAAAGAATAATCATTATCGGTGTTGCTTAGTAGCAGAGAGCTTGCTGCATGGCCCAGTTAACTATAGTATCATTACGCACGTGTGCACACACACAGGGGTACAGGTAGAGTTGAATAATCACCCACTGGGAAATCAGCACCCAGGGCCTCAGGCACAAAATTTAAAGGGGCACCAAAAATCTCAATGATCAAGATAAAATAATATTTTAGTGCAGTATTTTGAAAACATAATAATGCAGTAGTTTTAAAAATATAAAAACTATAAAAATATTTTTAAAGTAATGCAAAATAATCCATGATGAACAAAATATCAAATTTCTAAAGACCAGCACCATGCTGAGTCATGTTAGAGTCTGAGGCCAAATGGAAAACATGGTTTTATGCGTTTTAATTTTGTAATATTTAAATTTTATCCTTTTTCCAGCACATTAAAGTAGTTGAAAAATTATTGAAAAATAGGTGTTTTAAAACTCAGGTCATTTCAAGTTTAAATATTTTATTTGTACCCAATCAGAATTATTATAGTTTTATTTCAGCTTCAATTAATGAAAACCTATTTAAGATTGTCACTTGGGCAAGAGAAATTGTCAAACGTGGCATTCCTCTCCACTGAAAATGAGATGAGCAAAGAAGTAGATTTTGGAACTGTTATCACTTGCTTCCATTCAAGCCAAGGGCACACGGTTTTCCTTTGGCCTCAGGTGCCAAGGTGGGCTCAGGCAGCAACCTCTTGGTTTGTTGTAATGGTTCAATTCAGAAACCAATAGGAGATAATGGCTGGAAAATGAGAACACAAAAACCCAGGGCCATGTTTTACAATCCTGACCAATAGTCAAAGCATTTGAGAAAGAACCATTTTGACCCCGTCACTTGATAAGAGGAAGAGACCAAAGTTATTCCTCTTCAAGTACAGTTCCTTCCATACAAATTACATCCCTCTCGAATCTGAGCTGCAAATAACCTTCAGAGAAAGTCCAGTTCCAGAGTACTCAATCTCAATCAAACCCTAGGACGTTTTCCAGTGGTGATTTATCTTTGGGTCCAGGTTGGTCTTTTTTCCATGTGCTCTGAATATACTTAAAATCCCTGGACATAAGGAAATGCTTTGCTGCAGGATTAGCTTGGCTTTCATCGAAATTGAAGAGACCCACTCTTGCTGCAGACCCGTGGCTGCTGTAGGCTGAGCATTTCCAAATTAGGCTCTTTCTCTATCAGGATGTTGGAAGCGGTGTATGGGTGAGGATGGGTGGGTGGGATGTATGCTTCTTCGGCTACTGTGGCAGTGATACCAACATCTTTAATGCATTTCTCTGCAGCATGTGACAAACTTTCAACATCAACCATGAATTTGCCAAAGCACACGGAGCCTCCCATGAGTAAACGCCTGTCTTCATCTACAGTGGCAATACCCTATTCCCCAGACCGAGGCAAGTGAATGTGGAGATCTTTCTCCCCAGCAGTTTGCTCTTTCCTTAATGTTTACCTTTGTGAGAGCCCCTCTTGCACCTTCTGCAAATACCACCCTTGCCCTGGAGCTGTGGTCTGAATGTGGGCGCCCTTGGGCCTTGCCAAGGGTACTTTAGAAAATGGAGCCACTCTTTGAGCCAGTCATTGCTGAAAAGGGACAGGAATTTAATGGCATTTTTCCAGTCTGAAAGAAACCATTCCATTTTCCATCATGCATGGAGGAGTTATCCTGCCCAGGAATTAATTGACCAGTGGGCAGATGTGACTGTCACAAAAGCAAATGCCCAGTTATGCAATATGGCTTACTAGCCAGAAAGAGCAGAACTGATTACTCAGAGCTGCATGGGGGACATCACTGTGTATAAAACCAGGGCTCTGCAGTTGCTGTGGTTTGTCGACCTACCCACTTTTTAGATGAAGCCAGAGGCCAGAACTAATATGAGGCCTTTAAGGGGAAAAGAATGGGCGGCCTTTCCAGGCCTGTTTCAAGTCAGGAGAAGAGATGTACAGGACACATGCCAGTTTGAGACATAAATAGATATAACCCCTTCCGTGTTCTCAGGCATCTCTCCTAGAGGCTCAGGAAACTGCATTCATCTCTTTCAGACTTTGTAGATTAAGGGAGGGAAGGAAAGTCTTCCTGTGGGAAATGCTTATTTGAAAGCACTCTTTAAAAAGTCAGGTGCCGCAGAATATTTAACAGGTGCAGTCATCACCCAGGGGCAAGTGGGCAGACTTTGAAGGGGCCAGTGTGCCTTCCTGGTTGTTTCTTACAGCCCTGACCTTGCACTTCTACCACAGAGGCAAGCCATGTATGTCAGAGGCCCTGGAAGGGTCATCATGCTGCTCATCTCTGGGACTGTTCATGTGTCAGTGTTGGAAATGTTGATTTAATGAAGAGCTGGACGAGAAAGCACCTACACACTCTTAATTCTAGTAGCTATTTCGTTAGCATATTCTGGATGTTTTCATTAATTCATGTGGTTACCAATGTATGTTCAGTCTACTTTCTGTGTTGAGTAATATGGAGAGATATCACTGTCGATGGACAGCTGAGTTATCCTCTTGTGGATTATACGTTGAAATTTTTAAATAAAAAACCATGTACTAATTAGTGAGTAGCCAAATACAAAGTAATTCATTACAAAAGTTAATCCATTGCAAATCAATACATTCCAAAACATAGAAGTGACATTTCAGGTTACTGAATTTTAGATTAAAGCTGATAATCAGTTTTTAATTTTGTGCTTTGCATTTATTGTTGCCTTTATTTACATGGAAAAGGTCTGAAAGGTATGCATTTTATACTGTTATAAGACTGCATATTTCATTAACCAAATCAGTGTGTTATGAAATGTTTCTAAAACAAGTGTTTTATAGAATAGATTTGTTTTCAATATTAGATCTACTTGGTGAGTAAATGGGTTCTTGAGTTCATATTCCATCTTGAGAGATGGGCTCATTCTCTTGGAGAGGTACAGGTCACGTACTATAATAGCATGGTCCGTAAATTCTGGCACCCAAGAGAATTAATACACTTTCTCAGACTGTAAGTCAGTCATCATTTGGTTTCTTTTACTATGACGAATTCCAAAGTCATCCTTTGCTAGAATATTTCTAATTTATTTTCGACATTTGTTCTGCCACTCCAGAGTTAATTTGCATCATGCGCTGTGTTGTTTTAAACATTTTGTTTTATTTTAATTTTGCTTTTTAAAATTTTCATTTGATTCCATCCCTCAGCTCATCGCATGCCCCTTAGTTCCATGGAAACCTATCTTGTTATGCGACTGTTGACACCCACACAGGCTTCTTTAGCCAGAAGCAGAAGTGCACTCATACTCTCTGAGCAGTCCAGTGACGCAGGTAAAAGAGGCCATGCTGGTGACACAGAAGAAATTGCCCTTAAGGGTGGTGATCGTCCTTTGAGTTATTCCCAAATGTTTACCTTTAATTCTCATTTCCCAACTTTGTGAGGTGTCACCAACAATTAAATACTGTTTTCAATAGTTAATAATAATAGTGTTCTACAATTGCTATGCTTCTTTTAAGTATCCCAAAGGTGAGTAAACTATTTTATGCTGAGGGTATGTGAATTAGGAAGAATCCTATTTGAGGAGCTGTGGAGATGGGCAGCCATGGTTTTTTAGAGATGGTTTGGCAAAGTAGCCTGTAGACCAGTCTCTGGTGTCCCACAACCAGCTCTACTGCTTATTAGCTCTGTTACTTTGGAACTTAATTAACTTCTCTAAGCCTCATCATCTTCCTCATCTATAAAATTAAGTTACTTGTGGCGTTGGTATGGAGAAGGTGGCCATGGTGGCTGCTGGGTGTGGGGAATGGGAGGAAGAGATGAGATGTGGAGGTGTTTTCGGGACTTGGAGTTGTCCTGGGTGGTGCTGCAGGGACAGTTACCGGACATTGTATGTCCTCCCATGGCCCACTGGGTGGACTGTGGGAGAGTGTGGGCTATGCTGTGGACCATTGACCTTGAGGTGCAGCGATGCTCAGAGATGTATTCACCAAATGCAATGAATGTCTCATGATGATGGAGGAGATTGTCGCTATGGGGGGAGGAGTGGGGTGAAGGGGGTGGGGGGGTATATGGGGACCTCATATTTTTTAATGTAATATTAAAAAAATAAAGACAAGAAAAAAAAAGAAATGCCCACAGCGAAAAAAATTAAGTTACTTTAAATTATGAAGATCAAATAAGATAATGCACATGAATGAAATAGCCCAATGTGACCGGAATAGAGTAAGAGCTCAACAAACGTCTAGAGACTTGCTACACAAAGTGTGGTCCATGGACCAGCCCCATTGGTATCCCCTGGGAGCTTGTTAAAAGGGCAGACTCCCCAGCCCAGTCCCCCCTGTACAGTAAAGTCTGAGAAACACTGGACCAGACCATCAAAGCCCTTCCTTTATCAAAACAGATCAAATCCTCATGCCAAGCTATCAAGGTTAGTGAAGGTTGACATTCTCTTTTTTAGATAGGCCATGCTATGATCATGTAAGGTCAGGCCTGGTCTCGGTTCCCGAGAGAGTGTATTCAGTGTGATGACATATAAATGGTATATAACGCTCTACCTAATAGTAGCTGCTTCCGAATAATTTCTTATTTCTGCAGAGAATATATGGCTGATAAGCACACAAGATATTCACCATCATTAGGGAAATACAAATCAAAACTACAATGAGATACCAGTTCATACTCACTAGGATGGCTAAAGTAAAAAAGACAAACAATACCAAGTGTTGACGAGAATGTGGAGAAATTAGAACCCTCTTACATTCCTGATGGGAATATAAAGTGATGCAGCTGCTTTGGAAAAGAGCCTGGCAGTTTCTTAAAACTGGCAGAGTTAACATATGGCCCAGTACTTCCACTCCTAGGCATGGAGTCAAGGGGATTGAAAACATATATTCACATAAAAACTTGCACGCAGATGTTCATAGCAGCATTATTCATAGTAGCCATAAAGTGGAAACAATCCAAGCGTCTGTCCATCAGTAGATGAATGGATGAACAAAATGTGGTCTGCCTGTACAGTGGAATATTATTCAGCCATAAAAAGGAATGAAGTACTGATACATACTACAATGTGGACAAATCTTGAAAACATGCCAAGTGAAAGAAGCCAGATACAAAAGGCCACATATTGCATGATTTCATTGATATGAAATGTCCAGAACAGGCAAGTCCATAGAGACAGAAAGTAGATTAATGGTTGCCAGGGATTAGGGGCTGAGATGGGGAGTGACTACTTAATGGGTATGGGATTTCTTTTGGGGGTGTTGAAAATGTCCTGGAATTAGACTATGGTGATAGTTGTAACTTTGTGAATAGACTAAAAACCATTGAATTGTACACTTTAAAATGGTGAATTTTATGATGTTCGAATTATATTAATTTTCTAAAAACCCTGAAAAGTAGGAAGTATCCCCATTTTGGAAATGAGGAATGTGTTGGGAGGTCCCTAGGAGGGTCTCTTCTCTAGGAGGACTCACAGGACTCAGCATATCGTCTTACACACAGCTGTGATTTATCACAGCAAAAGGATACACGACAGAATCAGCCAAGGAACAGGTGTGTGGGGTGAAGTCCAGGGGAGACCAGGTGCAAACTTGCAGAGTCCTCTCCCAGTGGAGTCACACGGGGCCCATTTAACTTCCCCCAGCAACCAGCTGGGACAACACATGTGAAATGTTGCTAGCAGAGAAGCTCATTAGAGACCAGTGCCCAGGTTTTTTTTTTTTTAATTGGGGCCTGGTCATGCAGGCACCCCTGCCAGGCACATACCCAAATTCTAGTCTTCCAAAAGGCAAGCAGGTGTTCAGCATAAACCGTATTGTTTGTATCATCAGTTTAGGCCCAGGGAGCCACTCTTAGCAGTTAGAGGGGTAGGAACCCTCTTGAGATGAAAGTTCCCAGGTGCCAGCCAAGGGCCAGCCTTGCACACAGGCCTTTCCAAGTTTAGCAGCCAGGCCTGCAGTGTCCACTCATTTCTGCATGAGGAAATTGAAGTTGTGAGGTTAAGTAACCTGCCCAGGTGCTCCAACTATTAGGTGACAGCCATCCTAGGTCGTTCTTGCTCCAAAGCCCAGACTTTTAAGCCCTGAGCATTGAATGTGGGAGCCTTTTCAGGAGAGTATCCATTCTGTGGACAGTAGAAAAAGTATGATTTTGAGTCTGGATCGCCCATGTCAGATTTTAACAGAAATGTGTTCTTCCCAACTCCTCGTTCCTCTACTTTTTCCATGTTCCCTGTCTCTCTGGCTGTTATACTGTAACTCTCTAGTATTCCATGCCTGTCCACGTGTAGCTCCTGCTGGCCCTCTTAAATCTTCCTACAAGTCCTCGCCCACCCGAAATGCCGAGAGGAAGAAGGCCACATCTACAACTGGCATAGGAGATGCAGGGAAAGGAGTCCCAGCAGGAGCAGAGGCCTCTCTGGTAGGTTTAAAACCCACTCACTCATACCCCTTTGGACTGTGGTTTATCTGACAGTGTGACTGATTACTTCCTGTGCTTGATGTGAGGTACTGGGGAGAGGGTTTCACCCAACTTTTTTTTTTTTTTTTTTAAAGATCGTTGTCTGCTCTCTGCATCCATTCACTGTGTGTTCTTCTGTGACCGCTTCTATCCTTATCAGCGGCACCGGGAATCTGTGTTTCTTTTTGTTGCATCATCTTGCTGTGTCAGCTCTCCATGTCTGCAGCACCATTCCTGGGCAGGCTGCACTTTCTTTCGCTCTGGGCGGCTCTCCTTACAGGGCGCACTCCTTGCCCGTGGGGCTCCCCTACACGGGGGACACCCCTACCTGGCACGGCACTCCTTGCGCGCATCAGCACTATGCATGGGCCAGCTCCACACGGGTCAAGGAGGCCCGGGGTTTGAATCGCGGACCTCCCATGTGGTAGACAGACACCCTAACCGCTGGGCCAAGTCTGCTTCCCTTACCCAGCTTTTGACGATCATTTTAAGTGTTTGCATCCTCCTGATTTTTAGTACCTTAGAGAAAATTTGTAGAGACCTATCCTTGTGTCCTTGATACAGCCTGCCCTCCAGAAGACAGAGGTCAGAAAGAATGTTCCGAGTCTCCCCTCTCTGCTTCTTTAAGAATGTCTGATTCTGGCCCAGTCTTGCCTATATGGGTAACTAGAACTGAGATTCTAGGTCAACCTTTATCCACACAACAGTGGCCTCTCAACCTTTTTGATGGCCTGGTTGACAGTGTCAGTGAAACAGTGTTGAGCAGGTGCCCCAATGTACGTATACTTATTAGGAATTATGCGCACCCTACTCCTTTGGTTAGTTATCAATTGTTACATAACAAGTTGCCCCAAACCTTAGCAACTGATTTATCTCACAGGTTCCTTGGGGCAGAAATTGGGAATGACTTAGCTGAGGGCGGTTCTGGCTCCGGGTCTCTCACGAGGGTGTGGTCAAGATGCCAGCAGGGGCTGCTGTCATCCGAAGTCTTGACCAGGGCTCTTCCAAGATGACTCGCCACATGGCTGTTGGCAGGAGGCCTCTGTTCCCTGCCACATGGGCCACCCCATAGGGCTGATTGAGTGTCCAAATGACACAGCAGCTGGCTTCCCCAGAGTGAGCCATCTGAGAGAGAGTGCAAGGAGGAAGCCATAGGGTCTCCTAGGACCTCATCTTAGAAGTTACACATCATCACTTCCCGTGCAGGCTGTTCATTAAAAGTGAGTCCCTAAGACCAGCCCACACTCCTGGGGAGGGGAAGTAAGCTCCACCTGGGGAAGGGAGGAGTATCAAAGAATATGTGGACGTATTTTTAGACTACCACAGTACTCTACCATTAGGCAATTGATAATACCATATTTGTTTTGGTATCTAGTGTAGCTCTGAGGGTCTCGAAAGAGAAGCGAATGTTTCTGACTCAGGGGTTTGGCTGTCAGATGGATTACTGTAGAAGCGGGATGATGTGTGTAGGTGTGGGGCCAAATGAGGATTTGCTGCAGCAAAGCGGGGTAAGAGGAGAAGGGAACTAACCATGTGGAGCACTTGTGGTGTGGTGCCTGCTAGATACTTATGTCTGTGCCCTTCTGATGTTGTGGGCAGGAGCAATGAGGAAGGCTTGGGGGAAGAGGTGGGCTTGGAAGAAGTATTTGGAATCCCCATTACACTGCGTATACTGTTCAGGGTCCAGCGCTCTTGGTCTTGAACATTATAACCACAACACTTTTACCCACCCATCATTTTTTTTATTGCACTGATTGTTGCATATCTTTATACTCTTCACAGTTTCTTTATGTCTGAGACTATAGTATGGTTCTGTTGTTAGCTCTTAGCAGATGACAAAGAGAAGAAAATCTTTGTATTTTGAGGCTGAAAAGTATTACCATTATTTCTTTTACCGAATGACCTAAATGTGATGCCCTCATGGTGCTTCCCTGCAGAGATTCCCGTTATATGAAATACCAGAGCTCAGTATTGATCCTCCGAAGGAAAGATGGGCATCTCTTCCACGTGGGATAGTTTTAGAAACTGTAGAAGTAGTGCAAGCCTTTGCTAACCTGTTCTGTATCCGCTGTCAGATGGAGAAGGGGAAGAGGGAGCAGCGAGCAGCAACTTCCATCTCCACCACGGGCCTCGGGTCCCCCCTGAGAAGATGCGACTTTCCCTTAGGCCTTTCTAAGAGATCATCATCTCCAGTAACATCCCGGTAAGCATCTTTCCTCTTTTCCAGAGTCTGATTAAGTCAGTGTGTCTCCTGGTGGGTCGCCTGGGAGGCATTGTCAGGCACAAAAGGGTGAAAGGGGAAAAATGTCTGAGTTCGAGTTCTACGACTTGACTATCAGTGCATCCCTGAATGGGTGATGGGCTGTTAATGTGTTTGTATCCATTAGCTTTTTCTTTGCAGGTCTTTGAATTCTGTTCTGCTTTTCTGGCATTATCCTCTCTCTTTCAATTGCACCTGGAGCAGAGTTATTGCATCATGCTTGTGCACAGGCTCGCACTTGCTCACTCACGCCAGATAGACAATAACAGAGGACCAGGATCAACACTTTGTTTTTGTTTTTAAATGGGTAAACTTACCAATGAAACCACGTAACTGAAAAACAAATTTACTCTAACCGTGTGGCCACTGTCTTATGTCACTAAAATATTTTAGTAACGGACAAGAGTAACACAGTAGAAAAAAGATGTCTTCATTTGTATTGAATTAAGAGACAAATATAATTTCCTTTGGGAAAATAGGGAAGTTTTGAGAGAGAGAACCATATAAACCTTGTTTAGTGCATCAGTTTGGTTCAGAGAACGTAGGATAAACAAATGTAATAAACTCCCTGGGATTTGGTTAAAAATATTTCAAGGCAACATCAGCTCTTAATTCTAATTTGTTGCTTTCTAACAGAGACTTTTCCACTATTATTATCTTGCTCAAAGATCACTATCATTTTTCTAGACTATTAACATCTGTTGTTGATTACTCTGTCCCCCCATATGGAAACTCCTCCCTAGTAAATCACTGAATTAGGAGTAGCATCTTTTTTTCTTTGAAAGTTCATTTCATCCTGCCTTTGCTAATAGGCACTTATTTAAATCTATTAGGTGGGCTGTATGAGCTCTATTTCTCTTTGTCTTATTTCTGAGCCTTTTAAGCTTCCATCCACATGTCCCTTCTCTGGTGTTAGTTTGGGACATTTACAGTAACAGAAAGAAAAATCTAGTTCATACTGGGGTTATTTCCAGATTTCTCCCCTCCCTTGTCCTTGATAATGACTTGTGGTCCCTGTGTGGCTATTAGCTCGTCATCATTATTGCTGTAAATTTCACTGAGATGAACAAGGGGGTTGTTGCACTCTATAGAGATGGGAATTAGATTCTTGGAAACAGGCTCCCATTCGGCTTGGTGTGTTTCTTTTAAGTTGGAAATCTCAAAGAAGATCATGCTTCCAGAACTATTTTATATTTTAAAGGACACATCATCTAAATTTCATAAGCATTTTCCCTGCTCAAAGAGGTTTGAACAAAAATCCCAGATTTTTTTTAATGCAATTCAATTTAGAGAGATTTTTTTTTTACATCCACTATATCTCCAACAGTAATACCGGCCCATAGTACTTGATAAATATTTGTCAAATGAATGAATGCAAGTCATTGAGCCAAATGCTCCAGAGAATTACAGAGTGAGAATGATCTGTACTTCAAGGAGCCCCAGGCAAGGAGGGAGGGGAGACGTGTCTACAGGTGAGTACAGTACCAGGTGCCAGTCCAAAGGTCTGCCTTCTCATCCCTCAGGATGCAGCTCACCTGTCATCTTCTCCAGAGCTGACTGGAGCTGAATTCAGCCCCCTCCTCAGTGCTCGCCTAGCATCATGTGCATGCTTCCTTCCTTCCTTCTCCTGTCCATTCAATAAATACCTATTGAACACCTACTCTCTGTCTGGGGCTGTTCTGGGGGCCAGTGATGTGGGGATGAGGAAGATAAAGGTCCCTGTCCTCGTGGAGCTTACATGGCAACAAACAAGCAAATTTAATGTTGAAATTACAGTGCCTGGCAGAAAAATAAGACTGGGTAAGATGACAGAGGGGTGGAGGGGAGCCAGCTAGATAGGGTGGTTGGGAAGGCTACTCTGTGGAGGTGACATTTGAGCAGGGACCTGCACAACATGAAGGGGCAAGCTGTGTGGACCTATGCCTCATTGCACAGTGTTAGAATCGTACCTTCACTTCACCGTCTCCTGCTAGACTGTCTCAAGTGTGGGGACTGTCTTGATTTACTCTTGCTCAGTACGTGCTCGGTATGTGTGTGTGGAATGAAAGTAGGAAGGGAAGGAGAACCTGGGGGGGCAGGAGTGGGACAGGCAGGCAGGTATAGGAAATGCTAGGACAAAACTAGCCCAGGCATTCACTTTCTTGGCCATTTTGTCAGCTTATTCTCATGCCAATCAGCTCCTTCCACATTTTCTTTTCTGAGCTGCATACCACACTTGGGGAATTTTAAAAGGATGCTGGATGCCGGCCTCTGTTACTGCACTGCAAAGTATTCCTGCCACCTCGGCAAAGAGGAAGGAATGGGAAGGCCTTTACTTTCAGAGTGTCATACATGTCATCTCCAATGAAGGCAGGAAATAGAGGAGACTTTAATCCAGCCAAACTTGCTTGTGTCTTGTCAAAACTACCAGACTCATTCTGTCCTTAAGAGGGACTGGACTACAAGTTGCTTCGGGTACTTCTAAATCGGTGTTGCCATCTGGTGAGCTCTAAGAGGGAAGCAAATCTTTCTGGATTTTAAATGTTCCCAATGAAAGAGTTTTTCTCCAGGTGAAAACGAGTAGCTGAACCACACTGGGTATGGACCCCTTCTGAGAAACGTGGGAATTCCAGTAGACCATAAGTAAATTCCAGACATCTGACCAAACTCCACAGCAGTGGGAAAGAGTGAATTGCACAACCACGTGGAAAGCCCTGGGCATGTAGCGTGGGATGGAAAAAGCAAGTTGCCGAAGAATGCCAATAGCGTGATGCCATTTATATTGGATGCCCAGGTGTGCAAAAGGGAACGATGGGTTTTTTTTTTCATTTTTAAAAA
Organism: Dasypus novemcinctus; assembly: GCF_030445035.2. Lineage (NCBI taxonomy): Eukaryota > Metazoa > Chordata > Mammalia > Cingulata > Dasypodidae > Dasypus > Dasypus novemcinctus. The sequence goes on along the minus strand of NC_080704.1, from coordinate 22,663,512 downwards.
TTTATTGAAGTATATCACTCATACATAAACATACATAAACAATAAGTGTATAGTAATAGTTGTGAACTTAAAAAACAAACATACATAGCATCATACAGGACTCTCATACCTTACTCTACCACAAATACCTTGCATTGTTATACATTTTTAACTAATGATTAAAGAGTACTGTCAAAATATTACTACTAACCAAAGGTTTTTCCCCCAACCCAATCTATTATTATTTTTATCTTTATATGATTTATATATGAACATACATAAACAATAAGTTTATAGTAAAAGTTGTGAACTTACAAAGCAAACATATATAACATCATCTAGGGGTCCTATACATCAATCCTCTACCAACACCTTGCATTGTCATGAGACATTTGTTACAAATTTTGAAAGAATATCGTCAAAATCTTACTACTAATTATAGTCCTTATCTTACATTTGCTGTCTTTTTCCCAAACCCATCCTATTATTACTTTCAAAATATATTTTTATGACAGAAGTTGTAAACTTATAAAACAATCATGCACATGTGCAGAATTCTCAAACAACACCCCTCTATCAACACACCACACTGTGATGGAACATTTGTTCTAGATTGTAAGATAATATCATCCAATTGTTACCATGTCCATATTGTACATTTGGCATGCATTTTAAATACTGCCCCATTATCAACACAGTACATCTTTGGCATAGATGCAAGAATATTACATTATCACTGGTAACCACAGTCCAAGGTCACTCCAGTTGTATTTTTCCCATGCTTCTTCACATTCCCACCACCCTGCAGTAATGATGTACATTTGCTCTAGCTCACAAAGGACACTCTTGCATCTGTACCATCAACCACAATTCTCATTCACCTTTCGGTTTACTGTGCAGTATATTCAGTTCCTAGATTTTTCTCTAGCTTTCTAGTTAATTGGTATCAGAAATCGTCGACCCCAAGGGTATCAGGAATGAAAGACAAAGAGAAGACTGGGATCAGGGGGTCTGAGAGCATCGACTCATGAAGCTCAACAGACAACTTTATTATCTCCAAGTGGTATTATACATACTCAAGCTATTGTAAGCACAAGCGATAACATGCAGCTGCACATTAATAAATCTCACAAGTTAAAAAACTACAAAATCTTAGAGTACAAAGTCTTAGTGCTCTTTCAAACTACAAAGTGCGTTTTCTCATATTTCTCCCTGCCTGGGACAGCTTCGGTCCTGTTGGCCCCAAAGGCTTAATTACTGCATCCCTATGTTAAAGCGTAGCCATGGAAACAGCACATCTCTCCTTGCAGGACCACCATGCCTTTGTTTCCCACAACTTGGCATTTACATACCTAGACTACCATTTTCAGCCACATCCCTATTTATAAATTAGCTGTTATTCACGATGTGTTACCATCCACTCTATACATTTCCACACTTTTACAGTAAAGCTAATTAAAACTTCTACATACATTAAACATCAGTAGTCCATCTCAATCCTCCTCTTATCTCCTTTAAGAATTTACCACCTACCACCAGTTTCTGAAGTTATTTTCCTACAATTTCTTCTAGAAGCTTTATGTTTCTTGCTTTTATTTTTAGGTTTTTGATCCATTTTGAGTCAATTTTTAGATAAAGTGTGAAATAGGGGTCCTCTTTCCTTCTTTCAGCTATGGATATCTAGTTCTTTCAGCACCATTTGTTGAATGGACTGTTCTGCCCAAACTATGTGGGTTTAACAGGCTAGTCAAAAATCACTTGACCATACATGTGAGGGTCTGGTTCTGAACCATCAATTTGGTTCCATTTGTCTATGTGTCTGTCTTTATGCCAGTATCATGCTGTTTTTACCACTATAACTAGGTAAAATGACTTGAAGCCTGGAGATGAGAGTTGGCTTTTCCTTTTTAAGATATTTCTGGCTATTCAGGACCACTTACTCTTCCAAATAAGTTTGATAATCATGTTTTCAATTTTTAAAAAATAACGCTGGTGGAATTTTTAGCAGGATTGCATTGAATCTATATATAAATTTGAGTAGAATTGATGTCTTAATGATATTTAGTTTTCCAATGAGTGAACATGGAATGTTCTTCCAGTTATTTAGGCCTTTTTAAATTTCTTTTAACATTGAGTTGCAGTTTTCTGAATACAAGTGCTTTACATTGTTGGTTAAGTTTATTCCTGACTATTTGGGCATTATCTGTCATATGTTCACCACTCTTTTGACACTTTTAGTTACTTTTATTGATATAATCTTCATTTCTAGACTCTCTTCCAGGCCTCTCTTCTGTCTTTTCTTTTCAGGCTCTAGTACACCCTTTAGTATTTCCTGAAAATCTGGTCTCTTCATTAGAAATTCTCTCAGTTTCTGTTTTCTGTGAATATTCTAAACTTTCCCTCATTTTTGAAAGACAGTCTTGCCAAATGTAAGATTCTTGGCTGGAAGTTATTCTCTTGTAGTATCTTTTTTTTTTTTTTTTTGAAGATTTAAAAAAAAATTTATTTCTCTCCCCTTCTGCGCGCTGCCCCCCCCCCCAGTTGTCTGCTCTCTGTGTTCATTTGCTCTGTCTTCTTCTGTGTCCGCTTGTATTCTTGTCAGTGGCACCAGGAATCTGTGTTTTCTTTTTGTTGCATCAGCTCTCCGTGTGTGCAGCACCACTCCTGGGCAGGCTGTGCTTTTTTCATGCTGGGCACCTCTCCTTACAGGGTGTGCTCCTTGCACATGGGGCTCCCCTACATGGGGGACACCCTTGTGTGACATGGCACTCCTTGCATGCATTAGCACTGCACGTGGGCCAGCTCACCACATGGATCAGGAGGCCCTAGGTTTGAACCCTGGACCTCCCATGTGGTAGGCAAATGCTCTATCTGTTGAGCCAAATCCACTTCCGTCTTATAGTATCTTAAATGTATTATACCACTATCTTCTTGCCTCCATGGTTTCTGTTGATAAATCAGCACTTAATCTTACTGGGTATCCTTTATATGCTAGGCATTGCTTTTCTCTTGCTGTTCTCAGAATTCTCTCTTTGTCTTTGGCATTTAACGTTCTGATGAGTATGTGTCTCAGAGTTGGTCTATTTGGATTTTTTTGGATGGGAGTACGTTGTGCTTCCTGGACATGGATATCTATGTCCTTCAATAGGGTAAGGAAATTTTCTACCATTATTTCTTCAAATATTCCTTCTGCCCCTTTTCCCTTCTCTCCTCCTTCTGGGACTCCCATGGCACGTATGTTTGCATGTCTTTTGCTGTCATTTCGTTCCCTAAGTCCTTGTTCACTTGTTTCCATTCTTTTCTTCATCTGTTTTTTTTGTATGTTCACTTTCAGAGGCCATTTCTTCAAGCTCACCAATCCTTTCTTCTGCCTCCTCAAATCTATTACATGATTCCAATGTTTTTTTTTAAGTTACATTTATTGCACCTTTCATTTCCCATAAGATCTGCTATTTTTCTATGTATGCTTTCAAATTCTTCTTTGTGCTCATCCAGTGTCTTCTTAGTATCCTTAATCTCTTTAGCCATCTCATTGAATTTATTAAGGCGATTTGTTTGAACATCTGTGTATTGTTGTCTCAACTCCTTTATGTCATCTGGAGGCTTATCTTGTTCTTTTAACTGGGCCATTTTTTCCTTTTTCTTGGTGTGGATTGTAATTTTTTGTTGGTGTCTTGGCATCTGGCTTACTTGAGTATTTATTCTGGGTGCAGTTTTTCCCTTTAGTTTAGGGCTTCCTGCACTTTCTCTCTTGCTGATTGTGCAGTAGGAGCCAAGGATATGGTTGGTGCTATAAGCTGTGGAGGCTCAAGCTACTCTCATTGCCCCAGGGACCAATGAAGTTTCTCCCAATTTTCTCCTTTGCCAGGGTTGGGGACAGAGTCACAGATGTGTGGAATAATCCAAGTCATGCAGGCCTAGAGTATAGCTGCCCAGAGAGACTGATGAAGCTTCCTGCCCCTTTCTCCCCTGCCTGGGGCAGGGATGGAGCTGCAATCTATGCAGTGCAGGTCCAAGATGACCACAGGTGCCCCAGTAGACTTTTAATTATTCAGTTTGTGCCAGCCAAAGGAACCTGCAGTTACCTGGATAGGCTGGTGCAGGGTCCACCAGCCTTCTCCCTGCCAGATGAGGGGCTGAAGTCTAGCCTAGGGCTGCTGGTCAATCTGGGTAAAAGAAACCAGTTCTACCCTCACTGTGATTTTTGTTCAGCCCAGCTTCCCCTCATGCTGGGGGCAGAGTCAAAATGGTGACCACAGGCTTCTTTCTGACTTGGATAGGTTCAAACCTTAGCTGTTCTTAGACTTTAGCCAGCCAAATCCACCAATCAGTAGCTGAAATCAGTAGCCTACTGTGTCCTCCTCCCCTGTTTTTGGGAAATGGAGCTTCAAATTCCAGCCACAGAATAGCTCCTGGGTCAGCTTGCACCATCAGAGTAGGGTAATCACCAGCCTCCGCAGCTTGGCTCGTAACTTCCCAGAGAGGCTGGTGCAGGTCCCCCCAGCTTCCTTCCTACCAGAGGTGGGGCTGGTACCTAGTCTAGAGCTGCAGTCTGATCTGGATGGAAAGAAGCTGGTCCCTACCAGCACTGTTGTTTTCAGTTGGCCCCACTTTACCTCGTGCCAGGCACAGTTATGATGGCAGCTACTGGCCTTTTTCTGACTTGGACGGGCCCAAACTTTAGGTGTTCTCAGGATTACACTTTAGCCAGTCGAATTTACTAATCAGTAACTGAAATTGGTGCCCAACCATCTCTTCCTCCCCCATTTTTGGGATATAGAGCTTCCAATTCCAGCTGCGGAACAGCTCCTGAGGCGGCTTGTGCCTCCAGTGGGGGATGGGCACTGGCCATTGTGGCATGGAGGGCTCTACTCATGAATCTTCTCTGCAGATGGGCAGTCTTCTCCTTCCATTCCTTCAAGGATGTAGCAGGATGCTCTTGTGGCCTCCTGGAGCCCCCTAACAGGTACTTCAGATAGCTCTGGGTGTTTGCTAATGCCCTGTAGCAGGAACTGATTCTAGGAGCTCCTTACTCTGCCACCATCTTGCTGTTGTGGAACAGTGGGTTTTTAAGAATCTAATGGTGGTAAAATGATTTTTAGAAAAAGAGAGTGGCAAATATAAAATTGAGGGTGGTGACAGCCTCTGGGTGGACGGAAAAGAGGACATGCATCAGGGAGGGCACAGCCCACAGGAGATTCTTGCATAATGATGCTTTCTTTCTTTTGACTGGGGTGGGTATGTGGACATTTATTGTATCATTCCTTATACCTTATATATTTTTACAATATTCAGTGCATTGATACTGAAGAAAGACAATACCAAAGAAACACATTTATTTATTTATTTGTTTTGCCTATTTGATTTTTGAAATTCCCTCTGTATAGACTAAGTGTCTACATTTTAAAGCACAGTGAAAATGATGTGGCTTTGAAAGGGGGCTTAGTTAGCCCCTTTGAACTCCTATCCCTGAGCCCGAATGGCTCATGTGAATCACAATCCCTTTTCTTGTGACCTCCTAAGCTCTGACCATTCATTGTTCTCCTTCCTGATCTCAGATAAATTAAACCACTATCAGGCAGCTGTGCATATTAATAGCATTGCTCTTTTAAGTGTTCAAGTTTATTTTCATTATTCACATTGTTGGGTAGTTGTATGGGTTTTAGAAAACTAGCTTAAGCAACTCTGTCAATGATATGGATGGAGCACAGCTCTCTTCCTGTAACCTGGAGAGAAGAAATCAAGTGTGGCCAAGTGGATATGCTGGGCCCGTCACTGCCTCTGAGGGTTGGTGCTGCCTGGACTCCAGTTCTTCAGCGCAAAATAGTCTCTAATGGTTTTATGGTCTTCGAAATATATTCTAAGTCAGTTTGGTATTTATGATGGGTAACATTTCTGCCATCTATTGCTACTCTAACAAACCACCCCACAATTTGGTGGCTTCAAACAACAATTTGCTCTCATTTCTCACAGCTCTTTGAGTTGACTTTTTTTTTTTTTTTAAGATTTATTTATTTATTTAATTTCCCCCCCTCCCCTGGTTGTCTGTTCTTGGTGTCTATTTGTTGCGTCTTGTTTCTTTGTCTGCTTTTGTTTCTTTGTCCGCTTCTGTTGTCGTCAGCGGCACGGGAAGTGTGGGCGGCGCCATTCCTGGGCAGGCTGCACTTTCTTTTCACGCTGGGCGGCTCTCCTCATGGGCGCACTCCTTGCGCGTGGGGGCTCCCCCACGCGGGGGACACCCTTGTGTGGCACGGCACTCCTTGCGCGCATCAGCACTGCGCATGGCCAGCTCCACACGGGTCGAGGAGGCCCGGGGTTTGAACCGCGGACCTCCCATATGGTAGACGGACGCCCTAACCACTGGGCCAAAGTCCGTTTCCCATCTTTGAGTTGACTTGGACTTACAGGCAGTTCTCGTTTGGGGTCTTTTGTGCAGTTGCAGTTTGGTGTCAACCGGGGAATAGGGGGTGCAGTCACCTGGGAACACAACTGAGCTGGAGGTCCATGTTGGCCCATTTATATGACTTGGCTGGGGCTTTCAATCAGAGTGCCTGCATGCTGCCTCTCCAGGTGGCTTAGGCTTTTCACAGGAGGGTGGCTGGGTTCCAAGAGGAAGCATCCCCCTGGGCAGGATGCGGAGGCCACTAGGCCATTTAAGAACTTTACTGTGGATTGGCACAGCACCACTTCTCTGCTGTACTTTGTTGGTCAGATCAGTCAGGCCAGCTCAGACTCGGTGGGAGGAATGTACAAACTCAAAAGATCATGTGAGATTAGAGATACCGTTGTGGCCATCTTCGGAAAATACCATCTGCCAATAATAACTGCTTCCAGAGATAACTCATGGCCAAGACCAGTGCTTGTATGGGGAATCCAATTTAATTTCACTTTATCATGCATCAGAAACAAAACATATTCCATATGAGGGGAAAAAGTCAAGGTGAAGTTGCCTGGATGGCCCAGATGAAGTACCTTCCATTTTGTTTAGACTCACAGGCTTATGGAAGGCTCTGGCCCAGCCATTTCCTTTTTCTCATCGGGAAGTAACAAAACCTTGACCATGAACACAGATTTCTCGGAATATTGGCTGGACTATACTAGTGAGACCATCCCATTGGTGGTCTGTGCTCCCTGTCCCTGGAGTCAGGTGGCTTTAGAACAAATAGAACTAGATTCCAGGAAGTGAAGGGAAGAGTCCTTTGGGGGTTCTCCTTTACACCAAACTCATGTGCAGGAGTGCGCCACCCTCCCCCACGAGCCCTTCTTGCTGCTCTACTTCAGAGGTGTCTGTTCATCTCTTCTAGCAGTCATGGAGCTCCGAAAGGTTATATATAATCCTGCCTTATGCTGCAGGAAGGCCTGTCTCTACCACCCCCAAACAAAACTTGTGCATTCCTCCATTATATTTTTAATGATGGATGCACTGATCCTTAAAAAATTGAAGGAGAAGCACTAAAAATTAAGCCAGAGAAAGGATCAAATGACTTGGCTCCAGCCCTGGCTCTCTGGTCTCTTTGCATCTCTTTGGGGAAGACCTTTTAAGATCTTAGGATATTGGTTTCCTTATTTAAAATATGGTTAATAGATTCTCCCCAAATAGACCCTTAGTAAAGAGATGAAAAGGTACTCTAAAATAAAGCTCTCTATAAAAGCAGGGTGGTTTTATTATCATTATTGTTATTATAATCCATACCACATATGGGTTCCCCTGATTAGTTAATGTTCAATTTCCTTCATCAGCCAAGACACCTATTTCCAGGAATTTGGAAAAAATAACTTAACCAGACTTTATTTGGCTTGCTGTAGCAAAATCGGGGCTGGCCAGAAAGCCATGGGTCCTGCCAGATCAACATCACCTCGTTCAAAAATGCCCATGCTTAGCGGCTCTTGCAGAGCTGCTGGCAGGATGCTAAGTCCCCGTAAGGGAGTAGCAAGTCAGTGTGAGCAGAAAAACGCTACAAAAATATGCTCATAAAATCAGAGCTTCAAAGATTGTATTCTGCCTTTTAGTCACTGTTAAATCTATGATTTGCCTCCACTTCTGTAATATGAAGGTCGTGTGTCTGTGTGTGTGTGCGCGTATTTGTGTCTGTGCACATGTTTTCTAATTCTGCTTATTGGGCAGTAGCTGAGGTAGGTAAGGCAGTGTAAGCAGACGTTTCTTAATATATATTGGTTTTATCCCAAATCATCCATTTCAACTTCTCAGGTAGAAATTATTTTTAAATGTGTGCTCGTGGGCAATTTGCACAGTTTTATTTAGAATAGAACACCAGTCTGTGGTGTGAACAGAACCCACACGTGACCAACCGTGCTGCTGAGACGAGTTGAAGCAATACTGCTCAGAGGCTGGCACAGCCTCCTCCACCCAGGCCAATCTGGCCCTTTCTCCCTGGCATTGAAATCTTTTCCCCCACTTCTATCTACATGGACCCGACAGGACCACCTGGCTCCAGTCACTCTGACCGAGGGTTTGAGTCCATCATGCTCTGTTCATTCCCTTCTGGTAGTGACCCTTTGAAAGCAGACTCGGGGGTCATGTTGGGACCCACATGCTGGTTTGATGGCAGGGAGGCTGGAAATACAGAATGACTGGGCCTGTAGCCAGGTTAGCCTTCTTTCCCATCCCCCCTAAGTCTGGACCCAGAGTTCCTAATGGTGGGAGGAAGTGTGCAGAGAAGTGCCTTATCTGTCTACCCCCTTGGGGCAGGGCCCCCTCTTTAGGCTTACCACTTAGAGAAGCACAGAGCGTGTGTTCACCACAGGCAGGTCCCAGAGAGGGAACTCGAATGGGCTGAACTGTGCGTGCCCAGGGCCTTCACTTGGTCTCACCAATCAGAGAAATCAGGGACAAGGTAAAAAGTGCAGATGACTTTTCTCCGGTACTTCCAATACCAAAAATTTTAATTTAATGAGCCAAGGTAGGGATGCGTCCGTCTGCCGCGTCTACCATAGTATAGCAGTCTGTCCAGGTGCCTCTCTCTCCACATCCAGGGATGATTCTTTGCCATCTCCGCCCATACACTGTTGCTGGAACAAGGCCACACCTAGCATCCACATGTCATTCCAAGGAGTAGGTGACATGTTTCAGTCTGAGCATGGAGTTAGACAGAATCTCTTGAGAGTCCCTCATGGTGGCTGTAGCAAAACGGGTACTGGGATTACAGCTCTGAGCTCTGAGTGGGCCATTGTTAGCTTGAGAGGACGTGAGGGGAGGGGCACTGTCTGTCTGACGGTGTGATCATGGCCCCGGATGAGAGCCAGGAGAGAATGTGTCGCCAAGCAAAAGTTCTTCTGCTATATGTTTGCACGGTTTATTTGAACATAAAAACAGGTTTTTGCAGCTGAGTGGGTAACTGTGCTCAGTAGAGTGATATCGATGTGAGAGGGCAGGACTTGGCATTTCCTGTTACTGCTTTGGGGTCGTTCTGGCCTCGGGAGGTTATTTGGAATTTTATTTTATCATCCGTTTAATTCACTGCCCCTGCTAACAGTCGCACCAATCTGTAACAGCGATTGACAGTTTCCTCTGTGCCAGTTCTGATAAAAATACCTTGGGGTCTTGGTGATTCCAAACTCAGGTGTCGCTGCCATCTCAACGCAGGGCATAGAGCAGGGGTTGTGAGGTATGGAATCAGGGAGACGGGGGCTTGCCTCCCAGCTCCATGATCGGTTTAACTGTGAGTTGTTGAACCTCTCCACGCCCACTTTTCTCATCTGTAAAGCGATCATAAAACAGTACCTGCATCATCCAGGTTCTTGACAACTGAAAGACACACACACATACCCTATTTACACTTAGCACAGAGTCTGGTGTGTAGAAAGCACTCAGTGAACAGGACAGTTTTGGAGCAAGCTAGTGGAGGCCTGAGTCCAGCAGGGACCTCAGGTGTGAGGTGGTGTGTGGGAATCTTAGAGGCACTAACAAGTTACCTCACGAGCTAGGGCTCTCAGGAGCTGGTCAGCATGCCTTGCAGTCACCGCAGGGTGAGGACCCTGTCCTTCCAACCAGAGCAGCTCCATTTGTATCTGAAAGTGGACGTGGATGTGGTTTCATCTCAGCAGTTCTCAACTAGGGGGTGACTTTGCCCCTGAGGGGACATTTGGCAACGTCTGGGGACAGTTTTGGCGGTCAGAACTGGAAGGTGGCTGCTACTGGCACCTACTGGGTAGAGGCCAAGGACGCTGATAAATACCCTACATGGCACAGAACGGCTCCCCGCCACAGAGTCTCAATAATGCTGGGGTTGTGAAACTCTGGGTACTGTGCATATGCACCCATGTGCTGGGTGGGGAGAGTCTATGCAAGATTTTTACTTGGAAAAAGTCTAAGGAAAAAGTTTAAAAACCAGGGTTATATAGTGCATCTAGAAAGAACCCCCTGGTTGCTGAGAGGTCTGCAAAGCCGCCTGCCTTCAGGAAAACCTGTGTGGGGCCTGAGTCAGACGCGTCCGAGGCAAGGGGAGAAGCGTCTACAGAGTCCAGGCACTGTCCATGTGGGCCAGGTGTCACGGGGGGGCCTGTGTGCTCCAGGTCTAACCGGATGAGGTGCAGGCCAGCCAACCTGGCCAGAGTGAAGAGGCTCTTTCTGGGGTTAGGAAGCACAATGCCCCCATGAAAGTGCAATCAGGCCCAATTCTACAGAAATAAAATGGTGGATACCAAAACGCCAAATGTACACAACTCAGGTCATGTTAAAGACATATTCTTGGGATAGAGCCATCATTTCTGCCCGTACTTCCCCCTCCCCACTGTGCAACCCTTGTCCTCGTTCTCTTATTGAATGGCATCTTCCCTGGGTGGAGATGCTTCTAGCAATGATGTTGTTGGAAAACTGGTCCGTGTCTTGCATAATGGACATGCTACTGAAGGAGTATTGTCCTGCTTAAGACTAAGTTTAATATTGATCTGACCGTAATTTTTTTCCTTACTGTCAGGATCTGATTTGGCAAATGTTGAATCATCTGGTGAGAAACCAGCCTGAAATATTAGGTTGCACTCTATGAATTGCCATTTTATGGCTGTTCTCCTAGGTCAAAAGTAGTTGGACAACAGCGATTTCGCATGGTTCACGCTGCTGCAGGACTGAAAGGGACAGTTTATAGTTTATATACAGATTACTTTATGTTCTTCCTAAAAGAACTGTGTAAAATGCCTGCAGCATCCCTGGGCACACTTCCAAGTTAACTCGGGCACCTCAAGCTAAGCCATTACCTATGTCACCAACAACCAGGCACTGGTCCATAACGCACCTTTTTCCAGCAGGCATAAATAAGCCCTTGTATTTTAACAAAGTAGTGTTTCCGTGGGTGGAAACAGGCTCGTCCTCACCTTTTGCATCTGCCCAGTAGAAGGGAATGAAATTCTTTTAAACCTCAAGAACCTCCAAAGAGACCCCCGCTCCCACCCCTTGACTGACTTCGTTCCTCAACATTTAAAATGGAGCCAGATGGTACATTGCCACGTGTGGACACCACATCCAACCCTGGTGTTCAACTAACGAGAGGGGGTGGGAAAATGCCTCACGCTCCATCTTTACCTTGTCATCCAACTGCAGTGAAATTAGGACATGGCATCACCATCCGGGCTGCTTAAAATATTTCCCTTCCACCAGGGAAATTTTATAGATACCATATGTTCCTGTTAGGATTATAGTATTTTATGGATTTATGAGTATCTGCTAAGCTTTACATTTTTTCCTCTTGAAGGACAAAATTGCAAAACCTTTTGGAACCAGGTATCTTAGGAATGAAGAGTTCTGTGGCCAGGCCCAGTAATTTTCTTGATACGGCTTTTTTGGGTCACAGGTCTGCTTCAAAAGCATATCCACAGTCTCCAAAGAGTGTGAAGCCCTCCTACCCAGGGTCTCCCGTGAAATACCGCCTTTCATCCTTTCCCAACCGAGAAACTCCCAAGAAGAAGGCAGAGAAAGAAAAGACCAACAAGGAACGGGAAGGGGCCATGGGCCAGCAGGCATCTGGATCACTTGGGGAGGAGGCCCCCGAGAAGCATGTCGTGGACAGGCACCTCACTGAGAAGCACACTGCTTCAGGAGGGAAGGCCGAGAGCCATGAAGGTAGGCCACCCTCACTGACACAGCCATCAGGCCTTGGGTTTCCAAGATGGTCCTCTCTCTGACCCAATCCAAGTGGAAGCTCGTGCTTGGGGGAGAGTGAGAGAGTTTTTACTGGGACAGCTTCCTTCCCACTCACCGCTCACCGCTGCCTCAGGCCTTCAGGGTGCTCCGAGTGCTTTCCTTGACCTCCTGAGTTTGCCCCGGGGGAGCTCACGGGTGTGCCAAGTAAGAGCACCTGCAGCCAGCCAGCGCCTGCAGCTCCCAGCCACACAGGGTCCGGCTTTCATCCTTTCCGTCTTTATGATGCAGGGGGCTCACTCCGAGGTGGGCAGCAGTGGTGGCTGCCGTGGGACTGACCAGTTACTCTCTGTCTGCTCCTCACCTTCCACTCCCTCCCACTGCAAAATGCATCCAGGGCAGTAGCTTCTTGCACTTCGTGGCTAATTGTGGGATTCCTTGCAGCACTTCCCCTCACCCCTTTGGGATGGATTCTTTTCCAGGTGGCGGCTGCTGTGCGAGCAGAGTCGTTCTGCTCTTTCACCTTAATCTTTTCCCACGTAGCCGCAGGGAAGCCCACGGCAGGCACCACTGATGCGGGAGAGGCCGCGAAGATCCTGGCCGAGAAAAGACGGCAGGCCCGGCTCCAGAAGGAACAGGAGGAGCAAGAGCGACTGGAGAAAGAAGAACAAGTCAGGTACAGGGGTGCTCAGAGTCTGGGGGTGATCTCTTGTAATTATAGGCTGTGGTGGAAAGAGCAACTCGCTTTTCTTTTCACAGTTGTGGTGTTGATAAAACCTCAGCTGTGGTATAGGGACCCAGAAGGCCCGGTTTGCATGGAAGGCATTGGGGGACTGTGGCTTCTGTTAGATATAATTAGCAGTGATGGAATGTTGCTCTTTTCCAAGGACCTGGAAACTCCCAGCTCCTGGATCTTAAAGCTCCATGCAGCTTCCCTTTCTCCTCTGAGACCTGCCAGGCCTCATAGAGCCATCAAGGGAATTGGAGCTTTGTTTCTCAGTGACTGTCCCTGAGAAGACAGAAGATTCCAGGTGTAGAGATTTTGATTCTGCTTCCTGAAGTTGTGTTTTCTCACCCGAATTATTCTAACTTGACCCCAGAGTGAGAGGGAGAGGAAGATTGAGGAGGGTGCCCTTGATGACGTGGAAGTCAAACTCACACCCATGGTCAGCAGCAAGGTGTGGGGAATGCCATCATGGAGCAGGGCAGGAGGACATTGTGGCAGTGGTTCACAGCCCTTGGGGGGAGTCGAGTCATCTGGGGAACTCGGTGAAAATATGTAGGCCAGGGGCCGGGTCCTGCAAATAAAGACAGCCCTGCCTTTTCTCATCTTTATACTCTGAGAGGAATAGGAATGCATGTTATAGGACAAGGTAGATTTTATCATTAAATTGATAAAAGAAGCTTTTAGAGAAATTGCAGAGTGCGATCCAAGACCATTTAGAGAATTAACGTGATAGGAAGCAAGCCATGCTATAGGACATCTACCATTCCTCCTCATTGCCAGCCAGACAGCCAGAGTCCTAATGGACGTCTTTGTTGGCATTGACCTTGTCCAACTCTCTCTTGCTTCTTGGGCCTCCCTGGCTCTCCTGCTCAATCTCCTCTGCCCACTCTTCATCCCCTTCACTGTTGCTTGGGTTCCTGGCCCTCAGTCCGGGAGAGTCTCCCCAGAGCAGTGTTCTCCCTCCTGCTCCACCTTTGCCCCTGTCATGCTGCCAGTTTCCTCTGGCTTCAGAGGGTCGTGGCTCCCATTTCACACCAGGGTTTCCTGTTGGGCAGTGGGGGTGCTAAACCAACTCTGCTCTCATCTACCTCTATACCCTCATTTTCCCTTTGCCTCATTTTATCTGGGTTTTTTCTTTCTTTTTTTAAAAATCATCTTTTTAAAAAGCTAACTTTTGTAAACCTTAAATATGTTCTGGTACAAGGGAAGGCCCTAAATAACACATACGTGCTGATGACTCTCAGTCTCTGTCTCTTTCTCTCAGTTAATTAAAACGAAAAATTACTTCCACAGTCAAACTTGCCACATTTCAGATGCCGAGTGGCCACATGGGGCTGGTAGCTACAGTATGGGACAGCACAGATCTGTAGAGTGTTGTCCCGTATGCACCTGAAATTCATTTCCAAAGCAGAGCTTCTCCTCTTTCTTCCATACTTCCTCTTCCTTTCAGGGGCTCTGCACCCCCATCTACCCAGGCACTCAGTAAGAAGTCTCTGAGCCAGCTCTCAACTCTTGGCGTGCCTTCCCCTCCAGACCCCTCGCCCTGCCGGTGGGCAAGTCCAGCCTAGGCTGCCCTGTGAGCATCTCTTTTTCCCCTTTGCCCTCTAGCCCTTCCACTCCTGCCCCAGTGCAGCCCTGCTGCTTCTGCCCAGGGCTGTATCTCTGCTTTAAGCCTCCTAGGGTGTGTCCACTGTCTACCGTCCACTCAGTGTCCACGGTGACCTGTCTAAAATAAGTGTGATTGTCCTGCTCCTGTCCTTAAACAAGCCAGAGACTTCTCTGATCTCACGGGATCCATCCAAACCCATCAACAGGCCTTTGAGCCTGCCATGAACAGGCCACTACCCACTCTCTTGCTTCCATGCTGCCCACTGCTCTCCACCTCCCTTCTGCCCTGGGTGCTAGCAAGCTAACCTCCCTGACAACCCCTACCACACACACACACCCTCCATCCAGCCACATCTTGGCTTATACCAGGCCCTCACATTGACTTGCATGTCCTCTGGCCCAGACATCTCTTCATTCCTCAAGACTCAGGTGGGACATTGCTTCCCCTTCTATGCCCGGCATAGACTGACCTCTCCTCACTCCGCCCCCTTACTGAACCCACTTAGAGCTGACCACCAAAGCCTCATGTGCTTACAGGCCTAGTTCCCTTAGTCAGCAAGCGCCTTACGGGGCGGGGAGATCGCCTTCAGATCTCCTGTGCCTGCACTCAGTAAATGTACATTTACATCTCTTAGCTGGAGAGGCCCAGCTAAGAAACCATTGCAGTGGCTGGTTAAGAGAATGCAAGGACTAAAGTAGTATGGGGACAGGTGGGCTGGAGAAGTGAGGAGGAGTTCAAGTCAGGCCGTCCAGCTAATGTCTACAGACTTTCACAACTCAAGAGAACACAAGCAAACTGAAAGGTAATGCTAAGTCTTGAGTTCAAGGACCTAGGAGAATGGTATATACCCAGGAACATATGTAAGAAGGACAGGGGTAATTGGTTTTAGAGGATAAAACTTAATCCATTCAGTTTTAGATAAATTAAGTTTAACGTGCCAACAAAATATCCAGGTGATTGGAACCATGAAATTGAAGCCTATGGCCTACGTAGAAATTAGATCAGTACGCATGGCCCCAAACCAGTTTTCCTCTCTCTTGCCAGAATGTGAAGCTTTGCATAGCACCACGTGGGAGGTGAGAAAGGAAAGTGCCAGACAGCCTGGGGCTGGAACACAGCAGGCACCTACTGGACTAAGATCATCCCTCACATCTGTTTTGTGCTTAGAGTCAATAGTTAAAGTCACAGAAATGTGCTGGCTGATGGGAGAGTAGAGAGAACAATAAAGATACTTGACCCCAACTATGGAAAACCCAGTTGTTGTTACGACCTGGTGAGGGAAGCTCCAGCCAAGTCCAGGATGGGGAAAACTACCCAGAAGAGAAGGGCTCATCAGGAGCCCTGGCAACCAGGCCCTGGGAAGGAGCCCAAAAGCTGCCCCAGTCCCAACCAGCAGTGACGTGATGGCTCTCTTGGAAGCATGCAGGCCAGGGCACAGCTGTTGGGCTTACAGGTGGCCCATGATGCCAATCAGGATTCTTGAAGTTGGGGACAAGTAATCCTAGAACCCAGGTCTGCTCTGGGGGAGGTGCTGGCAGAAGCTAGCAAGCAAGAGATTTGACTCTGGGATTCAGAAATGAATCCCCTTAATTTGTGTTGAGGAGCTAAAATAGATGCTAGGGTTGCATGCAGAAAGATGTTCAAACAAGTCAGCCCCCCACGACCAAGGGCACATAGCCAGGTTGTAGCTGCTGTCTGAGTGGGAGCTTCTGGGAGTGAGGAGGCTTGGAGCCACAGGCAGAGCTCCTCAGGGCCACTTGGCCCTGGCTGCTTGCAGGCTCAGGGGCTGTTCTGGTGACAGCTCAGGCAGGCATGGGCCATTGGGTTTGGGGCGGCAGGGCACAGAGCCAGCTGAGACAGGAAGTGAGTTACAGGGACTGGGGGAGGCAGGGCAATGTTGGCAGCCTCACGTAGCACAGGGCCACTGGCAGGCAGGGCCCTTGAATGTTGTCAGCACCTGTGAGGTGTGGCCAAGGCTAAGAAAAGGCTCTTGGTCTTAGTGTTTAGAAGATGAACAGGGGTGGAGACAGAAACCAGACTGAAAGAGGTCAGGGGGTGGGTGCTGGCTGTAACCTGGGCTTTCAGAGGTTTCTGAGTGAAAGGCAGGAGAGAAGGGACCTAGTAAAGTTGTCTGAGATGCCCGAGACCTGAGTATTTTTGCAGGCAATAGGTAGGTGTGTGTGGAAGGGAGACACTGGCCATGCGAGGAAGAGAGGAAGTAATGGCAGGAACCAGCAAAGAGTCTGGAGAGCACGTGGAATTCATAACACAAGGGGAAGAGTTTACCATCCTTTGCATCTAAGCAGAGGAAGGTAAAGGGACACTTCTGAGCAGTGATGCCATAGAGGAAAGCCATTTAAGCAGCCTGGGCGGGTGGCCTGAGTCTTCTCTGTAAACTGGTTGGTGATGCGATCAACTAAAGAAGATGATGAAGATGAAGAGGTGGAGGTTTGTTGGGCCCTTGCCATAAAGGTCTGGGGGATGAGGATAAAAGGATGGTATGTGGCAGCCACAGCCCCGGGGGTGGAGGACCACTGGGCCTAGTTTGGGCTTTTCTTTCACCCCTTCCTTGGCAGCCCAGGAGGGGCACGAGTGGTCCTGGGGGCCACCCAAGCCTGGAGGCAGGCAGCAGAGTAGCCTCCAAACCATCTGAGACATGCTTGGGAGAGGATCGGAAGACTGGGGCCTGAGGGAAGAGGGACACAGATACAAGTGGACTGGGCAGTGCTGACCAGAAACGGGACAGGGAGAGGGGATTGGAGGGACGGGGCGAGGTCAGATCAAAGGAGCTTATTTCAGAGTTTAGGATGTTGACTGCTGAACTTTTAAAAATGGCAACCTTTAAGCACACAAGAAGAGTAGTCCAGTGAAACCCATATATGTGCCTGCCAGATTCAGCAGGGACTGTGAGCATGTCAGGGAGGGACATGGTGTGAAATGTCCTTCTCTGGCTGGCATGAAAGGGTGGAACAGAAGAGGTGGCCAGGGTGGGACATGAGGGGCAGGGACTATTATATGAGGACCTGCCCCAGTGGCCTGTGACAGCAGTGAAGTGAGGTAGGCTTGGGGTGGGTGACAGGACTGCAAGCAGATAGTACAGGTTTGTCGAACTTTGGAGGGAAACCAGTAATGAAGGCAAGAGCGGTGGGGTGGGGACAGCCCACAGAAGAAGGGTGGTGGGAAAACGGTGACATCCAGTTCCCTCTGGTTCCTACAGCAGGGTGAGAAAGAATGCTCATTCTCCCAGAGGAGTCTGAGGGGCCTGGTTTCCCACAGGGAAGCCAGTTTTCACCTACTAGAGGAAGCAAGATGTGGTTAATGGGAGGAATTCTGTTTGTGAGAGGAGGGCGTTCTGTGTGGGCACCATGGAAAGGATGAGCAGGGTTTAATGGGTCTGTGGGAGAAATTGATGTTGCAGGTGATAATTGAGCAATGTGAAGCCTTGAGGGCTACCCTCTGAAGTCCTGATGGGAAAAAAAAAGGAAGCGAGGTTTTTTTTAGAGCTGAACATGAAGATAACATGTCGTTTGTGAATTTGTGCATTAACACACAGGGTGCCTTTTGTGTATTAACTGTGTTTCCAGGACAATCACAACTGGCTCCTTAGAAAGGGGCAAGAAATGAAAAGGTGCTCTGACTAATCTTGGGATAAACCTTGTTATCCACGTGTTCGGTTTTGAGAATTCCAGGTTGGACCCTCTCAGACTTTCATGGAGGAATCTAAGAGAACCAGAATCTTTCTAATTAGGTTCCATATTGCTCTTCTCCAGAGTTCTCCAGAATATTTGTAACTAATTTCAGTTGTCCCAGAAATGCTTTTAGGCACTGCAACCTCTGCTAACGCAGAATATGTTATCAGCGTACAGTTGCATTGCCTTAGGCACACATCTTTAAGTCATTTCTTTACCTTTTAAAGTATTTATTTGGTAACACATAGGCAATAAGCCACCACAGTTCCTGAAACCTACCATTAAGGGTGGCAGGAGGTTCTTTAAGTCTTGACCTTTTTATAACAATAAAACAGCACCCCAGTAAGTCAGTGATACATGGTCTCAAGAAAAGGTTATTTCTGTGTTAGAGGTTTGCAATAATTAACAAGCTGTAGCTCAGTTTCCCCTGATATACCCTGGGGAAAGGCTAACCCCATCCCCCATAAGCCTACATGGCCAAGGGCACAACACTTCCCCACAGGTTAAATAAAGAAACCACATAGAGACGGGAGTAAAGGGAAATGGAAACCTTCCCTACCTGTATATCAGAGGGAGATGAAATTCCTACAGAACAAAGAAACATCTGCTCCTGCAGCATTCCAAGAAACCACAGCTCCCTAACCCACTATCTTCTAGTCTCTATCAGGGAAAGCTTTCACCTCTAGGGCTTCCTATTGGTCCCTGCACCTCACTCGGACCCTCAACCCCCTCCCACCAGCTGTCATTTCCCCACCTAGGAAAGTTCTGTATAAATTCAAGTCCCCCCCTTCCAGGAGTGGGCTGAAGTCTGTTCTTCAGATCCCCTCCGTTGGGAGAGCTTCTCAATAAATCTTTGTCTATAGTCATTTCAGTCTCCATGTCCCAGTAAGCGCTGTATTTTCTCCAACATTCTGAAACACAGATGTAGACTTAAAGATGCACTTAAAAGGACACTGGGATTTTGGGGAAAGATTCTCATTAAATTGTAAAACTAACATTTGAGAACCTCCTAGGGCCAGGAATTGTACTGTTTCCCATGCATGACCTCAATTTAATTCTCACAGGAATGCCATGGGACAGCAGTGTAGATATTCCCATTTTTAAATGAACCTCAGAAATATTGAGTGGCTTTCCAAAGGTCACACAAGCAAATGGCTAAATCAGGTCTTGCCCGTATGTCATATTGTCAGTCAGTTAAATTTGGGAAGTAAGTATGATTATCCACAATTTTTTAATAGATAAGGCAAGTAATGCACATGTGAGAAGGAAGAACATTAGAAAAATATATTTCAAAAAGCCCTTAGACATTACAAAATTCTTCCCCACTGTTTAGAGCTCTTTATCATTACATCATGAAACACTCATCCGTGGATGAAAGATGTCTAAATGCCATTTAAGTTTGATATAGCAAAGGACAAAAGCCAAAATAGGTTTTAAAAAATCACCAAAATAAATGAAAATAGATGCTTTTGATTTAATTTCCATTTTAAATGTCAAATTTCTGTTGAGCTTTTACTTCCATTTGCTGCTTCAGAAATCACATACCAATTAGAACCCAAAATGAATTTTCACTCATAGTCTCTGCTCTTAAATGGCTGGCTGGTTGGTGTATTTGTGGCTATTGTAACACTTCCAATTTTTTCTAGCTTAAATCAGTTTTAAATATTCTGCTAAGTTTTTAAAGAATTGTCATTAAATAAGAATGATGGTCTTGGCTTCCTATCTAGTTGTGGTCATTTGTAGATTGACTAGGGAACAGTTGTGTCTTTGCTACAATTTATTTCACAAATCAATACATCTTTAATCTTTGCATTGCAGAATGTAAATGCAACCCTGGTTAATGGATTTATGTAACTGTATACTACAGCTTGAATAGTGGATTTCTGGGAAGAGTGAGTCATTTTGTTAAGTGGGTACTAATTCAAATGCACATATCTGTTAATATGTTGAGCATTGCTCTGCTGCCGGCACACATTTCCTCGGCAGTTTGCCCTCTTGTGTGTGTCTTCATCTAACAACAGTTATTTTCTCAAAAGGCTAGAGAGAGAGGAATTGAAAAGAAAGGCAGAAGAAGAAAGACGTCATCTAGAAGAAGAAGCCCGTAAGCGAGAAGAGGAAAGAAAGCGGCAGGAAGAGGAAGAGAAAAGAAAGGCAGAAGAGGAGGCCAAGCGGAAGGCTGAGGAGGAGTTGTCATTGAAAGAAAAGCAAGAGAAGCAAGAAAAAGAAAAGCAAGAAAAAGAAAAGCAAGAAAAAGCTATGCTTGAAAAGCAGGTACAGTATGAGTCCTCAGACATTTAAGGGCCTTCTTAGCTAACCTTAAGATAAAATTTGTTAAATCTGAATGATTCATAATAGTTACTTGAAGTTTTTTTTTAATTGCCTGTGCTAGTTATTAAATATAAGTTTGGACAACAAGAGTGAACTCGATCATGATTGCTATATGTCAGTGTGGCTATCTCCAAAAGCAGACCTTGAGAGACGAGTTTGCAGGCAAGTTGTTTATTTGGGCAGTGTCCCAAAAAGCTGGTGGGGAGTGAGGAAAAACTTTAAATAAAGAGTACATTGTTGAGTGGCCTACTGTGGGCAACTAGGACTCAATCCCACTAGGACCCTCTGTGAGACTGTAGAACATTCCTTACAATTATCCCTCTGAGGGGTGGAAAAGCTGGAGTATTTATCTACTAACTCCTGCCCCTTAATGTTGAGAGTTGTTCCCAGGGGAGTTAACTTTTTTTTTTAACTTTTATGCACTTGAATTTTTTTTAAAGATTTATTTATTTCTCTCCCCTTCCCTGCCCCCCGCCCAGTTGTCTGCTCTCTGTGTCCATTCACTGTGTGTTCTTCTGTGTCTGCTTGTATTCTTTTTTTTTTTATTGACTTTGTAATAATATTACATCAAAAATATATATGTGAGGTCCCATTCAACCCCACTCCCCCACCCCCCCCTCTCCCCCCCAAAACACTCGTTCCCATCATCATGACACATCCATTGCATTTGGTAAGTACATCTTTGGGCACCTCTGCACCTCATAGTCAATGGTCCACATCATGGCCCATACTCTCCTCCATTCCATCCAGTGGGCCCTGTGAGGATTTACAATGTCCGGTGATTGCCTCTGAAGCACCATCCAGGGCAGCTCCATGTCCCAAAGACATCTCCACCTCTCATCTCTTCCTGCCTTTCCCCATACCCATCGTCCACCATGTCCACTTTTCTCAATCCAATACCACCTCTTCTATGTGGTCATTGGATTGGTTGTGTCCATTGCACCTCTATGTCAAGAGGAGGCTCAAATTCCACATGGATGCTGGGTGCAATCCTCCCATTTTCAGTTGTAATCACTCTAGGCTCCATGGTGTGGTGATTGTCCTTCTTCAACTCCATCTTAGCTGAGTGTGGTAAGTCCAATAAATCAGATTGTAGGTGTTGGAGTCTGTTGAGGCTCAGGACCTGGCTATCACATTGTCAGTCCAGAGATTCAAATCCCCTAAATATATCTTAAATCCCAACGTTAACTGCACCTCCAGCACATTAGCATGAAAGTCTTATGAAGGGAGATCCCATCTGAGTCCAGATTCATCACACATAAACACCATTTCCAATGAGGGGCCATCTGCCCTGGTAGTTAACCCCATCGGCCATGGCCATAACTCTCATGGGTCTCTTTAGCCTTCAAAGGAACCAATATCTGGGGGTTGTATCTGCTTTATCTGTCTCTCTGACTCTGCTCAGTTGTGCATGAGGGCAATCCTTCTGCCAGCCTCCAGACTCTTTTTTAGAAACTCGTAGCCATATAAACTCATTTCTCCTTTCCATTTCCCCCTTACTTTAGGTCAAACATCTGCTTGTATTCTTGTCAGCAGCACTGGGAATCTGTGTCTCTTTTTTTTTTTTTGCTGTGTCATTTTGCTGCGTCAGCGCTCCATGTGTGTGGCGCCACTCCTGGGCAGGCTGCACTTTTTTTGCACTGGGCAGCTCTCCTTACAGGGCTCATTCCTTGTGCATAGGGCTCCCTTACATGAGGGACACCCCTGCGTGGCATGGCACTCCTTGCACGCATCAGCACTGCGTGTGGGCCAGATCATCACATGGGTCAGGAGGCCTTGGGTTTGACCTGGACCTCCCATGTGGTTGGCAAATGCTCTATCCATTGAGCCATATCTGCTTCCCGGAGTTAACTTCTTGAAACTCTCCAGCCACATGTACACTCTCTGGCCAGGCCTACCCTCAGGCACAAAAAGACCATAGCCACAGATAGGAACTGTCTGTGGATGATTTGCTCTGTTGACTAAGAGTATATGAGTGGGGCACTAATGCTGCCTGCTACATCATAGAGCAGGTCCCATCAGTCTACATTTAATATTGGAGCAGCACCTTTGCAACTTTGGGGCAGATGATGAGTTGAATGACAATGTGCAACACCTCCACCCCCCCCCCCCCCGCCAGGGAATTACTATAAAGTTTTCTTAGCTGAATAAAACCTGTGCCTTGGTTACATTTTCTACCAGAAAGAAGCAGCAGAAGCGAAGGCCCAGGAGG
Organism: Dasypus novemcinctus; assembly: GCF_030445035.2. Taxonomy (NCBI): domain Eukaryota; kingdom Metazoa; phylum Chordata; class Mammalia; order Cingulata; family Dasypodidae; genus Dasypus; species Dasypus novemcinctus. The sequence goes on along the minus strand of NC_080704.1, from coordinate 22,640,874 downwards.
CAGCTAAACAGATGCGTTTAGAAAGAGAACAAATCATGCTGCAGATTGAGCAGGAGCGACTGGAGAGGAAGAAGGTAAGGGTGGAGGGATCAGGAGGACTTAGGGTGAGACAAAAACAGCAAGTGAGCCCCGTTCTGTTCTGTAGTTTTTGGGTGGAGTGCTCTTATAAATGTCAATTAGGTCAAGTTGGTTAATAGTGCTGCATCTGTATTGATTTTTTATCATTTTGTTCTATCCATTACTGAAAGAGTAATAGTGTTAAAAGCTCCATCAGTGATTATGCATTTGTATGTTTCTCCTTTTAGTTCTCTCAATTTTTGCTGTATATATTTTGAAGCCCAATTGTTAGGTGAATATACATTTTGGATTGTAAATTTCCTGTTGAGATGACCCCCTTAATCATTATGTACTGCCTTTCTTTATCTCTAGTAAGACTTTTGTCCTAAAGTTGACTTTATATATAATGTATATATATATTATATATAATATAGCCCCCCAGCTTTTTTAATGATTAGTATTTGCATGGTAAATCTTTTCCCATTCTTTTGCTTTGAACCTATATGCATTCTCAGAAATATGTCACTTGTGAATAGTGTGTAGTTAGATCTTGTTTTTTAAATTCAGTTTGACAGTCTTTGTCTTTTAATTATAGTGTTTAGTCCATTTACATTTAATGTAATAATGGGTAGAATTGGGTTTAAAGAGGCTGATTAAAAGATTTATTCTAAAGGGCTTTGTTTTGCTGTAGACCTGGGAACTAGAAAACCAGTCTGTGATCTTTTTTCCTGACCTGCATCTCACCCTCACTTTCTGTCAGGGGGTCCTCTTAAGGGGTGGGGGTGATTTGTTGAATTATAGGTAAACTAAGGAGAGGAAGGAGAAAGATGAGATATAAATTAAATGTTGATTCTACATATTTCCTCATCTGCTCCTTAAGCAGTTGACCTTGTTCATAGGACCAAAGGTATACACCTGCAAAACTAATGGAAAGCCATTCTACACTCGTGATCCTTTGCCAACATTTGTCTTTTATGAGCTTTCTGAAATGAAATTGCATTTAGACCCAGATACTTTTATATGTGTCTGGCCTCATAATCCTCTTTCTTGATTCTTTCTGGTTATAGAGAATAGATGAAATCATGAAAAGAACAAGAAAGAGTGATGGCTCCCCAGAAGTGAAGGTAGGAAAGCCAAAGTACTATTTTATTTATTTTTTTCTAAGATTTATTTTTTATTTGTTTCTCTCCCCTTCCTCCCCACCCCCATTGTCTGCTCTCTGTGTCCATTCACTGTGTGTTCTTCTATGTTCGCTTGCATTATCTGGCAGCACTGGGAAACTGCATCTTTTTTGTTGTATCATCTTGCTGCGTCAGCTCTCTGTGTGTGCGGTTCCACTCCTGGGTGGGCTGCACTTTTTTCACACTTGTAGCTCTCCTTATGGGGCGCACTCCTCGCATGTGGGGCACCTTTACACGGGGGCGCCCCTGCATAGCACGGCACTTCTTTTGCACAGCAGCACTGTGCATGGGTCAGCTTACCATATGGGTCAGGAGGCTGTGGGGATTGAACCCTGGACCCTCTATGTGGTAGATGTATGCTCTATCAGTTGAGCCATGTCTGCTTGCCCAAAATACTATTTTTTAAAAGATTTATTTCTCTCCCCTTCCCCCCCCACCCCAGTTGTCTGTTCTCTGTGTCTATTTGCTGCATGTTCTTCTTTGTCCTCTTCTGTTGTCAGTGGCACGGGAATCTGTGTTTCTTTTTGTTGCATCATCTTGTTTTGTCAGCTCTCCGTGTGTGCGGCGCCATTCTTGGGCAGGCTGCACTTTCTTTCCTGCTGGGTGGCTCTCCTCACGGGGTGCACTCCTTGTGCATGGGGCTCCCCTATGCGGGAACACCCCTGTGTGGCATGGCACTCCTTGCGTTCATCAACACTGTGCATGGGCCAGCTCCACATGGATCAAGGAGGCCTGGGGTTGGAACCGCGGACCTCCCGTGTGGTAGGCGGACACCCTAACCACTGGGCCAAGTCTGCTTCCCCCAAAATACTATTTTAATAGTGTATGTACTAAGTAGAAAAGAATGACAGAACACACCCAGTGAAATGGTAGGTCTTGAAGAGAATTGCCCAGGAAAAAATGGCTTCTTTTTACTTTGTTCCTGGCTAGATTGAAGATGTAGTGACTTAAAGGAAAGAGGAGCCTCACAGTGGAGTTTCAGAGATGGGGTGCTAGTAAAAGATTTTCTCAGAGAAATAGGGGAAGGGAAGTGGGGAGAGACACAGTAGTCCATGAAGGAAAAAGAGAATGGCCATATAATAATAAGGGAAACACAGCTGATCTGTAATGTTACCGTGGAATAGGCACATGACCTGGCAAGATCCCAACTGCCCTCTAATGCTTTAAAAAATCACTTGTCTTTCTACGTAAAGTCAGTCTTCCATCTTTTCATCCACCCTGTATTCGTTTTCAGAAAGAAGACCCTAAAGTGGGGATTCAGCCTGGTGTGTGTGTGGAAAATAAGACAAAACCAGTTGTCCCCAATAAAATAGGTGAGTGTGAGGTTGGATTCTTGGGTTCGTTCTTTTCAACAGGCGAGGGCTCGTTTAGAGCCTCCTCAGGGGGAACCACCAATGGATTGTGAGAGTGGCACTGCCAGAAGGGACGGGTCTCCCATTCCCTGGGGAGTACGCCTGCACAGGCTTTGCTGTTTGATTGGGAAGGCCACAGGCTTCCTCAGTTACTCCAGTCATCCCAGCACAGGACCAGGGGGTCAGACTATCTGTTTTCCCAAGGAGCTTTACTGCCGGCCAAGGTTTTGTTAACAACAGACTCTGCCGGTCTGTGGAGTTCCTCCTGCCTTCCAGATGTCCGGGTAGTCCAGTTCTTTTCTCTCCTATAGTTTTTAAACTCCTTAGGTTTGAATATTCCTTGGCAACCAAAGACAGGAAAGGTGCCTCCACTTCACAGTCACTCTTCCCATTTCTCCTTTGCCTTGTGGCTCAAGAAAATGCTATCCAGAGCCTGGGGACCTGTGCAGTATGTGGCATTCAGCCTCCTGCCTGTGTCGTGAGCCCCACACAGACAAGGAGAACGTGATTTGTCTTCCCCTGCCCTGTGTGTCAGGGATTGCAGGCGATTATTTCTGGTTCCTTTCACAAAAGATGCAAAGCTGGGGATTAAAATGATTGCCTCGATACACATTTCCCCTGTGATTTCTTCGTTTGGTGTATTTTATGATTCACACAATGACTTTGTGTCCTCAACTAGAAATCAATGGGTTGAACACCTGCCAGGAAGTTCACAGTGTGGGACGTGCTGCCCCAGAAACTTTTCCCCGCGACATTTGCTCTAATGGGCTCAAACCAGTCGGGGGACTTATTCATCTGGATGCCCTCGATGGGAAATCAAACAGTCTGGATGACTCAACTGAAGAAGTTCAGTCTATGGATGTGAGGTGTGTTGATTCCTTTGGCATTTAAACTTCATCTCTTCCCACAAGCACCCCTACCCTCTCTTAGTTGAATACTTCATCTTTTCCACAACCAAAGTAGGTTTGGCTGATATTGCAGGAAAGCTAGTGGTGGCACAATATTAGCGTCTTAGGTCAGGGGCCCTGGAAGCAGAGCCTGGGACAGGGATTCTCGTGCACATGATTTATTGGGGGATGCTCTCAGGGGAAAGGGGAAGGGGAGTGAGGCCAGGCAGCGGAGGGTGCTAAGCAAGAAGGCAGGCTTGGCTCATCCACCGGTGCTCTGGAGGATGAATTTCCACCAGAGAGTTGTCCCCCTGAGATAAGGGAGGTGGCCATTGTATCACCGTATCTGTCAGTCATTGACTGCGGACCATGGCAGGGTGTGGGGGACTCCCTGGACCTGGGGGTGCCCTTTGGTCAAAGACAGTTCTTCAGAGAAAGGGTGGAGCTGTGAGTCTGAGCAGCAGACTCTCTCAGCACCTGGAGGATGGGTGCACCACGGGTGAAGGGGGTCTGGGCGGGCCACCAACAATGTCCAGGCCCATTGCGGGACTGGAAACCTGGTAAAGGAACTAGTTTGCTCCCAGATCCTAAACACTTAAGGGATTCTTAAACTGATCTTGTGTTTGGGGGTGACACCAACTGGCCAATTCATCCCAGGTGAAAACGGAACTTTGCTTAGCAGGTGATTGGGGCAGAGGCCTTGGAATGACAGCCCTGGTCAGGGAAGCAGAGTGCTGGCAGGACCCCGCAGCCCTTGCCCGCGTCTCCTCAGGCCCTGCCCCACTGCCGCCATCACGACAGGCTTCCCCTAACTGGTGCCACTCTCCTCCAGGAGAAAATGACAGAGGCATCTTAAGGATTGATGCAACACCACCCATGTTGTCATGTCCAGTGAGCTGTGCTTATTATTTTGTTTTTGGACTGGGGGTGGGGTGGAGCTGGGTGGGGACACACACGACATAGCATTGACCAGGGCCTCCAGAAAGGGGAAGGGGCTTTGTGCAGGCACCGGGTTCTCTCAGTCACCACCTCTGAATCTGGAGAGAAGTGGTGCCTGGTGGTGGCGCCCAGGCTTGTGGTGACCTTCTCTTCCCGGGCTCGGGCTTGGGGACCCCGGGAATGGAGGTGGGTACTTCTGTCATCAGGCAGCTTCCCCAGACACCAGAAGTGATGTTGGATCAGCTATTTCCCCATAACTGGGTCAGGGTGAGGGAGACAGATCCCTCTTTGAGCTTCTACCGTTCCACGGGTTTCTCTAGACTCTTTTTTTCTAAGATCTTATCAAGAAAGAAAAGAACAGAAGAACCTGGCAGCAGCCTTACTCTGGCTAAGAGAACCTCCTGGGGACAGGGGGCCAAATCCCAGCCCACCACTCATCTGAGCCTGGCTTTCCTCATTTGTAAAACATAGCACCCTCCTGGCTGACACAGTGATGAAGCTCAGGGAGAGAGAGAGAGAGAGAGAGAGAGAAAAAAAAAACAAGCTTGCCAATTGGAGCTGGGGAAATCAAGGTGGATTGCAATATACCCCTCAGAGAGGAAGCAGTGGGTGAGAAACAGGGCCTTGCCCTTCGCAGGTGCCTCAGCAGGCGGTGGTGGTCGTTGTTAGCAGTGGCCCTTGACCTTAACTGAGCGCTGCCTCCTGGTCAGCTCCCCCGGGAATCCTGGGCAGCAGGATGGCCTTCACGCTCCCGGGAGCCCCGTGAAGGAGAAGTGATTATTCCTCCCCATTCTACAGTTGCGGTATCGGAGGCTGGAGGAGGAGAAGCAGCTGGCCCAAGGCCACACTGCTGGAAAGACGCAGCCCCAGGGCACCGTCTGGGGACAGCACCTGGAGTCCAGGGGCAGTTAGGGCCCTTCCTCAGCTCGCTTTTAGCTTTAGCCTTGGCTTTCCATTTTGGTTTCCCCTCCTCAAGGTTCTGGAAGTGCCTTGTTTCTCTGCAGTAGAGTGCTGGTGCCTGCGGGTTTTATTTTCTCTGCCTGTAGGCAGAAAAGCCAAAGCTCTCGAGCTCTGGGCAGTGGGCGCTCAGCCTTCACAGCCCTACTCAGCCATCTTCCCTTGTTCTCATCCACAGGGCCCGTGGCCACCAGCTCTCAGGTTGGAACTGACTTGTGTCTTTTACCCTGTGTTACACATAAACTCTGATTTGGGATCCGTCTTCTCTCAAATAATAGAAAGAGAGTAGTATAACACAAGTGCTACTGACAGAATTAATAGGTTGTGCTGTGTTCTCCACACCCCTCCTTACTCTCCTCCTTTCTCCCTCCCTCCCCCTCTCTCTCTCCTCTTATCTCTTCTAGTCCCATTTCAAAAGAAGAGCTTATCTCCATCCCAGAATTTTCCCCAGTGAGTGAAATGATTCCTGGGGTGTCTCTGGACCAAAATGGAAGTGGCCATGCCCGAGCGCTCCAAGACCTCTTAGATTTCACTGGCCCCCCCACGTTCTCCAAGAGGTCCAGTGAGAATCTCAGCCTGGATGACTGTAACAAAAACCTGATTGAAGGATTTAACAGTCCTGGCCAAGAAAACACTCTGAACACCTTCTGTTGACAAATGCGTCATCCCTTTAGTGAAAGGTACCGTCTTTTGATGAGATTCTAAGTCTATAACTCTGAAACTGGGATTTGCAGAAATAGGATCAACATCATTCACCCTCCTGGCTGGCCGATTTTACTTGAAAGAGGCAAACAGTTAATGTATGTGTGGGCTGTGCTGCAGCACACACAAGAACACGGATGGATTCCAAGTAAATCCTTCCGAGGAGAGACCTCTCCCTGCTGGATGGGGTCCCTGTGTAGCAAGGCTGAGAAGCACTGGCTCCAGGATTGACTGATGAGCAGTCCTGAGCGGCCCCTGTACCTCTTCTAGAAGCAAGGCAGGAGGGCTCTAGAGTCACCAGGCCATGCTAGTGAAATTATTTTCCCCCTGGTTTTACTCAGTGATATTCCACATTCTATCTGGAATCATCCATATGTGTGTAGGAGTGTTGGGCCAAATAACTTGCTCTTCTGTTAACGGGTCCTGGATTCTTCCAGAGCAAACATCTGTCCTCAGATCAGACCCAAAGCGCTTCTAGAAGCTATACTCATTTGAGTCAGTTACATCTATGGGTTTTATCCATTGTGCCTTTCTGTGCACCTAGTTGTATAAATCTCATGTTTGATTTACTTCAGTTGGGGCCTTTTTCATTTTTGAATAATGAAAACGTCATTAGAATCGGTCATCAAATCCCATCATAACTGAATCATTCCAGCTGCTCCTCCCATTTTGGGTTCTTCAAAACATATTTCAACTCTCAACCGTCTCTCGGTCACTTCCCTCCTCGAACAGAATTTGCAAAGCCTGAGATGATTTCAGCCAGCCTTTTTAGTTCCCAAACAAGGAAACGGATTGAGGAGGCCACTGGGCCGAGGGCTCTGTGTTTCATGTATTTATTTCCACCTGACCTCAGCCCATGCCTGTGGACAACACATTTTAGAATTCCCTTCTCTAGGTTCTTGGCAAAGCATTTGTGGTCATCTCACACATGAGAGGGAGGGAATACATGACAGGTAATTTTTAGAGTAAACTATCCCTGGTTTGCAAGAAGTAGCTGCCTTCTTGTACATGTAAACTGTGAATTCACTTGAGCATTGTATTTCCCTGACAGTTACATGACTTACTATTTATTAAGAGTTTTGTTGTTGTCATTAGCATAGCTTGACTTAGTTAACTTCCCTTCAGTTCACTTACCTAGTGAATAGTGAGGGCTAGAAGATCCACAAGCCTGAGGAAAGTATTCATGGCTCTTCAAATCTATTTCCTCTGTCTCTAAAGGAAAGCATAAAATGCCTATACAAAAAGAAAAATAAACCTCAACAATTTTATTCACGCTACTTGTATATTTTCATTGTGATGTAGTCTAGTGCTGAAACCCTTTTCCTCCAGAGGTGGTACCACCCCCCACTTAGGGGGCACCGGGACACGAGCTGGTGGTTCTTGTCATGTGGCCAGGGGCCACACTGGCATTTGGAAGGCAAACCTTGCCTTAAACATCCTGCAGGTTTCAGGACAGTCCCGCGCACGGAGAACCTGGCCCACCTAAAAGGATAGTCCTACACGCATTCCTATCGCATTTCTGTTGAGAAATACCATGTGAGCCAAGTGAAAATAAAATTACCAGGAAGGTAGAGAGTCCCATACTGTGAGATAATATTAGTGAGAGAAAGTAGATCTTACAAATGGCAAAATACTCAGCTTCTTTGTTCCTCTCATGTGGATTTGTTTTTGACTTGACACAGGTAGTGTTTGAAGACCCCTGAAGCTGCTGGTTAGTGAAAGCCCAGCTGCCGACCATCTTGCAGAAGCTTCTGTCATCCCTAACCTCTGGATTCCAACTGATTCGATCTGACTATAACTGCATTCCTAGGTAGTATGTCAAACACTGGCCATGCTTGGTAGAAACCTTGAGACTTTCGCCTTGTCGGGCTTTAGCGAAGTTTCATGTTCTGGTTCTATTTATGAGCTTCGGCTGCTGATAAAGCACTTCCTGTACTTCTCTATTATCATAGTGATCCTCTAAATAACCTCCATGATGCCAGCTTGGAATTTACTTTATAACCACCCTTATTCCCAAAGCTGGAGTACATAAGCATTTAGATGTCTTTTCCTGTAAATATTCTAGACTTTTACCCAAACTCGACTTAATCATATACAGAACTTGAGCTGCGTAGCTCTCTGTCTTTGTTTGAATGGAGAAGAAATTCAGGGCCCTCCTCCCTCTCCCCACTCCTGGGTTTCTCTATTGGAGGATACTGTCAAGAAGCCCTTCTTTATTATTAAGCTTAGCCACCTGCAAAATGCATTGCCCCACGTTACTTATTTGGGGCTAAAATAGTAAGCCCATTTCAGTTAGGAAGTAGTTAAACAGTGTATAGTGATTTCTGTTCTTTTATGCATATACACGGGCAACTGCATATAGCTAGGACCCTTTCATGTTGCACCTTAAAATTTTCCAAATCGTGGTCCTCCAAACCATCGAATGGCTTTTGGATTGAATGACTGAATGCTGCCTCATTCGTGGATAGTTGGTTCATTTTCATGATGTCACTGTTGTTTTTCTCTTGGATCTTGGAGTTTTTATTTGTTTGCTCAACTCTAATAAAAGACACAAATGACCAGCGCTCTGAAACAAAGAGGCTGTAAATTGGACCCAATATGTTGCTTTAACACTTGAATGTAAAAACATCTGGATGAGGAAAAAATGACATGAGAATGTATACTCCATACATTTTATGCCATATAACCATGTGTTTTCTTAATTTCATTTCTTGTGGTGTAATGTGATCTTTGGTTTGAAATGTTCTCTTCTTTGAACATTTTTTTTTCTCTTGTACAATGAGTGGTTGAAAGGATCCATAATTCTGAGAGAGGTTTGCAACCAGGAAGTACAAAGAAGTCTAAATAGTAATCTTGTTCATGTGCTTTTAAAACCAACTGCAGTTTAAGAATTTGTTAGTTATGGAACCTGTGTATGTTTGTGTATGTATATATATATACCTAATAAAATACATGCCTCCAACAATGCAGTGCCATTTATCTTGATGAATATCAGGGAGAAAATCCCTTTGATGACAAGCACACAGAAAACGGTAACATGGTTCTGTCTTCAAAAACTGCCTCATCATCTTTCTTACAGCTTTGTTTTGCTAAATGTTTGTTTTGTTGTGATCTGTTATACCTCACAGTGCCATTGTGACCGTGGTGATGCCTCATTTGCATGATGTGTACATTGTGTTTAACGTGAAATACATTATCACTCAAGAGTCTGAGAGCTTGCTAGTATTTGTTGCTGTAAGCTTGGTGAAGAAATGTGCCAAAACCAAACCAGCTTTTAAAAATCTTTCAGGGGTGTGGGGGTGTGTGTGGGGGGAACCTATGTGGGCATCCTTTCCCTGTGAAACTCATTAAAAAGTCCTACATGTGTTAGTTCCAAGTGAAGCCAATTGTGGAAATAAGCTTATTAAAAGTGATCAGCTGTCCCTAGAACATGATGAACATTTTTTACTATTTTCTCACACCCCCAAGGCAGAGGAATTTCTAGTTCTCTTAAGATGAAATGAACCTTAGTGTAATCTATGAACTCACTTCCAATAGCAGTTTCACATTCAAACAAAATTATTGTGGAAATGTTGACCCTTCTCTTTAAGTAAGCCAAAACCCAGACCACTTTTTGTATCTAATTTGAAGGCTGTTCCACAGCTGGGGAGACAGTGCCAGCCAAGACCTAGAACTAGAATAGGGAGGTTGGACCCGACGTGGTAACTTCTGGGCTGCCATTTCTGAAGCCAAGGGCCCGGTCAATACCGCTACTGACAAAGCCTCTGGTCAGGGCGCAGGAGTGGACATTCCCGCCATTTCCATGTGCAGGCCTCTGACAGTGTCCTTAGTAGCTTCTGTCATCGTAAGGTCTGGCTGTAGGGTCTCCAGGGGTGGTCAGTCATTCCTAACAAGAACTTCTAGTTTGTGAGTCTTCTAATTATTTTCTTAGTATGTGCAGGTTTCCTATTAGTTTAATGTTTTTGTAAACTAAATTTAGAAAGCAGGCTTAGTATAAAGAATTCATTTGTTTCTAGAGGCATACCCATTACATTGGGCACAACGCTGGATGTCCTCCATCCCCACTCCTGACCATTTTTCAGGAAGCACAGTTACTCAATTAGAGTTGAGCAAACAAGCACAGAAAATGGAGCAAGAACACTTAGTAATATTAGAAAGAAGGTACTTTCCAGATACTCTTTTCTGGGGAAGCCCAAGAGAAACAACTGAAAAAGTCTTAGAATAATTTCATAGGGGAGCTGACTACTAAATAAATAATAGTTTTCTTACACATTAACAATAAGCAGGGAAGCAGATTTGGCTTAACTGATAGAGCATCTGTCTACCACATGGGAGGTCCAGGGTTCAAAACCAGGGCCTCCTGACCCGAGTGGAGCTGGCCCATGTGCAGTGCTGATGCACGCAAGGAGTGCCCTGCCACACAGGGGTGTCCCCTGGTAGGGGAGCCCCATGCGCAAGGAGTGCGCCCTGCAAGGAGAGCTGCCCTGCGTGAAAAAAAGCACAGCCTGCCTAGGAGTGGCACCTCACACACAGCAAGCTGACACAGCAAGATGACGCAACAACAAAAAAAAAGAGACAGATTCCCAGTGCTGCTGACAAGAATGAAAGTGGACGCAGAAGAATACAGAGTGAATGGACACAGAGAGCAGACAATGGGAGGTGGGGAAAGGGAGAGAAATAAATAAAAAATCTTCAAAAAAAACAATAAGCAGGAAATGGAAGAGATTCCATCAGGAAAGAAAATTTCTAGAAACAAGAAGCTATATTTAAAACTTGACCAAAGGACATTAGACTAAACATACATGGAAAAACCTATTCATGTGACAGTGGGGTGGCACTCATGTCTGTGCAGTATTTGTCAATTAAATGAATTTCCAATCAATGGGATTTCATTTTGGCACCTTGGAAATACAGTTATAAAGTTCATGTAAGAAAATGAACACAAAGGCAAGAAGCTTTCATAAAATGAGTTTCTAAAAAGGGACAAATAGTAAAATATGTGGTAAAACTTCCATAACAAAACAGCATAGCCCAATAGAGAAGGAGAGAGAATTTGGAATAGAAATAGAGATCAGCAACATAAGAATTTAATACGTGATGCATCTGTAGAAAGAGTAATGGGGTTTAGCATCTCCTGAGAGTCATCTGACTTTAGTATCTGATGGCAAGCGATAAGGGCCCAGAAACCATGGTGAGGAATGATAGAGACAGGAGCGGGACCCAAGGTGTGAGTACAAATTAGGGTGCAAGGTTGAAGTCAAGGACAAAATTTAGCCGCAAGGCTTGGTAGCAGCTTCTAAGGACCCTGAGCTGGTGGGCACCCCTGGGATGTGGTATGCTCTCAGGCAAAAGCAGAAGGTTTAAGCTCCTCCTGTTGGAGTGGACCATAATCATCAGCATTTACAGAGTTCTTGCTGGGTGCGAGATGGTTCTCTTGACTTCTGCTCCGTATGAGGAAGTAGCTTACCCAAGGACACAGCTAGAATTTGCTGGAGCAAATTCCTATACCCCAATTTTTTTCCCCAAATGAGATTTCCAGTTCTTCTGCCTATCCCCCAAGAGCAGCAAGTATCTTGCTAGAGCAGTGTTTTTAGCCATGAAGGGCCAGAACCCCCAATGGGGCATCCTATTTCTGAGGGTGTTTTGTTTTTTTTAAATATAATTCACATACCAGAAATTTCACCCTTTTAAAGTGTACGATTCAGTAGATGTTTAGTATATTCTCAAAGTTATGCAACTATCACCACGATCTAATCCCAGAATGTTTTCATCTGAGGGTGCTTTGACAAGGGTTTCTTATCCATTCGTCTACTCAAAGCATCAGGGCTTGACTCTGTCAATCATTGGTTCAAGTTTTCATTGTATTCGGAAGCAAGAAAATGAGATTTGAAAATAGTCCATTCTCTGAGTCAGTCGCTTCCCTTTTTCCCTCTCCTACTGGGCCAAATTAGAGTGGTGGTCCTCTAACTTCATTAACATGGGGTGTTTTGTGTTGTGCCACATTCTCTGTACATAAATGCACCAAATGCCAAATGCAGACTCACTTATTGGATGCCCAGCCTGGGCCGTCTAGGTTAATGAAACTGAAACTGGGCTAAGCTGTGATTTACAATGCCTTAAAAATCCTGAACCTTTGGAGATGGGCCTTTAAACAGTGACCACTGAATCGGGTATAAGTTGACCTGCAGCAACCTTACTTGCCCTTGGGTTTCTGTGACAGATCACCTGTGTTAACTAGGTGACAGCATTTCAGGGCCCTCTTTTCTCTTGATTGCCCCTTAGGTCCAGATGAGGGGCCAAGACTATGGGCATTCTCTGCGTTGTGGAAAGAAATGGGGGCACATTGCAAAAGGCAAAGGAAGCTGAAAAAGGCTTGAGGTGTCGCACCTGGAGAGTTCACTCTCCTTTCTCCCTTCACACCCTGCAGTAAATAAAGAACCTGTCAGGGATGCTTCTGGGCTGCAGTTAGGAAATTTAAATTTAATCCTTCCAGTTGGCACCAAAGGATTACTGGTGTTAGGAAAGAGGTCTAAGGCTGGGAGCTTTTGGACTTCCAAAAAATGATTAGGATTGGCTTTCCCCATCTCACTTTATCTTAGGAAACACAAAATGTGAGGAATAGAGTCCCAAGGAATTGATGGCTTTACCTCAAGCAACTTATTTTTAGAATCAGAGCCCACAGCTCTTGGTTGGCTGTACGTGTCTTTTAATCATGCTTTCCTAATGGTGTGCATATGGTCTTTGAGCCATCAGAAAAGAAGTGATGACTCTGAAAGGGGCTAGGGCATGCCCAGGAGCCTATTAGGGCTTGTTGGAGGGAATGAAGTCACCACAGTGGGACTCCATAGGTTGTTTTAGAACAAACAATAGTACCACTGGAAGGAAGGAATAAATTTCAGTTTTTAGGTGGACCCTGGCCTTCTGAAGGATTCTCAGGGGTCAACCCCCTGCCATGACAGCCCTGGTGGCTGCTGTGAGTTGTTCACTGATGGTAAGAAATTATCCAGAACTTGGATATAAGGCAACAGGCCAACCGCCCAGCTCTTCAAATCCTACTAGAGAGTCAGCTGCATCTCAGAGGCTAAAACTTTGACTGTATATCATTGATTAGGGCCCGGTGTCTCTTGTTAGACATTCATTTGTAGACAGAAAGTTGCAGAGGATTTTTTTTAAGGATTTATTTTTTTTTATTTCTCTCCCCTTCCCCACCCTCCCCCCACCCCCAAGTTGTCTGCTCTTTGTGTCCATTCACTGTGTGTTCTTCTGTGTCCACTTGCATTCTTGTCAGGCGGCACCGGGAATCTGTGTCTCTTTTTGTTGTGTCATCTTGCTGCATCAGCTCTCTGTGTGTGTGTCACCACTCCTGGGCAGGCTGTACTTTTTCGTGCTGGGCGGCTCTCCTTACAGGGCATGCACCTTGCACATGGGGCTCCCCTTTGTGGGGGGCACCCCTGCGTGGCACGGCACTCCTTGCACGCATTAGCACTGCACGTTGGTCAGCTCATCACATGGGTCAGGAGGCCCTGGGTGTTAACCCTGGACCTCCTGTGTGGTAGGTGGACGCTCTACCCATTGAGCCAAATCCGCTTCCCCAGATGATTTTTGTCCTGTAGAAAAGATGGCTTCACAGGTTATGATTTATTGTGTGTACGTGTTTTGTTTTTTTGTCCCTGTAGGACACCAGTTTTATATCTGACTTCACAACCTTATTCCAGCATTCTTTTTTCCACTAAATTTGTGTGTGTGCATACATACATATGTGTGTGTATAATAACCAGTTCTCATAACCTCCTTTGAACCAGCTTTGTTATCCTGCTCCATACCGAGTGAAACACATTTTTGACACATGCTCACTGTATATTTATATCAGAAGTGCATTTTTAGTCTTTGGAAAACTCTAATTTAACAATGAGGAGGACGTAAGTCCTCAGCAGGATTTGGGAAATTTAGAACAACTATAAAATGACTTTTAAAGTCCCTTTTAAGTGCTAGTGTAGTAATTGTGGTCATGTGCCACCCGGATGGGCCTAGCCTGGAGGCCTGAGGCCTCTCCCGGAACTGCTCTTGACTGAAAAGGGCTGCCTCACCAAGCTTATACCCCCCCCGCACCCCCCTTCTCACCAGAGCAGCCTGTTTCCCATGACTGGAAATTCCAGCACGCAAAGACCCAGCCCCCGTGCGTCAAAGTGGAATAAGTCAGAAGGGCTGTCCCAGCTTCAGAGCTCCCTATGGGATCAGCTCAGGCCTCTGTTGAAGCTACACTGCCCCCCAACTTCTCCCTCCTGCTTCCTTCACTCCCCCACAGCATGCTGGCTAAGCACTGTGCTGGGGGCTTCAAATGAACCTTCTCTTTTCATCTTTAAGAACAACTTGGTGAGGTAGGCACTGTTGTTTCCTTGCTTACTTCACACTGAGGGCTCTGGGACTCAGATTAAGCCACTTGTCCAAAGTCACATAGAACCAGTAAGCGCAGAACTGGGCTCCAAAGCCAGGCAGCTTGCTTGGAGCCTGTGCTTGCCCTGCCCCACCACAGCTCAAAGTTCCCACCTGGTCAAGTCAAAGAGGCCTAGCAGCTAGAGGCTCTTGCCAGTCTACAGAGTCTCCTAGGTACCCCCTGCATGTTTCCCAGTTAATCTCAATCAGCTTCCCTCACCAGAAGTTGTGAACTTTGCAGATCCCTGGGAAGTTTCTGTCTGGGTCATTGAACCCATCTTTTCATTGCTCCCTCCAGCAAAATACATGCATCTTCCATATGGGAGCACAATTGCTATGAAATTTTTTGCCTCCCACTAGAGGAAACCCATTTCATAAATGCTCATTTATCAAGCATCTAGGTATGAATATCTAGTCCATGCTGAGCATTATTCTAGGGATGGGGATGGAATCTAGCAGGGAAGAGAGACAACAGATCATCTTAAAAGCTCCTATTTGCAATTTTGAGGGTGACAAGGTCAGGTCTGCTGTTCTCCCTTTTCATAGTCTTTATAGTTTGTGAAGAGACATTGATCCTTGTGATGCTTTGATTAGTGTCTATCTCACACTCTAGAATATAAGTGTTCCAAGAGCAGGACTGCCATATTCCCCCCTCCTCACACAGCTACTCAGTAAATACTTGTGAGAGAATTTTTTTTTAAATGCGGTTACTGAGAAAATCTATGTATTAAAATTCGTGACCTCTAAAATCTGCCTATCTTTCTGCCAGACCCACATTCTATCATGAGACGAAAATCCCAAGGACCCTGTTTTTCTTATTTCCCCATTGGATCCCCAGCACCTAGACCAGCACTCATCCCACAGCAGATGCACAGTAAATCTTGGCTGAATGGTCTTTTGTTGAGAATAAGTATACCAGTTTGGATCGTTCCTCTATACATAGGAGAACACCCAACTAAAAGTGGCTTCAACATTAAGGGTATTTGATAATCTTACATAGTATATAACAAGAGGCAGCTCGATGACATCAGGAGACTGGATCAGCATCACCCTGAGTGTCTTGGCTCTTAAGGAGGTTGCTGCAGCCCCATATCCCCTCCTCGCACATAGAGAAGTTAGTAGCAGGCTGCTCCTTGTACTGCTCTCTCCTTTTACCATAGAGGGAACTTTCCCAGAAGCTCACAGCCAATACTGCATCTTATACCTACCCACTAAGAAATCATTGACCCAAAGTAATGAAATTACTACATATATTAGTTAACATAATGCTAGCTTCTATAGTAAGCAATCCCCCAAGATACATAACGGCTCAAACACAACAGATTTTTTTTTCTCGCACCTGTGAAATCCAAAACAGGTGTGCTGAGTTGGTAGGCTTCCTCTAAGTAATTCAGGGACCAGGCTCTTTCCATTTTGTGACTAGCTCATCTTCCAACTCTATCATGTTTTCCTGTATCAAGCCGGCATAAAAGAGTATGGAGAAGACACACTGCTTCTCAACCACCTTGGCCCCTAAGGGACACACACCAACTTCCGTTCATGATTCATTGGTAAGAACTAGTCACATGGCTCTACTTAGATGCAAGGGATGCTGGGAAGTATAGTCTCTAGCTGGAATGCTTCTTATCAGAGATATTGCTATATCATTGTCATGGAAAAAGAAAAGCTGCAAATCCAGACTTGGTAAGGAGAGACTTTATTTGAAAGCATTATT
The DNA here is from genome assembly GCF_030445035.2 of Dasypus novemcinctus. Taxonomy (NCBI): domain Eukaryota; kingdom Metazoa; phylum Chordata; class Mammalia; order Cingulata; family Dasypodidae; genus Dasypus; species Dasypus novemcinctus. The sequence goes on along the minus strand of NC_080704.1, from coordinate 22,624,652 downwards.
ACAAGGCGGGAAAGGGACTACTGCAATAGGGAAGTGAAATCATGACAAAATCTGAACTCAGCTTCCCTGAAGTAAAGGACAAGAGGATTTTAAGTACTGGAATGAGCTAATGAACAAAATACTGAAAGATGTTAAGGGAGGATCACATGGTGTTATCCCTTGAGTTTGTTGCTAAGACCAGGTGGAACATGTTCCATCTGGATTCTACCAGGGCCAGAGTGAGAGATGTCAGGAGCCTGGGATGAGGAAGAAGCCTGTCTTAAGTTTAGTAAAGCTAAAGAGAAGTTAAGGCTGTCTTTGTCAATAAACAAAGGGTGGGAGGTGAGGGATTCTTTTTTTTTTAATATAATTTTTTTATTAGAAAAGTTGTAGGTTTATGGAAAAATAATGCAGAAAATAGAGTTCCCATATACCACCCCTGATTTTTAACACCTTGCATGAATGTGGTAACTTTGTTACAATTGATGAAAGAATATTACTATAATTATACTATTAACTATAGTTCATCATTTACATTAGAGTTCTGTGTTGTACAGTCTTTGTTTTTAAAAATTTTATTCCAACATATATATAACCTAAAATTTCCTTTTAACTATATTCAAATATGTAATTCAGTGGTGTTAATTTATATGTACACAATTTTGTGCTACCATCACCACCATCCATTACCAAAGCTTTTGCAATACCCCATAGAGAAATTCTGTACCAATTAAACATAAACTCCCCATTCCTTACCCCCAACATGGCCCCTGATAACTTTATTCTCATTTCTGACTTGATGAATTTGCTTATTTTAATTATATCAGTGAGATCATCCAATATTTGTCCATTTGTGTCTGACTTATTTCCCTCAACATGATGTCTTCAAAGTTCATCCATATTGTGACATGTACCAGAATTCCATTCCATTTTACAGTGGAATAATATTCCATTGTATGTATACACACATTTTGTTTCTACATTCATCAGTTGATGGACACTTAGGTTGCTTCCATCTTTTGGTAATTGTGAATAATGTTGCTACAAACATTGGTGTACAAATATCTGTGCAAGTCCCTGCTTTCAACTCCAGGGTATATAAGGAGAAGTGAGATTGAGGAGCCGTAAGGTAATTCTTTACATAACTTTCTGAGGAACTACCTAACTGTATTCCACAGTGGCTGCATGATTTTACATCCCAGCAACAATGAACTAGTGTTCCTATTTCTACACATTCTCTCCAACACTTGTTATAGTATGTGTTTTTAAAAAATAGTAGCTGGTGCCTAAGAGTTACCTCCTGAGAGCCTCCATGTTGCTCAAATGTGGCCAGTCTCAAAGCCAAACTCAACATGTAAATGCGTTGCCTTACCCCCATCGTGGGACATGACTCCCAGGGATGAGCCTCCCTGGCACCAAGGGATTACTACAAAGTACCAGCTGATGATGTAACTAGAAAATGACCTTGAATAAAAGGGTCAACTCAGACCAGCAGAATATCTCAATCTATATATAATACCAAGAGTTAAAAATGCTTTTTGACCTGAATAAAAGGGGGAAATGGAAAGGACAAATGAGTTTATATGGCTATGAGTCTCCAAAAAGAGCCGGGAGGTTTTTAGAGGGGTTGCCCTTGTGCACACCTCAGCAGAGTCCCAGAGACAGATAAAGTGGATACAACCCCAGGTTTTGGTTCTTCTGAGGGCTAGAGAGACCCACAGGTTCTATGGGCATGGCAGATGGAGTTCAGTGCCATGTCAGTTGGCCCTTCTTCGAAGTTTGTGTTTCTGTATGATGGAGCTGGACTCAGATGTGATCTTTGTCCACAAGTCTCTCCTGTTACTTTCACTGGCACTGTAGTTGGTGCTGGGGTTTAATGTATACCCAGGGGACCTGAATCTCTGGCCTGACCATGTGATAGCCAGGCCCTGAGCCTCAACAGACTTGCAACTCCTATACTCTGGTTCATTGGACTTGCCCCACTCAGCTAACATGGAGGTGAAGAAGGTCAACCACCACACCAGGGAGCCAAGAGTGCCTACAACTGAAAGCAGGAGAATTGCATCCAGCATCCATGGGGAATCTAAGCCCCCTCTTGATATAGATGTGGAGTGGACACAACCATTCTGAGGTCCACAGGATGGAGGAATAGAGTATGGATTAGAGTGGACTTACTGATATTATATTCATGAACTATTGTGATTAGTAATCAAAGAAAATGTGGCATTGGTGTGGAGAAAGTGGCCATGGTGGCTGCTGGGGGTAGGGAGTAGGAGGAAGAGATGTGATGGGGGGGCATTTTTGGGGGTTGGAGTTGTCCTGGGTGGTGCTGCAGGGACAGTTACTGGACAATGTTTGTCCTCCCATGGCCCACTGGGTGGACTGTGGGAGAGTGTGGGCTATGGGGTGGACCATTGACCATGAGGTGCAGCGGTGCTCAGAGGTGTATTCACCAAATGCAATGAATGTCTCATGATGATGGAGGAGGTTGCTGTTATGGAGGGAGGAGTGGGGTGAGGGGGGTGGGAGGTATATGGGGACCTCATATTTTTTGAATGTAACATTAAAAAAAATAAAGACAAAAAAAAAATAGTAGCCATGGGAAGTGGATGTGGCTCAACTGATAGAGCATCTGCCTACCATATGGAAGGTCCAGGGTTCTATACCCAGGGCCTCCTGACCCATGCGGTGAGCTGGCCCATGTGCAGGGCTGCCGTGCACAAGGAGTGCTGTGCCACACAGCTGTGTACCCCACATAGAGGTGCCCCACAGGCAAGGAGTGTGCCCCACAAAGAGAGCTGCCCCGCACAATAAAAGTGCAGCCTGGCCAGGAGTGGCACTGCACACACAGAGAGCCAATGCAGCAAGATGACACAACAAAAAGAGACACAGATTCCCAGTGTCACCTGACAAGAATGCAAGTGGACCCAGAAGAACACACAGCAAATGGACACAGAGAGCAGATAATGGGGGGAGAGAAATAAATAAAACAAATCTCTTTTAAAAAATAGCCATTCTAGTGGGTGTGAAATGGTATCATTCTGGTTTTGATTTACATTTCCCTAATGGCTAATGATGTGGGGCATTTTTTCATGTGCTTTTTGGCCATTTGTACATCCTCTTTGGAGAAATAGCTGTTCAAGTTTTTTGCCCATTTTTAAATTGGGTTGTTGGTCTTTTGTTGAGCTGTAGGATTTCTTTACATATTCTGGGTATTAAACCCTTATCAGATATGTGGTTTCCAAATATTTTCTCCCATTGATAGGTTGAATGTTCACTTTCTTGACAAAGTCCTTTGATGCACAAGAGTTTTTAATTTTGAGAAGGTCCCATTTATCTATGTTTTCTTTCATTGCTTGTGCTTTGGGTATAAAGTCTAAGAAACCATTGCCTATCACAAGATCTTGAAAATGCTTCTCTACATTTTCTTTAAGGAGTTTTATAGTCCTGCTTCTTATGTTTAGGTCTCTTGTCCATTTTCAGTTAATTTTTGTGTATGGTGTGAGATAAGGGTCCTCTTTCATTCTCTTGCATATGGATATCCAGTTCTCCCAGCACCATTCATAGAAGAGACAATTCTTTCCCAGCTTAGTGGACTTGTCAGCCTTGTCAAAAATGAAGGAGCAGATATGGCTCAAGCAGTTAAGCACTTATTTCCTACATGAGAGATCCTGGCTTCAGTTCCTATTGCCTCCTAAAAAAACAAAACAAAACCAAAAAAACAACAAGCAAACAAATGAAGTAACCACTCAGGGGAGCCAATGTGGCTCAGAGTTTGTGTGCCAGCTTCCCACATATATGGTCCTGGGTTCAATCCCCAGCTCCGGGACCTCAAAAAAAAAAATCAATTGACCATAGATGTGTCTAATTAATGACTCTCAATTTGATTACATTGATTAATATATCTATCCTTATGCCAGTACCATGCTGAATTGACCACTGTAGCTTTGTAGTGTGCTTTAAAGTCAGAAAGTATCAGTCCTCCAACTTTGTTTTTCTTTTTCAAGATGATTTTGGCTATTCAGGGCCCCTTACCCTTCCAGGTTAATTTGATGATTGCCTTTTCCATTTCTGCAAACTGGGCTATTAGAATTTTGATTGGGATTGTGTTGAAGCTATAAATAAATTTGGGTAGAATTGACATCTTAACAATACTTAAGTCTTCCAATCCATGAACAAGGAATGTCCCTCCATCTATTCAAGTCTTCTCTGATTTCTTTTAGCAATGTTTTATTGTATTCTTCAAGCAAGGCCTTTACCTGCTTGATTAAATTTATTCCTATATGTTTGATTCTTTTAGTTGCTATTGTAAATTGAATTTTTGTATTGATTTCCTCCTCAGCTTGCTCATTACTGATGTATAGAAACACTACTGATTTATGTGTGTTGATCTTGTATCCTGCAACTTTGCAGAATTGGTTTATTAGCTCTCGTAGCTTTGTTGTAGATTTTTCAGGACTTTCTCTAAATAGAATCATGTCATCTGCAAATAGTGAAAGTTTTACTACGTCCTTTCCAATTTGGATGCCTTTTATTTCTTTTTCTCATCTGACTGCTCTGGTTAGAACTTCTAGCATAATGTCAAATAATAGGGGTGACAGTGGGCATCCTTGTCTTTTTCCTATCTTAGAGGGAAAGCTTTTAGTCTTTCATCATTGAGCATGATGTTAGCTGTAGGTTTTTCATATATGCCCTTTATCAAGTGTTTCAACGTGTTTTTATCAAGGAAGGATACTGGATATTGTCAAATGGCTTTTCCACATCTACTGAGATGATCATGTGGTTTTCCCCCTTAGTTTTGTTAATGCAGTATATTACATTAATTGATTTTCTTTTGTTGAACCATCCTTGCACACCTGGGATAAAACCCACTTGATCATGATGAATAATTCTTTTAATGTGATATAGGATTCAAATTTACAAGTATTTTATTGAGGATTTTTGCATCAATATTCATAAGAGAAATTGGTCTGCGATTTTCTTTTCTTGTATCTTTAACTGGCTTTGGTATTAAGGTGATGTTGGCCTCATAAAATGAGTTAGGTAGTGTTCCCTCCACTTTGATTTTTTGGAAGAGTTTGAGTAGGATTGGTATTCATTCTTCTTAGAATGATTGGTAAACTCACCTGTCAAGCTATCTGATTCTGGGCTTTTCTTTGCTGGGAAGTTTTTGATGACCAATTCAATCTCTTTACTTGTAATTGGTCTAATGATTTCTTCTGTTTCTTCTAGAGCCAGTGTAGGTTGTTCATATGTTTCTAGGAATTTGTCCATTTCATCTAGGTTGTCAAATTTATTGGCATACAGTTGTTCATAATATATTCTTTTTTTCCCTCCCCCTCCCCCCATCCTGCTGTTTTCTGCTCCCTGTGTCCATTCACTGTGTGATCTTCTGTATCTATTTCTCTCTTTTTTTTCCTGTCTTCTCTTCTTGTTTTTCTCCTCTAGGATTCACCGAGATTCAATCCTGGGGATCTCTGATATGGAGAGTTTCCCTGTCACTTGTGCCACCTTAGTTCCTAGTTTCTGCTGCACTTCACCTTTTGTCTCTCTTTTTGTTGCATTATCATCTTGCTGTGTGACTCACTTACATGGGCACTGGCTCATTGCATGGGCACTCAGCTCACCATGCAGGCACTCAACTCGCCACACGGGCACTGGCTCGCCACATGGGCACTCGTGCAGGCACTTGGCTCGCCACACAGGCACTCACGCAGGGACTCAGCTCATCGTGCAGGCACTTGGCTTGCCGTGCAGGCACTCAGCTTACCGCACGGGTACTGGCTTGCTGCACAGGTACTGGCTTGCCGCACAGGCATGCTTTCTCTTTTTCTTTTTTACCAGGGATCGAACCTGGGTCCTCCCATATGGTAGGCAGAAGTCCTATCATTTAATCCACATCCACTTCCCTTTCTTCTTTTTTTAAAAAGATTTATTTTTTATTTATTTCTCTCCCCTCCCCCACAGTTGTCTGCTCTCTGTGTCCATTCACTGTGTGTTCTGTGTCCACTTGCATTCTTGTCAGTGGCACTGGGAGTCTGTGTCTCTTTTTGTTGTGTCATCTTGCTGTGTCAGTTCTCTGTGTGTGCAGCACCACTCTAGGGCAGGCTGTGCTTTTTTGTGTGGGGAAGCTCTCCTCGAGGGGTGTACTCCTTGTGTGTGGGGCTCCTCTACATGGGGGACACCCCTGCATGGCACGGCACTCCTTGCGCACATCAGCCCTGCACATGAGCCAGCTCACCACACAGGTCAGGAGGCCCCGGGTTTGAACCCTGGACCTCCTATGTGGTAGGCAGATGCTCTATCAGTTGAGCCAAATCCACTTTCCCCTTTCTTCTTTTTTAATGTAAGCATTTAGGGATATACATTTTCCAATCAACAATGCCTTCACTACATCCCATAAGGTTTGATATGTTGTGTGTTCTTATCTTCATTTGTCTCAAGATATTTACTGATTTCCCTTGCAATTTCTTCTTTCGCCCACTGATTGCTTAAAAGTGTGTTATTTAGCCTCCATATATTTGTAGATCTTCCAGTTCTCTGCCTGTTATTGATTTCCAGTTTTATTCCATTATGGTCAGAGAAAGTGCTTTGTATAATTTCAGTCTTTTAAAATTTATCACAATTTGTTCGTGAACCATCATGTCTATCCTGGAGAGTGATCCATGTGCACTTAAGAAGAATGTTTATCCTGCTGTTTTGGTATGCAATGTTCTCTATATGTCTCTTAGGTCTAGTTCACTTATCATATTATTTAAATTCTCTGTTTCCTTATTGATCCTCTGTCTAGATGTTTTATTGAGGAAAGTGGTGTATTAAAATCTCCAACTATTACTGTAGAGACCTCAATTTCTCCCTTCAGTTTTGCCAGTGTTTAACTCCTATATTTTGGGACACCATGGTTAGGTGCATAAATATTTATGATTGTTTTTCGTTCTTCATGGATTGCCCCTTTGATTAGTATATAGTATCCTTTGTCTCTTATAACAGTTTTGTATTTAAATCTATTTTTTCTAGTATTAGTGTAGCTACCCCAGCTCTTTTTTTTTTGGTTACTATTTGCATGGAATATCTTTTTCCAACCTTTCACTTTATTTATTTATTTATTTTATTTAATTCCCCCCCCCTCCCCCGGTTGTCTGCTTTCTGTGTCTTTTTGCTGCGTCTTGTTTCTTGTTTCTTTGTCCGCTTCTGTTGTCGTCAGCGGCACAGGAAGTGTGGGCGGCGCCATTCCTTGGCAGGCTGCTCCCTCCTTCACGCTGGGCGGCTCTCCTTATGGGTGCACTCCTTGCGCGTGGGGCTCCCCTATGCGGGGGACACCCCTGTGTGGCGCGGCACTCCTTGCACGCATCAGCACTGCGCATGGGCCAGCTCCACACGGGTCAAGGAGACCCGGGGCTTGAACCCCGGACCTCCCATGTGGTAGACGGACGCCCTAACCACTGGGCCAAAGTCCGTTTCCCTCCAACCTTTCACTTTAAACTTATTTATGTCTTTGGGTCTAAGGTGAGTCTCTTGTAAACAGCATATAGTTGGATCATGCTTTTTAATCCATTCTACCAATCTGTATCTTTTAATTGGGAAGTTTAATCCATTAACATTCAGTGTTATCACTGTCATGGCAGTACTTCAACCATTTTATCCTTTGGTTTTTATATGTCATATCTTTTTTTTTTGTCTCTCTTTTTAACCTTTTAATTACCCTTACTGATAATCTTCATTTCTTCTCACTAATCCAAGTCACTCTCTCCTGTCTTTTCCTTTCCTTTAGTAATTCTTGAAGGGCAGGTCTTATTGACAGCTCTCTCAGTTTTGGTTTATATGTGAATATTTTAAATTTTCCATCATCTTTGAAGGACACTTGTGCTGGATAAAGAATTTTGGGCTGGCAATTTTTCTCTTTCACTACCTTAAATAAGTTATACCATTGCCTTCTTGCCTCCATGGCTTCTGATGAGAAATCAGCACTTAGTCTCATTATGGATCCCTTGTATGTGAAAAATTGTTTTTCTCTTGCTGCTTTCAGAATTCTCTCTTTATCTTTGGCATTTGACATCCTGATCAGTATTTGTCTTGCAGTAGGTCTGTTAGGATTTATTTTGTTTGCAGTTCATTGTGCTTCTTGGACATGTACATTTAGTCCTTTAAAAGACGTAAGAGTTGGGAAATTTTTGGCCATTATTTCTTCACATATTCTTTCTGCCCCTTTTCCCTTCTCTTTTCATCCTAGGCCACCCATGACATGTATGTTTGTATACTTCGTGCCATCACTCAAATCCCTGAGACCCTGCTCAAGTTTTTTTCTATTCTGTTCTCTATCTGTTCTTCTATTTGTAAGATTTCAATTATCCTGTCTTCTAGTTCTCTATTTCTTCTTCCTGTTCACATCTGTAGTTGTATGCCTCTAGTGTATTTTTTATCTCTTATATTATACCTTTATCCCCATAATTTCTGTTATTTTTCTAGTTATACTTTCAAGTTCTTCTGTAGGCTTATGCATTTTCTTCCTAATACCATTTATCTCTTAGGCCATATTTTCCTTCATCTCCTTGACTTGATTTAGGAGATGTGTTTGAACTTCATTGATATAAGTTGTTCCAAATTCTTTATCTCCTTTGAAATTTTTTAATGCTTTCTTTTTTTTTTTGAATGTTTTATTTATTTCTCTCCCCTCCTCCCCCCCATTGTCTGTTCTCTGTGTCCATTCACTGTGTGTTCTTCTGTGACCACTTCTATCCTTATGCCCTATCCATTGGGCCAAGTCCACTTCCCTGAAGTTTTAATTTATTCCCCTGACCCAGGCTTATCTTCCTGTTTTTTAGTATGGCTTGTAGTTTTTTGCTGATATCTGGGTAGTTGATTATCATCATGAGTTTACTCTGGGGAAGCGGACTTGGCCCAGTGGTTAGGGCATCCGTCTACCATATAGGAAGTCCGCGGTTCAAACCCCGGGCCTCCTTGACCCGTATGGAGCTGGCCCATGCGCAGCACTGATGCGCACAAGGAGTGCCATGCCATGCAGGGGTGTCCCCCATGTAGGGGAGCCCCACGCGCAAGGAGTGCGCCCCACAAGGAGAGCTGCCCACTTCAAAAGAAAGTGCAGCCTGCCTAAGAATGGCGCCACTCACATGGAGAGCTGACACAGTGGGATGACGCAACAAAGAGAAACACGGATTCCCGTGCCACTCACAACAGAAGCAGACAAAGAAGATGCAGCAAATAGACACAGAGAGCAGACCACCAGGGTGGGCAGGGGGGATAAATAAATAAATAAATCTTTTTAAAAAATTTAAAAAAAAACAATCTTTAAAAAAAATGAGTTTACTCTGAAGGTAGGCTTTTCTCTCTTTTCTAGGGATTTATTGTTGATTGGCTTTGTGTTAACGTTCTTTTCTGATGCTTAGTCTGCCTTATTCTATACCTTAGAATAGTATGTGTTTGATCAGACTTTTCAGCTCTTCTTCATCTGATTCTTGCCCTAGATATGCAGTACAATTTTTAAGCTTGCACCTTCTGAGCAATTGTTTCACCTCCAGGAGGGGGTTTCCTTTCCTCTGTTCCTTCTCCTGGAATCTTGATGAGTCTGTGGAAGAGACCTTTAAGATGCCTTTCGCCATGATGTATCATCTTATAAAGGCTGTGGATTAAATTGTGGGTGAGGACTGAGGAGAGACCAAACAGCCATCTAGGTGTGTCTAACGTCCATGTCCAGCTGGGCATAGATGTCTGTGTCTCTCTATAAAGGAGCTCTTGAGGGTGCTGAGCTTGTAGTTGCTCCAGCCGGGAATGCAGACTATGAAGAAAGAACCAGGAGCCAGCCCAGAGCGTTGTTCCACCACACGTATGTGTAATTCTCATTGTAGGTCAGCAGCTTGTACTTGGCCAGGGAGAAGAGGAAGGTGGCTGTGCATGCAGTTGATGTGAGGAAGATAAAAATAATATTTGAGAAGAGGACAAGGCCTGTATCTAATCTAATCTTACATGTTGTCATAGAAGCACCTGGCTTCTGTGACAAACCACAGAGAGGGACTTAATGACAGTCAAAGCAGGAGGTACATGCCACTTGGCTGCATAGTAGTCAAAGAGCTGAATCACATATCAACCACCTCTGTAAGCATGACCAGGAAGGAGATGTCAGACAATCTGAGGATAAGGACTTCCCTCCAGTGCTTCTGGAGGAACACATAGGGGTCTATGTCTACCAGCGCCATCACCAGGCTTTCCACACACACACAGGAAAACAACCTTAAAGAAACAGCAGCAGAGCCCACAGCCTAGGGGTGGGCCCTGAAAGCCAGGCCAGGGCCGCCAGGGCCCAGTGCCTGGGCCAGATCCAGGCCATGTACAAGCCCCCGGCTTCCGGGGATGGGGGGCAGGCATGGAATAATAGGAGCTAGAGGGAACATCACCCCAAAGTCCCCATCACCCCCACCATCCTCACCTGGGAAAATGATGAGGGATTTAACTTACTCTGTCTTCCAGAATCACAAGGTTCAGGTAAAATTCAACATTTTCACTATGGAAGGGAGAGCACAAGTAATTTGGTAGATAGTTGTCTCTGCCATGCCACAATTAGATCAGGGCTGATAAATAGAAATATAATGGGGTCATATAATGTAATTTTCAATTTTATAGCAGGTGGTCTTAAAGGGAAGGGCAGTAAATATTTTGATTGTATTATTTCTAATTTGACCACAGAGTCCAGTATGTCTTCTTTTCCTCCCAGTCTAAGGGAGAGTGGGAATTGGTATGAAGAGTTAAGAAGAAACCACAGAGGCTAGCTAATAAATAAAATATGGACATGAACAAAGCGAATTTATCAGGCAAGTGGAACTTTTGAGGACTTAATGACTTTTGAATTGGTTTTCAGGTTGTGCCAGGATAAAATAAAAAAAAAACAGACTATTTATTTATGGTAGTCATGATGAGATATCAAGGATTCTGGGGTAATGAAGATTTAAATAGAAGGAATAACAAAACTTAAATATATATATTTGTAAAAGTAAGTTTTAAACCTAATCTCTTCATTCCTTTTCGGAGGTCATTCACAGCAATCATTTTTTTTCAAAATAATTGCTGAGTTGTGATACATTGTTTTTAAACCCCAAACACTATATGATTTTTAGAACCAGGGCCAAATCCCTACATATATTACATTACAGTAGAAATGTACATTCATCAGAAGTAATTTATGGGACCAGACTATTGGTACCAGCTACCAAATTTTGTTTAGGCATTTGTCCTCCATTTTCAGTTAGAAAACAGACATAAAAGCAGTGACTAGAATGAGCAAAAAGAAATATGCAGCATAAGCCTGTCTAAAAACATTTTCTTCCAAACATTATAAATCATTTCTGTCTGCACTCTGCTGTTGACAAAGCCTTTGAAAAGGCAAAAGTAAAGAAAGGTCAGTGTCCACACAAAAATGCCTATATCATGGGACAAAAGAGAAGGTGGAAGAAACCAAGCCAGCTAAGCATTCATTATACATCAAGTTTTAGCAAACAACACAAGCAAAGTCAAAGTCAAATAGTCAAGGAAAGAGAAAGCTCACCCGATTCTGTCAGTCCTGGGTTATCCGCACTAATGTAGATGCTGAAGGCCCAACCAACATACTACTGCTCATCCATATAAAAATGGTAGGAAAAATCTGGGCCAACCATGTCTCCAGGGATGAGAAAGCAATTTGTCCTATTTCATAAGTTTTCTTACTCTCTCACATCAAAATTATATAAAGAAGGGAAGCGGCTGTGACTCAACTAGCTGGGCTCCCGTCTACCATATGGGAGGCCCTGGGTTCGCATCCCGGGGCCTCCTTGTGAAGGCAGGATGGCCCACCCGCCATGGAGACCCGCCGGGCCCATAAGCACCGCAGAGAGCCGACTCAGCAAGGTGACACAACAGAAAGGGAGACAAGTTAAAAACAGAAGAGCGCGCAGCGAATGGACACAGAGCAGACAGCAAGCAAGCCATGGGGAGGGGGGAGAATATATATAATTATATAAAGAAGAAGGGCAGCTGGAGATACATGTCAGGACAACTGGTAAGTTTCCCCAGAACCAGTTTCCCTCCCAAAAAATGACAGTGACAGTGGGCACCTTCTCTAGGTCAAAGCTCAAATCACTCTTTTTCTTTTTAATTGTACTTTTTTTTTTTCTGGCTCAAGTCTCTAAACCCACCTACCAGTTTTCAAAGAATGTGAGCAAACAGCTGTGGTTCTCAAACTTGGTGTGCATCGGAATCACCAGGAGGACTTGTTAAAACACGGTAGGCTGGCCCCCCTCCCAGCATCTCTGATTCAGTCGCTTTAAGCGGAAGCTTTCAGATCCAACGTATGGTTCTGCCGTTGCTTGTGTTCTGCTGCCGTGACACCAGTAATGTCTCAGGCTGGCTCTTTTCCTTCAGCCTGGGTCCCAGACCGAAGAACCAGAGCTGACCAATCGTGGATTTGAAATGTGAGAAATGAACACTTGTTAGAAGCCACTGAGATTTGTGGATTGATATGTTAGTATAGCTTAACTTATTCTTACTGATACAGAGTCCTTGTATTAAGCATGTTTGGCATTTCACTGCGGATTTGGCATTTTACTGCAGATTTGGCTTTGCATGGACACCAAAGAAAAAGAAAAGAAATGGAAAGGGAATTAATACTCCATTTCTCTTAGGTTTGTTCTACGTATATGTGTGTGTGTGTGCCATTCATAGACACACTAAGTGCTATGTGGCCCTGTGCAATCCACTTTACTTCTCTGTCCACACAAGCAGAAGACAAATAGGGTAAAGGCCATCTACTTGTGCTGTCTGTTAGCCAATAATAAGTCTGGACAATGATCATCTTGTTCAAAGATGAGCAAAAAGAAAAAAGTAACATGAAGTATACAGAAAACAACCACGGAAGAGAAAGAAGAGCTTTCTTTTGAAAATGATTGTGGAATCCAAAAGAAAAATTTCAATACCAGTTTAGCATCCTATTGCAAGACAGGCCTCCTATAAAACCAGAACAGAAATTCGTAAGGAAATGAAGGGATGAGAGGAAAAGTCAATAGGATGACTTGCAGGCAGGCGCATACAAGATTGACTAAGGAAAGAATGCAAAGAAACTAAAAATCACAATACTAGAATTTTAGTCAACACAGATGCAGAAATCATGCTGTGGGAAACAAAATCAGTAATGTCGAAAGCAAATTGAGGTCTATCAAAAACACCAGAAGAGGATAAAAAAGATGAAAATGATAAAGCAGAAAACTAGCCCAGTTAATGCTCTTCTACTAGGGAGACCAAAACTAATGAAGCAGAAACAATTTTCAAAGATAGGATGGAAGAAAACCTTCCTGAACTGAAGTCGTGTATACGCAGCTAAAAAGGACTCACACCTCTTCGCCAGACAGAAGGGACGCCATGTGCAATGGAGTGGAGGCTAAAACATTATTCATTTAAAGTTTTTTTTTTTTTACGACAGCAGCTGTAGGGTTAATTTATTCATTCTTAAATTGAAAAATCAATGAAAGCCCTTATATACTGTCCTGAGGAATTTTCTCTACAAAACAGGAAGCAAAGCCATCATGGATGACGAGGGATATGATTAGCGTAGAGCTTGAAGAACGTGGTAACGGTTTGGAATAGCAATTTTTGGGAACAAGAGGTCATATAAAAGGGACATTACTAAGAAGCACCAAGGCTTTCCACTGTGGTGGGTGTCCATAAATTTGTAGTGGCATCATTCTATATAGTTGTGTGGCTTCCAGTAGTGCTCAGAAGCCCAGATGTAGGAATGGAAAATGCAGATAACTGGAGTATTCTAAGGTATTGGCTTGACAAGGGGCTCTGCTTACAAGGGTAACTGACATTGAAGGCCATGGGTTTATGTTGGATAAAAGGTTCATGGGCTCAGAGATCTCTGTGGTCTTTGAAGAGCAAGTATATTGGGACTAAGGGAAAGATAGTACTGCAAAGATGAGGACGGTGGATCTAAATAAATGGGATTTGAGAATTTAAGATTTTTGAGATAGAGCAGAATAAGATGATAAATGCATAGATTTTCTAGGCTATGAGTCTGGGAGTGGGTGGATAAAGTAGAGTGGAGTAAATGTCACCTAGGTTGAGGAAGTTAAGGGACCATGAGGGAAGCAGACGTGGCTCAACTGATAGAGCATCTGCCTACCATATAGGAGGTCCAGGGTTTGGTACCCAGGGCCTCCTGGCCCATGTGATGAGCTGGCCCACGTGTAGTGCTGCTGCACGCAAGGAGTGCCGTGCCACGCAGGGTGCACCCCATGTAGGGGAGCCCCACGTGCAAGGAGTGCGCCCGGCAAGGAGAGCCACCCCGTGAGAAAAATGCAGCCCACCCAGGAGTGGCGCCGCACACACAGGGAGCTGATGCAGCAAGATGACACAACAAAAAAGAGACACAGATTCCTGGTGCTGCCTGAAAAGAATGCAAGTGGACACAGAAGAACACACAGCGAATGGACACAGAAAGCAGACAATGGGGTGAAGGGGAGAGAAATAAAGAAAATAAATCTTTTAAAAAAAGGGACCATGAGTGCAGGGTGTTGGATTCATCAGGAGGATGGCAGTAATTCAAGTGGAGAGGAAAGCTAATGCCAGGCAGTCAGTAGACGACAGCTTTAGAAAGAAAACTACACCTATAAGAAAACAAAAGCTCACCTGACTGTGGAGGAGAAAAGAATTTTATTAACGATCTTGCAAGAACAGGCACTCAACCTGGATAAAATGACCAGGGCCCCAAACAGCAAGAAACAGTGATATTTATACCCTAAACCTAACACTCGGGTCCCTCCCCTGTTCCCCACTGACTGGGTACTTCAGGGGTTACAGCCTATCCGAGAGGTCTACTAACTTAGGCGTTCCAGCTCCGATTCCCTGCTCCCACGTTCCCTACACTCGTGCGGGCTGGGCGGGCTCAGCACCGCTTCCACCCCCGGCCAGCTTTTCTAATTTGGCACTGCTTTCACTACTGGCCCCGCCCCCAGCACTCACCGTTGGCCCTCCCTCATTTTGGGGCCACTTTTCAAAATCTTGGCGTGCCAAAGTGGCTGGAACCCTTACCCTCCCTCCTTGAACAGCAGAGCCAGCTCTGGCTTCCCCTTGCGAAAATTAAACTTAACCCTTCCCACAAATACCCCCCTCTTTCTTTTAGGCTCTTAGTTTTCACAATTTAGTTTCTCAAATCTCGTAGAGATCTTTCTCTTTAAGGAGGTACAAGTTGTTTTGCTTGTACTGTATGGGCATCTGTTTGGGTAGGGCCATTCCAATGAGTTTTGGAGCTGACCCTTGGGCACACAGGATGATGCAGCATCCAACTGCTGTGAGTACCCCAGCCACGATGGTAAGGGAAGTCAGGACAGACAGCGCCACTCCTTTCCATTTTCCAAGCCACCTCTCTAACCATCCCGTGAGTGGGTTGTCAATGCCAGAGTTTTCTACCAACTCTTCAGATAAAGCTGTTAAGCTTTCCAAGGTCTTGGCGATAGTTCCGTCTGGGGCTGTATTATTGGGGATGAACGTACAGCAATGACCTCTAATCATAACACAGATGCCTCCTTTTACCACTAGCATCAGGTCTAGGGCTACCCTATTTTCCCTTGTCATTCGGCTGGTAGCATCCAACTGTTCTGCTATTCCCTTAACTGCATCCCTAGTGTAATTGATAAATCTTTGTTGATTATAATATATATAATTAATCCAATCTACATTTTTGTTAATGGTGAACCACCAAAACAAGAATGACTTGAATCCTGCAGCTCCCTGATTTCTAGCTTTAAATTTGTTAGGGACTCCCCGGGGAACTCCTATACTATCTAGATAAATTCAGTCTTCAAAGGAACCAAGTAAACCCCTTTTCTTTCTCTTTCCCTGGTTTCGTGTCTCTTCCTCTTTTTCAAATGCCAGGGTACATGGAATGGCCAGTTGAACCAGAGCCCAGGTCCCTCCCCACTTCTCAGGTAACACCAGTCGGAGGACGCCCTTTCTGCAGTACCACCAAAGGTCTGCTCAGGGTATGGCCAAACTGGAGAAATTGCCAGCACTATCCTCACTCACATTCCGTACTCGTGTACACAGGGCCACGGTCCCAAGGTCCTGGAGCCCTTTTCCCCTTCTAGAGAGACAGGCAGAGTGACTTCCTTGATCAAGGCAGGAAGCCAGTACAGCTTTGATATTTCCCTTTTTGACAGGAGGGAGAGAGAGGACTACATACCACAATTTTCACCAGGAGTAGCATTCTGAAAGAGGAGTACCATGCGCTTAAACTCCCTTTCATGCTCTTCCATACCTAATGGAAAGGGTACAATATGGGCAGTGGACTGGCCTGTTGCACAAGCAAAACAATTGCTTTTGTTCAGACTCTGGACTGTATATTCGACCCATTCTACCCAGGCATTTGTGTCCCATATCCTGTCTCTATTTCTATGGTTTGCTTTAACTCTTCTGCCTTAAGTATCCTGACTGCTTTGGGATCATTCTGCATCGGGCAACTGGCCTTTGGTGGGTTTTCCCTCGGTGTCTCTGAAGGGTTAGCTGGAGGGGGCGTGGTTGACATCACATCCGCAGGGGAGGAAGGACTCGAATACGGAACCTCCCCGGAAGATCTTCACCCCCATCCCATAGACTCTGTCAGGGGAGAAATGACTGTTATTACTGCTGAATGTGTCTGCCTTTCTAATGGTTATTACCACTGGGTTACACTGGAGTTTTTTGCATTCTGGTGGGGGATTACCTTTATAAAAGGCTCTCTTGTTCTCTAACGGTTTCAAGTGAGCATGGCTCACAAGTGAGTATGACTCCTTTCCCAGCGGTCCACGCTTGTATTCGGTAGTCCACCACACACAGCTCTAATCAGGACGGCGGAGGTTGAGATAACCTTTTGGTGACTCCGGACATTGATATTTATTTCACCCACTAAGCCACTGCTGCTGTCCCAAATCTCCACACCTTATCACTTGGCAGGCGTCAAACTGCACAGCCTGAAACTCTAGGCCTTCAATTACATTTACTATCAATTTAAGGGAGCTTGTCAAGACCTGAATGTGAAACAGGCTTCTTTGAAGTCCGATTCATTCTCTCCATTCTCCCTGAAGACAGCGGGTGCCAAGGTGGATGGAAGTCCCATGTAGCACCCAGGCTTCGCATAACATTCTGGAGTACACGGGAGGTGAAGTGGCTACCATTGTCTGAGTCGATATTTTCCATTAACCCATAATGAGGAATGATTTGTTCGAGGATAATTTTAGAAGTTTCTGATGCTGTAGCTGAGGCCAGAGGATATGCCTCCACCCATCCTGTCAGATGATCTACAATAACCAAAACATACTTTAGCCTACCCACTGGGGGCATTTCAGGCCCATCTGGCATGGCCTGAGGCCCAGCTCCCTTCCCCCTTGTTCTTGCTTCCTTAAGACTTTTTTATTAACCTTTTGGCAAATTATACATCATTCACTTATTTGTTTAGCTACAGTATAAAGGCCCACATATCCAAAATATTTAAGAAGCAGATCACACATGGCCTGTACCCCACAATGACTCTCTTGGTGTAAGACTGCTAATACCTCTCTCATCACTTGTTTATTCAACATTTGCCTGCCATCCAGGAGGAGCCACCTTCCTTGATCATTTAGGGTCGCTCCTACCTGCTCCAGCTCTTTCACCTCCTTTTCAGAGAACGTGGGGACCCCGAACTCCTCGGAAATGGAGGGTATCAAGATCATCAACTTCAAAGGAGAACTAAGGGAGGCTTCCCTAGCCTCTTCATCTGCTAACCTAGTGCCCTTTGCTTCAAATGTATGACTTTTCTGATGTCTTTATATGCACTACTGATATTCCCCTGGGTAAAAGTAGATTGGCCAGTACTTGTTTTATTAATTCCCCATGGACTAACCCTTTTCCTTTGCTGTTAATCAATCCCCTTTCTTCCCAAATTTTTCCAAAGGTGTAGACTACCCCAAAGGCATACTTAGAGTCAGTGTAGACTGTACCATCCTTTTCCTCTAATAATTTGAGGGCTTGATTTAATGCACACAATTTGCAAGTTTGAGCTGACCAGTCATTGGGTGATCAGCCAGCTTCTTTCACCTCACAAGTTAGCCCATCCACAACTGCATCGCATTGTGCCTCCTTCCTTCTAGGACCCTGGAGGACCCATCTATGAATAATGTTTCTCATGAGTGCAGGGGAAGATCCCCGAGGTCAGATCGGACTCGGGTCTGATACTGAATCAGGTCTACACAATCATGCTCAGGAGCCTGCATTTGGTGAGATCCCTTCCAAAGGAAGGAGGCTGGGTTTAGGCTATGGTCTGTTGTCACTACCAAGTCACGTTTTCCTTTAGGATAGCCTCATACTTCAGAACTTGGGAATCAGTCCACCACCTTCCTGCTTTTTGAGACAGACTAGTTCTGCCCTGATGAGGGGTGCTAACGACTAAGGCTCCTCTGAAAGTCAGCTTCCTGCTGTCTTCTACCAGGAGAGCAGTTGCTGTCACAGCTTGAACGCATCCGGGCCATCCCCTGGACACAGGATCCAGGATTTTGAACAGAAAAGCTACAGGTCTCCTTTGACCTCCCCAGATTTGGATCAGAACCCCTAAGGCTGTCCCTTTATCTACTGTAACAAACAGATGGAAAGGTTTCTCAAGGGAAGGGAGGGCCAGAACAGGGGCCTGCACCAGTGCCCGTTTGAGCCCCTCTAAGGTCCCTATTTCCCATTCTTTCCATTTTAATTTGTCGGACTTTTCTTCCAACAGTTTTTTATATAAACCCCTAGTTTGGGATGTGTAAGAGTCTATCCATAGTCTACAATACCCTACCAATCCCAAGAATCTCCTGAGTTCTCTTTTTGTCCAGGGCAGAGGTAATTCAATCATGGCCTGAATTCTCTCTGGATTTATCTTCCTCCTTCCCTCACTGATGAGATGGCCCAGGTACTTTCCTCTCTACAAATTGTAATTTACTCTTTGATACCTGTGACCCTTGATCTCCCAAAAAGTTCATTAGGTTCTTTGTGGTTTGGGCCACCACCTGCCTTTCTTCACCTGATACTAGCAGATCATTTACATATTGTAAAAGGCCTATTTCAGATGGGATTGAAAATTTCTCCAATACTTTCTCTAGTTCTTCCCCAAAGAGGTTGGGGGATTCTGTGAAGCCCTTGGATAGGACAGTTCATCTGTACTGCTGCATCCTTCTAGCGAAGGGATGCTCCCATTTGAATGTGAACAAATCTCTACTCTCTGGGTAATCCTTTAAATCTACTACACTAAACAATTTATGAGGATAGGGGATCTTACTGAGGAGGGTGTAAGGGTTAGGGACTACAGGGTGCCGAACTTGGACAATTTGGGTAATAGCCCTCAGGTCCTGCACCATCCTGCGACTACTATCCCATTTTTGAACAGGTTAAATGGGAGAATTAAAGGGGAAATTCAGGTCTAAGAGTCCATCTTGAATAAGACCCTCAATGATGGGTTGAAGTCCCTGTCTCCTTTTTAGGGGAATGGGATATTGTTTCTGACAAACAACCTCTCCTTCCTTTTTCAATTTGATCTTAATAGCCGGAACCTGCAACAACCGCCCCCTCATTCCCTTCCTTCACCCATATTTCCTCCTTGATATCCTTTTTGTCTTCTTCAGTAAATAGGGCTAAAGTCACTTCTATCTGTCCATTCCTCACTCCCAACTCCAGCTGCATAGGTATTATCATGTCCCTTCCTAACAAAATACTCCCAGCCCCTGGGATGTACAACGGAGGGCTCAGAATTTGGTTATCCTCCCAACAAATATCAGTAGGCTCAAGAATGGGAACTTTAAACCCCTCCCTTTTACCCCCGAGACTGTGAAGGAACTACCAGAGAGTTTGGTTCCCATCAGGAGGTGGTTCACCGAAGACTGAGCTGCTCTGTTGTCCAACAAAAATGTAAGTTCCTCTTGATATGGGCCCACCTTTAGATTTACTAGATGCTCCCGGTGGGCTCTTGATATTAGGAACCTCTGACCCCCCTAGTCCTCAAAATTCATAAGGGGTATGACCTGACCTTCTTTCTTTAAATTTGGGCACTCCCTCTTGAAATGACCAGGTTTCCCACAGTGATAACACCCCACGGAGTTCTGCACTCTCTTAGCCCCTTTATCCAAGCTAACCCAGCCTGTTCCCTTTTCTCCTTTCTGCCCTTCTTCTCCCTGCCTCACTTCTAATCTTTTCTGGACCATGTGGTCGATCATGCTCATCATGACTTTGGCTTTCTGCTTCTGCTTTCCCCCCTCCCTTCTCACAAACACTTTCTGAGACTCTCTCAGTAACTCCTCCAGTGGTTTATCCATCCATCTATTTTCTGGATCTTTTTCTGAATGTCAGGCCAAGACTCCTTTACATAGCTGACCTTTAGCATTCCCTGGGCCACAGGGTCATCAGAGTCCATTCCTGAATATTTCCTCACCTGGTCCCTCAATCCTTGCAGGTAAGTAGAGGGAATCTTGTCTTTTTCTTGATTCACCTCAAAGACCTTATTTAAATTTTGGGATTTAGGCATGGCCAATTTTATCCCCTGCATAACAAGGTCTCTAAGATCCTTCATTTGTGCTCTATCATCCTCATCATTATTATCCCAGTTAGGGTCTACATTAGGGAACTTTTGCTCCGCTGCCATTACCCCTTGTCTGGGTGGGTGCTGCCTTCCCCACTCCTTCATAGCAGCCCTCCTTACCGTTCCCCTTTCTTCTCCCGTAAAGAGGATACCCATTATAGACATAAGTTCAGACCACGTGTATAGACTCGGGCCTAGGAATTGATCCATTTGCTCAGCCAGCCCCACTGGATCTTGCATTAATGACTTCGTCTCCTTCTTAAAGTTTCTGACTTCTGTAATTGTCAGTGGGGCCCAGGTGGTACTTCTCTCAAGGGGAGAAGAGGCTCAATGGGATTATGTTCCTTCACTCTCTTTTCTTTGGGGGCCTTGGAGAAGGAAAAGTTCTGTATATCCTTCCTACATTGTTCCAATTCCTTCCTTAACTGCTGGTGGGTCATAACTGGTGAGGCGGTGGGCACCAATTGGCCCTCTGGCTCCCTGGGGGCTTGGCTGGGTTCCATTGGACCTTCCGAATCCACCAGTTTCTGCACATGGTATAGTCAGCCTCCTCCTTGGAAAAGGATTTCTTTTCATTAACATTAAGTACAAGGTTGGCACAGAGCCAATCCTCATCTGCCCTGTATTTTGGCCAAAATACATTGGGTGGTAAAATACTTTCTTTGGTCCAAATATAACAGCAATATTTAATCATTTTTTTTTATCCTTTCTCTTAGTCCAATCACTATCGGTCCAATGTATCAACATCCTCCCTAATGGACTATCTGGAGAAATGTCCCCAGGGGACCCAACAGGTACCCCTTTCCTCTTTTCCTGGCCAGCCGACTGCCCCTATTCCCCATTCTGAGTCTTGTTTGGGTTTCTTTCTCTCAAACCTTTCTGCTTTGTCTGTCTCCAGCCCTTTCCCTTGCGGGAGAAGGGAAATGCAAATTGGGACTCTGCACTTGCTTCATGCAGTATTGTTACTGGATTTTATCTAGGTTCTTGGCTATGCTGCAGAAATGAATTTCAAGATCATGTCAGGTAAGTTAGGTCAGTAATTTATTCAGGTAGGGAGGGATGAGAAATGGGAGAAAACAGAGCAGGGGGCCCAGGTAGAGAGGAAGGGGGTGACAAGGGATAAAGGGGGCTGATTGACAAGCTACAATTCCCCATTATAGACGATAAATCCCCAGGTTTACTTGTGTGGCCACATGGCAGAGGAAAAATGGCAAGAGCGGCACAGAGGGCAGGAATGGGTCCAGAGGCAAGAGAGCAGGGCAAGAGAGTGCTCAGGCCTCACAGTTTGCTTTATAAACTATTAATTATTCCATCCCTTTGTTAATGGCAGGGGAGGGGTTTCAGCTGTTTGCTATTTTGATTGATTACCCCACCCATCAATCCCTTAGTGAGGACCCAATGATAAAGTCCCTAGGGAACATCCGGGGCTTTTCTTTGCTCCCAGAAGAAGTCTTTGTTCTGGATAGCAGACTCTTGGGGTGGAGTTCTTCCAGCAGCCATCTTGGGGGTTACTGATGTCCACGTGGACTCTCTGCCAGGTTCCAGATCTGTCTATTAATTCTCTATCTTACCAGCCTGCTTCATCCCCCCCTCAGAGAGTTTTACACCTTTAATCTTAAAGGGGTGCTGCAGAAAGATGATCTTTTTTCTGTAGCTACTTCCTGCTTGTTAGGGGCTGAAGGCCCTACATGACGAGGTGTAGAACCCTGCTATTTTATCTCGATCGGAGGAAGATGGATTTGGCATCCTGTGTGAAGCTGGATGAAGTCCCCATATGTCTAACAAGATGTTGATCCTGGAATAAATAAACTTGATTAGAATTTTGAGAATATATGGTCCCACTAAGAGGTACTGAACCACAGAAATAGAAAAGGTCAGGTGTTTGCAAAGACTGCATTTTCCCAAAGTTGGTAGGAAAGAGTGTTTTTCTTTCAGTAGAATGGGAAGAAGCATTGCCCTTTTTAGTTAAGTTAAAGGAGATGAAAACAGGTAAATTTTCTTTAAGGGATGTTTGGTTTGTTTATCACCTAGCAATAAGCATTTGGGCTAGAGTTAGAGGGAACAGCTGACTTTGACACAGAATCTACTTAGCTCTTTCTCTTGAAGAGGTATTTCAGGCTGTCCAATGACTGGCACTCGTGTGTTCCATCAAGTTGCTTTTGGTGAGCTGGCACTTTCTTGGGCAGTTGGCTTTATTTAAGATTAGTGCACCAAGTTGGAAATTCCTTTAATAAGGGCTAGGAGGGAGACCTGGGCTAAGCATATTCATTAATTACTTAGAAAATGAAGTTTGCCAGGACTTTTAACATGATAAATGTACTTCTGCATATGATTTAATAGAAATATCACCATAATTATTAGACATATATCTAGAATAGGATATAGGTAGAGTGCTTAATACTAATTAATGTACTACTCAATGCCTAAGTTTCTCTTTGAGCTGTTATTAATAGACTTAAGTTTCAGGTTTGCAATACCTTACATGTTATCTCTCCATGGGAACAGGCCATAATGCCAATTTGTATTTAAGTTCTATGTACAGTTCTCGGGTGATTATCGCTCCACTTCATACAGTGAGCAAGCCACAGCACCATTGATCCTAGAGAGAGAGGCTAGGAAAGTAGTTTCCAGTATTCCACCAGCCTGGCGCATAGCGCTCTTTGGCGCTAGAAACAGTGCCAGTCTGGAGGTGATATCCATTGTACTTTGGCTGTACTGAGCCATCGTTGGCTGCTGCAGGGGTTAGAAACTGCAGTGTAGTTTCCTTCGACTTCAGGAGCATGACCAGAGCTGTAGTAGATACCTTTATTGTTTTGGGGGTCAGTGACCAACCTAGCCAATAACTCCTATGGAGAGGCAACCTGCAATGTATTCAAGGCCTGGTTTGAATGCACAAGAGAGTTTAACAATGCTTAAGTTTATCCCTTGATTTTTATATACCTTTTAAATATTTCCAGTGTAATGTGTTACATATTAAATGAACTTTTCAGCACTTTGCTTTTTACTTCTACACTTTTACCATGAAGACATTAATTAGCAGGCATTTTACTTTAGCAGTAGAGGAAAAACTTTTTCCATTTTTAAAATGAAAATGGAAGATTCCCAATGGAATCAAGGTAACTTCTCATTACCACTACTTGAATATGTACACTGAGGTGACTTTTAGACAGGTTTTATTGCTATGAAGTTACATTTTGCTATTAATATCTAGGTTTCTAGTTAATAATGGCTTCTTAGAACTAGAGCCATTTAAATGCTTCAGTTTGGAAGATGCTTTTACAAATGCTTTATAATTGACCACAACCACAGACTGGCTAATTTACCTTAGATTACAATTAGCAACCAATGGAATTTACTTTATGCATTTAAGAGAAGGCAGCCCTACATTTCTTTAATTTCATTAGATATGAACTTAGAATTTTCATCATTTGTTAATTTGATATTATCCTGATGTATGAAGTTACACACTGAGCAAATAAGCAGACATGAATAGTTTGACACAGAAACAAAACTTAGTTACTTAAAACTTTCATTTTTTTACAAAACAAGTTTAACTGTAAAACAACATTTGAAAGATCTCCTGGAAGGTTTTTTCTTTAATTGGCACTATGACCATCAGTTTTACACAAGAATTTTGTTTTTTAAATAATGGCTTATAACCAAAATGTCCCCAATGCTTTAATACAATTTTTTTTGCTTCAGAACTTTATATTTTACTTTGACTTTAGCAGACTTTGGATGAGCAAGACTAATTCGATGTATATTCACTGAGGCTATCGAAGCCTCAGGGAAACTGGTTTCTCTCATGAATTGCCACTCTTGTGAACCCTGACAGTCAAGGCAGGAGGCCTCCTTCACTTCCCAGTCCTCGGAGATAAAAAGACTCCAGCGGCTACTGGACTGGGAGAGTGGATGTTCAACCCTGAGGGTCAAGAATTTCACCAGGCAGCAATTTAGTTCACACTTGGAGCCATGAGAGAAAGTAGGGTCACTAATACCAGTAGGACAGGAGACAGGGGTGTCTCAAGTTTGCTTTCCCCTGAGCCATAGGGGCAGAAGCTGTTATGAAATAGCCATAAGCAAAGGCAAGGGGTGAGGCTAGGCTTGAAGAGACCATAAACAAAGGTAAGATCAGTTTCGAATTTACACTTACAATAATAGGTTATAATTTCAGTTATTATCCTTCTGCTGTTTTATAATATAAATGCATCTATAAATGATCTTAACTCTTAGTTACAGTTTCTAGTAAGTTTTTACCTTAAGGTGAATTGGGTACCTTTACTAATTAAGCCACAAGAATTTTATTAGTAACAACTTTGTGAAGTTTCTTTGCTTTTTAGCAATTGAATTAATTTCACTTGTGATTTACATATTAAATCCACTAGCAAGACAGTATTGACCCTCAAAGACTCATTTTCAGGTTACCTTTCACCGTTATCCAGTTTGTAACAGGCGAACCCTAAATCTGATTTCCTAGGCACAAGAAAACTGACAAAGTTAAACACAGATTTTAAAGTGAATACAAGGTTATGCACAAATTAAAACAGAGAGAATTTTAGACCTTTAGGATTTCAAGTAATCTTTTAACCTTAACTGATGTCACTTGAAGTTTTTTATCTTGATCTCTAGTCACACATTTTATAGGCACAATTGAGTTTAAATTGAGAAGTTTGAGGTTTATTTCCTCATTTATTTAAGAAGACACAACATGAGGTTTTTGGACCTCAGATTTATTTGTTGTTGTTTTTTCTTCTTTCGCTGGTTTAAGTGGAATTCAGGGTTCTATGCAGACGCTGCTCTTGGCTATACTGTGACCATGTGGACCAGCAGTAGGCAGAATTTCCTGATTCCTAAGAGACTCCTACAGGGAGTTTGCTGGTATGCTAGAGACTGCACCCATTACTCTAGGAAGAATGAAAAAGCACCCTTTAGTCAACCATTCTGGCATCCCAGAGTCCTAGTCTGACTAAATTGACCACTCCACATAATTTGGAGCTGAAGCCCTTTCTCAGCGTTCTGAGAATTTTTATTTTCAGGGCTTAACTGGCCCACAAGCATCCTTGTGGGTAGGTCTTAGGGGTATCTGATTCCAGATATCAGATCAATGACCCCAAGCCAACTGGGAGGCCTGAGCAGTGGCTCCAAATCAAAGCACCTGAGATGTTTGTCCCAGGAGATATTTGGCTGCTCTCTAAATGGATGGGCCCAAGGAATGGGAGCCATTCTGTTTCCTGCTCTGGTTTTTGGCACCCCTACTTTCCAGGGTCTGACACTGACTTACCCAAACAGAAGTTCCTGAGTTAAATCTCAGGAAATGTTTGGCTGCTCTCTGATTCCCGCCACCCCAGGGAATCACAGATCCCCTGCCACCAGGCATTCCCAGGGCAGTCCTAGGCTTGGGAGACAGGCTGACTAGATTTCAACCTGAAGCTGCCAAGCCGAATTGTGCTTCTTCCTCCTATCCTTCCAGAATTCTTAAACTGCAGTCTTAGTTCTTGCTCTCCATCTCTCCAGCACTACTGTGTACCCTCTAGAGGAGAGGGCGGGAGAAGGCGATGGTCGCCGGCCCCGAGGGCAGAGGCTCTGGCTGCTAAAAGGGCTTGAAAGAGTGGTACAGTGAGCTCCTGTCCTGTGCCTCAGCCCTCCCGACTGGGGTTAGATCTAATAAAGTGGGACACGCGGTGCAGACAGAGAGAATTCCCGAGCACTAGCCCCTTCCCTCCTGGGATTACATCTTGTTGGGGTTCATATGCAAACTGGTTTAAAATAGAGAGCCAAGGGAAGGCATTAAACAGGCTGTAGGCCACAGTTTCACTCACCAATAAACTCCTGCCTGGCTTGCCCAATATGTTACTGGATTTTATCTAGGTTCTTGGCGATGCTGCAGAAATGAATTTCAAGAGCACACCGGGGGAAGCGGTTGTGGCTCAACTGATAGAGTGTCTGCCTACCATGTGGGAGGCCCAGGGTTCAAATCCTGGGCCTCCTGACCCGTGTGGTGAGCTGGCCCACATGCAGTGCTGATGCGTGCAAGGAGTGCCATGCCACGCAGGGGTGTCCCCCATGTAGGGGAGCCCCACGTGCAAGGAGTGCACCCTGTTAGGAGAGCCGCCTAGCGCGAAAAAAGTGCAGCCTGCCCAGGTGTGGTGCTGCACACACAGAGAGCTGATGCAGCAAGATGACACAACAAAAAGAGACACAGATTCCTGGTGTGCCACTTAAAAGAATCCAAGTGGACACAGAAGAACACACACAGCAAATGGACACAGAAAGCAGACAACAGGGGTGGGGGGGTGGGGAGAGAAATAAATAAAAAATAAATCTTAAAAAAAAAAAGTGGGGAAGCGGACTTGGCCCAATGGATAGGGTGTCCGCTTACCACATGGGAGGTCTGCGGTTCAAACCCTGGGCCTCCTTGACCCGTGTGGAGCTGGCCCATGCGCAGTGCTGATGCCCACAAGGAGTGCCGTACCACGCAGGGGTGTCCCCATGCAGGGGAGCCCCATGCGCAAGGAGTGCACCCCGTAAGGAGAGCCGCCCAGCGTGAAAGAAAGTGCAGCCTGCCCAAGAAGGGCACCGCAGACACAGAGAGCAGACATAACAAGATGACTCAACAAAAAGAAACACAGATTCCTGGTGCCACTGATAAGGATAAAAGTGGTCACAGAAGAACACACAGTGAATGGACACAGAGAGAAGACAACTGGGGGGGTGGGGAAGGGGAGAGAAATTTTTAAAAATCTTAAAAAAAAAAGCACGCTGGGTGAGTTAGGTCAGTAGTTTATTCAGGTAGGGAAGGAAGGGAAATGGGAGAAAATAACAGAGCAGGGGTCCCGGGTAGGGAGGAAGGGGGTAAAAAGGGATAAAGAGGGCTGATTTACAGACTACAATTCCCAATTATAGATGATAAATCCCCAGGGTTACTTGTGTGGCCACATGGCAGAGGAAAAATGGCAAGAGCAGTGCAAGAGCAGGAATGGGCCCAGAAACAAGAGACCAGGGCCAGAGAGGGCTCAGGCCTCATGGTTTGCCTTATAAACTATTAATTATTCCATCCCTTTGCTAATGGCTGGGGAGGGGTTTCAGCTGTTTGCTGTTTTGATTGATTACCCCACCCATCAATCCCTTATGAGGGCCCAATGATAAAGTCCCTAGGGAACATCAGGGACTTTTCTTTGTTCTGGATAGCAGAATCCTGGGGGTGAGGGTCTTCCAGCAGCCATCTTGGGGGTTACTGATGTCCACGTGGACTCTCTGTCAGGTTCCAGATCTGTCTATTAATCCCCTATCTTACTAGCCTGCTTTAGTATGTCGCACGACTCATGCACACACAACTAACTCCAGACTCATCAGAACTTCCCCACCACTAAGGGAATACTCAGTAGTCCCCTTTTCTTACCATGGCCTGTGCACAGGGTTTCCTGGTCATTGAGAGGCAGGTTTTCCCTTCCGCTTTTCTCATCCACTATCAGCAGATCCAAGCGTCTGGTCTCGGATCCTTTCACCCGTCAAAGGCGGGCCTGTTAGAAAGAAAGCTGCACCTATAAGAAAACAAAAGCTCACTTGATTGTAGAGGAGAAAAGAATTTTATTAAAGATCATGCAAGATAGGGCTCCCGACCTGGACAAAAAGGCTGGGGGGTGCCAAACAACAAGGAAGTGATATTTATAACCTAAACCCAACAGGTGGGTCCCTCCCCTGTTCCCCATTGATTGGGTACTTCAGGGGTTACAGACTATCCGAGAGGTCTAACTAACTTTCCCAGTTCCTGTTCTGATTCCCAGCTCTAGCACTCCCTACACTCCCACAGGCTGGGCAGGCCGATTTCACCCCTGGCGCAGTTTTCAAATTTGGCGCTGCTTTCACCCCTGGCCCCACCTCCAGCAACTATTGGCTCTCCCTGCTCTAGCCCCGCCCCCAGCACTCACCATTGGCCCTCCCTCATTTTGGGGCCACTTTTCAAATTCTTGGGCTGCCAAAGCCGCTGGAACCCTTACCCTCCCTTCTCCAACAGCAGAGCCGGCTCCAGCTTCCCTTTGTGAAAATTAAACTTGACCCTCTCCCACAGGTCCCCAGTGGCCAAGTCCAAGACCGCTCACTCAGTGGGGCACGCTTTCCCCTCTTCTGCCCCCGGGGCCCCTCCCAAGCATTGGAGGAGCCCCCAAGATTGTTAGATTGTTAGAAAGAAAGCTGCACCTATAAGAAAACAAAAGCTCACCTGATTGTGGAGGTGAAAAGAATTTTATTAACAATCTAGCAAGAATAGGCACTCTACCTGGATAAAATGGCCAGGCGCCAAAGAACAGGAAATGTGCTATTTATAACCTAAACCTAACACACGGGTCCCTCCCCTGTTCCCCACTGACTGGGTACTTCACGGGTTACAGCCTATCCGAGAGGTCTAACTAGCTTACATTGTTCCCACTCTGATTTCCCGCTACCAAGTTCCCTATACTCCAGGGGGCTGGGCTGGCTCAGGGCTGCTTTCACCCCTGGCGCACTTTTCAAATTTGGTGACGCTTTCACAACCCCCAGCACACACACCCTCCTCCCCGAGCGCTTTTTAAATTTGGCGCGCTTTCACCCCTGGCACGCTTTTCAAACTGGGGATGCTTTCACTCCTGGCCCCGCCCCCCAGCACTCACCATTGGCTCTCCCTCATTCAGCACCACTTTTCAAATTCTTGGCGCCTGAACCCCTCCCCTCCCCCCTAGGACAGCCGAGCCGGGCTCCGGCTTCCCCTCGTGAAAATTAAACTTCACCCTTTCCCACAACAGTGACGGGGTAGGGTAAAATGTGGTACTACCAGATGACACAGACCCCGCAAGAGAAATTCTGCAAGGGTTTTGTAAAAGGCTATCCCCGTCCAGTGGGAAAGGGCAAAGAATGAAGACGTACCACCTTTAGGGCTGATGGATGGAGCATAGGAGGAGAAAGCAAGAGGGTAGACAAAGATGAGCCCATCTTTCGAATTGGACGGTGGGGAGATGTTGGTACCGTCAACCTATTTGGGAGGCCCAGAGAGGTAGCTCTTTGGTTGAAGCTGAAGGTGAATTTGAAGTGTGAGGTGAGAGGGATGGTTAGGGACGGAGTGGGCAAGGAGAGCGGTCACAGAGGTGCAGGTGCAGGTGAGCGAGCTCGGGAAGGGCTTTGAGCACCAGCCCAGGAAAGTCGGAACTCAGAGCTGGAAGACCTAGGTTCATCTGGGCGCCGCCACCTTGACCTCACGCTGCCTCAATCGTCCTGCTGTACCCGTCTGCACAAGGCCGGCTGGCCCACAAGACCCTCAACGAGCTCCTGTCCCTGCCAGGGGGGCGACCTCCGCCCCCTGATCTTTAAGCCCTGACCCTCAACCCCCAGGCCGCCTGAACCCCGAGCTCCGCCTCCCGCCGCCCAGCGCGATCCTGCCTTCGGGGCGGGCGAGCGCAGGCGCGAGCGAGCCGGAGGCCCCGGGCGCAGGCGCTCTGGCTCGAGAGGCCCGGGCGGGCCACCCCCGCGGGCCAGGAGTAGCTCGCTGGGGTCCGCGGGAGAAACAGGCTGAGCGCGAGGCCGCGGGGAGTGGGCGGGGCCAGCGCGGGGGCGGGGCGAGGCGGTTCCGGAAGGAAGTAGTTCCGGGTCCCGCGGCCCAGCTGAGGGAGCCGTAGAGCCGTTACTGTGGGAGGTGTCCGCAGAGTGAGGGGCGAGGCCCGAGGGGCCGGTGGCGGCGGCGTCGCGCATCGGCGGCGTCGGCGGCGGGGACTTTCCGGCCGGTGAGCGGTCCCGGGGGGCCGGGCGGGGTGCGGCGTCCCGGTCCCGCGGGGAGGGCGTGTCCGCCTCCCGGGAGGGGCGGTTCTCCGTGGGGCGGTGGGGAGGATGCGGCCACGGGACCCTAGCTCCCCTAGGACCGCTACCCGGCGCCCCTCGGCTCGCTCGGCTGGCGCTTAGGCACCTGCCGTCGCGACCCGGGTCCTCTGCGTGACTGCGGCCCCCGAGGTTCCGAGCGTCTGCCCTGGCGGGGGTTGCGCGGTGTCTGGGGACGGTGCCCTTGTCCCTTAGGCGACTCCGGACGCGTCGCCGGTGGGACTCGAGCCGAGGAGCCCCTGCTTTGTCCTTCTGAAGAGCTCCGGCCCCGCCGCGACACCTTCCTCTGGTGACGTCAGGAATAAGTAGTAACGGCTGTTCTTTATCCTGTATTATGAAGTCAAACGTGTCTTTTAAAAAACATGTACCAAAAATTGACGCAGCCCGTGTGGTTCCCTGGGCTGTTTTAGGAAACTGGGCCAGGCTCTATCGGGATTGTCCTGTCGGCCGATCGGGAGGGAAAGCAATGGGAGAGAAACTTATACCCTGAATATTTTCCTAAAGAGGTGCATTTTAGAGCTGCCTCTTAGGTGACTGCTTTTCTTTTCTGGACTAAATTAAAAACCACGGGTAGAAAACAGGACGGTCCCTCAAACTTCTGGCCCGGCAGCCTTTTTAGCATTTTTCTGAACGTGAACAGGTCGGAACGAAAGGCTGGGATTTGAAAAGGAAAAGTTCTTCGTGTGGATTCGTAATGAGTGCTTTATTTTTCAATGGTATTTTAGTGGTAGTCGTATAGTAACGCTTTATTTTTTAATGGCATTTTTATAGTATGGCTACTAAAGTTCTCTTTTCAAAGCCCCCCTCAAAAAAAAAAAACCTTTGTAAAATATTCTAATTATAAATGTAAGATACATATGTATATTCAGAATCCTATTGACGAAAATACTGTTTCACCATTCCAAATGGCCATTGTTGATAACGGTTACTACACTGGGTGTACACCTCCAGTCTTCTATGCAGAGATGAACATTTGAGTTTTTCTAAAGTGGATTTCTTTTGTAACCATTTTTTCTGACTACCTAGCTTGCCATTATATGGCTGTAATAATTTTTAAAATTGATTGTTCCCAATTTTTCACTACTTAAATACATTTTTGGATTAATGTAATACCTGTATATCCATGATTACTTCCTTAACATACATTTCTTAGATGATGGAATTGTTGGGTAGAGTATATACATAAAGAGTTTTTTTATGTGACTTGCTCAGTATCCTTTTTAAAGGATGTGCTATTTTGCGCTCCCATTGACAATCTGTGTTTGTCCTTTCCCACACCTAGTAAAAGGCAAAATTTAAAGGCTTTCTATAGGAATACTTTTGGGTCATTTATGCTTTTCTCTTCAACTAAATACAGGTATCCTTCTTTAGTTCTCACTTTTTTTTTCTTATTTTTGGATTGGAATTCAGTTTATCATCTTTTATGCCACCTTTACCAGTATAGTAAAGACTATAAAAGTTTATCTAGACAAAGGCATAATAGAATGAACAGGAGAGTTGAGGTCAGAATTTTCTTGAATTCCATTATATTTGATTACCTTAAGTCACTAAACTTTTCTAAGGGACTATTTCCTCAACTCTGAATTAAGGACTATAATGTGTTTGCCTTTCTTGCAGCATGGTTTTAAGGATCAAATGAGACATTGATGGAAAATAAACATACTTTTATTTTGTTGATGTTTTTGCCAGCTTGTAAAAATTTCAGGTCATGGAAGCATCTTGAGGTTCATTTTGAACTTGAAAATCTGTTCTCTGATACCCTTTGCCCTCATACTTTTTCACTCTTTAAATTTGGAGTTTTATACTGCTGCCCTAGATTATATTCATAATGATATTGGAATGAAATAAGGTGAATGAATGAATTAATGTGTACAAATGTTGAAGGAGCAAATAGTGAAAGGCACTACTAGGGTCTGAGGGGGACAGAGATAAAGCTAAATGAAACGTAATCCTTGGTCTTATGATAAATAAAACATAGTCTTTGTGCCTTACAGGCTACAGACGGCCCAGGCAGCTAGAGGGCATAAAAGCTGCTTTCCAAATTTAGATGGCAATTTTAGATGTGATGCAGGATGTCAACTATTCTCTCCTGTGCTAAAGTCCAGTTCTGCTGACTGAGCAAGCGACGGACAGTCTCCACAGGGTCATCTTTCTGAAGGTAGGAGTTGCAAGGTAGGGAGCTGTTAGTATTGGAGCCCAAGAACCCAGATTCTAGTTTCAGGTCCTCTACTCGGGGCAGATTGGTTAACCTTTCTGGGACTTGGTTTGTTCATCTGTGATATGGAGTTAATCCCAGCTTCCTTAAAGGCTTCTTGTGAGGTTTAAATGAGATAGTATCTGTAAGACATTTAGTAAACCAAGAAGGATGGTTCTCATCCACTGAAGACTTGTTAGCTTCAACAGGAAAGAAACTCGGTCTCTTCCAACTTTGTATTCCTAGCCCTCAGCAGTCACTGTATGTAGCCACCTTTGCTAAATTAACGTCAAATGTGATCACTGATTAAAAATTCAGTTTGGACTGAAGCAGAAGATAATACATAAAAGTAGAATATTGGGAAAAATTGACTATATTAGCGTTAACATTAAGGACTGAAAGGAAACATTGAGCTAATTAGACCTCAACTCATCTCTACTGTGTCTGTCATTCTGCTTTATATCCCCAGTGCCAGGCAAATAGTACCTCTGCATCAACAGTAAACCTACTCAAGTCACTCCCATTTTGAAGCTTCCTCCCTAGACCCCTTACCCCTTCCAACCAGTGCTTCGTTTCTCTCCTCACCTTCTCAGCCAGACTATTTGAAGGAGTTGTCTGAAATTTTACTTTCTTAGTTTGCTGACCTACTCAGTCCTCAAGCTATTCATTATTATTATTCCTCTTATTTGACTTCTGTGAAGTCGCCTCTGAAAGACTCCCTTCTTGAAACATTTTTTGATTTCTGAGATTCTACACACCAGAGTTCCCTCCTTCCTCACAGGCTGTCCTTTCTCAATCTCCTTGGCTGGTTCATCTTCCTTGAGAGGTTGATGTTCCTATAGGCTTGATCCTTCTTGGTTTATACTCTCTGTAATAATTTATAGGGCATTGAGGTTCTCTGGTGTTTGAAGATTTGGTAGAATTCCCCTGTGAAATTATCTGGACCTGATGCTTTTTCGTGGGATATTTCCTTAACTTTCTCTATTTCTTCTATAGAAAGTGGTCTATTTAAGTTTTCTTACTCTAATGGGATCAATTTTGGTAATCTGTAGCTCTCTAGGAAATTGTCCCTTTTGTCTGGGGTTTCATTTCATTTGCATAGAGGTCTACAAAGTACTCTCTTAGGATTTAAAAAATTTTCTTCTATTTTTATTGGTTATTTCCCCCTTGCCATTTCCTATTTTGTATATTTGTGTTTTCTCCCTTTTTTTCTTGATCAATTTATATAGTGGTTTATTTATCTGGTTAATTTAAAAAATAACTGAATTTTGAATTATGAATCATTCGATCTATTAGATTTCTGTTCTCTTTCTCTTTATTTTGTGTGATTTCTTTTGATTTTCTTGGTTATTTTAAACTTTAAAAAAAATTTTTTAAATTTATTGAAGTTTATCACTCACACATAAACATACACAAACGGTAAGTGTATCATAATAGTTGTGAACTCACAAAACAAACATACATAGCATCATACAGGACTCTTATAACTCACCCTACCACATACCTTGCATTGTTGTTTAACATTTTAAACTAATGATTAAAAAGCATTGTCAAAATATTACTACTAACCAAAGTATTTTCCCCCAGCCCACCCTATTATTATTATTATCTTTGTATCATTTATATATGAACATACATAAACAGTAAGTGTATAGTAAAAGTTGTGGACTTACAAAGCAAATATGCATGACATTATACAGAGGTCCCATACATCAACCCTCCACCAACACCTTGCATTGTTGTAAGATATTTGTTACAGATTATGAAAGAACATTGTCAGAATCTTACTACTAATTTTAAATTTTTTGAGTTTGAATTTAA
Source organism: Dasypus novemcinctus (assembly GCF_030445035.2). Taxonomy (NCBI): domain Eukaryota; kingdom Metazoa; phylum Chordata; class Mammalia; order Cingulata; family Dasypodidae; genus Dasypus; species Dasypus novemcinctus. The sequence goes on along the minus strand of NC_080704.1, from coordinate 22,590,222 downwards.
TTAACTAATTAATTTTAATAGACTTTATTTTTTGGAGCAGTTTTAGATTTACAGAAAAATTGTGCAGTGTTCCCATATATCCCCTTGCCCCACACCCTTCCCCACAGTTTCTCGTATTATTAATATCTTGCATTAATATGGTACATTTGTTACATCTGATGAATCAATATCAATATATTATTAACTAAAGTCCTTAGTTTGCATTAGTTCATTCCTTGTGTAGTAGAGTTCTATGGGTTTGACATGTGCATAATGCCATGTATCCACTATTGTAATATCATACAGAGTTTCACTGCCCTAAAAATGTCCTATGCTCTATCTATTCATCCCTGTCTCCCTCCCCCTGAAATACTGGCAAATACTAACCTTTTTACTGTCTGTATAGTTTTGCCTTTTTCCAAAATGTCATACAGTTGGAATCATACTGTATGCAGCTTTCTCAAACTGGCTTCTTTCATTTAACAATAAGCTTTTAAAGTTCCTCCATGCCTTTTTATAGCTTGATAACTTGTTTTTGTTTTGTTTTGTTTAATGGTACCAGGGCTAGGAAATAAGCCCAGGACCTCATAAGTGGAAGCTGGTGCTCAACCACTGAACTACATCAACTCCTCTGAGTTGGTTTTGTTTTTTTCCTTTGTTTGCTTATTGTTTGTTTTTGTTTTTAGGAGGTACCAGGGACTGAACCCTGGACCTTCCATGTGGGAAGCAGGTGCTCAGCTGCTTGAGCCACACCTGCTCCCTTGTTTTTTTTAAATTGCTGAATAATACTCTATTGAGTGGATATACCACAGTTTGTTTATCCATTCACCTATTGAAGAGAATCTTGGTTGTGTCCAATTTTTGGTAATTATGAATAAAGCTGCTATAAACATGTGCAGGTTTTTAAAATACCTATTACATTTATTTTTATTCTTTCATTTTTTTATTGATAAATATGTTTAGTGCAGTGAATTTTCCACTGATTGCTGTTTTAAGTGCATCCCATAGAATTTGATATGTAGCATTTTAATTGTTGTTATTTCTTTAAAAACCTATAATTTCACTTGTAGAATACCCAGGAGTTGTTTATTAGGAGATTTGTTAAATCTCTAGGTAGAAGGAACTTTCCATTTTTAATTTTTATTGGTAAATTCTAGTTTTATTACATCATCAGAGTGTTTATACTATTTCTTTATAGGAAGTCACTCATGTTTTCTTTGTGACCTAATATGATCATTTTCGGTGAATGTGGCATGGGCACTTAAGAAGAATGGGTGTTCTCTAGTATCAGGTTATAGAGTTTGATAAATATACGTAGGATTTTCCCTATTATGTTGTTTATATCTTCTATCTCCTTATTTTCTATCCACTTGATCTGTCTTGTACTGAGAGGGATATATTAAAGTCTCCTATTGTTAGTGTGTTGTCTCAATATGTCTCTTTGCGTGTCTTGCAGATTTTGTTTCATAAAGGTGGTTACGGTGTTATATTCATATAAATATGTATATTCATATGTGCTGTATCTTCATTGTGATAGGGTCTTTTAGCACTAAAAAATGTTCTTCTTTGTCATGAGGCTTGAATTCAATTTTGTCTAATACCAGGATTGTGCCCTTCCCCTTTCCCCTCCACCCACTGTGCGCTCTCTTTTTGTTTCCATTTGCCTGGTATGCTTTTGTCCATCCATTTATTTATTTTCAAATTTGCACAGTTTATTTAACAAGAAAGAGCTATAAGTAGAAATGCAGATGTTTTCTTTATTATAAAGACAGCAGTTATAAAAGGGAATTAATAAATATGACACTAGAAATAATTTTTTTAAGTGCAGCAAACCATTGGTATCTGTGAACAATCCCAAGGGGTCACAACATAAAAAAATTTGTGGTGGGTCTAAGAATGTCTTCGTCTTAATACCTTGGAGCAGATGTTGGAAAGTGTCTAGGTAGTGAGGATGGTCATGATTTTTGAGAGTTTGGAAGGTCCTGGATTTGTCACTTAGGCATGTCAGGGGTCTGCTGTAATATAAGTTGCATACAGTCAGAGTTGAACAGGATTTCTACTCAGTAATATTATTTCTAATTATTCTTTCATTCTTCATTTAAATAGCATGGTATATAAAAGTAGAAAAAAGGCTGAAATGGAAAAATATAAATGGAAGGGAATGAAGAAAGTTGACTCTGGGGAAATGTTAAAGGCCAAAGGAGGAAGGTGGATGGGAAGGAACAAAACTTCCCATCTAAGGAACAGGCCACTCCCTTTTTGGAGAAGGGATGTGTCGTGGGCCACCTTGGCCTCCCTTTAGCCATTTTTTCCCCTTGTTTTATTATTTATTTTTCATCCATTTATTTTTAACCTTTGTTTTAGTTGGGTCTTTCGTAAGACTTGTTGAGTTTTATTTTGTGAGCCAAATTGAAACTCTTTTAATTTTAATAGGTGAGTTAAGCTTATTCACGTTTGTTGTTATGATTGATATATTTGGTCTCTACTCTTGTAAAATTTATAATTATGGGTATTTGTATTTCTCCTCAAGAGGTTTATGTTTTGCTCTTTTATTTTAAAAAGTTGGGGGGTAGATATTTAGAAGGCTTGTATATTGTTCTAGTGGTTGCTTTTATACTTATACTTTTTTAATGCTCATACTCTCCTTTTTTTAATACCATTTTTTGGGATGTGTTAGAAATACGTTGTATTCTTATAATCAAAGTAGGGTATTGATAGGCAGCATTGGAGTTCTGTTATCCACTTGCTACTCCTCCTTACTAAAGAACTGGTGATAATACCTGGCCCCTGTGAATCTACTCACATCCAGCTTTTTCTCGCCAGTGTGCCGGTCACACTTTTGTCCTATGGTGTGGCTCTTTGTTGAGAATGTAGCTTCTTTATTGCAAAGGCTTCCCTGGGAAGTTCTTATTCTTTGCAATTGTAGGTGCTGAGTTCACATTTAGTATGGAATTTCTGTTAGTGGATCTTTTTTTAAAAATAGCTTTATTGAGATATAATTCACATATCATACAAGTCACCCATTTTATGTATACAGTTTAGTGGTTTCTAGTATATTCACAGAGTTGCACCCATCACCACAATCAATTTTAGAACATTTTCATTGCACCAAAAGAAACTTCATGCCCATTAGCTGACCCTCACCATTTACCCTCAGCCTTCTCTGCTCAGGTAACCATTAATCTACTTTGTTTCTATGACTTTGCCTGTTCTGACACTTCATATAAATGGAATCATACATTGTGTGGTGTTCTGCAATTTTTTTTTAAGGTTTATTTATTAATTTCTCTCCCCTTTTCCCCACCCCCAGTTGTCTGCTTTCTGTGTCCATCTGCTGTGTCTTCTTCTGTGTCCGCTTGTATTTCTTGTCAGCGGCACCGGGAATCTGTGTTTCTTTTTGTTGCGTCATCTTGCTGTGTCCACTCTCTGTGTGCGGCGCCGTTCCTGGGCAGGCTGTACTTTCTTCATGCAGGGCGACTTTACTTACAGGGCGCACTCCTTGTGCATGGGGCTCCCCTTGTGGGGGACACCCCTGTGTGGCACGGCACTCCTTGCACGCCTCAGCACTGCGTGTAGGCCAGCTCACCAAATGAGTCAGGAGGCCCTGGGTTTGAACCCTGGACCTCCCATGTGGTAGGCGGATGCTCTATCCATGAGCCAGATCCGCTTCCCGGTGTTTTGTGATTGACTACTTTCATTTAGCACGATGTTTCCTGGGTCCCTCCATGTTGTGGCATGTATCGGTATTTCATTTCTTTTTATTGCTGAATAATATTTCATTGTATGGTATACAACATTTTGTTTATCCATTCATAGGTTGGTATATATGTGTTGTTTCCACTTGGGACCTATTAAGAATAATGCTGCCATGAACATTTGTAAAAGTTTTGGGTGTAAACATAGGAGTGGAATTGCTGGATCATATGGTAATTATGTTTAACTGTTTGAGGAACTACCAAACTGGTTTCCAAAGCTGCTGCACTATTTTACATTCCCAACAGCAGTGCATGAGGGTTCCACTTTCTATACAATCTTGTCATCATTTATTATCTTTTTTAAAATTATCGCCATATTAGTGGATGTGAAGTGGTATCTTGTTATGATTTTGGTTTGCATTTCCCTGATGGCATTCATGTTAACCTCATGGCCTGTTGTATATCTTCTTTGGAGAACTATATCTTCTTTGGAGAATATCTATTCAGATCCTTTGCCCACGTTTCTTTTTTAAGATTTATTTAATTTATTTATTTCTCCCCATCCCCTCGTTGTTTGCATGTGCTGTGTCCATTTGTTGTGTGGTGGTCTTCTCTTTCTAGGAGGCACAAGGAACTGAACCTGGAGACCTCCTCCCCTCGCCTGAGCCACCTCTGCTCCCCGCTTTGTTTCATCTCTCATTGTGCTTTCTCACTGTCTCTTGGTTGTGTCATCTCACTGCATCATCTTGTCACATCAGCTCAGTGTGCCAGCCCATCACATCAGCTCACCATCTTGCTTGTTTTCTACAGGAGGCACCAGGAACCAAACCTGGACCTTCTATGTAGTAGGCAGGAGCTCAGTAGCCTGAGCCACATCCGTTTCCCCCTTTGCGCACTTTTTAACTGAATTGTTGTCTCTTTATTATTGAGTTGTAGGAGTTCTTCCCCACCCCAGATGGCTCTCTTGTCTGTTTGCTCATTGTTTGTGTTCATTATCTGCTCATTGTCCCTGCTCGCTGCCTGCTCGTTTTTGTTTTCTTGTTGCTCTTTCCTTGCTGTCTTCTCATTGTCTGCCTGCTTTTTCTTTAGGAGGCAATGTGAACCAATCCTGGGACCTCCCATGTGGGAGGTGGGCACCCAACTGTTTGAGCCACATCCGCTCCCCGGGAGTTCTTTATGTATTCTACCTACAAGTCCCTATCAGATACATAATTTGCAGAACTTCTCTCCCATTCTGTGGGTTGTCTTTTCACTTTTTTTTTTCTAGGAGGTATCAGGAATTGAACCTGTGACCTCATAAATGGGAAGCAGGCACTCAACCACTGAGCTGCACCAGCTCCCCCTCTTTTCATTTCTTGGTGATGTCCTTTGTAACACAAAAGTTTTTAATTTTGCCGATGCCTAATTTATCTGTTTTAGTTGTTGCTTGTATTTTTAGTGTCTTGTCTAAGAAACCATTGCCTTAATCCAAGGTCACAGGTATTCATCTCCATGGTTTCTTTTAAGAGTTTTATTGTTTTCACTCTTACATTTAGGTCTTTGATCTATTTTGAGTTAATTTTTTTATTATTGTGGTAATATTTATATAACATAAAATTTGACATTTTAACCATTCTTACATGTATAATTCAGTGGCATTAATTATTTTTACAGTGTTGTGTTACCATTACCACCATCCATTACTAAAACTTTTTCATCACCCCAAACAGAAACTCTTTACCCATTAAGCAATAATTCTCCATTTATCCCACCCCCATCCCTGATAACCTCTAATCTACCTTTTTTAAAAAGATTTATTTATTTATTTATTTATTTCTCTCCCCACCCTACCCCCCGCTTGTCTGTTTTCTGTGTCCATTCGTTGTGTGTTCTTCTGTGTCTGCTTGTATTCTTGTCAGCAGCACTGGGAATCTATCTCTTTTGTTGTTGTTGTTGTTGTTGCATCATCCATGTGTGTGGCACCACTCCTGGGCAGGCTCAACTTTCTTTCACAATGGGCGGCTCTCCTTGTGGGGTGCACTCCTTGTGCGTGGGGCTCCCCTACGTGGGAGACACCCCTGCATGGCAGGGCACTCCTTGCACACATCAGCACTGAGCATGGGCCAGCTCTACACAGGTCAAGGAGGTCCTGGGTTTGAACCGTGGACCTCCCGTGTGGTAGGTGGATGCTCTATCTGTTGAGCCAAGTCCACTTCCCTCTAATCTACCTTTGTCTCTGTGAGTTTCCTCCTTTTCCTAGGTGGAATCATACAATATTTGTTCTTTTGTGTCTGCCTTATTTCACATAGCATAATGTTTTCAAGGTTCATCCATGTTGTAAAATGTTTCATTCCTTTTTATGGCTGAATAGCATTCCATTGTATGTATATACTACATTTTGTTTATCCATTCACCCATCAGTGGACACTTGGATTGTTTCCACATTTTGGCTATTGTGAATAATGCATTTGTGACTATTAGTGTACACATATCTTTTTTATTCCCTGCTTTCAATTCTGGGGGTATATACCTAGCAACAAAATTGCTGGGTCATAGGGTAATTCGTGTTTAAATTTTTTTTAAATTTAAGATTTATTTAATTTATTTATTCATTCCCTCCCTCACCATTGTTTGCGCTCACTGTCTGCTCGTCTTCTCTTTAGGAGGCACCAGGAACCAAACCTGGGATCTCTCATGTGGCAGAAAGGCGCTCAATTGTTTGTGCCACCTCAGCTCCCTGGTTTGTTGTGTCTCTCACTGTCTTTCCTCTTTGAGTCTCTTTGTTGCATCATCTTGTTGTGTCAGCTCACCACACCCATTACGCCAGCCCACCCTCTCCAGGAGGCCCCAAGAACCAAACCAGGGACCTCCTATGTGGTAGGTGGGAGCTCAGTTGCTTGAGTCCTATTTGCTTCCCTGTGTTTAACTTTTTGAGGAACTGCCAAACTTTTCCACAACAGCTGCACAGTTTTATATTCCCACTAGCAATGCTTAAGAATTCTAACTTCTTTGTATTCTTGCCAACATTAGTTGTTTTCACTTTTTAAAAAAATAATAGCCATCCTAGTGGGTGTAAAGCTTTTTGAGTTAATTTTTGAATGTGGCGTTAGGTAGGGATCCAATTTTGTTCTTTTACCTGTGAATATCCAGTTGTCCCAGAATCATTTGTCAACTTATTTAACATTTTAATATCTGGCTTATCAGGGTTTTTTCCCCCCAGTATCCTTCAAACCCCACCTATTGCCTACATAGCTGTGAACTTATTCCGTTATTTTTTTTCCCTTCTTCTTCTCCATTTTTAGTTGCATTATTTCTATTTTGTCACATTATACAACAATTTGGTCTTCCACCTTCATCCCCATCTTTCTTATATTTACATTTACAAATTTTTAAATGCTTATGATCAGTCCTTTTGTCAAAGTTTTCTCAGTCTTCATTTGTTTGGATAAAGTTCATTTTCTAGTAGATTCCTCAGGAAGGGCTAAGCTGAACCCTTTTATGTTGAAAACTATGTTTCTATCACCTTGATATTTGAGAGAGAGCTTTGCTGGTATAAAAATCCTTGGTTTGCACTTATTTTCATTGAATTTTTCTTTTAAATTTGCTGCTCCATTGTTACTTTGCTTTGTATGTTGGTTTTGAAAACTCTGATGCTGGTCTTTATTTCTTTAGATTTTTAAGTTACTCTTTTTTTAAAAGATAGATTGATTAATTGATTGATTGATTGATCTTCTCCCCTTCCCCTCCCCCTTTTCCCACCCTGCTTATTTTTGCTGTGTTCATTCTCTGTGTGATCTTCTGTATCTATTTCTTTTTGTCTTCTCATTTTTTCTCCTCTAGGATTCACCCAGGATTTGATCCTGGGAACCTCTGATGTAGAGAGAGGTTCTCTGTCAGCTGCACCACCACAGTTTCTGGTTTCTGCTGTGCTTCACCTTGACTCTCCCCTTTGTCTCTCTTTTGTTGCATCATCCTCTTACTGTGTGACTCACTTGTGCAGGCACTGGCTCACTGCATGGGCACTTGGCTCACCACGCAGGCATTCACATGGGCATTCAACTTGCCGTGTGGGCACTTGGCTTACCATGCAGGCACTGGCTCACTGTGCAGGCACGCTTTCTCTTCTTTTTCACCAGGAGGCCCGGGGATTGAACCCAGGTCCTCCCATATAGTAGGCAGAAGCCCTATCACTTGAGCCATATCTGCTTCCCTTAAGTTACTCTTTTTGCCTGGAGCTCTTTGAGATTTTATCTTTATCTTTGAAATCAAATAATTTTTACTAGGATATGTCTCAGAGTTGATTGATTGGGGTTAATTTTTCCATGTATCCAGTGAGCCCTTCGGTGTGTAGATTCAGGTATTTTTCTATTTCTGAAAGGCTTTCTTGAATTATAGCTGTAAATATTAGTTCAGTTCTATTGTTTGGGGTTTTTTCTTCAGGGACTATAATAATACAACTTTTATTCTTTCTTTGCCTGTCTTCTATCTCCACTACTTTCTCTCTGACCCTTTTTACCCCTCTCTCTCTCTCTCTCTCTCTCTCTCTCTCTCTCTCTCTCTCTCTCTCTCTCACTCTCTCACTCTCACTCTCAGTGTCATCTTCCTTTTCTGGATTGTTTTTCTACCTTTTTTTGATACCCTTATAAAATTTTCATTTGAATCTATTCTTTGTGTACCTTGTAATTTATTCATTTTTCAGATAATTTGTTCTTCCATTTTTTTCCTGAATGCAATTAACTGGGCTTTTTTCCTTTCATTTCTCCTTATTTTTTATTTCTGCTCTTAGTTTTTTGAATTTCTGATTAAAGGTGGGTTTTTTCTATTTACTTTTTAAAAATTTTATTGAAGTATATCATTCATACATGAACATACATAAACAATAAGTGTATAATAAAAGTTGTGAACTTCCAGACATGCATAATATCATACATGGGTCCCATATATCACCCCACCACCAACACCTTTCATTGTTGTGAAACATTTGTTACCAATTATGAAATAATATTGTCAAAATATTACTACTAACTATCACTCATGTCTGATATTTGGTGTATTTTCCCCCAAACCCACCCTATTATTATTTTTTAAAATATATTTTTATTACAGAAGTTGTGAACTTACAAATCAATCATGCACATGTATAGAATTCCCATACAATACCACTTCACCAGTATACCACACCGTGATGGAACATTTGTTACAGATTAAGAGATAATATCATCAGACTTTTACTACCAACCATGGTCCAGAGCATACATTTTGCACACTTTTTCCATGCCCCCTCATTATCAGCACAGTACATCTTTGGCATTGGTGCAAGAGTACTATAGTACTGTTGTCAACCACAGTAAAGGTGGGTTTTTTTTAATATCTTCAAATGGTTTTGAACATATTAAATCCGTTTGGAGTATGGACTTAGAATTTCCTTTTACTTCATGGTTTTGTGGCAAGTGATTTTCACTCAGTTAAATTCTCTCTTAAACCACTTTCTTTTCTACACATGGGTGTCAGTGGACTTTAAAATTTTTGCAAATCTCCTGAGTATGAAACTATCTCATTGTTTTAATTTTATCTCCCTGATTCTTATTTGGGTTGAGTATCTTTTCATGCTTATTGGCCATTTGTGTTTCCTCTTTTTTGAGAAACTAGAAGGACAGAGCTTCTGTTTACTGAGCTGGGGCAGACTTTTGGAGGGGCAGGTTTTGGAGGGAGTTTGCTTTTGGACATGTTTACAGGGTGTCCAACAAGTTGTTGGCTATTCAGTCATGGAGCACAGAGGATAGGTGAGGGTTGGAGATCTAAATTTAGGAGATGTTTATAGAGAATATTTAAAACTGTGAGACTGAATGAATTTAGACAGTGACAAGTCCAAAGACTGAGTTCAATCTTTTTTTTAAAGACTTATTTAATTTATTTCTTCCCACCCCCTTGTTGTTTGCACTTGCTATGTTTGTTCATTGTGTGCTTGTCTTCCTTTTAGGAGGCACTGGGAACCAAACCCAGGACCTCTTTTGGGAGGGAGGCGCCTAATGCCTTGAGTCACCTCCTCTCCCTGATTTGTTGTGTCTCTCATTATGATTTCTTCTTGTGTCTCTTGTTGCATCACCTTGTTGTGTCAGCTTGCCACGCCAGCCTGTTGCTAGTCTTCAGGAGGCACCAGGAACCAAACCTGGAACCTCCTGTGTGGTAGGTGGGGGCTCAATTTCTTGAGCCACATCCACTTCGTTGAGTTCACTCTTTAGGGGAAGACTGTGTTAACTATTTTTTTTTAAAGATTTATTTTTTATTTATTTCTCTTCCCTTCCCCCCAACCACTCCCCCCCATTGTCTGCTCTCTGTGTCCATTGCTGCATGTTCTTCTGTGTCCGCTTCTGTTGTTGTCAGCGGCATGGGAATCTGTGTTTCTTTTTGTTGCGTCATCTTGTTGTGTAGCTCTCCGTGTGTGCGGAGCCATTCCTGGGCAGGCTGCACTTTCTTTCGCTCTGGGCAGCTCTCGTTACGGGGCGCACTCCTTGCGCATGGGGCTCCCCTATGCGGGGACACCCCTGCATGGCAGGGCACTCCTTGTGCGCATCAGCACTGTGCATAGGCCAGCTCCACACGGGTCAAGGAGGCCCAGGGTTTGAACCGTGGACCTCCCATGTGGTAGATGGATGCCCTATCCACTGGGCCAAGTCCGCTTCCCTGTGTTAACTATTTAGGGGTTGGGGTAGTACAACGGGAGATGAGGAGAAACCAAAGGAGATGGAGGAAGATCACAGAGGTAGGAGGAAAACTAGGAAAGCATAGTATTTTGGAATCCAAGTGAAGGAAGTGCTTCAGGGATGAAGATGTGATTGGACTGATTATCAAATGCTGCTGGTAGATCAAGGAGAAGGAGGACCGAGAATTAATCATTGGATTTAGCAATATATATTTCATTAGTGATCTTGATTAGAGCAATTGTGCAGTGGTAGGGTAGAAAGCCAGATTGATGAGGGTCAAGCAAGAATGGTAGGAGAAGAATTGGAGATAATGACTGGTATACAGGCAGCCCTTTTGATGAATTTAGTTGTAAAAGGAAAAACAGGGTGGTCTGTGCATGGTGGCTGTATGATTCATGGTCCCCCAGCAATAATTTTGAAAGCCACTAGGGGTGTGAGTCCAATAAACTGAGAATTGCTTATAGTATCAGAACTGAGGACTTTTGAGATGTAAAGAATAGCTGGTTTAGAAGACTATACCCTAATTACATGTTTTTAAAATTCAATTCCTAGAGCTATTGGTTTCTCTTAAAGACTGAGGAATATTTGAAAAAAATCAAGTTTAGATTTACTTTTAAAATTTACTTAATTGTACATTATTTGCTTTGGCACAAAATCAAAAGCTAACTAAATGGCTAATAATGGTTAAGTTATGGTATATTTATCTGATGGAATGTTAAGCATGTTAAGCACTGATAAGCAATTATAGTCAGAAATTTTAATTCATGTTATCTGACAACTTAAAAATCACTATATACCAATAGGTATTCCTAATTTTTTGCCTGTGATTATATGATGTGTTTATGTACGTGGCAAAAGATGGGAAGGTAGTAGTGGCTAGTTTCAGATAGAGGAATTATGGGTAATTTTTTTTCTTTTTTGAATGTTTATTTAGCAGTTGCTACTGAGCATTATTCTGAGTATTTTCCATAATTTAACTCAGGTAAGCAAACTACAGTGCATTTGGCCTGCAGGGACTGTTTTTCTGTGGTCTTTGAGCTAAGAATAGTTTTACACCTTTAAAAATATATATATTTTTATTACTGAAGTTGTGAACTTACAAAACAATCATGTACATGTGTAGAATTCCCATACAACAGCCCTTCACCAACATACCACACCATTGTGGAACAGTTGTCACCGATTATGAGATAATATCATAAGAGTATTATCACTATGATCCATAGCATACACGTGGCATACTTTTTCCATGCCCCCCTGTTATTAACCCAGTACATCTTTGGCGTTGATGTAAGAATATTACAGTATTGCTGTTAACTATAATCCATAGGTTACCCTAATTGTAGTTTCCCCATGCTTCTCCACATTTCCTCCACCCTACAATAGTGACGAACATCCATTCTAGTTCACAGTACATTCTTGCATTTGTACTATTAGCCACAATTCGCATCCACCTCTGGGTTTACTGTGTTATTCAGTCCCTAGATTTTTCTCTAGCTTCCTTTCAGTTGACATTTGCATCCCTAGACTGCCCTTCTCAGCCACAATCCCATCGGTTTTTACACTTAAAGGGTTAAAAAAAGAGAGAGAGGGAGATGGGACAGAGAACTTAAATGGCCTACAAAGCTTAAAATTGTTACTGTTGGTCCCTTTACAGAAAAAATTTGCTGGCTCTTGACTTAATTCATTCTATCCACACAACATTCCAATAAGGTGGGCCCTATTATCATCACTCCCATTTTACAGATGAGAAAACTTCGGGACAGAGAGGTTAAGTAACTTTTCCTTGGTGGCATTCACTGTGGTTTAGACCAGATTGCAGGTACTTTCTACAACCTTGCTAATACTGTGTTTCTTTGCAGTGAAAAAAGTGGATAGTGCTCACATGTCAAAGGATGGCGCGGTCACGGTCAAGATCCCCCAGATGGAAACACAGGTGAGCAGTTCTTAGCTTAGCAGAGTAAACTTAGATTTGTGATGTGCTAGTACTGGTCAAGACCTATTTTAATAAGCTCCTAGGACCTGGTTATTTACAGTAGGTGCTTCATCGTGCTATAGGTTGTATTTCTAAATTCTAGGAGCTGACAGCTTTATTTCTTTACAGTGACAGCTAGAATTAATCTATAATATAAATAAACACAATGGCCACAGCAATGGAGAGTGAGAAACATCTTCAAGGGTGATATATTTTTTATATTAGTGAGTGGTTTAGAACTTTTCAGTGCATGTTTTAATTTTTTTTTTCATAATCAATGTGTTTGAAGAAATTGGGGGTTAGGAAATACAGAGGTCCCTATTTCTTCATCTTCATGGCAGAACAATAGGGTTTTGAATGATTCAGTTGTAATTCAGTTCTCCTCTCTTCTAGTGGTTAGTATAAATAGTATATATAATTATATGGGAATAATTCGACCAGTATTTATTGTATACCTGCTCCAGGCAGGTCCTGGGAAGACAAAGGCAAGGATGGCATCTTATGTGGTCTCAGCAAGCATGCAGCCTGCCTGGGGAGACTGACACCATAGCCAAGGAGAACACAGTGTGAAATGTGGTATGCTACTGATTGGGACTCCCTGGATTCACAGGGAGGGAATAATTAGTTCTGCTTTTGTGGAGGGGAAAGGGGGATACTAAGAAAGTTTTCAAAGAAGAGAAGATTTTAGCTGGGCATTTGAGGATGGGTAGAATTTCTGAAGGCAGAAAGAGTAGAGAAAAATATTCCAGTGAAGTGGGGCAGCAGGAGCAAAGGCACAAACCTGCAAAAGTGACTAGTATGTTCTAGGACTTTATAAAGGATCCCAAAGTAACTAGTATGTTCTGAGACTTTAAAAAGGACCGTAGTAACATACACAAAGGGCAGACAAAGATTTTTCACGTTGATGTGGCTTGGCCATTGTGCTTATTCATTTTGGTTATGAAATGACTACTTGATCATTACTTCAGCAGTTTTCATTTTGTAGTTCACAAGACCAAATTGTAATGGGAAAGAGTTTCAGAAAGAGAGGGAAATGCAGAGAAGCAAATGACTTTAAAATGAAGGGAATCGAGGTCATTTTATGTCACCTCCTTGTGTTATGCCTTTATGAGATGGCACAAGAGACCCTGCCAACCTCAGTGCCTTATTTATGGATTCCTTCTCGGGACTTATTGTTGATAACTGTAGAGGAACTGGTATTTTATCTTACTTGCAAATTAACACATTAGCCTGCCACAAGATACTCCTGGGTCAGAGACCAAGGCCTTCATTACTCATGGCACAGCAGGTAGCATGAACTTCATGTTCATGTCAATTCCCTTTGCCCCCAAATTCCCCGAGGGTGCTGCAGGGCAGGCTGTGCACTGGGGAAGCAGTGAGTTTGGCACATCGCTAAGAAACCTGAGTTTAGGAAACCCCCAGTCAGAGGCTACACGCAAACCTCTTCTACCCTTGCACTGGAGGGACACACTGTCTTATTATCTAGGACAGCAAACAAATCAGCCCTCTGCCCCTGAGGGAGACACTATTTCTATCTTCCAAGGCTGTTTACCTTGGAACACAAGCTTTCAGTGCCTCTGCTGTATCACAAGATGGGCAGAACTAGAGACAACCATGGAAAATTGTCTCCACACAGACTCCTTGGGTTTCTTTTGTCCACTTAGGGCAGGGGTTCTTGCGCTTTTTTGTCTCATGGACCCCGCTGCCAGTCAGGTGAAAACCACGGACCCCTTACTAAGTCCACACGATACTGTGTATTATTTAATAAATATATCACACCCACACCAACATGACCCACAAGATTAATGTTTTTTTGAATTTCAATTCAAGTTCACAGACCCCTTGTTAAGAACCCCTGCCTTAGGGGAATTGACAATGATAACCATTTTAACCTTCTTCAGAAGAAAGGGACTTTATAAAATAAAACAATAAACCACATGGTATAAAATATAGCAAAGCAGTATTTAATGTGAGACAAGGACTGAAGTAAGATACTGGATGTTTCATCTATTCTGGAAGCCTTTGGCCTCTGGGTGCCAGCTTTGCTCCTTAGCAGTGAAAGAAATGAAATCGTCCAGGAATCCTCTCTTGGAATGCCAATTGGATGACAGAACTTCTGCTTCAGCTAAATGATGCCAGTATAGCTAGCTTGGTGACTCCAAAGGGAGATATTGCCAAGTCCAGATATAAGTCCCAGTGTGTATGTGAAGATAACTTTGCCTCCTTTCTCATGGGAAGGACTCAGACTTGTCACTGAAAGGAAAGGGTTTTACTCTTGGTTACTTCAACTCCTTGGCAGCTTCCGAAGAGGGGTGATAACAAAAGCTGCAAGAGTAGCTTCCTCATGGATTGGAAGACATTGAACGCTTAGCACAGAGACTGGGAAATTAGAGAGAGAAGACAGGTCCAATGGAGGTACACAGTTGAACTTCATTGTGTTCCAGTTAGTTGTGCTCCTCTCTCTTTTCTTTAAGTCTGGGCAAAACAAACTGCTTTCCCTGGGTATAGGAGCCTTCCTCCTTAGTCCTGGGACTACAAGACTCAACATTGGCAATGCTGAGGAATCAGGGATGGTGGTTACAGAAAGGATGTGCTGTCCCTGGAGAGCATTATAGCTGCATTAAGCACATGTTCACCAAATTTATAAGCTCTGAACAGCATGATTTTAATTTTATATGTAAGGATACAGGTCTGGGAAAGAAAAGCAACTTATCTGTGATAGTAGTATTTATGGAGAAACTAAGCATGAGATTCAAGCCTTAAGGTTCTCCCTCCCCTTGGGCAAAAAAAATACATATATGTACATATATACACACACATACATACATTCTCCTTGATACAACCTTAGTAAAGAGACTAGACAATCACTTGGAGAGAAAATATGAGTCCAGTTTTGGGTCTGAGTTTTGATTTCTTGTAGCACCATAAAATCTTAGAATCTAATTTCATAGGTCATGGTCAGTTTGCAAGAGACTGTCTTATACATTTATTTTTTTTTATTTTTATTTTTATTTATTTTTTTATTTTTTTAAATTACATTATGAAAAATATGAGGTCCCATTCAACCCCACCGCCCCCGCCCCCCACTCCCCCCACAGCAACACTCTCTCCCATCATCATGACACATCCATTGCACCTGGTAAGTTCATCTCTGAGCATCACTGCACCCCATAGTCAGTGGTCCACATCATAGCCCAGACTCTCTCACGTTCCATCCAGTGGGCCCTGGGGGGATCTATAATGTCCCGTAATTGTCCGTGAAGCACTATCCAGGACAACTCCACGTCCGGAAAACGCCTCCACATCTCATCTCTTCCTCCCGTTCCCCACACCCAGCAGCCACCATGGCTACCATTCCCACACCCATTCCACATTTTCTCTGTGGACATTGGATTGGTTGTGTCCATTGCACATCTATGTCAAGTGAGGGCTTAGATTCCATATGGGTACTGGATGCACTCCTCCCGCTTCCAGTTGTAGACACTCTAGGCTCCATGTTGTGGTGGTTGACCTTCTTCAACTCCATGTTAGCTGAGTGGAGTAAGTCCAATAAATCAAAGTGTAGGAGCTGAAGTCTGTTGAGGCTCTGGGCCTGGGTGTCATATTATCAGTCCAGAGATTCAAATCCCCTACATATATCTTAAACCCAGCACCGACTACAATTCCAATAAAGTAGCATGCAAGTCTTGTGAAAAGAGATCCCCTCTGAGTCCAATTCCATCACGCAGAAACACCAGCTCCAAAGAAGGGCTATCTGTCATGGCAGTGAACCCCTTCTGCCATGACCATAGAACCCGTGGGTCTCTTTATCCCTCAAAAGAACCAATACCTGGGGTTGTATCTACCTTATCTGTCTCTTAGACTCTGTTCAGTTGTACATAGGGGTATTCCTTCTGACAACCTCCAGACTCTTTTTTAGAGACTCACAGCCTTATAATCTCATTTCTCCTTTCCATTTCCCCCTTACATTAGGTCAAACAGCTTCCCAAAGTCATGTCATTATATGTAGACAGGTATATTCTGCTGTTCCGCATTGAATCTTTAATTCAAGGTCATTTTCTAGTTGCTTCTTCAGCTGGTATGTGGTAGTGATCCCTCGGTGCCAGGGAGGCTCATCCCCAGGTGTCATGTCCCACGCTGGGGGGAATGCATCGCATCTACACGCTGAGTTTGGCTGTGAGAGTGGCCACATTTGAGTAACATGCAGGCTGTCAGGAGGAAACCCCCAGGCACAATGCTACTCTAGGCCTTGTTCTTATTGCAGGTGTATAGGCTCAAAAGTGTAACCATTAGTATCACGAGCCCACTGTTGGGCCCTCCTTCCTTCCTGGTTCTTGCCGTTGCACCTGGAGGATTGCCGCTGCTCTCCCAGGGCCCACAACAGTGACCCCCCGGCCAGGAGCCCAGTACCCCCCCAGCTGTTGTTTTTGTTTCCACTATGAGTATATATAGACATTACCATATACCCTGGGCATATGCCCTGTATAACTCCCTGTCAACCATATATATCCTGTCAATAACATCCCATATCAGTATTCCTCCGCTGCCATTGTTGAACCACTCTGTGATCCAAAACTTCCTGTAAAGTGAATCCCAACATAATGTCAGCTTCAGAAGAGTCTTAGATCACCGAAATTCATATATACAATATACAGTATTTCCCCAGATCCACCATAAAACCTTTTCCCTTGCACAGCAATAATCTTTTAACTTATTCATATCATATTTCCTGAAACTGATGTACAGATTCCAACACTATAGTTTTCAAACAAGATGACATTTGTGCTTACTCCATATTTTAGGCTGTACAGTTTTCTAAATTTTTTAGTTATCTTATGTTTTGTCTTATGGTTTTCATTATTAGTCTGTCGTCCCCTATATGTTTTTGGTGTAATATTAGCTCTTTTATATTCATCCTCGTGTACTCTCACATAACTCCTCTTTTTCCCCCTTATTTACCTTTGTTCCATCCATTCCACATCCATTTTCCCCTCCCCTTAGGGCCCACAACGCCTGCCAATCTAATACCCTGGGAGCCGTCCTTTCTCACGAGAGATACAGTTCTCTCTATTCTACGGCATTAGTCTTCCCCAGGATATGGGTCCACCCCACCCAATGGTAGAACCCACCTTGGCAAAATGAGCCTTCAGCTATTCCCTCCGGAGTCCGTCACGCATCGCCATCTTGCCTGTTTCCTCCTTATACATTTAATGTGTGAATCTAGCCCTCCTTCTCCTTGTTTCTTACCTGTCCATTGAATCTGATGTGATGGAATCATTTGCTGATTGACCCTTTGATGTCACTGCATCACCTCTTGCCAGAACTTAACTGTCAGCAACCTTGCCAAACAGATCCTCCTGCATACCTAAACTGGTCCTCCTCTAGTAGGACTGGTATACTCAGCCCATTTTGATATATGCCCTTGGAATACATTAGTTCAAGTGGAAAGTGTGTGCTTGTTGAATTGGGCAGTACCATAATCACATCCCCAAATATATATTTTAGAATGCAGATACAGAAAATTAATGGATTAATTTGAGTGGGAGAATCAGTGGCACTCTGGGAAAAGTAAATGGTTTAAGTAGGTCATATTAAGCCAATCTGTTGTTTTTAAATGGACTAAACTTATCTGTGTTTCTTTGCATAGGTCTTTATCACCAGTACCTAGAAATTCTGAACATTGCAAGCAAAGACGTTCTCATGGACATTATGACTGTGAATATAGAAAAGATCCAAAAAGACCTGTTGCTTGGAGAATGGACAGTGAAAAATATGACAAACGTGGACAGAGTAAACCAAGGATTCCTTCTCATGGAAATGTGCATCACCGATCGTATGAATATAGACAACCTTCCCCAAACATAAGAAGATATTCTTCAGAAAATTCATATACTTATAAGCCTTACCGAGCATATTCACCAGGAAGAGGGGACGGTAATAGAAGATTTCAGTACATGCCCAAACACTCAGAGGATGTACCCTACAAAGAGCATGAGAGGAATTGTTATCCCCAGAAAATGCAAGGAAGATATATTCCTGATGACTACAGAATTAGAGGAAGTAGAAAAGGAGGGAAAGCACCCCAGAGGTCAATAGCAGATTCTTTTAGATTTGAAGGAAAGTGGCATGAAGATGAGTTGAGGCACCAGAGAATACAAGAAGAAAAATATTGTCAATCACCTGGAAGAGGCTTTGAAGACTGTGACACAAGGAGCTCTTTTCAGAAGAGGTATAGGAAAACATTAAACCTGGGTAATTTGGTATAAAGCCTCAAGTGAAAAAGTCTATTTACTTTATGGTTGAAGATAACCACCTTGAAAAGCTTTTGTCTAAAAAGATAAAAAGCATTATAATTTAGTTATGGTCTACTAGTAGTAGTGAAGTATTTATTTTTATAGTAAATCATGTTGATGGCTAGAATATAGAAAAGAGATGGTATTTTTCTCTTTAACTACCTTGTGCCTCTATGAATTGGCTTGAGGGATTATAGGTTAACTTGCCACTGCGTTCTGCATTTAAAGCCATGCTGTCCAACATTCTACACATATAAATTCTCACTTTCTTCTCTCTAGTGCAAGTATAAACTGCTTTATGTCAACACAGGTATCCTGAGGATCGTGATTTCAGAAAATATGGACACACATCTAAAAGACATAAGGACGTGGAGAGGTATGAAAACAGAGAGCCTGCCAGGAACCCAGAGTGGAAGCCCAAGCATTCTCTTCCACCTTACCAAGAAAAGAAAGATGAGAGGAACTTTGGACCCCAGTATTATCGACATGCTGAAAGAGAACACTCAGAGACCAGCTCAGTAACCAAGATATCTTACAACTATCGCCACAGACATCATACGCCCTCATGTGGGAACCAGAACTTTTCTGATGGAAGAACTCAGAAGTACTCTAAAGAAGATAGAAAATACAGTTCTCAAAAAGGCCCTGTAAATAGAGAGTCAGATTGTTTTAATGCTGGAAGAACTGAAGATGGGCTAGTCAAAGAACCTTTTAAACAGTCTAAAAAAGACTGCATTGCCTTTACTCATTCAAATAAAAATGATGTTGATTTGACACCCTGTAATGACAAACAGAAGGAAAAAATAAGGAAAGAAGGAGATTTCAAAAAGGAGAGCAACCCTTCCAGTAACCAAGTTGACAAAAGCGAGACACTTTCAGATGTGAAACCCTCATCTAGCAGTCATAGGAAGAAATCACTTACAATTAAACTAGATGTGAAGAAACAAGTAGAAGCATTCAGGTATTATCTTTGTATTTTCTTTATGATATTTAATGCTTCTTCCACCTTTATTTGCAGTTTTGAAAATGGAATTAATATTGTGTTTAGCATCTATTGAGGTGGAAAAATTGCCTGGATTTTTCAAAAAAGCCATTTTTCAAGAAAGAGTAGATTCTATGATTTAGTAATATGAGGTGGTCTCGTGTCTGCTTGTTTCCTCATTATATCCCAGGGTGCTTTTTGGGTACAGGGCAGTCCATAGAATTGTTCCTTGTTGTGATTTCATATGTTTTCATGCTACCACATTTTCCTTATCCAGGGATAGGCTGGGTGGAACTCAAGGAAGACTATTCCTTGCTGCTTCTCGGAGTTAGTGTCCCCTGTTCGAAATTCAAAGAATTGTTGAGCTAAAAGGGACCTTAGCGGACCTTGATTTTATATGGGATAAAAGCGAAGCCCTGAGAAATAAAGTAACTTGCCTAAGTCAGAGGGGCTAGGGCTCAAATTACATGTTCCCCTGTGACTTAAGGAGGTGGGAAACTTAGTGTGGTTCTTGCTGCCATCTTAAAACGAGTGGGGCTCAACCGAATAGATTGTCCTAGGTAAAGGAAATTAGACTGTACTTTAGGAAGATACCTATTTATTTGGTTTAGCTTTTAATGATTCTTAAAAAAAAAGGTGACTATATTAATAGATTGTATTCTAAAGCAAATTCTCATGCCTTGTTCCATTATGAATATTACCAATGTTTTTGGATTCTGAGATTTGAACAGTACAGCTGGCTGTGTCAGCTGACTCAGTTCATCACCTTAATACACTACCAGTATGTGAACGAGAAAGTGATGTACCATGTTCATTTGGTGTATTTATGTTTACAGTTGATTCATAATATATTTGAATCAAAAACCAAGGGGTAGGATGGGAGGGGGAGAGGGGTAAACCCACAGTCATTTTTTTCTATTTTTTTTTAAGCAGAATATTTTGGTTTTTTTTTTAAAAGAAAGACATGGCAGTCCCTCTCCCCCATTTTTTCCTTACATTCATTTTACTTGCAAAAAATATTTTTAAAGATACATATGTATATTTTATATGTACACAGAAAGCATTTATATATATAGGTCCATTATATCAAGTTGGGGAAGTAGAAGGGGGAAAATAATCCCACCACCCTAGGACAGTTTTATTAATATTTTAGTACAGTTCCTTTTGTTATTTTTCCGTGTATATTTATACATAGTTGTCATAATGCCATATTAATAATTTTATATCTTTTTTCATTTAATATGTTATATCATTTTTGTGCTGTTATATTTCCTGCTAGTTCTTAATCTTAAGAGCACAAAGGATGCCAAATGACTTCAAGTTTAAGGATATTACCTTAAGCTTTTTTTTCCAACATTATAATATGAAAATATTCAAAGTAAAGTTGAAAGAATTATACAGTGAATACCTTTATAACTACCATCTAAAGTCTACAATTAACATTTTACTCTACCTTTGTAATTGCATAATATGTCCATCTATTCATCTGTCATTCCATCTTTTTTTTAATGTATTTCAAAATAAGTTACAGACATCTGTACACTCTCCTTTCAGTACTTCCATATTTAATTTTTGTTTACAGTTCATTTTTTCCTTTGAGGTAAAATTTACATACAGAAATGTACAAAAATATAAAAATTTTTATCTTTAAAATTACATAAACGTAATGATTCCCCTATATTTAATAAGTGTTTTATACTTAAAAGAGAACTAATAAAGTGGTTGTAGTACTCTTAAAGAATGTTAGAAATACCAATTTTGAAGGGTTTTATTTTAATAGACCTCTTTCGTGATACTGAACCTTAGTAATACTGAACAGTTAATTTTATATTTTTACATTGAGAAGTGGAAGGTTAACCTTCATTATATACCACAAAAATTAGTTTCCCAAAATCGAGGCTGCTGCATCTTTTGTTTTGACTTTGTAAACTATAATTTTGTCATATTTTATGACCTGTCAATGGCGTACAGGCACAGAGTAGGCACTCAGCAAATATTTGAATACCTGGCCAGGGCCTGTAGGACAGCTTGTATAATAAAGAGCCTCCACTGAAGAATAAATAACTGAACAAATATATGCATCTTTTCAGTATGATAAAGTGTCATAGTCACCAAAAATCTTTCACTGTGTAATTATTTGTTGGTGAGTTGCAAAAGAGTTTTTTGGGGTTGAATTTAATTATGTATTGATTGATGAAGTATCCATAAAACAAAGGTAGTTAATGCCCTTAATAAAAATATGTTCTCAACTATTAACGCTAATTATTTTTCCTCTGCTTGAAAAGATTAAAATAATCATAATTAGTAGAGAAAGGTTTATTTGTTGTGTAAATCTAGAAACTTAATCCACTGTTTTTGAAAGACTAAGACAGTTAATATTGTACATTTGCTTACTTTTTTAGCTTTAGTTGTGTATTGATATTTGTTCTTCCAGTTATGAGTGAGGTAGAAAGCACAAAATTATCACTTAGCGATTTTTCTAGATTCTTGTTTGTATCTAGAACAGCAGTAGGTAGGCACTGGCTGGAATGTTCATTGCATAGTTAAGAATTCTGTTAACAAAGACTAACATCTAGTGACCCGCTCTCTTTGTCAGAAACTTCTCAGAGCTAGAAGTTACATATGAGTCATAATTAATATATTTCACAACGTAAGTTAAGGAAGTCACAGTTTGAAGTACCCAAAACATGAAATGCCGTATACATCTGGAAGTCTTAGGGCAGCTGAAGGGAGGTTTTGGTTTAATGTTGGGCCAAATAGTTGAGGGACTCAACCTTGGTCAGGCTAGGAGGGAAGTGGGAAGGAGGATGAGGTGCAAGTTTACAGAGCAGGATAAGCTGGTGATAATGGACTCCTTTGATGGTGGAATGAGTCCATGGGCCATATTTGCATTCTTTTTATTTACCACTGAAGAGATACTTCCTGCACCCCCATCAAGTTTTTCCCCATTTTAACTGGGGCTTAAGGGAGTGGTGGCCCCAGAAGACATTGGAGCCCTGGCACTTTGAGCAAAGGAATGCCTTGGAGGCAGGGGAAAATGTGAAAAACTATAGCTAGGATTGAAGGAAGGTAACCTAATTGTGCGGGTTTGCCATGATGGACTCTGTTCAGATGGAGGCAAAATAAGCCTTAGGTTGTAATATAAAGACCCGCTACCTCACTGTCACAAAAAGCTGAGGTTTTTTCCCCTGACCTTTCTCATAAACATTTTTTAAAAATCAAAGGATAGATTGAGAGGAGAAAGTTCCCCTTCATTCTTACTTTTCATCCTTGCTTCTCTTAGTGTCTCTTAGGGGATTGGATTAAGGAGGTGAATATTCTTTTGAGGTGTTGGGATACATAGGTTTTTTGTCTTCCTGTGGACCACGGAGCAGCTCTGTGACATTGCGTGGGCCACCTGGCCACAACTCTGGGCCACAATTAACTTGCATTTCATCCTGGCCCGAGGCTGCATCCATTGACCATGTGTTGAAAGTTATTGAAGTTGGGTTGGTGAGCCCATGGAGGCTCATCGTATGAGTCTTTGAACTTTTATATATATTTGAGATTTTATAATATTAAAAAATTAAATATTTTAAGTTTCAATTGGTCTAAATTAAGTAAAAAATATAAAATGCCAAGGAAGTTTTTAAAAAAATCAATTGGCCTCACTTAAAATGTTAACATCTGTCATCTCTTTAGCTGAAACACTCATTTCAAATTGACCAAGTCATTTTCCATTCATTCATTTGTTTATTTGGTGGATATTTTTTGAGGATCTCCCCTATGTGAGCAGTCTGTTAGGTACCCTGAGACCTGTGTAAGACTATGGATCTGTGTAATAGTTTCATCTCTAGTTTTGTAGGCAAATAAGGTAGCATTGGTAATGCAGTACCATGGCACAGAGACACATGATTTGGTGTGTCAGTCAGCAGCATGATGGATGACACTAAGCTGGGAGATTTAGGGAAGGTTTCATGCAGGAGTTGACGTGGGCTAGGCTTCGAAGTAGGTATATTTTCAACATGCAGAGACGGGATGAAAGACATTTTCTTATGGCCAGGTTAACAAAGGCAGAAAAACATACACAGGAACTTTGAGCTGTGTGGTTTGGAGCAGTCAGTGAAAGGGAATAGAGGGAAAGGAGGCTGCGAAGGTAAGAATGCCACAACTGCCAGCCTCATTCGACATTGTTAGCTGATAGGACAGGGCAGGCGGCTCGGAGCTGGAGAAGAATTGGAAGGATGTTGGGGCTGAGCAGGCGGAACTGTTAGGGAACTTTTGTGAAAAAGGTAACTAGATGCTGAGTTAGGGGAGTAGCAGTCTCCCTAACCCTTTTCCCTCAACTCCAAAAATTCTAAATGTTTTCTTAAGAAAATAGGAGTGAATAATATAACAGTTGGGAAAGTGCTTTATGAACTGTAGGGTGCTGTACAAATTTAAGTTATTAGTTGGAAGAAAACTGTGAAAGGGAAACTATATCTAAGTTATTTGTATTTTGTTATATACCACAAGCTCCCAGAAGCAGGGGATTATCCATTGGTTATTGGTAGATTTTTTGTTATTATTGTTTTGCCATGCAGTTGTTTTTATAATGGATCCTAAAGGTGTAAGAGAGGAAATTGAAGCTTATTTAATGTAGCTTTTGATGTTTTCTTAGTTATTATGCACAATACTTGGGCAGGATGTCAGTGGAAATACCCTTAAATAGAAAGAAAAAAAAAAGATGGCAAATGGGGAGGAGGGAAAAAAAGGAACTTTCAAGATTTGATTCAACCAGTAATAGAAATGGTATTAGAATGCAAGTTTTTGGATATATTTCAATTTTTAAAACTGTCTAAAATACATCTCAAGTGAGAACATTTCATCTTTTCAGCTTAACCACTTGTAATGGAGCTGTTTTATGATGTTTATTAGCTTGTTAATCAGTATATGTCATAGGAGATAGTAAAAAGGAAAACGAGCTGAGAGGTGATTGAATTTACTAATGTAAATACCTAGAACATTTTGTATTCTCCAGTATCAGTATTTTTTCTTGTAGCAAAAGTTTCATATTTGTTTTTAAAAGACTAAAATTTTGTGTTATATATTTTCTAGAAAAAGATAATGTTAATATTTTTATTTTAAATTGTACAGTGGGGGAACTCTATAGAGTATATTTTAACTGATAGCAAGTTTAAACACTAAAATTTCAGAAATTAAATGTATTTTTGGAGTCTACCACAGCACTCTATTGATTGAAGGTGTGGTGTGGGGGTGGGGAGTTATGCCAATTATTAATTTGTGATAAATTGCTAGTAAATTTCAATAGTTACCCCATGAAAAATTGGAAGCCTTCAATCAAGGTTTCATCTTGGCAGAAATTGAGGCTGTAACTTTAAAAAGTTATCAATTGATTTCCCCTTGTGAATGGATCATTTTAATAGTTCTATTTAAAAATCTTTTTTCTCCTGTAAAATGTTTTAAAAGTTACTTTTTGAGTATGGCCCAGGCTTTTTGTAACATGAACTCTTTTAAACACAGACCATTAGTAGTTCTTTGTTAGTGGAGTTTGGAGGCCATTCTAACATTTATCCAGTAAATGTCTCTTAGCTAGTTATCAGATATATAGTAGGAAGCTTCGGATAAATTAGGAGAAAAGAAGGGATATCATAGCAGTGGCATCAGTCTGCTCATCATCATCTTCCCCCGTTTCTACCTTGGCAGAAAATTTTCTCCAATATTGCTTGTCTGAGAGCAGGGAGCCTGGAAAGTCAGATGGAAACCTTTCCTCTGATAAGTTATAAATAGGCACTTAGAACCATCCTGTTAGAAGAATTAAATTACTTAGTCAAAGAATATCGTAAGCCCTTCATAACGACGGAGCGGTTTTGGATATTAGTTGACTTAAATCTATACATACATACATATGCTCACACAAACATTCACGCCCGCATAAGTATCCATCTGATTAGTTTTTGTATATAAAGATATAAAATTTATCCCATTGCTGCTGCTATTATTTAAAACATACTTCTAGGCTCTCTTGGATTTATCTTCAGAGCCTATAGTATAGTCATCAAGACCCCAGCATGTTGTAAATCTCAATTCTTTGGATGGTAAACTTAATTTTGGGGAAGAGCCAAAAGCCATTTAGAGTTAGGCGTTGGAGAAATAAAATGGATACAAGCTGGTTAGTGCCATTTGGGTCCAAAATAAGGTATACATGTAAAATAATGAAGCATTTTCTTCTGCAACCCATAAACCACCTTTAGAGCAGGAATTTAAGAGTGGTTTTAGCAAGAACAGCATTCTTGAAATGCATTATAGTTTCCCATTATGACACTTGAAAGGATAATATTCATTTATTCATTGTTCAGCCTCTGTGATATAAAGCAAAACAACCAAGACATCCATTTTGACAGTGTTTTGGCACCTTTCCCATAGGACTATTGTAAAGACTAAATGAGAATGATTGTAAATGCTAAACCCAGTGTTTGGCAGGTGTTAAGTCATCGTCATCATCCTCATCATTGTAGTCATTTTATAGTAGTATCTAGAAGTCAGGAAAGCTCTTGACAGAAGTTACAAAGATTAAGAAAGCTTTAAAATGGTGAGATAGCTGGGGTTATATTATAAATGCTTTTAAAGTACATTTAGGGTAAGCACTCTAATTGCTGCTAATGATCATAATTTTGCTAACAAAGACTGTTTTCTGAGAGCTGAGTGAGGATTTGCAAGTGATTAAATTCATCTCTGAATTAGATCCCATTTGAAAATACTATTTTAACTACTCATTAGTTTTCTAGAAGGTATAAGGAGTTTTATGAATTCAGAGAAGTTGTTATGTTTGTTATCAGCCCTTGAAATGTGGTAGTTTTTTAAGAAGTATAAGCTTTCTGGATTTACAATTTTATGGCCATTTGAGAGTAGAAAAGAATTTAATTGAATATTTTTTGCATATTGAGTATCTTGAATGCCTTGCTATATTTATTTGAAGTGAAAATTGTTTAACTTAGAATTTTGAAGATTTTATTAATGAAAATGGCAAATATTTAATGATTTCTGACTTGAGGAGAGCTAAAAAAAAAAACAACTTTGTATCTTGTATCTATAGCTTTTTTCTCCTACCGGTCATTATACATGTTTTATGGCATATAGTTTAGTGCCTTAATTATAAGAAAAGATAAACATCTTTTAAGGCTTATAGATATCTTGATTAATTTTTAATAAGTTCTTTTCTCAGCAAAATAGTTTCAAATTTAGTTAAACATTTGCAAATTATTCTAGGGTTGCTTCTAGCTATTCCACAGAGAGGCAGCTGTCACATGATTTGGTTGCTGTTGGCAGGAAAAGTGAGAACTTTCATCCAGTGTTTGAACATCTTGACTCAACTCAGAATATTGAAAAAAAACCAACAGGAGAATTTACTCAGGAAATCATAACAATTATCCATCAAGTTAAAGGTTGGTATATTTTGCACATACATTAGGGATAACACAAAAATAATTTGCTGACTTTTCACAAGATATAGGTAAATACCTCATGGTGTACTTTAATAGTAATTAATATTTCATTGTAAGTTTGATCATCAACTAGGAGACCTGGTGGAAAGAGTATTAGGCGTTGAATTCAAAACTTAGTTGTTATTGATATGTAGTTTCCATAACCTTGTGCTTCAACTCAATTGTAGATTAGAAATTGCAAGTTAGAAAGGGAGAGGTTGGCTACTGCAGATGGCACACTTACTGAGAACAAACAGCCGAGAAGCAATAACTGATAGCCTAACAGGGAGAAGCTGGGGCTCTCTGTGTCATAAGGATGATGCTAAGTAATCAATAAAAAATTCCAGTTTGATTTGGCATACTTTGTTTATGACATCAGGGGATTACATAATAACTGTTTTAAAGATTTGCATTTAATTGTTTTGTTTTTGCTTCTGGCCAATTTCCCTTACTTGGAAAATTCAGTCATGTAGAACAATTTTCCTCAGTGATATTGTGTAAGTAAGGCAATTATAGGTATTTAAATTGGAGGCCTTCAAGAATTTCAAAAAATTTCTTATATTTCTTACTAGATGATTACATTGAATTTTTTTTTTACCTTCATAAAACATTTTTCAGAAATGCATTATTTTCCCTGCTTTCCTTAAACTAAGGTGTATATTTACTTTAAAGCATGCAATGTGTCTGAAACAGTTTTTCCTCCCAGTTCTAGCCTCTTTCACCCAAGGAAAGTGTGATTCTTGGCAGAAAGGGAGCTGGTATTGCAGGAAAGTCCAGGAGGTTGTCCCAAAAGAGAGTCAGTAAATTAGGGAAAGGGATTGCTTAAGTAGCACTCTGATGGGTCAAGCACATCATCTTTCTCTCTATCCTGTTAAAAGCCTACAGCAGAGCTGATGTTGGAATATTTTTATGAACTTAAGTTAGTGTTAATTAAAGTAAAATGGCATTGGGAAGCCTTCTGTAATATGTAAATATGACACTTAGCGTTTGTTCAGAATTGTTTTAATGTTGTGGAGTTGTTTCTGGAATTAGTTTTTACTCTCCTTGAACTATACAGCTCTATGCCATCTTTATTTCCCAGAAGTAGGGAGGTCTTATCTTGGAAAAGAAAGATTGCTCACTTTGAGAGAGCCAGTATCTTCCACCTCACCCTCACCCCTCCCCAATTCCCCACAGTGAGAAGTAAGCAGGCCTGTGAAATAGGAGCAGATAACTTGGATTAATAAATCAGTGTTTTTACTCTGGTTTGGGTTTAGGGCTTAGGAAAGCATATGAATGCTACAAATTAAGTCTGTGAAGTAAGTTTAGGTTCCACATTGTTTTCAAGAGAAAACATGTTGAATTTTTTTAATAGTCCCTTCTTCCTGTGTTTATATATAATCTTTTAAGTTGAATCAGTTTTACACTGAGATAAAACCATTTATTTCCTTTTCCAGCAAATTATTTTCCATCACCTGACATTACTCTTCATGAACGTTTCTCAAAAATTCAAGATCCACAAGATGCCAATGTAAACGAAATTAAGTTGAAGTCAGATCCAGAAATTCACAGGTAATGACTGACCATTGTATTCCCATTTATCTCTTAAGAATAAGCCTTAACAGATTCCGGAAGGTGCTGCTTCCTGAGCTTGCTTACCTGGGCTTGTCCTGGACTCTATGACTGCATTTCCTACCTAAAAACGGGACTAAACTGGGCCAGTGCACTTTGATGGAATAAGTTGTTTTGTAGCCATTGACTAGCAATGTTTAAATGTGTAGGACTTTGAAAATATTTACCTACGTAACTTTGATTCTGCTGTGTCTGTAGTAATTGTCTACTGAGGTTATCTCTGGAAGAATGAAACAGTTGTCGAGCCATTGAAATCATGGGTTGCTTCATGTGGTCAGAAACGGCTGTTATTCTGATGACAGCTGGATGAAAACCTATGTCTTCTACTGGCACTTGTCCGAGCAGGTGGTGCACCCTGTTTTGTGAGCTAAATCATTGTTAGAATGCAGTATATCACCGGAGCAGTTTAAGGTTACACAAGCCAGTGATTTAAGAACCACTAAAGTTTCACTGTAATGTTGTTCACAAGATATATACATGTCCTGGGAGACTGCCGTATAGATGAAAAATCACCTGATAAGTTTCTTTTGCTTCCTCAAGACATACCAGCTTTATTTCAAATTCCATTTGATAGTAAATGGAATAAAAGTATCAGTATATAACATAATTTAAATGTAATATGCCTTTATTATTTTAGGAGAATAGATATGTCTTTGGCTGAACTTCAGAATAAACAAACTCTGATGTATGAATCAGAACGGGTAAGTGAATAGAATCTTCAATGAGAGATTATTTTATTGGTACACTAATGGGAAAGGGAATTGGTGCTGGGGAGTAAAAAAGAGGGGGTTAAAGTAGATGAGGAAGAAGGATTGAGACCCAGGAATCTGAAATTTAAAATGCTCTCCAAGTGATTCAGATTGTCGGCCAAGTTGAAGTAGAATACTGATACAGTGGGATAAAAGACAAAAATATTCCCTATGAGGGACATTTCCCTAAGGAAAACTACTTTATAAAATTGACAAAATATTACACCTTTAAATATTCATTCCAAAACTGTACTTTTCTGAAAAGCTTGGGGAATGTATATTTGATACTTATTTATCAAAAACAGTCAAATGGAATATATTTTTAAATTGTACATGGAATGACTGCAAAGAAACTGAATTCATTTGCTATTGCTCTCCTGTTTCCTGTAGAAAGTAAGAAAGAGTCTATGGAATATGAACTAGCAAAATAATGAAAATAATATTACGTTTCTTTATGGTCATGTCTATGGTTCCCACCCAACAGTTTCCCTTTAGCACATTTCTTTATAAGTTAGAAAAATTATCTTAACTAGCCAGAGGGAAAGAAGACTGGCTCTTGTTTTAGAAGACATATAATTTACTAATTGAGAGCAAAGAGTTTTTGTAGAGAGATTTTAATACGTTTCTGATAAAATATATAAATAATTTTTTTCAATTGTGAAATGGTTAAAATATTTGTTGGATTTATGGAGACAGGTTAGTTTACTGAATAAATGATATTTTCACAAAACTTAATCATCCAAGTAATATTATATCATCTTTCCTTGAACTTACATCTTGCATAGTTGTATCATAGTATATGCGGTTTTATATTTTTTTTCTTTTTACTTAAACTAAAGTAATACTCCTTTTTTGTAAAATCTCTGAATTCCCTATGACCATTTTTTATTGAGGCTTTTTAAATTTTAATTAATATTTTCAGTAAGTATTTTTCCATTTTGTTACATAACCTTTATTACCATAATTTAAATGGTTGTACAGTATTTTTTGCATTAATTTACCATCATTAATTTAATCATTCTTCCTGTCCCTATCGCTTTATTTTTTTTAATTTTAAATATAATACTTCGACTGTATTCCTTTGGGATAGAGCCTCAGAAGTGGGATTCCTAGTTCAATGTTTCAAACTTTTTTATGTAATATCAATTGTGTCTCAAAATATTTGTATCAGTTTACACTACCATTAGCAGGATGAGTATTAGATAGCTTTTATTTTTATTTAAGGTTCTTGTTAGATATGGTCTTTGTGCAACTAACAGTAATGTGAATGGTCTGTCTTCTGTCAAAATTCCTCAGACTCTGGTCAAAATAATAGATCCAAATGACCTACGACATGACATTGAAAGAAGGAGAAAAGAACGGTTACAGAATGAAGATGAGCACGGTTTTCACATAATTAGTGCTGCAGAGAGGTAATCAGTAGCTGTAAAACATCCTATTAACAGGGAGCTTTTGGGTTCAGCATATTTTTCAATTTTTTGTGTGTGATGATAACTTCAATTTTAATATAGGAATTTGATCCTTCAAATCATTTTTATTTAAGTGAAATCTGTTTAAATGTTTCAGAGTTACTCAATGATAATTGTATGCTTTTGGATTTAAACAAACCAGTATTATGGAGTAGGGGAATACTTGAGGTCTTCATAATTCTGGAAACAAGTGTAACAGCTTTTTTAATATTATCAGGAAACAGGACCAGAAAGTTTATAAGTATTTTGCTCAAGCTGATTGAGACTCTGATACAGTCTGCCTTTTAGATTCTGATGTTCTTTGAATATTACAAAATTTCCTGAGGTCAGTACAATTCTCTTTTGGAACTCTTTGTGAATTTCTGTCCATGAATTAGAAACAGGTGTAGAAAAAGCAGGAGAATTGCATCCAGCATCCATGTGGAATCTAAGCCCCCTCTTGATATAGATGTGGAGTGGACACAACCATTCTAAGGTCCACAGGATGGAGGAATAGAGTATGGATTAGAGTGGACTTACTAATATTCTATTCATGAACTTTTGTGATTAGTAATCAAAGAAAATGTGGCATTGATGTGGAGAAAGTGGCCATGGTGGCTGCTGGGGATAGGGAGTGGGAGGAAGATATGTGATGTGGGGGTGTTTTCAGGACTTGGAGTTGTCCTGGGTGGTGTTGCAGGGACAGTTACCGGACATTGTATGCCCTCCCATGGCCCACTGGGTGGACTGCGGGAGAGTGTGGGCTACGGGGAGGACCATTGACCATGAGGTGCAGCGGTGCTCAGAGATGTATTCACCAAATGCAATGAATGTCTCATGATGATGGAGGAGGTTGTTGTTATGGTGGGAGGAGTGGGGGGAGGGGGGTGGGGGTATATGGGGACCTCATATTTTTTTAATGTAACATTAAAAAAAACAAAGACAAAACAAAAAAAAGGAAAATGCAGGGGAGATCAGAGTTTGAATCCCACCTCTGCCAGTTTATAAGCTGTTTGATATTGGCAAACTTGCTTGGTCTCTGGAGCCTCTCCATCTATATGGTCTATGGGAATGACCATATTTATGATCTAGAGAGGTTATAAATATTATATGAGCTGATACATATGAAGTAGTTCTGCCATGAGTGGCACATAGGTTGTTAATAGATCCTCATTTTTTGTTCCCAACCCAGTTCCTCTTTTTAGGGGTTCTGAGTATTCTGTATTGGCCCCAGCTTATCTCTAGTTCTGAAAACTGTATGGAACTCATGACAATTCTGGGACCTATATGATTATGAGATATAATTGAATGGGACAGAATTTCTAGTTCATCCAAATAGTCATTAGACTATTCTCAGAAAATGGGAATGTCTGAATAGGAAGGGCCAGAGCTCATTGTTTTTCCATAGTCCTTAGTTTCAAATTACTAAGATATTTGACTAGATTTTTAATGTCAAGTCTGTGACTAACTAGGTCTTAGTCAAAATATGTAGAGCTTGTTTAAAACTGGACCTGATTCTGACAAAAGTTAGGGACTAGTTCAAAGACACTGAAACTGTGAGTTGAGGCATATGAAACAGAATTGAAAATAAAGTAGTTCACATCTTGTCCCTTACTTAATATGATATGGTTAATGCATGTCATGACTATGCTCTGTAGTGACACAGACTTTTCTGTCATGATTTTCTTGACTCAGCAAGGATAAGAAACTCCATATGCCAAGAAACGGGATTTTAAAAAACATTTCAGATGATAATGCATGTTATAAAAACCATGTAATGCTCCAGAATATATCTTCGCCCTTTAAGATGGTTAAGAGCTTGACTTCTAGAGTTAGATTTGAGTTGAATGTCTGGCTCTGTAGGCTCCTTGCTGTGTGACTGACCTTGAGCAAGTTACTTGATCTCTCAGTTTCATCATCTGTAAAATAGGGATAAGAATTACACCTACTTCACAGTCGTAGCTAAGATTAAGTAAGGTGATGAATTTAAGAAACAGAACAGGGAAACGGACTTTGGCCCAGTGGTTAGGGTGTCCGTCTACCACATGGGAGGTCCGCGGTTCAAGCCCCGGGCCTCCTTGACCCGTGTGGAGCTGGCCCATGCACAGTGCTGATGTGCGCAAGGAGTGCCCTGCCACGCAGGGGTGTCCCCCGCGTAGGGGAGCCCCATGCGCAAGGAGTGCACCCATAAGGAGAGCCACCCAGCGCAAAGGAGGGAGCAGCCTGCCGAGGAATGGCGCCGCCCACACTTCCCATGCCGCTGACGACAACAGAAGCGGACAAAGAAACAAGACGCAGCAAATGGACACAGAGAACAGACAACCGGGGGAGGGAAGGGGAATTAAATAAATAAAAATAAATCTTTAAAAAAAAAAGAAACAGAACAGCTGGTCAGCAGTAAGTATTATTAATATTAGTTTTGAGGATGGCGTTGTAAGGTTCAAAGATGTCTTCCTGCAATGTGTCTTTTGCTGGGCCTGTCAGATTATTTTATTTGTATGTTGGTATGGCATAGTGGAACCATGAGGATTTTTTTTATATCATTAAGATAATATTTACCTAAAATAGCCACCTTTTGAAAGTAGTTTTTAGTATATTCACAAAGTTGTACAACCAGCAACTGTTTCATTCCAGAACATTTTCATCACCCCAAAAAGGAAGTCCCATGCCCACTAGCATGATCAGTATTTCATGCCTTTTCATTGCCAAAAAAATATTCCATTATATGGTATATGAATATACCAAAATTTGTTTATCTATTCATTAGTTGATGAACATTTGGATTGTTCATCAATAGATCCTAGTTTACTATTAGGAATAATGTTTTCAGTGAAAATTTTGTGCACAGGTTTTTGTGTAGACATATTTTTTCAGTTCTCTTAAGTATAAACCTTGGAGTGGAATTGGTGGGTGAGATGGTAATTCTATGTTTAACTTTTTGAGGAATAGCCAAACTGTTTTCCAAAGCAGCTGTACCCTTTTATATTCCCATCAGCAGTGAATGAGGGTTAGAGTTTCTCCACATCCTCACCAACACTTGTTGTCTGTCTTTTTAATTACAGACATCCTAGTAGATGTGAAGTAGTATCTCATTGTGATTTTGATTTGCATTTCCTTGATGGCTAATGATATTAGGCATCTTTTCTTTTACTTATTGGCCATTTGTTGAGTTGTAAGAGTTCTTTATGTACTTTGACTACTGCCTCCTTTTCAGATATGTGGTTTGCAAAGAAGATGATTTAAAGTTCATTATTTTGTTTATAGAAGTAGGAATACATGCTAAGGGTAAACATTTGGAAAAAGTAAAGTATAAAAACAAAAATACAAGGCATTCTTCATTTAATCAGTCAGGGATGACCACTGTTAATATTTAGTATATGGGAGAGCAGGTGTAGCTCAGTGGCTGAGCATCTGCTTTGTATGTACAAGGTCCTTGGTTCAATCCCTAGTACCTCCTAAAAGAAAAAAAATACATATACTATATATATATATATATACACACACACTATATATATATAGTATATGTAGTTAATATTTAGTATATTTCACATCATTTACTTTTCTGAGCATATGTATATTTTAAATAATTGAAATTATCCCCAATATACAGTTGCACCCTCCTCTTTTCACTGAATATTGTGTTATGAACATTTTGACAGAGCCTGGGGGATTTTAACATTTCAAAAAACCCTGAGCATCTATTCTATGTCAGGTTCTGGGGTCAGAGTTGGAGCCACAAAAATGGAACCATCCACAGTGCCTCCTCTGTAGGAATCTCACCTTGTTCAGTGAGACAGGTGCACCAGCACTTACAAACATGGTATGATATATATGAATACCCCAAAAATGCTACATGTACACATAGCAGGGCTACCTCTTCCAGCCTCAGAAGAGTTTAGGAAAGCCTGCCTGGAAGAGGCATAAACAGAGCTAAATCTTGTAATCTAAAAGAGAACTGCATCTACAAAGGAGTGGAGGCAGGAGGGATTGTGGCATTTGCTGGGCTCAGCATGCATGTTGGGGAGATCTCCAGTGAGGCAGCAAGGGCCAGAGCTCAGGGGGCCTTGGCAGGTCGTAATGAAGAGAGTAGGTTTCATTCCTATGCCAGTGGGGATCCATGGGAGGGAAGAATTGAAGCAGGGGCTGAGGTGGCGGGTGGTTTATCTAGAGGACACATGAAGGGTCTGAGAAGCATCATGGGAGATGTGATAGGGGAGAACTACCAAGGACCGTGGAAATGATACTCCTGGAAGCAGGAGAAGCTGTCGGAGGGCCCTGCCTCCCAGATAGGGCTGCCTGTGGAAGATGGGGGAGAGGCATGGTGCTGGGACTCTAACGGGGGAGTTTCTGAACTAGTGCGGCAGGAGTCCTGGGTGGTCTCGGGACCTTCAGAAGACAGGAGAGGGGAGTCTTCCCTTTGCTGCTGGGACCCAGCAGAGTCAAGAGGCCACTCTACCAATGAGGGGACCCTGAGCCAGTGACACATTTCACCTCTGATGAGTGAACTGAATCATGATCTGTCAGTGCTTTCACTAATAAGAGTCTGTCAGTGTATTAGTCAACCAAAGGTGTGCTGATGCAAAGTACCAGAACTCTGTTGGCTTTTATAAAGGGTATTTATTTGGGGTAGAAGCTTACAGTCACCAGGCCATAAAGTGTAAGTTACTTCCCTCACCCAAAGTCTGTTGCCACGTATTGGAGCAAGATGGCTGCCATCTCTGCAAGGGTTCAGCCTTCCTCTTCCTCCTAAGGCTCCATGGTCCCAGCTCCTTCCATGCTCAGCTGTAGGCTGCCATAAGGCTTTTCTCTCTTCCTGGTGCTCCTCTCTTTCCAGGCTCAGCTGCTATGGTCTTTCCACAAGGTCAGCTGTAAACTATCAGGCAAATGGCTTGGCTCTCTCCCCGGGGCTCCAACGTCAAAAACTCAATTCTCTGGGTTCTCCTTTTCCATGTATTTACTTCTGTATGAGAGCCTATTTATCCCCACCAAGGGGATAGGGACTCAACCCTGCACTCCCTAGTGATGTGGTCAAATAAAAGCCCTAATCTTGATTTAATAAAGTAAAAGTGAAACCTTTGAATCTGATATAATCTAATATGTCCAGAGGAACAGACCAGTTTACTAACATAATCCAATATCTATTTTCAGAATTCATAAACAATACCAAACTGCCACAGTCAGCAAGAGAAGCTCAGGGTTGTCAAGCGATCTAGACCTGTGATACTCTGTCCTTCCTCATAAAACAGACATTATGCATATGGTTTCAGGGGGTGACTGTCCCCAGCAAGCCTGTCCTTGGACCCCAGATTGAGAACTCTCATCTAAAGAATATTGTGTTCCCCTTGTTGTTCGCTTCCAACTTAGCTAAATAACATTAGTTGAAAGACGAGGGTTTTAGCCCTGATAACTGTCATTGGTCATTTTAGTGGTGATCGGTCATTAATATTTTCCTGTTGGGCTGCTTTAATTCTCTCTGAAGGGGGTATTTTGATTTTTCTTTTTCTCTTTGGTGGGAAAAGGTAAACTAAAAATTATTATTTTCTCTTGTTCATTTTATTAGGAATAATGAGCACTCCAGTTTTTCAAAGTTGAAGAATATTGAAGCTGATGGATTCCAAAAACCTATACATTTTCTAAACTCAAATTTTAGAAAATTTATTCAAAAACCTCACACGGTAAGATTGCAGTTCCAAAATTTTCATTTTCCTCTGTTCCAGTCTCCTCACATGTATTTGTACAGGGATCACCGATATTTTTCATGTTTGTAACTGTTCATTAAATATATATTTTAAGATTCTGTTGAGACTTAAAATTAAAATGAGAATCTCTTACTTGATATAGGATTTTATTGTTTTTTTTAATAGTACCAGCTTTCATTATGATACTTTTTAAACTTTAAGATATAATTTACATACTATAAATTCACCTGTTTCAGGTATACAATTTAGTGATTGGCCCAATCGCTTGAGCTACCTCCGCTCCATGCTTGTTGTATTTCTCATTATGTTTCCTTGTTGTGTCTCCTCATTGTGTCTTCTTGTGTCAGCTTTCTGTCTTGCTCATCTTCTTTAGAAGACACTGGGAACCAAACTTAGGACCTCCCATGTGGTAAGCAGGTGCCCAACTTCTTGAGTCACATCTGCTTCCCATGATTGCTTAGATTTTAAGTTTAAGATGATCAGTTTCAAAATTTGTGATAACTATTTATAAAAGTCTGTTTACTAGTTGTAGGCAGAAATTGTCCCAGGTATTCAGAAAAACTTTGATACTCAAGTCTTAAAAGTAGTAGTCCCTCTATCAATAATGTCTTACATTAGGGTGGTGCATTTGTTAAAACTGATGAACCATTATTAAAGCATTGCTTTTAGTCAAGATCTATAGTTTACATTATGGTTTACACTTTGCACTGTACAATTTTATAGGTTGTGACAAAATGGTATAATGGCTTGTATCCACCATTGCAGTGTCATGTAGAACAATCCCAATGCTCTAAAAATGCCTTGTGTTCTACCTAATCTTCCCTCTCCCTCCTCTCAGAACCTCTGGTAACCACTCTATATCAATGTTACAATTTCTTCTGTTAACTACAATAAGAAGTCTAGCCTACTTTGGTCTGTGGTTGTGTTCCTCCTTGTGTTTGTTCATTCCTCAATTTTTAGGGCTTTGGGGAAGATGGTACCCACTCTGCTTCAGATTGGAAGAGGGCTTAGATCTTATGGGGCAAATGGAAGGAACTGTTTTGCTTGCAGTTGTAGATATTCTTTGTAATATCCCTTTTTCCCATTGTTTGTTGAAGAGACTGTTCTTTCTCTATTGAGTGGATTTGGCACCCTTGTCAAAAATCAGTTGACCATTGATATGTGGGTTTATTTCTGTGCTCTCCATCCTTTTCTATTGGTGTATATGTCCTTATGCCAGTACCACACTGTTATGATTACTATGGCTTTGTAATAAGTTTGAAATCATGATGTGTCAATCCTTCAACTTTGTTCTTTTTGAAGGGATTAGTGTTAACAACCTAACAATATTTGGTCTTCCAATCCATGAACTTGGGGTGTCTTTCCATTTGTTTAGGTCTTTTTAAATTTCTTTTTGCAGTGATTTGTAGTTTTCCCTGTACAAGTCCTTTATATTCTTGGTTGAATTTATTCCTAGAAATTTTATTCTTTTAGTTGTGATTGTAAATCAGATGTTCATTGCTGCTGTATAAAAACACAACTGATTTTTTAAAAAAGATTTTTATTTTTCCCCTCCCCTGCTCCTGTCCTGCTGCTTTTGCTGTCTGTGTCCTTTCACTGTGTGATCCTCTGTATCTATTTCTCTTTTTTATCTTCTCATCTTTCTCCTCTAGGATTCAGAGGGATTCCATCCTGGGGACCTCTGATGTGGAGAGAGGTTCCCTGTCATTTGTGCCACCTCAGTTCCTGGTCTCTACTATGCTTTACTTTGACTCTCCCCTTCCTCTCTTTTGTTGTGTCATCATCTTGCTGCATGACTCACTTGCGCAGGCACTGGCTCACCACGTGGGCACTCGGCTCACTGCTCAGGCACTTTCTCTTCTTTCTTTTTCACCAGGAAGTCACAGGGATCGAACCTGGGTCCTCCCACATGGTAGGTGGAGGCCCCATCACTAAAGCCACATCCGCTTTCTGAAATATAACTGATTTTTGTGTGTTGCTCTTATAACCTGCCACTTTGCTGAATTCATTCATCAGGTCTAGTAGTTTTGTTATAGATTTTTTGGATTGTCTATACATAGGATCAGGTCATCTGTGTATAGGGAAAGTTTTATTTCTTTCTAATTTGGATGCTTTTTCTTTTGTTGCCTAATTGCTCTGGCAAGAATTTTGAGTACAGTGTTGAATAGCAGTGGTTAAAGAGGGTATCCTTGTCTTGTTCCTGATCGTTGAAGGAAATCTTTTTTTTTTTTTAATTTAAAGATTTATTTATTTATTTTCCTCCCTTCCCCTCCTCCCACCCTGCTGTTTTTACTGTCTTTGTTGTCTTCTTTTCTCATTTTTTCTCCTCTAAGATACACTGGGATTCGATCCTGGAGACCTCTGAGGGGGAGAGAAGTTCCCTGTCAATTGTGCCACCTCAGTTCCTGGTTTCTGCTGCACTTCACCTTGACTCTGCCCTTGTTTCTCTTTTGACGTGTCATCATCTTGCTGTGTGACTCACTTGCGCGGGGCACTGGCTCACCACATGGGCACTCCTGCAGGCACTGGCTTGCTGCGCAGTCATGCTTTCTCTTCTTTTTCACCAGGAGGCCCCAGGGATCAAACCCAGGTCCTCCCATATGGTAGGCAGAAGCTCTATCACTTGAGCCACATCTGCTTCCCTGGCGGAAATCTTTAAATCTTTCTCCATTAAATGTAATGTTACCTACGGGGTTTTCATAATATGTCCTTTATCGTGTTGAGGAAGTTCCCTTCTATTCCTAGTTTCTGCATGTTTTTATCAAATAAGATTGCTGGATTTTGTCTAATGCCTTTTCTGCATCAATGGGCATGATCATGTGGGTTTTCCCCCCCTTCATTCTATTAATTGCATTAATATTCTTATGTTGAACCACCCTTGGATACCTGGGTTAAATCCAACTTGGTCATTTTTAATGTACTGTTGGATTTGGTTTGCTAGAATTATGTTGGGAATTTTTGCATCTATCAGATGCATATAAGGGAAATTCGTCTATAATTTTCTTTTCTTGTGATGCCTTTATCTTGCTTTGGTATTGGGACGATGCTTGCCTCATAGAATGAGTTAGGAAATGTTCCATCTTCAAAGTTTTGAAAGTGTTTGAGAGGGATCTTTGAATGTTTGGTAACATTCACTAGTGAAATCATCTGGTTCTGGACTTTCCTTTGTTGAGAGATTTTGATTACTGTTCCAATCACTTTACTTACTATTAATCTGTAGAGATTTACTATTTTTTCTTGAGTCATTTTAGGTAATTTGTGTATTTCTAAGAATTTGCCTATTTCTTCTAGGTTATCTGATTTTGTGTGTGTGTGTGTGTGTATAGTTGCTCATAGTATCATCTTATAATCCCTTTTTTATTTCTGTAAGGTTGGTAGTAATGTCCCTACTTTCATTTATAATTTTACTTATTCTCATCTTCTCTCTCTCTCTCTCCCTCCCCCTCTCCACTCACTCCCTCTCTCTCTGTCTATCTAAAGGTTTGTCAAATTTATTGACATTTTCAAAGAAGCAACTTTTGGTTTTGTTAATTCTCTCTACTTCTTTTCTCTATTTCATTTATCTCCACTCTGATCTTTTATTATTTCCTTCCTTCTGCTCACTTAGAGTTTAGTTTTCTCTTCTTTTACTAGTTCCTCTGGTTGTGTGATTTGAGATCTTCTTTTTTAATGTAAGCATTTTCAACTATATATTTCCCTATGAGCACTACCTTTGCTGCATCCCGTAAATTTTGGTATGTTATGTGTTTGTTTTCATTTGCCTCAGGTTAGTTCCTAATTTTTCTGGTGATTTCTTTTATGACCCATGGTAGTTTAAGAGTGTATTGTTTAATTTCCACGCATCTGTGACATTTCCAATTTCACTCTGTGATTAATTTCTAGATTTACTCCACTGTGGTTGGAGAGGATATTTTGTACGATTTTAATCTTTTTGAAATTGAAACTTGTTTTGTGACTTAACATATGGTCTATCCTGTAGAATGATCATGTGCATCTGAAAAGAATGTATATTCTTCTGTTGTTGAGTAAAGTGTTCTATACATGTCTGTTAGGTCTGATTGTTTCACAGTATTGTTCAAGTTCTGTGTATTGATCTTCAATCTAGATGTTCTGTCAAATTATTGAAAGTAGTGTATTGAAGTCTTATACTATTAATTTAGAGCCATCTCTTTATCCCTTCAATTCCATCAATATTTGCTTTATATACATATATATATGTATACGCACACACATTCTGTTGTTAGGTGCATATTTGTTTCTAATTGTTATATCTTCTTGTTGAATTAACCCTTTTATCAATATATAGTGTCTTTTGTCCCTTGTAACAGTTGTTGACTTAAGGTCTATTTTTGTTATATTAGTATACTCACACCAGCTTTCTTTTGGTTACTATTTGTATGGTATATTTTTTTCCATCCTTTCACTTTCAACCTATTTGTGTCTTTGAATTTAAGGCAAGTCTCTTGTAAAGAGAATATAGTTAGATAATGCTTCTTTATCTATTTGCCAATCTCTGCCTTTTGATTGGAAAGTTTAAACCATTTACACTTAAAGTAGCTATTGATAATGCAAGGCCTACTTCTGCCATTCTGCTATTTGGTTTTATTAAGTCTTATACTTTTTTTCCCTTATTTCCTCCATTACTGCCTACTTTTGTGTTTAGTTGCTCTTTTGTAATGAACTGTTTAGAATTCCTTCTCATTTTCATTTTTTTATGTATTTTTTTTAGATATTTTCATTGTGGTTACCTTGAATCTTAAATTTAACATTCTAAATCTATCACAGTCTCATTTGATTTGATACCAACTTACTTCAGTAGCATGCATAAACTTCCTTCATATATTCCTCTGCTCACCTTCCCCTACTTCATGTTGTCATTGTTACAAATTGCATCTTTATATATTATGTACAACACCATAGATTTATAATTACTATTTATGAATTTACATTTTAGATTCTACAATAAACCAAAAATAAAATAGTACTGGCATTTATATTTACCCATGTAGTTACCTTTACCAGTCTTTTTTTCTTTATGCAGCTTTGGTCTATGTCTGGGGTCCTTTCCTTTAAACCTGAAGAATTCACGTTAGTTTTTTTTGTAGGGAAGGTTTACTGATACTGCTCTGGCTCAGCTTTTATTTATATGGGAAAGTCTCAGTTGCTCTCTTTTTTAAAGACTTTTTGTTGGATATAGAATTCTTGGTTGGCAATTTCTTTCTTTCACCATTTAAATATGTCATCCCACTGCCTTCTTGCAGTGATGAGAAATCAACACTTAATCTTATTGAAGGGTCCCTTGTACTTGATGGCGTTGCTTCTCTCTTGCAGCTTTCAGGATTCTCTTTTTGTCTGTGGCATTTGACACTTTGATTACAGTGTGTCTTGGTGTGGATCTTTTGAATGTATGTATATGTATGTTTATGTATTTATACACATATACATATATAGAGGGGAGAGCTGTATGTGTGAAAGAGGAAAATTTGTGAGAAGCACAGAGTCATAGAAAATGTAATAAACAGAAGATTATAAGATTTTAGAAAAAGTAAACTTTTCAGAGAAGGTCCCATTTTTCTGTTTCCACCAAAGGATTTGGGTGTTTTGTAGTTATAGGCATAATGTAGTAATGTAGTCCATACCCTTATTTCAGATAGTTTCCTAATTATAGAAGCAGCATCACCTCAAATCAATTATGAGTCAGCAAAACATGTTTCCTGCTATGTTGAGGATTTATGTGAGAATTCTTCCTAGGCAGTGGTGCACATGTAAAGGTGATAGGTAGTTGTGTTTAGGAGAAAAGATTTGTGTTGATTGTATTTTGTAAACTAATTTCTAGTCTGTTGGACTTTTAAGAACTATGAGCTCTTAATCTAATTTGCTTCTACTCTTGTAGGCTGAGGTAAAGTGTTAATAATGCTGCCCTAGATTTCTAATATATTTCTTCTAGATTGTGCCTTATCTTAAAACTGACTAGCCTTTCTCTGATCATCCTGTTTTTACGTATTCATTTACAGAGCCAGTTTCCCTCTCCTAGACAAGAGACACGTGCTTCTTATTTGTTGTATAAGGATTAAATGGTAATGATCTTGTACATTTTCGTAAAGGCCAAAGTTATGATTGAGGATTCACTTCTCTCCCCAAAACCAAAGAAAGTAGAAATAAGAAATAAAAGGCCACAGACATTAGAATTTAAGATGATCAGCTGGTATTTATGGAAAGCCTGCAAGAATTTTGATTAGCAGAACCGAAGGTAATTTTAAAGGCAATTGAATATTTGTTTCATGTATTTTTATATCTGTTCAGATAGTAATTGTGAATAGTCTTAGAAGTGAAAGAGGCCAAAAAGGAGTACCCTACATACATGTACTATACTTGGAGAAAATACAAGGTGACCACAGTCTTCCCATTATTAGCTATTGAATAATTATTTCAAGGGTGAGGTGAAATGATCTGTCTTAAATAAAGGTTCCTTGGCACTGATTCCCCAAGATCACATCTCCCCTGATTATTTCATTATGGATCCATATTAAGCTTTGGTTTCTTTTGTGCTGGGGTTTACTAGGTGGATTTCATTCTTTTTAACAATAGTTTGAGAGTGAGAGATACTAGCATTTTGATGGTATATCCAAAATTTGGATATATCAAACTCAAGTAAGATTTGGAACTTTCATATGTTTCCCTTTTTTCTGTTTTTACATTTTTACATTTTACATTTTTTCTATTTTTACACTTTACGTGCAAAAATTGTTAAGTCCCTTTTTCAATTCTGCCCCTTTTACTGTTGCTTCCTGTTGTCCAGAGAAAATAGAGGTCATTGGAAGAACTCCCTCCCTTTTTTCTCCTCCCACCTCAACATACTTATATCTATCTATATCCCTCTTTCTTTCCTCTCATTGCTGGAAAAGAAGTTGTCTACCCATTTTCCAGGCCTCATCCTGTGATTAGAGTCTATCCTTTCCTAGAAACTTTGTTTCATTTCTTCTTCTTCTTAATCATAGGTCTCTCTTCTTGAATAGCAGGTCTCCTCTTGAACAGCAAATCCCCTTTCCTTGGTGTTTCATACTTTGCATGTGCTATTCAAACAGTCCAGAATGGTTTCACTGTAACACTTCCTCTTAGGGAATTTTTTCCTTTATCCTTTTGTTTCTCAATCTTTATCTTTTCCCTAAAGACTTCTTTGCATGACTCTGGAAGATTTGGATACTCTCTTCTTTGTATTCTTGTTGCATATTTTAAGTACCTTGATAATAACACATAAAATTGTATCATACCTCTAGAGGAGAGGTCAGTGGGAAAGTTCATAATGCCGGGATCAGTCTTATGCCATCTGAACCCACTGATCAGTCTTCACTTCATTTCACATTATGATATCTATTTTGAACTTATGTATTTATAGTATGACTAATTATACAGTCTGTATCTCAAGAGATGTCTGGAAGAATGTTCACCAAATGTTGATGTTAATTGTCTCTGGGTAGCAATTTGGGGGCAATTTGCCCTTTTTGTTGTTGTTGTTATTTGTAATCCTGTTAATTAATTTGTAGTCTGATGTGA
The DNA here is from genome assembly GCF_030445035.2 of Dasypus novemcinctus. Taxonomy (NCBI): domain Eukaryota; kingdom Metazoa; phylum Chordata; class Mammalia; order Cingulata; family Dasypodidae; genus Dasypus; species Dasypus novemcinctus. The sequence continues at coordinate 22,546,091 of NC_080704.1, read as the reverse complement.
TGGTACTCCTTACCCCCAGCCTCTACCCTGGGAGAATTAGGGTGGAACTACAACCTAGATTAAAATTTTTAAATTACATTTAAACATTTCTTTAATGGTGAATATTGAGGTTGTTTCCAGTTTTCACTGTTACAAACAGTGCAGGTATGGGTGCCTCCTTTGTGGACTTTCACTAATATTTTTCTAGGCTGGATACCTAGAAATGCTGATTTAGAGGGTATGCACATTTTATATTTCCATACACTTCTAAACTATACTCCAAAAAAGATATAGCAATGTAAATTCCCACTAACCATTTTTCTTTTCCAATAATGTATAATATCAGACTTTTCTACACCCTGCCCCCAGTCTCATGGGTAAAAGCTCTTATTTGCATTTCCCTGGTTATAACTTAGATTGAGCATCACTTATTACATATATTATTTTTCATGATTGCCTGAGTATCTCTATTTTTTTCTTTTCTTTTTCTTTTTTGGCTTAACAAAAACAGAAATTTATTCTTTTATAGTTGTGGAGGCCAGCAGTCTAAAATCAAGGTGCCAGCAAGGCTGTACTCCCTCAAAGCTCTAATCTATTGCCTTTAGGTCCCACCAGATAATCCAGGTTAATCACATCTGCAAGTGTCCTTTTTCCAAGTTAGGTCAACATCCACAGGTTCCAGGGATTTGGACATGGACCTATCTTTGGAAGCCAACAAACACCTTACAAAGAATACTAAATGCATAGAGAACTCAGAATAAATACATTAGGACAGAGAATATGTTGGATAGCAGGGGGCAAAAGAAAAAAAAGTAGAATGTCAGGTTTCATATAATTTGTGATCAGAATTACAGTGAAAATGTATAAAAATTCAGTGAGTACATGTGTATATTATGTATGATTCAGCCATGATAATTTAGTAAAACAAACAGCAGCTATTTCTACTCAACAAAAATTTAAGAATGAAATTGTGGAGGAACAAAATAAAAGAGTGTCTGTCTGCTTAGGCTTAGGTATGAAGTTGGATCGTTTGTAATTATTAAGAAGTTCAGCAACCAAGTCTTCTTAATAACCCTCTAGGAAAGCGGACGTGGCTCAACTGATAGAGAATCCATCTACCATATGGAGGGCCAAGGGTTCGATCCCCAGGGCCTCCTGACCCATGTGGTAAGCTGGCCCTCACGCAGTGCTGCCGCATGCAAGGGTGCCTTGCTATGCAGGGGCTCCCCCACATAGGGGTGCCCCATGCATAAGGAGTGCGCCCTGTAAGGAGAGCTGCCCTGCGTGAAAATTTGCAGCCTGCCCAGAAGTGGTGCTGTACACATGGAGAGCTGACACAGCAAGCTGACGCAACAAAAAAGAGACGCAGTTTCCCAGTGCCACCGGAATAATGCAAACAGATGCAGAAGAACACACAGTGAATGAACACAGAGAGCAGACAATGGGGGAAGGGGAGTGAAATAAATAAAATAAATCTTAAAAAAAAAACTCTAGAAGACATGAAATGATGCTATTAACAATAATTACAAATAACTGAAAAATAGTTTCCTATAATAGGGTGATGTCACACCCTAGGCATTCCAAAATCTTGCAAGGTTGTGGTTCACTGTGTGAGAACACTGAATAACTTCCTTTATTTGAGTTATGGTAGCTCATTTTGCTGAAATATCAGAGATACTACATTTTCAGTAACTTGCAAAGAATACACTAACATTCTACAAAGTTTCTAGTCCAGAAACTTGGGTGCTGAGTGGTGTGAGTTTACGGTGTCATACTATTAAATAATCAAGACCAGTCTGGGGAAGCCTTTAAGTTGTGATTTCCCCTTTCCAAAGCTAAGTTGTAGTGTCTTAATTAAGTAATAGTTTTTCAACCCTTCAAACAGCCAAATCTTTATAACAGTTTCAGAACTGTATAAAAGAGGGAAGTATGTTTTTTCAAATACTGTAATCTTGCTTTCTCAAAGACTCCCTCAAGACAGAGAACCTTCTCTTCTACCCATCGCATTTTTCTTCATCGCTTGAATGGTATATATGTAGGTGTGTACATTGGCATTCTCGCTCAACAACCAAGCTTTGTTACATAGACACGTAGACCTTTTTTTTTTAAACTAGAGAACTTGTAGATTTACAGAAAAATTATTTTAAAAGTACAGGGTTCCCACATACCCCCCCCCATATTATTACCACCTTGCATTAGTGTGGTATCATTGTTACAACTGATCAAAGAATGTAATACCTGTATTATTAACTATGGTCCACAATTTACATTAGGGTGTAGTTTTTTTTCCAATATACTACCTTATTTACACCTTGCAAATGTGGTTCATTTGTTACAATTCATGAAGGAACATTTTTATAATTGTACTATTCTCTCTAGTCCATTGTTTACAATAGGGTTCACTGTGTTACACAGTCTATGTTTACCTTTTATTCTAGTAACATACATGACGTAAAATTTCCCTTTAAATACATTTACATATATAATTCAGTACTGTTAATTACGCTAACAATGTGCTACCATCACCACCATCTATTTCTAAATTTTTACATTCAACACAAATAGAAATTCCCATTCTCTAACCCCATCCCTGCCCCTGGGAGCCTGTATTCTATGTTCTAAACTCTGAGTTTGCTTATTCTAATTATTTCATATCAATGAGAGCATACAATGTTTGTCCTTTTGTGTCTAACCACACTTAACGTAATATCTTCAAGATTCATCCATGTTGTCACATGAACTAAAACATCATTCCTTTTTAATGCTGAGTAGTATCCCATTTTATGTATATATCACATTTTGTTTATCCATTCATTGGTTGATGGACGCTTGGGTTGCTTTTGCCTTTTGGCAATTGTGAATAATGCTGCCATGAACATCAGCGTGCAAATACCTGGTCAAGTCCCTGCTTTCAATTCTTTTGTGTATATACCTAATAGAGGTGTTGCCAGGTCATATGGTAATTCTATACTTAGCTTTCTGAGGAACTGCCAAACTGTCTTCCACAGCAGCTGTACTATTTGATATTCCTACAGCCATGGAAGAGTGTTCCTATTTCTCCACATCCTCTCCAATGCTGGTAATTTTCTGGAATTTGTCCATTTCACCTAGGTTGTCAAATTTGTTGGCATATAGATGTTTATAGTATACTCTTAAGATCCTTTTTATTTCTGCAGGATAAGTAGTACAGTCCCCCTTCTAATTTCTGATTTTATTATTTTTGCATCTTCTCTCTTTTTTTCTTTGTCAGTCTAGTTAAGGATTCGTCAATTTTATTGACCTTTTCAAAGAACCAACTTCTGGTTTTGTTAATGCTTTCTATTCTTTTTTATCTCTATTTATTTCTGCTCTGATCTTTGTTATTTCTTTCATCCTTCTTGCTTTGGGTTTAGTTTACTATTCTTTGTCTAGTTCTTCCAGGCATGCTCTTTCTTGTTTTGTTTTTGTTTTTTTTTTTAATTTATTTTTTATTTTTAGAGTAACTTTATACTGTTACATAAATGATACATCAAAAATAAAGGTAGGGGAAATGGATGTGGCTTACCCAATTGGGCTCCCATCTACCATCCCAGGGTTCAATGCCCAGGGCCTCCTGGTGAGGGCAAGCTGGCCCACACGGAGTGCCAGCACCCGCTGGAATGCCACCCAGTGCAGTAGTGCCCCCTGCATGGGAATGCCACCCAGCACGGGAAAGCTCTCCCATGCAGGAGTGCCAGCCAATGCTGAGAGCTGGCACAGCAAGATGACGCAAGACACACAGAGGACAGACAATAAGAAAACGTGGCAGAACAGGGAGTTGAGGTGGTACAAGAGAGTAATCGACTCTCCCACTCCAGAAGGTCCCAGGATCGGTTCCCGGAGCCACCTAGTGAGAATACAAGCAGACACAAAAGAACACACAGCGAATGGACACAGAGAGCAGTCAATGTGGCGAATGAGGTGGGGCGGGGGGGGTTATGTGTGTGTGAAATAAATAAAAATAAAAAATCTTTAAAAAAAAAGAAATATATATATATATAGGGGGATTCCTATATACCCCACCCCACCCCCTTCCCGTACACTTAACAGTGTCTTTCATCAGTGTGGTGTATTTGTTATCAACGGCTGAACACATATTGAAGCATTACTGCTAACCATGGTCAATAGTTTACATTATAGTTTACACTTTGCACTGCACATTATAGGTTTTGACGAATTGCATAATGGCCTGTATTCATCATTGCGGTGTCATTAAGAACAATGTCCCAAAAATGCTCCCATGTTACACCTATTCTTCCCTCTCCCTCCTCTCAGAACCTCTGGTGACCACTGCCTTTATATCAATGTTATAAGTTCCTCCATTGCTAGAATAATACGCTACTTTAGTCCATAGTTGCATTCCCCACCCCCCTATGTCTGTTCATTGTTCTATCTTGAGGACTTTAGGATGATAATGCCCATTCTGTTTCTGAATGAAAGGGAGTTTCTTGTTTGTTTTTTTAAGAAATACACTTTATTTTTTCGTCCCCTCCCCGTCCCCCTCCCTACTGTTTTTGCTATCTGTGTCCATTCTCTGTGTGATCTTCTGTGTGTTTCTCTTTTTTTGTCTTCTCATCTTTCTCCTCTAGGATTCACCAGGATTCTATCCTGGGGACCTCTGCTGTGGAGAGGTTCCCTCTCAATTGTACCACCTCAGTTCCTGCTCTCTGCTTTGTTTCACCTTGACTCTCCCCTTCATCTCTCTTGTTGTGTTATCATCTTGCTGAGTGACTCACTTGTGCGGGCACTGGCTTACCACGTGGGCACTCATCTCGCTCTGCAGGCACACAGCTCACCACACGGGCACTCGGCTCTCCACGCAGGCACTGGCTCACCACACGGGCACTCACATGGGCACTTGGCTCACCATGCAGGCTCTTGCCTCACCACGTGGGCACTGACTTGCCACACGGGCACTGGCTCACCACACGGGCATCACGTGGGCACTCAGCTCGCCACATAGACACTCACATGGGCACTTGGCTCACCACACAGGCACTCAGCTCGCCATGTGGGCACTTGGCTCACCACGTGGGCACTCGGGTCTCTGTGCAGGCACTGGCTCACCACATGGGCACTCAGCTCGCCACACGGGCACTGGCTTACCACACGGGCATCACGTGGGCACTCAGCTCGCCACATGGGCACTCGGCTCGCCATGTGGGCACTTGGCTCACCGCGTGGGCACTCGGCTCACCGCACAGGCACTGGCTCACCACACGGGCACTCACATGGGCACTCAGCTCGCCATGCGGGCTCTTGCCACACCACATGGACTCTGACTTGCCACACAGGCACTGGCTCACCACACGGGCATCACGTGGGCACTCAGCTTGCCACATGGGCACTCACATGGGCACTTGGCTCACCACACAGGCACTTGGCTCACCATGTGGGCACTCAGCTCTCTGCGCAGGCACTGGCTCACCACACGGGTATCATGTGGGCACTCATGGGCACTTGGCTCACCGCACATGCACTTGGCTCATCACACAGGCACTCGTGCCGGCACTCGGCTCACCATGTGGGCACTCGGCTCCCTGCATGAGTACCCAAATGGGCACTTGGCTTACCACACAGGTGGTGATATTTACTGATATTTACTAATGCCATGTAATTTCTATTTTGACCTACTGATTGCTTAGGATTGTGTTATTTAACTTCCATGTATTTGTGGATATTCTAGTCTCTGCCTGTTATTGATTTCTAGCTTCATTCCATTATGATCAGTGGAGATGCTTTATATAATTTCAGTTTTTATATATTTATTGAGTCTTGTTTTGTGACCCAGCATGTGATCTCTACTGGAGAATAGTCCATGTGCACTTGAGAAGAATGCATACCTTGCTGTATTGGAGTAGAATGTTCTATGTATATCTGTTAGATCTGGTTCATTTATCATATTATTCAAGTTCTCTGTTTCTTTAATTGAAATCCTGTCTAGATGTTCCATCTATTGATGAGAGTGGTATATTGAAGTCTCCAACTATTATCATATAGGTGTGTATTTCTTCCTTGAGTTTTGCCAGTGTTTGCCTCATGTATTTTGGGGCACCATGGTTATATGCATATATATGATTTTACTTCTTAGTGGATTGACCCTTTTATTAATATATAATTTCCTTCTTTGTCACTTGTAACACTTTTTTTTCATTAAAAATATATTTGAAGGGAAGCAGATGTAGCTCAAGTGGTTGAGCTGCTTCCCATGTACAAGGTCCCAGATTTGAGCCCAGGTAACTCCTAAAAACAAACAAATGAAAAAAAAACAACTCTCACTGGGGAGTGGCTATAGCTGAGTGGTTGAATGCCTGCTTCGCATGTAAGAGGTCCTGGGTTCATTCCCCAGTACCCCCTAAGGAAAAAATTTATTGAAGAATATCATTCATATATTAACGTACATAAACAATAAGTATATAGTAAAAATTGTGAATTTACAAAACAAACATACATAACCTCATACAAAGCTCCCATACATCACCCCACCACAAATACCTTGCACTGTTGTGAAACATTTCTTACAAATTATGAAAGAGTATCATCCAAGTATCTCCTAGTGAAGAAGCTCCAAGGCAACGAGCCCCGGCCCTCCAGCAGCAACATGAAGTGGGCAGCCTCCTTAAGTTATCTGAACCAACCCAGTGCAGCACCCTTCCAGGTCTCCCGGGGCCTCAGTGCCAGTACCATGAACCTCTCTTCAAGCAGCTGACATTCAACCCATTGCCTAGGCCCGCGGCGCCCGCCCGCAGCATTCCCCATTGCTCCTGGCTCTTCCCTACCCCTAAGTGGGAGGTGAAGGGAGAGCAGCTGAAAGGGGATTGCTGCTGCCCTTAGGGTCTCTGTTCCCTCCTCAGGAAAGACCCTCAGGACACCTTCTCCCCACCAGATGGTCCTCCAGAGCAGCCAGCTCTAAGGCCCCCAGGGAGGGTAAAAACAGCGCAGAGAGGCAGCCTGCTGCTGGCTTCTGTTAGAGGGCTTGGGGCCTGGCCAGCCAAGTCCCCAGCCCTGGCCTCTTGTTCCCCTCTGCTGCCTCACTTCAGGTCCGTGTATTTCACTTTTCTTAAATAAAAGAATCAGGAAACCAAAAAACAAAAACAAAAAAACTATAGTCCCTATCTTACATTTGGTTTTTTCCCCCAAACTACCCTATTTTAAAAAAACATTTTTTATTACAGAGATTGTGAACTTACAAAACAATCATGAACATGTGTAGAATTCCCATATAACACCCCTTCACCAACACACCACACCATGGTGGAATATTTATTACAGATTATGAGATAATATCAGACTGTTACCACAAACCATGGTCCATAGTGTACATTTGGCACACTTTTTCCTTACCCCCCCCCAATATCAACACAGTTCATCTTTGGCATTGATGCAAGAATACTGTAATATTGCTGTTAACCACAGTCCATAGGTCTCACCAATTGTATTTTTCCCATGCTTCTCCAAATTCCTACCACCCAGCAATCGTGATGTACATCCACTCTAGCTCACAGAAGGACACTCTTGAATTTGTACCCTCAACCACAATTCTCATCCACCTCTGTGTTTACTTTGTTACTCAGTCCCTAGATTATTCCTTAGGTTATTTTCAATTGACATTTACTTTCCCAGACTACCCTTTTTAGCCACAATCCCATTTATAAACCAGCTGATACTCAGTATAAAGTGTTACCATCAACTCTATCCATTTCCACACTTTTAGATTCAAGTTAAATAAAACTTCTACATACATTAAACATCAATAGTTCTTTTCAACCCTCCTCTTATCTCCTAATAACTCCATGTGTTTTTTCTTCATATTTAGTTCATATTAATGAGACCATTCAGTATTTGTCCTTTTGTGTCTGGCTTACTTGGCTTAGTATAATGTCTTCAAGATTCATCCAGGTTATCATATGTGTCCCAATTTCATTTCTTCTTACTGCAGCATAGTATTTCATTCTATGTGTATACCACATTTTGTTTGCCCATTCATTGGTTGATGGACACTTGAGTTGTTCCATCTTTTGGCAGTTTTGAATAATGCCTCTAAGAACATTGGTATGCAGATGTCTGTTCGTGTCATAGTTTTTAGTTCTTCTGATTTTATTCCTAGTAGAGGAATTGCTGGGTCGTATGGCAGCTCTATATTTAGCTTCCTGAGGAACTGCAGTACTGTCTTCCACAGAGGCGGTACCATTTTACAGTCCCACCAACAGTGAAATAGTGTTCCTGTTTTTCTACATCCTCTCCAGCACTTATTGTTGTCTATTTTTTTAAAATAATGGCCATTCTATGAGGTGTTAGATATCTCATTGTTGTTTTGATTTGCATTTCCGTAATAGTTAGTGATATGGAACATTTTTCAAGGTGCTTTTTGACCATTTATATTTCCTCTTTGGAGAAATGTCTATTTAAATCTTTTGCCCATTTTTTAACTAGATTGCTTGTTCTTTATTGTTGAGTTATATGATCTCTTTATATAGAATGGAAATCAAACCCTTATCAGATATATGATTTCCAAATATTTTCTCTCATTGAGTGGGCTGGCTTTTCACCTTCTTGATGAAGTCCTTTGAATCACAGAAGTATTAGAGGAGGTCCCATTTATCTACGTTTTCTTTCATTGCTTGTGCTTTTGGTGTAAGGTATAAGAATCCACCACCGACCACAGGTCTTGAAGATGTTTCCCTACGTTTTCTTCTAGAAGCTTTATGATATGTGCTTTTATATTTAGTCTTTGATCTATTTTGAGTTAATTTTTGTATAAGGTGTGAGGTAGGGGTCTTCTTTCTTTGTTTTGGCTATGGATATCCAGTTCTTCCAGCACCGTTTGTTGAATAGACTGTACTGTCCCAGCTGGGTGGGTTTGACAGGCTTATCAAAAATCACTGGGCCATAGATGTGAGGGTCAGTTTCTTAGCCATCAATTCAGTTCCATTGGTCTATGTGTGTGTCTTTATGCCAATACCATGTTGTTTTTACCACTGCAGCTAGGGAATATGATTTTTTTAAAAGATTTATTTATTTTATTTATTTTTCTCCCTTCCCCCCCCCCACCCTGGTTGTCTGTTCTCTGTGTCTATTTGCTGCGTCATCTTCTTTGTCCGTTTCTGTTGTCAGCGGCACAGGAATCTGTGTTTCTCTTTTGTTGCATCATCTTGTTGTGTCAGCTCTCCGTGTGTGCGGCACCATTCCTGGGCAGGCTACACTTTATTTCGCACTGGGCAGCTCTCCTTATGGGGCGTGCTCCTTGCACGTGGCCTCCCCTACGCGGGGGACACCCCCGCGTGGCAGGGCACTCCTTGCACGCCTCAGCAGTGCACATGGGCCAGCTCCCCACAGGTCAAGGAGGCCCGGGATTTGAACCGTGGACCTCCCATGTGGTAGACTGACGCCCTAACCACTGGGCCAAGTCTGCCGCCCCCGTAATATGATTTAAAGTCCAGAAGTGAGAATCTTCCAACTTCACTTTTTCTTTTTAACATGTTTCTGGCTATTTGGGGCCTCTTACCCTTCCAGGTAAATTTGATAATTGTGTTTTCCATTTGTTTAAAAAGTGCTGGTGGAATTTTTATTGAGATTGCATTGAATCTGTATATTAATTTGGGTAGAATTGACATCTTAGTCTTCCAATCCATGGAATATTCTTCCAATTATTTAGGTCTTTTTTTATTTCTTTTAGCAATGCATTATAGTTTTCTGAATACAAGTGCTTTACATCCTTGGTTAAGTTTATTCCTAAATATTTGAATCTTTTAGTTGCTATTGTAAATGGAATTTTTTTCCCTGACTTCTTCAGATTGTGCATTACAATTGTATAGACACACCACTGATTTTTGCATATTGATCTTGTATCCTGACACTACTGAAATCATTTATTAGCTCTAGCAGCTTTGTTGTAGATTTTTCAGGATTTTCTAGATATAGGATCATATCATCTGCCAATAGTGAAAGTTTTACTTCTTCCTTTCCAAGTTGGATGCCTTTTATATTTCTTTTTCTTGCCTGATTGCTCCTGCTGGAACCTCTAGCACTATATTGAAGAATAGCGGTAACAGTGGACATACTTGTCTTGTCCCTGATCTCAACAGTCTTTCACCATTGAGTACAATGTTAGCTGTGGGTTTTTCATACATGGCCTTTGTCCTGTTGAAAAAGTTTCCTTCAATTCCTATCTTTTGTAGTATTTTTATCAATAAAGGACACTGTATTTTGTCAAATGCCTTTTCTGTGTCAATAAATAAGATCATGTGTTTTTCTCCTTTGATTTAGTAATGTGGTGTGTTATGCTGATTTATTTTCTTGTGTTGAACCACCTTTGCATGCCTGGTATACCCACTTGATCATGATGAAAATTCTGTTAATGTGTTGTTGGATTTGATTAGCAAGCATTTTGTTGAGGATTTTTGCATCTGTATTTATTAGAGAAATGGGTCTGTAATTTTTTTTTGTAGTATCTTTTTTTGGATTTGGTATTAGGATGATATTGGCTTCATAGAATGAGTTTGGTAATGTTCCTTCTTATTCAGTTTTTTGGAAGAGGTTGAGTAAGATTGTTAAATCTTCTTTGAATGCTTGATAGAACTCATCTATGAACCTTTTTGGTCCTGGGCTTTTCATTTTGGGAAGCTGTTTGATAACTGTTTCAATCTCTTTACCTGTGATTGGTTTGTTGAGGTCTTCTATTTATTCTAGGGTCTGTGTAGGTTGTTTGTACATTACTAGGAATTTTTCCATTTTGTCTACATTGTATAGTTTTTTGGCAAAGGTTTTCATAGTATCCTCTTATGAGCTCTCTTTTTTTCTGTGGGGTCATTAGTAATGTTCCTGTTTTCATTTTTTTATTTCATTTATTTGCATCTTCTTTTTTTTTTTCTTAATCTAGCTAAGGATTCGTCAATTTTGTTAATATCGAAGAACCAACTTTTGGTTTTGTTAATCCTCTCTATTCTTTTGTTCTCAATTTTATTTATTTTGGCTCTGATGTTTGTTATTTAATTCCTTCTACCTGCTTTGGACTTAGTTTACTGTTCTTTTTCTAGTTCCTCCATCTGTTTAGGTCATTGATTTTAGCTCTTTATTCTTTTCTAATATAAGCATTGAGGGCTATAAATTTTCCTCTTAGCACTGCCTTCACTGCATCCCATAGGTTCAGATATGTTGTGTTCTCTTTGTCATTTGTCTCAAGATATTTATTGATTTCTTTTGAAATTTCTTCTTTGACCCACTGATTATTTAAAAGTATGTTGTTTAATGTCGTATGTGTGTGTGTGTGTGTGTATATATATATAAACTTTCCCTTTTTCTGCTGCTTCTTGGTTTCCAACTTTATTCCATTATGATCAGAGAAAATGCTGTGTATAATTTCTATTTTGTTGAATTTACTGCAATCTGCTTTCTGACCCAACATATGGTCTATCCTGGAGAAAGATCCATAAGCACCTGAAAATAATGTATATCCTGCTGTTTTGGAGTTCAGTGTTCTTTATGTGTCTATTAGGTTTAGTCCATTTATCATATTATTCAAGCTCTCTGTTTCTTTATTGATCTTCTGCCCAGATGTTCTATCCAATGCTGAGAGTGGTGTATTGTAGGGACATCTATTTCTTCCTTCAGTTTTTCCAGTGTTTGCCTCATGTATTTTGGGGCATCCTGGTTAGGTGCATATACATTTATGATTGTCATTTCTTCCTGGTGAATCATCCCTTTTTTAAAATATGTAATGTCCTTCCTCATCTCTAATAACAGTTTTGCTTTTAAAGCCTATATCATGTGATATAGCTGTCCCGGCTTTCTTTTGGTTACTGCATGTGTGGAATATCTTTTTCCAACTTTTTACTTTCAATCTATTGGTATCCTTGGGTATAAGGTGAATCTCTTACAGACAGCATATAGATGGCTCATATTTTCTTATCCATTCCCCCTGTCTCTGTCTTTTGATTGGCGAGTTTAATCCATTAACATTTAATGATATTACTGTAAAGGCAGTTCTTATTTCATCAATTTTGATCTTTGGGTTTTATCAGTCATTTTATTTTCACCACTCTTTTGACTCTTTTAGTTACTGTTAGTGATATAGTCATCATTTCTGGACTCTTCCAAGCCTCTCTCTCCTATCTTTTTTTTTCAGGCTGTAACACTCCCTTTAGTATTTTCTGCAAAACCTGTTTTTTTTTTTTTTTGTTATAAACTCTCTCAGTTTCTGTTTATCTGTGAATATTCTAATCTTGCCCTCAGTTTTTAAAGATAATCTTGCCGGATATAAAATTCTTGGTTGGCAGTTTTTCTCTTGCAGTATCTTAAATATATCATACCACTGCCTTCTTGCCTCCATGGTTTCTGATGAGAAATTGGCACTTAATCTTATTGGGTATCCCTCATATGTCATGCCTTGCTTTAGTCTTGCTGCTCTCAGAATTTTCTCTTTGTCTTTGGCATTTGACATTCTGATTAATATTCGTCTTGGAGTTCGTCTTTTTGGATTTATTCCGATGGGAATACATTGTGCTTCTTGGACACAGATATCTTTGTCCTTCAATAGGATTGAGAAATTTTCCACCATTATTCCTTCACATGTTCCTTCTGTCCCTTTTCCCTTCTCTTCTCCTTCTGGGACACCCATGACATGCATGTTTGCACATCTCCTGCTGTCATGTAGTTCTCTGAAACCCTGTTTAATTTTTTCCATTCTTCATCTGTTCTTTTGTATGTTTGCTTTCAGAAGCCATGACTTCAAGCTCACCAATCCTTTCTTCTACTTCCTCAAATCTGCTATTATATGCCTCCAGCATATTTTTAATTTCATTTGTTGTACCTTTCATTCCCATAAGATCTGCTAGTTTTCTATGTATGCTTTCAAATTCTTCTTTGTGCTACCCCAGTGTCTTCTTTATATCCTTAGTCTCTTTAGCTCTCTCATTGACTTTATTAAGGACATCTGTTTGAACATCTATGATTAGTTGTCTCAACTCCATTATGTCATCTGTAGGCTTATCTTGTTCCTTTAACTGGGCCATATCATCCTCTTTCTTGGCATGGATTGTAATCTTTTTTTGGTGTTTTTGCATTTGGCTTACTAGATGTATTTATCCTGGGTGCAGTTTCTCCCTTCAGTTTAGGGCTTTCTTGTCTTTTCTCCTTTGCTTATTGTGTAATAGGAGTTGAAGATATAGGTGGTGCTGTAAGCTATGGAGGCTCAAGTTGCCCACGTTGCCCCAGGAATTGATGAAGCTTCTCCCACCTTTCTCCTCTGTGAGGGGTAGGGACAGATCTGCAGCCATGTGTTATAATTCAAGTTATGCAAGACAAGACTTTCTGTAATTGCCCGGAGAGACTTATGAAGCTTCACACCTCTTCCTCCCCTAACTTGGGTGGGGATGGAACTGTAGTTGTAGGCAGCAATCTATGCCATGTGGGTCCAAAATGACCACAGTTGCCCAAGTAAACCAATGTAGCACCAGACCCCCTTCTTCCGGGGTTGAGAATGGACCTTCTGGAGTGCCCAATAATCTAATCTATGTGGCCTGAATACGCCTGCAGTTGCCCTGAGAGGCTGAGGGAGTACTGTCCCTTTTGCCCTTTAGGGGATGGGAACAGAAGCACCGATGCCCAATAGTTCAGTCCCTGTAGGCCAAAAGTGCCCGCTGTTGCCCAGAGAGGCTGAGGAAACACCAGCCCTCTCCTATCCTATTGGGTGGTGAGGGTGGTTCTATGAGCTCCCAACAGTTCAGTTCCTTTAGACCGAGAATACCTGCCATTGCCAGGAGAGGCTGAGGAAACACCAGCCCCCTTATTAGGGTGTGGGGTTGGATCCACAGGCACCCAAGAGTTCAGTCCCTGTGGGCTGAAAGTACCCACCATTGGCCGGAGAGGCTATGGAGACACCAGACCCCTCCTATCTTTTTGGGAGTGGGGGTGGATCCATAGGCATCCAAAAGTCCAGTCCATGCAGACCAAAAGTGCCTCATATTGCCCGGAAGGGCTGTGGAGACACCAGCCCCCTCCTTTCCTATTGGGGGGTGAGAGTGGATCCACAAGTACCCAACAGTACAGGCTGTGTGGGCCAAAAGCACCTGCAGTTACCCAGAGAGACTGGGCAAACACAGTTCATCTCTTGTCCTATTAAGAATCGGGGTGGAACCACAGGTGCCCATCAGTCTGGTTTGTGCAGGCCAAAGGCGCCTGCAGTTGCACTGAGAGGCTAAGGGAACACCAGCCCCCTCCTATCCTATGGGGGAACAGAGGTGGAGATGGACTTGAAGGCACTGAAGAAACCAAATCATGTGGGCTGAAAACGCCTGCTGTTGCCAGGAGAGGCCAAGGATACCCATGTCCTCTTCTATCTACTGGAGTGCAGAGATACAGCTCCATGTGTCTGACTATTCAGTCTATGCTAGCCAAAAGCACCTGCAGTTGTCTGGTGCAGGTCCCGCCAACTTCCTCCCTGCCGGAGGTGGAGCTGGAGCCTAGGCTAGGGCTGCAGGCCAGTCTTTGTGGAAAGAAGCCAGTCCCTAACTTCATTAGATTTTTAGTCAACCCAGCTTTCCCTTATGCTGGGGGCAGAGTCAAAATGGTGGCCACCAGCCTCTTTCCAACTTGGACCGGTTCAAACACAAGCTGTTCCTAGGTTTATACTTTAGCCAGCCAAGTCCACTAATCAGTAGCTGAAGTCGGTGCCACACCATGTCTTCCTCCCCTGTTGATGGGAAATGAGAGTTTCCAACTCCAGCCATGGAATAGCTCCCAAGGCAGATTGCACTGCAGGCACTAAACTCCATGGCATGGAGCACTCTACTCACAAATCTTCTCTGCAGATGGGCAGTCTCCTCCTTCCATTCCTTCAAGGATGTTGCAGGATACTCTTCTGGTCTCCTGGGGCCCCCAGACAGGTGCTTTAGTTAGCTCTGGATGGTTACTAACTGCCCTGTAGCATGACCTAACTCCAGGAGCTCCTCTGCTGCCGTCTTTGCTTCCCCTCCCCTCCCGACAATTTTTTTTGGTTCCTAAATCATGCTATTTATCTGGTGTATAATCAATGGCATTTGGTATAATCACAGAATTGTGCATTCATCTTCAATCAATGTTAGAGCATTTTCATTACTCCAAAAAAAGGAAAAGAACAACAATAAACCACTGTATGTTACCACCAGTAATTACAAATCCTGTGATGTGCTTTCACCATTTTTATTCATTTCCAAACAACTTTTTACCAATTCTGCACAGATTAAACCTCAGCTTTCCATTCTCTAACTCCATTCTATTCTCTGGAGTCTTATATTCTAGCTCTTAACTCCATGAGTTTGCTCATATTTAGTTCATAATAGCAAAAATCATACAATATTTGTCCTTTTGTGTCTGACTTGCTTCACTCAACATAATGTCCTCCAGGTTCATCCATGTTGTCATAGGCTTCATGACTTCATTTCTTCTTACAGCTGAATAATATTCCATCATGTATATGTGCCACATTTTGTTTATCGATTTGTCAATTTATGGACACCTGGTTGTTTCCATCTTTTGGCAATTGCGAATAATGATGCTGTGAACATTGGTCTGCAGATAGACATCTGTTTGTGTACCTGCTGTCAGGTGTTCTGGGTATATACCTAGCAGTAGTATTGCTGGGTCACATGGCGGATCTATATCTAACTTCTTTAGGAACCACCAGACAGACTTCCACAGCAGCTCTATCATTTAAATTCCCACCAACACTAAATACGTATTCCTATCTCTCCACATCCTCTCCAACACTTATAATTTCTGTTTTTTAAAGTGGCCATTCTAGTAGGTGTGAAATATTTCATTGTAGCTTTGATTTGCATTTCCCTAATAGCCAGTGATGCTGAACATTTTTTCATGTGCTTTTTTTTTTTCACCATTTGTATTTCTTCTTTGGAAAATGTCTGTTCAGCTTTTTGCCCATTTTTTAGTCAGGTTATTTATCTTTTTATTGAATTGTAGAGTCTCTTTATATATCATGGATATTAGATCCTTGTTAAATGTGTGAGTCCCAAATATTTTCTCCCATCGAGTAGGCTTTTACTGTCTTCATAAAGTTCTTTGATGTGCAGAAGTGTTCAGTTTTGAGGAGTTTCCATTTATCTATTTTTTCTTTTGTTGCTTGTGCTTTGGGTGTAAGGTGTATCCCTACATTATCTTCTAGGAGTTTTATGGTCCTGACTTTTATGTTTAGGTCTTTGATGAATTTTGAGTTGATTCTTGTGTAGGGAGTGAGATAGGAGTCCTTGTTCATTCTTTTGGTTATGGATATCCAGTTGTCCTTGCACCATTTGCTGAAGAGACTATTCTGTCCCAGAAAAGTGGACTCGGCAGGCTTATCAAATCAGTTGACCATAGAGATGTGAGTCTATTTCTTCACTTTCAGTTTGATTCCATTGATCAATGTTTCTATAATATCTTTATGCCAATACCATACTGTTTTTGTTTGTTTGTTGTTAAAGATTTATTTTATTTATCTCTCTCTACCCCCTTGTTTGTACTTGCTGTGTCTTTTCGTCTTCTTTGTTTCTTTAGGAGGCATCGGGAACCGAACCCGATCCTCCGATGTGGGAGGATGGGGTCTAATTGCTCAAGCCACCTCTGTTCCCTGCTTTGTTGTGTCTCTTATGTTTTTCTTCTTGTATGTCTTCTTGTATTATCTTGTCATGTCAACTCGCCATGCCTGCCTGTCATGCCAGCTTGCTGTCCTGCTTTTCCTCTTTAGGAGGCACCGGGAACCTCTGTTCCCTGCTTTGCTGTGTCTCTCATTATGTTTTTCTTCTTGTGTCTCTTGTTGCATCATCTTGTTGTGTCAGCTTGCCGCTCCTGCCTGTTGCACCTGCACGCTGTCTTCTTTAGGAGGCACCAGGAACCAAACCACAGACCTCCCATGTGGTAGGCCCTTGAGTCACATCAGCTTCCCTACTGTGCTGTTTTGACCACTGTCACTTTGTAATACACTTCAGGGTCAAGAAGCATGAGACCTCCAACTTCGCTCTTCTTTTTAGGATGTTTTTGGCTATTTGGGGCCTCTTTTCCTTTTAAATAAATTTGGTAATTGGCTTTTCTATTTCTGTAAAGTAGGCTACTGGAATTTTGGGGGGATTGTGTTGAATATATAAATCAGTTTGGGTAGAATTGACATCTTCACGATATTTAGTTTTCCAATCTCTGAACACGGAAATTCCTTCCATTTGTCTAGATCTTCTTTATTTCTTTTAGCACTGTTTTGTATTTTTCTGAATATGGATCCTTTACATTCCCTGCTAAATTAATTCCTAGACACTTGAGATTTTTTGTTGCTATTGTAAATGGAATTTTTTTCTTGATTTCCTCCTCACCTTGCTCATTACTAGTGTATTAAAACACTACTGATTTTTGCATGTTGATCTTGTATCTTGTTATTTTGCTGAACTCATTTATTAGCTTTTTGTAGATAATATTTCAGGATTTTCTAAATATAGGATAATACCACCTGCAAATAGTGAGTCTTTTCCAATTTGGATGCCTTTTATTTCTTTTTCTTGCCGCATTGTTCTAGCTAGAACTTCTAGCACAGTGTTGAATAACAGTGGTGACAGTGGGCATCCTTGTTTTGTTCCCAATCTTAGAAGGAACACTTTCAATCTCTCCCCATTGAGTTCTGTTGACTGTGGGATTTTCATATATACCCTATTATGTTGAGGAAGCTTCCTGTCTTTCGAAGTGTTTTTATCAAGAAAGGATGCTAGGGGAAGCAGACTTGGCCCAATGGATAGGGCATCCGCCTACCACATGGGAGGTCCACAGTTCAAACCCCAGGCCTCCTTGACCCATGTGGAGCTGGCCCATGCGCAGTGCTGATGCATGCAAGGAGTGCCCTGCCACGCAGGGGTGTCCCCCGCATAGGAGAGCCCCATGTGCAAGGAGTGCGCCCCATAAGGAGAGCCGCCCAGCACGAAAGAAAGTGCAGCCTGCCCAAGAATGGCGCCGCATACATGGAGAGCTGACACAACAAGTTGACGCAACAAAAAGAAACACAGATTCCTGGTGCCGCTGATAAGGATAGAAGCGGTCACAGAAGAATACACAGCAAGTGGACACAGAGAGCAGACGACTGGGGGGGGCAGGAAGGGGAGAGAAATAAATAAATAAATAAATAAAATCTTTTAAAAAAAACAAGGGATGCTGGATTTTGTCAGATGCTTTTTCTGCATCAATCAAAATGATCATGTGGGGAAGTGGACTTGGCCCAGTGGTTAGGGCATCCGTCTATCACATGGGAGGTCTGCAGTTCAAACCCCAGGCCTCCTTGACCCGTGTGGAGCTGGCCCACGTGCAGTGCTGATACGTGCAAGGAGTGCCATGCTGCACGGGCATTCCCGTGTTGGGGAGCCCTACATGCAAGGAGTGCGCCCCATAAGGAGAGCTGCCCAGCACGAAAGAAAGTTCAGCCTGCCCAAGAATAGAGAGCTGACATAGCAAGATGACGCAACAAAAAGAAGCACAGATTCCCGTGCTGCTGACAACAGAAGCGGACAAAGAAGAACATGCAGCAAATAGACACAGAGAGCAGACAACTGGGGGGGGGGGCGGGGCGGGAAGGGGAGAGAAATAAATAAATAAAATCTTTTTTTTTAAACGATCATGTGGTTTTTTTTTCATTAAAAAATTATTGAAGTATGTCATTCATAGATGAACATACATAAATAATAAGCATATAGTAGAAGTTGCAAACTTACAAAACAACATGCATAACATCATACAGGGCTTCCATACATCACCCCACCACCAGTACCTTGCATTGTTATGAAACGTAACAAATTAGATCCTGTGTTTATTATGTCAATTGATTTTCCTATTTTGAACTACCCTTACATACCAGGAATAAAATCCACTTAATTGGGAAGTGGATGTGGCTCAAGTGATTGGGCTCCCGTCTACCATGTAGGAGGTCCAGAGTTCAATTCCTGGGGCCTCCTGATGAAGGCAAGCTGGCCCACGCAGCAAGCTGGCCTGTGCAGAGAGCTGGCCCACACATGCAGAGTGCTACCCACACAGCTAGCTGGCCCAAGCAGAGTGCTGGCCCATGTGGCAAGCTGGCCCAAGCGGAGAGCTGGTACGGCAAGATGACATAACAAAAAGAGACACAGAAGAGAATAAGAGATGCAGCAGACCAGGGAGCCGAGGTGGTGCAAGAGATTGAACACCTCTCTCCCACTCCAGAAGTCCCAAAATTGGTTCCCGGTGCCACCTAAAGAGAAGATAAACAGGCACGAAAGAATACACAGCAAATGGATGCAAAGAACAGACAACAAGGGGTGAAGGGGAGGGGAATAAATAAATCTCTTTTAAAAATCCACTTGATTGTTGTGTATAATTCTTTTAATATGCTGTTGGATTCAATTTGCAAGTATTTTGTTGATAATTTTTGCATCTATGTTCATTAGAGGGATTGGTCTGTGATTTTCTTCTCTTGTAGTATTTTTATCTGGCTTTGGTATTAGGGTGATGTTCACTTCCTAAAATGTCTTGAGTAATTTTACCTCCTTTTCAATTTTTTGGAAGAGTTTAAACAGGATTGCTATTAATTCTTCTCGAAATTTTGGTAGAATTTACCTGTGAAGCCATCTGGTCCTGGACTTTCCTTTTTGGAAGATTTTTGATGACTGATTCAGTCTCTTAATTATGATTGGTTTGTTGAGTTCCTATATTTCTTGGAGAGTCATTGTAGGTTGTTTATGCATTTCTAGGAATTTGTTCATTTCATCTAGGTTGTCTTGTTTGTTGCCATACAGTTTCCTATAGTATTCTTTTATGATCCTTTTTATTTCTGTGGGGTCAGTATAATGTTTCCCCTTTCATTCCTGATTTTATTTATTTGCATTTTCTCTTTTTTTTTCTTTGCTAGTCTAGCTAAGGTTTTGTAAATTTTATTGATCTTCTCAAAGAACCAGCTTTTGGTTTTGTTGATTTTCTGTATTGTTTTTTGGTTCTCAATTTCATTTATTTCTGTTCTAAACTTTCTTCTTTCTTTCTTTCTGTTTACTTTGAGATTGGTTTGCTGTTCTTTTTCTAGTCCCTCCAGGGTATTCAGTTAGGTATTTTGTTTTAGCTCTTTCTTCTTCTTTTTGGAGGTACCAGGGATTAAACCCATCTCCAAGTATTGTTGTAGAGATGTCTCTTTCTCCTTACACTTTTGTTAGAATTTGCCTCATATATTTTGGTGCACCCTGGTTAGGTATATAGATATATATGACTGGTACTCCAACCTGGTGGATTGTCCCTTTTATTAATATATAATGGCCTTCTGCATCTCATCAGTTTTTGGCTTTTTTGTTTATGCATTTAAAGTCTCTTTTGTCTGACACCAGTATAGCTACCCCTGCTCTCTTTTGGTTAATGTTGGTATGAAATATCTTTCCAGCCTTTCACTTTAAGTCTGTTTGCATCCTTGGACCTAAGGCAAGTCTCCTACAGATAGCATATCAATGGCTCCTGTTTTCTTATCCATTCTGTCAGCCTGTGTCTTTTGATTAGGGAGGATAATCCATTAACATTTGATATTCTTACTCTAATGACATTACTTCAACCATTTTATCCTTTGGCTTTCATACATTGTATCTTATTTTTGTCTGTCTTTTTACCCTTTGGGTTATGCTTTCTGATAGTCTTCACTTCTACACTCTCCTCTATGCCTCTCTCTCTTCTTTTCTGGCTACAGATCTCCCTTTAGTGTTTCCTGCAGAGCTGGATTCTTGTTTATGAACTCTCTTAGTTATTGTTTTTCTGTGAATTTTTAAACTTACCCTCATATTTGAAGGACAATTTTGCTGGATTAAGAATTTTTGGCTGGCAGTTTTTCTCTTTCAGTATCTTAATTATATCATAGCACTGTCTTCTCGCCTCCATGGTTTCTGAAGAGAAAGCTGCACAAAGTCTTACTAGACATCCCTTGTATGTGATGTTTTGCTTCTCCCTTGCTGCTTTAAAAATTTTCATTTTATCTTTGGCATTTGGTGCTCCAAATATTATGTGTCTTAGGGTAGATCTATTTGAATTTATTCTAATTGGAGTACACTATGTTTCCTGGACACATATATTCATGTCTGTCATGAGAGTTGGGAAATTTTAGGCCGTTATTTCCTCAAATACTCTTTCTGCCCCTTTTCCCTTTTGTTTTCTTTCTGGAACTCCCATTCCATGTATGTTGGTGCGCTTCATGCTATCATTCAACTCCCTAAACCCCTACTTATTTTTTTCCATTCTTTTCTCTCTCTCTCTTTATCTTTTCAATTTCAGCTGTTCTGTCATCACTGATTCTTTGTTCCATGATTTCAAATCTGCTGTTGTATTACTTTATTGTATTTTTAATCTCATTTATTGTGTCTTTCATTCCCATTGGCTCTATTTTTCTATCCAAGGTTTCAAATTTTTCATTGTGCATGCCTAGTGCCTTCTTAATGTCTTTTATTTCTTTAGCCAAATTGTCCTTCAATTCCATGATTTCATTTAGGAGATTTGTGTGAACATCATTGATTAGTTGTTTCAAGTCCTGTGTCTCATCTGGAGCTTTGATTTGTTCCTTTGCCTGAGTCATATCTTTTTCCTAGTATGGCTTGTAATTTTTTGCTGATATCTAGGCATCTGATTATGATGCTGAGTTTACTGTGATGTTTGATTTCTTTCTCTTGCCTGGGGATTGACTAAGTAGCTGTGTTCTTTGGTTCTTGGTTCAACTTGTTCTAGATATTTATTATACTTAGGATTGTCCCTGTTTAACTGCTCAAACCAGGGCTAAGGACTCAGTAATGGGGTATAGGCCAGTCTCCAAGGGCCTTGGAGAGGGGGGCAGTAAAGGCACCAGATTGTGTCTGCCAGCAGATGGCACTCTTTGGCACACCTCTCAGTTCAGACCCCAGATGCTTGGGGTTAATGTATTTATTGGAACCCTGCCAGGGCAGACAGTATAGAAGCAATGTCCTCAGGGTGGGCCAAGCCTCACAAACTTACTAAAAAATTGCTTTTCTCCCTTGATCAGCTACACCCTCCCTCCCTCTGAGTCCTCAGCATCCAGCCCAGGACAGTAGAGAGGGTGTTTGAGAAGTCAGTTTTTCTTTAGCTCCCTGCTTTCACAGCAAACAGTATCACAGCCTCACCCGGCCTGGAAGTGTGTACCCCTCTAATGCAGCAGACCAAGTTCGCTGACAAAAATCAGAATTTGCCATAGGCTGTGTCCCTCCCTTTCTCCTTTCTTGGGAGAAGAGAGCCCTTGCAACCCCCTCAGTCTTTAACCACCTGCCAGGGTCCAGAGGACCCAGTGCTGTTTGCTCTGAAGGTAGGGGGATGGGTGTCAGCAGATTTACTCATAGGATTTTTCCAACCAGTGGTGACTCCTTTCCTTCACCCTTCTCTCTTCTGGGTGATGTCTAGCCTTCTGCTGGTGGTCTAAGCCTAGAACAGTTTTCCAGACAGTTTCTGCCTGTCCTCTAGCTGTTTTTCTGGGAGAGAAGTGAGCCCTCTGCCTCTCTAATCCTCCATCTTCCCAGAAGTCTCTTATAACAGCTTTTGACAAAGTCTCTTTCGTCTGATGTTAGTATTGCTAGCTCATTTTTGGTCACTGTTTGCATGGATATGTTTCTGTCCTTTCACTTTCAACCTATTGGTGTCATTGGGTATAAGGTGAGTTTTTTGTAATCAACATATGGTTGGATCATGCCTTTATATCCATTCTGCCAATTTGTGCCTTTCAATTGGGGAGTTTAATCCCTTTACTTTCAGTGTTACTACTATACTATAAAGGCAGTACTCTTTTCTGTATAGTGATCTTTGGTGGTGTATCTGACTGATCCCTTTCTAAGCATTTTTGTTTCTGTGTATTTTTTAAATACTTTTGTGTGTGTGTGCTTACCCTTGGGTTTGTACAACCTACATCTATAAGCTAATAATTTGAAAAGATTCCTACTTAGCTTCACTAGCATACACATCCTCTGCACTCATATCCATCTTTCCCTTCTTTATATTGTCTTTGTCCCACATTACCTCTTTATATTTTGCGTGTCTATTATCAGGAAATATGCCTTTGTCTAGTTCAATTATATTCTGACTTTCTTAGGAATTAAAGAGTAGAGTTGCATATTGAGGGTACAGTACCATTGGGTTTTGCATTTACCCTTTTAGTTACCTTACCGAAGAACTTCTTTTCTTCACACTACTCCAGGCCATTTTCTCCTGTCTTTTCTTGTCAACCTGCAAAACTCCCTTTAGTATTTCTTGTAGTGCTGGTCTTTTGTTGACAAACTCTTACAGTTTCTGTTTACCTGTGAATATTTTAAAGTCTTCCTCATTTTTGAAGGGCAGTTATACCACATAAAGAATTTTTAGCTGTCATTTTTTTCTCTTTCATTAAATTAAATATATCATACATTTATGATACTTTTAATATTTAGCCTTCTCACCTTCATGGTTTCTGATGAGAAATTGGCATTTTGTCTTATTGCAGATCCCTTGTATGTGACAATCGCTTGTCTCTTGCTGCTTTCAGTATTCTCTCTTTATCTTTGTCATTTGACATTTTAATTAGTATGTGTCTCAGATTCAGTCTATTAGAGTTTATTCCATTTGGATTATGTTGTGCTTCTTGGGCATGTATATTTATGTCTTTTATCATAAGGTTGGGAAATTTTCAGCCATTATTTCCTCAAATATTCTTTCTACCCCTTTTCCCTTCTCTTCTCTTTCTTTCATATCCATGACATGTATGTTTGTATACTTCATCCTGTCACTCAAATTCCTAAGACACTGCCCAATTTTTTCTATTATTTTCTCTATTTGTGCTTCTGATTGTATCAGCTCGATTGTCGCATCTTCTTGCTCACTATTTCTTTCTTCTGCCTGTTCAAATCACCTATAGTATGCCTCTAGTGTTTTTGTTGGTTTTTTTTTAGGAAGTACTGGGGATTGAACCTGGCACCTCGTACATGTGAAACAGTGGCTCACCACTGAGATACACCCACTCCCATGCCTCTAGTGTATTTTTTAAAAAGATTTATTTATTTATTTATTTCCACCTCCCCCCTTGTAATTTGCGTTCACTGTTTACTCTCTCTGTCCATTAGCTGTATGCTCTCTGTTTGCTTGGCTTTTCTTCTTGTCTTCTCTTTAGGAGGCACCGGGGACCAAACCTGGGACTTCTGATGTGGGAGAGAGGCACTCAGTCACTTGAGCCACCTCAGCTACCTGGTTTGTTGTGTCTCTCATTGTCTCTCTTTTTTGTCTCTTTTGTTGCATCAGCTTACCATGTGGGCCAGCTCACCTTCACCAGGAGGCCCTGGTAAACGAACCCGGGGCCTCCCATATTGTAGACAGGAGCCCAATCACTTGAGCCACACCCACTTCCCCTTTTAGTGTATTTTTAATCTCCATTATTGTGCCTTTCATTCCCATAATTTCTGTTGTTTCTTTTTAAACCTTCAAGTTCTTATTTATGTTCACACATTGTCTTCTTAATGTCCTATATCTCTTTATGCATCTTTTTCTTCATCTCCTTGAATCGATTTAGGAGATTTGTTTGAACTTCTTTGAGTTGTTCCAAATGTCATGTCTTCTTTTAAGTTTCAATTGTTTCCCCTTGATTGAGCCATATCTTTCTGTTTCTTAGTATGGCTTGTAATTTTTCACTGATATCTCAGCACCTGATTATTTTGATGTTTTTGCTCTGAAGACCAGTTTCTCCCTTTTGTCTGGGGTTTTATTTTTAATTGGCTTTGTGTTAAGGCTCTTCTATGATCCTTGGTCCAACTTATTCTGGATCTCTAGAGTAGCCCATGTTTGTACAGATTTTCTCAGCTCTTCATCTGTTCCTTATGTGAATATGCAGTACAATCTTTTAAGATTGCAATTTTTATGCAATTGCATCACCTTCAGTACAAAGTTTCCATTCTTCGATTCCTTCCTTAGAAATCTTAATCTGTTCTGTTTGTTTTTGTGCAGAATTTTCTTCTCAGCTCCTACAATTTGCTTTAATTCTCTCCCTCACTTAGCTCTTTTTTCCTCTCACTTTTCCATTCTGGGACCCATCCTGTATTACAGAGCTCGGTTCCCCCCACCCATTTTTCTCCTGTGATTCTTTTCTACTTCCAGTTTCTTCCCCATTAGGGTATACTGCCCCAGGGACCCAGGTGGAGTCACTCCAGAAAGATGGGTCAATCCAGAAAGGATTGGTGTTCATACCTCTTGCCAACAGTTCTGCAGTGGTTTCTTTCCTTTTTTTCCTCCTGGGGGCCCTTTTTTTTAAAAAAAAAAGATACACACACACATATATATATATATATTTAAAGATACTTAGATTACACAAAATGTCACACACAAAAATCTAAGGGATTCCCATATGCCCCACTCCCCACACCTACCACCCTTCCCCACATTAACAACTTCTTTCATTAGTGTGGTGCATTCATTGCAATTGATGAACATATTTGGAGCATTGCCACACAGCATGGATTATAGTTAACATTGTAGTTTACACTCTCTCCCACTCAATTCTGTAGGTTATCGCAGGATGTATAATGGCCTGTATCTGTCATTGCAATGTCATTCAGGACAATTCCAAGTCCTGAAAATGCCCCCAAATTACACCTATTTTTCCCTCTCTCTGCCTTCAGCACCTCCAGTGGCCACTGTCTCCACATCAATGATATAATTTCTTCCATTGCTAGAATCACAATAAGTATAGTAGAATGCCAGTAAATCTACTCTAGTCCATATTTTATTCCCCAATCCTGAGGATTCTGGGATGGTGATGTCCACTCCTCCTCTAATTGAGAGGGGCTTGGATCCCATGTGGCTGATGGATGGGGTTCTCTTGCTTGCAGTTGTAGACTCTCTCAGTTCCTTGGTATGGTGGTTGTCTATCCTCACCTCCTTGTTAGTTTTCCTGGGTGAGTCCAATGTACTGGAGAGTAGGTGTTACAACTCCACTGAGGCTCAGGGCCCAACTGGCACATGGCCCTTTTATTAGAGGCACTCCTCAGTGGCTTGTATTCTAGCCTGGTCTGCGCAGACTTGGGTCCCTGTGCCTAGATATACATGAGATTCTAACTTGCTGCTATGAGGGGCTCTCAGGTCTGCATCCATGGCAGGATGGACCCAGGCCATGCTGCCTCTGTGCAACTCCCAAGCTGCACAGGACCAGGTGAAGGGGAGAGGTCCAGACTGGTAGGTCTGGGAGGGAATTTTCCTATTGGATCTTGAAGGTTATTTTTCTTTTTCTTTGATTCAATGTTTATGGAGTCCTTCTCCAGTATCTATCATCTTCCAGAGTGCTATGTAAGTGAGATTTATCCTTTTATTTGTTGATTCTTCAGGGAGACTTTTCCAGGGGATGTCTTATATCTCCATGTTAATGACATCACCCTAAGCATCTCTACTTTTTTGTGTATGTTGCATTGATTTTGTCTTCCCTAATTTATAGGAACACCTCATATATAAAAGCTTTATACCAATTGTTTTTCCTATATATTGTAAGTAATTTTCTCATGTTTTAAACTTTTGGATTTCATATTGTGCTTTTGAAAGCCTTTTGGTACCTGAAGATTTCCCTGTGTTCTCCTGTTTATTTCTGGTGCTTTTATGATTTCATTTTCTATAAACCTTTAATCAATCTGGACTGTATAATTAGCTCTAATTAGTTATGTTTTTAAATAGATAACCATGTTTCCCAATACAAGTTTTACTTAATCTATCCTTTTCCCAGTACTCCTGTCCAGGAAATATTTGTTAAAGAAACAAATGATTTTAAGTTGCTCTTCTCCTTTGTTGAGGAAATTACGCTGAAATTTTCATATTAGAAAAGTAAGAGTTTAGTAGAATGGGATTAAGTATCCAGTCCTAAATCTCAGCTTTGCTTTTGACAAAGAACACAAGCAAAACTCTTAACCTTGCAGAGCTCCTATTTCCTCATCCATAAAAGGATGATCTTGTCTTCCTCATGAAGTGGTTCTGAGAGTTAAAGACAGTCGTAAGTAGGCATGGTATCATGCTCTGGAAAAGTACTTGGTGAATGGTGGCCACTATTATTTTTGTTGTTTGTGTTATGCATAGAGTTACTAGGTAATGCAATGTGACTGATAGGGGATCTGCAGCCATAGATGTACCATGCTATTCATAGACATGTTCCTGAAAAACAATATAGATTTAATTTATGTGAATTTAATATAAGTTATCCCAAATGCATTAGGGGTATACTCAAGGTTAAACAAAACCCCAATATAAATTTTTCAATTAATCAAAGTCTCAAATTATAAATCAAACAATCACTCCTATTGTACTTTCTCTGACCTTAATGTGAGATAGGTAGGTCATCATTACAAATCAAGAGGCAGTATTGGGATATGTTGAAGTATATTCAACCTCTGTGAAGCAAGTAGAATATGAGGATGTTGCAAAAAGTCATGTGATAACAAAGGCATAAGTATGAGAAAATATTGTAATTGTTCATCTGCATAGATTGTGGGGAAGCAGAAAATACTTTGGATCCATGTGGGAGCAGGAGAAACATCATAATATTTTCTTTCCTTCTAATGTGATACTACTAATAATGGCCATGGCTGATCCTTTTCTCAAATTGATTTCTGCTAGTGATAATGGAAACATTTTTTGTTTTGCGAAATAATTCACTTTTTTCATACTTTGATGACTGACTTGGAATTACAGGGGTGTTTGTTTTTGTTTTTCCTAATAGGTAGAGAAATGAGCATATAATGCCCTTCCGTTAGCAAACTTTATTATATTAAATTGTAAATAATACAAGTATTTCTAAGTGAACGAAACTTTTGAAGACTTTTTGGATGTATCATGAGTTGCGTGATTTACTGTAGAAAAACAAAGTTATTAAAACAGAGACTTTCAAATATATTAATTGTCAAGGAACCTAATAACCCATCAAAATTCTCAGTCTATTTCTTAATGTGGTTTCTGACTCCATCTATACTATACAGCTATGCAAAAAGAATTAGAAGTGTAGTAGTTAGAATTATACAGATAAGAGAGAAATTTGTTCCTTGTTACTGATGGTTGGTGGAGCTTAGAATATGTGATACTGGGAATGAAAAACTGTCTTTTAACAAGTGTGGTCATCATGAGCTCTGCCTTGGAGTTTTGTATTTCCTTCCTTTAGAAATGGTAACTCTAGCAACTCCTGATTGTAATGGGTTTGGTTTCTCTTTGGAATACATTAATAAATAGTTAACTTATATTCCATTTTCTGAACTTCACCCAATGTATTATACACTTCTCACGGGCATGAATTAAGTTGGTGTCACAAAATAGCATGGGATACGTTGAAGAAGTATGTTTGAATATTTATGAAGAGATGTTTGTGTATGTGTGTTCCCACAGCTAAATGCTTTGGATTCTTAATCCTATACATTTAAAACATTTGTTTTTTAAATGGTAAAATGAGCTTTTAAAATATGCTTTAAAGTATATTAATCCATACTAACACTTTTTCATACAGAATTATTATACTGTGCACAGAAAAGACATCATAACTCACAAGTCATTTGAAGTTGAGGGAGTCCATCAAAATACAAGAGGCTTTAGAAGACCTTTTAAGGTATTGAGTGATATTTTCCATTTAATTCTGGCTTTGGGTTTTACTTTGGACATAATGTTGTAAGTATTAGTAAATTAAAAGCTATTTTGTAATAGTCCTTCAAATAGTAGCTATAAACTGGTATCTCTGAGCAATTGTAGTTAACTATAATCAGTTTAATGATGACTCCTTTCTTTGGGACCTAATTTTTAATTATTTTTTTTTACCAGTGGAACCCTTTTTCAAATACTACATGGAGGTACAAATACATAAAGCAGGTATAGGTAACTCTAGGTGGGAAGGCAGGCAAGGTTCTAGAGCCTCCCTTTAACTTAGCCCTTTACCCCATATATATAAGCTACAAAAATGTAGAGCTTTCTCCAGGAAACACCATAGATTGAAAAATCCTGCCAATAGACATGCATCCCTCAGAAAGATTCTGTTCAGTCAGCTTTGTCAAAGCTTATTTGATTGCATTGTAATTATTTGTACTGCTCTGTCCAATATAAGTAAATAGTTTTTAATCAACATATTTAATTTATCCAGAACACCTCATCCCCCAAACATGAAATATAAGACTTACAATTCCAAGTATTGTATTTCTTCTCCTTGCCTTCAAAAGTTGAGGTGCTTTTTAAAATTCATTTTGAGTGAATTACTCGCTAATGATAGATACTTTATTGATATTTTTCGCTCAACCTTGTCTCTTCCCCCTCTTCCCTTCCAAAGAAAAGAAAATAATTTGAGTTCTTTTGTAAAGGCTGGATAGAGTAGTTTGTGCATGAGCAGAGCAAAGACAGACTAAGCTATCCCAGAACCATAGACTATGAGGTTAGTTGAATGATCATCCAATACCTGGCTTCTCAATAGTCAAAATTTCTGGATTTTGAAAGTTTGTTTGTTTTTTCCAAAGCACAATTTGTAGGCCTTGCAGAGATAATATTTTTTAACCAGTGGTTTATATACCTAAAAACATTAGGTTTTCAAACATAGCTATGGCCATATTCTATATAAACATGTGCTACACCATTTTTTAGACTCTTGAATAATTAGACATAAAATCAAATGAAAATTTATGTCTGCATAACTTAGAGACAAAGTAGATGGGATTTCAGATCTAAGTGGGTCCTACCTACATGTGTCTATTTTCATTGGTCAGATATAATTAATGGTAGTATTTTTTTAAAGATTGTCATAAGATTTAGTTCCTGTTACCCTTCCCCCTCCTTGAGGAAAGGTTCCTTACCATAAATTGTTAGAAAAATTTTTTTCAAAATATATGCAATAATCTTTCCTCCTGACTAACCATTTACATGTGTGTGATGTTATTTGATTGTTTTAAGTTTCACAATTCTTTGTAGTAAAAATAGTGGGAAGAAATCCTAAGAAGGGGAAATATTTCATGAAAATTTACTTTTTATATGAATTGGACTAGTTCAAAGCCAGATAGTAATCACCTTGTTAGATATGCAAAAATGTGGAAAATTGTAGGGGGCGGCGATATGGGAACTCTGTACTTTCTGCATGATTTTTCTCTAAACCTACAATTGCTCTAATAAAAAATAAAAGGCAGTATAAATCTCAAGGTGAACTCTGAAGTGTCAAGTTTGTGCAGGTAGTCTTTACACAATTGTGATGTCTCGTTATAATTCTGTTTTACTTGATATTTTTGTAGTCTTAAGAAAATAATTGGAAAACAGGCCTGGCATAAATACTTTTTAATAAACTTATATGCTTCATTATGCAAGACATATCCATTTCTAAAATAATTGTGAAAAGAGGAATCTACTTAATTTTTATAATTACTCCAGTCTGCTATACCATTTGTTCATTTGTTTTTCTAACAATGCCCCTGATCTATATCTTATTATAAGTACTCAGAAGATGGAACCTAAATGAAATAAGCCAAAATCTAAATTTCTAAAAGACTAAAACCCATTCCTTTGACCAAATCTTTGAAAATTTTTGTAGAACCAAAATGTTGTGTGTGCTCTATTTAAATGTCTAAACATTAAGCAGGCCATAATTTAAAAACCATAATTTAGTATAACACATACTATGCCTTTCACCAAACGAGTAGCTTAGGGTCTTAATGCTATGTCTTGCAGTTATTTCTCCTTTCCACAACTTTGCAGCTGGCTTCTTTTTTAAAAAGAAGAGCAGCTCCAGCAAAAGCAACTCACCTGACTTGCCTTAGTTGCTGGGTTAATCTGAATTTTATTATAAGAAGGAAAACAAGTAGTTTGAAAACAAGCCTTTTTTTAATGCAGTGATTGTAGTATTTGTGAACAATTTTATTGACTTTCCTAGATGCTGTTTAAAAGTGTTTCATCTTATGATAGAGTTTATTTAGGAATTATTGTTTAGTGCTTCATGTTGAGGGAATCTTACCTCTCTGACATCAGTTTAAGTGTACGCAGGTTTATTCAAGCCTTAACTTTTTTTTGTAATTTTAGCTTCTATTTTAAGGCTTAATAGCTTATAAGAAGTAAACTCCTCCCCCAAGGCATTCTAAAAGGGACCACTATTAACTTCATCCCATTTGATTGGACCCTGGTCATCTAGTATACTGTTGGGATGTGACCCATGGGTGTTTTTTATTTGAAGTAATGAAAGAATTAGATTAAAAGACAAAACCGTCTCCCATGAAACTTTGTGACCAAACATTTACATATAACTAGTTATATTTTCCTTTTTACTGTGAACATTTGCTTGAGAGAATTGAGAACACAAATTAGAAGATAATGAATTTTGCCCCTGATAAATACCAATCTTCTGAAGAGAATTCTGATTTCTAAAAAGAACACATTTGGGAATAGATTTAGTATGCTGTGTCCCCTGTTTTGAAGGTGTAGAGTTTACAGCTTTTATTCTCATCCTTGTCCCCTGCCCAATAAATGAATACTGGTCGTGTATTAACTAAAGAGAGATTGAAAAAAAGATTTCTTGCTTGTGTCATTAAAACTCAATGCTGTTTTATGCTCTTCAAGCTTGGAGAACCTTTTTCTTGGGTATCTTTAGATGTCCTTGATGGAGAGTCCTGTTGGCAAAATCAGAAAGCCTATCGTGTACTGAGACCTGGTTCTCCACTAAATTGTCCGCCCCTGGGGGGAAAGGGATGGGTATGTTTAGTCTCTGTACCTTGTACATGGCATTAGATGTGAATTTAGTTAAGTAAGTTCAAAGCAATTTTACAGGTAGATATGCCTGAGAGAGCATGTTGGGTCACCAAAGTCTTTCCTTCTCTACTGTACTTGCTTCTGACTTCTTGGGACTTGATGTCCCAATATTCAATTTATACTGAACTTTTTCCTTGTTAGAAGTTTAAGTTTTAACTAGGGTTTTTCTTCATACAGTTTCGCATTTATTTTGTATAGGAGAATTTAATTGAGTGTTTTTTGGGAGGAATCCCATTCATAGTCAAGAGCTTAATGCAGTCTGTCCCAGTGAGTTAGCAAGTAGCCAAGGTTTTAAGACTGAATAGGGCAGGCTTAGAGTCCAAATATGAACCTTTGGGTCACTTCTTCCTTCTATTTTGTATTATTCCAGGAGGATGCTTGGAAATGCAGGTGGAATGGAGTGTGTGATATGGGCAGACAGGGAGGGAGGAGGTTTGGAGAATGTTGGAGAAGTTTGGCTCATGACTGCAAAATTAAAGAATCTTCCTTCTCTCAACCCAGCAGTCAGTTAACAATGGACCACTCCTCTTATTAACCACATGAGAAACCACAAATATTCATTGTCCTCTGATATGTATTGCAATACTGGACAGACTACAGGCTAGGAAATAGCCTAATTTAAGTATAGCTCCTATCTTGAAAATATTTGCTGTAATGGGATTTTTATGGTAAAGAAAGATTCATTTGAAGGTACTGGCAGGAGTAAAATTGAGTGTTTGATTCTTGAATAGATGTTGATACTTCCTGTCTTTTTCCTCTGACTTTGGGATTTGATATATTTCACTGTGAATGAGAGGAATAATTTTAGCTCATTAAAGGTTTCGAAGGTTGTATTTTTCTTAGCATGATAAATATTAAAAATTAACTAACTTAATTTTTTTTAACTTCCCAGTTTTAAAAATTGGGTTTAAGAAAATTATTGGCATATAGCATAAGCTAGGAAGCCACTTTAAGGGTAACTTTATTATCATCATAATCCCTTCCCTTTTTTTTTCTTTTTTTCATTTTTATTTTTCTTAAATTGTCTTTTTTTAAAAAGATACATAGATCACAAAAAATGTTACATTAAGAAATATAAGAGGTTCCCACATATCCCACCCCCCACCCCCCCACTCCTCCCACATCAACAACCTCTTTCATCATTGTGGCACATTCATTGCATTTGCTGAATACATTTTGGAGCACTGCTGCACCGCCTGGATTATAGTTTACATTGTAGTTTACACTCTCCCCTAGTCCATTCAGTGGGTTATGGCAGGATATATAATGTCCAGCATCTGTCTCTGCAATATCATGGAGGAATAAAATATGGATTAGAGTGAACCTCTTCCCTTTTAATATCTAAAGTACCTGGAATCAAAGCAGCTCTAAGTATCAGATATTTTTCCATCTGTTGTACTAGTAAAGTAGACTTGGAAGCTGTAGTTTTAACATATAATTATTTTTTCCTTTACAGAACAACTTTACCGGTGGCAGATTGCAGCCCCATTATAAATCAGGCCTAGTACAGAAGAGCTTACACATTCAGGCTAAATATCAGCGTTTACGTTTCGCTGGTCCAAGGGGATTTATCACTAATAAATTCAGAGAAAGATTACTGAGGAAAAAAAAGGTTAGTTGGATTACAATCATTTAAAAATGTTGCAATTTCTGAACTCCTAAAATATCTATGTTAATTAAGATAAATTGCATTTTTCATTTGATTTTTATTTAAACAACCTAGCTTTCAAAAAATGTTCTTATATCACATGAAAGTTGAATAAAAATTTCAAGGGATAATGATAATGATAATAGAGTTGTGAAACTGTTTAACCTTAAAATCCTTTTAGCTGTTATACCTCAAATGTTTTGAATATGCCAACTGTTTGAACTTTTTACTTTAGAATTTCTGATGTGTGATTAATCTTTAAAATGACAATTCAGGTAGACTTAATATTTTAGCCTTATACTATATGAATTTTCTAGTTACCAAAAAATATTGAACTGACCATATTAAAAGGGTAAATAATTGGGTAACTCAGTGTTAGTGGGTTTCTTTACTTGATAATTTTAATTGTGTGCTATTTTAGTTGTGAATTGATTTTATTATTTAAGTTAGCCATGTCAGTATTTCAGATTGCAACACAAATAGTATATAAATTTTTTTTAAATTCTACTCAATTTATTCATTTTTTAAAAAAACATTACATTCAAAAAATATGAGGTCCCCATTCACCCCCACCGCCCTCACCCCACCACTCCCCCCACAGCAACACTCTCCCCCATCATCATGACACATCCACTGCATCTGGTGAGTACATCTCTGGGCATCGCTGCACCCTATGGCCTATGGTAGAATATAAAATTAACATCTATATAATATTTTAAATGAGAATCATAGCATTACATCAGTTAAGTGAAGCATGTTTGTCAGATTTTATACTCATT
The DNA here is from genome assembly GCF_030445035.2 of Dasypus novemcinctus. NCBI lineage: Eukaryota > Metazoa > Chordata > Mammalia > Cingulata > Dasypodidae > Dasypus > Dasypus novemcinctus. The sequence goes on along the minus strand of NC_080704.1, from coordinate 22,511,924 downwards.
TTTATTAATTTTGAGCTAATTATTTTCTTCTGCAAAATGTATATATGTCTAGTGTGGCTATTAAATAGCCCAAATGGGGTTTTGTCAATTTTATAATCATAAATGTTTCCTTCAATATTCATGCTTATAAAATCTTTACACTGAACTTTCTTAGTGATTTTAGTAAAACTTAACATTTTTTGAAAGATGGACTGGTAGAATGAAGCTAACTGATCATTTTTTTATTTTTTAAGTGTTAGAGTTAAATAGATATTTCAGTTGATATTTTTAAGGAATTATTTTAGTTAAACTTTCCCTTTTAAAGTTGTTAGTAGATAATAGATATTTTATTTGAAAATAAATGTATACAATTTTATTTTGTATAATGAATTTTTTAAATAGGATACAATGAATTCTTGCTCTAGGTAAAGGAATGACATTGACAAAAATATGTATGGGTATGTTTGGGACATTTTGTTAAGGGAATAAGAATTTTCTATCAGCACTGTTTTTGTTTGGAATTAAACATTTCCATACTAATATGAATACCAAGAAATAAATCAACTTTTAAATTTCTTTCAGTTTTAATAATGTAAGATCCTAGTAAAAGGTAAGGATATATGTATTAATAAGTGTTTATTTTTTAATGTCTCTGGAAAACATGCCATTCTATCATTGTTGCTCTTTTATTAGTTGCATGATCTAATGTCCAGTTTGTGGTTGGCAATTTAATATTTTGGATATTATCACAGTATAGAATCCACATTCATTACCCTTAAATCATAGTCTTAACTGTTCTTGTGATTTCTTTTTCCTGTATTTATTGAAGCCTTACTGAGTGCATCTTTTTACGTTGTAGGTAATCATCCAAAAGCAGGAAAGGAATTTTCCCCCCTCTGATAGTTTTCTCTGCTGCTATTAGTAGATCTAGAAGAGTCCATATAGTTTTAGAATTAAAGATAATGAAAAAAATAAAATAATGGTTATCAAATAATAAAGTATTTGCTAGTCTGAGGTTGTACATTTGTGGAGTTGGGCTCTGTACTTGAAAGACTAAGGCTTAAGAGTCTCTCCCTTTTATGCCAGGGATACTCCCGATGAAATCCAGCCAAGTAGCAAAATGCTGTTTTCATCAATTTACTAACACCGGCGTTATCTAGTACCATATGTTTTCTTTGTCCTACTTACTTGTCATTTGATATCTGCTTTGATGTGTTTTATTGTTACTTTGCATCTTTGGGGTTTCACATACCTTTGTAGGGATCATTGGTACATGTAGTACTGTATAAATTAAAATATTTTGAAAATTGTAGTGCGAACAAAACTCTAGCTCAAATGTTCTAATTGACTCTTCTTTTGAAGTATGTATTTCTCTTGTTTTCTCTCAATAGGAATTTACAAACAGTGCCACAGAAATCTAATCTGGAATTGTTACAGATGGAAACGAACACTACAGGAGGATATTTTGGAGCATCCCTTTTAATCAGGAGTTAGAATTGGCACTGAGGCACTAATACTGTAACTTTCTTGACAAAAATAACTTTATTTTTTAGTAGTGGAATGCTGCAACTTTTTTACACTTATCAATTGCTTTTAAATTACAATATCAATTTAAAAGTTTTATTAAATACAGGATTGGGTTTTTTTTGCAAAAAATCTCAAAAGAATCTCTTGAAGGGCATTATTTGTTGATGCATTTTTTCTCTGAGCATGATTTCATAGAGAGAACTTACTGAGTTATGTCCAGACGTTTATATGTTGAAAGATTTGCTTATGTAATAAAAACAAAAACAAAAGGATCTGAATTGCATAGTGTCTGTACATGAAAGAACTTTAAACAGCGGCCTTATGGTTAGCAGATTTTATACTGGATTTTTCTGTTTCTGAAGACATTTTGGCTTATAACTTGAAGTTTTCTTAAGTTTCTTGTGATCAAGATCTATATAAATCATGCATTTCATATTACAATATATGAAGGCTAGAGAAAAGGTGCTTCAAATTTTCCATGAGGTAATTGTGAGTGCACTGAATTTTTAGTAAAGGTTCATTCAGTTTTTTCCACAACTGTTTGCTCTTTTCAAATTTCAAATTGCTATTGTGGAAAAAAATAAAGATTTTGTAATTTATATTCCATCTTATTTTTCCCTCAGGGTAAGCTTGTTGCATATCATATTTTTTAAAGCTTTTTAAAAACCTGACAGACAAAAATCTCATATTTGAAAATTGTAATTTCCAACTACAGCACTACCCATTTTGCAAGCACATCTTATATAGTGTTTATTTTCAGTTCAGTTGATATCTATTGAGTACCTACTATGTGTAAGGTAATATGGGATTTTAAAATAAATTTTAGGTCCTAATACCTTAATTCTTTAGATTTTAGTTGTTCTGCTTAGCAGTACATATACATTCCCAATTAAATTTTTGTGAAATGTTTATTTGTGACAAAATAAAATATTGTTGCTGTTTCTGCTTGAAGAAGTACTTGCCCATTTGTGAGAACATTATTTTAATTTTGTATGAGACTTACAGCCTTGTTTAAAACCCTGTTCTATACTTAATAACAGAGCCTTCTAAATCGAAATATGAAGAGAGGTAAGAACTTGGTTTTTCACGACTGATTATAAAAACTCTTACTATAGACATTCCACAGACACATACACACATATATGTATATTTCATTGGGACAGCCATTTCCTTAAATGAGTCAGTAATAGGAGGTGAGAGCACTTGACTTTGCTAACTGGGTAATAAATTTGGGTATATTGCCTGTCTTATGCTGTGAATCATCTCTATAGTCAGGTTTTCCAGACACATTTGACATTTCACTGATAGTAAGAAAGAAGTGCATGTTCTTTGTAGTATGACAGCATATATTTTATTAGTTACTTATAAAATCTGTCTTAAATTTTTAAATAATTTTATTTATTCCCATATTCTGGGGGACCATTACTAGCCTTGAATATTTTGCCATTTGGTTAACAAGTATTTATTGCACACATATTGTGCTGAGATTACAGCAGAGAACAAGACACATGGCCCTGGCTTTATGGAATGAACAGTCTAATAGGGAAAATAGATGGTAAACATAGAAATGTAACTTGGTGTACAGCATTCATTCTATTGTTCTGTTTTTCCTTATCATAGCATGTAAGGGTAATGTGGTTGATTCAGTATTAATCATTCCACAGCTGGTTTCCTCTTTAGGCATATTTGGATAGATTTTTGGCACTGTCCCAAAACAAAGAGCACGTTATTTTCAAAAATACCTATACAGCATGGATGTACTGAGAAAACATTGAATGTATATGCGCTAAAGCCTGAAATTAAAGACTTGCTTTATATTTTAGAATGGGAAATAAGGACAGGGACCATGAGTGTCTTCTTCACCATAGTATCCCTGGCATCCAGCATCATACTTGACACATAGTAGGAACTCATTAAATATTAGTTGAATGAATAAATGAATGAATAGTAGTAAAGAGAATATGTTTATTAGGAACCAAATATCTAATTTTCATATGGAGGTTGAACAAAAGGTTAACCATAACATTTTTATTGACTGGAAAGAACTTGAATTCTCTATTGCATAGACTTCAGGAGAGTTGTTTTTGGTAAGTCTCATATATCATTGCTGCCACCCCTGTGTGCCAGGCCCTACATTGACACTGGAAAGACAAAAGATAATAAGACAGTCCCTGCCTTGAGGGACATCAGAAACTATTCGGGAAGAGAGTCACAAAAACAGATAATTGCAATATAGAGTGTTAAGTCCTAAAACGGACATATATACAAAAGGTTGAGAGAAAAAATGGCATTCCTGGTTGAGCATCCTCTGGTCACATTTCTTTCCTGGTGGTTTCACAAACCTCAGAAAGCACTATTCTGTCTGTGGTTTTTACTGGTTTAAAAATTTGATGATTTGGGGAAACTGAGTGGGTAAAGTGTACATTAGATATCTCTCTGTATTATTATAACTGCATGTGAACCTATAGTTATCTCAATAAAATTTTCAAGTAAAAAATTACCCATTATCTCTTCACAGAGAAAGCTATTTAAATATTTTGGAGAATACATTTTCTTTTTTTAAGCTATTATATTTTCATTTTGTGACCAACTTTTTCCAGTTAATTAATAACAATTTATGTAGCTGCCTCGTATGTACCACATTTTACCCAATAAATCCCTTTTTGAATAGTTAAAAAAAAATTCTTCCAGGCAGAAGCAGGAAAAGTAAAGCTGGATTAGAAACTCCTTCCTACTCTATTACCTAGCAAAGTCAATAACCATCAGCCACAAATTCACCATCAGCAACCAAACAAGGAAGTTGGGAGAAAATTCTAATGCAACGAGGTATGGTGTGACTTTGAGCCATCCCCCACCCCTCATAAGTAAAGAAACAGAATTGGCAAAATCTTGATAATTGTCACTAATGGGCCACAGTATGGACAGAGGGACTGGGGATGGCCTAACCATGTGAGAAGAAGTCTTGAGAAGATGACGACTTTGCTACCATCTCAAGAACTCAGCAGAAGGGGAAGGATTCACCGGGACTAAACAGAGAAGCCTGGGAAATCCAAAGCTTGCAAGAGTGAGATACACCTTTGACTGGGTCCAGTGAACCCCAATTCTGGACGATTAGTGGGAACTCAGAAGAGAACGGATAACAGGTTCTCCAACAAGCTTCCAGTAAAAGGAATGGTTTTGAGCTCTGAGTCCATTAAAATGTAGGACTAAGATTTTAAAACTGGAGAATCATAGTTGTTGGACAGAATGTAAATGTTATAAATCTTGACAAATTTGTGTACATTGATAGATTGTGACATGGAGGAGGGAAAGCAGGATGAAGACTGAGAACTAACCATCACATCTCATGGCCATGTGTCATGTCAGTCCATAATGTCTAAGATGATATAATGGGGGGGTGTGGCCAGGCTAATGACCAACCTCAAGTTTGTCACAATCTTTTTTTTAGTTATTTATTTTTTAAAAAGCTTTAGATTACATAAATGTTATATCAAAAATAAAGGGGATTCACCTATACCCTACCCCCCCACACACGATCTTTTTCTTGACCTAGAACAGTGGTTCTCAAAGCATGTGTTCCCAAGCAGCAACATCAACATCACCTGGGAACTTGTTAGAACTGCAGATTCTTGGGCCCCTCCCCAGACCTACCCAATCAGCTGTTTCTAACAAGTCCTTCCGGTGATTCTGATGCATGCTCAAGTTTAAGGATCACAGACTTAGATCATTTAGGAAGCAAGAGCCCTTATGGTGAAATGTTTCTCCCAAGTTTAGCAGCCCCTTTGGTTTCATTTCTAGTTTTTTTCCTAGTGCATCCAAATAAAATAAACCTTTTAAAAATGAAAAGTTTAACATTCCCGCCATCCATCCTGTCTGTAAATATGAATAGACAGAGATCTGGAAACATGCCCCTCCACTGTTAACTAACTAGTGATTGTTGTGTGGTGGGATTGTGAGTGACTCTTTCATGTGTGTGTGTGTGCGCGCTTTTATGTATCAGTTGAATATAATGAATGTTGTATCATCAAGTTTTAATAAAGTCATCCTTTAAAAAAAAAGGTAGTAAGGCTATTTCATCCTATCCATTGAATATCTATTACTAAAATCCATGTAAACAACGGATTACCTCTGTAGGCTGCCTGCTTCACCTTAGTCCAGCAGGTTTTTACCCCCTGCCATTCCTTCTCACACATCATAATATTGGGTAGGCTTGCTTATTAAAGTATGTGTTGTGTTAACTTTTTAATAAAAATTATTGATTTACATTATTTAACATTACATTAAATATAAAATCATTTTACTGCTATTTTTTAAACTTTATTTTGAAATACATTCAGTCTTACAGGACAGTTGACAAAAATAATACAAACCCCAAATAGAGAACTCCCACATATCCCTATCCCCCAGATACCCAGATCTACTAATTTTAACTTCTGGCCAAATTTGCCTTATTGTATCTAGTCTTCTCTGTCAGTCTATTAATCCTTTTTTTTTAAAGATTTATTTATTTCTCTCCCTTCCCATCCCCCCCACCCTATTGTCTGCTCACTATGTCCATTCCCTGTGTGTTCTTCAGTGTCCCCTTGCATTCTTGTCAGCAGCACCACAAATCTGTGTGTGTTTTTGCTGCGTCATCTTGTGTCAGCTCTCTGTGTGTGCAGCACCACTCCTGGGCAGGCTGCACTTTTTTTGCGCGGGGCGGCTCTCCTTGAGGGGCACGCTCCTTGCACGTGGGGCTCCCCTATGCGGGGGCACCCCTTTGTAGCACGGCACTCCTTGCGCGCATCAGCACTGCATGTGGGGCAGTGCTGGGTTCCACATGGGTCAGGAGGCCCTGGTTTGAACCCTGGACCCTACAGGTGGTAGACGGACGCTCTGTCAGTTAAGCCAAATTCACTTACCTCTCCCTCATTTTTGAAAGACAGTTGCCAGATACAGAATTCTTGCCTCCAAAGTTTCTGATGAGAAATTGGCACTTAATCTTTTTTTTTTTTTTTTTTTTTTTGTGGTTCTTATTTTTCTTTTTTTTTTTTTATTTTTTTTTTATTTTTTATTGACTTTGTAATAATATTACATTAAAAATATATATGTGAGGTCCCATTCAACCCCACCCCCCACCCCCCCTCTCCGCCCCCCCAACAACACTCGTTCCCATCATCATGACACATCCATTGGATTTGGTAAGTACATCTTTGGGCACCTCTGCACCTCATATACACTGGTTCACATCATGGCCCATACTCTCCTCTATTCCATCATGTAGGCCCTGTGAGGATTTACAATGTCCGGTGATTACCTCTGAAGCACCATCCAGGGCAGCTCCATGTCCCGAAGACGCCTCCACCTCTCATCTCTTCCTGCCTTTCCCCATACCCTTTGTCCATTATGTCCACTTTTCCCAATCCAATGCCACCTCTTCTATGTGGACACTGGATTGGCACAACTTTACTTTAATCCAACAAGCCTTTGATTGAAGCTAAAGGTCCATTGCTTTTAGGACACAAAGGGATTTCCAGATAAATTGAGGTATGTTTTCTGCTCATTTTTATAAAATAATACTGAAACAAAATCCAGTAAGTAATTGCCATATACTTAAGTGAAAATAAATATGGTAAAGATGCAGAAACATGTCTATTGATGTTGTCACCATGCAAAAAATAAACTGTTCATCCTCTATTGCATCAAGTTGCAAATTCTACATAGGACGGTGATTGGTTTCAATGTGTGGTCTCACAAAAGTTCAATGACAAAGCCAATGACAGCCTTTTATTTCACTTTTAAAAATATTTCAGCATTAACAACTGTACTATTAGCAACATTAAGACAATATATGCATAATATTCTTGTGTTCACATGTACCCTTCCCATATTGTTGGAAACCTATGTATTGGAACATTCCCTTGTCTGACCCACCCCTTTCCCAAACCTGCTGTGTGACGAACTCACTTCCCCATTTCATCAGGCTCTTTCCCTGGAAGTTCATCTTGTCTGAGCTGAAAGCTGGCTGCTTCCAAGGTGACTGCTTCCGCCGTAGCCTCCTCAAATGGGGGCTTTCCCCCCTCTCCTCTCAAGGCTAGGAAGTAGGTGGTGGGTGGCCTCTTTCCTCCCCGGTTCTATTTCCAGACCATCATTCCCCCTTTCTCCTGCCAAAGTCCCTCCTCCGTCAAAGAACCCACTGTAAGTTTTTGTTTTTTGCCATTTTTTAAAGATTTATTTTTATTTATTTATGTCTGCCCCCTGGCAGCTTGTTTGCTGTCTGCTCTCTGTGTCCATTAGCCATGTGTTCTGTGTCTGCTTGTCTCCCTTTGTTGCGTCATCTTGCTGCGCCAGCTCTCCATGGGCTGTCAGCTCTCCACGGGCGAGCTTGCCTTCACAAGGAGGCCCTGGGACACGAACCCAGGGCCTCCCACATGGTAGACGGGAGCCCAATGGATTGAGCCACAGCCGCTATCCCTTGCCACTGTTTTTTGTTATTAACCACTTCCCTTCCTCATTCAGGGAAGACTCGCACCTCACTTGCACTCTTCCTCTTCCACCCTGACCTCTCAGTTTCTCGATTGCATCTCTGACAGCCTTGTCTTCTTCACCTCACCTACCCACTCTCGGGGCCTATTTCTGGCCTGGCCAATGTCGGAAACCAGACCACCTCTGTTGTTGTTGTTTTTTTTTAATATAAGTTTTTATTTTTAAAAAGAAACTTAGAGGGAAGCGGCTGTGGCTCCATCAGTTGGGCTCCCGTCTACCATATGGGAGGCCCTGGGTTCGCATCCCGGGGCCTCCTTGTGAAGGCAGGCTGGCCCGCATGCTGCGCAGAGCCACTGGCCCTCAAGCGCCACAGAGTGCTGCATGGCCCACAAGCGCCGTGGAGGGCTGACTCAGCAAGATGACTCAACAAAAAGGGAGACAAGCAAAAATGCAGAAGAGTGCACAGCAAACAGACACAGAGAGCAGACAGCAAACAAGCTGCAAGGTGGGGGGGATTAAATAAAAAATAAATACAGACAGAAGAACACACAACAAATGGTCACAGAGAGCAGACAGCATGCAAAAAAAAAGCTGCAAGGGGGGATAAAAACAAAACAAAACTTCGATTACATAAATGTTACACAAAAAATATAGGGGATTCCCATATACTCTGCTCTCTAGCCCTCCCACATTTTCCCACATCAACAACATCCTTCATTAGTGTGGTACATTTGCCACAATTAATGAACACATCTTGGAGCATTGCCACTAAGCAATGATTATAGTTTACATTATAGTTTATACTCTGTCCTGCACATTTTTGCAAGTTATTACAAGATAAACAATGGCCTGTATCTGTCATTGCAATGTCATTCAGGATAAGTCCTAAAAATGCCCCCAAATTACACCTATTTTTCCCTCTCCCTCCCCTCAGAACTTCTAGTGGCCACTGCCTCCACTTCCATGATAAAAGTTCTTCCATTGCTAGTATCACAACAAGTCTACAGTAGAACAACTGTAAGTCTACTCTAGTTCATTGTCCATTCCCCAATCCTGAGGATTCTGGGATGGTGATGTCCACTCCACCTCTAATTGAGAGGGGGCTTAGATCCCATGGGATAGATGAATGGGACTTTCTTGCTTGCAGTTGGAAACTCTCTCTGTTCCTTTAGATGGTCATTGTCAGTCGTCATCTCCTTGTTAGTTGTCCTGGGTGAGTCCAATGAACTGGAGAGCAGGTACTGCAAGTCTGTAGAGACTCAGGGTGCAACTGGCACATGGACAGCCCAAAGATTTAAGTCTCTTGAACATACAACTATCAACTCTAGTACTAACAATAGGTACAAATAAAAGGGCAGCAGAGCCATGTGTAGGGAAACTCTGACTGAGTCCAATACTTTCACACTAGGGAGCATAAGTTCCAAAGCAGAAAACCACTGACAGGGTGCCAAATTCCTGAGCTGTCAGCCCTGGCTATAGTGTCTGGATATCTCCAGAGCCCCCGGAAGCCCTGCTATGTGAGGCAATATTTATTGTGACAGTCAATTAGATCCTGCTGAGATATGCATAAGTATAATTTCTGGAATGAACTCTGGACTCACTTTGAAGTCTCTTAGTCATATAAAGTCATTTGTCTTTACCCTTTCCCCCTTTGGGTCAAGATCTTTTCCCAGCTGCATTGCTAGTTGGTGCTTGGTAGTAATCCCTCGGTGCCAGGGAAGCTCATACCTGGGGATCATGTCCCATGCCAGGGCAAAGGTAATGCATGTATATGCTGAGTTTGGCTTAGAGAGAGGCCACATCTGAGCAACAAGGAGGTTGAGCATCTTTCAGTGTGCTTATTTGCTTGCACTCTCAGCCACTCTGCTAGCTTCCCTCCCAACACAGTGGACCAAACCGCTTGAAATCACCTGAAATATGTGACACTTTCCACCTTTATCCCTTGGCACCTGCCATTTCTCATTTCCACTGCCCTGAATGTCCTTTTCCTGAACCTGCCTGTCATCTGCTTCAGACCTGATCCTTCAGACTCAGCTTAGTAGCTTTCCCAACCTAGTCTCCCTGGGTAAGCAGCTGCTTCTCCGGGTTCCTTCTTTAAGCCCTCAAGCCCACCAAATATGGACCATAACCTATATCTCTTTTCCCTTCACCTACTCAGTGCCTGGCATATAGGAGGAGCTCTAAAAAAGTTGTTGAATAACCAAAGGTCTCCATATTATCCAAAACCTTGTAGTGGCTTCCTGGTACCTACTGAATAACACCTGGCTTACTAAATACTTGAAAGAAAGGAAGGCAGGTGGGCCGCCTTTCACCTTTCCTACTCCCAGAAACTCTCCCAGGAGCCCTCTGCTTCACTGCTTCCTAAAGATGAGGGGATGAGGCATGAAGGAAACCATCAGACGCTCTGTCAGGTGCTACAGTCTGGGGCTTTCTCCTGCTCCTAAGCCTCGGCTTGTTCCTTCTTCTCCCCAGCCTTTTCCTTTTTTGCCATCAGACTAAGTGGTACCAATTTGAACAGATGGTCAGGTCTACCAGTATTTTAGATTTATTTTTTAAATTTATTTCTCTCTCCCCCTCCCCCCCAGTTTTCTGCTCTCTATGTCCATTCGGTGTGTGTTCTTCTGTGTCCACTTGTATTCTTGTCAGTGGCATCTGGAATCTGTGTCTCTTTTTTGTTGTGTAATCTTGCTGCATCAGCTCTCCGTGTTTGCGGCCCCACTCCTGGGCAGGCTGCACTGTTTTGCATGGGTGACTCCCCTTACAGGGTGCATTCCTTGCACGTGGGGTTCCCCTACATGGGGGACACTGCTGTATAGCACGGCACTCCTTGTGTGCATCAGCACTGTGCTTGGGCCAGCTTCACCACACAGGTCAGGAGGCCCTGGATTTGAACCCTGGACCTCCCATGTGGTAGGCGGATGCTCTATCCATTGAGCCAAATCCACTTCCCTGTACCAGTATTTTACTTCACCTTTTCCCATTTCAGGTTCTTCACATCTCAAGAACAGATATCTTATAATTTTCCCTTACACTGTTAGGCTTGGAGGATACTGGATACAGAGTAGTCCTCTATAAATGCTTGAGATGTTAAAGAGAACAATGGAATCTAGAGAAATGTGTATTTTCTTAGTAGAAAAATATTGGGGGTGGAAACCAATCCTCTATTGTTCTCAAGAAAACCACGTGTGATGATATGTTTCAATTATTTCTCATCTCCACTGAAAGTAGTGACAGATGACATCAATCAGATATGTATATTTCTGAGGGAACTGTATCCCTCGAGAGAAAGGGTGGCTCCCAGGGCATTGGGGCAGTTGAGCAAGTTAGGCCCTGAACACTATTCCATCTATCTCTGGAAGTGGCTCCTCAGGAAATGGAGGTTGGCTGTCACTGTGGGCACCAAGGTGGAAGGGAAAATGGACGTTAAATGTGTGGAACCAAAGTAAATGGGGAGCAAGAGAGGAGTTTCTTGAGAGTACACAAGGATGGATATAAAACATGTAATATTACACCATAACATAAAGGAGATGACAGACTGATAATGTAAACCATAATGTAAAACATAGGATAACTAAAAATGTAAAGAACTGTGTATCCTAAAGTATGCACCATAATGTAAGCACAGATGTTACCTTGTTAGAAAGCTAATATCTCAGACTCTGTACATCACCTTAAGTAAATATGATATGAATAGGGCGTAAGAGTATCACTGTGGAAGGGAAAAGATTTTCTGGTGGATGTGTGGGAGTGCTGTATATTATATATATGCATTGCTGTGGTCTAGGACTCCTGTGAAGAAATGCTGAATAATTAGGGGGGAAAAAAAGAAAAAAAAAAAAGGATAGGATGTGGAATTTTTTCAAATCAACATTCTTTATCTAAGTTCTTTATCTAACTTTATCCAAGTTCTTTATCTATCCTTTAAACCCATCGCTATATGCCATTCCCTAGTAAGGGACCATGACATTATATTGGGCTTCAAATTTCGGGGAGTTCTGGATCACAGAGTGTTTCAACAATGGCAATGGAGGGATACTGGTATGGGATACCAATGACAGGTGATATATGGCTGACAGGGAGCTATACAGAACATATGTCCAGGGTGCATGGTAATGATTGGATATACTCATAGTGGCAACAATTAAAAACCACAGCAGGGGGGGTACTGGGTTCCTGGCCAGTGGTGCTCTGTCGTGGTCCCTAGGGGAGCAGCGACAGTCTCCCAGGTACAGTGGCGGGGACCGGGAGGGAGTGAGGGTTCAACAGTGAGCCCCTGATGCTAATGACTATGCTTGTGAGCTGATAAACCTAAAATAAGAACAAGGCCTAGAGCAACATTGTGCCTGGGAATTTCCTCCTGTCAGCCTTCATGTTACTCAAATGTGGCCAGTCTCGAAGCCAAACTCAGCATGTAAATGCAATGCCTTCCCTCCAGCGTGGGACATGACACCCGGGGATGAGCCTCCCTGGCAACGAGGGACCACTATCAACTACCAACTGATGATGCAACTGGAAAAGGACCTTATACGGAAGGTTCAATGCGGATCAGCAGAATATCCATGTCTACATAAAATAACATGACTTTAAAATGCTGTTTGACCTAAAGTAAGGGGGAAATGGAAAGGAGAAATGAGTTTATATGGCTACGAGTTTCTAAAAAAGAGTCTGGAGGCTGGCAGAAGGATTGCCCTCATGCACAACTGAGCAGAGTCAGAGAGACAGATAAAGCAGATACAATCCCCAGATATTGGTTCCTTTGAAGGCTAAAGAGACCCATGAGAGTTATGGTCATGGCCGATGGGGTTAACTACCAGGGCAGATGGCCCCTCTTTGGAAATGGTGTTTATGTGTGATGAATCTGGACTCAGATGGGATCTCCCTTCATAAGACTTTCATGCTAATGTGCTGGAGGTGCAGTTAATGTTGGGGTTTAAGATATATTTAGGGGATTTGAATCTCTGGACTGACAATGTGATAGCCAGGTCCTGAGCCTCAACAGACTCCAGCACCTACAATCTGATTTATTGGACTTACCACACAGCTAAGATGGAGTTGAAGAAGGACAATCACCACACCATGGAGCCTAGAGTGATTACAACTGAAAATGGGAGGATTGCATCCAGCATCCATGTGGAATCTGAGCCTCCTCTTGACATAGAGGTGCAATGGACACAACCAATCCAATGTCCACATAGAAGAGGTGGCATTGGATTGGGAAAAGTGGACATGGTGGACGATGGGTATGGGGAAAGGCAGGAAGAGATGAGAGGTGGAGGCGTCTTTGGGACATGGAGCTGCCCTGGATGGTGCCTCAGAGGTAATCACCGGACATTGTAAATCCTCACAGGGCCCACTGGATGGAATGGAGGAGAGTATGGGCCATGATGTGGACCATTGACTATGAGGTGCAGAGGTGCCCAAAGATGTACTTACCAAATCCAATGGATGTGTCATGATGATGGGAACGAGTGTTGATGGGGGGGGAGAGGGGGGGGTGGGGGGGTGGGGTTGAATGGGACCTCACATATATATATATTTTTAATGTAATATTATTACAAAGTCAATTAAAAAAAAAAAAGAGAATCCCTAAAGAAAAAAAAAAAAAGATATGTATATTTCTAACTTTTTATTAAGAAATAATTTTTAATGTACAGAAAATTTGCAAGAGTAGTACAAGGTACAGCCATATACCTTTCTCAGATTCACCTATTTTTTTTATCATTTATCATTATGTTCTTTCTCTTTCCCTTTACTCCCCTCCCTCTTTCTCTGCCCTCCCCTCACCCCATTTCAGACCTAACCACAGTAGTTTTTTTTTTAAGATTTCTTTCTCTCCCCTCCCCCCCACCCCAGTTGTCTGTTCTCTGTGTCTATTTGCTGTGTCGTCTTCTTTGTCCGCTTCTGTTGTTGTCAGCGGCATGGGAATCTGGTTTCTTTTTGCTGCGTCATGTTGTTGTGTCAGCTCCCCGTGTGTGTGGCGCCATTCCTGGGCAGGCTGCACTTTCTTTCGCGCTGGGCGGCTCTCCTTATGGGGCGCACTCCTTGCACGTGGGGCTCCCCTACGCGGGGGCCACCCCTGCGTGGCAGGGCACTCCTTGCGCGCATCAGCACTGCGCATGGGCCAGCGCCACACGGGTCAAGGAGGCCCGGGGTTTGAACCGTGGACCTCCCATGAGGTAGACGGACGCCCTAACCACTGGGCCAAGTCTGCTTTCCCATAGTAGTTATTAATGTTGGGAAACTTAACATTGGTAGAATACTCGTTTATGGTCTATACTCCAATTGTACAATTGTATTATTTTCCTATTACTGCTGTAACAAATTACCACAAATTTCGTGTCTTAAAACAACACACATATATTCTCTTATAGTTCTGGAGGTCAGCAGGCCAAAATGGGTCTCAATGGGCTAAAGTCCAGGTATCAACAGGATTGCGTTCCTTTACATAGACTTTAGAAGACAATCTGTTTCCTTGCTTTCTCCAACTTCTAGAGGCCACCCACATTCCTTGGCTCATGGCCCCCTTCCTCCATCTTCAAAGCTTGCATTGGCAGAGCGCGTCTATCTCACATTGCGTGCCCTTCTTGCCTAATCACCACTCCCTCTGACTCTGACTCTTCTTGCTTCCATCTTCCGCTTTTCTGGACCCTTATGATTTTGTTGGGCTCATTCAAATAATCCAGGATAATCCCCTATTTTTAAGGTCAGCTGATTAACAACTGTAAGTCCATCTGCAAAGTACTCCATTGTGTGGATGTACTGTACTTATTCCCATTTGCCATGGAACCTAACATATTCACAGGTTCTGGAGATTAGGACATGGAAATCTTTCTGGGGTGGGCTGTTATTCTGCCTACCACACCATTTGGTCAATTGACCCAATAGTGACCTTGATAGCACTTTTTTCTCCAGTACTGACCCAGTCTGGGAGGACTCATTACATATTTTTGGCATGTCTCTTTTTTCTTTAATCCTGAGCTATCCCTCAGGTTTTTAATTGTCTTTTTTTTTTTTGAAGGAACCAGGCCCTCTTTAAAAACTAGAACAGTCTTCATTCAGGGGTTGTCCGATGCTTCCTTATGATTAGATTCCAGGTGATAAAAATCCTAGCCCGAATACCATATAAGTGAGGTTGTGTTTTTCTATGTCCATCTGCCCCTTGTTGGTAATACTAATTTTAATCACCCAGTTCAAGGAATTGTCCATTCTTTCTACCATAGACTTACTGTTTTTTTTCATCCTTTGCCATAAATAAGCACACTGTGCGGAAACTCTGAAATATACTGCTCCTCGTCAAAAATGGCCCATAGATTTGGTATCTACTCATGATTCTGGTCTGAACCAGTCTTTACTATTATAGTTGCAAAATGATTTTCCAACTCCAGTGTTGCCTCCACCTTTACCAGCTGGCATCAGCGTTCTGTTATAAGCAAGAACCCTCCCTTTTCTCCTATTTATTTACTTGTCTATTTATTATTGATAGGGATTCATTCCTTCATTTTCATTGGTTTATGGTTCATTACAATCTTTGATTATTTTGGTGTTCATCCAAACTTTGGCCAGTGGGAGCCCCCTGAAGCTGGCTACTATGTTCTCTTGACATGCTTCCATCACATTTTTTTAGGACTTCTTTACTTTGTGGTATACTAAAACGTTCTAGGCTTATCTTGTATATATCCGTGTCCCAGCCTTGAAATCAACCATTTCTCCAAGGAGCCTTGGGTCCTTTTAATGGAGAATGGGAGCAAAGACAAAAGATTGGAGCACTAGTGCCCATCTTACTATTGGGGTGTTTTTTGCTTCTAGGCCCTTTAGGCAGCCATAGCTAGGAAACACACACACATGCGTATGCACACATGCATACAGGTTTTAGAAATTATGAGGTCACCCCAATACCTCCAATTGATTGCCATACGGTTCTTCCTTGCCTTTCCCTATTTCGTATTTGTATGTCCCTTCTTCCATAGTGAGAACCCTGGCTCCAACATCAAATCATTTTTTCATTTACTCCAGTCCACAATACAACTAAAATAGTTACAGAAGTGCTTCACTTATACCACTACAGGAAACAAACTTACTAAAAATAGGTCAGGATTTGTTTGCCGTTCCTGAGCCCTGCACCCCCAAAGACCAAGGGTATATAATCAAATACTGTGTTCATAACTTCCTTGGATTAGCTTCCCCCAACACACCCCACAACCTTTGAAATATGGTTGGTTTTTGCTTTCTTCCAGTTTGCTTTCGGTTTTACCTTTTTTTTTCCTTCCCATCCTTATCAACTTGATTTTTTATATATGTAGAATATTAACATGCTCCCACAAATCAAAATTATACAAAAGATATACTTACTCTGATACATGCTAAAATATGGATGAAACTTGAAAACATGCTGAGTGCAATAAGCCAGACACAAAAGGACAAATATTGTGTGATTCCACTGATGTGAAGTATCTAGAAGAGCAAATTCATAGAGACAGAAAGTAGATTAGTGGCTTTCAAGGGCAGTGGGGATGGGGAACGGGGAATTATTGCTTAAGGGTCACAGAGTTTCTGATTGAGGCACTGAAAAAGTTTTGGTAATGGATGTGGTGAAGGTAGCACAATATTGTGAGGGAAATTAATACCACTGAATCGTACACTTAAGAATGGTTAAAATGGGAAACTATGTGTTACATGTATGTTACCACAATAAAGTTAAACACACACACAAGACACTTAGAGAAGTGTCATTCCCTCTGTATTCCTTCAACACAGTTCTCTCCCACTTCTTTTAGGTGAACAACTTCTGGTTTCTCCTTCCTGTGTTTCTTTTGGTAAAGTCAAGCAGACATATGTGTGTTTTCTCATTTCCCATTTTCCCCTAGCACCCTTTCTTGTTTTTTTTTCTTTTCACTTCAGAAATCCTGGAAATCATCCCACATCCATTTGTGAGATTGTCCTCATTTTTCTTGACAGGTGCACAGCTCTGCACTGTAAGGACATACCACTGCTTATTCAACCACACGCTTACATTTGGACTGTTAGGTAGTTGCTGATGTTTTGCAATGACAAGTAATGTTGCAATCAGTGACTTTGTGCATATGTATTTTCATATTGATGGAGGTGAGCCTTCAGGATAAATGCCAAGAAATGGGATTACTGGGCTAAAGGGCATATTCTATATGGAATATTTTTAGATCTCGCCAAATCTCCTCTATAGGCGGTGGACCAGTTTGCATTCCCCCTGGCGATGTGCGAGAGTGCCTTGACAACAGAGTGTATTTTCAAACTTTTGGATTTTTGTCAATCTGATGGATGAAAAATGGTATCTCAGTGTGGTTTTAATTTGCATTCCAACCAGAGATATTTTAATGCAAAAATGTGAGAGAAAAGTCCTGGTTCCAGGTATGATTGTCAAGTATTTTTTTTAAGATTTATTTTTTATTTATTTCTCCCCCTTCCCTTCCTTGTCTGCTCTCTGTGTCTCTTCCCTATGTGTTCTTCTGTAACCGCTTCTGTCCTTATCAGCGGCACCGGGAATCTGTGTTTCTTTTTGTTGCGTCATCTTGTTGTGTCAGCTCTCCGCGTGTGCGGCGCCATTCCTGGGCAGGCTGCACTTTCTTTCGTGCTGGGCGGCTCTCCTTACAGGCGCACTCCTTGCGCGTGGGGCTCCCCTATGCAGGGGACACCCCTGCATGGCAGGGCGCTCCTTGTGCACATCAGCACTGCGCATGGGCCAGCTCCACACGGGTCAAGGAGGCAAGATGCTATTCTCTAGAGAACTCTCTGGAAACAGTTTTCATCCTAGGAAAATTTTAGCACGAATTACACACAAATGGACTGGGGTGAATGACTTTGGAGCCCTTCCAACCACTTTTTCTGCCACGAGGCCTCTTCCGGTTCCTGTTTTTAGCTAAGAGGTACTTCTGAAGGTTTCTTACCCCACCTAATGGACAAGGAAGGGAACTGAGCTGCTTTTCTTGTATGCAACCTATAAACCGGATGGGATTTGGCGCTGAGATGTCTTGGCCTCATAGACCTTAGGACAAATGCAAGAGTCTAGAGAACAAGATAGTCAATCTGTGGTAACAGCTTCAGCATACTCCTATCACTTGCATAACTTAGCCACATTATAGAGACTGTTAATTAATAAGGTGGCTGACATGTTTTCTATTCTTAGCTCTGCTAAATTGCTATGTGTGTAATTGTTGGTGACAGCTGTTGCTGCAACTAGTCTCCAGGGCTTCCGATGCCCATTTTAAAAATAAATTTATTTATTTATTTATGTCTGTCTGTCTGTATGTATGTGCTTATTTATTTATTATGGAGATAACTCTTTCCTTGTTACAACAGTCATGCATGCTTCATGGGGGAAAAAAGAAACCTGAGAAAGTAAAGGCATAAAGAAGAAAATTTAAATGACCTGTACTTCCACCACTCTGGGATAACCACAGTTACCAGGTGGATCTCAGACCTTGTGGGTTTTTGCATATATATGCCCACTATGCATAAACACACATGCACATTTTTATTCTCTTTCTCTCTCTCGCCATACAACACACACATACATATATATGCACACACTCACAGTTTCCTACACATTATACACGCACACTTTTTAAATAAAAATTGAATAGTTGTTAACATTTTGTCACTTGCTCTTCTCACCTAACATCCGGTGAGCCTTTTTCTATTCTTCATGAAGTTCTATAGCAGAACGTTTAATTGCTACATGGTAGTCTTTTGTGACTATATCTCGAACCTTTTTTATCACACAAACATGTGGTTTATAATTTTTTCAGCATCATAAACAATGTCATGAGTGTAGGTTTTTGTTCAGGTGTCTAACCAGTCAATTAGAATTAATTCCTAGAAGTAAAATGGTTGGTTCAAAAAGCGCATGTTTTAAAAAATATCTTTATTAAAGTAATACAAGCACATTGCGCTGGGAAGAATATTGCCACCACCCTCCCCTCCACCGCCCCCAGGATGCCCGTGTCCCCATCCCTGGGAACCGGTGACTATGCTAGTTTACATGGCAAAAGGAACTTGGTGATGTCATCAAGGATCTTGAGTTGAGATGATTCTGGATTATCCAGGATCCGATATAATCACAAGGGTCCTTATAAGGGAAAGGGGAAGACAGGAGAGCCAGAGAAGGAGATGTGGCAGTGGAAGCAGAGGTCAGAGCGATGTGACCGCTGGCTGGAGGAGGCCCACGAGCCCAGGAATGCCGGCGGCCTCTTGAAGCTGCAAAAGCAGAGGAAACCCATTCTCTCCTGGAGCCTGCAGAGGGCGTGCGGCTCTCCTGACACGTGGATTTTAGCCCAGTGAGACCCGTTTCGGACTTCCGACCTCCAGAACGCTAAGAGAATAAATGTGGGTTGTTTCAAGCCACGAAGTTAGTGGTAATGTGTTACATCAGCAATAGGAAACAATCACACACACACACAGCTTAAGGAATGGTCCTGAATAAGGCTTGACACCAAACACAGCTGTCCCCTGCTCCATCCTTTTGTCGTTTTTTAGTTCCGCTCCTGTGGGACTACCACTTCCAACTCTTTTATCTGTTTCTTCTGGATTTGTCTCCCTCTTTCTAAATAATATGTGCTATATTGCTATTTCTTGATTTATGAATTGTAGACATTATTTATAGAGTTCCTCTTATAATCCATGAGGATTTAGCTCTCCTACATTACTTTCCCCAGCTTCTATTCCCATAGTCTCCCAAAATATTATCATCATATTTTTTGTTACTCAATTGTTAATAACTTTCCATTATATGACTACATGAATATTGTTTTTTTTTCTGAACCATGTAGGTTATCCTATAGACTGTTTCCTTCTTTACAACTTATTGTTTTTCCTGATTCAAAAACTGCCTTGATTTTCTTATTTGCTTAGCTTTTAGGCACTTATTCAAATCCTCTGTATCATTTTCTCTCTTCGATTCCTTTGTATCCTGTTCTTGGTTCATGGAAGCAATATCTTCTCTTAACATTCTGGGACTCTTACAGAGTATTTTGGTTGTTGATATCGAAGTTTTTTTGGTTCTATAGTTTTTTTTTCTTAGTTCTTCTGTTTGTTTTTGTCTCTTTTTTTTTAAAGATTTATTTTTTATTTATTCCTCTCCCCTTCCCCTCCCCCCCCCCCAGTTGTCTGCTCTCTGTGTCCATTCGCTGTCAGTTCCTCTGGGTCCACTTGGATTCTTATCAGTGGCACTGGGAGTCTGTGTCTCTTTTTGCTGTGTCATCTTGCTGCATCAGCTCTCCATGTGTGTGGTGCCACTCCTGGGCAGGCTGCACTTTTTTCGCGCAGGGCAGCTCTCCTTATGGGGTGCACTCCTTGCGCGTGGGGCTCCCCTACATGGGGAACCCCCTGCGTGGCAGGGCACTCCTTGCGTGCATCAGTGCTGCATGTGGGTCAGCTCACCACACGGGTCAAGGAGGCCCTGGGTATGAACCACGGACCTCCCATATGGTAGTCGGATGCTCTATCCGTTGAGCCAAATCTACTTCCCTTTTGTCTCTTTTTTCCATGTCAGAAATGTTCCCCGAACTTCTGGTGCTTTTTGACTATTGATATTTAACACTGAGGCACTTGAAAGCAGCTCGGAAGGTCTGTGAGCCTGGGCAGGGGCTCTGGTGAAGGGCGAGGGAATCAGAGCCATCCAGGAGGGCTAGAGAAAGGGTTGCTTATGAAGATGACAGCAGGATTTGGGGCAACAACAAAGGATGGTTCGGTATTCCAGGACTAGCAATAATGGAGAGTGTTTACTACCTAAGGAGTGAAGGGCGAGGGCAGGGAGGAGTTTTAGGAGCTCCAAGAGGCCCTCTGAATGGAACAGCTGAGAGGAGCTGTGGTCTTTGGGAGCAAAACACAAGCCTGTGTCCCGGCTAAAGGGGAGAGAAGGGAACTTAGCCCCTGACTTCTCTCTCCTCCTGCCACCCACCTCTGCCGGCGCTTTGGCGCTTTCCCCTGACTGAACTTGACAGGAAGCAGTCCAGCCTCTAGTCTAGGAGCAGATTGGAGAGGGACAGTGGAGACCGAAGACTACCTTCAGCCTTCACTATCCTGTGCCCAGACTCTATCAGTGTGGGTTTGGTCAGGAAAACAGAAGCCACTCTATGTATGGAAAAAGTTAACTATAGAATGAAGGGGCTACACGGGTGTTGGAAGAGCTAGAAGGGGATGTTGAGGGCAGAGAGCAGGGACTCTGTCCGGAAAGTCAGAGGAGTTGACAATGAAGACCTTGGCCAGAAGCTCCAGAGCTTGCGTAGAAGCTGCAGCAATTCTCAAGGCTCTCCAAGAAGCTCCCACCCGTCATGCCAGTTTACAGGGCCAGAGTAGGCTGTTCTCAAAAGGAGGGAAGCAGATGTGGCTCAAGCGATTGGGCTCCCGTCTACCGTGTGGGAGATCCAGGGTTCAATTCCCGGGGCCTCCTGCTGAAGGCAGGCTGGCCTGAGAGGAGTGCTGGCCCGAGCAGAGAGCTGGTGCAGCAGGATGACGCAACAAAAAGAGACACAGAGGAGAGACAATGAGAGATGCAGCAGACCAGGAGGCTGAGGTGGGGCAAGAGATTGAGCGCCTCTCTCCCACTCTGGAAGGTCCCAGGATCGGTTCCCAATGCTGCCTAAAGAGAAGACAAGCAGACACAGAAGAATGTGCAGCAAATGGATGCAGAGAGCAGACAACGGTGTGTGTTGCGGGGGATAAATAAATAAATCTTTAAAAACTGGGAAGACTATGGGAAGCCACTGCCAACCTCCTCTGCCCATGTGTCTGGGTTGTACCACCTCCAGAGGACTTGTGTTTGGTTGGTGTTTCTCCCACATCAGTGCCTGGGGATCTTTCCTCTGGGTCCCTTCAGTTTTTCTGCAGAAGGAACTTCTTTCTCATCTCCTGCCTGTGGCAGGGAGGGCAGGCAGGTAGGATATACAGGCTCAGGCAACTAGGCTTCTGGGAACTGGACCCCCTCGGCTTTCATGTCTGCAGAGGACAAGGCTCTCATCTCCTGCCTGGAGGGGCAGCCTGGTGGAGTGGGGTAAAGAGAGGAGCTGAGGGTCTGGCCTTCAGTGTACAGATGGTGACGCTGGGCCCTGATTGCAGCCCTGAGTCTGCGCTGGGTTTGGCGCTGCCAGGAGGCTCCTCTCCTGGGGCCAGCTGCAGGCCCAAGGCCACAGCTTCCTGCTAGGCCTGTTACCCTACCCGGGCTGCTGTGGGAACTACAACGGCGCCTTGGAATGCACAGTCCTTTGACGTTTCCTCTCCTGTCCTCCTTGTCCTCCTCAGTGAATTCCTTTTTATTCCTTTACTTTCATTTTACCCAGACTTGAGAGAGAGATACACGCAAGGAGTCAGGATGCTAGGATTAGCCAGAAGTGTGCATTTTAAGGCTTTGGTAAAATTGTCAAATTAGACACTCACTTTAAAGTCCTGCAATAGGGAAGCAGATGTGGCTCAACTGATAGAGCGTCCATACGGAGGGCCCAGGGCTCGATACCCAGGGCTTCCTGACATGTGTGGTGAGCTGGCCCACGAGCAATGCTGATGTGTGCGAGGAGTGCCCTGCCACGCAGGGGTGTCCCCCGCTTAGGGGAGCCCCACGCGCAAGGAGTGCGCCCCACAAGGAGAGCCGCCCAGCGTGAAAAAAGCACAGCCTGCCCAGGAATGGCGCCGCACACATGGAGAGCTGACGCAGCAAGATGATGTAACAAAAAGAGACACAGATTCTGAGTGTCACTGACAAGAATACAAGCAGACACAGAAGAACACACAGCGAATGGACACAGAGAGCAGACAATGGGGAGGAAGGGGGGAGAAATAAAAAATAAATCTTAAAAAAAAATCCTGCAATAATACTTGGAAAATGCAGATTTGTTCTTCAATTATCATCATTATTTATTCTAAGATATTTAAATATGGAAAATATAAAATAACCAAGGTACAACAACCTTTTCAAGCAAGCTTTTCCATTATTAAACTTGTGCCATCAAAGCAAATCTAGAACACACCCACAGGGTCAAACAGTATCCTAAGCCCTTCACGAGTATTAGCCTGTTACAGCCGCGGGACAACCCTGGGAGGCAGGTACTGTTCTCCCCATTTTACAGATGAGGAACCCGAGGCACAAAGAGGTTAAGAGAGCTCCCAAGTTTACAGGTCAGCTGGTAGTGGGTGAAGCCTGAACTATTCCTATGAAGGGAGGGAGCTCCTCTTCCGTGCTCTGCTCCTCAGAAAATAGAAAAACATAGCCACATTATTCCTAGACGGCCTTTTAACCTCGTGGAATATTTGCTTCCAGAGTTTCTAATGCATTTTTTTTAAAGATTGATTTTTCATTTATTTCTCTCCCCTTCCTATCCCCCCCAGCCCGTTGTCTGCTCTCTGTATCCATTTGCTGTGTGTTCTTCTGTGTCCACTTGCATTCTTGTCAGCAGCACTGGGAATCTGTGTTTCTTTTTGTTGCGTCATCTTGCTGCGTCAGCTCTCCATGTGTGCGGTGCCACTCCTGGACAGGCTGCACTTTTTTTTGCGCGGGGTGGCTCTCCTTGAGGGGCGCACTCCTTGCGTGTGGGGCTCCCCTACATGGGGGACACCCCTGTGTGGCACGGCACTCCTGGCGTGCATCAGCACTGCACGTGGGCTCTAATGCATTCTTTAAATTAAAAGGCCATTGTGAGTATTGGGTATGTACATGTTTGTATTCTGTATATTATTACAGTGTTGCCATAAGCCTTATATATATATATACACACACACACATACAAGCTTCATATGAAGGAAAACACTCACAAGAACCCACTTATTTTTTATATTATGACCATTGAACAGGAATTCTAAGCCATGAGCCCCATGGAAAAGATGATACCTACTTCCCAATGGAATTAGATGCAGCTAGACCCTGGGCATGTCATTTAATCTCTCTGAACTTGAGTCTCCTCGCTTGTACAATGGGGATAGTGACGTTTACCTCCTACTGTCGCAGGAATTAAAAAGAAGACAAAGGAGTATCGCAGCCCCTGCTTCTCCATGAACGATAGCAATGGTGCTCTTAAAGAGCATGCTCATTGCCCAGAGAGATTTTCAGAAAGACCTGTAACTTCTTGCGTTTTTAGGTAAGAGTGAACTTTCTACTCCTTGATTTGGGCACTGAGAAAAAGTCAGGTGACATGTGTTGTATGTGTCTAGTTATAAGAGAGTGAAGCAATCTTCTCAGAAAATTTAATTATGAGCAGATGGCAAAGTTGCATGCCAGATTCCCTCTTGGTCAAGATGTTTTGTGGGAAGTGAATGGTTAGATGCTTGTTGTTTGACTGGACACAAGCAAAAAGAATGTCTGGCTAAAGGGCACTGGACTCCTGATCTTAGGCCAGCAAGGGGTGGAAGGAGAGGTGGCTAGTTCCCCTGAAAAGGGCTTCATCTCATTAAAGAGGATCAGAGGATTGCTTAAGCATTTTCCTCAAGAGTTCTAATTTCTTCCCGAAGAAGGTTATGAAATACATTGCCAAGAAGTTTTCTTTTGGACCAGGTTTAATTTTTCACAATCGAATTTCTGGAAGAAAGGTGATGGGAGACTCTCTGGGGCGGGGGTGGGGGGTCCTTCCTCCCCCAGGTTCTGAATTTCCACCCTTAGCGCACTGAAGAGGCGTTACCAGCTCAAAGGAAAAAGTGGCCATTAACATAGGTGGGAATCATCCTGTACGCGTCTAGTTAAACATTGTTAAACATGTCTGGAGGCCGATTCCATCAAGAGGTGATGGCCATTACCGATGACCTCTGCCATAACTGGTAATTGTGAGATGATGGCAGAATTTTACCTTCTGCATTTTGTCTCTTTCATGTGTTACCATTTTAAAAATAACGAGCAGGTATTGCTTTCACCATTAAAAGGAGACAAATAAAGAAACACCGAGTCAATTTTACCAGCGCAAGGGTGTGTGCCAGGTGTACCTCCCTTGAGTCCATTTGCATTATTAAGGATCCACTGGTTCCTCAGATGATCCGTGGAACATCTTGACTCCGAGGAGGTGAGGGCCAGGCTTGGTTCTCACGCTGGGGTGCAGCCGAATCCCCTGGAGGAGGGTTGCTTTCAACGCAGGTCGCCGGGCTCCGCCCCCAGCGCCCCCAACTCAGAAGGTCTGGGGCGGGCTCCACGCTGTGCATCTTGAATGAGTTCTCTTGCGATGCTGATGCTGCCGGGCTGGGGACCACCCTGTGAAGACTGCTGTGGTACAGGAAAGAAAACTTCCCCGGGGATGGGGAATAGAAACCTAAACCCAGGCTGACCAGCAAAACAAAGATGAACTTCCCTTGCTACCCACGTTTGCCTCTAGCTGGCCTGTAATTATTTTTGGGGAAAAGAACTTGATTTGACAGACTCGATTTAATAATAAGGCGCACTAGAAGAGGGTTGCGCCGTCTCTTATTAAGCGAGAGCCTGGTTCAGAGACTTTTCAATGAAGTCCTGTTGCCTTTGGTTTCCTTGAACCCTGAGGAGGTAAGATTGAGGGTGGTGGGGTCGTGATTATTGCAGCACTGGTTTCTTGTTTGGAAAGCAGTGTGGGGGTGCGATTGGAGTTGGCAAAACACAGGCAGAACTGTTCCCACCCAGCCCGGCTAATCCACCAACCACGTATTTGATTCTTTTTAAAAAGATATATATAATAAAACCACTTTTTGGAGATATAATTTGCAGACCATGCAAGCCACCCTCTTAAAGTATACAGTCCAATGGTTTCATAGCATATTCAAAATTTGTGCAACTGTCACCACAATCAGTTTTAGAACATTTCGGCAACCCCAAAAGAAACCCCTCACCCCTTAGTGATCGCTAAGCCCTAAGGCAACCATCAATCTACTTCCTGTCTCTCCAGATTCACCCCTTCTGGACATTTTATGTAAATGGAATCATACAATAAGTAGTTTTTTGTGTCTGGTTTCTTTTGCTTGGCATAGTGCTTTCATCTTATAGTGTAATGTTTCATGTTATAGCACGGATCAGTACCACAGTCCTTTTCGGATCCACTGTTAGTAAGATTCAAATTTGGGAAGTGGATTTGGCCCAATGGATAGAGCATCTGCCTACCACATGAGAGGTCCAGGGCTCAAACCCAGGGCCTCCTGACCCATGTAATGAGCTGACCCACGAGCAGTGCTGATGCATGCAAGGAGTGCTGTGGCATGTAGGGGTGTCCCCCGCGTAAGGGAGCCCCACGTGCAAGGAGCGTGCCCCTTAAGGAAAGCCACCAGTGCGAAAGAAAGCACAGCCTGCCTAGGAATGGCACCGCACACACAGCTGATGCAGCAAGATGAAGCAACAAAACGAGACACAGATTCCAGGTGCCGCTGACAAGAATACAAGTGGACACAGAAGAAGACACAGCAAACGGACACAGAGAGCGGACAAGGGGGGGCAGGGGAGGGGGGAGGTAGGGCAGGGAAGGGGAGAGAAAGAAATAAATAAAAAATACATCTTTAAAAAACAAAACAAAACTCCTTATCCAAACTCCTCGCCCTCCAACGACTTCCTTCTCCACTTTTCTCCATCCACAACAGCCTCCAAAGTAGGTAACAAAATATTTCTCTCCAATCTTCCTCCTTCTTTGCTCCCTACCCTCTCCTGGAATCCAGTGGCTTACCAGGTCCAGTCAAATGCACCCCAGAAATCGCTCCAGAATGCGACTTCTCCTCTTGGTCAATGTCAATGCCAATCCTATCTCTTGGCCCTAATATCTCTGGCCAGGACCACGGCTGTCCACTTACAAACTCTTGACCCTCCTCCGGTTCCTCCTGCAGGGCTCAGCAGCGTTACCGTCGCAGGATCAGCCTGCTTAGAGATTTGTGCTCGGATCCATTCCCTGCAGGGTCTTCTTCACTCGTCTGGCATGCTAAGACTTTGGCCTTAGAATCGGAAGTTTGGCCGTACTGCTGCCCCTTCTGCATAGACCTTCACAAGTCTGCTGACAACGCCAACTGTTTCCTAGACTCGGAGCATTCTCACTTGTTCTTGCCTCAGAGGAATGCCGGCAAATGTCTCAACAGCCTGGAGACCCAGTTCCAGTGAGACTCCAGTCTGCCATGGGTCCCTTGAACTTAACCTCTCTTGAAATGTCAGGGATAAAGAGGAACAATTTTGGGGAGTCAATTCTGACTTTTAAACCTTCACAATTAGTAAGATAAAAAGCCCTCTATCGTTAGTGTATCAGCTCCCATTTTAAGAAAATCAGCCTTTCGGGCTGGTTTCTTCCTTCGTTCAATGCCAATGATACTATTTAAAGTGGACATTTATCACACAGCATATTTCACACATTTGGTCTTAATATCTGCTGCTTTTGGAGCCTTTTTCTGAAGATCATCATTCATTTGCTTTTTTATTGTGACCTTCCTTACACACGATGCCTTGTAATTTGTGTGGGTGGGGGGTATGGCAAAGTAGGGTGAGTAGAAAACAGTAGAAACCGTATTTCTTGTTAATTGCCTAGGACCAGTCTCCCAATTTAATATTTTCTTAGACAAAGCAGTACTGTGACAAAGCATAGAAAAATGTTCTCAGCCAGTTGATCTATACACTGGGGCTCTTTTTGCAAGTTGTAGATACAAGTCCCCGTGACTGATCAGCTTTGAAAGTGATTATTCAGGCGTACTTTGGTGTTTGAAGCCAGAACATCCTATTCCAGTTTTATAACTTTGAGGAAGAAACAGATTTCACCTTTTGGCGGCTTCATTTGTTTCCTTTACCATACAAACCCGTCCTGCCAACTTTGTAAAGATAATCATGGTTTAGACATGCTAGAAATGATCTACTTCTCTGACTTGATACGTTTCTATCTCCAAAGAGCTGGTGAACCGAGTTCTCTCGGATTTGTTGAAAAGGGGTTCGCTGAAAAAGAACAAAGGAAGGTTGGACCTCATTTCAAGAGAGATTCTCAAGCCAGGTCAACTAGAATAGAACAGGATGTGATTTCCACGGCGTTCGGTTCGCTCCTCCTGACTGCTTACCTTTAAACCCAGTGTCCACAAGGCAATGAGGGTGGGCGAGCCGGCCTCAAAACTGTCTGTCAGGACGCTTGCTCACTCGGTGAAGGCGGTGTCTGTCATCTTCACTGGCAAGTTACTGCTGTCCCCTTTGTAATTAATATATTTATTTTTTTGGGGGGTACTGTGAGACTATGCAAATATCCTGTTTCACCTTACACCTTCACCCACTAATTTTAGAATTTTAGGTGGATGGTGCCTTCATTAATTAATGATTTTCTGTGGTGTGCTAATGGTGAATTTTCCCTTCCCCTCCTTTATCAATTGGAATTCTTACATAAGGAAGAGTTGTGCCTCGAGCCCGATTTCTTTCTTGAGTCAATTATCTATTTATATCCATGTGGACTCAAAGGTAGTGATTTCATTCTTTGGGTTATACTCCCATGCTATCATTATTCATTTTGGTTTACATTGTTCTGGCTTTGGCCTTTGGGAGATCTTTCAAGTTGGCTCTTGTGCCTTTTTGGCACACTCCGGTCCTTTTCACTGAGCCCTTCCTTAATTTCTGGCCCCATGGGATTTTTACATTTCTCCACAAAGCTCACTGGAAGCACTGTATAATGAACGTCTTTTGTAAAGCACTCTGCATGTATTTTACATTAATGTAAAGATGAAGTTATATTAAAGGTTATCAAAGCAAAGCATCATTCATTACGTGCAAATTGCAGATGTCAAGTCCGAGGCTTGGAGAGAGCCAAGTATGACAGGCTATAAGTGCTAGAGAGACAGATGCTCACCCACCTTCCTTTTTTATCCAAAAATGTTACTCCCACTGAGCAACACAGTGGTGCCTTTTAAGTCATGTGATATCATTTTAAGTGTGACAGCTCAGCTACTCTCCATTCCCAGACAGCATTATCTATTCTAGTAGAAATGAGAGTTCAGTTCAATTGTATTACATACAATTGCATTGCTCTGGAAATATTCATGAGATAAGAACACATAATTTGAAATATCGCAGTAACTATTCTGTTAAAAAATACTCTTGTAAGAGGGAGGCAGGATGAAGAATTACGTGTCTTTTTTTCCCCCTTGAGATGGCTCCCTCATCTGTTTGCTTGTTGTTTCTGCTCATTGTCTGCACGTTGTTCGGGTTTTTTTTTTTCTCATTTTCTGTTTGTTTTTTCTTTAGGAGGCACTGGGAACAAACCCAGGACCTCCTATGTGGGAGGTGAGTGCTCAACAGCTTGAGCCACATCCACTCCCCTATATCTATTCTTTTTATATATATATATATTTTTTAGATTTATTTTTCATTTCTCTCCTCCCCCCCCCCATTGCCTGCGTTCTGTGTGTTCTTCTGTGTCCGCTTACATTCTTGTCAGCGGCACCAGGAATCTGTGTCTCTTTTTGTTGCATCATCTTGCTACATCAGCTCCGTGTGTGAGGTGCCACTCCTGGGCTGACTGCGCTTTTTTTGCATGGGGCAGCTCTCCTTATGGGGCGCACTCTTGTGTGGGGGGCTCCCCTACACAGGGGACACCCCTGAGTGGCGTGGCACTCCTTGCACACATCAGCACTGTGCGTGGGCCAGCTCCACACGGGTCAGGAGGCCCTGGGTTTGAACCCTGGACCTCCTATGTGGTAGGTGGACACTCTATCCATTGAGCCAAATCCGCTTCCCTACCTATTCTTATAAGCTGCTGGATTTGAATTTCGATGGTAACTTCCCTTTTGCTGCTCAGTGAAAGTTTCTCAAAGAAAAGAAAGGAAAAATGGAAAGGACAGTGGAAATCCTTCAGAAGAACCAAACAATAAGTGGGGGGGGGGGACGACTGGAACATTCATTTTCATAATTTAGAGAAACATAGAGTGAAAATGTATATAGTGTTTTGAGTAGAATCGACACAACTTAGTTAAGGCATTGAAAATGAGGGCACAGCTCAGGAATTTTCAAAGTCTTGCCATCAGTCTCTCTTTTGTGATAAACGGACAAACTTACTGGTGTAGGAAGCATATTCAGAATTAGAAGCGGGGCTACGGTACTCTGGTCAAGAAGGAAAAGGTTTACCTTCAAATAGTATGGAGCCAGAACAAGGCACAAAACTTCAAGCCAATGTCCTCACCTGTGTGAGCTGGAAAAACAAACAAAATGAGAAGACTGTCTCCTACCTATAGGACAGAGAGACGTGCAGGACATAAGACAGGCTGCTGACTTTTTTATGTGCTTATTTTTGAGCCATACAGAATTCAGTCATCAGTCTGCTGGCTTTAGGTGTCTTCCCCCTTGCAATGTCCAACGGTGGGTGTCATTCCCAATGTTCAAAGGCTTCTTGACTCAGCACTCTGTGGGCGGCCAAGAAGCCTCAGTGCCCCCAGTGCACTTCAGATTTGAATCTCTTCACTGAGAGGGCTAAGATGACCCACTGACGCTGGCCGTAGTGAAGAGAAGGACTTCTAGAATTGGGCTGACCAGTTTTTTGGGATGGAAGAAAAAAGTGCCAGTAATTGCGGGCTTCGGTCCGGCTGAGTGTCTGTATTTGTCAACTCTGTGATCATGTCACCAGGCCTCATGGCTCTGATTAGACCGTGATCTGCCAAGACATCTAATGAGTGAGGCACCATGGTTCTTGGAGCAGGTAGAATTCAGTATTCATCTTTGCCCCGCACCAGACTTCAGATTCCTCAGCTTCATGGTTCATCTTCCCCTCCTTAGGTGTCTGATATTTTCTGCCCCTTGACTAGTCTCTGGGTCAGAGTGCTCTAACACACATGGAAAATATTTAGAAAGATGATGCTACTGATCTCTTGTTGGTGAGTCCCTCCCTTTGAGGCTTTGTGTGTGTTTAACGAAACAGTTATAAGAACAACTTTCTACAGAAATCCCAGGACCTAATCAATTTACAAGAGTTGTCCCATTGACAAAGGTGAGGAGTGGAGGCAGCCCTATATTGAGCATAGGTTGGCTTTAAAAATTTTTTTGTTGATTCTATTTTAAAAACGTTTTATTTTGAACTAACTGCAAACATTGGGGACGGCTGCATAAATGATACAAAACCCATACAGCAAACTCCAACCTACCACCCATGCAGACACCCAGATCCACTAACTTTTGACATCGTGCCCCATTTGCTGTGTCATTCTATTGATCCACCTATCAATCTATTTTATAAACAACTGAGAGTAGGTCGCAGACATTATACTCCTTCAACAGTTGCTACTTCCACATACATTTCCTAAGAACAAGGATATTCACTTATGTGACCACCGTAAGTAGTTATCCAGTTCAAGAAACTTAAAATTGATATAAAGCATAGTCTTTTTAAAAATATTTATTTCTCTCTCCTTCCCCCCTGCCTTGTCTGCTCTCTGTGTCCACTTGCTGTGTGTTCTTCTGCGTCCGCTTGTATTACCAGCTGCACCAGGAAACTTTTGTCTCTTTTTTGTTGCGTCAGCTCTCCGTGTGTGTAGTGCCACTCCTGGGCGGGCTGTGCTTTTTTCACGAGGGGGGGGCACTCCTTGTGTGTGAGGCTCCCCTACGCAGGGGCACCCCTGCATGGCACGGCACGCCTTGTGCACGGCAGCACTGCCCAAGTGCCTGCTCACCACGTGGGTCAGGAGGCCCTGGGTCTTGAATCCTGGACCCTCCATATGGTAGGTGGATGCTCTATCAGTTGAGCCATGCCCACTTCCCAGCATACAGTCTTTTCTCCAGTTTTTTCATATGTCCCCATAATGTCCTTTCAGGTATTTTCTCCTCCATTATCAGATCTAGTCCAGGATCATGTAACTGCCTTTACTTGTCCTTGTTTCCTTAGCCTCTTTTTTCTTAAATTGCAGAACACATACAATCCAAACTTTCCTATCTCAACCCCTCTGGGTAGAGGTCAGCTTTTCTCTGTCACCTGTGGGCCCACTAGCCCTCAGCCTTCTCCATTTTTCTGGGGCCAGTGATCTTATTTCTCTGTTGTCATATTTTCTCTCTGCCAGAATCTCTCCCATCCATTTCACTCTCTATTCCTACCACCAGAGGGTGGAAAGGGAAAAGGAAATAACGGGAAGGTAAGAATTTGGTCGGTGGCAGAGGATCTATGGCGAAAGGTGTGGGGGTGAATGGACCCAAAGAGGAGCCCGTGAGCCTCTCCTGAATTCCCATGAATTCCGTTTTCATTTGACCGCCCAGGCTGCGGTCGGCTGCCCAGGTCTGGGCGGGGGGGGGGGGGGGGGGGGGCCACTATGGCAGGAGCACTCGTGTGGGGAGGGCGACAGCCTGTACCTCAGTGGGCCCCTGGGAACAGCAGCGCGCAGGCAGAGTCAGCGCACTGCACCTGTCGCAGGTGCGGGGCCAGGAGGGTCGCGGCGGGGTTCGGGGTTGGGGTGCTGCGCGCACGGGCCCCGCCGCGCCCTCCCCCGGCTTTCCGCATCTCCGTGCCACCCCCCTCCACCTGGGCTGCCGCAGGGCGCTGAAGCCCCGCGTCCCCTGGCCGCCCAGCGGCCCCCTCCGCGAAGCCTCAACTGCGGGGGTGCCTCGACGCCCCGGGGGTCCCGGCCATCCTCGCCAGCACCCAAGGGCCCCCCCAACCCCCCCCTCCGGCCCGCCCCAGCTGTCCCGCCCCAGCTGTCCCGCCGCCACCTGTCCGGGGCTTCCCCTTGCTCCACCTCACCGCCCGCCGCACGTGCGCCTGCACGCCTACGCCCCTCCCCACAAGCCCCCTCCCCTCCGGTCTCGAGGAGTCTCGCGGCATTTCCCGGGGCGTCAGCCGAGCCGTCGCAGGTGGGGGGCGGCAGAGCCTGGGCCTCCCGGGGCGGGCGGTGGGCAGGGCGCGGGAGCCTCAGCTGCAGGGCCGCCCCCACCCCGCGCGCCAGCCTGCCGAGGCCCCGCCCCCGGCCCCGCCTCCTCCCCAACGGCAGCCTCAGCCGCAGGGCCGCCCCCACCCCGCCGCGGCCCCGCCCCCGGCCCCGCCCCTCCGACGGCAGCCTCAGCCGCAGGGCCGCCCCCCCCACCGCGCGCCAGCCCGCCGCGGCCCCGCCCCCGGCCCCGCCCCCTCCTCGACGGCAGCCTCAGCCTCAGGGCCGCCCCCACCCCGCGCGCCAGCCCGCCGCGGCCCCGCCCCCGGCCCCGCCCCCTCCCCGACGGCCGCCTCAGTCGCAGGGCCGCCTCCACCCCGCGCGCCAGCCCGCCGCGGCCCCGCCCCCGGCCCCGCCCAGGCCCCGCCCCCGCGCCGGCGGCCGGGCGTCCATCCCCGGCAGGCGGAGCCGCAGGAGCCTCGGCGGCGGCGACCAGCAGGGGCGGAGCGGGCGGCGCGGCCGCGGCTGCGGGGCGCTGGGCTGGGCGGCGCTTTTTTTTTTTCTTTTTCTTTCTGGTTTTTTTTTTTTTTTTCGCAATTTCCACTCGTGGGGAGCAGGAAACCCGGCGCAGCCGGGCGCAGCGGGCCGCGATGCAGCAGCAGCAGGAGCCGCCCCGGGGCAGCAGCGGCAGCAGCAGCAGCAGCAGCAGCAGAGGCAGCAGCGGGCGGCGCTGAGCCGCCGCCGCCCCCGACCAGGAAGCCAGCCCCGCCGCCGCCGCGCCCCGACCCCCGCGCCCGGCGCCCCGCGCCCGCCTCCGCCAACTTTCCAGCTGCCTCGGCGGCCCCGCCCGGCTCGACGCCAATGGGTGAGTGTCGGGCCGCCTCCCGCGCCCCGCCACAGCCTGGAGCAGGGCCCCGGGTCGGGCACCTCAGGGGCTGTCCCCGCCGGCCGCGCGCCCCGCGTTCGCTCCCACGCGCGCCCGTACGCCTCCCCCCAACCCGGCCTGCTTGCGCGCGGGGCCTGGGCGGAGGACCGCGGGGGCCGGCCCGGGAGCTGCGGCCGCGGGATGCGGGGGGTGTGGCTGGCCTCTCGGGTGGGCGGGGAGACTTCTGCCTCGGCCGTGGCCTCGCCCGAACGCGCCCCCCTCGGCGCCGCGGACGCGGGGCCCCAGGCCTGGGGAGCTCCGGGCGGGCGCTGGCCCCGCCGCCGGGGGAGGCGGAACCGCGGCATGTGCCCGAGGGCTGGGACAGGGCCGGGTTGCCTTCGGTCGGGGCTGAGCGGAGCCAGGAGGGGGCGGGAGACGCCCCAGGACTCGCCGCCGTGGCGCGCGGAGCCGGGGTGCCGAGCGCCCGCCGCGCTCCCCGGGGTGTCCCGTCCCTCCAGCTCCCGGCCCTGAGCCCTGCGCTGCCGTCCCTCCCGCAGCCCAGCGGGCCCTCGCCCCGCGATGCTCCCTGGCTCCTTTTCACACCCTCCTCCTCAGCCTGCGGGGTCAGGGCACTGGAAAAAGCCACCCGGTCCTGAGGTGCTGATCGAACTTGAGTCCCAATTTGGCAACTAAGGGTTAGGCCCCCTGGGTCCTCTCCGGCTTAGAGCCTGGAGTATTGGAGCCACCTTGCTGTCCAGAGATGTAGACACTCCATTGGGCAAAGGACTTGTCGCCTGGGCTAGTAAATGTTTGGCTCACCCAGGGAATCTGTATTCTCGTTGACAGTCCCTCTCTCTGCTTTTCATGCCTCCGGTAGATTATTTTTTGGGCATTTCTAGGCCAAGCATAAGAAGGCTGCAGATTATTAAAAAATCGTAATAAAGTAAGACCTTTCTGTGTTCAGATAATAGGATTCGGGGACACCAGTCAGACTGTGAACAGAAGTGAACAGTCCCAGGAATGCTTATGCAGGCATGTGCTGGAAAGGGGGAGGCTTAACCCCTCAGCTGTTGATAGGCAAAGTTAAAATCCCCCTCCTGGGTCATTTGCCAAAACAGCTTTCCTTCTGGAAAGTGGTGGTGATCTCATGGCCGTTCGAATGAGATGTCACCTTTTTCACAGCACCTTTCTGATTCCTGCCTCTCCTTCCACCCTCCTCCAGGCTAAATTAGCTCCTCTCTGTTACCCCTTTCTCACATAGCACCCTTTGCTTTTTTCATAGCAGCATTCCATATTTGTGAGTTGAACCTTTCTCTTCCCCCACTCTAAGCTCCACACGGTAGGGCTGGCATCTCTTCTGCTCAGCACTGCTTTCCTTGGGGCCTGGCACAGAACATACTTACTGATTGAATGAATGAATGAAAGAGGGGTTTAAAACCCTCCCTCTCTGTGGAAGAGGAAACGCTTAGCTCACACTCTTGTTTTGCTTTGGCCCCTGATAAATTGATTGGATTCATTAATGAAAGTATATACTTTCACTGTTAACACTACAAATCACTTTGGTGATTGATTTCTCCTGATGTAACCAACAAGGCTGTTTCGATCACCTTTTGTTTAGGGCAGGTCACAAAAAGGGTTACACACAAAAAAAGAGTCAGATCCAAATGTCTCCTCCCTTGGCGTGGTGAATTAGGCTCTATATATCTCAGTAG
Organism: Dasypus novemcinctus; assembly: GCF_030445035.2. Lineage (NCBI taxonomy): Eukaryota > Metazoa > Chordata > Mammalia > Cingulata > Dasypodidae > Dasypus > Dasypus novemcinctus. The sequence continues at coordinate 22,476,632 of NC_080704.1, read as the reverse complement.
GAAGAGGACTGAGTCCCTTTTACGAAGAAACAGACCTTTTTATCATTCAGGTCTGAATTACCTTCATTATTCAGAACCTCCTAAGAAAATTAGAGAGTGCTTTTGCAGTTTATAGTCCTTTCAGCTTTGTTTTTTTTAATACACTGTAATCATTACTACAAGAGGAAAAAAGCCAGAGATGGATTGATTGATTTTAGATGTGTTTATCCTTAAAGACATAAGATTAAAATGAATAATGGCATTTAATTCGTGGAAGTGTTTAATTGTAGGGTTTAAGATGCTTGTAGTTTGTGGCTCAAGATCGTCTGTTTTCTAACGCTTCTTCAGCAGCATATTTGTGATGAAGTCCAGGTATCTTAACAGTTGATTCTGTTTGTCTTCTGGTGGAGTGCCCTAACCGTGCTGTTTCTGAAGTGGGGATGTATGTATACCCATCAGCCTGCCCCCCTTCCCCAGTTGATTCTGTTTGTCTTTTGGTGGAGTGCCCGAACAGTGCTGTTTCTGAGGTGGGGATGTATGTATACCCATCGGCCTGCCCCCTTTCCCCCATCCCCCAAGTCTGTCTAATTTTCAAAAGATTTGTCCAGTTTACCAGTTTGATACATTTGTATTCTGTGTAGCCTGATGGTTTTTCTGTTGATGGTTAACACAATAAAACTGTGTTTTGTAGTCTTTGGTCTGAAAAGTGTCAAATCCCCAACCCTGAAATGAAGCTGGTTAGTTGTGAAATGGTCCCTTACAAAAGCCTGCTCAGAAACATGCCCGCAGAGCTTATGGGAAGATACAGGGAAAGCCTCTTATCATTTCAGATGCATAAAGGTTGTCCCATCCCAAATCTGTGGGCAGTGAACAGTTTGAAGGCCCATGAAATGGTTTTGGTTTAAAGAATTCTGGCCTAACAAGGAAGGTCGAACTATTCTTAGGAACGTATTATATTGGTAGAGGACTGTTTTTTAAATCAAAGCTAAAATGAAGGCAAAGTGTTGGTTTCTACAAACAAGTCTTGAGTTAGAAGTGGAAGGAAAAGCTCCCACATTTATTGCACATGACATTTATCCCTTTGTATCCATCGTGGCAAGACCCAAATCTTGTGGTTTCTTCTCTTACCTGGTGCTCTCTTCTCTTACCACTTCAATTCTTCTTGCATTCCTGACATTCTCCCATCAGAGTATGTTGCCTGCAGTAGCCAGCATCCACCCATCTATCCATCACCTATTTACTTGTGCCAGGCATTGTCCTGGGAACATCAGCACAACACACACAGGCTTGGGGTGGGTTTTTTTCCCCCAGTTTAGTGGAGGAGGTAGATGTTAGTGCAATACTCGTGACAATATGTAATTATAAGTCATGGCAGGTCTCATGGAAGAGAAGTAAAGAGGGAGAATCTGGCTTAGGCTGGAGAGGGGCTCAGGCCAGTTTCTTTGAGGAGATTGTTTGAGCTGAAATCTGAAGGTTGAAGAGGAGTGGTTGCTACCCTTTGTCCGCACGCCACCAGGAATTCACCTGCAGCTGAACAGGCCAGGTCTACTCCTTGCAGCCAGGGAGGGCACACACCTCAGGGGCCCGGGGTCCGTCTGAGTGAGACCTGTCCTAGACTAGGTGGTTTGGGGGAGGGCTCAAGGAGCAGGGCTTTGCTCTGGATTGGATGCGGGCAGCAAGCGGGCTGATTCCGTGACTGGGTGTCTTCAGAAAGCTGATCTAGAAGGAGCCAAGATTAGAGTGAGGCCAATGCTGTGAGTGAAGCAGCAGCAGTGGCTTCTACTAGCCAGGCCCGGGGCTACCTGACCATTTTTGTGCTTCGGGCAAGGTTCTCGTCCTGTCTGACTCTGGACACGATGACGGAGTGGTCTTGAGTTTGTCATCCTGGTCCCATCCTGGTCACAGAGGGCCTGGTCTGATGTTGGTGTTCTGGGGACTTATTTACGTCCAGCAGGAGGCCCCCTGAGTGGGGACAGTGGGTAGGTGGTGATAGGTGAGGACAGCTTTCCAGGAATATTCTGTGACTCCTTCCTTAAGATCAGCCAGCTCTAGAAGGGGGCCGTTGATTAACATTGAGCCAAATGGACAAGGAAATGGCAGTGCTGTACCAGGTGACGGGATATAGAGTAGCACTGAGCAAGCTGCTGAGAACTGGAGGATATTCCCTGGGCCAGCAGCGACCGTGGCCCCTGCGAACCTGTTAGAGATACAGATCCTCAGCCCCACCTCAGATGGACCACTCAGAGCCCTGGGGATGGGCCCCAGCGAGCTGTGCCCGGTAATGAGGGCCACTCAAGTTTGACAGCCCCTGCTGTACTAGAGCCCCTTGCTCCACGGCCACCAGCGCTGAGGGCCAGACCGCTGATTCACCCGGCAGCCCCCGGGCCCCTATGTTCATAAATGAAAATGCTGTTCACAGTGCCCGGCGGCCTTAGGGAAAGAGAAATATGTTCCTGGGTCAAAACAAACCTCTCCTGGAGATACGAAACCAGCACCGTGGCATTAGAGCCCTTTAGCTGGGGGATGGCAGTGGGGGATGGCAGCCAGAGGAGGGCACAGGGCTCTCCCATTATCCTTCTTTAGAAGGGATTTAAAAACTGCACTGTTGGCATTCACGAGTTTTCGATAGTTGTTCATGATTTTCCATACTTGCTATCCTATTGCTATGGTAACAATTTACCACAAACCTGGTGGCTTAAAACAGCACCAATCTGTTAGCATTGGCTGCTGTAGGCCAGGAGACGGACATGGGCCTCTTGGGACCAAAAGCAAGAGGTCCACAGGGCCGTGTTGCTTCTGGAGACCGCAGGGGAGAACACGCTCCCTTGCCTTTTCCGTTGTGGAGAAGCTGCCCGCATTCCTGGCCTCGTGGCCCCCCTTCGAGCTCCAAAGCCGGCTGCATCTCTCTGACACTGACCCTCTTTTGCTTCTCTCTCCCACTTAAAAGGAGCCAGGAGCTTCCATTGGGCCCACCTGGGTAATCACCCAGCCAAGGCCTGCCTTGTAGCACCCTTAATTCTCCCTGCAAGCTTGACTCCCCCGGGCCTGTGAGGTAACATCTTCACAGGCTCCACAGAGTAGAGTACTGGCAGCTTTGTGGGGGGGGGGGGGGAGGTCTTGTGCCCACCACACTGCCCCAGAGCAGACTTGGCTTTTCCTGCTTTCTCCAACGATAACCCCGCGTGAGCAGTCAACCAGCCTCGCCCTCCTCGAAAAGATTCCATCTTTGTTCTTAAATTTCAATTTTAGAATTTTATGAAAGCTACCTCAGAGGTACACCCGGCATGTGTCTCTTCCTCTCTCCCCTCTGCTGCGCTGTTTCTTGAAACAGCTCCTTTTTCCTGGCTGCCTTCGCCTGCTTAGCCTGCCCTGCTCCTACCACGACGGCCGTCCCCTGCCTTTGCCCTGATGATGTTCTGGAAACTGCCTGTGCTGCTGGAACCGAGGGCTGCTCGCTCTCCGCAGGCCTCAGCAGCTTGGACTTAAGTATGGTCTTTAAGTCTGGAAAGCTCTTTCCGTGGCTTCTAGGATGCCCTTGCTTACTCCCAATCTCTCGCACAGCTCCTCTTTCCTCCCTTGCTGGTTGACCCACCCCCGCCCACCTCTGGTCCCCTGGATGTTTAGAGCGTGTCCTCGAGTGCTCTCTTAACGCTTGGCTCACTAAGGTACCCCCTGTTGGTGCTGTCCAAGGCTCTCACTGCAGCCTTCCTCTCCCGCCCTGCCTGGAGACCTCGCCCGCTGTGAGCGCCACGTGGGCAGGAACTGCCTCTGGCTCGGTCTTTGGTGTGTTCCTGTGCCTGGCACGTGGTACCCTGAAAATTTAATATTGGCTGAATTAATGATTATTTCTTAAGACACTGCAAATTGAGCATGCCCCAAACTCGGCATCTCTTTTCCATAATGGCTCCTCTGCCTCTTTCACTCACGGTGTCGTGGAAGGCATTCCCATCTTTCTTGTCGCTCTCATAGGCACCCTGCCATTTGCCTTGCCTCTTCTCCCTTCCCCTCTCCTGGCCCCTTCCAATGTAAAGTCAAGCCCCAAAGGTTTTTGGAATTGCCACCGTGTCTCTCCCCTTTTGCAAACGCTCTAGATCCTGCCTGCCTTAGCCAAGCCTTAGTGAAGCCAGCAGCTGCCCTGTGCCTTGCGTCCCACTGGGCCAGGCCTCCGAGCCCTCGTCCACGTAGTTACATCGATGGGGGATGGACTTCACCCATGTGTCTGCCTCGCCCTCTCTTGGGTTCGTGTCTGATTGCTGCCAAAACAAATGACCGCAGACCTGGTGGCTCAGAGCTGCTCAAATTTATTATCTGGACATCAGAAGTCTGGACTGGGTCTCCCAGGCCTGATATCACGGTGCCAGCAGGGCCACGCCCCGTCTGGAGGTGTCCTTGCCTTTGCTAGCTTGAGAGGCTGCCCACATTCCTTGACTTGTGGCTGTGTCCCCCTGATCTCGGCTTCTGTCGTCACATCTTTGCTTTTACTCTGACCCTGCTGAGGGGCCATCAGGCCCGCTGGGATGATCCAGGTTGATCTCCGCATCTCCACGTCCCTACCATACTCACATCTGCACCGTCCCTTTTGCCACGTAAGGGGGCATACACCCTGTTCTGAGGGTGAGGATGTGGATGTCCCCGGGGGGCTCTTATTCAGCCTGCCACGCCCCCAGTCATCTTTCGAGGCCTGTTCCAAAGGCCTCTTCTGTCTGTCTCCGTCTGGGTCTCCCCAACTCCATTGTCCTGGCTTTCTGCCTGGCATAGAGTATGTGCCATATGCCAGTGAGCGAGTGGGTAACCCTTTCTCCAGGAATGTGTGTGAGATGCCGTGAAATCCCCTGGCAAGCGCGGGCTGACAAGGCCTGTCTGCTGACAGCTCGCCGTGATCCTCACCACGGCGGACAAAGAGGAGGACGGTAAGGCCACAGGTGTCCAACGGCTTCGACAAAGAACCGCAGGTTTCAAGGTAGAAAATTCGCTCCAGCAGCGGTTCTCCACCAGGGCTGATCCTGTCACCATGGCCCTGTCAGGGGACATTTTTGTTTGTCCCAGTTGGGGGGGTGTGGGGGGGTGTAGCATTTAGTGGGTAGTGGCCAGGGATGCTGCTCAACCCCTTACGAAGCACAGGACAGCTCCCATGACAAAGGAGGCCCCGGCCCCAAGTGTCAGTTATGCTGAGGTTGAGAAAGCCTGCTCTGAGGGCACCGCAGAGGCTTGTAACACAGCTGGTTGAAGGACCGTTTACTTACTTCATCCTAAGCCGCTTCTGTCACCTCAGTCTTCACGAAGTCGCTGGAGAGCAGGACTCTCTGGCCCTCTCTTTCACCATTCTGTTCTTCGAGTAGCAAGGGTCTTAACACAGCTGTTGCCCCCTCTTCTGCCAGGACCCGGGTTGTTAAGCTGCAGAGATGAGAAGGCCTGGGGGCACAAAGCGAACTTGTTTCTTGCCGAGTTTGGCTCCCCTAGTGTTTTGCCTTCCTGCCGTGCCGGGCGCCGGGTCCTTCTGCCACCCGCACGACAGCCCCTGGAAATGGAAGAGCTGAAAGGGTCCTTGGCAGTCATTACCCGCACTGTCCGATGATGGAACAGGCCCAGAGAGGTGCAGCTGCTCGCAGCAGAACCAGCTGCCTCTCAACAGAAAAGCACCAGCCGTGCCTGGCCTTTCCCAGGCCTCCAATCAGCCCTGCCGCCCCCACGAGGCTCTTTCCACAGGCTGTTTCCTGCATAAGTTTTCAACCTGAAGATTGGATTCCTGTCCACTGCGGGTTTCGGGCCAGTCCAGCTGCCTTGGAGAACAGTTGGTGGAAGCCTGAGGGTCCCAGTGAAGCTTCCAAAGGACTGTAGGAAGAGTATGGCTTTGTTGTTTACCTCTCTTCACTTGTTTGGTCACTGTTTCCTTGGGAAGGTGCTGCGTCTTTGTGCTCTCCTTCCAGGTGCCTCCGTGGTACCTTTCATCCATGGGGGAATTTTGAATTTCCTTTTATGTCCTGAAGCCTGTGCGACTTAGCTGCTTGGGTAACTTCCCTGGCATTTCTTAGGATTCATTAAGAATATTTGGATCAGCGAATAAAACACTGCCCTACCACACTGCCCTGCCTAACTCACACAAACGGGATTGATAGAGTTCCGGATTGCTTTGCTTAAATTTCTTCAGTTGGCAAAGGTACTGTGGCAGCCCGGTTGACTATGAATGCTTGGTTTTCAACTTGATAGTTATTTTGTAGATAAATATTTTACAGACAATTCTATAATTTTCATTTAGCGTGCGGACATTAAGGCAGTGACAAACTGTTTAAATTTAGCCTTAGGAAAAAAAATGCTAATAAAAAAGTCCTGTGATATCTGCCCTCACTGAAATAGTGTTCAGTTGGCAAGAAAAGCCCAATAAAAGCCTCCACTGTTTTCTTCCAGTGGTCAGGGTTATAGGGGGTCGAGGGCATCAAAGGAGGCCAGTCTGTCCCCAGGTATGGGTGACAGAGTGGCAAGATGAAGTGCTATTAGTTTGTACTGCTATTTCTTCCAGTATCTCGTATTAAATACCATAAATATTTAAATGTTCATTAATTAGTCCTTTTGCATAAATTCAGGTCCTTAAGAACTTGCATGTATGGATAGTTTATTTTATTTTATTTTTTAAAAAAGATTTATTTATTTATTTATTTCTCTCCCCTCCCCACCCCGGTTGTCTGTTCTCTGTGTCTATTTGCTGTGTCTTGTTTCTTTGTCCGCTTCTTTTGTCAGAGGCACGGGAATCTGTGTCTCTTTTCTTGTTGCATCATCTTGTGTCAGGTCTCCGTGTGGGTGGTGCCATTCTTAGGCGGGCTGTACTTTCTTTCATGCTGGGTGGCTCTCCTTATGGGGTGCACTCCTTGCACGTGGGGCTCCCCTACGCGGGGGCCACCCCTGCGTGGCAGGGCACTCCTTGCGCGCATCAGCACTGCGCATGGGCCAGCTCCACATGGGTCAAGGAGGCCTGGGGTTTGAACCGCGGACCTCCCATGTGGTAGGCGGATGCCCTAACCACTGGGCCAAGTCCACCTCCCTGGACAGTTTAAATGAACGTTTCCTTAAGCTTCAGCTTCTTACCCAGTCAGCGGGCAAACACCAGCACTTGTGTTTTCTCAGGATTCTTCTGGATCTAGATTGGAGAACTTGGGGCCATGTTCTAGGTCTGGTCCTCTGGGGCTGTACCAGTTTTATCCACCCCCCCCCCAAGTGAAAAGTCTTTAATTAGCTTAGTGTTCTGTCTAATTATTCCAACTCGTTTTTGTTTTTGTGCCTGGAGCTAGAAGGAGGTGCTTGGGACCTTGTTTGGAATGAGGACTGGATCTCCATTTTCTTCTCAGGGCTGTCTGGGTGCTACCTTCTGCTTGAACATTTTCCATGCCGGCTTCTGGAAGAAATTCACTGGACACAAACGGCTTTGTAAATGGGATTTGCCTTTCTCCTATTTTGATCATTCAGTAAACCCACAAGTATTGACAACTTGAACAAAATGGGACAGTTCTTAGTACTTAACCAGTGATATCTCTCTGGCCCTTTGTTTTCAACAGACTCTTAGAGGGAGAACAGAGGGGTTGACCCAAATACAGTCTGTTATTGAGCTCATCAGTGATACCTAAGTCAGGTTGGGCAGAAGTGTTGGTTAATTGATGGTGGTTTTTTTTCTTTTTTAGTTTAATTGCTACCTTGGACTGTAAGGAAACAAATGCAAGGCAAGCCCTGTCATTTACTGTATGCAGTTGGCTTTAAGGGGAGGTGGAGGAGATTGTGGAGTGGGGAGAAAGGAGGGTGGAGGTGGGGGCACCAGTGAAGGAAAACATTTTAAATAGAGGAAGCAGTTCATATTATGTTCCTCTCTTTGTTGGGGAGGGAGACTGCAACTGCTTAAGAACTTTTACAATGATTGTTTGAAATTTAGGTTTTGGAATAGGTTGTATACTAACATGATTCAAAATTCCGAAGGTGAAAAGGGTTTAAAGAGTCTCCTTCCTACCCCTGTCCTGCCCGGTGACCCTTGATCTTTTGTGTTTTGTGTATTTTTCCTAGGAGATTTCCAACATATACCAGCAGATAGGCAATTGTGTTATTTTTTCCTTCTTCTTTTTTACATGATGATGGGGGAAAGCTCTATCTAGCTGGCAGTTTTTTGTTTTCCTGGGGATGTGCATGGGAAACCTGTGCCCTGGTCCTTCCCATCCAATTTTGATGGAGGGATAGGTTTATTTTGGATAAGTTCTCTAAGAGAGTCTGATCTCCGCTTAACTGATAGACACTTTGTCCTCCATCGCAATCAGTCTCTAGACCCCAGCTCTTAACTGAGCCAGGAGCTGTCTTCTGGCTTCCACCTTGCACTTGTAGTTGGGGCCCTTTTCAAAGTTGCTGAAGAGGCTGGGCCCAAAGAGGAGCCTGGAAGCAGGGGGCGACCAGCTGCCCAGCATGCCCTTTTGTCTCTTTCTTCTTCTTTCTGTAGAAATCATTTATGGGGACACACCACAGTTTCAGCCACTTGTCAAGAGTGACTTGCTCTTGCTTTGGTCCCGTCCTTGTGTAAATGCCTCTGGTGCCGGGCTGGTTCTAGGTGCCGGGGTGCCTGTCCCGTGGAGCAGTGTCTGGTGATGGGAGGTGGTGGTGGCTTGCTCTGGGGACAGGGGTGTAAATGAGGTTGCTTAAAGCCAGGAAAAGATAGTGCTGTGTGCCCAGGTTTCCTGGTTTTCCCTGGGCAAAGGGGCAATTGGTGTAAGTTAGCGTGGCCCCTCCTGGAAACTAGGGAATGGAGAAGGTCCACATTTCCTAGCCCCAGTGTCCTTTTCATGAGGCCTTCTTGAGGAGTTCCTCTCTGCCCCAGGCACAATTGTGCTTCTGAGGAATGGGCTTGTTTTTTACACTTTTTTTTTTTAAGATTTATTTTTTATTTTTTTTCTCCCCTCCCCCCTGAGTTGTCTGCTCTCTGTGTCCATTTGCTGTGTGTCCTTCTGTGTCTGCTTATGTTCTTGTCAGCAGCACCATCTCGCTGCGTCAGCTATCCGTGTGTGTGGCGCCACTCCTGGGCAGGCTGCATTTTTGTGGCGCGGGGCAGCTCTCCTTACGGGGCGCACTCCTTGTGCGTGGGGCTCCCCTATGTGGGGGACACCCTAGCATGGCACGGCACTCCTTGTGCGCATCAGCACTGCATGTGGGCCACCTTCATCACACGGGTCAGGAGGCCCGGGGTTTGAACCCTGGACCTCCCATGTGGTAGGCGGACACCGTATCCATTGAGCCAAATCCACTTCCCTTGTGTTTACCCTTTGAGACCCTAAATCATGAACAGAACTACGTTTCTCTTGTTGAGTACACTGGATGTGACTTTGGTGGTACTTGGATGCATTGCGGGGGGGCGGGGAGGGGAAAGGGTGCAGTTGTGACATTGTCTGGCTTGTTTGGGGAACCTGTGGGTTTTAAATGGAGGAAGAGATGAAGATATTGTGAAAAACAGCTCCAGCCTGGCAAGTTATCCTCCCGCCTCCCTTAGGCAGAAGAGGCACAGGAAAGAGAAGAGGGGCGCTCCCTCTCAAGCCTGCCCCTGCCTCTCTCCTCTCTTTCCCTCCTTCCCCTGTCTTTCCTTCCCCTTTCTCCATTTCTCTCCACCTGTCTCCCATTCTCCCCCCTCCCTTTCCCGCCACACCTGGTTCTCCCCCCCTTGCTTTCCCTCCCCCTTTTCTTCATTCCATGCCCCCCTCCCTTTCACTCGACCTTCCTTTGCTCCCCAGTTCTCCCCCCTCCTCCACACACAGCCCTCTCTCGCTCCCTCCCTGCTCTCCTGACCTTCCCTCACACCAGCACTTTTTCTCCTCCCCTTCCTCCCCGCCCATCTTTTTGGTCCCTTCCTCCCCTGCCCCTCTCTCCCTCATTCTCTCTCTTCCTTACCACTTCTCCCCTCTCCCCACCTGCACCCACTCCCCTTCCTCCCACCTCCTCTCCTTCCCCCTCCCCTGTACCCGCCTTGCTCCCCACTTCCTTTCTGCACACTCCTTCCTCCCCTCTCCTTGTTAGCCCCTTGCCTTCCTCTCCCTCCTCCCCCTGCCTCTCCTTTCCCTCCCCCCTGCCTCCCACACCCTCTCTCCCCCCTCTGGGCCCTAATCCCTTTCCCTCAACTCTCTCCTCACTCTCTCTCACTGTTCTCTCCCCCAGCCCTTCTCCCCCACCCCAGCTCTCCTTCCTGAAGCCCCTCAGTTCCCAGTCGTCCCTGTCTCCACCATCACCCCTCTGGACCTCAGCCCCTCGCTTTCCTTCACTTTCCCACTCCCTTCTTCCCTTTCTCCCTTTAAGCCTCTCCCACGCAGTATTGCCCCCTGCCCGCCCCCCCCCCCCACCGTTTTTCAGCTCCCATCGCAGTGGAGTTGCAGTGACCGGTGACAGTAGAGTCTGCATGATGCAGGCCAGAGTCTAGATGCGTGGGGACTTGTGCCCCTGGGGAGGAGGAAGCCTTGGGGGGAGGTGGGCCCCTTGGGCCCTGCGGGAAGGGCAGGAGGAGCCGAGAATGCAGGGGCCCTCCTCCCAGGGGCCTCCCTAGCACTCACCCCCCAGCCCTCCCCCACTGTCTTCTGCCTGGGAGGGCTGGTCTTCACAAGAATATTCTTCTATAATAAATACGTAGTGACTGTATTATAGAGTTTAGAAAATAGGAAGCAGGAGAAGAATCTAAATTGACTACCTGTACAGGAGCCAAATGTAACCACTGTTGTTTTATTTCAATGCATCTCTCTTCGGTTTTTTACTACTTGTGGCTATATGTGCATGTATTATAATGTATGTAACTGTACATCTTCATTTCTTTTTCACTTCGTAGCCATCTGCAAAGCCATTGTTTCTAATTTTTTTTTTTAGGTACCGGGGCTGGGGTTGAACCTGGGACCTTGTGTGCGTAGAGCCAGTGCTCAACCGTGGAGCCACATAGGTTCCCCTAAGTTGGTTGTTTCCTTTCTTTGCTTTTGTTTTTAGGTGGCATGGGGGATTGAACCTGGGACCTCCAAGGCGGGAAGCAGGTGCTTAAGTGCTTGAGCCACATCTGCTCCCCAAAGCCATTGTTTTTAGTGGCAGAATGTTTGAGTTCATGCATCTCAATTTATGTAAAAATTTCCCCATCATTTGAGCCTTTAGGTCACTTCCATAATTTTGATATTATAAATAAGGATGTGATGGGCATATTTTTCCTTTTTATCCTCTAAGGAAATCAGGTTATAGTCAGGGCGAAATTTTATATTCGTTCTTTGATTCCATAGACTCTCAGAAGAGTGGAATGGCTCATGTGATGAAGCGGAATTAAGTCCATGGGAAATAATTACATGCACTCTAGTAGGGTACTTGCCATCCCTGTTTTGACTTTCATTTGTAGTTCAAGAAACTGTGTGCTCACATGGCTTAGCATCCCTTCTGTGTGTGCTCGGGTGGGGGGGTGGGGGGGTGGGGTGTGTGTGTGTGTGTGTGTGTGTGTGTGTGTGTGAAGACATCTCTAAAGGAAGCTGCATGTGGAGCTTACATGGTCCATAGCACTGTACCAGTTTCATTGCACCATTGTTTTTGACCTTAAGAAAATATTTAATCAAAATTAGGAGTAAAAACTAATTCAAGCAGACAGGCCTCCTAAGTCTTCATATTCTTGACGATACCTTTACTTTCACTCTTGAAATGAACTGAACACACTAAACTATATTAGTATTGCAAACAAGAATCGTGGAAAGCTGAGATAATAACCATGTACAATGAAAACAAAAGATAATACAACTCTGGCTATATCATTACTATTTACTAGCGCCACTATTTATAGAACGCTTGCTAGGTGGTCAGTGCTATGTTAAGCATTTTAGACATATTTGTTTTTATTTTCATTCTCACATCAGCTCTCTAAATGAAGTCCCATTGTACAGATGAGGAAAACACAACCTAGAATTATACAGCTTGCCTAAGGTTGGGGGTTAGAGTCAAACCCAGGACTCTCTGATTCCGGAAACACTTTCACTGTCCCCATTCTGAGATGATTCCTCTTGTCCTAATGTTCTGGCATGAAGTGCTAGGAGGTGCGCTCTGGAAGGTGAAATCCTTGGGGCTTTGGTTTCTTTTCTTCTCTCTTCTGTCTTTCCCCTTCTCTCCATCCTTTCCCTTTCACTCTCTGATAAGCATTGAAAGGAACATTTCCCATCACCGTAGGGAAAGCTGTGCCCTGGTCATCAGGGTGATATTTGGCTGGGGTATGAGCCCAAGTACTGTACTGACGAGGGAAAAGTTGGGGCTGGAATAATCCCCCTGTGCTTTCCTAGTTTAGCTCTGTGTCATGGTCATACATTTGCCTAAAAATAAATGTGCTTTTAGCGTCAGGGGGTACCAGGCAAAGGTGGCTAGAACCCCCAGGATCCAGTCTGGAAGAAATCTCTCCAAACCTTAACTTCTTGATACATCAGTTTCATAAATGGACAGCACCATGTAAAATATTCCCCGCCACCAAGTGTGCCAAATGTCAACCCGTATACCTGGCAATAAATGAGTTGAATATTTATGACACTGTCTAAGGGGCAAGCTTCTGTGAGAGTTCTAAGAGTCATAATAATAATGTTAGAAAGCGTCGGTAGCTAACATGAATCATAGGCTTTCTCCTTTGCTACATTTTCACATGGTGAACCGAACCTGTCTAGCATTTGCAGGACCAGTGGCAGGATACTGCTGTGTATTAGAAGTCACTTGAATTCTACAAGTGTTTATTGAGGACCTGTTAAGCATAAGATCTGATAACCAGAGGAACTCAAAGATAATCTAAAGTCTCACCCAATGATGCATTTTAGTTAGCTCTCATTTCCCTAACTGAGGGGAGGTTGTGGTATGGTCCTTTCATGAACCACACGGTGAAATAAGCCGTTAAACCAGAGGGTATTTGTTTGAACAAGTTCCGTCTATCCAGAAAGACGGAAAGATCTAAATTTTAGGACCACCCATCAAGTTAGAAGACAGTTTTCTGCGAGCTAACAGTGTTGAGTCAGTCTGTGAGTCCCCCTCCTTGGTAGGCGACGGACAGAGAACAGTGTTTCCCCAATGAGTAACGCAGAAGTTCCCTTTGCAAGGAAAAGATTGTCCAAGAAGCCCGGTTTCTGTCTTAAGCTTTTTATAATAAGGCCGCTTCAATATGTAAGCGCAGAACTCGATCTGCGCCCGCTTTGCCTCTAGCTCATTCACAGCTCGAAAACGGAAACAGATTCACACATTGAGGACACAAACCAACCCGGCACAGTTCAAGTGAATACTAGCAGGAGGCATGCGGGCGTGTTTCGGAAATGAAGTTATCACTGGCAGTGGTGGTCTCTAGAGGTGTCTCGGTTCTCGCCGTCTCTCTCCTCTCTCCAGCCCACTGTGCACATCCTTTCTCCGCACGGTGCTCACTGAGGCTTTTGCAGTCAGGCACTGCATTTAAAAGCAGCTCATGACGATGGCACGATATGGAGCCACCCAAGGACTCTAGGTCCTGCGTGCGGCCTCCGGCATCTTTCCACAAGGCTCCCATGTGAACCCTTCGCTCAGCCTAAGGACTCCCGTGCTCTGCCTCCAGCCCCTCCCCTGGTCTTCCCTATAGTAAACAACCAGCATGGGTCTTGTATTTTTTAAAAATTATCTCTCCCTTCTTTTTAAAAATCCCTGTAATTTTTGGTGTATTTTTAAACTTGGGGTAAAATTCACCTAACATAAAATTCACCATTTTGTTTATTTTATTTTTTTAAGGTTTCTTTTATCCCCACCCCCCACATTGTTTGTGCTTGCTGTCTGCTCTCTGTGTCCATTCGCTGTATGTTCTCAATGTCTGCTTGTCTTCTCTTTAGGAGGCACTGGGAACCGAACCTGGGACCTCCCATGTGGGAGAGAGGTGCTCAATTGCTTAAGCCACTTCCGTTCCCTGCTTTGTTCTGTCTCTCATCGTGTTTCCTCTTTGTGTCTCCTTGTTGCATCATCTTGTTTTATCAGCTCCTCACTCTAGCCCTTCGGAGCCAGCTCGCTGTCTTGCTTGTCTTTTCCAGGAGGCACCGGCAACCAAACCTGGGACCTACCCTGTGGTAGGCGGGAGTTCAATTGTTTGAGCCACATCTGCTTCCCAAAATTCACCATTTTAAAGTGAACAATTTAGTGGCATTTAGTACATTCACCTCTATCTAGTTCCAAAATATTTTCATCACTCTCACAGGAGACCCCATACCCATCAAGTAGTCACTCCTCTTCCCTCAGCCCCTGGCACCCACAAGTCTGCATTCTGTCTATGGATTTACCTGTGCTGGACATTTCATACCAATGGGATCATACAATATGGGGTCTTTTGTGACTGACTTCTCATTCAGCAAAATGTTTGCCAAGTTTCATCCATATAGTAGCATGTATCGGAGCTTCATTCCTTCTTCGGGCTGAACAATTTTCCATTATATGGATAGACTACATTTTGTTTATTCATTTCCCTTTTTTTTTTTTAAATAGCTTTATCATATACATACCTTTTTTTTTTAAAGATTTATTTTATTTATATCCCCCCCCCCATTGTTTGCACTTGCTCTCTGCTCTCTGTGTCTGTTTGTTGCATGCTTGTCTTCTTTTTAGGAGGCACTGGGAACTGAACCCAGGACCATCCCATGTGGGAGGGAGACACCTAATCACTTGAGCCACCTTTGTTCCCTGCTTGTTGTGTCTCTTTGTTGTGTCATCTCACTGCATCAGCCTGATGCGTCAGCTTGTTGTCTTGCTCATCTTCTTTAGGAGGCACCGAGAACCGAACCTGGGACCTCCCATGTGGTAGGTGGGTGCCCAGCTGTTCGAGCCACATCTACTTCCCTCATGTACATATCTGTCCCATGAAAACACATTGTCCCCTCTCAATTAGAGGTGGAGTAGGCATCACCATCCCAGAATCCTCAGGATTGGGGAATAAAATATGGACTAGAGTGGACTTAATGGTATTCTACTATAGACATATTGTGATTCTAGGAATGGAAGAAATTATATCATTGATGTGGAGACAGTGGCCACTGGAGGTGCTGAAGGCAGGGAGAGGGAAAAATAGGTGTAATTTGGGGGCATTTTTAGAACTTGGAATTGTCCTGAATGACATTGCAAATGACAGATACAGACCATTATATATCCTGCCATAACCTACAGAATTGAGTGGGAGAGGGTATAAACTACAATGTAAACTATAATCCCTGCTTAGTGGCAGTGCTCCAAAATGTGTTCATCAATTGCAATGAATGTACCTCACTAATGAAAGAAGTTGTTAATGTGGGAAAAGTGGGAAGTGTGGGGAGTGGGGCATATGGGAATCCCTTACATTTTTTTAATGTAACATTTTATGTAATCTAACTATCTTTTAAAAATAAAAAACCCCCACGCTGTCTGGTTTGGCTTGTTTTTAGCTTTATAAAACTGGGATCCAACCTGCACATAGACTTGTAACTTGCTTACTGTCTTTAATTGTACTTCCTTCATTTTTATTGTTTGATATTCCATCGTTGGACTTTGCCACTTTGTATTTCTCCTTTCTCCTGTTGACGGGCCTTTGCGTTACTTCTCATTTTTTTAATGCTACTATGAACAGAGTTCCTGTCATCTTCCAAATAACTGTCTCTACATACACGGGTGAAATGTTATTTTCAAAGGTATATAGGAAGGAGTGCTGGTTTCAGGTTCCTGATTTCCAAAGTGGTTGTACCAGCATATAGTCCAACAAATGAATGAATGAATAAACTAATGAATGAAGAAGATAATGTATTCATGGAATGAGAACATATGCAAATGCTCAGCTTTAAAGGATGCAAAATATATTTAAAAAATATGTATTCCTTGGGTATAAAAATTTCTGCTGCTCCATTCCCACCAACATTTGGCATTCCAGATGCATGAGAGACTCCAAAATAGAGTGGTTCTTATGACATAGATGTTTGTTTCCCTCTCAGGTGACTGCCTACTGACTGCTGGAGTGTTCAGCGGGGGTGGATTGCTTGGCTCTGCAAGGCTGTTGGGGACAGGTTCCTTCTCTCTTATTGCTTCTCCACTGTTTCTAGGGTGTTGCTCTGTTGGCATGGTTGGAGCTGGCTCACCAGCCCAGTGTCCACCTGCCAGCCCACCAGGAGAGCGAGGTGGGGGGTAAGCAGCTTCCCCCTTTGAAGGATGTGACCTGGAAACTGCTCATATCACTTCCACCCACACCCCATTGGCAAGAATTTAGCTACAGTCTCATTCCTAGCTGCAGAAGAGTCTGGGGAAATGTCATCTCCACCTCTGCCCTATAAAGGCTTAGCGTGTATGTGTGTGTGTGTATTAGTTTGCTATTGTTGCTGTGACAAATTGCCAAAAACTTAGTGGCTTAAAACAGTACAGCTTTGCTTTCTTAAAGCTCTGAAGGTCAATCCAAAAAGGGCCGGCAGGGCTGCCTTCCTTCTGGGAACTCTAGGAGAGAATCCATTTCCTTGCCAATTTCAGCTTCTAGAGACTTCTTGCATTTGTTGTCCCATGGCCCCACATCATTCCAACCCCTGCTTCTGTTATCACATCTCCTTTTCGGACCAGGATTATCTAGGAAAACCTCCCCATCTCTGAATCCTTAACTTATTCACATCTGCCAAGTCCCCGTTGCCATGTAAGGGAATATATTCACAGGTTCTGGGGATCAGGGAGTGAACATCAGGGAGGGATTTTCCATCTGGGGAGGGCATACTATTTCAAAAAAGAAGGTGAGGATGGGTACTGGGAAAAAATTATCAGGCTCTGCTACATCATACTATGCCATCTTTTGCCAATCTCATGACAAAGCAGTAAGTTGTCAGAACTGGTGAACTTCAGGCTGAAGGTAGCACTTTGTGTTCTCATGTTTTGTGACTCTTGGGGTTGAAATATCTAAATAATCACAAAAGCAAACCATATGTTTGAGGTCTTATATCCTTTCTCACGAGTGAAAATTTCTTTTATTAGTCTTCTATTTGCCACATTCCTTTCGCGAAGGGCATTTCCAACTATGGGTGACAGAAGACATCGCCCATCAGGGGTGTCTTTTAGGGGTGGGGATACAGATAAGTAAAACCAGGGCATGTTTTCCCAGGGAGGAGCCTGGCCTCCCTCGATGTCTATGCCGGGTCTCCCCACACTCCTCCCTGCTCTAGCTGGCAGCTTGTTTTAGGAATCTTCTTTGGTTTTTCTTCTGCCAGCACTCACTTCCTTCTGATAATGGGGATAAATTGATCATTTATCCAATTCACATGCACCCACATATGTGTTCAAGGTAGGAAACACTTTCTGCGCCCATGACCTAAGAGTCTGGTAGTCAGCAAGACTTGCTGGTCCCTCGCTGGTTCCAGCAGCACCATTCTTGGCCCTTCCCATTTTCTCCCTGCCCTCCTTGGGCTCTGCTAAGTCTGTGTCTCTCCCTGCCCTCCATTCTGTCCCCAGCCGTGGCTTGGGCAAATCTTGGCTCTCGGCCGATCACTGACAAATTCTTGCTCAGGAGGTGGAAAAGAACAGCACACTTGACTGAAATAATTCACGCACACTGCAGTTGCAGTTTCACTTTTCTGGGGTTTATAGTTATAAACTGGAAGAAACCACCAGGTGGGGATGAGTTCTTTATTTTTGAGGGGGGGATCTTGAGACGTCTTACTTATCTTGGCTTGACTTGGTCTGCTGGAAGATGCAAGGGAATCCAAGTTGTGGTAGCCAGATACCATTACCTCTTCTCTGCCCTCCCTCCCTGCCCCCAGCTCGGATGCTTCCTGCCCTGGGTGCTTGAGGAGAGGGAATGTACTGGTTCTGGGAGCTCTGCGGCCCATCACGCGCCACGGTCTGCAGTTGCCCCAGCGCCACAGCACAGCCCACGGCTGTCTCTTCTGGTGAGCTGGGACGGTGCCTCAGCCAGTGTGGGGAGCAAAAGAATAGCTGTCGAGCTGTGGAGTCGGGAGGCACTGAGAAAGGCAGTGCTGCGCAGAGTCTTGCCTGATGCCACCTCTGTCATTTTGTACAGTCCGTCTACGTGTTTGCAAGTGGCTTTCTTGGGAAAGACCAAAGGAAGTAGGTCAAATTATGGGTGATGCCATCCGGAGGAGACATGATGACAGCACTGGTGCCAGACCACTTCTGACATGGAAGAATCTTCCCGTGGCCCTTGATTAGAGCTGAAATTGCTTTTGCGTCGAACTTGTCCAGGAAAGACCAGAGAATGGCACCTCGTAAAGCTTGCCCTATTTTTTTTTTTTTAGGGCCAACTGGTGGGCTGGCTTGTTGCACTGTTCCCTCCAGTTTCCCTGCAGTGGCCCCACCACAGGAGAGGGCTTCGTCTTTATCTTTCTCAGTTGTGGCGAGCGCTCAGGCTTGCCACACTTCCTCCTGGGCACAGACGCAGCACATTCATGTGCCCTGGGTTGTGCACAGTAGATCGGCGATAAGGGAGCCAAAGCACTAGCTTCTGCAGGGCTCTCATCCTGCAATTTGGGGAAGTGTTGCCGGCCTCCTTCGCGCCCGGCGACGCGAGGTATTTTGCTGCTTTTTTCCTCCTGCTGTACTTGAACTTGAGCCTGAACCAGTCCCTTGGGTTTTGCGTCAAGACCCTTGTCTTCCTCTCTAGGGAGTAATTGCTTAGAAAATGCCTCCTGTCTGAAAGGCAAAGTCTTCAATGTCATACATTGGTAGGAGAAACTCCTCTGTCGTTTGGCTCCGTATTTTAACCCCTGCCCGTGGGTAAAAGATGGTAGCGTGATGGCAGGTCTCTTTGGAAGCCAGTTGGGTTGACTGCTGTCTGCCTTTGTCATTGTGGGTACGCGCAATTGGGGACCAGCCCGCTTATCACAGGCCCTTCAATCTTGTAATGCCTTAATGCTTTGGAGGATTTATAGGAGCTATAGGCCGCTTCAAGGTAACCGAGCCTGGCTAAGAAGGGAGCTTCAAGGAGCCCCCTGTCCTGGCATTAGAAATCATGGCTGTCCCTTACTAGGCAATCGGCGCCAGCGAGCAAGACCTTTGTCGGCCGGACACTGTTACGGTTGAGACCTTCCCTCCCAGCTAGTTGGAAAAAGAGCCCCCATGTATTGAAATATAGAGTGTTGACTTCTCCCTACGTCCCCCTCTCCACCCCCACCTTCTGTTAAGGAGGATTCTGTTTCACTGTGGAGTGAGGGTAGTTGCCCCAAGAAAAAGACACTGAAAGGGTGAATTCTGGCTTTCTGTGAGTTTCTGGTGCCAGTCTAACAAACGAATAGTCAAAAGAACAGATTGGCATCAAACAGGCTCGGTCCCCCACACTCTGGGTGGTCTGAAGGGGAAATTGTCATCACTGTACTTACTTGCAACATGAGGTGGGTATATGAAAAATAAGAATAAGCTTAACCTCCATTGCTCATTTCATAAGTAATAGTCTCATTTTACTATCCCTCTTCTTGCCCACCTCCAGTTACAGAAATAACTTTGAGTGGGTTTTCTTTTTAAAGATCTGTGTCAAGCAGATACCTCATAAAAATGGCACAGGGAAAGTGTTCTATTTAGAACTTGCACTGTGACATAAAATCACGTGTGTGTTTGGTCCCTTGGCACTGGTTTCTGGAGATGAGTGCTCACGGAATGGTGGCATGGAGCTGTGCCTTCCAGGGAGGCGACTTGAAAGTGGTGCAGCCCTTGGGTAGATAATTTTACTTTAGCGAGAATCATGTATTCATGAGGTCTGAAACAAGCTACCATGGTATTTGATTACCAGGCGTCTTCGTGTCCTGTGGCTGCTGTAACAAATTACCGCAAATTCAGTGGCTTACAATAACACAAATTTACTTACTTACAGTTCCGGAGGTTGGAATTCTGGGCTCTAAAATCAAGATGTCACCCTTCTTTTCTGGAAGTCCTAGGGGAGCATCCACTCCCTTGACTTTTCCAGCTTCTAGAAGCTGCCCACATTCCTTGGCTCCTGACCCCATTCCTTGATCTTCAAAGTCTGCAGTGGGTCAAGTTCCTTTTACATTGACTTGCTCTGATCCTCCCTTCTGCCCTGCCCCCTTATACTTTTAAGGTCCCTTGTGATTACATTCGGGTCACCTGCATAGCCCAGGATCCACTCCCGTTTTAAGGTCAGCAGATGAACAACCTTAATTCCAACTGCAACCTTATTTCTCCTTTGCCATCTATTCACAAGTTCTGGGGTATAGGATGTGAGCATCTTTAGGGGCAGTTATTCTGCCCACCACATCAGGTATGAGGTAACCAGGACCTGGGTTTTTCTAGATCTCCACGTCAGGTACGGCCAAAGGGGCGGTCATTTTGGTGGCAGTCTATGTGGAAGTCAGCTTCCATCTTTGCAGAGTTTGAGGAAGTTGAGAGGGAGGTTTATCTCAGACCAGTGGGCTGTGAAATTTATCAGATACCTAGTTTCTCTGTAGGGCCACCTTGGAGTTTTGGTGATCCTGGCTGGGACACCTAAGCAAGGGTTACGCTTCCAGGACTCCTAGGGGCCTGGAGATGGTGCTGAAGGAGAGCTGGGAGTCAGGATGGGTGGTAGCAGCTGGGCTGACCTCAAGAGAGGAACGAGGAAGCAGGGGGATGAGGACAGGAAATGGCAGCTCTGCCCCTTGGGAGAAAGAAAATAGAAGATGGGGTCGATTACATCTGGCCCCAAAGAAAATAAAAGCATGGGCTTTGTAAAATTTGTGTACTTGGTGAATAATTTCACGGAGTCAATTTAGAGATGTAGGAGCAAATAAATTTGATCACCTTAATTTAAATTTAAATTCTTTGTATGTGGTAAAATACACATAACATAAAATTGACTCTTTTAAGCATGTTAAGGTGTGCAATTCATTGGCATTTAGTACATTCACAGTGTGGTGCAGCCATTACCGTCTCTAATTCCAGAACATTTTCACCACCCCAGATGGAAACTCCATACCCATTAAGCTGTCACTTCCCATTCCCCCAGCCCCAGGCCACCACCCATTTACTTTCTGCCTTTATGGACTTGCCTATTCTGGACATTTTCTGTAAATGGAATCAGGTGATGTGTGGCCTTTTGTGTCTGACTTCTTTTCAATGACCTTTTGGCATATTCCAGCCTCTAAGCCCTGAGGGACCCGGAATCTCAGGGGTCCCAGGTGTGACCTTATACCTGGAGGGCTCTGCTATGGGGAAAGTAGACCCCTTCTGGCAAATGCCCACCGAACCTTACATGTGTTCTTAGGAATCCTAAGATAAAATCTGTTGTGCGCTGACCTAACCTGATTTGGCCTTTGAACACTTGTCAAGTTCTTTTGGGAGTCTTGTAGGTCCTTTCCCACAGTCCACATCCAGAAGTTACGTTACACTGAAAGCAAGTCTCCACCAAGCTGGACCACCTCTTTCAGACGCTTGTTAGCAAGCAAGCCCAGGGAGAGCCCGGCAACCTGTCTTTAATAAGCTTGGCAAAGCTCCCTCTCTCTGGCAAAGCTGCATGAAAGAGGCCCTCCAGGCTGATCTGAGGGTATTCCAGCAGTGGGATTCAGTGAACCCCCGGTGAGTGGAACAGGAACCCCTTAAATGGCTTGACCATGACTGCCCGTCTCCCTAGAATCTTTTTTTTTAAATTTTTTATTGATTTTGTAAAAATATTACATTAAAAAAAAATTATATGAGGTCCCATTCAACCCCACCACCCCCACCCCCCCACTCCCCCCCCAGCAACACTCACTCCCTTCATCATGACACATCCATTGCACCTGGTAAGTACATCTCTGGGCATCTCTGCACCTCATGGTCAATGGTCCACATCATGGCCCATACTCTCCCACATTCCATCCAGTGGGCCCTGGGAGGATTTACAATGTCTGGTGATTGCCCCTGAAGCACCATCTAGGGCAACTCCAAGTCCCAAAGGCACCTCCACATCTCATCTCTTCCTGCCATTCCCCATATCCATCAGCCACCATGTCCACTTTTCCCATTCCAATGCCACCTTTTCTCTGTGGGCCTTGGATTGGTTGTGTCTGTTGCACCTCTATGTCAGGAGGAGGCTCAGATTCCACATAGCAATCCTCCTGCTTTCAGTTTTAGGCACTCTAGGCTCCATGGTGTGGTGGTTGTCCTTCTTCAACTCCATCTTAGCTGAGTGAGGTGAGTCCAATAAATCAGATTGTAGGAGCTGGAGTCTGTTGACGCTCAGGGCCTGGCTATCCTATTGTCAGTCCAGAGATTCAAATCCCCTAAATATATCTTAAACCCCAACACCAACTACAATTCCAATAAATCCCTAGAATCTTCTACGTGGTTCTTGCCAGGGTCAAGATGCCAGCACACCATTTTCATCCGATCGTGGAGCAGGGAGCCATCACTCATTTTCTTTTTTTTAAAATTTATTTCTCTCCCCTTCCCCGCCCCCCCTCCAGTTGTCTGCTCTTTGTGTCCATTCACTGTGTATTCTTCTGCGTCCACCAGCATTCTTGTCAGCGGCACTGGGAATCTGTGTCTCTTTTTTTTTTTTTTTTTTTTTTTTAAAGATTTATTTATTTATTTAATTTCCCCCCCTCCCCTGGTTGTCTGTTCTTGGTGTCTATTTGCTGCGTCTCGTTTCTTTGTCCGCTTCTGTTGTCGTCAGCGGCACAGGAAGTGTGGGCGGCGCCATTCCTGGGCAGGCTGCTCTTTCTTTTCACGCTGGGCGGCTCTCCTTACGGGGCGCACTCCTTGCGCGTGGGTCTCCCCCACGCGGGGGACACCCCTGCGTGGCAGGGCACTCCTTGCGCGCATCAGCGCTGCGCATGGCCAGCTCCACATGGGTCAAGGAGGCCCGGGGTTCGAACCGCGGACCTCCCATATGGTAGACGGATGCCCTAACCACTGGGCCAAAGTCCGTTTCCCTTTTTTTTTTTTTTTTTGTGTCTCTTTTTGTTGCTTCATCTTGCTGCATCAGCTCTCCATGTGTGCGGTGCCACTCCTGGGCAGGCTGAGTTTTTTTTTTGCCTGGGGCGGCTCTTCTTGTGGGGCACGCTCCTTGCACATGGGGCTCCCCTACGCGGGGAACACTGCTGCGTGGCACGGCACTCCATGCGTGCATCAGCCCTGCATGTGTGCCAGCTCCACGTGGGTCAGGAGGCCCTGGGTTTGAACCACAGACCTCCCATGTGGTAGGTGGATGCTCTATCCGTTGAGCCAAATCCGCTTCCCATATCGCTCATTTTTGTTATGCCAGTCAACAAACTCTGGCTCTGATAGCTTCTGATTCAGTCTTTCATATGCTGACCACCATCCCTGGAGTATTGGTTCTGACTTGGGTGCTTCTGAGGTTAACTGACCTACTAAGACACAACGATATATTACACTGCTTTTGCTTTTAAGTGTCTTAAAATAAATTATAGAAAATCAAACATGAGCCCAGTGAGGTATTTGCACATTGACCTGAAGTGGAAATTTTAAAAAAATATAAAGAATTTGAAGAATGACATAGTTCTTTCCCCCCCCAGAAAGAACTTCATTCTCACTGCCCCCCCTGCTCTTCCCAGCACCCACCATTCTGTGTTTCACCACAGGTTAGTTTCCCCTGTTCTGGAGCTTCAGTACAGTAGGCCCTCTTTGGGGTAAACACGTTGAGTGAAAGGGCCCTGTTGTTGAGATTCGTCCTTGTTGTTGGGACATTCCTTTTTCAGTGCTGATGAGTAGCCCCTTGGGGTGGATGCACCACAGTTTAGTTAGCCTTTCCCTGAGGCTTATATTTTATTTTCTTCCTCCTCTAAAAGAGAGTCATGAGCAGCCACTTTGCTGCTACTCATAAATGTCTATGACCTGTTTAAGCATTTTGTATAAAACTGATTAGATGATGTGTCATTTCTAGTGAATCATCTTTGTTAAAATACTAGGATGTTAGGTATCAGCCAGGTCCTTACTGGTATGTTTGGTTGGCATTTGAAAGGGATTGTGGAGAAATGAGAGAAGATACAATTTGAGGGAGGCAGGAAAAGGTACTCTTCTCTTTTTCCCATCCCTGACCAAGGCTTCCCCAGAAGAGAGGGGGATTGGAATGGGGCGGGCCAGGGAGACGGCAGGTGGATTCGGAGACAGGGGCCAGGAGGGGAGAGGGACCCCAAGCTATCATACTTGCCCAGTGGGGCCACCATTGAGGGGACATCTAGAAGGGGCACAGTAAGACCACTGGACAGAGTCAAAGGCTGGGGGGGAGGAGGCAGCGGGAGGACAGGTCAGGACTGTAGCCTGGTACAGCCAGGCAAGATAGGCTGGGGCGGACATTACATCTCTTTAAGATGTCTTCCATCAGAGTTTTTTGTTTTTATCCATCCTTTGTGACTATTTCCTGGTTAGAAATATGTTTTACACCACAGCATGGTACATGCACCCATTCTTGATTGGGATTGAGATAGAAAGCACAGAAGGCATGTACCTTTACTACATGAGATGCATACTGAAATGCTTGTTGGGAAGTGGACGTGGCTCAACTGATAGAGCATCCGCCTACCATATAGGAGGTCCAGGGTTCAAACCCAGGGCCTCCTGGCCCATGTGGTGAGCTGGCCCATGTGCAGAATTGCCACGCACAAAGAGTGCCGTGCCACTTGGTGCCGCCTGCGTAGGGGAGCCCCACATGCAAGGAATGCATCCCGCAAGGAGAGCCGCCCCACACGAAAAAAGCGCAGCCTGCCCAGGAGTGGCGCTGCACGCACGGAGAGCTGACACAGCAAGGTGATGCAGCAAAAAGAGACACGGATTCCTGGTGCTGCCTGACAAGAATGCAAGTGGACACAGAATGCACAGCAAATGGACACAAAGAGCAGACAACGGGCGGGCGGGGGGGAAGGGAGAGAAATAAATGAAATAAATCTTTAAAAAAAATGTGCTTGTGGCCCACCACATTGATTTCTGGGTTGCTCTTGGCTTAAGAACCACCCTGCATGCAAAGTTCTTTCTGCCGGTTAGTTTTTCTTTCTCTGTTGGTTTCTTTCACCTCTCCAGGTGGACAAAGCAAACCGTGTAATTGCTCATGCTTCCCTTTTTATTTTGGCTGTCAGGGAACTCCAGGTCCAATTTGCTTGACCAAGTGGTAGGTCTCTCTGTGGTGGCTATTTTACATACTGAGGCCGTAACTTTCCCTTGCTCTTGACCTTCTACCTATTATTTTTCCTGACATTTCCTGAATATAGTATTCATACATTTTGTTTTACTGCTTGAATCCTTGGAAGCTGCCACAAACCTATGTGGAATATGATGATGGAATACGCAAGAAAGCATGGAAAACTTCTGATCTCAACGGAGATGAGCTGGGAAGTATGTCTATATCCTTAGATTTTGTTTTTTGAAGCAAGATCTGGACTAAATGATTTTATTCTAGCTCTGATTAATTTTTCTGGCCTTGTTTCACGTTATCCAGAAAGCACCCTCCCCCCTTTAAAAGCCATTTACCATACTTGCTTGCAAAGGTAGGATTCAGTTAAGTTTGGCATGATATTGGTGTGGAGTGTGTCATTTATTTTTAAATAGGGAAGTTTTTTGTGGTGAACATTGTGTTTCACATCCTAGGATTCTCTTGTTTATGCAGTTTTAAAAAAAAATCCCAGGAATGTCTCTTAAGTTCCCTGCTTCTGTTCCCGGCCTGCGCTCATGTTCGCAGCCCCCTCCTTGGTTCACCTTGTCTGTCCGCCAGTAATGCCTCCCTAGGCATCTGGAGAATGCAGTCTCTTGAGCGTATCAAGCGTATCAATGAGGCCAGAACCCACCTTGCCACTTGCTTAGTGCACCCCAACTTTCACTGCTACCTGCCCCCATGTCAGAAGGTTTTGAGGGAGGATGAAATTAATAGACCATCTGCTATTCCTGGACCTCTTGAGATGCGATTTTTTTTTACTTTTTTAAAGATTTATTTTGTTTATTTCTCTCCCCTCCCCACCAGTTGTCTGCTCTCTGCCATTTGCTGTGTGTTCTTCTGTGTCCGCTTGCCTTCTCGGCGGCACCAGGAATCCATGTCTCTTTGTTGCGTCATCTTGCTGCGTCAGCTCTCCGTGTGTGTGGCGCCCCTCCTGGGCGGGCTGTACTTTTTTCCTGCAGGGTGGCTCTCCTTGTGGGACACACTCCTTGGGCGTGAGGCTCCCCTACGCAGGGGACGCCCTTGTGTGGCATGGCACTCCTTGTGCGTGGCAGCACTGCGTGTGGACTAGCTCACCACATGGGCCAGGAGGCCCTGGGTTTGAACCCTGGACCTCCTATATGGTAGGTGGATGCTCTATCAGTTGAGCCACATCCACTTCCCTTGAGATGTGATTTAGCCCAGTGAGGAAGAGTTTAGAGTTGAATCGAGTTTTTAATGAACTTTTCACTAAGCAAATGAAAACTTAGCAAAAGAATAAACAAGACTGGTATTAGCCCCATGGAAATGTAGAGTTGTGATGGAAAAGAAACATAATCTCAGTGTACCACGTGGCAGGGCGTCCGGTAACATTTGTGTGGTTGTAATGATGTCAACTGAACGCAGACCCTGTCAAAGGGGAATGGTGGTGGGTGGGCAGCAGGCAAGGGTGTGGAGGAGAGGATGAAGGAGAGTGAAGACCCCATCTTCCCTACTGAGAAAGGAAAGAAATCAAGGAAGCAAGCCTCTGACTTAGAGACCTGGAAGCAAATACCAAATAGCCACCTGAAGGCAGTGAGGACGGTTGCCTCGGGGGAGGGTGGAAGAGTGCTCTTTCCCAGAGCAAGTCTTACAGCTCTTTGCCGCTGGCAGGGGAGGGCAGGGTGACTTGAAGGACAAGGACCCGTGTTGCCCGAGCTGCCTGCACTGAGGTGCTCGGGCTTTCCTCTGAGGGGATAGGAGGAAGCGAGGCCTTTAACGCATCAAAGGTCACAACTGTCTAGGGGCCTTCTGGGACCCATTTATGTTTCATTCTGAAAGAACATGGTAATTTCTTTTTTTGATCTCTGTATACAATCTACATTACCGTATTCAAAAGCAGGGTTTTTTTTGGGGGGAGGGGGTGTAGTTTATTGCATTTTTGAAATTTTACAGAAGTTGTCAACTCTTCTGCAGTTATTGATTTAGCAGAGTGCTAGAAACATATGACAGGAACTGTCACTAACCCACTCTGAACTTAATTTTATTTTGGTTACAGGTAATTGTTTCATGTCTGCTTTTGTAGGGAAGAGTGGTGGTAGATTTCCTCTCTTTTTTTCCTGAAAGCTTCCCTTTTACCTTTGCCCACCTTTCTCTGTGTGCCCATGATGTGATGGGGGAAATGCTGAAGTGGGCACTTCTGTCTGCAGAGAGCCTGAATTCTCCTGCTGATGTTAAATAGCTTGTGGAATGTGGTAGTCTGTTACGTAGCTGGTGGAATGAATTTATTAGGCCATCTGTAGAAATGGTTAGAAGAAAAAAATCTGGCAAAACTGTAGACCTGGAAAGTTTTCTTAAAATATGTTATGGCACACAGTTCAATTAAATTAGTACTAGTTGGTAGACATGAATGTTTGCACTGTTAGTGTGCACGCTTAGCAGGACAGGAGATCAGGTGTGACATGTGGCATATCATTTGACCTGTACTGAAATGCGTATTAAAAAAAAATACAGGGGGGGAAGCGGATGTGGCTCAACATGATAGAGTGTCCGCCTACCATATAGGAGGTCCAAGGGTTTGATACACAGGGCCTCCTGGCTTGTGTGGTGAGCTGGCCCACACACAGTGCTGCTGTGCATAAGGAGTGCCAGCTCATGCAGGGATGCCCCCAGGTAAGGGTGCCCCCCCCCCCGCGCAAGGAGTGGCCTCTGTGCAAGGAGAGCTGCCTTGCGTGAAGCTGCAGCCCGCTTAGGAGTGGCGCTGCACACACGGAGAGCTGACACAGCAAGATGATGCAACAAAAAGAGACACAGATTCCTGGTGCTGCCTGATGAGAATACAAGCGGACACAGAAGAACACACAGTGAATGGACACAGAGAGCAGGCAACGGGGGGGGGGGGGGGGGGGGGGAGGGGGAGGAGAAAGAATTCTTAAAAAAATAAACAAACATGGGGAGTGGGTGTAGCTCAGTGGTTGAGTGCCTCCTTCCTGTGTACGAGGTTCTGGGTTCAATCCCCAGTACCTCTAAAAAGAAATAATAAATCAATGAAATTCAACCTAAAAATATTATTTAAAAATACCTATTTCTTGTATGTGTAGCACTCTGCAGGGTAGGGACTAAGAGTAAATGAAAATATCTAATACCTGGTCCTTTCTTTGAAGGAACTTCTATCTGTTTGGGGGTGGCAAGGCATCCTAGTTAAGAGACAATGAAAGAATTAAAATAGTCTAAAACAGGGGCCAGCAAGCTACTGCCTATGAACCAAATTCGGCCTGCTGCTGCTTTTGGTTAACTAAAGCTTTATTGGAACAAGACATGCTCATTGTTTCTGTATTGTCTCTGGCTGTGTTTGGGCTACAACTCAGAGCTGAGCAGCTGTGACAGACTGTGTAGCCCACAGAATCTCAAATATTTGCTCTCCGGCCCTTGAAGAAAAAGTTTACTGACCCCTGGTCTAAGACAATAATTCAGAAGATGTTACGAGGCAGTGTGTGATAGGTTGAAATGGTTTAGTCAACTAATGCTGTAGTTAGTAGGTCTGAGAATGGAGTGATGGGCAATCCTGAGGAGGGGTTCGAAGTTACCTCAAACCATGAAGACAAGGGGCATTTTGTGATATAAGGAATAAGGAACCACACATTTCATGGATAGGAACATCCATGATACCCTCAGGGGAAGAGTTAGTGGGGTGATGGGGACTTGAAGATCTCTGTGGCTGGATGGGGGCGCTGGGGGCTGGGAGTAAATGCGAGTGAGGTTGTTAAAGTCCACCTAGGCCGGATTGTGGTGACCTTTGAATTCCAGGATCAAGAATGAAAAAACTTCCCCAAACACTTGATATCTCTCAAAGGCAACATCCATTCACATGATAAAGATTTATTCCACACCTATTATGTGCTTGACCCCAAGGGGAAGCTAAACAACATAGAGGTGCAGCCCTCTTGTGGACTGGTAAATCCAGCTTGTCTGTTTCCTTTAGTGCTGGTTCTGGGTGTGTTTGAATAAATAGCTGTCATTCCTGAGAGATTTGACCTCTAAATCCTCTGAACACTGCTAAGGCTGCGAGACTTATATGGATAAGCAGTCTCCCATTCCATGGAACGGTATTTTGCAGAGTTATTTGGGAAGGGAATTCTAGAAAAGAATGTGTGGATGAAAGTCGGGAGAGAGGAAGG
This sequence comes from Dasypus novemcinctus, assembly GCF_030445035.2. NCBI lineage: Eukaryota > Metazoa > Chordata > Mammalia > Cingulata > Dasypodidae > Dasypus > Dasypus novemcinctus. Next base: position 22,447,442 of record NC_080704.1, on the reverse strand, counting down.
AAGGGACACCCCCCTTCCTGCCATTCCTTGGCCACTGCAGGGTAGGCCTCATCTCGTCCTTCCCTTTAGGCCTAAAATGTAGGGCTTCTATGCTGTCCGCCATTTTGTCTGGGTCTGCGAAGCTCCCTGCCCACGTCCTCATAGGTTGTGGTTCCACGCTCTGGGTCCCGGTCCTGTGCACCCCCTCCAGTCTGTACGCTGCTGTCTTGGCATCTCACAGGCTCTGGACTTCCTTCCTTTCCTGGTATCAGTTCCTAGAAGCCACCCAGCTCGCCTCCGAATCCTTTCTCTCCCCCTGGGGCAGCCCCGTGCTTGGCTTCAGGCCCTGTGGTGGGCTCTGGAGGGGGCTGGGGGTGGGCACTGGGCTGTTTGTTGCCCATTCTGCTGGGTCCTCATAGCCACCCATCAGTGCTTCCATTTACTTCTTACCCACTCTTTGTTCTTTTTTTCTTTTGTAAGTAAAAACACACACACACAGAAAACTACAAAAGACAATTCCATGGTGCATTTTGCCCGGGGCTTGTTCCATACCTTTTATCCTCAAGCTTCTCAGGCTCTCTTCTCATACCTGACCCTCACCCATAGATGGCCTTGATTCCTATGAATATTTCAGAGAAGATGTCAACTCCCTCGTGTACCCTCATCGTCACGTCTTTATACCACTGTTGAAACACTTATCCCCTCTTTATACAATGTCAGAGAAAGAAATAGCTTTCCTTCTCTTTTTATCTTTTCCTCACTTCTCTTTCATGATGAACCCCTGACTCATATTCCTGTCGTTCCGCACCGTGTCCCCATCCCCCATACTCTCAGTACGTACTAGATCAAGGAGCCCTTCTGTCAGATGAAAGGTCAGCTAAGAATTTGTAAGGGTGGGCAGACCTCATTTGGTTTGGTTTGTATTTGAGCATGCCACCTTCATGTGCGTACTTTGATATCTTCAAAAAGATATGTTTTTAGCTTTGCAGCCATTGTATTTGGAACAGATGCTCAGGAAATCTTTACTGGTTGAAAAAATATGAGCAGGAACAGGGGAAAGAAGACAGACGGTGAATCCAGACTGGCTGGAGGCTGGGATGTCAGCTCCCACCCTTGGACAGGTTATCTGATCTCTCTTGGAGCCAGATTCTTCATAAACTGGGAACAGTGATAGTCACCTTATCATAGAGTGTGTTCCAGTTACTCTTGCTGTGTGGCAAATGACTCCAGAGCTCAGCACCTTCCAAAAGCCATTTCACCATGCTCATGGATTTTGTGCGTCAAGAATTTGGGTGGCGCATGGTGGGAACGACTTGTCCCCGGCCTGTCTGGGCTGAAATCATCTGAAGGCTGGCTTACTCACAGGGTCTGGGGCCTGGGCGGGGCTTCCTCCCAGCATGGTCACCTCTGGGTGGCCCAACTTCTTCCATGGCTTTCAGTTCAGTGGGAGACACAGGCAGTAAGTGAAATGGAATGCGAGCTGGGACAAGGACTCGGGATTCCTGCTCCTTCCCCCAAGAGGGACAGGTTGAGCACCTGGATTTGCACATTTCATTTAAGTGATTCTTCTTCTCCCCCAGGGATGGTGGAGGAGGGCGGGTGGCCCAGTGTCAGTGGTGACCCGCTGGCCGCTTCCTTTTCAGTGGTGCTCCTACAGACCTGTAGACTTGTAGCCCTGAAAGGGGCCTCAGAAAGCTTCAGACACGAGGTCTGCAAGCACCCCCTGACCCTTTTAAGCACCAGACACCCTCCGTGCTTTTTTTCCCCAGATGGAGACTTAAGAGCCTCTCTCCTCAAGAGGGCCTGAGGAGAGAGGCAGGGGTATATGGATACACCCAGGGTGCCACCTTCACCTTGGACCTGAGCCTCCCCCCATTTTGAAGAGCGGGGAAGCCGGTGAAGAGGATTCCCACAGGTGATCCTGACCCCTTCCGGTGAGGAACCCCAGAGCAACGTGGACCAGCGTTTCTCCAGCTGTACTGTGTGGATGACTTCCCTGAGGATCTTGTTACGAGGCTGATTCTCATTTGTGGTGCCTGGGTGGGGCCAGGGGGTGCTGCTGAGCAGTGAGGGTGTAGAGGGTCCAGGGAGGCCTGAGCAGAGCGGCTGCTGCTCAGAGTGGGGGGCGGCCACCGTGGGCCAGGCCAGTGACCTGCCAGCGTCTGCAAGGCATGTGCTTCTTAAAGATCAGGACTCTCAGGAAGTGGACTTGGCCCAATGGATAGGGCGTCCTCCTACCACACAGGAGGTCCAAGGTTCAAACCCCGGGCCCCCTTGACCCGTGTGGAGCTGGCCCATGCGCAGTGCTGATGCACGCAAGGAGTGCCCTGCCGTGCAGGGGTGTCCCCCGCATAGGGGAGCCCCACACACAAGGAGTGCGCCCCGTAAGGAGAGCCGCCCTGGGAAAGAAGTTCAGCCTGCCCAGGAATGGAGCCGCACACACGGAGAGCTGACACAACAGGATGATGCAACAAAAAGAAACACAGATTCCCAGTGCCGCTGATAAGGAGAGAAGCGGTCACAGAAGAACACACAGCGAATGGACACAGAGAACAGACAACTCGGGGGGGGGGGGGGGGGAAGGGGAGAGAAATAAATAAAAAAAAATTCTGAAAAAGAAAAAGATCAGGACTCTGCTAAAAACTGTAATTACTGTTCACTTTTACAACTAAACAACGCAAACCACAGCCCTCCTTATATAAAACACAGTTCGAGGAACTCAAATATAGACCATTCACGGAGTTGGCCTGGCAGCTTCATTCCCAGGTCCACGCTTTTCAAATGTGTATAAACCACACTTTTGATTGTTCTTGTGGCTTAGTATATATTCTTTAAGCAGTTAAAAGTCTATTTTAGGAGAGCGGTGATTTCAGCGCCTGCTTCCCATGTACAAGGTTCCTGGTTCAATCCCCAGTACCTCCTAAAGAAAAGTATATTTCAAAAAAAGAAATTAGGGTTACACATTGGACACAGTTAAAAAAAAACAGACCCAGTCCCCTCATTTTCAGATGAAACATGATGCAGAATTTCTTCTGCAATGCATTGCTTGCAGGGGGATGATCACAATTTTGGTTACTTGTTGCTTTAGATCAGGGATTCTTAACCTTTTTTGTTCCACAGATCCCTTTGCCAGTCAGGTGAAGTGAGTACTACTGTAATTTATTTATTACATATATTTATAAGTGAAAGAAATGGTAGATTTCAGTTAAAGGTCAGAGAAAATAAAGATAATAAGTTAAGGGAAGTGGCGGTGGCTCAACTGATAGAGCATCTGCCTACCACATAGGAGGTCCAGGGTTCAAACCCAGGGCCTCCTGACCTGTGTGGTGAGCTGGCCCACGCGCAGTGCTGATACACACAAGGAGTGCTGTGTCGCGCAGGGGTATCTCCCGTGTAAGGGAGCCCCACGCTCAAGGAGCTTGTGCATCAAGGAGAGTTGCCCTGTGCGAAAAAGCACAGCCTGCCCAGGAATGGCAACGCACACATGGAGGGCTGACACAGCAAGATGATGCAACAAAAAGAAACACAGATTCCTAGTGCTGCTGACAAGAATGCAAGTGGACACAGAAGAACACACAGTGACTGGATACAGAAAGCAGACAACAGGGTGGGAAGAGAGAAATAAATAAAAAATGAATCTTAAAAAAATAAAAGCTAATAAGTTGATTTTTTTCAATTCACACTCACAGACACCCTGAAATCTTTCCACTCCATGGACCCCTGGTTAAGAACTCCTGCTTTAGATGTCATAATTATTCACAGAATAAACTGTAGCACTGAAAAGGAAAAATACTTTCTGATTCTTATTTAAATATATTTATAGATACTTAGTGCCCTTACTAATTCAAGTATTAAAATATATGCACACACACACGTATTTCTCATATCTTTTTGTCTTTCAAAACCCGTTCTTCCTTTCAGGTGTATTGCTGTGCACAGCCTGGCTGTCTGAATCCCTTGTAAAATTAGGGAGTACACCAGCTTGAGTTACATCAGCAGTAAGGTTTTTCTCTTCATCTTTTAAATTCAGTATAGAACATTCTTCTCCCAGTTACAGATTTTGAGCATTTCAGCTATCTGTGTTTCAGTGTGTATTTCTGGAAGATAAGGACTCTTAAAAACCAAAATAACAATATCACTTTTACACGTAAAACAACTAACAGTGTTTCCTTATCAGACATCCAGTTTGAATCTCCCATGGTGACATAGAGTTAATTTCAAAGGGTGTTTGGATCAGAATTTGGAAGGCCTTGTACTTTGTAACTGGTTGGTTAAGTGTGTTGTAATCTAGGTTCCCCCATCCCCTTTCCTTTTTTTTCAAATGAAGCAACTGCAGTCGTTTGCAGAGTTCCTGAGGCTGACTTTTGTTGACTGAATCCTTAGGAGACTGTTGAGCTTAGCCTTTGGTCCCCTGCCATCCCTGTACACTGGTAGTAAATCCAGAGGCTTGATCTGGTTCAGATGCAGTTTTTTTGGCCAGAATACTTGACTGGCGGGCAATGTCAGGTACTTCCTGCTTCTGGCTCGTGGCTGGGACCTGCTTGTCTCTCTCGTAATGGCAGCAGCCAGTAGCGATCACTGCCCAGGTCATTGCAAAATGTCGACTGTCCAGTGCTCTCATTTGTCTTCATTTCTTAGCCGGAATACTCCTATGAAGAGAAAGTTCTCATCAACTATTTAGCTATCCTGAACTTATAGAGGAAAGGGAGGATAAATGTTAGATTCTTTCCCTTAATTTGCTGGTTTTCATCCTCCAAAGAGAATGGATGAGTTCTTCTTTAAAGTATCACTATGAAACGTATATCACACAGCATACTGTATTTGAAACTTATCAAACGTATTTGTGCTTCAATCCATTGCAGTTATTCTTATGGATACTCATATGGTGCCATTTGTGGCCAGCGGGAGCCTCCTGCTGAGCTCTCTTGACATGACCCTAGTAAGTTGTGGGTGGCTTCCTTGCTTTCTGGTGTGACAAACTATTCCAGGTTTATCACATTTCCTGCCCCAGACCTGGCTAAACCATTTCTCCGGGGCCCCCTGGCTTCCTTTCAGTGAGAAATGGTATTTAGAGATTAAGTCTAATTGCTTCTGAAAAAGAAAAATCACTTTGCTCTTTTCAGATGATCCTAGAGGTCTTCTTTTGGTGTGGGGCTGTTGATTCTTTTAGTTTGCTTTCTTTGAAAATTAACCTCGTGTTTCAGTTTTGGAAAAGGCTTAAAAATTTTCAAGTCCCTGTCCAGTTTATAGAGGTCTGATTCTGTTTGTCCAACTTTAAGTTGCAACTTTCAAAGGAAAGCAAAACGTTGCCTTTTAACTTGGCTTCTGTTTAATGTTAGTCGGTATAGATACATACTTACTAAGTGCTTTCCTGATACTATTATGAAGTATTTACAGTGCAGTTGATCAAGAAAAAATTTTTGAAGGAGACGCTTGACCAGCAACTTTTAGTTCAAATTGTTCAACGATTAAAAGTGCCAAGCCAATGACTGGCAAACAATTGATAGTTGCAAATGTCGACAGACTCATTGTTACTATATAAGATCATTGGTGAAACATAGGACGAAACCATCAAATATGCCATCCTAATAACCTTACGCAGTATGGTGTTGCGAATACGTGAGGTGTTATCTCCAGATTATATGTTGGGGAGCTCAAAGTCGTTATGCATCTGAGATTTTGAAATTCTCGACTGCTGTGAAGAGCCGTTGTTTTGCTGTTACTTTCTGCTTTCAGCCCTGTGCATTTATCTCAGATCTCATCTTCTAGGATTCTCAGCTTCTTGTCAAAATCATCTTTGCAAGTTGCTCCTCACTCAGCAACAAGCATTTCTCGGGTGCCTGCTGGGACCAAGCACTCAGCTGGGCACTTGAGGGAGAAAGATGTATCGGGCAATGCGACTTTGCATTTAGAAGTGCCACGAGCTGCAGTTTCAGAGATCTCTTCTGCCTTCTGGGAGCTCACAAGTTAGCAGGATAATTAGCCCTGGGGGCATAAATGAAAGATTCACTGTGGTTTCCTCAGTTCACTGTCTACTCTCTTACCAGAAGTGCATCATTTCTTGCTAACAGAAGACCGTACAGTGACTAACCCCCCCCAGGTGACTGGCCACGTTTTCCTGTGGAGTCCTTCTTAACTTCTTGGACCTTGTCTCTTCGCCCCCCACCCCCACCTTGCTTCTTCAGCTTACAGCTGACTGGGCTTAGCTACCCTGAAATCAGCATCTAGGCTTTTGCTTTTCTTCTTCCTTGAAACATCTGTTCAAAAACCCCAAAACCAGTTCCCGGTCCTCCCCCACATACTATTCTAGAGAAAAGAAAGCATTGCAGTCTATCCCAGTCCTTACAGAAGACCTTGTCTTATTGGGCTCTATTAATTCATTTGGAACAAAGTAGTTTAAGGAGACCTTTTATATCTCTTATCTGTAATCAAAGGCATTTCCACCAGCCATGCAGTTTCTGTCAAATACAATTATTTCATGAAGTGAGAGGGTGTTGGGGAGAAATCAATGTTTTCAAATGATTTCATTTTACAAAATCTGCGATTAAATGAGCAATAAGTATAAGCACATATTTGACTGTTTCTTCTTCAGTTTTAAAGTATATGTATGTTCAGGCTGGCCCCAAACCTTTTAGAACTTCTCGTTAAGAAAAATAAGGGATCACCTTATAATTAGGCATCTGTCTCTGGGTCTCCTTGGAGCCTTTGCAAAGTCAGAAAACAAACAAACAAACAAAAACCATTCCCTTCATCCTCCAGCCCTTTTGTTTCTTAAACCTGCCAAATATTTATGTAAAGCCACATTCATGTGCTTGCTTTCTTCTACTTGGAAAAAAAAGGTATGTCTTCTTTAAGTGGCTAAACTATTTTGATTTAAGTGGCTTTTATTGTTTTTTTAAAGATTTATTTTATTTTAAAAATTTATTTCTCTTCCCTTCCCCGCCCAGTTGTCTGCTCTCTGTGTGCATTCGCTGTGTGTTCTTCTGTGTCCCCTTGTATTCTTGTCAGCGGCACCGGGAATCTGTGTCCCTTTTCGTTGCATCATCTTGCTGCATCGGCTCTTCCACTCCTGGGAAGACTGCGCTCTTTTGGCGCAGAGCGGCTCTCCTTAGAGGGTGCGCTCCTTGCACGTGGGGCTCCCTTACGCGGGGGACACCCCTGTGTGGCACGGCACTCCTTGCGCACATCAGCACTGCGTGTGGGCCAGTCCTACATGGGTCAAGGAGACCCTGGCTTTGAACCCTGGACCTCCCATGTGGTAGGCGGACGCTCTATCCATTGAGCCAAGTCTGCTTCCCAAGTGGCTTTTTATTAAATTGGTTTTTTAATACACAGTTTAGCTGCCCCCTTCCCCTATAATTCTTGCCCAAGAACCATTCTCTAAACGGGCTCATCCGACTATAACAAACTGTCCTTCTTCACTTGTTTTGTTTAGTGAGAAGAAACTTCTTTTTATTGAGGTAGAATTCACCTAACATAAAATTCACCATTTTAACTATTTTAAAGTAACTTCCAGCACATTCTCAATGCTTGTACAGTCATCACCACTATCTAATTGCAGAACGTTTTCATCACCCCAAAAAGGAGCCCCAAACCCATCCAGCAGCCACACTTCTTCCCTCCTCTCCCTAGCCCCTGGCAAACTGCTGAGCTGCTCTCAGAGTCGATGGGTTGGCTCATTCTGGACCATTCATGTAAATGGAATTGGCCAGCATACGGCCTTTCATATCTAATTTCTTTTACCTAACACCATTTCAAGGTTCCATGTGGTAGTATGTATCAGTAAATCATTCCTTTTCATGGCTGAATAACATCCCTCTGTATGGCTCTGCAGTATTTTATCAATTCATAGTTAAAGGACAGTTGATTGCATCCACTCTTCGGCTATTGCTTCACTAGTTTTTTTTTTTTACTTGCAGATTCATCTGTGTACTTTATCTGTGCTTTCTTTTTCATTTAAAAAAATCTTTTTCTGGCCAAGTTGTTCTTATCCAGCCCATCTAATACATGTTCTTAAAAGAGCTGTGTGCTAGGGTCGTAAGGGTTGATTGGAGTTGGGCCATGTTTAATAACTCACTGTTCCTGCAGTAGTCCCCCTGGTGAGGCAAAGGAGTCAAATGCAGGCTGAGGGACCCTAGGCCCCAGGGCTTTTTTTTTTAATTTATTTTTTATTTTTTCTCTCCCCTTCCCCTTCAACACTCCCCCATTGTCTGCACTTTGTGTCCATTTTGCTGCATGTTCTTCTTTGCCTGCTTCTGTTGTTGTCAGCGGCATGAGAATCTGTGTCTCTTTCTGTTGCGTCATCTTGTGTCAACTCTCCATGTGTGCGGTGCCACTCCTGGGCAGGCTGCACTTTCTTTTGCGCTGGGTGGCTCTCCTTACGGGGTGCACTCCTTGCACGTGAGGCTCCCCTACACGGGGACCCCCTACGTGACAGGGCACCCCTTGTGTGCATCAGCACTGCGTGTGGGCCAGCTCCACACGGGTCAAGGAGGCCCAGGGTTTGAACCATGGACCTCCCATGTGGTAGACGGACGCCCTAACCACTGGGCCAAGTCCACTTACCGGCCCCAGGGCTTTGTGAACCCCTCTCTGGTTTCTGGGTTCCCTGTGCCCTGTTCTGAACTTTGATAGAATGCAGCTCTGCTCTCAGGAGTGAAGATCATGGCAGAGTCATGAATGGAATTGAGACCAGTCACGGTAGCATTCGAGAGGTTTGGACCAGTGGGTCATACTTCTCTAGCCTTCAAGTCAACTAGGCCCACATTTGTCACCGCCTTTTATTGTGCTGAATGATAAAGGTATGCTTTGGGGTTAACGCTTTCTCAGGGCACTGCTTTGTTACCTTGATGCACTCATTCAGCATTTATTTTGCACCTGCTATATGCCAGACAGCAGGCTAGGGGAAGAAGATGCTCAGATCTGCCCTTCCGAAGCCCCCATTCCAGGGGCTGGACAGGTTGGGGATGCGTGGAGAAAGCCTCATAGCACACAGCCTGATAAAGGGCCATGGGCCAGTGGCTGTCATTTAGGGAGCAGTTTCTGGGTGCAAGAGTTTCCAGCATCAGCCCTCAACTTCGTAACAGTCCACTTGGTAGATAACCCCCCAATTTTAAACAAAAGAAAATGAACTCAAGCAAGGTGTCATGGCCCCATGTCCCACAGCTAGTAAAGCCTAAGCTGCCTCCACTCCTAGGTCCACCAGGCTTCAAAGCTCGCACTCTCTCTCCTCCACCTCACATCCTCTGCAAAGATGCTTTGAGAGGCAGCGAGAGGGAAGAGCTGGACTGGGAGGCTGGGGTTTGTTGAACTTCCTAAAAGCAGGGAGTTAACGAGCATTCTCAGCGGCATCCGAGGCAGTCAGTGGTGGGCCTCTCTTACAGCTAGTTTTGTTCTTTCTTCATTCTGCTTTCTCCGTCTCTTTTCCCTTCTCCCCACTGATGCCCAGTTCCTTGAGTTGCTGCTGGGCCCACTACAGGAAGCCACCCCTGCCTGCGGATTGCTGCCTTCTGCCTGGGGAGAGAGTTTGTGAGGTGGTCTGGTGGCCTTTGTTCATCAGGTCTGTGTTCTGAGCCTGTCTTCCTTGAGGAAACTGATGTTCAGTTGCTAACAGGTTCAGGCCTTAGGAATTACCCCCTGGTTACTTGCTCCGGCCATTTCCAAATCTTTGTCGCATCACTGTGGCGTCACAGTTGCCCATATATTGCCTGGCAGGGGGCAGGGCACACTGACTGACAGCCCAGTCAGACTGTGTCCCATGGGGGATGTAGTCACCCAAGCAGCTTCCCCTCCCTGAGTGGGGGGAATGGTCTGTCCCTGGGAAACAAACACAACTGACCATCTCTATGAACAAATAGCTGCAATCCATAAATTACTAAGTATACATCATGTAGAGTTTTTCTTTTAATTTTAAAGAGCTTTAATGAGGTTTAAAACCTCACCCTTTTAAGTGTACAGTTCTGTGATTTTTGGCCAACTTACAGCATTATGCAATGATCATAATTCAATTTGAGAACATTTCTGTCACCCAGAAAGATCCCTCATAACCCACTTGAAGTGAGTCCCTGTTCCCATTTCCAGTCCCAGGCAACCACTAAACTGTTTTCTTTCTCTTTAGATTTGAGTATAGGTGCTTACATGTTCCTGCCTCATATAGCTTTGTCTGGCTATTCTGGAAACTGCTATATATGACAGAATTTTTAAAAAAGCCCAGTGCTGTGAAAATCTCAATTTTCCCTCCTTTTCACTTTATATCTTCCCTTCTCTTGTGTGAACTGTAATTTGGAAAAGCTTAGTCCTAGTTTTGATGCTGCCATTAATTAGCTCTCTCAGTAGCTCTCTAAACCTTAGTCATGGAACCTTCCAGGCTTCAGTTCCTCATCTGTAAAATAGAGAAAAAGAATTCAACAAAGTAGCTAATTTTCTTTCCATCTCCAATGATCAGTGATGGTGAGCTCTTTTGGTGAAAAAATGTTTCTTGATTTTATATGCTGTCTTCAGTCAGAGGACTATAATAAAAAATTCAAACTCAAAACTTGTTATTAAAAATTCACAAAACGAAATGAGCACAAAAGCAACTTAACTTGATAACACTGGGAAGCGGATTTGGCTCAACTGATAGAGCATCCGCCACCACATGGGAGGTCCAGGGTTCAAACCCAGGGCCTCCTGACCCGTGTGGAGCTGGCCCACGCGCATTGCTGATGTGTGCGAGGAGTGCCCTGCCACGCAGGGGTGTCCCCTGCATAGGGGAGCCCCACGCGCAAGGAGTGCGCCCCTCAAGGAGAGCCTCCCAGCGCGAAAAAAGGGCAGCCTGTCCAGGAGTGGCACTGCACACACACAGAGAGCTGTCGCAGCAAGATGACGCAACAAAAAGAGACAGATTCAGGGTGCCGCTGACAAGAATATAAGCAGACACAGAAGAACACACAGCGAATGGACAGAGAGAGCAGACAATGGCGGGGGGGAAGGGGAGAGAAATTAAAAAAAATTTAAAAAAAAGTTGATAACACTTATACCGAGCATGAGTGGGCTCTTTATCCTGATGGTCTTTAAAGCCAATTCCTGGGACACCGGGGTTTCAAAGAGCATTTTACTGGTTGTAAGCAATGGAGCACAGTGGCCTTCTGGCCCAAAACTGCTTCCCTGATCTGCGGACATTCTAATATTTTATATAACATGGGGGTGCTAATGAATAACTGGGGTGGAGCTGAGTACAGGTTCCTTCATTAATAAATATTAAGGGGCTGAACAGTATGGGGGGGTAGGGTGGAGGCGGTACGGTAGCAAACCTGGGTCAGCCACAAGGATTTGGGATGGGAATATACAGAGATAGGGAGAGGGCAATAAGGCCAGTTACACGGCCTTTCACAGGGAGATTAAACAGCGGGGTGGAGTGGTAACCATCCCAATAGTAATTAAACACGGGGAGAGGGCAGTCTAGAATTACCAGCACAGTAGCAAGCCTTTGCAAGGGTGAGGTTAAGTCTCCAGTGACCATGGACTGGATGGGCCCTCTAGGCAACTTCAGTCATTTCCGGTATTCACCTTTTGCTATTTTATAATATAAAGGCATCCATAGAATGACTTAGTAATCACAAGTATTTGTTACTTAACCCTTGGTTACAACATTTCGACTTCTGGAGTTATTAAAGTTTAAACGTGGCCTGAGACTTTGGCCACATCACATCTATGTACATATAGATGAAGGACATTAACTACAAAATACTTCCTTTCCCTTCCCGTTTTCTTGTCTGTTCAAATATTAGTCGAGCCAGCCGTGCTAGGCGTGGGAGGTAGGAGCCCGAACAGGAGATGGGCTTTGCAGTCTGGCTGGGGTAGATCCCCCTGAAATGACACCCAGCGTGGTAAGTGCCTGCAGAGAGGAAGCACAGCACTGCGAGGAGGCCGGGAGGGGCCGGGTCACCCAGCGGAAGCGCCGCCCCTGAGAAATTTACCGTGAGAAGCTGCTAGGTAGCTGGCTGAGCCAACCCGCAGCTCAAAACCACCCAGTGCAACTTTGGGGGGGAGGAGGCATTCCAGCAAGTTTGAAGGTGGAGATAGGGGAGGTGGAAACAGTTTGCATTTCTAAGCTGATGTCTTATCTCCTCCTGCTTTGTCTTTTTTCCTGCCCGGGGGTAACTACAGCTTGGGCTCTTGCAGCCAGCAAAGATATGAGGCTGGCTTCTGGCAGCAGCAGGCAGCTGGAGGGTGGGATTTTTCTGACCCGGAGACCTTGCTAAATTCTTAAATTTATGCTGTCTTTAAATATGGGATTTTGTTTACTGCCACCCGAATTACATCTCTGATAGAGTTGATTTAGCTTAATGTTTAAATTTTCTGCTCATATCCAGAGGTAGTGTAAAGAGTACCATTTAGAAAACAAAAACAACAAAAATGAAACAAACAAACAAAAAAACCTTAGGGAATGTTCTGTCCTTGCTGCAGCTACAGCTGAAGGCAAGGGAATGGGTTTGGGGGCACAGACTTTCCAGTGGATATTTTGGCTGGATTTCGTGCAATCTGAGATCTTACTCTCCTGTGTACCAGGCATTATCCTAAACTTTCGTCACTGTCTAATAGAAATATAATACAAGCCACATGGCTAATTTTAAATGTTCTAGTAGCCACATTAAAAAAAATAAAAAGAGACAGGTGAAATTCACTTATTAGTATGTTTATTTAATCCAGCATATCCAAAATACTACCATTTCAGCATGCAATCAATATAAAAATTATTATTGAGATTATTTTCCATTCTTTTCCCCCTAATAAGTCTCTGAAATCTGGTGTGTATTTTACAGCACATCTCAATTTGGACTAGCCACATTTCAAGTGTTCAATAGCCATATGGAGCTAGTGGTACCGTATCGCACGGCAAAATACTGAAACCTTTCAAAGGCGTGCAGAGGACAAGGGCCCTGAGAGGGGGCTGGACAGACACTTAACAAGGCCATAGACAGGCTCCCTCCTCTTGGAGAAACCTGATATGTACAAATTCATCTTGACAGGAAAGGTAAAGCAGGAAGTGATTGTTCATGTTACAAAAGAATTAACCACAGGATCCTTTAAATAGCAAGCTCCCTTAGTGTACTGAAGTATATGACTCAATTTGCAAAAATGTGATTGACACTTGACATTTTCGTAGCGCCTATTTTGGGCAGAGAACCATCTGCCATTATAAAACGCAAGTCAGTGTTGAGTTTGTCAGGGTCTTCATGGAGCACCTTCTTATGGGTCATAGGTGCTCACAGGGGGTCACAGCCCACCTAAGTTAGGTGATCTGTACCCAGAAGGCATGTCTAGTTATAGGTTCCCTGTGAGGATGAGACACACCTGCAGCTGCCCCAGTGTGAGACTGCCTGGGTGCCAGGGGCGGGGAGGGTAGACAGGGTCAGCTGGGGCCAGAAGGCGGGGAGGGCGCACAGTGATTGCTTGTGTGTCTGGGGTTAAGGAAAAGGTAACTTGGGAAAGGCACCCCGGAAAAGCTCTTGGGAAGACTGGACTATCATGCAGCTATGACTGGCCTATCCAAGTCTCTAGTCCCTAAACTCCAGCCTTCTTCATAGCAGGCATCAATTAACGCGAGTCCTTGGGCTCATCTAAGGCAAGAGTGAAGGGAAACCAGGATGCGCTTCTCTCTGGTCGTGACAACACCTTCTGGAAGTGGATTCTTTTGTCCTTTTCCAGCTTTACCTCGATAGAGTCCGCACAGGGAACAGAAAACGCGACTCGCTGTTTAGGAGGAAGCAAGGCTGTGAGCAGGAAGCCAGTGGGGTCCCCAGGCTCCGACAGTCCAGAGGGTTTTAGTTCACCAGCTAGACCGGCCCCCTGACCGCCTACCTCCTCAGGAGCCTCCTGTCCTCTTCTCTACCTGCCGCGTGTCCCACCTTCACTCAGGGCCACTTCATGTTCCCCGTCAGGAAAACTCTGAGCCGGCATCTCAGTGCTGATGGGATCCTCCTGGGGTAGCCTAAGTCAGTGTTCCAAGCCTTTTCTTTTTTAAAAAATAATACCTCGAAGAGTATTGTTATGACTTTAGACCTTGGTGGAAAACAAGGACACTTGTCCTCATGCTTCAGATACCTAGTTTTAAAACATCTTGCCCATCCCAATAGTTACCTCCTATAATTAGGTAACTTAAGGCCTACGTCGAGCGTGGAAGTCAAGCCATGTTACACATTGCCTTGATGATTTAGAGATGTCTTGTCATCTCCCTGTCAGGTCCGACCGCCTTGTCCTTGCGTTGCCCTCCCAAGGTGGCTGGCAAAGAGCTCCTCCTGGGAACTGAATCGCCAGCTCTGCCATTTTCTTGTTTACCTCGCCCTGAGTTGTGTGATGCTGGCTTCAACCTCTACTTTCTTTGCACAGGTCTTTTAAATCCTCTCATCTGTTTCGTGAGTGTTGGTCACAAGAGGTAGTATCCCTGAGTAGACTCTGCCAGCAGGCATCAAGACCTGCAGTGTGCCCCTGTGCTGACAGCGGGCCTCTGGCAGCACCCCCTGCTGAGGGCCACCATTCGCCCCTCGGAGGACCCCTGGTGGACCTAGAGACTGGGCGAAGGAGCCAGGGTCAGTCTATAAGTGGGACATTAGGGAAGATGACTCTCTTCTTCAGATTAAAAAAAGAGTAAATGTCCGACTATTTCCACCACCATCTCAGCAGATCCCCAAAGTGGGTGCATTGCACTTTGGAGATCCCTGGATCTGAGGATCAACATCTCTTTGTTTCTTTTCTTTTCTTTTCTTTTTTTTAATTGATTTTGTAAAAATATTACATTAAAAAAAAATATGAGGTCCCATTCAACCCCCCCCCCCCCCCCCAGCAACACTCACTCCCATCATCATGACACATCCATTGGTGCACCTGGTAAGTACATCTCTGGGCATCTCTGCACCCCCTGGTCAACGGTCCACATCAAGTCCCACACTCTCCCCCACTCCATCCAGTGGGCCCTAGGAGGACTCACAACGTCCGGTGATTGCCCCTGAAGCACCATCCAGGGCAACCCCAAGTCCCAAAGGTGCCCCCACATCTCATCTCCTCCTGCCACTCCCCACACCCCTCAGCCACCATGTCCACTTTTCCCACTCCAAAGCCACCTTTTCTCTGTGGACCTTGGATTGGCTGTGTCCGTTGCACCTCCCTGTCAAGAGGAGGCTCAGATTCCACATGGATACTGGATGCAATCCCCCTGCTCTCAGTTGTAGGCACTCTAGGCTCCATGGTGTGGCGGCCGTCCTTCTTCAACTCCATCTTAGCTGAGTGAGGTGAGTCCAATAAATCAGATTGTAGGAGCTGGAGTCTGCTGAGGCTCAGGGCCCAGCCGACATCTCTTTGTTTCTGAGCTTCAGCTTTTTAATTGGGAAAATGGGCATCATCATATTGTGAAGATGAAATGAGCTCATGACGGAGAAGTGCCTGGCACATAAACAGCAGGACTGTCACCTCATTTCACATAGCAACGCTTCAATAGATCAGTGTCTAGGTAATTTTAAGAAAGCTGTATTTTAATCGACCTGGTTCTAATTTTTATGATGGCGCGTTGTAAGTGACGGGGAGTGGAGCATCATGCAAGAAAATCTGAGTGTTTCTGCTGTGTTCTAGTCAGGAGACAGAGAAATCTGAAAAGGTTGCCTTGCTTGTACTCCGATGCTCCTCCTTTCTGTTGGTAAATGATGAGCGTGGTTCACAGCTAGCTTCATCCTGGGCAGATTTATGACACTGGTGTCAGCCAGCTAATTTTGGAATGGAAAAATGATCTAGAAAAGGAAATTCTGCTTTGAGTTGCTTTTGAGCTGTCAGGTTTAACTGACATTATGAGTGGAAGAGAAGAGCACCAGCTCATTGGGAGGGGCAGGGTCTTCTGAACTGGAATCCTTTGGGGATTTATCCATAATAGATATGCAAAGTCTGTTGATGTCTTTTTCTTTTTTCCTCTCCGATTTATTTGTTTATTTATTTATTTGATGAGCCTGGGACCTTGTGCATGGGAAGCAGGCTCTCAGCTACTGAGCTACACCTGCTCCCCCTTTTTCTTTCTCTTTTTTAATTGTTTCTGTTTTTTGCAAGAAATCTTGGCCAAACCAAGGCCACCAAGATTTCCTCCGATGCGTCCTTATAAAAGTTGTACAGTTTTAGCTCTTACAGTTAGGTCCATGATCCATTTGGAGTTGATTTTTGGGTATACACTGTAGAGCTCATGCTAATCGCACTTTCATCTGTGATCGTGTGGTGCTTGGCATATACCTCTGTGGAATCTTTTCATGTTGCATTGTTGTAGAATTGCTCATTGTCCTGTCTTCCTGGGTTGGCTACAAGCACCTTCAGTGTGGGGGCCCTGTCTCTTTCATTTTGTAGGTATAGAGCCAAGCCTACGACTTGGCACCAGGTGCTTCAGTGCATTTTGATGAAATCAAATCGCAAACTTCATTTAACCAATAGTTTCAACCTTTCATCTTCCATTATTTTACCATAACTTGTCAGTTGCTCATCCACCATTTTGAGTTTCATCCTGATTTTCTCTAGCCTTCCATTCCCTCATTTGTCCTTCCTTCCTTCTTTCCTTTATTCACTCACATGGAGTTGTACATAAAAAGGAAGAGGTCAGGAGATGGGTTTGTATTGAGGTGGGCACAAGGCCGGCGCCAAGTCTAGATGAATAATCAGTCGATGGATAATGAACTAGTCGGTGGATCAGTTAGCTGTGCTCACTTGCAGAGGCACTCTGTAAACAGGAAGGTGTGTGCTCCTCACCTCACGGTGTGCCCACCTCCTGCCCAGTGCTAAAGATTGCCATAGATTGGGAAAACAACTTAAAATGGGCTTGCTGCCTAAGAACTCGTCTGCTGAGAGGGCAATTACGAGTCTGACGTAGGCAGCCGGAGACGTTGGTTTGGCCGGCTGTGCACCAGCCTTCTTTCTGGGCATGGGCGCCACTGGGTGGCTGTGAACTCCGCAGGGGGGGAATTCTTATTGTCCACGCTTTGCAGAGCTGAGACCCAGAGAAGTTAGCACCGCCCAGTGAGCAGGTGCTTGGGAACAGGATGCTGGACTCCCTCCTGGTGGAGCAAGCGGTGCTAGGTGTCGTCACCACGCGGTTTCCCCTCGGCCCCCTGCTGGCCCTGAGGACCTGTAGGCCACCCTGCCTAGGCCTGGCCACGGCCCAGCGCTTGGTGGTTTCTGCACTACAGGCCTCAGGTTAACCCAAATCAGTTCTCTGTGTGAGGCCCTGTTGTTTTGGCTCTCCCGAGAGGGGAAATCCCTTTAAGGTGACTTCCCTGGCCTTCGAGGGCGGCTGGGCCTCCGATGTCTCCAGCGTCTGATCTAAGCTGCTCTCTTTTCCCCCTCTTCCTTCCAGTGGAGGCCATAGTGGAGTTTGACTACCAGGCCCAGCACGACGATGAGCTGACCATCAGCGTGGGTGAGATCATCACCAACATCAGGAAGGAGGATGGAGGCTGGTGGGAGGGGCAGGTCAACGGCAGGAGAGGTTTGTTCCCTGACAACTTTGTAAGAGTGAGTACCAAGCGAAACCCTTTTCCTCTTGTCTCCTGTGTGGGGTCTGCCAGCCAAAGGCCATGGGGTCACTTGAGGATGAATGCCGTGGGACTCTCTTGGGGGATGAGTAGACACCTTGACCTCCTAGGTGGTATCAAGAGGAGCCTGTCTGGCTTTGCTCTTGATGTCTGGGGATACCCGTTTTGAAATTGCTTTTTTTTAAAGGCCCAGGATGACCTCTGGCCTAATGGCCTGTTAGCTAGCAGCTGTCTCCCATTGTGTGGGTAGGAAAACATGACGTCTGGGCCACCAAGGATAGATCTGTTGATGTGGAGATGGGAGTTAATGATTTTACCTTTCCAAACAAAAAAATTCAAGTCTGGCAGAGGCCTATCCTCTGGTGTAGAAGGAGCCTTTTTCCAGATTAAAGGGGCAAAGCTTGGAGTGAAGATGAAGGGGGAAGGACAGAGAGAGGGGGACCTTAGGAAGGAGGAAGAGGACCCTGGAAAGGAAAAGGGACTGCAGCATCTGCTCCAGTGTTGGGGGTAAGGGAGGCCCCGGTCTGAAAGCCTTCGGCATGTCCTCTTGGCTTAATGCCCCCTCATTCCCTCATTCCCAACTAGAAACCCACAGAATCAGAGAACTTCTGAGTTGGACGGGATTTGCTCAGGGCTGAACAGATGTAGTAGCTGGAAGCCTCTGCGGAAGGACGTGCAGGAACCGGGGCTGGGAACGGCAGTGCTGCAAGCCTTTCCCCCCACCAGCTCTGGAACCCCAGTCGTGCCGCTCCAGACGGATGGGTCGCTGCTCGCAGGAAGTTCACCTTCTTCCGCGCCCCTCTCCTTGCATCCCTTCAGGTCTGGGGGCTCCCTCGGTTCTAGCCCTGAGCCACTGCCTTGGAATTTCTCTCCACCCCACCCACTTTGGGAAAGATCTCTTTACTGATCCCGCCTCAGGTTACCTGAATTTGAGCGTGCCATCTGTCCCCTTTGCACGACACGGGACAGTGCATGGAAGTCCCTAAGCACAGCGACTGGCCACCTAGCAAGTTGGCCGCTGTTCATGTGCCAGGTGAAGGAATGGATTCTTTTCCTCTGCACACAGATTCCCCTGCTCCTGCCTAACTGTCATCCAACCTCAGCTTGAGCCCTTCCAGTCAGGCTAAGTCACACTCTTGGGAGGTGCTTGTTCCACTTGGGGCGGAAAGGATGTGGCAGGAACAGCTGGGGCTGCGCTACTTGTTGCTGTCACGTGTGGCAGCAGAAGAAGCTTCTGTTCTTTCATATGGCTGAGTCTATTTTCAAGTCTTCTCTTACTGGGAATGTTTTAGCCTATTATTGAAAACTCAGTAGGTGGATGCAGTGCCGTTTAACAATAACAAAAACTCCCATAGAGAATTCTAAAGGCTGGAGCTGCTTCTTTAAGTCAGAATCATCATATTGGCATAGGTGTGTGGTTTTGAGGGTGATTCTACCTATGTCCTGTTCAGCTTAAGAATAATTTGTCCCCAGATTGAATGAGGTGAACTCGTGGAATCCCATCTTTCCTTTGGGTGGCTTGCTGTCGATGTTGCCACTGTCAGTCAGCCTACCTTTAAGCCTTTTCTTGATTCATCCATCAGCTCCTGAATCAGCATCTCATCCCAGCATGGTCTCCCGAAGTGTTGGGATTCAGTATCCACCTTGAACTCTGGGTTGTCTCAGTATCTTCAGAGAAACGTAGCAGCCAGCTCCCTGGTATTCCTGTGCACGAGGCCCTCCCATTCTTAAGAAGATACCAGTGTCTCACCAGCCCCTAGCCCCCAGCCCCTGGGGCCGAGGTTGGCTGGTGCACCCAGGCGTGTCCCACTAGGCATCCTGGCCTTTTGGCTTTGTCCTTCTTTTTCTTTGATTTAATTATCTTATTTAACTTAGTTACTATAAGTGTAGGAGAAGTATTTTTAAGTTCCCCTTCCCTTTCTTCCCCTGACCCCTCCCTACACATACTTTTTTTGGGATATATTTTTCTTTAGCCCTTCTCTTCAAAATTTTTTCTTCTTCTGTTTTTAGTTATAATTTACATGGAATAAAATAAAATCATCAAGTCATAAGTGTATGGCTCAATGATTTTTCCCCTAGGTATGTACTTCTGTAACCAAATGTTTGGATCAATCCTATTTCTATACTTCCAGAAAATTCCATCAGGCCTTTTCCTTGTCGTTCCTTTTCCCTAGGTACACCTCCCCTTTAATCTATCATCATACATTAGTGACCTGTGCCTGAATTTCGTACAAATGGAATCATACAGTGTATTAGTCAGCCAAAGGGGTGCTGCTACAAAATACCAGAAATTGGCTGGTTTTTATAAAGGGTATTTATTTGGGGTAGGAGCTTACAGAGACCAGGCCATAAAGCCATAAAGTTACTTTCCTCTCCAAAGTCTGTTTTCATGTGTTGGAGTAAGATGGCTGCCGATGTCTGCGAGGTTCAGGCTTCCTGGGTTCCTCCCTTCCATGGTCTTGCTTCTCTCTGGGTTCAAGGTTCTTTTCTTCCCAGGGCCTTGCTTCTTCCTGGGCTCAGCTTTCCTCTTTTTCCTGGGACTGGCTTCTCTTTCCTCTGTGCTCTTCTCAGGCTTCCAGCTTAAGGCTTCAGCATTAAACTCCAACTTCAAAACTCTAACATCAAAAACCCTCCAACTCTGTCCTTCGCCATGCCTTTTATCTGTGAGTCCCCACACACTAAGGGGTGGGGACTCAATGCCCTGATGACGTGGCCCAGTCAAAGCCCTAATCATAACTTAATCATGCCCAGGTACAGACCAGATTACAAACATAATCCAATATCTATTTTTGGAGTTCATAACCATATCAAACTGCTACATACAGTATGTGCTTGTCTATGTCTGGCTTTTTGGGTGCAACAAAATGTTGTTACATATTTCACTACTTTGTTCTTGCTGTGTAGTATCTCATTTTAGGAATAAGCCATGATTTGTTTATCCATCCTCCTATAGATGGGCACTTATTTCCAGTTTGGGGCTTTTATGAATAAAAGCTTTGACTATTCTAATATAAGTCTTCACACTCATTTCTCTTGGATATACACAGAGGAGTAGAGTTGCTGCCCCACTGACTTTCAATGTCTGTTTCTTTCTTTGTGGGAGGAGGAGTCAAACCTGTGCCTTGAGCCTCATTTTTGTGATACCACCCTGCTGAGTTGGTCAGTTGGAATTTTGTCATCTTAGTCTAGCTGCCCTGTGAATATGACTGGTAGCGAATCCTGAAGTACAGAATTCCATCTCCCACATTCAATTTGATGGCTGGACCTGTGAGCTGTCAAAGTCTTCAGTTGTTAAACACATACAAATACCCCTGAATTGTACACTTGAAAGTGGTGAAAATGGGAAGTTTGGAGTTGTATATGTCTTACTACAATAAAAAGTTTTCTAAAAACCCCCAATAGATAGTAAGCATGTGGCAAAGTTTTTTCTTATTAACAAATACATTTTATTGATATGTATTAATAAAGCACACAGTCCATCCAAAGTGTATAATCAACGGTATTTGGTATAATCACATAGATGTGTATTTACCAAGTCGATCACTATTAGATATAATAATGAATAATAATAATGAGGGAGTTAGCAGAATGACAAAACTGGTGGAATGTGGTATGAGAAACTGATAAAAAGTCAGTGGACAAAGGAATGCTCAAATCTGATTCCTAAGTTAGATTAAAAATTGTTTAATATGTTAGAGGACAATAAAATCTTAACCTTTGTGGTTATGTCTGCTAGAAAAGGGGAAAATAAAAGTAGCATACCATATCCATTTTCTTACATGCTAACTTCTGACTTTTACAGGGTTGTAAAATGTCTGAACCCTAATAACTTGTTAAATCAAGTTATATTTCCAGAGAGAGTCAGGTGACTTTCCTGAGGACTTATTAGAGAATACATTGGCAAGACCTTACATTAAAAGGTCATATGGATCTTTTTTTTTTGTGCCTAATTTCCAAGTTTTGATTATTTTTTTTATGAACAGACCTCAGTATGGGGTACAACAATTAACAAGAGGTGCTAGTCATTTATTTAAAAATAATTTGGCTGCTCATCTGGGACCTCAAAGTGCCACAAAAAACAGGAAGATGGTGACCTATTAAAGGCAGGTGTGGGTTCTTTCATAGGGGTTCATTTTCCCATGTTGCATTTAATTAGTGGTGTCTTCCTTTTAAAGCCTTACCCTCAATTTCAAAAACAGCGTACTTTAGTCCAGCAAAGGATTAACAGTCTTTTTCTAGGTTCTCCAACCTGGATCCACAGATACCGATATCGATATCGATATAGATATAGATACAGGTATAGGGCCATGGACATGAGTTTTAAAACGAACAAGCCAGGAAGTGGACTTGGCTCAGTGGAGCTGGCCCACGCCCAGTGCTGATGCGTGCAAGGAGTGCTGTGACACGCAGGGGTGCCCCCCGCGTAGGGGAGCCCCACGCGCAAGGAGTGCGCCCCATAAGGAGAGCTGCCCAGCGCGAAAGAAAGTGCAACCTGCCCAGGAATGGTGCCACCCACACGGAGAGGTGACGCAACAAGATGACGCAACAAAAAGAAACACAGATTCTCGGTGCCGCTGACAAGAATATAAGCAGACACAGAAAAACACACAGCGAATGGACACAGGGTAGACAACTGGGTGGGGGGAGGGGAGAAAAATAAATAAAAAATAAATCTAAAAAAAAAAAAAGAACAAGCCCCCAAATTCTAGCTTGGGGTGACCTGCGGGGGTCTGCCTGCTTTGGCAGGGGACATTTGAGTGCAGCAGGACCTGGGCCCTCCATGTTTTATAGTTCACAAATAGACGTGTAGAAAAGCAGGAAGCTGCAGTAGGGGTTAAAAGAATATGCTTGTTGATCTTTACATTTATCTGACACTGTCTGTGAGGAAGTGAGCTGTTTTCGCTGCCTGTTGATGTATGTTTCAGATAAAAATAGATTTTACACAGCGCGTGCCCCAGCGTTGAAGGTTGAGGTGTGCTTGCATGTCATACGCTGAGTTGGACAATTTTCAGCTTGGCTTCCCGGTGCCTCAGATTTCCTAGGCTAGGCATTTTCTATATTGCTCTGGCATATCCAGAGCTTTTTATGATTTTAAACAAACTCAGTAAGCGACTGTATTTGTCTAAAATGGCTGGTGACCACAGTTTTCTTATAATCAGTGAAGTGAAAGGCCAGTATTTTTTGCATACTTACACCATGCTGACATAAAGTTCAGTTACTTTGCTGTTCTTGATTTAAGAAAGAATTATAACATTACTTCCAACAAATGGCATAAGGTAGAGATTCTCAGGTGTTTAGTCTACAGTCAGAGACCCTCAAGTGGATTTCTTTGGTCAAATTTCACTTTTTTTTAACTTTCAACTGAAGGACCATTGATTTTGTGAATACTTTGGGTGATTGTTTTCAAGATATTTGTCTCTCTTGAAAAGGTAATAGGAATTTTTCCAGGGTTATTTAATAATGTGTAGTGCCTCTTCTCACTCACATTTCACCTCCTTATGCTTGGGTGTGTGTGGGTCTGCTAAGAACAAATAAAACCCATCCAACGGAATGTTATATTGTCAAAATCTAACTTCTCCCAAGGATGATAGCTTTAGCTATAGTGACCTGGCTTCAGGTCATTCTATTCTGTACTTTGGAGAGTGTGTGTTAGACATCATTCTGCAAAGATAGTTTTGAGTGTTCCTTGTTAGAATGCCACTTGAGAAAGTTCCAGCTGGATTCATCAAGGCAAATCTGTTAGGACAGGTTGAATGAATTTAAGAATGGCCCTGATAGCTGTGTTACTTTATGGAATAATAATAATAATGGTATGTTTTATTCAAGACTTACCATCTGTTTGGCATTGTCTGTATACCTGTCTGTCTATCTCTACATCATGACCAACATTTATGGAGCACTTACTGTATGCCTTGCAGGAAGGAGGCTAAGCTTCACATACTTTATTTCACTGACTCCTTACACCACCCTATGAAGTAGGTACTGTTTTTATTGTGCCCATTTCTCAGAAGAGGTAACGGAGGTGCCTCAAGGTTAAAAGGCTTACCCAGGCCCACAGGCTAGTGAGCAGCAGAGAGGGCATTTGTGCAGGGCAGGCTGCCTTTAGCACCGGAGCCCCAGCAGGCAGCAGCATCTGAGTGTCTTAATTGTTCTGGTGAGATGGAGCCCCTCGCCATTATTGCCTACTGCCTTAAGCCTTCCTGGAGTGGCCAGTCTGATGGCATCATGGCTGTTCATTTATTCTCTAATTCTTAAAGGACTCTCTTCCAAAATCATCTTTTTTAACCCAAAAAGAGCAGCCTCTGCCTAGGTTTATGGACTTGTCCTGTTTTTCCTACACATTCTAAAAGTAAGGCAGTTGGCGAAAATATTACATTTGATTAATTTGCAAGCAAACTGTCATTTTGTAGTGTTCAGGGTGTGCTTTGGAGAAGGAGGTTGACTGCCTGTTCCATCGCTGGTCACTAAAACAGATGTGTGACCATGCAGTTGTTTCCCATCCATGAAACACCTGAAAGCAACCAATTTCATTGCAAATTATTATTTAAACTTTAAATACGTCGTTTTCTTTCAGGGAAAAAAGCCCTAAAACTGAAAACTTGAACCCATTAGGCACTTTTTTGAGAAATGTAACTTCAAGAAAGATCCAGAGTAATTAAGGACAGTGGGTTACCAGGCTTTGTAACAGTTGGTTGCAGGAAGTGTGTGGGGGGTGTCTTGTGACTCAGGGAAAGCTGTGACCTCAGTGAGCTTTGGTTCCCTGACAGAGTTGATCGTGGTGATTGTGGGTAATGGCATCTTCCTTTCTTAAGACAGGATTATCAAATCTTAGCTTGGGAAGGGACTTTGCGATCATGTGTTTCAACCCCTAGTTTTTGAGCCGATCACAATCTAAACGACCTAGGAAGTTGCTGTGATCATTACTAGATATTCATACTTACGAAGTATGGTGTTCGAAGTATGGTGTTCGCACAGGGGCCTCAAACCTGGCAGTGGGTCTCAAACCTGGCCCTGCTTCAGGCGGACTATATTGTCAAAATTTGGGGGTGAGGGCAGGAGCTGGGATAGGGGCCTTGGAATATTAAAAGTTCAGGCAGTTCTGCTGCTTGATAAAATTTGGCCATTCCTGTTGTACAATGGTCCCAATAGGGCAGAATTTTATTTTTTATCTAGTATCTTTTGTCAAGAACATGAACTGGTTGTCTGTGACCTGTAGTCCTAGAATTGATCTTTTAAAAATGGCTTTATGTGTAACATATTTGAAATAAATATATGAGAAAATAAAATCATGCTGGAAATGGTAAAAAAGAAGAGGTTTACTACAAGTATACAAAGAACATATAAGCAATGTTCAGTTTGAGTCCATTAGAATTAATATATTCTTATTGGAGACTATCTGGACTGAAAAATGAACTCCATCCTGCCTCCTACCCAACAGCAGCGAGAGACGCAGAGTTTTTAGGAATGTCGCCCAAGGTTCCATTCCAGAATCCACAGAACCTGTAAATGTGATGAGATATCACTCTAGTGATTGTGTTATGTTATTTGGCATAGTTGACCTCAGAAAAGGGAGATTATCTAGCTGGCCTTAATCTTATCACATAAGCCCTTAAAAGAGAGAATTTTCTCTGCCTAATGGCAGAAAAGGAAGTCAGAGAGATTTGAAGCCTAGAAAGGACTCCATATGTCCTTTCTGCTTTGAAGGTCGAAAGGTCATATGAAGAGGAATGCAGGGAGACTGTAAGAGCAGAGACGAGAGTTGGCTGACAGCCAGCAAGGAAACAGACCTCAGACCTTCAGGTCAGGCAATGGGTTATTCCAACAACCTGAATGAGCTTGGGGGTGGAATCTTTCCCCAAGCCTCCAGATAAGAGCCGAGCCAGCCAGGCACCTTGATATTGGTCTTATGAGACCATGAGCAGAGAATCCAGTTGAGCCCATCCAGACTTCGGACCTACAGAACTGTGAATGCGTGTTGTTTTAAGCCACTGAGTTTGTGGCTTTAAATACAGATAGCACATGGCCTGGGCTGGCACTCCGCTTTCCTGCTGGCAGGTTGTCATTAGAGACCAAGTGGGGAGTCTGGACTTCTGTATCCCACCCAGTGGCACCACGTCACCCATGGCATCTCTCCCCTCCCCCTCTGGCATGTCACCAGGGGGAACTGAATGGGGAGTCTAGACTTCCACAGTCCCCCTCCCTGGTTTGGCAGTGGTAGGCGGCCCCCCTTGCCCTTCCTACTGGAGTATGTGGAACACCTTGGAGAGGAGGGAGCTGGAGAAAGGGGTTGATTAAACCTGCGTAGGAAGTCCGGGCTTAACTCCCAACCAGCCCACTCATGAATCTGACCAGAATTCACATGGGAAAAAATGAACAGAGCCTCAGACACCCTTAGGACAATAATGTAAGACATAGCATTTGTGTCATTGGAGCCCTAGAGGAGAAGAGACAGACTATGGGGATAAAAAATATTCAAAGAAATGACGGCTAGAAGGGTCCAGACACTTCCTAATCAAACTTCCAAAAACCAAAGACAAATTAAAAAGATTTTGAAAGTGGTGTGAGAGAAATAACGCATTTTCTAATGGGGAAGAATGATTTGAATGACAGCAGATTTCTTGAATGAAACCTTGGAATTCAGAAGGAAGTGGCAATTTTCAAGTGATGAAAGGAAAGAACGGTCAACCCCAGGTCTTACATCTGGCAAAAATATCCTTCAGGAATGAAGAGAAGATAAAAATATCCTCAGCTGAAGGAAAACTAAGAATTTGTTGATAGCAGACTCCCTTAAATAATGGCTTAAAAAGTTCTCTAAACAGAAAGGAAATGATAACAGAGGCCTACTAGAACTTAAGAAAGGGAAAAAACAAACACTAGAATGGATAAAAATAGGCTATGTATAATAGGCTGTCTTTCTCCTTATTAGTTTTAATGGAGAGATCACAGCAAAAATGATAACATCCTCTGGTATGGTGTTCAATGTATATTGAGGAAATATACAAGAAAATTTAAAAAGTGGGGATGGTATAAAGAGACCTAAATGGAAGTAAGGTTTTTGACTTCACTTGAAATGGTGAAATGTTGATACAAGAGTTTGTGATAAGTTATGTATGTATGTTGTGACACTTAGAGCAACCACCAAAAAACGTACAAAGAAATATACTCAAAAACACTATAGATAGATAAATAAATGGAATTCTAAAAAACGTACAAGTAACCCACAGGAAGACAAGAAAAAGGAAATGGACATGAGAAATGGGGAACAAACAGAAAATAAATAATACAATGGCAGACTTAAGCCCTAATGTATCAATATCAGATAAAGTAGACTAAAGAGCAAAGAAAATTATCAGGAACAAAGAGGGACATTACACAATGATAAAAGTGTCATGTCACCAAGAAGATACAGCAGCCCTAAATGTGTATGTACCAAACAGCAGAGGGAAGCAGATTTGGCTGAACTGATAGAGCATCTGCCTACCATATGGGAAGTCCAGGGTTCAAACCCAGGGCCTCCTGACCCATGTGGTGAGCTGGCCCAGGCACTGTGTTGATGTGCCAAGGAGTGCCATGCCATGGAGGGGTGTCCGCTGTGTAAGGGAGCCCCATGTGCAAGGAGAGCCACCCCATGCGAAAAGCACAGCCTGCCCAGGAGTGGCGCCGCACACACGGAGAGCTGATGCAGCAAGATGACACAATAAAAAAGAGACACAAATTCCCAGTGCCACTAACAAGAATGCAAGTGGATGCAGAAGAACACACAGCGAATGGACATAGATAACAGACAACCTGGGGGGCGGGAAGGGGAGAGAAATAAATAAAAAATAAATCTTTGAAAACAAACAAACAGCAGAGCTGCAAAATACATGAAGCAAAAACTGATAGGACTCAAAAAGCAGACAAGTTCACAACTGTGGGTTAGGGGCTTCAGGATCCCTCTCTCAGCAATTGATAAAACTACAAAACATAAAATCAGCAAGGATATTGAAGAACTGAACCACATCAACAATCAAGAGGTTCTAATTGACATTTTTTTTGAGGTACCAGGGGCTGGGGATTGAATCCAGGACCTCATATGTGGGAAGCTGGCATTCAACCACTGAGCCACATTGGCTCCCTTTGAGTTGTTTTTTTTTTTCGTTTGTTTTGCTTATTGTGTGTGTGTGTTTTTTAGGAGATACCAGAAACCAGAACTGGGACCTTCCATGTGGGAAGCAGGCACTCAACCACTTTATCCACATCTGCTCCCCCTAATTGGCATTTATAGAACATGCCACTCCAAAACAGCAGGAAACACATTTTTTTTCCAAGCACCAGTGAAACATTCACCAAGTTAAACTATATTCTGGGTCACAAAACTAGTCTCAATACATTAGAGAGAATTGAAACCATATCAGATATGTTCTCTGACCATAATGTAACCAAACTAGAAATCAATAACAGAAAGATAACATGAAAATTTGCAAATACTTGGAAATTAAATAACACTTCTAAATAATCCACAGGTCAAAGAGGAAGTCTCAAAGGAAATAAAAAAACAACAACATAGAACTGAATGAAAACAAAAACACTAAGTATCAGCACTTGTGGGACACACCTATGCAGTTCTGAGAGGGTAATTTATAGCACTAAATGCTTACATCAAAAAAAGAGAAAGCTGGTTCTGCCTCAAGAAACTAGAAAAAGAAAAGCAAAAATAAACCCAAAACAAACAGAAGAAATGAAATCATCGTAATAAAAGTAGTCATTGAAATTGAAAACAAAAACTGTGAAAAATCCACGAAATAGAAAAGCTGGTTCTTTAAAAAGATCAATAAAATTGAGAAACCTTTAGGAAAACTGACAAAGAAAAGAGAAGACAAAAATTAAAATATCAGGAATGAAATGGGTTATCAGTATAGGTCCTGCAGCTGTTAAAAGAATAGGGAAGTATATGTGGCTCAAGCAATTGAGCTCCCACCTACCACATGGGAGGCCCCTGGTTTAGTTCCCGGTGCCTCCTCAAGAAGACAGTGAGCTGGTGTGACAGGCAGGGGTAGCAAACTGATGCAACAAGAGACACAAGAAGAAGAACATAATGAGAGACACAAGAAAGCAGGGAGTGGAGGTTCCTGGTGCCTCCTAAAGAGGACAAGCAAGACAGTGATCTGGTGCAATGGGCAGATGTGGCAAGCTGATGCACCAAGATGATGCAACAAGAGGCATATAAAAAAATGCAATGAGAGACACAACTAAGTAGAGAACAGAGGTGACTCAAGTGATTAGGTGCATCCCTCCCATATGGAAGGTCCTGAGTTTGGTTCTCAGTGCCTCCTAAAGAAACAAGGATGATGAACAGACACAGCAAATGCAACCAACAAGGTGGTGGGGAGAAATAAATAAATCTTAAAAAAAAGAAAGTATAATAAGAGGGAGCAGATGTGGCTCAAGCGGTTGAGTACCTGCATCCCACATGGGAGGTCCTGGGTTTGGTTCCTGGTGCCGCCTCAAAAAAAAAAACACACAAAAAAACAAGCAAAACAAATGAAAAAACCAACTAAGGGAAGCTGATGTGGTTCAATGGTTGAGCACTGGCTTCCCACATACAAAGTCCTGGGTTCAATCCCTGGGCCTTTGGTACCTCAAAAAAAAAAAAAAAAGACTGCAAACAATTTCATGCACATAGATTTGACAATGTAGATGAAATGAACCGATTCCTTGAAAACTGTAACCTACCAAAACTCACCCAAGATGAATTATAGATAATCTCAGTAGTCCTATAACTTTGAAAGAAATTGAATTTGTGTTATAAAAGCTTGCAGGACAAGAAATCTCCAGGCCCAAAGGATTTCATTGGAGATTTCTACCAAACATTGAAAGAATTAATATGAATTCTACATGATCTCCTCCAGAATATAGAAGAGGAGGGAATACCTTTCAATTCATTTTATAAGGCCAGCATTACCCTGATATACTAAAACCAATGAGAGAGTACAGAAAACAACAGACCAATATCCCTCAAGAATATAGATGCAAAACTCCTCAATAAAATGTTTGCAAAACAAATCCAACAACTTATAAGAATTATTATATACTGTCGTGGTTTTATTTATGAATTCCAAAAAGAGTTATTGATTATGTTTGTAAACTGGTCTGTTTCTCTGGGCATGATAACCCTTTGATTGTATTAGATGCAGCTGAGACGTCTGATTATGTTAAGATTAGGTCTTTGATTCAACCACATCACCCGTTGTTGGGCTGATAAAACAGACTCACATGGAAGTAGACACACAGAGAAGATACAAAGAGAATCCTGTGGCCCTGGGAAGAGAGATGAGAGCTGATAGTTTGCAGCTAAAGGGAAGAGAGCAGCTGTGCCCAGAAAGAAACGAGCCTCAGAGGAAGAGAGAGAGAGCGAGCCCTGTGCCACCCTACAGCTGAGATAGGAAGAGCTTTAAGAGGAAAGAGGAAAGCTGAACCTTTGCAGACATCACCCACCATCTTGCTTTTCACACATGGCAATAGATTGGGTGAGGAAGTACCTTTTTTTTTTTCCCTAAAGATTTATTTTATTTCTCTCCCCTTCCCCCCCATCCCCATTGTCTGCTCTCTGTGTCCATTCACTGTGTGTTCTGCATCTGCTTGTATTGTCAGGCAACACCAGGAATCTATGTCTCCTTTTGTTGCATCACCTTGCTACGTCAACTCTCCATGTGTGCGGCGCCACTTCTGGGCAGGCTGCACTTTTTTCACACAGGGCAGCTCTCCTTGCAGGGCGCACTCCTTGCGCGTGGGGCATCCCTTCACGGGGGTGCCCCTGCGTGGCATGACACTCCTTGTGCGTGGCAGCACTGTGCGTGGGCCAGCTCCACACGGGTCAGGAGGCCCTGAGGATCGAACCCTGGACCCTCCATATGGTAGATGGATGCTATATCAGTTGAGCTACGTCTGCTTCCCTCTTATGGTACCTTTGGTTGGACTCGAGGGCCTTGTAACTGTAAGCTTCTACCCTAAATAAATGCCTTTTATAAAAGATGACAGATTTCTGGTACTTTGCTTCAGCATCCCTTTGGCTGACTAAAACATATACTATGACTGAGTGAGGTCTGTTCCAGGTATGCAAGTCTTCTTTAGTATTTGAAAAGCAATTAATGTGATCTACCATATCAGTAGGGTATAGAAGAAAAAAATGAAATCATGTGAACTGATGCAGAAAAAAAAATTTGACAAAACTACCCATTCGTGATAAAAACTCAGCAAAATAGGAATAGAGAGGATTTCCTCAACTTGCTAGAGTATCTACAAAAAATATGAAGTTAACCTTATACTGAATGATGAAAGACTGAATGCTCCCCCCCTCCAAGAATGGGAACAAGGCAAAAACGTCTGCTCTTACCCATCTTATTTAACATAGTATTGGAAATCCTGGCCGGTGCAACTAGTCAAGAAAAAGGAATAAAAGGCATACGAATTGGAAAGGAAGAATAAAATTGTTCTTATCTGCAGATGACATGTTTCTCTATGTAGAACATTACAAGGAACCTATATAAAATAACTCCTAGAATTAATAAGGGAGTTTCATCAGGTCAACACGAAGCAATCAACATTTCTGTATACTGGCAACAAACATATAGAAATCAAAATGAAAAATACAATACCATTTACAATTGCTCCTAAAATAAAAACACCTAAGAAAACATGTATAGGATTTGTATGCCAAAAATGATGAAATGCTCATGAAAGTATACAAAGGATATCTAAAGAAATGGAGAGGCATATTGTGCTCATGGATTGGTGAGGATATTAATTTTCCCTGAGTTAGTCTGTAAATTTAATGCAATTCCTATCAAAACCCAAGCAAGGTATTTTTGTAGATATAGACTAGCTTACTCTAAACTTTATATGGAAAATCATAGGAACTAGAATATGGTTAAATGGTTAAAACCATTTTGAAAAAGAAATTTAACCCTGTTTTATGCTTTACTTTATTTAATGGCTAATGTAATTAAGACAGTGTGGTATTGATGCAGGAATAGGCATATAGGTCAGAACAGAGAACCCAGAAATAGACCCATACAAATATGCCCAACTCATTTTGACAAAGGGGCAAAAGCAGTTCAGTGGAGAAAGGATAGTCTTTTCAACAAATGGTGCTGAAACAACTGGATACCCATAGGCAAATAAATGAACCTCGACCTCAACTTTCCACCCTATACAAACATTCACTCAAGGTGGGTCACGTTTTTGAATGTAAAACAAACTATGACAGTTTCAGAATTAAACATAGGAGAAAATCTTCAGGACCTGGGCCTGTAGACATGACATGAAAAGTACAACCCATTAAAGAAAAAATTAGAAAAAAATAGATCTCACCAAAACTAAAAACTACTGCTCTGTGAAAAATCCTGTAAAGAGGATGAAAAGGCAAGCTATAGGCTGGGAGAAAATATTTACAAAGCACATTTCTGACAAAGGACTTGTATCTAGACTATATAATTCTCAAGCCTCAGCAGTCAAAAGCCAAAAAATCCATTTAAACACATGAGCAGACATTTCACCAAAGAGGATATACAGATAGCATATAATCACATGAAAACATGTGCAACATCATTACACATTAATGAAGGGTAAATTAAAACCACAATAAGGTATTACTACTTTAGAATGGTTAAAATTAAAAATGGCAATAACATCAAATGCTGGTGGGGATGTGGAGAAACTGAATCAATCTCTCATACATTGCTGGTAGAAATGTGAAATGGTTCAGCTGCTCTGGAAAATTGTTTGACAGTTTCCCATAAAACTGGACATTGTGGTGGTTTGAAGCTGTATGTACTCAGAAAAGTTAGTTCTTAAAGTTAATTTGTTCCTGATTTTGTTTAAAAACTGATAAATGTTTTATCCTGATAAGGAGGAATGTTCCTGCTTCTTG
Source organism: Dasypus novemcinctus (assembly GCF_030445035.2). Lineage (NCBI taxonomy): Eukaryota > Metazoa > Chordata > Mammalia > Cingulata > Dasypodidae > Dasypus > Dasypus novemcinctus. The sequence goes on along the minus strand of NC_080704.1, from coordinate 22,415,015 downwards.
ATACACCTATGACTTCATTCTGTCATAGCTTATCTTTCCTGAGGCTGTAGGGCCCTTCATCTAGTTAGTAACCAGATCCCTGCTAAAGGTAAAGGAGTATGATTATACAGTGATGGAAAATATTCTCTGCTATTAGCATATTTTTCTCAGTTGCTAGTTTTGTACAGTGGAATAAAAATATTGGCTTTGTAAATATAAAAAAAGTGGGGGGAGTGGATGTAGCTCAAGTGGTTGAGTGCCTGCTCCCCATGTATGAGGTGCGGGGTTCAATCCCTGGCATCTCCTAAAAAAAGAAAAGAATCCATTCCTGTGGGTATGGACCCGTGGTAAATAGGATCTCTTGGTGAGTAGGATCTTAAATTAAGGTGTGACCTACCTCATTCAGGGTGGATCTTAATCCTCTTTCTGGAGGCCTTTGTAAGAGAATGAAATTCAGAGGAAAAAAGAAAGTCACAAAAGCAAGAAGCTGTAAGCAAGCAGTGAAAGCCAGAAGAGAAGCTCTGCCTTGTGCCTTGCCATGTGGCAGAAGAGTCCAGGATCGCTGGCAGCTGCGCTTTGGGGAGAAAGCATTCCCTTGATGATGCCTTGATTTGGACGTTTTTCTCAGCCTCGAAACTGTCAGCTTGTAAGCTAATAACTTCCACTGTTAAAAGTGAACCCATTTTATGGTTTCTGCCTTTGGCAGCCTAGCAAACTAAAACAGACATCTATCCCAGAGAAGTAAAAACTTAGGTTCACATAAAAACCTGTAGACAAATGTTCATAGCAGCTTTATTTGTAATAGCCCAAACTGAAAACAACCCAAATGGTTAAACAAACCATGGTGCATCCATACTACTCAGCAATAAAAACAAATCAACTATTGATACATGCAATAATGTGGACGGATCTCAAGGGCGTAATGCTTTCTGAAACAATGCCAATCTTAAATATTATATGATGTGTGATTCACTGTGTATAACATTCTCAAAACGACAAAACTGTACAGTTGGAGAAGAGATTATTGGTTTCCAAGGGGCAGTGATGGGGTGTGGGGGCAGGAGGAGAACTGGTGTGACTATAAAGGTTTAGCATGTGGGAGTTCCTTTGTAGCAATGGAATGTTTCTCTGTCTTGACTGTGATGGTGGTTACACAAGTCTGTACATTGGAGCAAATTGCACAGAATTGTACACACACACGTATCAGTGGTGGATGGAGAACTGATTGAGACTGAACAAGGTCTGTAGTATAGTTAACGGTGTTGAACTGATGTCAGAATCTTTGTTTTGATATGTACTATAGTCATGTAAGAGACCACCACTGGGGAAAGCTGGGGGAAGGTTTCCCGGGACTCTTTATTATTCTTGGAAGTTCTGGTGACTTTGGCTGCACAAGGGTATCACCTGGGGAGCTTAGAGAAGTCGTGATGTCCAGGCTGTGCCCAGACCCGTCAGTATTTCTGGTTGTGAGATCCAGCCTCAATATCTTAGAGGATTCCTAACCCTTGTCCTTGCCATTTTCCATGTAATTAAAAAAAAATAAAACCGCTTTCCATTGCCTAAAATTCTTGGCTGACGTGGGTGTTACAGTCATCTCTGGGGGGAGGGTCAGAGTCTGGCATCCTTTCCTGACGGTCTAGGCTAGGATTTAGGGCCGCTCCACCCACTACCCTGAGCACTTGTAAGGAGGCGTCACCGTTCAGTCTGTGGCCTGCCTTTAGACTTGGGAACCGGAAGACAGATGTGGACTCGAGAGGCGGGAGGAGAAAAGCAAAGAATGCGTGTGTGTGGGGGGGGAAGAAGTTGGGTGCCAGAGGAGGTGTTGGCCACAGAGACCATGTTGTTGAAAGTACCCGGATGTAGGCCCCTGCCTGGGCCTGGTCTCCTGGGGCAGTCTTCCCCCCTGTCTGCTCTGCTGCTCCTTTGGGTATGCCTCACACAGAGGCAATGGTGATGGTCTTGAAATGCCACATCTGGTCATAACCACGTCCCCCGTGTACCCCATACCTTTAAAATCCTTTCTCGGCCACCTTGCCTTGTTTTTAGGATAGAGATCCACCTCTTTCATGTGTTTGGCCTGCAAGGTCCCATGGTGCTGCAGCCCCCACCTTTCTTTCCAGCCTCATCTCCCACTTTAGATCCCCGCACCCCACTCGGGCCTCCTTGGCCGCAGAGCTCGGCTCCCACTCTCCCAGGGAAAGCTTCCTCGACCTTCCCATCCTTATAAATAAGCACCCCCTCCCCCCTTAATGGCTTTTGTCAGTTTATTTGCATGAAGGAGTCACACTAGTCTGAGTTAAAAGCAGAGGCCCAATGGTTCCATTATCCAAGCAGTGAGGTTTTTAAACTCGTGACGAGGGACCAAAGGATCGTCACTTCTGCTCCAGCGAGCCAGGGGCGCTTGAAAGCCGGTCGCCTTTAAGCAGTCCAGTGTCTGCAAGGACCCGGCATGTGTTCCCGCGCAGGTCGCCCAGACTCGCAGTCCCGTCACCACATTCTGGAAGCTCGGTTACGGCACCACTGGCGGGCAAATTTCTTCTTCAGCGCCTTCCCTTATTGCCCTCTTCGCTGACCCCCCTCGGGCAGGAGCAAGGTTCTCGCTGCTCTTCTTGGCTGCATTCTTCCATACCCTAAAGTCCCTGCGGGGAGCGGGCCCCGCTTGCTAGCCTCAGCACAGGGCTTGGAAGAGTGTCGGTTCCGGATCTCCAGCACACAAGGTAGGATTCCTTTTCCTGGGTGCAGATGCCTCGCAAAAGGCAGCGGCAGGGAGAATGGAGCCCTGGGAAGCCAGAGAGCTCGAGCAGGTGGTGGGTGGCTGCCGAGAGCGGGGCTGCGGCTCAGTGGCCTGGGCTTCTGTCTGTGTTTGTGGCTGTTGGACAGCTGGCCCTCTTGCCTCCTGACCGCCACTTCCATGCCCTCTGTTCAGCCCCGAGTCCCCGGTGCCTGGCAGGTAGTCGTGCTTAAAGGTATTTGTCGAATGAGTGAAGATGTTGGTTGCTCGGCTCGCTACACGTGTGGGTCTCGAGTCCACCCCGAGCTTGGCCCCTCCTCTTTGTATGGTGGTGGCAGTGGCCACTTAGCCCACGATCTTGGGTTGTGACTGCCAGAAATGGTATGACTGGAGGATTTCCCAAGGCGCTAATCCTGCCGGCCCCTAGGAAATGGGCCAGGGCCAGTGGTAGCCATGATGGTGGGCCTAGCAGCCCTTCTGGGCGTCCGTGCTTAGTTGACATTGGCATTCCTTGCTTTTCTTTTTACTAGCGCAGACTTCATTGCTTGCTGACGGAGTACTACATAGCCTAAAAATATTGGCTATAATATTCTATGGAGCAATATAGAGAATATGATAGGAAAGAGTAAAAAGCAGGCTACATAAATGTGTATGCAGAGTGCTTATAATCATGTTCAGGGAAAAAGTTTCCAAACCATGTGTATAAAAAAAAAATAAAAATAAAAAAAAAGCAAAAATGTTAATGGCGGGACTCTTGTTTTTATTTAAAGTTAAAAATTATTTTTATGTAATTTATTGACTTTTCTTCAGGGATTGAAATGCAGTTGTGCTTCAGCCTCTTGTGACTGAAGTAGCTCTCAGGTGGATGCCATAGTTATGTACTTTTTTAAAGTCCCCCTTTTCTTCTGAGTCAGTATGAGGTTAAGGAAAGTGCCAAATGAGCCAGGGGAAACGGATCTCTTTTTTTTTTTTTTTTAAAGATTTATTATTTATTTCTCTCTCTCCCTCCCTGCCTGCTCTCTATGTCCGTTCGCTGTGCGTTCTTCTGTGACCACTTCTATTCTTGTCAGCAGCACTGGGAATCTTTGTTTCTTTTTGTTGCGTCATCTTATTGTGTCAGCTCTCCGTGTGTGCGGCGCCATTCCTGGACAGGCTGCACTTTCTTTTGCGCTGGACGGCTCTCCTTACGGGGCGCACTCCTTGCGTGCTGGGCTCCCCTATGCGGGGGACACCCCTGCATGGCAGGGCACTCCTTGCGCGCATCAGCACTGCGCATGGCCAGCTCCACACGGGTCAAGGAGACCCGGGGTTTGAACCACGGACCTCCCATGTGGTAGGCGGACTCCCTAACCACTGGGCCAAGTCCGCTTCCCTGGTTCTCTTGATTTGTATTTTGGTCTGAAATTCTATCACGTCTGTATATATATGAATGTGTAATGATAAAGCATCTTTCTTTCATTAGAAATCAGTGAATAAGAACACTGGTTTTAGAGTTAGACCTGGGTTCTAGGCGCAGCACTGTAACTCTGAGCTGGTTAATTCCGAGTTCCCTCCGTCCCACCATATTTTATGGTGTTATTCTGCGCTGGGCACTGGGGTTAGGGGTAGGTGAACAAGTCAGACAAAATCCCTGCTCCTGCGGTGCTTACCTGATGGTGAGGTAGACAGACAATAAGCCATTAACAGACTAAGTAAGTTGTATGGTGTGTTGGAGAGTGATACGTGTTGAGGAGGTAAAACAAACAGAGAAGGGATATGAATGCTGGGAGTGGGCTATAATTTAAGATAGGCCAGAAAAGGCCTCAGTAAAAAGGTGACTTTCTTGTCAGCCCCTGAGGAAAGGAGCTCGGTTGTATCTGGGGAAGGGGCCTTGCAGGCCGAGGGCACGGCACAAACGGAGGCCCTATGGAGGGGGCGGCCCTGCGAGTTTGGAGGAACAAGACCTGGGTGCTGGAGGGGAGAGCAGGAGGAGGAGGGGTTAGAGGTCATGGGGCCCCAGATAAGGCAGGGACACTGTGAGGCCTGGTGGCTCTGCCTGAGACAGGAAGTCTTTAACAGGTTCCCTCTTGCTGCTGTTTTGAGAATAGCCTGCAAGGGTCAAGGGAGGAAGCAGGGAGAGCAGATGGGAGGCCAGTGCAGGAATTCTGGGAGATTAAGGGAGTGGCCTTTGAAACACAGCCAACAGGATTTGCTGGTGAGACTGGATGCGTGGTGAGGGGGCGAGGAGCCTGGGATGACTCTGAGCTTTTGTCCTGAGCCACGGGAAGCATATTAAGGAGTTCAGGGGACAGGTCCAGGCTAGAGACGGGAATTGGGCAGTCACCCAAGGCCCAGGCTGGGTGAGATCACCTGGAGAGCAAGTGCAGCCAGAGAAGAGGAGAGGGGCCGGGCCCCCCAGCCTTGAGAGCAAAACTGTAATGGAGACCAAGAAGGAGTGGCCAGAAGAGGCGGCGGACAAGGCAAGTGGGTAGGGAAGAATGTGTGTGTGTGTTATGTGTGTGTGCGAGACCACCCAGGTCACATCCCTCCCCAGGTGGCTCACACTCTAGTGAGGTGGCAGGTAAGAACACCTGGCATCCCGGCACCGGGCACAAGTTGCCAGGCCAGAGGTGGCTCTGGGGTGGCCTGGGCCCAGCTTCCTGCTAATGGCTTTTCTTCACCTCTCTGAAGTATTTGCTTTATCCATGAGAGGAGACACTGCTGATACCCTTGTAGAGTTTTCGTTAAGGACTAGAGATTTTATTGTGTGCCCGGTACTGGTAGGCTCTGGGAACGCGGTGATGAATAAATAATAATGTATGTCAACTCCAGCTACAGGTTAATAATGCTCTTATTGCCGATAATAATGCTATTATTCCCTGGTGCAAGGGAAGCTCGAAGGAGTGACCCCTAACTCAGTGCTTTTCTCCCCCCAGGATTAGTCCAAATATGGTTCATGTAATTGAAAATTGCTACTGCTAACCAAAAATTATAACAGTCTTCTATTGTGTTCATGCATTCATTAAGCACAGAATATCTCCAAGCGTTTTTTCCCTCTGATCAGTGTTATTGAAGCTCCTAAACCACATTGTAAGAAATAGAGATAACAAAATAAGGCTCACATGCCTGCGAAATGTACACATTATTCAGGCTGACGATACATTTTTATATGAAAGAAAATTCAGTGTCTTCAAGACCAGGAAACCAATCATTCCAAGTCTAGAGCGCAGAGTAAACACGACATGTTGAACGAAATCTCTTTTATTTGAAGAAGGCTTAAGGAATATATTCCATCTTCCTAAGTCTTAGTGAAAAATATGAAATGGATCAAATGTCTTCATATGTGAACAAGTTGCATGATGACTGACCTTTAACTTTGTAGATGTTCTCATTCATCTATTCAATTTTTAAATTTTTTTCCCCATTCAATGTTTACTAAATGATTACCTTCTTAAAATAATATTTTTACCTAACGTACCATTAGATTTTCTTTTTCAGGTTGAAGGTAGAGAAGTAAACATAAAAAGATCTGCAGCCTGGAGAATCTTCTCCTTTTCCTTCTCCCTCCTACTCCACAGCAATACCCATTGTACGCTGGAGGAACATTCGGTTTGTGTCTCTTACAGGTGATTTCCACCTTTTCTGTGTCCCCTGTAAAGCCAGGCAGGTCAGCTCCATTCCACACGTCTTCAGTCTTTCATGGAAGGCCTGCGTTGTTGCTGGCTCCCAGAATGCAGGGGTAGCGGCTGTAGACTTGTATGTGAGCTCATGCCTGTAAGACAACCTCGAGCAGGGTTGGGCACATATTAATTAGTCCGCAAATATTAGCTATTAACATACATATTAAGCCACGCGGAGACCCTGGAAAAAAGACATAGGTGGTGTTGATCAGTTGGGTCCTCAGAGAAGCAGATGCTGAGAAGGAATTAGGAGTGGAAGAAGTTTATTGGGCGCAGGGGGCTGTGGGGCCGGACAGGGTGAACCTCAGGTCATTTCCAGCCTATCTAACAGGCTGTTTGTGGAACGAGGGGCCATAAAGTCAACCTCAGCCCAGTTTTCTCCTCCAGTCACGATGTAGCTGGCTGCTTTGCTTGTCAAGGAGGAAGGATGGTTTCATTTGTTGTCATACTTCCTTGGGGACCACCAAGTTTGTTTGTTTTTTTTTTTCCCCAAGAAAACCAGCAAAGAACTCATATCATGTGTCTGGGAGTCTGGGTGAAAAACAAAGTTGTCTTGACAGTAGGTGCCTGTGTTTTGCAAGTGGAGGGGTTGGCTGAATCAAACCACATCCTGCCCTGTGTTTCTGGAGGCAGGTGGTCCCAGGTGGAGGCCTGGGGCGGGAGGAACCATGGGGCCTGCTCCTGTGGAAGTCCTGAGCAGCCCCACTGGAGCGGTGGGGAGGCCCCGCCCTGTCTCCCCGTACAGCCAGCCCTTCCTCGAAGGAGGCTTGACAGCCCAATGGCTGCCGGGAGAGGCTGGGAAGCTGCTTCTAGTCTCATTCTGGCTACCTGTGCCAGGCTGGGGGGCAGGGAGCTTTCGGGGGTGTCCTTTCCCTGGCTGGAAAAGGAGGCCATTGGTCTAGATCTGAACTAGTTAATAAACCTCAGTACAGTATGGTCCAGACTAAAAGGGAAAACAGTTGTTTTTAGGTAAATCATGGAAGAAAAAAGTGTATTGATTTAACATATGGAATTGATGTACATTTTAGTCATGATTATGATAAAATATAGTTAGACTTGATTTAGGTTTTAAAATGTGAGCATGTTATTAGCAAGACTGTGCATATTTGGGCAGTATCTCATTTGCAGTCAGGTAGGGTTTGCTTTCTGACCAGATACAATCTGTAAGTAAAGACAAGACATTCAAATGAGTAGGTTGACAAATTAGGGGCAAAAGATACATTACAACTGCTTAAAAGCATGCAAATGATCAAGTTGTGACTGCTAAACCTATAGTTCCAACATAATATTGGTGCCTTCATGGGCACAAATAGAAAAAGAATCAAGCTTATTGTTGTCATTCTAATTGATGTTTAACAGCCTGATTTGTATTCACAGTTCAATCCTTAACTGTTTATCTCAGTTGCAAAATCATGAATGTGTGCAGCTTTGCATGTGTATGTGTGCACATGCAAATTTTCTATCCAAAATCTTGAAACTAGAATAATTGTCAATGTGACTACATTTGCTATACGAAAGTAGTTTCAGTTATTTTGTGTTAAATGGTAATTGCATTAGGCTCTGGTGACTTAATAAGAACTTTTAAACACATTCAAATATGGAGCATGTCAGGTTCATGAAGTTTCAAATGTTGAGAAATCACTTTTGTGCTTATTGGTATTTCTTCAGGGACTTGTGTTATTCGATTCAAAATGTCACAGGGCAGATTATCTCTTTGGTGCATATACATTTGCTATATGAAGGTAGTTTCAGTTATTTTGTGTTAAATGGTAATTACATTAGGCTCTAGTGACTTAAGATGAATGTTTAAACACATTCAGATATGGAGCATGTCAGGCTCATGAAGTTTCAAATGTTGAGAAATCACTTTTGTGCTTATTGGTATTTCTTCAGGGACTGTTGAGTTATTTGATTCAAAATGTCACAGGACAGATTATCTCTTTGGTGCATATAATCCATGCAGTTATATTGTGAGCTTCCCCTCTGTGTGGTGGATAAAAATCCATATATCTTACCTCTTTTTTAGTCTCAGATTTTTAAAATCCAGTTAAACTCTCACTTTTATTTCAAAACTTGAATTTAAATGGGTTCCATGAACGGATATTTAAGGTGACAGTCAAGTCTAGGGTGCTGCCAATTTTTAAACTGAATTCTCTCCCTGGCTGTCAAACTGGATAAGAAATCTAATTTTGGGCCGTTGCAATGCAAAGATGAAGCTGATTCGTAAACAGCCTTTGTAACAACATGGCCCCATTGCCAAGCAGTGGTTCTCAGGCAGGCTGAAGCATGCTATTTAACTGTCTAAACGGTCACCCTGATTGTCGTTACTACCTGGGATGCCGCTCACACAGCCATACATGCTCATTAAAGCCACAGATTCATCAGCGGTGGATTCATCCCCTCTTAGTCCTGTCTCCATTCATTCTACTGAAGGCCAAATTAAAATTCGGTTCCTGAAAAACTGTATTCCTTTTGTCTTTTTAATTGGAATGCAGACGTGAATGTTAAAGCATACAAATGTTTCAGAGCCAACTCCCTTTGCTGCTGAAACTTCCTGCCGACTCATTCCAGACTGCATGGTCCTCGGGCTTTTCCCAGCCCTGTAATCCATCGATGTGTCTGTTGTGAAGGCAGGGATTTGTAGGTTATTAATGTCTACCCATCTCATCCCATAGTGGCTTGAATGGTCTTAAGTACATAGAAGGAGTACGTTATATATTCATCTGTTTTAATTGAATTTCGTATTCTTAAAACGAATCTGAAATTTTGGAGTCTTTTAATCGGTTCATTTGAAAAAATAGTATATAATTTATTTGCTATTACCCAAGATAGTGAATTATTTAAATAAAAAAAGAAAGCTCTTTCCATGAGGGGGAGTTTACCAAGCTGCTGTTCATTTACATACGATTACTGATGGTGTAAAGTTATGAATGTGGGTAAGAGGAAGAGTGGCAGTCCTAAGGTTTAAGATGTTAGGTTATTAGGGGTTGCATAATATACTGCCGTCTGGGAAGGAGCTCTTGCTGACTGACGTGTGGTCTGTTGGTACATGCAGTCATGACTTGACATTTCTGTGAATACTCATAATGATGGTTGGATATCAGTTTAAAGAATGGTAAATCAATTAATATGTGAAATTGTCATATACTTAGATTTGTAAATGTGCACGTTTCAAACTAAGTTGTTCTCTTTTAGGGTATTCTTCTATTTCAGTTTCTTCTTTCATTCCTTTGACAGTGAAATTTTGTGGTGTATTGGGATGATTTATATTTTCTGAGAACAATTTCTCAAGTATTGCCAAAAATGCTAGATATTCTTAAAAATTCAGGTGATCTTTGTAAATTATTGAATAAGAAGAACCAAATGCTGTATAAAAAGTTCAATCTATTTATGTTATAGTACTATTTTCTGCCATGACCACTTCAAACTTGACTTTATATTTTGAAATATTACTGAAATAATAAAATATAGAAGAGCATAAGAATATAACCAAAACCTACCTACTCACCACCTACTTATATCAGATGTTAAAATTTTTCATATTTCTTATACTTTTTTTTAAAACTTAGTTTATTTTTTTTTAAGATTTATTTATTTATTTTTCTCTCCCCTTCCCCATCCCCCCCGCCTGTTGTCTGCTCTCTGTGTCCATTCGCTGTGTGTTCTTCTGTGTCCGCTTGCATTCTTGTCAGCGGCACCTGGAATCTGTGTCGCTCTTTGTTGCGTCATCTTGCTGCGTCAGCTCTCCATGTGTGCGGTGCCACTCCTGGGCAGGCTGTGCTTTTTTCACGCTGGGCGGCTCTCCTTACAGGGCACACTCCTTGCGCGTGGGGCACCCCTATGCAGGGGACACCCCTGCGTGGCATGGCACTCCTTGCGTGCATAAGCACTGCACGTGGGCCAGCTCCACACGGGTTAGGAGGCTCTGGGTTTGAACCTTGGATGTCCCATGCTGTAGGTGGATGCCCTATCCTTTGGGCCAAATTCACTTCCCCTTCTTATACTTTAAAAGTAAATAAATAGCCTTCTGGTTTCATCTCAGAAGTGTAAAGGGCTACAAAGACGTCCCTCCCTTACAACAGGAAAAAATTCTGGACTGACTGGAAGCTAGCAGAGAACTGAGGTCACAGGGCAAACAGCCATTTCAAAATCTGGAGAGAGAGAAAGAAGAGAGAGGCCCCCTGTGATACACAAGAGCTGAGCATGTGCTTACCTAGGGCAGAACCCACCTGATTCCATATATATATATCACCAGATGCCATATAAACTGGTCGGAAGACTAAAGTAAAACATTTGACAAATTGTTGGAGGCTGTGTGTGGGCTAACTTGAGAGAGTGAAGCTCCTGGGAGCAGCAGACCGGAGGGGGGTGGCCCCTACCCTTTCGCAGGCTTTTCCTCTAGGAACCCCATCTGTCTCTCACAGGGAAGATTCGGAAAAATCTGGAGAAAATTCCCTCCATGGTGCTGGCTGGGACAGGGTTAACAGGAACCACTGAGAAATCCACTCAGGCCCCCTCTCCCTTAATCTGCAGGGGGAAGACCATCACCTGAGGACACTGGTAGACTACTATTACAGCTGGGGAAGGGAAACTCCCATGAGCCCCAGCCCCCCCCACCCCCATCTCACCTTTAAAAAAAGTCTCAGTCTGCAGGGGAAGGGCCTCAAGGCTGTAAGACCAAGAACATTATTGGATACTCCCTGCAGCTGGGGTGAAGGGAGGAGGGAGAAGCTGGAGTGGAGGCAGAAATACTTTTGAAGGTCACACCCCCAAGATACAGGCTTTGCATTCCAAAGACTGAGTCTTAGAACATTAGCGAGCCCCCTCACTCTACCATCTTGCTAATAAGCCTCCAGTAGTAATAATAGTGGATTTCAGCAGGTAGAGCTGCAAGAGAGTCTTGCTCTCTGAGGAGCAGAAAAAGGGGACACCCCAAAGCCAAGAGGAGGGGCAAAAAGAGATTACTAGAGAAATTAGAAGTCTCTTATGCCCATAGCAACAGCAACTCTCAACACTGACAACCATAGGAATACAAATTAAGCACAGTCCAACTCCTGTCTAGATTAATATAAATCCCCACACAAAGGCCTGTTTGCCTGAGTACCTACTGTTCTATACAGAATGTCCAGCTTTCAATGGAAAATTACAAGGCATGCCAAAAGGCAAGAAAAAAAACAGTCTAAAGAGAAAAAAGCAATCTTCAGAACCAGACGTAGTTATGATACAGCTGTTAGAACTGTCAGTTCTAACAGGCAGGGAATTAAAAATTGCTGTGATTACTATGTTAAAAGTTCTGATGGAAAACATGGACAACATGTAAAATCACAGCAAGATCAGAGAGATAATTTCAGCGGAGAGATGGAAACTCTAAGAAAGAATCAAGCTACTTGGGTCAGCATCTTACAAGGCTGTAATCAAGGTGTTGGCCAGGCTGTAGTTTTCACAGGGAGTTTAGAATCCTCTTTCAGGCTCATCCAGGTTATTGTCAGAGTTCAGTTCCTTACAGTCATAGGACTGAAGCCCTCAGCAACTAGAGGCCGACCTCAGGCTCTTGCCACATGCCTGCCTCGTAGATAGTTTATGACTGTTTGCTTTCCTCCTCTAGCCATCAGGAGAATCTCTCTGCTGCTTTGAGGAGGGGATTATATAGGACATGTACACTATGGGATGTCTTAGAATTTTGCCTAACACACTGGTTCTTGGAAAGATCAATAAAATCGATAAGCCTCTAGCCAGGCTAACCAAGAAAAGAAAGAGCGAAGATACATGTTACCAAAATCAGGAATGAAAGGGGGGATATCACTGCTGGTCCTATAGGCATTAAAAGGATAATAAGGAAGTATTGAGGCAACTCTGTGGCTGTGAATTTGATAACTTAGATGAAATGGGCTGTAGCAGTTTGATATTATTGATGAATTCCAAAAAGAAATATTGGATTATGTTTGTAAACTGATCTTTTCCTCTGGGCATATTAGATTATATTGGATTCAGATGTTTACTTGATTTAAGTAATCAGATAAACTTGTGCCAGTAGGGTGTTCAGTCCCCATTCCTTGGTGGGTGGGGACTCACAGATAAAAGGCATGGCAAAAGACAGAGTTGTGGGTTCTTAGCGTTGGAGTTTTGATGTTGGAGTTTGATGCTGAAGCCTTAAGCTGGAGCCCCAGGACGTAAGCTCATAGAGGAAGGAGAAGTAAGCCCCAGGAAGAGAAAAACCCAGGAAGCCTGAACCCTCACAGACGTGGGCAGTTGCTCCAATGCATGAAAATAGACTTTGGTGAGGGAAGTAATTTATGCTTATGGCCTGGTATCTGTAAGTTCCTACCCCAAATAAATATGCTTTATAAAAACTAACCAATTTCTGATATTTTGCATCAGCATCCCTTTGGCTGACTAATGTATGGACCAATTCTTTGAAAGATATAAACTACCCCAAAACTCTCTACAGAAGAAGCAGATAACCTAAATAGCCTGATTTTCACTAAAGATGTTGAATTTATGGCTAAAAAACTTCCTAAAATGAAAACTCTGGGCCCAGATAGTTTCATGGGTGACTTCTACCAAACATTTAAGGAAGAGAGAACACCTGTTCTACACATTCTCTTCCAGAAAATAGAATAGGGAACGCTTCCCAACTCATTTTATGCCATCAGCATTGCTGTAATACTAAAACCAGACACACAAGAAAAGAAAACTACAGACTAATATCTCTCATGAACACCAACACAAAAATTCTTAATATTAGCAAATCAAATCCACGCACACACACATATATGAAGAATAATACATCACAACCAATTAGTGTTCATCTCCAAATGTGAGGATGGTTCAACATTCAAATAATCAATGTAATTCACTATACTAATAGACTAAATCTGAAAAAGAATCATAACTCAGATGCAGAGAAAACTTTTGACAAAATTCAAAATCCATTTATGATTTTAAAAATCTCAGCAAGCTAGAGATTTAGACTTAGATTTAATTATAGATTTAGTTCTTTAGCCTAATAAAAAAATATATATGAAAAACCTACAGTTGACATTATACCAAATGGTTATAGACTGAATGCTTTCCTCCCAAGATGTGGAACATGGCAAGAATGTCCACTCTTACCCTTCTTATTCAACATCATACTGGCATCCTAGCTAGAATAAGAAAAGAAGATGAAATAAAAGGTATGTAGATTGGAAAGGAAGATATAAAAGTATTCTGATTTTCAGACAATATAATTGGCTATGTGGAAAATCTTAATGAATATACTAAGGGAAACAGTTGTAGTTCAAGCACTTGGGCTCCTGTCTACCATATAGGAGGTCCAGGGTTTGATACCCAGGGCCTCCTGATGAAGGCAAGCTGGCCCGTGTGGCAAGCCGGCTCATGCAGAGGGCTGCCCCATTCAAGGAGTACTGCCCCGTGCAGGAGTGGTGGCCCACATAGAGAGCTGATGCAGCAAGATGACACAACAAAAAGAGATACAGAGGAGAGACAACAAGAGACGCAACAGGCTCAGGTTAGAAACAGAAAGCTTCCGAGTTCGGCCAGCCGTCAGTAAATCATTTTTCCTTCTCAAAATAAAAAAAAAAAAAAAAAGAGAGACACAACAGACCAGGGAGCTGAAGTGTCACAAGAGAATGATCGCCTCTCTCCTACTCTAGAAGGTCCCAGGATCGGTTCCTGGAGCCACCTAATGAGAATACAAGAACACACAGTGAATAGACACAGAGAGCAGACAATGGAGGGAAGGGAGAGAAATAAAGAAATAAATCTTTAAAAATATATACTAAAATAAAACAAAACAAACAAAACCCCTGGACATAGTGAGGTTAGAAATGTTGTAGGATACAAGGTCAACATATAAAAGTCAATTGTATGCCTTTATGCTAGCAGTGTACAATTGAATCCTGAAATTAAACAAAAAAAGAAACCATTTACATTAGCTTCCCCTCCTATGAACTACTTAGGTATAAACATAACAAAATATATATAGTATTTGTATGCAGTAAACTGTAAAACATTGATGGAAAAAAAGAAAATCTAAAAATATATACCATGTTCATGGATTGGAAGAGTCAGTATTGCTAAAATGCCAGTTCTTAACAATTTGATTTATAGATTCAGTGGAACCCTATCAAGATGCTAGCATGTGTTTCTGGCAGATATTGACAGGCTTATATTAAAATTTATGTGGAAAGGCAAAGGAAGTTGAATAGCCAAAACAATTCTAGAAAAGGAGAATACAATTGAAGACTCCTATCACCTGATACCAAGACTTAGTATAAAACTATGATAAATCAGGAAAATATGGTCCTGATAAAAGGACAGGCACACAGATCAGTGGAATGGACAACTCAGAAATAGATCAATGCAAACATAGTTGCTTTTTAAATTTTCTAGTCAATAGATTTTTAAAAAATTATAAAAGCAACAGACATGGAAGAACACACAGTGAATGGACACAGAGAACAGACAGTGGGGTGGGGGAGAAATAAGAAAAGAAAACCATACATTTAAAACATGAGAAGACAGCCATTATTTTGTACATGAAAACAAACTTTAGGAGACAAATATTAAAAATATCCAAAATAACTAAAAAGGTCTGGTCTTTACTTACAAATTGCATCATTCCAAAAGGAATTAGTATTTAAGAAATGTTTTGCAGATGGAAAATTAAATTTGACAAAACAAGTATGTAATAACATATATTTTTAAAGGAGATTTATTTATTTATTTCTCTCCCCTCCCCACCCCAGTTGTCTGTTTTCTGTGTCTATTTGCTGTGTATTCTTCTTTGTCCGCTTCTGTTGTTATCAGCCACATGGGAATCTGTTTCTTTTTGTTGCGTCATCTTGTGTGTCAGGTCTCCATATGTGCAGCGCCATTCCTGGGCAGACTGAACTTTCTTTCGCGCTGGGTGGCTCTCCTTACAGGGCACGCTCCTTGCATGTGGGGCTCCCCTACGCGGGGGCACCCCTGCGTGGCATGGCACTCCTTGCGCGCATCAGCACTGCGTGTGGGCCAGCTCCACACGGGTCAAGGAGGCCCGGGGTTTGAATCGTGGACCTCCCATGTGGTAGACGGACACCCTAACCACTGGGCCAAGTCCACTTCCCTGTAATAACATATTGATTTACACAGCCAAAATATATCTTACTTTCAATTCTTGTATGTCCTAAATGAAGTTCATATTAAATGAAAATGTTAAACGTCCTTCAATGTGTAAAAAAAAGGAATTCAATTGTTCAAGTCCTACTTTTTTTTAAAGTTTTTATTTATTTATTTATTTCTCTTCCTCCCTGCCCTCCTCCACCCCCCCCCCCCCGCATCCCGGTTGTCTGTTCTCTGTGTCTATTTGCTGCGTCTTTTTTGTCCACTTCTGTTGTTGTCAGCGGGGCACGGGAATCTGTGTTTATTTTTGTTGCGTCATCTTGTTGTGTCAGCTCTCTGGGTGGGCGGCGCCATTCTTAGGCAGGCTGCATTTTCTTTCGGGGCGGCTCTCCTTACGGGGCACACTCCTTGCCCGTGGGGCTCCCCTACGCGGGGGACACAACTGCGTGGCAGGGCACTCCTTGCGCGCATCAGCACTGCTCCTGGGCCAGCTCCACACGGGTCATAGAGGCCCAGGGTTCGAACCGTGGACCTCCCATGTGGTAGACGGATGCCCTAACTACTGGGCCAAGTCCACTGCCTCAAGTACTAAATACAACTTGATATTCTTCAAATCTACTTCTAGAATTGTGAATTGAATTTTTAAAAAATGTATCAACTACTACCTAATTTTATTCACAATAACAAGTATCATCACTGGGTATATTATGTCATTTCTTGCTACTGTTGCTTTTATCACTTCAGCACAATATAAAACTTCAAATCCACTATATTATGGCCCTGTTTTAAATCTAATTCGTTTCTTAAGAAAATAAAGTTTCAGATATAAAGTTGGGGGAAACGGACTTTGGCCCAGTAGTTAGGGCGTCCGTCTACCATATGGGAGGTCCGCGGTTCAAACCCCGGGCCTCCTCGACCCGTGTGGAGCTGGCCATGCGCAGTGCTGATGCGCGCAAGGAGTGCCGTGCCACGCAAGGGTGTCCCCCGCGTGGGGGAGCCCCACGCGCAAGGAGTGCGCCCGTCAGGAAAGCCGCCCAGCGTGAAAAGAAAGTGCAGCCTGCCCAGGAATGGCGCCGCCTACACTTCCTGCGCGCTGACGACAACAGAAGCGGACAAAGAAACAAAAAAAAAAAAGCAGACAAAGAAACAAGACGCAACAAATAGACACCAAGAACAGACAACCAGGGGAGGGGGGGGAAATTAAATAAATAAATAAATCTTTAAAAAAAAAAAAAGATATAAAGTTGGTGGATTAAGACTCAGTAAATAGTAACGAAACAAATGTCTTATAAAAGACTTTTGCTCCTAAAGAGGATATGATATTCAGAGGTTTTTTCTTTTACTTCTTTTGTGAGTCTTGTTCATATTACTCTGTACTGTCCAATTTTTTTCCTGTAAGAAATACCCCAAAGAGAGAGACAAGCATGCTGAATGGCTTCCAAGTCTTGTTACGTGTTTGTTTGTTTGTTTTAAAGGCCAAAAATTGCTGAAAAGAGGTCTTTAGTTCTGGTAGCATATTAGAACAAATTCTAAAAAATTCATATTTTCTTCAAAAAATTTCAGCTGGTGAACTTTTACACCGTAAGCCAAATCTTTTCATCCATGTGCTCCCACAAAC
This sequence comes from Dasypus novemcinctus, assembly GCF_030445035.2. Classification (NCBI taxonomy): domain Eukaryota; kingdom Metazoa; phylum Chordata; class Mammalia; order Cingulata; family Dasypodidae; genus Dasypus; species Dasypus novemcinctus. The sequence goes on along the minus strand of NC_080704.1, from coordinate 22,397,923 downwards.
ATACACCTCTTTCCAATTCATCTTCTTCAAAAAGACCATCCACCTGCTCTCAAAGCCGAACCCCCAGGCCCCGGATAATATCAGCTCTCAGGACTTCAACTATTCATTCTCCTGATCTTTTCAGAAGCTGGCATGACAACTGAAGGTAGCTCTCTCTTCTGCAACTTTTCCCTGAAATATAAGCATATTCCGTATTTCTGATGAAGTTTGAACTCCAGCACTGGATTTGGTACTGGGAGATCTTCACAGCTCTCTTTAGAGTCCAGTTTCAGGGTCTGGGTTATCAGTTGTACCAAGTCACTCATTTCATTTGTATGACCTTCCCCTTCCCTGGAATCCCCATGTGACTTAGTCAGCCTTGTAGAAGAATGTACTTCATCCTCAGGCAGACAGTGGATGGGTTTCTTTTCCTGAGCAGTGAGAAGAGAGCCATTGGGTGGAGATGAACTGGCCTTGTCCCTGTGGTTTCCCTGGCCCCACTGCCCTGAGAGAAGGTCTCCGTGCTGCAGGGCCAGGGCCTGCAGAAAACATCTTTTCCTGTGACTGCCTTAGTCGCCTCCTCTCTTTTGCTTATAATGGTCCACCCTTTGGTCATGAGACCTCACTGCTCCTCAAACTGCTCACAGACTCGGTGAGTGCTCTACTTTGGTTTTCTGCATCCTTTTGTATCATCTTGAAATCTGTTTTTTCAACAGCAAGTAGAGAAGGCAAAAGTTGAAGAGGAATCTCTTTGGAATTATCTCTCTCCCCTACTGTGCTCAGTCTCATCTCTTCTCTTCTGCCGTTGCTTTCAAGACAGGGAGTGTTCAAACCCAGGGCTGTGTGGCTGCAAGACTGGGGAGATTCTGTCCTATTTTTCCAGAATGTGTTCATCAGCAGGTCCTTTGGCTTTCAGCCTTTGCTTAGGGGTTACAGAGATTTCACTGGGGTGTTCCCTCCCCAGTGGGATCAGAACACCACGTGGTAATCAGTTTCCGGATGGGTACTAGACTTTACATTATCTGGCAGCCACTCCTCCTTCACTTGAAAAATATTGCATTTACCTTCTGGTCATTGGAGGGATCTAAGTGTCTTGGTTGATTCTCCTGAACCAAGCCATCATTCATTTAGTCCCTCCTTTCTACAGGTACAATGTCGAGCTTTACCCTGCCCAGGGTGGCTAGTGACCCTACAGTATTGCACGTGCCTGGTTTGTGGGGGTGGCCTTTCATACTGGCAGATGTCTTCAAGTGGCCAATGGCCACGGGTTTCTCCTGGGACAAACATTTGTCTCCACCCATTATGTATGTCTTGGAGTCTTCAGAGTAGTGTGATTGGAGGGGGATTACATCATTATTTCATTCAACCTTCCAGGAAACCGTTGTAGCAACAGGCTTGGATTTAATATTATTTTTGGAGATTTTTGCCTTAGTGTCCACAAAAAATAATGAGATGTGGTGCTTTATGTAAGCCTGCCTCAGAACGCTCCTCACAGATAGTCATTTTTCAGGCCTTTTGCTCAGCATCATGCTGCCAGCTCTGGGCTGTAATCTTTTGGCATCGGTGGCAGCTTTCCTTCAACAATCCAATAAACTAAATAATTCATGTCTTTCTCAATGAAAGCATGCTTCGGGGTGACCGTTTCGTAAACAGCATCTCAAAGCCCAAACATTTGACTTAGAGTTGTAGGGTTTGTTTGAGAACAATTCAGGACTCATGTACTAGGGTGTACCGATGAGGGTGCTAGCCATGTCACAATGATCCTCTCACACTCGGGTGATTCCTCGGTCATCCAGCATGATGATGTTTGTTCTCGTTAGGAAAACTTTTTGAGTTTTCAGATCTCAGGGAAGGAAGGATGTGTTCTCAGACCAGTACTGCAGAGCCATGGCGATCTGAACAAACTATTCCACCACCTGACTCCTAGGCAAAAGCCAGCCCTTCTGCTCCTTGGGCTTTTGCTACAGGTCGCCTTCTTCACTGAGGCCCGTGACAGTGTAGAGCAGACCGTCCCGTCCCTCCCACAAGGCCTTGCAGGTGACAATGTGGTGTGCTTCAGCCGAGACAAGAGCTGCGCTTCCTGTTCTGCAGCTCGCTGCCTTCGGCTGGAGGAGTTTCAGGCTTTAATTTTTTTAGTGACATACTGCTGGCCATCCCACCAGTGCCTCACGAGCATCTCCTCCCTGAAACTGCCCCTGTCCCCTGCCCACCGGTAGTAGACATGTTCCAGGAGCAGGCCCACATGTCGGATGCAGCTTGCAGCAGAGGCAGGGCAAGCAGCCTGCGGCTGGAGGTCCTGCTCACCTGTCAGAGATGAAGGTGGTAGATGCTGTGGTGGCCCAGCCCTGGTGGGAGCAAAACCGTTCCACCCTGCACGGCCCTACATGTGCTCCCCCTGCTCCTGGAGGACACACTGTAGTCAACTGATTTCCGACAAAAGGCGAAGGTAATTCAGTGGAGGAAGGAAGGCCTTTTCATCAGTTGACATCTGGATGCAAAAGAATGACTCTGAACTCATACCTCCTATCTTATTCAAAATCTAACCGAAAAAGGATCATAGGCCTAAATGTAAAACGATAAAACTTCTAGAAGGAGATATAGGAGAAAAACCTGTGTGAAATTGGGTTAGGGTTAGTTTCTATATACGATACCAAAAGTATGATCCATGAAAAAAATTGATAAATTGGACTTTATTAAAATTAAAAACTTTTCTCTGCAAAAGACACTGTTAATAAAATGAAAAAAAGAGTCACAGGTTGGGGGAAAATACTTGCAAATCTTATATTTGATAAGGGACTTGTATCCAGAATATATAAACAACTCTTAAAACTCAAAAATATGAGAACAAACAGTTCAATCAAAACGTGGGCAAAAGATCTGAATAGGCTCTACACCAAAGAAAATATATCTATAGGCAAGATGCTCACCACCAATTATCATTAGGGAAATAACAAACTATAACCACACCTATTAGAATATTTAAAACCCAAAAACTGAAAATAACAACTGCTGACAAGGCTGTAATGCAACAGGAACTCTCATACATTGCTGGTGCCAGTGCAAAATGGTACAGCCACTTGGGAAGACAGTCTGGTTGTTTCTTACAAAGTTGAAAATAGGCTTACCATATGATCCAGCAATTGTACTCCTAGGTATTTACCCAAATGAGTTGAAAACTTATGTCCATGCAAAATTTTGTACCTAAATATTTATAGTGGCTTTATTCATAATTGTTAAAACTGGATACAACCAGATGTCTTTCAACAGGGGAATGGACAAGCAAACTGTGGTACATCCATACAATGGAATACTATTCAGTGATGTAAATAAATGAGCTACTGATTGATGTAACAACATGGATAAATATTAAATACATATTACTAAGTGAAAGAAGCTAAACCCAAGATGCCACATATTGTATGATTCTATTCATATGACATTCTATAAAAGGTAAAAGTTTAGGGACTAAAACCAGATTAGTGGTTGCCAAAGGTTTGGGAGGGGGAGGTTTTTTTTTTTACTATAAAGGAGACACACAGGGGAACTTTCGGGTAAAGGAGCTGTTCTGTGTGTTACTGGCATGCTGGGTACATACATGATCTTGCATTTGTCAAAAACAATACAACTCTATGGCTTCACATACATTCCAAGAAGAATTACCACTAATCCTGCCCAACCTCTTCCAAAAAATTGAAGAGGAGAGAACACTTCTTAACTCATTCTTTGAAGCCAATATCACCCTAATACTAAAGCCAGATAAAGATACTACAAGAAAATTACAGACCAAGATCCCTTATGAATATAGATACAAACACTCTCAACAAAATACTAGCAAACCAAATCCAACAGCACATTAAAAAGAAGTATGCCTCGTGATCAAGTGGGATTTATCCCAGGTATGCAAGGGTGGTTCAACATAAGAAAATTAATTAATGCAATACCCCACATTAATAGAACAAAAGGAAAAAAAAACACATCATCTCTATGGATGCAGAAAAGGCACCTGACAAAATCCAGCACCCTGTCTTGATGAACATTTTGAAAACTAGGAATGAAAGGAAACTTTCTCGACATAATAATGGGCATATATGAAAAGCCCACAGCTAATGTCATACTCAGTAGCAGGGATTCGTAACCTTTTTTGTTCCATGGACCCCTTTGCCAGTCAGGTGAAAACCACGCACCCCTTACTAAGTCCATATTATACTGTGTATTATTTGATAAATATATCATACCCACACCAACACGTCCCCGCAAGAATAATGTTTTTTTTTTGAATTTCAGTTCAAGCTTATGGACCCCTGGTTAAGAACCCCTGAGCAATAGTGAAAGACTGAAAGCTTTCCATCTAAGATCACGAACAAGGCAAGGATGCCACTATTATTCAACATTGTACTGGAAGTTCTAGCCAAACCAGTTAGGCAACAAAAAGAAAATAAAGGCATCCAGATTGGGAAGAAGATATAAAGCATTCCCTATGTGCAGATGGCATGATCCTATATGTAGAAAATCCTGAAAAGTCCAAAACAAAGCTACTAGAGCTAATAAGCAAGTACCCAAATAGCCAAAGCCATCTTGAAAAAGAAGAATGAATTTGGAGGACTCATATTTCCCAATTTTAAGACTTATTATAAAGCCGTGGTAATCAAAACATCATGGTACTGGCCGAGGAAAGACATAGACCAATGGAATGAAATTGAGAATTTAGAAATCAACCATCACATCTATGACCAATTGATTTTTTTTAAAGATATTTTTTATTAGAGAAGTTGTGAAGTTACAAAACCATCATGCATAATGTGTGGAATTCCTATGCAACACCCCTCTATTAACATTTTACATTGTTGCGGAATATTTGTTACAGATTGTGAAAGATCATCAGACTATTACCACTAACTGTGGCCTATAGTGTACATTCAGTGTATTTTTTCCTTACCACCCCTATTATCAACACCATGTATTAGTATTGTTCCTTTGTAATAGTTCATGAGAGAACACACTTATATCTGTACTGTTAACCACAGTCCATCTTCCACCACATGGTTTACTGTGTTATATAGTCCCATGCCTTGTACAATCTATCAAAAGTGTACTCAGTGGCTCTGATTTTCATCAGAGTTGTGCAGTCATTGCCCCATAAATTTTTAACATTTTCCTTAATCCATAAGAAAAAAATCCCATATCCCTCATTATTGACTCTTAGCATTGATATAGTACCTTTTTTGAAACTGATGAAAGAATATTACAATATTGCTAACTGTAGTCCATAAGTTACATTAATTGTAATATTCCCATGCATCGCGATATTCTTAGTGCCTTGTAACAATGATATACATTTGTTCTAGTTCATAGAAGAACAGTCTTATATTTGTACTGTTAACCACAATCCTCATCTACCTCTGGGTTCACTATATTTTTCAGTCCCTAGATTATTCTCTAGCTTTCTTTCAATTGACATTTACATTATGGTCACTTGATTTTTGACAAGGGTGCTAAGTCCACTCAATGGGGAAAGAACTGTCTCTTTAACATTTGGTGCTGGGACAATTAGATATACATATGCAGAAAAAGGAAGGTTGACCCCTATCTCATACCATTTACAAAAATTAACTCAAAATGGATGAAAGACCTAAATATAAGAACCAAAACTATAAAACTTTTAGAAGTACACCTTGCATTGGGCATTGGTTTCTTAGACTTTACAACAAAAGTATGAGCAACAGGGAAGCAGACTTGGCCCAGTGGTTAGGGCGTCTGTCTACCACATGGGAGGTCAGCGGTTCAAACCCCAGGCCTCCCTGACCCGTGTGGAGCTGGCCCATATGCAGTGCTGATGCGCGCAAGGAGTGCCATGCCACGCAGGGGTGTCCCCTGCGTAGGGGAGCCCCACACGCAAGGAGTACGCCCCGTAAGGAGAGCCGCCCAGCGCGAAAGGAAGTGCAGCCTGCCTAAGAATGGCACCGCCCACATGGAGAGCTAACACAACAAGATGACACAACAAAAAGAAACACAGATTCCCATGCTGCTGACAACAGAAGCGGACAAAGAAGAAGATGCAGCAAATAGACACAGAGAACTGACAACCAGGAGGGAGGGGGGAAGGGGAGAGAAATAAATAAATAAATAAATCTTTTTAAAAAGAAATATGAGCAACAAAAGAAAAAATAGATAAATGGGACTTTATCAAAAGTAAAACTTTTTGCGTATCAATGTACTTCATCATGAAAGTAAAAAAAAATGAAAGACAATCTACAGAATGGGAGAAATATTTGGAAACCACCTATCTGATAAGGGTTTACTATCCAGAATATAGAAAGAAATACAACTCAACAACAAAAAGACAGCCCAATTTTAAAAATGGGCAAAAAACTTGAATAGACATTTCTCCAAAGAAGATATACAAATGGCCAAAAAGCACATGGAAACATGCTCAGTATCATTAGCCATTAGGGAAATGCAAATGAAAACCACAATGAGATATAATTTCACATCCACCAGAATGCGTACTATTAAAAATAGTAAATGTTAGAGAGGATGTAGAGAAATAGGAACACTCGTTCATTGTTGGTGGGGACGTGAAATGGTATAGCCATCATGGAACACAGTTTAGCAGGTCCCAAAATTAAGTATAGAATTACCATATGGTCTAGGTACATACCGCAAAGTACATACCGTACTTCTAGGTACATACTGCAAAGAATTGAAAGCAGAGACTTGAACAGATTTTTGCATACACTTGTCCACAAGTGCCAAAAGATGGAAGCAACCCAAGCGTCTATCAACAGACGAGTGAATAAACAGAATGTGGTATATACATAAAAATGGAATATTCCTCAACCACAAAAAGGAATGAAGTTCTGATACATGTGATAATGTGGATGAATCTTGAAGACCTGTTGAATGAAATAAGCCAGGCACAAAAGGGCAAATAGTGTATGATCTCATGGATATGAAATAACTAGAATAAGAAAATTCATAGTCAGAAACTAGAACACAGTTTACCAGGGCCTGGAGAGGAATTAGGGATGAGGAGTTAATGCTTAATTGGGACAGAATTTCTCTTTGGGGGTGATGGAAAAATTGATAATAGATGTGTTGGTAGCACAACACCGTAAATGTAATTGACACCACTGAATTATATATTTGAATGTAATTAAAAGGGGTAGTGTTAGGTTGTATATGTGTTGCTAGAATAAAAATAAACACCTTGGACAGTACAGTACAAACAGTGGACCCTATTGTAAGCTATGGTCTATAGTTAATAGTGTAATTACAATATTTTATAAATTGTACCAAAGGTACTGCACTATGTAGTGTTTATAGGAAAAACTCTGTGTGTGTGTGTGTGTGTGTGTGTGTATGTGTGTGTGTATGTGTAAATGGGAACTCTGTTTTCTGCATGATTTTTCTGTTAACCTACAACTTCTCTAATACAAAATAAAAGTGTATCAGCTGGAAAAACGTTAAAAAAAAAAGCCCACTAAACCCATGCAACTGTATATCACAGAGTGAACTCTAGTATATGCAAACTGAAGTACAAAGAGCCATCCACTAGGATGTGGGGGAATCCAGGATAGACTGCAGAGTGTGACAGAAGACTCTAATGCTATCTAATGCTATCTAATGATTTCTAATGGTATTACATATTTCCCCCCAACCTCTTTGGTGCAGTAATGTCATGCATATGTAATACAACTTTTTGTGATACACCTTCTAGCATTCTTTAAACATATGTTGGAGTTACTCCCTAGCTCCCATTTCAGGGGGCAAGGAGAATCTAGTATACCTTTTTTGTAGCCACTTCAGGATCTGGCACAGAGTGAAAAGGAAAGTGAATTTGCTGTTGGGAGTAGATACCTTCTCATTTATTCAGTAAAATGTATTGCTTCTCTTTGTAATAAGATTCTCAGCTAATTTTTGGGATTTTGAGTTGTCCTGAGTGATATTGCAGGGTCAGATGCTGGACTTTATATATTCTGCCATAACCCACTGAATGGACTGGGGAAGAATGTGAACTACAGGGTAACTATTATCCATGTGGTGCAGTAGTGCTCCAAAATGGGTTCATCGAGTGTGATGAGTGTACCACAATGTGGAGGAGGCTGTTGGTGTGGGAGGAGCGGGGTGTGTGTGGGGGGGTGGGGGATATACGGGAACCTCATGCTTTTTCATGTAACATTTTTTTTTGTGATGTATATATCTTCAAAAAATACAATTTACAAAATTAACAGGGGTTGGGGAGTGGGTTATATGGGAACCTCTTATGTTTTTCATGTTTTTTAAGGTGACATTCTTTGTGGTCTATTAACTTTAATTTAAAAAGTGTAAAAAAATAGATGAAAATGGGTAGTTTAAATAGTTTCAGCATACCAGTTCCTTCTACTGTATGTTACCGTGTAGGTTACTATGTAGTATTAATATGGGGGAGGCAGTGTTGTCTGGCTCTCCCCTACCCAGAACAGTCTCGAAATCAGCATTTGTGATCTAAGCCACTCTTAAGAAATTGGCACCAGTCTCCTGTTTGGTTGTCAGTATTTTATCACCTGCTTCAATGCTTTTCATATTTTTTCTATAGTAATCCTTATTCTTTGAATAAATGTTGTAACATAAAATAAACCTTATTAAGTACATGATTAGAGAGGGAGAGCCTTACATTGGATGAAGAAGATGATTATATCCATTAGTTTTTTTGTTTTTCATCACTAGGGGAAGGAAAAGCTTTCCCAAAAGCTCCTTTCTTGGCACACTAAGAGGTTACTGGAGTTCAGTAATAATACATTCTTCACAGGACGTTCTGTCTGGGCGGAGTGTTTTCCATATGTAGTAATAGCTAGGCACCTACTCTGTACATAGCCTTATCATCTGTACCACTCACGGTACTGCATGCTAGGTGGGAAAATAGACTTTTATATAGCACTTCCCATGGACCAGAGAAGTTAAGTAACTTGCCCAGGGGAACACAGTAAGTGCCAGTGCAGGCTTTGAACCTGTGGGTCGTTAAACTGGAGTCCCTGCTCTGTAACGCCTTGTAGTACTACACTATAGCACTGTGTAGGTGGCCTTGGCTATGTTAAAAAACCAAACCAAACCTGAACTGGCATGAGGGGTACCCAAATCTGTCGGATTCTGATAACCTGCTGGAATCTTGGCTGAGCTTGGTGATGGGATATTGGGAGTGATTTTTTATTTTTTAAAATGCAGCCACATTTCATTTGAAACCACAACCTCCTGTGAATGCCGTATGGTGTTATTTGAAGAAGGGAAATAAGCATATGAATTTTTAAAAAGTTTCTTGGAGCATACTGATTTTTAAGAACGGATACAATTAGTAGTTCTCATTAGTTCCAAGAATGATTTATCCCAGCGTGCTTTGGTTCCATAGAAAGCCCTTTAATACTGAGCGGCTTTGCCGCTTTGACTGCATGGGAGTCTGATGTGGCTGGGAGCTTGGAACACGCACAGTAATGCAGGTGGTGATGCTGCCGGCACAAAGGGAAAAACAAATTCCTTAAACTGAGAAACAGGCTGTGGCTGGTCTTTGAATCCCTTTACATTTCATCTGACCACCTGTATTTTCTACTTGGAGGGGGATGGGGGAGTTGGTCATTAAGATCCTGAAAAATTGGTGAAGGTGAATTTGGATGGTGGCCTGCCACTGTTCCGCTTTCCACTTGCGGAGGGGAACTGGAACACCTCGGGAGAGTCGGAAGCCAGGTGATGGCATAGCCCAGGCTTTTCAAGCTCCAGTGTGCAAGACGGATCCCCGGGGATCTTGTTGAAATGAAGATGCTGATTCCGTAGGTCTGGGGTGGAGCCTGGTGGGTACGGGGAGACTGAGATTCTGCAGGGCTGTGAAGCTCCAGGTAATGCTGCTTGTCATAGCAGGGATGGCACTGACACCTGTAGACCGAGTCCTGTGTCTCAGGAGTAGGCTGAGCACCCCTGAATCTCCTGGAGCTTGAACGATGTAGAGTCCCGGGTCCACACCAGGCCTATTGAACCGGGCTGAGGCTGGGCACGTATTTGAAAGGAAGGTATTGGAAAAGCTACTGAAGTGGATTTGATGATACATCTGCTAGGTATTGTTTTTAGGGAGGTGGGTGGGGTGGGGTGGGGAGGATGGTGGTGGTGGCAGCTTTGAAAACTTCACGGGAGTACTCAGATTGAGATGTTGAAAGACAAACTTTCTGACATTCGAAGAGCTTCCTGTTAACTCAAACTATTTGAGAAATCTTAACAGCCTTCCCCCTTGGGAGGGAATTGACCGGTTCCTTACGATTCTGTCCAGACTGGTTTAAATCAGAGAGCTGGGGGGAAAAAAAATCGGGGGCTTAATGGTTAGCTCGCTGACCTGTGTAGCGTTAGATAATGTCTGTGAAGGCTCCCGGAGGGCGTCCAAGGAAACCGGGGTCCAAATATGGAAAAGAGGAGTCAGGATTTTGAGGCAGGAGTTGAAATTACCATGGCAAATATGTAAAGTGTTATTTCAGCCCTTTCCTCGGACTCCTGGGTTTGGGGTTTCGTTTCGGGTGGTGGTTGGAGATTCAGAGCAAGCTGGAAGGAGGGCTTGATCAAGGTTGTTTTTGTTTTTTTTTTTGCGATGAAGCACAAATTCCACCGTGGGGTTTTGTGGGAGGGCCGTCTGACTTTTTCTTTTCTGGTAACTGAGACTCCCTGGCAACTGGCTTTTTAACATTTCTTAACCCTTACTGTTACTATTTAACCTTCTCCCCTGAGGTCAAGTGGGAAGAGAAGATACCAGGTGGAGACTGTTCTTCCCAGCTTTTGCCTGTTCTTCTATCTATTGTGTCCCTCTTTTAACTTAGTCCTTTTTTTTAAATTTATTTTTTATGGTTTTATTTATTTATTTTTAAATGTTACATTCAAAAAATATGAGGTCCCCATATACCCCCCACCCCCCTCACCCCACTCCTCCCTCATCAACAACCTCTTTCATCATCGTGGCACATTCATTGCATTTGGTGACTACATTTTGGAGCACTGCTGCACCACATGGATAATGGTTTACATTGTAGTCTACACTCTCCCCCAGTCCACCCAGTGGGCCATGGCAGGACACACGATGTCCAGCATCTGTCCCTGCAGCACCACCCAGGACAACTCCAAGTCCCGAAAATGCTCCTACATCACACCTCTTCTTCCCTCTCCCTGCCCTCAGGAGCTACCGTGGCCACTTTCTCCACTTTCAGAGGAAGTGTTTCCCATTCTTACTGCATATGTGGCTTTTATTCCCCAAGCTCCCTACCTTGTCTAAGGTTACAAACATAAACAAAATTCCAGAATCAAAAAAAAAAAAAAAAAGCTGGGCGTGGCCTCTCTTTTTTTTTTTAGGCCTATACACTGAGAGCCACGTGGCACATTGTCACCATTTACTGCTGCATCAGCCAAGGTTCAAGCAGAGAAGCAGAAGCACTGAGAGTGAGTCAGGGGTCTCTTACACCATGTGCAGCGCTTCCACGTTGGGGATGCTGGTGGAGCAGGCTGTGCAAGCTGCTGCCTCGGTGTCCAGTGCTGAGCCGGAAGTGGCTGTAGGAAGGTGGGGTGTGTGGTGGGGAGCAGGACGAACTGGATCCCACAAGGACACCTGGAGCCTGCCAACCTCCATAGCACAAGTGACCACCCGGACAAGCTGGCGCCCTTTGCCAGAGAGAGAAAGGAAAGATGGGATTCAGTTGGGCGAATGACTGTTGGGTGGTCACTGTGTCTCGGGTGCTGTTCTAGGCCTGGGGTCTGGCCGGCTGGGAGAAACACACTTTCCAACCCATTTGGGATACACACAGTGGAATAACCATGCCTAGTTGTCGGGGGTGGGGGGCACAGAGGAAGGGGACCTAGTGAGCCCCGGGGGAGGATATGAAGGAATCAGACCAGGTGAAGAGGGTGGGTGAGGGCAACCCAGAAAGAGGCTGTTGTGTGGCAGAGACCTGGAGGTGGGAGAAACAGCTTGGTGAGGGTCTGGAAGTGAGCCTTGCTGGTGAGCAAACTGGGAATGGGTAGAGCGTGGCTGGGGGTGACTGGCTCCTGCTTGCCCTCGTGAGGACCTTGGGCTCTACAGTTAGTTGGGAACAATTGAAGGAAGGATTTTAAGCAGGGGCATGCCGTGGCCAGATGTGAATGGAGGAAAAGTTCCTTCAGCCTGTGACCTATGCTGAACAAGCACCTGCCCCTATTAGCCTTTTTCTTTTTCAAAAGAACAGCAACAAAAAAAACATACAGCTCTGTTGAGATATAATTTGCCTATCATAAAATTCACCCATTCTAAGTACACCATTGAATGTTTTTTTTTGTATATTTACCAAGTTTGCAGCCATCACTGCAATCTGCTTTTTACCAAGTTTGCAGCGATCACCGCAGTCTGCTTTTTACCAAGTTTGCAGCCATCACCGCAGTCTACTTTTTACCAGGTTTGCAGCCATCACCACAGTCTACTTTTTACCAAGTTTGCAGCCATCACCGCAATCTACTTTTAGAACATTTCTATTGTCCCCCCACCCACGAAATCTTGTGCCCATTTGCAGTCACTTTTGGGTCTCACACCCAACTCTAGGCAACCACTCATCTTTTTATATTTCTCCTTTTTCTTTAACATTAAGGGGGATGTTTTCTGTGAATGTATTAGTTACTTTAGGGAGTCTGACAAATTTCACACTCTTGCTCTTGGTTATCTAGCTGCTTCTCAGCCCATTCCTGTCAGCATGCTTTAGACTGCAGGTGTCTGAATCCCATCTGGGCCTGGCTTAAACACGGATGTCTGTTAGCTGATGTACTTGGGAGTCTAGAGGTAGGCTGAACCCCAGGGGTAGCGGGATCGGCTGCTCCATGTGGACACCGGAGGCCCCTGTGCTCTCTCTTTTTGCTCTTGGTAGCTTCTTCCAAGGACTGGCTTCCCTGTGCTTCCAGGTGGTTGTAGACTGGCTGGTGGGCTGTTGCCATTCTTGTTGGGTTCTGTAGGAGGGGTCCTTTCCTGCAGTCTCTTGGGGTGAACTTTATTCCTGTTGCCCCTTCAAGAACCAGTGACTGCCTTAGAATTAATTAGGCTACCCCTCTAGAGCTGGGAATGGGCTCTGGCGGATGTGAGGGGAAACCTGTGATCCATAGTGGGCTCTGCTAGGAAGGAGAAAGGGAGAGGGCTCTGCTTTGTGGGTGGGCACCCAGCGGTGCTCACTGAGTTACCAACCACACTGGATTTCTGACCTTCATTTCCTTCCACTTGGAAGCCTTCTTTATATTAAACACCGGCACATGGTCCCTTGACTTATTTATTTTTTTATTTTTGTGTGGGGTGACTCTCCTTGCAGGGCACACTCCTTGCACGTGGGGCTCCCCTCTGTGGGGGACACCCCTGCGTGGCATGGCACTTCTTGTGTGCGGCAGCACTGCGCGTGGGCCAGCTCACCACACGGGCCAGGAGGCCCTGGGTTCGAGCCCTGGATCTCCTGTATGGTAGGCAGATGCTCTATCAGTTGAGCCACATCCGCTTCCCTGGTTCCTTGACTTTGAACTTATCTGTGGGCAGGTAGACCTGATCCCAGCTAATCCTGAGATGGTGATGAGTGGATGTGATCAGTGATGCTAATGGGGCTGAGAGTAGTATGTTGAGCCTTGTTGAAGCTGACCCTAGCTTTAAGCCTCTGTGAAAATCTTCTTTAATCCAGATTTCAGCAGTTCAGAGTTTCCATAATTTGGTTGACAAGGTCACTGAAATTTACCTTTGGGCAGTTTAATAGTGTGGGCAATATTGGGGATAGTGTTAAAATTAAGAGATACAGGAAATAAATTGTTTAAGTCACATTAGATAAACCTGTTTGCCGTAGGATAGAAATATTTAATTTGTGACTAGCACTGAATAACAGAAAAATATTCTTATCTAGTTATTAAGTTAGTCCCTTGGAATCTCTCCTTGGGAGAAAACCAAATCCAGTCCTGACTGTCAGTATTTGAGTTACTAGGTAAACTTGAAATGAACGAAAATGGCCTTTTTTTGGTCAAAGTGTAATTCATGCTTCCCTAAGCCAAAAAGACATTCTGCCAGTTACTTGGACTTTATTCAGTGCTGCTTTCTTTACATATGGGAAAAAACCAAACCAAGGGAGTTCTTCCGCTTTGCAAAGCCATTAATTGGCTCACCCACGAGCTGTGTTTTAGAGTCTCTTTTGGGGGAAGGTTTGTCCACATGTGAGTAAGGAGCTTCTGCTGGCACAGCCACAGCCAGAGGGGAGGCGGCAGCAAGCACCCTTTGTTTCCCGCCCGGGTCCCCTCCTGGAGGCCTGGGCGGAGCAATTTCAGCTGATCTCCATTTTGCTGTTACTGCAGACTCGGTGGTTCTCCCGCTCTCTTCTCTCTGATGTTAATCATCACCTCTTCCTAATTGCGCGCCTCTTCCTCCTTTTCTTCCTCCTCCTCCTCGAGCAGAAAAGTTCCACACTTTGAAGGCCCAGAGATTGGATTAACTTAAAAAAAAAAAGAGTTCCACTTGATTTGTGGGGCAGAAATGACAGCAGAGAATTTTAAAAAAAAAGTGTGAATGTGTAGTGGGAGGGGCAGGCGGGTTGGGTACAGTACAGGATGCTTAGAATAATTCTGCTGCCGAGTGAATCAGAGAGGCTTGCAGTTCTCAGAGAGCACGGCGGTGGGTAACTCTTGTTCCCAGTTCAGGCCCAGTCCTCCCCCAATCACCATCTCCTCCTGCACGGAATGGAGCTGTCATCAGCCAAAGCCCCGGCTGCTGCAGACTGGCCTGAGACAGTAAGTAGGCCATACACAGGTTTGGATTGTTAAGTCTGACTCTCTTGTAGCCTGTTGACTGCCTGCTTTGTGGTTCGGAGGGTGGCATTCTGGGGACTTAGGTCTTGGCCCAGGCCTCTTGAGATGGTGAGCCGCCCCGTTTTCCACTCTGGCTCGAGCTGCCCTTGTCTCCTTTGTGGTGGAGGGGAATTTCTCGCCCCAGGCCCTCCTGCACGCCGGAAGTGGCTTCTTTCCCCCCAGCCCCCTGTTGGAGCAGCGTTACAAAGATTTTGAACTGTCTTCTGGTTTGATGCCTCATTTCTTCTGATCCCTATCACGGGCTGGCTGAGTTCTCGCTAGGGGACAGCGTCCACAGACAGCTTCATGCAACCACCTCCTCTCCCCACCCCCCGCCCCCAGGCAGCCGTCCCAGCAGTGAAGTGAAGTGAAGTGAAGTGACAGTATAAGGGGTTGGGAGCAAGTAACATTTCTGAGGCAGCTGGCAAATTGGGGAGTCTGGGATGAAGCCCGATCTGTAGGTCCAGCTTTCCTGTGGAAGTAAAGGCGTAAAGGAGGAGGGAAGAAGAAGGTAGAGGGCGAGGCTAGAATGTCAGCTTGGGTCTGTTCAAGAGTAGTTAGTTGCCTGTGGATAGGTGCCGGCCAAGGTAGTGGGCTGAGGGAGAGCCGGGCCAGCTGAGGCTCAAATCCACCCTCAGCTAACTTGGGGCCTTGGACCATTCAAAACATCCCTCTCCGTCTTCATTTTCTCACCTGAAAATCAAGATCATATCACTTCAGCGAATTGTTGGATCATTTGAAATAATGAATGTGAAAGCACCTGGCACTTGGTAGGCCCTCGTTCAACGATGTCTTTTCGTTCCCCTCACCCCCTTCTCCTTCCTCGTTGGCCCATCCTATACCATAAATGCAGGCAGTGAGCTGGGCTCTGTGAAATGCCAGCAGTGTTGCTTGTGAAGTGGCCTCTGTGGCTTCCCAGTTCTCTCGGTTGAGAGATGGGTTCGATCTTGGGGTTGGCTGGTCAGCCTTGCTCATGTCCAGAGCCCCAGATTGCCTTTTCGGTCATGGCCAGGTGACCTCACCCCAAACTGAGGAAGTCCCAGGGAGGAAGGGGTGGATGGGCCTCGCTTCTATCTCCCAGAGGTGTTTGGGTTAAAGATTTTGGAGACTGGGGACCCGAGGCACGAAACGGCGTTACAGGTCCTCAAAGGAGTGCCGTGATCCCGAAGGGCCGCTTCCTATTCAGCTTGGAGTTTCCGAGTTATAAGAGCCTGTGTTCAGCAGGGAAGGAGAAGAAAACGAAAGATAAACCCTGATGGAAACCACTCAGCAGTTCCTCCGATCTGTGATTCAAAGGCGCACATAAGGCCCTGACGGTCATGGCAACTCGCCAGCAGATTGTTTCAGTCAACCTCTTCACAGACGGCCACACACATCGATGGAGTCCCAGTTGTCTTTTGGCTGTGATGTATTTGTGTGCTTGTTTAGGGAACTTTCTAGGGTCTGTCTTAATTAGCTTGACTACGTACTCTCTATTTGCTAACTTTGAGTTAATTGCTAATAATAGTGTTCGCCGGCTAGTCACAAATGATCTCACCCTTTTCCCCCATCGAATTCCTTATATTTCACCTCAGTTTTAGGCAAAAATTGTTTGCCTCTAGCTGGCGAGACTCAATAAAAGCAAAAGCATGTATCAATGAGCCGTGATATGGTGCTCATTTTTATCATTTATTTTGGAGACAGAGTATCATCTTAACACTTCGTTTGGTGCACGATGATTTGAAAGTAACTTTTATCGTCATCAGTGTGAAAATAAGGTATCACAATGTACCCTCCTTCAGTGGCACTCTGCCTTCCGCGGGGCGCTGGGTCCTGTCTGGCCTGCCTCGCCTTCCCACTTGGCTGCTGCCCTCTGCCCTCGCACACGGGGGAGCCCTTTCCTGCCTCTGGTGTAGGCACTGGCATGTCCCTCTTCCAGGAATGCCTGTTCCTTGTTTCTGGCTTGGGTGGCACCTTCTCTTCCTTCAGGTGCCCACTTAAGGAGCTTTTCACCTCCAAGAAGCCATCCTGGGCCACCGTAACTAAGGGGATGTCCTCCATCCTAAGTTTCCTCTCTCCCTTCCCATCATGGCACCATATTTCTTTCAGAGTGCCTATATCAGCCTGCAAGTATGTTGTTGGTTTATTGATTTTACTCGGCACTTGCGGTCTGCCCAGCTAGAATTTCAGCTCCCTGTGGGCAAGGGCTTGGTCTGGTTAATTCCCACTATATCCCCAGCTCCTAATTGAGGTCCGACACTTAATAGATAACTCAGTAAATATTTGTTGAGAGATTGAGTGCTTTGGATAAATACTGCAATGAGCGACTTTTAAGTAGCTTGGAGCAGCATGCCAATAAAGTCGATTCCATCCTTTCTGTGAGTCACACCCACCCCAGGCACTTTTGGAGTATTTCAGGCTATTTCTCTCTTCTGGCAACATTGGGCTGGTAGCCAGAGTAACCCACTAAGTGTTTTAAGCATCATTTTTTTCCCTTTAAAATGGGAACCACCTGTCTTTAAAGCGATTTGCTTACATGCTTTAGTTCTTTACTGTGGCCTTTTTCTCCTTCTGTCTTTCTCTACCTCCTGCCAAGAATAATGGGAAAACTGCCTTGTCTTGGAAGATGGTTTCCCTTCTGGTCAGAAGCCCTAGCCCGATGATTTATCACCAGGTGTGCTGGGGCAGTAGCTTTGCTCGGCCCCACTACTTTCGACGTTAGCAGTTGGCTTTTCTGGGGGCTTCAGGGGGGTCACATGGCAGGGGCTCAGCCTTGGAACGGCCCCTCTTTATGCATTTCCCTAAACTTCCTTCTTCCAGGTAAAGAACCTCGCATGGGGCACCACGGGAATGGCCCCAGGGGTGACACAGTGTCTGAGTTGTGCCTTGTGGTAGACTGTTTGCCAGCCTCTTGAAACCTTACACCAACTGTGGGGAGAAGATACTATTGTCCCCATTTTAGAGAGGGGGGAAATGGAGGCTCAGAGAGATGAGGGGACTTCCTCGTGGGCATACAGATTGTAAGTGGCCAGGATCAGAACCCAGGTCTGTCTCCAAATCTGTGTATTATTTGTGGTGTCCTCAGTGTTCTTAGGCATTGGGGACAATATCCTGCTGTTAACAACAAGAACAAATGATCTGGCAACCCAGGGCACACGTATGTTTATATACGTGTAACTGAAAGAACAGTTTCATGAAACAGTAGTTACCGCCACTGCACACACAGTGCACCACACGCTGTGCTCTTATAGCCTCCCTTCCACTTGCAAAATGCTGGTTAGGACCTTCTGAATTGACTATGTGGTCCACTAATTGTGTCTACCCACAGTTTGATAACAGTTTGAAAAACACTAGTGTAGGTGATATGTAAAATATGCTTGCTTTATGTAGAGGTGTGCACAATGTAAGCTATTTTATATATGTATTTTTTTAATCAAAGTATAACTTACACATATAAAATATACACCAGAGTACAGCTTGTTGAATTTTCACAAACTGAACACATCCGTGTAACCAGCACCAGATCAAAACACACGCCATTGACTTAAGCTTCTTTTAATCAAGAGAAAGGGGCTGGAGGATAAGAGAAACTAACATTCCCTCGACCTGTTCTGAATTACGCTCGTACGGCTTGATAGAATTTCTCTGTTTCGAGGTCTATGTTTTGTGTTTCCAGAGATGGAGCCTGACTAGTGTTTTGAATTGAATGGCTGCTCAAGGAGCAAGGTTTCCATAAAGGCCACCAGAAACTGGCTAAGAGGAGGGCTGCGTAAGGATGTGCCTGGTAAAAGAGGAGGAGCAGGAGGAGGGAAGGGGGCGCCCAGCAGTTGAGCATGGAACTTTCCGGCAGTAGTAATCCAGACCATTCTACTGGAATGAATGGAGGAAGGAGGGGAGGGGACTTGTAATTAAAGAGTCCCAAGCTCCTGGAAGTTAATGAACTTCTGTGTAAAATAAAGATTATCCACTTCCCATAGTCAGTATGGACTCTTAGAGAAAATTGTTTTGGCATCCTGAATTAAACTGCTTATTTCGTGGCCAAAAAAAGTAGAGGTGAATCTCAAAACAGAAGCAAGCTGGAGCAACTTCACTTTCATAATGTGTGTATTCCATCAGGTTGTCTTGGAAGACAAACTATATAATTGGTTCTAAGATGTGCATAGAAATTAAAGGGAGCTAACACTTTAATGTGGTGTTAAATGTTAGTGCGAAGTTACTTGGTTTTTAAAATGTTTATTATATATATATATATATATATTTTAGGAGGTACTGGGGATTGAATCTGGGACCTCATACATGGGAAACAGGTGCTCAACCACTGAGCTACTCCTGCTTCTCTGGATTTTATTAACTCATGCCCTTTTCAGGCTCATTTTTAGCCAACTTTTAGTCAAACCCGCAGTTTTCCTAAATCAGGGACTTTGGAGAAATAAGAAATCCTTTTGTACTTGTTGATTAGGTAAGCTCATATTCATTGTTCATTTTCTGTAAAGGCCACTAGGAGACATTTACCTGCTACACATTTGGTATGGATTTCCTGGGCGTTCTTGACCTAATGATGCTGCAGTGTGGGCTTGTGTTGACTTTTGCATGTGTGTGACTGTGTGTAAGATAAAGTCTTGGAAATTGAAACACTCTGTGGAAGAGAGGAGGAGCTCTGGGACGGCCAGGGAGTGGGTGTATCCGACTTGCCCTGGCTTCCTCGGCACCCAGCCTCCTGCCTGGGTATTGAGTCCTTGTGCAGTGAATGGAAGGGTACAGGGGAGGAAGCATGGCTAGCCTTTACTGAGTGTACCCTGCGGCCTTCACCTCTTTTTTCTGATTTAGCGATCACAGTAGGCCTGTGAGGTGGGCACTGTTGTTAGCCTTCTCTTTAAAGTGATCTTCTGTCCCCGTTGCCTGGGGACAGTTCTGGTTTATGCCTGTGGTCCTAGGATTAACAGTAATTGCACCTCCCTTCACTCTCAAATGTCCTGGTTCAGAGGAGAAATCATTGCACTCTCAAATATCCTTCTGAGAAGAAGAGCAGGAAATCGTAGCACGGAGAAGCCACCACACTTGCCAAGTTCCCCCAGCTAATGAGAGGTAGAGCGAGGGTTCTTTCTGAGGCCTCTGACTCTAGCTCTCGTCATTTAACCACTGAGTTCTGCTGCCTCACAACTTCGGCCAAGGACTTCGTAATTCAAAAATAAATCAAACCCTCTTGATGGTTTTCAGTCTCAGTATTTACGAAAAAATACCCGCACGTTGGAACCCGAGGCGGGTGACACATGACTCAGGGCAATGGGAGTGTGCTAGGCGAAAACCTGGTGAAACCCTCAACGTGTTTTCATTGGTAAGCCTAGACCATTTGTATCCTAGAGTGATAATGCCAGGCACATGTGCACGGCGCTTAGAGCTCACCAAACCCTTTCACCTACCCTAGTGTGCTTAAGCTTTCTGTACACCCCGAGGAGGGTGGTGGTACCCCCATTTTAGAGTGGAGGAGGGCAGATCAGCAGGATAACATGGCCGCTTGCCTAAAGTTTCACAGATAGAAAAGGGCCAATCCAGGCCTCAGCACAGATATTTGCTTCCATCATTTCCACTCTAGCCGAGGTGCCTCTCAGCTAGACTTTATTATATAGCTACTAGCCTATGTGAGGGTGCTGTTTCTGGAGGGTTAGCAGGTTAGCTGAAGACTCGGCCTAACACAGGGTTTCTCAGCCTCGGCACTGTTGTTATTCTGGACCAGGAAAGTCTGTTGGGAAGGGCTGTCCTGTGCATTGCCCCTGGCCTCTGCCCACTACATTGCCACAAGTCTCTTTGGGGGCACAGTTACCCTGGTTATAAGAAATCCTGGCCTGACAGAATAGCGACATTTAAAAGGGAAAAAGACGACCTTGGAAGTGTTAGACCTGTCTTCCCCCTGCTCTAGCTTCTAAAGCATCAGAAAAATCATCAAAAGACCCACAATCGAGTGGAAGAGAGAGAAAAGGCAACATGTTTCTTGTTTAATTCTCTCCCATAAAAAAGCGTTGGGTCTGCCAAGAAGGATAAGATAGATGTTTTTTTTAAAGTTGAAACCTATGCAATTAAAAGGTTTTTATAGAAAAGTTCGAATACAGATCAGCTGAATATACATATGCAAAATCTCCTATAATCCTACTACCCAGAAATAACCATGGTTCACATTTTGCTCTGTCTTCTTTCTAACCTTTTTCCAGTGCATATGTATAAATACATACATACATATTATGTATATATAATTTTCCAAATAGGGTCATACCACAAATGGTGTTATAATCAGCTTTTTAGCTTAAATGTGCCAAAATATCCTTCCATAGTTAGGATACAGTGCTACAGCATTTGTAATTTCTGCATGGTATTACATTGTATTGCTATACTATAATTTATTCAGTCTCCTATTGGGATGTTTGGTTTGTTTCCAATTTTATTTTTGTTATTACATACCAGGCTATGATGAATATCCCTGTCCTGAATATGGCAAGGAGCTGTATAAAACAACAGCTTACAGCTGAATTGAAAATGAATACATCAGACCAAAGAATGACTCGGACAAGTCCAGCTTGGCGAGCAATGAGCATTTATTTAGGGGGCTTATGTGGGATCTTCATGCTCAGCGGAGAATGAGCAGGGTCTTTTATAATGCATGCCTGGGTGCAGATGGGGAAGGCACGTGAAGGGGGTGGAACTTCTAAAGAATGCAGTGTTACAAGATTTACTGATCAGTCACAAGTTAGCAAATGATCATTTACCAAGGCTGCCTTTTAACTATTTAGAAACGGTAGGTCACTGTGACTAGGGGCGGGGAAAGAGCTAGAAGTGTTGGGGGAGAAAATGCAAACTCATGTATGCCACAAACCCTGTGTGAGCGTGGGCTAAAGTCCTTCACCACTTACTGTTTTTCCTCATAGAAATTATAATCACTGAAATTTTTAACATTCATGGAACAAGATAATGTTCTGGATTATGTGTTGATTGTGTTACCAACCTTTGCCCCTTAAAATTATGGAAAAAGCAATGATAAAATTTTGATTATGCCTTAGGCTTGCAGAATGGGATGTGGAAAGTTCTTTGGTTTTTCTGATTAAATGATGACTAATGCAACCATTTAGGTTTCATCCCTTGTTCATGAAGACTGCTCTTTACTGTATCAGGCTACTTCCTGAGTAGGAGTTACAGCCAGCTAGAGACCGGTGAATCTTTCCTCTAAGATTCTTTGCACTGCTAAGAAAAATTTAAGGCTCTATTCTCATGAATTCTCATTGTTCATGGATTTTTCTTAATCAAATTTTTAATTTATTTATTTAGCCCCCCCCCCTTGCGGGTTGCTTGCTGTCTGTTCTCTGTGTCCATTCGCTGCACATTCTGTGTCTGCTCATCTCCCTTTGTTGCATCATCTTGTGCCAGCTCTCTATGGGTGTGAGCCAGCTTGCCTTCACAAGGAGGCCCTGGGACGTGAACCCAGGGCCTCGCATATGGTAGATGGGAACCCAATCGACTGAGCCACAGCTGCTTCCCTTCTTAATCAATTTTTAAATTCTAGAACTGTATATTCATGATTAAAATTTTTCAAGTAGTACAAAAGAGCATAAAATAGTTCCTTGCTCCATTCCCCTTGTTTTTTTCATACTTTAGAAATTTTCTATGCATATATAAGCATTAAGAATTTTAAAAGGAATTTACAAAAAGCCCCTCAGAGCAGATATGGCTCAAGCAATTGGGTGCCCACTTACCACATGAGAGGTCCTGGGTTCAGTTCCCAGTACATCCTAAAGAAGAAAAGCAAGATAGCGAGCCAAAATGACAGGCTGGTGCGGCGAGCGGACACAATGAGGAGACACAATAAGAGACATAACAAACAGGGAACAGATGTGGGTTAACCGATTGGGTGCCTCCCTCCCACATGGGAGGCCCCAGGTTCGGTTCCCAGTGCCTCCTAAAAAAAAAAAAGATGACCAGACACAGAGAGCACACGAGCAGACACAGGGAGAACACAGCAAACACAAACAACGAGGCAGGGGGGTAAGAAATAAATAAATAAATAATTAAAAAAAAAAAAAGCTGCACAGACTGGACAACAGTATGACTGGCATGATCAAACCAGCTTTTTACCCTTAATGTAACTTTCTATACCAGCACTTTATTCTTAACTGGTGCCCTATTTGGGATTGTTCCAAGCTTTTGTGTTTTTTTCCCCCCCTGCAACAAATCACTCTACTTTGCATGTCTCTGCATCTTATGTGAGTATGTCTTGAGGATAACTGCCTAGCATTGAGGTTGTTGAATCAGGAGTATATGTCATTAAAATTTTGATAGATATTGCCAAATTGCCCTTCCACCAACAGTATACAGGATGACTTTTTTCAATCAGGCATTTATTTTTTTTCTGTGTGGCATAAACTGTTGGTAATAAACTGGGGACACAAAAGATTGAACCTCATCTATGGGAAGGGTCATTATTTGTTGTGTGGAAATCATGGTCTCCTCAGCGACCATTGTGGAGATTTGTTTTCAGCCTTGGGTGTGCCCAGGAGGAATGTTTTCTCCTGAGATTGGCCTGAAACTGGCTTTTACTTTTTTTCAACCATACAGTAAGAAGTAGGTATTAAAGTGGGGACGCAATACCCAGCTAGGCAACTTTCTGATAATACTTGATGACATGTCTCAGAACTGCGGTGGTTAGAAATGGACCTTTATTACTTAAGAGGCTGCACTATTTTTTCCTCAGTGGGTTTCTGAAATAGAAGAGTTTGTCATTTGCCATTTGAGGCAATCTACTGAAAGCAAGGTGTAAATAAAATAAATGTAACAGAACCAGATATAATCATGTTAGAATGTTTTTACCCCTCATGTCTCTTTCCTGGAGTCTTTTCTCATGGTTTTCCATCTTTTCCCATCCTGTACTGATATTTTAATGCATTGTCCTTTCTTAAAAAATAAAAATTATGGTCAGTACTGCTTTTGGGCCCTTTATGTTTTATTTGGCACCTAAGTGTTTTGGTTGGTTGATCACTCTAGAATTCTCCTTATTTTATGGGGTAGCTGGGCTTGGTAGTGAGGTCCACCCTTGGACCTACCCTCTGTCGACCCCCTGAAAGGTGCTCATTAAGGTTCTGTCATACTCAAAACAGGTTGTTTTCCTGCCCAGGCAAGAGCACAGCAAGGTGCCATTTTTTCACTGATTTGGAATGTGAAGCAGTGGAGGATGGCAATGTGTTGAAGATGGTTCCATGGATCCCAGGGGGCACAGCAGCTGCCACAGCCTCCTGGTAGCAGTATAGAGGGCATGTGTGCTTTCTGAGAAGAGCAGAAAGTCCGGGAGCTTTCCAATGGGTGCTGCAAATGTTTGCTGCACTGTTTGTCAGGATTTTTCCAGTCAGCCTGTGGTGAGTCACCTCGAGACTGAGAATCAGAGAGGAAAGCAGGTCTCGGGAACTTCTCATATGTCAGGGAGCCTGAAATTGGGCGAAGTACCAGAGCACCCTCTTTTCCAGAGCTCCTGCTCATGCCAGGAGGTAGGTAGCCCAGGAATCTAGGACTTGGTGTCTCTGACCTGGAAGGTGAAAGTTGGAATCTGTTTAGGTTTGGCCTCAGGCAGGGTTCCTGGCAGAGGATGGAGCAGCCCTCAAAGAGAGACAAACCAGGGAGCTTTTTTTTTTTAGAGATTTATTCATCCCCCCCCCCCCCCCCCCCCCGCTGTTGTCTGCTCTCTCTGTCTATTCACTGTGTATTCCTTTGTGTCTGTTGGCAGTACTGGGAATCTGTCTCTTTGTTGTGTCATCTTGCTGTGTCAGCTGTCCGTGTGGGCGGTGCCATTCCTGGGCAGGCTGCACTTTCTTTCGTGCTGGGCAGCTCCTTACGGGGCACACTCCTTGCTGTGTGGGGCTCCCCTCACCCCTGCATGGCAGGGCACTCCTTGCGCGCATGGGCCAGATCCACATGGGTCAAGGAGGCCCGGGGTTTGAACCGCAGACCTCCCATGTGGTAGACGGACGCCCTAACCACTGGGCCAAGTCCGCTTCCCCTCTCAAAACTCTTAAGTTGGATTTTTGCCTCTCACTAGATGAGATTGTGAATTTAGGGAGACCAAGGGGGGAAGGGGGTATGGTATCATCCTTTGCCCAGTACCTGGCTTTGTACTTGGTGTTGGATGGGCATTCAGTACGTATTTTTTACAGAGCGAATGGTACCTTGGGCAAGGCACATAATTTTATTTGTTAATTAGAGAGTTGAGGTAGGTTAATTCTGAGGTTCCTTTTGGTTCTGATATTGTTGGGGTCCATTATTAAATGTGATAATGAAAATGTCAGACTCTCTGGAAGACTGGAGAGTGGGGGATGGAGGAGAGATATCTTTGGATGTACGTGTTTTTCAGTGTGCTTCAAACTATACCACAGGGGTGGTCACCTACAAATAGAAGCATCCCTGGATATAGTATTTCTTAAAATAACATTTTGGAGTTTAGACTTTTCTTTGTGTGGTGGGGGTGTAGTCTTTGAATAACAAAAAGGTACCAGCTAAAAGCTTATTTTAAGTTTAGCTTAGTTGTGTACCACATTTCATAGATATATATGGATACAAAACAAACCTCTTGACATCAGAATCTTTACAAATAATCTCATAGGAGTCTTAGTGCTAATCTTACCATGAAAAGCAGTCAAGACTATAAGCAACTGAGGAAAATGAAGATAGTAGAATTAGAGATAAAGAAACTGGTAAGAAAGTATGGAGGCATTGACTCTTGCTGATTTTCTGAACTTCGTGCTAGTTTGTGCATTTTTATTTTAAGCTTGGATTCCAAAGTCTCTCGTTAGCAACCAGATGGTTGTCAAATAATTGAGATAGGTTCATTTTAAGCCAATTTGGGGAACACAGTGGCCTGGATTTTCCAGTAGAAGGATTTAGTAATGCTATTGGTCTTTGAATACCAACAAAGTTTTTTTGGAAATTGAGCTCTCCAACATCTTGGAAGTAACCCCTGGAAAATGGGAACAAACTGATTGCATGATGTACTATGTACTTGGAAGGAGGAAGCTAAGGATATAGATACAGTTTTTTTCAGCCACAATTGCTCAGCCTCAGAAGTGGTTGAATTTGTGAAAGATGAGAAATTTTTAAAAATACAGGTGAAATTCCCATAAAATTAACCATTTTAGTGACAAGGCAATACAATCTCGTGCATTTGCGATGTTGTACAACCACCACCTCTATCAAGTTCCAAAGCGTTGTCATCGCTTCAAAAGGAAACCCTGTGCTCATGAAGCAGTCACTTCTCCTTTCCCCCTTCCCCCAGCCTCTGGCAGCAACTACATAATATGTTCTGTCTCTGGTTTTACCGATACTGGATATTTCACATAAATGGAATCATATAGTGAAATTTTTTAAAGAATTAAAACAAAAACGAGGGGGTTGGAGTAAGGAACTTTACTTATGCTCTTCTGTACCACTTGAAAAAGTTTTTTACCACGAGTATACAGCTCTAGAGTTTAAAAACTGAATAAGAAAAATCCATGAACAATGAGAATTCGTGAGACTAGGGCCCTAAATTTCTCTCCGCAGTGCAGAGAATCTTCGAGGAAAGATCCACCGGTCTCCATCTGGCTGCAGTTCTTACCCAGGAAGTAGCCTGATACAGTGAAGAGTAGTTTAAATTACCCCAGTAAGATCCTTCATGCCCCACTCAGTTCGTCCTCACTCCCACCCCAGCCCCACTGCCTCTCTGTCTCTGTCTTTTTCTTTTTTTCTGCTTGTAAAATGCAGAGAAATATACTCCCATCATCTGGGAGCTCGTTAGAAATTCAGACTCTCAGGCCGCACCCTAGACCTACTGATTGAGAATCTGCCTTTTAACAAGATGCCCAGGTGATGCTTATGCACGTTACGCTTTTAGAAGCACTGGCACACTGTATCTACTCTATCGATCCTTTGTCCACTGAATATGTTATGAGCGTTTCCCTCAGATCATTAAATCTTTTCTGAGAACATTTTAAATCCCACTGTAAGAATATCCCACAATTTATTTAACCAATAGCTTCATGGCAGATGCTGGTTTTCCCACCGGCTTTATCCTTGCACATAAAACTGTGATGGCCGTCTTTGTATGAAAATCTTCCGTTCATAGTAGTTCCCATCCACCATGCCAGTAATTCCATTTCAAGGAATTTCTCCTAAGGCCATAATTACAGAAATGCTGCTAAAATTGAGAAAGTGCACTTCAATGCTGATCAGTATAGTTGGACTTCTATAGCAGTGTTGTCCTGGAAACTGGACCTAAAGCTGGGCTGATAATGGTAAATCTGGACCCTCTGGCACCAGGAAGTGAAGTACTGTTTGTTACTAAGCAGCATTGAAATAGGAAGGGGCACAGAGCTGGGTTTGTGGGTAGCAGCATCGTCACCTGCTGTAATCCTGCGCCCACTGACCTTCCAGCTCCCACTCGTCACTTCTCTTACTCCCGGCAGCCCCTGCTCCCGATCTCTAGCTCACCACTCCTCTTAGGTTAGATGTGATAGTCGTGGGAGTAAGGATAGCTTCCTCAGACTATACTGCCCGAGCTTCCTATTTGCTTTTCCCACTTTTTACAAGGATCAGAGTCTCTTGAAAATTTACCAGTCTCCCAGGAAAGTACGTGAGGAGGGCAGGACGTGCTTCTCCCCCTCCTGTCCGCCCTGTTTCCAGGCTCG
Source organism: Dasypus novemcinctus (assembly GCF_030445035.2). Lineage (NCBI taxonomy): Eukaryota > Metazoa > Chordata > Mammalia > Cingulata > Dasypodidae > Dasypus > Dasypus novemcinctus. The sequence goes on along the minus strand of NC_080704.1, from coordinate 22,370,453 downwards.
TTATGTTGAGGAAGGATCGAGTGCCTCCGAGAGGGGGAGCCTGAATGTTCCTGTTTGCTTTTATGTGCTGCCGTGTTCTCTGAGCTTTCCACGGCTAACATATATCCCGAAAAGAAGCCGTGCTGCTTTTTGTCCCGCGGGCAGGGTGGGGGTTCTGGAGAAAGGGGTAACAAAAGGATCTCTCCCTCCCCTACCTGCTCATTCCTGGGGGTTCAGACCCAGGCAGGTGCTTCAGAGGGTCTCGGGACCTCTGGTCACCTCACTGTGAGGCCAACCTTTTTTGTTCCTCTTGACCCTGTAGTTTTTCCTCCTAGAATGTTTCTCTGCTGTCAGTTGCTCTAATTGATTGCATGAGCCAAATATCCATGGTTCACTTTTCGTACACATTGGTGCCATAATTAAAGAATGTGTGTAGGAAATTAATTTAATGCCAGTGACAATAAAACATGATCCCCCCCCCCCCATATTATAGAGGTCATGAGATAGTAAAGATCAGTTTTCCTAAAGAGAAAAATAAATCGAATACCGATAAAGGGGCTCAATTAAGCTACTTTCTAAAGTCACCTCTCAGAACAGCCCAGATTTGCATATAACATTTTACTGCCGCCTGATATTTAGATGGAATGCCTCTCTGAAGGAGTTCACATCATCTTCAGGGGTGAACTTAAAATTGTACAAGAAATACAACTGATAAAATTATGTTTCTGTTTTGAACAAACCTCAAATTGTACCTTTGTTTATGGAAAAATGCTTGTGATAATTATTGTAATATTCAGCTGTGTGTAAAAATTTGTGCAAATAAATACTTTTGAATTAAAATTAAAAAAAAGAAAACATGCCCTGGGAGGGCTTGTTAAAACACAGACTGCTGCCCACCCCGCTGGGGTTCCTGCGTCAGTAGTTCTGGGGTGAGGCCGGAGAATCTGCATTTCTAACAGGTTCCCCAGTGAGGCGGCTGCTGCCATGGCATCAGGGCCTGCGTCTAGGTGTCTAGACAACAAACACCTTGCTGCAACGTGTGCTTGTTTTCTGAACTAAGGAATGAGGCTTTAGAGAGGCCCTTCACGGTATAAGGAACAGAGACTCATTCAAATTATTTGCAGTAGCCGGGCCTGGGAATGCGGTTATCGAGTCATTTAGGGAAGCAGGGAACTTGGGACAAGTCAGGAGCCCCAGTTCCTTAGGGCCTCGTGGGACCTCGAGGCCGAGAGGCAGCAGACTTCACGGGCGTTGGGGCCGCTCAGGCCTTAGCGGGCCATGCACGCTCGCAGTTCAGCTTGCCCGTGGCTGCGTCTGGCATAACCTTTCAGGGCTGGTTCTTTCTGGAGACTTCTTCTCCTCCCCTGTGGGGTTTCCCCCTCGGTGCAGGGCAGCACAGCTTCTCCTAGGAGGCGCCCAGTTGCGGCAGGCTGTGTGTCCCTGATATGTATCTGACTTTGCAGCACACGGCTCTAGCCTGTTGTATGCGTAAGCTGCAGAAATAGGTCGTTGGGCTGTGGTTTCTCAGATTGCCTTGTCATCTGGGGGCTTAGAGGGCGGACCTTTTCTTTTGTACTCCCAAAGTCTTAAGGACAGCTACCGGGAGCCAAAGAGGGTTAGGTGAGATGGAGGGACTCTTGACTCAGCTTTGTTTTGAATGCTCGGCGATTTCTTTCTTTCTGTCTTTCTTTTTTTAAGAGGTACAGGGGATTGAACCCAGGACCTCACACATTGGAAGCAGGCACTCAACCACTGAGCTACAGCCACTCCCTTCAGTGATTTCTTACGGCTCTCGGTGGGGACCATAATGCTGTTTCAGAGAGGACAAATTGGGTAGTGGGCGGGGTGTTGGTGAGTTGGTACAAATCAGAGGTACAATAAAATATTCAGGGTGGCCAGGACTCCTGGGAGGCTTAAGGGGGAAGTGGCTCAAAGAGCCAGGCATAGGCATTCAAGCTAGATTTACACTTAATTCTCTTGTCTGTTGACTCCTAGGAATTTTACTGGCTCAGCCCCTTACCCCACTGTTTTTGGGAATTTGCTCCAGAGAGTTCCATCTGGGAGGCAGTTTTCCTCTCCCGCATTCATTCCTCCCCGAGCATCTTCCTTTAGGTTCTGTTAGGCCACCTGAGCAAGAATCTAGGGGCCCGGGCCAAGACATTTCTGTATCAGATTTCCTCTGACAGCCTAGGGGTGGTTACAGCTCGAAAGCAGAAATGTGTACATCCACACATGTGTGTTGGTTTCAGAGTTCTGGCTTCATATCATGTTGAAGAAAGTATCTTCTGAAGCCTTCCTTTCCTGTAAGCTAAGCTAACGTAAGCAGCTAAATCCTTCTCCACCATCCTTTGGGCTAGTCGGGTTCATGCTAAAATATCAGTGGAGTTCCCTGTGGATATTGTGAGATGAGGACACCATCTTCTTTTTGCCAGGTTTCAAGTGGTAAATTAGACTGCAGTACTTGAAGGTGAAATTATTAAATATCAATGGGGGATATAATAAATGTGAAGTAGCTTGCAAGTCTTTCAGTATTAGAGCTGTGTCAGTGAAAACACAGCTGCTGAGGTCCTTTCCTAGCTATAATTGAGCAGGTAATTTTCTTTAAGGCCATTTAAGCCAGATCTTTAGTGCCTCTGGGTCATTAAGAAGCCTGATGGGGAGGGGAGAGTATCTGAAAAACATGAATAAACACAGAGCAGGGGCACAGCGGTATATGTGCTACAGATGGCAGCATCAAGGGGCCCGCATTCCAAAGAGACCACAGACTAATTTGTTGTGTGGTTTATTAATGGACTGGAGTCAACACTGGACTAATAACCGCTAATTCTTCCATTAAAGTGAATGTTTACACTAAATTTTCTCTAGTAATGAATGATGTAGAGTAAGCAGTTTAAGATATAGTACTAATATTTCATGAGAAACTTTGAAAAAGGCATGATGTTTAAATGAGTAGTTGGAAATATAAGGTAAGACCTTACAGAAAAGGCTGTCTATAGACCAAATAAGAGCAGTTAATTGGAAGACAATCAAGCCCACCCAATATTTAGATTGTTTGAAGCCAAGTGAGTATGAAAGAAAAGAACCACTTCTCTGGTTCCGTGCTGTCATCAGCTGGCCTGGCGTATTTCGGAGCTTTTGACGATGGGGTGGCCCTTGACCTCAGTGAAGCTGATGGGATGGTGGGAGTGTTGTTGAACGTTGACGTCAGGACTGTTTCAGTGTGCTTGTGAAGACCTGTGGAGAGACTGACCTCAAGTCAAGGTTGGATTGCTTCTGCCCTCAAGTCTGATAAAATCCCCTAGTGTCAGACCACAGATGGAATTTCCACAGACGGGGCGCTGGAGACCAGTTGGCAAATTCTGTGTGAAAGTTCTGTGACACTCCTGACAGAATGGCTTTGGGGGCAGGGGTTTCAGATGACCTTTCCTTGTCTCCCTCACTCCTCAGGAGGCTTGCTGGGTCAATACTCAGAGGGCCTCTTGGGAGCTCTGGCTGGGCTTTGAGGTCTGGATTGATTTTCCTATATTTTAAGAAATTTCAGGAAGGTAGTATAAATTAGAATTTTCTCAGGTTTTAAAAAAATCTAACCAAGTTAGCATCCCTGAAGATTACCAAAAGCATACATACAGAGATTTATTTTTACTTTGGCCAAACAGTCGTTTATAAAAATTACGATGAAAACCCAAAATACATGCTCCAGAGTAGGAATTCGAGTACTTTTATTTGCACCAGAAGATAGGAGGGAAAAGACAAAAATCAGAGTCAAAGTCTCAAAAAAGACAGGATCCCTCCAGTTAGGGTAACTGGGACGGTTTTTGAGCTGTGAGGACCATTTGACTTTGGCGGCAGTGAAGCCACTGGCTCCCCAGGCGTCTGCCTTTTCAAGTCATGTAACATTTGTGAATGCTTGCGAGCAGCTGGTGATTCCGTTTTCTACAAAAGGGGGTAGCACCGAGTGACAGGGTGTTCTCAGGACGTGAGTTGGTCCCCGAAACACGTGCCTTTCACAGGGCAGCACTGCCAGCTGGGAACTGGGGAGGAAGTGCCAGGCCCGAATCGTGGCTGGTTCAGTTAGCTGCTCTAAAAATGATTCTTATATATGTGTCTGTGTGTGTGCGTGCGTGCATGTGTGTGTGTGCGAGAGAGAGAAATACTTGGCAAAATTTGCATTAGAGTTCAGAGATATAAGCTGACATCTGTGTTAGCAGCAGGTAGAACAAAGCCAGCGAGTGCAGGGTTCCGGATGACTCAGATAGGCACACCAACCTGGGGCTTTATAGTTACAGAAAATAGAAATACATTTTCTGCTCCATTTGAATAATTGGAAGTGAGGGACAACTCCTAAGAGCAAGTTGTGGTCTAGGACAAAGAAGCCACTGGCGTGAGTGTCATCTCGGGGAGCTGCAGGTGAAAAGAGCAATGGAACACGGCATTAAGATGATCAGTGCCACGGGCTGCTTCTTGGGGCGGGAGGTTCGCTCCGTGTAGGGGTCTCTGTTTATCTGTGTGTCTGTGAGTCTGTCTGTCTGCTGGAGGAATTCTTGGCAGGCAGAGCAGGTGGGGCTGAGTCTGTGCCATACCTGATTTCTTTCCCTCCCCTCCGTCCCCTCCCCTCCTCCCCTTTCCCCCCTTCCCCCCAAGTTCCCTGCTCTCTGCGTCCATTCGCTTTGTGTTCTTCTGTGTCCACTTGCATTCTTGTCCGCGGCACCGGGAATCTGTATCTCTTTCTGTTGCATCCTCTTATTGTGTCAGCTCTCCATGTGTGCAGCGCCATTCCTGGGCAGGCTGCACTTTCTTTCGCGCTGGGCGGCTCTCCTTAAGGGGCGCACTCCCTGCGCGTGGGGCTCCCCTACGCGGGGGACACCCCTGCGTGGCAGGGCAGTCCTTGCGCGCATCAGCACTGCGCATGGGCCAGCTCCACACGGGTCAAGGAGGCCTGGGGTTTGAACCGCGGACCTCCCATGTGGTAGGCGGACGCCCTAACCACTGGGCCAAGTCCGCTTCCCCCATATCTGGTTTCTGACCAGGGTGAAAATGCTACTGACAGGCCAAAAAACAGGTGCGCCTCAGAACCCCATGCAGTGAACAGGTTTCCTCGTGGTCGTGTGGCACCTGCCGTCAGGATGGGGCAAGATTAGGTGAAAGCCCCAGTTGGAAGTCTTGGAATCTTAGTTTGGACCTTGTATCCTCTGCCCCGCCCCTCTCCCTGACAGACCCCCACCCCCCAAGTTTCTCATTTCACATTCACTTGCATCCTCGCCCATCTCCATGGTATATTCCCCGAATTCTTCCTTTGACTTTCTCTTGTGCAGAAACCATTCCTCCTGGTAGGCATTATTCAAGCTCCCATTAATTTTCCTGTTCAATGTTCAGCGTTGCAAAGGAGAAGGAGTGAGGGAGCGTGGGTGGTAACTCAGTAAGCTGGGGAAATATCCTTTGTTAGGTCTAGAATTGCCGCCCTGAATTTTTTCAAACTGGCCCTGAGTGTTTTGGCCTCCATTTTCTGGCTTTCTTTCTCTTGCCCTCTTTCTCACCATCCCTTTTTACCCTTGTTCTGTCCCGAGGGTCAAAAGCTGTTAGCTCATAGGATAACTAAAAAATTTAGAAAACTGTACAACCTAAAGTATGGACCACATAGTAAGCACAAATGTTACCTTGTTTGAAAACTATAGTTTCGGAATCTGTACATCAGTTTCAGGAAATATGATATGAATAAGTTAAAAGATTATTGCTGTGCAAGGGAAAAGGTTTTATGGTGGATCTGGGGAAATACTGTATATGGTATATATGAATTTCGGTGATCTAAGACTCTTCTGAAGATGACATTATGTTGGGATTCACTTTACGGGAAGTTTTGGATCACAGAGTGGTTCAACAATGGCAGCGGAGGAATACTGATATGGGATGTTATTGACAGGATATATATGGTTGACAGGGAGTTATACAGGGCATATGCCCAGGGTATATGGTAATGTCTATATATACTCATAGTGGAAACAATTAAAAACAACAGCTGGGGGGGTACTGGGCTCCTGGCCGGGGGGTCACTGTTGTGGGCCCTGGGAGAGCAGCGGCAATCCTCCAGGTGCAACGGCAAGAACCAGGAAGGAAGGAGGGCCCAACAGTGGGCTCTTGATACTAATGGCTACACTTTTGAGCCTATGCACCTGCAATAAGAACAAGGCCTAGAGTAGCATTGTGCCTGGGGGTTTCCTCCTGACAGCCTTCATGTTACTCAAATGTGGCCACTCTCACAGCCAAACTCAGCGTGTAGATGTGATGCATTCCCCCCAGCGTGGGACACGACACCCGGGGATGAGCCTCCCTGGCACCGAGGGATCACTACCACATACCAGCTGAAGAAGCAACTAGAAAATGACCTTGAATTAAAGATTCAATGCGGAACAGCAGAATATACCTATCTACATATAATAACATGACTTCAGGAAGCGGTTTGACCTAATGTAAGGGGGAAATGGAAAAGAGAAATGAGATTATAAGGCTGTGAGTCTCTAAAAAAGAGTCTGGAGGTTGTCAGAAGGAATACCCCTATGTACAACTGAACAGAGTCTAAGAGACAGATAAGGTAGATACAACCCCAGGTATTGGTTCTTTTGAGGGATAAAGAGACCCACGGGTTCTATGGTCATGGCAGAAGGGGTTCACTGCCATGACAGATGGCCCTTCTTTGGAGCTGGTGTTTCTGCGTGATGGAAATGGACTCAGAGGGGATCTCTTTTCACAAGACTTGCATGCTACTTTATTGGAATTGTAGTTGGTGCTGGGTTTAAGATATATGTAGGGGATTTGAATCTCTGGACTGATAATATGACACCCAGGCCCAGAGCCTCAACAGACTTCAGCTCCTACACTTTGACTTATTGGACTTACTCCACTCAGCTAACATGGAGTTGAAGAAGGTCAACCACCACAACATGGAGCCTAGAGTGTCTACAACTAGAAGCGGGAAGAGTGCATCCAGTACCCATGTGGAATCTAAGCCCTCACTTGACATAGGTGTGCAATGGACACAACCAATCCAATGTCCACAGAGAAAATGTGGAATGGGTGTGGGAACGGTAGCCATGGGGGCTGCTGGGTGTGGGGAACGGGAGGAAGAGATGAGATGTGGAGGCGTTTTCGGGACGTGGAGTTGTCCTGGATAGTGCTTCACGGACAATTACGGGACACTGTAGATCCCCCCAGGGCCCACTGGATGGAACGTGAGAGAGTCTGGGCTATGATGTGGACCATTGACTATGGGGTGCAGTGATGCTCAGAGATGAACTTACCAGGTGCAATGGATGTATCACGATGATGGGAGAGAGTGTTGCTGTGGGGGGAGTGGGGGGCGGGGGCGGTGGGGTTGAATGGGACCTCATATATATTTTTTAATGTAATTAAAAAAAATAATAATAATAATAAATAAATATTAAAAAAAAAAAAAGCTGTTAGCTGTGACTAACTCCTTTTACTGAAAGACTCTTCTTCAACTGAGCTCACTGCTAGCAATGGATTTCTCCTAACATCACTTTCAGAAGCAGAAGGGATTCTCTTGTTGTTAGTAATAATTTTGAGTTTTTGAAAATGGAACTGTCATCAGCAATTGAAATAGCTTTCCTAAACTATTGCCCCGCCCCCCCTTTTCTCTTCCATTTTAACCAAGTGTCTTGAATTCCCTTAATTATTTCACTACCAACACAGGTAGTTTCCTTTTTAAAATAATGTACTGATTTAAAATTTGTAAAATGAAGAAAGGAACTAGAGATGACAATAATCTGTAATTCCAACACCTCGAGATAACCGTGGTTGAGTTCTCTTTTTACCTTTCCAGTTGTTTGTCTTAAACATAGATATGTGTTTATTATTTTTCTGCAAAAGTGGGATCTTACTGAAAGTGGTGCTTTATGACCAATATCCCCCTTCCTCTGCGGCTCCCTTGTCTATTTGCTTGTTGTTTTTTGCTTATTGTCTGCTCATTGTTTGTTTTCTTTAGGAGGCACTGGGAAATAAATCTGGGACCTCCCATGTGGGAGGCAGGTGTCCAACTGCTTGAGCCACATCCACTCCCCATGGATTTTTTTTTTTTTTGGTGAGACACTGGGACTGGGGATTGAACTCTGGACCTTGTATGTGGAAAGCTGGTTCTCTACCACTGAGCCACACCAGCTCCCCCCATGAATTTTTAAGTTTAACACAATGTCACTTACTTTTCTACAACAGTGGTAATGTTTTGCAAGCTTTCTAAGTTTGCAGAACCCTCTTCTCCAAGGCAAAACAGATAAAAGCAGAGCCGCACCACTGAGGTGGGAGCAGGAAGCCCGATCCCATGTCCTCGCAACTCTACTTTCCAAAGGATCCCGGCTACTCTAAGTAATGGAGTTTGAACACACACGGTCCGACCTTGTGGTGCCATTTGTTCATTTAATCAGTACCCCAGTTAAGATCTTAGTTTGCTCTGATTTTCTTATAAAGAATAAATTGTGAACATCCTTTAAATCTACCTCTGAGTGCGTCTGCAGTTATTCCCCTAGAATAATGCCTGTAAGCAGAGTATGGGTGTTCCTTTGTTGGTTTCACACCTTTAATCCATATTGCCCACCAGTCTTCCCCAGTGCGTGCCAATTCAGACGTCCGCCTGTAGCATAGGAGAAGGCTCAGTTCTCCATTTCCTGGGGAGAATCACTCTTAAAAATTCACTGTGTCCCATTGTTTGATATTTGCTTCTCTTGTTACTAGTAGGTTGAAATATATTTTCCTATGTCTGTTGACCATATATAGCCCTTCTTTCTTGATGTATCTGTTCATAACCTCTGCCCATTTTTAAAAAAGATTTATTAATCCCCCCCTCTCCCCCGTTGTCTGCTCTCTTGTGTCCATTCGCTGTGTGTTCTTCTGTGGCTGCATGCATTCTTGGCAGCACCAGGAATCCGTGTCTCTTTGTTGCATCATCTTGCTGCATCAGCTCTCCGTGTGTGCGGTGCCACCCCTGGGTGGGCTGCACTTTTCTTGTACGGGGTGGCTGTCCTTGCATGTGGGGCTTCTCTATGCGGGGAACACCCCTGCGTGGCATGGCGCTTCTTGCGCGCGGCAGCACTCCACGTGGGCCAGCTCACCACATGGGTCTGGAGGCCCTGAGTTCGAACTCTGGCCTCTTATATGGTAGGTGGACACTCTATCAGTTGAGCCACATCTGCTTCCCTCTGCCTATTTTTAAATTCAGATGTCTGTCTGAATTCCAGAGTAAAAACCCCTGGCCTGTATTGCATGCTTATGTTTTTTGTTGTTTTTTTTTAAGATTTATTTTTTATTTCTTTCTCTCCCCTTCCCTGCCCCTGCCGTTGTCTGCTCTCTGTGTCCATTTGCTGTGTGTTCTTCTGTGACCGCTTCTATCCTTATCAGTGGCACCGGGAATCTGTGTTTCTTTTTTATTGTTGTTGCGTCATCTTTGCTGTGTCAGCTCTCTGTGTGTGTGGCGCCATTCTTGGGCAGGCTGCACTTTCTTTCGTGCTGGGTGGCTCTCCTTACGGGGCGCACTCCTTGCGTGTGGGGCTCCCTTACGCGAGGGACACCCCTGCGTGGCACGGCACTCCTTGCGCACATTGGCACAGCGCATGGGCCAGCTCCACATGGGTCAAGGAGGCCGGGGTTTGAACTGTGGACCTTCCATATGGTAGGCGGACATTCTGTCCATTGGGCCAAGTCCGCTTCCCTCATGCTTATGTTTTAAATGGCATTGTAATGCAAGACTTGATGACACAAAGGAAGAGGAGGATCATGTACCGAGATGATCCCAAGATGATCCCATCCAGAGTTCAATATGAGAACTTGGATGAAATTCTGGATTTGATCTCTGATTTTGATTATATGATACATTAGTCAGTGTTCTCTAGGGAACAGAATTGGTAGGCAGTATTTGTAAATAGTATGAGATTTTATAAGAGTCTCTCAAAAAGTTTGTTGGTATAGCATGCAAGCAGGGACAATCAGACTTTCCAAAAGTCTTTCCTAGATAACTGCATCTTCAATCCTGATTTACAAGTTCCATGTTTAGTTAAGTCCTCAAATGGGGCACTATCATCTGGGAGCCTGATTTCCAGAGGCTTGGAATTTCTGGAATCAGTTTCTGGTTTCTTTGTGCTCAACAATTCAGTCCTCAGCTTATCTCATTCGTCTAGCATTTGCTATAAGCTAGCTGCAAGGAGAAGCCAAGCCGCATTCTCTGGGTTTACTTTGGAAAGTTCTTCAGCTAAATGCCCAGGCTCGCCATTTTCAAATTCTGCATTCCATAAAATACCAGGAGTTAATCTTGCTAAGTTCTCTGCAACTTTAACACTGATTGCCTTTCATCCAGTTTCCAATCATAGTTTCATCATTTATTTCTGAGGCATCATAAAAAGTCTCTTCAAAGCGCTCAAGGCCTTTTCTATCAAACTTCTCACAATTCCTCCAAAAAATACCCCTTGCCCATTTATAAAACTGTTCCAGCATTTTGGTCATTGCAAAAGCACAACTGCACCACTCAGTACCAAATTCTGTATTAGTCAGCCAAGGGGGTGCTGATGCAAGATACCAGAAATCAGGTGGTTTTTATAAAGGGTATTTATTTGGGGTAGAAGCTTATAGTCACAAGGCCCTAAAGAGTCCATCTCAAGGTACCATAAGAGGTACTTTCTCACCCAGGGTCTGTTGCCATGTATTGATCCAAGTTGACGGACGATGTCTGCAAGGGTTCAGTCTTTCTCCTCCTCCCAAGGCCATGGTCCCAGCTTCTTCCAATTTCAGCCACAGATTGGGACACATCTTGTCTCTCTCCCAGGGCTTGTTTCTCTCTGGGCTCAGCTGCTCTGCTCGCTCCACAGGCCAGCTGTCAACTGTCAGGTGAACAGCTCGTCTCTCTTCCCAGGGCCTCTGCAGTGTCTAATGGAGCCTTCTCTCTTTCCTCACGTATCTGCTTCTCTGTGTGCTTACTTCCCAGGCTCCAAGATCAAAACTCTACAACCGTCTCCTCTGCCATGTCATTTTCTCTGAGTCCCCCGCCCACCAAGGGCGCAGGGACTCAACATCCTACTGACGTGGCCCAAAGCCTTAAGCATAATTTAATAAAGTAAAAGTGAAACCTCTGAATATAATACAATCTTATATGCCCAGGGGAACAGACCAGTTTACAAACATAACCCAGTATCTATTTTTGGAATTCATAAACAATATCAAACTGCTGCATATGATATTGTATGTTTTTCTACCATTTAAAAATGCGCCACAATATTGATCAGAGAGAAGGTTAATGCTGATAGCTACGTTAAGTCTGGAGATTTTTCTAGGGACTTTGTTTATCTTTATTACTCTAGTACTCAAACTGGAATGTGAGAGTTCAGCTTTGCGGTTCATTATAGCCACACACTCCATTAAACATTTCCTGCTTGAGCAAAGCACAGAATGCCCCGTATGCATTTTGGCATATGTATCATGAGCAAAATCAACCTTACAAATAGCACCATAGCTTCAGGTGTCTGTGCCTGGAAAGTAGTTAAGACCCTTATTTTTTTTCATTATTTTAAAGATGTATTTATTTCTCTCCCCTTCCCCCCCCCACACCCCAGTTGTCTGTTCTCTGTGTCTATTTGCTGTGTGTTCTTCTTTGTCTGCTTCTGTTGTTGTCAGCGGCACGGGAATCTGTGTTTCTTTTTGTTGCGTCATCTTGTTGTGTCAGCTCTTCGTGTGTGCGGCGCCATTCCTGGGCAGGCTGCACTTTCTTTGGCACTGGACGGCTCTCCTTACGGGGCGCACTCCTTGCGCATGGGGCTCCCCTACGCGGGGGACACCCCTGCGTGGCAGGGCACTCCTTGCGCGCATCAGCACTGCGCGTGGGCCAGCTCCACACGAAAGACCCTTTTTTATGTATTTGCCAAAGGATGCCAGTCGGTGATAATATTGATTTAAAAAGGAACGAAACCATGCAGCGACTATTTACAATGAATATGTTATAACGTAGCTTTAAAATAATGTTGCTCAACATCACCTTAGAAAGTTGCAAACCTCTTTCTACTTAATAAGGTTTCCCTGTTTTAAGAGAGGAAACTTTACATGAGGTAAAAACAAGGACCTTACTAATTTTTTTATAGACTTTATCTTTTAGAGCAGGTTTAGGTTTACCAAAAAGTTGTATAGGAAGTACTGAGAGTTCCCACGTACTACCCCTCCCACAGTTGCTCCTATTACTGACGTCTCTCTTACTAATAAAAAAATATATATGTGCTGAGCTTGAGCAGACAGGAAAACAAGATGTAGAATGTAGAGTTCTCTTTCTTTTCAATCTGCGTGCCTCCAACAGCCACGTGTAGCCTTTTGTGGACGGAGAAAATGTGCACTCATATGTTGACTCATAAATCAGGCCAAGGAGTTGCTCATCAAAAAATGCAGAATTGGGCATCAGTCATAGAAAATTCATTTTAATCTTCCTATTTTGGACATCTATTTCTTTTTTTTTTCTTTTTATTTTTTTTAACGTTACATTAAAAAAATATGAGGTCCCCATATAGCCCCCACCTGCCTCACCCCACTCCTCCCACATCAACAACGTCTTTCACCATCGTGGGACAGTCATTGCATTTGGTGAATACATTTCGGAGCACTGCTGCACCACATGGATTGTAGTTTACATTGTAGTTTACACTCTCCCCCAGTCCACCCAGTGGGCCATGGCAGGACCTACAGTGTTGGACATCTATTTCACAGTGAAAACTTATCTCATATTTCTACCAACCATAGCACAAGTAACTATTTTCTGTCTGTTTTTCATTCAAGGAGAACACAGTTCTTTGCCCATATTATCTAAACTATAGATAAATGCCAGCCAGATATGTTTGGTTTGCCCACGTAATGCCCGTGCTATACACCGTTTGGTCGTGTGGCTGAGTCTGTTCTGTTAGGTGGATTTTAGCTTCCCCCAAAGTGGTTATTGGGGTTGTGACAACACTTTGTATTCTCATCTCTCATGTGTAAGGACTTACATAATGCTGCCATTAATTTTGGCTGAACCCCTGACATTACTCTGTGCTTTTATCCCTTTTAACATATCATGGACCCTTAAAAGAGTCACATGCCTGCCCTTTGGGTGTTTAATCTTCTGGGCGTGCTTCTTACTGTTTAATCTTCTGGGCGTGCTTCTTACTGTTCAGGCTTACTCTGGAGCCAAGGTGTTATAGCTGATGGACCAATAACGGGTGTAGAGCAAGAAGACAGATGACGAGAGTAAGAAATCCCTGCTTTGTGGCTGGGTAAAAATTTGATATAGTATAGCCAGAGCATTTGTTTTGTGTGTCTGTGTGTTGTGTGTTTGACTGGAAAATTGATAGTAAGGTGTAGATGAGAACCGCATTTTAAGTTGAGAAAACATCAGTATTTAGTTGTAGATTACAAATTTGCAAATGGAAGATAGACGTGACTGAGAATAAGGCTAAAATAGTTTCTTTGTATCTCTGACACGTCTCCTGTGTGAGACGTACAGACATTCCACATGTCATTTGTCGGTGTCCCTTGTGTACTCTGGGTTCAGAGCAAATTAACTTCCAGTTCAAAACACTGACAGTCTGCATTACCTGCAGCTAGACCACTCTATTGGTGTGGGGGCAGGGAGAAGATTTATCATTAGAGGCCAAGGGCAAGTTGAGAAATTTTTCTGTATCTCAGCCAGTTAATTATTGCAGTTTCCCACCGTGTCTGAAAGGAGAAAGGAGAAAGGAGAATAACACTCACAGTGATTATTTTCCTTCATTACTCAGTTCACCTGCTATTTGCTGTTAGCGTTCTGGGGAGAAGAGATAAGCTGAGGCTGACTTCTAAGAATCCAGAGTTCGAGAAGCATGCTCTGCCTGCCTCGCTGGGGCTGAGTGCCCAGGGTGGGGGCATGGCTGTCGCTAAATTTTTACATCTATTTTTATGCTCTGACGACAAATTTTGTAGATGTGAGCTGCTGCTTTTTTTTTTTTTTTTTTTCTTTTCCAAAATCCCTCTCTACTCTAAAAATAGTTTTCTGGGAAAAAGTTTGTGAATTGTTTATTAAAGGGAGACTCAGAAATTCAGCTGAGCATGCCTCCTGATAAATAAAGGAAAAAAATTACCTCGCGGCTAGGGCCTGAAAGTAGATGTGGCTTCTTGGGGAAGCAACAGAATTGCTCTACAGTTAATACTGATGCCAGACATGGCCCCAAATGAGGTCTTTTCCCTTTTGGCCTGCTCTTTTCAGATCTTCCAACTCCTATTCATTTCTCAAGGCCAAGCTGGTATGTTGCCCCTTTTGGGAAGGCATCCGTGATTTCTCCCAGGCAGAATGAGTGGCCCCAGCTCCTGAGCTTACCTGTATCCTTAGTGACACTTGTATCTCTCCTTTAACACTTCATAGTATGTTGTAAAAATCACCAACATTTATTATGTCCCAGGCACTGTTCTCAGTTCATGTATTATTTTAAGTTGTCATAACAACCATTTGAGTTAGCTCCTGCCATTATTCTCATTTTAAAAGGCAGACTGTGGTGCACAGAATAACGTCTCCCCAAAATGTGCACATCCTAATCCCAGAACCTGTGAGTGTTACCTTACAGGGCAAAAGGAACTTTGCAGATATGCTCAAGTTTAGAATCTTAAAGTGGGGAGATTATACTTACAAGGGGTCTTATAAGAAGGAGGCCGGAGGCTCAGAATCAGGGAAGGAAGCAGAGAGACCAGAGAGATTTTAAGGTGCTGTGCAGCTGGCTTTGACAATGGGGGAAGAGGTCATAGGGCAAGGCATGCAGGCAGCTTCTAAAAGCTGGAGAGGGCAAGGAAACCCTGCCCCCAGGGCCTGCAGAAGGAAGGCAGCCCTCAGCATCTTGCTTTCAGGACTTCTGACCTTCCCAACGGCAAGGTGGTAAGTTTGCGCCAAGCTTGTGGTAATTTGCGACAGCAGTGATGGGGACCACTCAAGGTCTGTTGAGTTTAGAGAGGTTAGTACCCATTCCCAGTCACCTACGGACTTGAACTCTGACTTCAGAGCCGGTGTGAGGGCCTGCTCTCCTCAGAGTTCACCACCTTGCTGGCTGGGGAGGCCCCAGAGAGCCAGGGGCTGTCGCGCAGCCCACCACCTGGCCACTTGATAACCTCGGCAGCTACAGGATCAAAGGGCCACCGCTCTTTCTTGGGCTCTGCTGCTCCATCGTGGAGGCCCTAGGGTTAAATCGAAGCCTTTTAGACAACCGTTCCCTTCCCTGCCCAGGGCAGGGCGGAGGAGGGGTGGTGTCCTTGAGGTTTTGGTGTCAGTCGTGGGGCCCGATGTTGTTGCCAGGCCCCATGACACTGTGGAGGCAGACTCACTTCTGGGACGCGACGAGGTCAGAATCAGCAGGAAATGTGGATCCTGTGCTTTGGGAGGAAATGACCAAATTTAGCCATGATTTATCTGTTTATCTCTTTATTCATGTTGTGCCTCTTTAATCTGCTGGTGCTACATAAAGGCAGACATTTCTGAGCTTAGATGAAGAGAGTCCTGTCCCAGCTGCCGTCAGGAGGCAGTTTCCCACTACGAAATACTGCCTCACCCCCAAACCTAAGCTTTGAGAACCAGGCACCGAAGGTGGTGGTTTTTAAAATCAGGGCTTTGTAATTTGCATAATGAGGTATTCTAAAATGGGCTTCTGAATGCCTCTTTCTTTTTGTGTGTGTGGGGGGAGGGTAGTGAGACAGTTTCCGATAATATGCATTAAGCTTTGCCATAAAATTATTAGACAAAAAGGGTATTCTTTAAAAATAGTCTTTAAGTGGAGAAGACCTTTCAGTCATGTCACAAATCTAAGAAGACCTAAGGGAAAAGATTGATGGATTTTACTACGTAAAAGTTAGAAACTTCTGTATGGAAAGAAGTAGAATTAATAGAGTTAATATACAAATGACAAACAGGGAAAAATATCTGCAACGTATATGAAAGACCGGGGGCAGGGGGGTTGTAATTCTTTAATATACAGAGAGTGCTGAGAAATAAAGGGGCAAAAAAGGCTACGTGTCCCATCGGAAAATGGACAAAGAACATGAGCAAGCAGATCACAGAAAAAGGAAGATAAATGGATGCTAAACATATGAAAACTGATCAACTTTTATTTTTAATTAATGAATTGTAAATTAAATATTATTTTCTGTTAACAGATTGGCAGACATTAAGAAGTTTAAAAATGGCCAAGCTAGGGAAACCAGCAATCTTTCGTGTTCTTGCTGGGAGTGTAATTGAGACAACCTTTTTGGCGGCCAGTATTCTGTTATCTGTTTAAAAGTAAGGCTGTATCAAGTCTTTGACCCAGAAATTTCACTTGGGGACTTTGTCCCATGGTCATAGTTGTGCCACATGTACATATAGATTTTTTTTTAAAAGACTGATTTATTTCTCCCCCTGCTCATTGTTTGCACTTGCTGTCTGCTCGTTTTTTCTTCAAGAGGCAAAGTGAACTGAACCTGGGGCCTCCCATGTGGGAGGGAGGCGCCTAAGTGCTTAAGCCACCTGGGCTTTCCACATACAGATTTAATCAGCCAAGGACAGAGGCACTTTTAACTGGAAGGGGAATGGCCTCAGGGCAGGAGCAGATGAGGTGTACATCAAGGTATAGTTCACCATCAGCCCTTTGCCCTCCGCTCCCAGCAGTCTGTACAGCAGCGGGGATTCTTCTAGCTCTTAGAAACGGCCAGAGGTCTGCTCTGCCACAGCTCTTCTCTCTATCACCATTCCAGAAGAGCCAGCAACAACAACTGGTGCTGGCGCACTTCCCTTTATTGCCCAGAAACAAATATGCGGACCTCCTTCGTCTTGAACCAAACTGTTTCAGCCAGGCCACACTTTCATCTGAGGGGGCGGAATGCAGATAGCTGTGTCTGGCTTTCCATCCTCTCAGAACATTCCCATGTCCCCACGCCCTCACCTGCCTCCCCCAAGCTCAGATTTCGTACGCTTTAATCTGTGTGGTTGATTGGTCTGACCTCCATGTTCAGAAATATGTGTTCCTGCACAACCACATTTTCCACTCTGATATTGGTACATCTGTACAGCTGGATTCTAGACAGCTGCAAGGAAGAGGAGCAGGGCTCTAACTGATAAGAAATGTCCAAGATACATAGTTCAGTGGAAGAAAGCAAGAGGTGGAGCACCACGTAGTCTATGAGTCCATTTGTGCCACACACACACACACACTCACTGCTTGTTAACAGTTCCTAGGGAAGGAGGAAGGGAATTTCACTGGGGAATGGGCATCCCTTTCCCTTTTGCTTGATATCCTTTTTGACTTTTTGACTTGTTTTCTGCAATGATCATATATATCATTACAATTAATTTTTAAAAATCAAAGTGATATCTATGTAGAGATGCAGATGTCTAGTCTACAGAGCCATCGAGAACTAGAAGCCTTAGGAATGAATATCCAGCAGTCCGATGCCCTTTCTCCCCATTTCCTTGGCTTCCTTCTAGGAAGCAATCCCTTTTCGGTAATATTAGCTGTTGCTTCTAATATTTACTTCTGAATAATATGCAGGTACTGCTGTCTCTTGGCTCATCACCCACACGGTCAAAACTTGCCGTATAGTTTAACCATTTCTCTCTCTCTCCATTTCTTTTTTTATTTCTGGTCTGGAAAAATATCTCCCACAGCCCTCCAGCCAGGACTGGTTGCTCTTTAAGCTGTGCCCCACTGTCAGCCAGGCAATTCTCATGGTCTCTCGTGGTGACTGCCTTGTGTCCTGGGCCCCGTTTTACTCCCTCGGTTGGGTAAAACATACCTTGCAGTGGGTTTCTTTTCTTTTTTTTTTTTTTGCAGATGTAGTTAACATCTACAAGCAGTTGACTTTATTTATTTATTTATTTTTAAGTTTTTTTTGTCTTTATTTTTTTAATATTACATTCAAAAAATATGAGGTCCCCATATGCCCCCCACCCCCCTCAAGCAGTGGTTTTCTGAGAGGCACATTGTTTGAGACTTCGGCAGGACCCAACCACATGAGGAGCTGTATACAAGGCGTCTTCCCTTTGCTACTCAGCTACACCTCTGTCTATTGGCAGGTGCGTTCCCAGGCCTGCGCTGGAGCCAGAACCTCCTGGGACCCAGAGGCTGTGCTCTCATTCACAAGATCTCATTTGCTCTTGAGAGTATTTCAGCCTCCCATTTTACCAGCAGCCAAACCGAGGCTGCAAGGCCACACCTTCAACACTACCCGAGCCAGAGCTTGAAGTGAAGGGTTCAGCTGCCTGGGCTAGTGTTCCAAACCTGGCTGCTCCTTATTAGATAGAAATAACAGCAGCAGGAAGGCAACGCTAAGTACCAAGTGTGTGGTCATCGTTTCAGGGTGGGTTTACTTCAGGGGCCCACCTGTGCCTGGTCACTCTCATCTCTAGTTAGCCATCCCTTGCTTCATTCTTCTGGCATCTTCCAGTCACTGCATGTGTGTGTGTGACAGAGAGAGAGAGAGAAAGAGAGGGAGTGATTTATAGTTATGCTCCTAACTCCTCCTGATAATTAAAATGCGCTGCCTATCATTCGGATAAGCTCCGGGTGGTTATTTTTATTGCCGCTGTTATTTGGTTTCAAGCAGCATTAAGAACGTCACCCCCCTCCTCCCACTCTTTGTGATGTGAAATGCCTCATTACTTAGGAGTGTGCTGCTGATTGTACAGTGTAGCATTTGAGCTTTTTGTTGCACAGTCAGGTGACCACAGGTAGGGTAATTAGATTAACCTGCCCCTCCTCTTCTCTGCTGAAAGAATATAAAATCCGGCATTCTGTTGGCACATGCTTTCCTTAGATGAATGATCTTGGAGTTGCTGTATGGAAATTTGCATACCTCCCTGCAGCTCTGAGAACTGAAAAATGCCCAGCTGTTTAAAAGCTTTAATCAGGAAATGAGCAGGAAACGGCATTGTGTTGTCCTGGGCTTGGAATAATTTATTCTTGATGATCACCTTATCCCGGATGGAAATGTATAGAAACGTTCTATCAACAACCCATGAACAGGGGCTTTTCTGTTGGTAAAAACCCAAGCATTTCTTTACTTGGGAGCAGCTTTCAGATTGTTGGCCCTCACACTGGTCATTTCACAGAGTTTATTCTGTAGCCACTCCCCGCGACCTTCCTCTATGGCACGGCAGCGTCCGGAAGTTGGCCTTTGGGAGCGTGAGCGACGTTAGGGAGCCCTGACGATGGGCAGGATGGGAACGTGGCATGACCGCCCGCCGGGAGCGGGTGTCACCCGATCGCCTGCTGCCTGTGTGCTTCACCTGCTGGGACCCGCTTTCCCCACCTGTCAACAGAGATGATGGTGGTCCCTCCTGCGCAGGACGGTGATGAGGATTAAATGAGGCAGTGTGTAGACCATCCTCACCTGTAGTGTACTCCTCCTGACGGCCATC
Organism: Dasypus novemcinctus; assembly: GCF_030445035.2. Lineage (NCBI taxonomy): Eukaryota > Metazoa > Chordata > Mammalia > Cingulata > Dasypodidae > Dasypus > Dasypus novemcinctus. The sequence continues at coordinate 22,351,060 of NC_080704.1, read as the reverse complement.
TCATTTCCTCTTTTTTAGAAGACCTAGGAAAACAAAGAATGTATTCAGTTTCCTTTTGTATTTAAAACATCCTGGTGCATCTAAATATTTTCATTTAGGTGATTAGTCTTAGGAGCTGTTGTGACTGTAAAAATTCATATTGAGTGAGAACCCCGTACTGCTTTTATCTGTATCAGGCACACAGTAGGTACTCAAATGTCTGTGAAAAGAATGATAAAGCTAATGATAATGGCTAGCAGTTATTGAGTGCCTCCTGAGGGCCAAGCACTGCCTAGCTCCTGGGGATGAAAGATGAGTGAGAAGGATTCCTTACTCTTGAGGCATCACAAATTCCCCGAAAGACCGAGCCGAAGACCCTTGGTGGCCGTTCAGGGGGTCAGGGCTGTGACAGGATTTCCAACAAAGGGCTGCAGGGACACAGGCCCAGGGGTACCCTTAGAGCTGTTAAAAATACCACGGAAACGGCTTTTCAACTTTCAGCGCTCCTTCCTCTTTTTTTTCTTCTCCCAAGCACAAGCTGTTTACCTAGCATGGGATCCAACAATGCCTGTATTTGGGGTCCTGCATCATGGAGTACGTACTACGGTGTTGTAAGAAGCATTGTAAAACAATTCTTTTCCAGAAGAAAATTTGATGGCCAAAGTGCCCACCTGATAGGCATAATTAACCAACCCAAAGTGGTTTTTGAGCGCAATTAACCACTCCAAAAACAGTTTAGCTCCTGTCCCTCATGCTCCGGCCATCAAAGCAACCTGGATTCTACCCATGATAAAACTGTAAATAAGATTTAATATTGCCTCTTTATTTTTATTTTATTTGCTTTTCTTCATTGTTGTTGTGATGTTAGTTACACGTGCATTTCAGGAATTTGGAATTTGGGATTTGTGTCTTACCATTGAAAAGTCATTCGATTATTGGACCTGGCATGCTTTTCTCCATGTGACAATTTCCTGGATGCCCTTCTTAATGAATTATCTGGATCGAAGACCTTTCTTTTAAGCTTTGTATCTGGGTTCATGTAAACTGCCGTCACGATGACTGCTTGTTTTGGGATCTTTAATACTCTCAGTGGAAGTGAAATAGCCAAACTGTTATTACTGGGCAGTGTCAACTTCTTGTTTGTAGGAAAAATATCAGCCAATAGTCGAGCAATTGGGGAAATAGTAAGCACATTTCAATGATTTAAACTTTAAAATTTTGAATAGCTAACCCAGGCACATGGCATCAGTGAAAAGGGTCAAAGTATATACTTCTCCTGTCCCTTGGCCACCCTGTTCCCTCCCTGGAGGCAGCCTCAGTTTCGGCTTGTTGTGTGTAGCTCTTGTATTGCACAATGAGACATGCATACAGATCCACCGGGCTGTGCTAACATGCAGTACGATGTGTTTCCCCTTGCAGTATGTCTTGGTGAGTGCCCTCGTCTGTACTTACAGACTGGCCTCATTCTCAAGAGTTCCATGGTGAGGTTTTACCATAAATCATGAAATCATTTCTCTGCTGAGTCACATTATCATTTAACAAGGCCTTAATAATTAATCTTGTACATACGCCGTTTTGCACGTGTGCAAGTATGTTTGTAGTTTAAATTCCTGAAAGTGGAACTACTGAGTCAAAAGGTATAGGCATTTAAATTTTTCATAGATAATGACCAAACTGCTTCCCCAGATAGTGTACCAATTTATATCAACTTATCCTCTTCATTAGAAAGTATGAAAGGGTCTCTCTTCCTACATCCTTGACAGTGTTAATTTATTCAATTGTTGGCAAAATAACTCATTGTGACTTTTAAGAATCATGTACATCTGTCTTTATTTGGATTTTCACCTTCTGGAGAGTTTTGTACTTGCCCTTCCCCATCTACCTCTTACTTATTCCTTGAGGAAACACCAGTGTGTGCAGAGCACTGTGCCACGGGCAGTGGAAACAGGGTGTCCAGACTCCAGCGAGAGGAGGTGGACCAACTTTGTTATAACGCAGTAGTTAGGAGTGAGAAGAGAGCTCGAAGGGTACAGCGTCCTTCTGTGTAGTGAGCATGGAATAGATATTGCTGAATGAAGACCATTATAATTTGCATTTTTCTTAGGAGTCTAGTTAACCATCTTTTCATATGTTTGAGTCATTTGCCTTTTTTCCTTTGTTTTTTTTTTTTTTGTTGTTGGTTTATTGATTTTTTGGTTAATTGTAGAAGGAGCTCTCCCTTTGTAACAAGTCATGTTTCCCCAGTTGTTTGGTCTTTGCTGATGTTTTTTGTATGTTTTTGTTTATTTGTTTGTTTTTGCTATGCTATATTTATATTTTTCTGTAATATGTCAGTCCTTTTGTGTCATCTGGGTTATTTGTCATTGTATGAAATGGTCTTTCTCACTCTGAGACGGCAACCAAAGCATTCTCCCATGCTTTCTTATGATGCTTTGAAGGTTTTATTTTTTTAATGAGAAAATTTAATTTGAATGTCTACTTGTCTACTATTTATAGTCTAATAAATAAGTATTGCTTGTCTTTTTTTTTAAAGTGAGGCACTGCACAACTTTTCTTTAGTCTACTCTTAAGGCAAATCAGCATCCCAGAAAGTGAGAAGTTGCTTGTGATCCAGTGAATCCCAGTTGCATCGTTGTTGGGATCCTGTAGATCACCATGCGGTGGACATTTTGAGCTGAATTGAAAATACTCTCCCCCCTCTGTAGATAGATGTCTTGCCCATAACACTCTACTAAATTGCCCATTCATTTGACAGATATTTATTAAGTGCCTGTTAAAGCATGTCCAAACAGATGGTTTGTATTGATACCCTTTTGATCACATGGCAATAATCTAGAGGGTTAGTAGGGCACAGGCAAGCATCAAGGCATGGACTGTCATGTAGGTAATTGCGTTATACATCAGGAGGCAGCGTTATCTCCTCACACACAAAGGGAGCAGTTCTCATCTTTGTTCTGCAGGCCAAGAGCATCTTATGTGGACTCATGTTATCAGTGATTCTTGGGAGATAATACCTTAAATGTATGATATTGCAAATATGTAGTTGAAGATTTATATAGAAACATGATGATAGATACCCAGTTATGTTAAAAACAAAACAAAACTTCCCTTGTTAGCTTTGAGCTGAAAATATCTTAGGTATATGTATGGTTGATTATATGTCAGAGCCCTTTACTATGTGGCAGTATATTTGGTAACTATAACCAAGTTGTCATGGTGTGAGACATCAGTGTGGTTGCACCATATATTTTGCTTTTTGTTGTTGTGGTTGTTTGTTTGTTTTTGACTATATGGTTTTTAAGAAGAAATTATGAAATATTCCAAGCAAATGGAAAAAGGCAGAGACTAAATAACCAATACCAGTGTGTCCATTACCCTGCTTTATCGCAGCCTCAGAATTGGCCATATTTAATTCAGATGCCTTTTATTTTATTTAATTTTTAATTGTGGTAACATACATACATTTGCCATTTTAACCATTTTAAAGATTATTTATTTATTTTTATCCACATCCCCCCGCCCCCAATGGCTTCCTCATCTGTCTGCTCGTTGTCTGCTCATCTTCTTTTAGGAGGCATGAGAATTGAACCCAGGACCTCCCAGTTGGGAGTTCTACTCCCTGCTGGTTGCAGCATCTTTTTTTTTTTTTTTTAAAGATTTATCTGTTTCTCTAACCTTCCCCCCGCTGTTGTCTGCTCTCTGTGTCCATTTGCTGTGTGTTCTTTCTGTGTCTGCTGGTATTCTCATTAGGCAGCTCCGGGAACTGATCCTGGGACCTTCTGGAATGGGAGAGGGGTGATCTTTCTCTTGCGCCACCTCAGCTTCCTGTTCTGCTATGTCTTCTTATTGTCTCTCCTCTGTGTCTCTTGTTGCGTCATTTTGCTGTGCCAGCTCTCCACATTGGCCAGCGTTCCTGCATGGGGAGGCACTCCTGCATGGTCCAGCACTCTGCATGGGCCAGCTTGGCGCATGGGCCAGCTTGCCTTCAGCAGGAGGCCCTGGGCATCAAACCCTGCATCTCCTGTATGGTAGATGGGAGCCCAACTGCTTGAGCCACATCCGTTTCCCAGGTTGCAGCATCTTGCTGGTTGTGGTATCTGCTGGTTGCGGCATCTTTGCTGGTTGCCGTGTCTGCTCATTGAGGCATCTGCTTGTTGCAGCGGTTGCAGTGTCTGCTGGTTGCGGCATCGTTGCTGGTTGCAGTATCTTGCTCATTGCAGCATCTGCTCATTGCAGTGTCTGCTCATCTTCTTTAGGCAGCACCAGGAACCCAACCCTTGACCTCCTATGTCGGAGGTGGGCACCCAGTTGCTTGAGCCACATCAGCTCCCACATTTTAACCATTTTTAAATGTACAATTCAATGACATTAATTGCATTCACAATGTTGTGCCACCATCACCACCATCCATTACATTACTAAAGCATTTCCATCACCCCAAACAGAAACTCTGGACCCGTTAAGCCATAACTCTCCATTCATCCAGCCCCTGGTAACCTCTAATCTATTTTCTGTCTCTATGAATTTACTTATTCTAGAGTCTTCGTGTAAGTGGGATCATTACAAATCTGTCCTTTTGTCACATACATTTTTAAAAGAAATTTTGCAGATACATTTGGTACTCCCCTTGTACCCTGTTATTGCTTTCAGAATGCTTGCTGTGTCTTTCCAGATGCCCTGAGACTCCCTCGACTTTGGTGAAGTAGGCCAAGAGCTGGGAAAGCACAGCCGCTGCGTGCTGGGAGCACACTCACCAGGGTGGCTGCTTCTCATGCTTGCCTTTTGCATAGGCAGTGGAGGGGGAGGGAGTGCAGGAAGACAGCATGCATGTGGGGGGAGCAATGTGCTATTTCTAGGATGCTGTAGCTATTCAAGACTCTTGTTATCAGTAGATTTAGCGTAAGGGTTTGTTTTTAGTGATTTCCTTCTATCTCCAACAGTGGTAATTTTGCACAATGGTTTTCCATGAACTGGCACAGGGGCCATGGTGGTGGGGCCAGAGCTCTGCCTGGCTCTAAAGGTAGCCTTTCTTCTGGAAAGAAATAGACCTCGGTTCACGGGTAGCTGATGAGTAACGCCCTCTTCCGTGCCCTGCTTTCTGCCCCGAGCTGTGTGGACCCTGCTGAGCCTCACCCAGCTCTTCCAGTGCTGAGGGAGCACCAGGAGCTGCATTGCTGGTGGGTCAGGGAGGTGCCAGGCACCCGCTGGTGCCCGTGCTGTCTGCCTTCCCTCTGTGCCTGGACTATTATTGGTAGGTGGCAGGAGAGAAGGAAATATTGCAGGATAGGAGGAAAGCAGCTGAGGCGGAGGGGGCAGATCTATGCACCTGATGGTATCAATTTGAGGAGCTGTCCCTCCTTTCACCCACTTGATACAGTGCCTCTGGCACATTCCTTTCATCTAGCCATCCCCTTAACGTTGATCCCAGAAAGCTTCCCCGCCCCCCTCCTCCCAGATGAATGTTAAAGTACCCCAGCACTAGTTTTTCAGGTTTTTTACCTTCTAGGACAGACTATTAGCACATTTAGTTTCAAAGGAATGTGTCTTCTGGTTTAAGCGTTTTATGTTGTTCTTTTTAAAATGGAAACTCAGCTGCAGTGAAGTGCAGCGATCTTAGAAATTCAGCTTAATGAATGTTTACTGTTTAGGCCTGTGTGACCATTACCCAGACCAGGTTATAGAGCATGCCATCCTCCCAGCAGACCCCCCAATACCCCTCCCAGACAGTGCCTTCCCAAGGGTAGCGGTTGTTCTCTTACCTCTCACCATTGGTTGGTTTTGCCTGTCATTGACCTTCATAGAGATGGAATCACGCAGTATGTACTCTTTTGTTTCCAGTTTCTTTCACTTCTTACTTCAAAATCCATCTGTGTTGTTATGTGTAGTTCTTTTTTTTATATCATTTGCTATTCAATAGTGACATTAATAATGACAGTAAGTGAAACATTAAACTTGTATACTACTCTCCAATTCACTGTTTGATCCTGAAAACAGCTCTGGGTTGGTGCCAAAGCATTTAGGATTAGAATTCTTTTGCGGATGACGAAATAGCCACTTAGAGGCCATAAGTAACTTGCCTACAAGGCCACACACCTAATTAATGATGATGCCAGGACTAGCTCTGGTTTTCTGATGCACAGCATTGGTCTCTTGGTTCACCATGAAGCATGGGCCTTAAACTGTGTTAGGCTGGTGGAAGACATAAAGGATGAGGGGAGGGAGTGGGTTCCCAAACTCCACCTTTGTTGGTGTTTTACCATGTGTATTAGTCAGCCAAAGGGGTGCTGATGCAAAATACCAGAAGCCTGTTGGCTTTCATAAAGGGTATTTATTTGGGGTAGAAGCTTACAGTTACCAGGCCATAAGCATATGTTACTTCCCTCACCAAAGTCTATTTCCATGTGTTGGAGCAAGATGGCTGCCGATGGCTGCCAGCTCCCTGGGTTCCTCTCTTTCCAGGGCTTGCTTCTCTCCAGGCTCAGGTCCTCTGTTTTCTCTACAAGGTCAGCTGTAGACTATGAGACCCTCGGGCTTTGCCTCTCTCCACCAGGTCAGTTATAGACTATCAGGCGAACAGCTCTGTCTCTCTCCCTGGGGTTTCCGCAGTGTCTAAGGAGCCGTCTCTATTCCTCTGTGTTCTTCTCCTGGCTCAGGTCCTCTCTTCCCATGGCTTGCTTCTCTTTCCTCTGCCTGCTGACTTCTTGGGGCTCCAGCTCAAGACTCCAGCATCAAACTCCAAATCAAAACTCCAACATTGAAATCTCCAACTCTGGCCTTTGCCATGCCTTTTATCTGTGAGTCCCCACCCACCAAGGGATGGGGACTGAACACCCTACTGATGGGGCCGAATCAAAGCCCCAGTCATAATTTAATCAGGCCCAGGTACAGACCAGTTTACAAACATAATATCTAGTTTTGGAATTCGTAACTATATCAAACTGCTACACCATGTAAGTATTTTGGCTAGAGACTGTGGGAGATTGAATTGTGTCCCCTCAAAAGTCCTGTTCAGATCCCAAACTCTGGTCCTGTGGGTGTGAACGCATATGAAAATAGGACCTTTGAAGATGCTGTTAATGAAGGTGTGCCCAAACTGCATGAAGGTGGGCCTTAATCCAATACAGCTGAAATCCTTATAAAGCAAAGGAACTTGGACGCAGAGAGAAGCCACAGGGAGCAGCCAGAAGCCGGAAGTCAGCACCTCCTGGAAGAGAAAGAAGATGCAGCCCTGTGTATTGCCATGTGATGGAAAAGCCAAGGACCGTGGATCACCATCAGTCACCCCCAGAATGCCACAGTCTTCCAGGAGGAAGCATTGCCTTGCTGACACCTCAATTCTGGACTTCTCCTAGCCTCAAGACCATGATCCAAGAAATCCCAGTTGTTTAAGCCAACCTGTTGTGTGGCGTTTGTTTTAGCAGGCAGGAAACTAATACAGAGCCTGGCCAATTAATTTATAGAAATTAAGATGCAACCCAGCCAAAGCCCCAGCACCTGTCTTATAGGTAATGGGTGGGGCGGGAGAGGCAAAAAGAGGTTAGCAGACTTGGCTCAGCAGCCCAGACACATCCAGACAACTCAGCTTATCAGAAAGCAGACTGTACTAGCTTAGCTCCCTGTAGCTTGCAAATTATGCATTTGCCCAGTGAGGCTGCCTTTTGCAGGCTGCCAAATGTATCACAGAGAATTTTCCTGGAGTGGCATTACTGGAGCTTTTGGCCTCTGAATCTGGGTGAGCCATCTCGGGCTCTGTTCAGTATGATGGTTTTGTGAAGCAGGAATAGTGTGAAGTGGTCTCTCCCTTCTCTCAGGTGGTCCTTGTGACACTAAGGTGTAGTGGCAGCATTAATAGCTTTTTTTTTTTTAAGATTTATTTTTTTCCCCTCCCTTGCCCCCACCCTGCTGTTTTTGCTGTCTGTGTCCATTGCTGTGTGATCTTCTATATCTATTTCTCTTTTTTGTCTTCTCATCTTTCTCCTCTAGCATTCAGAGGGATTCAATCCTGGGGATCTCTGATGTGGAGAGAGGTTCCCTGTCAATTGTGCCACCTCAGTTCCTGGTCTCTGCTATGCTTCACTTAGACTCTCCCCTTCATCTCTTTTTTGTTGCATCATCATCTTGCTGCATGACTCACTTGCATGAGCACTGGGCTCACCACACGGGTACTGGCTTACCACATGGACACTCACGTGGGCACTTGGCTCACCACGTGGACACTTGCGTGGGCATTCGGCTTACTGCGTGGGCACTGACTCACCACGCAGGCATGCTTTCTCGTCTTCTTTTTCACCAGAAGGCCCCAGGGATCAAACCTGGGTCCTCCCTATGGCAGGCAGAGGCCTTATCACTTGAGCCACATCCGCTTCCCTCAATAGCTTATGGATTGCTTTGGTTTTACTGTGCATGCTGAATTTCCATTGTTAAGACACCAGATTTGAGACAAAAAGAAGCTTGGTTTCCCATACCTTATAAAGAAGTTTGCTGATAGCCTGTCTATTCTGTAGTGTCTTTAAGCAAGTAAAATCATTACTGATTTATAATGTATGCATGTGTGACTTTCTCTAAATTCCTCCGGCCCACAGTCTGGTTTAGGGTGTGGCCTCTACCACCAGGATTGTTGGGCCCAGATTTTCAACAAAAGGATGAAAATGTGGGTCTAGTGGTCAAAAAGCTGAGATTGAATATTGGGGGCTAAGATCACCCAGGCCCAAGGAATCCAGAGTCCCATTGAACTGGATCAGAACCTTGGAGAGCTCCAGGTACCCGGATACTGGCAGCTGGATGAGCCTTTGCCATTGTAAGGTTGTATTATTGCCAGCATTATCACCTATTTTTAGCACCTACCAATAGGAATCTATGACATCAGAATTCTGTGAGCTTAAGGTTCAAGAAGTGTGCCCTCCCCAACTTGTATTTGTCCAGTAATTGGAGCTTTGGGATCAGCATCCATGTCAGATATTTTGAGCCAGAAGCAAGTACCCAAGTACTTATGGCTTGCTATACAATTTGAAACGTTTTTTTTTTCTTTTAAAGATTTATTTATTTATTTATTTCTCTCCCCTTCCCCCCACCCCAGTTGTCTGTTCTCTGTGTCTATTTGCTCCGTCGTCTTCTTTGTCCGCTTCTGCTGTTGTCAGCGGCACGGGAATCTTTGTTTCTTTTTGTTGCGTCATCTTGCTGTGTCAGCTCTCTGTGCATGCGGTGCCATTCCTGGGCAGGCTGCACTTTCATTTCGCGCTGGGCGGCTCTCCTTATGGGGCGCACTTCTTGCGCGTGGGGCTCCCCTATGCTGCACACGGGTTAAGGAGGCCCGGGGTTTGAACCGTGGACCCCCCATGTGGTAGACCGACACCCTAACCACTGGGCCAAGTCCGCTTCCCTTGAAACGTTTTTGACCTAAAGACTTTGTACTGTGGTCTTCTGGAAGGACCTGGAGGATTTTTGTAGTGGAGTGGCGTTTGTTTTGGGAAAGTGTCCCTTGTGGCAGTTTGGAGGCTGAACTGGAAGGGCAGAGGCTGAAGGCAGGGAGACAGGGGAGGAGAACGTTATTGTAATCCTCGCAGGACTCTGGCTCTGCTGCTTGTTTGACCTCAGGCAGGTTTCGGTAGGTCTCCATGGCTTGGAGTATGCATCTGTAAAATGGGGGTGATAATAGTGCCAACTTCATGGGGCTGCTGTTATAGACTAAATGTCACAATTGGGGCAAAGCCCTTAGAGCAGGTTTGGCACATGCTCAGAACTCAAATGTTAGCTGGTTATTCATGTTTTCAGGGCAGTGTGGGAGGAATGGAGAGAAACAGAGTTTGAGGAAGTAGAAACAGCTGGCCCGGGTGACAGATATGGGGGTTAAGGCGGATCTTTTTAGGCCAAGCAAGTGACTGGGTGATGGCGTAGCGGACAAGGCGGGCCCCCAGGGGAAGGGTAGGTTTTGGTATGTGTGAGGGGTGTCAAGCCTGGAGTGCAGCTTGTCCAAGAGTGGAGCCTGCAGAATTTATGCACCGTCCATGGGTCGGATTGGCTTCTCTGCACTCCAATACAGGACATATTTTAAATCTTGTCTCCTCCCTGCCTCCAGCTAAGAAGCAACTTTAAAAATCCACTCATCATTAGGTTTCTCTGTCCAGCAACTGTCACTGATCGTAGAGGGAAGAGTGGAATCGGACTCATGGCCTAGGATGGCCTCTCCCCTGGTGCTGCTTTCTCACCCCTAGGTGCTGGCTCTGGTTAAGGCTTGTGAAGCCTTGGGTAGCCAACGTTGTTGAGAACCTTCGCTTTTGAGGGTTTCTCCAGTGATCTGCTCCAGCCCCCGCCAGTCTCTCCCAACATTTGCCTCCTTCCATCACTCTTCCCTGACTGCCTGCCACTAGCGAGTAGTGCTTAACAAAGGCTTGCAGTGCTGTCCACAACCTACTGAGCTTTTCCGAAGTACTGCTTGGTGAAGCGGGCTGTTGGCGCTACTCTATCACATTGTGTCCAGGCGGGAAATCCGTGTGCGCACCGTCATATGCACACCGCCATAGAAGGTGAGGTTTGAGCAACTGTTCTTCCCGCAAGGAAGGAACCATTAGGGGAGTGAGACTCCTTGGGGGCTCTTTTTTTTTTTTACTTAGAGAGCCGTAGCCTGCTGGCAGCCATCACCAAGAAAGCATCTCGTCATGTAGATCAGGCAGGCAGAGTTTGCAGATTTTCCCGGTACCATCTGCCTGCGAGGCTACAGGAACCCCTGGCAGCTGCTGTTCTAGCAGGCGCTGGGGCTGCTGAAGTGGGTGTTTGTGCACTCACACACGCGTAAGTGCATACACCACAGCTTTGTGTGGTGCACCGTGGTACCTGCTGGCCTGGGGTTGAAGTTTGGCTAGGTAGGCCTCTAGGACACCAACCAAAACGCTCAGTCCAGCAAAGTGTTGGTTTCCGGTGGGGCCCTGGTGAGAGGGAGGGTGGGGGGGCGAGGCTGTTGTGAACAGAGTCAGCAACTGGGGAGCTGGCTAAGGTAGCTGGCACTCGTGCGTAGTAAGCTGCTGGGGAGTGGTGCTGTTGTGACAAGCTTTTGTTGTTTTCTTTCCATCTCTGCCTTACGCCCAGGTCAAATCTTCGTCCCTATCTAAAATACCATGTTCTTTCCACAGAGTGAGCCCATCCTCATTTCTTACCCCAAGCTCGTTCTAAAGAAAACCTTCTTCATCCTTGAACTCTTCCTCTCATTCAGCCACGCTTTGGGTCTGGCCACTTAGATTTTATTTTTTAAAAAATTAATTTTATCAATACATATTAATAAGGCATACAGTTCATCCAAAGTGTACACTCAGTGGTATTTGGTATGATCACATAGCTGTGCGTTCATTACTTCAATCACTATTAGAGCATTTTCTTTTTAGATTAAGTTATTAAATTTATTTCTCTCCCCTTCCCCACCCTCCCTCCCCCCCCAGTTGTCTGCTCTCTGTGTCCATTCGTTGTGTGTTCTTCTGTGTCCACTTGTATTCTTGTCGGTGGCACCAGGAATCTGAGTCTTGTTTTTTTGCGTCATCTTGCTGCATCAGCTTTCCATGTGTATGGTGCCACTCCTGGGCAGGCTGCACTTTTTTCGTGTGGGGCGGCTCTCCTTGCGGGGCACACTCCTTGCGCGTGGGGCTCCCCTATGTGGGGGACACACCTGCGTGGCACGACACTCCTTGTGTGCATCAGCACTGTGTGTGGGCCAGCTCACCACACGGGTCAAGAGGCCCTGGGTTTGAACCTTGGACCTCCCATATGGTAGGCAGACGCCCTATCTGTTGGGCCAAATCCACTTCCCTAGAGTGATTTCATTATTTCAATAATCTTAATAAACAAAAACCAGACAAACAAAGAAGAAAATTCCTCACCACTCAATGTCTCTACGCTTCCCATGCTGTACATAACTGTTCTTTTCTGGCTCTTCTTGCACAATTCTTTATTGATTAAGCAGTTGTGTTGAGATATATTCATGTACCATACGATTTCTCCAAAGTGGATCATCAATGGCTTTTAGCATAATCACAATATTGTGCTTTCATCACCCTTAGCTTTCTCTCCCGAGTCAGTGTGATTGTGCATTCAGGTGAGCTCAGAGCCCGCCCTGCTCTTTTGGGAAGAATTCCTGTGTACAGATGTGTAGTTTGTGAGTTACTGTTATTTATGGCTACTAATGCTTTTAAAAAGAATTATGTAAATTATTAAAGTAATTTGAAATAACTGGATCAGCGATCAGGTTTTCAAAATACCTCTCTTGGGGGAGCTTTGATCGGGGTCTGCCTAGAGTGGGGGTGAGCCACCCTTTTCTGTAAAGGGCCACATAGTAAATCTTGTAGGCTCTGCTCTCTGCTGCAGCTACTCAACTCTGCCGTTGTAGCTTCAAAGCAGCCACAGAAATACTTAAAGAATGAACACGATTGTGTTTCAACCAACCTTTCTTTCCAAAAACAGGTGGTAGGCCATAGTTTGCTGACTCCTGGGCTAGAAGGATAGTCTTTACTTTGGTTTGTCATCCTTATTTTTTTTTTAAGAGTTAAAACTCAGAGGAACTTGTTGACTGTAAGTGGATTAGAATCGTCTTCATTTTGGTTTAGTATAATTATGAGAACAGTGGTGTTCTTGTGAACCTCTGTTGAGAAGACTAGGAGCCAGAAGGCTTTTAAGGGGTGACTTTGGTTGGCCAGATCTTGTCATTGTTCAAAAAGTAGCACAGACGATCACTTAGAGCTATACAGTGGCCTTTATGTATAACCTGTTCTCTTCGTGGCCACATGGAATGGCCATAGCCACATAAGATCACATCACCATCCTTGGCCTTATTGCATTTGATAGGACCAGCCGCTCTTCTAATAAATGCAAGGGAAAAGAGCGACAAAGATAGAGGAAATGGTGTTTCTAAAACATCATGTTATGCTGAGTCGAGGTCAGTGTGGCTCATTTCCAGCAAGATGAAGCTTAAAATAGTCAAAGAAGTATCCTACAATTTCAGACTAAAAGTCTTGTTTTCCTTTTATTCATCCTCACAGGAGATAAAGAAAGAGATGAAGAAGGACCCTCTTTCCAGCAAAGCTCCAGAAAAGCCCATGCACGAAGTATCCAGTGGAAACTCTTTGCTGTCTTCTGAAACCATTTTAAGAACCAATAAGAGAGGTATGGCCAAGGAGAAAGAGCTCCCTTTCCCACTCACAAACGGAAACTGGAGACTTCTAGGCGAAGTGGGTCAGATGTTGAATTGCTGAAAAGTTGAACGGAGTTTGCCTTTTTGTTTCTTGTTATAAATTTTGGACACACACAAACACATACACAGATATGGCAAGTAATGATACCGTAGCTATAAGAAAGGGAACGAATGTAAAAGGTTTTCTGACCAGGGGAAAGCGGACTAAATCTGCATTTTTCCAGGGCTGCAGCTTTGGCTTTCAATGGCGTTTTTCTGGATTGGAAAGGCGGCCTCACAGAATGCTGTGGCACAGGCCTGAGCTACGTGTGTCTGCCCACGTTCTTGTTTTAAGTCAGGGCAGACCGTACAGGATCTTCCTCTAACCTCTGGGCTCCCCAGCACAGGCCCTGTCTTTCTGTTTATGAGGCAGTATGTGCAGAGGTACAGCTAATACATCCATCTAACCAGGGGACCTTGACAAATCTTGTTTTCCCTTTTTTTGAGACCTTGAAACCAATTTTTTTTTGCATGTGAATTGCCTCTTTATCATTATGAAATGACCTCCTTTATCCCTGGTGATGGTCTTTGCTCTGAAATCTGCTTGGAAGTCAATTTTAGCCCCACCAGCGTTCTTTCCATTGGTATTTTTAGCAAGGCATTTCTTTTTCAGCCATGTACAGTTTTTAAGTTGTTTTCTTTTTTTAATTAGAAAAGTTGTAGGTTTACAGAACAATCCCATGCAGAAGGTACAGAGCCATGAGACACATTTTAAGATGCCAGCTTGTTGTTTTGTTTTCTCCCTCACCCCCCTTTTGCGTTCCTTGTTTGCACTGACATGAGAGAGAATAGAAGATTGGGGAGATGACTTTATTAATTAATTAAGCAGCTCCCTCCGTTTTCCCCGACCCCTTACTTTGGCTGTGCAAGGGCACACACTGAGCATGTCCTCGGTAGTTAACGTCCCGCTGCAGGCTTTTCATAGGCTTATTACTTCCTTAGCAAGAAATCCAGAGCTGCACAAGAGCAGGAGCAGGAAATGTATTAGCCAAGGGTTCCGCTAAAAAGAAAGGAGAAGGCAAGTGTATGTAGCCATGGGGAAGAACAGCAAATCTTTGAAAAAATTCAGATCGCTTACGAATTTGTCCAATAAACTCTCCATTGATCATAGTGCTGGAGAGATTAACTTTGTGTCTCTCTTCCTTCCTGCCTCGCCCCTACCCCCTCCAGCTGCCCTGGTTTGCATTTCCTTTTCGACTTATTCAGAGTAAATACTGTCTGGAGGCCCATGTTTGTTAGCAGCTATAGGGTTTTCTTTTTTTTTTTTTCCTTTTGAAAATTCCATCCAACCAATGCAGGGGACATCCCATTTTAAGAATGAAGTGTACAATGCTGTCACCTGCAGTTCTCCACCGCCCCCCAATAACGTTCCCCCCGAAAGGTATTATCTTGCAAATACGTTCCCAAGCTCCTGAGACCTGTGCGTATGGGCTTTGGAGCTGTACGAAGCTATAGAGTTCACACAGCTTCGAGTCTTTCCCAAGCCCCTCCTCTTCCTCCAGATGCTGCTGAGGAATTGCCCCCTCGGCCCGCCCTGTAGATGGAAAGCAAATAGTAGAATTATAGTAGTATTTAATGAGCTTTATAGCAAGATCAGGAATTTAATCAAGGTAGAGAATTAAGGAAATTCTCTGGAGGTGTCAGGTAAAATGACCTGAGAACTTTAAATGAATGAAGGAATGGAACTTTCCCTAGCCTTTTCTCTTTACCATGAAAAATCTGACCTTTGAGTTCCCGTCTGGAATTTTTCATTAACCAAAAAGTGGAATTAAAAAGGGTGCATGCTGCCTTACATTCCTTCTTAAGCCTTCTGCCTTAGGCCTGCTGCCTGATTAGGACCAACCTTTTCCTCTTAGATATTTTATACAATGAATATGCCAGTGGCGGTGAGACCTTCGCACATGGGGGCATTCTGTAAATATGAAACACATAACAAACCATCTTTCATTCTGTTCCAGTCTTCACACTGACCTCCTGGGTCACCTGAGCCAAACAGAAATTTCCAGTTGAAGTGAAGCATTGTGTACCAGGACCAGTGCTGCCTTTGGCCCTCCCCCCACCAGTCAAGACTAACAGTATTCTACTACTCCTTATAATAAACAGTGGGGGTAGATTGATTGGCCTTGTCAGGCCAGATAAATAGTTCATTGTACTGAGCTCAAAAGCCACATTTTTTCCCACCCAAAAATCAATGGAAAAAACACTAAAAAAACCCACAGAAAACAAGGATCAGAGGCTAAATCTGTGGGACGATTCTAGTTACTCGTAAAGGCTTCTGTCCAACTAATTTTAAATGCTTTATGAGTTAGGGCAAAGGACTCTGACGTCTCCCCTCTCCCCTTCCTTTCCATCAAGCTTTGTCCCTAGAAATCTTTCTGATGTTTTTGTCTATTATGATGGTTTATGGATGTTATGGAGGGAAGTTGCTTTCAGAGTTGATTGACAGCCTCCTTTGATTCACAAATAAGGTATCTTTCTCAGAGTATATGAGTCCACCTTATGAATCAGCCTTGGACTTGTTGAGAATGTAACAGAATAACACAAGTTCTCTTCCTTCAGATTTATGAAAGGGCAGATGACTTTTTACTTTATATGGGCCTTATCATTTGATGAAGGCTTGTAATGGGCTTGATGCAGAAAGATTAAAGTCGATTTCTGTTCTGAATGTGAAATTGGGTCCTGAGCTTGAGGCGGAGTTAGCTGAAACAATTTCCCAGTCGTATCCGGTTGTTTTTGCATTTTGCTAACATGCCTCACGTGGTGGCAGTGGTGAATGGGTTGTAGTCTCTTGTGTTCTGGGATGAGTTTGCCCTCCCCAGGCACCTGCATAATAAGGTCAAAAGATAGCCTGGGTTTGAAGGAAGCTATTCATAGGCTGGAGGAAAGGTCAGGGCAGCTGGAAACATTAGTATGGGGGCCAATTAGTTTCAGTTTTCAGCTTTACCCTTTGCAAATTTCTGTAGAGTTGATTTCAGGAGGTACTTGAATGACTCCAAGGGCTTCGCATTTGAGAAGAAGGCGATGTGACTGAAATCGAGAGAGGGAGGAGGCCCCTGAGGCTGGCTGGGCGGGCGACAGTTCCACAGTCTGGGCATGCCCACCTTAGGGGCCACGGTGCCTGCTCCTAGCCCGGCCATCTCTTTGGTCTTTGCCCGAATCCAGGGAAGGAGTTCCTGTTAACACCTGTTAACACGAGCCCTCTCCCAAGGAAGAATAAATCGTTTTTCATTGACAGGTGCACCATGGATGTTGTATATCTGAAAGTTCTCCCAGACTGCAGCATGTGGCCGAGCCCCGACCAGAAAGTCTGAAAACTTTTCTAGGATCCAAATGTCATTCTCATGTACCAGAGAGAAAAGAGTTGTCTCTTGTCTTCTGAGAATGACTTATTCTTTTTGTGTCCTCTACTGCGTCAAACCCACTTCGGAGGCGATAGGCCCTCCTCAATTGGAATATTGATATGTAGAGGAATTTTTAAGAAGCAGTCAAGCCTTGAGTTTAAAAGCAAAGCTGAATAAAATGGGAGTTTCAACTGTGAATAGCAAGATACCCTAAACATGTTCTTGAAAATGAGCAGGGAGGATCTTGTCCATTTGCTACTATGGACTCTTCTCTGTGTTAATTAAAATGAGATAAAATGTTCTTTGGTTGCATCCTTAGAAGGGTTTCTCGACTGACTTTATTGACGTAAGTTAACCGTCCAGGTTGCGATCGCTACCTGCGTGAGGACCAGGTTTGTGTCAGGGCTCTCTCTGCCAGTTTTTGCACTGTTAACAGACCACATGGGGAAGGCGCACCACTGCCTCTCCCTGAACCCCTCCTGCTGTCTGTAAAAATTTGGACCATGGTCCTTCCTCACGTTTCGGAGAATACCAACGAACATTCGGTAGCATGCGTTTATTGGGTGTGTCCTGTGGGCCTGGCCCTGTGCTTAGCACTGAGGCAGATACGAGGACTAGCAAAACACCAGCCACCCCTGCCTGCAAGCAGCTCCGGTCTGTTGTGCCACTTGGGAAATGTCGAGAAAGTGCTGCACGTTTTCTATATCTTTCTTATGGCCAAGTGGGGGAATGTCTCTTAATTACTTCTGTCATTCTGAATGTGAAGCCACTCCGTGGGTTTCTGGTTGGCTTTATATGTCCTTGTTTCTATTTCCAGTTTATCATGAATTCAGTGTTTGGTAAGTCTCTATTGTATTCTGCACATTTATTATTTTTTTTGCTATAATTATTGTTACTGTTATGCTCTCCTGATAAAAAATGTATTTTATAATCATCTTTTTTAAGTCGCTCTGCTATTTTGGCATCTGCCTTCCAAATGAAAAACTGCTTTTCCCATCTTTATTTAAGGTTTGTTATGCATTTGCCCTTTACTGCCCCTTCCGGAGATTAACGCTGAAGGGTCTGATGGTTTAAAAGATGCTATTTGTAACATGTCTAGCGCTGATGCTGTCAGGTGCTGCTTCTTGGCAGGTTCACATTAAGATGGGGTGGGGTTTCCTTTCTGAACTGGTATGTGGGTATCAGTTGCTCCGAGACCATGGCTCTGAGTTTGCTTCTGGTGCTCTTAGCCCTTTAGACAGGCTTTTGTATGCAAAAGTTTTCCTTAACAGAGGTACCAACTGCTATTTTGCCTCTGGTGACACACTGTTGCTTTAAAAGTTAGCACAGGCGGTCCTCAGAATTCTTTCTGTGTGTGGCTGGGTGAGCCCTAAGCTCTCCCCAACGCTGATATCAGTCTCTCCCTTCTGTGTCTGCTGCCTGTGACTGGCTGAAGAATTTTACCTAACGTTTGCCTTCCTTTAACTCATTCTAATCCCTGAACAGATCTGACCACAGCGATCGCCCCACCTTGTCTTTCTGGAGGGTGAAACTCCTTTTCTTTTCTTTTCTTTTCCTTTTCCTTTTCTTTTCTTTTCCTTTCCTTTCCTTTCCTTTTCTTTCTTTTCTTTCCTTCCTTTTCCTTTCCCTTTTCCTTTATTTTCTCTCTTTCTCTTCCCCCCTTTCTTTCTTCCCTCCCTCCCTACTTCCTATCTTTGTCTTTCTCTTTCCTCCCACCCTCCCTCCCTCTTTCTTTCTCTCTCTCTATTTAGCTTTCATTTCTTTAGCATTTATTTGGCTGCCTGGAACAATATGCTAGAGGTTTCTGTTTGCTGGTTTGGTGAAACCCGGGTGCAGGCGTGAGTGTGTGCCTGGGTGTGTGAATGCCTGCGCTGGGCTGGAAACCACGTGTGTGTTTGAAGGCAGTGGCCTGCACCTGAGTCTTGACAGGCTGTGGGCTCTCTTTGTCTGAAATGAAACTGTCAGCAAAGGACGGAAAAAGGTGTATCGAGTAAAGAAAATTTCAGCTGCTTTGTTTTTCCAGTGGTTTGCTGTTTCAGGTAGATGCAGGACCTAGGGATTTGTTTGTAGAAACAAGACTTTTTTCTCTCGAATTTCTTTTTGAGGAAACAAATGTGAATTACCCCCGGTTAACTGGGAATTGGGAAATGTGGCGTTTTTGGTCAAACTTTTCTCCACGTTTCCAAATCACCTGCCACTTCTCCCTAAGGCAATGGCTCAATGGCTTTGATGGCAGGGTAGAAGGGTAAGAGTTAAGAGAAGGTATTACTGTTGTGCAGAAGCTCTTGACTAGCCCCTGAGCTGCTCTTTCCCATGCGGAAATGGAAAGAAAACTGGCAACCTGGCAGTGAACATGGATGGGTATAACCTACAGTCTTTCAGTATATATTCATGTGTGTGAAGGTATTTGGGTATCTGGATATACAGTGTTTCTTGAAGGCTTGAGAATCTAGACGTAAAGGCCCTCGCAGAGGTCTTTTAATGTAACATCTCTAGCTGTATTTCTGACAAGGTTTATTGGGAGCCCCTGTTAGGATCAGTAATTAATGTTAGGGTATGTTGCTCTTGATCATTTCCTTATCTGAGCTGTATGGCCAGAGTGGTGGTGGTGCGGTGGGTGGAGAGATGTGGCTATACTCTTTCTATATATATTTTCTGTATTTTTTTAATGTGCAGGTCATTGACAAAATTGGATTTTAGAAGTTTTCTTCTATTATATTTATCTCCTTTCAGTCTCTGTGTCCCAGTTCCAAGGCACTAACACTAGAGTAACGAGCTTCCCATGGGCCACCTGTTGATTTAGACTCTTGCCTCGCTCCTCACTCCTGTTGGATTTTCACCCATGTCCACCCAGAGCAGGATCCATGAAGTGGTTTTATGACGGTGGCTCCCCCTGGTGGCTCTTCCAGGAAACTCCTTCTCTTGACCACCTCCGTTCTTTCTCTTGGGGAAATCTTAAGGGAGGTGGCTTTCTGGCCAGAGAAACAGAGCCAGTGGTGGGGGTGGGGTGTGTCTGTGTGTGTGTGTGTGTGTGCGCGCGCGCACATGTATAGATATCTTTATGTATATGTGTCTGTGTATATATATATACCATATATATATTTATATAGAGAGCTTTATTTTAAGGAATTGGCTCACAAGATTGTGGGGGCTGGCAAGTTGCACATTTGCAGGGCAGGCCAGCAGGCTGGCAACTCAGACAGGAACTGATGTTGTACTCTTGAGTGCAAAATCCATAGGGCTGCTGTAACAAATTACCACCCACCAAGTGACTTCAACGTGGAAATTTATTCTTTCACAGTTTTGGAGGCCAGAAGTCCAAAATCAAGGTGTCAGCAGGATCCTGCTTGCACTGAAGCTCTGAGAAAGGATCCTTCCTTGCCTTTTCCTAACGTCTGGCAGTTACCAGCCACCCGTGGTGGTCCTTGACTTGTGGCAGCATAACTCCAATCTGCCCCTGTCTTCACATGACCATCTCTGTGTCTGTTTCTCTGAGTCAGTGTTCACAAGTCATGCAGTTCCATCCCAGACCCCCTGGTCTGCACGTTGCACACACCCTCTCTTTAACCCCTTTCCTTTGTCTTCTAGTGTTTGCTCATTGAACTCACAGAATCTGTCTCCTGATCCTTGTTTTCACGATTCCCCTGACTGACACCTGAGAAGAAATGACGTCTCTAGGTGTGACCCTAGCAATAGATATTAATTTGGACTTCAGAAAGCATCGCACCTCCTCAGTTGCTCCAAGTACCCCAACTACTTCTTTGCTTCTTGTTGAACGCCTTCTTTTCGTGAAGGAGGGGTGGTGGGAGCTGTGTTTCATTACTGCCGATGTTGGCTGTCGCCAGCAGGTGGGAGAAATCAAAAGCCAGCTGGCTTTGTTGGCTTTGTGGTTTGTCAGTTCCTGGCAGGCTGCCCCCTTCTTGCCTAGGTGTGCACTGCCCCCACCGTCCCACACTTGGTATGCCACTCAGGGATAAGTATTTTTGATACATAGACTATTTCTTATTTCATCTCATTGTTCTTCTGGTTTTCGTTTGTTCATGATATTGCAGATGTGCCTTGTTTTAGCTCCACTGTGGGTAATCACCTTTTCTAACTTTGTTTCTATGGGAAAAATGCGCTTGGAGTTGTAGAGACTCCGCAGAGAGCACTGCCCACTTGTAGGTCTGCCTTCCTATTTGGGTTTTTATATGGCTGGCATGAAACCTTTGGCACCTTATCAAAGTCAGAGAGTCTGTATGACTGGGAAGGACCCAAGCTTGCTAATGTTGCAGAGGAGTTTACAGTTCACCCGGTGCAGAATTCCTGAACTATAGAGCCCGTGTGCAGACCTGCTGCTCAGAGGAGAGCTCGGGGTTCAACCACCTCGTACCACTGTGTGCAGTGCTTATTTTTACAAGGCCCTTCGGCCTTAGCATGCCCACATTTGTCTGTATAAAGCATGCTGCAAAAGGGGTGCTATTGTATACATCCATCTGATACCTGGAGCTGGTGCATAAACGTGGCATGCTGAAAGAGAAACCAGACCAGGATTTCCCAGTGTGTGTTGCCTGGATTTATAATCCTGCAAAATATTCCGCAAAAGATTGACGGAGAGCGAGAAAGAGATAAGGAATTGGAAAGGGAGAGGGAAATCGCATTCTGGTCAAATAAATTTCTGCCCCAGCTGCACACAGTGGCATCTCTTAGAGACTGCCTTGCATATTCATGTTTTGTAAGCTTTCTGATGACCCATGGGAAGGAAACCTGCTTAGTTTTGATCAGGGCACTGTGGTCCCTGAACACTAGATTGGACTCTGCTTTGGGAAGTACTGGGCTTTAAAAAGCAAGGAGCTTTCTAAGCATCTCAAGATAATCTTCAGCTTCTCCCTCAAGCTGCGAATGTTAAAGTGAGTGAAGATGGTGGTGCTTATTCTGTGAGAATTAACTGACACTGCTTCTGAAGCCCGTGGCCAAGGACGTGGGTTTAGTGACACTAGGAGAGCATTCTCCTAATCTGAATGTTGAAAGCCAGTCTTTTGGGTAGTTTCTCAAGTGACAAGCTGATCATTTCTAATGCCCTTGTGTCTAAGAATGTCTGCCTGGGCTGGGTTTCGGCATGAAAAGTGGGCTAAGGGGGTTGGAGCCAGGGCATGGCAAGGCTGGGTCTTGGGTCAGGATTGAACCTGGAATTCCATGCCTCACAGTCAGAACAATCCCATTGCCTTCTCTTCCTGCTTCCAGCTGAAAGATAGGAAATCTTAGCTTTGCTTGATGCCATTTAACCCATGAATGTACCTAACGAAGCTGGTCGGTCTCTGTCCCTACTAGTGAAAGAGGCTACCATTTTGAGTTTATGTAATGTACCCGTATGTGGGGGTATGAGGCAAAGCCACAGAGCCTGCCTTTTGAGACTTGCAGAATCATAGAATTACTGAAGTTGTCGACAGTCCCTGATGATGGCCTAGCCCTTGGCCTGCAGCAGGGACCCACTTGGCGAGATGCCAGGCCAGAAGCCATGGAGCCTCTGCTCAGGACCCTGAAGGGTCACCCCTCACATCTGGAGGACTGACCTGTGCTGAGTCCCACACAGGGTCCTCCTTTCCAGAGGGAGATTTTTCAGGGTTGGGTGCTGATATATTAATTAAAGGCAGTCAGTCAAAGGGAAATTCTATTAAAGTGCTGGTTGCTTTTGGTATGTTGTATTAGGACAGTGGTTGTACCCATCTGTAGAAAGCTCTGGAAAAGTGGCATTTTCTTCTGTAGTTTTCTCAATTATTCCCATTGATCTGTCATCACAGCCTCATCCCCATGGATGCCACATGGAGTCTCGCTTTAGTCTTTGGACTCCTTCTTTTTGTACTTGTAGAGCCCTGGAGCTGTTATGCCCGCAACAATGAGGATATTTCACAGCATACCCCCCTAGCCCACGATCAGGCCAATAGCGGGCCCAGCCGCAGTGCCAGGTGGGCCGGCCTCATTGTCCCCAACCGAGAACAGAAAGAGAGAACCGCCAGAAACTTCCTCTGCGGGCGCCTGTGTGTGAGAGAGAGCACTGGAGGAGGGCGAGACTGCTTGCTCCGTTTGTGTTTCTCTGAAGAACTGAGTGCACTCAGCCGCAGCAGGCCTCGTTGCAGGAAGAATGGCTGCTGGGAGACCCCCCACCTCACTTCTGCTGCAACCCCCAACTTTCTGTGGGACTTTAGGCAAGTTGCATCCTCACTCTGTTTTCCAGTTTTTCCATCTATAAAATGGGGGACTGGTCTTGTTAATGCATTCAGGGAAATGGTGAGGCTAAAAATGGCAGTAGAGGCAGGGTAGGGAGTCACTCACTGAATACAGTAGCTGTTATTGAAAGTGCTGAGCTGCTGGTATGGTCTGAGAGCTTTAGGGAGAAAGTATTGATTTATGGAAAAGATATGTTTCTACGAAGCAACCAGTGATCAGATTTTGATTGATTACTTGCTTGTGCAAGGCAGTGGGCAGGGCAAGGGAGACCATTTCACCTTTTTTTTTTTTTCACTTATTAGTTTTCAGATTATTTGTACTAGCTGAAGATATGTGTGAATGCATTGAGCTATTACAAACTTCAAACAGGACAGTGAAAGTAAAACTACCCCTTTGTGGCAGAGTTATAAAGCGATTGAGAGAACATGCTCTCTGGGCTCGGGTCTCAGCCTCACCACTTACCAGCTGTATGTGACTTTGGACAAGTTACTTGTCTGTCCTCTAGTTTGCTCATCTTTAAAATGGGGAGAGTCATACTTCCTACCTCCTTGGGTTGTTGTGAGAGGTAAATGAGTTAGTATAGTAAAGTGCTTAGGGCACTGCCTGGCGCATGAGAGCAGCACTCAGAGGTTGCCAGTGTTACTGTTTCCTCCTGCTGAGTCCTGGACCTCTCACAACAGTACTCCCCAGTGCCAGCCCTATTTCTGTGGATTGAATTTTCTTTTTTAATGTATGGATAGTTTATTTTAATAAGTTTATATTTACTCTAAGAAATCTCTATTTTGGTACCAAACGCATCTCCAGCTGTGAATCTCTTTGACACTGATTATTTTGGGTAGTCGGATTAATATTCCATTAAACAAACAAACAGAAGGCTTGATGTACATTGGTTCTTGGCAAATTCCCAGATATAGTGGGCTTCCCTTATCATTGAAAGAGACTACTTGACAGTCCTGGAGAGTCTGAGTCTGGTGTGAGGTTTAAGAGATAGCGATTGAAGGAGTTGTTACTGCTATCGCCACTGGGAAATTTTTCAAAGAGGAAGAATTTAGCAGTGCTTATATCAGTTACTTTACAAGTTTGAGTTTTCAAGGAATGATATTGCTGAATCTTAATAAGAATAGTGGGAGTCTATGGAACTTGAGCCAGGAGCTGCAGTTTCCCCCAGATGTCTGTAGAAGAAGGTCTTTTCAGGGGGGTGGGGCAGGATGGGAAGTCCGGGTGGATCCCATCCCTTTTGACTTCTAGTTGGGGCGGTCAGGGAAGCCCATGAAGACCAGCAACTCCCATCTTCCCCAAGCTCCATATTGTGGGTGACCAGTTCCGGGTCACCTCGGCAGTTGATGAAGATCAGCAATGCCCATTTCTCCCTAGCTCCCACTCTATAGGGAGGTCCTGGGTGATATAGCCAGTGAATATCAGGGCCTCCCATTCCTCTACCCCATCTCAGCTCCTGCTCTCTAGTGCTGTGGTTCTGCCCAGGGAGGGCAGGGCAAGCCATGAAGACTAACAGCTCCGAACCTTGCCTGAGCCAGCTGACTTAATGTGGAAGAGAACAGAGAGGAGCCCATGCGCAGAGGCACTGGAGAAACATAATCAATATAGTGGCAAGCATTCAGAGAAGAGCAACAGTGCCATGATACTAGTAGAGACAAACAAAATGGTAGGCCAGCCAGAGGTTTAACAGAGAGATGCAGGGAGAGAGACACCTAAGAGGGCACTACAAAGATTACACGCAACCCTGGTGGTCTGGATGGCTATGTGCATGCGCTAGGCTGCACCCACTTAGGCAAATCCTTTCCTGAATATGGAGCAGACTTGTAAACTCCCTGAATTGTGAAAGCATTCCCCAGCAACACATTGATCCATTGGCAAATAGTGGAAGTCTTATTGGCACAAAGGAATTAAGTATAACCTCTGACCACTGATTGGCTAAACATTAAGCTAATCTTGCCCAGGGGTAACTCCTATAAACATCAGACTTAACAGAAAGGGGAGGGGACAGAGCAATGACATCAGAGGGTGCTTATTGCAAGGGGGAAGAGATCAACTTCCCAGAATTAGGCCAGGCAAGTCACTGAACAAATACATTGAAAAACAAAAAACAATAACAAACCCAAGGGATGAGGGAGGGGATGGCAGAGGATTAGAATCTAGAATTGATATATTATCTAAAATGTCCAGTTTTCAATTAAAAAATCAATAGGGAGTATACATTCTGATTAACAGAAGAAAGAAAAGAATAAAGAAAAGTGAATAGAGTCACAGAGACATGTGGGATACCATAAAGTGCACCAGCATCACCTAATGGGAATATCAGAAGGAGAAGAGAGTAGAAGGAGAAGAGGGTAGAAAAAATATTTGAAGGATTAATGACTGAAAATGTCCTATATTTGGTTAAAAACATTAATCTGTACATCCAAGAAGCTCAACAAACTTGAAGAAGAATTAACAGAAAGACCCATTCCCAGACATATCGTATTCAAAATGTTGAAAATTAAAGACAAATGGAAGATCTTAAAAGTAGCAAGAGAAAATTCATAAGAGGGAGCTTCAGTAAGAGTAACAGCTGACTTCTCTTCAGAACAATGAAGGCCAGCAGGCAATGGGATGACATTCAAAGTGCTGAAAGGGGAAACAAATAAAAATACCCTGTCAACCAAGAATCCATAGCCAGGAAAACTGTCTTTCAAAAATGAAGGTGAAATAGGGCAGCGGACTTGGCCCAGTGGTTAGGGCACTATCAACCGATTAGATGTAACTGACATCTGTAGTATGTTCCACCCAACAACAGAACAGAACAGAAGACATCTTTTCAGGTGTGCATGGAACATTTTCTAGGATAGACCATGGGCTAGGCCATAAAACAAGTCTCAATAAATTTAAAATGATTGAAATCATACAAAGTATGTTCTCCAACCACAATGGAATTCAATTACAAATCAACAACAGAGGAAATTTGTGAAATTCACAAATATATGGAAGTTAAACGACTTAACTCCTAAATAACCAAGGGGCAAACATGAATTCGCAAGGGAAATTATAAAGTACTTTGAAATGAATGAAAATGGAATCACGACATACCAAAATATATTGTAGGCAGCTAAAACAGTGTGTAGAGGGAATTTTATAGCTGTAAATGTCAATATTTTTAAAAAAAACCTTAATAATCTGACTTGTTTTAAGAAACTAGAAACCAAAAGCAAACTAACCCCCCAAAGCAAGCAAAGAGAAGGAAATAATAAAGATTAGAATGGAAACAAATGAAATAGAGAATAGAAAAGCAATAGAGAAAATGAACAAAATTCAAAGTCTGTTCTTTGGAATAATGCTCAACAAGATTGACAAACCTTAGCTACACTGTCCAAGCAAAAAGAAGAGAAGATTCACATGTCTGAAATGAGGACTTCAAGAGGGAACATTACTACCTAACTGAGAAAAATTAAAAGGATTATAAAAGAATACTATGAACAGCCAGAGGTTTAACATTGCTCATGCATTGCTGGTTTGAGCATAAAATGGTATAGCCACTTTGGAAAACAGTCTGGCAGTTCCTCAAATGGTTAAATGTAGAGTTACTACATGGCCCAGCATTCCACTCCTAGGTGTGTACCCAAGAGAATTGAAATATATCCACACAAAAACTTGGATGTGGATGTTCCTGGCATCATTAGTCATAATAGCCAAAACATGGAAACAACTCGAATGTCCAACAACTGACAAGTGGGTGAACAAAATGTAACTTATCCGTACAGTGGATTATTATTCGGCAAGAGGCAGGAGTGAAGTACTGATCCCCACTACAACATGCTGAACCTTGAAAGCACGATGCTAAGTGAAAGAAGCCAGGCAGAGAAGACCACATATTGAACGATTCCATTTATATGAAATGTCCACAATAGGCCAATCTACAGAAAGTTGCTTAGTGTCTCTATTAGCGAGAATCAAGAGTGACTGCTAATGGACATGAGGTTTCTTTGCAAGGTGATGGAAATGTCCTAAAATTACATTGTGGTGATGGTTACACACTTCTGTAAATATATAAAAATAATGTAATTATACACTTAAAGCAGGTAGACTTTATGGTATGCAAATTGTATCTCAATAAAGCTGTTTAAGAAGAGATTACCGCACAAATTGGTGTTAAATGCTCTGTCTGGCTGTCTCTGCCTCTTTTCTCTTTTGCTTCTACCCCACCCCCGCCCTCACCCCCAGCTGAGGGACAAGAGGTGTCATTCTATTTATTCAAATCTTTAAAATTATATAGTTCTCAGCGAAGCTTTATGCTTTTCTTCATTCAATCAGTTGCCTAGGAGATAGTGAGTCTGAGGGATCAAAAAGACACTGTTTTGCTAGGGATGACCTAAATATTAGATAATCGATTTGAGAAGGGTGGAGAACTGGCTGTGGCATTCTATTGTTCATTTCTTGAGGAAAAATGAGATTCCCTGTAAATCAAAAGCCAACCCTCTTATATTCTAAATTCTGTGCTTTATGGAGAGGACCTTTGCTGTAAAGGAAAGAGCCCATTTATGTTTCCAATTTTTCTTGCCATTGTCAGTAACTCTCCTTTGCTCATCAGTCTTTTATCTGCAGCTCTGATGATTTCTTTAGGAAAAACCCTTAGATGTGGAATTGCCAGACAAAAGCATGTGTGTATTTCATGGGGCTTTGATTCAGATGATCAAATTGATTACCTGAAGGCTTGCACCAATTTGCACTACCACTAAAGTGGTGAGAGTGCTTATTAGCTTTTTAAGCTTGAATTTCTTTGAATAATAGAATGCCTGAACATTTTTTCTTCTGTCATTTGTTCGTATTTGTTGCTCTTTATTTTGAGACCTTTCTATTTTTTCTTAATACTGATTAGTATGAGTATTAGTCCTTTGCCATCTGTGGCAAATTTTGCTTCCCAGCGTACTTTTCATTTTGTTTGTGATGAGTTTTTGTGTGTGTGTGTGTGATGAATTTCGATATATAGAAATAGTATATTTTTATGTAGTTTAGTATATTGATGTTTTATGATTTCTCCAAAAAAATTCTCCCCTAATTTTTTTTCTCTTTTTTATTGGCTTCATTTTTCAACTTTAATCTTTTATTCTATGTAGAATGTTGATGTATAGGATGAACTTACTTTCCAAATTGAATTTTATTTTGAAATAGCCACTTTTCCAGGACAATTTATTAAATAATCCAGTCCTTCTCCATTACTTCATGATATCTCATTTATCAAATAATATTATGTATATTAAGGTCTTTTTTGGACTTTCAATTCTGTACCATTAGTTTGTCTCACCATTCTTGTATCAATATTATTAATTTATGTGGCTTTATACGACATTTCAATATGTAGCATGGCAAGATTTTGTCCTTCCTGTTATCACGCTTCCTTTTCAAAAAAATGTTTAGCTGTTCTTGCTTGTTTTTTTCTGGAATCATGTTATCAAGTTAAAAAAATCCCATTAGGATTTTGAATTGCATTTAAAATTATAAGACAATTTTTAAAGAATTGACATTTCCCTAACTTTTTTGTTTAAAGGTTTTATGTTGTGTCATACAAACCGTCTTCATATACAAGTAAAAAACTCCCCCCTCAAACATCATAGTAGACCAGTTCTTGCTAACATATCACCAAATTAAAACATATAGCCCCTTCTAAATTCTGAACAGTTAAGTCTAGTTATCTGGTGACATGCTGTGTCACTTTATTTGGCAAAGTCTTAGTTATTTGTGCAGTCTTGCTTCTTATGAATGTTTCTTCATGATGGATGGTGGTTATTGTTGACTTTCGTAAATAGGATCTTTTCTCCCCTCATGTTTTCTTGTTGCTGATACATAAAAGAACATTTGAATATTTCTCTTATGATAGCTCTTTTTGGAACACTCCTGTTAATTAAAAATATTTCCCCTTTGATATTCAGAGAATTATTAGTCGTTATCAGTCACTAGTTTTCAGAAGGTGAATGGATGGTAATTACAAAATACTGTATTGGAACAAATGCATTTTATGAACAAAAGTTCCTTAGCCTGGATAGAGCTTTATAGTTGAGAGAGAGGGAGGTAGGAAGAGGGAGAGAGGGGGAAAGCCTCATTTGCTGTTCAGAACGATAAGAGAATCACCATTATCACTCCAATGTGACAAGAAGGAAACTGAGATGGGAAGAAGTGAAATAACTTACCCCAGACACTAATAAAAGGCAGGCATGGAAAGTCTAATGTTGCTTTCAGCACTCACAAATATGTGTAGTAATATGAGTCACAGTGTCAGAAAACCCTTAGCAGAAGACTTTGGTTAAGTGATTTTTGGACGCTTGTAGTTGCATTTCATTCTGTCAATGTACTCATATTCTCCTTTGGGTTATTTTGGGGCATGGTTTGATTTTGATTTTCTTTACTAGATTGTAAGCTCCTTGAAGGAAGAAGCCATATCTTACTCATCTTGGAAACAACATTAATTGCTAAGTGGAATATACTTGTACTAAAACACCCTTTTGAAAAATGAGTTACCAGAAGGAAAACTACCAGAGGGCGAATAAGCTTATTATGTTATATATTTAAGGAGAAAAGTTGTTGAAATTCTGTGATTCAGAGAAACTGCTTTTGGCTCCTAAGTGCTGAAGGAGAGAAGAGTCTATTTTTGAGAGTGGATCATGAGAAGAACTACTGCACCTAGCTCTTGGCCTGACAATGGGTGGGTAGTAGTGAGTAAGGAGCCTAAACGCATTTCTAAAGGAGGAGATTTGAACTAGATCTTGAGCTAAAGACTGGAAGTGGATTCAAGTTATAAGGATGATTCAGGACTGTGCTTATGAGAAGGCTCTTATATTTTCCACAGTTACTTGTATAACACAAAAATGAAAGTGGGAGAATGTCTCCAGGACAAGGGAAGCTAGGATTTTATGTGGCCATTTTAATCTGTATTTGATTGTACACCCCTCCCCAAGGTTTTCTAAATGAAAGTGAATATAGTTTATTTTATTTTATGTACAACAGTATATATTAGTCAGCCAAAGGGGTGCCAATGCAAAGTACCAGAAATCTGTTGGCTTTTATAAAGAGTATTTATTTAGGGTGTAGAAGCTTACAGTTCAAAAGACCCTAAAGAGTCCAACTCAAGGTACCGGAAGAGGTATTTTCTCACCCAAAGTCTGTTGCCATGGGTTGACGCAAGATGGTGGGTGATGTCTGCGAGGGTTCAGCCTTCCTCTTCCCTCGTAAGGCTTCATAGTCCCAGCTTCTTCCTGTCTCAGCTGTAGGCTGGCATAGGGCTTGTCTCTCTTTCTGGGGGTTAGTTTCTTTCTAGGCTCAGCTGCCCTGGTCTCTTCACAAAGTCAGCTATAAACTATCAGGCGAACGGTTCAGCTCTCTTCCCGGGGCTGTAGGATCCATGGAGCCTTCTCTCTTTCTCCATGTATCTGCTTTGTTATCTATCTATGTGTGAGAGTCTGTTTAATCAGTCCGCCAAGGGGGCTGGGACTCAATGCTGAGTGGCACTCTAATGATGTGGTGGATCAAAGCCCTAATCTTAACATAATTTAACCAGATGTCTCAGCTGAATCTAATACAATCAAAGGGTTATCACGCCCAGAGGAACAGCCCAGTTTCCAAACATAATCTCTATCTCTTTTTGGAATTCATAAATAATATCAAACTTCCACAAACGAAGTATCTGCTCTTCCCTTTTGGTGGGAGAATGTGGGCCAGACTTCGCTTTTCCTTCCCCTTTTCTTCCCTTTCTGGCCTTCTCCCTCACCAGTATTTGATTGCTCATCACTACCACCATCAGAGCCAGGGAGGGCAAGCTGAAACAGTAAGCAAGGTGGATGGTTGGCTTATGGAATTATGGGTCAATTTTGGTGGTCAGGAACCCAGAATTATAAATGGTCAATAATCAGTATTGTGTTGAAGATGTCAGTTCAGGTTAAATCTACCTGTGTAGCCCCCCTCCAGTTGGCTTGTGAAGATGCTCCCACTCTGGAGCAGGGTGGTTAAGCACTCCTGGCGGCCACCCCCATGTGGGCTGCCAGCTGGAGGACCAGTTGAGATGCCCAAGGAGCCCTGTACCCCCATCCCCTTCCCCTTGCTCTCTTCTCCCCCTCCCTCCTGCCTAGGGCCAGCTTGGATGGGTTCTTCAGCACTGTCATTCCTTACAAAGGAAATTCACATTTCCAGAGTGTTCTGCCATCGAGTTTTCCCCTTACTTCTTTTAACCCTTTTCTAGGCCATGGTACTTGACAGATGAAAACAAATTGTTAAGTTATATCTAAAAAATGTTGTTAAGGGTGGAAAATGACACCAGTTATATCATGTTTGACTTTTAAAAGGCTTTAAAAAGCTCTTTAATAATATCATTGGGAATAGATTGCTTCTTTTGAAGAAATTAGCTTCAAAAGAAATTTATTTTTGACTAAATCACAGAGCTAAGAGGTGAGACGCTTGAAGTTATGCACAGAGTGGAAAAATAACCAAGCTACTGATGTGTGTAACAACGCGGTGTAGACAGAGACAAGCAAACCAAGATGAGCCAGGAATGAAAATTCTCCATCTATTTTGTACAGTTGCAGACACTTTTAAGGAAAATACTACTTTATACTCTTCCTCCTAACCTTTGGCCCTGTGGCTCTGCCCCTCTTTCACAGAATTCAGTTGCAGTTCACGAGGTTGAAGAGACTCTTTTCCGCCTCTCTCTTCCCTTTGTTCCCCCCTGGCTCCCTGGCTCCCTCTTCACCCCTGTCTTCCTTAAACCTCACTCTTTAAGCTCAGACCCACCCAGAAGTAGGTCCCTAAGGTATGCACATATGGGCGTATATGTACATGTGTGTCATTAGCTCTTATTTGCATTTGTGCAGGGATGACAGGAAGAACTGGGACAAAAATAACGGGTCATTGCCATCCAGGGATGACACACAGACACCATTTTATAGTTCAGCTCTAATTCTATACTATAAATCTTTTTTACCATAAATCTTTTATCTGAAAGGCTTATGTAGGGTGGTATTTCACTTTCCTTACTCCCTCCTGATCCTCTTGGTGCAGGTGTTAATCAATTTAAAAATGACCCAACAGCTAGGTGGCAAGAAGGAAGAGAGGAAAGGAGGTAGGCAGCAGCTGGATGGTTCCTCAGGATCAATCTCTTCCGCCCTCCACATCTCCATGAATTATAAACTGTATTGATCTATTTCACATTGATGTATGAACTCTTCTACCACAAAAGCCCGAGTCGAAGTGGAAAATGGAAAGTGATCATTTATTAGAGCTGGTGAATGTCGGCTTTGTACTGAAACAAGCCCACATGACCAAAGCGCACAGGCCTGGAAGGTGTCCCTGGCCTCCTTTAAACCCTAAGATTGTATCGCTGCGGGCACAGGGAGCCTGCACAACCAGCAAGCCTTGATAAAATTGGACAAATATCCTGTCCATTTTCAGTTCTTAGACCTAGACTGTAAGCTCCTTGAAGATGGAAAAGCATCTATTATTCTTTCTATCCCTCATACTTCTGCCCCAGATGACTCCAAGGCCTTCCTTTGAGGGCGCATGAGACATCCATTTAATCCTTGGCTCTACCAGCCATTAGGGATCTTGGGAAGGTCATTTCACCTTTCTGAGCACCGGTTTCTTCATCTGCAGGTTGAAAGGTTGATTGAGAAGATTTGGTATTTTTCTAAACAAAATCTGGGGGTCCCTCCTAAAAGAGCTCATCATTAG
Organism: Dasypus novemcinctus; assembly: GCF_030445035.2. Lineage (NCBI taxonomy): Eukaryota > Metazoa > Chordata > Mammalia > Cingulata > Dasypodidae > Dasypus > Dasypus novemcinctus. The sequence goes on along the minus strand of NC_080704.1, from coordinate 22,318,618 downwards.
TGCTTCCAGTCGAGGATGTAGTACATCTGCAATTCCGTAAAGCGTTTTACCCTGTGTGTGCCCTCATTTTGGCTATGAAGCATTTTGAAATGCTGAAAAGCTTAAGGATCCCTACTCTTCTCTTTGCAAATTCTTCCCCAGGTTCCCAGTGAAGGAATTGGGGTGCAACCTACATACCATCCACAGCCTCTTCTAGCTCCTACAGTCACCAAACATTTGGTGAACGAATCCTCTTCCCACATGACCTGGCACAAGCTTCTGGAGAGCTTTGGAGGGTGCTGGTTCTTGGCTGAGAAAGCCCCCATATGATTTTGTTGAGTAATGACTTCGAAACAGTGTTCCTTTCTGTGGTAAACCACCCATTCTTGCCCACTCCACGGCAGTGTGGGTTTCCTCCAGTCCTTACTCAGCTTGATTGCACAAAGGTGGGTGGGTGATGAGATGAGCATTCACTTTGTAGTCAGCTTGGTGTGCTTCAGAATGCCAGCTCTCCCAAAGGGATTTTCATATCACCTCTGTGATTATTCAGTGGGCGTGGGATAAAATCGTTCACAGTAAATTGGGTTGAATTGTAAACTTTAGGTGCCAGGCCCATCCCCCCCGCCCTTTTTAGATGATGGCTGAAGGCTGCTAGCTAAATGATGTGTTCGCTTTAGCATGTTTAATATTTCAAAATAAAGTTTTAATAAAGACATAAAAAGGGATCAAGTGTCATGACAAATGTCCAGCACCCTTCTACCCACGACTCAGCTAACCATTTTTAAAACCTTAACATTTAACATAATGTTAAACTTAACCGTTGACATTATGCTATCCCATCTCAATTGCATTTTGTGTGTTCTTTTGAGGAAGAAAGGAACTCTTGGTAAAGGAAAACTAGGGTAAGAGAATTCTGTGTCAAAAGAGTGTTCCTTCTCTTGCTTTATTTTCTATTTGCTTTTGGTAGCTAAAGATAGACATAATGGAACAAGTAGGAAATTAATAACCTTTTCCTGTCCTTTAAAATTAGTCTTTCTAGAAACTTCTGTTTACCCCTTGGGCCTCAACAAATATGGAGAAAACAGTCAAGGGAAATAACACTTAACTCACCAGAACAGAAGAATGATACAAAATATGTGCAGCCTTGATCCCCCCTGAGGGTTGATTTTAAACGTATTTGAGGACCTGCTCTGTGCCAGGCGGCATATCAGTTCTCTGTTGCTACAATAATGCTGCATAAACAACCACCACAAACACTTCACAGGCTTACACCAATAAGTGTTTATTGCTTCGGGATCTGGAGTCAGCTGGAACTGGCAGGGTGGCTCTCCTGATATGGGCTGGGCTTCCTCCCATCTCTGGAGGTCACCTGGCATTTGGCCGGATTCGGGATGGCCTCAGCTGGCATGCCTGGGGCAAGTGGCCTCGGCTCCGCTCTGTGGGCCTCGCATCCTCCAGTGGGCTAACTTGGGCACGTTCTCAGGGAGAGGGTGGAAGTGCAGCAGAGCACGTGGACACGTGTGCCTTCTCTCGAGGCCCAGGCTCGGCACTGGCGCAGTGTCGCTTCCATCGCCCTCTGTTTTCCTAAGCAAGTCACATGGGCTGCGGGAATCGACTCGGTCTTTAAGGGCAGCGCTCCAGAGTCACGGGACGAAGGGTGTGGGTATTGGGCAGGGTGAAGAATTTGGGCCTTGATGCAGTTGGTTCACCCCATTCGTCTATGCAGCGTGTTGTGATAGAGACATCTACTTCATCCAAAAACAACCCTGAGAAGTAGGGGGCTTTGTCCTCCTTTTACAGGTGGAAAAACCAAGGCTTCGAGCGGTTAAGTGACGTATCTAAGGTCACACTGTTGGTGAGTCGTGCCGTTTTGGTTTGAACGTAGGCTGTCAGGCCCTTCCTCCACACTGCCTCTGCCTGACTCCTCAGCATGCAGCACTTCTGATTACCACTTGTTTCTGGAAACGCTCTGCTTTGCCTTTTGTACCTCTGCATTTGCCGCCCCCCACCATCCCTACTCCACTCCTTTCTCAGTTATACTTTGCTGACTCCTCCAGTTTTTAAAAATGTAACTGTTTTCACGGTCCTGTCTTTGGCACATTTTATTTTGTCTCCTCACTCCTGGGCTCAGCCAATCCAAGGAACCAGATGGCCCCCACCCCCCACCCCCAAAATGCAAGTGCAGACACTTTGTACTGGCTGCTGGTCTGTCAGCTGCAAGGCACAGACACCTGGGTCAACCGGCTTAGGTTGTGAGGAAATGTCTATCTTGCACAACAGGAAGTGCAAAGGTAGGGCAGGCTGCTTTGGGGCCTGGGTTCCTTCTCTCTTTGCCCGCCTCTTGCTGAGTTGGCCTCTTCCTGTGGCCCTCAACTGGGACAAAGGGCTCCCAGTTTACATCCAGAAGGGAAGGACAGGGGCGTCTCTTTTTTGAGATGTCCTGGGCACCCCTATCTTTGACTCTGACTGTGCCACTCTGCCTGCCCACCCCAGAACCCATCCCCAGAGAGCCCTAGCCCAGGCCTGGTGGTCTGCAGGAGAATATCTCCGCTGACAGCAGGCAGTCGCTGTCCCCAGCCATCCCCACGTGGTTAAACAGTGGATTCGCCCTCTTGTCAGACTCTGGCTGCTTCTCTCTTCTGTGTTTTGGTTGGTGGCATCACCAGCCTTCAGTTCCTCCCTTCCACACCTCAGGGTCCTTTTTAAGCGTCGCCTCCTCATTTATTCCTTTGTTCTTTCAGTTGTTTTTAAGGTCATTAGCCTTTTCTCAACGCGGCTCCTGGCCAGTGCCTCTTAATCATAAGGAGGCCGGCTCAGTGGCAGCTCACGTCCTGCTCACAGGAGTTCAGGATCTGGAAGGGAGGCAGAGAATGAAACAGTGGGTGCTTTGCGATCCCAAGGTGGAGGCAGAAGGAGAGGGCCCTGTTGTCCTAACTCAAAGGCAGTTGGGGCGGGTTGCTTCTAAGCTGCCGATTGGACCTTAGCCATGTCTCTTGCCCTTCCTTAATAAAACACTTCATCCCTGGCCTCTGATTTGGGCCCTATTACTCCAGAGATCGGGGAACTACAAGCCCACAGGCCAAATCCAACACTGCCTGTTTCTGTAAATAAAGTTTTATTGGCACACAGCCACACCTATTGGCTTTTTTGTTGTCTATGGCTGATTTTGCTACAGAAACTGTATGGGTGCAAAGCCTAATAGATTTACTCTCTGGCTCTTTATGGAAAAAGTCGGCTATCGCCTCCTGTAGACCAGTAGGAGAACTCAATTCTTGCCCTCCAGGGTGTCATCTTGCAAAAGCAGACTTACTTAATGTGTAATAGATAGAGAACACTAAAATAAACCCTACTGAGGAAAAGGTAAGTTATATTTAAGGGCCAAAGTAAGTAATCCAGATACAAATCAGTGTTGTGGGAGTGATTAGTGCACATTTGCCTCCCTCCCCTTCTCCTCTGCTGTTTTCTTTCTCTGTGTTCTCCAGTCCACTAATGAATCCACATTCATTTGTTTGCTTCGAAATTTCTAGATTTACACCTTTTGTGACACCTGGTTCCCTCCCTCTTGGGGAGGAATAAAGGTGCCAGTTTGGACAATGGAAAGTCTGAGTGAGATACCTTTATTTTTAAATTTTTAAAATGTATCTTTGCTACTCTCACATAATTCCAAGGAGCAGTAGGATTTGTTTAAATAGATGAGAAAACTCTTTCTTGGCTTTGAACAAATAGATATGTGTTTTACTAACCTATTAGATTGGTACAACAGTAATTGTGGTCTTGCATTGTTAAAATTTGCTGTTTGATATTGGCATACCTTCTTAAATGTGGTTATGTTATGCATCGCTTTAATGTGCATTTCTCACTTTACATTTTGCTAATGGCTTATTACTTCCTGTTTATTTTAGTCTACGGAAATGATGTTAGACAAAAAGCAAATTCGAGTGATTTTCTTATTTGAGTTTAAAATGGGTCTTACAGCAGCGGAGACAACTCGCAGCATCAACAACGCATTTGGCCAGGAACTGCTAATAAACGTACAGTGCAGTGGGGTTCAAGAAGTTTTGCAAGGAGACGAGAGCCTTGAAGATGAGCATAGTGGCCGGCCATCGCAACTTGACAGCGACCATTTGAGAGCAGTGATCGAAGCTGATCCTCTTAGACTACACAGGAAGTTGCTGAAGAACTCAACATTGAGCATTCTACTGATGTTTAGCATTTGAAGCAAATTGGAAAGGGGAAAAAGCTCAGTCGGGTGCCTCATGAGCTGACCGAAAATCCAAAAAAATTGTCATTTTGAAGTGTTGTCCTCTCTTATTCTATGCAACAACGAACCATTTCTCGATCGGATTGTGACGTGTGATGAAATGTGGATTTCATATGACAACCAGCGATGACCAGCTCAGTGGTTGGACTAAGAAAAAGCTCTGAAGCACTTCCCAAAGCCAAACTTGCACCAAAAAAAAGTCATGTCACTGTTTGGTGATCTGCTGCCAGTCTGATCCACTACAGCTCTCTGAATTCCAGCGAAACCATTACATCTGAGAAGTATGCTCAGCAAATCGATGCGATGCACTGAAAACTGCAATGCCTGCAGATGGCATTCGTCAACAGAAAGGGTCCAATTCTTGATGACAGTGCCTGACCGCACGTCGCACAACCAACACTACAAAAGTTGAATGAATTTGGCTACAACGTTTTGCCTCATATGACATATTCACCTGACCTCCCACCAGCTGACTACTACTTCTTCAAGCATCTCGATGACTTTTTGCATGGAAAATGCTTCCAGAACCAGCAGGATGCAAAAAATGCTTTCCAAGAGTTCGTTGAATCCTGCAGCACGAATTTTTATGCTACAGGAATAAACAAACTTATTTCTCATTGGCAAAAATGTGTTACTTGTAATAGTTCCTATTTCGATTAATAAAGATGTGTTTGAGCCTAGTTATAATGATTTAAAATTCACTGTCCAAAACTGCAATTCCTTTTGTACCAACCTAATATTTATTTGGGGAAAAAACCTGCTTCCAAACCTTCAATCGTAGATAGTCCACAGTTCCTTTGTTGGCACTGCTTATTTGCCAGAAAAGCGGTCCTTTTAAGGGTGACGCTCCTCCAGAGGGGCCTTGTGAACCAAACCATTTGCAGCCCCCGTAGGAATCTCACAGTAAAGGGCTTTGTTGTTCTGATTACTACAGAATAATGTGCTCAGTAAGACAGTTTTTATGCTGTTGTGTTATTTAGACCTCAATGCTGTTTCTTCTTTTTTTGAGTTATACATTACTTTAGACCCTCCCTAAGTTTTTTTAGTTAGACTTATCATAAAAACAACACACACTTACCATAAAAAGTAAAATAATAAAGGAAAGACCTGGCACACAGAGTAATGTAGAATCCCTTTGCCCAGTCATATTCCCCAGGGATTACATGCTACCTGATTATCTCTACAAAAGATATGTCACATATATGTCAGGATGAACCATATGAAATTGCAGATGCTTGTCCACAAAAGTGTCAATTTCAGATAAGGAGATGTGGCTCAAGTGATGGGGCTTCCACCTGCCATATGGGAGGATCTGGGTTCTATCCCTGGGACCTCCTAGTGAAAAAGAAGAAGAGAAAGCATGCCCACGTGGCGAGCCAAGTGCCTGCATGGTGAGCCAGTGTCTTTGCGAGTGCTCATGTGGTGAGCCAGTGCCTGCGCGGTGAGCCAGGGCCCATGCAAGTGAGTCACACAGCAAGATGACGATGCAACAAAAGAGAGCCAAAGGGGAGAGTCAAGGTGAAGTGCAGCAGAGACCAGGAACTGAGGTGGTGCAATTGACAGGGAACCTCTCTCCACATCAGAGGTCCCCAGGATCAAATCCTGGTGAATCTTAGAGGAGAAAGATGAGAAAACAAAAAAGAGAAATAGATACAGAAGATCACACAGTGAATGGACACAGAAAAACACAAAAAACCAGCAGGGCGAGAGGAGGGGGGAGGGGAATAAATAAACAAACCTTTTTTAAAATGTCAATTTCATATAGTACAAACTAATCCAAGAATATGATGATACATACTGGTATTTTTCAAAATATAGATGGCATCATAGTCTTTATATTATATTGCAATTTGTTGTATTAGGTTGAAAAAAGTCTTGGAAATCTTGTCATATCAGTTCATTTAGATGACCGCATTCTTTTGTAGCCCATTGTGTAGCTGGACCAGGGCTTAAATAACCAGTCCCCTAGCTGAAGGATATTCAGGATAATTCTGGTTTTTCACTATTCGAAATAACGTAGCACATTTCGTGTCAGTTACCTGAAGTATAACTTCCTGTAAGTGCAGTTGCTCTTCCTTGAATTAAAAAAAAATTTTTTTGGCAGAACTGGTCAGATCCTTCCAATTTCAGTTAGACTTGCTCACCTTAGGGTTTTTCATCTTGTAGTGAGACCGCAAAGATGGGAAATAGGTGGAAGTCAAGCAGCTCCTGCGGACAAATCCTATGCAGTTAGAAACACTACCCTGATCTTCCCTCCCTTCCCCAAATGCATGTGCGATTAACTGCCCAGCAGACCCTGGGGCCACAGAGATGAGCAGGAAACTGGAACCTCCACACACACAAAACGCCCCTGCAGCCGAGTGCGGCAGGGAGCAAGAGCTGTGTCCAGAATGTGTGGTTGCCTGGAAGACCTCGGGAGCTCTTTATCCTGGGGGAAAAAACTTGGAGTGCTTTCCAGAGTTTCCCTAGTAAGAAAAGGGAGCCTGGAGGCAGGGCTGGGCCGAGGCTGTGGCAGGTGTCAGCCTGCGAATTAGCTGTGCTGGCCTTTGTGGAAGCAAGTGCGGGCATTCAGCTCGGCTGAGCCAAGGCACCAGATGACAGGACGGGGCTCCCGCCAACCACTGACCTGGGTAATAAGAGGGCACTTGGCAAGTGGCCTCGCGAGCACTGTGCCACGTGGCCTTTTGTGGATCAGGACTTGTTAAGTTGCCCAGTGTGGTTCTTTTGTCATGATGTGCTTCTCCAAAGTCCATGGACCATTCCAAGGAAAAGGATCCAAAACATTATGTTTCCCATTTTTAAAAAACATATATATGTTTCCCCACCGCACTGTTGGATTTCCTTGGAAACCATAATCTTGAAAGCAGGATTCTTAACTTTTCTTTAAATTGCCACGGAACCCCTTTGCCATTGGTGAAGCCTCTGCACCCCTTCTCAGAATAGTGTTTGGAAATGAGTAAAATAAAAGTCATAGCATTACAAGGGAAACCAATTATGCAGTTCAGTAATACAGTTACTGAATTGTTGCAGTTCCTAAAACGTTCTCACTGTCCCTCTTCCTCTCTCTGCATCTGGTTTCCATCCCTTACTCCTCCCCTTAACTGTAGAAGTTAGGGGTCCCATATAGACATTTATCAGCAGCAAAGTTTGCGAATGCCTTTAAAAATGAGTGTGTTAGGGGGAGTGTTTTGAATAGAAGGGAGAAATCTTGTTTATGCTCAACAAATAACTTATATTTAGAACCTTCCTTCAGTTTTTCCTTTGATATTCTATGTTCTTATTTCACTTGAATGACTCTGCATGAAGCATTTAAAAGTAGATCAAACAAAACTCTATAAATATGTTGAGTTCCTTTGGGCATTTTGCCAAAATCAGCCTTGCTAAGGCATAGAAAAGCAATGTGCTTTTTTTTTTTTAAAGATTTATTTTTATTTCTCTCCCTTTCCCCCTTGTTGTCTGCTCTCTGCATCCATTCGCTGTGTGTTCTTCTGCGTCCGCTTGCATTATCCAGCGGCACTGGGAAGCTGCGTCTCTTTTTTGTTGCATCATCTTGGTGCATCAGTTCTCCGTGTGTGCGGTGCCACTCCTGGGCAGGCTGTGCTTTTTTCACGCAGGGTGGTTCTCCTTGTGGGGCGCACTCCTTGTGCGTGAAGGCCCCCATGTGGGGGTGCCCTTGTGTGGCAAGGCGCTCCTTGTGTGCGGCAGCACTGTGCGTGGGCCAGCTCACCACACGGGTCAGGAGGCCCTGGGTTTGAATGCTGGGCCGTCCATATGGTAGGGGGACGCTCTATCAGCTGAGCCACATCCACTTCCCAGCAATGTGCTTTTATGTGTTGGATTTTCTCCTCTGAAAATCTGAACTCTCTCCCATAGGAACATGCTTCCTGGGCTGGGGGAGTCAAGCCAGGGACACTCTGGGGAGGTTTCCCCCTGCTATGGTCTGCTGAGGGTTGAGGCATTTGGATTGGGAGGTGGGGGTGGCGTAATGAAAAGCCAAAACCAGCCCCTGGGGTGAACCTAAGGCAAGGGGAACCCAGAAGGATGCTTCGAGATGTCAGTGATGCTTCTCATGTGATTCCTTTTTTTTTTTTTAAAGATTTATTTATTTTATTATTTATTTCTCTCCCCTTACCCCCCACCCCGGTTATCTGCTCTCTGTCTGTTTGCTGCGTCTTCTATGTCCACTTCTGTTGTTGTCAGCAGCACCCAGAGTCTGTGTCTCTTTTTGTTGCGTCATGTTGTTGTGTCAGCTCTCCGTGTGTGTGGCACCACTCCTGGGCAGGCTGCACTTTCTTTCGTGCTGGGCGGCTCTCCTTACGGGGCGCACTTCTTGCGCGTGGGGGACACCCCTGCGTGGCACGGCACTCCTTGCGCGCATCAGCACTGTGCGTGGGCCAGCTCCACACGGGTCAAGGAGGCCCGGGGTTTGAACCGCGGACCTCCCATGTGGTAGACGGACACCCTAACCACTGGGCCAAGTCTGCCACTGTCATGTGATTCCTTGATCTCACTCTGATGGGAAGGGAAGGGGAGGCTGGGAAAAAGACAGCTGGCTGAGATGGTATAAGTAATTCACCAAACTGCCTTTTCACAGATTCATGAGTGTGTAAAGCCAAATGGAAAGAAGGGAGGGAGTCAGTTGGAAGTAAGATGGCCTGTAAAATGGGCCTGTCCCATCATCCTGAATTTATACATGAGAAAACCCAGGCAAAGAGCCAGGAATTGGGTTCCAGGAGGGGGTGGCAATGCAGGGCCCGGCTCATCTGTCTCTTTTGTGTTGCGAGGCTGGGGATTCTTTATGTCCTTTAATGCTATCAGGGCGGAGCATGTGTCCTTGAACCTAAAATCAGAGCTCAAGCATCTTTTCAGAAGGCGCTGAATTCACACATCAGTTTTGTAAGATGCCTGAGGTGGAGGACCTTACAATGGGAGGCATTCTTAATGTTCATGGCCCAGAATTATATATATGGCTGCTAGGGAAATATCAGGTGACAGCGTGGACATCCGAAATATCCGCACACAGTTCTTCTCTCCAGACACTCGGTTTGTTAAATGGATGGCCCTTTTCTCTCTTTTCTGGCTGCAGAAACTCCATTTCTTTGCCCTCTGTCAGTTGCCTGACTTGAAGACTGCTTTCTGTGGCTTCTTAAAGTGGGGCGTTGGGCTTGGAAGTTTTTCAGGCTGAGGACTTATGACCTTCCCAGGGCCTGCACGCTGATGACAGTGGGCAGTAGTGATGAACTGGGTCATCCTGGCCGTCCTGAGGGACATATGCCTGTTGATAAAGGAGTTGAATTTGTTGAAAACGTCGTGCGTGAAAGAGCTGAGAGGTCAGAGCCGAGGGGGTGGAGAGAAAACCTACAAATTGACACTCAGGTCGTTAGAATCCAGCAGGGGCGAGGGCAGTGATAGGGAATGGCAGGGGTTGTTGGGGGAACCCAGAGGAGGGGTGAGCGCAAGCGCAGAAGCTGGACACGGCGCCCCTCTGCCTGGAGGGAGGTGCCTGCCGGTGCCAAGCGGGCTGGGGCAGTCCGGCCAGGGAAAACGACCTCGGAAGGGTATCTGACAGGCTTTTTGGGGTTTGTTGGGGGACTGCCTGTGCGGGACTGGTTTTCTCAGCGGTTATGGAACAACATCTGATCAGAATGGTGACTCCTGCCGCGCACAGTGCTGAGCCGTTCCTCTCTGCTCGCGCCTCCCACCTGTCTTCGTGGACCAGCCAACAGCCAGTTCTGACCGGGAGGTCAGAGCCCCTTGTCATTCTGTCTGTCGAAACCACCTTTCTGCCGTATTCACTTGGTACCTATTTACTTGAGGAACGTGAAATAACTTTACTATTAATGTCATCAAAGCCTGATCCTAAGGATAAATTTTATAATGCAAGAAAATGGTTTTGCTAGGTGACCGTGGTGTTTAAAGAAACAAAACCACTGCAATGAATTACGTGCTCTTTGTAAAAACAAATGGGCCGTACAGAAGCATTTAAATGAGTCTCTCTTTACACTTATCCTAACTTGCCCTCCTGGAAGTAACCACTTTTTTAGGTGTGTCTGTCAGTACCATTTTCTGTGCCTATCCAAGTGTATTCGTGTTCACACACATCCTTTCTCTCATTCATTTAATTGAATTAGGCCCGGACATATGAGTTCACTATTGAATGAGCTCATTTATTTATTAATAAGCAATTATTGAGTACATACTCTAAACTATGCTCTGGGTAATCAGGAGTAATAAAATTGCCCACGCTACGTACAGTTAGGAAGTGTGTGTGTGTGTGCGTGTGCGCGCGTGAGTGTATTTATAAAATTGGAATCATTATATATATTACAGAACCGTTTCAGATCAGGCCATATCAAGCTACTTGTTTTGTGTAATGGCTGTTAGCTGTTCCCCATTGGTGACATTCGGGATGTTTCATATATAGATCTCTGTGCATATCTGCATTTGCTGTTAAAAACAGTGCTGCCCTGAACATCCTTATACATGTATCTCTACCCGGTTAAGACAAGTATTTTGACTCTAAAGAGGACTAAATTCCAAATCAAGTGTATGTACTTTTTTGTTCATGTATAGCCCTGCTCTACTGTTTGCTTTGGTTAATTGGTAGTGGACCACAAATTTGTAAGGGGAAAGCAATTAGGAATATAGGAAGCATTGCTTAGTATTACAGACGCTTTGGCCTACAGTGCTGATGGCACATGAGGCACCTTTGGCACAGCAACAAGACTCCAGGGGCCTCCAACTTTCCATCCCTCCCCATAGCTTCAAAATTTCAAGGCAGCACTGGCTTTGAAGCACACAGTCGCAGGTGCCCTGTTCAAGGCCATGATGAAGTTTCAACTCTCTTTCCCTCTACCATCTTGTCCTTCTCCAGTGCCCCTCCAACTGCCTGGGAGTTTGTATTCACAAAACCACGACCCCCAGGCAGAATTGTGTGATAAATATTCATTAGTTCATCCATTTATTCAGATTGGATTGTCTACACTAACAGGCACTGAACTAGGCGCTGGGGACCAAAGACAAGAAGTGAGGGCCCTGGACTCCCAAAGGGGGCAGCAGACACATCAGCCGATAATGAGTCTATGTATGTCTGTGCTCATGTCTGTGTGTCGGTCTCTCCTTCCCTGCATTCTTTCTACCTTCTTTTCAAACTTCCCTGCCTTTCACTGCCTTCTGTTGGGCCATCTGCCCGCTTCCAGGCTCCCTCCCCCTAGCCAGCCTGCTCATCCCTGGCACCAGGAACGTCTCCCTAGGATACTGTCCCTATCACATTTAGTTGTCACTTCCCTGCCTGAATATCTCCTCTGGTTCCTCATTGCCCACAAAATATAGTCCTCATCCTTAGCTTGGCATCCAAAGCTCCCCTCAAAACTCACACCCAGTCTGCCATTCCTGGTGTGATTTTGGATTGGTGGAAGAGGAAGGCTGAGGACCATGGCTGATTTAACCCACGTGCCTCGAGTACATTATCTAGCCTTTCTGTGCCCCTCCCTAAAGATGGGACCATCCTGCCCCCCAGCCGCGTAGGGTTGGCGTGAGAACTCAATTGAGGTAAGGCGTGTAACATGCCTGGCACAGTTCCGGCGCAGAGCAGACTCCTCAACAATGTTTGTTTCTGTCATCTCCAACCAGATGACATTGATTTTCCTTAAGTGACTTTGGATTGTCCCCCCTGCCTCCCCTCCCCATGGCTCAGGTTTCCTGCTGCTTCTCCAGTTCCCCCCTGTATTCTGGTGGGACTCGGGAGAAAACGAGACTGAATAAACCGTCTTTCAGATGATCGCTGCCTTTTAAGTAGCAGGCAGATAGATTTACGGTTTTCTGCCACGCAAATATGTTGACTGTACATATCCCTAGGAGAATCAAGCAGGCTCATCTCCAGGGACCAGGCAGTGCTGGCTAATTAAATACTGTACATTTCCACTGCAGCGATCCAGCCACAGCCCAGAGGTTTTTGAAAAGAAAGACCTAGGAGTTCTTTTGACTTACATTACGTTAAAATCTGGTGATGAGGGGAAATTTTTCCAGTAAAGGGTATGATGCAGGGCCTGCAGGATCAGTAAGTAATTCTGCTTCCTCTTGCATGACACCAGACTCCACTGGATGTCCCAGGTAAACTGTGTGCTTTTCCACATTTATTTAGGTTGATTTGTATTGTTTTTCCAGCCTGAATTAGGAGACTTGGCCTCTTGTATAAATTAAGGTTTCCAGCTCAAGAACAGCTGCTTCGGGCAGCCAGCATGCTCCCCATTAACTTGTATCAGCCATCAGTGTTTGCTAATGAATCTAGAAGAGACCACCCTCTTCTCCACATCCTGTGCCCTAAGGTGCACATTGCCCAAGCTGGAGACTACTTAGTGCAACTGTTCAAAAGTACCGTGCAATTAAATCACAGCACAGTGGCATTCACGTGGGTTATGTATTAGAATAATATGGTCAGATGTTTAGAAGTCTGCTTTTTCAAACCCTTGTGGGAAGAGAAGCTGAATGTAGGACCTAAATACATGGTCCTGCAAAAGTCCTATTTATTTTATTTTATTTTATTTTATCCACCCCCCCCTTGTAACTTTTTGCGTGCTGTCTGCTCTCTCTGTCCATTCGCTGTACATTCTTCTGTGTCTGTATTTATTTATTTCCCCTCCCCCCTTGCGGCTTGCTTGCTGTCTGCTCTCTGTGTCCATCCACTGCGGGCTCTTCTGTGTTCTTGCTGGTCTCCCTTCCCTTTTTTATGTTGCATCACCTTGCTGAGTAAGCTCTCGGCGGTGTCTGTGGGCCGGGCGGCTCTCCGCAGCGAGCCTGCCTTCACAAGGAGGCCCCGGGACGTGAACCCAGGGCCTCCCATATGGTAGATGGGAGCTCATCTGACTGAGCCATAGCTGCTTCCCAGTCCCATTTATTTTTGGCTTGATGCTCTTCTCTGGACAAAAGGATCTATCTAGATGTCCTTCAACCCTGGCTGCACGTAAAAATCACCTAGAGAGTTTTTAAAATTCCAGATACCCAGGCTGCAGCCCAGACCAGTTATATCAGCATCTCTGGGGAGTGGAGCCCAATTTTTTTTCCCCTTTCTCCCCTAAAATTTTTGGTTTGAAAATTTTCAAATGAGCAGAAAAATTGTAACAACAGTACAATGTGCAGCCGTTTATCTTTCATCTGGATTCACCAAATGTTAGCATTTTGCTGTGTTTGCTCTCCTCTGTCTATATGCATAAGCTTCTTGTTTGTTTCTTAAACCATTTGAAAATAAGTTGCAGACATCAGAGCACTTGATCCCTAAAAACTTCGGAATGCATCTCTCTATGTTTTAACTGCAATAGAGTTAACACACTCAGGAAATTTAATGTTAATATAATGCTATTAATATTATCTAGTGCATATTCAGATTTCCCCCTTCTCCCAATAATGTTCTTGTTTATAGCCTTTTGTAAAAACCCAGAATCCAATTAAGTATTGTGCATTTATTTTGTTGTCATATCTCTTTACTCTCTCTCTTTAATCTAGGATACTTTTATAGCCTTTAAAAAGCCTTCGTAATATTGACTTTTAGAAAATCAGGTCTGTTTTTTTGGTCCCTCAATTTGGATTTGCATGATAGTTTCTTCATGATTAGATTTGGGTTAAATGTTTTGAGTAGGAATATTCTGTAGGTGATGCATCAGATCAGGAGGGACATGATGTACATTTGTCCCATCATTGGCAATGCTAGCTTTGATGACTCCTAAAGAGTTCATTTTACTTTTGTAATGAACAAATAATTTGTGGGACTCTGTAAATATCTTAATCCCCAACAAGTGATCACTCACTGGTTTTGCAACCACTAATTCTTGCCAGAAATAAAATGGTGATTGCCTATTTTTATCATTTATATATTTTTTAGATAACATTGTTTTGTAAAGAACCTTCCCTTTTTGCCCCACACCTATCTTTCTAATCTTATCCATCCATCCGTCTAAAATCTATCATCCATCCATCCATCCATCCATCCATCCATCCATCCATCCATCCATCCATCCATCCAACTATCCAACCAACCAACCAACCAACCAACCAACCAACCAACCAACCAACCAACCAACCAGCCAACCAGCCAACCAACCAGCCAACCAACGTATCAGTATGGATTCATGACCTTTTTTTGAAATAATAAAGTTTAATACGTCTCTCAGTACATGCTGTAATTGTTCCAAATTTGGCCAGTGGAAGCCCCTTCAAGCTGACTCCTGTGTCCTTTTGACATCAAGCCTCAAGCATTTGAGTTTTGGCACAACCAGATATTCCAGGCTCACCTTGTATTTTCCTCCCCAGCCCTGGAGGTAGCCATTTTTCTATGGAGACTCAGTTACTTGGGGATTGGTATTTAGAAAGGCATCAGTAGTGTTAGGAAAACTGCCCAGGTGGTTTCAATGTGCAGACAAGCTTGAGAACCACTTGGTCAGAGTCCTCCAAGGGGAGACCACCTGTTCCCAAAAGGCATTTACCATCACCTGTAATTAGTGGTGCTGATCAGTTGTTGAGGTTCTTAGATTTCAGTAGGTCTGCCTGGCATTTTATTTTCTTGACACAGGTGCTCTCTAGGCCATACCTGGAGAAAATGCCAGAAGTAACCTTGGAAACTGGGAATTAGGGACTTAGGATTTTCCTCTTTGACTTTATCAATTTTTTCTCTCTTGCAAAGTCATTCCAGGAGACTGCCTTGTTCTCTAGGTATATGGTGAAGATCCATTTGATTGACTTACTGGATTCCTTGAAAATATCAAATGACTTAAAACCCAGGGAGTTTTTCTCTCATGGAGGGTGTGGGATGTAAAAAATAGACTATGTGAGTGATGAAAGTTTTCAGTTGCCCCCAAAGACCTTTTGACCACTGTATTTTTTGTAGTACATTTTTGTGGTCATTGAATGAATTGACCTGGGAAAGTTTTCACATGCCATAGAGCTCTGGATGAAGACTCTAAAATATAGATGAGTGCATGATTTCCAAGACTGGGTCATGGTACCCTTTTCTGTTTCTGCTGTTTCATTTTTAGAAAATGTGAATATATAGCATTTCCTCCCAGTTCATCCCTGGCTTTACTTCACTGAAATATGGGCCCCAGTTCCCAGCAGCTGTAAGGAACCACTCCTCATTTGTGGTTTTTCACTTCCTGGTTTCACATTTTTAACCATGTACCATGTTAGCCCAGCTAGTCCGTTCTGCAGATTGCAGATGGTTCTGGCCATGACTCCTTCTTCAGAACATTCAGGCATGGGAGGCAGTGTGTCTGGAGCTGCACTCCCTGCTTTGAAAGCCTAGGACCTCAGTCTTCTCATTTATAAAACGAGTGTCGATGAGCTATCCCAGAGATTGAATGTGAGGCCTCACCGGGGTCATACGTGTAAATTGCTTAGTAGTCTCTGGCACTTGCTAAGTGCTCAATAAATGTTGGCCATTATTATTTTAGTCACCAAAGCTGGTCATGACTGGGAGGTGGTGATGGGGTCTAGGGAGAAAGGTGAGGCTGTGCCTGCTTCACCATCTGGGTACGTTTGTGTTTGTATATTTGAAGGCACAGTCACACATTTGTAGTTCAATTTGGCGTCTTTCTCACAATATGGCAGTGGCATGGAGGTGACTCGAGTATGTCGTGTAAAGTCTGCCTTATTCATACTTTTTTGGAAAGCTGTGTGTGCATACACATCTGAGCGTATGTAGATATAATGTAAGTCAATTCCTTCTTTCAGTTACGTGTCAGGAGTTAAGTGGCCCTGCCTAGAAAACACAGTGATAAAAGGTGGTGGCAGTGGCACTGAGGTGAGTGAGGAAAACATGTTTCTTCTTTCCAGCTGGTCTACTATAGATCATGTTGTTGGTTATTATCAGCAGATACATTTATTTTTTTTCTTTCAAGACTCAGTTTATTCAATAGAAAAACAATCCCAGTACAGTGTGTTAAAACTTGAGATCATAGGGACTGGGCTCTGAGCATGAGGTGGTAGCTCAAACTAAGGGAGGCCAAACTCCAGCTTAGGCAAGCCACGTGTCCTTTCTCCAGTTTATAGCAGCTGTTGAGAGGAGATGACATTGTCATCTACCTACATCTTCTAGGCAGGTCAAGGCTCACGAGTAAACATGAGTGAAATGCCAGGAGAGGGAAATAATGGCAAATGACAGCTTTACGTTTCCTTGAACTTAAGATGTGTAGAAGAAACGGAAATACACTTCTCCCAGCTTCAAACATCATCTTGAACTGAGTTGTGGGTTGGGTAGACTTGGCCAACAAGTTGGAATAGGTGGCGTGCAGAAGTCGAGTCAGGGCAAAGCAGCCGTTCAGGAGTTTGGGAGTTACCCATGCTGGGTATTAGAAGCTATCCCGAGCTGTCCCAGGGTGAAGGGGAATATCAGCTGTTCCTGCTCCGGGTCAGAGCAGGTGATGTCCCCTGGGCCCTCTGGAGGGTTTACGTTTCTCGTATGTTGACAGTGTCCTTTATAGGACTTCACACTACCAACTGAGGGACCTTCTTAGAAATACTGACTAAGCTGGCAGCGAGGATGCAATAAATGCATGCTTCTTTCTGCTACCAGGTCGGCCTCTGTGCAAGTCTGATACAGAGATTTGGTTCAGGAGAAATGTGATTGTTCTATTCCAGGTCCTGCATCTGCTGGGCTCATCTTTTCTCCAAGACTGTCTCACTCTCTCCTCTGCCATTTGTACAGCATTGGGCTAGATGATACTTTTTACTGAGGGTCTTTTGAAAATATGCACTTACGTATAAATAAGTTCTATGGCTTCAGCTGTCTTCATTTGTCTTCAGATGTTACTTTTTTAAAAATTGTAGATTATCATTCATACATGAGCATACATAAGCAATAAGCATATAGTAAAATTTGTGAATTTCCTATGTTATTTGTAAGTCTCTTTGGTCGGACTTAAGTGACTTTTGTGGTTGTGTTTGTTTTCAGATATTTGTTCCAATTGTCTCATGTTCAGATTTCCATCTGCAGAGTTGGCTTTCTAACAGAACGGTTAGCAGGTGAAAACTTTCAAAGATTTCTAGTACAGCTTATCCTAAGGGGTGTAGATGGGGGAAGGGTTATTGCAGGCTGATAGAGGCAGGTGCCAAGGTAGCCTTGTCATCCAGACTCTCTTGGCTCTAATGGGAACCCAGTATCCTTTATGACTCCCAGTACTTGATTTGCCTTCCGGCAGGTTGGAAGCCAGGGAGAAGTCATGTGGTTCTTTGCACTGGAATACCACTCTTCCTCGCTTCCGCCCTTGGAAAAGCAAGTTGGGGTGGGTCTTCTGTCCCCTTGAGAGCCAAGCCCTCCTTGGGGTTGGACTATTCTGTGTCCTGACAGTGCAGTTAGCACCTGGGAATTGACCCAAGCACCATGGGTTTGTTCTTAAGCCCCAGGGGACTTAGGATTTTGTACAAAGGGGTGGAGTATATTTGTGTTGTCACCAGGGATGTGTTAGATAAGGTATTGACTTTGAACTTCTGTCCTCTTCCCTCTGTTCACCTCTGTTCTTCCTCAGAAGTGATGTACAGGCAGAGAAAAATGAAACAGAGAACTAGGCCACTGACTTTTGAACAGTGTTAATGAGTGAACACTCGGGATGCAGCAGAAGGGCTTCTTCCTTTGTAGGATGGCATGCTGTTGGGGGGCCTTAGCATACCCTGTGATCGCTCTAGCAGGGACTTCCTGGCTCAAGGAAAAGATTAAAAAAGGAAAAGAATCCCTGCAGGCAGTGTCCCAAAAATAATTTAAACATTTCTAAGCGTGTTTCTTTTAGTCGTCGATCCCTTTGGTTTTTCCAGGCCAGGTGGTGGCATGCAGGGCGGTGTGAGGTGGGCAGCCAGGAGCAAGAAACTTCTGAGCAGCATCGTCTCACTTCCTCGCTCCCATCCACCCCTGCCCGGCTTGGGCCTGCACTGCTGCGTGTCTGCCTGCCTGCCTGCCTGCCTGCCTGCCTGTCTCTCTCACTCACACCTGCGCACGTCACGTGCGTGGTCTCTCTTCCACAGTGCACAGCTGTGGTTTGGATGTGCTGTGGACAGTTGTGCTGTGGACAGTTGTGGCTGCACTGGAATTAGCATCAAGCCAGGGGCTCCCCGTCGGGCCACACTGGGTGAGTGAGACTGTGTAACCTTGAGTGTTGTCCTCTGGCCAAGGGAAGTGTGGCAGGTCCTGGCTTTTATCTTGATTTGCCTCGGTTGGTTCTGTGTAAGCAGCCAGGGCTGTCAATGGATCCTGCGGGACAGAGCCAAGAGGACGGAAGTAGGTTGGTTACACCCCTGCGGGGGGGTTTGAAATGGTGCGGAGAGAAGGCCAAAATCGAAGCAGCCTTTGCTTATCAGGCCTGAGTTCCAGCATGTTGAAAGGGCGATGATTAGTAAGAAAAAGGCCAGGGTACTTTATCTTTTCCTTTGCACATTTGGGGAAAATTTCCTCTGCCTTGCTGACATTCGAAGCAGACCATTCTTTTCTCTCTACCACATCACATCAGCTTTCATTGAAAATCAGCAGCAAATACGAAGCCCCATCCATAGACAACCATTTAAGGCAACACTGTGCTCCAGTGCTTCAGGGGCGGGGTCCTTGCCTTCTGCACAAACGGATCGGTTTCTCGTGTCCATGCCTTTCTGACCCAGCAGCTTTTAAATGGCCAAGAAGCACTGCTCTGCTTTCTACCGCCTCTCCCTAAGAGACCAGGGCTGCTGTGCCTCTAGCCATTTCCCAGAGAGCATATTTGAGACAAGCCAGCTTAATTTGCCTGCATGCCTAGGTAGCCTCTCTGTAAAATCTTGTTTCGGGATAAGAGCCGTAGCTAAATATTTTGCTTTTCCCATCCAGGCGAGCGACGGAGGCGCCGATGCCAGGTGGCGTTCAGCTACCTGCCTCAGAACGATGACGAGCTTGAGCTGAAAGTCGGTGACATCATAGAGGTGGTAGGAGAGGTAAGCGAGCACTTCCCCCGTGTGGGCCGTCAGAAGTCAGTGCTTGCCCACCCACGAGGAGTCTGTTGCTGCAGATCCAAACGCTGCTTGGCCTTGACGTGGATATTAAAATGAAGATACCGTATAGATCGTCTCACTGAGTCTTCTCTTTGGGAAACCAGTTGGAGGCAGATGTGGTGGCCATTGAAAACCATTGTCTTCCTAACACACCACACTGTGTACCTCTGAAGTTCGAACCCAGTGCCACTGATTTTTTTTCTCCCTATCTGGTCACCCTGCTTCACTTAATAGTAGACTCTTGGTACCCAGAGGGACTCTTGACCCATCTCTAGACTATGGATTTGGTGTTCAGTCTGGGAGCCACTGTGGATGTAGAGGGAAGGGGTGAAACCTGACCTATCTTAGAGGACCTAGTATATGACAGGCACAAGCCAGGTTCTTTGCATGTCATCTCATTTACTCATCACAACCACTTTATTCTTTTTTATTTATTTGTTATTTATTTCTGATTTATTTTTAAAATTGTATTGAAGTGTATTGTTCATACATGAACATACATAGACAATAAGAGTAAGTAAAAGTTGTGAACTTACAAAACAAACATGCATAACATCGTACAGGTCTCCCATACATCCCCCCCCCCCCACCACCTTCCATTGTTGGGAGACATTTGTTACAAATTATGAAAGAATATTGTCAAAATCTTACTACGGCCACTTTATTTTGCAGATGAGGAAATAAGCTCAAGAGAACCTAGAGAGGCAGGGCTTCTCAGTCTCTTACTCAGTTGGGCCTGGGGGATTCTGAGCTTTGGACTTTGAACCCGATCATTCACTCCGATCCAACACTTGTGTCTGTCTATAGAGATACATACGCATGATTTACAGAAAAGCTAGAAGTCAAGGAAGAGTTAAGTGAACTATCATGTGGGTGGAAGTGGCAGGGCTGATGCTAGAAGCTGCAATTCCTGACTCTCAGAAACATAGTGAGCATGCATTCAAGCTTTTTTTAACTCAATGAGGGAAACTGCAAGATGGTGAGACTGGCTCAAAGAGAATTGTGGAACAGCAAGGTATTTATAGTGATTAAAAGAAAAAAGGCTTTATTAAGATTGCTAAGGTAGATACAAAAATATTTAGTGTCCTTTAGGGCAATAACACTGCAACCTTCGAGGTCACCTTTTCTATGGACAAACCATTTGCATCTCTACTGGTCAAAATTTGTTTTCATTGCTACCCGACAAGACGCATTTGCACTGCTTTCAGTTTTCTGTGAGTTAACATCCACATTAACAGAGTTGTAGTATCACTTCATAAACAGAAAATCATATGTCAAACAAAGATATATGTCCCTAGGAACTCAGCAGTGGGATTAGGGGATGGGGGAGGACTGCTAGACAATGCCCAACATGGCACTAGAAGGACCTGTAGGAACCCCTTTGGCCTATTTCTGAGTTTTAGATAATTTGTGCTAATATGTCATTTATCCCTTTTTGTCCTTGGTGCCAAGCAGGGCACATAGGAGACATTTTTTGAAAGTTGAACGAGTGAAAAATGAACGGACAACAGAATAGAACATTTATCCTATGGTAGAAGGACAAACTTCTTAGAATGGAACCTGAAAGAAATTCCAGAGGAAAAAAATAAACAGATATGACAAATTGAAAAAAAAAAAAAAGAGTTGAAATTTTGGTATGAGTTTAAGTTAGTATAGCTAAAGAAAGAGAACAGCAAATAGGGAAAATATTGCAGTAAATTGACTAAAAAGTTATTATATATGTAACATGAAAAAATTTTCAGAAGCTACTGTAACAATGATACATGATGAATTTGCCATGAACACAAATCCCATAAGGAGAAATAAAAACCTTAAACATGAGAAAACATTCCACCCTGCTATTAATTTTAAAAATACAAATGAAGACAATAATGGGGGAAACGGATGTGGCTCAAGCAGTTGGGCTCCTGTCTACCATATAGGAGGTCCAGGGTTTGATGCCCAAGGCATCCTGGTGAAGGCAAGCTGGCCCACACGGAGTGCCGGCACACACGGGAGTGCCGCCTCATACAGGAGTGCTGGCTAACATGGAGAGCTGGCACAGCAAGATGAGGTAACTAAAAGAGACACAGAGGAGAGACAATAAGAGGCATAGCAGAACAGGGAGCTGAGGTGGCAAAAGAGAATTATTGGCTCTCTCTCACTTCGGAAGGTTCCAGATCAGTTCCCGGAGCCAGCTAATGAGAATACAAGCAGACACAGAAGAATGCAGAGCGAATGGACACCGAGAGCAGACAATGGGGCGGGAATAAATAAATAAATCTTAAAAAAAAAAAAGAGGCAATAATGGGGTTCCTCTTATTTTCTTATGACAAGCCTAAGAAAATATTTAATGGTAAGACTGTTGGTAAAGCTTAGAACAACTGGTGACTTTGTATATCTGTATTGGCCTTGCATTAAGCTATATAGCAAGCTATGTCACGTAATCTCACTCCTAGGAATTGATTCACAGAAATTGGTTAACAAAAGGGGGAAAAATATGTGAAATGTGTTCATTGCAGCAGTGATTGTGATAATGAAAAGTAATCGAGAAAGAAAATAGGTGAGTTAAGTTCTGTTAGCCAGCTGGAAGACTGTGAAAGCCATTAAGATGGCAAACACAGAGGTCTTTACATCTGTATTTATTATGGTTCTTTGCATTGTAGTTATCTGTTATATTCCACTAAAGTAAGAGCTTTTCAACAGCAGGGATCTGGTTTTTATCTTATCTTTATATTCGTGGTGCCTGGAAAAATGCCTAAAACCTAATATGTACTTTAATAAATGCTCATCAATTAAGTGAATGAATAAACGGAACCATGAAGACTTTTTTGCAATATAATTGAACAGATTAGAACACCAAATTGCATATTCCAGGATACAATCTTATAAAGTATAGCTTGTATGCATATGATCATATCAGAGGCTTGAAAGGGAACAGAATTGAAAATGGTTTTGTCATAGAAGGTGACTTTTCCCTTCATGGTGTAATAATGTTTTAAGAAGAAATGCAGATCATGATAAGGAAGATTATTAATAAATTTCTGGGCAGTATTGCCCACTTGACCCTGCTGGTTGACTGCAGGGAGACCCCGTGGGGATTGCTAAAGGAGGGGTTGATTGGAGTTGGTTACCGTGAGTGTTTCGATGGTGATAGGCCTTCACTACCACCTGCAACCCCTTGCCATCCACTGCCAGGTCAGTGCTAGCCTGCCTTCTGGGATTGCTTCAAGTAGGAAAAAGGAAGAATAATACTATGGGTATTTATAATACATGGAACAGAATGTAAAGGTTGGCCTTTTAGTGCAGTTTTGGACATTACATCATCAACAATTAGTTTCCCTGATTTGTTTGTAATAGTATGGCTATTGGGCCATGGTCACTGGATAATATAAATCCTAACCTTCTTTCGTAGAATCAGTGTTGTCCTAAATGGTTTCAAGTAGCTCTTCTCTAATTCCGCTGGAGACTAAAACCAAAACAAACAAAACCCCATAAATCACAGGGGCAGATTAAGGTAAATCCATAATAATAGCATTGCAGTATTGCAGAATCAATCAATTAATCAAGTGCACATTTTTTTTACCCCCTGCAATGGACAATTTTGAATGTATGGGTGAGTATGGAAGACACTCCTAAAAAATGATACGCATATACCTAAGCATCTGATTTTAATTTAAAATGTAAAAATGTGTATTGCATTTGTCATTTATCCAGACAACCTTGTGATATAGGGCCAAGGCTTTTTCCTTACATATGGATGTACTGGTTTGAAGGCCGTCTTCTCTGCATCCATAATGCATCCTCTGCCATTTCCATTGGTCTCTTTAAAGTGGACTGATAACTTAAAAGCATCACTGAAACAAAGGGAGTACAGCACTCCTTCTCAAGTTCTAGAGCCCCTCACCCCTAATCTTTTTTTTAGCTGTCTTGTCCATACCTAAGAGGGAAACAGGTTCTCCCCCCTTCAAATGGCTACCTCTATTCCTCATCACTGGTGACTCTTTCTCTTCATACCGCTATGTTTTGGTGCTATTGAACCATTGGCTTGGGTGGAAACAAACCTGATGCTTGGCAGGGTAGACAGATCATCTGGCCAGGAGCTAACGACCAGCCTTGCTCACTCAGCCTGCCACGGGCCTGCGCAGTACGCTTTACAGAGGGAGTGGAGAGTGCAAGGCAGTCTACAGTGAGGGGAGTTGGCAAAGTGAAGGTTGCTCAAAAAAGTGCTTACCAGGGTACTGTTTCCGGGCTGGAGAGCAGTAGTTCTGTTGTCAAAAAAGACCTTCTTAAGCCTAAAGGAACTGGGCTGCCAACTCAAAAGGAAACAGCATGCTCAATGCTTGAGTAGATGTTTTTTAAGAAATCATTGTGAATAAACACTTGTGTCATTTTTTTAGATGTTATCTCTTATTTCTGACATTATTAATACTTTTTTTAACTTTTTAAAATTGAAATAGATCACTCATACATAAACATACATAATAAATGTGTAATAGTTATGAACTTAAAAAACAAATACGTAACCTCAAACATATATAACATCTCACCCTACCACCAATAACTTGCATTGTTTTTAAACCTTTTTAACTAATGATTAAAGAACATTGTCAAAATATTACTACTAAACAAAGTATTTTCCCCTTAACCAATCCGATTATTATTATCTTTATATCATTTATATATGAACATACATAAACAATTAAGTGTATAGTAAAAGTTGTGAACTTACAAAGCAAACATGCATAACGTCATACAGGGGTCCCATACATCAACCCTCCACCAACACTTTGTATTGTCACAAGACGTTTGTTGCAAACTATGAAAGAACACTGTCAAAATCTTACTACTAATCATAGTTCTTTTCTTACATTTGGTCTGTTTTTCCCCCAACCCACCCTATTATTATTTTTTAAATGTATTTTTTTATGACAGAAATTGTAAACTTATAAAACAATCACACACATGTGCAGAATTCCCAAACAACACCCCTCCATCAACACACCACAATGTGGTGTGTCATTTGCTACAGATAAAATAATATCATCTGATTATTGCCATGTCCATAGCATACATTCGGCTCTCTTTTTCCATACTGCCTCAGTATCAAAATAATACATCTTTTGCATAGATGTAAGAATATTATATTACTACTACTAACCACAGTCCATAGGTCACTCCAGCTGTATTTTTCCCATGCTTCTCTACATTCCCAACACCCTGCAGTAGTGATGTACATTTGTTGTAGCTCACAAAGGACACCCTTGCATCTGTACCATCAACCACAATTCTCACCCACCTTTTGGTTTACTATGCTATCCAGTTCCTAGATTATTCTCAACCATTCTGTCAGTTGTCATTTACGTAGCTAGACTACCATTTTCAGTCACATCCCCATTTATAAACTAGCTGTTACTGTGTGTTATCATCCACTCTATACCTTTCCACAATTTTACAGTAAAGCTAATTAAAACTTCTACATACATTAAACATCAGTAGTCCACCCAGTCCCTCTCTTATCTCCTTTAAGACTCTACCACCTACCACCAGGTCTTGAAGATATTCTCCAATAATTTCTTCTAGAAGTTTTATAGTTCTTGTTTTCTTTCGTTTTTGTTTTTTAGTTTTTTGATCCATTTTGAGTTAATTTTTGGATAAGGTGTGAGATAGGGGTTCTCTCTCCTTCTTTCAGCTATGAATATCCAATTCTTTCAGCACCATTTGTTGAATGGATTATTCTGCCCAAGCTGTGTGAGTTTCACAGGCTAGTCCAAAGTCACTTGACCATACATGTGAGGGTCTTCCATTGGTCTATTGGTTCCATTGGTCTATTGTATCTGTCTTTAGGCCAGTACCATGCTGTTTTTTACCACTATAGGTAGGTATTATGATTTAAAGTCTGGAGATGAAGGTTCACTTTTCCTTTTTATGATGTTTCTGGCTATTCAGGACTCCTTACCCTTCCAAATAAATTTAATGATTGTATTTTCCATTTTTTCTCTAATGCTGGTGGAATTTTTGTCAGGATTGCATTAAATCCATGCATCAATTTGAGTAGAACTGACATCTTAATGATATTTAGTCTTCTAATCCATGAGCATGGAATGTTCTTCCAGTTATTTAGGGCTTTTTTAAATTTGTTTTAACACTGAGTTGCAGTTTTCTGAATACAAGTGCTCTACATCATTGGTTAAGTTTATTCCTATTTGAGTTTTATCTGTCATATTTTATTTTCACCATTCTTTTGACACTTTCAGTTACTTTTATTGATATCACCTTCATTTCTAGACTCTCTTCCAGGCCCTTCTCTCTCCTGTCTTTTCTTTTCAGGCTCTAGCACACCCTTTAGTATTTCCTGAAAATGTGGTCTCTTGCTTAGAAATTCTCTCTGTTTCTGTTTATCTGTGAATATTCTAATTTCACCCTCATTTTTGAAAGACAGTCTTGCTGGATATAAGATTCTTGACTGGAAGTTTTTCTGTTGTAGTATCTTAAATATATCAGACCACTGTCTTCTTTGCCTCCGTAGTTTCTGGTGAGAAATCAGCACTTAATCTTATTGGATATCCCTTATATGTTATGCATTGCTTTTCTCTTGCTGCTCTCAGAATTCTCCTTTTGTCTTTTGCCTTTGACATCCTGATGAGTATGTGTCTTGGAGTTGATCTATTCGGATTTTTTCGGATGGGAGTATGTTATGTTTCTTGGACATGGATATCTATGTCCTTCAATAGGGTTGGGAAATTTTCTACCATTATTTCTTTAAATATTCCTTCTGCCCCTTTTTCCTTCCCTTCTCCTTCTGGGACACCCATGGCATGTATGTTTGTATGCCTTTTGCTGTCATTTATTTCCCTGAGACTTTGTTCAATTTTTTCCATTCTTTTCTCCATCTGTTCTTTTGTGTGTTCACTTTCAGAGGCCATTTCTTCAAGCTCACCAATCCTTTCTTCTGCCTCCTCAAATCTGCTATTATATGATTCCAGTGTTTTTTTTAATGTCATTGATTGCACCTTTCATTCCCATAAGATCTGCTGTTTTTCTGTGTATGCTTTCAAATTCTTCTTTGTGCTCATTCAGTGTCTTCTTAATATCCTTAATCTCTTTCGCCATCTCATTGAATTTATTAAGGAGATTTGTTTGAACATCTATAATTAGTTGTCTCAATTCCTTTATGTCATCTGGAGGCTTATCTTGTTCCTTTAACTGGGCCATAGCTTCCTGTTTCTTGGTGTGGATTGTAATTTTTTGTTAGTGTCTTCGCATATGGTTTACTTGAGTATTCTGGGTGCAGTTTTTCTCTTTGGTTTAGGACTTCCTATTGTTTCTCCCTTGCTTGTTGCACAGTAGGAGTCAAGCATGTAGTTGGTGCTGTAAGCTGTGGAGGCTCAAGTTGCCCTCATTGCACCAGGGACCAATGATGCGTCTTCCAACTTTCTCCTTTGCCAGGGGTAGGGACCAAGTCACAGCTATGTGGAATAATCCACATGCAGGCTTAGACTGTAGTTGCCCAGAGAGACAGATGAATCTTCACATCCCTTTTTCCCCTGCCTGGGGCAGAGATGGAGCTGTAGGTGTGGGCAGCAATCTATGCAGTGCGGGTCCAAGAAGACCGCAGAGCCCTGGAAGACTTCTGAGTCACTTGTGTCATTTTTGTGCGGAGTTAAGGCTTATAAACACAGGTGATGTTCTAATTGTAAGATCAGAGATGGTGTGTGGAAAAGGTTATAAGGAAAAACAGCATTTGAGGGTCTCAGGCATTTTGAAAATGGACTTTTTGGCCTATGGTTTATAAGTGCATTGAAACCTCTTTGTTTTCCTGTTTATGTTATCTAGAAAGGAGCCACGCTCCTCTTTGAGGTAGATAAGCTTTGTCTTAACCAGTCTCTTTTAGTAGTGACCAAAGGGATGCTTTGTTGCCTTTATTTGTTCTTTATGGTTAGTTTGTGAGGTGTTTTCTAGTGGTCCCCTGTTAGGCCAGCTGGAGGCTTAGGGTTTTGGTCTCTGAATTAAAGCCTGACCTGGCCCTGTGGTTTGCAGAGATGGTTACTTACACTTTCAAAAAACTTATGCATCTTCCTTTTTGTACCCATACAAGGAGATGTGGTTTTCTGTACTAGAGTTAAAGAGGCCCTTGAAATTCTTCAAAACTTGAACTCAATCAAAAAACCTCATGGGTCAGTTCAGCCTCATTTCATTTTTGATGGAAGAACTTTGAAGATGTGTGTGTGAAGAAGGATGCCTTTTGTTTTATGCTTGCCCGTGAGAAATCAACTTCATTTAAAAGCTGATTTATTAATAAGTGATCAAAGCATACCTAAATTCTTCCGTGTTTAAGACACCCCCTTGCTTTAGAAGGGTTCATATCCTTTTTCTAAAAAAAAAAAAGGCAGCATTAATATAAAAACATGTCTATTGGAATTTGATAATCTGAAGGGCTCAAGCTGCCCTTCAGTTATTTTTCCAAATAACTTTGGGATGAGCTCTTCTAATTTCCTCATGTGCAGAGATGACAAAGCATTAGTATTAAGGGGAGACAAGCTTGTTTAGGAGAAAAAGTGGTTAGATTAGAGCCATCAACATAGAATACAGACTAAAAGCATATAAAACTCACATATTTGCAAGGTCAAATACATTTATAATGGACTTTTGTAGCTGTGGGACTTACCAAACATCTGAGTGCTTACTCTGTGAAAGAAACTATGTTTGTGACAGTTCAGATATTTCTCAAACAAAAGCTCTGCTTTGAAACATGTTCCTTCTGGTCAGGGAAGACAAGATATACATGGCCAAGAAGACAACTAATAACCCAAAATGTTGTTAGAGTGGCAAGTGGTGGTATTGACATGCAAGAGAGGAATTTGAAAACAGGAGTACTCATTGAGGGTAAAGAAGATGCTTTCTAGATAGGTGACATTTCAACTGAATGTGTGAAAGGTGACCAGTATTTGGATTCATTCATCAACAAACTTGTGTTGTGTTGTGGAAGGCCCTGGGATCATCTGGAGGAAGGAGGATGGAATATGGGTACAGACTTGCTCTGAAGTAGGGGAAGACCTGTGAATGTTTAGGGGCAGGTGTGGAGAGCATGAAGCAGGAGCTGGTGGATGTGAAGAAATGGGATTGAGATAGAACTTTTTAAGGGACTGAACTGCTAGTGGAATACCGCATTTAAAGGTTCCTTTTATACTGTCAGAGATTTTCTAAGGTTAACGTATCCCCATAGGAAATGTTCTTACCCGCGAGTAGTGACAGGGTGAAACGTGAAGATCTTGATTCCCCAGAAAGGTTGTCTTGCTGGCTTGATTTACTATTTGTTCTGATATCATTCTCTGAGATGTTAGTAAGTTCTGAGCATAGAATCATTCAGGAATTTGGGGACCTGTAGACTAGCCTGTAGTGTTTTGAAGGACAGGAACAATCCTGGGACAGCATGTAGCATCAAGTACTGCTGAAGGAGATCTGTAAAAGCCCTGCCAGAAACCCTTCCCACCATGGATATTGCTCTGTCTCATTGGCCAGAGTTAGCCTGTCTTCAGTAGAAATGGGATATATGTTTTCTCAAATCATTTCCCTCTGAATTACCCTACAGATTTCATTCTCAGAAGAACAAGGGAAGGAATAAAAATCAACTTCTGTGTGTGTATGGAATGTTCTTACCCTGCCAGAAAGAGATAATCATGCAATAAACTACACAGGAATTGGGCGGAAAGGTTGGCATAGGCATTTAGGACCTAATTAACTCTTTTTATTTACTTTTGGTACAACTGGCTTCCCATGTCCTAAAATTAACAGAGATGGTTATAATGATACTTTTTAAAAAAAGATATATTCCATCCATTTATTTCTCCCTACCCTGTCATTGTTTGTGCTTGCTGTCTGTTCATCTTCCCTTTAGGAGGCACACAGAACTGAATCCAGGACCTCCCAGGTAGGAAGGAGGTGCCTAATCACTTGAGTCACCTCTGCTTCCCACTTCGTTGTTTTTCTCATTATGTTTTCCTCCTTGTGCTTCTTTTTTTTTCATTTTTATTATCTTTTTTTTTAAAAGATACATAGATCACACAAAATGTTACATTAAAAATATAAGAGGTTCCCATATACCCCACTCCCCACACCCCACACTCCTCCCATATTGACAACTTCTTTCATTAGTCGTGATAGCTTCATAGCATTTGATGAGTACATTTTGGAGCATCACTACACAGCATGGATTATGGTTTATGTTGTAGGTTACACACTCTCCCAGTCCATTCAGTGAGTTATGACAAGATATATAATGTCCTGCCTCCATCCCTGCAGTATCATTGAGGACAACTCCAAGTCCCGAAAATTCCCCAATATCACACCTCTTTTTCTGTCTCCTCACCTTCATCAACTCCCATGGCCACTGTCTCCACATCAGTGACACAATTTCTTCCATTGCTAGAGTCACAATTCTATAGTAGAATACCAGTAAGTCCACTCTAATCCATATTTTATTCCTCCATCCTGAGTACCCTGGGCGCTAGCCACTCTACCTCTAAATTAAGAGGAGGCTTAGATCCCACATGGCTGATGGATGGAATTCTCCTGCTTGCAGCTGTAGACTCTCTCAGTTCCCTGGTGTGGTGGTTAAATATCCTCACCTCCCTGTTAGCTGACCTGGGTAAGTCTAGTGACTTGGAGAGTAGGTTTTGCAACTCTGCTGAGGCTTAGGGCCCAGCTGGCACATGGAAAGTCCAGACATTCAAGTCTTCTGAGTGTGCACCAACCACAGGTTCAGTAAAAGTGATAGAAGAAGCATGCATAGAGAGGTCACATCTGAGTCCAACTCCATCACACTCAGCAGCACAAATTCCAAAGTAGGTCCCACTGATAAGGCACTGAACTCCAGAGCCATCTGTCATGACTGTAGGACGTGGGCATGTTAGTAGTCCTCAGGAGCACCCCTACCTGGGGTTGTATCTACTTTGGCTGTCTCTCAGATTCTGCTGAGAAGTGTGTAAGCGTGACCTCTCTGATGACCTTCTGACTCACTTTAAAGTCTCTTAGCCATATCAACTCATTTGTCTTTACCATTTCCCCCTTTTATTCAAGGTCTTTTTCTAGTTACATCACCCACTGGTGCTTGGTAGTAATCCCTCGGCGCCAGGGAGGCTAATTCCCAGGAATCATGTCCCATGCTGGGAGGAAGATAATGCGTTTACATGCTGAGTTTGGCTTAGACAGTGGCCACCTTTGAGCATCATGATGGCTCTCAGGAGGTAACTCTTAGGCACCCTGCAGCCCTAGGACAAATTGAAATTTCAAGCACAGAGGCTCATAAGCATAGTCATAAGTATCAAGGGCCCATCAATGGACCATCCTTCTTTACTGGTCTTTGCCCTTGTACTTGGGGGATTGTTGCTGCTCCATTGAGGAGTGTGACAGTTTCCCGGAATGGGAACTCAGCACTCCCTCAGTTGCCAGGTGAAACCCTACCCTCCATGTCAATACCCAACGAACATACGAACATATCTATATACTATATATGCATGTCCTGGAGAACTCTCTCCCACCCATGCATCCCCCATCAATGATACCCCACACACACTTCATTTTTGAAGAAGTTTTGGATTACAGAGGGTTTCAACTATGGCAGGGGAGGAGCACTCCTTGTGTCTCTTGTTGCATCAGCTTACTGTGCCAGCCCATCACGTCAGCTCACTGTCTTGCTTGTCTTCTTTAGGAGGCACTGGGAACCGAACCTGGGACCTCCCATGTGGTAGGTGGGAGCCCAATCGCTTAAGCCACATCCACTTCCCCAGGCATGGTTATTTGAAGCAACTAAAGTAAGAAATATTGTAGGTGTTTCTACCAGAATAGGTGCTCATTAAATATTGGTTGACTGAATGGACCTGTGGCCAGTCTCTGGGAGAGGCATACAGACCAAGGCCTGGCAGTACCTACTTCAGAACAGTAGCCAATATAGTCAGGGTCTCTTGGTCCCTTCTGCTTTTCAAAGGAAGGAAAAATCCTGTTGTGGGGGAGGCAGGACTTCCTAGGCCTCCATGGAGGATTTTCCCCAGTGATTTCCCTGTCATTCAGTCATGTGGGAGGCCCTGTGCCTTACTCTTAAAATGAATGAACAAGTGAATGAGTGTAATCACTGGCCGCCAGCGTCCTCATCTTTATGCAGAAGGGTAAACTAGAATATCCTAAAGAGGGATAATGTGAGGGTGAAGATCCTATTTCGCATCTCTCCAGCCTGGATTTCAAGACCAAAACAGCAGGCCTTTCAGAAGAAATCCTACTGACCAGCTCTCATGGGTACTGGGCTCAGCCCCGCCCCCCCACCTTGGTGACGGGCTCTCACTCACAGAGAAATGAGCCTCGTGTCCATTGAGCCTGTGAGGTCAAGTGTGCCCCTCAGGCAGTAAACACTGGTTTTATTGTGCGCCCCTCTATTCCCTGCTTGGCTAATGATAGACCTCCCATTGGCCACTCCTCTCAGACTGTGTGACAGTGATTTAGGCATCTGGGGGTGTGGCAAGGTGGAGACCCCCATTTCCCCCCCGCAGGCAGCCCGCTGCTCCCACGCAGCAGGAGAGCATCTCTCTGGGCTCTCGGGCTGCAGCCGCTTGGTACTGGAGAACCGGCATGTTTTAGAGACTGTCAAACGGGATGGAATGGAATTGGCCCAGTTGCCTGCGCTGTCAGGGATTATGCCAAGGACTGCTTATTTACAGTCCATGCCCTTGGGTTTTCCCTCCTGTCCTGTCATTCCTGGGAGAAAGAAAGTTCGCTTTATGGTTGCTTTTTCAAGATTAGCACAAAGGACCCATGATACAAATCCTGTGGCTATTTATATTTGGGCTCATGGCGAATCTTCCTAAGCATCTTAACTTGTAAAAAGCTCCTTGAAAGAATAATGCGTATCAGTGGAATGGAGAAACACAGAATGGTTTCGAATGAAATGCTGTTAAATGCCACGGGTTGGTTTTGAATAGTCATTAGGACAGTTGTGCATGGATGCAGTTGTCTGGATTCTTCACTGAAGATTGTGTGAGCACAAAAATGTAATTGCCACTATGCAAGTCTATATCCCATGATTTCCCTAACAAATATTCTAAATGTACCATTCTGGGGAAGCGGATTTGGCTCAATGGATAGAGCATCTGCCTACCACATGGGAGGTCCGCGGTTCAAACCCCGGGCCTCCTGACCCGTGTGGAGCTGGCCCATGTGTAGTGCTGAGGCATGTAAGGAGTGCCGTGCCACGCAGTGTGTCCCCCACGTAGGGGAGCCCCATGCACAAGGAATGCACCCCATAAAGAGAGCCGCCCTGTGCAACAAAAGTGCAGCCTGCCCAGGAGTGGGGCCGCACACACGGAGAGCTGACGCAGCAAGATGACACAACAAAAAGAGACACAGACTCCCAGTGCCACTGATAAGAATCCAAGTGGACCCAGAGGAACTCACAGCGAATGGACACAGAGAGCAGACAACTGGGGTGGGGGGATGGGGAGAGAAATAAATAAAAAATAAATCTAAATGTACCATTCTGGTTGTATCCATTCCAAGGGCACCTTCAGCTTCCCACTTTCTAGAAAGTTCCCCCCCCCATCCACCCCGCTCTCTCCCCTAATTGTATCTGTCTTTTCTACTCTTCAAGGCCTACCTTAATTTTGATTTCTTTTTTCTCAAAGCCTTCCCTTTGCATCCCAGATTTCGGTGAGCTCAACTTGGTATAACAGTTTTGGTTTGTACTAAGTCATGGCATTTTTCTCATCTATTTGCCTTGCCTTGCTGGTTTTCAGTCATACCTACCCTTCCTTCCTGCCTTTAAAGCATGTACCCTTTCTGCCTTCTTGAGGTAGTACCCTTGCCAACTTCTTGAGGAAAAAAAAAAGACCTGTCATGCAAGGTTCTGTATCCCCAGCCTCTAGCACAGACTCATAATGCATGTATCTCTAACACTGATAGAAGTGCTGTCCTAAACACGACCGCTGTGAAGTGTGGTGATTAGCCCCATTGTACAGGTGGGAAAACAGGCTTAGTTGGGTAGGAAATTTGAATGATTTCACACAGCTGCTAAGTTTCAGTGTAGGAATTGAACTGGGCTTTTGACTGACTTTTCAAAAAAGAAACCTATTTTAGCTTTTAAATTGTATTTGTTGATTTGGGTAGGTAATGATTTATGCATGTGATAAAAAAAAAAATTCCAAAGATTCTGGGTCTCCTTCTGTTACACCACACCATGCTAGTAACTTAATACTTGCTTGTTCGCAGAATTCCCTCATTATTTTACCTCCGAGAAGCTAGCTCCTTCTTCTGACTTCTGCTGCTCTATTAATGGCTCCATCACAAATTCTTGGGATGATTTTTTTTTTATCCTTCTCTTGCTTGTCCTAGCCAACTGGTCACTTGAGGTCAGCTCGAGCCTCAAAGGGCCTTGTGTCCACATCTGCCTTATCCATTCTCACTCCTCTCCCAGATCCAGCCTTCACTTCCCTACCCAGAGGACTTTGGTCTCACGGCCCTCCCTGCCTCCTCTCACCCTGTTTCCGTTCATGCAACGGCAATCTAGAACCCTGCAGAAACCTACAAGGAATCCTTCTACCTTCTGATTGAGGTCTCGAATGCTTGTCCAGGGGTTCTTAACTGCTGTTGTTATTCTGACTAGTTAGTGTTGGCCCTCTGATGAAGCTATTCTCAGTATTTGAATAATCTTTTTTCTTTTTCAAATAATGTTTTCAAATACATAAAAGAAAACATAGGGTTACAAAGAAAGCCATTTTTATGGGAATAGCCATCAAAGTATTTTAAAAGCAAATTTTGATATAATAATCTATGTGCTTCTTTAGTAATACTTTCAAGAGCCAGGGGTGCTAACTGCACCCGCTTCAAAGTAGCAATGATTGGAAGTGGTATCTTGAGATACCTGTAGTATCTATAATGTGCTCTCAAAATATCTGTGAATTTGTTTATTGATAAGTCACAGGTACTGCTAATATTACTGCAGCTTGTTACCCTACATTTATAATGGAAGGAAATGCTAAAAATTTCAGTGGGAGGTTGGTGGAAATAAAGTGTTATTTTGTTTCCATTTAAGTTTATGGACTCTTGTTAAAAATCCCTGCCTTCGCCTGTTTCTCAAGAATCTAGGCAGTCTGCCTTCCATGTGCCCTGTTAATGTTTTTTTTTTCTTTTTAAGGAGGTCCCGGGTATTGAACCCAGGACCTCATACATGGGAAGCAGGCGCTCAACTACTGAGCTACATCCGCTCCCCACCCCTTTCAGCTTTGAAGCTTTGGGTCCTCCAGCTCTCCCTGGGTGGGGTTCTGTCCTCTGCACCATACGGCCGTGTCTGACCTGGTCCCTGCATCTCTCTGCTTCTGTTTGCATCTGCGCAGGTAGAGGAAGGATGGTGGGAAGGTGTTCTCAACGGAAAGACCGGAATGTTTCCTTCCAACTTCATCAAGGAGCTGTCGGGGGAGTCGGACGACCTTGGCATTTCCCAGGACGAGCACCTCTCCAAGTCAAGTAAGGAAGTCCACGCCACCAAGCGGGAACGGGGCGGGGGGACCATTGGGCTTTGCCCTCCAGCCTCTCTTCTCTTCTGTATCCCACGCTGAGAGGCTGTGCCAGAAACTCTCGAGTATTTTCTTGTTTATACTACCGTAACGCACTGTGGCTCGGCAAGGCTGTCACC
Source organism: Dasypus novemcinctus (assembly GCF_030445035.2). Taxonomy (NCBI): domain Eukaryota; kingdom Metazoa; phylum Chordata; class Mammalia; order Cingulata; family Dasypodidae; genus Dasypus; species Dasypus novemcinctus. The sequence continues at coordinate 22,283,729 of NC_080704.1, read as the reverse complement.
CTAAAGATGTGGCCTGCAGCCCCACATTCTGTACGTCTCTGGATAGGTGATCACCAGCCTTCAAGCCATGCTAACACTGTGCCATGGGTGGCCCATGGTGGTGTGCCTCCACGTCCCTCTGAAGTGTTGCTCAGTGTAAGTTGGTCATTATTTTTAAAATGAACCGGATGAGATTGTCAGCCTCCCTTGAGGAGCTTGGAGAAAAATGGCAAAAAAAAAAAAAAAAAAAAAAGTCACTCGTGGGGAGAAGGGCAATGGACAGGATGAAGGCATGCCAGTTCCCCTAAAAGTAGGGGACGACCGCTAGAGGACAGGCCCCACCGTGGGTGAGCACATGTGATGTTCTGAGACGGTGAGAACAAACTCCAGGTCTTTCTTTCTCCAGGGCCTGAATGTCTCCCTCCAGCTTCTCTGCTGCCCTTTCCAGCTCACGGAGCAAAAGGTCAGGACCGGGAAGCTCTGTTCTCCCAGTCACTAACCCACCTTCCTCTGTGGGCGTCTTTGTCTCTCTCGTGCCGTCTCGAGCCAAGGTCCTGGGTGTGAATGTTGTAAAAGGCTTGACTGTGTCTTAGTGATCCGCTACGACCTGGGGTCAAAGACTTTTCTTTTTGAACAAGCGGAGGGCAGCTCGTTTCTGTCACGGCAATTCTTAGACTCCTTCCTTTTCCATTGGGAATGTCTGACTCGCGTGATGTTCTCATGTTATGCCGTGTCTGTTTTACTTGACCAATAGCAAGACCGGACAAATTCCCAAACTGAAAGCCAAAGCCATGTCCCGAGAAGCACTCCCCTGCCCTCACTCATTTGCTGTCTCAGCAGCTCTGGATCACATGGCCCGCCATGCATAGAAATAGCACGGGTAGACTGTGGCCTCAGAAATGCCCTCCCCTCCACTGCCAAAGCCTGGGATCCCCTGTCCCCATGCCAGCCTAGGTTTTGTAGTAGGAAGGACGTGAAGGGATTTGGGAGCAAATGAGGCATCTGGCGCATCTGCTGCCTTCTCTGACTTCGGGCAGGGGATGCGCTGCCAACAGACCAGCTAGTGAGTGTAACTGGGAATAGAGATGGTGCCCTTGATCTCACTATAGGGGAGGTTGTGATAACTCCCAGATTCCACATGAGAATTCTTACGGCCTTGGTGTCTCCTTTCGTCCACTGAAATAGTGTTATGCATGGTAATTGGGTCCTATAATAACAACCTCTACCTCAGGGACGGTGTGGATTAAATTGGTTTTCTTGGAGGGAGGACCAAATCGGATAATTACGACACTTTCTCCATGGGGAAATGCATTGCATGTTCCGATAGCAATAATATCTACAAGCCACCTGGCCCCTCAAAGGCCCTCAGTAAATGGCAGCTCTCATTGGTAATAACGGCAGAGCCTTGGGATGTACCCAGTTAGTATGTGCAGGCTGCCTGCACAGTGCTTGAGAACGTGTTCACTGAAGCATTGGGCCGCTTTGGGACATTACTTTGAGATTCCTCTACGGATGTCAAGAAGGAGATCTGGAGAGGGATTGGACAACCTCTTTGGGAGAACTTTGACATCTTGGCGTCCTGCTATCCCAACTATGCTCCCAGGCCCAGGTGGTCAGAGGAATGATGACTATTGTACTTTTGGAACTATTGAAATAAACCATCTCCTCTCACTCCGAGTTACAGTGGGACATTTGACCCTGCCTGGCCCCTCAGCTCAAAGCATATGGTGCTAGAATTTGGGGCAAGAGGTTTAGGAGGTTGGGTGGGCTGGGCTGCATGATCACTTAACCTTTGCTTACCTGCTCAGAAGAGGCTATTTCTGCTTCTAGAGACTGCCTCTCTGATGGTGCTCATTCAAGTAAAAGCCTTCCATTTCAGGACCAGGAGAGCCCAGTAGTCATAGGGGTCTTTGATTTCAGCAGCCCTGTTTTCGTTACCATGGAATCTGTTCATTGTCGAGGGGGGGTTTAAGATCTTTGAAGAGGCATGGTCTCCTAACAAAGATGGATGCTTCTGGTAAGAACTACCTGGCTTTTATCTTCCTGTATACACAGTTAAGTAAAAGAGGGTGCATCTATCTCTCTGTCTGTCCATGTCCCTCCATCTGTCTCTCCTTCCTTCTTTTTCTTTTTTGTCTATTCTTCAATCATTCAACCTTTTTTTGAGCCCCTGTTGTTACTAAGACACAGCATAAGGCATGGAAGATATATAGAGACAAGTCAGACGGGGTCCCTGCCTTCAGTAAGCTCTCATTGCAGAAAGGGGGCACACACATCAATGGACATTCAGGCAAGTGTCCCAGGTGGGATACAAAGGCAGAGAGGCCAGTCCCATCTAGACTTGCTGATGACGGTGGTCCCAAAGGGGGCTTTAGGGAAGAGCAGATGTGATAGTATGGTCCCTGTGGCTTGCTAAATTGGAATGATCTCCTGAATGAGGGAGAAATAGCATCTCTCAGTGTTCTGACAGGTGTTTCAATAGCCACTGATCATTCAGAATTTGCTTTGGATTGTGACTGTGGTAAAATTTATATGATCAAATAAGATCACATGCAGAAATTATGCATATGGTATTTGGCCAAGCAGAACCTTTGATTTTAGAATGAATCTGTTTCTTCCCTGCCCCCAAAGAATAGTGCTACTACTTTCTTAAAATTTTTTTAAATTTTGAAATAATTATAGACTCACAGTACGTTGTAAAAAGCATGCATAGAGAGATCCCGTGTATCCTTAACCCAGATTCTCCCAGTGGTAGCATCTTGCATAACCATAGTACATACGTATTTATTTTTGTTATAAAGCTGAGAAAGACAAATATGCGTAATGCATGAAAGACATCTAGCTCTTTGCTTTGGTATGAGCTGAATGTGTACTTAATCAAATTAAGTCTTTATTAGACCAGGCTATTTAATACTCTTCATAAATTACAGTTAGTTTCCACAGATTGCTTAGTTCATGCATGGTCTCTGGGTTTGATGTTTGAGCCATTTTGGTAATTTTTAGAAGTCATAATGCCAGCGTATACAAATCCTCTTAATTTATATGCTTCTAGACATTAAGGTGGGTTTTTTAAGACCAATAAAAATCTGTGTCCTGATATATATGCAGAGAGCCAGGTTGTCAGTGACTCTTCGTACATGTCTCTTCATTTCTGTCTCATGCATGTGTGCATGCACACATACACACACATCTGTATGTGCACCTTTTATTTGGATTTGTCTTCTTCACATTGCTACTTCCAGAGTGTATTTGAGGTAGTTATTCACTTGAGTTCTATAAACCAATGGATGAATGTGATAGAAGAAACCCTGGCATTTCATTTATAAAGAAGTGTGCCAGGTCTGCTTCACACATGGTAAGTGTTCCAGTACATGCTTGTGAAATCATTTATGACTCTGAGGAGGCATTTTTATCTGTGAATGACAGGTGAAAATTGCTCGAATTGGTTTTACTTTTACCCTGATGTATTTTTACATATGGTGATGGGTTATGGAAATCTCTAAACCTTTTTAGATCTTTGGTCAGGGTAATCTAGTCTAACAAGAGAAGAGTTATAAGCAATTGTGTTGGTTGATACTTTGGTTTAAACGTTTTATCCCGGAAAAGGAAATTCATAGTTATGTAGTAGTAGAAACTCTTTGGAGCATATTTAAATTTGAAAACGTCTTTACCTTTGTGCCTTTCAAAGAACTTCTTAAACCTTAAAGGTGGTTTTTCAAAAAGATTTTTGTGACCTTTCTGTTATGGAAATTTTCTAATGTATACAAAGTAGAAAGAATGGTATTATGAACCTCTGTGTACCTGTCACCCACCTTCAGCACTTATCAACCTATGGCCCAATGGCTTGAGCCACCTCTGCTCCCTCCTCCTCCTTAGTATTTTAAAGTAAACCCCAGATATCATACAATTTCCCCCCAAAATATTTTAATATATAAATATATATAAATACTATAAAAGGATGTCATAAAAATAAAACATTATCCCAATGGATGTGTCATGATGATGGGAACGAGTGTTGTTGGGGGGGGGGGAGAGGGGGGGGTGGGGGGGTGGGGTTGAATGGGACCTCACATATATATTTTTAATGTAATATTATTACAAAGTCAATAAAAAATAAGAAAATTTAAAAAAATTTAAAAAAAAATAAATAAATAAAACATTATCATATACCCCCCTGAAAAAGCCCCAAACAAATGGTAATTCCTTAATATAATTAAATATATATTTAGTGGCCACTTTCCCTTAACTGTCTTGTGTGTGTGTGTGTATTTTTTTTTTTTTGAGGTACCAGGGCCAGGGATTGAACCCGGGACCTCATATGTGGGAAGCCGTAGCTCAACCACTGAGCCACATCAGCTCCCCTTATAATACAATTTCTTAGTTTGGGTCTGGATTCAAATAAGATACATACATTTTGATTGGTTGAGATGTCTCAAGTCTCTTTTAATCTATAGATTCCTCAATATCTCCTTTTTTTCCTTGCAATTTTTTTTTGCTGAGGAAACAGGGGTCATTTATCTATTATTTTCCCAGAGTCTGGCATTTGCTGATTTCATCTGAGGTGTCATTTAACCTTTATTCCTACAAATCGATAATTGGATTGAGGAGCTCAATCAGATTCAGGTTTGCTGTATTTATATTATTATTTTGCACAACTACTTCATAGGTGGTAAAGCTAGCTCATAATGTCTAGCCCCTCTGTTTTTAAGTGTTCACAGCCATTAATGATCATCACCCAGATCTGTTAATTCACTAGAAATTGCAAAATGGTGCCAACAAAGAATTTTTTTTTTAAAAAAGAATCAAACGGGCTACCGTGTACACAGATCAATAGTAAAAAGGAAGTTGAAAAAATCAAGTTTTTAAAAAACAAAACATATAAGTGGTTGGTTTAGTAGGGAAGGCAGCATCCTTATTGTGTTAGGGGTGGAAAGGAATTTAGAGATCGCCTAGATTGGTATGGACTGATGCCTAGTGCAGTTAAGTCCTAGGTGTGGCCCAACTTACGAGTGACAAGGCCAAATGATACGCAGACCTTCCACAGGCACGCTAGTGTCGCCTCACAGAGCATACGACACATTTCAAACCAGAGTACAAATTTGCTTGTTTTTTCTTATCACAGATCATGATTCATTCATTATCTTTTCAGTTACAATTTTGCGCATGCTAATATTTACTAAGCAATGTGAAATAGAGCTAATTATTATATGCTATAATCATTGACTATCCCAAATCTATAATAAAATTTATTTGGACTTGTGGCACAGAAACCTACATATGGCTGTTGTCCAATTTCATTTTCATGCACATTTATTTGTTTCTTGTTCAAGATACACATGCCTTTTCTGTTTTAAAATCTTTTTGATAATATTTAATTTCTTAGATTCTAAAATTATTGTTGTAAAACTAGAAAAAAATATTCCTTTTTTATTTTTTTATTTGGAAATAATTTTAAAATTACAGGACATTTGCAAAAGTAATACAAACTCCGTATCGAGAACTCCAGTGTACTCCCCACCCAGATACCCAGATTCACCAATTTTTTTTTTGTTTCTGAAAAATATTTTTTATTATCATTCTTTATTTATTTATTTATTTTATTTTTTATTTTTATTACATTCAGAAAATATGAGGTCCCCATATACCCCCCACCCCCTCACCCCACTCCTCCCCCATAACAACAATCTCCTCGATCATCATGACACATCCATTGCGTTTGGTGAATACATCTTTGGGCATCGCTGCACCTCATGGTCAGTGGTCCACATCGTAGCCCACACTCTCCTACGTTCCGTCCAGTGGGCCATAGATTCACCAATTTTTAACATTTAGTCTCATTTACTGTTCCACTCCTCTCCTCCCTTCTCCCTTCTCCCCTCTCCCCTCTCCCCTTTCCTCTTCTTTCATTTATCTCTCCATCCATCCATCTACTAAATATTTGAGAGTAGGTTGTATGCAGTGTGTTTCTTGAACACTTAATACTTCCATATACATTTCTTAAGAACAAGGATATTCACTTAAGTAGTCATCTTAAGTACAGTTATCCAGTTCAAGAGAGTTAGCATTAATATAGAACTTTACAGTCTATTCCAGTTTTTTCATATCTCCCTGTAAGTCCCTTTGGGCATTTTCTTTTCCATTATTAGATCCAATCCAGGATCACATATTACATTTTGTTATTGTCTCTTTAATCTCTCTGTTTCTCTCTTTTTTAAATTGTGGAAATGTATATACTACCTGAACTTTCCCGTCTCCACTACTCCCAGGCATACCATTCAGGGAAATTAATCACCCAATGTTGTGCTACCCTCCCCACCATCTGATAACAGAACTTTCCCATGACCCCACTATTCCTGTGTTTTTTTTAAACTACTGTAACTGCAGAAATATTTTCAGTTATTTCCCATAATTTTCAGAGGGAGAAATTTTGAATTTTCTTTTTATAACCATTAATAACCATGAGTTTTTAGTTTGAATTGAAGTCCTTACTTTCCTAATTTCTTATTTCTGAATTTAAGATTCTGATACTATAGTGACTTGTCAAATTAGCACAAAGATGGAGATGCTTTTGTAAAATCATGGAAAACAACTCCTATGATACAGAAATATCATGTTTCATTAGCTGTAAGAAACCGATCTATCAGTGAACCCCCTTGTATAGACGTGAAAGCCGGGCTGAGAAAACCCCAGCCAGTGGCATCACTCTGCTTATTTTTCTTTTTAATACTTGATGATATTTGTTTTGAACGTTCTATTAGCATTGAAGAACAATGAGCAGATTGACTAAACAGTTTTAGGCCAGATTAGATGCTGGCATAAGCACATGATTGTGTTCAGATTTTAAAATTCTTCCCCACAGTAGTATTTGCTGCTTCCAAGCAGTAATGTTTAATAGTGACGGTAGAGTAGTTCCCCAAATAAAGTAAGCCTAACTTAAGTTCACGAACCTTCCAGTCGCCCTTATCTTTAAGTGCTCTTCAGATAGAATGCCTGAGCATCCCTGCCCCAAAACCAGTCCAGGTGACAGCTCAAAAAGCCTTGCTCCCCATGGACAGCGAGCCCATGCAGAAAGTTGTGACCACTCAGAGTTCGCAGATCCTTGGGCTACCTCAGTGATTGACAGCCCTGTTCCTGGGGAAGAATTGTGGGAGTTATGCTGTACTGCTGCCATCCAGTTTTGGGGGGCTAACTTGTAAAACAGCTGTGTTCCGTAGGAGCATCGCTTGACTCAGTGTTAACTTAATGACTTCAGTTAAGCAGAATACAAATTTGCCCCAATAAAAATGAGCCACTATAACTTGCTCTGCTTTTGTTGTCAGTGCCCTCGAGAGCCGCAAGTCTAACAAGAACATTTGAAACACGGTGCTGTTTCTCTCGATCATTCCTACTTAGCCAGTGTTTTAAACATCTAAGTCTGGCTTGAATTGGATGGAGCATATCTGTGATACAAGGGTAGCTTTCAAAACAAAGGGCACCACCTTGCCGATAGGGCTTGGCGATCAGAAATATCTAATTCCACCTAAGTTGTCACCCCGATTGACCACCATTCTCCTCGTTTCTTGAGAGTGACAGGACCCAGAAGCTGACACTCTGGTTCCACCTGGGTTTCCCACTTTCATGTGGAACATTTCTAAGAAGTGAGACAAGTTGCTTTCTCCCCTTTCAGTTTCACTCTCAGCCTCTCTGTAAACCTATGCATCCCTCGGTGTGATTGTGAAGCTGTATGACCGGCCTCCAGCTTGATACTTAAATCACAAGCCATAGTCGAAGTTGTCACTTTGCTCATTTGTAGTAATACATTCCACTTTACCCACCACTGGTACCCTCTGTAGGGCCTGCGTGTGGGCGGGTATGTGAGCACACGCAGAGCAGGCCAGGATGCCAGTATCCTTTGCCCTTGCTCTTGGTTCCAGGGATTTGGGGCCAGAGTTGTGTGTCCAGCCTTATGCTATTGATCTCCTCTACTTTGTAACACAAAGAAGTCCTTGGCATTTTATGCTGGACGAGCCCTACGTCCTCATGCTTAAGTACAGTCTCATGACTGATTGGGCAAAACCTCAGTGAAGACATTGCAAGAAATAAGGTTTCCTCGGCGCTAAGCAGAAAATCTGTTATATGCTATATACACCACTGTTGGTTCAGTCCTCGTGGTTGAAAAAAACCCTCCAATATATGAATACGTTTTCTTGCTTAGAGATACTGAGGATGATAGAATCTTTTAAAGATGTCTTGTTTAGAATCTTAGGGTCACAATGACCAGTTTTTATCCTATAGGGCTCTAGGGGAAGAAGATGGAGGGCAGTGGACCTCAATTGATATTAAGCTTGGGTCTCCCTTTCCAGAGAGAAGACTGTACTGTATAATTGAGTTAATTACGGAATCTGCTGGATTGAGGTTTTCCCATTCTTGGATCAGGATGTTGCGATGGCCCCCAGGTTTAAACTGGGCACAATCTATGTGCCGCTCATTTGCTAAGCCCCGATCCTGGGGACTCCTTGCCATCGCACTTGCATGGGGACTTTGGGCTCGTCCTGTAACCGTCTTAAATTCTGCTAATGGTCTCTAATGAATTTTGTGGATGAAGCTCTTGCAGCGGATTCATTGAAGGCAAGTTCAGTTAAAGACTCTTCCTCTCCCTTCTTTTGCCATCATTTGCTCCCCCTTCCCCCTCTCTTGTTTTTCTCTCCCCTTCTCTTCTCTCATTCACTGTCAGGAAAGACTACCTTTGAAGGGACAATTCTGTACCGAGCTGCACCTGGAAAGACAGAAGGCCACAGACGCTATTACAGTGAGTGACCTTAACCGCAGGAGGCAATTGTGAAGATAAGATCTGCGTACCTGTGTTTTTTTGACGCAGCTGTGCTTTCCTGAGCTGCTCACGCTTACGCCGAGTGTCTGTGAGAATTTCCGACCCAAGGACATGTACTTACTTGCCTGAGATAAGTGCCATCTCCTTGGCGTGTGCTATGGGCGCATTCTTCCCATCAGCCCCTGGCGCTTTCTTGTTTGCTTTGTGCCTCTATCGTATGTGACGTGTGCATGAGCCTTGCGGGCAGAGAAGGGAGTGGTCGCGTTTGCTGTGGCATATGTATCTGTTCCAGTATCTTTGGGCTTCCGGGGTGGTGTAAGATGGCTTCTCACGGACATGTCAACCTCTCATGGTTATTGCTTTCTCTGGGTGGGAGGGTCATTGGGAACCAGTAAACCATTTATTCATCGCATGGGTCAAAGAAACAAGAATTCGGCCTGAAAGTCCATGCCAGTCGTGGCGTCTTGCTTTGCTCATCCAGCCAGTCACCGCGCGGCAGGATTCTTTTGGCGGGGTCAATGTGTAGCCCTTTGTGTTATGAGAGAAAGCTGCTAAATGTCGAGAGGAGAGAGATGAATGAGACGAACGAGTTAATCTCACAAAACCCTTAGAACAGTTCCTGCCACAGAGTAAGCACTAGAAGTGTGTGTTAAATTTTAAAACAAATAAAATAAGTAAAACTGGCTCACGGATCTGCATCAACCAATGCTAGCAAAGTAGGGTGAAAGCACACGAAAGTGGGCCGATGAGATGACTGGTGATGGCGAATTTGAGGAGGCTTTGTTCTACCTTGAAGGAAGAACAGCCACCTTAGGGTCCGTATCGATATGAATGATGAAAGAGAATGTTCGCACAGGAACACCAGAGCCGAGCTGCTCAAGCTGTCTGCGGTGAGGCTTCTTTTGATTGTCATTCTGTCATGGACAGAACCATGGTCCTACTGCACGGGACTTCCCCGCACACGCAGCGCACCGCCTGCATCTTACTGCACGAGTTTGACAGCCCCTGGACTGGTCTGTGCCCTCTTCCCAGAGACAAGCCTGCTGGCCACATCTCAGGGAAGTCACACCAATGCACGTTGCTGTGAACGTTTTGAAATGCTCACCCTTTCTGCATTTACCTTGCCACAGACTGGTAACAAACCCTTCGTGGACTGGCCCCCATCCACAGACCACCCTCTGGGTGGCACTGCATGGGGACGTCACCTGGCCAGCTGGGTGTGGCAAGGAGACATTTTATGGGGTACTGTGTGTGATGGGTGCCAACAGCTAAAAGGAACAGACATGAAAATGAAAAGTCATCCTTCTTTCCCTCCAAAGAGAAGGAGCTAGATTTTCAGTTATTTCACCAAACCAGATATTCAGATGTTTGAGTTATATGCCTAAGAGTCATATAACCAGGCTGCCAGAATTTCTGGAAGAAAAATCTGCCACACATTTCCTTCCACGGTCATGCCTGTGTGGTTGAATGACTGTGCCACCTCTCCCTGTGTAATGCAAAGACTATTTCTCATAACGATTAATAGAAAAGTATTAAGATGAGCCCGATGGCAGCAAACACCTAAAAACAGAGCTCAGGGAAGTTAGGATGGCAGTGACTAACAATGTTATGAGCTCGCTGATGAGGAATGGCAGAAGCAGCCTTCAGGCTCCCCTCTTGAGGAAAGGAAACCGACTGGCCCTAATCCATTTGCCCTGCTGCCTTCTGCCGACAGTGGTGGTGAGAGGGAAGGGGCTGGGATGGCTTCTTTCCACCAACACTCCTTTTTCCCCCCTCAAGTGGTTCTTTCCAATCCAGAAAAAACTCTGAGCCATTTATCACATAGAAAGGATCCATACGGCAAGATGAGAACATGTTAAAGGGGGAAATGACACAATATTTAGACTCCAAAATTAAATCTCCAGCAGGGATATTTCCCAAAACAATGAACAGATCAACCCACGAATGGGTAACTAATCCAGGGGGCTTCTCCCTGTTTGTGCCCTCGAATCCAGCCCTGCCCGCTGCAGCGCGTGCCCTTGTCGAGGGCTGCTCCTCACCGTGCTGCCCTCTGGTCTTGCTCACAGATACTGTTTTTTAGTTAATTCACACATGCACCAGGGAGTGCCCCTACCACCCCCCCACCCCCATTTCGCTATCGATGTCGTTTTGTTGACAACGGCAGTAACAGCAAACAAAACCATTGTTTTCAGGATTTGATTTTGAAACTTGTTACCAAATATAATGACCTTTTTATATTTTGTCTGTTTTCATTTAACAGTTTCTTCCTGCACTGAGACTTCCTTATTTGAATGACTTCAACATTTTATGGCATTTTATGTGAGCAATTATTTGGTGTATCATTCTTATGTACTAGGAGGCCACCTTTCCTATAGGGAGCTAATGCCCTATTGTCTAATGGAGAACAACATTTGATGTGTACTTTAATCCCAAGAGCATTGTTCTCATCAGGAGATACATAGTAAATCTTTGGGAGGTACCCTACATTTACATCAGGAGACTTTTCTTCAAGACAGATTTAACAATAGGATTTAGTATCCATAAAGCATCCTCAAGTCCTGCCCTTTGATGGCATAGCTGATATACTGACCATCACAGTAAAAGCATCCACGCAGAAATGAATTAGACACAAATAGGCTCTTCCTTTCAGAAACAGGGCAAAGCCTGGAGAAAAAAGAATCTGGGGAGGTAAGTGCCCATGTTGTCTGGCTGACACTGTTTTATGACTTTGAACATATGCCCAAGAAGTCAAAGGAAGGGTGTCATGTCCCCAGTGTTCTTCTTTGAAAAGGGATTCCACTTTGGGAAGATGATGGCATCGGGGAGGAAGAAGAGCTGTAGGCTTGGGAGAGTCTGGCCTCTTAGAGGGGAGCTTCCTCTCCCTCTTTAACAGACACAGTTGTCTTGCTCGCGAAACCATTTTAATGTCAAGTCTGGTTTAATGCTCTCCTGGAGAAATGTGTCTGCATGCATTGATTCCTTGTGAAGCCATCCAAAGAGATTTAATTCTTTGGCAGTCATAATTTTGTGTGGTTTCTTTAATTGCTAATTTGTTTAAATGGCTTTTAGCTTTACAGTTTCCCTTTAGGAAATGGTACTTTCATTGCTAATTGCTAATTGACATGAGTCATAGAGACTGGAGGTGCAGTAGGCGGTGCTGACTGGGTGGGAGTCGAGGAGAGGGATACTGGCGGGGGCAGGAAGCATTGTTATCACATAGACTGTGGCAAAACAAGTTTGGATCAGAACCAAGCACTGGCTGAAGAAGTGAAATTCCATGTGCACAAAGACATCTGCTTTGAGATCAGAGTTTCTGAAAATGCATTTTTATTCACTTCTTATAAAAGTCAAGGTTGGCTTTCATGAGTTATAACAAAGGTCCCACACTAATGTAAAATGTTAATAATGGGGGGTAGGATATAGGAATGCTGTATTTTCTGCATGATTTTCTGTACACTACAACCTTTCTAATAAAAAAATGTACATTAAAACAAAGACCAAAAAAGGCAAGGTTGAGGGTGGAGAGATCAGATGAAACTCAGAGCCACCCAAACTCAACACACCCCAACACACTGAATACAAAACCCCAGTGCTAATGGTTGTGAGCCCAGTAGCACGATTAGAGGTGGGTCCTGGCTGGCTGTGAAGTTCTTCTGAGACTTGTTTTTCTCTCTCCGACCCCCCCCCCCCCCCCGGCTCTTGGCAGGTTTAAGGGAAACCACAGGCTCCGAGAGTGACGGGGGTGACTCGAGCAGTACCAAATCCGAAGGCGCCAATGGCACAGCCGCAACTGCAGCCATCCAGCCGAAGAAAGTTAAGGGCGTGGGCTTTGGAGATATTTTCAAGGACAAGCCAATAAAACTAAGACCGAGGTCGATCGAAGTAGAAAATGACTTTCTACCAGTGGAAAAGGTACGTTCGACAGTTTCCGTTTTATTTCGTTATGACGTGAAGTATCTTACAACAACGTGCCTTTTGGGGATTTGGAATCAGAGGCTTTCGATGCCTCTTTTGGGGTTTCCATGTCCTGTGTCCCCTCTTCCCATTGGCTCTCCCCCTCTGTGTGGGAACGGCTTCCCTCAAAAGGCCCCTGCTCTGCTCTGATGCCGCCCTTCTCACCCATCTCCCATTTAGGGAGTGTTGCCCGGGGTGACTTTTCCAGGGGAGCCATGCGTCTCTATTTCCTCCCCAGCAAAGCCCCTCCTGCCTGGTCACAGCTAAGCAGAAGCAGTAGACTGCTGAGAAGGAAGTCTCCCGTGTGCGCGAATGATGGAGAGGGCCGGCGCTGGGACAGTCCCTGGCTTGTCCCCATCAGGAAGCAGGCTGTGGTCTTCTGCCTCTGGTTCTGGGGTGGCGAGCAGCAGGCAGCGCGGGCTGCTGAGCACGCGGTTGCCACAGCAACGCACCCTGAGCCATCCGCACTCCTGGCTGCCTGTGACATCTTCTGAGGCACACTTCTGAGCATCATACCCTTGCTTAGGATTTGACAAATACTCTGGAATTTTCCAGATAGTCATAAGCTCCCCTCATGCTGTCCTTACGGGATGTTTGTTCATTCCGTTTAACACTGAAACTTTTGCTCTGACATTTGTGCCAGCAGGCTTGGGGGATGGGGCAGTGGCTTGGAAGTGTTTCTCGTTTTTCAGTGAGATGAAGTTTCAAAGGTTGCATCATCTTCCACAGCTGTAGAACTTTCATCCCGCAGCAACCTTTTCCTTTGTCCTCATGCATTGGAAGCCAAATCTGAAAAGGAAACTTTTTGGACATTAATTACCCTTCTGAGAGGAAGAAGGCAGAAAAGGCAGATACTTTGAAATGAGAGACTGTTTCATCACAACTCTTCTTTGGTGGAAGCTTCTCCACATGTGTCTTTCAGAAATCAATATGTGATGTTTCTCAAGATCTGAAAACTAGCTGGTTAGGATCCCAGCTCGTGAGTTCATTTCTGCTTTTCAAATGGTTGAATTCAGAGTCCTCTAAAAATTTACAAAGGAGCAAGTCCCCATCTTTGCGAGCAACAAAGGATTTTCTTCTATTTTATTCAAGTGGCTCAAATGCATGTGATCACTGGCTCATTCAATCAAGAGTTAAGGTCTGTCTTTCGCTTTAAGGTTCTTGATCTTGTCTCCTTTGTGTGGCAAGACATTGTGCGTGTGGCCTTTATTACGATTGCTATAGCTGTTTGTATTGACTGCTAATAATTAATTGGGTTGTTATTGCGAACAATCAGCATCAGCTCTAATACTTCCCCGTTTACATCTCAGCATTCCTCTTCCCTGAACCCCTGAGCTACATGTCCAACTGCCTACTGGAGTCTCTCTCCACTTAGACTTCTTAAATGCATGTCAGCGTGTCCAAACCTGAACTCCTCTTCAAGCCCCCAGCCTCCCCCATTCCTGTTGGAGTTATGACAGTGCCATCCATCCCATTGCTCAGACAAGAACTTTGGGGTTGTCCCTGACTCCTGCCTTTTTTTTCACACCCCACGTCCAGCCTGCCGGGAATCCTGATCAGCTCTGCTTAAGAGTGTTTGGAATGCCACCCCACCCCCTCTCCTCCCTGTTGCAGTGGTCCCATGTCCTCCCCCCGCTCCCAGCAGTGGGCTCCTAGCAGGTCTTCTGCCTCTGTCCCACCCTGTGTCCTCTGGTCTCTGCAGTATAGCCAGCGTGGTCCTTCGAGAAGGAAGCCAGGACATGCCACTCATCTGCTCGCACCCAGCAAAGCCTTCACTGAGGACAAAGTGAGAGTCCTCCAGGCAGCCCACGCCCCGGCCCTGAGCTCTGCCAACGCTCTGGCTCCCTCCCCCGCTCACTCCCTGCCGCTGTCCCTGCTCTTCTCAGCCACACGGCATGCGCCCTGCTTTGGAACCTATTTGGAACCTGTCTCTGCCTGGGCCACTCTGCTCCCACCTCCATACCTGGGGACCTCTGCTGCTCCTTGAAGTCTTGGCTCAAATCTTACCTTCTCCATGGGGTCCACCCTGCTCCCCGAATTCTGAAACCTGTCTCTGCCTGGGCCACTCTGCTCCCACCTCCATACCTGGGGACCTCTGCTGCTCCTTGAAGTCTTGGCTCAAATCTTGCCTTCTCCATGGGGTCCACCCTGCTCCCCGAATTCTGAAACCTGCCCCCTTTGCCCATCCCTCTGACTCTGCGTTATTGTGTTTTTGTTTTCCATAGCAAGTACCACCTTCTTAAATAATATTTATTTTTATGTTTATTATTTATTTCAATCACTGATGTAGTATAGGGCACATAGTGGGTGCTCAGTAAATATTTGTTGAATGAATAGTAGTAAGACTATATTAACAGCACTTTAGAGATTACAGACATCTGTAAACTAGGGGACTGGGTCAGACATCCTAACAGTTCCATAGTTGAAAACAGAACTGTTGTGTAGTTCACTATATCTTTGTGAAATAGAAGATTTATTGCATTGGTCTTGGTGGCATGAATTTTTAACTTGATCAGAGGTGTGTGTGTGTGTGTGTGTGTGTGTGTGTGTGTGTGGCCACACAAGTATCTGTGCATCCTGGTCCCTGATTTGCAGAATGAAGCTATGTGTGGGCAGCTCCCTAATGTCTTTCTCGTGAAGCCTCTGGGGAAAACAGCCTGCCTTACTAGCTGTCGACAGTTTTTACAGCATACGAGAGGATTTGAAACTGTCTACACCCCTTATTGTTGGCGCTGTGGACAGTCCAGTGGATTTTTGGATCCAGGCTGTTACTGCACAGCCTGGCACAGAGCTGATGAGGGTGAGGTTGTTTTATCAGTGTGCAACCTGCTTCTCATCACTTTTCTGATGGCTCTGTGTCTAAGATTTATGCTTAGAAAGGCATTTCCTCTGAGAATTGAACTCACTGTTTTTATTTTGCAGAAATTGAATCTCATCATGACAGCCATTGGTTAGTTTGGACCCCAGCAGGTCTTGCACTCAGGCTGTAACAGTTGGCTTTCTCACAGCTGGTTTGATAATTGTCAAAAGGAATCTGACAATTATTAACAACTGGAAACATAATGTTACACTTCCCATTCAAGTGGGTGACGTATCCAAAGCCACTTTTCTGAGTCAGTAGATAATTTTAAACTTACTGTGCTTTAATCCATGTTACCCTACCCAAAGTGGCTGAAGGTTGATAATTGTGTTATTTACTAAAGAAAGTGCTAGCAGGATTAGATTATACCCCAGGAAGGATATTACTTAACCCCCTCACCCCAAATAAGGAAATCATGAGTGTAGGTGGTGCTTCTACTTCTCTTATTGTGCTATAAGAAAGGACCCCATTTATGAAAGCTGCTGTTACTACCAAATAGATAAACCTATGCATGGCTTTTTTTCTTCTTCTTCTTCTTTATTTTCTTTTAAATATTACATTAAAAAAATACGAGGTCCCCATATACCCCCCACCCCTCCCACATCAACAACCTCTTCCATCATCGTGGCACATCCACTGCACCTGGCGAATACATTCTGGAGCACTGCTGCACCACACGGACAGTGGTCCATACTGTAGTCCACACTCTCTCCCAGTCCACCCAGTGGACCACGGCAGGACACACAACGTCCAGCAGCTGCCCCTGCAGCATCACCCAGGACAAGTCCAAATCCTGAAAATGCCGCACACCATATCTCGCCTTCCATCTCCCTACCATCAACAGCCACCGTGGTGTGCATGGATTTTTAATGCACCATTTAACTAAAATGTTTCAAAAGAAATGATATAATATCTATGATTTGCTTCCAATAATCTGGGAGGTGGAAAAGTAGATGGGGATATAAAGGAAACAGGATTGGTCATGAGTTGATAATTGTTGAAACTTGGCCATGCATACATGGGCATTCATTATACTCTACTGTCTTTATGGATATGTTGGAAATTTTCCTTGATAAAAGATTAAAGAAAAAAAAGGAACCTTGTGAACATGTGCTGTTTAAACTAAGCTCAAGGAAGCAGACGTGGCATCTGTCTACCATATGGAGGTCCAGGGTTTGATCCCCAGGACCTCCTGACCCGTGTGGTGAGCTGGCCCTTGCACGGAGCTGCCATGTGCAAGGAGTGCCATGCCACGCAGGGGTGTCCCCTGCGTAGGGGTGCCCCATGTGCAAGGTGTGCGCCCTGCAAGGAGAGCCACCCCACGTGAAAAAAGCACAGCCTGCCCAGGAGTGGCGCCGCTCACACAGAGAACTGAGGCAGCATGATGACACAACAAAAAAGAAACGCAGTTTCCCTGTGCCGCTGGGTAATGCAAGTGGTTGCAGAAGAACACACTGCGAATGGACACAGAGAGCAGACAATGGGGTGGGGGGAAGGGGAGAGAAATAAAATCTTTAAAATAAATAAACTAAGCTCAGAGGTTTTGATATTCTGTATGAAAATAATAGAAAATACTGTGTGGCTAAAGATGAACCAAGTTAAATATAAGATTAGAAGGGCATGGAATCATTGCCCTAGATGATTGACCTTGACAAATCAAGTGGGCAATGTAAAAAATGCAAACATTCTTTATACATAACCTCTCCCCTCCGGACTTTTCTTTTTTAATTAAATGATATATAGCAGGAAATACCTTGTAAACTGTTAAATTTAACTAATTTCAACCAGTATTTATTGAGTGCTCACAATATGCTGGCACTAGGGATCCAGTGGTAAACAAGACCAGGTTCCTGCCCCCGGAGAGCTGCAGCAAGGTAAACAAGCAATAATTATACAGCGTGGGGAGTGCTGTGATCAAGCTGGGAACACTTTGCTGTGTTATAGGAGCCGCTGGGTGTGGCAGATGGTGAGTTGTTAGGGAGTTTGGAGAGTGTGTGTGTATGCACATGCACAGGCATGAGTACCCCCTTCTTACAGGAAGTGGTGTTTGTGCCTACAGGAAGTGATGTTTTGACTTACAGGAAATGATGTTTAGCCCAACAGGAAGAGATGTTTAGGCTAAGAACCATGTGTCCAGTAGACGTTCATCAAGCAAAGGAGCAGAGAGTTATCAAGGTGGAAAGAACAGCATGTATAAATGGCTAATATGGGAAAAGAGCCCAAGGCAGTGTGCAGTAGCCCCAGTTGGGAGTGGGGAAAGATAAGAATGGGGCAAAAAGGAGGGCCAGGATCATGAAGGGCCTTGTGTGACTTAAGGAGTTTGAACTTGATCTTGAGGGCAATGGAGAGCTATCGGAGGGTTTTAAGCAAGAGAGTGACATGATCAGGTGATTTAGAAAAAGTATTTTGGCTGTAAGTATTTTGGTGTAAGGAGTGGATTATAGAAGGTAGGGAAACTAAAATTCAGGAGAGAGGTGACAGAAACTTATATTGGTTCTCCTGATAAATAGCAAGCCCCTCCCTCATATAAGTTCCAAAATTAATTAAGATGAGTCAGTAGATGGAGAATCAAAATATCCTTTTTACTTACTTTCTTTTCAATATTGATATACACTTGACCCAGCACTGCTTATCAAAAAGATGATCCTTTCTGCACCTTTGTCATATCAGAAGTGCCTGTGTTAGTGTGGGTCTGTTTCTGGACCCCCTGTTTTACTGGTCTCTCTGTCCTTGTGCTCTTACTGTATTGTCTTAATTACTGTAGCTTTATAGTACGCCTTGATACCTGGCAGTGTAAATCCTTGCTCTTTGTTCCTCTTCTTCAAGATTGCCTGGGCTATTCTTGGCTCCTTGCATTCCCATGTAAATCTAAGAATCCATTTGTCAAATCCCAGGTGCAAAAAAAAAAAAAATCTTCTGGGAGTTTGATTGGGAGTGCGTTTAATCCATTGATACTTGTTGGGAAAACTGACACCTTCACAGTTCATGAACATGGTATAGTCCATAATTTAGCTATGTCTTATTTCACTTTATGAAAATTCACCAAACTGTGCACTTGTTTATACATCTTTCTATATTTTGT
Source organism: Dasypus novemcinctus (assembly GCF_030445035.2). Taxonomy (NCBI): domain Eukaryota; kingdom Metazoa; phylum Chordata; class Mammalia; order Cingulata; family Dasypodidae; genus Dasypus; species Dasypus novemcinctus. The sequence goes on along the minus strand of NC_080704.1, from coordinate 22,265,045 downwards.
TATATAGTAATGTTATTACTGATGAAGGCAAAGGGGGAGGAGCTGAGCACAACCAGTTTATTTTTCCTGAATTTGCCTATTGAGTAAGTGATTTCACTTTCCCAGGGGAGAGTGAGTAAAGAGACAGGGAAGGTCTAGGAGTATCGCGCCAATTCAACTCCCTTTATGTCAGGGGTTCTTAACCAGCCGTCCATGAGCTTGAATTGAAATTCAAAAAAACATTCTTGTGGGGACGTGTTGGCGCAGGTGTGATATATTTATTATATAGTACACAGTGTAGTGTGGACTTAGTAGGGGGTACGTGGTTTTCACCTGACTGGCAAAGGGGTCCATGGAACTAAAAAGGTTAAGAACCCTTGTTTTATATGGAAGGGCAACTGAGTTGATGGTGGTACCATTTATTCCCTGATTAGAGAACACTGGAGGAGGCAGGTGTTTGGGGAAAAAGGTCGTGGGTCAGTCTTAGACTTTTTTTTTTTTTTTTGAGGAACTAGCAGGACTATTAAGTGGTTACAACCAGCAGGCAGTTGGATAAATAAGTCTGGTGCTCAGGAGAGCATTGTAGTTGTAGGTTTGGGAGTCACCAGCCTAGAGATTGGGTTGGAAGACTAAAAAAAAAGGTGGCCCAGGATAGGATCTCATTCTCACGAATACTGCTGGGCGCTTTTGTCTCCCACCTGTAGCCCCAAAGGGGAATTTCTTCACTGCTCTTTCCTCATGACTCCAGCCTAGCCTCACTCTTCTGTTTTTATGAGTCACTCCCGGCTAACCACTGGAGGAAAGGAGTGTCAGGTATTACACATGAGTGGGTAAATTACAGATACTCAGGTAAGGCTCAGGACCCAACCTGACATAGCCTTATATAGAATTGTCCTGGCCAGCTGTTTCCACGACCAGGTTCTCTAAGCACTACCAGTGTTGGTCCCCTTAAATGTTGGGGAAGGAAGTCTTTTGGCTTTGGCTCTTCAATCAGATTGAAAAAGATATTTGAAACCGCATGGTCTGCCAGGTAGGTTGGTTACTCTACTAGATTCCCTGTGAAGAAGTCTTTCAAGAAGCTCCTTTCCCATGGTCTTCCAGTCTTGGCTGATTTTTGTTAGTGGCTTCTGACATCTCTCTCTTGAAATGATTCTGTTTTCTTTCTGCGTTTTCTACTATTTTCCACAATTAGACGTGTTTCCAAGTGTCTTTTTCACCTCTTGTCATCTTGAATCTCACTTATAGAATCCCGGTTGCCCAAATCAATGCCTTTATAACACCAACTTTATGGCTTTTACTTGTACCAGAGAACTAGAATTAAAATCATATATAAATGAGAGTCACTGGTCATATTTAAGTTTTTAATCTGTCAAATAGCAGTAAGAGAAATTTTAATATTTTCATTGATATCTCAGGTAATCTTTTAACCATTCTAGTAAAAAAAATGCTTCAAATTGTATACTTATGTAAAAATCAAAACATTTAAACATCTAAAATGATGCTCTTGGTGCCTTAAAAATGAGAGATCTGTGCCTAATCCTTTGGAGACTGGAAATAAGCTCTGTGAATCTCCAGGAGCTAATGATATATTCTTTGACTAATGAAACATAAATGGATCAAACCTTTTGGGATTATCTGAGACCAAGAGTATTGGATGTCCCTCATTTTGGTTGAAAGGCAAGTGTATGTGAACCTCGTGACTGTTGGATAATCCATGGTTTCTAATGAACAGATGGTATTACAGTGCCTACTGCTTTCCTGGGCTGAATGAAGTGTGTGGAATTTTCAGACGTTGGTTGATGTGCTATCTTTCCCCAGAGTTTCCTAGCAAGGGGAGGTGGGGAGAAGGGAAATAGAAACCTTATACAGGGTTCCTTATGACATGTTGGGTGCCATTTACTGTTTTTTAATGTACTTTATATAGACTTTCTAAAACACTCACCAGTGTGTATTGGCTAAGAAATGTTGAACTGCAGCTGCATCATCACCAAAAATCACATTCCCAGAATGCTTTAAAAATGTGTTTTTAGAGGAGTATAGTGGTTAAGAGCAGAGGAAAGACAGCTGGGATTCAAATCCCAGCTCTGCCTTGTCCTGGGACAAGTATTTCAGTGCTTTAGATTCCTCATCTGCAAAATTAGAATAAGACAAAAGCCCTGCCCCAAGCTAAAAGGGTTAGAAGTGTACTCTGTGTCTAATAATCACTTGATTAGCAGTAGCCGGTCACTTTTGTTGAGCTTATTACTATAATGGAAGGGGTACCTTTGATTAACTAACTATGCAGTTTCCAGGATAGTTTCTTTAACCTGTTGTTATGGAAAATTCCAAACTCCAGAAGCAGATAGAAGAAGATAAGGAGCGCTTGGTATACCTGGCCCCAGCACTTTCCTGGCTAGGTTTTGATTAGTGTGTGATAGTTGCGGGTGCAGCCAGCTCTTGTTTCTTGAATATTCAGTGGGCAGAGACCTGAGCCTTTAGGAAGGCCAATGGCAGATCCTTTAAAACAAATTAGCCTTTTATATCCTTTCAGACTTCTCTGAAGAGAAGTAGTATTAACACCTTAGCTAGGACCTGAATTTCACTGTATCTGTGGTAGCTGTTTGTTTCACATCACCAGTTGCTAAATACGGCTCCTAGAAATAAGCACCATGCCTTTGGGACCTTGTCTGTGTTAGTCACTATTGTACTTACAATAATTGGCCCTCAATAAATATTTGTCACATGGGTAAATTAATAGTGTTTTTTCCTTATCCAATCGAAATTGCAAGGGAAGACTCATTCTATTTGGGGTCTGCTTATGGTCTAATTACAGATTCACTGTTCCATTTGTTCATTAATTGGCTCATTCATTCTATTATTCATTCACTAATGCTTTGTTGAAAATTTTTTAACGGACCAGCAGCAGCAGCTCTGGATTTCTTTATAAAAGAGCTAAGGGGTGGCAATCTGTTCGGAAGGAGATCGGCTGGGTGACATGTCTAGAAGCTCTGTTTGTATAATAAGGACAACTTTGTGTTTTTTTTTACCCCGCAGGTTATTTATTTGGGGTGGGGCGAGTCTGGTGTAGTGGAATGGAATGGAGTTAAACACCTTCTCTCTTAAGTCATCCCGTGGAGCAGCTGTCATATACAGGCCCCTTTTTTAGTGCTTTGGCTTGTCTCTGGGTCTAAGAGAAGGGGGGATGTAAGAAAGTCATTATAATGCAGGGGATATGTCCAAAGCATGAAGGAGAGCAGAGAGGAAGGCGCCAATAACTTTCTTGGAGGTGGAGAGGGAAGGGACGGGATGCCTGGGAGATCTTTTCAGGGAAAATGATACTTGAGCAAAGTGTTAAAAGAGGAATGGCAGAGAGCATGATGGGTGGACACGGAGGGAGCGGAGTGAAGGGGCGGCTTTGGCTGGAGCGCAGAGTAGTGGTGGTGGTGGAGGTGGGTCCCTGGAGGGAGGCTGAGGAGAGACCCCCCTCCACGCAGGGCCCCGTCAGCCTGCTGGCAGGCTGCGCACCTTCTGGGTGGGCTGGGGCGTTAGCGAAGTAGTTCATTTGGGAGCGACTTGAGAAAGATAACTGGGGAGGCACCATGGAATGGGGACTGGAGATGGGAGAGGAAGTAGCTGGGATTGTTGCCAGCCCTGGGGTTCCGTGGTTGATGACTAATTGGCCAGGCACCAGGAACTTCTAGTAGCTCTTGGAAAGGGGCAGATGGGCCCACCTCATGTACACTCTTTAAGCTGGGCCGCCATAGCCAGGGTTGGCAGCCGCACTGAGAGAAGAGCCAAGTTTCCTTTCAAAGAAAATTCTTTTGTGTATTTTTGGAACCAAAAAGCCAGGAGTCAGCATTCGACTATCTTTGTTAATAGATCGGCTAAGGATATAGAGATAATTTTTTAAAATTAAGTAGAGAGGGCAATTTAAAATACATTTACAGGGGAGTGGCTGTAGCTCAGTGGTTGAGCTCCTGCTTCCCATGTACGAGGTCCCGGGTTCAACCCCTGGTACCTCCGAGGAAAAAGTATATTTACATACATATGTACATAATTATGTATACATATAAATTCACACACATATATACACATTCAACAGGCTTATCTTCCGCATCAGGTTTTTTGTTTGTTTTTCACAAACCTTTGATTTTAGGATAGTTTTAGATTTACAGAAAAGTTGTGAAGATAGTACAGAGTTCCCCCCATGCCCCACACCCACATCTTCCATTAATATGGTACCTCTGCACAATTAATGAACCAATACCAATCCATAATTATTAGCTAAGGTTGCTACTATAGTCACATTTCCTTCCTTTCCTCCTAATGTCCCTTTTTGGTTCCTGGTTCCCATCCAGGGTCTCACATTACATTCCGCTGTCCTTGTCTCTTTAGGTGCCTCTGGGCTGTGACAGCTTCTCAGACTTGCCTTGCTTAGGATGGCCTCGACAGTATGGGGAGTACTGGCCAGGAGTTTCGTTGGATGTCCCTCACTTAGGATTTGTCTGACGTTTTCCTTCTGGTTAGACAGAGGTTGTAGGTTTGGGGGGCAGAAGACTGCAGGGGTGAAGTGCTCTTCTCATCACATCATATCACGAGTACCTGCTGTCACCATGACGTGTCCCTGAGGATGTCAGCCTTGATCGCCTGGCCCAAGGTCGTGCTTGCCAGGCTTCTCCACTATAGAGTCATGGTGCTTGTCCCCCCCTTTCCATACTTTGCCTTCAGAAAGGGCATCACTAAGCACAGCCCGCTCATAAGGGGTGGGTGGGGAGTTATGCGCCACCTCCTGGAGGGAGGACTAGCTCCACAGCTTACTAGGAATTCTTCTGCACGGGAGATATGTCTGTCCTCCCCCATCCTGATTAGGTTTCCAACAGGTGATTTCTTATCTGTCCTCTGAATTCCAAGTGCTAGTTCTACAGCACTTGCATCACCCTTGTCATTTACTGCCTAGATACATCTCCCATATCTTTTATGTGTAATATGTAAGCAGATCTATATCATATTTACCCAAGTAGAGTGTGACTGGCTTAAGGGCTGGGACAGCACCTAATTTGAAGAATTGGGCACACTGCAGGCAGTTAATAAATATGGAATAAATGGTTTTAAAAGTAGATTAATTTTTAAGTTGTCAAGCTGTGATTAATAACAGAAACAGGGGATTGAAATCTAGCTATGCAAAGAAATGTGACCAGCAAGGTGAGGACACCATTGACACGGTATTCTGATTTATGGAGTCCTCCTGAATTTGGTTTTGTTTTTTTTTTTAAGATTTTTTATTTACTTAATTTTTTTATTTATCTCCCTCTCCCCCAGATGATTCTCTCGTCTGTCTGCTCATTGTTTACTCACCTTCTCCAGGAGGCACCAGGAACCAAACCCAGGACCTCCCACATGAGAGGCGAGTGCCCAATGGCCTGAGCCACATCCACTCCCCATTGCCTCTACTGGATTGTGGCATCTGCTCATTTAGGTGTCTGCTCGTTGAGGCAGGATGTGGTGAATAGCTCGTTGCTGCAGGTGCAGCCAGTGGGCAGCCCCTTGCGGCTGTTGCAGGGGTGGGGGGACATCTAGCTCTATTTTGGCAGGTGTGGCCAGCGGGTAGCTCATTGTGGCAGGTGCGAGAGTCTGCTCTTCTTCTTTAGGAGGCACTGGGACCCGTACCTGGGACCTCCTGTGTGGTAGGCAGGTGCCCAACTGCTTGAACCACATCTGTTTCCCTTCTTGAATTTTAGTAGCCACTAATCTGGTACGTACTATATGCTGGGCATTTTACAGGTATTACTTATTCAATCCTCAAGACCCTATAGGTCTGCGCTGTTCTTAGCTCCATTTTACAAATAAGGAAACTAGGCTAAATAAGTGGTTCTCAAAGTGGCCCCACTGGGATTTGGATCTCATACACTCTGGCTCCAGAATTCTGAACTCTTAACCACTGGGCTCTAAACCCAATGAAATGGTGATTAAAACGGTATCTCATTAGGGGAAAAACAAAGATTGCTATTTAAACACTTCATTCCAATCTGTTAGGATATACTAGGCAACAATATCACTATATTTTTCCTTGGAGAATTTTTTCTATAAAGCCACGGCTATTTTTCCTTGGGTTGTTTTTGGTTTTTTTTAATGAGTAATTTTTGTGTCGGAAGACTAATTTTAGATCTTTAACATAGTCATTTGTACAATTGGCATTTCATATACAAACCATATTCTAGACATCCCTTGCTCCCCAATTGTGATATCTGTTGATAGTTTATTTCCTCTCTGGTGGTTTTAAGCAGCAACGGTTGGGTCCTGCCTAAAAAACACTCCCACACTGTGTTTCTTGTTTGAACGGTCACACCTGTGAGCCCCAGGGGGGCAGCCGAGATTCCTGCAGGGACTTAGATGAGAGAGGGAAACTTCTCGTGAAGGCACCCAAGCTTTCCATCGGCCCTGGCTTCCTGAGGCATAAACAAATGCGAGCTTTGTTCTCCTCATTGCTCATTTGGTCCCAAGTATGACTCAGGGTTAGGCTGGGTTCTGCAGGCTCCGTGCCTTTGGCTGTTGGAAGGAAGTGGGAGGATTCCAGGGTAGTTCTGGGACTCTTTCAAACTGAAGAGAGGAGGCTGACTGCATGATGGGAGAGGAGGTATTTCTTTTTTTTTTTTTTTTTTTTTTTGCTTTTAGAGATGTAATAAACCCCCTTCACTGATACCTTATCTATACCATTTGTAGCAAGGCTTGCGGTGGGTTTTCACTGGTGGTTTAAAGTGAGGTGTGTGCCGGTTAGGATCCCACACGGAGGCGGGGTTGTAGATATGCTAAAGAGGGACCTATAAAGTGAAGGATTATTTTCTAAAGTCAAATACTGGACTGGGACTCTTTAGCTGTTTTACCCCCCCCCCCCCACCTCCTTTGGTCAATTGAGCCATTTAATTTTTACAGATGTTTCCAATTTCTCAGTGTCTTGGGTTTTCGTGTGCTCGTACTGCAGAGAGTAATTTAGATGGGCAGTTTGCATAAGCAGTAACTGTTACACCATGTCGCAGAGATGTTTAGCAATTACAGATGTTTGTGCAGTAACCAAATCCAGCCTGAGTTTCAGGTTAGCTTAGGAGAGAAGACTTCGGCCACGCAAAGAGAGCCAGCTGTGTGGCATTACACTCTTGGGGGGCATGGATATTTGGAGTTTTCCTTGTGAATGGAGAAGCTGTGAGTAGGACTTCTGGGTGCAGCTGGACTGGTTTTTTTATAGAGGTAAAGATATTTGGCTAATTTTGTACTACTGAGCATTTATTTTCTTGTACTCATGTAGAGTAAAATAAAGACACTAAATTATTTGATTTTCTAAAGTTTACTAGTAATAGGTGATCTCGTTTCTGTGTGAATTGTTCATATTTGTCTATCTAAAAGCAGAAGTCTATCATTTTCCAAACATGAAGTAAAATTCCCTAAATAAACCACAGGATAAGTAAGGCTTACAATGCGTCATGTGTCTTCTGTATTCCTGTCTCTCATTTAAACATTTTTTTAAAGAAAGGGCAGTTGAAGATATCTCTAAAATATGCCCTTAATGTCATTTTCTGTCCGCTTTAACTTACAATATTTTTAAGATTACTAGAAAGGAAAATAGCGTGACAAAAAGAAACACATTGTTTTAACATATTAAGAGTAGAACTTCATGAAAGGTTTTTTTTTGTTTTTGAGTGACATCTCTTGCTTGTCTAGGAGGAGGACAGAGGCAGACTGTGAGGTGAGTGCAGGCAGTTGTTCATTAAAATAGATATATATATTCACCTGCACTGACTTGAGGTTATTTTTCTAGTCTCTCTTATAATGGTGTACTACATGAGAAAGATAGCTTACATTTTCTGCTCTTATTGCTGGAGGCCATCATTCTGAGTTCTGAAAATGTAGAAATCAGAATTAGGTATCTATGAGCAGAATTAAGATGGTGACTCTTCGTTTGGGAAATGAGTGAAAGCATGATTGTTTGGAAGATATGAAATAGGGAAATGTCTCAGCAATGACAATGAACTTTCTTGGTAGCTTTTCTGGCCTCCCTCAGACCAGTGTCTGGAGGTGAGAAAGGACAGGCAGCCTCAGTGGGCCCTGAAAGGCTTGGCCTTGATCCCCTGACCTGTGAACTACTTGCTATACTGTTGAGTGTTCCTTGAACCCTTTGCTTGTTTGTTTCTCTAAATGGAAATCGCTGTTACTTTTCTGATTATAGGAGAAATTTTTAATAATAATAATATTAATGACTCAAAGTAGACAACTGTGAATAAAGAAATAGAAATCTCCTTTAAGCCTATTATCCAGGAATAACCATAGTTAGCATTCCGTATGTATCCATCCAGACGTTTTTCTGAGCCGGAATGTGCATGCAATAGCAACAGTGGTGTCAATTAAATGTCGCTTGGTTTTTAAACTTAACATACGCCGAGCCTCCCTTTTCTGTCAGACTGCCACATGGTCATTTTTAGTGTCGTCGTCCATTGTAGAGATGTACCACCATTTATTGAACCAATCCCCACTTGGTAACTGTTTAGATTGCTTCCAAATTTTTCTTATTAGAAACAACATTCTTGTATATACATCATTGAGCCTTCCCTGATTATTTCCATAGGCTAAATTCTTAGAAGAGGCATTTCCAGATTAAAGGCTGATTTAATTCTCTGGGTTGTTTTTGATGAAAATAACTCAAGTATATGGTATAAAACTCAAACAGAGCAAAAGTAAGACTTTCTCAATTCCAGACATTCAGTTTTCTTCCCAGTGGAAATCCTCAAAAAAAAACCTCCCTGTATACCCTTGTAGAAATGTAGAATTGGTTTTTTAAAATAAATCAATTTTATTGATACATATTAATAAAGCATAAATCCATCCAAAGTGTACACTCAGTGGTATTTGGCATAGTTGTGCATTCATTACTTCAATCTTTTTCTTTTTTTAGGAGGTACTAGGGATTGAACCCAGTACCTCATACATGGGAAGCAGGTGTTCAAACCACTGAGCTGCACCTGCTCCCCTTCAGTCATTGGTTTTTAAGGTGTGTTCATGTTGCCTGGCACTAAGGGAAAAGATGGTGGGTCAGGAAAAAAGTCTTCTGTCTGTGAATCTCCATTAACTAACTGAACAGTCATGTAATTCAAAGAGATTGCAATTGCTTAAAAGGAAGGACTAGTGCTCCCTTTTCCTCCAGCCTCAAGCATAAAGATGAGTGGAATGCCAAGGCAATGGCTTGGTTTCAGGTTTCATGATGAGGAGGACTGCTGGTTCTCACTTAGCCCCACCCAGTTACTTAAAGCTATAACCAAAGATTTATGGAGAGTGGATTCAAAACAGTTCTTTTGAGGAAAGGTGAATTTTGCCTTGTTACTATGCTTAATTCTAAGTGATAATATTTGGCTAATCTTACACAGTAGAGAAAGCCAGTTTTCTGATTGCTTTCTCTCCTCACCTTCTGACCCAGAATTCCTTGGGGTAGGAAATGAATGTCCTTCTTTTTGCAAATGATTTGCTGATTCATTTCTTGATTCAGTTGATATTCTTACTGAAATGCCTATAAATGTTGTATTGTGGCTATCTTTTGTTCTTATATTAATAATTGTTTCATAATATTTATATCCTAGTTTGCAGATGCTTTTGATTCCTAAAACTCGGGGCTTTAAAAATTTCTGTGTGGCTGTTAAAATTACTCATGCCTAGGTACCTAGCTTTTCCTTTTCTCTCTGATGTTCTCATTGGTTATAAAATGATATTCTAGCCAACTGAGTTTCAGTGGGATGGAATAAGTTTAATGCTATATGAAAACTGACAACTTTAAAACAAGCCATCTAGCTTACTTTGACTGCATGATGATACGCCTTTTCTCAGGTTTAAGAATGTAGATCACAGAGGTCAGTCAGTTCATGAGAAACATGTTTTGTACTTTAATGTAGCCTTGGAGGCCACTAAACAAGTACGAGACTACAGCCTCATTCCCAGCTCAGGATCTTAATGTTGAAGGCTAGAATCAAAATGAATGTCTACCCATAAATGCTCTAGCAACAAATGCAAACATAAGCACAATAGCCCCCAGTTACACCTCCAACAAATATTTTTCTGCCTCCAAGCCTGGGCTATAAAATGAACAATTCACAAATTAAGAGTGTACAGACCTGGGGCATGCCTCTGTGGCATATGAATATGTTCAAGTGGTTGTGGGGTGTTGTCTCAGTGGTTGAAGACCCATGCAATAACCAAAAAAATATTGAATTCCCATCCTGGGGAGTCCTGATACATTCTCTAATAGAGCAATAAGAATCCCCTGTGTACGTGGGCAGTGCCTAGCGAAGGAGGACTATTATGCCAGACCCTTGATATTGATAGTTGTACTTATGAACCTTTTCTTGTGAAATTGCAACTTAGCCTGGTACTATATATTGGCTAAGAGTTACCTCCTGAAAGCTTCCTTGTTGCTCAAATGTGGCCCCTCTCTAAGCTAAACTCAGCATATAAATGCACTACCATTGACATGGGACATGACCCCTGGGGATGAACCTCCCTGGCACTGAGGGTTTATTACCAAGTGCCAACTAGTGATCCATTTGGAAAAAGACCTTGACCAAAAGGGGGATATATTAAATACAAATATGTTTTATTTATTTTTTTAAAATTATATTGAGGTATATCATTCATACATGAATGTACATAAACAATAAGTGTATAGTAAAAGTTGTGAACTTGCAAAGCGAATATGCATAACATCATACAGGGGTGCCATACATCAACCCATCACCAACACCTTACATTGTTCTGAAACATTTGTCACAAATTATGAAAGAATCTTGTCAAAACATTACTACTAACTAGGGTCCATATCTTATAGTTGGTGTATTTTTCCCCGAGCCCACCCTATTATTTTTTAAGTATATTTTTATTATAGAAATTATGATCTTATAAAACAATCATGCACATGTGTAGAATTCCCATATAACACCCCTTCACCAACACACCACACCATGGTGGAACATTTGTTACAGATTATGAGATAATGTCATCAGACTATTACTACTAACCATGATCCATAGCGTACATTTTGCAGAATTTTTCAATATCCTCCCCCATTATCAACACAGTACATCTTTGGCATTGATGCAAGAGTACTGACAGTATTGCTGTTAACCACAGTCAATAGGTCACACCAATTGTATTTTTCCCATGCTTCTCCACATTCCCACCACCGTGCAATAGTGATGTACACCTGCTCTAGCTCACAGAAGGACATTCTCTCATCTATACCATCAGCCACAATTCTCACCCATCTCTGGGTTCACTGTGTTATTCAGTCCCTAGATTATTCTCCAGCTTTCTTTCAATTGACGTTTATATCCCTAGACTACCCTTTTCAGCCACAATCCCACTTATAAACCAGCTGCTACTCACTATAATGTGTTACCATCAGCTCTATCCATTTCCACACTTTTACAGTTAAGCTAACTAAAACTTCCACATACATTAAGCATCAGTAGTCCTTCTCAGCCCTTCTCTTATCTCCTAATAACCTAGGCTCTATGTTTTAACTCCATGTGTTTATTCTTCATATTTAGTTTTTATTAATGAGATCATACAAAATTTGTCCTTTTGTGTCTGGCTTACTTCAGTTAGCACAGTGTCTTCAAGATTCATTCATGTTATTTTATGTGTCCCCATTTCATTTCTTCTTACTGCAGCATAGTATTCCATTGTATGTAGCTACCACATTTTGTTTATCCATTCATTGGTTGATGGACACTTGGGTTGTTTCTATCCTTTGGCAATCGTGAATAACACCGGTATGCACATCAGTGTGCAGATGTCTGTTCATTTCAATTTTCAGTTCTTCTGGATATATTCCTAGTAGAGGAATTGTTGGATCATATGGCAGTTCTATATTTAGCTTTTTGAGGAACTGCCAAACTGTCTTCCACAGAGACTGCCCCATTTTACAATCCCACAAACAGTGAATGAGTGTTTCTGTTTTCCCACATCCTCTCCAGCACTCATTGTTTCCTGTTTGTTAAATAATGGCCGTTCTATGCAGTGTATGATGATGTCTCATTGTCATTTTGATTTGCATTTCCCTAATAGCTAGGGATATTGAACATTTTTCATGTGTTTTTTTACCATTTGTATTTCCGCTTTGGAAAAATGTCTAGTGCCCATTTTTAAATTGGATTGCTTGCTATTTTATTGTTGAGTTATATGATATTTTTATATAGAATAGAAATTAAACCCTTATCAAACATGTGCTTTCCAACTATTTTCTCCCATTGACTGGGCTGCCTTTTCACCTTCTTGACAAAGACCTTTGAACCACACAAATGTTTAAGTTTGAGGAGGTCCCATTTATCCATGTTTTCTTTTGTTGCTTGTGCTTTCGGTGTAAGGTTTAAGAATGCACCAGCTACCATAAGGCTTTGAAGTTGTTTTCCTACGTTTTCCTATAGGAGCTTCATGTTTTTTTTATATTTAGGGCTTTGATCCATTTTGAGTTAATTTTTGTATAAGGTATGATGTAAGGATTCTCTTTCAATGGCTATAGATATCCCTTCCAGATAAATTTGATAATTTACCCTTCCAGATAAATTTGATAATTGTGTTGTTTTTTTTTATAAAGTTAGGCTACATTCTTTTTTTTTTTTAAGATTTATTTATTTATTTATCTATTTCTCCTCCCTTCCCACCCATTTGCTGTGTGTTCTTTTGTGTCTGCTTGTATTCTCATTAAGTAGCTCTGGGAACCAATCCTGGGACCTTCCGCAGTGGCAGAGAGGCGATCATTCTCTTGCGCCACCGCAGCTCCCAGATCTGCTGTGTCTGCTGCATCTCTTATTGTCTCTCCTCTGTGTCTCTTTTTTGTTGCATCATCTTACTGTGCCAGCTCTCAGCATGGACCAGCACTCCTGTGCAGGGTAGTACTCTGCACAGGCCAGCACTCCACATGGGCCAGCTCACCACACGGGCCAGCTTGCCTTCACCAGAAGGCCTTGGGCATCGAACGAACCCTGGACCTCCTGTATGGTAGAAGGGAGCCCAATTGCTTGTGTCATATCTGCTTCCCTGATAATTGTGTTTTGTATTTGTTTAAAAAATACTGAGGGGATTTTTATTGGAATTGCATTTAATCTGTATATCAGTTTGGTTAGAATTGACATCTTAATGGTATTTATTCTTCCAATCCACGAGCATGGTATGTTCTTCAAGTTATTTTGGTTTTGATTTCTTTTAGCAATGTATTGTAGTCTTCTGAGTATAAGTGTTGTACATCCTTGGTTAAGTTTATTCCTAAATATTTTATTCTTTTAGTCACCATTGTAAATGGAACTTTTTTCCTGGCTTCCTCCTCAGATTGTGCATGACTGGTGTATAGAAACACCACTGATTTTTGCATATTGATCTTGTATCCTGACATGCTACTAAAATCGTTTATTAGCTCTGGAAGCTAGATTTGTTGTAGATTTTTTGAGACTCTCTAGATATAGGATCATATCATCTGCATGAATAACGGAAGTTTTACTTCTTCCTTTCTGATTTGGATGCCCTTTATTTCTTTTTCTTACTTGGTTGCTCTAGCTAGAACCTCTAGCACTATGTTGAGCAACAGTGGTGACGGTGGGCATCTTTGTCTTGTTTCTGATCTCAATAGGAAAGCTTTCAGTCTTTTACCATTGAGTACAATGTTAGCAGTGGATTTTTCACATATGGCCTTTATCATGTTGGGAAATTTTCCTTCAATTACTATCTTTTGTAGTATTTTTATCAAGAAAGGATACTATATTTTTTCAAAATCCTTTTCTGTATCAATCAAAAGGATCATGTGATTTTTCTTCTTTGATTTATTAATGTGGTGTATTATGTTGATTGATTTTCTTTTGTTGAACCAACCTTGCATGCCTGGTATAAAACCCACTTGATCATGATGAATACTTTTTTAAATGTGCTGTTGGATTTGATTAGCAAGTATTTCATTGAAGATTTTTGCATCCGTTTCATTAGGGAAATGGGTCTGTAATTTCCCTTTTTCATTATATCTTTAGCTTGCTTTGGTGTTAGGGTGATATTGGCTTCATAGAATGAGTTTGGTAGCATTCCTTCTTGTCCAATTTTTTGGAATAGTTTGAGTAAGATTGGTATTAAATCTTCTTTGAATGCTTGCTGGAACTCACCTGTGAAACCATCTGATCCTGAGCTTTTCATTTTGGCAAGTTGTTTGATGACTGTTTCAATCTCTTTACTTATGATTGGTTTGTTAAAGTCTTCTGTTTCTTCTTGGGTCAGTGTAGGTCATTCGTATATTCCTAGGAATTTTTCCATTTCATCTACATTGTCTAGTTTGTTGGCGTGCAGTTTTTCATAGTATCCTTTTATAATCTCTTATTTCTGTGAGGTCAGTAGTAATGTCCCCGTTTTCATTTTTTACTTCATATATTTGTATTTTCTCTCTTTTTTCTTTGTCAGTCTAGCTAAGTATTTGTCAATTTTGTTAATCTTCTCAAAGAACCAACTTTTCATTTTGTTCTTTTTTTTCTAAATTTCATTTATTTTTGCTCTGATCTTTGTTATTTCAACCTTCTTCTTGCTTTGGGATTAGTTTGCTATACTTTTTCTAGTTCCTCCAGCCGTATAATTAGGTCATTTCTTCTATTTAAACGTGAGCAGTGAGGGCTATAAATTTCAGTACTGCCTTCTCAGTACTGCCTTCACTGAATCCCATAGGTTCTGATGTGTTGTATTCTCATTTTCATTTGTCTCGAAATATTTATTGATTTCTCTCGAAATTTCTTCTTTGACCCACTAATTATTTAAGGGTGTGTTGTTTAATCTCCATCTATTTGTGAATTTTCCCTTTTTCCTCCTCTTGTTGTTTTCCAGCTTTATTCCATTATAATCAGAGAAAGTGCTTCGTATAGTTTTGATCTTGTTGGATTTATCGAGATCTGATTTGTTGACCCAACATATGGTCTATCCTGGAGAAAGATCCATGAACGCTTGAAAAGAATGTATATCTTGTTGTTTTGGTGTGCAGTGTTCTGTATTATGTCTATTAGGTTTAGCCCATTTATCATATTATTCAAGCTCTCTGTTTCTTAATTGGTCCTCTGCCCAGATGTTCTATCTAATGCTGAGAGTGGTGTATTGAAGTCTCCAACTATTATTGTAGAAATATTTATTTCTCCCTTCAGTTTTGCCAGTGTTTGCCTCATGTATCTTGGGGCATCCTGGTTAGGTGCATATATATTAATAATTGCTATTTCTTCCTGGTGAGTTGCCTCTTTTGTTAATATATAATGTCTTTCCTTCTCTCTAATAACAGTTTTGCTTTTAAAGTCTATTTCATCTGATATAAGTATAGCTACTCCAGGTTTTTTTTGTTTTTTGTTTTTTGGTTACTACATATAAGGAATAACTTTATCCAACCTTTCATTTTCAAATCTATTGGTATCCTTGTGTCTAAGGTGAGTCTCTTATAGACAGCATATAGATGGCTCTTATTTTTTTTATCCATTCCACTGCAAATGAGTTTTTATGGCTAAAAGATTTCAACGTGAGTTGGGAAGTGATTCCAGAGGTTACACTTATGCACATCTCAGCAGGATCTCATCGTCTGCCACAGTAAACAGAGCCTCAAACAGTGGGGCTCCTGAGAGCTCTAGCGACATCTAGACACTTTAAGCAGGGCAGACAGTCTCAGGAATTCGGCACCCTGTCTTTGGGCCTACTTTGGAATTTATGCTCTCCAATGTAACAGAGTTAGACTCAGTTATAATTTCCCTACACATGGCTCTTCTGCCTTTTTTATCTGAACCTATACTTAGCACTGTACTTGTTAAATAGACGTCCCAGAGACTTAAATCTTTGATCCGTTCATATACTGCTTGAGCCCTGAACCTCAGCAAGTTGCGTCACCTACTCTCCAGTTCACTGGACTTGCCCAGGGCAACTAACAAAAGGATGATGATGGGTAACACCTCTCCTAAAAAGTAAGGAATGTCTACAACTACAGGGAAGACAGTTCATCCATCTGCTCCATGTTATCTAAGCCCCCTCTCAATCAGAAACGGAGTAGGCATCACCATCCCCAAATCCTCAAGAATGAGGAATGGACAAACATAAGGGAGGGGAATGCAAGTATGGACTAAAATAGACTTATTATTTTTCTAGCAATGGAAGAACTTGTATCATTGATATAAAGGCAGTGGCCACTAGAGTTCTGAGGGGAGGGAGGGGAAAGAAGAGGTATAATATGGGACATTTTGGGGATATTGGAATTGTCCTGCATGACATTGCACTGATGGATACAGGATATTATACCTTTTGTCAAAACCTATAAAATTGTACAGTACAAAGTATAAAGTATGATGTAAACCATAGCCCATGGTTAATAGCAATGCTTCAATACATATCCATCAATTATAGCTAATGTACCACACTAATGAAAAAAAAAGTGTGCAGTAATTGCCTTACAAGCCACTTCTTCATCAAAAGGCCATCCTTAAGCCATTTCATGACTGGCCCGTGACTTGTGAGTATCACCTGAATTAAACTTACTCTTGAACTTGGGGGAAAGTTGAAGTAAAAAATAGGGGGTCTGTAGCATTTAAGAAACTATTTCTGTTTTGCTCATTTAATATAAGGAAGTTAGGAGCAGTAAAGATGGATTTACTGCCTCATTTTTTTGTTTTTCTTCTTTCACTCGCTAAACATTTTCACCCTCCAGTGATTTTAATATGTTTTGCTCTATTTGTTTTGGTCGCGTCTGCTCAGTCTGTTCTTTTTGTTTTGACTTCTTCGTTGGGTTTCTCGTTTTCTCTCTCTAGTAGAAGCAGTTTTTCTTAAACTTCTTGGGTACCTTTTCTAGACTATTAGCAAAGTTGATAATAAGACAAGGTATGATGTACAGCATTAAGAATTTAGATCCAAGAGTAGCCCAGATATTCATCTGGGTACAGCACTTAGCACTGTTTACTTACTGCATTGGGAGAGCTAGATGCCATACACATACACACACACACACACACACACACACACACACACACACACACACATACACGTATATCTTAATCTTATATGGCTAATTTTAGATTTAGTTTCCTTAGCTTCAGACCCCAGTATACCCTCCAGATTTAGGCATTGGTAGAAGCAGAGAAAGTAAACTTACTCACAATTTAGAATCCTAGTTTTTCAAGTGATGGGAATACAGATAACTATTGTTTTTCCGATCAGAAGCAGCTGCAATGTTGTGAAGCTGGTAACTCCATTCCCAGACTTGACAGTAATCTAAGTAATATATTTCCCATTATCAAGTTTCAAATTGCAAGATAGCAGTGAGCAGAATGTAATTGATGGGCTTTCCTTTGAAGAGTTATAGGATCTCTGGCGTTTGGTGTAATTTTCATTTTCAGTGATTTTTCCAACCAGGGCCTTCAGTCATAGGTCATTAGGCATGAGAAGGGGGGAGACACAATCTGGATAAGAGGTGGAAAAGGGTCTTGAGAAAGTTCGTGAGAGGCCAAAAGAGATCCAGCTGGGTCAGGGAAGGGATCACTAAGTTTCCAAGTAATAAAAATGGTTTACGGGGCCACAGAGCAATTTGTTTGTATATAGCTCAACCCTGACTTTAGTCAAGAAACTATATGAAATGTAACTTGTAATGTGGCTTGATTGTCTTGTTGTGAAATCGAATGACTATAAAGAGATGGTGACTAAAAGGCAGTGAATGAAGATGGTCCAGAAACTGGAAGTCAGGAGCTGTGGATAAATGGTAGTCATTGTGAAAAAGATAGAAAGCTTAAACGGAGTCCACGAGGAAATGAAGAACTATGTGGACTTTGATGGTTCTTCTCTGGTCCCACGGATGGCTGAAAAAAAGGGAAGCCCCGTTGATTTTGAGGCATGGTGATCAGATTGGGAATAAGGAGAAGGGGCCAATGCTAAAGGCTGATAAACTCTTTATTGTCCTGATGGTGGAGGATGTGGAGATCTTTTACCAAAAGTCCCTATAAAATGGGGTAACCATCTGAAACCCATCTGGCTGAGTTAAATTAGATATAATAATTCAGAAATAGGGAACGGGTTATAAACTCCAGAAATACCGCTCCTGGTATTTCTCCTCCGTCAGTATTTTCAGTGAATTCCTATTGTATTTTCTCTGTGTGGCGCCTGTAGCAAGTCTTTATGAAAGGCACAAAGAGGAATTGCTGCTCTCAGGAGCTTACAAGTGGAGAACATTGAAATGAACATCCTCCATTATAAAAGAAAAGAACCAGGAATTTCTCAAGACCCCCGAATGCACCACTTGGGATATTTTACTGTGCGTGTTGTCTCCTACCCCAATAAACAGCAAAATCTACCTTTGAAAAAAATAACAAAAAGTGCCCCTGAAGAAACCACACGATTAAAATAGGTGATTTTGTATTTGTTTTTCTCTGGGAGTTTTCTTCTCACCTATTTTGTGTGCTTTGGTGTCTGTGTGCCTTAGAGGGAAAAGAGAATGGGGAAATATTTTAGCACAGGAAAGTGACAGCATGCAAAATGAATAGTAAAAGACTTGCCATTTGCTCACATGAGGAGAATATAATTCGCCTAAAATTTGAGGCAGCCTAAAAAGAATATATGGCCTACACAGGACTCTTTTCTTCCTCCTCAGACTTGCTATTAATCTGAAGTTAAAATGAATGAACGAATGACTATGAATGACAGCCAAGTACAGACTGAATTGAACTTTTGCTTCAGCAGATGAGAAATGGCTCAACGAAAGATTCCTCCTATTCAATCTGCCCCCACCCCAAACTCGAAACCATAAAAAAAGGTTGTTTGATTTCCAAAAGTCAGCAAAATCAAAGTATGATAATGTCAAGTGGGGACAGTTGTCAAATAGCTGAGAAATGGAAATATTTGTGAAATCCGTGTTGTTTTTAACATTATGTACTTAAATAAATTGTTCAAGTGTAGCAGGGCAAAAATGAAACATCTAAACTTTTTCAGCCTGGTTTCTATCATGCTATGGTTTTTCTCCCATTCGAGAACATGTTTGTAATAATTACTTAGATATCTGTTTAAAAAGAGTTTTTACTTGCGTGGAATTGGAGAGCTACTAGAAAACAGAAAAAATAAGCTGTGTACACTACGCAACAGATCACACTCCTTAAATCAATACGTCTTCAAATACTGGGCAATGAGGAATCTATAAGCAAGGTCTTTAATCATACATGGAAAACAGTTGCAAAGTTATTATTGACTTTTTTCTCAATCCCTTTCTGATATACAAAAAGGAATTCTTGGGATTGATTAGGGCAGCAGGAAATATATTCTTTGACTTAGAAAAACTTGATAAAACATCTCAGTACTTTATTTGGAACAACATTAATTGGAAATTACATCATCTACTTAGTCACCGAGTATATGAACTAATGAATACCTATAAGTAAAGGGTGATGATAAATGGCAGGGAATGTTCTATATGGGTGGTGTCTTGTGAATTACTGTCGTGACTCATTTTACATCTGAGGTACTTAACACTTTTATTAATGTCTTAGAAAAGGAAATATAATGACACACTATTGAAAGCCGCATGTGGTTTCTAGTTAGGTGTTGCAAATTAAACGAGACCTTGTGGAAATACATCAATAATGTGGAAAGGTAGGCTGTCATTTTTAGTGATGTTAGTATATATTATTTTCTTAAAAAATTATTTTTTTTCCGATTATAAAAGTAATAACTGGTCACTGTAGAAACACTGGAAAGTATATTTTAAAAAGTAAATAGGGCCAATAATTTAATTGTGCTGGGGCAACCACTAACTTTTTTTTTAATATTTACTTTCAGTTCTTTTGCCACGCATTTTTTTTCCAAACGAAAGGTCTCACATATTTGTTACTGAAGCACCTTATTTAGGCAGAAGCATAAAAACAAAGGAAAACACAGTTATTTTCCCAATAAAATAAGTCCAGCTGAGGATGACTATTTCAACTTGATATGGCGAGAAGCTAGGCCCCTTAAAGACAGCATAAATGTGCACCATCACGTGTGTGGTTCCCTACAGACCCGGCTTGGTTCGTCTCGAATGTCTCTTCTTGGAGTCGTACCTGATTTTATTAACAGTTTTCATTTGAAACCATTGGGGACAATTTTTTTTTCTTGGCCAGACACCACTTGATTATAAGAGTCTCGTGAGAATAGGAGCAAATGCACACACCATGATGATGGAAGAAGTAAGAGAGATAGAGGTTACCATACGTTTAAAAAAATTTTATTTTACTACTATATATTTTTTATTAGAGAAATTGTGAGCTTACAAAACAATCATGCATAATGTGCAGAATTCCTATACAACACCCCTCCACCAACACCTTCCATTGTTGTGGAACAGTTATTACAGATTAGGAAAGGGCATCATCAGACTATTACCACTAACTGTGGTCCAGAGCTTACGTTTGGTGTCTTTTTCCATACACTCCCTATTATTAATGCCATGTATTAGTATTGTACATTTGTTGTAGTTCACAAGAGAACACTCTCATATTTGTGCTGTTAACACAGTCCATCTTCTACCACATGGCTCACTGTGGTATACAGTACCATGCCTGGTACATTCCATCCAAAGTGTACACTCAGTGACTCTCACTTTCATCACAGAGTTGTGCAGTCATCGCCTCAGTAAATTTTTAAAATGTTTTCCTTAATCCAACAACAACAAAAATCCCATATCCCTCTATTATTGACCCTTAGCATTGATATAGTAACTTCTTTGACATTGATACGAGCATATTAAAATATTGCTGTTAACTATAGTCCATAAGGTACATTAACTGCATTTTTCCTGTGCGTCACCATATTCTTAGCACCTTGTAATAGTGACATTTGTTCTAGTTCATAAAAGAACATTCTTATATTTGTACTATTAACCACAATCCTCATTCACCGCCAGGTACACTGTTACTCAGTTCCTAAACTATTCTCCAGCTTTCTTTCAATTGACATTTATGTTCCTAAACTTCCCCTTTCAGCCACAATCCCATTTATAAACCAGCTATGTTAGCTCTACTTACTATAATGTGTTACCATCAACGTCATCCATTTCCACACTCTTACAGTCAAGCTAATTAAAAATTTTACATACATTAAACATCAGTACCCCTTCTCAGTTCCCCTATCTCCTAGTAGCCTGTGTGTTTGTTCTTTGTATTTAGTTCGTATACCATACTTTTTTACCTGGTTGAGCTCATACCACACACACCACTTTTTCCCCATGCCTAACTTTGTATGTTTTTTTTTTCATTTCGAATTATATAAAATTGCCCATGTTATTACAGACTTTTTAAAACATCTCCTTAAAAGACCATGTAATGTTCAGTTTTAAGGATCAAGATACCTAGAAGACTTGGGTAAACTGGAATTTCGTGGTTGTACTGATTCCCGTCAACATTATATTTCAATCTCCTCATGTTATAGCTGAGCACACAACATTTTCCTGACAACATAAAAATTCAAATAACATAGAAAAGCATTTTTGGCTTGTGGGCTGCATAGTGGTAGGCATTCCTCAAAGTTTGTTGAATTTAATATATTCCGTATATAGGATCCAAACAGGATTCCAGTTCTCCCTTCCTTCCTGATACTGAAAGAAGCCTTCAAGAGCAGCCTGTGGCAGGAGGCTCAGCCACTTCCAGGTAGAACACTGTGAATTCAGCTTTTCACATTCCATCGGAGATTTCCACCAGTGACTTTACAAGTCAGGGCCACCTGAGTTTATGGTCACATTTGGCTCGTTTCTTAACTGCCTTGGGGAGGAGCATCTGTTTGACCTAGGGATGTAGGACTTCTTTCATTGTTGAATGGAGGCCAAGGTTTGCAAAAGATGGCTTTGGGCGCTTTTGTATGGTGGTGGTGTGTTTGCCTCAGTACCGTGATTCTAAATAAAAAACTTTCTGTTCTCCCACAACAGGCTGTGTTTTCCAGATACACACCTTGTTGTTTTTCCATCATTGACAGTAGATAACAGTTTGGGTGCAGCCAGGAGCAGTTGGCATGGACCTGTGCTGGAGGGGCTGCTTGGATGGTCTTCTGGCCACTCACTGTAGGGCTCCATCCCGCAACAAAGTGCTGCTGACCTGAAAGCTCTGTGGGTTGTCGGCTTTGGCCCTTTTCGTTTTTCCTACTTGTTTTTCCTCCCAGGCAATGACTGTATGGTGATGGCTGTCACTTTTCTTCCTTTCTCCTCCTCCTGAGTGATCACTTACCTCCTAGCTCACCTCTGCTGTGCAACTGTCTTGTAAAAGTTGTGTCTTGCCCTCCAGTCTCTGAACAAATGAACAGGGCATTGAACCTGTTGTTTTAAAAAGCGGTTGTGGGGAAGCGGCTGTGACTCAACTAGCTGGGCTCCCATCTACCATATGAGAGGCTCTGGGTTCACGTCCCGAGGCCTCCTTGTGAAGGCAGGCTCGCCCGCACGCTGCAGAGAGCTGCCAGGCCTGCAGACGCCACGGAGAGCCAGCTCAGCAGGGTGATGCAACAAAAGGGTAGACAAGCAAAAAATGCAGAAGAGCGTGCAGCGAATGGACACAGAGAGCAGACAGCACGCAAAAAGTCACAAGGGGGGGATTAAAAAAAATTTTTTTAAAGCGGTTGTGATAGAAACAATCATTCTTCGCAACTAGATTTTATAAAGAAGCATGATTTTTTTTTACTCCCTGAAATCCAGTTAAGAGTAATAATGGCTGAGCACCTTATATACAGTTTTTCATTTAATCCTGAAAATCTTTGAGGTATCGTCTCCACTTCAGGTGTGAAAGCTGAAGTATTGAGCTGTTAAGTAAGTTGCCCATGATCACACAGCTGGCAAATCCGTGCTTTTAGAGACTATTCCTACTTAATCCAACTTCACCTTTACTGTAGATGCTACCGTGGGTGGGAGGGGGGTTATTTGCTTCATTGTTATATCCCTGGTACCCAGACAATGCATTATGCAGAGTATTTTCTCCATAAATCCAAACTTTTTTGATGACTGTTGAGTTTACTGTTGACTAAAGTAAATTATGACTCTTTAGTACCTTCAATGTACAGGGCTTACCGAGACAATAGTCCTTGCCTTCCAGCGCTGAACATTCCCGTGAATTAAATAGACACATAGGTAAATAGCCACCAATACAAGGTAGAGGAGAGGGAGTGCTGGTCTGGAGACTCACAGAAAGGTCAGTAGGAACTTGGGAGGGGTGAGAAAATTCCAACAGTTGACCTCTAGGATGTTTTCATGGAAGGCCCACATTTTGGGTTCACCCCTCGTTGTTGAATGTGTGATAGTAACTAGTAACTCTAGTGCCCAACTTAATTGACTTCCCCTTGAGGAACTCCATGTTTGAAGTACCTCAGGTCATCCTGCTAAGCCTTCCACTGTACATCTAGAACATCTGGCTACTTGAACCTCTGGGTATAGTTAGGAAGATCCTGTTTGGAATAAGTGACATGAACTCATTCTTTCTAATAGAAACAAAATATGAAAATAATATCATTAAGAGCCTTCCTAAGTAGCTTTTGGTATAATTTCATCTTCTGTTTTTTCTGTTAAGGAGGGGAGCCCAGATGATTAAAAAAAACCAAAAAGGAATAAGTGTTGTTTGGAAATCTGTGGAGCAGGTAATGAGAGTGAAGAATTAATATTAAAGCTGGAGCTTTTTTAGCACTCGTCAGGTTTAGAGATTGGTTGTCTTTATGGAGGTGCTGGGTTATCTTTACATTGGCAATGGGAGTGCTTCAGTTAAGACCGAGGTGAATGAATATGGCAGGCAGTCCTGAGGTGGAAAGTTCCTTGACAAAGTTGAGTCATTTCTCTAAATCATCTCATTAGATACTATCCGTACCCCTGCTTATTTTGTGGTTGAATATCAAATATCAGGATAACAAAGGTTTGTGAGCAATTTCTTACCATACCAGCCAACATTCCTGGACACAAAGAAGCTTAATGGGAAAACAGAGTTTGCCTTAAGCCTTCTAAGTAGCGGTTGTACTTGAAAACAAAACATTGCTCCAAATATTAGCTCTTTTCTAGTTGAAACTATTTCATTGCCCTTCCCTACTCTCAAAGACAGAAAAGCTTCTCTGGAAATTTCTTTTGGAGAAGGAAATTTCCTATTTTTGTCTCTAGCTCAAGACAAGTTTAGAGACATATTTGACTAAACTGTTTACTTTAAATTTGTCAGTTTGGAAAGATGCTTTTTCATACATGTCAGAGCTTCTTACATGTCTGTTTTAAAAAATGTTTTAGTTTTCAAATGGTAGATTGCTGTTTTAACAGTAAGCTGTTCAAAAACCATCTCAGGCCCATTATTTTCTCACTAAACTTTATCACGCCAGCGTCAGAGCCCTGAGAAACACTTTGACTGTGATGCATCACATTAGGACAGATTCTCTATGCTGCTTTGCTGAACCTCCATAGCTGTCTGTTTTGACTCTATAGTCAGAGTCTGAATTTATGGCTATCCTTTGCACCTAATTGGCATAGATGTGCACTCAAGAACATAACAATTTGCAATATTCTCCACCTATATTGACACCAGTTCACAATCATTGATTGATCCCTGTGGTGTCTATGAAATATAGCTAGGTAGGCAAACCTCTTTCCTCTTGTACATCTTTAGTTTCACTGCCTCGGTTGGATTATTGTAGCAAATTCCTCATTGGTCCCCTTGACTCTTGCATGTCTTTGCTTCTTCCTTCCTCACAGTGCCACCAGATCATTCATCTTACAGTCACAAATCTGGCCATCCCACACCTCTGCTTACTTTTCATGACTACCAGTTACCCTTCAGACAAAGCACAAACTGTATCACCTTGGCTCCAACTTACCTTTCTGTCCTCCCGGCCTAAGCAGCTCTCCTTCCTTCACCGCTTGACTCGGCTAGTTGATAACCTACCACTCCTTGTGCTTAGAAGTCCCCGTGGCCTGCACTGGGGGAGGGGAGAGCAAATCCCAGTGAGAGGCATCTAGGATGTTTTCCTGGAGGCTGACACCCTTTCACACACTCTTGCTTTTGTTCTGCTCTTATTCAGCTAGAATACCCTCTGCCCATTCTCCATCTGGCAAATTCCCATTCACCCTTCAGAATTTAGTTCAAGCCTCCTCACGCTGTGAGGCTTATCTCCCTGTGTAGATTTGTTAATGGCTTCTTTTTTCTCTTCCTTGTTCTGTCTGTCCCTTTGCAGTGCGATGATCTGTTAATGAGTCTGTCTCTACTGGCAAATTTTGAACTCGTTAAAGATCCAGGATTCATAGAAACTAGAGTATGGGTTACCAGTGGCTGGGGCCAGGGTAGGGAAGGGGAAGTTAATGCTTAGTTGGTACAGAATTTCTCTTTAGGATGATGGAAAAATTTTGGTAATGGATGTGGTGATGATAGCAGAACTTTGTGAATGTAGTTAACACCACTGAATTACATATTTGAATGTGGTTAAGAGAAGAAATTTTAGGTTATATATGTTACTAGAATAAAAACTAAAAAAAAATAGGACTGTACAACACAAATAGTGAACCCTAATATGAACTATGGACTATAGTTAATAATATAATTATAGTAATCTTTGATCAGTTGTAACAAAGGTATCACACTAATGCAAGGTGTTACTTATAGGGGAGGTATATGGGCGCTTTGTACACTCTGCCTGCTTTTTCCGTAAACCTACAACTTCTCTAATAAAAAATAATTATATATATATATTTATATAGTCATATATATATGATCCAGGACTCTGCCTTATTCATCTCTATATATCCAGCATACAGCATAAGTGAAGGCTCTTGGTAGTTCCAGAAAAATCTGCTGGCTGGCTGGCTGGCTGGAGAAGTGACGTAAGCAAGCCTCCATTTTAGAAGTATAAAGGAAAACTGAATAAAATGCCCCCAAGTATCTCACACACTTAAACATGTCATTAGCAAATGTGGGATGCATGTCAGGGGAAAGCATTCCTGCAAGTTACGTCATGTGGCCGGCTGGACTTTAGTTGAACCTTGAAGATGAGACAGGATTCAAATACAACGGGAGAGGAGGTGCCATCTCCAGGTAAGAAGAGCCTGGATTGTGTCATGATTGAAGAAATCAAATGTTTTACATCTGGAAAGGCTCTTCACAAGTTAATTAAGGAGATTAATTGGGTGGTCCAGGGTCATATAGCTACTTTATAGGAAAATTAGGACTCGCGGTTCACGTGTGGGCAGCATGTTTGCTGTTAAAGCACTGAGGAAGAAAACCCCAACTGGCCCTGTACCACTCACGCCTGCCACGCCATCCTCCTCTCTCCCTCACCCGCGCTCTTCTTAAATCCCCCACATGCGTCTAAAAGGAAGGCATTGTTAATAAAAAAAAATAACACTAGTGCTCTGGTAGAAGGAAGGTTTAAGATATCCTTTTATCTGTCATAACACTGGAAAATAGTCTTTGAAAGTATAATGGCTAATCATGTTTTGGCAAAGTGGTATATGAAATGGAAATTTCCTTTGGCTTGTTCATCCTCAGTGAAGATGATCCTACAACAAAATAGCATGCGGCCTCCTCTCTTGGGAACAGTCGAGGGTAAAATATAAACCGTGTTTTCATATACTGTCAGGCATTTGGAGAGCTGCCATCTATAATTTTAATATTGTCTGATTGTACATTCTCCACCTCAATGAGTGCTTAAGTAGGTTTTCATTCTATCGTCAACACTGCATTTCCCCAGCATAAGTGGAAGCCTCTACTGAACCTTCAGAAAGTTGTCTCGCTTTGACAGAGGCATCCTATCCCTTGTGTGAACTGTTATATAGTTCTTTGCAATTTTTTTAGGGTGTGATCTCCAGAGATATTAAAAAAGCAAACAAAAACAAATGAACTAAATTATCAGATCCTGACAGAAGTTCAAGTGAATGATAAATGATAGAATTGGGCTCAAATATTCAGATTCGCCTCACTCCTGAGCTGGGTATACATGCACATGTGTCTGTGTGTGTGTGTGTATAATATAAAAATAGAAAACAGACTATATATACATGTTCAGTAGAATGATAGATAAAGTTTTTATTGATAGATTGAAAGAGTAATCCTGGAAAACCTAATGGAAGCATCTGAGATGGGACCAGGTATTCTGTAGTCAGAGAAGGTTTGCAGTTAGTCTGGAAAGCACAGCAAGAAAAGAGCCATTGTGAGGCAATGGGAAGTAAACCCTCAAATTAATTCTTGACTTTGGGAGTCTACATGAACAGCCATTAGGAAGCAGTATGTCTTCTGAGTGCCTTCATAGGTATAGCATGGGGTGAATGAATGGTGCTCAGAAACTGAGTCTTATGGGAGCTCAAATGAAGAAGACTGAATCTGGGAGCAGGATCCTCATCTAGAAAACTGTTGAAAAAGTACCCGTGATAGTACAAGGCTCTAGGCTGGGACTTGGGGTGTGGGGTCCAAGAGGAAGGGGCGCATCTGAGAGCGGAGCCTTGCTGCTGGGTTAGATATGGCAAGGTGCAGTAAAAGGGTAATTAAGGCTGAGTTCAAGTTGGGAGACTGAGAGACAGGGAGGAGGAGCAAGAATGGAGAATTCAGAAGGGGGAGTGATTACGTTCACCCAATTATTCTGTATTTTTGCAATGTATTAATAGGTATCACATGAATTAGGAATTCTGTGGTCAGATGTGCTTGAAATATACTGAGATAAAGTTAAACAGTCACTCCCTGACTTCTCAGGTCCTTTAGCATGCTACTATGCACTGATGGAATTTTGTATTCAGTGTTGCCCAAATTTACCAGATTATGGCAACAGGCTTCTGATTGGTTGGTGGAGCACCTTGGGGAACACACTTTGGAACATAAATGCAAGACAAGAGACTGGTCTGGCTGTCTGTCTCTCTGCACGCCGGCGTGTTTGTCTTCACATATCTGGGTGACAATGGCTTATCCAAGGGGGAGGATCTTGTGATCTTAATCGGGATGGAACTTGAGAGCAAGTAAGGGAGTGAGGGAGGAGGGAGCAGGCCGTTCATAGGCAGGGGGTATTCTCCAGAAGTGTGGTGAATGGGGTGGCTGCATGGCTACCAGGAAGTCACTGGAGGTGGGGGTGGGGAAACAAGAGGAGATAAGGCAGGGGCAGTAGAGGCCCAGCCAGACCTGGACAACGTGTTGTCACCAGGGATGAGGTCGGGAAGAGCTGATGCGTGGCAGCTTCTGGAACAGTGGGTCCCTAAGCAGCAGAGAGGCCCACGGGGTTCTCCAGGCTGCTTTCATTTCACCTGTTGTGTTGTGGTGGGATGCTAATGCGAGGTCAAGCGCCAAACGGATATTTCTAAAACTGCGAGTTCCATTCAGCAGTTAGTGACCTTTTACTTGGAGGACACTAGTTCTGAAGAGAAGGGGAAAGAGGCAGTTAACTTTCTACATGTGGTATGACTGCTTCTAAAACATCTGTGAATACATCCACATCTTCCACTGTCATCAGGCAAAGCGGTTTAATATAATTTGAATTATCTCTAACTTTTCTGAGACAACCAAGGAAATAAACATGACGACGAATAACTGCAAGTCTTATGCCCAGTTTTATCAACCAATTTTACATTTTATTCTTTCGTACCGCCAAGATTAAACACAGACTGTGAAGCCCGCTTCTTTGAGCCAGATGGAATTGACATCGTGCTCTGTGAGGTGTTTAAAAGAAAACTCCTGCCCCTGGAATGGAGGTGTGCAATATATGTTTTTACGTATTTAAGAAAATATTTTTTTTCTTTTCCTGGACCATACATTTTACTTGCAGAGATTTGAGTTTTCTTTTGCTCTGGCCTATCTCCTGTTGACATCAAATAGTTTAAGCTGGGCCAAATGTGGGAGAATGGACAGTTGCTAATGTAAATTTCACAGCGAGGAGAAAAGGCTTCCGTTGGAAGCGCACAAGGCGTGCCTTTGTGAAGTCGCTCCTTTGTGCTCTTTCTGCTCTGGCTCTGACTTGAGCTGGCTCACGGGGCTTCTGCTCTGCTCCTCTGCTCCCTCATGAGAGCCAAGAATACTTGTGCTAATGCCATCCCTCAGAGGTGTTCATGAAAAGAGCATGTTTTTAAGTGTCTCTGATAAAAATAAATACAAGAAATGTGCAGTGAGTTTGAGCAGCAGCCTGTGTGCCTTCCTGAGTTCCGGTGGTGGAAGAAAACTGAAAGGCCGTGGAAATGGTCGCATGTAGGTACTGTTCTGTGCCACCTCTCTTCGCTGTCTCCTGTTTCTGTCTCTCTCCCCACATCCTGTTTGTGAATGGGATTGGGGAGAACCCGGCGCAAGTGCTGGGCCCACCTCAACATCCCGGTCTGGAGAACCCCCACGTATTGCTGGGTCAGCCTTGGGAACGCCGGCTGGCACCCGCTGCCGCCTCCTCTGCTTTTCTGCCTCCCGTCAAGTGGGCCCTGACGCATCTGAACACAAACAGAAAGGGGTCAGTAGTGTCAGGATATCTGTTGTGAGAGGAATGCCTTCAAAGAGCCGTTCGTTTTGTTTTGCCAACTGTTTTAAAATCCCCCTCTTGTGTTTAGTTTTGCATGAGCACTTGAGTAACATCTCCATGTGGCTTCTTAGACCCATGCCACCTTCTAGAATAGTCATCAGAAAGCCTGGCCTACCAGGAACTCTCTCCCTCCTGCCCTGGCCCGTCGAACACGGTTGCCTCTGCGATGAAGGAGTAGCGCGTGGTGTTCTTGGAGAGGAGCCTTACAGACTTTCTTCTCCTTAGAATGGCTCTATCAGAAGAAACTTTTTATACCCAAAGAGGTCCACATCGGAATTCGAATAGTCACAGGAGTGATTTGAATACTGTTGATTTGAGCAGGATCCTGGTGTCAAGCTCCAGTCATCACAAACAGAGACAGAAACATTACTCATCAGGGATCTGGATTCCACTGGACTGGATCTCATTTCCTAAAAACACTGGTTTCTTCATTTTGGCACAGAAAAGAAAAAATGACTTGTTCCCCTCACAGAATCCCATGACAATGTTCTGTGTGGATGCTGTGTTGTCGCATTCCACAGAAGCCACCCAAAACACTGCTTTGATACTTTTGCAAGAGAGCTAAAGGGGCAGGGGCTTCTGCTGTTAAATGTTCGAAGGAATGAGTTTTCTGAGTTACTTATTATAAAAATCAGGTTTTCCATGGAGATTGGGAGGGATGAGGCTTGCCACCAACTTGCTGATCACTGGGTGTTGAAGTCTCTCCGTAGCCACGATCTGTTTGTAGAGTTCTTGGCTATAGACATCCATCCTTGCCAGACCAAGCACTGCTTTTTGAGTTTGGCAGAGGAGCTGGATGCATATGGATGCATATACTAGCTTCTCAGTCACAGTACAGAGAGGAAGAGGCAGTGTCGGCCTGGGCTATGGAGGAGAGCCCCTGAAAGCCTCTTCTGCAGGTGGCACATGGAAAATGGGCCTGCGAGCAGCTCTTGTAGAAGGTGAATGAGCTGTGTCCTGTGCAGTGTTAGCTCAGCTCCCGGGTGCATGGCCAGTGCCTGTCCTGGCTGAATCATCTTCTGCATGGCATCCTTTGCTGCCTCTGTTAGGTGCATGGTAGACAAGTATGAGTCCCCAGTTTTTCTGTCCACTTAAAAGACCGACATTGTCGCTGCCATTTGATTCTATGTGACCTGTGTGTGTACTGGAGCTAGACGTGGCTTTCACCATCTGTGCCCTTTAAAATGTGGGATTGCGTTCGTTTCCTGCCCAGTGGACCCAAGGTGTTTGCAGAGGTAGGGGGGATGACTGGCGGGAAAGCTGTGTTCCCCTGTGCTTTGTCGTCGTCCTCGTATCCAGAAGAAGGGCAGGGGTGGGACTGCCTTGGGCCTACTGGTTCTCACCTGGGGATGTTTGGAAAGGTATGGGAGAGGGGTTGGTGGACATGATGGGGAACCCTGCAGGCTGTTAGCAGGGACCAGTTGCTAGATATCTGTTAGTGTGGAAAACACCAGAAGTCAGGACCAGTGGGAGGGAGCAGCAGGGCTTTGCTGTCCCTGAAGGTTAGTCCAGTCATGGGAGTTTGCCCACCTGGCCTTGGAGAGAGTCTGAGCCCAGGGCAGCTAGATGCAGCCTTCCATTTTTGGTTCAAAGCCATCTGCCTCTCTGTTGGTCCATCCACCCTTCCTTTCGGTACTCTAAAGATTTATTTATTTATTTATTTCTCTTCCCTACCCCAGTTGTCTGTTCTCTGTGTTTATTTGCTGTGTGTTCTTCTTTGTCCACTTCTGTTGTTGTCAACAGCTCGGGAATCTGTGTTTCTTTTTGTTGCGTCATCTTGTGTCAGCTCTCCGTGTGTGTGGTGCCATTCCTGGGCAGGCTGCACTTTCTTTTGTGATGGGCGGCTCTCCTTACGGGGCGCACTCCTTGCGCGTGGGGCTCCCCTACGCGGGGGACACCCCTGCATGGCAGGGCACTCTTTGCACGCATCAGCACTGTGCATGGACCAGCTCCACACGGGTCATGGAGGCCCGGGGTTTGAACCGCAGACCTCCCATGTGGTAGACGGATGCCCTAACCACTGGGCCAAGTCTGCCGCCGCTTTCAGGACTCTTGTAGTGAAGGGTCTTTCCTCAGTGATGTCACATTGACTGCTGTAGTCAACTGAAGTTCCTAGATAATATCAAGTTCTTAATACGAGTGAGAAGAAAGAAGGTGGAAGGAGTTAAGTGGAAGGAGGGAGAGAAAAAAAAAAGAAGAGGAGAGTGAAAAGATGTCTTATAATTTGCCTAGGTATGAGAATAGGCATCTAACTTTTTGGTCCAGGAAGATATGATTCATCCTAATAGAATGCCCACTGCAGCCTGGTCAGTGGTTCTCAAACTTGCGTGTGTATCCAAGGCTCCGAGAGATTCTGTTCAAACACACATTACTGAGCACCATCCCCAGAGTTTCTGATTCCAAAAGATTGGAATCAAGTCTGGGAATTTGCTTGACTGGCAAGTTTTCAGGTGCTGCCGGCCCAAGGCCCACACTTCTCCAGAGTGAGGTCTTAGAGCAGAGAGAAACCCCTGGGCAGCTTCCACCTCTGGAAACCCTGGAGGTCCAGGGAGGAAGAGGAGGAACTAGCCTTCCTCTTGACTTTTAATCGTAGCCCAAGAAAAAGAGGGAAGGAATTAAAGTTCCCGCACCCCTCCCCCCAAGAAGATGGGCCGGTGGCAGCTTCACCATCACCTCTGTAGCTGGGATCTACTCAGAGTCCATTGTACTGGATTTTCTGAAACATCAGGGAAACCCAACAGATTACCCTTGGCTTTTTCATGTCTTCCTGTAGAGATGGAAGTGTATTCAGCAGGTAGCCTTTCTTGATGTCTCTTAGCTTAGATGGACTGATAAACCGGACCATCAGAGATGATGGATGAACTTAATTTTGTTACCAAATAAGGGTAAGTTACAAGAATATACAACTCTTGATGGTTTCTCTAAGGTTTCTCTAAAAGAAGTCATCTGGCTTTGAAGCTCAACCCACTGGATGTCTCATGTTTTTCAGGAACGCAAACAAAGTTTGGCTTGGGAAAGGTGCTTTCTATTGCATTTCCCAGTGTACTTCTCCACTGTCGGTAATACAAAGTACATGCTGTTTTTATTTCTTCTTCCTGATGCATTAGCCATGAGGATGCTTTATTCTGGTCCCCAAAAGGAAAAAACAGATATTGGTGGAGAGCTGTTAGAAGTGTGAGAAGGCATGTGAATGACACTTTGAGAGCTTCTATCTTTACTGTCAATACCCAATTTTTCAAGCTAATCCTGAGAACAGCTTTTCATCAAATTCTACCTTACGGCAGAATAACATCAAACATTTTTTTCAACCTGATGTTTGCTTGCAGTTATGAAATGTTATTCATTTGAGTACTTAGCAGCAGTTGAAGGGCAAAATATTTTTGGAGGGGGGTTTCATTTTTTTAATCCAGTATAGAGTGCCTTGCAGCACTAAATAAAAATGTCACCATATAAAATGTAAAGGCTCTCTGTTACAAATGTTTTCAAAAATTTATGAAGCGCTGAGGATTTGATTTAGCTTATCCTCTTTCTGTGATTTATTTATACTTAATGTTAGTTTCTACATTTGAGGCATGAAGAACTTTTTCAAATTAAAAACTGTAGTGAATCAGTTTTATTTGAAGAAAAACTCCACCATGCCAATTTTTACCTATGTGGTTGATCTCTCTTCATGTGTGCAAGGGGCACATATGTTTGGGGATTTCTCACTGGCGAAACTGTTCATTGTTGGGCAGGTTAATTTACCCAGCAATTTGGTTTTGACAGCAGTTTCTGTGGTGTCACTAGATCTTTTTTTCAGGCATTAATCATGATTACACAACGTAGTAACAAAGGAGAGGGGTGAGAACAGGCATCACTTTTGGAACCACTGGTTCCCTCCATCCCTCCCTCCGTCCCCCCCTTCCCCAAGTTGCCTGTGTTATCAGGAACAACGTTAGACAGAGACAACGGCGCAGTCTTCTGTGTGGATGGTGAGTGATAAATAGTGAACCATAATGGGATTAGCTACATATGAAAGAAATGAAGGAAAGAAAATGAACTCAAAATACACTCATAAGCTTTTTGTTTCCTTTTTTTCTTCTGAGTAGTAAATAGAAGCCTAGAATCTGAGGAGGTGAACTTTTTCAGAGCCCTAGAGTGTTTGAAGACGCCAGCTGCTGGCCCTATTTGTTTTCACCTTCAGGGCAGCGGGACCTGCCCCAGAGGACATGAGTGTATTCACTTGTGACCGGTGGGCTCCACTGAATTGTAGGTGGCTGCTAGAAGGCACAGGAAAGCTCAGTTGCCCTGGGCACCCTGGCTTCTGCCTGTCCATCTGTCCTCCTGGCCCTCCATATCTTTATCCCGTCCTTGCTTCTTTCTATTCCTTCTCTCTTATTTCTATTCTTCCAGTCTGCGGGTACTTTTGTTTTTAGGAGGTTCTGGGGATTGAACTCAGGACCTCGTACATGGGAAGCAGGCGCTATTTCACTGAGCTATAGCCACTCCCCTGCGGATACTTTTGAGCACCTCCGTGGGCCAGGTGCTCTGGCTCCAGAGGGTTAGTCACTACCTCAGCTTCTCATTGAATGAGGGGAAATGGGCCTGTCTTCTCTGCTAAAAATAATTAACCTTTTTTGTGTGTGGAGGTACTGGGGGTGGGGATTGAACCTGGGACCTCGTAAGTGGGAACCTAGCACTCAACCACTGAGCCACATTGGCTCCCTGGAGTTGGTTTTTTTGGTTTTTAAAGATTTATTTCTCTCCCCCTACTGCTGCCCCCCACCCGGTTGTCTGCTCTCTGTGTCCATTCACTGTGTGTTCTCCTGTGTCCGCTTGCATTCTTGTCAGTGGCACTGGGAATCTGTGTCCCTTTTTGTTGTGTCATCTTGCTGCATCAGCTCTCCATGTGTGTGGCACCACTTCTGGGCAGGCTGCACTTTTTTTCATGCAGGGCAGCTCTCCTTATGGGACGTGCTCCTTGAGTATGGGGCTCCCCTATGCAGGGGGCACCCCTGCATGGCAGGGTACTCCTTGCATGGGCCAACTCACCACACAGGTCAGGAGACCCTGGGTTTGAACCCTGGACCTCCCATGTGGTAGGCAGATGCTCTTATCATTTGAGCCAAATCTGCTTCCCATCCCTGAGTTGGTTTTCTTGTTTGTTTTGCTTGTTGTTTGTTTTTGTTTTTAGGAGGCATCGGGAACTGAACCCGGGACCTCCCATGTGGGAAGCAGGCGCTCAACCACTTGAGCCACATCCACTCCCCAATAATTAACTTTTAATATGAACATCAAGGAAGAAAAGGAATAAAAGATACTCAGTAATAACAAGGACAAAGCCCTCTTTACTTAGTTTTCCAACTTGTCTGTCATTGAGGTTCAAAACTATTATAAGGGAAGTGGATTTGGCCCAGTGGTTCGGGTGTCCGTCTACCACATGGGAGGTCTGCGGTTCAAATCCTGGGCCTCCTTGACCCGTGTGGAGCTGGCCCATGCACAGTGCTGATGCGCGCAAGGAATGCCCTGCCATGCAGGGATGTCCCCGGGTAGGGGAGCCCCATGCGCAAGGAGTGCGCCCCGTAAGGAGAGCCGCCCAGCATGAAAGAAAGTGCAGCCTGCCCAGGAATGGCGCCCCATTCCTGGAGAGCTGATGCAACAAGATGACGCAACAAAAGAAACACAGATTCCCATGCCGCTGACAACAACAGAAGCGGACAAAGAACACGCAGCAAATAGACACAGAGAACAAGCAACTGGGGCGGGGGAGAGAAGGGGAGAGAAATAAATAAATTTTTTAAAAAACTATTATAGAATGTCAGGAAATACACAGAATAGTGAAAAAAAGTACATATCTGGTTTTTAGAACTTGTTTTGAGCATATTGTCTTTATGATCTTGGTTTTATTCCTTTTCTTAATGGAAAGAATCATTTTGATAAGTAAAATCATCTTTTTCCCCCCTCCCCAGACTGTTGGGAAGAAGTTACCTGCAACTGCAGCAACTCAAGAGCCGTCAAAAACAGAAATGGATGGCAGGACGAAGAGTAAGTTTCCTTATTTATCCATTCTACATTTGAAAACACTTAAGGGCTTTCCAATAATTGAAATCCTTTTGGAAAATACTTATGTGATCATGATAGCTTTCTCAAACACATCAGAAAAAAAATGGATACAAATGTGTTTAATTCGAGTCCTTAGAGTAGAACAGGCACAAGTTTGATTCAGAATTTTCTTGGAATTTTTGCCTTTATGGGACATGGTTCTTTGCTGCCATATTTATCTCACCCATGTAAGAACTAAGGTTTATCTGTATATATCCAGAGTACTTTCCATAGTTTGGGTGACAGAAAATTCTAGAGAATAGCAAGTCAAGCAGTTTAGGGATTCACAGGCTTCAGGTTAGAGAGGCCTTCTCTAATATCTCCTTTAGCCCAACAACTCAACCAGTCCTGCCTGCCCCTGACTTCCTCCAAGCATCCTCAGCACACCTCTGCTTGAGTAGCTCCAGAGGTAGCGATGTCCCCACCACGCAGTTACCAGGACCACTCACACCATCATTGGACAACTCAAACTTTTTAGAAATGCCCTTCTTCTTTTGAGGTTAACATGCTTTTCCTATCATTTTTACCCCTGGCTTCTCTTCTCTGGGTTTATATTAATATTGGCCCATTTTCCTTTTAAGAGCCTTTTAAGTGTTTGAAGGCAGTTGTCTCTCCCAAATCTTCCCAGAAGTCAGTATTCCCAATTCTAGAGTCGCCGGATAAAATCCAGGATGGCCAGTTCAATGTGAATTTCAGATAAAGAACAAATATTGCATGGGACACACTTAGATGAAAACATTATTCATTGTTTATCTGGAATTCACATTGAACTGGGCATCCTGGAGTTGTACATGCTAAATCTGGCAATCCTTCAATTCCCTGAGTCCCTCCTCCAGCGACTGGGTCATTCTGGACGGGCACCAGTGTTTCTCTTCGCAGAAACAAACAACTTCAAGTTCCTTCTAGGGATTTTGTTTTATTTTTTCTGTTCCAGATTTCCATATGTGGATAATGTAGGCAGACTGCTAATCTAGTT
This sequence comes from Dasypus novemcinctus, assembly GCF_030445035.2. Taxonomy (NCBI): domain Eukaryota; kingdom Metazoa; phylum Chordata; class Mammalia; order Cingulata; family Dasypodidae; genus Dasypus; species Dasypus novemcinctus. Next base: position 22,228,522 of record NC_080704.1, on the reverse strand, counting down.
TGGAAAGCCGAAGACTGAGAGAAGAAATCTAATACCTAGTTAGGATCAGCATGAGGGCATGCACAGATTTATTCATTTAATGCAGACTGATGTACCAGGAACTCCTTTTGCAGTGCAAAACAGGTCATTCTGAGAGTAAATAATAGTACTTCCTTAGGCGTAGGAAAGTGAAATCTGTGGGACTTGCCAGACTACAAATGGTGATTCAGGTTGTTGAGATACTCTTCATGGATGGTCGACGCCAGTGCTAGAGCTCTGTTAATGGGAAAGGTCAAGGTGAGGTCTGCGTGTCTTCCGTCTGCTGAGGGGATAGTCTGACCAAGAAGAGTGGGCAGAAAGCCCTTGAGTCTAATGCTCTAGTCCCATGGTTCTCAAACTTGCGTGTGCATCAGACTCCCCAGGAGGGCTGGTTAAAACGCAGGTTGCTGGACTCTACTCCCAGAATTTCTGCGTCAGTAGGTTTGGAGCAGAGCCTGAAAAGTGGTTTTCTGACAGGTTTCCAGGAGATGCTGTGGGTCTGGGGACTGCACTTGGAGAAACATTGTTCTGAACGTGTAAATATTCTTCAGGAGAAACTGGACTTGTGTTTATTCGTGCAGGTTATAGCTAAGCCTACCTTTAGGCACGAAAATCTTAAAGATGCTTGAAGAGTCCTAAAAAATTTTTTTTTTTAAGAAGTGAAAATTAAACCTCTTCTGAGAATATTTCTCTTGTTGGACAGTAGCATTTCCTTCCTGTCATTCAAACCGCTCATTCCATAGTTTTAGTTACTAACAGTTCTGTAGATGATCAGGGTTTTCAGAAAAGTGGTTTGGATGGCTGGCGTGGGGGATAGGCAGGAGAAGGAAGAGGGGAAGGGGCATCAGACCTCAAAGGTCGCTGGAATGTGGTCCCTAGGACAGGTGTCCTCGAGCATGGGTGAAAACCAGAGGCCTTCACCAACCTGGTTCTTGATTTTTGGAAGTAATAATGTAGAAAGCAGAGCTTTTTTTTTTTTTTTAAAGTGAGAAGGAGTTTCAAGAGAAGGGAAAGGGAAATTTCCTGTAGGTTGGTCAGCTCTATGCAGAGTAAATAAGCACTGGGGGAACTTGTTGGTTGCTTTGGGGGGGAGGCCAAGCAAGAGGGATCCGAGCCTTGAACTTGTAGGATGTGACGCAAAACAGGATGGTCTGCAAGAGGGGCTGGCGAAGTAACTGATCTTTAGGTCTCAGGAACTGGCCTTAGGATAAGAGTATGTCTTAGATGCTTGCTCTTTCTTTTTCCCCCTGTAATGTCTGCAGACAAGAAGCTCAAGTCTTTTTGGAAGCACTGGTGTGTTTTAGAGTAGCACTGTCCACAAGAAATATTAGGTGAGGCCTGTATGTAATGTAATTAAAAATTCTCTAGCAGCCACATTAAAATTAATTTTAATAATAACTTTTCATTTAACTCCTGTCCAAAATCTTATCATTTCAATATGTAATCAATATGAAACTTATTCAATGCTATATTTTCATTCTTTTTTTATCCTGCAAAATCTTTGAAATCCAGTGTGTATTTTACACTTTACAACAGCATGCTGGACTAGCCACATTGCAACTGCTTAGTAGCCACATGTGTCTGGTGGCTACCAAATTGGACACTGTAGTTGTAGAGGAATTCTGAGGTTGAAAACGGCTCCCTGGGCCTGGCAATTAACACAGTTCTGGATGCTCGGCTGCCTTAAGCATGTGGGAGAGCCCTGGCTCTATCCCAAGCCTCATTCATCCCTACAAATATCTTTGTCCTCCAGAAGCATCATGGTGGTGGTGGTGGTGGAGTGTTGTTGAATGAAGATTATGGTTTCTAGGTTTTATTCCTCATTTTTCTTCAACGTTTTTATTCAGTTCACCTATAAATCCTTTCCACTCGAGTTGCAACACATATACCAGGTCTCTTTCTTTCTAGCTACATCACTCCTCTCTAGTCCTCACCACCTTCATCACTGGCCTAGACTACTGAAATAGCCCGATCTGCCTGCACATTTTTGCTTGACTACAATCCGTTCTCCACACCGCAGCAAGAAGGATCTTTTAAACCTGTGAGTCAGATCACCTCACCGTCCTGTTTAAAACCCACCGGTGGCCTTTATTACCCTTCAAATCCCACCGTCCTTTCCCATGGGCCCCGGAGGCCAAGTGACCTGGCTCTTAGGTCTCTGACCTCCATGCACAACTCTCCTCTCCTCCTCCATGACTTCAGCCATGGTAGCTTGCTTTGGTTCCTTCAGACACACTCTGATGTTCACACTAGGCTCTTCGTGATAGCGATTCCTCTTCCTGGAAAGCTATCCTGCTATTTGGGTAGCTTGTTTCTTCTGGTTGTCTTAGACTTACCTTCCTTGGACAGGCCTTTTCTGCCCGCTCAATCTAAGTGGCCCTAGGCACATCACTCTTAATTCTCGATAGTGTATTTCTCACTAGTTGATTTCTCTTTTCCCCTTAACCTCACTATCCATCTCCATCCACTGGAATGTTAGCTCTATGTGAGCAGGCACTGCATCTATTTTTTTTTTAACTGTTATACCCCTAGAATATAGTATATGTTTAGTAAATCATGTTGCTTCTAAAAATAAAACAAAAAGACTACGGTTTAACAGAGGCTGGGTGGTATGTTTCGGCCCAAGAGTCAGAATTCTAGGACTAGTTCTGTTGCTTGCTAGCCCTGTGACCTTGTGCAAATAATTTCATTTCTCTGGTCTTCCTCTTCCTTGTCTCCATTGTCTGCGAAGTCAGGGGGCTGTGCTAAAGATCACCCCTGAGATTGCTCCCAGCATCTTTATCCTCTGATTCCATTCTAAAAGTTTTCAGATTCAGAGTAAACTGTTCAGCATTCAGAAAATTGAGGGGCAGCATGGGAGAGACCAAAGGAAGATGTGACCATTAGGTAGGAAGGTGAGACGTGCTACTGGGTCTAGACTTGAGCATGCATGTAAGTTGGGTAGCAGGTCAGAAAGGAGAATTTTCACCTTCGCAAGAATTGTCAGAGATGCCTTGCGGGGTGTTTCTTAATACGCCTTTTTCATGGACCCCCAGGGCAAGAATTGCTGCAGTTTAGTCTCACTGCCAGGCAGCACTCCTCTGGCTTTCATTGTAAAGAGCAAATTCTGGGGCAGTCATTCTCCCAGGAGTGCAATAAGGAGCCCAGTGCCTTTAGAAAGCCCCCTCTATTTGGAGCATTTCAGTTCTTCAGGATTTCAGGCCGACACCTGTGTTCAGGTGGGAGGAAACTGGGCAAACCTGGTAGAAATGGGAGAAGAGCAGCCACCTTCCTTCTTGTTGGTAGGCAAACCGATGACACAAATTGCCAGGCAGTACTGAGGGAAGCTCTTTCCTGCTCAGCTGTCTCCTCAGCATGCGAAAATACAAGCTCACATCAGGATAAAACGCGATGATTCAGTGTTCCCAAGAATTGGTATTTTCTGAGTGAAAGTAAAACTCAACTGATCAGGATTTATTTAAATGAGTATTATCCCTTACCCCTCCCCACCCCCTACCCCTCAGAAAAGCTTTTATGTGCTGGGGAACAGATTGCCATAATTTTCGTAACAAGAGGAAAATTGTCTGAAGGTTCATAATGAAATGCCCCGAGGTTCCTCCAGCTCACCACATCTGGAGTTTTCCTCTTTTTATTCTAATTGATGCAGATTTGTGGCCTCATGGGATAGAAAAATAGCCCAAAGATACAGCCATTTAAGCAGCTTCCTGAGCAAATAGTTTAGTCTTATAGATTCAGAAGACCAGTTGAGCCAGGTGGGTTAGGGAAAAAAAATCCTTGACAGAAGTTGGACAAGGACACATCAGGCTTCTGAATAAATTATAACTGTGGTGCAAATGCTAAACTGTCCCTGCCTAACCTCATCTCACTTTATAAGGGGCACTTCTACCACCTGTTGGTCCATCAACCTGCTTCTTGGGAATTGTTCTCTATAATAGTAATACAGCGCGCCTTGTTGCTATAATTGCATCATTGGTCCCTTGAAGTCGAGGCTGTATCTTCTGCTCTGTACCCACCATACAGCCTAGAAACGTGCCATGGACTTAGCAGGCATATGATAAATGGTGGTTGAGCAAATGAGCAGAGGTGGTTTATAATACATCGGGCTCTATATTGGACAGGGTCCTTTAAAAGCTTAGTGTTAACCATGGGACCCCTTTTCTAAGCTTGCATTTGTGGATCGTTGAGCCTATTTCTAGTTTCAGAGTAGGTAGTGGTTGCCAGTGTTTCTTTGGGACTTGACAGTCCCTTCATTCCTTCTAGCCACTCTCTAGTCCAGTCAGCCCAAGAGCACCAGGGACAAACCTGTCGTCTGACAAAGTCAGGTTTATTGGCTCATTGCAGCGAGGGAGATTGTACACCAGAGGAACCATGGGGTGTTTCACCAAAGAAAAAGGAGTAGTTCTAGATTTTGAGGAAGAGTGGAATTTGGTGGAATAGAAATGAAGCAGTGTTTTGATTGGCTCACAGCAAAGCAGGGCTGTGTGTAAGGGGGTCAGCCCCAGATCTGCACTTGGAAGTGGACCCAGGTCCTGTGTCTTTGGAAACTACCAAGTTGCGGTGTGCAGTGTTGTGTCCAGAAACCCCTGATCTGGAGGCTTGCGTTTGGGTTGGAAATCAAAGCTGTCTCTCTGCATCAAAGGGACTTCATTTCTCTGGGCAAGATTTCGTTTTACTGCTAGAACTTTAAAAAGCAAAGCCTCTGTCAGTTTTAGAGGACAGACTTTCTCGGTGAGTAAGAAAGCAGGAGTCACTCAAGGAGTAAGAAAGGGGTGTTACGACACCTTGACAGATGCAGCTCATCTTGGGAGAAATCGTGTTTCCCTTCCTCTGTGGCTGGCTCCATCTGTGTCTCTTATCCCAGCCTGAAGAATGGCAGAGTCGGTTTTTACCTTCTCAGTCTGACTTCATTTTCACTTTCTCTCCACATATTTAAATAGGAGAAAGAAGGGTCAGCTCCCTTATGTTGCTTTTGTCCTCAGTGTCATAGTAAACACCTGGGAACTCTCGTATCCTCATTTTCCAGCCTGGGTGGTTTTGCTCACTCATTCTCGGGCCTGGGAATTTGGGCACATCCAATTTGATCCATGTTTTCTGCTCACTGCTTTGTCAGTTTAAAGAAAGAATTGAGAATTACGATGTTGGTGAAAGTAGACTTTATTAAGCTCGATACTGTTGTTCAAGTGTCCCAAAGGAAAAGACAACTGCTGGTTCCGAGTGTGACCTGGTACGTTTCTTCCCTGCTGAAAACCCTGGAAAGTTGCCTCCCAAAGTCTATGACACATGAAGTTTTGATCTTTGTATCATAACACCGAGCTCATAGAGTTGCCCTGGATTTAATGTTATTCCCTTGGGTGTGTGTATGTGTGTGTGTGAGAGAGAGAGTGAGAGAGAGAGAGAGATCTGCTTAGTAATATATTTATTCTGCTTTTATTTTATATTTTAGCTGAGGGTTGTTTTGGTTTTGGTTTGTTTTTTATATGAATGGATTATAAAACCAGCCAAAGGGGGAGTCATGTGACATGGGCATATGAGTTCAAATCCTTAAAGTCTGTTTTTAATCTCATATTTCTCCAAGTTTAGATACTGAAATAAGTTGGGGTGTGGGGGTGAATCATAACTGGACTTCTTGGTGGCTTTAATGTAACAAGTTTCTTAAAATTCAAAAGCCAGTCATTAGCACAGGGGCACCATGCCAGGGCTTCAGGCTCCTTGAATCTGCTGATACTGTATGCGTTTCCTCTGCGTGTTTGAACGTGTGTGTGTTTGTATGTGTTTTCTGGGAAGACGGAGCCATTACTTTTTATCAGAATCTTAAAAGACTCCAAGACAAAAAAGCTTAAGAACTGAGTTAGGATTTCAGTCTTATGCTAATTCATTAGGTTTTAAAAATCGTTCTAAAGAAAAATAGACAAAATAATCTCAATCACAGGATTAATAGTGCCTTTTCTTCTTTCCATGTGTGTGTATTCACTCGTATTCAATCTCAGACTACTTAGATTCATCTAATTGATGAATAGATGGAAAATGCCTGCCTTTGAAAATTAATTTCATTCCCTTTCTCTCCATCTCTATCTGCTACTCATTTAAAAATTTATAATCTTCCTACATCCAAAAAGGGTTTAGGATTTTACTTTTCTTTCAGGCCCTATCAAGTGTCTCTTCTTTTGTGAGCCCTCATCTTAGTGTAATCTTGCCTTTCTCTGAAACACCAGAACAGTAGTCTGTTACAGTTATTTCATGTGTTTGCCTTTTCTTCTTGCCATTACTCTCTCCTTGCCTTTCTCCAGGTATTAGATTGCCACTTCCTTGTGAGGGCACAAGAGGCCAATTGGAACTACTTGTATGTCGGAGGCTCTGATAATATCTTTCTCATAGTGGTGGCTTAATTAATGTTTGACTTGAAGTAGGGAACATCTTTGTTTCATATACTGTAAAATTACAATCACAGTCTCAGAGTGAGTAATTTTCTTTTCTGCATATACATTTGTTTTTGAGAATCCTAAAACCGTTGATGCATCCAAACCAACATAATGTTTTTATTTTCCAGTACTGCTGAATTAGGGCCCAGATGCCTTCTAAGTGAAAACTTCATTTAAAATGTATCATGATAAATTTAGTTGTGAGGCTAATGGTTGACATTTTGGGTCAGGTGTTCTGGTTTATTTTTTTTTGGTTTTGGTGGTTTTTTTTTTAGGAGGTACCAGGGATTGAACCCAGGACTTTGTACATGGGAGGCAGGCTCTCGACCACTGAGCTACATCCACTCCCCTGTTCTGGGTTATAGTGCCCTTGATGAGAGTCTTCAAGCAGGAGAACTGGCAGGAACTTAGATCATGCCTCCTGAGTTTCACTGAGGTGTTTTTGAGGACCTGGATGGGAGATGGGACAGCCATACTCTCCAATTTAACCAGAGCAGTGCTGGTTTTAGTGGTTTTATATTGGAGTTTGCATTAGCTAAAAGTGTTTTGCTGTTCTAAAGAAAGTTTGGAAGGTAACCAAGCTCCTGTCTTGCCCCTCCTTGTCTGGCCCCTCATTTTTCAGATGAGGACGCTGAGGTTCCCAGCTGCAAGGTGATTGCCTAAGAGCATGTGCTCGGTAATGCCCAGCTGGGCCCAGAGCCCAGTCTCTAATGCCCTGACTCCTGGACCAGAATCCTCTCCTCCTACCTTGCTGCCATTCAAATGTTCCTCCAGCTTATAGGTGTCACTTGGGGATTGTCAAGAGACATTGGGCAGGAGCTCTGTGTCAGGTGCTGGACACCCAAAAAGGGGTGAGACATGATGCTTTATGGAGACGGTAGTTAAAATTTCCCCTTTTCTGGCACTTTCCAGATAATTCTATGTCTAATGCCGCACTCATTAACCTTAGCTGGGGTGATGTGGAAGACTTCTAAAACTGTATTATGCTGATGAACATACAACTGTATAATTTTATTAAAACTCATCAAACTGTACACTTCAAATAAGTGAATTTCATGGCATAGGAATTATACTTCATTACAGCTGTTGGGGAAAAAAAGGCAAAGGAACACTGCCCTCCCCAGCTTATAGGGAAATTGTGAACTTAAGACAAAATGGTCCCATGAAACATTTTCAAGATCTAATAGTATTTCTTACTAACGTGTTCTCATTGCGTAGGTTACAAGGCAACTTCCCAGTATTTGTTGACCCCTTTCTATGTGCCAGGTCCTGAGGTAGCAAGGGAAGAGTTGGAGAAGAAAGGAAATGACAAAGACGCATAGGAAGAGGCTGGTTTTTTGAGGGGAGGGGAGCTGGCCAGATTATAGTCAAGTATTTCAGAGACAGTCCCTGGAAGTTTCTCTGTTCTTCATCCCTGTTCCTTCCTGCCAGGGAGCCTTCTGCTTGGAGTAATGAATACCTGACCACGGAGTAGTGTTAAGCAGTAGCGTATTTTTGTTTTGTTTTGTTTTTTGAGTTATCAGGGGCTGGGGTTTGAACCGGGACCTCATATGTGGGTAGCCTGCACTCAACCACTGAGCCACATCAGCTTCCCCGAGTTGGTTTTTTCTTTTGATTTGCTTGTTGTTTGTTTGTTTTTTTGTTTTTTTTTTTCAGGAGGCACTGGGAGCCAACCCAGGACCTCCCATGTGGGAGGTGGATGCTCAACCTCTTGTGCCACGTCCACTCCCAGTAGAGTTTTATTAAGTCTTGAAGCAGGAAGACCAGAGACAGTCTCCCTGAAGTTGGTTATTTCAACAGACAGCCCAAGAGTGTCAAGGGCCAAGGTCAACACCTCCCTGATTTTCTTGGCTTTCCTCTCACAGTTGAAATATGGCTGTGACAGCACCAAACATTATGCTGTCTTCCAGCAATGATAAAAAGTGTTAAAAGCAGAAGGGCAGAGGCAGCTGTTTTCCTCAGTTCTCTCTTTTTGTCAGGGAATAAAATGTACTTGAAAGCACTGGATTATATATATGAAAGTGGTTAAAAGGGGAAATTTTAGGTTCTATATATGTTACCAGGATAAACGTTTTTAAAAAACCATAAGACTGTACATTACAGAGAACCCTAATGTAAACCATAGACTATAATTATAATCTTCTTTCATCAGTTGTAACAAAGGTACCACACTAGTGCAAAGTGTTGTTAATAGGAAAACTGGGTATGAGAGGGATATATGGGAACCCTGTATCTGCATGACTTTTCTGTAAATTTATAACTTCTCTAATAAAAAAACAACTAACCAACCTCCCCACCCACCCACTCCCCACCCTGCAGAATTCCCCTCTCATCTCATTGGCTGGAAGTAGATCACATGCCCTCCTCTAAAGCAATCACCAACAAAGGGAAGAGAGATTAACATTATTTGCTTAGATATATTTTTCTCATCCTGAGACTGAGAGGTTCCCTATTCCTGAATATAATGCCTGAACAAATGAGGATTCTGTGAACTAGGAAGGGGGCAGCGAATGGCTGCTGAGTGTCTATCAATGAACTTCTTTTGACTGTTGAAAGGAATAGAAACGTGACCTGCTTCTTCCTTTCTCGTTGGCCATGGGTGTATGATCTTTGTACAGTATCTCCATGATTTCCATCCAAAGAATTATTCCGAAAGCCAGGACTCTGCGGGGCAGGTCATTAATAATACTGTTTTTGTTTGAGTGTTGGAAGTTTTGAGGTTAGATAGTCATATTTCTCTAGCATAGTCAATAGGAGATTTGATAAGGGACTGTCACTATCCAATTTAAAGATGCTTAATTTTTCCCCTCCCTTTAGAATATTTGACTGATTCCGAATTTGCAAGGTCTGCTGTAATTAGTGAAAAAGAGATGGGATGTTGGTTCCTATGTGGGCTTAGGAATATTTAAGCGTATTGGTATTTGATGGGATTTAGAACAAGTACCCCTTAGCACAGGTGAATGAGCAGAAGCCATCAGGGGTATAGCTTGCATGAGATGGAAGGCTTCCAACCCTAGGGTGGTGCTGTAAGTGATATCATCAAGCCACTGGATAGAAACCAAAAAATTCGTATAGAAACAGAGTGCGTATCTCTATCTTTCTCTCTTCTATCTTAACCCTAGACCACAGGATACCTCTGTATTATGGATTTTCTGATGGCCTTTATATAGCCCTTTCTTTGATTGATGGGACATTGACTATAATAAAGAAACACATTTCAGTGATAGCCGTTGTACTTGGGACAATATAATTGATACTTGTGCATTTAGCTCGAGGTTATGACTGTCAGTAGGAGCTGGCTTAATCCCTGGGAAATATCTAAGGTTATTTAAAGCCATTAGGCTCATTGGCTCTGAAGCACCTGCCTCAGTAGATTCTAAATCTCTTGTATATATTTTTTCTATCTTCTGTCCTGATTCATCAAAACCTGGTTTTTCAAGCCTTTATTTCCCAAATGCCTTACAAATAATATTTTCACTGTTTTTAAACTGGTGCTTTTGTGTAAATAGAGAAGATTAAACTTTTGCAAAATCAGATAGGCTTTCAAAAGCAGACATCATTCAGGACCTATTTGAAATGATTTTTGAGTGGCCTTCATATCTTTCTCTCTTTGGAAAGGGCTGATGAATCTATCTGCTCATGAACAGCCCCGTCTGTAAATAGGCAGGTTCGCTAAAGGAGGCCATAGAACATGATAGAACACACATACCAAGACGTGTAAAGAACATTCGGTCAGTATTGTTAGGCTGTTGTAGTTGCCGAATACAAACTTATATACACACGTTCACATACAAATATATTGACATCTGTCTCTTAAGATGTTCCACAATGGTGTAAACTTTCATTAATTTTTTTTTTGTACCCCGTCTGCTTTGTAACATACAAATACTGTGTTCCTGATTTAGTGATGTGAGGAAGAGGACAGAGAGGCAAAGTTTCAACTTCTTGCTCTTTGTAGATCGTGTTTGCTTATGCATACGCCTGAAGAGTATATAAAGTGGCACATGTCTGTATTCCCGAGACCAAGGAAACCTTTTTGCTTTTCTGCCTGAGGGAAATAAAGCAGTCAACAGTATTTCATGTCACATCACTTGTGAGGGAAAAAAATTGAAGAGAATAATATGCATGGGCCAAAATTGAGCAGTTTTAAGTTGTTTTCTGAGGAGGACCCTCTCTTTATAGTAGTAATATCCTATGTATTAGGTATGCTTTTCCCTGAAATTAGTGTGATAGAAAACATCCTTTCTTGGGTCAGATCTTCAGATAAAGCATTTTTTAAGATAATAAACTTTGGGAAGCGGACTTGGCCCAGTGATTAGGGCGTCGTCTACCACATGGGAGGTCCGCGGTTCAAATCCCGGGCCTCCTTGACCCATGTGGAGCTGGCCATGCGCAGTGCTGATGCGCGCAAGGAGTGCTGTGCCACACAGGGGTGTCCCCGCATAGGGGAGCCCCGCACACAAGGAGAGCCGCCCAGTGTGAAAGAAGGTGCAGCCTGCCCAGGAATGGCACCGCCCACACTTCCCGTGCCGCTGACAACAACAGAAGCAGACAAAGAAACGAGACGCAGCAAATAGACACAGAGAACAGACAACCGGGGAGGGGGGGGGAAATAAATAAATAAATAAATCTTTAAAAATATAATAATAATAAACTTTATTGTTAGAGCAATTTTAGGTTTACAGAAAGATTGTACAGAAAGTACAGAGTTCCCATATACTTCCGGCCCCCCCCCCCAAACACACACACAGTTTCCCCTATTATTTTTTTTTTGGAGGGGGAGGTTTGTTTCATTTATTTCGTACTGTAAATACAAACTCAGAAATCTGAGTTTACAAACAATGAGTGACAGTATTTTCTTCTCAGATTTTCTTTATGGCGGATCTTTGTAACATTGTGTATATGACTAACACACCTATTATTAACATCTTGCATTAGAGTGGTGCATTTGTTACAAATGGTGAACCAATATCGGTATGTTTTTAGTAACTAAAGTCTAGAGTTTACATTAGGGTCCACTCTTTGCATATACTGTTTCTATGCATTTTGAAAAATTCGTTAGTAATGTGTATCCCCCATTATGGTACATAAAGCATTTAATTTTCTTTTTTTTTAATATCACTTACAAGTTATTCTATTAACACAAGATAACAACTACAATAACAGTAAATCTGCTTTGGTCCATGGTTACACTCCCCCTTATTTTTGTTCATTCCTAAATCTTGAGGGATTTGGGACAGTGTCCACTCTGCTTCAGACTGAAAAGGGACGTAGATATTTTGGGGCCGAGGGAAGGAATTGTTTTGCTTGCAGTTGAAGATACTCCTTGTACACAAAGCATTTTAAAGGTTGTGTTTTCTTTTCTTTTCACAGCCAAGGATTACTGCAAAGTAATATTTCCTTATGAGGCACAGAATGATGATGAATTGACAATCAAAGAAGGAGATATAGTCACTCTCATCAATAAGGTAAACAAAAATTCTCTCCTGCCATCTAACCCGTGAACCTCTTTGGGTATAATACAAGCTTTGGTTTCAGCCTGTGAAGCATTTTGTTTACATGTCCTGAACTCGCGATGGAGCATCTTGTGGTGACACATCTTTCCCCCTGATCAGGCCAAACCAGTGTATCCAGGTGAAGGGACTCCTTGCAAACTGAATAAATTCTCTTTGCCCGGGGGCCAGTTGCAGATTTGCATGGCACTGTAGAAACCTTCAGTCCCAGAAGGGAGAAGCCTGAGGGCAGCCTGCTTGCCTGGAGAATTCTGCCTAGTGCAAAGTTCTGTGTCATTAGGTGCCTAAAGAGGGACCTTGACAAAGGCAGGCCATGCCTAAATGTAAGAGCTAAAATTTTACAGTTCTTAGAAGAACATGTAGGATTAAATCTTGGTGGCCTTGGGTTATACAAAGCCATCTTTAGTATGACACTAAGAGCAGAAGCAACACAAGAAATGAACGATAAAGAGGACGTGGTGAAAATTAAAACACTTGTGCTGCAAACAATACCATCGAGAATGTGAAAAGACAATGCACAGAATAGGAGAAAATATTTGCAAATCATATACTTAACAAGAAACTTGTACCCAGAATATTTTAAGACCTCTTACAACTCAATAATCAAAAGACAGATAACCCAATTAAAAAACATGAGCAAAGGATCCGAGTAGGCATTTCTCCAAAGAAGATCTACAAATGGCTAATAAGCACACGAAAAGATGCCCAACATCACTAGTCATCAGGGAAATGCAAATCAAAGCCAGAATGAGATTACTTCATACCCATGAGGATGGGTAGAATCGAAAAGACAGACAGAAACGCGTTGGCAAGGATGTAGAGAAGTCGGAACCCTCATACACCACTGGTAGAAGTGAAAACTGTGGCTGCTTTGGAAATGAGTTTGGCAAGTCCTCAAAAGGTAAAACATGGAGTTACCATACATCCCAGAAATTCTACTCCTGGGGGTATACCCAAGAGAAATGTAAGTGTACATCCACACAAAAACTTGTACAAAAGAATTCATAGCAGCATTATTTATAATAGCCAAAAAGTGAAAGCAAACCCGCCCATCAGCTGATAAATAGATGAATAAAATGTTATCTAGCCATACAATGGATACGAATTCATCCATGAAAAAGGAGTAAAGTGGTGATACATGCTATAGCACTGATGAACCTTGAAGGCGTGATGCTGAGTCAAAGAAGCCGGTCACAGAAGACCACATATTGTATGATTCCATTTATATGGAATGTCCAGAATAGGCATCTATAGAGACAGAAAACGTATTAGTGGTTCCTTAGGGCTGGAGGGGTTGGGGGAATGGGGAGTAACTGCTAATGGGTATGGGATTTCTTTATGGGGTAATACAAATATTTAAAATTGAGAGTGGCAGTGGTTACACAACACTTTGACTTTGCTAACAACCATTGAGAAATGAGTGGATTGTATAGTATATGAATTATATCTCAATAAAGCGGTAAAAATTAAAAATAAAACCACTAGGGGGAAAAAAGCAGGTCATGCCCCAGAGGCAGAAAACACTTAAAAGAATATTTTCAAACAGGTGGTGTGCCTGAGAAAATTTTGCCTGCCTTGTTTGTGCTAAGAAGTTGGGACAATTTTCTTATCATCACAGGCCAAGCCCTGTAAGCATCTGAGAGTATAAAGTCTGTACAGTGAAGCAACTTGAGAGGCCTTGGCCATGGACTCTTCCTGCTTTCATGCATTGATACTCACCAAGTAGGTGGGTGGAAGACGTTTTATTTAAGTGATCCCTGGAACACATGGTCTTTTCTCTGAAGTACAGGGATTTTATGATGGCCGAATACAGTGAAAAGCTGCACCATCCTTAAGATGCGGAAGGTGGTTTTATTATTGTATCCAGGTAGGCGGCAGGGAAGATAATTCTCTGAGCACCCACGTGCCCTGGGAGCTCACCGAGGCTGCCTCTGCACTGGCAGGCCTGGAAAGCATCGGCAGGCTGGAGGCTGCAGGGAAAGGGGAGAGAGAAGCGGGGCTTAGGATGGTGCCTAGGGCCTCTGCCTCTAGCCACTACCGAGAGGGAAGAGACCCCCATGTTGCCGGCCTGTACCCCCGAGGCTTTGTCCATAAAGTGATTGGTACCTTGATTACCTTTATAATCAAGGACGGTACCCCTGAGAAAGGGCTGTAGGGGTTGGCTGTTTTAAGTGCCTAATCCAAAGACGCCAGGGAGCTAATGACCAGAAAGTTTCAGGGGCTTGCCCAAGGTCAAATCTCCTTAAGAGGGCTGTCCTCCCACCCACCTGCATGAAAGGGGTTGCTCAGTGATGGTAGGACTGTAAAGGTACCTTTCTGGAATAGCAGATTATTCCCTGCTTGGCAGATCGCCCAAGAACTCGTCTGTTATTTTTTTTACCTATAGAAATATTCTCCCCTTAAGTTATTTTAGTCTATCTCTGGAGGTGTTGAGTGAGGCCAGAGAAAATCAGAAAAGAGGAAAGTGCTTCTCCCTTGTTCTTTTCTGCAAAGAAGGCAGGGCAGTTCTCTTTCTTAAACTCCCCCTTTGTCCTTATGTTGTACCTCCTTGGGATGGGTAGCACCTTTCCTATTTTTAATCATACCTATAGCCAAAGCAACAGGCTGGGAAGGTTGTTAAGTGGATGTGAAGCAGAAGACAGAGACTTGAGTGCTTAACACAGATATTTGGCTTTAGTAGTATGGGTAAGAGGTAGAACACTTTATTCGCTGTGATGATAAAGCAACCAGAGAATTTAATAGCTATCATTCTTTGCAATGGGGGATTCATTTTCCTGGTTTGGTTTTGGCAGCCTCTTTTCTTTTGAAAACACAAAGTACCAATAATATTTAATATGGTTTTGGGAAAAGAAAAAAACCTCCTGGATGGTCTCTTACCTGAGCACATCTCTTTCTAGCTTAACATATTAAGTTCTAGTCCTTGTCATTATGAATACATATCATGATGAGAACACATTGATCTTGATTATTTTGTCCCTAGATCAAAAAATACAATCAAAGGGTATCACGCTCAGAAGAATAGATTCGTTTATAAACATAATCTGTCACTTTTTGGGATTCATAAAATAATCTCAAACTGGCATACTCTACCCTCTGAATCCCAGAAAGGCATTACAATATTCAAAAACAAAAAACATAAATCATTTCAGTAGCAATGCTAAGTACAAAATCACATCAAGGTCACTTATAGGCATACAGTTTGTCTTGGGGCAAAGTTCCCTCTGACAGTAGCCCTGTGAAACTTATAAAACAAGTTACCTGCTTCCAGTATACAGAGGAATAGGCATAGGATAAACATTTGCATTATCATAAGGAGAATTTAGGAGGGAAACAGGCATCACAGGTCACCAACAATTCTGAAAACCTGCAGGGCATACTCCATTAGAAGTCTGAGAATCGTCCTTAAGACGATGGTATCTTCTTCTCCCTGGGGCCCTCATGGGGGCCCACCCTTTCCACAGACTTGCCCAATGGCCATTTTCTCAGTTCCACCCTCATCAGGCATCTGGGTGGCAAACGAGCACCAGACCTCATCTTCCAAGAACATAGGGGTGATGGCCACACTTTCCCCAATCTCTGGGGTACAGTCTTAACCCCTTTAGTGCAGTGCGATGGCAGCAACATTCTCCCTATCTATGGCATACGGGCCTGTGGCAATTTGAGATTATTTATGAATTCCAAAAAGGGAGATTATGTTTGTAAACTGGTTTATTCCTCTGGGTGTGACCCCCTTTGGTTGTATTAGATTCAGCTGAGATGTCTTTGATTAAATATGTTAAGTTTAGTACTTTTATTTGACCATATCAATAGAGTATAACTCAATTTGAGTCCCTGCTCCCTTTATGGGCTATATAAACGGACACTCGGTCAAGGAGACACACAAAAATAGATACACAGAGGAATAGAGAAAGCTCCACAGACGTGAAAGAGGAATGAACTTCGATCTTGCACCCCGGGAAGAGAGATGAGCCATTTTCCTGATAGTCCATGGCTGACCTTGTGAAGAGACCAGAGCAGCTGAGCCTGGAAAGAAACAAGCGCTCCAGCCTACAGCTGAGATCGGAAGAAGCTGGACCCATGGAGCCTTAAGAGGAAGAGGAAGGCTGAACCCATGCAGACATCGCCTCCATCTTGCTTCAGCAGGTGGCAACAGACATTAGGTGAGAACGTACCTCTTATGGTACCTTGAGTTGGACTCTTTAGGGTCTTGTAACTGTAAGCTTCTACCCCAAATAAATACCCTTTATAAAAGGCAATAGATTTCTGGTGCTTGGCATCAGTACCCCTTTTGGCTGACTAATACAAGGCCCAACCCCCTCAGAAGAGTGGGGTGGTAACCTGGCCTTCTGTAATCTATAGGGACTAGGCCCACCCCCCTGAGAGCATTGGGGTGGTGACCTCACTCTCCCCAACCTATGGGGAGCAGGCCCACCCCCCTTAGAGAAGTGGGCTGGCAACCTAGCTCTCCCCATCCACTGGGGAATGCACTCCACCCTCTCTGTTTGGGGCAGCCAAACTCTTCCTGAACAGTGGTCTGGAACATCTACTCTCTTCAAATTTAGGGGCAAACTCACCCTCTTCATACACATGGGTGGGGTGCCTCTCTTGGCCCAAGGAGAGGTCTTAATTCCAGACCTCAGCTTCCATGATTTTCCTGTTTGTTTTTTTAAAAGATTTTATTTATTTATTTATTTACTTACTTACTTACTTACTTATTTCTCTGTCCCCTCACAAGGAGTCTTTCCTGGATAACTGCATTAAAATTTTTTTTTATTTTTAAAGAAGCTTTAGATATTCCCATATGCACTCCCTCCCCTCACCCTTTCCCATATTAACAACATCTTTCATTAGTGTGGTACATTTTTTATAATTGATGGACACATAAAGCATTGCTACTCACCGTTTACATTAGAGTTTTCAGTGCCTCAAACAGCAAGGCTCCTGAGGGCTCTAGAGACATCTAGACACTATAAGCAGGGCAGACAAGCTAAGGAATTGGCACCCTGTCAGTGGGCTTTACTTTGGAATTTATGCTCCCCTGTTTAACAGAGTTAGACTTCTTTATAGTTCCAGTACACATGGCTCTTCTGGTGCTTTTATTTGAACCTATAATTAGCATTATACTTGTTAAATATATGTCCTGGAAACTTAAATCTCTGGTCTGGTTGAGCCCTGAATCTCAGCAGTCTCAACACCTACTCTCCATTTCATTGGACTGACCCAGGACAACTAATAAGGAGATGATGATGGGCAACACCCATCCTGAGGAACAGAGAGTGTCTGCAACTGCAAGCAAGATGAGGTCAATCCATCTGCCCCATGAGATCTAAGCTCCCTCTCAATTAGAAACAGTGGCGATAACTGCATTTTCAATCCTGACTTCTAGGTTCCAAGTTTAGTTAATTACTCAAATGGGGCACTGTATTAGTCAGCCAAAGGGATACTGATGCAAAACACCAGAAATTTGCTGGGCATTATAAAGGGTATTTATTTGGGGTAGGAGCTTACAGTTACCAGGCCATAAAGCATAAGTTACTTCCCTCACCAAAGTCTGTTTCCACATGTTGGAGCAAGATGACTGCTGACATCTGTGAGGGTTCAGGCTTTCTGGGTTCCTCTGGGCTCAGCTCCTCTGGTTCCTCCACAAGGTCAGCTGTAGACTATCAGGCAAACAGCTCTGTCTCTTTTTTCCAGGCCTCCAGCTTAAGACTTCAGCATCAAACTCCAACATCAGAAACCAGCAACTCTGTCCTTTGCCATGCCTTTTATCTGTGAATCCCTACCCACCAAGAGGGAGGGACTCAATGCCCTAATGATGTGGCCCAATTAAAGCCCTAATCATAACTCAATCAGGCCCAGGTACAGATCAGATTACAAACATAATCCAGTGTCTATTTTTGGAATTCATAACCGTATCAAACTGCTACAGGCACTATATTCTGTGGGACTTGATTTCCAGAAGCTTAGAATTTCTCAATCTGTCTCTGGTTTCTTTGTGCCCAGCAATTAAGTTCTCAGCTTATCTCTTTCCTTTCGTGTTTTGGTATAAGCTGCAAGGAGAAACCAGGCTGCATTTTCCACATTTACTTTGGAAATCTCTCTGGCTAAATGTCCAAGCTTGTCATTTTCAAATTCTGCCTTCCATATAACATCAGGCGTCAATTTTGCTAAATTCTCTGCAACTTTATTATTTTTTAAAAATTTCATCCCCCCTCCCCAGTTGTCTGCTTTCTGTGTCCATTCAGTGTGTTTTCTTGAGTTTCCGCTTGTATCCTTGTCAGCGGCACCTGGAATCTGTGTCTCTTTTTGTTGTGTCATCTTGCTGCGTCAGCTCTCCATGTGTGCGGCACCACTCCTGGGCAGGCTGCACTTTTTTTACGCTGGGCAGCTCCCCTTACAGGGCACACTCCTTGCATGTGGGGCTCCCCTACGCAGGGACACCCCTGTGTGGGAAGGCACTCCTTGCGCACATCAACACTGCGTGTGGGCCAGCTCATCATACAGGTCAGGAGGCCCAGAGTTTGAACCCTGGACTTACCATGCGGTAGGCAGGCGCCCTATCAGTTGGGCCAAATCCACTTCCCTCTCTGTAACTTTAAAACACAGATTGTCTTTCCCCCAGTTTCCAAGAATAGTTTAATCATTTCCTTCTAAGAATTCATCAAAAATCTCTTTAGTATCCATATTCCTACCAGCAATCTCTTCAAAACAATCTAAGTCTTTTCTATCAAGCATCTCGCAATTCTTCCAAAAAAATATGCCTTACCCATTTATAAAACTGTTCCAGCATTTTTGGTAATTGCAACAGCATGACCTTACTCCTGGTACCAATTTCTGTATCAGTCTGCATAAGGGGTGCTGATGCAGAGTACCAGAAATCTGTTGCCTTTTATAAAGGGTGTTTATTTGGGGTAAAAGCTTACAGTCCCAAGGCTGTGGAAAGTCCAGCTCAAGGTACCATAAGAGATACTTTCACACCAAAGTCAGCTGCCTTGTTTTGAAGCAAGATGGCGGATGATCTCTGCTGGTTTCAGCCTCCCCCTCTGGGCATCCTCTCTCTCAGCTGCAGGCTGGCACAGGGCTAGTCTCTCAGGGCTTCCTAGATCAGCCTCGGCCTTCTTCCCAAGGTCAGCTGGAAGCTCTCAGGCAAATGGCCCATCTCTCCTTGGGGCTTTAGCTGTTTGAGCCTTCTCCTTTCTGTCATATGGCAGGACCGAAATGAACAAGTTCTTTCCTCTGTGTTTCTTCTTGAGTGAGTGTCTGTTTATATGGGACCTAGGAAGGGGGCATGGACTTAACCTGAATCACACCCTCTGATATAGTCAGATCAAAAGGCCTGATTTTAACAGGCAATCTAATCAAAGACATTTCAACTGAATTTAATGCAATCAAAGGGTATCACATCTAGAGGGATAGTTTACAAACATAATCTTTCACTTTTGGGGATTCGTAAAATAATCTCAAACTGCCACAGCCAATCTGATCAAAGGAATCTGATTTTCTTTTTCATTTTAAAAACAATTTATCGAAGTATATCATCCATACAGGAACATAAATAAACAATAAGTGTGTAGTAAAAATTGTGAACTTACGAAACAGACCTGCATAACTTCATGCAGGGTTCCCACACATCACCCCACCACAAACACCTTGCATTGTTGTGAAACATTTGTAACAAATTATGAGAAGCATAAGAGTCTCATCCACACAGCAGGGAGAAATGCACAGGTATGTATAGAAGGCTGCTTTCAAGGGTTTCCAAGGGCTACAGTAGGTTTCCCTGGTGCAAATAGGGTTCTCCAGAGAAATAGAACCTACCAGATTGGCAAATCCAAGTTATATAGGGCAGGCCTCAGGCTGGAAACTGCCATAAAGGAGATTCTGAACCCTTTCATGTCTGAACTCTATAGGGAGGGCCACAAGCTGGAAACTGAAGAAGGTGAAGTTGAATTCCCCAGAAGCCCTTGGCTGGCTGAAGTAGAGGCAGGGATTCTGACTTCTGAAATCCTCACTTCTGGCTTTGAAACCTCCAACTGATGAGGAGGCTTCCCACATTGCTGAAGGCAGTCACCTTTGTTTTGTTTTGTTTTTTTAAGATTTATTTTATTTATTTCTCTCCCCCTCCCCCCCCCCCCCATTGTCTGCTCTTTGTGTCCATTTGCTGTGTGTTCTTCTGTGTCTACTTGCCTTCTTGTCATGCGGAAGTTTCCCAGGACTGGGAAACTGTGTCGCTTTTTTTTTTTTTTTTTTTTTTGCGTTATTTTGCTGCGTCAGCTCTCCATGTGTGCGGTGCCACTCCTGGGCGGGCTGCACTTTTCTTGCGTGGGGCGGCTGTCTTTGCGGGGCGCGCTCCTTGCACGTGGGGCTCCCCTATGCAGGGGACATCCCTGCATGGCACTGCACTCCTTGCGTGCAGCAGCACTGTGCGTGGGCCAGCTCATCACACAAGTCAGGAGGCCCGGCGTATAGAACCCTGGACCCTCCGTATGGTAGGTGGACGCTCTTTTCAGTTGAGCCACAACCGCTTCCCATCCTTTGTTGATTGTAGATGAGTCTCAAAGATGAAGTCAATTCATTTTAGATGCAAATCTATCTAAGAAATAACCCTCAGAGTAACAATCAGGCCAGTGCTTGCTTGACCAAATAGCTGGACACATAACCTAGCCAGTTAACACATGAACTTAACCATTCCTCCCAGTTTAATGAATGGTTTTTAAAATCAGTTCGGAAACTTGAAAGCAGCCTACAGATACTAAAATTACACTTCCAGAATGTAAACTTGTCATTGTCCCTGCACACTTTGTTCCTTGGCCTGACCTGCACACTTCCCTTGCTCGCTACTCAGGCCTAGAGTTCCTTTTTAACAGTACCCCACCCTGCCCGCATCCCGGAGCCAAGCAGCATCAGACCCTGCAGCTTCTTTCTTCCTAAGTCTCTGCCACTTCCTTTCCATGCGTCGAGCCGGGTGAGGGGGTGGGGGAGGGAAGGGTCGGTGAGCAGGGGCCGTGCCCCAGACCTCCTCCTTTTGTCAGCAGCCAACCCAGTGCCCGGTCTGGAGGGGAGCCCTGGGGTCCTGAAGGGTGGCTGGATGCTTTCCCCGGCTCCGGGCTCTCCCCGCTTCTTTTTAGTGTCCCAGAATGATACTTTGCTCATGTAATCCCTCTGCTCCCAGGTCAGCCTTTAGTAGCTTGCCTTTTTTTTTTCTTGTAAAATGCAGCGATACTATCCTCGCAGTCATGTCCCCAAGCCTTCTGGCCTCAGGCTGCCCTTGTGGCCTCGGTCCACCGGGCCGTTCCCACGAACCCTTCCACTACTATCACAGCGTCTCCCTCCTGCCCGGGCATCAGCTGCTCCTGACACCCAGGATGTCCTCTGCCCTCCCACCTCACTTATTCTTTTGAGAGCTCATAATACAACCAGCCTTAACTTATGGCACACCATGTGCCTGGGCCCGTTTTGAGCTTGTTGCTTTGAAAAAAAAAATCCCTCGCTCACTCGTGCTGTCACTTGATTTTTATTATTATTTCATACGACCTGTGAGGTCAGGTCTCTTGCTCTCCTGTACTTGTACAGAATTTTACTTTCATATGCATAAGATGCCTGCTGGTCATGACCTAGCATTCCAGTTTGCGGGAAGCAGCCCATTAAAATGGCAAGTGCCATGTATGCTGTGAGCGCAGGGAAACCGGGGTTTCAATCTCAGCTCCACTGTTAACTGGCCGGGTCCCTTTGGGCATGTTACTCAAGCCCTCCGGGCCTCAGTTTCCTCTGGCCGTGAAGCAAGTGCCACGTGCCGACCTTGCAGGTCACCATGAGGCTTTGATAAGCCGCCGTGTAAAACGTGCTTCTTGCAGGGCGAGGGCCGCCTGTGCCACCCCTACCTCGAGGAATTGTTGCTTCATCCTTGCTCTTTTGCAGGCTGGCTCTTTCTTGGACCTTGGAAGTGGGAATGGCAGGGCTTTTGTGACTGGGCCCATTTGCTGCTGGGGCTGGAATGCCACTTCATTATGTAGTAAAAACGGTGAACAATTCGCCTCAAATACTTAAGGATTCCCAGTGGGTGAGATTTGAACAAGAATTTGGAAGGAAAACATGCCATAAGTATTTTGTCTGCTGGAAGTGGGAAAAATGGAGTCTGAGTCTGTAGAACTCTGCCAACATGACCACTGTTCCCCTGAATTAGGAATCACCCAGGGGTCCGTTTAGACGGTGGTGTACTCTTGCTACTGGAAGATAGAGAGTTTCACCCTGGTTTGTGTGAGTTGGGGTGAGAGATCTGAATGAATTGCTGTTCTCTAAATTTGATTGCTCTTGCTGTAGAGGTTCTCAATTTACCCAAATTCCATCTGATGTTTTTTCCTTTTGTCCTCAGTTAAGGTGCTACCCTTTGTCCTGCTTTTCTGAGCTATGACAAGAGTCACCGGACAAGTGTTGTTCTCATTTTTAGTCCCAGATCGTCAATTCGTGTAGCTTTCTAGAAAACGAGGCAGGCGACATTAGTGGGTGCCTAAAAATCCCTCTGTAGTTCCTGAAATCCTGTGCAGTGACCCAAACTATTTGTGTGTGTCCCTGGAAACTAGGACTAAATGTGGCAACGGAATGGTTTGGGGTTTTTTTGTTGTTGTTGTTTATTTATAAAGAATTCTTATGGATTTGGGAAAATTTCCACTCGTGCAGAACACACCTGTGTTTAGGTTTTATTCCAAGGCACTCAAAATAGCTCCCTCTTCTGTGTTCCTGCCACCCCCACACCCGGCCTTCTTGATTTGTGCTCAGAGCCAAGAGTGTCTACAGCTGCCAGCAAGAGAAGTGCATCCATCATCCATGTGGAATCTAAGCCCTCTCTTGATGTAGAGGGGGAGTGGACATCACCATCCCAGGGTCCACAGGCTGGAGGAATAGAGTATGAATTAGAGTGGACTTACTGATATTCTACTATGGAACTAGTGTGATTAGTAATGGAAGAGATTGTAGCATCGATGTGGAGAAAGTGGCCATGGTAGCTGCTGGGGGTAGGGAGAGGGAAGAAGAGATGAGATTGGGGGCATTTTCAGGACTTGGAGTTGTCCTAAATGATATTGCAGGTACAGATGCTGGACATTGTATGTCCTGCCGTGGCCCACTGGGTGGACTGGGGGAGAGTGTAAACTACAATGTAAACCATTATCCATGTGGTGCAGCAGTGCTCCAAGATGTAGTCACCAAATGCAATGAATGTGCCACGATGATGGAAGAGGTTGTTATTGTGGGAGGAGTGGGGTGACGGGGGTGGGGGGTATATGGGACCTCATATTTTTTGAAAATAACATTTAAAAGAAAATAAAGAAGAAAAATAAAATTAAAATTAAAAAGGAAAAGAAAAGGCGCAGAAGCCTCAGGGTTGGCTTTGCTACTGGGGAAGCTCCCTGGAGAAGGGCTCAGAGCAGCGTGGTGGAAGCCAGGCCCCGCGCGGCTCTGAGGGGGCCACCCCTGGAGACTGTGCCTTGTGCTAGCCCTGCCCCTGCCCCTTGGGGCAGCCCAAGCCCAGCCAGGAGAGGGGCAGCATCGCGCTGCCCCAGGGCAATAGCCCTCTTCTCCCAGCAGCCTCTCAGGGGGAGGAAGGGTTTCCAAGCTGGCCCCTTTATAAATACCCATCTTCAGGTATTTCTGTAACGAAAGACTCCCAGGGCAGCCGTGTCCTCGACCCTTTGCAGAGCAAACACAGCACCCCTAGGTCTTCACCATTCTGAGAATATTTAAAAGCATAAAGCTAAGCACAAAGAAAGGGAACATTGACTAGGGTCATGGAGTGGTGGCGACGGAAGGAACAGAAAGAAGGTGATAATTCGTGCTAACAGGAAACCAGTGGGCATGACCCACAGAAGGAGGGGACCCAGAGAATTGTAAAAAAGTAGCCACCAAAAAAAGGAAAGACAAACAAGTAGTTTTGTCCTTTTCCTAGGGAAACGCTTTGAAGCTAGCAGCATGGGGTTAGAACTAATACTAGCTCAGTTTCCTTCATCCTGGTCTCAGTATGCTTCCTTCCCCGCTTCCCCGACAGTGGCTGGTATTTAACTGAACAACAGCTAACGTTTTCCAAGCTTTTACCAGGCGCAGGCACTGCTCCAAGCACCTCTCCATGTACTCACTTATTTAATCCACACAGCAACTGAGGGAGAGCTGTTATCAGTCCCGTTTCACAAATCAGGAAACCGAGGCACCAAGTGGCTAAATAACCTGCTCAGGATCGACACCTAGTAAGTTTGTGGAACTCGGTTTTGCCACCGGCGGTCTAGACCCAGACCCCAAGCCCAGCACCTAGGATCCAGGGCCTGGAGCTTACAGTCTAGGGGAGGGGACAGATGAGTGACCGTGTGGGCTGAGACAGAGGTCAGCCCTGAGTGGGAAGGAGAGCACTGAGTTGGAGGAGGACAGGCGGCGCCTGGGACAGGAGAGACACAAAGATGAGACAAATGTTGCCCCTGCCCTTGGGGAGCGTAGGATGAAGACGGTGAGCTGGAGGCCCAGTGAGAGCCTGGGCCAGCGTGAACTTTCTAGAGGACACAGGAAGCACAGCAACTTGCGGGGGAAGGTGGGCAGGGAGCCTGGGCCCCTCCACGGCTGGGGAGGCTGGTGGCTGAGTGCAGCAGGAAGGGTAGGATTTCAGTAAGTCGAGGCTCTGGAGAGCGTGAGCCAAGGACAGCAGGGTATGAAAGAGGTGGAACATTCGCGTTCGGGGCTCTGTGAGGTAACTGGCCTGTGGCCATGGGTTGGGGAGCAGCAGGAAAGGAAGGCCACAGGCCCCAGCAGATGGTCAGCCTTCACCAAGGTCTTACTACTCATTTGTTTCAATCCCTCGGGTCAGTCACGTGTGTGCCCTGTGCCTTAGGTACCCCACCCGTAGACGGGAGGGGATTCCAACACCCTACCTCAACAACAGGTGAGGAGCCAGTGAGGCTGCATTTACAGGAGCCCTTCAAAACCAGACTCTCACGCCTGCTCAACAGGAACAAAAAGAAAGGCCTAGAGCTGAGGGGGAGGAAGGCGCAGAGCCCGCTTCTACCTGCCAGACCCTTCTGGGCTGCCAGAGGCAAAAGCCCAAGACCCCTCATCACCGCCCACTCCTTTTTCCTCACAAAGCTCCCCCGGGCTCAGCATCTTGTCTGGTGGGACGCTGGGTATGACCTCCAGGTACCCAGGAGCCCGAGCGCTTAAGGGGCTCTCCCAAGGGACTCAGAGCCCGTTAGTGGCAGAGCCAGGGCAAAGGCCTGCGTGCTGCTTGAGTGTTCTCTTAACTCCGACCTTGGGACTGAGCCTGTGAGGGTGCTGGGTGCTTGTGGTAGGTGGGGCTCAGTCACTCCTACCACCCCTTGTTACCGGTGATCTAGGGCAGGTGAGTATTGAGTTTCCTTTCTTTCTTTTTTTTTTTTTTTAAGATTTATTTTTTATTTATTTCTCTCCCTGCCCCCCAGTTGTCTGCTCCCTGTGTCCATTCGCTGTGTGTTCTTCTGTGACCGCTTCTATCCTTATCAGCGGCACCGGGAATCTGTGTTTCTTTCTGTTGCATCATCTTGTTGCGTCAGCTCTCCGTGTGGGCGGCGCCATTCCTGGGCAGGCTGCACTTTCTTTCACACTGGGCGGCTCTCCTTACAGGGTGCACTCCCTGCGCGTGGGGCTCCCCTACGCGGGGACACCCCTGCATGGCATGGCACTCCTTGCGCGCATCAGCACTGTGCATGGCCAGCTCCACACGGGTCAAGGAGGCCCGGGGTTTGAACCGCGGACCTCCCATGTGGTAGACAGACGCCCTAACCAGTGGGCCAAGTCCACTTCCCTGGAATTTCCTTTCTAAGTTAATGACATTATCATTATTATTTCACCAGAAAAACAATGTTATCACCTCACCCCATCCATTTATTTCGGAGGCTCATGGTTTGGTTCCCATGTTTCTTATTAAGGCCAGGAGGTGACCAAGGTGGTTTCTGGATCATCCATGACATTCTGATTCTATCCTTGTCAGCTCGTAAGAAATAAGAGTAAACACAGAGGAAGTGACGCACTTGCCTCAGAGCTAATGTCCATCCTTGTTGTCCACTCCATCCCCCAGTCCTCCTCTCCTACTTCTTTCCTCCCTTTCTTCCCATGCGCAGCCTAGTTTGGGTTCCTCTCTTCTCCCCTCTCCCCCATGTGCCACTTAGTTTTCTGCTTGTTGTTACCATGGGGAAAAAAAAGAGACCGGGGTCCTGAGTGCCTTCCCAAGTGTCCTTTTGCTTGTGCTGATGGTTATTTGCTCTCTTCTGCCCTCCTTCCCTTCCATTCATTCATTCATTTAAACATTTCATCATGAGAAAAACGTTTTCAGACTTCCTTGCTTCCCTTCCCACGGGAAGTAAGGGTACTGCCACAATAACTGGCCTAGCTTTAGGAATGTCAACTGAAGTTCTTGGCTTGGTATAAGGAAGTCGATCAGCTAAATAGATTGCTCACCTTGACCTTTTCTCTCTGCGTTGCTAAAGCTTTTAGCAGAGCTAAAATGCTAGGATTAAGTGTGATTGCAAGGGTGAGTGGTAATTTAGCAGGTGTCAACCTGAAAATGATGGCACACTGACAGCCCCATTAGAAGGACATGTTCTACGAGTGAATGAGGAAGTTAGGCACATGTCCTGGATCATCTGGGTTTATGCACATTTGAAAAATGTCAGCATTCAGCAAATGAGTCATTTACGTCATAGAATATATTTCTTGCAGTATGGCCTGTCCTGTTAGACTGCATATGTCCTTATTTGAGGCAGAAATCAGAATATATCTCCTCCTCAGAGCATTAGTGAGCCAAAGGAATACAGTTTGCTGCTATTTTGGTCTCACTGTTAAGAGTAGCCAAGAAACTGGGACTGTGAGAAGAATCATGACACCGTAAGTGCGTTTGATCAAAACTCTTCCCTGCTCATCTTGTTTGCCATCACATATGCACATTTTTTAATTGGGTAAACATGTTAAACCTAGGACTTGGGATGGGGAAAAAATTTCTTTTTAGTTTACTGGTAGACAGTCAAAGCAATGGCCACCCCGAATTTTGAAGGTTGTTATTGCAAACTTTTCTTTTGCTGATGTAGACAGATGCATTTGCAGTTGATGTGAATCCCAGCTTCGCATGCTTCCACAAGTTATATAAAACTGTCTAGAGGGACCGTGTGTTTATTCAGCCTAATTGTCATCTCTCTCTCGAGTGCTATGCTTTAGTGACAGGGACATGAGTAATCCTTGCGACACCATCTTGGAACAATTTTTTTTTTCTGCAGCACACAGAAAATACCCGAAGGAGTTAGGGAAACTCCTTTTTTTGCCCTGTTTTTTTTTTTTTCCAACCTTGCTATTTGTATTCCTCTTTGAGGGCTATTGTGAGAATGAAATAAGATGTTATGACCGAATGCTTTAGAAATATGAGTTAAACTATAGTTTTTTCAGTGATAAGTTTTTATAGGAATAAGAAAAGACAGATGCTTGGTGATAGAAAGTTCTCTCTTGGTATTTTGAATTGTCCTGAAATTAAGGTTAGTACTTCCTGAAATACCTCTTTATTGTTTATTTTAACTTTTCTTAGGATGAAAGTAACATCTAATATTCAGAGAGTCCCTATCTTATTAAATATCTCAAAGCTGTTTACATTCACTTTCACATTGTATTAAAATGTACCATTTCTCTGATAAGAAATAGCTTGGGATATACTTTAAAATGATATAAATAATACTTGCTCTCGAAGAAGAATTGAGAACAAAACAGACAAAAAGGAAGAGAAGTCACAATTACTCATGATCACCCCACCTTCAGATACCGGTCTTAACATTTTAACAGTTTATCCTTCGACTTTTTCCATACACACACATTATTAGAGCTTAAAATAAAAATAGGATCATGCTGTACTCGCTATTTTATAGCCACCTTTGTCCAAAATATAGCATGATTATCTTTGACAGAATAGTTAACAGGTCCCTTCATATCCTATTGTATGAAGTACCACAATCCTCTTTTACTAGCCATTTAGCTTGTTTCCCAGTTTTCCCTATTGTAGGCCATGCTGTCCATAGTCATCATCTTGTTTGTAAATCCTCGTGCACGTAATTTTTTCAACCACTTTCTACTAGCTGTGTAACCTCGGGCAGGTTGTTTAATCTCTCTGTGCCCATTTCTACATCTTTCCTGGGGTTGTGAAGATTAAATGTGTTAAAGTAAGGAACACACTTAGAATGTCTTGCTTATAGTAAGTGTTATATAAATATTGGCTTTTGTTATTATTTCCTGATGATGAATTCCTAAATATAAAACTCCGTCAGGGAAGCGGATGTGGCTTAAGCAGTTCAGTGCCCGCCTCCCACATGGGAAGTCCCATGTTCGGTTCCCAGTGCCTCCTGAAAAAACAGACAGACAAACAAATGAATAAACCAACTCAAGGGAGCCAATGTGGCTCAGTGTTTGAGTGCTGGCCTCCCACATACAAGGTCCAGGGTGCAATCCCCGGTCCCAGTACTTCAACAAAGAAACAAAGAAACAAAAACAGCTCCATCAGTGCATGTTACAGGCATTTAAGTGATCTTCTGAAAGTCTGTGCCAGTGTGGTCTCCCCGCAGGAGTGTGTGAGGATATGTTTTCCTATCCTCGTCATCCCTGGATATTACGTTCTTTTTAATTTCTGCTAATCTGATAGGCATTGCATTTTTAAAAATGTTATTACTAAAGTTGAAAATTGTAGGAGTCTTTTTTTTCCTAATTGATTTTTATATAAAAACCTTATATTTGTGACATTAAGCTATCATCTTTACATTGCAAATGTTTTTTCTTAGTTTGTGTCACATGGAGACACTTAAAGAAAAAGTCATTAAAATAAATACCTTATAGCTTTTAAATGTCCCCATTTTACAGTGAATTATATAGTGCAGTAAAATCCATCTTTTTAAGAATAGCTATACTTAAGGCTTTTTGTATTTTAGCCCTAGTTGAAAAGGGTAGCTGGCTATTAACTACATTCCTTTTCTGTCTTCTTCTGGGCCTTTGGGGGTTCTTTTTAAAGCTTCGATCCTTATAGTGTATATATATAGTGTATATATATATATATAAAAACATATATATATATATATATGTTTTTATAGTGGCATTCAGAGAGCCCTTGAGATTCTGCTTGGAGGCATATAAGGACTTTGTATCCTAGACCAGGTCCTGGACCAGTGGTTGGTAAACTTTTCTCTATAAAAGGCCAGACAGTAAATATTTCAGGCTTTCTGGTCCATGCGGTCTCTGTCACTGCTCTGCACGAAAGCAGCCAGACACATAAATGAAGGGGGTGTGGCTGTGTTTCAATAAAACTTTATTTGTGACACTTAAACTTGAATTTCATATAATTTGCACGTCTTCAAATATTATTCTTCCTATGGTATTTTTTCTCAATCATTTAGAAATGTAAAAACCATTCTTCTTAGCTTGTGGACTGTACAGAAATAGGCGGAGGTGAGGCTTGGCCCACGGCCTGGAGTTCACTGGCTCCTGAAGTAGAAGGTCTGGAAATAGACCCATAAAAATATGGCCCATTGATTTTCATCAAAGGTGCAAAGAATATCTAAGAAAGAAAAGATAGTCTTTTCAAACAATGTTGTTGGCACACTTGGACATCCAAAGGCAAAAAAAAATCCCAACCCAAACCTAAACACATTATGCAAAGGTTAACTCAAAATGGACCACACATCTACATATAAAGCATAAAATGTAAAAATTATTTATGAAGACAGAAGAAAAAAGTTGTAGGCATGATACAAAAGCATAGTCTATAAAAGAATAAAATGATAAATTGGACTTCAGCAAAATTAAGAGATTTTGCTTTGCAAAAGTCACTGTTAAGAGACTGCTGTTGAGCCCTCCCAAAATCAGAGGGTATCTACAACTGCAAGCCAGACAATTCCATCCATCTGCTCCATGGGATCTCAGACCCCTCTCAATCAGAAGCAGAGTGGGCACCACCATGCTAAAATCCTCAAGATTGAGGAATGCACAAACATAAGGGGGGAATGCAACTATGAACTAAGGTAGACTTCTTATTATTCTATCAATGGAAGCTCTTATAACATTGATAATAAAGGCAGTGGTCACGAGAGGTTTTAAAGGGAGGGAGAGGGAAGAATAGGTGTAACAAGGGGCATTTGGGAGACATTGGAATTGTTCTGAATGACATTGCAATGACAGATACAGGCCATTATATATTTTGTCAAAACCTATAAAAATGTGCAGTGCAAAGTATAAACTATAAACTATTGGTAAAAAAAAGAGAGACTTACTGGCCGGTCTCTTTTTCCTACAACGCTGACTGAGACTGCTTAGTAAATCATTGCCTGTTAAGTAATTGAATGGATTTCAAAGACCCTGGTTTTGTTCTGAGTCTTCCTGGGCATATTCTTTGTAATGAAGGGTCATAAATCTCCCATATTGTCGCCTCTCCCTGCCCTAGTGCTTCTTGTCCCCCAGAGTTGTGGGCAGACATAGCCACATTCTACCAGCTAGGCCTGGACTTAGCTGAGCAGCCTGAGGACCTGCATTTGATTAGGAATTTTATTTTTCACTCCCTGTAAAGGCCTAGAAGATAACTGTGCTGAGTATAGAAAAAGGGCCCTGTATTAGTCTGCCAAAGGGGTGCTGATGCCAAGTATGAGAAATACGTTGGCTTTTATAAAGGGTATTTATTTGGGGTAAAAACTTACAGTCCCAAGGCCTTGGAAAGTCTAACTCAAGGTACCATAAGAGGTACTTTGTGGAAACGGATGTGACTCAAGTGATAGACCTTCCGCCTACCATATAGGAGGACCTGGGTTTGATCCCTGGAGCCTCTTGGTAAAAAAAAGAAGAGAAAGCGTGCCCATGCAGTAAGCCAGTGCCCGTGGAGGTGCCTGCATGGTGAGTCAGTGCCCATGCAAGTGAGTCACACAGCAAGATGATAATGCATCAAAAGAGAGACAAGGGAAGAGTCAAGTTGAAGTGCAGCAGAAACCAGGAACTGAGGTGGCACAATTGACAGGGAAGCTCTCTCCACATCAGAGGTCCCCAGGATCGAATCCTGGGGAATCCTAGAGGAGAAAAAATGAGAAGAGAAGACAACACAGACAGCAAAAACAGCAGGGTGGGAGGAGGGGAAGAGGGAAAAATAAATAAGTAAATAAACCTTTAAAAATAAAAAAAAGAGGTACTTTCTCACCAAAGTCAGCAGTCTTGTGTTGAACCAAGATGATGGGCAGTCTCCGCAAGGTTTCAGCCTTGCCTTCTGGGCTTCTCCTCTCAGGCTTAGCTGCTACTGCAGGCTTGGATGTTCTTCTTTTTTTAATTTTTAATTTATTTTTAAAAGATACATATATTACATAAAATGTTATATAAAAATATAGGGGATTCCCATATGCCCCACTCCCCACACCTTCCACTTTTCCCCACCTTAACAACTATTTACATTAGTGTGACACATTCATTGCAATTGATGAACACATTTTGGAGCATTGCCACAGCATGGATTATAGTTTACATTGTAGTTTACACTCTCTCCCATTCCATTCTGTAGGCTATGGCAGGATATATAATGTCCTGTGTCTGTCTTTGCAGTGTCATTCAGTGTAGGAGATTTGGGCCCAAAGGGTATCAGGAGTGAAAGAAAGAGAGAAAGGAGAAAGAAACCAAGAGAAAGAAAGAGAGAGAGCTGGGATCAGGGGGTCTATGAGTAGAGACTCATCAGACAATTTATTGTCTACAAGGGGCTCTCTATATATCCCAGTCTATAGTCTATGTGAGAACAAGCATGCAGTTAACAATTGGCATTACTAAGGAACTCAAAAAAATCTTATCTCAAGGTACAAAGTCTAAGTGTTCTATTTACTATAAAGTACATGTGTTCATTTTTATCTCTGCCTGTGGCATCATCCTGATAGCCATCAACCATTCAACCCTTGCATTACTTATGTCACAAGCGTAGCCATGGAGATAGCACATCTCTCCTTGTGAGGCCACTGTGCCTCAGTTTCCAGCAATTCAGGACAATTCCAAGACCTGAAAATGCCCCCATATTACCATATTACACCTCTTTTTCCGTCTCCCTACCTTCAGTGACTCCAGTGGCCACTGTCTCCACATTAATGATACAATTTCTTTTATTGCTAGAATCACAGTAAGTCTATAGTAGAATACCAGTAAGTCTACTCTCGTCTATATTTTATTCCCCAATCCTGAGGATTCTGGGATGATGATGCTCACTCCACCTCTAATTGAGAGGGGGCTTAGATCTTATATGGCTGATAGATGGGACTCTTTGTTTACAGTTGTAGACTCTCTTGGTTCCTTGGTGTGGTGGTTGTCCGTCCTCACCTTGTTAGTTGTCCTGGGTGAGTCCAATGAACTGGAGAGTAGATGTTGCAACTCTACTGAGGCTAAGGGCCAGCTGGCACATGGACAGCCCAGAGATGCAAGTCTCTTGGACATACCCCTACCAACTCCAACACCAACTTAGTTTCAATAAAAGGAATATAAGAAGCATATGTGGAGAAGTCACATCTGAGTCCAACTCTGTCATACTTGGGAGCACAAACTCCAAAGTAGGGCCCACTGGCAAGGCAACAAACTCCAGTGTTATCTGCCATGACCCTATGACCTGGATGTGTCCATAGCCCTCAGGAGCCCCACTATTTGGGGTAGTATCTACTTTGGCTGTCTATGAGATCCTCCTGAGATGTGCATAAGTGTTACCTCTCTGATGACCTCCTGACTCATTTTGAAGTCTCTTAGCCATATAAACTCAGTTGTCTTTATCATTTCCCCCTTTTATTCAAGGTCTTTTTCCAGTTGCATCACCAGCCAGTTCTTGGTAGTAATCCCTTGGTGCCGGGGAGGCTCATCCCTGGGAATCATATTCCATGCTGGGGGGAAGGTAATGCATTTATATGCTGAGTTTGGCTTAGAGATTGGCCACATTTGAGCATGGAGACTCTCAGGAGGTACCTCTTAGGCACCCTACAACACTGAGCTAAGTTGCAATTTCAAGAGCAAAAGGCTCATATGCTTAGTCATCAATATCAAGGGCCTATCAATGGACCATCCTTCTTCACTGGTACTTGGGGAATTGTTGCTGTTCCATTAGAGAATGTGGCAGAGCTCCCCAGGATAAGAATTCAGTGTTTTTTTCAGTTGTTGCGTGAATTTCCACCCACTGTTGCAATCCCCCGTGAACATTTGAACATATTTATATACTTCATATGTATGCCTAGGTGAACTTCCTCTTATGTATCTCTCATCACTGACACCCCACACCAGTGCTCTTCCCTTGCCATAGTTGAACCTTTTTGTGAAAAAACTTCTTCAAAACTACAATGTTGAGAAAACTCTTTTGGCAATATGACAAGGATTACTGGTTTCGAATGTTGGATGAGGGGGCATTTGGCACAGGGCACACCTGGGGCAGGCTTCTAACGAGTGTGTGAGTGGGAAGCGAACTTGGCCCAATGGATTGGGCATCCGTCTACCACATGGGAGGTCTGTGGTTCAAACCCCAGGCCTCCTTGACCTGTGTGGAGCTGGCCCATGCGCAGTGCTGATGTGTGCAAGGAGTGACGTGCTATGCAGGGGTGTCCCCTGCATAGGGGAGCCCCACGCACAAGGATTGCACCCCATAAGGAGAGCCGCCCAGCGTGAAAGAAAGTGCAGTCTGCCCAAGAATGGCGCCGCACACACGGAGCACTGACACAACAAGATGACGCAACAAAAAGAAACACAGATTCCCGGTGCCACTGATAAGGAAGCAGTCACAGAAGAACACACAGCGAGTGGACACAGAAAGCAGAAAACTGGGGGGGGGAAGGGCAAGGGGAGAGAAATTTTAAAAATTTAAAAAAAGGAGTGTGTGAGTGTTCATCTTGTTATAGTGTGTTATATCAGTGAGTGGCAACCCATATAATGAGTAGGAAGGTGTACTCCCATCCTGGGGAGGCCCAATATGTTCTCAAGCAGAGGTGAGGGTATCTCTCGAGAGCATGGGTGGTTCCTAATAGGGGAGGGCAGACCAGTGTGTCAAGCCCTCAGCATTGTTGCAAGTATCTATGAACCTTGTCCTTCAGGCAGTGAAGCCTGATGGTCACTGTGGGCCCCGAGGGGCGGGGGAGGGAGGAATAGAATAGATGGAAGAGGGTTTAGTTAGGGAGCAATGGAAGTGTTCTGCATGCTCTTTCAATGATGAATAACAAGCCATGTTAAATTTCACCAAAAATTTATAAAAGTGTATGGTCTAAAATGTAAACTATACTGTAAACTACTGTCCATGGTTAGTAGCTATGTTTCAATATTTTTATATCTTTTGTAACAAATGTACCAACCACGTGTAAAAAGATCATTAATAGAGAAGAGGGAAAAGGGGGAGGATGTTGGGAATATTCTGTATGTGACTTTACTGTGACCTAAAACTGTTTTGAAGACATAATGAAAAAAAAGTATGACACTGAGGAAGAAATTGCCACTGTACATACAGGACAGCAATGAAAGACAAAATGTCAAATAAATTTTTTAATACTTTTCATTTTTTTAATACCCCAAATTTTTCAACTTTATTTGAGTTTCAATTTTTCTAAATTATTATATATTTTATTTCTTATGTTTATACCTATCATTACTATCTCATTTTCATATCAGTTGAATTTGGCAATATACTTGGCTTCATTTTTGAAGGCTTGGATGTTCTTGACCTTCATAAAGATCGTGGCTATGCCCTTCACCTGTTATTCCTTCCCATTCCTTATCTGTGAAATGAAGATTCACCACACACTCCCTTTCAAACCCTTCTTTGTAAATCTTCAAAGTCGTACAAGAGCTAAGAAAATCTCTTAAAACATAATTGTAAAAAACATAATGAAAGGTGCTTTATAAATGTCAGTGTCTTTCTCAATGAGGAAAAATGACTTTCTGTCATATCTGCTATCTTTTTAATGGAGGAGAAGCATGTATTTGGATGCAGAGTCAATACAGTTCTCTAAACAGAAATGAAAATGGGAACTTAGCTATAGGATGCATGCCCTTGAGAAGTAAGTTATGCCTTTAGTCACTTGCTGTTCGATGAGATAAAGGTGCCTTTAGAAGCAGCTTTCAAATTTTAACATTAAGTGGTCACCTCAGTGTAAATGACCTAGCAAGCAGAAAATGGGAAGTTGCTATGAAAACATATGGTTAACATAAGTTTGCATATTTGATTATGTTTAAATGGACAAAAAATGTAAAAGTGCTTGTAAATGATTTGTTCATATGCCCTTGTATACAGTTAATGTCTCTTGCTATGCTTTAAACCAAATCACAAGTACACAGGCTTTCCTCTCTATTCACGTATCTCCTTTCTCATGATTACTGATTTTTGAAATGATTTTATGGGGATAGAAAACCTTTCATTTTACATTGGAGAAAAGGCATAAACACTTGCTGGAAAGACTTAAAATTGCATAAGATGCAAATGAAAATAATCCATAAACAATTCTCCTATGTATTGTGCACAAACTAGGCAGTTGTGTCCCACTACTCCAGGGAGATGCCCAATATGAATGGTGACATTCCTCTTTGTGAGAAGGAAACATGGCTGTAAGCACTGAGACCTTTTAGGGCTTTTGCTCTGGGTTGTCTCCTATTAAAATCCCCTTGGTCCCTCCTGATCCCTACTTGATTGACTCATAACACCTGTGGAAGCTGTCCTCTCTTTCTGGGGTCTGAAATTTGGTTTAAGCTTTTTCCCATTTCTTAGGGACATTTGGACTCAAAGGTTACTTCTGTGACATTTCCTGACCTATGTGCTATGACTGTGTAATATGAGTGTGGGATAGTGATTCAGCTCTCCAGGACGGATGGGAAGTGTCTGAGGCCTCTGGGCTGATGGCCTCTGGCAGTATGTCCTAAAAATATGATCATTTTCTATGTGTGTCATTATCTGGAAAAGCTTGGGCAGCACGATCTTACTGCATGTATTTAACTTTTCCATATAAAGATGTTTAACAATTACTCTACCTTAGGGAATACTTCACCTTCCTTGTTAGAGAAAGGTACATATGACTAGCAAAGGAAACTCCAGGATAATTAAAAACCCATGTATGTATCTTCATTTCAGGAATTCTATCTCTAGGACTTACTTTGGGAATTAGACCTTGAAATAGCTCAAACTTTTAAAGATAGAGCTTAAAGTTCCATTATATCTAGAATAAAATAAAATGACTCTAATTAAAGAAACAGTTTTTAAAAGTGACTCTCCAACTTCTGGTTGTGGTCATGATGGAGTAAAGTGTACTGGACTTACCCTGCTTCCTTAGACAACTGTAAAGTTGGATAAAATATGTAAAGCATCTGCGTTTAGGCATTAGACAACACACAGCATAAGGATGTGATCCTTGAAAGAAGGGAAGCATAAAGTTAGTTTCACATTAACCCTGGCTTTTTGCCTGGGGGTACTTCTTAGATTGCAGCCCTGAGAAATGGAGTCTGAAAAGAGAGCAGAAGACTCATAGGGCAGAAGAAACAGATAAAAATTCAGTGTTGCTGAGGTGGCTGGAATTTGCAGGACAGGGACTGCAAAGGAGCAAACTGCTCAGAAAAAGAGCTCCAGAATCTATATAGGGGTACCTTGAGTCTTTGGCCAGTTACTAAGCTGTGTGTCAGTAGGGCAGGACTTCATCAGGCCTGGCAGAAAATAAGTACTGGGGAGCTATGAGCTGAGTGGATATTTCAGAGGTCATTGGTGCTGGGAGATCTTGGAGTTCAGACTAAGCAGATTAGATAAATCTTGTCGTACAACCCTGGCATTTACTCAAGAACCCAGCAAGACCAGCCATAGGAATAGGACTACTCACCTTAACAAAACCTAAAACCAAGACTTGACAGGTCAAGCTGATGTGCAAGTAGCTTGCCAGTCATAACAAAACTCAACACTTTTGTGAGAAAGACAACAAAATCCAGTCTCTCAACAATGTAGCATGCACGGTTGTTGAGTGCATAAAATAAAAAACTGCTAGAGTATGAAGAAGCAGGAAAATGTGACCCATAACAAAGAAAAACACAGTCAATAGAAACACACACAGAGAGGATACAGATGTAATTAGCAGATAAGGACTTTAAAATAGATATTACATGTATGTTCAAGAATTTAAAGGAAAATAGTGAATGATTAGTTGGGGGATCTCGACAGAGAAATGGAAACTATACAAAAGAACCAAATAATTTCTAGAAATAAAAATTTAAATTTCCAAAATTAAAAATTCATGGGATTGATTAACTGCATATTGGACACTGTAGAAGGAAGGATCAATGGAAACTATCCAGTCTGAAGATAGAGAGAAAAAGACTGGGGGGAAAAGAGTAGAACAGAGTATCAGCAGGACAGTATTAAGCAGTCTAACATGCATATAA
The DNA here is from genome assembly GCF_030445035.2 of Dasypus novemcinctus. Lineage (NCBI taxonomy): Eukaryota > Metazoa > Chordata > Mammalia > Cingulata > Dasypodidae > Dasypus > Dasypus novemcinctus. Next base: position 22,191,156 of record NC_080704.1, on the reverse strand, counting down.
ATGGAGTACCAGAAGGAAAAGAGAGAGATTGCGACAGAAAAATATTTGAAGAAATAGTGGCTGAAATTTTTACAAATTTGTTGAAAATACCAACCCAAAGTTCCAAGCTTAACAACTCCAAACATGAAAAGCACAAGGAAAGTTACACCCTTCAAACATCATAGTCAAATTGTTCAAAACCAAAGATAATGGAGAAAAGACATGTTACATATAATATGAATAACTGCTGACTTCTCATTAGAAACCACCCTAGCCAGAAGAAAATGGAATAACATCTTTAAAGAGCTGTACTTTTTTTTTTAAAGCTGTTACCCTAGAAGTCTATATCAATGAAAATATCCTTCAAACAGGAAGACAAATTAAAGAAACTGCCAGATAAATCAAAGACAAGCGAATTTGTCTAGTGGGGTTTTACTAGAAGAAATGTTAAGGAAGTTCTCAAGGACAAATGATATCAGACTGAAATTAAGATCTACTAGGAAGGAATGAAGAACACTGGAAATGGTAAATATATGGATAAATATAAAAATGAAAAGAGTAGAATATCTTGTGTTCTAATAAAAAGAGTTTTGTTCTTGGGAAGTGGATTTGGCTCAAGTGATAGAGCATCCGCCTACCATATGGAGGGTCCAGGGTTCAAACCCAGGCCTTCTGACCCGTGTGGTGAGCTGGCCCACATGCGGTGCTCATGCACTCAAGGAGTCCCGTGCCATGCAGGGTGTCCCCCGTGTAGGGGAGCCCCACGCACAAGGAATGCACCCCACAAGGAGAGCCGCCCGCACACAAAAAAGTGCAGCCTGCCCAGGAGTGGCGCCACACACACAGAGAGCTCATGCAGCAAGATGACACAACAAAAAGAGACACAGATTCCTGGTGCTGACAAGAATGCAAGCGGACACAGAAGAACACACAGAGAATAGACACAGAGAGCAGACAAGGGAGGGGGGGAGGTGAGAGAAATAAATAAAAAATAAATCTTTAAAAAAAAGTTCTTTTGTTCAGCAGGCAAAGTGCCTTTGATGAATAAGTCACTCTACTACTTATATGGGTAACTTGACCTTCAAAGCAGTTTCTAAAGATAGTGTAATAATTAGGTACCTATATATTTACTATAATTCTCATATTTTTCTTTTGTCAGTGTGGCAGAGTTTGCCTTTGTGATCTGCACCTCCTGATGTTCACACCCTTGTGTGATCCCCTCCCCTTGAGCAAGGCCTAACCCAAGGGTTCTTCACCTGTTTTGTTCCATGGACCCCTCTGCCAGTCAGGTGAAAACCATGGACCCTTTCCTTCCTAAGTCCAGACTATACTGTGTATTATTTAATAAGTATAGCACACTCACACCAACACATCCCCACAAGAATAATGTTTATTTTTTTAAAATTTCAATTAAAGCTCCTGGACCCCTTGTTAAGAACCCCTGGCCTAAGACTTGTTTCTGACAGGGTCTGGCAAAGGTGCTAAGAAGTATGCAATCACATGTATGTGATCACATGACATAAGATTGTAATGCCCAGCTTGCGAGGAGACTCTCTTCTCCTGCTGGCTTTGAAGAAGCCAGCTGCTGGCAGAGCAGGTGTAGCTCAGTGGTTGAGCATCTGCTTCTCCTGTAAGAGGCCTTGGGTTCAATCTCCAGTACCTCCTAAAAAAAAAAAAAGCCAGGTCCTATGTTGTGAATTGCCCTATGGAGTGGCCCACATAGCAAGGAACTCAGGGTAGCCTCCCAGCCAGCAAGAAACTGAGGCCCTCAGTCCAGCAGGCTGTAAGTAACTGCATGCCACCAGCAACCACGTGAATTTGAAAGCAAATCCTTTCCCAGTCGAGCCTCTGATGAGACCCCAGCTCTGACCAACAGTAACAGCAGCCTTGAAAGCAGAAGACCCAGTTTTGCCAGGCCAGGGCTCCTCCTACTGAAACTGTGTGATAATAAATGGGTACTGCTTTAAGCCACTATGTTTGTGGTCAAATTTAACACTGCAACAGAAAACTAATATAGTCAATATAGAAACCTTTTCAGCTACTTTATTTCTTAACTTTGTGATAACCATTGCTTCCAAATAGTTTTTGAAAAGTATGTTTAAAATGGCTTATGAAAGTGGCTTGTTTTTTCTTATTAGTGATCATTTAACTTCTGGATTTTTCCCTTCAAATTAAGGAATTTTATGATTAAGACTACCTAGTTGTTAATCCCACCTTCATCATTTGTTATATGACCCTGGGCAGGTCACTTAACTTCTTAGTCCCAGTTTTCTCATGTATAAAATGAGAATAATTGTAACTTTTAGAGGTGTTGTGAAAATTTAGTGAGATCATTGATATAAATGCTTAGCCTAGTGATTGGCACATAATAATTGCCCAATAAATATTAGACGGTGTGGTGGTTGTAGAAATGTGGTGGTGGTAGGAAGAATAATGGTCACAGCAGCATGCAGTGAGAAATTCATATGCCTTGAGGCTACTGAATTATTCCAAACTTCTGGTCTCAGCCTGTATGACTCTTTGTGAGAAATTTAAAGATAACTTTAATACTTTATTATGTAGTCTACAGTTCATTTGGATTAGCAATAATTTGCTACTAGGATAAGCTAGATACTCATGAAAACATTTTGTAAACCCATAGCCTAAGAGAATTCTTTAATACTGCTATTGATAAGACCAATATTTTATCAACATAATTGATTATTGTAACTCAGAGGAAAAAAATTACAAAAATTCTACAATCAGTTAAAGGAGAAACCAACCATTTATAAGCAGTGATCTAGAGCAGGGGCCGGCTGCCTTTTCCTGTAAAGGGCCAGATAGTAAGTATTTTAGGTCTCTGTTGCAAGTACTCAGCTCTGCCTTGGTGACATGAAAGTAGCCTCAGATAAGAGGTAAATGAATGGGCATGGCTGTGCTCTAACAAAACTCTATTTAGAAAATGGGGAGTGGGCTGGATTGGGCCCATGGACCATAATTTGGCCCCCGACCTAGAGAACATCTTTACAGGAAATATTCAGAGACCAGCTCCCTGTTAGGATTTCACAAGGTATGGTATAGGTCCCTTGTAAAAGACATAGGAGGGTTGTGGCAGTTTGATATTATTTATGAATTCCAAAAAGGGATATAGATTACGTTTGTAAACTGGTCTGTTCCTCTGGGCATGATACCCTTTCATTGTATTAGATTCAAGATGTCTTTGATTAAATTATGTTAAGATTAGGGATTTGATTCATCATTAGGGTGACTCAGTTTAAGGTCCCCGTCCCCCTTTGTGGGCTAGGTAAACAGATGCTCAATCAAGGAGACACACAGTAGTAAATACACAGAAGAAGATACACAGAGGAAGGGAGTTCCATAGATGTGGATGAAGATACTGCGGCCCCAGGAGAGGTGAGCCATTCTCCTGATAGTCTACAGCTGACCTTGTGAAGAGACCAGAGCAGCTGAAGCCCAGAAGGAAACAAGCCCCGGGAACAGAGACTAGCCCTGTACCAGCCTACAGCTGAGATCGGAAGAAGCAGAGAGCACAGAATCTTAAGAGGGAAAAGGAAAGCCAAACCCTCACAGATGTTGCCCGCCATCTTGAATCCACACATGGCAACAGACTTTGGGTGAGGAGTACTTCAGTACTTCGTATGGTACTTTGAGTTGGACTCTTTAGGGCCTTGTGACTGTAAACTTTTACCTCAAATACCCTTTATAAAAGCTAACAGATATTTCCTTGCATTAGCACCCCTTTTGGCTGACTAATAACGGGTATTTCTGAGTACAGTTTTCCAACATCAATACAAATTTTGATTTAATACTAGCATGACCAAAAGAAGCTTGGTTACTGCTTTTTGTGTATTATCCAATTTTTTTGTTACCAGTTTATTTACAAATTGTATAGCAAAGCCTGTAATGTATTGCCCAATAAGCAGTTGGAATTTTTTACAAGTAGATTGAACTGTTTGAGGTCATGACTTCTTGGTGTCACAAAAGAGTGCATGACTATGTCAGCTTTGATGATCCCTGGATTTTGGTGATTTCTTGAGTGGGCTTGTCCCTGGGACTGACTCCCTGGGTTTCCTTGTTGACTGTGGTCTGCCAGGCATTTCTTCTGACACTGAGGTTGACCCGGCTTCTTTTTTTCCTCCCCGTTACCTCATAGACTGTGATGCTGATGTGCCTGCATTAGTAATGGGCTTATGGCGAGGTTGGAATTTTGAGCTGAAATCCCAGCCATTCAGAATAATTGGATCTCTTGGGGAGGTGTTAACAAGCAGAGGCAGAGCTAAGTGCTCCTGGGCTCTGGCTTCACTGGAAGCTCCATGTAGAAGGCGTTCATTAGGAAACATTCACTGGTGCTTTCCTGCTGCTGGTGGAATGCCAAGGGTGCAGGTCCCCTCAGGGCCCCCGAGAGTCACTTGACAGCTGTGCCGAAATCGGCACAGCACTCGTTTTCTCCTCACGTGGTATCTCAGTGATCGGGGACGATGTGGAAAAACAGCTCCGCTCGATTCTGTCAGGAAACTTGGTCCTAGGGAGGATGGTGACAGCTGACCCCAAGAGAAGTGACCGGGCAGAATGCTCTTCTTTTTAATTTGGGCCGTGAAGGGAACCCACCTTTGTCTTTTTTATTTTCTGACTCGAAATGTCCTTTGCTAAGGTCTGTGTTCCAGTCTGAATTCAGATAAGATACTTATAGTGCCTAAGAAAATGTGGCCCGGGTTTTAGGGGTACTTTTAAAATGGTTACCGCAGTTATGAAAAAAAGAGTAAAGGTGGGACAGATCAGCAGTCAGGTAAGCCTGAGCGTGTAGGCGAAGCTCATGTTGTGTAGCTAATCTCTAGCTGCCTCCTTCTAGTTCACCTCGCCCTCACTTCTCAGGTTGGAAAACTGAGGGACGTAGAATAATTGTCTGGAGGAAGATTCAGCCGGCCAGCCGGCCAGCACTTACTCAGAATGATATGTGCCAGGCACTGTGCCAGGTATGTGGTGGCTACAAATGTGTAGAGATAAGCTCCTCATTCTCAAGGAGCTTACCATTTCCTAGAACCTTGCTCCTCAAAGTGCGGCCCCCTGGACCAGCAGCATGGACACCCCCTGGGAGCACCTTGGAAATGCAGGGTCTCAGTCCCTCCCCCGACCTGCTGATCCGAGTGGGCATTTTAACAAGATCCCCGGGTCCATGGTATGCACTTTCCAGTTTGAGAAGCACTGGTCTAAATCAGTGATTCTCAACCTGCACATTGGTACCCCCTAGGGACCTTTAAAAAGCCCCGATTTCCTGGTCCCATCCCTAGAAATGGTGATTTAATTGGTCTGGGCTGTGGCCTAGGCATAGGGCTCTTGGAACCGTTCCCCAGGTGATAGTAAACGTGCGGCAATTGAGAACCACTGGTCTAATACATTGCTTTGTACTCTTGACGAAACTGAACCTGAGAGAAGAATGTGGCTCATTCTTTTAACCGATTTAAAAGCTGGGTGGCAAGTTTTCCAAAGATCTGAAGTGCCTGGACTAGAGGTAGACACACAGGTGCCCACTGGGGCCTTCCAGCTCACATGGTCCTCTCTGTGCCAACAGGTCATACATCAGGGGGTCACTCTAGCTCGCCCATGGTGCCACAGCTGTGTGGCTCACCGGAGCACTTCCACTAGGTGCCCCAGGGCCACTCTGGCAGGCTCGAGGGACCAGGGCATGATGTGGAGGTCTGGACAAGGCCTCCCCGCCTCAGTCACACCACGCGGCCTTGGCGTCCCTCCCCTCAGTCTCCCTCCAAATGTGTGAACTGCTGCCAGTTGGTTTCACCAGAGGCAACCGGGAATGGGAGTGACTCATCTGTCCCGACTGGCACTGAGTCACATGACGAATGTGTGGGAGGAAAATGATACTTCCGTGGCCATGCTCCTCTTCAGAGACTCTGAGTGCAGTCCGTGTAATTGCTCTACTAATGATGGTAACAACAGGCATTTGGGTTGCTCTCTACAACTCACTCAGGAAACTGAGACCCAGGAAGTTTTCCACATGCGTGAACCGCTTAAGCATCCACCAGCCAAGTTTGTCCTCTGCTGCCTCACTGAGTTCCACCTACCCATGTCATGCAAATGAAGGAATGGGCTACCTGGTGACAGTGAGTCCTCTGTCCTGAGTGGTATGCTAGCAGAGCAAATAACCACGATAGTGCAAAAAGTAGAGCTTGGACTTCAGCACACCTAAAGCCCCGTTTATTCATCCCTCATGGAAAAACATTTGCGTTTCATAAGGAAAAATCTGTTTCACTCCATCTGCCTGGTTATGAGGCACAGAGAAACCACCTGGGGTCTTTCCAGGCATGACCATAGAAGCGTAAACAAATGTATGTCAGAAATATGATTTCTTTCCATACTCTCGACTCTTGATAAGGTCCTTCATGAAAATAGAGCTTATTTCTGATCATCTTTTCTCCACAAGCGTTGGTCTCCATGCTAATGCCTAATCCTTTCCTTCTCCTTTCTGGAATCCAAAAATTAACTAGGGTGACCATGATTTTGGGTTACACCTGCAATCATATAATTATTAATAGTGCACAGGTTGGGAAATAAATTACATGGTCACCCTAAAATCTTCCAGTATCTTGACCACACTGCCTCTCTCCCCAGTGATTTCAGCTCCTGCTTGTCCTCTTGCCTTCACCTACCTCCTGCCACCCCCCTTGGGGGCATCCACTTACACCATGATGACATTCTGGTCTCCCATGTCTTTAACCACCAGTCTTTCCAACCTATTCATCTCTCATAGGTGCCATCTTGCCTCACAGCACTGTTGGTTGGGGGCCTCTTGGAGCCAAGCAGTACCTTAGCTCTGAGCTCCAGTTCTTGAATGTTATCTTCCATAACCATACCTGTTCCTCTCTCCCCCTTCTGTTCCTCCACTCCCAGTGATCCTGCCCTTGACCTTTCTCCTTGCCTCTGTATCTTGCCTGCAATCTGTCCTTCCAGGTTGCCTGGATTTCTGGCATCTTGATTCATAGTAGCTGCCTGTCCCACCAGGCTGTGAGCTTGCAAGCCCTATGAAGATGTGATGATTTTCTTTGTTCTCCTGGCTTCTGCTGCAATCCTGCACATTTTGGGTCCTCAATAAATAAATTGAATTCATGCTATTTTACACTTCTGGAAGCACAGCCTTCATATGAATGGTTTTCATCTCTGCCATCAAAAGGGCAGTTCTTTTTTCTGGTGTGTTGAAGAGGTCTCATTTTCACTTCTCATTTTGCTGTCAAAATTATTCTTGTTTTCCTTAAATTAGCTTCTATTGCTGGAGGAAAAAAAATGCCTAGGTCCTCTGTAAATCACCATCCTACTCCAGGTATCCTGACCCCTTAGCCATTTTGGGTCCTGCAGCAGGCTCCATTTTTTTCATTTCTTTTAGTATTCTAAGTCATACTGGCCGCATGACTTTTTTGAATGCACTTGTTTCATCCATGGGCCTGGTGTTTATTCTCACACCAGTCTGAACAATTAGACATATTGTGCTCTCCCTTCAGGCTTTCTTTCTCTCGCTTTGAATTATGAGATGATTAGCACTGCTCCTGTTTTCCTCAAACAGCAGAGTATGGCTGAGCCATTCAAGCCAGAAACCACCGTATAATGTCATTATGCACTCCCCCCCCCCCCCCCGGGTTAGTTCTAAAGTTATTGTGGCTATGCTTTTGCTTATTAAAATTTTCTTGTTTTTCATACACACGAAGCAAAAAGGCTTCAATTCACTGGTTCTTGGGTCACTGCTTGCTTAATGCTAAGGTGAAGCATGAATTTGCTACATTGAGAAAATTTGAAAGCAAGCATTTGAAAGAAATTCATCACTAAACAATATTTGAGTGTCTTTTGTGGGCATAGTTCTGTATCAGACAATCTTAAATGAATGCGGAAGGAAGTCCAGTCCTCAAATAAGCAAACCCCTTGCACAGGAAAAGACGTAAGAGTATTTAAAAAGCGTTAGTGGCTCTGTCCTCTGATACCAGAGAACTTAGTTGGTCACTGTTACCAAAATATGTTTGCCTTTCACATAAATCTCTAAGCTCCCTGGAGGTAGGGACCATGCTCTTTACATTTTTAAATGTTCAGTGCTACAGGAGGAACTTAAATTTATATTTTGCATTTAATAGATGTGTGTTGAATTGAATATCATGAAGTGTAAATTAATACAGTACTGAGTGGTGGAGAAAAGATAAAAATGTTTATCACAGTCACCTCCCTAAGAGGGGGTGAGGCATAGAGGAATCCCCTATATTTTTAATGTAACATTTATGTAATCTACAGCATCTTTAAAAATTAAAAAAAAATAATTAAAAAAGTAAAGGTGAATTTTAAGTTGGGTTTATAGATGAGGACACATCAAGGAAAAAGAGGAGTAAAAATTGTGCCAGGCATTTCCCGGGAAGCAAAGCCTTCTGGATTGAGAGACTTAATTCCTACAGATGAGGAATAAAGACATCCCAACCTCCTTCACAAGTTTTTCTGGTATTTTTTATGACATTTGTAATATCTCGTGGTCAGAAGAACCTAGAAGCCATAAAATCTCGCACCCCACCCCCATGTTTGAATCTCTTCTGTTGGGGACTGGTGCTAGATTGATTGGGGGAGGGCAGAAGACACGGACAGGACCAGAGTATTTTCCTGGATTTCTCAACATCTTTTTCCAAGAAAGATCGGCGTTCTGTCATGTTAGCGGTTCTTTGAACCTTGTTCTGTTCTGAGTAAATCTGAACTTGATGCTTGCAGTGTCTTCCCTTTTTTGTTATTGCCTGGACTAGAATTTACAGCCTATGATTAAGGACCGCTTTCCAAACTCTGCATTCTCAGGAGCCAGTTGGTCCTTGTAACAGATAGTGCAGAGAGAGAGGGAAGTGGTAACCATTTACCTCTTCACCTGAGGTGGCATTTATATTAACTTATGTAGAATCCCCATGAGTTAGGGTAGAAAGAGGCTAGTTTGTCCTGTTGTCATCAAAGTACTGGGCTGCAGAAGATGATAGAACTCAGGGTTAGAAAGAGTTCTCATTGACGCCACAAATATTATATTGGGCATTGCACATGTGCTAGAGGTAGAATGGTGAACAAGACCCATGTGTTCCTCAAGTTGCTGGAATTTACGATGCAGCACAGCAACAAGTGAGCCCTGTGTGCCAGCCCCTCCAGGGGCCCATGGCCAGGCCCTCCGGCGCCTGATGCTTGTGTCCTCCTGGCCGCAGCCCAAGCCGTCGGGTGTGTGGAGGATGGTCAGCGCCTCTCCATGGACCCTCAGCACCATCACCTTGCTTCCTGGATCTCTTCTTGCTCCAGATGGGACTTTAAAGGGCCTCTGGGTTACCAGCAGCATGGGAAAAGGCTTAGCTTTTGTGCTTCAGCTGAAAGCTTTTGATCACACGTGGGAGGGTCAGATTTTTTTACTTAAAGACGCCGTGCTTGACAGTGGCATGTGCATTGTCCATATACACTAGGCAGAAAGATGCCTAGGCGAGCAGGTCTGCAGTAGACCAGGCAAGTCCTGGATCAGCTGGTAGAAGTGGAATTGGCCCCAGAGGAGGACAAGTGCAAGGTAGGTTATAAAAGTCAAACAGATAGCACTTGCAACCAATTGAAAAGGGGAAAACATAGGAATGATTCTGTGGCATGAGAACCAGAGGCCCGTAGGCCCGGATGGAAGCCCTGCAAAGGTTTTCTTTGCGGCACTCTGCCTAGCACCTGGCTGGGCGCCCGGCACAGAGTAGGCTCTCAAGAAATGCTTGGCAAATGAATGAACAGGATAAGGATTATTCACAGGGCAACGGGTTGGAAGAATGAATAGATGTATTCACTCATTCCATAAGCCAACGTTGAGCTCCGTAAGGTGGGGGAAGGGCTCTTCAGGCTGGCGACTGTGCCCCATCCACTTTGAATTGAAAGGAGAAGGTGAAGGAGAGCAGTGCATTAATGAGCTTGTGTGAAGTGTGATTTTTCTTACGCCTGCCTGTCGCAAAGCCCTTCTTAATTTTGACAAGCTTTGCGGCAGACTAATCAAAGAGGACATTTGCGCTAGTGGTATTTTCTAAACTACATTGAGTCGATTCAATTCAATTATTTTATTTCAGTAAAACGTATTAAAACTAAGAAAATACACATCCTTCCATCTTAAAAAAAAAAAACACCTTATTGATTCAGGATATCTAAAAGCAGCCTTTGGATTGATATGGAGAAAGTGGCCACGGTAGCTGCTGAGGGCAGGGAGAGGGAAGAAGAGGTGTGATGTGGGGGCATTTTTGGGACTTGGAGTTGTCCTGGGTGGTGCTGCAGGGACAGATGCTGGACATTGTATGTCCTGCCATGGCCCACTGGGTGGACTGGGGGAGAGTGTACACTATGATGTAAACCATTCTCCATGTGGTGCAGCAGTGCCCCAAAATGTGTTCACCAAATGCAATGAATGTGCCATGATGATGAAAGAGGTGGTTGATGTGGGAGGAGTGGGGTGAGGGGGGTGGGAGGGTATATGGGGACCTCTTATATTTTTTGAATGTAACATTTTTTTAAAAATTAAGAGAGGAAAAATAATTAGTAAATGGAATTTTTCTCCTGAAAAAAAATTTAAAAATAAGAGCAGCATTTGGTTTTGAGTGCCAACGACTAGCTCTAGCACACTTAAGCTTTTGTTCACCCATCTGACTTTGGGGTTTATGCTGACTTACACTTAGTAACCATTGTTGCATTGATATTGGCCATAAGGTAAGGGCCTCCATTCTCTTGGAAAGGGATGCCAGAGCTTTCTGGAAGGCGCTTGCCCCTCATTCTCACCATCTGCTCTCTTCTTTCCCAGGACTGCATCGATGTGGGCTGGTGGGAAGGAGAGCTCAATGGCAGACGAGGAGTATTCCCTGATAATTTTGTGAAGTTACTTCCACCGGACTTTGAAAAGGAAGGAAATGTAAGTGTTCGTGGTTTTGATCTCAGTGCTCTACATATTGTCAGAATGGCAGCTCCCGTGCCAGAGCCGGGGATGCAGGGTGGGGAAGTTTGGTGTAATGCTTAAGAGCGCTGGCATTCAAGTTCGATGGACTCAAGTCCTGAGACCTCCTTTGCACTCTACCCAACACATGACTGTGGACAAGTCCATTAACCTCCTTGGGCCTTGGTTTCCTCATCTGTCAGCTGGTGACCGTGATCTCTGTTTGAGAATTGTCGCATGAATAAACAAAATAACGTGTGTGAAGCCCTCAGTGCTATAGCTGGCACATTTAAGCACCCACATAAGCTGCCAGAACCCTTGGCTTCCCCATTTAGTCAGTGGACTACCTGAGTCCTTGGTGGTGGTGAAATACCAGTATTATTAAAGTGCCTGAAAAGCACATTGTGAGGCTAAGAGCTCACATCTTTCATGCACACACACACATATGTATTTAGGTTTATATATATAGGTATATGTATATGCACATATATATATACATGTATACATACACATGTCTCTGATCTTTCTCATCCTTTGCAGGAACCCATTTAATGATACCTTTCTTTAAATGAGCCAGTTGTTTGCCTAACTCCAGGCGCAGTGGTCTCCTTATCCACAGTGTAACATGAAACGCTGAAAACTTAGACTCCTGTCACAGTGTAAGGGGGCAGGCATTTGGACATATCCACCCAGGTCTGCACCTCAGAGCTATTTGGTCAGGCTTTCGCATGACTTCTGCTCACCCTTCCTGACCTGGGCCCTCTCTGTGCCCATGGGGGCTCTTTAAGTGGACTGTGCTGAACACAAGTCTTGAGGCATCGACATTTCCAGAGAGCTGAGGTGCGGGGAGGATAGCTACAGTGCTGGTGGATTGGTTGCCAGGGATATTAAACTAGCATCTAATGTGTGTGTGCACACTGCTTAGGTGGACTGACGTAACTGTTCAAGAAGCTCGGTGGTGTCTGTCCCCACCGAGATGATGCCCTATAGATTGTTAGATTGGTTCGAAGTCTAAATCCACAACTTTGAGGCTTTTTTAAATGTATTTTTTTATTACAGTAGTTGAGCTTACAAAATGATCATGCACAATGTTTAGAATTCCCATCCATCACCGTTCCACCAACACCTTGCATTGTTTTGTTACTTTTCTTACAGATTTGGAAAGAACATCATCAAAATATCACTACTAGCCATGGTCCATAGCTTACATTTGGTATATTTTTTCCATACACCTCCCTATTATTAGCACCATGTATCAGTATTGTCCATTTATTATCATCATGAGAGAACACTCTCATTTGTACCTTTAACCAGTCCATCTTCCACCACATGGTTCGCTGTGTTATATAGTCCCATGCCTCGTACAATCCATCCAGAGTGTACACTCAGTAGTACTCGCTCTCATCACAGAGTTGTGCAGTCATCGACTCAGTACATTATTTAACGTTTTCCTTAGTCCAAAAGAAAAATTCCCATGCTCCCTATTATTGGCCCTTAGCATTGATAATATACCTTCTTTGACACTGATGGAAGAATATTACAATACTGCTGTTAACTCTAGTCCATAAGTTACATTAATTGTATTTTTCCCATGCATCATCATAGTCTTACCACCTCGTAATAGTGACATACATTTGTTCTAGTTCATAGAAGAACATTCTTGTGTTTGTATTAACCCCAATCCTCATCCACCACCAGGTTCATTATGTTATTCAGTCCCTAGATTATTCTTTTTTTTTTTAATTATTTATTTATTTTTTAAAAATTACATTAAAAAAATATGAGGTCCCATTCAACCCCACCGCCCCCACCCCCCACTCCCCCCACAGCAACACTCTCTCCCATCATTGTGACACATCCATTGCACCTGGTAAGTACATCTCTGAGCATCACTGCACCCCTAGTCAATGGTCCACATCATAGTCCACACTCTCCCATGTTCCATCCAGTGGGCCCTGGGGGGATCTACAATGTCCCGTAATTGTCCGTGAAGCACCACCCAGGACATCTCCTCGTCCCGAAAATACCTCCACATCTCATCTCTTCCTCCCATTCCCCAAACCCAGCAGCCACCATGGCTACCCTTCCCACACCCATTCCACATTTTCTCTGTGGACATTGGATTTGTTGTGTCCATTGCACATCTATGTCAAGTGGGGGCTTAGATCCTAGATTATTCTTAGCTTTCTTTCACTTGGCATTTTTTTTTGCTATACTTTTTAAACTTTTTTTTCCAATTTTATTGATACATATTAATAAAGCATAAATCCATCCAAAGAGTACAATCACTGGTATTTGGTGTAATCACGTTTGTGCATTCATCACCACAGTCACTCCCAGAGCACTTTCATTATTCCAATAATAATAGTAAACAAAAAACAAACAAACAATACTCATCACCTCTTATCCTCTCTATGCCTCGCCTGCCATACATAGATGCTATTCTTTTTTCCTTCTCTCTAGTATATTTGTATTTATATTTTGTTAAAAACAGTCTTATATGCAATACCCCCCATATTCGTGTTTCATACAAGGTTTAGTATCTTATACAGTCCCATATTACGGTTTTTAGCTTTCCTTCTAGTAATATACATGACCTTAGACTTTCTCTTTCAACCACTCTCATACCCATACAATAGCACTGCTGGTTACAAGCACCATGGTATGCTCTCACCATTCTATTCATTTCCAAAGATTTATATCCCTAAACTTCCCCTTGCAACCACAATCCCATTTATGAACCAGCTGTGTTAGTTAGACTCACTGTGTGTGTACATCAGCTCTATCCATTTCCATACTTTTACAAAAAGCTAACTAAAACTTCCACATATATTAAGCATCAGCATCCCTTCTCAGCCCTCATCCTATCTCCTAGTAACCTATATTCTAGGTTTTAACTCCGCGTGTTTATTCTTCATATTTAGTTCATATTAGTGAGACCATACAATATTTGTCCCTTTGTATCTGCTTTATTTCACTCTACATAGTGTCCTCAAGGTTCATCCATGTTGTCAAATGTGTCCCAGTTTCATTTCTTCTTACAGCAGCATAGTATTCCATCGTTACTTCACATTTTGTTTATCCATTCATTGGTTGATGGACACTTGGGTTTTTTCCATCTTTTGGCAATTGTGAATAATGCCGCTGTGAACATCGGTGTGCAGATGTCTGTTCTTGTCCCTGTTTTCAGTTATTCTGGATGGATTTCTAGTAGAAGGATTGCCAGATCATACAGCAGATCTATATTTAACTTGTTGAAGAACTGCCAAACTCTCTTCCACAGAGGCTGCACCACTCTACATCCCACCAATAGTGAAGGAGTGTTCCTATTTCTCCACATCCTCTTCAGCACTTGTTTTCTGTTTTTCAAATAATGGCCAGTCTGTGAGGTGTGAGATATATCTCATTGTAGTTGTGATTTGCATTTCCCTAATAGCTAGTGATATTGAACATTTTTTCATGTACTTTTTGGCCATTTGTATTTACTTTTTGGAAAAATGTCTGTCTTTTGCCCGTTTTTAAATTGGATTGCTTGCCCTCTATTATTGAGTTGTATGATCTCTTTATATAGCATAGAAATCAAACCTTATTGGACATGTGGTTTCTAATTATTTTCTCCCAGTGCGTGGGCTGCCTTTTCACCTTTTTGACAAAGCACCTTGATTCACAAAAGTATTTAAATTTGAGGAGATCCCATTTATCCATTTTTTCTTTTGTTGTCGTGCTTTGGGTGTAAAGTTTAAGAAACCACCACCTACTACCAGGTCTTGAAGATGTTTTCCTATATTTTCTTTTAGGAGTTTTATGGTTCTAGCTTCAACATTTAGGTCTTTGATCCATTTTGAGTTAATTTTTGTGTAAGGTGTGAGATAGGGATCCTCTTTCTTTCTTCTAGCTATGCATATCCAGTTCTCCTGGCACCATTTGTTGAATAGACTGTTCTGACCCAGCTTGGTGGGCTTGACAGCCTTCTCAAAAATGTCTTGACTATGAATGTGAGGATCTGTTTCCAAATGACCAGTTCCTTTGGTCTATGTGTCTACCTTTATGCCAGTACAATGCTGTTTTTACCACTGTAGCTAGTAATATGATTTAAAGTCCGGAAGTGAGAATCCTCCAGCATTGTTCTTCCTTTTAAGAGGTATCTGGCTATTCCAAATAAATTTGCTAATTGGTTTTTCCACTTATTTCTTTAAAGAAAGGCTGTTGGAATTTTTTTGAGGATTGCATTGCATCTGTATATCAATTTGGGTAGAATTGGCATCTTTTTTGTTGTTGTTAAGATTTATTTATTTATTTCTCTCTCCTTCCCCCCCACCCCCCGCCCCAGTTGTCTGTTCTCGGTGTCTATTTGCTGCGTGTTCTTCTTTGTCTGTTTCTGTTGTTGTCAGTGGCACGGGAATCTGTGTTTCTTTTTGTTGCATCATCTTGCTGTGTCAGCTCTCCATGTGAGTGGCACCATTCTTGGGCAGGCTGCACTTTCTTTCGCGCTGAGCAGCTCTCCGTACAGGGCACACTCCTTGCGCGTGGGCTCCCCTACACAGGGACACCCATGTGTGGCAGGGCACTCCTTGCACGCATCAGCACTTGCACAGCACAGCACTGCCAGCTCCACATGGGTCAAGGAGGCCCGGGGTTTGAACCGCGGACCTCCCATATGGTAGACGGACGCCCTAACCACTGGGCCAAGTCTGCTTCCCGGAATTGGCATCTTAATGATATTTAGTCTTCCAATCTATGAACACAGAATGTTCTTCTGTTTATTTAGGTCATCTTTGATTTCTTCTAGCAGTACATTGTAGTCTTCTGAATACAGGTCCTTTATGTCCCTGGTTAAGTTTATTCCTAAATATTTTATTCTTTTAGTCACTATTGTAAATGGAATTTTTTTCCTGGTTTCTTCCTCAGATTGCTCGTTACTACTGGATAGAAACACTATTGATTTTTGCTTATTAATCTTGTATCCTTCTCTGCTGAACTCATTTATTAGCTCTAGAAGCTTTGTTGTAGATTTTTCAGGACTTGCTAGGTATAGGATCATATCATCTGTGAATAGCAGAAGTTTTACTTGTTCCTTTCCTGTTTGGATGTCTTTTCTTTCCCCTTCTTGCACGATTGCTCTGTCTAGAACAGCTAGCACTATTTTGAACAACGGTGGTGACAGTGGGCATCCTTGTCTTGTTTCCAATCTCAATAGGAAAGATTTCAGTCTTTCACCATCAAGTACAATGTTAGCTATGGGTTTTTCTTATATGCCCTTTATCCTGTTGAGAAAGTTTCCTTCAATTCCTGTCTTTTTGAGTGTTTTTTAATCAAGAAAGGATGCTGTATTTTGTAAAATGTCCTTTCTGCATTAATAGAGAAGATCATGGGATTTTTCTTCTTCAAGTTACTCATGTGAGGTATTACCCCAATTGATTTTCTTTTTTTTTTTTAAAGATTTATTTTTTTATTTATTTAATTCCCCTCCCCTCCCCCGATTGTCTGTTTTCTGTGTCTTTTTGCTGCGTCTTGTTTCTTTGTCCGCTTCTGTTGTCGTCAGCGGCATGGGAAGTGTGGGCGGCGCCATTCCTCGGCAGGCTGCTCCCTCCTTCACGCTGGGCGGCTCTCCCTATGGGTGCACTACTTGCGCGTGGCACGCAGGGGACACCCCTGTGTGGCAGGGCACTCCTTGCACACATCAGCACTGCGCATGGGCCAGCTCCACACGGGTCAAGGAGGCCCGGGGTTTGAACCGCGGACCTCCCATGTGGTAGACGGACGCCCTAACCACTGGGCCAAAGTCCGTTTCCCTACCCCAATTGATTTTCTTGTGTTGAACCACCTTTGCAGGCCTGGTATAAAACCCACTTGATCATGATGACTCATTCTTTTGACACATTGTTAGGTTCGATTAGCAAGCGTTTTGTTGAGGATTTTGGCATCTGTATTCATTGAGGAAATAGGTCTATAATTTTCTTTTTTCATAATTTCTTTATCTGGCTTTGGTATTAGGATGATGTTGGCTTCATAGAATGAGTTTGGTAGTGTTCTTCCTGTTTAATTTTTTTGGAAGAGTTTGAGTAAAATCGGTATTAAATCTTTCTTTGAATGCTTGGTAGAATTCACCTGTGAAGCCATTTGGTTGAGGGCTTTTCATTTGGGGAGTCCTTTGATGACGGTTAGAGTCTCTTTGCTTGTGATTAGTTCATTGAGGTCTTCTATTTTCTTCTAGGGTTATTATAGGTTGTTAATATGTTCATAGGAATTTGTCCATTTCATCTACACTGTCTAGTTGGTTGGTGTACAGTTGTTCATAGAATCCTCTGATGAGCTTTTTTTCCTGTGGTGTCAGTAGTAATGTCCCCGTTTTCATTTCTGATTTTATTTATTTGCATCTTCTCTCTTTTTTTCTTTGTCAATTTAGCTAAGGGTTTGTCAATTGTGTTGATCTTCTTGAAGAACCAACTTTTGGTTTTGTTAATTTTCTCTTGCTTTTTGTTCTAAATTTCATTTATTTCTGCTCTGATCTTTGTTATTTCATTCCTTCTGCTTGCTTTGGGAGTAGTTTGCTTTTTTTTTTCTAGTTCCCCCAGCTGTGTAGTGTTAGGTCTTTGATTTTAGTTCTTCTTTTTTAAAGTAAGATTTAGGCCTGTAAATTTCCCTCTCAGCACTGCCTTCACTGTATCTCATAGGTTTTGATATGTTGTGTTCTTCTTTGACCCACTGATTAAGAGTCTGTTGTTTAATCTCCATATATTTGTGAGTTTTCCCTTTTTCTCTTCATTATTGATTTCCAGATTCATTCCATTATAATCAGAAAAAGTCCTTCTTATAATTTCAATCTTCTTAATTTTATTGAAATCCATTTTATGACCCAACATGTGGTTTCTCCTGGAGAAAGAGCCATGAGCCCTTGAGAAGAATGTATATCCTACTGTTTTGGGGCGCAATGTTCTGTATATGTCTGTTAGGTTCATTTCCTTTATTATATTCTTCAAGATGTTTCTTTATTGATTTTCTGCCCAGATGTTCTATCCATTGCTGAGAGTGGTGTATTGAAGTCTCCAACTATTATTGCAGAGACATCTATTTCTCCTTTCTGTTTTCCCAGTGTTTGCCTCATGTAATCTGGGGTATCCTGGTTAAGTGCCTATACATCTATGATTGTTATTTCTTTGCGGCAAACTGCCCCTTTAATTAATATATAATGTCCTTCCTTGTCTCTAATAACAGCTTTGCCTTTTGCTTTTAAAGCCTTTGTCATTCAAAATAAGTATAGTTACTTCAGCTTTTTTTTCCCTTACTACATGAGTGTAATATATTTTTCCAGCCCCTCACTTTCAATCTATTGGTATCCTTGGATATAAGGTGAGTGAGTCTCTTGTAGATAGCAAATAGATGGCTGATATTTTCTTATCTATTCCACCAATCTGTGTGTTTTGATTGGGGAGTTTATTCCATTAATATTCAAAGTTATTACATTTCACCCATTTTGAGCTTTGGGTTTATCTGTCATGTCTTACTTTCACCAGTCTTTTTACACTGTTGGTTACTTTTGCTGATAATCTTCTTTGCTGGACTCTCTTCCAAGCCTCTCTCTCTTGTCTTTTCTTTTCATACTCCCTTTAGTATTCCCTGTAGAGCCGGTCTCTTGGTTACAAACTATTTCAGTTTGTTTATTTGCGAATATTCTAAACTTGCCCTCATTTTTGAAAGATAGTCTTGTCATATATAAGATTCTTGGCTGAAAGTTTTTTGCTTGCAGTATCTTAAATATATCAAACCACTGCCTTCTTGCCTCCATGGTTTCTGATGAGAAATCAGCATTTAATCTTATTGAGCATCCCTTGTATGTGATGAATCACTTTTCTCTTGCTGCTTTCAGAATTCTCTCTTTATCTTTGACATTTGACATTCTGATTAGTGTGTGTCTCAGAGTAGGTCTATTCAGATTTATTCTGAAAGGAGTATGTTGTGCTTCTTCGACATGGGTATCTATGTCCTTTTCTACCATTATTTCCTCAAATATTCCTTCTGCCCCTTTTCCCTTCTCTTCCCCTTCTGAAACACCCATGACATATATGTTTGCTCATCTCCTGCTGTCATTTAGTTTCTTGAGACCCTGTTCAATTTTGTCTAGTCTTTATCTGTTCTTTTGTATGTTTGCTTCCAGAGGCCCTGTCTTCAAACTCACTGATCCTTTCTTCTGCCTCTTGAAATATGCTGTTATATACCCCCAGTGTACTTTTCATTTTATTTATTGTGCTGTTCATAAAACCTATTCTTCTATGTATATTTTCAGATTCTTCTTTGTGCTCACCCAATGTCCTCTTAATATCCTTAATCTCTTTAGCCGTCTCATTGAATTTATTAAGGAGATTTGCTTGAACATCTGTGATTAGTTTTTTCAACTCCTTTATGTCATCTGGAGGTTTAATTTGTTCTTTTGACTAGGCCATACCTTCCTGTTTCTTTGTATGATTTGTTGGTGTCTTGGCATCTGATTTACTAGATGTATTTATTTTGGACTCAGTTTCTCTTTAGCCTAAGGCTTTCTATCTGATTGGCTTTATTCTACAGCCCCTCTTTGATAACTGGTTCAACTTATTTTGGAACTTTATAGTGGCTTGGGTTTAGCAAATTTGAAATTATTCAGCTCTTTTTCATCTGTTTCTTGCCCTTTCTCCCTTGCTGGGGGCAGAGTAGGAGCCATGTAGGAGCCATGGATGCTGAAGCTGCCTGCGTTGCCCCAGGAACTGATGAAACTCTCCCATCCTTCTCCCCTGCCAGGGACAGAGCTGCAGCCACTTGCAGTAATCCAAGCCATGCAGGACAAGACCATCTGTAGTTTCCCAGAGTGCCTGATGAAGGTCCATACCCCTTCCTCCCCTGCCTGGGGTGGGGATGCAACCACAGGTATAGGCAGTAAGATAACTCACACTAACCAAAACTGATGGCAGTTGCTCAGATAAACTGACAAAGCACCAGCTCCCATCTTCCCCTGACAGGGGCAGGGAATGGCACCTCAGGTGCATGCCGCAGTCTTGTCCATGCAGGCTGAAAGTGACTGCAGTTGCCTAGAGAGGCTGAGGGAATGCTGCCCCTCCTCCTGCCCTGGCAGAGGCAGGGACAGAGCCACAGGCATGTCCAACAGTCTAGTCCATGTAGGCCGAAAGCAGCTGCAGTTGCCTGGAGAGGCTGGTGCAGGTCCCCACAGCTTCCTCCCTGTCGGAGTCAGGGCTGGAGCCTAGGCCAGGGTAGCAATCTGACCTGGGTGGAAAGAAGCCACTCCCTACCATCCCTATGATTTCTGACCAGCCTCGCTTCCCCTCCTTTTAAACTTTTTGATAGCTTAATTTCCTGTATTGTTTGGCTGAAGGATAGTCTCTTCCACACTTGTTCGTTCTTGGAATCTGAGTCTGAGGTGCCAAGAATCTGAATTTTGCGTCCTAGTATTCTAGATCCTTGATACTTAAAAGTGTGGTCCATGAACCAGCAGCATCCACATCACCTAGGAGCTTGTTAGAAGTGCTCAGACCCCACCCCAGATCAAGACCCTCAGGTGATCTGTTGCCACATTACAGTTTGAGAAGCACTGGTTTAAGTGACAATAATCCCACATTCCAGTTGCCAACCATTATTTAGGAGGGGAATAAATTCACAGAGCAGAGAAAATCACTTGAAAACCATTTTTACTGATCACAATGCAATGGTGATTGTCAGTTGACAGAATTAATTGCTGAGACAAAGGCACTAAATACTTAGTGAGTAGATATTAAATGTTTAGAAACAACAGGACGTAGGCATAAGTGTAGCAAGCATTTATAGAATAGAATGATTGTGACCTCAGGCTGTGGCATCAGACACACCTGGGCTCAAATCCTGGCTCTGTCGCTTGTTCTATGACCAAGTTCAAGTTACTGAATGTCTCTAAGCTTCAGTATTCCCATCCACAAAATTATGAGAAAAATTGTACCTACCTTGTAAAGTTGTTGAGAAGATTTAACTGAGATGATGCATATAAATTCCTTAGCACAGTACCTGGGAGTTAGCATCCCATACATGTTAAGCACTGCGATCTTTATTATCACCATTACTGGGCCTCTGGAAGGGCTCCAGCTGAAACTAAAGGAATGACGGAGGGCTGACTCTGGTTACTTGTGCTTCCAGTCAGATGGTCCTATCAACACAGTATCTGGGTGTCTTGGTGAGCTTCACTGGGGATCCAAATGCATCTAAGAACTTTGGACACCCATTAAAAAGAAGTCCAGTGACTTATAAAATACATATGTAGAGATAAGTGAACACAGAATGGTATAATCTTCATGCTAATCTGACATTTTTCAGCTCTTTTTTCATCTATTTCTTGCCCTTTCTCCCTTGCTCCAGACTGCCTGTTTCACCCTTCTCACTCGTCTTTGTGCAGCTGGTGAGGGTAGTTATGTCCTCAAGCATTTTGACACCAAGACTTTCATGGCGACCCCTCTCCCTTTGGCCAAGGAATCTTAGCAGGCATGCTGTCCTACTAGACCAGGGGTCCTTAACCTGTTTTATTCCACAGACCCCTTTGCCAATCAGGTGAAAACCATGGACCCCTTACTAAGCCCGCACTATACTGTGTGTTATTTAATAAATATATCCCACCCATACTAACATGTCCCCACAAGAATAATGTGGTTTCAGGAAGCAGACTTGGCCCAGTGGTTAGGACGTCCGTCTACCACATGGGAGGTCCATGGTTCAAACCCCGGGCCTCCTTGACCCATGTGGAGCTGGCCCATGCACAGTGCTGATGCGTGCAAGGAGTGCCCTGCCACACAAGGGTGTCCCCCGCGTGGGGGAGCCCCATGCGCACGGAGTGCGCCCCATAAGGAGAGCTGCCCAGCGTGAAAGAAAGTGCAGCCTGGCCAGGAGTGGCGCCGCACACATGGAGTAGCTGACGCAACAAGACGACACAACAAAAAAACACACAGATTCCCAGTGCCACTGATAAGGATAGAAACGGTCACAGAAGAATGCACAGTGAATAGACACAGAGAGCAGACAACTGGGGATGGGGGGAAGGGGAGAGAAATAAATAAAAAATAAATCTTAAAAAAAAAAAGAATAATGTGGTTTTTAAATTTCAATTCAAGCTTATTGACCCCTTGCTAAGAACCCCTGTACTAGACCTTTGCCTTCTTAATGGTTCTGATTGAGGCAATACACTTTTTTCGAAGGCTTAGGTAAAATCTGGATCATTCATTTAACAAATGTACAAAGCCTGTGGTTGCCTACCTGATAGCATCCTGCCTTCTAGTTCCTAGTCATTTCTTAGTGGAGCAATAAATTCACACAGGTGAGAGAGACCCCATGGTGCACTTTCCTAGAAGTTCTGCTCTTCTACATAAGATCTACTTCTGCTGGGAGAGTGAAGTGGTCAGTGTTGAGCAGACACATCTTGGCTTGTTCATTGGCACATGTACACTCTTCGGGGCATCTTCCCAACCCCAGACAAGCATCTGCCACCTCTTTGATAGGTCTTTTAATCTTGGCCATATGAAGCAGAAAAACCAATTTTAGGGAAATAATAGTAACAGCTGAAAAGTAATCATATCATGCAGGGATTCTTAACCTTTTTTGTTCTCTGGAACCCTTGGCCAGTCAGGTGAAAACCATGGACCCCTACGTCCACACTATACTGTGTGCTATTTAATAAATATAACACACCCATACCAGTACGTCCCCACAAGAATAATGTTTTTTTTTTAAATTTCAATTCAAGCCCATGGATCCCTGGTTAAGAACCCCTGAATTATAATGCAGCAATTTCGCTTTTAGAGAATTTAAAGTATTACATCCTTGTTTATCCCCTCTAGCCTACAAAGTCAGCCAGCCAGCTTTGCATTGGTTGTTATATTATACAAGCCTTTATTGCTACACCCCGAGTATTGGTGGGCTGGCGACCATGTGACTGGAGACGGGTCTGGCGTGTGCCAAGTTGAGGGTGTGAAGATGATCAGAATCATTAACATGAAGTCACTGGGTGAGTGACAGAATCTGAAACATTTTTCTGCCACCGGTTTCAGGCAGATGTCATCTTGTCTTGCCAATAGCTGGGGTTCTAATCACTTACCGAGAAAAGAAGCCATTCTGTGATGATTAGGGTAGAGAGCAGCAAACGGCATTTATTCAACCACAGACCTGAATTCAGTCGTCGGCTGCAAAGCACTCTGAAGAGGCTGGCGTGGCGTGTTTTCCACTGGGGCATGGATTCAGGTGGTCACAAGGCATTTTGGAATTCCTAGCCATCACTCTTCCAGAGACTGCTCAGTAGATTCTCTCCCACTAGAAGGACAAACTCCTTGGGGGACTTTTGCTCAAGACTTTCCCCAAGAGTACCTTTTTTTTCCCTTGGTGCATATTTTAGAGCAATCATGTGAGCTATTTATGAGAGTAACTAGATTCAGTGGCTGTCTTTTTAATTTTGAGCCTTGACAGTGAAATCGAATAGCCAAATCCAAAGATTAAATATTCTGAGAGCTTTAATGAAGCAGTGTGCATGCTCTGTCATAACTACTGCAGGATAACAGGGAACTTGGACTCTAAAGAACAGCAGACACAACCTCTTGCTGTCATTATACAAAATTAAAATAGGTATTGTGAAAGATAGTGCTAGACCTTTAAGAAAGTCTCAGGCTCCAGTTCTGCAGATCATTGGAAGAAAGCGTTAAAGTTGTAGCATGCATTTATTGGAGGGCTCTTCAGGGTTTGTGCAATGTCAGGAACGGGACATTGCGAAGGGCCCCACAGGTGTTCCCTAGTGAACTCTCCACCGTGGTGGATCTGTCTCTCAGCCTAAGGGACTTGGAAACCTGTCCTGGAAGATGTCTCATGGCCAAGATGCAGGCTCTCCCTTGCCAGATCACAGAGACTTACCCGGGTATCCTCCTGCCAGCTTACTAATTGCAGCCAGCCTGGAATGCATGGGTCTGCCTGCCCTGGGCATCTGCTCTCTGTAGGCCTGTTCCTTAGAAGCCAGATTCCTCTGGAAAACACGTTTATCTGATGCTGACTGGGAGCGCAAGGAATCAAAACCAGAAATGTTAGTCACTCCTGAGAAATGTCTTCTCGGCTAGAGCTTGAGGCCTCCTCACCTACAAGAGGCAAAGGTTTGCCAAGGGGGCTGCAGGTTGAATTCCACTAGGCCCAGGTGATGCTTGGAAGAGCACTGTACCATTAGCCTCGGCATCTCTCCGTTGGTTTCTGAATTCTTTCCTAACTGGACCCTTCCTGCTCACCATCTACCTCTAGACATATTATAATACAATCGATTAGGTTTCGTGCTTTCTTGGTTACAATCATGTGCTGATCCAGCCTCTTCAGATCACTCTGGCTCACTCAGCAGGAGCTGCAGTTGTTCCAAACTTTTACAGAGAAGATCTCTTGATTGACTCTGTGCCATGACTGTCACCCACTGTGGGTGAATGTTGCTGGTTTGACTCTTTTTCAAGTCCTTAAGAGGCCCCCAAAATTTGACAACCTGGTTTATAAAGTCTGTCCTTAGGCAGAAACTGTTTTGCTCCTAGTTGTATGTCCATCAATGTGCCTTGTGAAGCAGAAACCTTTTAGAACCACTCTTTTCTTTCTAATTTCTGAAGAGTCCCAAGAAGTTAAACTATTTCCCTTTTGTAGTCTCCTAAAAATGACTATGTGTCTCCACAAAGCAGCATGATGAAAAGAATTTGCATACATCATGTACCTTTAGTTGTACATGTGGTTTTACACGCACAGAGGGATGGGTATCCCGGCGTAAACGCGGCCTAAGTCTGGCCTGTTGGCTGTGCCCCAAACAGGGCTTCCCAGAAGTGGCCTGCGTGGCACTCCTTCTCCTTTCTACGTTGGTACTTGCGGTTTGTCCTCTCCCACTGGAGCACCTCATTGAATAGACCCTTACCTTAAGGGATCCTTTCTCATGGCTCCACCTGAGCTGTAATCTCTTGGAAAGCAGAGACTGGGTCCCGAGCTGCTCCTACATGGTGCATGGTATGTGCTTGACACTCAGGAAGCACTTGTCCTCTGATCGTTCGATGCTGATGTCTTGTACTAGTGCAAAAGAGGAGAAAGTGGAGGGCGGAGAAGGGGGAAGCCAGACCCCTTGTCAGATTCCCCTTCCCAGGTCCTTCCGTCCAGATGTGGGGTCTGGGCACAGAGATGAAGCATCCCCTCCAGAGTGGGGTGGATGGAGAAAAGGGGTGAGTCATGCTTTGTTTGAGGAATGCTACAATATTCCTCAAACAAAGCACCCCTAAAGGGTACCCAGCCACCAGGGCTACACCCCACTGGTTGCGTTCAGCAAATCTCATCTCTAGGGCCAGAGCTCTGAAGGCAAAGTTGCAAGTTAAAATTCCTGCCAGGGAGAACACTCAAGCCAGCTAACAAGCGCTTCTACTCGAGACTGGCCAAACTTGCCAAACAGAACAGAATCGGTCCTGAAATCCTTCAGCGGAAAGCAAAACGTGCCTTCCTGCTGTCCTTGCTCTAGAAAATGCAGATTTATTTCCTTCCTGTTAGTAATGGGAAGAAATCAAATGTAGCCTTAATATATCCTTTGAAGGACTGTATTTGCATCTCCGTCTAAGCTGGCAATTCTGTGCATAAACACACACAGAGAGAGACATGCACACGCACGTGGGCATATGTTCCTGCATGCCTGAAGACTGAGGAAGACATCCTACTCTCCCAGGAAATCAGAAAATGTTGGCTCATTCTCCCTCTATATTTTGTTACGAACATTTTCATGTTGGTTGGTTTGTAATGAATTGATACAATGCGAACATTATGAGATGTGAGTTCTAGACTCAGTTTTGCTTCCAACTAGCTATTGACACAACTTGTCTGGACCTTAGTTTTCTCAGCTGTAAAAGGGACCCCTTTGGTCACTTAGAGCTCTAAAGTCCTCTTTGCTTGTTCGTTAGAGAACTTTTAGGTTTACAGTAAAATTATAAAAAGAATACAACGTACCCATACACTCCCCTTTTGTTGACACTTCGCATTATTGTGCTACCTTTGTTATAATTGATGAAAGGATATTAAAATAGTACTATTAACTATGGCCCATAGTTTACATTAGGTGTCTTTTTTCTATATGCCACCCTGTTATTAACACCTTGTATTAGTGTCATATTAGTGTATTTGTTATAATTCATGAAAGAACATCCTTATACTTCTAATATTAACCCAGTCCAACATCCACAACAGTGTTCACAGTGTTGTACAGTCCCAGGATTTATCTTCTAACTTTCATTCTAGTAACATACACGATCCAAAACTTCCTCTTTCAACCACATTCACATACATAATTCAGTGCTGTTAATTATACTCATAATGTGCTACCATCACCATCATCCATTTCTAAAGCTTTACAATCAAACTAAATAGAAATTCTGTACAAATTAAGCATGAACTCCCAATCTCTGCCCCAACCTATACCCTGATAACCTATATTCTAGATTCTAACTCTGTGAGTTTGCTTATTATAATTAGTGAGATCATACAATATTTGTCTTTTTGTGCCTAGCTTATTTCACTCAGTGTAATGTCCTCACGGTACATCCATGTTATCACATGCATCAGGACTTTATTCCTTTTTATGGCTGAATATTATTCCATTGTATGTATACACCACAGTTTGTTTATCCATCCATTGGCTGATGGACGCTTGTGTTGCTTCCATCTTTTGGCAATTGTGCATAATGCCACTATGAACATCAGTGTACAAATATCTGAGTCCCTGCTTTCATTTCTTCTGGGTATATACCTAGTAGCGGGATTGCCGGGTCATATGGTAATTCTATATTTAGCTTCCTGAGGAACTGCCAAACTGTCTTCCCCAGCGACTGTACCATTTTACATTCCTACTAGCAATGAATAAGTGTTCTTATTTCTCCACATCCTCCCCAACACTTGTAATGTTCTGATTTTTAATAGCCATTCTAGTGTGTGAAATTATATCTCATGGTTTTGATTTGCATTTCCCTAATAGCTAGTATTGTTGAACATCTTTTCATGTGCTTTTTAGCCATTTGTATATTTTCTTTGGAGAAATGCCTATTCAAGTCTTTTGCCCATTTTTAAAAATTGGGTTGTTTGTCTTTTGATGGCTGAGTAAAATTTCTTTGTATATTCTGGATACTAAATGCTTATTGTATATGTGGTTTCTAAATCTTTTCTCTCATTGAGTTAGTTGTCATTTCACTTCTGTGACAAAGTCCTTTGCACAAAAGTTTTTAATTTTGAGGAGGTGTCATTTACCTATTTTTTCTTTCATCATTTATGCTATGGTTGTCAAGTCTAAGAAATCTTTGCCTAACACAAGATCCTAAAGCTGTTTCCCTACATTTTGTTCTAGGAGTTTTATACACCTGGCTATTATATTTAGGTCTTTGGTCTATTTTGAGTTAATTTTTGTATATGGTGTGAGACAGTGGTCCTTTTTCATTCTTTTGCATATGGATATCCAGTTCTCTAAGCACCATTTGTTGAAGAGACTATTCTTTGTAGTCAGTTGAGTGGACTTGGCAGGCTTGTCAAAAATCAACTGGCAATAGGGAGAGCAGATGGGGCTCAAGCATTTGGGTGTCTGCCTCCTAAAGATGAGCAGAGCCAAAACCAGCAGAGGCTGCAACCACTGCAATGAGCAGACATGGCAACCAGCAGGTGCCACAATAAGCAGATGCTGTAACCAGCAGATGCTACAACAAGCAGACGCTGCAACCACCGCAACCAGCAGACTAGGCAACCAGCAAGAAGCAGAAGTGGTTCAAGCAGTTGGGTACTCGCCTCCTACATGAGAAGTCGCAGGTTCAGTTCCCAGTGCCTCCTAAAGAAGACAATCAGGCAATGAGCAGACGGACAAGGGAGCTATCTCAGTGGGGGCGGGGGGGGGGAGGATAAAAAAAAAAAGATTAAAAAACCAATTGGCCATAGATGCGAGAGTCTAGTTCTGAACTCTCAATTTGATTCCATTGATTTATGTATCTGTCCTTGTACCAGTACCATGCTATTTTGACCACTGTGGTTTTATAATAAGCTTTAAATTCAGGAAGTGTAAGTCCTCCAACTTTGTTCTTTTTCAAGATGGTTTTGGCTGTTTGGAGCCTCTTACCCTTCCAAATAAATTTGATAATTGACTTTTCCATTTCTGCAAAGTAGGCTGTTGAAATTTTGAATGGGATTGCATTGAATCTATAAATCATTTTAGGTAGTATTATTATCTTAATGATATTTAGTCTTCCAATCCATGAGTACAGAATGTCCCTTCACGGAAACGGACTTTGGCCCAGTGGTTAGGGCGTCCGTCTACCACATGGGAGGTCCGCGGTTCAAGCCCCAGGCCTCCTTGACCCGTGTGGAGCTGGCCCATGCGCAGTGCTGATGCGCGCAAGGAGTGCCCTGCCACACAGGGGTGTCCCCCGCGTAGGGGAGCCCCACGCGCAAGGAGTGCACCCATAAGGAGAGCCGCCCAGCGCGAAGGAGGGAGCAGCCTGCTGAGGAATGGCGCCGCCCACACTTCCCGTGCCGCTGTCAACAACAGAAGCGGACAAAGAAACAAGACGCAGCAAAAAGACACAGAAAACAGACAACCGGGGGAGGGGAGGGGAATTAAATAAATAAAAATAAATCTTTAAAAAAAAAGAAACAAAACAAAAAAAAAGAATGTCCCTCCATTTATTTAGGTCTTCTATGATTTGTATTTTCCTCTGTACAAGTCCTTTATATCCTTGGTTAAATTTATTCCTGGATATTTGATTCTTTTAGTTGCTATTGTAAATAAAACTTTCTCTTGATTCCTTCCTCAGATTATTCATTACTAGTTTATGGAAACTCTACTGATTTTTGCATGTCTATCTTGTATCCCGCCACTTTACTGAATTCATTTAATAGTTCTAGTAGTTTTGTTGTAGATTTTTTAGGACATTCTGTGTATAGGATCATGTCATCAGCATAAAGTGAACGTTTTATTTCTTCCTTTCCAATTTGGATGCCTTTTATTTCTTTTTCTTGCCTAACTTTTCTGGCTAGAACTTCCACTACAATGTTGAATAACACTGGTGACAGTCTGCATCCGTGCCTTGTTCCAGATCCTAGAGGGAAAGCTTTCAGTCATCTACCTCTGAGTATGACGTTAGCTGTGGGTTTTCATATATGCTTTCTATCATTCTGAGGAAGTTTCCTTCTCTTCTTATTTTTCTAAGTATTTTTTATCAAGAAAGGTGCTGGGTTTTGTGAAATGCCTTTTCTGCATCAATTGAGATGGTCATGTGGTTTTTTTCCCCCTTCATTTTCTTAATGTAGTGTTTTACACTAACTGCTGTTCTTATTATGTTGAGCCACTCATACATGCCTCGGATAAAGCCCACTTGGTCGTGGTGTATAATTCTTTAAATGTGCTGTTGGATCTGATTTTCAAGTATTGTGTTGAGACTTTTTTTTTTTCATTTAAAAAGTTTTATTGAAGTATATCATTCATACATGAACATAAATAAACATTAAGTGTATTGTAAAAATTGTGAACTTACAATACAAACATGCTATGGACTACAGTTAGTAGTAATATTTTGTGATGCTTTTTCATAATTTGTTGAGGATTTTTACATCTATATCCATCAGAGAAAATCATCTACAATTTTCTTTTCTTGTAGTATCTTTATCTGCCTTTGGTATTAGGGTGATGTTGACCTCATAGAACAAGTTAGGGAGTATTCACTCCTGTAAAAGTTTTTGGAGGAGTTTGAGTAGGATTGGTATTCCTTCTTCTTGGAATGATTGGTAGAATTCAACTGTGAAGCCATCTTGTCCTGGGAGGTTTTGGATGACTGATTAAATCTCTTTACTTGTAAATGATCTAGTGAGATCTTCTGTTTCTTCTCGAGTCAGTGTAAGTTGTTCATGTGTTTCTAGGAATTTGTCCATTTTATCCAGGTTATCAAATTTGTTGGCATACAGTTGTGCATAGTATCCTCTTATCCTTTTTTATTTCTGGTCAGTAGTAATTCTCCCCACCTTATGTCTGATTTTAGTTATTTGTGTCTTCTCTTTTTTTTTCTCCATCAGTCTAAGAGTTTGTCCATTTTATTGATCTTCTCAGAGAACCAATTTTTGGTTTTAGTAATGTTCTCTATTGTTTTATTCTCAGTTTCATTTATTTCTGTTCTGACGTTGGTTATTTCTTTCCTTCTGCTTGCTTTGAGTTTAGTTTGCTGCTCTTTTTCTAGTTCCTCCAGATGTGCAGTTAGGTATTTGTCTAGTTTTTTCTTCTTTTTAAAAAGTAAGCATTTAGGGCTATAAAGTTTCCTCTCAGCACTGCCTTTGTTGCACCCCATAGGTTTTGATATGTTGTGTTCTCTTTAGTCTCAAGATATTTACTCATTTTCCTTTAATTTCTTCTTTGAATTCCTATTTAAAAGTATCTTATTTAACTTACATATATTTGTGAATTTTCCAGTTCTTTGCCTGTTACTGATTTCAGGCTTCACTCCATTATGGTCATAGGAGATGCTTTGTATAATTTCCATCTCTTTAAATTTAATTGAGCCTTGTCTTGTGACCCAACATGTGGTCTATCCTAAAGAATGATCCATGTGCACTTGAGAAGAATCCTGCTGTTTGGGGGTGCAATGTTCTGAATGTTAGGTCTAGTTCATTTATCATGTTAGTCCAGTTCTTTGTTTCCTTATTGATCTTCTGTCTAGATGTTCTATGTATTGATGAGAGTAGTGTATGGAAGTCCCCGATTATCATTGTAGAGGGGTCTATTTCTCCCTTCAGTTTTGCCAGTGTTTGCTTTGTGTATTTTGGGACACCATGGTTAGATGCATAAATATTATGATTGTTCTTTCTTCTCAGTGGATTTCCCCTTTTATTAATATATAGTGTCCTTCTTTGTCTCTTAAACACATTTTGACTTAAAGTCAATTTTGTCTGATATTAGTATAGCTACCCCAGCTCTTCTTTGGTTATTATTTGCATGGGGTATCTTTTTCTATCCTTTCACTTTCAACCTATTTGTGTTTGGGTCTTAGATGAGTCTCTTATAAACAACAAATAGTTGGATAATTTTTTTTAATCTATTCTGCCAATCTGTCTTTTGATTGGGGAGTTTAATCCATTAACATTCAGCATGACTACTGTAAAAGCATTACTTATTTCAGTCATTTTGTCCTTTGGTTTTTATATGTCATATGTTACACAGCCTTCATCTATAACCTACTAATTTGAACAGACACCAATTTAGCTTCAATAGCATACACATCTGTTTCCCCTTATTATGTTGGTTTTTTGTCCTACTTTATCACTTATATGTTACATGTCCATTATCAGGAATTATATTCTGACTCTTATAGAAATTAAAGAGTAGAATTGTGTATTGAGCATACAGTACTATTGGGTTTTGCATTTACCCTTTTAGTTACCCTTACTGAACATCTTCCTTCTTCACACTACTCCAAGCCACTCTCTCCAGTCTTTTCCTTTCAACCTGCAGAACTCCCTTTAGTAATTCTTGTAGGACAAGTCTTTTTACTAACTCTTTCAGTTTTTGTTTATCTGTGTATTTTAAACTCTCCTTCATTTTTGAAAGACAGTTTTGCCACCTAAAGAATTTTTAGCTGGCAGTTTTTCTCTTTCACTACCTTGAATTAATCATACCACTGCCTTTTCACCTCAATGGTTTCTGATGAGAAATTGGCACTTGGTCTTATTGAGGATCCCTATGTGTGACAAATTGCTTTTCTCTTGCTTGCTGCTTTCAGAATTCTCTGTGTTTGGCATTTGACATTCTGATTGGTATGTTTCTCAGAGTAGGTCTATTAGGATTTATTCTGCTTGGAGTACATGGGACTTCTTGGACATGTATATTTATGTCTTTCATAAGAGTTGGGAAATGTTCTGCCCCTTTTCCTTTCTCTTCTTCTTCCAGGACACCCATGATGTGTATATTTGTGTGCTTTGTGCCATCACTCAAATCCCGGAGACACTGCTAGCTTTTTCTCTTCTTCTCTCTAGCTGTTCTTCTGTCTGTAAGATTTCAATTTTCCTGTCTTTGAGTTTGCTGCTTCTTTCATCTGCCTGTTCAAATCTGCTGTTATATGCCTCTAGTGTATTTCTAGTCTCTATTCTTGTGCCATTCATCCCCAAAACTTCTGTTATGTTTCTTTTTATACTTTAAAATTCTTTATGTTCACACATTGTCTTCTTAATATCCTTTAGCTCTTTATCCATATTTTTCTTCATCTCCTTGAATTGATTTAGGAGATTTGTTTGAACATCTTTGATTAGTTGTTTCAACTTCTGAGTCTCCTCTGAAATTTTAATTTGTTCCCTTGACTGAGTCATATCTTCCCTTTTCTTAGTATGGATTGTAATTTTTTTGCTGATGTCTAGGCATCGGATTATCTTGATGAGTTAACTTTGAAAGTCTTTTTCTCCTTCTTGTCTAGGGTTTTATTGTTGATTGGCTTTGTGTTATTTGATGCTTGGTCTAACTTATTCTAGACCGTTAGAACAGCCTGTGTTTAACTGTTCAGATTTTCTCAGCCTTTCTTCCTCAAATTCTTTCCTGAATATGCAGTGCAATTTTTAAGATTGCACTTTTTGTGCCAATTGTTTCACCTCCAGGAGAAAGCTTCCTTTCCTTTGTTCCTTCTCTGGAAATCTTGATTTGTTCTATTTATTTTGTGTAGATTTCCCCCCCAGCTCCTGTGATTTGTTTAAATTCACTCCATCACTCAATGCCCTGTTTTTCTTACACTTCTCAGTTCTGGGACCAGTCCTATCTTACAGCAGTTCGGTTTAAACACCCCCCCCCTTTTTTTTTCCTGTGAGGCTTTTCTGCCCCCGGTTTTTTCCCCCATTAGGGTATCCTGCCCTGGAGGGCCAGATGGGGTCAATCCAGAATGGTGGCCACCCCCCCCCCCCCGGGCAGGTCCTTTTGTATGCTGCACTCCTCAGCTGCTCATGTTCTGCCCTGGATCCCTACAGACTTGGGTCCCTGTGCCTGGGTATGTGTGGGGTTCTAACTCACTGCTGTGAGTAGCTCTGTAGTCTGTCCACAGTGGGAGGGATCCAGGCCACTGCCTCTGAGGGACTCCCAAGCTACACAGGATCGAGTGGGGTGGGGGGGGGGAGGGGGGTGGCCTGGCAGTCCAGGACTGAAGTTTCCTACCTGACGTTTTTTTTAAAGATTTATTTATTTATTTCTCTCCCCTCCCCCCCCCCCAGTTGTCTGCTCTCTGTGTCCATTCGCTGTGTGTTCTTCTGTGACTGCTTCTATCCTTATCAGTGGCACCAGGAATCCGTGTCTCTTTTTGTTGCATCTTCTTGTTGTGTCAGCTCTCTGTGTGTGCGGTGCCATTCTTGGGAAGGCTGCACTTTCTTTCACGCTTGGCGGCTCTCCTTATGGGGCACACTCCTTGCGCGTGGGGCTCCCCTACATGGGGGACACCCCTGCGTGGCAGGGCACTCCTTGCGCGCATCAGCACTGCACATGGGCCAACTCCACCCGGGTCAAGGAGGCCCGGGGTTTGAACCGCGGACCTCCCATGTGGTAGACGGACGCCCTATCCATTGGGCCAAGTCCACTTCCCCCTACCTGACATTTTTATTTTTCTTTGATTCAGCATTCTTGGAGTCCTTCTCCAGTCTTTACTGTCCTCCACAGTTCTAAGCAGGTGGGGTCTGTCATTTTATTTGCTAACGCTCTGGGGAGGCCTTTTTAGGGCATCTTATATCACCATGTTACTGATGTCCCCTCTGTTTATTTTTTTAAAACCATTACCTGTAACTTAAGCAAGCTGATGCCATCTGAGTTCAGAGTTGGAGTGTTTTACTTTCACCATAGAGGGAGGGGGAAAGAGAATAAATAGAACACATGCCTCTAAAACTAATAATTTAAAATACTTTCCCAATCCTTTTGTGGTTCATAAGCATGATGAATAGGGTGAGATGTGCCTCCCTCAAACCTTGTCACAACGTCAGCACATTACAAAACACTTGCCTGCATTGAAAGGATCTTTCTGTCAGTGTACTTACAGGAGTTAGTTAATATCTTGTTGCTATTAAACTTGGTAGAGGAAATGTTGACCTACTGCTTAACTGAGTTCCCCACAGTCCCATTTGCTTTTCCAGTTACAATTTGACATTTTGGGGAAAATCTACTAAATGATGTGTTCATGTATTTTTATTTGAGAATCATGAACTTCTGTGATGAATTTTTTACGGTCACATTTTACTGCAGATTTATCCAGCCTTCCTTCTTAGTTGAATTCTCACTACCATTTCCTCTTCCTGTTGCATTATAAAAAAAAAATCAAACATTGTATTAATAGGTCCATGCACAACACTTTTTTAATCATTTGGGTTGTGGTCTATAGCTAGGTGGAACCCTGGCCCTGGTGCTAGTTTACAATTCCCATCAGAAACATCTTACTTGAAAATGTGGCATAGTTTCTCATCCGTGGACCATGAAGGCGGTTAGGTTTGATGGAGCCAGAGAAAGTGAAGTCAGCCATGAAAACAAACACAAAAGCCATGGAGGCAAACCTGTGGACCCCCTTCTGCTAAGAGGCAGAGTGGGCCACTGGCCAGCTTTAATCAGGCACAGTGGATGCAAAAGACTGTTCTTTCCTCTCAAAACTATGTCCCAACCACCTCTCCAACTGCCAGGCTCAAAACCCAAACTCACACCTCTGCCTCCTCACTGCTTCCTCTCCCTGCTGCAGTCCGCACACATGCGTGCTGTCACCATGCTTTTCAGACACTGTCTGTTAGTGCCATATTCCCCAGCCTCTCTCAGTGCCCCTCTGCCCTGCCCTGTCACATTTCGAGTATCTCCTCCATGCCAAATATGGCACAACAAGAGGGATTTCTATCCTTTGCTAGCACAGTAATCTCGGAAAATGTGATGACTTGTAATTGTTTTTTTATTTGGGGCCCTGTGGTTTGAGGCAAGGTCTCTTGGGTAACTGCCTGAGCGAGAGGACGCGCATGTGAAATTGGTTATAAAAATTCTCAAACCAGCAAGGAGTGTGAGGAAGACATCCAGGGGATGGGCGTTATCAAGACGTGGCTGGGAGGAATTAGGCCACAGGGTGTTGGCGGTTTTGGGAATAAGAAATTACTCTGGTCCTGAGGTAAAGGAAGGTTAATTGGCAGAGTTTCAACCGTAACCTCATTAGGTAAACACACATCTGTCTTCAGTCTAATTTATACAATGACAGAAGGGAGGAAGAAAAAGGAGGGAGTTGGGGTGGGGAGCTGGAAGAGGCTGGTACAAGAGGAAAGAGTAGTATAAGACCCGTGAGCCAAAAAAGGCCAGTCCACAAAGGGAGTGGACCTCAGTGCATTTTTCTTTCCTTTTTATAATAAAATTTATTCATCTATCTTTATATAGACAATACAGAAAAATATCAAGAGGGAAATACACACCCACACAATCCCATAAGCCCACTAGTCAAAGATCATCACCATAAATTTCATTCCAGTTTTCTCTCTTTCTGTAAATTTTATAACATAGTTGAGCTCACGCTGTAGCTGCAATTTGATACCTGTTTTTTTTTTTTTCAACTCTAACTCAATACAGTCCCTGTGTTTTTCTGCTTTCTTTGTGAGTGGTTTTCTGACGGCATGATGGCTTGTCTGTGGTGCACTGTGGGAGGATATACTATTCAGAGCGGGTCAGGGCACACCTGAGGGGCGGATGGCCCTAGGATGGTCCCCCAGCCCCGCTCCCCCATTGAATAGCTGGGTGACGTTGGGCAAGTACTTAATCTCTGGCAGCTTCAATGACCTCATCTGCAAAATGGGCGTAATAACATGACTACCCACAGCTTACTGTGTGCCCCTGAATGCTCACATCACCCCTGAAAGGGAAGTCATACTATCGTCCCCATTCTACAGCTGAGCAGGTTCAGCTTGGCGGGGTCACTTGCGCAGGGTTCATGGCCACGATGGAAGAGCCAGGATTTGAAGCGACAGATTCTGAAGCCCCCCCACTTACCCACTCTGCTATACTGCTCATCAGAGTAACTCTGGCTAAAATCACCCAGCTACTAGCGTCGCTGACTCCAAAGCCTAAATGCTGCGATGCTCCCTGAAGCAAGTTCCCTGTGGGTCTAATAATCTCCACGTTTTACTTCAGACTCTTTCTCCCGTGGCCTTCTGGCCGTGTGGGGCACTGGCGAGGCGAGGCTGGCGATGGGCAGCGCTTCCGCTGGCCTCTGCTGTACTGTTGTTGCAGGAGTTCATTTTCTGAGAGCAGAAGAGACTCAGTGGAGCTTTTTAGAGAAGCACAAGCACGATGCCCAGAGAGGGTCAGAAGTTGCAGCCGCGACATCACGTGCACAAACCCTCTCCCGTGCCCGTGTTTTCTTGATGATTTTGACACTGAGACGGTTCTTCCATCACCTGTACTCCCCTTACCCTGTAACGTGGCTGTCCAGGAATGGTGCCCTTGCCAGACTCTCTGGGCCCTGAATCAAGTTGCCAAGTCCAGCCTGACCTTTCTCCGTTGTAAGCAAGGAGAAGTCCAGATGCCCGGCTCCTTTGGAACTGGCTCAGGGATGCATGGTATCGATTGTGCATAGCTGTCTCCTTCAGCTGCAAAGTGACAGGCTATGAAAGAAAAGCACATAGTGGCTGATATGGGGGTGGGGAGTGATCCAGTCCATTTTATCACGCGTGACAGGGTGCCACTGGCCTGTCCGGGAGCCTCACAGGCTGTAGGCGTGGGCAGGGGCAGAAGGTTTGGAAGCCGGCTTGGCCACAGTGGACTCCCAGCCTGGATTTTGTTGAAGAGCCCACATCCAGGGCAGAGTTTATTTCAAGTCTTAACAGCGACTCTTTCGGAATCGCTTGGTTATTCAGCAGATTAAATCTTAATTGCAAATGCTGCTTCAGCGTAGGAGGACCATTGTGCTTGCTGGCTGGTTTCAGGCCGTTTTTGCTGAGCCCAGCTTTTTCAGAAGGCTGTTACAGATTTAGAAAGAGGGAAATGGCGTTTCACTCCTCACCGATTGGAGTTTTGTTTTGCAGACTGAATTTATTTTAGTGTTTATTTAGAGGTGCCAAAAACTGACATCGCTGGAAAGAGAATTGCTCAATTTTGGGGAGAGAGTCTCTGGATTGTCCAAAGTGCATTTAGAAAACAGTGTCTGCGGGCCTTATGCAAGAGGACAGGCTTGCCAACCATCTCATGTGGTATCATTTTTATTCATTTTTCAGAGACCCAAGAAGCCACCACCTCCATCGGCTCCTGTCATCAAACAAGGGGCAGGTAACGTACCTTTCAGTTCCACCAACACAAGAAGTGTGTTTTTCTGGGCACATATTCAGATCGTCCTTGCAAGAGCTCAAGTATCCTGGTTTCAAAAGCCACAGATTGCCAAATTGGGAAGTTATGAGGTGGTCCAAGCAGACAGGTTTTAAAGATACTACTGTTTTTCCTTAAAAATACAAAATAAAAAACCGAAAACAAACCAAAAAACAACCCATCAAAATGTATCCCTGATAAAGTGGGAAAATCTGGGCTCCCACAGAGAATGGCCAAGAAGAACTTTAAAAACCCGTCTTGTTTGTTTTGTTTTTATTTTTGTCTTGTTTATAAGCTGCTTCTGAGAGGAACCTAGTTGTCTTGCCTGGCATGTGTCTGGGCAGAGCATTGCTGTGCATGTACAGAACTGCTGAATTTTCAGTGTCTGTCCCATGTGGTTAACCAAAATTTGTACTTACTTCACTTACCCAAAAAAAAAACCCAACACACACACACACACAAACAAAGTTTTTCTAGCAATAAATACTTTTCCCCATGATTCTTTTTTAATCCTTTAGAATCCAATTTACTTTTTCTGTGTAGTTCTGATATTAAGGTTGAATAATATAGGTGGAATTGATGTTGGATATTTGGGTAATTC
This sequence comes from Dasypus novemcinctus, assembly GCF_030445035.2. NCBI lineage: Eukaryota > Metazoa > Chordata > Mammalia > Cingulata > Dasypodidae > Dasypus > Dasypus novemcinctus. Next base: position 22,153,302 of record NC_080704.1, on the reverse strand, counting down.
GTTGCACTCTAGGTTCTCATGCATAAAGATGATCATTCATATTTCCTGATAGAATTCCTCTCTTGAATTGTTCAAATTAATTGTGGGGAGAAACTCCGGCATGAATATAACTAGCTAAGTGGCATTTTAAAAAAGTAACAACTAAAACAGAAGAGTAGGGGTATTTTTAGTTCTGCACATTTACAGTTATATTTCCATATCATTGAAGCATGAATAAATTTCCAAATTGGTTTGTTCATAGATTTATGAAGGAGTGATCTTTTTCAAAAGTTCTTTTGGTCCACCAAATTGGGAAGAAATACCAGCTTGACCCCAGATTGCTTTCCCATTACCTTTGGCACATTTGAGAATTATCAAGATTAAACCCTCAAATGGGGTGTTAATTACAATTCCATCTCCTGCTCCACCTCCCCCCTCCTCGTTGGCATTGAGCAGTTTAATTTTGCCACCTAGTGGTTCTGGCTGTATAAGTATTTCATTGTGCTGAAATTAAAGCAGGCTATTTATTTGCTTTTCTCCAAAGACCCTTTTCCCTAGAGGACTTGGTAATTGGTAAGAGACCAAGGAAATGAGTCTAATGGTCCAAGGCTCATCAGGTAGCCTAGAATATATCCAGGCTTGGAGTCTTTATGATAGTAGGCTTGTCAATTCCTCTTGTGTCCCTAGCAATGGTACTGAACTTTTTCATTATAACTAAGAGACTAGATTGTAGCACAGTAGGCAAATCCCTATCCCTTTAAAACAGTTTTACCAAAATTTACATGAATCTCTGTGGGGCAGCCCAAGATGGCATTTAATCTTCCTAGCTTACTGCCATTGCTCATGTATCCCACAGAATGAGTGTGGAAACTGCTTTATGATGAGGAGGTAGGTATTTGTGTTTTTCTCATCATCAACTTTTATTGTTTCATTATTTGACAAAAAAAATCAGATATGGAAATGACCAAAATCAGAAACAGTTTAATTTGTAATGAGTCATTAAGGGAATTATATCCTGCCATAGCCCACTGAATGGACTGGGGGAGAGTGTAAACTACAATGTAAACTATAATCCATGCGGTGCAGCAGTGCTCCAAAATGTATTCACCAAATGCAGTGAATATGCCGCACTGATGAAAGAGGTTGTTGATGTGGGACAACTGGCGGGGGGTATATGGGAACCTCTTATATTTTTTAATGTAACATTTTTTGTGATCTATGTATCTTCAAAAAATACAATTAAAAAAAGAAAATGGGGGGGGGAAGGAATTTAGGTAAAGTGTGTGCTCAGTGGGTTTTTTTTTTTAAGTTCTTTTGTCCTTTGATGCTGTTTAATTGAGATTTTAGTGCCAAGCGCCCATTTTTGGGACTTATCATGTGAAGAGTTTGTCAAGCACTCGACCAAGTCCATAAATAAAAGTAGTACTTCTGATTCGTTTGGTGCTTTCACTATTTTCCCAGTGCTCTTCCACCCCGAACACCCTGGCACTGATGAGGCATCTGTGTGAGGGAGTGGCTGCGGGCCACATGGGTAAAGATGAGGGGCTACCAGTGCCTTTGGAAAATGTCATACTTGAGGGAATCACATGCAAATAGGATGGGTTTAGGGAGACGCATCATATCTTCTCTGCACATCGCTCAGCTTTAAAATGGGTTCTAGCTACTGTATAACATTGCCCCAAATTGAGTGACATAAAACCACCATCTTATGCTCAGGGATTCTGTGGGCCAGGCATCGGAATGGGGCCAGGCTGGGAATGCTGGATCAGCTGGCGCTGGAGGATCCGCTTCGAAGGTGGCTTCTGCACACACATGGCTGGCACCCCTTGGCGGTGATGGCTGGAAAGCTGGGCTTGGCTGAGGCCATTGGCTGAAGTGCCCACCCGTGGCCTCTCCAGCACGGAGGCCTCCATGCAGCTGGGCTTCTTGCCTGTGGTTCTGTATTCCAGCAAACAAAGCATGAACGACCTGGCTTTTTACGACCTAGCCTTGGGAAGCACATGGAATCATTTCAGCTATTGGTCAAAGCCATCATAAGTCCTTCCACATTCCAGGTCAGGGGCTGTAGATATACCTCTTAGTGGAAGGGGTATCAGACAAGTTGAGGCCATGTTTGAAACTCCCACAAATTAGAGTCCAGGTTCCTGAGAAGTGCCCTTTTCATTTGTAGAGTGTGCTATCCAGTGACCCATTATTTGTATATTTTCATGATTGGCTTACGTATTTATACACATTGACCCTCCCCCCCTGCCCGGTGATTTCCTGTGACTTACTTTGATACCTAATAGAAGCCAGCTTTAAAGATGAGAAAATACTAGTGGTATCCCTGTACATGAAGGATGCATAACTGGCAAACGTCTGCTCTCTTGCTAAGCAGTTCATGTTTGCCAGGAAGCACCAGCCACACACACACGCGCGCGCACGCACACAACCTGTTGACTTGTTGTAACTGATACATATTTAAAATGCTCATGTGTCTAATAAATGAAAAGAGAAAACATGTTCTTATCACTATTATCCTTTCTGCACTAGGTACCACTGAGAGAAAACATGAAATTAAAAAGATACCTCCCGAAAGACCAGAAACGCTTCCAAACAGAACAGAAGAAAAAGGTATGAACTCAATTCTGCATTGGTGCTTCCAGAGCAGCCGTAGACACAGCTGCCGGCCGCAGGGGTAGGCCAGATTACCCACAGAATTTGTTTTTTCTTTGGAATCTGGGGATTATGGTTTTGTTTTGACTACTTCTAAATATCCCGTTTTGAAGGAAATAGGAGAGTTACATGGTATTTCTTTGGGACAACAAGTCTCATCAAAGGTAACCAACCAGCACAGACACTTAGCACATTTGGGCTCCCCAGTAATGTCTCTGCTGTCGCCCCCTCCCCCTGCCAGCAACATCCTGATGTCAGGATGATGGCTGGAAGTTCTTTGAGGGCCCAGGATGTATCTTAGGCCCCATGTCTAGTGCCCCAAGGTGCTCAGTAGCTGTCAAAGGATGGACATGGCTTACCTAAATTCCCATTCAGATAAATGCAGCTTTATTCCTCGGTCTCTGCTGCACCCTTGACCCTGACTATGTTCCAGATGCTTGCATGACCTTGGTCAAGAAAGCTGGGGAGGGGAACTTGGTACAACTGGGAAAAGCACCTCAGTGCCCAGAGTTCCCCAAAGGTGAGAGGGAATGCCATTTGCAGGGACACAGCTCGGCACGTCTCATTGTTCACACAGTCAAATTTTATGAATATGTTGGACTCCTACTGTCCTAGTGTCTCTCCCAAAGAAATCTGCATGCTGTGGAAGGATTTATTTTATTAGGTGTCTAAGAGTTGATTGATCACACATTTTCTGGGAAAAGTGCTGTGTTATTGTTAAGAACAGGAGGTGTGGCAAAATCCATTTTAAAACCCAGCTATTTTGAAGTCACAAGAGAAATGCTCAACTAATGTGATTATTTGGAGATGTTCCTTGGTGGCCTCATGAAATTTTATTTTGAATGCAAATATTTTATATCAAGCTGTCAAAAGTTTTTGCCAGCTTTGTAAGCTCTTAAGGAGTGGCACCTCTCTATTTCACAGTGAACAGTTAAAACTTGCATTATGGAACCCACTGTGAAGGTCATGTCTGTGTAACAGATCAGTGAAAAAATAGCCAGCAAGTGCCTGCCATGTGAAGAGCTCTTTGATAAAAGTTTGTATTGTGAAATGACCAGGCACTGTCCCCCAGCCTCAGGAACGACACGTGGCTGTTTTTTTGTGTAATAACCAGGCTCCATGATGAGGACACACTCTGCTCTGCTCCGTGCTAACATGTGGACTCAGCTGATGTGTGAACAAATGCCTGAGTTGGCTGGCCAGTTGGCCACACACCACTGCTTCCTTCCCCTCCCATGATTCCTTGCTCTATGCCACAGTGGATCCGCAAGGCAGAAGCCCTGCAGAAGCAGCAGGGAAGCCAGGGACCCAGCCCTGCCCTGAGACTCCTTGTCGCTGTTAGGCAGCTAGAGTTCCGCTCCATCTTCCACTGCCCAGCAGGGGCGATCTCCCCCCTTTGGCATTTTAGACAAGCCCTTCCTCACCTGACGCCTGTGTACTAATAAACGAGTTCCCAGCCTTCCTGGTTGAAACACACTTCACCACAGAAAGGTGGACCAGCACAGTGATGGTTGTAGCACACCTGAGGGTCTTTGGCCAGTTGACCTGGGGACCCAGATGATGTTTGTAAGTTTGTGTTTGCAGGTAAAACGTGTTCTAAGTACCCCCTTACCCATATTCCAGTCAGCTACTCTCTGAAGTTCCATCTTTATAAAGAACATGGATTGTGCCTTTTACACCACACGTGGGGAAGGATAGTTGGGGACAGTTTTGCCACCAAATCTGGCTCCACCCTCATTCTAAGACTCCAGAGAGCTTTGGAAACACAATGCCTGCAGAGGCTTAGTTACCTTCTATCTTCAACCTGTGCACATATAGAATCCAGGACCAATTGTTCTGGAAACTCTTTCCCCCTATCACCGGCTCATGGCCCTCATCATACGCAGACCTGAGAGGTGTTGGGCCTTTTTCCTCCCCACCCCCGGCAGTGGCCACTTATGAGACCCATCATCTGGGCACCTGCTATGTGCCCGGTGCCGTCGGGTTTCGGGAGATGCCCTGGCAGGCTGTCAGAGCACACAGGCACCCGGAAGGGACCATGGCCCGAGCAGAGCCTGTGTAAAAGGCCCCCTTAGATGCTCAGGCAAGGACGTCACACGTCTGCCTTTGGAGGTGGCTTCAGCCAGGCCTCGAAGGATGAGTAGGAGCGTGCCAGGGTGGGCAGTGGCTGGAAGGGCATGCCTGAAAGAAGGACCAGAATGAGTGAAGACGTGAAAGAAGGAGCAGGTGAGCTGCAGCCACACAGAGTTTTTCCCAACATGCCAAAGAATAAATAAATGATGCTTTCCTCCTTCCCATTTCTCCTTCACAAATGGCATCGGTGATTTTTTTTTTAAAGCAGGAAACAAGCAACGTGCACCTCAGTACCGTTACTTATACTCGATCTATCTGTTTTCTTTGTGGTCTTTTCAACAATGATTTAAAGAAAGACCAGAGAGGGAGCCAAAACTGGATTTACAGAAGCCTTCCGTCCCTGCCATCCCGCCAAAAAAACCTCGGCCACCTAAGACCAACTCTCTCAACAGACCAGGCGCGCTGCCCCCAAGAAGGCCGGAGCGACCAGTGGGTCCTCTGACACACACCAGGTACTGCTGCTCTTTCGCTCCTGGGGGTGGGCACGGGGCAGCCATGGCATGGGAAAGGGCCGCACGTGCAGGGAACCTTGGGAATGGGAAGGGAGGTAGGGGGGCGGCTAGAGCTCCCCGCTTCTGCCTTCTAGAAGCGTTGTCTGAAGACGCTGGCGTTGGGGCAGCAGTGAGGGCAAGGTCAGGAGACGCGATGTGGGTGTTCAAGGTTAGCAGCTGAGGCTCGAGTGCCCAGCCCCTAGGCCCTGCCCCCCACAGGGAGTTTCCCCTGTGCTTCATTGGCGCCCAGGCCAGCTGCCCTTCAGGGAGAAGCGCTGTGGCAGGCCCACCTCGGTCGCCCTGGAGGCCCTGCCGGGACCCTGCCCCTGCTCTGTGTGGCCCTCCCACACCCCCAAGCTCCCTCTGCTCTCAGCTCCCCAGCTCTGTCGCGGGGCCCCTTTCCTGGCAGTGCCAGTATTTCCTCAGCGTACAGGTCTCTAAACCCTGAGACCCTGAAGGCAAGAGACGTGCTTTCTTCAGGCCTGTGTTCTGAGATTTGCCGAGCAAAATGAGTATTTGTGATCTGCCTGGCCGGACTCCTGTTTCAGGCACGCAAAATCCGAGTTGGACATTGCGCATTCCAGAAGTAAGAAAAGAAGTGGTTGAATTCTCTCCACAAGTTCATCGTCAGAACCTTTATCATTATGTATGTGTTATATGTGTTGTCATACAGCTGAGCCAAGAGCCTCGTGTACTTGTTAACACACACTTATTCCCCTGGTTTTTTTTCCTCATAAGCTCAGTTTGCCTGGTGAGAATCGGGTGGGGGCTTCCCAGCATGCTGGCGCTCTCTCCCCCCACCTCCTAGACGAGTGTGAGCCTCACAAGTTACCACACCCTCTCGCTTCTCTTTCTCCATCTGGAAACAGGATGATAATGGATTGTGTCTAAGAGGATGGAACGAGGTCATTCCCAAGTACTGCGTACCATGCCTGTACATCAATGTCATTTTCATTGTCATCTTTTTTTTTTTTAAGATTTATTTTTTATTTCGCTCCCCCGCCCCCCAGTTGTCTGCTCTCTGTGTCCATTTGCTGTGTATTCCTCTGTGACCACTTCTGTTCTTATCAGCGGCACTGGAAATCTGTGTCTCTCTTTGTTGCATCATCTTGCTGTGTCAGCTCTCCGTGTATGCGGCGCCATTCCTGGGCAGGCTGTGCTTTTTTTTTGCATGGGGTGGCTCTCCTTACGGGGCGCACTCCTTGCGCGTAGGGCTCCCCTATGCATGGCATGGCACTCCTTGCACACATCAGCACTGCGCATGGGCCAGCTCACCACATGGGTCAGGTTTGACCCTTGGACCTCCCATGTGGTAGGCGGACACCCTGTCCATTGGGCCAAATCCACTTCCCTCATTGTCATCTTTATTATTTCCTGGCAAACTGGGTATATTGCAGCAGGACAGTACTAGCTCATTTACTTTTAACAACAACAACAAAACTGCTGCCCAAATATAGAGGCAGGTTGCAATGTGAATGGCTGAGAGGGGCAGGCATTTCAGCTAGCGGTGGCACACACACAGGCCCTGGTGTGGGCAGCCAGCTACCCAGCTGAGCCCAGGGCCGCAGCCCTTTCAGGGGAGTGAGAGCCTGTTTGAGTAGCAGCTGGCTCCCCCTGTGTCATCCTGCAGGTGGTCTACCAAGGTCCAATCAAACACCTGCTTCCATCTGACTGCCCCTGGGGAAAGGAATGGAACCCTGGCCACTGCTGAGTTTGTCATGTCCTTACATGTCAGGCCATCTTCCACTGACTGATAGCAGGAGGTGGTTTGCACATCCACGTGATGTGGCAACTTGACAGCCCTGGTGACCTTAGCAAGGCCAATTCAGTGGCATGGCTGGCCCAGGAGCTAGCACTTCAGGAGAAAAAGGTTATGTAAATGTAAATACGTCTGAAAAGAATGTGAGCTACACAAGCACCGAGAAGATTTGGAGCCGCAAAGGTTACACATCCCTTTATGGTTGATGAAAGGAGAGCAGAAGTCATGCTCCGCCAAATTCTATTAGTCTTCCAGGGACTGCAAACATTTCAGTGAACTCAGTAACAATTTCTAAAATATTCCTGCTATGTTCTCTAATGACCTGATCTGAAGAGCAGTGGAATTCCGACTGCTCTCTTCCTTCTAGGGTTGTTCTGGAACTGCTTGTTATCTGATAGGTGCAGGCTGGTGAGCCGTTCATCAGGGCATGGAGAAAGCATACCTGGCCCTCTGGGCTCACAGAGGCCCTGTTTCCCTTCTGCCTCTGCTTTAGCTCTTCTCGGCCTCCAGCTTTCCCAGCACCCAGCTGTGGAAGTGCGGGCCCCGCCCGAGGAAGATGTGCGAGAGGCCAATGGGAAATGGAATTGCTCTTAACGCTGTGCGAGCCATCTGAGCAGTCTGGGAAGGGGGCTCCCGGTCCCAGTCCCCAGCCCCCACTCACCCTGTGGGTACCCAGCCCTCACCAAGGGGCTGATGGGGGGGCAGGGGAAGCCCTGGGATTCCTTCCTGACAGTCCCAGGAAGTGGCAGGCCCGAGCAAGGACCGGAGCCTTTGGGGGGAGCCAGGCCACTTGCTCGCCCATGTGAGGGAGGGCAATGCATGCTATAACCGTGTTTTGCCAACTGGAGCATGCGTCGGAATCCCCAGCGGACCTTCCCGAACACAGACCGCAGGGCGTTTCTAACACCCTCGGGGATGCCGGTGCCACTGGTCCGCGTCCCCACTCCAGGAACCACGTTTTTGATGGCGCCCTCCCCCTTCCCTGCCGCCTCTCCTGCACCTGTTAACCCTCCCCAGCTTCAGGGCCCAGTTAGCACACCCCTGCCTCTGGGAGCCTTCCCTTCTCTCTCAAGTTCAACGTGATTGCCCTCTCCTTCTGGCACACCACGTTGAGCCTCGTCAACCTCATACTGTGCCCTTGGGATACTCACACCCCCGGACTCCTTTACCATTTTTAAAGCAGATCCAGAGTGTGTTTTGTCATCTCCACATGCCTCGCAGTCTTGAGCATATGGTAGTCGCTCATTTAACCAACACTTGTTGAATGCCGTGGTTCCCAAAAGGGGGAGAGGTGCCAGTGCTTTTGTTTTGTTCCCTTCTGCCTCTCCTCTCATCCTTCCCAGCATCTGCAAGTGCTCTTTAGCATATGTGTCTTACCTGCTGGGTAACGTGGTGTGCCATGGACTTCCGTTTAGAAAAACCAAAAACGACTTACTGTTTCTTAGTACTTAGCGCACTTCATATTTTCTGCCAAGCATTTACGCTGATTTATGAACTTGTTGTGTTCTGCTGACTTAGTTGAGAAAGGAATGCTAACCTCAGTCAAACAGTTTTGTGTCAGTGGTCTTCTGGAGAAAAGAGGGTATGCTCTGTGAACCCAAATTATTCGCCAGGATGATCCCGACCCATCTAGCAAATGGACGGGGCTGTCGTTTGCAGCTCCTTTTAGGAACGGGGCATTGCAGCACCAGCTGCGTCGGCTGGCCTCAAACTTCCTCTCACCAGCCAGAAAGCCCACTGCCCAGTGTGGCGTTCAGAAGAGATGGATCTCTCTCTTTAAACAGGAAGCAGCATCTTTTAGAAAAAGGGCCTGCGTCGTTTTAGGAGGAGTGTGAGTCTTTTTTAGATATATTCACTCAACCAAAATGTATCACAGGACGGTGTGAGGCACTGTTCTGAATCTTAGTACTGGGGGGCCAGGTGTTCCAGTTCACAGCTGTCAGGAATTCCATGGAGGAGACGGAGAAGGACGCCAGTCCACAGTTGTGTCTTCAGCTGAGCCAGCGGAAGCCCGCGTGAGGGACCTGCCAGTGATGGCACGTGCTCAGACTGAATGCATTTAGCCCTTGGTAAAAATGCTCTTCCAATTCCTGGAAAGTAAGTTGATATGGAATTTTAACAGAAAAGATTCTTTTTCCAAAAAAATTTTTTCTAACACTGGGGCCGAATTGATAAATTGAATGATAATCGGTGATTCCCCTAGGCTGCAAGCACCTCGTTTGTTTGTTTGTGAATACAGGGTTTTGGTAATTATATTCTTGGGGTGTTAGAATCCACGCTTCATCACAGGAATCAGCAGTATGCCGCTGGAGGATTCCTAGGTTATCGTTTCATGGTGTGCAAGGTCAAGGGTTTGCTGAGCCTTTCTCAGCCCACCACTTTAACTAAGACCGTTGTGGAGAAAAGAACATTCTCCTACCCCTGTTTCTACACTTAGAAAACGGAGGCTTAAAAGTGTAAAGCCTGCTCATTTGTTTTGATGTTTAAACAAATGTATTTCAAATAACTGCAGATACCTAAACCTTTTTGCGTGCATGTACACACATGAATGTGCAATGTTCCGTGTCTAATAATGTGTGTTATGGGTTTAATAAAAAATGGGTTCAGAAACCTCTGTGAGAAGAGATCCTGAGACTCAGCAAAAGGGCTCAGAAAAAAAAAAAAGGAAGTGCTGGAGAAAGCAGGTTGCCCTGAGCTCTAATAGTTGCATGTGCTGGGAGGCAGCAGGCCAGAAACCTGAGGGGTGAGAGCAGGTGTGTGCCCTCAGAAGAAAAGAAACGTGATGGGTAGAGAGGTGGAGGCAGGCTGGCTAGACTGGAACTAAGCCTCCCAAACGCCGGTGCCACAGGTTGTGAACATTTTTCATTTTTTCCCCAAAGAGCAGGGACGCTGGAGCAGAGCCCTTGCTCATGGTCTGCTCTGGCACAGAGCACGCCCACCCCCCTCCTGGTGGAGAGGGCAAGGTGGCCAGCAGGACAGGAGGGTCCGAGCCTTCCAGAGGAGATCTGGGATGGAGAAGAAGGAAGTGAAACTAGAAGGCGGAGGATTGGGTGGGGTGGTTGGGGATGTGGGAGCAGGAATAAGAGAAGCTTGAGGGCCAGAAGCCTGGGAGCTGGGGGCAGAGAGGAGAGATGGGTGCTTGTCATTTCAGAGGCATAAGTGTGGGTGGCTGAAGCTGAGTGAAGGTCATAGGGCCCAAGGAACCAGGGGAGGATGGACTGCCCATGTGGCCATCAAAGGCTCAGGAAGGTGGCAAGCTCGGGAACAGGGGAGGCCAGAGTGCTGGAAGCCAGTGTCTTCCCAGTGGACTGCAGTGTGTTCTGGGAGTTGATGGCTGTCCGTGACAGAGGTCCAACTGAGCCACAGCCAGTGGCTTAAGCTCGAAGTAGGAAGGGGCTTTTGAAGGTGGGTAGGAAGGTAGGACAAAGTGGCAGCGATGGGCCTGCCCATAGGACCTTCTGGCTTCGTCCCGTGTAGGGTAGAGCTGGTGGCTGGAAGCGTCAGGGTGGCAGTAAGCCATTCAGTGAGGAGGTTCATAGTGTGGGGGAGTTGGTCCCCATGGCTCAAGCATGCCAGAGGGCACTGTCCATTGAATTCAGAGGTGGAAGTGTGTGGCAGAGGAGAGATCCCTGTGAGAAGGCAAGGCACTGGGTGGTGGGCCCAGGGATGTGGGTGGGAAGTCCTAGTTTTGACCCAGCCCTGTGCCCCTTAGAGATGGCCTGTTGCTTTCAATGTTAAACAGTGTTAAACACACCAGGTACCTTTCCTGTGGTGGGCTGGAGGCTATCCAGCTATACAGAGAGGACTGGAGCACTGTGGCATTTGGGGGGAGTGGCAGCAGGGTTGAAGATGTCATTGTAATGATGGTGGAACCCTGGAGTTCAGAGAAACTCAGGAAGATAAATGGCTGATGGGGTCTGAGACATTTCAACTTCAGGCAAGTATTCAGTAAACAGTTAGATGCCAAACGTCAACCACAAGCTTAGGGAAGGGCAGATGCCTCTCCAGAGTCCAGCTTGCTCCCATGTAAGTTAATTTTTCTTCTTTAGATTTGCAAAGGCATCCTGACTGCTTAGCTGCCAGGGGCTGCCACTTAGCCGGAAATGAGCTTCCAGGTCCTGATCACACTGTGATATGTATTGCCCCCATGCCCACTGAAAGAGAGCATTAAAAAGCACTCTGCTCTTATTAGATATAAACTAATCCATCAATTAATAATAGTTTTTAAAAAAGTGAGCAAGAGAAAGCCGGCTGAAGAGGACATGTAAATATTCCCTGAGGCATCAGGTGTAATGTACAGTTGGGTGATAAGGCCGTGGCTTTGAATTCTGCTTACTCGGCCCTTCTAGATTTCCTGGTTAGGAAAAAGGCCGTTCTTTGTCGAATTCAGGTCAGAGGTCTTGACTAGAAATTACCGAGGATGGTGTAATCACTCAAGAGGACGAAGAGGAGAGAGTAGAGACTACTGTGGGGGAAACCATTACTTCTAGGGTGGCTGAAGGACTAGGAGCCATGGAAAAGGGTCAAAGGAGTGTGCTGTCACGGAAGCTGGAAGAAGGGGAGGGTGGAACAACTCTGGAGTGGTGGTTCTCACATTTGATTCAGTAATCTGGGTGAAGGCCCAAGAATGTGCATCTCTCACAAGCTCCCAGGGTGCTGCTGGCCAGGGAGCTATGCTTTGAGAAGCACTGCCAGCGAGCGAGCTGGAGAGACTAAAAGTGCCCACCAGATTTACTCAAGACCTGGCCCTTGGTGATCCTTGTCTGGAAGTTTCTGTGGAGTGGTTGGGAGTGGGGACAGATTTGGGGTGAGTTGAAGGGCAAATGGGCAGGCGGCCAAAGTGGACATGTGGACTTCTCTTTTGAGAAACTTGGTTGTGGAAAATGGTTGCCAGATATGGATTCAGTATGAGAGGATTTGTGCGTGCATGTGTGCGTGGGCAGGGAGTGTGATTCATTCATTCATTTCAGACATTTATCAAGGGCCTACATTTGGCCAGGCCCTCTTCTCGGTAGTAGTTAACAGGACGCCAACCAAGCCAGATGGCTCCTGTCCGCCCATTGCTTCGTGGGCTTTAGAGCCAGGGACACCAGGGCCACAAGTCCCACCCCTCTACTTACCCTGTGGCCTTGGGCCAGGTGCTCACCTCTGCAGCCTCAGTTTGCTCGTCTGCAGTAGGGGCTGATGAGGCCTACCTTGCCCAGGTGTGGAGAGTTTAAATGAGCCTCTCCTCCTATGGCTCCCAGCCCTTTGCCTGACACTTGAGAGGCCCGTGACAAATACGTGCTGCTTTTTCTCCCTCTAGGGAACTCCAGAGGTGGCCTTGATGGAGGAGGGTTCCTACCTGGTAGAGCCTCGAGGGAGGCAGCCCCGCTGCAGGTCTCTAGGAGCAGAAGCCTGAGCGGCATGTGCAGTCGTCTCTCTTGACTTCTTTCCACGCACACATAGAAGGAATTCATTCACTGCAGCAAGAACCAACAGTAGGGACCGAGGCTTAGCCCCAGCCCAACCCAAGCCACACCGATTTTCCTGCCACTGGTGGCCAGAGTCAGGCAGTGAAACACAAGGATGCAGTAGCACCTTACAGGCTGATGGGGTTATGCGATGCTTTTCCCATGGGCTGTTTCTTCGAATATTCTTCTTCAAAGTGCCAAGTCTCCTCCCCCCGCCCGCAGCTCTTTTCAGAGGTGCATGGTGCTGGGCTCCACCTCCTCCGGGCACTGCCCAAGTTGGTCTCGGCATCCTTACAGCCCCTTGCCTTTCTTTGAGATGCCAAGCTGTGGGCGTGCCAGCTTCATCATCCTTTTGCCATAGGGAATTGGCGGGGCTCCTTGGGCCCTGCTGAGCCCTGCTGAGCCCCGAGCGGAGGCCTATTTCCAGACACACTGCAGAGTCTGCACAAAGAACAGAAATTTGGTGGGGAATTTAGAAGGGCAATGTCCCATCACCTTCCAGCGTGGCCCTTTGGGCAGGCGTCTCCACCAACTATAAATAGCCAAGCTTGTTTGTGCTCCTGTGAACAAGGACGCAGGGAAAGGGGAGCGCTGCCAGGAAAGCTGCTCTGGTTCTTTTCTCTTGCGCCCCTGGCCTCGGGTTGTCCCCACATTTAAATGGGAAGCTTGCAGCCTGAAAGTACCTGTGATTCCTGGGACATTTTTGGCCACCAGGTGGGTATGTAGGGACTCCACAGATAGCAGCAGGACCTTGGGATCTTGCATTTCCGGGACAGGGGAGGGAAACTCCCTCTGCCCTCCAGCTGATGAGCAAAGGAAGCTGGAGTGACTGGTGCTACAACATTGTCCCTTCCTACAGGAAGGTCTCAGGTACACCCTGGGCCAGAGTGCTTCAAAAGGGCTGACTTTGCTTGCTTGCTTGATCTCTCAGAGCGTACAGCACGGGCGTGTGGGTGCTCATTTTTATTACTGCCATCCCCGGCGTGCTGGGAAAAGACCGACCAGGAGTTGGCAAACTTGCATCCCAGTTTCAGCTCTGCCGCTAATTAATGAGCTGCGTGGCCTTTGGCACGTCACTCCTGCCAGGAGCACACAACCCTTGTCTGTCCAATGGGGGCTCGAGCTGGGTAATCTCCACTGAGCTTTAAGTGGCAGAGCCTAACTCGGCGATTTCCTGAGTGGGCAGCCCGCAGAGCAGCGAAGAAGAGAGCACTTCGTGGGCCTGGCATGCCTAGGTGTCTTTGTGAAACAGAGGTGATGGGTCCAGGGTAACGGGGGCGAACAAGGAGACTTAATGATTACAGGAGAAGGGACTGCTTATAACAAGGGTGCGGAGTTGGGAGGTGAAGAAAAGAATGGGGTAGAACTCATGCGGTTTGTCTGTACCCTTCACATGTGATAGCTGCCATCCCCCAGAGAAGCTGACGGATCCTGGGTGGGACGAGGTGAAAAAGAGGATGCGCGGTGTGGGCTCCTGAGCGTGGGGGAGAGGGCGTTCCCATTTCTTTTCCTTTCCTCCTTTCCTTTTTGTTCGCAGCTTTTTTTTTTTTTTAACCCCTGTGAAAAATGTTAGGCAGTTAAAACTCAGGCATTTACATTATGATAATCCATCTTTTGGGGACAGGGGGTGTTGCGGGTGTTGCAAAAAGAATCATTATATGCCTGTGGAATCTTTTGTTCAGTAAGAATCAGTGGATTTGTTCTTTTTTCCCCTTTGTCATCTCTCGTCTCCAGGAGGTTTGTGGCTCTTTTTGGTTGCTTTCTGTCGGTGCCATTAGTGCTTTTTTTGACTTGGCTTCCTCTGCACTTTGACACCTTTTGCTGGCCACATGTGTTGGCTTAACCGTCCTAACTTGGGCTAAATTGGGCCATGCCACCGTCAGCATTCCTATTTTCCAGGGATGCACGCAGTGAACCTTCCACTGTCCCTCTGTGCATATCCTAAACTTCGGGTCTCAGTGGGAGGAGCAGGCCCCTCGAGGCAGATTTGTGTTCATTATTATTGCTATTAATTCAGGGAAGGAAGGTGATTGCCCCTGCTGGCAGTGAGCCACGGGGACCCAAGCTGCCTGGCATCCTCTATGACTCACTGTCCCGATGGACAGATCCCCAGGCCGGAAGCCCAGGAGGCTAAGCAAAGCAGCTTAGAGAGGTAGGCAAGCAAGTGGGCTTTTCAGTCGGACTTAGTGGGTTCCAATCCACACCCTGCCACTCTCCTACTTTTAGGACCTTTTATAAGGAAGTGACTTGACCCGTTCGGCCTCATTTTGTTTATCTTTATAATGGAAATAAGAGCCTCACAGGGATGAGGGTGTCCTCCAGGAAACTTAGTAGACAAGATGTTTGTTAGGGTTCAGTAGCCATGGAAGGGAAGGGAAGGTCACAGGATTGGGCAGAGGGAAAAGTCAAGTCGTGGTGCTGACTCTCCACCAAACCCTGGCCAACTCTCCAGGGAGCTTTGGAGCGAAAATGGCCTGCAGGAGTTGTCCTGTGTTGGGTGGAACTGGCCAAGACTTTATCCCTGGCCTCCGTCCGTCAGGTGTGGGCCGCCCTGGAAAGGAAGGATCTCCGGCAAGGAGGCGCTCTGCAACTGAGGCAGACCCTAGAGGGGCCAGCAGGCCAGTGCTGCTGCCGATAGCACTCCAAGCAGCTGGGGTGGCTGGGAGGATGAAGTAGTGAAGGGATGGAAGGTGTAGCCTTGGGCCTGGCACAGGGTAAGCATTCCTTAAACAGTAGCTAGTGGTGCTATTTTTATGGGATTGAGGGTTCCACTTCTACCTGCTGCGTGTCCTTGGGCTAGTCAACCCCTTCTCCATGATTTAGTCCGCTGTCCAGCAAAGCAAGGAGACTCACCACTCCTGCTTGCCTCTCTCTCCAAGTCATATTTGAAAAGCGTCCATAACTAAAAGTGTTCTGATATGGTTGGATATGTGGCGATTTTGCCAGTCGTCTTCTCCTTTCTCCTCTTATTTAACAGCTGGGTGACATAGAAATTCAGATGAAAACACTTGCAGGAACTAGTCAGTTGCACAAGGGTGGACTTTTCCTCTTTCTCTGAATGTAGTAATGTCCCTTTTGCCAAAACAATGCCCTGCTGTTGGGCCGACTGTGTGAGAGATGGGTCCATGGCCCAGCAGCCCCTCCAAACACATACTTTGGAGAATCTCAGAAATCCTGGTATTTTTCAAAACTGAAATCCATTAGCATTGTTGTAAGCGTCTATAAATACAGCAAAAGGCATTTACAAATAGATATCGTAAAACTCTTACCCTCCCACGGTCTGAACACTGTCAAAACACCAGCTGTAGCTTCCCTACTTGGAAGGATCAGAACCCTTTTTAAACTACACCTACTGTGTTTTCAAAATAGGCTTGCTTCTGGCCCTGGGTGGAAGATAATTTCAGCTTAAAGGCGGTGCCTGGCTCTTGGCATTGGGGACCAGAACTCAGCTGGGAAGATGGGGGGGATCCCAGCCTCCTTCCTGCCAAACGCGGCTGGCGCTGTAGAGTTAGGGGAGGACTTGCCCAGGTAGAGTTAGTTCCTACCTCATCAGGGTGGTCCCCCATGGCGCAAGGTATCAGACCATCCACAAAGAGCCCACCCACCAATCCCAGACACGGGAAGCTCTGCCCTCAGTCAGCCCTGGCAAGGGTTCACCCCAGGTCACACCAGATGCCACCTGAGGGGCAGCCATCCTGGCCACCTTGGAGCCTAATTGTCCTTTTATCTAGCACCATTCGAGCAGTGTTCCCCAAACTGGGGTAGAGTGGGATAGCACCTCCAGTATATTCAAGAAGTTGGTGGTTTTGGTTTTCGTTAGTATGATACTCTTTATAATTTTAGCAGTCATATAGATGAAATGCTCTCATGGCAAGAGTTTCCCGTCGATAGATGCTGTCATGGGATGTCCTTAGTATTTCTCAAACAGGGATGTATCCTTGGCGAATCTGTGAGAAGTGTTTTCTCGTTTAAATTGTTTCATGTAAAGTACTTTTCACTCACACATGACTCAAGTTTGAGAAATGCTTTATTAGAGAATAAAGGACCAAGAATTTACCCGATATCCAGATTATTCCTAAGATGTACAAAACTGAGACAAGTCACAGTAGTCACTCATTTAGTTTATTTTAAAAAACAACAAGGTTCCATTCTGAAGAAGTGCAGAAGATCAGTAGAGATACATCTGCTAAGGAAATGCTGTGCTCTGGCACAGGGTGGAAGCTGGAGGGTTATCTCTGCACATGCAGGGGTGAGTCACATTTGCTCAGACAGCAAGTACAGGGAGGGCCTTCCAAACACCTACAGGGCTGTGAAGACTCGGGGACAAAGGAGATGAGGACATGTCCTGGAATTTGCCCACACTCACAGTCTCCATCCAGTTTCCCACATTTCTCCAATGTTGAAATTGTGGGTGAAAGCCCTAGAAGGCCCCCAAAGGAGGCTCTGACCACCCAGGCCACCCCCTGCCTGTCTATAAGATGAAGCACCCACATTCCAGAGAAATAACCTGCCAGAGTCACCCAGGAGGTGAATAGCAGATTTATATGTCACCCCGAGAGCCGGGACTTCTAAGACTAGAATTCTTAACTCCACATACACTCTACTTATTCCCAACTGAGTTGACCACCCAGGGCCCCTGTGGCGGGGAGACTCAACAGAGAGTTTGTGGGGTCTTGAGGAGAGGTGTGAGGTGATCTCATCTCTTACCTTGGTGATACTGCCTGAGCTGAAATGAGAGAATATAAGCTGACTGGATTGTATGAGCCTCTAGCCTTTATTATAAAAGGAAACTTTAAAAGGGGGAAAAAAGTCACCTGTAGTCCCATCCCAGAGACAATGGCTATTGACATTTTAGACTGTTTCTTTCACATATTTTTCTTGTATATGGTTTTGATTGGTTTTTGTTGCTTTTACATAGCTGTGATTGAACTGTACATCATGCGACTTTGTCTTTTAGAAAAAAATACGTTAACTCTGTAAACATGTAATGGATTCCCATTTCAGAAAATGTGGCAAATGTTCACTACCTCCACAGGTATTTTCTGAGCACTTGCCATGTACCAGGCTCTGAGCTGGGTGCTGGAAATCATCTATACCAGGACCCCAGGAAGAGCCACTGTAAATATAATTCTAGTCTTTTAACCCTCTTCCTATGGGAACTCCGTAGGTTCTTCTGTAAACCTACACCTTCTCTAATAATCACATATACATAAACCCTCTTATATGTCAGGATATGTGTGTGGGTGTTCATGACTGCCTGTGGTTTTCAACCTGCTTCTGTCCCTTAGTATTGTAGCACACAGCGTTTGTCCTTGTTGTTATTAACCATTTATGACTGTTATTTTCAAGACTTTTTAAAAAGTTCATCAAGTACCATGATTTTTTTCAACTGTTCCCTTATTTATAAAAAGATTCTAGTTCTTTTTAATTTTTCTTTATTATAAATAACACTGTGCTAAACATTTTGATGCACAAAACCTGTCTGTGTATTTTGGACTACTTATTTTTATTGTAGTAACAGTAAATATGTAACGTATTTCTCATTTTAACCACCTTCAAGTGTACAACGCAGTGGTGTTCGTTACATTCACAATGTTATGCTGCCATCAACACCATCCATACCAAAACTTTTCCATCATTCCAAGTGGAAACTCTGTATCAATGAGGCATTAACTCCCACATTCCCCATTCCCACCATCGACCCTGGTACTCTGTGGTCTTTATTTTGCTCTGTGGTTATTCATATTCTAGTGATTTCATATAAGCCGACTTGGGCAATATTTGTCCTTTTGTGTCTGGCTTATTTTGCTCAGCATGATATCTTCAAGGGTTGTCCATGTTGTCACATGTACTAGAACTTCATTCCTTTTTACAGCTGAATGATATTCTGTTGTATAGATAGACCATGTTTTGTTTATCCATTCATTGGTTGATGGACACTTGCTTCTACCAACTGGCTATTGTGACTAACACTACAGTGAACATGGGTATATAGATCATCTGTCTGAGTCCCTGCTTTCAGTTCTTTTGGGTATTTACCTAGAAGTGGAATTGCCAGGTCATACAGTAATTCTATGCTTAACTTTCTGAGGACCTGTAAAACTGTTTTCCACACTGGCTGCATGATTTTACATCCCCACCAACAATGCACAAGGGTTCCTATTTCTCCACATCCTCTCCAACACTTGTTATTTTCAGGGACTTTTTATTAATAGCCATTCTAGTGGATGGCAGGTGGTGTCTCATTATGGTTTGAATTTGCATATCCCTAATGGATAAATGATGGTGAGCATCGTTTCCTGTGCTTATTGGCTATTTGTCTGTTTTCTTTGGAGAAATGTCTATTCAAGTACTTGGCCCATTTTTTTTTTTTTTTTTTAGTTTGTTACAAAAACATAACTTTAGTTACTTTATTTATTTATTTTTTTAATTTTTTTATTTTTTATTGACTTTGTAATAATATTACATTAAAAATATATATGTGAGGTCCCATTCAACCCCATCCCCCCACCCCCCCTCTACCCCCCCCCAACAACACTCGTTCCCATCATCATGACACATCCATTGGATTTGGTAAGTACATCTTTGGGCACCTCTGCACCTCATATACATTAGTTCACATCATAGCCCATACTCTCCTCCATTCCATCCAGTGGGCCCTGTGAGGATTTACAATGTCCGGTGATTACCTCTGAAGTACCATCCAGGGCAGCTCCATGTCCCAAAGACGCCTCCACCTCTCATCTCTTCCTGCCTTTCCCCATACCCTTCGTCCACTATGTCCACTTTTCCCATTCCAATGCCACCTCTTCTATGTGGACATTGGATTGGTTGTGTCCATTGCACCTCTATGTCAAGAGGAGGGTCAGATTCCACCTGGATGCTGGATGCAATCCTCCCATTTTCAGTTGTAATCACTCTAGGCTCCATGGTGTGGTGGTTGTCCTTCTTCAACTCCATCTTAGCTGAGTGTGGTAAGTCCAATAAATCAGATTGTAGGTGCTGGAGTCTGTTGAGGCTCAGGATCTGGCTATCACATTGTCAGTCCAGAGATTCAAATCCCCTAAATATATCTTAAACCCCAACATTAACTGCACCTCCAGCACATTGGCATGAAAGTCTTATGAAGGGAGATCCCATCTGAGTCCAGATTCATCACACATAAACACCATTTCCAAAGAGGAGGCCCATTTTTTTTTATTGGGTTGTTTGTCTTTTTGTGGTTGGGTTGTAGGAGTTCTGTATATATTCTGGCTCTTGAATCCATAGCAGATATATGGTCTCCAAATAGTTTCTCCTATTCTGTAGATTATCTTTTCACTTTCTTGAAACTATTCTTTGATGCACAAAAGTTTTTAATTTTCATGAGATCCAGTTTATCTCTTTTTCTTTTTGTTGCTCATGCTTTTGGTGTAAAGTTTCAGAATCCAGTGCCTAATACAAGGTCCTGGAATATTCTCCTATGTTTTCTTCTGGGCGTTTCGTAGTTTTAGGTCTTATATTTAGGCCTGTCTTACATTTTGAGTTAATTTTTATATGTGGTGTGAGATAGGGATCCACTTTCATTTCTTTTGTACATGGATGTTCAGTTTAGCCTCTTCCTCTCTTTTTTCTCCTTATGCAATTCCCATAACACTTGTATTGGTATGCTTGATGCTGTCCCACATGTTCCTCGGGTTTTGTCCTCTTATTCTTTCTGCTCCTCAAACAGAGATTATAAAAAGAAATCAAAGTGAAAGATGTAGCTCAAGTGGTTGAGTGCCTGCTTCCTATGTATGAGGTCCCGGGTTCAATCCCTAGTACCTCCTAAAAGCAAACAAACAAATGAAAAAACCAACTCTCATTGGGGAGCAGATGTAGCTCAGTGGTTGAATGTCTTCCTTCCCACATATGAGGTCCTGGGTTCAATCCCTGGTACCTTTTTTAAAAAATTTAAAAAGGAATCAAACAAATATTAGATCTGAAGTCCACAATAACAAGGTTTAAAATTTCCCTAGAGAAGTTCAATAGCAGATTGGAGCTGGAAGAAGAAAGAACCAGAGTGAACTTGGAGATAATAAAAAATTATTCAGTCTCTTTATTGAAAACTAGTTTTGTTTGTATACTGTTTCCCTGATAGCTTTAGTTTTTGTCCATGTTTTCCTTTATTTCTCTGAGCACTTTCAAGTTTTGTCTGGAATGTCAAAAGTCTGGTCTTCTTCATTGATGGATTCTGATGTTTTCCTTTGTTCCTTGAATGGGCTGTCATTTTCTGTTTCTTTTTATGCCTCATAATCTTTTGTTTCATACTTTACATTTTAATGTTTTAACTCAGGAATTTAGTCTCTGAGGTGCCTATTCCTTACGTTTGTATCCAACTAGTGATATGGCAGAGATTTTCTTGAATGCCAGGAGCCAGCCAAATCAAACAAAAAATTCTGCTCACATTCTTTGCAGATTGGCTTTGTGTTCACTGGTGTTCTCTTTCAAAGCTTAGCCCTCCTAACAGTGAACTTAAAGAATAGCCCGAAGACAAACACAGTGTGCCCTCCAGTCTTTTCTGAGCACATGCCTTGTCCTGGGTATACACTTGTGGCTTTAGGAATTGCCCCATTTACACAGATCTGAATGCTTCCTTTCCTCCCCATAGTTTTTCTTCCCAGTCCCAGGTGCTCTATTGTATGTCTTAAAGTCAATAATCCTTTGCTGCATGTCATTGCAATTTGATTGTTTCTTATACTGATTTTGCTGCCCACAAACAACTTCTGCACGCAGGGCAAGTTCTGGGGTGGTAAGCCAGGGATGAGGATCCTGGCTCAGTCCTTCAGGCTGCCACCTGATAGATTGGTACAGATGTCCATGCATCCCAATTTGTATGTAGGGGTTACTCTGCCCCCATCAAAACAGGGTAGCATGGGGAAGGGCCAGAAAGGGCACCATGAAGTTTTCCTACTATTTTTGCCTTTTTCTTTCAGTTGGTATTTGTCCAGTTTGCTGGAAACCTTTAACTGTTTTCTGAAGCTCTGAGAAAGATGATTCTGCCTGTTTTTACTGGTTGTTCAAAGTTTCTGTGGGAAGACAAAACCTGGGAGTGTCTCGCTGTGCCACCTTAGATTCTTTCTTTAACATAGACTCCCAGAACTGGTTCTAAGCATATAAACATTTTAAATCCTATCGATATACATCCTGTTTTTTAATTATTTATTTTTACCTTATGCCACTCCACAAAGGATTTGAATTAACTTATAGCCATCCATTTAAAAGAATAAAATAACTGAGAGTGATAATAATGGTAGAAAAGTAATAAAGTATCCAAAGTAAGATTAGCACAGCAATACACTCTATTGGAGTTCTCTGGTCCTTTGAGACAAGCTTCACATTTGACTGGAAGCTTCCTAGCTGTCAAATCAAAGAGGGAAGCATCAGCTCCAATGTGCATAGTTACCAAAATACGCAAAGAAGGTGGTCTGAGATATATGTAATCATTTACTGAGCACTGATTGTTTTCCCCACCAATACCCCCTTTGACTTACTCCCCAGCTGCCCACAAAGGTGCTTTAAGCCTTTTTGTCAAATGGCAACTTTAAGCCATCCTACCCCATGGCAAAAAAAGATTTTCTCTGACTTAGTGGCCTCTCTCCCCTAGGCCAAACATGTGTTCTCATAAGCTTTGGTCCTCTGTTTTCCTACAAGGACAGTACTATCTGTGAATATATCTTTAAGTCAGTTAGTTTGGAGGATGACAATACCAAATCATTCAGGCTCTGTGAATACCTAAAAATAATATTAAGGGCCCTCGAGGACTTATTTCTATATATCTGGGGAAAGGAAGAGTTTTAAAACTTAAAATGATTTCCTACTAATAATACTGCATTTCTAAAGCAGTTCTTTCAGAAGACATTCAAATTAGTGGGTGCTGGGGCTCTGACAGTAAAATATTTTGAAGTACATAGATTTTCTGAATCTCACCTCTCCTCTGAGCTTGGAATCTGTCTGAGGGAGTGTGACCCATGGGGCTAGAGGATGTAGGGGTCTTCTGCTGTGGGAAACGCAGGCTGGGGGAAGCACAGGGCCCTGTAGCTTTAGGAGGTTGAGGTGAGGCAGAAAATAAAGGCTCTGCTGCAAAATTCCAGCTGCTGCTCCTTTCCCAGGACAGGCCTCCATGCTTCACCTGGACTTTTATTTCTACCTAGCTCTTAGAAGGCCGGCAGGTCTTACAGTATACACCCAGAGACCGGTCTCGGAGCCGGCTTTTCTCTCGATGGAAGCTGAGCCATTGGGCTCAGCCTGGTTCTCAGGCCACCTCTGCTCACCTGACTCGGGGGTGACCTGGGCTGGTCATGTTTGAGGTTAAGAGTCAGCACAGTTCGGGAACTGAGGAGGGCTTACCTCCTTCCACTGGTCCTTCTCCACCATCCCCAGGATATGTGTGGCATGCCGAAGGCCACTCCCCCCACCCCTTCTTGAGTGAGAAGCCCAGGAGTCTGCCTTGCCAACTCTGTCTTCCATGGTTCCCCTTCTCTCCAGGGTTCTAGGTGTCCTGCTGAAACTTTCCCTTTGCCCGCATTACCTCCAGGATACACTGGTATGCTCATGCGTGGCCTGGCCTTTGCCAACTTTGCCAGCACTGTTCCTCTCACTACCCACTCGCCTTGCATCTCTGGCCACACCAGGCACCCTCACTCACATTTGGGTCCTTTCTCCATCGTGTCTCTTACTAATATGTCCTCTCCCCCTTTTCTTCCAAGTCCCAACTCTAATGCCACCACCGCTGAGTGTCCTTCATGCAGATTGCCCCTGTACCAACCCAGTTCTTTCTTCCCATTGTACTTTGACACCCCTTTGTCATAAGTACCCTATGCCATGTGGACGTGCCATCGTCTGTTTCTTTCTCCCGTTTAGGTACCGTCTGGCTTGGCCCTCTCAATACCCCTGGCATAATAGGTACTGACAAATGCTTCTGGAATAAATCTAAGTTACTCATTGTGCAGCTCACCTTCAGGCCACAGTGACTACAACAAGTTGTGTGCTTGACTCTTTCTGTTGCTTTGCGGGAAACAACTGCACGGCTTCACCCTCTCCTTTGGTGGCCAAGGGTCTTTTCCTATGTCACTGCTGTCACAGCCCTTGGATCATCTCCTTTGGGGCTTATCCTCCCTTAAAAGGTCAAAAGAGCTGCCAAAAGGAATGTGGAGGAAGCTTCTGCTCGTGTGTGAGTGGGCAGTGTTTTTCTCATCATTTTGAAAGCCTGCTCCCATCCCAAAGGGCCCCTCCTAGCCCAGATACAGAGGGAAGTCGCTGGTGTCCTGGGCACACGGGCACCCACCCAGGAGCCGTCTAATTTTACCAGCCTCGGCCCCTGTGCCAGTTTTCATGCTGCCAGATCTCAACACACCACCTTGCTCCTGTCAACAGCCTGCCTGGTGTCTCCACCCCAGACAAGAAAACGTTTTTCTCAAGGTTACAAGTGGCTGACCTTTGACAAGCAGCATTGGCTGAATACCTTGTTCCTTAAAGGGGAAGTGCCCAGTTGTTTGCTGGTTCTCATTTGGTGATGGGGCAGGAGCAGGCTCTGCGTCCCACCCTGCGTCCCCAGCAGGAGGTTTTGTGGCTGAAGGCGTATCGGCGAACAGTCATTACCAAAATAGCCATCTTTGAAAAGCGTGTGCTGGCTGGAGAGGGGCTTCTGGAATGCGGGCCGGTATGCGCCAGGGCCCACACAGCGAGACAGCTTGTTGGCTGCGTTGCAGACCACAGCACCCCCACCCCACGCACAGCGCGCTCCTTGGCGCGTGCAGCAAGAGAGCTGACAAAATGGCAAGGACACACACCGATCATTAACTGCCCGGACTTCTTCTTTGAACGTAGGGGTGACGGTCCAAAGATCGACTTGGTGGGCAGCGCGCTGTCGGGCATCCTGGACAAGGACCCCTCGGACCGCGGCAATGACATTGGTGAGTACGGGGTGCGCCGGCACGCCCTTTTTGCAGCGTTACGCAGGGACTGCAGATCCCCGGCTTGCCCCTTCAGGCAGCGTGAGGAGAAATGACACAAGCATTTTTGGTACAAGCGTAACAGCCCTCAGCGGGTTTTCTGTGCTACAATTTTGTAAAGAAGGGACCTGCCTGATGGGCAGTTTCCATATTAAAACAAAACGCCTGGGGTTTTTACTCTCCCTGGCTTTAGGAGAAATTCCTTGTGAGTTCTAATGACAAGAATCGAAGAACCAAACCTTTCTCTGGAAGTGGGCATTAGCACCTGGGTTCATATTTTCCAGGGATTTATGTATTGAGTCTAGAAGGATGAATGGTCCCAATTGCATAATGGCAGAGTTTACTATAGATATGGCACCAGGCATTTTGCATTTGTTTAAAATGAATTTTGATGTGCTGATTACATTTAGTTCAGTAAGTGAGCGAGGTTTCCCAAAGTCAAAATATCACCATGCCATAAATGGGGAAGGGTCCCCGGGGAAAACCCGACCAGGCCCTTTGAGGATGTGCGTGGGTGAGGGCTGCTGTTGCTTCCCTGGTGGCCCCACGTGGGGTGACATCCCTTTTAAGGATGTCCAGATTCAGGGACTGAGTTTTGTTTTGTTTTCTTTTAGCTTTACCTTTTTTATTTCTCCCTATCATAGTCGTTAGCATATTCTCATATTCAACATAATATAGAGGACTACATTTTGGAATTCACCTCTTTAAAAACTTAAACCTTTTATTTTGAGATAATTGTAGATGCACATGCACTTGAAAGAAAGCATGCAGAGAGGTCCCGTGTACCCTTTACCCAGGTCCCCAGTGGTAACATCTTGCATAAACGTGTTTTCACGATATCATAACCAGTATATTGACTTTGATACAATCCACCAAACTTATTCAGATTTCCCACGTTGTATTAGTACTCATACATGTGTATTAGTACTCATACATGTGTGTATGTGTGTGTGCTTTTCATTCTATGCAGCTTTATCATGGGTGTAAGTGTGTATATCCACTACCACAGTCTAGATACTCAACATTTCATCACCATTTTCATATCCACCTCCGCGCCTCCACCTTCTCTAACCCCTGGAAACCACTGTCAGAGACTGCTCCCATGTGGAGTGTTTGCAGCATCACCTGCATTGGTGGTTCCACTTAGAAACAGACATCCAACAGTCAGCAGGCCTTGCCAGAGGCACCAGAGAGCCTAACGGGAATGTTCTCCTGGCCTGGTGGCAGTCCTCCGGGGCGTGCTGTTTTCTTCTGAACTAGTTAAGAGAGATGCGTCTTTGCCACTACTAGCCTGTGTTCTCTGGTCTCATCTTGTGAAGGCTTGGGTGTAGGATGGGCATCTGGGACTGTAAATACCAAAAGTGGTTGCCCTCTTTCCAGAAACTATTTTGCATCCTTGGTCAGCCTTTGAGAAGCTCAGGCAGAAATCATAACCATGAACTTCTGACAGCTCGGGCTGGTGCAATAGTAACTGAAATGCTGGGCCCCTGGACCTTTTGACCCTGGTGAGAGGGCAGGCAGGAGAGAGCAGAGCAGTGATTGGCGGTGAATGAGAAAGAGTCATCAGAGCGGGCCTGATGCCGTTCTGGTTCTACACCACCGTTTAGTATTTGGATCTCATTTTAAACCAGAGGAGCCGATCGGCAGTGTGCTGGTGAGGGTAACGTGGGTTCTCACGCAGGAGGGGAGGCTTTCTCCCACCCCTGGCTAGACAGGGCTGTGTGTCTTGCTTGTTAAGCACATTAGCCTTTGACCCTTGCTATCTTTGAGTCTGGAGAGCACGGAGGTGGCTATCTCCAAAGTATGAATCACATTTTTTTTCAGTCTGACAAACTGGTTTGGAAATGTTGAGGGCATCGATCTGTATGTGTGTGGGGGGCGGGGGGGGGGGGGGAGTTAGTCTATGGAAACTTTTCATACTGCGTAAGCTAAGCACCAGTTGTATGCGTTCAAGAGCCCAGAAAGACAATGCAGAGATTTGATTCTCGCTCACTTCACCAAGAAGACATTAATCCCAGAAGACTATAATTCCTCAAGGTAAAAATTGAATAAATGTATCACTTGCATGCTAAGAAACAATACTTGGCGGCCCTGTAAGCAACCAGTAAATACTTGAGGACTTATTTTGTGCAAGGCTGCATGGGTACAAAGGCCCTCACCCACACGACCTGCCTTCCAGGGGCTTTTGGTCTATTAGGGCCCCTGAGATGGCAGGTCTGTAGATGTGACACGTGCCTGGTGGAAGGTAAATGCTGATCCGAGGGGGCGATGTTCCCTGGGGCTGGGTGGTGGGGAAGGCTTTGGGAAGGGAACGGGCTTATCTGGACCTCCAAGTTGGATTTGCCTGGGTGGGGTGCTGCAGTGGGGGCTTTGGGCTAGGATGGAGCAGGAGGTGACTGGGAAAGGTAAGTAGGGACCAGACTGAGCTTGAGGTAAGTGAGTTTGTAATGGGTTCTGTAGGCAGTGGGAGCCATTGATGGTTGACACCAAAGTGACACTATCAAGTCTAAAAATTCCCATAATAACTTGCAGAACATTGTGGGGCCAAATCAGGTGAAGGAAAGATGGGTGTCAAGGGGGCAGGTTATGTGAGTGTGGGAGATAGTAAGAGCCAGAAATGAGCTGGTCACAAAAGATCTGTGAAAAGAGGTAGATTTGAAAGCAGCAGTATAAGATGATGACCGGTAGGCCTTAGTAACTGATTAGATTGGGGAGCAGGGAGGAGGCAAGAATGATTTGCTGGCCCTGAGGTTTCAGGGGTGAGTTATGGGGAAACAATATGACTTGGGCAGAAATGAGCATGTTAGGAAGAGGAGCTGGTTTAGAGGAAAGCGTGAGGAATTTAGTTCAGCAGGTTGACTTTGACATTTGACCTGACATCCCCAGGTCAAGGCTGGATGGAGGCTGGTGTGGGGCCAAGGCTTGAGATTGGGAGCTTCCTGCTGGGGAGACGAGAGGGCGGGATCAGAGCTCGCAGGCCTGGGTTGAGTGCCGACTCTGCTGCGTCCTGGCTGGAGGGCCTGGCTTAGTCATTTACGCAGCCTCTCTGCGCTTCAGCTTCTTTGTCTTCAAAGAATAACGACTCTACCTACTTCCTCAGACTGGTTTCCAGAGTTATGTAGCCCCAGCCAGTGGGATGGAGAAAGATATACCTGTGCATCACTAATGTTGTTTGCGTAGTGGTTACAGTTGGCTCTGTGAGAGAATTGAAAAAATGGAGGGCTGAGGACAAACCCTGGGCAGAGTCCACATTTTATAGGGGAAGCCAGAACTCGCAGCATCATAGAGATCAAGGGAGGAGAGGATTTAAAGCAAAATGCTGGGATGCAGATTTGGCTCAATGGATAGAGCATCTACCTACCACATGGGAGGTCCGTGGTTCAAACCCCGGGCCTCCTTGACCAGTGTGGAGCTGGCCCATGCGCAGTGCTGATGCGCGCAAAGAGTGCCATGCCACACAGGGGTGTCCCTCGCATAGGGGAGCCCCACACACAAGGAGTGCACCCCATAAGGACAGCCGCCCAGCATGAAAAAAGCGCAGCCTGCCCGGGGGTGGTGCTGCACACACACACAGCTGACGAAGCAAGATGACGCGACAGAAGGACACACAGATTCCCAGTGCCACTGACAAGAATACAAGCAGACACAGAAGAACACAAAGCGAATGGACACAAAGAGCAGACAACTGGGGGGCAGGAGAGGGAAATAAATAAATAAATCTTTTTTAAAAAATGACAACGACAACAAAAATAAATAAATAAGCAAAATGCCTTTCAGCCCAAAGACAGAACTGCAGGTGGGTGGGCCAAGGAGAACAGGACATTGTGGAGGGCTGGCCCTCTGCAGCGCTTCTTTGTATGTCTTCTTGGGTGGCATTTGTTCATTGCTTTGAATCAAGGAGGAAATTATTGGTACCAGAATTGGTTGTCAGTGATTCAGACCATTGAAGCTGTCCAAATGTGGGCTGCAGTAAATAGCATCGCACAACCCAGAAAGCCATTGGAAGCCATCGGTGTTAACTATAAATACATCTGTGTTTCCTCCTAATAAAGCTATAATTTTAAATTATTATAATATTAAATTCTAGAACATGGCTTTGTCATATCTAGTGTAGGCAGCTACCAGCACTTGTCAGCCAGCAATTACTTAGAACAGAATCAATTGGTCCAAAACTACATTGATGTCAGTTTGAGAAATCGTTTGTATCAAACCATGCGGTCATATTTCAAGTAACGTAATCAAAAACATGGATGAGCTCCAGTGCAAGCCTGTGCATGAATAGAAATGAAAATTAAATTTTCTGATTTTCTCTTGCTGACGGAAGAATCTCTGTTCCGACTGAGTGGGAGATTAGAGGTCGCAGAGTTAAGTGCCATAACATTTACTTTTATTGTGCCATATATTGTAGTTCCTCCCACACGGCAGGATTTATTGTTATACTTCAATACTACAGAGATTCTCAGTTCCTTTCCCACTGGGGCACATGGCAATAGGCCTCCAGATGGGAAGCAGCCTTTGAACTAAGCCATCTCATGTGAACTAATTGACTTAGAGAAAGCCCTTCTCCTTCCTCCTTGGCTCTTTGGCTTCTTTGTTTGTACTGTTTTTGTTTGTTTGTTTGTTTCATTCTGTTTGAAACTCAGCAAACATTCTCCGCTGGAGTCCCAACAAACTTTTTCCACTTCCATCCCTTTTATGACTCACACTCCCTGTTCACTTGAGGAAGGTGAGGACTCTCACCCAGCCCCATCTTTTCGATCTGACCCACAGATGCACACTCACATTTGGGGGTCAGGTGTCGCTAGCTTTAAAGTAGATGGACCTAGAGCACGTGACCACTTTAAAAGCTGTCAAGGCTAGCTCTGACCTGTCCTCTGCTCTCCCTGGGGCCGTGGCCCCTTGGACCAGGAAATGTAACTTACCTGCACCACAGGAAGGCTCTGAAGAGCTCATCGATCAGGTGATGACGCCGTTCTAAAACTGGATTGTGCACAACTCTGCAAACTTAATAAAAATTATTGAGTTGTATAATTAAAATGGGTAGATTTTAGGGTAAATAAATTATATCTCAGTGAAGCTATGAAAAAGGAAAAGGAGCTAGTTAAACTTTTCCTAACACTCACTTTGAGGTCCCAATGTTAAAAAAGATACATACGTAGCTGATTTATAAGTATGGGGTTGGAGGTGCCACTTTGCTTGACTTTATAAAATAGTTGTGTTTATTTACAGTGGTAGCCACTGTATTTGTGTTTCTGTAAACCAATCTATTATAGGGCGAATGTTTTAGATGTATTAAGAAAGCTCTCTAGAAGCTGGTTGAGAAATCATTTTGTAATGCCAACAAGTCCCCTGAGGTTGTTAAATGTACTTTTTTATATAATATTCTTAAATTGAGGCATGCCTGGACATTGATAAGTAGCCAGTCACAGCTGTGGCAGCAGAATAATCACAAAATGTTTTAAAGACTTAGGAGTGTTTTCTGAGCATATTTGGGGGTAGCACGTGCCTTTTTTTTTTTTTAAGATTTATTTATTTAATTCCCCCCTTCCCCCCGGTTGTCTGTTCTCTGTGTCTATTTGCTGCATCTTGTTTCTTTGTCCGCTTCTGTTGTCGTCAGCGGCACGGGAAGTGTGGGCGGCGCCATTCCTGGGCAGGCTGCTCTTTCTTTCACGCTGGGCGGCTCTCCTCACGAGTGCACTCCTTGCGCGTGGGGCTCCCCTATGCGGGGGACACCCCTGCGTGGCAGGGCACTCCTTGCGCGCATCAGCACTGCGCATGGGCCAGCTCCACACGGGTCAAGGAGGCCCGGGGTTTGAACCCGGGACCTCCCATGTGGTAGACGGATGCCCTAACCACTGGGCCAAGTCCGTTTCCCAGCACATGCCTTTATAATCTTTGATTCTTCTTTGAGGTCCAATTTGCAGATAATTGCTTCTGAGGAATATGGACATGTGTGTCATTTTCTAGTGTTAGGATTATTCCTCCACATTAATCTCTGTTGATGCCAATTTCCTGAAGTTACAGTGTGAGAATAATAGCAGTGGGGAGTGAACAAGAGGAAGGAAAGAAGGAACAAATATTCACTGGGTGCCTACTAAAACGTTCTGCATCTATTTTTTTCTCACCATCAAAACAGCACTGCGAGGGAGGTATCGTGGTTCTCGTGTTCATAGGGGAGGAAGGAGAGAAAAAGGAAAGCCAAGTCACTTGGGCAAGGTTAGCCCGCGAGTAGGTGTTAGAATTGCATTTGAAACCAGGACTCTCTCACCCACAAGCCCAAACCTTCCAGGGCATGAGGTTGGTCTGTATCAGGGCTTCTCAAGCAAGGGCGATTTTGCCCCCCAGAGGATGGTTGGCAATGTCTTGAGACATTTTCGGTTGTCACAGCTCACGAGAGGGATGCTACTGGGTGGAGGCCAGGGGCACTGTTAAACCTCCTGCATGGCACAGGACCGCCGCCCCCAAACAAAGAACCATCCAGCCCTGAGACTGAGAAACCCTGGTCTACGGCAGGAATCGATGGTGAATTGGGAACAGCTGGACCGAGGACGCGCTCAGCACAGCCTTGTTCTCCCCGGGGCGGCCTAATTTCCTGAGAATCCCTATAAAACACAGCTTGAAGATAGCTTCAGAGCTTTTGGAAACTGGTAGCCTTATATACAAAGAAGGTAAATGTATTTGAAATAATAAACGTAAACATTGACCAAGTATGTGGACATGAGACCTTCTTCAGAGTTGTGGCAAGTTCCTTGACCTGGAAAAAAATTGGACAGTTCGAATCTGGTTTTCACATGGAAACAGTGTTATAGCTGGGATTAGATGCTTTCCTGTGGTTTAATACCCAATGTTTTAGAACAGGACAACAGACGTGTAATTTAATCAATGCTAAATTATAGATTTGTACTCAGTATAGTAAAGCTTTATATGAAGCAATTTAATAGTGACCAGTAACAAAATGCTTTTCATAGGACACCAGATATTTTTCAACAAGCGACTTTACCGTATTTTGTAATTTTTGCCTTTTACTGTAAGAAATCATTTCAAAGGCTGTTTTTTGGACAGATTTTGGGGGAAGACTTAGATTCCCTGGCTTAGGGCTATTGGTTTTTCCTTCTTTATATTTAAAATGCCCCTTTTGGAGCTGGAGAGCCAATTGCTGGTCCTTGCAGCATTTCAGGTCTTTGAGTCATTTCTCAGTCAAATAGGACGTGTCCTATGTCCTGCCTACCTTAAGAGCCCCATGAGTGACATTTGGTGTGCTCCTGGGGCTAGTGCATCTGACACGAGACCTTTCATGGGAGCCACAGCTCACGCTTACAGACACCGCCTCCTTGCCATTGACCTTTAGACATGTCCTTTGGGGATCATCTCTCCGTGCAGAGGGGAGCGAGATGTGGTTGCTGTCGTACCCCCATCAAGTCCGTGTATGGGAGTGTGGGGTGCGGATGTGCAGACACCTGTAACTCTAGTTCCTCTCGGAGGACATGGTTTGTAATCAAAACTTGAGTTTGCATCAGGAGCATTTGAGAAGCAACGTGCAGTCTACAGGTGTGATACAAAAGCAAAAGAGATTGTGCTTAGGCTCAAACACTTCGTCCTAAGGGAGTGAAACAGGTTGAACTTGGGATTGATTTGTTGTTAGCCTCGTCAGTCCTCTGAGCATCTTTGGTTCCCTTATCACACTCATCGAGACCCAGCCTTGGCTGCTGTTGATTTGGAAGAGGTTCTCAAGCCTCCCCTGGCCACCCACTTTTCACCTGAGGCTCGCCGGGCTCACAGTGTGGGTATGCCACGGAGTCAACACGGCTAAGCCAGCAGCCGGTGCTGATCTCAAAATCATCCCGCGTTCCTACAGGAAGTGCGCTGGTTTTGAGGCCTCTGTACTCCCAAGAGCCTGATCCCAGATGTAAACTCAGTGTCTCTGCTTAGAGACCTTCACAGTTAGAAGCGTGTGTACACCCAGAACCGAGGTGCTCACCTCCAGTTGCTTGTCCCCCAAGGCGGCAGTCCTGGCATTTGGCAGTCTATCGTGTTGGCTGTTTGTGCTTGGTTTTGAGGGGTTTTACAAGCATCTTCTACCTCATCCCGTCTGAAAAGTGCAAAAGCAATGAATGTCAAAAAGTGCCAGTAAAAGGGGAACAGATGAAGCTCAGTGGCTAAGCGCTTGCTTCCCGGGTACAAGGTCCTGGGCTCACTCTCGGTACCCCCTAAAATAAAATTTAAATTTATTTATTTATTTATTTATTTATTCAAAGTGCCCATCAGAAAAGTCTCATGAATACAAGAAGAACACAGGTGGAGGTTAAACAGATCAATGTGGGGAGAAAATGGGAGTGATGTATTTGGCAGTATGACTTATTCCCAAACACAGAAAGCGAACTGTGCATAACATGGACAGTGCCATCCACGCCCAAGCCATCTGCCGCCGTCAGCCTGCAGTGAGGAAAAGCGCTGGTGAACGAGGTAGGTGGAAGAACTTTTGTGGACGTAGCTGGCACCAGCTCGCATGTCTCTTGGCTCGGATAGAGTCACAGTGCCCTGTAGACCCGGGGACTTCCAGCCAGCCCCAGAAGCTCGCCTGCGTGCCAGGGGTGCCACATCCTCCCGTGATATTTTGTTGCCCCCCTCTCTGACCAAAGCCCTGGCATTCTAAAATCATCCTGATGGCTTGAGTGGTTCATGCTGAGGCTGTTGTCAGCTTGGAGAACAAAAATCTGGAGGTCCACACAGTGGATTCAAGGTTGTCTGTAAACTGCAGAGAGGTTTTTATATATATAGTAACCTTTGCCACACCCGCAGAGTGCTCAACAGAGGCCTCTGCGCCGAACATGAACGTGGAAGCAAGAAGGGAACAGGTGACGCCCAGCTCGCTGACTGCACATGGCATTTCTTTGGCGTCTGTGCCTCCCTCCACCCACTGGCTGTGGGCTCATGGATTAGCAGAGCCCTGCTACTGCTTCCGTTCTTCTTGTAAAGGAAAACCAAACCATGCTCGCTCATGCTCCTCTGTCATACTGAAAGCATTATGGGCGTACTTACACTTGAGTAAAGAGGAGAGTGGAGTTATCAAAATCCTTAGGTAGCATGGTCTCTCGTTAAGGTGCTACCTTTGATTCATTAAATGGGAGAAGTGATTAGCAGCTGGTGAGTGAGGTTGGTGGGCCCCATTAGAAGGTAATTGGATCTGGTGGTGACAAACTAAGGTTCTGGTGTAAGTTAACAGCGTGCCCTGATTTCAAGCTCAAAGAAGATTCTTTACCTTTGCAGTGACCTATAGTGAAGCTCTTCCCTTCCCTAGGCCTGAATCATCCCTCCCTGTGGTTCATACTCCTTGGAATTTCACAGGCTCATTTACCAAAAAAAAAAAGGCTTTTGATTTGGGGGACTCCTGACTTTTATTTTACTAATTAAGCACATTCTGAAAACACGTGCCATCTACTGTTAGAAAGGCTATGATTGCCAGGTTTAAAAATTGAACAAATTTACCTTAATAGGAAGCTCACAGCTTTGACCTTATTGTTTTTAGTGCTTCCTGGACTGGTGATAACTTTGTCATCAATACATACCAGTTCTGGAGTAGCCTTTGAAAACCAAAGGTCCAGCACATGCCTGCAGAGATGGAGGGTAGGGACGGGGAAAGGGGAGAAATGAAGGGTGCAAGTAGAAAGCCCCAGAGAGAGCCAGGTGTTGAAATAGTAGCCCTTGTGACAGCTCACCATCCAGGTGTGTACAATTAGCATATTAATTTTAAAAATAGAGATGGAATTCCCTGTGTTTTTAAAAAAATATGGGATGTCAGATTTTTAAGTACACTTGAAAAAACTTTTATCCCAGCCATCTTCCTTTTGAAAAAACTTTTATCCCAGCCATCTTCCTTTCCCCAATTTTATAAATGAGATGAGGTAGCTCATCTAATTACTAAGCTGATGAATAGAAACCAATTAGTCCCCTTCTGGCAGTCAAGAAGGCCCCCATTCCTCCCAGTGTAGTTAAAAAATCACTGGAACTGGCCCAAGGACAGACATATAGACCAGTGTAATAGAATTGAGAGTTCAGAAATAACCCTTCCTATGGCCAATTTATTTTTAGTGAGGGCACCAAGTCCGCTTAATGGGGAAGAAATAGTCTCTTCAACAACTGATCCTGGGAAAACTAAATATCCATATGCAAAAGTATGACAGTAGATCCCTACCTCACATCATATACAAAAACTAGCTGAAAATGGATCAAACACCTAAATAAAAGAACTAAAACTATAAAACTCCTAAAAGAAAACATAGGGAAGTGTCTTCATGAACTTGTATTAGGCAATGGTTTCTTAGACTTTATACCAAAAGCATGAACAACTAAAGAAAAAATAGACAAATGAAACTTCATCAAAATTAAGAAACTTTTTACATCAAAGGACATTACCAAGGAAGTGAAAAGTAAAAAGAGAATCTATAGAATGGGAGAAAATATTTAGAAACTGTATATCTGATAAGGGTTTAATATCTGGAATATATAAAGCACTGCAATAACTCAACAGCAATAAAATAGGGAAGTGGATTTGGCTCACCTGATAGAGCATCCGCCTACCACATGGGAGGTCCAGGGTTCAAACCCAGGGCCTCATGACCCATGTGGAGCTGGCCCATGCGCAGTGCTCATGCACGCAAGGAGTGCTGTGCCACTCATGGGTGTCCCCCACATTGGGGAGCCCCACGCACAGGGAGTGCATCCTGTAAGGAGAGTCGCCCTGCATGAAAAAAGTGCAGCCTGTCCAGGAGTGACACCACACACACGGAAAGCTGACACAGCAAGATGATGCAGCAACAACAAAAAAGAGACGCAGTTTCCCAGTGCCGCTGACAAGGATACAGGTGGACACAGAAGAACACACAGCAAATGGACCCAGAAAGCAGATAACTGGTGGGGGTGGGTGAAAGGAGAGAGAAATAAATAAATCTTTTTAAAAACAACAACAACAATAAAACAACCTAATTATAAAATGAGCCAAGGACTTGAATAGCCATTTCTCCAGAGAAAATACACAAATGGCTAATAAGCACATGAAATGATGTTCAACATCATTAGCCATTAGGAAAATGCAAATTAAAACCGTCATGAGATACCACTTCACACCCATTAGAATGGCTGCTATTTAAAAAAAAAAGGGAGAGGATGTGGAGAAATAGGAGCCCTAATGCATTGTTGGTAGAAATGCAAAATGGAGCAGCCACTGTGGAAAACAGTTTGGTTGTTCCTCAGAAAGTTCAGTTTAGATTTACCATTTGACTCAGCAGTCCCACTTCTAGGTATTGAAAGCAAGGACTCATATTTTTACACTGATGCTCATAGCAGCAGTATTCACCAAATTGCCGAAAGGCGGAAGCAACCCAAATGTCCATCAACCAATGAATGGATAAAGAAAGTGTATATATATATATACAGTGGGATATGATTCAACCATGAAAAGGAATGAAGTTCTGATATATGTGACGATGCGGGTGAACCTTGAAGACATCATGTTGGGTGAAATAAGCCAGATACAGAAGGACAAATATGGTATGATCTCACTGAGCAGAAATAATTAGGATATGCAAATTTATATTCAGCAAGTAGAATACAGGTTACCAGGCACAGAAGTAGAGGTGAGGATTGGGGAGTTAATGCTTCATTGGTTACAGAGTTTGTGTTTGGGTGATAGTCACATTTTGGTAATGGATGGTGATGATGGTAGCACAACATGGTGAATGTAATTTGCACCACTGAATTATATACTTGAAAGTGACTTGATTTATTTTAGGTTGTATATATGTTACCAGAATAGAACTGTACGATACAAAGAGTGGCTCCTAATGTAAACTGTGGGCTATAGTTAATAATGCAGTTATAATAATACTCTTTCATTTGGTTGTAACAAAGGTACCATACTGATGTAAAATGTAAATAAAAGGGAAAAATGGGGGGAGGGGTATATGGGAACTCTGTGCTTTCTGTATGATTTTTCTGTAAACCTACATCTGCTGTAATTAAAAAAAAAAAAGCCCTGGGCTTCAGGTCAGGAGGAATTTCCTCCCTAAGCTTTGTACTCGGCATAATTTTGGTTTCCGTGTAATCCAGGACATTAGCATGTTGTTTCACGCATACATTAAAATATTATATTAGGAGTGTCAGACTGCTTCTCTTTTATCCAACTAAAGTGCTGTTTAAATAAGATGAAGTGATATTGTACATCTTGTTCCCCGAAAGGAATCATGCCCTCTGAGCTGTGTGATTTTGATTTTTTCATCTTTAAATTAGGGCGTTGGAGGAAATGATCATTTAGGGGCCCAGCTCAGCATTGCAATCTGTTTCCCTGATTCTAGTCATTTCTTTCAGCCGAGTTTTCTGGACCTTGAAAAACTGCTCTCTTGGTAGCCTCCAGTTCCTCCTTAAAATTAAATAGCTATTTGCCCCTTTACCTCTGTTCCTTTTGTTCTGTGAGTTCTTTTCACCTCCAGTTGATAATTTGGCCCTTTCTAAGATCTAATCTAGGGTTAATTGGCTTAATGATGTTTGCTTGTAAAAATTTTGCTGGCCATATGGGAGTTTACATAACTCTCAAGGGTTTATGGGCGTAAGTATTTGTAAAGTTGTTTTAATAATTCACTCTATCTTTTTTGGAGAATTATTTTGATTTTTTTCCCACCGAAATTCTTACAGAGGAATGTAAAATGGTAGGATGTTTGCCATCCTAAATACATTTGTGTTCCTAAAGCAAGCCCTTATAAAGAGACGAGATAATCCCACAAGTCGCCAGGGAAGGCAGGTGGTATGTCAGATAAACTCTGGGTTCTCAGGTAGTGCACCTAGCCTTGAACCCTAGCCCTGCACGTTCCCGGCTGAGCGACCCTTGGCACTCCCCTGCCCTCTTCCAGGTGATGAGGTTAGTGATGCCCACCTACCTTAGAGGGGTGCTGTCAAGTCTGAAACATAACGATGTGAAGTGGCTGGCACAAAACAGGCACTTACTGAGCCGGAGTTGGTGGAGCTGCAGTTCAGCTTGAAGTAAGCAGCCCGGCGCCTCAGCCGGCATTCTCATCAGGACAGCTGCCAGCGGGAGCACGCCAAGCCCTGGAACACGGAGCATCATCCGCTGAGATCCTTGGGGCCCCATCTGAAATCACTTCACACATAAGCTAGTCACTTGCATTTTTCTTGATTTTAAATTGCTTCTATTTCCCTAATTACAAAGGGAATAAGTGCTAACTTTAAAGACACGAAAGAACACAGGAAGTTAGAAAGTGAAGATCACCTTACCTCCCCTCCCTCTCCAACAGGGGTTCTTAACCTTTTCTGTTCCACGAACCCCTTACTAAGCCCACACTCTCTTGTGTATTATTTAATAAATATATCACACCTGCACCAACACGTCCCCACAAGAAGAATGCTTTTTTCGAATTTCAAGTCAAGCTCACGGACCCCTGGTTAAGAACCCCTGCTCCCCAAGATAATCACTGTTAATTTGTTATAAACGCTTTCCGAAGTCTGTCTGTGGATGGATGGATGCATGGATTATTTTATAAAAATGTGATCATGTTATACACATGATTCCAGTCCACACTTGTTTATTTTTATACTAAATAATGTATGTTTGGCTTTTTTCCACATGTCACATAGATCAATCTTACACTTACAAAGGCTACACCATAACCAATTCTCTAGAAGCAGTGCTGCAAAGAACATCCTAGGACAGTGATCTTTAAAGTGGACTGCCTGTACCCTTGGGGGAGGGCACCTGGAGACTTCCCAAGGCCATTGGCATCTTCTTATGTGCTCTTTCTTCAAACCCACAGGTTTGAGAGCCCTGGTGTCACCCAGCTTCTCCTCCTCTCCCACCCCTCTCCCACCTACACAGGAAGGCCAACCCCTTCCCCCCCCCCCCCCCCCCGCCAAGGTATAAAAACACCTGGTACAAACTAAGAGACAATTTCTAAGATCAGTGTTGAAGTTGAGGAATTCAATGATTCTATTGACTGGACGAGAAATCTGTTTATGCATCAGTTTTCTAATTCTTTGCTTCCAACAACATGAACACAAGTAGTTACATTGTTGATAGAATTCTTGATGATGCTAGACCGATGTCTGATTTTTGTATATAACTCAGAAGGAGTTCAAAGGATTGAGTGATATATTGACAACAAAATTCTTTCTGTTCCAATTGCTTTCTACTTATGTGAACTAAGTTTCTTGTCACTTACATCTATAAAATGAAAAGTAGGAATAGAGTCCATGCCAAACTGTCTCATTCTGGTATTAACTAATAGTCATCCACAAATACATGGAGGATTTGGGGGAAAAGCCCAATAAAATTCTACTTTTTTTATGATTAAAAATTATTTATCAAAATGTGTGGTATGTGTGTATATGTATGTTTTGATGGTTTGTTACTAATAATACTCATAATAACTCAGTCCAGATTATACTTAGAGCTTTATGATTTCAGGAAATAAAAGAAACCAGAGATTTCAATTTAATTTAAATGTTTTATAGCAGAAACAGATGAATTAACAAAAGACTTGAGAGCGTTAATATGTATTACATTAGAATAAAATTCTAAAGTGGAAGTACAATGGAAATATGAATTCCAGGAGGTAAAAGAATGATGTAAAATTTCCAATTGTTAAAGAAAAGCTTACTCATGATTTTTAAAAATCTATGATGGTGGTTGTTAAATTGCCATGGTGTTCAAATATAATGTTTAATATATTTAAGACAGCACTATAACAGTTCCATTTTAAAATAACAATGCTTGGAATATGGCAGAAATTATATCCTTTGTAATTAAAGCAGGATATAAAATTTTAGATGTCATGACGTAGAAGGGGATGTGTGGGTTTTGAAAATTACCTCGGAGGCGACACTGACAATACAGTCTGAAGACCACTGGCCTCATAAATATATCATTCCACTCTTACGTAAATATTTCTATGAGCTAATTTCCAGAAGTGGAATGGATATATCTGAAGGTGTGCCCATTTACATTTTGTGATCGGTAGCACCAAATGGCATTACCGAAAGATTGTGCCAGTTCACAAGCTTGTGAATAATGGTGTAACTGCTCTTTCCAACAAGGTAATGCATTGTCTATTTAGTAAATGATTTTGGATGGCAAATTTGGGTCTGTAGTGAGCAATTGGTGAATAAACGCAAAAGCAGTAAGTCACTTTTCCCCACTTCCATCTCTCCAAGTGAGCCACTTCCTCTCCTCAGTGTTAGACTTGAGTAAGATGTCCCCCTCTTTCCCTGATGCCTTCCACTGACCTAAATCAGGTCCCAGGCTGTCATCACTACTTGTCTTTCAGAGCAGCTGGCACTATTTGTACTTATGTATCTAAAATGTCTGTCTCTCTCAGTGGACTCCAGGCTCCATGAGGGCAGGAACCCTGTTTTGTTCACTCCCGTGTCCCCCCCATGCCCAGCCCAGGGCCTGGCCCCTGGTGCACACTCAGCAGATATGCACTGCCCGAAGGGCCTGAGCGTACATGGGAAGAAACGCTGTTTAAATTTCATTTCATTTAAAGAGCCACGCGTGGCCATATTTCATGCGTTCAGGTGCCGCAGGGGGCTATAGTGGCTGCCATATTAGGTAGTTCAGATGTGGGACATTTTTATCATCACGGCAAGTTTTATTGGGCAGCAATGGCATAGGATGATTGTTCTCAAAACAGTTGCTGTGCCTGGCACACAGTAGATAGGTGATAAATGTCTGCTTGAATTAATGAGTAAATAAACTCTGTATCTCCCTCTCTTATGCTAATTGAACTATAAGCTTTGGGTATAAAAGTTATTGTGTACTAAATAGCCAAACATTCTCCCTTAATTTGCCTCACAACTTACATTTCTCGCCGGATTTCCTTAAGGAAGCCAGCCCTTTTAGCTGACCATTTAAAAACTCATTTGAATAAAACAGAACAATGCAGTTTATCGTCAACATATAGAGTGGTTTCTGTACAAAAAGAAGCTCTTCTCGTTTCTTTCCTTTTAACTGATGTAGAAGCAATTCCCAGAATTCACAGTCAGTTGAGGGCAAAGTCAGGATGAGTGTCGTGCTGTCTGGCCAGTGTTCTGTCATGGGAAGAGTCCGGCGGACTGGATTTTGGATGTGGCTTCTGTCATTTTCCAGTGGTGACCCTGAGCAAGAATTCTAACCTCTGCCCCCCCCGCCATTTCTCCCTGTCTAAAATAGGGCAGGGCCTCTGTGTCATAGGATCATATGAGGATGAAGCGAGAGTGTATGCACACAGCCTGTAGCTACCTAGAGGGTAGCTGGCACGAGGGGTTCAAAACAGTAGCTCCTAACGTGTTCCCTCCCAGCAGCTTGGGTTCTGTAAACTTCACACCTGGATTGTAAATTAAAGCCCAGTGGCTAACCTGCTGGATCCTGACACATTCTGAAGGGCTTATTTCCTTGCAGAATCTAATCAGTGTTCAAGTGAGATGTTCTCAGTGGGTGAGTCAGCCAATATAGCGCGTCCATCTTTGTTGTCCGCCCAGATTTTCCAGCCAGTCAAATGATTTGTGTGGGAGAGGGGAGTCTCTCTGTACAGACAGCCTTGTCATGATTGTGCATTGCAGGGACGGTGCCTGCAACTTGGTGGGTATGGGGTTTTCTCATCCAAAATCTTAAAACATAAAAAGGAATGCCTAGCCTTGTTCTTAAATCTCTGTTCCCAAATCCCACAGCTCCATTCTTGGTGTATGAACACAGAATTCTACCAGTGTGATTTGAAAGGGTTTTCACATAGTTTCTCATCCATAAAAATAAAAGAGCCCTGCAGTGAAGCTCTTAGGCCAAGATAACAATCTCATTTTTTTTTTTCAGCTGGAAAAACTGAAGCCCAAAAAGGTTGTGTGTTAATTTATTCAGTAATCATTTGTTGAACACTCACGGCAAGCCACGAATGATGTTAGGCCTGGGGACACCAGAGATAAGAGACGCTGATTCCTGCCCTGGCTCGTGGGACACAGTTAAGGCAGCAAGAAATGTCAGTGCAGGGCGATAAATGCTCAGGTTGGAGTGCTGGGTGAGCAGGGGAGCCCCTAACCCAGGCCCTCGCTTGCAGTCTGGCTTCTTGGAAGAGGTCCCAGTCATCAAGCCGAGCCTTGGTGGACCTGGAAGAGTTTAGCCAGGTGAGGAGGACAGGGCGGGGAAACTTTCCCTACAGAACAGTCAGTATGTCCAGAGGCTCAAGAGCCCAGGAGAAAACACAGCTTGTTGGTGGGGCAACCAGGGGAGGGGAGAGGTACAGAGACAGAGGGATCACAAACCATACCACCAAGGGCCTGGCCGTGCTCGGGCATCATGGGAACTTTGGAAGCTGGGAAGGGACACCCTCAGATTGACCCTTTACTCGTCTCTCTCTGGTAGCAAAGTGTAGGGTGGGAAGGGACTTGAAGTGAAAAATGGATTATGGTGGCTCCAGGCAGGGAATGACCCAAGACAGGGGCTGTGGAGGGGAAGGGCTAGGTTCTAGGGGGACTGGGAGGTGGTGACACTGCCAGGCTTTCACTGTCAAGGGACTGCTTTCTTGGGCTCTTTCTGGAGTCCAGAGCAGGGAGTGACAATGAATCGATAGAGCCGCCTCAGAGCTCCCCAGCAGCTCTGTTGATGGTAGCTGGCCTGTCTCGGACTTTTGACTCTTTCTCCCCTGGGTTTTCAATGGCCGTGCCTTATATGT
Organism: Dasypus novemcinctus; assembly: GCF_030445035.2. Classification (NCBI taxonomy): domain Eukaryota; kingdom Metazoa; phylum Chordata; class Mammalia; order Cingulata; family Dasypodidae; genus Dasypus; species Dasypus novemcinctus. Next base: position 22,111,155 of record NC_080704.1, on the reverse strand, counting down.
TATATGTGGTCACTGGTATCATCCTTCACATCCATGGAAAATGACCCTCGTTTTCAAATTGAACTATCTAGGGCGTGACTGAAGTGCCTAGACAACCGTGAACTCCCGGTGCCATGAAGAGGCATGGGCCCTTTCCAAACACAGTCCATCGTGTCCAACGTGGATTGTCCCCATGTGTCTGCCAAGGGTCTGTTTTCCAAGGATCACCAAAGCCAAGAACCTCTCATCTTGAGGAAACCAACTTTTTAAAAAATACCCCAGCGTTTGCCAGTTCATTACTTTGGGATTGGCTTATGGGCTCTAAAACCAGTTTTTATTAAGAGGAAAAATTCCCAGCCAGGCCGAGAAAGTTCATATTGAGTTTCAGCTTGATTCATTTCAAAACCACCATGAAAATTGGGACAATTTCTTCCCACCACAAAGGGTTAGTCATGGAAATTCTGCCATAGTCTCAGCTCCCATGGCCACAGTCATGAGGGCCATGCTCTGTGCAGCTGACAATTTATTTGACTTTACTGAAGAGCTTCTCCCCTCAACCGTCAGAAAGCAGAAGTGTCCCAGTTTGGGGGGTGTGGAGACACGACAGGGTAACCGAGGCTCCGTTTCTCAGCCAGCTGGCACACACTTGGTGCATCTTTTACTTGAGGGCCACTTGGCTTTTGTTGTTGGTACACAAAAGTGGTTTCCCCAAGCTCAAACTGTGGAAAGTTAAGCTGAAGGGTTGAAAATGCATTAAGACATAAAGAGTGCCTCCCCTCAGTGGCTCTGACCCTCTTAACTCTTAAGTGGCGGAGACCAAGGAGTCTTCTCCAGGGTCTGTCATGGAGATGCTTGACCCGCGCAGCCAGGCTGCTCCCTGCGGGCCCTTTTCAGCCCCAACCGCAGCCAGGGCAAGGCCAGGGGCACACACCAGGCATTCTGGCAGCATGGCAAGGACTGCTTCACCTCCTCTGAAGCCAGCCCTGTTCGGTTCAACCCTGCCTTCTCTTTTGGCTCTTGCCTGGAAGCCACACTCCCGAAAAAAGAGATTTGTCTTGAGACACTTTGTTCTTTCATTTGTTCATCTGTTCGTTTGTTCATCCAGTCACAGAGCATTAAGCATGTGCTTGCCAGACACGTGCTAGACTTGGAGCGCACAAAGATAAATTCCTGCCCTCCTGGGGCTCGCGGCCTAAGCGCGGAACGCAGAGGCCTGGCCCCTGTGTCGTTTTGAAAGTGGAGTTTATTATCAACCGCCGTCTCGCTTTGTCAAGCTCTGAACACCTAAAGTGGACTCCATTAATGATGTGGAGGCCCAAGAGACTGGGTGGGGGTAAAGGTGGCGTCTTCCTGAGAGTCGGGGCAGCCGTTTCCTGGGGTGAACTTGTCCAGCCCTGAACGCCAGGGGATGTGCCAAGTTCTTCCCAGGAGGGCCCGAGGCCACCCCAGGCGCTCCCCGCACCCCCCCCACTCCTCCCCCATCCCACATTTCCAGCTGCCTCACTGCTCCCGCCTCCTTGCTCCAGCTGTAGTGTCCCTGACCTGTCACCGCCACCCGAGTCACCACGTCCATCACCACCTCAGTGCCTTGTTCGCCACCCCATCCAGTCAGGACTCCTCGGCGCACCCTCCAAGGGCCCACCTTGCCCATCCAGCTTTCTCGCCCACGACCCACCCAGGCCGGCGTTCTCCTCACTGGCCCAGCAAGACCCCTGCCATTCATGTGGCGGCCTGGCACCTCCCCTCCCCTCTCCTTAAGTAAACCCACACCCATCCCTCCCTTCCCTCATCCCCCAGCCTCTGCTAGAACAGCGCTGCTCTCAGACTTAGCTGCCACCTGGGGAGACTTCAACCCCAGCACTGCCCAGGCCTGTCCCCAGACCCATCAGGTCCACCTCAGGGCTCCGCGCCTCAGTTCTGTGTCTTTTAACTGTCCGGTGAGTTCCGGGTACAACCAAAGCTGAGAACCTGAGTGGGTCAGCTCTTAGGTGTTCTTCCGTTGTTTCACCCTGGTCAGGTTTTGCCTGCAGAGCTGGTTTTATTTCCTTGGCAGCAGAGCTGGTGCTAGTTGGCCTTGCCCTGGATACCCGCCCCTCCCACCCCCAGCAGACCTCCCTGTCGGCTTCATCTGTTCTTTCAGAACTATGTGGGGCTCACATTATGGAGAGTCCATGCAAGGATGTTTGTGCAGCGTTTTTTCTAATAGCAAACAAAAGGGGGGGGAGTGATTTGGAAACTGATTATCCAACAATAGAGCACTGGTTAAATAAATCATGTGTTGCCAAGCAGTAGAAGATGATTCAGCCGTCGAAATACCTACGAAGAGTATTTAGAGACATGGGATCGAATGTTAAGTGAAATAAGCAGAATGCAATACTATATATAGTGTGAGCTAAATCAGCTATTTATAGAAAAAATCCAGGACGAAAATATACCAAAAAACTACCAGAGGTTTTCTCTATGTGGTAACATTATAGCTGACTTTCTTTTGTTGTTAGGATTTAATGTTCTCAAAAAATTACACATTGATTGAGCATGTATTTCTTTTGTAAGCAGCAAGAAAGGGATTGCAAAAATAATGGGGGGATTTTAATGTCAGACAATGGCTTTTTGCATCAATCCGAGCAGACAGTGGGGAATTGCAGCTTCTCACAACCTGGGGTTAACAGAAACAAGGCCTGGGGTGAGGTTGGGAGAGGACATGCAGGAAAACATGTTTCTCTTAAAGAGAACACCCTGAGGGGGCCCAGCCCCATGGGCCTGGCTTCTTCCCCTGCCCTCCCTCCACCCAGGGCCCTCCTGGAGCCCTTGGGTGCCCCCCCAGGGGGGGGTGGGGGCTTATCGAGCTCGCTGGTGTTGCATGCTGATGGGCTCCCCGTTGGCCTTAGCGCACCATTGATATTTTCCTGTGTGGCGTCTCTGCAGATAGTCAACCTTTGATTATACTCGCTTTGACGTTTTAAGATGAGGTACTTGAGTAATTATTCACTCGCCAGGTGCAAGAAGAATGTCAGTCGAACCCAGGTGTAATGTAATGGCTTCTCCTGACCAGTGATTTGTGCTTGGCTGTGCATATTTCACAGAGGAAATAGTTTGCAAGCAACACCTGTCTGTTCACCAGTAGACTGAGGCCAGTTGTCGTGTAGCCAGACCATTTCTTATAACCATCAACAAAAAAGGGAGGGAAAAATAATCACACCTAACTATTTTGAAGTTCTCTGTCCTGAACCAGCATATTTACAGATATGGCAGTTATTAGGTTGGTGCAAAAGGAATTGCACCGTGAATTTTAAATTATTATAACTAGGCTCAAACACATCTTTGTTAATCAAAATAGGAACCATTACAATCAACACATTTTTGCCAATGAGAAATAAGTTTGTTTATTTCTGTAGCATAAAAATCCGTGCTTCGGGATCCGTCAAACTCTTGGAAAGCATTTTCTGCATTTTGCCAGTTGTGGGAAGCATTTTTCCTGCAAAAAGTTGTCGAGATGCTTGAAGAAGTGGTCATCGGCTGGCGGGAGGTCAAGTGAATGTGGTCGGTGAGGGAAAACTTGGTTCAACTTTTGAAGCGTTGGTTGTGTGGTTGGTTGTGTGACGTGCGGTCAGGCATTGTCATGGAGAATTGGGCCCTTTCTGTTGACCGGTGCTGGCTGCAGGCGTTGCAGTTTTTGGTGCATCTCATCGATTTGCTGAGCATACTTCTCAGATGTAATGGTTTCACCGGGATTCAGAAAGCTATAGTGGATCAGACTGGCAGCAGACCACCGAACAGTGACATGACCTTTTTTTGGTGCAAGTTTGGCTTTGGGAAGTGCTTTGGAGCTTCTTCTCAATCCAGCCACTGAGCTGGTCGTCGCCAGTTGTTGTATAAAATTCACTTTTTATCGCACATCACAATCCAATCAAGAAATGGTTCCTCACTGTTGTGTAGAATAAGAGAAGATAACACTTTTAAAATAATGATTTTTTAAATTTTCGGTCGGCTTGTGAGGCACCCACTATCGAGCTTTTTCACCTTTCCAATTTGCTTCAAATGCTGAACGTCCATAGCGTGGTCAGCGTTGAGTTCTTCAGCAACTTCTCAGGTAGTTTAAGAGGATCAGCTTCGGTGATTGCTCTCAGTTGTTCATTGTCAACTTCCAGTAGCCGGCCACCACTTTCCTCATCTCCAAGGCTTTCATCTCCTTTGCGAGACTTGAACCCCCCTGCACTGTACGTTCATTAGCAGTTCCTGGGCCAAATGTGTTGTTGATGTTGCAAGCTGTATCTGCATAAAGCAAAAAATGCACATTAAAATGATATATAACATAACCACATTTATTTAAGAATGTATGCCAATATCAAATGGCAAATTTCAACAGTGCAAAACCTCAATTCCTTTTGCGCCAAACTAATCGGATGCTGTCAGCTGTGAATAAAGAATAGCTGACTAAAAGTGGCTGAAATAATATTTGCTTATTAATTTCACATGGCAAGAAGTTGGGCCCCAGGTGATTCCAGGGTTGGTGGGGTGCTCAGCAGGGTCATCAGTGCCCCCAGGCTCTTTTCATTTTTCTGCTCTGCCGTCCTCAAGAACTGAAAGAATGTTTGCCATGCCTCCCCTCATGGTCACAAGATGGCTGCCACAGCTCCAGGCATCCTGTCTTTATACAACAGCATCCCAGGCAAGAAGGAAGAGGTGCAACAGTACAAAAGCCCTTTTCCTCACTTGCCTCTCTCGAGCCAGAGAGGAAAACCTTTTCCCAGAAGCTCTCCGTACACTTCCCTTTATTTCTCAGTGACCCAAATTGAGTTACATGCCACCTCTAGATGAGTCACTGGCAATGAGGAGCAGAATTGCCATCATTGGCTTAAACCAAATGTGGTTCAGCCAGAGGTGGGCACATTGTCCTGAAATGAAATTGAGGCTCTGTTAGAGGGAAGAACAGGAAGTGGTTCGGGAAGGCAGGGTCTGCCATGACACATAAAGCACAGTCTACTTGTCAGGAAAAAACGGGTTTCTCCAGTCACAAGCAATAGTGCATCTCCGGGCTGTCCCTTTTCTGCCAGTCATTCCTTTGAGCATCACACACCATATTTAAACCTGACTTGTAGTTTCCCAGAACACTCTAGAAACATGTAACCCCTGGGCCAATAATTTGTTGAAGAGGGTGGCAAATTAAAGGCAGAGCCATTTCTCCCAGACACATGCTGGGGTGCAGTGACTAGCTGTCGGAATGTCTCTGTGTCCATCTGAGACACCGGTTACTAGAATGTAAGCTCTCTGTGGGCAGGGCTCATTTCTGTCATGTTCACTGAGGTACCCTCAGTGTCTAGCACCACATGTGGCACTGAGTAGTGACTCAGGGATAATGGAGTGAATGAATGAACAGACTAATGAGTGAAAAAGAGAATGCCTTTGCTGAATGCTGCTTCTGGAAACAGAATGGCTCTGGGCTCTATGAATTCTCTATAGAAGTGGAAGCTTGGTCTCCATCTCTAAGGAGTTTACAGTCTAACATTAGGATGAAAAGGTGACAGCAAAAGTAGAGTGTCATGGCAGGGCAAGGCAGCACGAGCCAGAGTGCCGCCTGAGGGACATTTGGCACACACCATAGGAGGTGCTGGCTGCTTGTGGCTCCCCAAGTGAAAATCTGCTCCCATCTTGCGGATCAATGGCCCGCATCCCCTTGCCCTCGGATATCATCCCTTTCAATAACTGCCTTTTGTGTTGAGACTGCAAAAATGTTTTATCACTAAAATTTACTTGGATTTGTGGAAGGGAGAGGATCCCTCCTTTAATCCTCTTTCTGTAGCTTTTAAAAGATTTATGAATATAGCTCTTCAAGGGGAAAAGAAAAACCATGTTTTGCTCTCCTCCACGCTAGCTTGTTAAGCCAAGGAGGAAAGAGCTTTTCATTTGGTTTGAATAACATTTGTTGAATGACCAAAGGATGCAAAGGGCCCCGTAAAAGATACATGTAATTCAGTTATAAAGGATGATGATTAAGGAAAACAGGTGTTTGTGACATATTAGAAGAACCTGCTCTCTTGCTTAGTTGTGCTCTTAAAAATCTGTTTTACTTTTATTTTAGACCTAGAAGGTTTCGACTCCGTGGTGTCATCTACTGAGAAACTCAGCCACCCAACCACAAGCAGACCAAAAGCCACGGGGAGGCGGCCTCCATCCCAGTCCCTCACATCTGTAAGTGTCTCTCCATCATGGCTCCTGCCTTCTCTACCGCAGCTGAGAAGCAGGAAGGGCTAAATACTCTAGCAGAGGACTCTCCTGCAAGTGGCTGATGTGAGGACAACTTGGGAGGCGGGGGGTGGGGGGTCATGAGATGTACTGCCAACAAGAAATGATTTCAGAGTTGTTTTAGTTTGCTAAAGGCTATCACTGTAAAAATACTGGAGATGGGTTGGCTTTTATAATGGGAATATATTAGGGTAAATCTTACAGTTCTGAGGCTGTGAAAATGTCCAGATCAAGGTATCATCAGTGATGCTGTCTCACCAAAAGTCAGCTGCTGGCAGAGCCCTGGATCCTGCCACATGGCAAGGCAAAATGGCAGCTGGACTTGCCCTTCTCCTCCAGGCTCACTTCCTGCCCCAGCTCAGCTGTGGGTGAGCCTCTCTCCCCTCTCCTCTGGGCCTCATCTCTTTCATCCTCTCGGGGGCTTCTTCCCATGCCCCTGTGCTCTGCTGATTCCAGCCTCTGGCCTCTCTCTCAGCCTCTCGGGGTTTCTCTGTCTTTCTGTAGTTGCAGATGATCCTGGAGTCCTCTCTCCCATGGCGGAGTAAAATGGCAGCTCTCATTCTCTGTCTTCCATTTATATAAGACTCCAGTAAAAGGATCTAATCTAAAGGTCCCTTGACTGAATATAACCAAAAGCTCCCACATAAAATAGGTTCACACACACAGGAATGGGTTAGTTTAAGAACATAATTTTCTGGGGTCCACAAAAGACTCAAACCAGGTCAAAAGTCTTCATGAATCAAGCAGCATTTCTCCCTATTATTTGTTCTTCGTCTATCTCCCTGAGAGTTGGGTGCTCGTTCTTCCCACCTTCCTTCTCTCTCCTTCCACACTGATTCTCATCTGAACCAGAAACAATATTGAGGAGAGAAAAAAATGTCATATCTTGTGGTAGAAAAGTAGTGAGAAGCTTGTTTGGTCTGTAAACAAAGCAAAACTTTACTGCAGTAAAGCGCTGCTACTATAAAGCACTTGGCAATGGCCGAGGATTTGTCTCCCACAGCCCTTCCATAGAACCTGATACGGACCTTCAAGAGATTTTTCTTAAACGTCCGAAGCACCTGGTGGCATAGGAGAGACCCATTAGAGCACTTGGGATGACCCATAGAAGTTTTTGTTTGAATACTTTTTAATAACTTCTTTTCTTATTGCAAACCTGTAACACATTCTGCTCCCCAGAGCCGTGAACTACTGGCCTCTTGCTGTATCTTTAGTAGTTTTTTTTCCTATATACATGAAGTTATTTCTTCAAAAATGGGCTCACATAGTACCCAGTGTTTGGGAACCTTATACTGTGCACCTTCCCCCCAGTCATTACACATCCTTCCATAACATCGTGGCTGCCTAGTGTCCCACCCCATAAACTTAGAAAAGTTTATCTAGCTATTGCGTTCTTATTAGACATGTATGCTGTTTCCAGTTCTTCATGATAAAAGATACTGAAGTGAATGGCACTAGAAAAATCTTGGTCCTGCTCCAAAATGGTTCACTTGGGTAAAAATTTTCTGAAAGTGGGTCAAAAGGAAATGCACACTTTTACTTTACACACACACACAAACACACACATACACACTGCTTCGACCTTGCTGGGAACGCGGTCTAAGGCCTCATGACCCCCACTAAGTGCAGGTTTCCCAGGACACTTTCTCTTCTCGCCTAAGCACTGATCCCACCTAAAGTGTCATCATTTAGAAGAAAAACAAGGTGACTACTACCTTTGGACTCTTCTCTCATATCTGCTGAATCCAAAAACATGGTTTGAGTTGCCCTAATTTTCGTCTTTGTATGAAGCCATTTTGGGAGAAGGATGTGGAAAAGTCCTTACTTTTTCACTCTTATATGGAGTTCTCGGTCAACATCGCCCTCTCTCCCCTTTCTCACCCCTCTCCATGCCCCCCAGTGCCCCTCGTAGACATACAATCTATTTAGTTGCTTCTTAGTACCTCTCTATTCAGATTTTTAATTCTACCTCCTACCTCTTCTCTATAAATCCTTCATCCTTCTAGTTTTCCTTCCAAATTCTTCCTAACTTTTCAAGGTCTACTGAGTATTGAGGCTTCCAGAATTAAATCCAGAAAGGTTCAAATTACCACCTCCCACCCCACCTTTAGACCATATATCCCATGTCTGGGAGGTTGTGTGTCTTTCAGAGGACAGAGTAAATGCGTCTCATCTTCACTCCACTCTTAGGCTGCAAGTTGCGGTCGTTCATTCATTCAGCAGATATTTATGTTCCTCTCTCTGCCATGTGCCCAATCCACGGTGTGCCAGGAACCAAAGCTATGACCGGGAATGAGACAGCCACGGTTCCAGCCCATAGGAAGCTTATGGCACAGTGACTCAAAGCTTGGGACTTGATATGGAGTGGTTTTTTTTAAATGATTTTTTTAACCCCTCCTCCCCCACAGATGGGTCTCTCATCTGTTTGCTCGTTGTTTGCACTTTTTTTTTTTTGCTCGTTGTATGTTTCTTTCTTTAGGAGGCATCAGAACTGAACCCAGGCCCTCCCGTGTAGGCGGCGGGCACTCAACGTGAGCCAAATCTGCTCCCTGCTTGTTTCGTTTTTGCTAGTTGTCTACTCATTGGTTTTGCTCATCTGCTTGTTGTTTTTCTGTTTGATGTCTGTCATTGTCTGCTTGTTTGTCTTCTTTAGGCGGTGCTGGTAACTAAACCCAGGACCCCCTATGTGGGAGACAGGCACTCAGCTGCTTGTGCCTCATCCGCTCCCCTGGATTTTATTTGGAGGCTTAAAACTACAGGGATGTATTTGTGCTTTGAAGAAATAAAATTACTACAGTCTCTTCACCTTCCTTCTTTCCCATGCATCACCACATGGCTGTATACATCAGATCCATAGTTACTCTTCTTCCAATTAGCACCTGTAGGTGTATTATAGCAAAATAGGATTCATAGTCATGGATGTAGTCAGAAAAGGCCATTGCCACTGGGGAAAGTGAGGAGATGCACCAGGCTTGATTCCCCAGCCTGCAGCTTCTCCCTCCAGTTAGAGCTTTTGATGTTGATAGGATTCAGAGAGCAAGGTTTGCCTGGCAGCTCATGGACCATAGGTTATGTAGGAGGGAACTGGCTTTTGAACAAAATCTCAGAATGAAAGGATACAGGCATTGCAAGGTGGGTAGGCAGTTAAGCCTAAATTAAGAAGAGAGCTCCGAATGAGGCTGTTATTCTAGGTAACTGGGTTTTCCAAGGAAATGAAGATTAACAAAGCAGACCTCTTAAATGTAAAACTTGGCTTTGCAAATTCCCTAAAATGTGTTAGGTTTCTGCCTGAGCAAGTAGAATGAATAGATCAAAATAAACAGTATTTGTAGGTGTGATTTTTTTTATCATGGCGCTGAGCGGTGACTCTAAATAGGACCGTCCTTCTGCCAGCAGGGTAGAAGGCCTGGAGGTGAGGCTGAGTAGGGCTCACCCAAAGGCCTCTCTGGCAGATTCTTTGTTGAAAAAGAAGAAGAAAAAGCCTTGCTATGGGAGCTCTTATTTTCATTTGCTTTGTTCTAAACTAGGAAAATCCTAGTATAGTAAGCATTTATGACTAAGCAAATTCCAGTGAACTGTTTCACATTCATCCAGCTTATTAGATCCTCCCAGCACAGTAATCTTCACAATGAGGCAGGCAGTTATCCCCATTTTTTTTCCCCAAAAGATGCTGTTCTGTGAATCTATTTCAGCAAATATGGCATCCAAAATTGAAGCTGTCAGCAGTCATGGGGTGCGAGACTTAGCAGCAGGAACCTAATTAGATAGGGGCTCATGGTGCTCTCGGCCAACGGAAGCACTGGTCGGTGGGGCCAGCCTGGTGATCTCTGCCCCTTGGAAACAGCTTCCTCTGAGACAAGTCCTTTGAGGACGGTTCAGCATGCAGCAGATTTCGTGATCCTGGAAAAGGGGCAAGGAAAATACCCAGGAGGAAATGGAGGAGAGGAAGGTTAGAGGCTACCTCCTGTTGAGCTGTCCACCCTTCCCCACCAGGCCGGAAGCCCCGTGAGGGCAGGAACCGGGCCTGGCATGTCCACCGTTAAGCCTGCAGCCCCAGGCTCAGTGCCCGGCACTAGGTAGCAAGTAGTTCTAGAAAGGAGGGAGGGAGACCCGGAGGAAGCAGGGGAGGCTGGACGACAGAGAGCCATGGGGATAGACAGTATGAGCTAATGGATGGACATCAGGGGGAAGATTCCAGGGATCCATGGAAGAATTCCTGGTACAGGAAATCTTCCTCTCGTTCCCAGTTCTGCCACCAAACAGCTGTGTGACTACCTCTAGTAACCAGATAATAGCACGCTTTCTGCCTCACGGGGTTATAGTGAGGAGACAAATGAAATAGAAGTGCTGAGTGCTTTGGAAAAGTACACGGCATTATATTAGCGAGAGCTGTGCCAGCCAAGGTGTAATTCTGACAGTGTTTTTTCTTGGCCTTATCCAGTCCTCCCTTTCAAGCCCTGATATCTTTGACTCTCCGAGTCCAGAAGAAGATAAAGAGGAACACGTTTCGCTTGCACACAGAGGAACAGACGCATCAAAGAAAACTTCAAAGACTGTTACCATATCCCAAGTGAGTGACCGGCCGTGGCCAGGGTGCCCTGCCAGCGAGTGGTCCCTGCCATCTCATGTGTGCTCTCGGATGGGTTAGCCACCAAACAAGGATGAATAGCATTCTTTAGTGACAGTGATTACTGTAGTAGCCAAAAGTCCCTGAGGCAGGTCACCAAGTCGCCAAAGCTGGGCCCAATCCCTGAGCTACGAGTTCAGTTGTTTCTTTGCCATGTCGTTTTCCCTCGTGGCCTGGTCTCCTCTCCATCCCGACAAACACACGTACACAAATGCCCTCACACACATGCACAGCTCCCCGCCCCCCAACAACTCTAAAAGCCCAGAGGTGTCCCGAGAGAATATGGGAAGGTGTTAAATACTCTGCCCTCTGTCCACACAGCTTGAGTTTTATGTTCAAAGCTTGGTAGCGCCACAAAGCATAGCTGGCAGGTCGCAGATGTAAATAACTAATGGAGCGTCTTAAAGAAAAGCTGATTCGGAGTCGTGTTTTAGAATAAATGTGGTCGAAAAACACTTCCATTTCGTTGTGTGTCCAGGGGATGGTCCCACTATTTTAAGTCATTAGTTTGTGAAAAACAACACTGATACTGCTGAGCTGCTGCGTGTGACTTCGGAGGTGTACCTTGTACAAGTTCTGCTCTTCCAATGACTGTGAACCAAGATCTTAAAATTCCAGTTTCTCATATCGAGAGAGCCCAGTCCATTGGAATTATTTTCCGTAAGGATTAGCATCTTCTTTCTGTCTGAAAGCAGAAAACGAGTCCTTTCTTAAGGCACGTGAAGCGAAAACAATCAAAGGTTATGTGGGATTTTCTTTCTCATAGATTTAAGAATTTACATGTATGGATTTTCTTAAAAATTTGATCCTGTGAAAGAGATCACTTGTGTTTACTCACAAAACTGCAGACGCTTCCTTTATAAAGGATCCCATTGGCAGAACTTCGGCTTTAGACCCGTGTTTTCGGGTGCCCGGGGTACACCTGGAGTTGTGTTTGTGCCGGCGTCCCTGGGGTGTGTCTGCAGTGACATCTGCTGGTGGACAGTGGCTTCTCACGTGTCTGCTTTGCACGATTCTCTCCCATGAGCCGATTTCACTTCCCTGGAGCTATCCTGTCGTGTTCTTCACCGCTTCTAGAAATTCCACTTGAACTAATTTGATCAGGGAGCGCAGTGGCCCCTGCTCTGTGAGGGCTGAAAAGAGGACTTGCTCACTGAGTGGGCCAGGAGATTGGGTCCTGGAGGGAGAGCTCAGAGAATCGGTGACTCAAGAGGTGCCTGAAGTCAGTCAGTGTCGGGGCCTTACTGGGCTGGGGGCAGGAAGAGGGAAAGAGCAGGAACTTCCCCCCGGAAGGGGAAGCCAGGGAAGCAGACTAGAACAGGAGAGCGCTCGTGCTCAGGCTCAGGCCGCCACAGTGGCTGGGGCCGGGCCTGAGGAGCAGCGCCGATAGGGAAGGGAGCCGAGGCGTTACTCAGCCGCCTCTCTCAGCCTCGGTTTCCTGCTTGGGAACATGTGTGCCAGTCGAGCCTCATTTAAATGGTCCAGCCTCATCTGCGCGGCCCGTTTCCCTCTTCTCCTAACTCTTGCTAATGACAAAGCCCCAGGCAGCAGAGAGCTCTTTCCTCCGTGGTAACTTGGCAGAGAAGCGGTGGGCCAGCGGGGAGGCTGGGCACGATGGCCCGTCCGCTTTGGGCTCACTCTAGGCCAGCCAGCATCCAGCCTCGACCTCCCCACCAGGCCAGCCAAGCCCCTCCTTGGCTCCCACCCTGGGGTGACCAGCTGGGCGCCTGCTGCCACAGAGTCCTGCGGCTCCCAGGCCTCACCAGCTCCAGCTCCAGCCTCGCTCCACCGTCACTCGGACCCTTGCCTCCTTCCCCAGGAGGTGCAGCCCTGAAGGCTGCTTTCCCTCCTCTCCGCCCACTCCCAGCTCACCTCCCCGGCCGCCCCTCAGCTGGGCCTGCCGGGTGGCTTTCTTTCCTCCTGCCCTTGACTGTGTCCTCCTGGCCTCCCCTGGCTGCTTCCCCCTCAGCTCCCCACCCGCCGCCCTCCACGCCCTCAGCACGTCCCTCGCTCAGGCACCCACCCATCCCTGAAAGGCAGCAAGACCCCTCCTTGCTGCCATCTCCTCCCATAGCTTCTGCGTGGGCACTGCCCCCACCCAGCTCGTTTCTGGAAAGCAGAGTCCTAGCCTCAGGGCCATGCCTTGCCTCCCACCCAAGCACTGGCCTGCCCCGGGCAGGTTTCTCCTGCCTTACACTCCCATTCCTCTCAGCACCCTTAACTCACTTTCCCTATCCCTTTTCCTCCTGGAAACTCCTCTGGGGGGTCCATGCCCAGGCCTCTCTCCAGGTCTCTCTCTACTCTCCCAGTCCGCAGGGGTTCAGCTTTGTCCCGCTGCCTCTGAAGGTGGGGGACTCCCTGGGCCTCTTCTCTTTTGGTATTGCCCACCCCTGTGGCTGCCACCTCCCCTGGTCATCTCTCTGGCCCAGCTTACTGTCCCGGTCGCTGGCTCCGGCCACAAGATGTAGCCCCTTGGCTGTCCCTCGGGCTCCTGAATCTCCCTGTGTCTAAAACTGTCCCCAGCCACGGTCCCCGATCAGCCCTTCCTTGTTCAGCCCCTACCTGCCATCCAGGAGCACAGGCTGTGGGCCCTGGGGCACCTGCTCCGGGAGGCCAGGCGTGGCGTCAGCCTGCCGAGTAAGCCCGCCTCCGCTGCCACTCTCAGGGCCGTCTTCCCTCCATCGCCACTGCCTACCTCGAGCCCTCCCCCATTTCTACTGTCGCGTGTACAGGAGTCACCCAGCAGTGTCCCTGCCCCCGGGCCTGCCATCCCCTGGGCCCTTCTGCAGCCAGAAAGGCCAGCAGCGTGGCCCGCCATCTTTTGCCCCCCCGTCAGCCTGTCCCCTCTACCTCCTGTCCCCTCGGACAGTCCAGCCACGTGGAGCGACCTGCTCCCCACAAAGACCTTTCGCTGCCCTGTCTCTCGGCCTGTCCCTGTGATGTTCCCTCCAGCTAGAACATCTTTCTCCCAACACCCCTCCGCCCTGGCCCCCTCAAAGTCCTCCCTTAGGCCAGCGCTTCCCCCCAAAATGCCCCAGGATGGCCGGCCCCTTTCCTGGGGGGCCGCAGCTCTCTGCTTGGCCCCTGCCCACGCAGCCCTCCCCTCCTCTGCAGCGTGCCAGCTTGCCTGTCCCTCTGTGCCCCCCTGAGTTCTGTGTTCCCAGAAGCCTGGGACGACATCTCGGTCACGTCAGAGCGGGCAGAGCCTGAGACGGGGTTGGGCCTCTGTACGTGTCAGGTGAACCTGTTTGTAACTCCCCGTCCAGAGAGGCGGTCGAATTTAAGACCATAAAAGAAGGTTCTGGAAGCGGGGAGGCCTGCACACAGCAGGCCCTCGGGGGCGTGTGGACGAAGGGGGAGCGGGTGGAGTGGGGGGCCGGGGATGTTGATGGAGGCTTTTACGGAACAGGAGGAGGGGAGCACCGCACACAGTCCTAGCTCTGAGTCCTCTCCGCCTTCCCTCACCCCAGGTGTCGGACAACAAAGCTGCCCTGCCGCCCAAGCTGGGGACCATGGCCTCCGGTGGCAGCGGGCAAGCCCCTCTGTCCTCGGCGGCGCCCTCCCCCCTGTCGTCCTCTTTGGGAACAGCCGGACACCGAGCCAACTCGCCGTCTCTGTTCGGCACGGAAGGAAAACCAAAGACGGAGCCCGCGGCCAGCAGCCAGGCAGCCGTGGAGGAGCTGAGGACGCAGGTCCGCGAGCTGCGGAGCATCATCGAGACCATGAAGGACCAACAGAAGTGAGTGCGGCGGCCCCTTCCTCCCCCGCCCGCCAGGGGGCGCTCGGTGCCGAGGCTCCGCCCGCCGGGGCCTGCTTCCGAAAGCGCGAACTTGGCCGCTGCTCTGTGGGCCTCGCAGGAAGGGCCCGGGCTGGCCGCAGGCCCAACCCTCTCGGCAGGGCACTGAAAGGAGAGTCCCTTTGGTCACCCGTGAAACAGTCCTCCCTTGTACCATGGCTTGGTATGTCCAAAAGCCAGTTTTTCCTCCAGTATCAGAAAAAAATGGCAGTTTCTCCAATTAGCTGCCAGATCAAGTCATTGGCTCGCCTAACGTTCACTGGCCATAGGGTATAGGGTATGCCAAAGAGATACAGACCCTTTAAATCCGAGACTTTTTTTTTTTAAAGATGTATTTATTTATTTCTCTCCCCTTCCCCCCCACCCCGATGTCTGTTCTCTGTGTCTATTTGCTGCGTCGTCTTTGTCCGCTTCTGTTGTTGTCAGCGGCACAGGAATCTGTTTCTTTCATTGCATCATCTTGTGTCAGCTCTCCGTGTGTGCGGTGCCACTCCTGGGCAGGCTGTGCCTTTTTTCACGCTGGGCGGCTCTCCTTAAGGGGCGCACTCCTTGCGCGTGGGGCTCCCCCTACGCGGGGGACACCCCTGCGTGGCAGGGCACTCCTTGCGTGCATCAGCACTGTGCATGCACCAGCTCCACACGGGTCTTCAAGGAGGCCCGGGGTTTGAACCGCGGACCTCCCATGTGGTAGACGGACGCCCTAACCACTGGGCCAAGTCCGCTGCCCCGAGACTTTGTATTTTATGCAGCAAGGCGCCCTCACCCTGAGACTCGGGCCTGGTGTTCTCTGCACAACCTTACACGCATGCTCTCTATCTGTCTCTAATCTGTATGGAGCGTTCAGGTGGGGAGAAAGGCCTGGAAACAAAATAAGGCCCACGGGTAGATATCCCACAGGATGTGGCACGCAGGGACCAGGTTGGTGAAAGGATCAGAAGCAGGGCGGCGCTTATCTGCTGTAAACGGAGACTCAGACAGCATAGGGATCTAGGGATCGCTTGGCTCTTTCTTGAGGGCCTCAGGGTGGAACGACAGGGAGGTGTCTCCCACGTAAGGTTCTGGCAGATGAACTAGGATTGCCAAGAGCAGGCCCCTCCAGGCAGAGGGACAGCAAGAGCAGATTTCTCCCAGCCCAGGCGCCTGGCCAGTGTGTTCACAGCTGCCCCGGGCGTGCATTGGCCCTGGAGGGTTCCAGGTCCTGGCCTGGCCTGTGCCCCGCAGGGCCGAGCGACAGCAGGATGGCAAGTAGGTAAGGATACAGGCTCTGGGACCAGGCGGCCCTGGTGCAGATCCCAGCCTGGCCCCTTACCGGTTGTGTGACCTTGGGCAAGTCACTTAAGCCTTCCTCACATCTGTGTTCCCAGCCGTCGGCCACCTCTCAGGGTCTGTGGAGCGCTCAGCAAGTCTACACGTGGAAAGCCTGGGGACACAGCTGCCACTGGGAGCTCTCCCCCACAGTGAGCGTTTTCACGATTGCTGGCCCGGGCGGCCAGAGGCAGCGCAGCGCCTTCCACGCACGCCTCGCCTGTTTTTCCCTTTCCTGAAATTCCTGATGGCTGCTGGGTGCTCATTCCTTCCCTCCCTGCCTCGCCACCCCCACTCCCCACCACATCTCTGCTCTCCTTTCTCCCATCCAGCCCCCGTTCTCCCTTCTTTTTCCCATGCCCCACTGCTCCTGGCCTGCAGGCTCTCCTGCCCTCGCAGGCTCAGCACCCCATCCCTAATCCCACCAGTGGGTGCACAAAAGGGGCCTGGCTTGTTGGACACACATCGCCCAAGTCTTTGGCATTTAGGGAGGTCCTTGACCCTTGGCAGGTGGTTTCAAGAGAAGGTTCAGCTTTAAACCTAAGAGCTCTCTGTCCCGAAGTTCTGGTAGGATGCTTATCCTTTTCTGTGTCAACAGCTCCTAAGGGATTCTGGGGTGTTCTGTGAGCACCACGTGCCACTTGTCAGCACAGTGTCGAGACACAGTTCCTCCACAGGGGAACGTACTCTGTGGATGCAGAGGGCATCAGAGGCCTTTTTCATTCATTCCACACATCCGGATCGAGATTCTCAACTCGCGCACTCATTTGCCCCGCCACCCGGAGCAGATTACTTAACCTCGCTGGCCCTTAGTTGCCTTACCTGTCCACTGGGGGTGTGGCCAGGGGTTTTGGACCAGGCAGGGGTGTTGTAAACACTGAACAAATGTGACGGGCCAGACCCAGGCCTGGCCCACGCCAGGAACTCCTGTTTGGGAGCTGCTCTCAAGTGTCACCACTGCCCGTTCCCTGGAGCCCTGGGCCCAAGGCCCTGCCGCTCCCACATACCCCGATGGCGTCCTCAGGACCCGCTGGGAGAGAGCAGCACTCAAAGGGCGGAAGCCCCGAGTCCCAGGGGCCTGGCCAGCTTCCTGCCTCGGTGCCACCCCCGCCCCCGCCAGTGTCCTTAGGTGCATTGCTGGGCAGACTAGCCCAAATACAGGGCATCAGCCCTTCGACTCCAGCCTCTGATCCTGAGGGGCAGTGGGAACCTGCACATCTGAAACCCGCGTCTCCCACCGCTGGGACGGCCGCCCCTCCTTGGCCAGCCGACATCTTCTTTCATCAGCACCTCCCGGTGGCCCCTCGCCCAAGGCCTGCCCTGCGCCACCTCCCCCAGCCTGACTTCCATGCCCAGGGCCATTGCGCCCCACCCCCACCCCCAGGCTCCTACCTTAGCTCGTGACATCACTTCCCTCTCAGCTGACTCCCTCCTGGCCCCAAATGCGCTGGTTCTCGCCTCCCTGCCTCGACCCTTGCTCTTCCCCATCAACCCTCCCCCCTGCCTCCCTCCCTCCCAGATTGTCGCCCATTTCTCCTACTTAGCGACTTTCTTTGGACCTCCTTCCCCAGTTCGCTCCCTGCACCTGGACCACTCAAAGCTTCGCCTGCCCCCGTCTTCCTGGGGAGGTGCAGTTTGCTCAGGGTCTCATCTTGTCCTTTTCTTTTCTTTTTTTTTTTTTTAAGATTTATTTTATTTCCCTCTCCTTCCGCCCCTCTCGATGTTGTCTGCTCTCTGTATCCATTCACTGTTTTTCTGCATCTGCTTATATTATCCGGCGGTACTGGGAAACTGCGTCTTTTTTGTTATGTCATCTGGCTGCGTCAGCTCTCCATGCGTGTGGCACCACTCCTGGGCAGACTGCACTTTTTTCACACGGGGTGGCTTTCCTTGTGGGGCGCACTCCTTGTGCGTGGGGCTCCCCTACACGGGGGCACCCCTACGTGGCTCAGCACTCCTTGCACACGGCAGCACTGCGCGAGGGCCAGCTCACCACATGGTTCAGGAGGCCCTGGGCTTGAACCCTGCACCTCCCATATGGTAGGCGGATGCCCTATCAGTTGAGCCACATACACGTCCCTCATCTTGTCCTTTTCTAAACCCAAATTAGTGCCCACCAAGGTAGCGGTGCCCCACGTGTGCTTGAATAAATGCAGTGATGAGTCACAAGCGATTGGTGCCAGATAACCTGTCGTGTTGACAGCAGTGCTGGGATGCGATGTCAGGACAGGGGCCATCGTGGTGCCCTCATCAAGTGAGCAAACGCAGTATAACTTGTCCCTTACGGCGCTGCCTTGGCTGGCTTTGTTTCTTGAGTCTCCGGCCCAGCTTGTAAAAACGCCCGTCCAAAATGAAGCGCCTCTACCTGATGGAGTCCAGCTCCCTGGCCACTGTTTGGCTGCAGTGGCCTAAGTATGGAGCCCTTGGTTGACGAGATGTTTGCTTTTGTCCCACGTCATCATTCAGTGTTGGAAAGGGCAATAGATGGCGGATCCTCTTTCACGTCCACCGTCTCTACCACATGGTCACCAAGTATTGCTATTTCAGTTATTTTGCCTCCAAGTTTTGGGGTCTTACTCTTTGTCGGCTTTTAGGAGAATCAGTAAAAACATACCAGTGAACTTTTATTAATTTAAAACTGAAAAGAAAGGAAGCACACATGGGGTGATAAAACCACCTACAGTGAAAATGCTGATGAGTGCCCTTGAAGATCAGGGATTCTGTACCAAAGAGCCATCAGAGGGAAGACAGAATGGGTGCTCCAAAATAGGAATATATTTCACCAGGTGCAGTGACTGTGCCACGATGACGGAAGAGGTTGTTGATGTGGGAGGGGTGGGGTGAGGGGGTGGGGGGTATATGGGGACCTCGTATTTTTTTAATGTAACATTTAAAAGAAAATGAAGAAGAAAAACAAAAAGGTCATTTCCAGACCCGACATTTTATGTCGCCGGATTCTGAGAGCCCAGAGTAATGGCAAGCCTTTCTCTGATATCTGCATCGAATTTCAAGCCCCAGCAATGCAAAGAAAACTTGACGTTGTGTCCACTTTTTCCCTTGTAAGAGAGTCAGGTGTATTTTGTAGTGCAGATAAAAGGTTCCTTATCTCTTACTGAGTCCATCGGGGCTTTTGTTTAATTTCATTGCTGTTTGCTTTTCAGACGAGAGATTAAGCAGCTACTGTCAGAGCTGGACGAGGAGAAGAAAATCCGGCTGCGTTTGCAGGTGGGTCCCTGAGGTGCCAGCTGAGGCCCAGAGGCAGAGTTGGGGGCAGCGCAGTTCAGGGCAGGAATTTACAGACAAATGACGAGTACCCCCTGGCAGGCTTAGACCCACTTTTCTGTGAGCATTTTCTTAGAATTGCCGAGGTCCCCGTCGCCCCCTTTCCCGCGGTCCAGGAAGTCCTGGGAAAGGGAGACACCTACACCTGCCCCCAGTTGGCGTTTCCATTTGGGGTGTGACGGAGCATCTGCCCAGTGACTAGTGTCCCCCCCACACACACCGGGCCAGTTTCCAGGAGGCATGATTAGAGTAAGTGCCAGAGGCCGTGGCCCTAGGGAGGCCCTGTTGCTAGCGGGCTTCTGTCATGCAGTCACTGGGACTCCAAGGGCTTCCGTCCCCTCTAGTCTCTGGTCCAGCACTGCTGTTACCAAGTGGCAGAGAGCGAGTCATTGTTCCCAGCGGCCAGAGGTCAACCCTTTCGGCCTGGAGGCTATTGGTGCACCCTGGGTGCGGATCGGGACCCAGGCTTAAAGGATGGGCACTGCTCGTCATCACTTTGGGGGTGCTGACAGACACCCCCAGGGCCCAGCCGCAGGTGCCTTCCAACACTGCCAGGTGGTCTGGCGCTTCAAGAAGCTTGCCTCCGCCCTCTGGCCAAGAAACTGGAATGATTGCTCCTTTCGGCAACCTTGGGAGAATTCAGAGATCCCCATTTCCTAGTGCCTTGTGCCTGTGCCCACTCTTGAGGCTTATGCCATTTCTGGCATCATCATCGACTCTTCATTCAGTCGTCCTTTCACCCATTTCACCTTTCAAATTGCCAGGTTAATTATTCCCTTTTAATCGAGCAGGTTGATGCTCTTTCAGGTTCTACAAAACCAGCCAACCTCACGTGATTTCCTTTGGGTCTTTCTTTGTTTTTTCTTCTTCACAGATGGAAGTTAATGACATAAAGAAAGCTCTTCAATCAAAATGAATACTTGATCAATGAAATGTTGCATTACTCATCCTGAGTCTCCGACTCAAATTTTCCGCCCCAGCCAAAATAACCTTGTGCCAAAAGATTAGAGGTTTGCCTCCACATGTCCCCGTTTGAAAGATTAGCACAAAAGTCTTGATAGCACAACACAAATTCCATCCAAGAGGAGAATCTTCGCCCTGGTTTAGTCCCGGGTCTGGCACTGGTTGTGACTCAAGCAGAGCAAATTGTGCTTCAGGCTTTTCTACTTTGAGATCTCATGCGAAATGAAAACTCAGGCAGTTTAGTCCATAGTGGTACTATTTTGATGATCTTTTCCATTAATAAAATGTAACTTCAGATTATTCGTTTACAAGCTTTATAATTTTATGATTTTTTTAATCGTGTTTTGTCACAGATTCCTCCACTGTTTGTACTACACATAGTCAGGAGCGAGCGTCCCTTCTTTTGCTTCAGGCTGGAAAGCTGCCTTGCTTTGTGTTCCAGTTTAGGATTCTATCACATATGCAATTTTAGGTCCAACCCATCCCACCCCCCCGCCAACCAACCCCACCACTCTGAGATAAATTTTAGCTTATATATATGATGGTATATTTGCAAAAAGAGAAAGAAAAAACCTGGTATTTGCAACGATCTGTGCCTTCTTTTTACCACCCTCTTGACTGGAACTTTTGTGATGCAGCTACCATGATTCAAAAAAAAAAAAATTATTAGCCACCTATTAAAGTCCACTACAGGCCACTGTCTTCAAAGCTTCTCTCACCATAGCCAAAGGTCCTAAGAGGAGACAGCTGTGAAGTTGGGAGTGCTGTGTGGTACCAGCTGCAACTTTTAAGTTCTCCTGGTTTTGGGTTGTTTATGAAATTTCAAATGTCACCCCTGCTTGATTTTTCATCAGCCAAGTTAAACCCCTGCCTCTTGTCCTTTGCACCTTTTGCGTGAACAGAATATGAATTATTAAAGCAAAAATAAATAAAAGTAAAATGAAAATGAAAATAAGGGGGGAAAGTTGTATTATTTCCTGCACTGGGTTATGTGTGTCTGCGTGTTATTGTTTAAACTGTATTCACGTGTTTTGCTCTCTTGTAACCCCTTCCCCGGGCCCAAGAGAATGGGGGGGGGGCTTGTTGAAGTGTAGCCATTGGATTTGTCTTCCTTTTATGGAATTGCTTTTTCCTTCCCAAGGAAAGCAGTGTTTGCTTGTCTGCTTTAACTTTGTAGCAAATGAACAGCTCGGCCTTAGATTCTGTTAACTGTTTTCTCATCCTTAGCTGAAAATAAGGGGACATATCCTGTATTGCAAGATGGAGGGAGGGGGTTCCTTGAAGCCCCCAAAGACGTTTTATGTTTCTAAAAAAGCCGCTTGGTCTATTTCCTGAGATTTATAGTGAAACTACTGAACAGAAATAGATTTGCACAGCTGCAAAGGGGGAGGATTGAGAACACTGAAGGAGTGGTGAAAAACACGCACACACCAAGTTATTGATCTTTGAAAGTAGGACAAATCAAGGTCTCTTCCTTTCTCTTCCTCTCCCCCTTCCCGCCATAGGCATGCTCCCTGCTTGAGGCTCCCCCTGCGAGTACTTAGAGAGCGCTGAGA
Organism: Dasypus novemcinctus; assembly: GCF_030445035.2. Lineage (NCBI taxonomy): Eukaryota > Metazoa > Chordata > Mammalia > Cingulata > Dasypodidae > Dasypus > Dasypus novemcinctus. The sequence goes on along the minus strand of NC_080704.1, from coordinate 22,089,404 downwards.
GACCAGCCCGTCTTCCCGGGTTGGGGCACAGTTAAGGGAAGGGAGTGGCTAAAGAAAGGAGCCCCACCCCTTCATGCCCATGTCTGGAGAGACGGCCTTTTCAGGGTGCTTGGGGCCAGGAGCACCAAGCTCCCAAGGGCAGTGTAAAACATCCCTGCCCGCCTCTATCCTTTTACGTATTTCTACGTTAAACTTGAAGCCTTCAGAGATTTCCCATTGCCTAGTATACGAATGAGGACTGGATTCCTCGAGGTTTGCATTTCTCCTGTACTCCTCCTGGAACTCTCTAATGATAGACTTTTATGTAATGTGTATACAGAGTGGACTTGTTAATAATTGCGGGGTTGAAGCGCCCTTGTGGGGCCCTGGTGACATGGAGGGTAGGGGGCTGACATCTTCCCCTCGGTGAGGCCACTGGCTTCCCTTGTATAAAGAGGACGAGAAGAGATTCTAGAAGTTGGTCTGTCCAGCTCCCATACCACCCCTTGGGCAAACCAGCAAGAGGATTATACATCATGCAACTGAACAGCTACCATCTTTCCTCTTTACCTTATGAAACGGACCTGTCAAGAATATTGAAAGGCTTGAAAGTATCACTTTTGGGGAAAAAAAATTCTTTTGCATTCAGCATGGACTCTAGCAGGCATCTATGGAGAATTATTATTTTTTGCTTCATTTTCTAAAGTTGTATTTAGAAAAGTCTTAAGTATTGTGCTTTGTAAAGAAGATGCTTAAAAGAAATATTGTAAAAATATTTTTGTTCAAGGTTGTGATGGTCCTCAAAATGATGTCTTGAAATACAAACCGTCTTTCTCCATTTTAACAGCTTGATTACTTGTAGAGAAATGTCTCTAGCAGGCATCTATAAATGAACAGAAATAATCCATTAAACCTGTGGATGTGAATTCTATTTTTTAACCTGTTCAAGGCTATATTCATAGTTAAGCAGAAATGCTAGCGAGGTATAAATTATTTTTAACTTAAAAATCATTAAATTATCATTATTTGAATAATTGTGTAAAGCCACTTTCATCCTTGCACAGCCCTGTAGGCAGAGTACTCAAGTGCATGATTTTTTCCTCCCCTAAAGACAGCCTGTATCTCTCATCACACGTATGTCTTTGGTTACTAATGGTGGGATTTTATTTCCTTTCATGACCATCTCCTTTATGGGAAAGCTGCAGGGTGGATAATTTATTGCTCATAGTTGCCGGGACTGTATAAAAATAATCCCCAGGTTCCACAAAAGCCCATTGTAACCTGAGGTCATCATTGCCCCATTGTTGCCTTCGATTAGGTTTTATTCCTCTACTTTTTTTAGCACAAATTAATGTCAAGATGTTTTAGCACCTACAGGGCTTGGCAACAAAAGCTTTTCTCTCTGGTTTTGTGCAAATGAGAACTATAACAAAGCAATGTGTGCATGGGTGATGGGTTCCCAGCATGGCTGATTGGAGCTCATAACAGAGGAAAGGCTTGGTCTTGGCATTTAGGATCTAAGCCCAGGGGAAGAAGATGCTGTGGCCTGCTTCCCAAAATTAGCTGGCGTGAAGGAACAAAGCAGAGAAAACGCCCTCCCGGCCCGATAGAAATATTTGTCAGTGGCGTAAGGAAAATGAGAGGGGCCATGTCTGTTAAGGGGATGAGCCTGTCTGTCTTTCCTACATCTGGCCCTAAGGTCACTGAAGCTTGGTTCCTAACACTTGAAGCAGAGGGTGGCGCCTGAGGCCAACAGGAATCCATGAAGGAAATGCAGACCCCAGAGGTGGTTTTTGTCTCCTGCCTCTTTGAATGACCTTAAATGAAGTATGAGGGTAGGGCTAGCCCCTTCCCAACATTGTGTCCTCATCATATTTGTGACTGGGGGATTCGCAGTAAAATGGGCAATTCCTTTTTTCTTAAGGGAGAGATAGGCGATCAAATATTTCAACCAAAACAGTAGAATAAGGTGAACTCGTAGGTTGGAGATAGAATTTTCAGAGGAAATATAGAGACAAATAATAAATAGATGAGGAACTGACTTCCTGGAGAACCAGTGTCAGGGAGCAGTTCTCTTTAAATGGCAACAAGTTTAGTTAAATTCTATAGATAAAATGAAGTCATTTAAGTCTCAAATCCTTCCCCACCCCACCCCTAAGAATGTTACTAGTTTTCCAGAAAACTAATAAGACTATTTGTTGGCAAGCATTGAGCTCTTTGGTAGGAAGGTAGGCTGGAAATGCAAATTTCCATTATAGTTTCTAGTCATTAAAAAAAAGATTTTCTACATATAGGATCGTGTTGTCAGTTAATAGAGATTTGCTTCTCCCTTTCCAATTTGGTTATCTTTTTTTTTTCTTGCCTAATTGCTCTGGCTAGAACGTCCAGTACAATATTGAATAACAGTGGTGACAGTGGGAATCCTTGCCTTGTTCCTGATCTTAGGGGGAAAACTTTCAGTCTTTACTATTGAGTAGGATGTTAGCTGTGGGTTTTCATAAATGCCCTTTATTATGTTGAGGCTGTTCCCTTCTATTCCTATTTCTCTGAGTAGTTTTTTTAATCATGAAAAGGTGTTGGATTTTGTCCAGTGCCTTTTCTGCATCCTTTAGAGATGATATGCTTTTTCTTACTTTGTTCTGCTGATGCAGCATACTATGTTGATTTTCTAATGTTGAACCATCCTTACATTCCTGGAATAAATCTCACCTGGTCATGGTGTATAATCCTTTTAATGTGCAGTTGGATTCAGTTTGCTAGTATCTTGTTGAGGATTTTTGCATCTGTATTGATAAGGAAAACTGGTCTGCAATTTTCTTGTCTTTATCTGGCTTTTGTACCAGGGTGATGCTGGCCTCATAGAATAAGTTAGGAAGTGTTCCCACCTCCTCTATTTTTTTTGGAAGAATTTGAGAAGGATTGGTATTATTTCTTCAAATGTTTGGTAGAACTCACCAGAGACACCATCTATTCTTGGACTTATCTTTATTTGGAGGTTTTTGATTACTGATTCAATTTCTTGTTTTAGGTTTTCTAGTTTTTCTTGAGTTTCTTAGGTAATTTGCATGTACAAACCAATTTTTTATATCCTTTTTTAAAAGATACATGGATCACACATCGACAACATCTTTCATTAGTGTGGTACATTCATTGCATTTGATGAGTACATTTTTAAGCTAGCCAAGCTGATAAAATCATTCTGAAAGCAAACAGTAAAACCACACAGAAACCCATAATATTGCCGAAAGAAAGCAGAAATGTCTTAGGAGAAATAGAACATATTCTCTTCAGGCTTCATGATTATTTCTTAGTCTCAACCTGAGAGAACCAAGCATTTGTTTGGGGCTGAAGCTCTGCTGTTAAATACCTAAGGGAAGCAGATGAGTAGGGATTGGACACTTAACACCCACCCACCCATCTGCCTTGACCCCAGGAGGGGATCAGGAAATGGTTTAATTTGTTCTCAATAAAGGAATTCTCTTTGGAAGAGGTGAATCTGGAATGTGGAGAAGGACAAGGATTGAGCGGGGAAGTCTCAGATGTAACTTCAGATCTAGAGGGAGAACCACCCCACTTTAAAAGGGACTTGTTTAAGGCTTAGAATATGGGACAGAGGTGGTGACGAGTTTGAAACCGGTTAGAGCTGAGGGTGAGAACCTTCACCAGGGAGCTTAATGCTCAAGGCAATAGAGGACACGAATACGTTGTTGCCTGTTGACAAGAGTCCTACTAATGAATCATCCTTCTTTGAAGGTTTAGAGGACCAGAGCAATGACTATAGGCTCAAATGTAGAATACAGTCACCCTGAGTATTTTTACTGTTTTTTTTTTACCTTTTTTTTTCTGATTTTGAAGATACTATATTATGCCCAAGGTAGAAAAAACAAAATATAAAGAGAAAAGCAGAAATGATCATAATTTCAAGCCCATATATAGCCTTTAATTATCTTAATTTCTCATAATGGAGGTCATTCCATGTATATAGTTTTATAGTGTGCTTTTCTTATTATTTTATGATAATTTGTCATTAATTTTTTTTCCAAAAATCTTTGTATTGGCTGCATAATATTCCATCTATAGATGTGCCAGAAAGCCTTTACCCAATCTTCAGTGAACTGCCTCAGGTGTGTACTATGTGCAAGACCTCATGAGATACGATGTGACATGGTCCCTTCCCTCGAGGAGCTAGCAAGAGTCCAGTGGGGAGGAACAGACAGGTGAACAGGCAAGTCTAACAGTGCGGGAATGTTACCACCAAGATAAGCCCAGGATGCTTTGGACTTAGCAGAGGTGCCCAGTCTTGCCTTGAAGGAGGGGAGGTCAGGGAGGGAAGGGCATTTTAGGTTAATTCAGATGTTTCTCTTATGAATGAAGCTGTGATGGGCATAAATCTATGTCCACATTTGATTTGTCCTTAAAAGAATTCCTAGAAGTGGAATGCTGAGTCGAAGTGTATGAATTACCTGCGATTTTTTGCAAAAATCGTCTTTGGCTGATGATAAGCATAGTTGAATGAACATTTCTCATACAAAAGTGTTACCTAAGCACCCATCTGCCCCTTAAGTTGCATTCATCTAAACCTGGATGGGTGCCAGGTCTGGATCTCTTCCTACCAGTCTCTGCTCAAATGTCACCTCGTCGGAAAGGCTTTTCCCTTCCCCCTATAGAAAAGAGCCGCCCTACCCTCCACCCACCTCCACACCCCCATATCTAGACCCTGCTTCCTTTTTCTCAGTGGCACTCATCACCACTGACCTGCCATCGAGCTATACTTGCCTGTCTCTTTTCTGTCTCCCCTCCCTAGAATGAAACGGCCCTGAAGGTAGTGACTGTGACTTCTTCCGTGCTGTGTCCCCAGCATCGCAAACATTGCCAGGTGCATAGTAAGCCCTGGATAAATATTTGCTGATGGAATAAATGAATATGTAATTGTGACTGATGCCAAATGGGATTTGTTCTCTAAGGTTGAACAGCCCAGTTTTACCTTTACTAAGATTATAGCATGAAACTGGAGCATTACGGAGGATTCATGACCAAATAAAACAGAGGTGAAGAGCGCCTTCAGAGACGCTTTCCTTATACTAGCATTTCAGCCAACACCCGGACCTAAGGAGAGTGTTCCTTGCCACCATTTGGTTCTTAAGGGAAAAAAAAAGGGTTCTCGTGGTCTGCACCCTGTCATCATCTCTAAGAGTGTCACCCATCGTTAGAAAACCTTGGCTGCCTCTGCTTGAAGATATAAAGCATTGCCTTTTCCTTAGATTCACTCTAGAGGAAGAATGGACTCCAGTGGGTGCCTTACTCTTCACACTCCTCTGAGGTCAGCGGAGAAGCAGTCGCCGCCTCTCCAGGGTGGGACAGTCTGCTGGGGAAGTGACGCCTCTCAGGGCTGACCCCCGCCTTGCCTGCCTGGGAAGCAATGAGTAAGTGGAATGTACAGATGAGCCCTGGGCCTCCAGGACAGGCCATGGGGCAGCAGCTCTCAGCCTGTGGTCCCTAGACCAGCAGCTAGGACATCACCTGGGGCCTAGGTGGAAATGCAGCTCCTCAGGCCCCACTCCGGAGGTACTGGGATCAGAAACTCTGGGGTGGGGCCCAGCGATCTGTTTGAACAGGCCCTCCCAGGGGTGCCGATGCACGCTCAAGTTTGAGGACCACAGTCATGGGGAGATGAACCCACTCTCATTGAATTGTGAGTAAAATAACCGACGGCTCTCTTTTCCAGAAACCTCTGATTAGACTGTGGCTGCGGCAAAACAAGGTGCACTATCTAGAAATTATTCCATAGTCTATCCAGTTGAACCATCTGAAATTGGCATTTTTGTAGGTCAAAAATGGTTGACTAGGGCTCCCAGTTTCAGCCAGACGGTAGAGAGCTGCAAAAATATCCCTCCCACCTTCACCACATAATTTAAAAATCTGGGCAGACTAGAAATTAACAGAGAACTCTGTTTGCAGAGCCAACAGCCATTTCAAAATCTAGAGAGAGGCCTTCTGCCAGACAAAGACCTGAGCATTTGCTTACATGGGGCAGAAGCCACCAGATACCATAGAAGTTGGCAGGAATATTAAACTAGAAAATTGGACAAATTCCTAGAGGCCAAGTGTGGGCTAGCTTGAGAATGTGAAGCTCCTGTGGGTAGAAGTTGGGGCGGGGGAGGGGGGAGGGTTGCCCAGCCTTTTTGCAGGGGAACAGGAGCTAAAGCAAAATCCACCCAGACCAGTTTCCCTTGAGGAAAAAAAGGCTTAATCTGCAGGAGGAAGGACATCCCCTGAGGACACTGGTCAACTACCATTACAGGTGGGGAAAGGGAACTCTCTCCAGCCCCAGCCTTCCCATCTCACCTTAAAAAAAAGTCTTAATCTGCAGGGGAAGGGCCTCAAGGCTGTAGACCTAGAACAGGGGTGGATATTACCTGCAACTGGGGGGACTGGAATGGGAGGGGAGGTCTACCCCTGGAGTAGCAGCAAAAACACTTGTGAAGGCCACACCCTCAGGACACAGGCCTGTTGTGCACTCCAAAGACATAGAGACAGATTATTAGGTCCACCTCACCCACCAGCCTGCCAGCCTCCAGTAGTAACAGTGGATTTCAGCAAGGAGACCTGCAAGAAACACGCTGTCTTTTGGGGGAACATCACAAAGGGAAACCCCAAAGCCAGGAGGACCAAAAAAAATCCCTAGAGGAATTTGAAGTCTCTGATGCCCATAAAACAACAATCCTCAACACCGATAACCGTAGGAGCACAAACGTCAACACAGCCCCAATTCCTGCCCAGACTAACAAATCACCACACTAAAGGCCTACTTACCTCACTGTCCACCACTCTACACAAAATATCTGACTTTCAACAAAAAAAAAAATGACAAGACAAGAAAAAGCAGTCTGAAGGGACAAAGCAATCTTCAGAAGCAGGTACAGATAAAACACAGCTATTAGAACTGTCAGGGAATTTTAAATAATTGTGATTACTATATTAAAGGCTCTAATGGAAAAGGTAGACAAGATGCAAAATCAGATCGGTGATTTTAGCAGAGATGGAAACCACAAGAAAGAATCTAATGGAAATGCTAGAGATGAAAAAAAAAAAGGAACAGAAATGTTACTTTGGCTCATTAGTAGACTTGAACATTTATATTTACTAGAATAGATAATACTGACAAAAATAGAAAGGGAAGATACAAATCATCAAATCAAGAATGAAATAAGGGATATCACTACAACTCCTGCGGCCATTAAAAGAATAATAAGGGAATGCTATGAACAACTTTTCAAATTCAACATCTTAGAAGCAATAGACCAATTCCTTGAAAACCATGAACCACCAAAACTCCACCAAGATTAAAAAAATAAAAGATAATCCAAATAGTTCTATAACCATTAGAGAAATTGAATCTGTAATTTAAAAGCACTTGTATAAGAAATCTCCATATCTGGATGATTTCACTGGAGAATTCTACCTAATGTTTAAAAAAATAACATCAATTTTACACAAAATCTCTTCCAGGAAATAGAAGAGGAAAGAACACTTCCCAACCAATTTTATGAGTTCAGTATTACCCTGATAACCAAAACAAGGCAAAGACATTATCAATCAATCAATCAATAAAGAGCAATGTTTCTCATGAATCTAGACAAAAAAATGTTCAACCAAATACTAGTAAATCAAAGCCAGCAATGTATAAAGCCAAGTGAGATTTATTTCAAGAATGCAAAGCTGGTTCAACATTCAAATATCAGTGTAATCCACCATGTCCACAAACTAAAGAAGAAAAATCACATGATCCTATCAATTGAGGCAGAAAAACATTTGAAAGAATCCAATACCCATTCATGATAAAAACTCAGCAAACTATAAAAAGAGGGAAACTTCCTCAACTTAATAAAAAGCATCTACAACAAACCTACAGCTAACATCATACTTAAGGTAAAAGACTTAATGCTTTCCCCTAAGTTCAAGAACAAGGCAAGGATGTCTGTTCTCACCACTCCTATCCAATATAGTACTTCAAATTCTAGCCACAGCAGTGAGCTAAGAAAAATAATTAAAAGGCATACAGATTAGAAAGAAGAAATAAAACGTTCCCAGTTGCAGATGATGTAATTGTCTATGCAGAAAATCTTAAGTAATCAACAACAACAAAATTCCTTGAACTAATAAGTGAGTTCAGCAAGGTTGTGGAATATAAAATCAATACTCAAAAGCAATTACATTTTTACATACTAACAATGAACATGTAGAAACTGAAATTAAAACACCATAATATTTACAATCACTAAAGAAAATGAGGTAGGGAAGCGGATTTGGCTTAACTGATAGAGCGTCCACCTACCATACGTGAGGTCCGCGGTTCAAATCCAGGGCCTCCTGACCTGTGTGGTGAGCTGGCTCGTGCACAGTGCTGATGCGCGCAAGAGTGCAGTGCCATGCAGGGGTGTTCCCCTCGTAGGGGAGCCCCACATGCAAGGAGTGTGCCACGCAAAGAAAGCCGCCCAGCACAAAAGAAAGTTTAGCCCGCCCAGGAGTGACGCAACAAAAAGAGACGCAGATTCTGGGTGCTGCTGATAGGAATATAAGCAGACACAGAAGAACACACAGCAAATGGACACAGAGAGCAGACAACTGGGGGGAGCGGGGAAAGGGAAAGAAATTAAAAAAAAAAAACTAAACAAAAAAGACAGAAGAGGAGGGAAGAAGCCAACTCTGCGCCTCCGTCGCCTGCCATAGGTGGTCAGCCTGCAGCAGACCCCGACTGGAGATAGGAGAGGTGCTTTCCTTGTTTGAAAATTTATTTATTTTTAAATTTTACTTGAAATACTTTAAAACTTACAGGACAGTTACAAAAGTAAAACAAACCCCAAACACAGAACTCCATCATGCCCTTACCCCCACCCCAATACCCAGATCCACCAATTTGACCATCTTGCCATGTCTGCTGTATCATTCTATCAATCGTCTATCCATTTCCTGTGCTCTTGAGTGTCAGTTGTATACATCATGCTCCTTGAATACTTTATGCTGCCATGTATGTATCCTAACAACGAAGATACTTATGTAACCCCCTTAAATGCAGTTACCAAGTTCAAGAAATGTTAACGCTGATATAAAGCTTACAGTCAATATTCCAATTATTTCATATTCCCCATAATGGCCCGTTAAGCCTCTGCTCCTGCTTGCTAGATCCCATCCAGGATCATGTGTTGCATTTACTCGTGTTGGCTCGTTTTTGGTTTTTTTTTTTTAAGATTTATTTTATTTATTTCTTTTCCCTTTCCCCCCATTGTCTGCTCTCTTATGTCCTTTTCGCTGTGTGTTCTTCTGCATCCACTTGCATTATCAGCGGCGCTGGGAAACTGCGTCTCTTTTTTGTTGTGTCATCTTGTTGTGTCAGCTGTGCGTGCAGCGCCACTCCTGGTCGGGCTGAACTTTTTTCACACGGGGCAGCTCTCCTTGAGGGGTGCACTCAGTGCGCGTGGGGCTCCCCTACGCAGGGGCGCCCCTGCATGGCAGGGCACTCCTTGCGCGCATCAGCACTGTACGTGGGCCAGCTCCACACGGGTCAGGCAGCCCTGGATTTGAACCTTGGACCCTCCATATGGAAGGCAGATGCTCTCTGAGTTGAGCCACGTCTGCTTCCCTGTGTTGGCTCTTTGATGGCTCTTTTTTTTTTTAATTGTGGAACCACATAATATAAACTTTGCCATCTCAGCCACTCCCAAGCACACCACTGAATGGGATGAATCACATACACACACTATTGTAGTCCCCTCACCACCTTCTCTTCCATGACTAAAACTTGCCCATCTCCTCAAACAGAAACACTGCACCCGTTATGCATGAGCTCCCCGTGGCCCTCCCCGCAACCCTGGCAACCTGTGCGCTAATTTCTGTGTCTATAAATTTGCATATTCTCTGGTATTTTCTCTGTAGTTATCATGGGGCTTAAATTTAGCATCCTAAATTTGTAACAATCTTGTTTGCTTTGATACCAAATGTACTTCAATAGTATATACAAACTATGGTCCCATACCCCTCTATCCGCCCACCTTTATGTAGCTGTTATCACAAATTACATGTGTAGACATTATGAGTCCAAAATCACTGATTTATCTTCACATTTTATGTATCTGCCTTTTAGATCCTGTAGGAAGTAAAAGTGGAGTTACAAACCCAAAATACAATCGTACTGGCATTTATATTTACCCACGTCGTTGCCGTTACTGGAGATCCTTATTTCTTCACATGGCTTCGATCTATTGTCTATCATCCTTTCAACCCACAGAACTCTCCTTAACAACCCTTGTAGGGCCAGTCCAGTGGTGATGAATTCCCTCAGCATTTGTTTATCTGGGAATGTCTTAATCTCTCCTTCATTTTTTAAAAATAAATTAAAAAAAAAAAAAGATCTATTTTATCTCCCACCCCTCCCCCATATGGTTCTCTCATCTGTCTGCTCATTGTTTGCTTGCCTTCTCCAGGAGGCACCGGGAACCAAACCCAGGACCACCCACATGAGAGGCGAGTGCCCAACGGGTGCGACGTCTGCTGGCTTTGTGGCATCTGCTAGTTTTGGTGTCTGCTTGTTGCTGCAGAGTGTGGCCCTCTAGCTCTCATTGCAGTGGGGGCAGCATCAACTCTTCTTCTTTAGGAGGCACCAAGACTGGGAAACGGACTGGGCCCAGTGGTTAGGGCATCCATCTACCACATGGGAGGTCCGCGGTTCAAACCCCGGGCCTCCTTGACCCGTGTGGAGCTGGCGCATGCACAGTGCTGATGCTGCAGGGAGTGCCGTGCCACGCAGGGGTGTCCCCTGCATAGGGGAGCCCCACACGCAAAGAGTGCACCCCGTAAGGAGAGCCGCCCAGCGCGAAAGAAAGTGCAGCCTGCCTAAGAATGGCACCACCACACGGAGAGCTGATGACTCAACAAAAAGACACAGATTCCCATGCCGCTGACAACAACAGAAGCGGACAAAGAAACAAGACGCAGCAAATAGACACAGAGAACAGACAACCAGGGTGGGGAGGTGGGGAGAGAAATAAATAAATAAATAAATCTTTAAAAAAAAACAAAAACAAGGCACCAAGACTGAACCTGGGACCTCCCTGTGATAGGCAGGTGCTCAACTGATTGAGCCACATCTGCTTCCCTCTTGCTCATTTTTTAAAAAGATTTATTTTATTTACTCCCCCCCCATTGTCTGCTTTCTGTGTCCACTTGCTGTGTGTTCTTCAGTGTCTTCTTGTATTCTTGTCAGCACTGGGAATCTGTGTCTGTTTTTGTTGCATCATCTTGATGTGTCAGCTCTCCATGTGTACGGCACCACTCCTGGGCAGGCTACACTTTTTTCACGCTGGGCGGCTCAATTCGGGGCACACTCCTTGCATGTGGGGCTCTCCTATGCGGGGGACGCCCCTGCGTGGTGGCACAGCACTCCTTGTACACGGCAGTGCCATGTGCGGGCCAGCTCACTACATGGGTCAGGAGGCCCTGGGTTTGAACCCTGGACCTCCCATATAGTAGGTGGACGCTCTATCAGTAGAGACATGTCCACTTCCTTCTCCCTCATTTTTGAAAGACAGTTTTGCCAGATGTAGAATTTTGGGGTGGCAATTTTTTGTTCTCAGCACTTTAAATATGTCATCCCCCTGCCTTTTTGCCTCCGTGATGTCTGCCGAGAAATCAGCATTTCATCCTATGGAGGCTCCTTTGTACGTGACTTGTCGCTGCTCTCTTGTGGCTTTCAGAATTCTCTATCGTTGACATTTGACATTTTGACTATAATATATTGTGGTCTGGGTCTATTTGGCTTTATCCTATTTGGAATTTGTTGAGCATCTTGGATGTGTATATTTATGTCTTTCATTAAATTCTGGAAAATTTCAGGAATTATTTCTTTGACTATTCTTTCTGCCCCTTTCTTTCTTTCTTCTCCTTCTGAGACTCCTACAGTATATATATTGGTATGCTTAATGGTGTCCCACAGGTTCCTCTGGCTCTGATCATTTTTCTTCATTCTTTCCTCTTTGTGCTCCTCAGTATGAATGATTTCACTTGTCTTCTTTTTTAAAAGACTTATTTATTTATCCCCCCCCCCCCCCATTGTCTGCTCTGTGTCCATTTGCTGTGTGTTCCTCTGTGCCTGTTTGTCTTCTCTTTAGGTGGCTCCAAGGATCAATCCTGGGACCTTCTGGAGTGGGAGAGAGGTGCTCACTCTCTTTTTTTTCCTCCTTCGTCTTTATTTTCTTTTAAATGTTACATTAAAAAAATATGAGGTCCCCATATACCCCCCACCCCCCTACCCCACCCCTCCCACATCAACAACCTCTTCCATCATTGTGGGACATTCACTGCACCTGGTGAATATATTTTGGGGCACTGCTGCACCACATGGACAGTGGTCTACATTGTAGTCTACACTCTCCCCCAGTCCACCCAGTGGGCCATGGCAGGACACATGATGTCCAGCATCTGTCCCTGCAGCACCACCCAGGACAACTCCAAATCCTGAAAATGCCCCCACATCATATCTCTTCTTCCCTCTCCCTGCCCTCAGCAGCTACCATGGCCACTTTCTCCACATCAATGCTACAATTTCTTCCATTACTAATCATAATAGCTCCATAGTAGAATATCAGTAAGTCCGCTCTAATCCACACTCTATTCCTCCATCCTGTGGACCCTGGGATGGTGATGTCCACTCCCCCTCTACATCAAGAGGGGGATTAGATTCCACCTGGATAATGGATACAATTCTCCTGCTTGCAATTGTAGGCACTCTTGGATTCCTGGTGTGATGGTTGACCCTCTTCACCTCCCTGTTCACTGACCAGGGTAAGTCCAATAAACCAAAGGGTAGGAGCTACAAGTCTGCTGAGGCTCAGGGCCTGGCTGTCACATGGACAGTCCAGAGATTAAGGTCTCCTGAGTACACACCAACCCCAGCACCAACCATAGGTCCAGTAAAAGTAACAGAAGAGGCATATGTAGAAAGGTCATATCTGAGTCCAACTCCATCACACTCAGGAACACAAACTCCAAAGTAGGGCCAAATGACATGGCACTGAACTCCAGAGCCATCTGCCATGACCAGAGAACCTGTGGGTCTCTGTAGCCCTCAGGAGCACCAGTACCTGGGTTTCTATCTACTTTGGCTGTCTCTGGTACCCTGCTGAGGCATGCATAAGCATTACCCCTCTAATGACCTAAGCTCCCTGATCTGCTGTGTCTCTCGTCTCTCCTCTGCGTCTCTTTTTGTTGCATCATCTTGCTGTTCCATCTCTTTGCTCAGGCCAGGTTACCACATGGGCTAATACTCCTGCGCAGACCAGTACTCGGCTTGGGCCAATTCATTGCACAGGCCAGCACTTTGCGCGGGTCAGCTCACCATGTGGGCCAGCTCGCTTTTACCAGGAGGCCCCAGGAATCGAACCCTGGACCTCGCATATGGTAGAAGGGAGCCCAATGGCTTGAGCCACATCCACTTCCCCAATTGTCTTATCTTCACGTTCTTCCATTCTTTCTTCCCAGCTCCAGACTGCTGTTGAACCCCTCTAGGAAATTAATTTCTTTTACTGTGGTCTTCAGCTCTGTTTGATTCCTTTTCATAATTTCCATTTTTCTACTGATATTTTGTGTTTATCAATCGTTTTCCTAATTTCCTTTTGTTCTTTGTCCATGCTTTCCTTTAGCCTTTTGAATGTATTTAGGACCATTTTTTAAAAGCCTTTGTCTAGAATGTTCCAGGTCTCATCCTCCTCATTGATGGTTTCTAGTGCTTTACTCTCCTTTGCCTGGGCCATCACTTCCTGTTTCTTTGTATATTTTTATAAACTTCTGTTGAAATCTGGACACTTTGACGTTTTAATGTGTTATCATTGGAATTTAGATTCTCAGGCTTCTGTTCCTAAAGCTTGTATCCAGCTAGTGTTATGAAAGAGCTTTCCTTGAATGCCAGGAGCTAACCAAAAAAGGAAAAGGAGGAGGAGGAGGAGAAAAAGAAAAAACCTTTCCCAGTCTTTGCAGATTGACCTGTGCAAGGGCTCTCCTTCAGGGCTTATCCATACAATGAGTTTAGAGAATAGCTCCAGGCCAAAGCACAGGGGCCTTCCTGACTCTTTGTGTGCGTGGCTCTTGCCTTGGGCATTCATGTGTGGCCCTTGAAATTCCCCCATTTCCACAGTTCCAAAATGTCCCCTCTTCCCTAGGAAACAGTTTCCTCACAGTCGGGGCACTGCACTGTATGTCCTACAGCTAGCAATCCCTTGTCCCAAGCAGCATGACTTGACTGCTCTCCCACGCATTCTGTAGACAGCTCAAGGTGCTGCCTTCTACGTGCAGAGCAAGTTCTGGGATGATATGTCCCTCAAGCCATCACAAGACGGATTGGTCGGGACGTGCATGCTCCCAGTGTATGTATGGGGGTTGCTCTGCTCCGTCTAGAACCAGGACCAGGGATTCATACTGGGAGTGTGGGCTGGCTCTGTGCTGAGCTGGTGAGGGGTGGGAAGGGGCAAGCTGTGTCACCCCAAGATCCTACTGCTTTTAAGTAATCATTTCCTTAATTTGACACTTAAACCCTGTTACTTCAGTCCTTTAACTATTTTCTGGAACTTTGAGAAAGATGTTTCTGTCAGTTCTTGCTGGTTGTTCAAAGTTTCTGTGGGGAAATGGAGCCCTGAATTGTCTCACTCTGCCATCTTGATTAGGACAGGGCCTGCTATGGTTTTTATAGTATCTAGAAGTACAAGTTCACCTTCCCCATTTCTTCTTTCTTTCTAAATTTATTGCACCTCTAGTTTTCATATAGATTTTAGCATATATTTATGAAGTTCCTTAAAAAGGAGGCATGTTAAAAAAAAACACACCATGTTTCTAGACAACATCTTTAGGACAGGAGCCAGGCTTAGCTGGGCCTCCTGTGTACTGAGCTTGACCAGTCAGAGATTGAGGCCTTATTTCTATCCCTCAGGACACATCAGTGCTTTTCTTTTAATTTTATTATTTTTAAACTTTTCATTTAAAAATAATATCAGGCTTGGAAAACAGTTGCAAAAATAGTATAAAAAGCACAACAGACATCCTTGAGAGAGGAGAAATAAACAAGGTGAGTCATAGCATTGCCCCAGCTTACTGCCCGGAGAGAATTTCCAGGCCACAGAACAGGGCAAGGTTGCCCGGAGGAGCCCAGTTATCATCCTAAAAAGTTGAGTAGATGGAGCTGGGAGTCCAGGGAGGCTAAGGAGGCTATGGTTTCAGTACTAGAGAGGCAAGAGCTGCGCACAGAGCTCCAGAGATCTGCAGTTCTGTAGTCTTCAGCAGGGTACTGACTAGCAAGTGGGTGTGGGGAAATTACCTGTGGCTGGAGAAAGAGCCACCTGAGAGGATTTATTTATTTATTTTTAATATATTTCTCTCCCCTTCCGCCCCCCCCCCCCAGTTGTCTTCTCTCTGTGTCCATTTGCTGTGTGTTCTTCGGTGTCTGCTTGTATTCTTGTCAGCGGCTCCTGGAATCTCTGTCTCTTTTTGTTGCATCTTCTTGCTGCGTCAGCTCTCTGTGTGTGCAGCGCCACTCCTGGGCAGGCAGCACATTTTTCGCACGGGGCAGCTCTCCTTACAGGGTGCACTTCTTGTGCGTGGGGCTCCCCTAGGCACTCCTTGTGCGTATCAGCATTGCACGTGGGCAAGCTCATCACATGGGTCCGGAGGCCCTGGGTTTGAACCTTGGACCTCCCATGTGGTAGGCGGACGCCCTATCCGATGGATCAAATCTGCTTCCCCTGAAAGGATTTAGAGGGAGCAATTCCTGGAGGTCCCATAGGACCAGAAGGGTTTCTGTTTCTACCAATCAAAGTGAAAAAAACCTTGTAATTCACAAGCCATCAAGTAGAGTATTCAAAAGGGTATTTACTCTGAAATGGAGATTAATTCGCCCTAGCTTAAAGGCCGGCTCTGATCCCACTTAAAGCGTAAAACCAAGCCTCAAAAGGATCAAACCATTTCCAAATAACTTATGTCCCAGAACAAAGCGCAAGAATATTTACAGGAATACAAAAAAATCCAACACCTAATAAGGCAAAATCACAATGTCTGGCATATAGGAAAAATTAGCAGGCATGCAAAGCAGCAGGAAGATATGACCCCTAATGAGAAAAATCAATCAATAGAAACAGACCCAGGAATGAAGCAAATGATAGAAATAGTAGGCAAGGACATTAAAAGTTATTATAACTATATTCCATATGTCCAAGAAGGTAGAGGACACATGTGAGACCAGAACGGGACCATATTGGGTGTCTCCCAATGGATGATAGGTTTAGGTGTGACGTTAGCCCACTTATGGCACGCCTGTACCTAATGACTTGTTCTTCCCATCCCTATCTATTAGGAATACTCTTGTTTGTTCCATCACCTATTTCACCTGCAGCATGTCTGAGAGGGAAATAACCATCTATAGTTAACACATTTTATGAAGTCTGCTTATTTCTCACAAGCTGCTTGCTTACGCATATACTTCACACATCCTATGAGTCTCACCTATATTTCATAAGCTAGTATCTTGCAATCTATACTTAACACTTCTTATGAGTCTCATCCATCTTGGTTTTTTCTCTTCTGTTTTATAGCAGATTACAATCTATGTCATTACAATGTTTATAACATGTATGCACAGGTATAGCCATATCTATATATTTGTATCTATAGCTAATATGACAACAGGGATTTTGGCAATCTTGCTCGCTATGATATCCCTCGCACCTAGGACAGTGCCTAGCACATACTAGGTGCTCAATAAATTCTTGCTGAATGGGTATATGTGTTAGAGATTTTCCACCAAGCATATGTAATATTATACAACATGACTGTTTCTCCTTTGTCACGATTTGCTCTTGGCACAAGATCTTTTACTTAGGAGAAAAAGTAATGAAGAAATACAACCTGACACTGCAATGGTAAATAAATGTTTTTTACACTATTGGATGAGTCAAAGAACTAGGTCATTTCATCATAACCGCCATGAATAATCAGCCTAAAATAAAAGGAAATAAGGGGGGAAATGCCTAGATTTAATCTTACTATTTAGCTATAGTGCCTCCACTAGTCATCAAGCTCCTGTTCTATTCATCAAGTCTGAATGATCTCTCTTCACTATAGGCAAAGTGGTTTCAAGAACAAAGCAAAGGTCAGAAGGGAACAATTGTTCAACTAAACAGAAAACCCTAATTCAGCATTTTGCCCAGTGGGGCTCGCGGGAGGTAGGAGGTGTATCGCGGGAAGGAGGGAGAATGTTCCAAGTGTGCAAATTTCTGGTGAGGACAAGGCAAGTGTGTGTGCCAGCTGCAGGGAAGACACTCATTTGCTGGGTCAATACTGGTCCTTTTCTCAGCAGGCTTTGTGGTTAAGGGAGGATACTATTCCAGCCGGAATCCACAGTGCCTGTCTTACACTCGAGCAGCAGAGCCCCCAGTGAGAGCAGAAAGAAAAGCAGGAAGATGTAAGTGGGCACAACAGAAAGACATGGGTGAGTGTGAAATGGGCATCTTGGCCCTCCTGAAGGCTCTGCCAGTCACTGGAATCATCTCAAAGGAACAGGTGCAGGAGTAAAATTACTATCATACATGACAGGGTGACAAAGGAAACGTGTCCTTTTAAGGCATCATGTAAGAAAGTCTTAGGGAAGCAGATGTGGCTCAAGTGACTGGGCTCCCATCTACCACATAGGAGGTCCAGGGTTTGGTTTGCAGGGCCTCCTGGTGAAGGCAAATGGGCCCGTGTGGAGTGCTGGCCCACACAGGAGTGCTGGTCCATGCAGAGAACTGGCACAGCAAGATGACACAACAGAAAGAGATGCAGAGGAGAGACAGTAAAAAGATGAAGCAGGGAAGTGGACCTGGCTCAATGGATAGAGCGTCTGCCTGCCACGTGGGAAGTCCAGGGTTCAAACCCAGGTCATCCTGACTAGTGCGGTGAGCTGGCCCATGCACAGTGCTGATGCGCGCAAGGAGGGCCCTGCCACACAGAGTTGTCCCCCGTGTAGGGAGCCCAATGCACAAAGAGTGCACCCCGTAAGGAGAGCCGCTCAGCACGAAAGAAAGTGCAGCCTGCCCAGGAGTGGCAATCACACATGGAGAGCTGACGCAGCAAGATGACACAACAAAGAAAGACACAGATTCCGGGTGCCACTGACAAGAATAGAAGCGGACACAGAAGAACACACCGTGAATGGACACAGAGAACAGACAAATGGGTGTGGGAAAAGGGGAGAGAAATAAATAAATAAATAAATCTTTAAAAAAAAAAGGATGCAGCAGACCAGGGAGCTGAGGTGGTGCAAGAGACTGAGCGCTGAAGACAAACAAAGAAGAACACACAGTGAAGACACAGAGAGCAGACAGTGAGAGCAAAAACAACAACAACAAAAACAACAAACAGAAAAAAAAGGGGGGGGGCAGAAAGAAAGAAATAATGTAAAAAAAAAAAGTCTTAGAGCAGAGGTGTTGAAAGTTTCAAGCTTTCCTCTTCCTAGCTCAGGTCCATGTATTTTTACAGATTTCCTCAGAGCCCATCTTCCATTCACTGGCCAAAAAAGAAGGTATGCATTGCAGCCCCTTGTAAAATTCCTCATTTCTACCAGGGCTGGAATTAGGGCAGGATTTCTCCAAGGATGTACATAGGAAGTTTCTGTTTCCTTTTGTGTGTGTGTGTGTGGGTGTGTGTGTTTGTATGTGTGTGGCAGGGTCAGGCTGTAATATTACTGACGTGTTGTATAATAAAGTAAACTCTTACTTGCCTGTATCAAAGTAGCTTGTGATGTGCCACAAAGGACACCATCAAGAAAGTGAAATGACAACCGACTGAAGGGAAGATTTTTTGCAAATCATATCTGACAAAGGACTTGTATCTAGAATATAGAAAGAACTCTTAAACTCAATAGTAAAAAGACAACCCAATTTTTAAAATGAGCAAAGGACCTAAATACACCTTTCTCCAAAGCTATACAAATGGCCAGTAGGCACATGAAAAAGACGCTCAACATCTTTTGTCATTAGTGAAATGCAAATCAAAACCACAATGAGACGCCACTTCCAAAAAGACAGCTAACTAGTATCGGCAAGAAGGTAGAGAAATTAGAGCCCTCATACACTCTAGTGGGAATGGAAGATGCTGCAGTGTCTTTGGAAAACAGTCTAACAGTTCCTAAAAAAATTAAACACAGACTTCCCATGTGACCCAGCGATGCCACTCCTTGGTACCTACCCAAGAGAAATGAACATACATCAGCACAAAACCTTGTACAAGAATGTTCATGGCAGTGTTATTGCTACCAGCCCCAAAGTGGAGATAATTCAAATGCCCATCAACTGATGAATGGATAAACAAAGTGTGGTCTGTCCAGACAATGGGATATATTAGCAATAGAACAGAAACATGCTTCAATACCCATGAACCTGTTAGAAAGAAAGCTTCACCTATAACAAAAGTTCACCCGATTGTGCAGGAGAAAAGAATTTTATTAATGATCTTGCAAGAACGGGCCGGTGCACCATACAACAGGAAACAGTGCTATTTGTAACCTCAACCTAGCTGGCAGGACCCTCCCTGGTCCCCACTGGTTGAGGACTTGAGGGTTACAGCCTATCCGAAGCGTCTACCTAAGCTGCGTTCCCGCTCTCGGCTGCCGCTGGTGCACTGTCTCCACCCTGGAGGGCTGGGTGGGCTCAGCGTCACTTTCACTCCTCGCGGCTTTTCAAATGTGGCACGGTTTTCATTACTGGCCCCGCCCCCAGCACTCACCATTGGCCCTTCTCGCTCTGACCCCGCCCCCAGTACGCGCCATTGGTCCCCCCTCGCTTTGGCGCCCCTTTTCAAATTCCTGGCCCGCCAAAACCGCTAGAAGCCCTTTCCCGCCCTCCTCCAGCCGCAGAGCCGGCACTGGCTTCCACTTTGTGAAAATTAAGCGTAACTCTTTCCCCCAAACCTTAAACACATTACGCTAAGTGAATGAAGCCAGACACAAAAGATCACATATTTCATTATTCCATTTACATGAAATGTCCAGAATAGGCAAATCTGGAGAGACAGAGGAGATTAGTGATTGCCTACGGCTGGGGATGGGAGGACGGGGAGCCACAGCCGAGGGGAAGGGGGTTTCTTTCAGGGCTGACGACAACGTTCTCAAGTTGGTTCTGGCTGCACAACTCTGTGAATATACTAAACACCACTGAGTTGCGCACTTTACATAGGTGACTTGTAGGGCATGTGAATGATACATCAATAAAGCTGATTTATATTTTGTAAAGGCTTGTGACAACATCCTGTGCACCCTGTCTTTTAAATACAATGGCCCTCTCAGAGGCAACATTTTTTTATGTTTGGGTAAAGACCCCTTTGGGTTCGCAGCGTTTCGTAGGTCCGGCAGGCAGCATCCTTGGGGTCTTTTCTCTTTTAGGGGCAAGCAAAGTTTGGTGCTGGTGCATTCTCTTGCCCGATCAAGGTCACAGTGAAAGTCAAAACGAGTGGGCCTCCAGGACAGAGCACAACACGCTGTGCCCTTGGCAACGGGGCCAGCAGTGCACAATCAGAGGAGTTTTAAAGAAGCACTTGCTCATCCAGATTCTGGGTTCAACCTTTGTCTGTATTGGGTTTGGAATTGAATCTTTAAATCCAAGCAACACTTGGAAGGAGTTTTTACGCCGCTCGATGCCGGAAGCAACTCGCGCTCCGGAAGCAACTCGCGCTCTCAAAGTCTCAAATTGTTTCGAGAAAAAGAAATGGGGGCTCGCAGGGGTGGCCAGGCTGGAGGAGTGGAGAGGGAAAGCGAGGGAGGGGGGCAGGGGGAGAGGGAGGAAGGAGAGAGGGAGGGAGAATGCTGAGATTGGGGGGCGCGGGAGGGGAAGCCGGCAGGGGGCGCCGCCCACGCTCCTGCCCGCCGCCGCGCGCAGCCTTCTCCCCGCCCCCGCTGCCCAGGCCCGCCTCCTCCCCGGGGTCTCCAAAGGGCCCTCGGGGGCAGCGGCAGCGCCATTCCCTGCCACCGCCGGGAGCAGCGGCGCGCGCTCAGGAGCAGGTGCCGCGACTGCGCGGCCAACGCCAACGACTGCCCCGGCCCGGCGCAGGCGTGGGAGCACAGAGGGGCGCGCCGCATGGAGGGCGGCGGCGGGACGCCCGCGGCAGAGGCACGCGGGGAGGCACACGAGTCTCCTCCGTGCCCGCTGTCGCCGGGAGGTGAGGTGGCGGCGTGGCCCGCCGAGCCCGACTGGACGGCTGAGGGAACGGCCCGCGGGGGCAGGCCACGGCGGGCACTGCGGGTGGTATACGTGTGCAACGAAAGCCCTCGAGGCGGCCCCGAGGCGGGTGCGCTGCAGTGTCTGCTGCGGGCCTGTGAGGCCGAGGGCGCCCACCTCAGCTCGGTGCCCTTCGGGGAGCTCGACTTCGGGGAGACGGCCGCGCTGGACGCCTTCTACCACGCAGGTGAGGGCGCGTGCCCCCCCGCGCCTCCCCTCCCCTCCGCTTCCCTTGTGCTCGCACACACCCTGGCGCCATAACCAGCCCCCTCCTTTCTCAGTACCCATCCCCGCACCCCCTGACTCTTTCGACGGGACGGCCTCCCCTTTAAGTAGGTAGCATTGCACCCTTTTCCGGAGAAGAAAACAGGCCCCTGGCACGAAGCGGCCCCTTAATTCTATTCTCGCTTTGACCTCATAGGACCGGGGGGCGGAGGCCCCTGCCTCCCGGGCATCCACTTTTACTTTCTGGCACTTGGCATGTCCCTCACAACAGGGGACACCAACCTCGATGACCCTGACTCACTTGGGGAGCTTTCAAAAATCCTGATGCCCAGTCCGCACCCCAGGCCGATTATCTGAGTCCCGGGGCGCGGGATTGTTTAATGCTTCCCGGGTGATTCCGGGGTGGAGCCAAGCGTGGGAGGGGCGGGGCTGCTTTTTCTTAGAAATTCCACGGTGTTCTTTTTTCTTTCTTTTAAAGAATGCAAACATTTATATTTAAAGATTTATTTATTTCTCTCCCTTTCCTCCCTTTTGTCTGCTCTCTGTGTCCATTCGCTGGGTGTTCTTCTGGGTCCGCTTGCATTCTTGTCACGCGGCACCGGGAAACTCGCTTGTTTGTGGTTGCTGCTGCGTCATCTTGCTGTATCAGCTCTCTGGGTGTGTGGCGCCACTCCTGGGCGGGCTGCGCTCTTTTTTCGGGCAGGGCGAGTCTCCTTGGGGGGCACACTCCTTGCACACCCCTATGTGGCGGACACCCCTGGGTGGCACGGCACTTGTTACCCGCAGCAACACTGTGCAGGGGCCAGCTCGCCACATGGGTCAGGAGACCCTGGGTACGGACAGTCTCTTCTGACAGGTTTGCTGCCCCTTTTGGCATTGGGCTTGACTGTCACCTGCCTGCTGGCACCGACACTGAAAAATTGCTGTGCAGGGGCTTTCCTTCTCTAGGGGTGTGTGTGTGTGGGGGGGGGATCCACATGTGCAGCAAGTCTTCATCTGCTAGCAAGACCCCTTCCTTCTTTTGGGGTGGGAGGGCTCTGATGGTCAGAAATCTTTCAGCTGCAGAGCTACACAACACACACATACCCCTTTTTTCCCCTCTGGGCCCAAACCGCCTGGCATGTTCGGCTGTACCATGTAGGACGTTTGGTTGCCCGTGGCTGGCCTTGAAGAAGTCATTTCCCAGTACATCATTTAATTAATAAATGATTTCCATCAGTTTGAAAAAGAACACACCTGACTCCAATAAGTGAGTTTATGGATTAAGCAGATGATTAAGCAGATGGCTCGGCGCCACCGCTGTCCTTCCTGGCTCCCTGCTCTCTCCCATTCACAGCGTTTAGGCATCTCCACCCAAAAGACACAAATAAATCTCTTTATTTTTGCTTCTTGGTCACACCATCCAATATGGTAGCTGCTAGCCACGTGTGCCTATTTACATTTGAATTGGTTAAAATTCAACAACAAACTTAGCTCCTTAGTCACAATAGCCATTTTCAAGTCGTCAGTTGCCACAGGTGACTCCTGTGTTGGACAGGGCAGTTGTAGCACATTTTCCCCATTGCAGAAAGTCCCATTGGACAGTGCTGTTCTAGAAAAAGGCTTTTGGGGGAGGGGAAGTAGTGAGCTGTCCCAAATCTGTGTTTTTTGTTTCATTTTATTTGTTTGTTTGTTTTTCTCCCCTTACCCCCACCCCAAGTTGTCTGCTCTCTCTGTCCATTCACTGTGTGTTCTTCTGTGTCCTCTTCTATTATTGTCAGCGGCACCGGGAATCTGCGTCTCTTTTTGTTGCGTCATCTTGCTGTGTCAGCTCTACGTGTATGCGGTGCCAATCCTGGGCAGGCTGCGCTTTTTTCATGCTAGGCGGCTCTCCTTACAGGGCACACTCCTTGCACGTGGGACTCCCCTATGCGGAGGACACCCCTGAGTGGCACGGCACTCCTTTCACACATCAGCACTGCACATGGGCCCGCTCACCACATGGGTCAGGAGGCCCTGGGTTTGAACCCTGGACCTCCGATGTGGTAGGTGGATGCCCTATCCGTTGGGCCAAATCTGCTTCCCCTGAAAGGATTTAGAGGGAGCAATTCCTGGAGGTCTCATAGGACCAGAAGTGTTTCTGTTTCTCCCAATCAAAAGAAAAAAATCTTGTAATTCACAAGCCATC
This sequence comes from Dasypus novemcinctus, assembly GCF_030445035.2. NCBI lineage: Eukaryota > Metazoa > Chordata > Mammalia > Cingulata > Dasypodidae > Dasypus > Dasypus novemcinctus. The sequence continues at coordinate 22,065,749 of NC_080704.1, read as the reverse complement.
AAGTAGAGGACATGTTGGAGAAAATATGCTCTTACTGGAACACGGAGACTGATATGACCACAGGCAGAGAAGGAATTTATTGGGAAGCTCTCCCAACAGAGGGGGGCTGGAAGAACAGACTTCAGCCCTTCCACCAGTATGGTGGGGGTCTGACGAGAGACTTCAGCTCACTCCTGGAAGGAGGGGACTTGAATTTATACAGAACTTTCCTAGGCTGAGAAATGATAGTTGGTGGGAGGGGGATGAGGATCCGAGTGAGGTGCAGGGACCAATAGGAAGCCCTAGAGGCGAAAGCTTTCCCTGATAGAGACTAGAAGATAGTGGGTTAGGGAGTTATGGTTTCTTGGAATGCTGCAAGAGCAGATGTTTCTTTGTTCTGTAGGAATTTCTTCTCCCTCCGATTTGTAGGTACGGAAGGCTTCCATTTCCCTTTACTCCCGTCTCTGTGTGGTTTCTTTATTTAAACTGTGGGGAAGCATCATGCCCGTGGACACGTAGGCTTATGGGGGATGGGGTTAGCCCTTCCCCAGTGCACATCAGGGGAAACTGAGCTACAGCTTGTTCATTATTGCAAACCTCTAACATTCCTAACTTTTTGTTTATATATATATGGGGACCTGGGTATTGGGGTATACGGTACTGGGCAGGATGGGAGGGTGAGGGGATTTCGGGCGTCGGTTTGGTCTGGCTACTTCCTGCTGTCAAGGGGCGAAGAAAAGAAGTTTCTTTCCATCCTGGACAGTGGGCTGTGGTTTCAGGTCCTGCAGGGGTTGAAATCGTTGGTCGTGCAGTAGAAAGACACTGTCTACGTATTCCTGGGTCATTGACTGTACAATTTGGTGTATGAATCGGACAAGAAGCTGTAAGAGGCAAGGACCAAAAAGAAGCAGCAGCAATACTATTAAGAATGGTGTTATAATGGGTAAAAAGATTGATTTTAAGGGTGAAGAAAAATAAGAAAGGAATGAGGATAGCCATGACTGATTTCCATAGTTATTTCTAGGGCACTGAAGATACTTTGCGTGATTTGTGAAGTAAAAGCTGTTTGTTGATTGACTGCAGGGAAGAGGGAAGGCCAAATCTGGGAATGATTTCTGTTAATAGGATTTTAACCACAATGTCTGCCCCTTCTGAGGTTCCTGGGAATGCTTCACCCACCCAGATAAGGTGTTAGGAGGACTAAGAGATATTTAATTTTTTTGACTGGTGGCATGTGAGCCAAGTCTAATTGCCGATCTTGTCCCGGTTTGGAGCCTCTGTACTGGTGTGTTTTGAAAGAGAGAGAAGTAGAATTTCCGTCAATATTTGTTTGTTGGCCAAGAGAACAGTTTTTTTGTAATTTTAAGAGTTTTGAAAGCTCAGGACAATGTCGAGAATTAAATAGGAGTAATGAGAGTGGTTTGTATCCTACATGGTACTGATTGTGTAAAGAAGTGAGAATGTTATGTTTTTGCCATTCTGGTAAAAGAATTTTTCCCTCTTTCATAAACCATCCTTTAATTTGCTTTGGTCTAATAAGGGGAAGCTTTGTGGTTTCTTCAGGTGTATAAGGGAAATAGGGTATGGGAGTGCTAGGAGAATGGGTGTGACAGTGGTGTGTGCACTTAAGTAGGGTTTGGTAGCCTGTGCTCTGGCTTCAGCATCGGCTTGATTATTACCAACAGAGATGGGGAAATTTGATTTTTGGTGCCCTTTGCAGGGAATTATAGAAGCTTGGGTTGGAAGCAATGCCGCGTTGAGTAGCTGTAGGATGAGATCTTTATTTACAATGGATGACCGGATAGAAGTTAGGAACTCTCTCTCCCGCCAGATGGGGGTGTGTGAGTGTAGGATGTGGTATGAATATTTGGATGTGGTATGAATATCAGTGTAGATGATTAGGGCTTGCCCTTTGCCTCTGACTAGTGCTCCGGTGAGGGCTATAAGCTCAGCTTGTTGTGAGTTTGTGCCGGGTGGGAGGGGACCCAATTCAACGGTGTTAGTGAAGGTAACAATAGCAGCAGCCTGGGTGGAATTGTTAAGTTTAGTGGAGCTGCCATCAATAAACCATGTGTGAGTAGGATTAGGAAGAGGAGTATCTGAAATAATGGGAAGAGGTTTAGCGAGGAGATCAAGCACATCACCACAATTATGAGTGTATTCTGTGTTCAGCGTTTCAGGCGATGGGTTGGGATCAATGGAGAGGAGGGTGGCAGGACTGAGAGGAGGACAGCAGTGTAAGAAGACGCCAGGATTTTCTAGAAGAGTTGCATGAAGGGTTTGTAGACAGGTAGAGGACATAGATGCAGTAGCTTCGTGAGTTAAAAGAGGAGATAGGGAATGTGAAGGAAAAAACATTAAGATGATTTATTGGGGAGAGTTTAAAAATTTTTTTGACCTAGGAGAGAAGCTGCAGCAAGGATTTTGAGGCAAGCGTGCCAGCCTAGAGTTACGAGACCTAGGTGTTTGGACAGGTAGGCGATGATTCTGTTATCAGGGCCATGTGGCTGCATTATGATTCTTAGGGTATAACCTTGTTTGGCATCTACATAGAGAGAAAAAGGTGTGCAGCAGTTGGGGAGAGCTAGCGCAGGTGCAGTTAATAGGGCTTTTTAAGGCTGATTGAAGGGAAGTTTGAATGATAGGGGGTGATCAAGTGGCTCCTGTGAGTTGCCAGAAGCAGCTTGGTAAAGGGGTTTAGATATAGGTCCAAAGTTTGGAATCTAGAGACTGAAAAAGTTGACAAGCCCCAGGAGAGAAAGGAGGTCTGCTTTGGTGTGTGGAAGAGCATAGCTTCTGATGAGCTGGACTCGGTCGGCAGTTAGGTGCTCATGTGAGGGGGAAAGGTGGAGCCCTAGCTAGGTTACTCCAGATTTTAAAAATTGTCCTTTGCTTGGGGAAACCCGATATCCCTCATTCCCGAGAAAGTTCAGCAGGGTGAGAGTGTGGGTTCTAGAGGTTTGTAAGGAGGGGCTGCAAAGGAGCAGGTCATGGACATATTGGAGAAGGGTACTGGAGGGGAGCTGAAGATCAGAGAGATTTTGGTGTAGGGCCTGTCCAAAGATGTGGGGACTATCTCTAAAGCCCTGGGGGCAGAGCTGTCCATGTTAATTGTTGGGGATTGAGAGGGTTTTCAGGATCTGTCCACGTAAAGGCAAAAATGTCTTGGGAAGTTTTGTTTAGGGGAATCGTGAAAAAGGCATCTTTGAGGCAGATTACAGTGTAGTGTGTAGGTTGAGGGGGTACGTGGGACAGAAGACTGTACGGGATGGGAACCAGGGGAACAAAAGGCTGTGTGGCTTCCTTAATAGTTTTGAGGTTTTGCACAAGATGATGGCTTCCACTGCGTTTTTTTACTGCTACAATTGGAGTATTGAAGAGTGAGTGAGTTGGACGTAGAAGGCCAGCGTTACAGAGTTTATCAGTGGTAGGTGATGGAGAGGGGATACTGAGGAGTATTTGTGAAAGTCGAGGGTTTTTTAAGACTATTTTGCCAGGGGGATGGTGTGATGCGACTGAAGGGGAGCTGGTGTTCCAGACCCGGGGGTGAACTTCTGTTAGCTGTACAGGGGGAGTGTCGGCAGGGAGCTGGGAGCGGGAGGGTTGGTAGACAGGAGGAGAAGGAAGGTGGTTTGGGAGGATGGGAGCGTAAAGGAAATGGAGGAGCGGAGTTGAGACAGTACATCGCGACCTAGAAGTGGGGAGGGGCAGGGATGGATTATGAGGAATTGGTGGGAAAACGTGTGATTTTCTATTGAGCATATGAGTGGTTTAGTAATTAAAAGAGAAGAAGGGATGCCGTCAACTCCCACAATAGAGATAGAGGAAGTAGATAAAGGTCCTGAATGTTCTAGGAGGACTGAATATGTGGCCCCCGTGTCAATTAAAAAGGAGATCGGCTTACTCCAACCTTGATGGGAACCCTTGGTTAGGACTTGCTAAAGGAGATGTGGGGCCATTCCGAACCGGGACCTGTCAATCGTCTTTTGTCAGTCCGAGAAGGTCTGGAAAGGAAGATCTTGGCTCCGGATCTGTGGGGTGCGCTGGAGGAACTTTCTTGGAAACAGGGTTTTCAGGACAGTCCGACTTCCAATGACCCTTGTGCTGACACACGGGGCAAGGCGTAGTTGGGGGCCTTGGATTAGGGCAGGCACTTGCCCAGGGCCCTTCCTTTCCACATTTGAAACAGGATCCGGGTGGTGGCCGAGGGGAGGAAGGGGGGCTTTTGACAACTAATCTTGAGGACAGCAGCAAGGAGGGAGGCTTTAACCTGATCTCACTTATGCTTTTCCAATTTGGCTTCTTCCTCTCTATTGTTAAAGACCCTGAAGGCAGCTTTAATTAGGGTTTTTTGAGGGATTTGAGGGCCACTTTTTAACTTTTGTAGTTTTTTTTTGTAATATCGGGATAAGATTGGGTAATGAAGTGGGTGTGTAAATATAGTGGACCAGAGTCCCGAGTCAGGATTTAAATTAGTATATTTAAAGGAGAAACTCGGTTCATCTGTTCATGAGGGCAGCTGGATTTTCATCAGGTTTCTGTGAGATTTCTTTAATTTTATCATAATTAACTGCCTTAAGAGCAGCCTTTTCCCTGTCTTCTATTATGCAGGTTAAGAAATGGGCCATACTAGCAAGGTCAGTGGAGTCCGGATGGTAATCCCAGGAGGGGTTAGTGGTGGGACCTGCAGTGGGACCGGCCGGATGCTATTGGGATCCTGAGCATGCATGGAGCCTGCAAAAGTGGTAGCTGCAGCCCAAATGCGGTTTTATCTTCTGAAGTTGTGGCGGAGGTAATGGTAGCGTATGTGTCCTCACATGTGAGGCGATACGAGAGAGTGAGGTGTTGAAATTCTTTGATGTATGTAGTAGGGTTTTCAGGGAAAGATCCTAATCCATCCTCTATTGGGGTGAAATCTGAGAGTGAGAAAGGAACGTGCACTCTGACTATCCCTTCAGCTCCTGCTAGTTCCGGAAGGGGCAAGAGAGGAGCAGGTGTGTGTGTGGAGTTAGGAGCCTGGTGCTGGCAGAGGTGGAGGGCGCGGTGCAGAAGGAGGGGCAGGTGGTCCTCGTGAGCGAGTCTGAGGAGGAGAGAAGGGAGGGTTAGAGGGCAGGGGTGATGAAGGGGGAGGAAGAAGGGATGGAGGGTGAGTTAGGGGATAACACTGGAGGATTATAGGGAGGAGGCACAGGAGGCATGTGATCTGAGGGATCAAAGTCAGAGGTGTCCGAAGTTTTAGGGGATGGAGTTGACGAGGAGGGAGATTTCTGAGGAGGTTTCTGGTGTAAAAGAACTTGATCGGAAGAACAGGATGGGCAGAGGGAGGGGCGATTTCAAAGATAGAAAAATGCCTGAATGGAAGGGCTCTCTGGCCCTCTGCCGTGGCGCTGGATAAAGTTCTCTAAGTCTTGGAGAACTGGGAAATCAAAAGTGCCATTTTCTGGGATTGACTTTCATTGTCCAGTTTGTATTGTGGCCACACAGAGGTTGAATAGAAAATGAGTTTTTTCAGTCTGATGTCTCCTTCCGGATAAAGAGTTTTAAGGTTATGAAGGGGACAGCCCAGAGGCGTGGATTTTGGGGGGCCCGAAAATGAATTCTCCATTTTAGGTGGCTGGAGTGAGGCTAAGGACCTCTAAAACGGGGGAGGTTCTGAGTGAGCCAGGCATCCCAGAATCAGTCAGATATCTCCAAGGAAACGGCAAACCGCTCTTGGAGCCAGTCGTCTCCGGAGCCAAGGGGTTTCTTCCCCCAAGGACGCAGGCATACCGCCCGGCGTGGCCCTCGGGGAATGGTGAGAATCCTGACCCAGCGCTAGGTTTTCCCAGTGGGATGTCCTGGACAACGGAAACGGAAAGAGAGAGAGGCAGCAGGCTCCTCCAGCAGAGAAATCCTTACCTCACCCAGCCGAGATCTGATGTCTGGTGTTGGATGGGCATTCAGCCGTGGCAGAGAGGAGATTCCTCACTGGTCACTCAGTCTCAACAGGACCCCAGTGCCTGGTTTTTGGCACCATATGCTGGAGAAAATACGGCTCTTCCTGGGACATGGAGACTGAAATGACTATAGACAAAGATTTATTGGGGGAAACGGACTTTGGCCCAGTGGTTAGGGCGTCCGTCTACCACATGGGAGGTCCGCAGTTCAAACCCCGGGCCTCCTTGACCCGTGTGGAGCTGGCCTATGCGCAGTGCTGATGCACGCAAGGAGTGCCGTGCCACGCAAGGGTGTCCCCCGCGTGGGGGAGCCCCACGCGCAAGGAGTGCACCGGTAAGGAGAGCTGCCCAGGGCGAAGGAGGGAGCAGCCTGTCCAGGAATGGCGCCGCCCACACTTCCCGTGCCCCTGACGACAACAGAAGCGGACAAAGAAACAAGACGCAGCAAATAGACACCAAGAACAAACAACCGGGGGGGGGGGGGAATTAAATAAAATAAATAAATAAATCTTTTTTTTAAAAAAAGATTTATTGGGAAGCTCTCCCAACAGAGGGGGTCCGAAGAACAGACCTCAGCCCCCCCACTAGCATGGTGGGGTCTGACGAGAGACTTCAGCCCGCCCCTGGAAGGGAGCATTTGGATTTATACAGAACTTTCCTAGGCGGGGAAATGATAGTTGGTGGGAGGGGGGTGAGGGTCCGAGTGAGGTGCAGGGACAAATAGGAAGCCCTAGAGGTGAAAGCTTTCCCTGATAGAGACTAGAAGATAGTGGGTTAGGGAGCTGTGGTTTCTTGGAATGCTGCAGGAGCAGATGTTTCTTTGTTCTGTAGGAATTTCATCTCCCTGGGATAAGCAGGTAGGGAAGGCTTCCATTTCCCTTAACTCCTGTCTCTCTGTGGTTTCTTTTTCTTTTCTTTTTTTTAAGATTTATTTATTTAATCCCCCCCTCCCCCAGTTGTCTGTTCTCTGTGTCTATTTGCTGCGTCTTGTTTCTTTGTCCGCTTCTGTTGTCAGCGGCACGGGAAGTGTGGGCGGCGCCATTCCTGGGCAGGCTGCACTTTCTTTCACGCTGGGCGGCTCTCCTTACAGGGCGCACTCCTTGCGCATGGGGCTCCCCTACACGGGGGAGACCCCTGCGTGGCAGGGCACTCCTTGCGCGCATCAGCGCTGCGCATGGGCCAGCTTCACACGGGTCAAGGAGGCCCAGGGTTTGAACCACAGACCTCCCATGTGGTAGACGGACGCCCTAACCACTGGGCCAAGTCCGTTTCCCTATGTGGTTTCTTTATTTAACGTGAGGGAAGTGCCATGCCCTTGGACACATAGCCTTATGGGGGATGGGGTTAGCCTCCCCCAGTGCACATCAGGGGAAACTGAGCTACAGCTTGTTCATTACTGCAAACCACTAACAGTACTCAAAAGTGTATTGACTCTGTAATGGAGATTAATTCGCCCTAGCTTAAAGGCCGCTCTGATCCCACTTAAAGTGTAAAACCAAGCCTCAAAAGGATCAGAACATTTCCAAATAACTTATGTCCCAGAACAAAGCTCAAGAATATTCATAGGAATACAAAAAATCCACCCAATAAGGCAAAATCACAGTGTCTGGCATACAGTAAAAATTAGCAGGCATGCAAAGAAGCAGGAAGATATGCTTCTTTAACATGATCCCAGTGCCTGGTTTTCGGCACCACATGTTAGAGAAAATACGGCTCTTCCTGGGACATGGAGACTGAAATGACTATAGACAAAGATTTATTGGGACGCTCTCCCAACGGTATGCAAAGAAGCAGGAAGATATGATCCCTAAAGAGACAAATCAATCAATAGAAACAGACCCAGGAATGAAGCAAATGATAGAAATAGTAGGCAAGGACATTAAAAATTATTATAATTATATTCCATATGTCCAAGAAGGTAGAGGACACATGTGAGACCAGAACGGGACCGTATTGGGTGTCTCCAATGGATGATAGATTTAGGTGTGACGTTAGCCCACTTATGTCACGCCTGTATCTAATGACTTGTTCTTCCCATCCCTATCAGGAATACTCTTGTTTGTTCCATCACCTATTTCACCTGCAGCATGTCTGAGAGGGAAATAACCATCTATAGTTAACACATTTTATGAAGTCTGCTTATTTCTCACAAGCTGCTTGCTTACGCATATACTTCACACATCCTATGAGTCTCACCTATATTTCATAAGCTAGTATCTTACAAACTATACTTAACACTTCTTATGAGTCTCATCCATCTTGGTTTTTTCTCTTCTATTTTATAGCAGATTACAATCTATGTCATTACAATATTTATAACATGTATGCACAGATATAGCCATATCTGTATATTTGTATCTATAGCTAATATGACAACAGGGATTTTGGCAATCTTGCTCGCTATGATATCCCTCGCACCTAGGACAGTGCCTAGCACATACTAGGTGCTCAATAAATTCTTGCTGAATAGGTATATGTGTTAGAGATTTTCCATCAAGCATATGTAATATTATACAGCATGACTGTTTCTCCTTTGTCACGATTTGCTCTTGGCACAAGATCTTTTACTTAGGAGAAAAAGTAATGAAGAAATACAACCTGACACTGCAATGGTAAATAAATGTTTTTTACACTATTGGATGAGTCAAAGAACTAGGTCATTTCATCATAACCGCCATGAATAATCAGCCTAAAATAAAAGGAAATAAGGGGGGAAATGCCTAGATTTAATCTTACTATTTAGCTATAGTGCCTCCACTAGTCATCAAGCTCCTGTTCTATTCATCAAGTCTGAATGATCTCTCTTCACTATAGGCAAAGTGGTTTCAAGAACAAAGCAAGGGTCAGAAGGGAACAATTGTTCAACTAAACAGAAAACACTAATTCAGCATTTTGCCCAGTGGGGCTCGAGGGAGGTGGGAGGTGCATCTCGGGAAGGAAGGAGAATGTTCCAAGTGTGCAAATTTCTGGTGAGGACAAGGCAAGTGTGTGTGCCGGATGCAGGGAAGACACTCGTTTGCTGGGTCAATACTGGTCCTTTTCTCAGCAGGCTTTGTGGGTAAGGGAGGATACTATTCCAACCGGAATCCACAGTGCCTGTCTTACACTCGAGCAGCAGAGCCTCCAGGAAGAGCAGAAAGAAAAGCAGGAAGATGTAAGTGGGCGCAACAGGAAGACATGGGTGAGTGTGAAATGGGCATCTTGGCCCTCCTGAAGGCTCTGCCAGTCACTGGGATCATCTCAAAGGAACAGGTGCAGGAGTAAAATACATGACAGGGTGACAAAGGAAACGTGTCCTTTTAAGGCATCATATAAGAAAGTCTTAGGGAAGCAGATGTGGCTCAAGTGACTGGGCTCCCATCTACCACATAGGAGGTCCAGGGTTTGGTTTGCAGGGCCTCCTGGTGAGGGCAAATGGGCCCGTGTGGAGTGCTGGCCCACACAGGAGTGCTGGTCCATGCAGAGAGCTGGTACAGCAAGATGACACAACAAAAAGAGACGCAGAGGAGAGACAGTAAAAAGATGAAGCAGGGAAGCGAACCTGGCTCAATGGATAGAGCGTCTGCCTGCCACATGGGAAGCCCAGGGTTCAAACCCAGATCATCCTGACTAGTGCGGTGAGCTGGCCCATGCACAGTGCTGATGCGCGCAAGGAGGGCCCTGCCACACAGAGTTGTCCCCCGTGTAGGGGAGCCCAATGCACAAGGAGTGCGCCCTGTAAGGAGAGCCGCTCAGCACGAAAGAAAGTCCAGCCTGCCCAGGAGTGGCAAGCATACATGGAGAGCTGACGCAGCAAGATGACACAACAAAGAAAGACACAGATTCTGGGTGCCACTGACAAGAATAGAAGCAGACACAGAAGAATACACCGTGAATGGACACAGAGAACAGACAAATGGGTGTGGGGAAAGGGGAGAGAAATAAATAAATCTTTAAAAATAAAAAGGATGCAGCAGACCAGGGAGCTGAGGTGGTGCAAGAGACTGAGTGCTGAATACAAACAAAGAAGAACACACAGTGAAGACACAGAGAGCAGACAGTGAGAGCAAAAACAACAACAAAAACAACAAACAGAAAAAAAAGGGCGGGGGGGGAGAAAGAAAGAAATAATGTAAAAAAAAAAAGTCTTAGAGCAGAGGTGTTGAAGGTTTCCCCAAGTTTTCCTCTTCCTAGCTCAGGTCCGTGTATCTTTACAGATTTCCTCAGAGCCCATCTTCCATTAACTGGCCAAAAAAGAAGGTATGCATTGCAGCCCCTTGTAAAATTCCTCATTTCTACCAGGGCTGGAATTAGGGCAGGATTTCTCCAAGGATGCACACAGGAAGTTTCTGTTTCCTTTTGTGTGTGGGGGTGTGTGTGTGTTTGTATGTGTGTGGCAGGGTCAGGCTGTAATATTACTGAAGTGTTGTATAATAAAGTAAACTCTTACTTGCCTGTATCAAAGTAGCTTGTGATGTGCCACAAAGGACACCATCAAGAAAGTGAAATGACAACCGACTGAAGGGAAGATTTTTTGCAAATCATATCTGATAAAGGACTTGTATCTAGAATATAGAAAGAACTCTTAAACTCAATAGTAAAAAGACAACCCAATTTTTAAAATGAGCAAAGGACCTAAATACACCTTTCTCCAAAGCTATACAAATGGCCAGTAGGCACATGAAAAAGACGCTCAACATCTTTTGTCATTAGTGAAATGCAAATCAAAACCACAATGAGACGCCACTTCCAAAAAGACAGCTAACTAGTATCGGCAAGAACGTGGAGAAATTAGAGCCCTCATACACTCTAGTGGGAATGGAAGATGCTGCAGTGTCTTTGGAAAACAGTCTAAAAGTTCCTAAAAAAATTAAACACAGACTTCCCATGTGACCCAGCGATGCCACTCCTTGGTACCTACCCAAGAGAAATGAACATACATCAGCACAAAACCTTGTACAAGAATGTTCATGGCAGTGTTTTTGCTAACAGCCCCAAAGTGGAGACAATTCAAATGCCCATCATCTGATGAATGGATAAACAAAGTGTGGTCTGTCCAGACAATGGGATATATTAGCAATAGAACAGAAACATGCTTCGATACCCACGAACCTGCTAAAAAGAAAGCTGCACCTATGACAAAACAAAAGCTCACCCGATTGTGCAGGAGAAAAGAATTTTATTAACGATCTTGCAAGAACGGGCCGGTGCACCATAGAACAGGAAACAGTGCTATTTGTAACCTCAACCTAGCTGGCAGGACCCTCCCTGGTCCCCACTGGTTGAGGACTTGAGGGTTACAGCCTATCCGAAGCGTCTACCTAAGCTGCGTTCCCGCTCTCGGCTGCCGCTGGTGCACTGTCTCCACCCTGGCGGGCTGGGCGGGCTCAGCGTCACTTTCACTCCTCGCGGCTTTTCAAATGTGGCCCAGTTTTCATTACTGGCCCCGCCCCCAGCACTCACCATTGTTCCCCCCTCGCTTTGGCGCCCCTTTTCAAATTCCTGGCCCGCCAAAACCGCTAGAAGCCCTTTCCCGCCCTCCTCCAGCCGCAGAGCCGGCACTGGCTTCCACTTTGTGAAAATTAAACGTAACTCTTTCCCCCAAACCTTAAACACATTACGCTAAGTGAATGAAGCCAGACACAAAAGATCACATATTTCATTATTCCATTTACATGAAATGTCCAGAATAGGCAAATCTGGAGAGACAGAGGAGATTAGTGATTGCCTACGGCTGGGGATGGGAGGACGAGGAGCCACGGCCGAGGGGAAGGAGGTTTCTTTCAGGGCTGACGAAAACGTTCTCAAGTTGGTTCTGGCTGCACAACTCTGTGAATATACTAAACACCACTGAGTTGCGCACTTTACATAGGTGACTTGTAGGGCATGTGAATGATACATCAATAAAGCTGATTTATATTTTGTAAAGGCTTGTGACAACATCCTGTGCACCCTGTCTTTTAAATACAATGGCCCCCTCAGCGGCAACATTTTTTTATGTTTGGGTAAAGACCCCTTTGGGTTTGCAGCGTTTCGTAGGTCCGGCAGGCAGCATCCTTGAGGTCTTTTCTCTTTTACGGGCAAGCAAAGTTTTCTGCTGGTGCATTCCCTTGCCCGGTCAAGGTCACAGTGAAAGTCAAAACGAGTGGGCCTCCAGGACAGAGCGCAACACGCTGTGCCCTTGGCAACGGGGCCAGCAGTGCAAAATTAGAGGAGTTTTAAGGTAGCACTTGCTCATCCAGATTCTGGGTTCAGCCTTTGTCTGTATTGGGTTTGGAATTGAATCTTTAAATCCAAGCAACACTTGGAAGGAGTTTTTACGCCGCTCGATGCCGGAAGCAACTCGCGCTCTCAAAGTCTCAAATTGTTTCGAGAAAAAGAAATGGGGGCTCGCAGGGGTGGCCAGGCTGGAGGAGTGGAGAGGGAGAGCGAGGGAGGGGGGCAGGGGGAGAGGGAGGAAGGAGAGAGGGAGGGAGAATGCTGAGGTTGGGGGGCGCGGGAGGGGAAGCCGGCAGGGGGCGCCGCCCACGCTCCTGCCCGCCGCCGCGCGCAGCCTTCTCCCCGCCCCCGCTGCCCAGGCCCGCCTCCTCCCCGGGGTCTCCAAAGGGCCCTCGGGGGGGGGGGGGGGGGGGGCAGCGGCAGCGCCATTCCCTGCCACCGCGGGGAGCAGCGGCGCGCGCTCAGGAGCAGGTGCCGCGACTGCGCGGCCAACGCCAACGACTGCCCCGGCCCCGGCGCGGGCGTGGGAGCACAGAGGGGCGCGCCGCATGGAGGGCGGCGGCGGGACGCCCGCGGCAGAGGCACGCGGGGAGGCACACGAGTCTCCTCCGTGCCCGCTGTCGCCGTGGGTGAGGTGGCGGCGTGGCTCGCCGAGCCCGACTGGACGCCTGAGGGAACGGCCCACCGGGGTAGGCCGCGGCGGGCACTGCGGGTGGTATACGTGTGCAACGAGAGCCCTCGAGGCGGCCCCGAGGCGGGTGCGCTGCAGTGTCTGCTGCGGGCCTGTGAGGCCGAGGGCGCCCACCTCAGCTCGGTGCCCTTCGGGGAGCTCGACTTCGGGGAGACGGCCGCGCTGGACGCCTTCTACCACGCAGGTGAGGGCGCGTGCCCCCCCGCGCCTCCCCTCCCTCGGCGCTTTCCCCCTCCGGGCCTCCCCCACCCCTCATCCTCTTCTGTTATGCTCGCACACGCTTGGCATGTCCCTCACAGCAGAGGACCCCAACCTCGATTACCCTGACTGAATTGGGGAGCTTTCAAAAATCCTGATGCCCCGTCCGCACCCCAGACCAATTATCTCGGAGTCCCGGGGCGCAGGATTGTTTAATGCTTCCCGGGTGATTCCGTGGTGGAGCCAAGTGTGGGAGTGGGGCGGTGGGGGGGATTGTTCCTTTTTTTTTTTTTTTAAGGAATGTAAACATTTATTTTTAAAGATTAATTTTATTTCTCTCCCCTTCCTCCCTATTGTCTGCTCTCTGAATCCGTTCGTTGTGTGTTCTTCTGGGTCTACTTGCATTCTTGTCACGTGGCACCGGGAAATTTGCTTTTTTGTTGTTTTTGCTGCGTCATCTTGCTGTGTCAGCTCTCTGTGGGTGCATCGCCACTCCTGGGTGGGCTGCAATTTTTTTTGCACAGAGTGGCTCTCTTTGTGGGGCACACTTCTTGCACACCCTATGTGGCAGACACCCCTGCGTGGCATGACCCTCCTTGCGTGTGGCAGCACTGTGCATGGGCCAGCTCACCACATGGGTCAGGAGTCCCCGGGTTTGAACCCTGGACCCTCCATATGGTAGGCAGATGCTCTATTAGCTGAGCCACAACCGCTTTTCCCATGGTGTTCTTTTGCACATTTTCCTTCTTGTCCCCAACACACATTGATAGTATGCAGTGTCTGTTTTATCAGAATGCACAAACATACTGGGATTCAGGGACTCTGGCCATTGCTCTAATGGGACACGAGTGCTGCAAGCTCACCAAGAATCCAGTCTTTTATTTTTTTTTAAGATTTTTTAAAAAAATTTCTCTCCCCTTCCCCCTGCCCCAGTTGTCTGCTCTCTGTGTCCATTCGCTGTGTGTTCTTCTGTGACCGCTTCTATCCTTATCAGTAGCACTGGGAATCTGTGTTTCTTTTTTTTGCATCATCTTGCTGCATCAGCTCTTCGTGTGTGCGGCGCCACTCCTGGGCGGGCTCAGCTTTTGTCACACAGGGCACCTCTCTTTGCGGGGTGCACTCCTTGCGCATGGGGCACCCCTACACGGGGGACACCCCTGCCTGTCACTCCTTGCACATGGCAGCACTGCGCGTGGGCCAGCTCACCACACGGGTCAGGAGGCCCCGGGGATCGAACCCTGCACCCTCCATATGGTATGCAGACGCTCTATCCATTGAGGTATAACCGCTTCCTGGTCTTTTCTTTATCTTCAATATCTTTGAGATTTTCTATATTGCCATTCCTTTCAGGAGTGTTTGGCCCAACTTTTTGGAGACTTTATACTAACTGCTTTCAAGTCCTCATCAGATAATTCTGCCATCTGTGTCATCTCATTGTTGGAGTCTGCTGCTTGTCTTTTCCCATGTTAGTTGAAGCTTTCCTGGTTCTTTGTGGGCCAAGTAATTTTGGCTTGTATCCTGAACATTTATGAATATCATGTTAGGAGACTCTGGGTCTTCTTTGTGTCCTGTGGAGTAGGTGATAATTTTGCTTCCACTACCATTTAGCTCAGTTGGTTCAGGCTGCAAGTTCTGACCAGTCTTCTGTGGGTTGTAGCTTCCATTTCAGTTGAGGCAGCAGTGCTGATTTCAAAGCCTTTTCCGCACCGTTCAGATCTGCCCCACACCTGCACCAACCAGTATTCAGCCCAGGACCTGGGAAGTGCTGTGTCATGAAGGTCAGCTATCAAAACCTTTGGTCTGCTAATTTGGGTCAGATTCATGCATGTCTGACTTGCGGGGGAGGGGGTGAGGTGAGCCCAGGAATTCATGAACAATTATACAGGGCTGCTTTCCCAAGCTCCTCCCTTTCGACAATCACCTTTATTTATCGGGTCTTGCCTTTTCTTTCCTCTGGACAGAAATCTGAGGCTTTAGTTACCCTCTGCCTTGCACATTCTGCAACTGTGCCCATGGCGGAGACCGGGAGCTCAGAGGGCGTAAAAAGCCAACAGGCGTTTACCTGATCCTCTTGGAACTAATCTCCAGTTAGGGAGGAAAGGTCCCCCCTTCCAGAGTTCTAGGTATGGCTCTCTCTGCTGTCATTGTTGTGGGATTGCCAGGGGGCTGGGACATCAGAGAAAGAGAAAAGAAAAAAATGGAAACATTTCCTCACTCTTTCTGAACATTAAGAGGCTCCTTTCCTGCCCCTTGAAGCGGAGCTTGAGGGCTCCTTCCAGTGCTTTTTGTGCTCACAGCCAGTGCCCACTTGTGGATTTCAGTCTGCCTTTAATCTAGGCTGGGGAAACTGGGAGGTAAAAAGGGAAACTGGCTGCTGGTTCGGTGTTACTCTGAGACCTGGTCTTCTCCAAGCTGCCTGCCACCACTGGCTTTTCAGAGTCTTAAAATAGCTGTTGCATCCATTCTGTCTTCATTGTTTAGCTGCATTCAGGAAGAGACAAGGTGGAATATGTTTACTCCATCTTACTAGGAGCCAGAACTCAAATTGGTCCCGCTAAATTTTGCAGTGTTTTGTTATGTAGCAGTAGTATCCAGAATATTATAAAGGATCTCTGCGTCTTGTTAATAAAGCTTACCTTTAAGCCAGAATAACCTGAATGTCAGCTGCGTTGTATCAGATGCGTTCTATCCATAGGACATGCCCTGTAAGGCCGCTAAGGTTGAGAGCAAAAGAAGTGGAGTAAATGTGAGGCAGGTTAATATAGGGAAAGAGGGTAGACCGCTGGCACCTGGACCCAGAAACCCCCTGAGGGAAGGCCGCTATTAAGAACAAAGCCGGGGGCAGCGGACTTGGCCCAGTGGTTAGGGCGTCCGTCTACCACATGGGAGGTCTGCAGTTCAAACCCCGGGCCTCCTTGACCCGTGTGGAGCTGGCCCATGCGCAGTGCTCATGTGCACAAGGAGTGCCACGCAGGGGTGTCCCCGCGTAGGGGAGCCCCACGGGCAAGGAGTGCGCCCCGTAAGGAGAGCCGCCCAGCGCAAAAGAAAGAGCAGCCTGCCCAGGAATGGTGCCACCCACACGGAGAGCGGACACAACAAGATGACGCAACAAAAAGAAACACAGATTCCCGTGCCGCTGACAACAACAGAAGCGGACAAAAGAAGAAGCAGGAAGTAGACACAGAGAGCAGACAACTGGGGTGGGGGGGGTGGAGGGAGAGAAATAAATAAATAAATCTTTAAAAAACAAAACAAAACAGAACAAACCCAGAAAGACCCCTCAAGACCCTGGCCACTAGGTCCCATTTGGAACTTTTACAGGGTCAAAGGGAAGCCCCAGAGAACTCCGAACAGGCCTCCCCATTGGTCCTGGATACCTCCAAACAGAAGGCTTCCTCATTGGTCCCCTGAGAGCTAACAGGTGGGACAACCAATCAGAACAGCAAACAGCTGGGGCCCCTCCCCAACATTAGGAAGGGGGAGGAGGAAGGGCTTTAAAAAGGCCTGACCTGGGGCCCCACATGTGCCTCTCACCCTGTAGCCTGGCCCACACCCATGTCTGGGGTTGTGTACATATCTCATTTCTAGTTTTCTTGTTTCTTAATAAACTCTTTACTCCCTTGCCTATCCTATGGTGTGTCCTTAAATTCTTTTATGTGGCATAGATAAGAACCTAGAAGCCCAGAACTCAGAGTGCCCTATTAACAAATGGAGAAAAGGAAATTGAAATGGTTGATACTTAATTATTTTGGTTGTGAGCTGGGAGCACAGATCAGTTTGATGTTAAGAATGACCATTGGATTGTCTGTGGATCTCATGAGGCTAAAGCTTCAAGTCTTTTTGGATGGGTCCATTAAAAAGTTAGTTCTCTGCCTTGAGAGTGAGAATCCTATATCCAAATTGGTTGTCCTTCCTAAGAAGCAAACAATAAGTAATTTTTGTAAAGCCTCAAGCTATTGAGGTAGGCTTGATGCAAATCATAAACTCTGCACATTCATTCTTAAAGAACTATTTAAGAATCAGGAAATTGATACATGAAAGAAAGAAAACTAGGGAGAAAGATGAAGGAAAATGGTTTCATATCCAGGAAGTCCCCACCACAATCACCAGATGATCTCTGTTCTCCTCTGCAGGCTATGGGGGGAGGACACTACTGAGAAGGCAGATGGCACAGAATGGGTGAAATCAGCGGTCATGCACAAATCCTGATGCTTATTGATGATCTTGAAGGAACAGTTGGTTTTAAAAGAAAGAATGAGTATTATTGTTGGAGAAGCAGATGTAAGAGCCATGAGTTGTCTTTTATTGACTAAGGTTCATTTTAATGAGTCAATTAGAGAACCAATTAAGAAATACAGGGGCCATTTCCTAAGACTTTGTCACTATAATAGTAAAGTTGCAGTGTTGGTAACAGTACATCACGCTCTGCTCATCTCTACAAGAGCACGCATCTTGAAGGTGATGTATGGCATAGACCTTTTAGAAGAAAAAGGCCATTATGTACTGGTGAGAAAGACCTCTAAGAGATATGTCTCCACAAAATTTGCCAGAGTGAGTCATGTCAAAGTAGATCCCTTTTTAAAAGGGTTGAAGGAAGCTGAAGAGGAACCTTCTGGTGATAAAGATAACAATATTAAGGTGATGTGTTCAAAGAATGCAAACCCAGAGTTAGAACTGTGAAGTGTGCCATCAAGGACGAAGATGTTGATATTGACGCCATATAAAGTGGTGGATGCAATCTAGCTTGCAGTTTAATACTTAACATTTTTCTGCATCATTAGCTGTATATTACTTAGCCAAAGGGGTACTGATACAAAATACCAGAAATTGATTGGTTTTCATAAAGGGCATTTATTTGGGGTAGGATCTTTACAGGCCATAAAGTATATCAGGCCATAAAGTATAAGTTACTTCCCTCACCAAAGTCTATTTTCACATGTTGGAGCAAGATGGCTGCCAAACGCTGCGAGGTTTCGGGCTTCCTGGGTTCCTCCCTTCAAGGGTCTTGCTTCTCTCTGGGTTCAGTGTTCCTCTCTTCCTAGGGCTTGCTTCTTCCTGGACTCAGGGTTCCTTTCTTCCTGGGGCTGGCTTCTCTTTTCTCTGTGAGCTTACTTCCCTGGGCTCCAGCTTAAGGCTTCAGCATCAAACTCCAACATCAAAACTCCAACATCAGAAACCCTCAATTCTTGTCCTTTGTCATTTATCTGTGAACCCCTCCCACCAAGGGGTGGGGACTCAATGCCCTAATGACATGGCCCAATCAAAGCCCTAATCATAACTTAATCATGCCCAGGTTCAGGTCAATTTACAAACGTAATCCAATATCTATTTTTGAAATTCATAACTGTGTCAAACTGCCAGAAGTTGGAAGAGTAACTTGTATGTGCAAAAGCTAAAGTGGCTTAAAGTATGCTAGACTCTCTATTGCAAGTCTTTCACTGTGAGTGGTCTGAAATGAAGCCCAATGAGCCTGTTCACCTCAGTGAGTAAATGTAGTTTGCTAATATAGAGCTTTTTTTTTTTTTTAAGCAGGTACCAGGGATTGAACGGGCCCTGGTACATACAAAGCAGGTGCACAACCACTGGGCTACACCTGCTCCCTGAGCAGGTTTCTTTTTGAGAAACTGGTGGTAGTCACATTTAGATGAATTTTCATAATTAGAAAAATGATTGTAGTCATTGTCATTCTTACAAAAAGAAGATACTGGAAAGCCAAGGATAGGAGTCTAGGTATAATTTCCTGATGCCCTTGACATCCTTGTCCCCCGTTGAAACTCATGCTCTAAGCAACTGGGATACCCATTCAATATGGTACTTGGTAAATATATGCTGACTACCTGATAGGATGTCTCTGCCTTAGAAGATTGGAAAATTGGATTTTAAGTGATACTTCACAACATCTTTCCACTGGCCTCGACTCAGGTATGATTGAAACAAGCAGTGGGAGAAAGAGGATCTGAATTACAGTAGGAATTGATGCAGTTGACACAGGGGCCCTCTGTCGAGTCAGTCTGGGCCCCATTTCTTTAGATAGCCTTTGGATGGCTGATGTTCCCATAAGCCCAATGAGATTTTTTTTAATGTCTTTGACAGGAAAATTATTCTAAGATCTAGCCCTTTTCATGTAGACACAAGTCTTATTTATATTCTTTTTTTTTTTTTTTTTTCTGCTGGGAGTGGGATCAGCTCACAGATGACCTGGAATATATATATATATATTTTTTCAATATTTATTTATTTATCCTCCCCCCGCCCCCCCGTTGTCTGTTCTCTGTGTCTATTTGCTGCGTCTTGTTTCTTTGTCCACTTCTGTTGTCAGCAGCATGGGAATCTGTGTCTCTTTTTGTTGCGTCTTCTTGTTGTGTCAGCTCTCCGTGTCGGTGGCGCCATTCTTAGGCAGGCTGCACTTTCTTTCGCGCTGGGCGGCTCTCCTTACGGGGCACACTCCTTGCGCGTGGGGCTCCCCTACGCGGGGGACACCCCTGCGTGGCACGGCACTCCTTGCGCGTATCAGCACTGCGCATGGGCCAGCTCCACACGGGTCAAGGAGGCCCAGGGTTTGAACCGCGGACCTCCCATGTGGTAGGCGGATGCTCTAACCATTGGTCCAAGTCCGTTTCCCTAGAATATATTTAAAGATTGGCATGACTGATGCAATCATAGAATCACTATGTGCTAAATCATTCTCCATCATATCATTTCTTTGACTACTGCTTCACTTTGGAAATCAGACGCTTTTGGAAATCAGACACTTTTAAACCAAACTAGAAAACTATAGTTTTATTTATTACCCCTGAGACATTTAACAAACATATTCAAGATGGTATTCAAATCTTTTTAACTAAAATCTTATACATCATTCACCTTTCTTATTTCATACTAGAATATAGTGAGGTCATTATAATTCTCCACAGAGGCCTTTTGTAAATGGCCGAGCATGGGACCAATGTAATGACTGATACTTGTAGAATAATCTGTGGTCTCTTTGGAGGGGGAAAAAAATCTTGATTTCTTATATACCATAGGCGTTCCAATCTGGAAGTTAGCATTTATAAAGCTGATGTTAAATTAATGTCTTCAAAGTTCTGAAAATATAAGCCAGTTTTATATTGTTTTGGTAAAAATCCTCAAAGCAAACTCACTCTACTAGCCTGAGTATCAGATGCCAGGGAAAAATTTTAACTGAGGCAGCTTTCCTATTACTGAACATTTTTTGTTGAGTGGCAATAAAATCTGTCCTGCTTTAATTAGACATTGAGACGTCGTTACCCAACCCTCGGTGGAGCCACGGAGGGGTTCCTTCTTGGCACTGAGGCAAGGACGGAGCATAGAATGTTGAGGTGGAGGGAGGGGAGGGGAGGGGAGGGGAGGGAGGAGTGGGGAGGGGAGGGAGGGCAGGAAGGAAGTCCTTTCACCAGATGAACACTTCAGCTCAGTAACAAGCTGCTCCACCAGGTTCTAGGTTTACTAGCAAGCCGTCCTTGTGACTTGGGGGTTGTAACCCTTCATCTCTGCCCACTGCTCCTTCCCACCGCTCTCCTTTGTCCTCCTCAGTTTGTGCCCTTCCCTTTATCCACTAATGATAGCAGTCACCAAGGCCTTGGAATTAGGGTCTGGGTTACCACATTTTTTATATAGCATTGCTAAAAAACATGTTTACTTGGAGTAGGTAGTAGAGTCTGAGGAACAAGGAAGAATGTCTGATTTACTCAGTTGCAGTGTTACCTTTTTTTAAGGATTTATTTATTTCCTCCCCTTCCCCTCTTCTTACTGTACTGTTTTTGCTGTCTCTGTTGTCTTCTTATTTTTTCTCCTCTAGGATTCACCGGGATTTGATTCTGGAGACCTCTGATGGGGGAAGAGAGGTTCCCTGTCAATTGCGCCACCTCAGTTCCTGGTTTCCAGTGCACTTCACCTTGACTCTCCCCTAGTCTCTCTTTTGATGCATTATCATCTTGCTATATGACTCACTTGCGCAGGGCACTGGCTCAAGATGCGAGCACTTGCATGGGCATGCTTTCTCTTCTTTTTCACCAGGAGGTCCCAGGGATCAAACCCAGGTCCTCCCATATGGTAGGCAGAAGCTCTATCACTTGAGCCACATCCGCTTCCCTGCAGTGTTACTTTTGACTCCAAGCAAATGTCTGTGGGAAGTAGAATTATCCGTTTGAGGTAAGATGGCCAGGCCAGGTTGTAAAGCATGCTCCCATCATCGTACAGTTCTTTCTTGAGCAACAACCTCTAAAGGACAAATTTGGACATGAGAGTCCCCTGTTTAAAGCCCCATCGTGATTATTTTTTAAACTTTTAAAGTGTGACAGTGATACCATGGTTATATATTTTTTCTTCGGGTTCTCATTGTTTAGTGATATAAACTAAAATATTTGGGGATGAAATGATATGGTGTCTGGGATTTGCTTCCAAATAATATGGAAGGGGGTGGTGTGGATGGGATGGCAGTAGAGATTAAACAAGGCTGGCTGTGAGTTGATGATCACTGAGGTAGGGGGATTGGGACAGGAGTTTCATTATACTATTCTGTCTACTTTTTATGTATTTGTAATTCTCTATAATAAAAAAGGGAGGAAACCTACTGTAGATTTCCAGTTACTTCAAGGTAGAATCCAGCCTACTTGATGTGGCCTTCAGCCCCTTCACCATCTGCTACCTATTTTTTTAATCCCCCCTCCTTGTGGCTTTTTTGCGTGCTGTCTGCTATCTGTGTCCATTTGCTGTGTGTTCTTCTGTGTCTGTATTTATTTCCCCTCCCCCCTTGTGGCTTGCTTGCTGTCTGCTCTCTGTCCGTTCTCTGCATGCTTTTCTGTGTTCTTGCTTGTCTCCCTTCTTTTTGTTGTGTCTCCTTTATGCTGAGTCAGCTCTCTGTGGCGTCTGTGAGCCTGCCTTCACCAGGAGGCCCTGTGATGCGAACCCAGGGCCTCCCATATGGTAGGCGGGAGCCCAACTGATGGAGCCACAGCCGCTTCTCCATCTGCTACCTTTTAATTCCTCAGTTTATTTCCTGGCATATTCTGGCCCCGCGTTATTTGCAGTTGCCCTTATGCACCCAGTCTTGCCTCTGGCCCTGTGTAACTACTGTTTGCTTTTCCTCCAACACTCCTTTCCCTGCCTTCCCATCCTCCCATCCTTACCGACTTGCCTGCTTTACTCTTCACATTGTCAGGTCACAGACCAAACCTCACTTCCTCCAGGCCTTCCCTGACCACCCTCTGCCTGAGTGGCAGTTAGGTGCTCTCCCGTGGGTGACTGTCTCGCTATATTTCCCTCATTTGAACCCTCCCCACAGGGGTTCTGACCACGCACTTCCTTGTCTGTCATCTCCATCGTAATGCATGTGTTTCTGAGGTAAGTGCCCTGTCATACTTCTATCCCTGGTGTCCAGCACAATGCCTGGCGCATAGCAGGCAATCACCAAATAAATGAATGAAAGGCCCAACCCAGTGCTTCCTGACCCGCAGACTCAGGTCTCCCAAGGCCATTGAACAAAGCCAGCATTTCCTGGTGCTGATGCACCTTCAGCCTTCCTCCTTGTCTCTCTATGCCCCGGTTAAATTATCCTCTGTGTATTTCTTTGGAGTCTTCAATAACTTCCTGTGAGTCTTGTAAGTGCAAGCAATAAGTCTGGAAACTACATTCCTATAACTCTGTGGCACATGGCGGGGAAATCTCCATTCTAACTTGCAACTCTTACATCCTCTCCAAAATTAAGACTTCTACAGTGGTGTCCAATACTAACAGGCGAATTTAAACATGCTGCTTATTGACGTAAGCGGCTCTTCTGTTTTGAATACCAGGCCCAGTTCCAGAGCAACATTTTTTATTTATTGTCAAGTGGTAGGTGGCCATGTGCACCTGGATTGATGATAAAGGAATGAGTATTGCATCAGTTTGAAAAAAGTAAAAGGAAACAAAGACAACCAAAACATCCAAAGACAGGGAGAACAGTCTAGTTATCAAATACTGAACTGCTATATAGAAGTGAAAATGCATCAACTAGAGCTAGACTTACGAATTGAATTACAAACATAGAGTTGAACAAAAGAAGCAAGTCAGGGAACATATACAGTGTGGTGCTATTTATATAAAGTTCAAAGATATGCAGAACTACAAATCTGTTAGGAATTCATACATGTACATAATCATAGATAGTACATATATACCGCCACGCCCTAACGTATATATACTTATCCACATACACATATTACATATAAGTGGAAAAGCAAGGAAATGATAGAGAGATGAGAAGAGAGGTTTTCTCCAGCCAGAGGGAAGGGGGCCATGCCAGGAAGGGCACGTGGGGCTCTGTCGGTGTTGGTAACGTTCTGTGTGCCTTGGACTACATGGTTTTAAATTTCATTATACTTTGTACTTTAGGCTAAATACCTTCTTTGGATATATGATATATTTCTTAATTAAAACTAAAGTGGTCAGCAAGGTCTAAGTAAGACTGTGTCCCTTGTGCTTCAGAGAAGGAACTTTCTGGATTTTGCGACTCTTCTTCCACACTTCACGGGATAATTTGAGTCAAATCTTCCTTCTCTTCAGTTTGCCTAAAAGGCTGATGGTAAAAGTGCAAATCACAGTAGTTTCAGGTTGGCGAGCGTCAGGAGGTAGATTGAAGAGACAGGGCATCTCTCACCCCAGACCCTGTCCTCTCCTTGTTCATCTCAGATGTGGCCGTGGTGGACATGAGCGACGTCTCCAGACAGCCTTCCCTCTTCTACCATCTTGGAGTCCGCGAAAGCTTCGACACGGCCAACAACGTGATCCTGTACCATGACACGGATGCTGACACTGCTCTCCAGTTGAAGGTAAAGGGCGTGGGCCGCCCTCCTCTGAATACTTTGTTTAGGGGAAGCAGCATTGCCTTTTCAGTTGAAAGGGAACTGTAGCTCAGGAGGTTGGAGAAAGGCATGAACCCTTCCTTCCCACGGTGGGTTCTAGCTCACACAGGTGACTTCCTGACCACTGCATGACCATCTGTGCTACAGATGTGCATTTGGACATTTCTAGACTCGTTAGGGGAGTGAAGGAAAAAACTCTTTTCCGTTTCCATTGCCCATATCTGTGAACCTGCTGAAGCAAACACACCTCTCTGAATCCTTTGATGGACAACTTGACCCACATCTCCACGCAAAAAAAAAAAAATCAGTTCTCAAGTTTGATAATATGGAGATATTTAGCAGTTACCAAAAACCAGGCAGAACATTTTAGTGCTTGCATCATCCACATTTAACGTGTTCTTTTTCCATAGTCTAAAGCAAAGTAAAACTGAGAATTTGGTATTCATGCTCAACTCAGTGATTACTGAGAGTTTTAAAATAGATTTGTGCAAGGTAGATATCAACTTTTTTTGGATGACATGGCATAAAAAAATGCTCATATTTGTAAATTGTAAATGTCTAAGGTGAGTTATTCCAAAATTCCATCAGTATCGATGAATATCTTAGCATTGGTCAGAAAATCCTAGTCTATAGTAAATCATTTTTTGGAATAAAATGTTAGTTTTGTTTACAGCAGTGCTTCTCACCTTGACTGCATTTCAGAATCACTTGGAGGGTGTTGTAAAATCCCAGTACTCAAGCCATGCATCAGACTAGGTTCTCCAGAATCTTTGGGCATAGGGCCCAGGCTTTGGGATTTTTTGTCATCGTTGGGGAGAAATTCACATCTTAAAAAATTAACCTTTTTAAACTGGACAATTCAGTGGCATTTGCTACATTTACAATATTGTACAATCACCACCTCTATCAAGTTTCAAAACATTTTTATCACCCCAAAAGGGAGCTCCATACCCGTTAAACAGTCATTCTCCATTCCCCACCTTCCCTCAGCCTCTGGCAGCCACTAATCTGGACACTTAATATAAATGGAATCATACAATATGTGGCCTTTTGTCCCTGGCTTCTTTCAGTTAGCATCATGTTTTCAAGGTCCGTCTGCATGGTGGCATAATCAGAACTTCATTTCTTTTTAGGGCTGAATAATGTTCCATTGAAGGATAGACCAACATTTGTTCATCCATTCATCAGTTGATGTACACTTGGGTTGTTTCCATCTTTTGGCTACAGTGAATAATGCTGCTATAAACCGGCGTATACAAATGTTTGAACAGCTGTCTTCAATTCTTTTGAGTATATACCTCCGAGTAGAATTACTGGGTCATTTGGTGATTGTGCATTCATTGGGATTTTTTAACCTCCCCAATATGCAGCCAGGATTGAAAACCAGTGATTTAGAGAGTCAGCTTTCACGGATGTCATTTCTAAATGTCCAGCTCCCTCCATATTGAAAATCACTAGTATTTAAATAGCGTAATTTTGCAATGCCAAATTGGACATGTTTGGTTGTTTTTCTTCAGATTTAATATTAACCAGATTTTCTGGCTTCTATATTGATTTGGGATTATTTTCTGGTAGAAATATTACCAGTTCAAATGCGTAAACTGTATTGTTATAAATTACAGACACTTTGCTTGGATGTATAATCTGTAATTATAGCACAGTACTGTGTTTTAAGTAATTCATACTACATGAAAGAAGAGAACGTTTTACTATTGTACTTTAAATTGTAGAATAGTTCCCAAAAAGGTCATAAATCCATCTTTACTTAAATATTTTTTTCTTTTCCTGATTTTCGCTAAGGTAGTTATGCTTATAAATATTTAGAACTTAGAAAATATAGGTTAGTAGTCTACACTTTCATATTTTAATAGAAACATAAAATTAGGATTTTTTTTCCATTTCAATGTATTTTCTCCCTCAGTTACATCTTAATCAAGTTCTCTGGAAAGTCCTATGACTTAGATATAAATGTTAAGATTAATGATACAGAAAAATATTTATTAAAACGGAAATGGGTAGTCAGTTATATCTGATACCAGAAGAAGCGATCTCTGTGTGTCGGTAGAAAATAGAAATCTCAGTACACATTTTGTAGGGCAGCTTGGTTTAATTATATTTTCTTTTGGGGGCAAATGATTGTTTTCAGTGCCTAATGATATAGCCAATGGCCGTATAACCATCACACTAAGTTAACAGATTACAATTGTCACTGGATTTGAAAACTCCTAGACAATTGTGATGTGGCATCAGGAATCCTACCAGCAGCGCCCTTTCTGTAGGAAGGCTGACTGCGGGGTGGCTGGCAGCCTTCACATTGGTTCATTCCAGCATTGGTGACTGAGGACCCGCTGTGCTCCAGACCTGAGGGCACCGCAGTGGTTCCCAGAGCGTCGTTGCTGTCACTGCCGTTCCAGTAGATGAGAGCCAGGGCATTCAGATGTCCCGGACTTGAATCTCGAGATACCTTTTGGGCAAAAAATACTTTACCGCAGCTATGGGAAAATCCTGATAAACATCAAAGCCCCCCGATCGTTGCAAAGCTAACTGATAGTGATCGGTTTTCCTTTGGATATGAATTTTGCAATTCCCAGAAGACATCCTACTTGAAGGTTTTTGCAGGGAGTTTCAGCTGATTCTTGCTCTAAGGCAGGGGCTGGATGGGGGAGAAAGTGCTTATGGAAATGAATTGTTTTGAAATCTTTAATCACCCTATCTCTTTCTTTTTTAGGATATGGTCACTCAAAAAAACACAGTAAGTATTACATTTTCAGCTTTTTAGCCTCAACCATGAACTGTTTGCCTGAAAATAATGCAGAGCGCAATGTTACTTTTTTAAACTTTATTTTTGAAGAAGTTTTAGATTACAGAAGTCACATCGAAAGTATAGGGGATTCCCATGTACCCCATCCTGTCCCCCTCTCACATTTTTCCCTATTAATCTTGCATTAGTGTAGTACATTTGTTACAATTCATGAACACATATTGAAGCACTGCTAGTAAGCATGGTCTCTAGTTTATATTATGGTTTACACTTTGCACCATGCAATTTTCTAGGTTTTGACAAAATGTATAATGGCCTGTATCCATCATTGCAAAACCATGCAGAACAATTCCAGTGCCCTAAAAATGCCCTGTGTTCCACTTAGTCTTCCTTCTGCCACCCCTCAGAACCTCTGGTACCCGCTGTCTTTATATGTATGTTACAAGTTCTTCTGTTACTACAGTAATAGTCTACTTTGGTCCATGATTGTATTCCCCCCCTTATGTTCATTCTTTCCTCAGTGTTGAGGATTTGGGGATGGTGATGCCTGCTCTGCCTCAGATTGAGAGGGGGCTTAGATCTTATGGGACAGATAGAAAGAACTATTTTGCTCAAAGTTGTAGGCACTCCATGCTTTTCGGGATGGGTGTCATTTTGTTAGTTGTCCTGGGTAGTCCAATGGATTGGAGAGTGGGTGTTGGCTGCAACTCTACTGAAATTCAGGGCTCAACTGGCATATGAACAGACGAAGATTTAAGTCTCTGGGATTTACATTTAACAGGTATAGTGCTAATTAAATAAAAGGGGCAGAAGAATCATATGTAGGGAAATTGTAAATGAGTCTAGCTCTGTTACAGCGGGGAAATAGGTTATGAAGTATGCCCAGGTAAGGCCTACTGATGGCGTGCTGATTTCAAAGGATTGTGTGCCCTGCCTATAGTGTCCAGATGTCCCTAGAGCCCTCAGGAGTGTCCCTGTTTGAGGTTTTGTTCACTGTGGCAGTCAGTGAGAGCTGCCTGAGACATGCGTAAGTGTAGCCTCTGGAATGACTCCCCCCCTCACTTTGAAATCTCTTCGCCATAAAAACTATTTTGGATTTAATTCTCCCCCGTTTTGTTCAAGGTCTTTTTCCAAATGCTTCACTGGTTCCTGGGAGTCACGTCCCATGCAGGGAGTGGGAGGCGGGGGAGAAGGTAGTAAGTTTATTTGCAGAGTTTAGCTTAGAGAGAGACCACATTTGGGTAACAAGGAGGTTTCAGAAATTAACTCTTACGCAATAGATATTATTAGGCTAAATTTCAATTTTACAAGAAAAAGGTTCATAAATAAAAGCATTAATATCAAGAGGTTGACATAGTGATCTGTTTTCTTTTATTAGGCACTCCCTGTGTACTCCAAAGAGTTTTGCCACTCTATCAGAGAATGTAGCAGGACTTCCCAGGATGGGAAACTAATATTTTGTTAGTTATTGTGTGGGTCTCCACCCACTGAGATAACACCCTGTGACAACATGAGCACACTCATATTCCTTAGAGGCGTGCCTCAGGTGTACCCATCCCCATGCATCTCCCCACCACTGTCACCCTGCACCACTGACCCTCGCCGCCAGAGTAGCTAAAAGAACGTTCCCACAATTGTGTTCCCAATCACAGTCCTCTACCTCCCCTGAGTTCAACTGTTCCTTACTCCAGCCTTCCCCCCCAGCTCTATGGATAGCCCACCCCCAACTCTGCTCACACTCACACTCAGGGTTGGGAAAAAAGTCTGATTTTGATAGACTATAATCCCTTATCTCTCTGTCCCCCTTCTGTCTCCTTGGAATCTATTTGAACCTGTTGATTTTTTCCCCCTTCCTTTTATATACTTTAAAGCAGACATTAAACATGTGATGGGGACCTCATTTTTTTTTTTAAGATTTATTTTTTATTTATTTCTCTCCCCTTCCACCCTGCCCCCCCAGTTATCTGCTCTCTGTGTCCATTCGCTGTGTGTTCTTCTGTGTCCACTTCTATCCTTGTCAGCGGCACCAGGAATCTGTGTTTCTTTTTTTGCATTATCTTCTGTCAGCTCTCTGTGTGTGTGGTGACATTCTTGGGCAGGCTGCACTTTCTTTCATGCTGGGTGGCTCTCCTTATGGGGCGCACTCCTTGCACGTGGGGCTCCCCTACGCAGGGGACACCCTTGTGTGGCATGGCACTCCTTGCGCACATCAGCACTGCGCATGGGCCAGCTCCACATGGGCCAAGAAGGCCCAGGGTTTGAGCCCTGGACCTCTCATGTGGTAGGCGGACGCCCTATCCATTGGACCAAGTCGGCTTCCCCCAGGACCTCATATTTTTTTAATGTAACATTTATAAGAAAATAAAGAAGGAAAAAAAAGTCACGGAATTGTAAACCTTAAATAAATAAATTATATGGTATATGAATTATAGCTCAATAAAGCTGTTATATATATTTTTTAATTTACTAAAAAAAATAATGGCTTATCTGAAATTTTAAGCTTGTAAGATTTACTTTTCAAAGAATTGGAGGAAAAATAAGAGTCTTTATATTATGACCCTTAAAAAAGGAAAGTACTATATATTAGGACAGTTTTTTCTAATGCAGGACATAAGCCACATTTTGTTGTAAGAGCATTTGTCATAGAACATTTCGATTTAGTTGTTAAGTAGGGAATTACACAGGACAGAACAGTATTTAGCAAAATCTCTTGGAATCTTGGTATGAAAGATTTGAAATAAAAATATAATGATCTAAACCATTGCATTTATTGCACATTGTCTTCTGTCACTCAAAGGATCACCAAGGAAAAATGTAAAAGTTGCATATGAGGTTCTAGTATTACAGGGTAGAGTAACAGCATGGCTATAACAAATTGCAAAATTTCTAAAATTTATACATTTAAACCTATTTAAAATTAGGAAAATTGTTAATAAGGATATTGAAAAGTTCATGGTGTAAAATGTTTTGACAGACATATTTTTTTAAATGTTTTAATCGTTTTGGCTGTTACAAGAAAACAAATATAGGCTACTCCGAATATCTAAACCGATCATTTAAGTCATAACTATTAAACCACAAGTGCCAATTTGTATTGTACTGTGATTTCATTTTAGCTTAAAAAGTTGGATGATTTTGTCTGTTTATACTAATACATTTTATTTTAAATTTTCAAATAACACGTGTTCATGTAGTGCTATGTGTAAGCCACTGTTTACACTGTTTTGTGTGATTAACAAATATTAGCTCATTGATTCCTTATAACAATTTAAAGATGAGGAAACTGAGGCACAGAGAAGTTATGTAACCTGCCCAGAGTCACACATTTAACAAATGACAAGATTTGTATCATGATAACATTGATGCAAATACATTAATCCATACTCATTATTTATATTCTGATTCTGAGGTCATAATTTTATTAATATACTTTAATTTTTTATTTTTTATTTTATATTTTTATATTTATTTATTTATTTCCCCTTCCCCGTTCCCCCCTCCCCCCAGTTGTCTGCCCTCTGTGTCCTTTCACTGTGTGTTCTTCTGTGCCCACTTGGATTCTTGTCAGCAGCACCCAGAATCTGTGTCTTGTTGCGTCATCTTGCTGTGTCAGCTCTCCGTGTGTGCAGTGCCACTCCTGGGCAGGTTGCACTTTTTTTTCACGCAGGGTGGCTCTCCATACGGGGCGCACTCCTTGCGCGTGGGGCTCCCCTATCCAGGGTACACCCCTGCGTGGCCGGCACTCCTTGCATCAGCACTGCGCATGGGCCTTTTCACCACATGGCTCAGGAGGCCCAGGAATTGAACCCTGGACCACCATGTGGTAAGCAGACACTGTATCAGTTGAGCCAAATCTGCTTCCCCCATTTGATTTTTAAAAGTATATTAAGGGAAGCAGATTCGGTCCAATGGATAGGGCGTCCAAATAACCAGATCTCCTCGCTGTGAGGAAACCTTCATCAGCCTCTTCTGCCTGCTCAAACCATAACCTATGGCAGCCTGTAGCATATATTTGTCAAGATCGTATTTTTTCACGCCTCATTATTTCAGATTTGAGCAGGACTGGGGCAGAGTTTGCATTTGTGCTGCTTGTGAAGAATATGTATGTTAAAGGAATACTGTAAATAAGGTTTCAGCAAAATTGTTTGTTTTAGAAATAATTTTGACAACATGTAACAGTTCTGTACAAATTGCAACTTCAGTTTGCTACAGAGGCTCAGAATTATTTAGTTATATTAACCACAAATATTTTCCTATAATTATAACTATAATTTTAGGTATTCTCAAGAAGCTGAGATAAGGGAAGGCAAGTATAGAGTTTGTTAGTTTTTTTTTTAACACTACTGAATCCTTTTTTAAAAACTTTTTATTGTAGCATATATACAACTCAAAATATCCCATCTTACCCACTTTCACACTATTGTGTTACCTTCCCCAAAATCCATTACCCAAACTCAAAACTTTTTCATTACCTTACACCCATTAAGCAATAACTCCCCTTCCATCCCCTGGTAACCTGTAATCCACTATCTGTCTCTGTGAATTTACTTATTCTGGGTATTTCATATAAGCGAGATCATACAATATTTGTGTTTTTGTGTCTAGCTTATTTCACTCAACGATGTCTTCAACTTTGAGTCATGTTATCGCATGCATGAGAACTTCATTCCATTGAGCATATATAGCACATTTTGTTCATCCATCCTTCTATTGATGGATACTTTGGTTGCTTCCAGTTTTTGGCTATTGTGAATAATGCTGCTGTGAACATTGGTGTACAAATCTTTCGGAGTCTCTGCTTCCAATTCTTCTCGGTATATGCATTTCTGATTCTTTTTATTTCTTCCTGTGCATTCACGTTGCCATCTGGTATCATTTCCTTACTGCAGTACAACTCTCTTCCCACTCATCTCTTTTGTGCTGTTATTGCCAACCGTATTATGGTTCTAAATGTTACAGGCCCCAAAATACAACTATATATAGATAGTTTTATGCAGTTGCTTTTTAAATCAGTTAAGAAAGGAGAAGAAATATGTCTTATATAAATATGTCTTTTTAATTGTCTACATGATTACCTATACTGACACTCTTTGTGTGTGTGTGTTTTTTTTAATGTGGACTAGAATTACTGTCTGGTGCCACTTGCTTTCAGCCTGAAAAACTTATTTTAGTGTTTTTAAATACTAGCAACTAATTATCTCAGTTTTTGTTTATCTGAGAATGTCTTTATTTTACCTTCATTCATAAAAGTTTTGCTGGATATAAGATTCTTGGTTGACAGATTTTTTTCCCTTTCGACACTTTGAATACGTCATCTCCTTCTGACCTGCATTTTTTTAAATTATTTTTTTCTTTATTAGAGAAATTGTGGGTTTATAGAACAACCATGCGTAAAATACAGAATTCCTGTATATCACCCCACCACCAAAAAAATTTGGAGTTCTTCATGAATTTGCATGTCATCCAGAGGCCGTGGTAATCTTCCCTGTATCATTCCAATTTTGGTACAAAATGAGCATACTTCCATTGTTTCTGATGAGATGTTAGCTGTTAATCTTACCAGGGTTCCCTTGCCCTGGATGAGTCATTTTTACTCTTGTTGCTTTCAAGATTTTCTCCTGTTCTTTAACTTTCAGCATTTTTACTATGATATATCTGTTTGAGGGTCTCTCTGCGTGTATCCTACTTGGAGTTGGTTCAGCTTCCTAGATGTTTAAGTTATTTATTGTTTTTCAACAAATTTAGAATATTTTCACCCATTATTTCTTCAAACATTTTTCTTTCTCTCCTCCCTCACTTTTGGTATCCCATTATGCATATGTAGGTGTGCTTAAGGTGTCCCACATTTCTCTAAGGCTCTGTTATTTTTTTTTTCATCTTTTTTTGTCCTGTTCTTCGGATTGCAAAATCTCAATTAATCTATCTTCCAGTTTGTTGATTCTTTCAAGGCTATCGAGCCTCTCTAGTGAATCCCTCGTTTATACTTTCCAACTCCAAATTTCCATTTGGTTCTCTTTTTTCATAATTTCTAGTATTTTCTTGCTATTCTCTATGTGATGAGACATTGTCATCCTGCATTTAATTCTTTAAGGATGGTTTCCTTTCATTCTTTGAACATACTTAAAATAGCTGCTTTGAAGCCTTTGTCTGCTAAGTCTAACATCTGGGTCCTCTCAAGTACTGATCACTCCTATTTTTCCTGTATATGGGTAACACCTCCCTATTTCTTTGCATGTTTTGTATTTTTTTTTTTTTGAAATCTGGACATTTTAGATAATACATTTTGGTAACTCTGGATACTACTCTTACACACACACACACACTCTCCTCTCATGTCTCCAGGGATAGTCCACTGAAGAAGACATTGATATTTATTCAGTGTGTTCAGTGGACTAATTCCTCTGTAGTTTGTAGCTTCTGATGTTACTTCTCAGAAGGTACAGCCTTGGGCTTGTGCAGTCACTTTCACCTCTGCTGTCCCCAGAGATGACTGAGGTTTTAGCCAGGCTCTCTGTCTTCCCTGATCTTTCTGTTGAGCTTCTTGCTAGTATCTATTGGTATCACACCCAGCTCCTAGCCTCCCCTAATTGTTAGCTGATTGCCCTATTTTCTTTTTACAGTATACTGAGGTATAAATTTCTCCACAGTCTGGCACAATTAAAGTCTGGCTCATATGCATGGGTAGACTTTGAGGACAATCTTTGAAGCTTGCTCTGACCCCAGGAAGGCTCTTATGTGTGTCTTTTGATGGTTCTCTCTGTTAAACTTCAGGCTGGTCTACCATTTCATTTGTTGTTATCATGGAGCTGCCAGCCTCCTCCTAACTGTTCATCATCAAAATCTCCATCGTTTTTGACAGCACTGTTAGACCTGTTCGTCTCTATTTCACATAAAGTGAACCCCTTGGGGAGAGCTACAGAGTTCTCTCTTTCTGCTTCTCACCCTGGTCAGAACTTCTGCACCACTGCTCCAGAGCTAAAGGTGGGGACAGCAGCCCACTTTCCCTCAGCATGGCATCCTGCTCTATGGGGAGGGGAGGATACTAGGCAGGGGTGGTAGCCTCTAGTCTTCTCAGCTTGCCTCTCCTGGCATGGGAACGTCACCTTAGAAGCAAATTGGGGCAATGACAATTAAAGGCTCAGTAGTCTCAGCCTGCCTCACCTAGGGTAAAGCTTCTGTCCTACAAGTAGACGTGTGGAGCCTAGGAAGAGAAAGGGAGTCCTGGTCCTTAAGCCCACATTTGCCTTAAGTAGAGGTACTGCACCTTGGGCTGGGGAGGATGAGGATGCTGTGCCCCTCCCAATGAGAAACTGTTGGCCTAGACTGGGAGCTGGGGAGAGAGGGAGCTCTGCCTTCTCAGCCATACCTAAGCAGAGTAGGACTTCTGTCACTCTGAGCTGGGGTGCAGTGGAGGAGAAGATAATGGTTCAAATGCTACAGAGTCTCACTTACTTGCCAAGATTTAATCGATCTTCTTGAATAACTATTTCTCTGCTTTCTGTATGCCCTTGGGACAACATAGAGAGACTTTAAAGGGTTGTTGTAAAACTATTTTCTCAAGTTATATAGTTGTTTTGCTTGGGAGAGCGTTTGTGGAATGCCTTACACCTCCATTCCAGCTATAAATTTTTGAAAGTAAACTACATTTCTTCAAATATATTTAACTATCCAGACTTTACTGATCCACACGGCCCTTTTGCCCTTCACAGTCTGAAAGAGGGAGGCATTTACCATACACTATCAACCTCTTTCAGGTAGAAAAACAAGCGGTTGAACTTTTGAACATATAAATGGTATTTAATTTAATTTACTTTAGCAGCATGACTTTCTTGGCAGAGATGAGGGAGAAATTTGTCTCGAACCTACCAAACCATTTAGTTTGCTGGACAATTTGAGTCTGTCCTTGAGAAATTGAAGGCATTACCAGGAAGAGTTGGGTCTTTGGTCCTCTGCTGTCAGCAATTTGTAGTAATTGTGAAGAAGCAGCCATGAGCCCAGTTTCCCTGCTCCCCAATAATCAGTCACATGCCTGAATTTGTGCCCCTTTTATTTATACCCTCATTTGTGGTTTGAAGGGTCTAACTTCAATAGCTGGTGCCCACAGGGGCAGTTTCTAGCTGCTGTTTTGCAGCAGGATAAGTATTCTCAGAACATCTTTTCAGGATCATGGAATATCGGTAAGCTTAGTCTAAGACAAGGGTGGGCCTGCTGCCTGTTTTTGGTGGATTTTACATTTTAAAAGGGTTGGGAAAATCATAAGATTATGATTTCAGGGCATGTGGAAATAGGAAATTCAGATTTCGCTGTCCATAACAAAGGCTGATTGGAATGCAGCCACGTCCATTCATTACACAGTGTTTGTGGCTGCTTTGGCACCACCACAGCAGAGTCGGGTACTTGCGACAGAGGCTGTGTGGTCCCCAAAGTCAAAATTATTCACTCTCTAGTCCTTTACAAAAAGTTTGCTGATCCCTGGTTTAAAATGTGTTTCAGTGGAGCAGCACGTTTCATTTTTCTTAACAAAATATTTTTAGGGCCCTAAAACGTATCCCAACAGGGCCATAGAGGCCCAACAAGTTACACAAGAGAAGGTGTTTCAGGGCCGTTATTATATTTTGGGTTCAGATCAAAATAAGAATGCTCCCTGTCTTGGTGCAAGCAAGTCTTATTCAAAAGGAAAGCTTAAAAATGAATTTGAAACTAGTTCCCCAGTGTTGTAACTTTTCCCAAAACTGCTGTTTGATCTGAGATCATGGTATTCTGACAGCTACTTCTGTAATGGATGAATTTCTCTTTAATTTAGAAAAAGACTTCCCCCTTATCTGACTTCTCGTTCTTGGGAAAAAATGTGCTTTCCAAGGTTATGTCACCATTATACTGAAATATCTAGGTAAATCCACTAGTTCAGTTAAAAAATGTAGAGGGACAAAATCAAAGGAATTCTTTTTGGAATCCTATAAATTCATAAAAACTTAGTGGAGAGAGCATTTTTAAAATCCAAAGTTTTAAGCTAGTTGCTTTTTATGACAGTATAGACAAGTGATTGACTATCATGATAAAAATGTATTTTGATCCTCCAAATATACTAAAACAGCATTGAGCGCATGCTCTTTATTTTTAAATTATTTTAAATTTTAGTATACTTTTATTTTTTAAAAGATACTTAGATTACATAAACGTTATATTAAAAAAATAGGGGATTCTCATATGTCCCACTCTCCCCTCTCCCACATTTTCCCACATTATAAACATCCTTCATTAGTGTGGTACATTTGTTACAACTGATGAGCACATTTTGGAGAGCTCATGCTTTTTGAAGGTAATGCTTATGCTGTACAAAGGACCACAGTTCATAAGCAAGCTGTCATCAGGCCATAGGAAAAAGATAGTTTTACCTGAGAATTATCTGACTATGAAAAGACTAACAGATCCTCTCTTCGCTACATCTCCAACTCATCATATTTATTAGTGCCTACTTCCTGCAAAAACAATTTTTAAATAATTGTTTAATAATTATTATAATTTTTAATTAAAAATAAAAATATTTTTAATAATAGTCCACCTTTAGTTAAATGATCAAAAAATATATATGTTCCATTTATACGAAAGAGAGAAGGATCATCTGCTTCTACATTGCCATCCATGTTTATCAATTGTTTCAAGTTCCCTCTGTCTTTTTGTGGGGGAGGGGAGGAAGCATGTAATGTGGCCCTGTGATTTCCGAGGCTTAAAGCCCCGAAATTTCTGCAAAAGAAGTTGAGTCATACCCAGGTTGGTTCAGTGTTTGAAACCAAATTTATGCCATTCACCTCCGAGTTAGAGCTTGGGAAATTGTGTAGTTTCCTCTCTTTTGCCTAGTCGATAAGGTCCTCAGGTTCATCTACCCAGGCACAAATCTCCTTCCCCATCCCACCGGGCCTCACCTGCCCAAAGCCACAGCTCCTCGTCCACGCCAATTCCTTGCTGAGACATTTTCGTGTCTTTTTTTCCAGGCATCTAGTGGCAACTATTATTTCATCCCGTACATCCTGATGCCAGGCGCTGATTATTTTTGCTGCGAGAGTGAGGCGCAGAGGCGAGCCTCGGAGTACGTGCAGCCCAACTGGGACGCCATCCTGAGCCCGCTGTGTGTGCCCCTGGTGGACAGGTTCACTCGCCTCCTCAAGGACATCCCCGTGACCTCATGGTAATGCCCATCAGCCACCAACATCCCCACGAGCCTCGACACAATTTCCCCTTCACTTTCATGGAGGCAGTAGACCCTCAAGTAACCAGAATGCTTGGAGAATGGGGACCTTGGGCCAATTTTTAAAAATTGTGGTAACTTAGGTAACATGCAATTTGCCATGTTCACCATTTTAAAGAACAGGATTCAGTGGTATTAATTGCATTCCCAATGTTGTGCTATCATCACCACCATCCGTTACCAAAACTTTTTCATTACCCTAACCAGAAACTCTCTACCTATTAAGCAAGAAGCCAATCAATTTTTAAAAATGTTTATTGTGGTAACATGGGTAACACAAATGATCCCATTATAACCATTTTTAAGTGTACAATTTGGTAGTATTATGGTCACAGCGTTGGGTAACTGTCACCATTATCTAGTTCCAGAATGTTTTCATTATCCCAAACAGAAATTCTGTAACTTTAAGCAATAATTCCCCTTCCTCTCGTTTCCTGGTAACCTCTCATCTACTTTTGGTCTCTGTGAATTTGCTTATTCTGGATATTTCATTAGGACGTTTGACCTTTTATGTCTGGCTTTTGGGACCAGTCACTTTCATGTCATACTGGAATCCATTCTTACCCCTCACCGTATCAACTAAGTTGGGACACTGAGGTGTAGCCCACAGAGAATGGAAGTGGAGTTAGCAATCAGATCTGCTGCTGGCCTTGGCCCCCAGTGCGTCTTGATAAATCACTTCTTTCTAGCCGTTTTCTCTTCTAGCATATATAAGGAAGGTAAGTCAGTGATTTTTTAAAATGGTGACTTTCAACTCGAAGAGTCTGTGTGTCAGGACAGTCTCGAAAGAAAATGTAATCCCTCCTCAGTTGTGGAGGTTCTTCAAATGCCTTGGCAAGGTCCTTCTGATCAGACGCACCGTTTTGTGCTGTAAAAGTCCAGGCGCACTGAATCATGCTACAGTTATTCTGACCGCAGGATGTGCTGTGATGTGTTCTTTTTAGATTTATATAGCAGGCGGTGTGGAATACAGAGGTGGGCAGATTGAGGTTTGAATTCTGGGCGAGGGGGTCTCTACCTGTGTAGCCCTGTAAAAGCCAGCTCTCCATGTGGAGCCTCAGCGCTCAAGACACTGGACCTCACATTTTCCCTATTCCAAAATTCCAAGGCAGAAAAATTCTTGTACTCAACCGAAGCAACCAGTTATTCTGCTTGAAGCCAATTTAAAGGATTTATTCGTGCATGTTATGTCACAAGAAGGATTTGTCCTTCCAAAAGAAATGAAAATAAGCACTAACGAAACTAACCTATAATGAAATTTCAAGGACTGCACACTGTACATGGGCTTACATTGTAGCACCCTGAACTGTGGTGTGTGGATATCGCAGTATTTGTTTGAAGTACACACTTGTGAGCAGTTCTCCTTTTCTATCCCATAACCATTTCTCTGGACTCAGTTTCTTTTATAGACTTTTTTTTTCTTTTAAGATTTATTTTTATTTCTTTCTCTCCCCTTCTCCCCCCTCCCCCCCTCCCCCCCGTTGTCTGCTCTCTGTGTCCATTTGCTGTGTGTTCTTTGTCCGTTTGCATTCTTGTCAGGTGGCACTGGGAATCTGTGTCTCTTTTTTTGTGCGTGTCATCTTGCTGCATCAGCTCTCAGCATGTGCGGCGCCACTCCTGGGCAGGCTGAGCTTTCTTCGCATGGGGCGGCTCTCCTTGCGGGGTGCACTCATTGCGTGTGGGTCGCTCCTATGCAGGCGATAGCCTTGTGTGGCACGGCACTCCTTGCACACAGCAGCGCTGTGTGTGGGCCAGCTCACCACACGGGCCAGGAGGCCCTAGGTATTGAACCCTGGACCAGGGTAAGCAGATGCTCTATCAGTTGAGCTACATCCACTTCCTCTTTTACAGACTTTAAATGGCCAAGGAAGACTGGAAACCCAGGCATGTGTGATCACAGACCCAAAAAGAAAGCAAATGAGAGACATTTTTTTAGCACATTCCTGGAAAACCTCATCAAATCCCATCTTGCTAACTATTATCTCACTGGAGAACTCACTTGAGTGACTGTATCAGTCAGCCAAAGGGGTGCTGATGCAAAATACCAGAAATCTGTTGGCTTTTATAAAGGGCATTTATTTGGGATAGAAGCTTACAGTTACCAGACCATTAAGTGTAAGTTTCTTCCCTCACCAAAGTCTGTTGCCATGTGTTGGAGCAAGATGGCTGCCATCTCTGCAAGGGTTCTGTCTCCCTCTTCCTCTTAAGGCTCCATGGTCCCAGCCTCTTCTAATATCAGCTGTAGGCTGGGATAAGTCTCATCTCTCTTCCCTGGGGCTCCTTTCTCTCTGGGCTCAGCGCCTCTGCTCTCTTCACAAGGCCAGCTGTAGACTATCAGGTGAATGGCTCGTCTCTCTTCCTGGGGCCTCTGCCGTGTCTAATGGAGCCTTCTCTCTTTCCTCACATATCTGCTTCTCTGTGTATGTACTTCCCAGGGCTTCAGCATTAGAACTCTAACTCCTCCGCAGTTTAGTTTTCTTTGAAGGGGGCGGGGACTCACTGTTCTATTGATGTGACCCAATCCAAGCCCTACACATAATTTATTCAAGTAAAAGTAAGACCTCTGAATTCAATACAATCTGAGGGTATCACTAGCCCAGAAGAACAGACCAGTTTACAAACATAATCAGTATTTCTTTTTGGAATTCATCAATAATATCAAACTGCCACAGTGACGTTAGGAGGTCTCCCAACACCATATTTTCAAGTCTGACAAGGAGTTAGTCTAGCTTGAATGTGCCAGCTAAGTCAGTTCTTTGCAAGAAATGGACTCAGATTTGCTACTTATTCAGTGTACACATTGGTATGCAAACAATTCTTTGGGCTTGGTTTAATTTAAAAGGTCTTAAAAGACTTGTTTGTTTCTTCCCACCCCATTACCTGGCAGATGCCTGGCAGTGGTTAGTGAGAGGGTAAGTGGTGGTTAGGGTTTAAAACATCTATAGCAGGGATGGAAGGGAGGCTTTTATCTCAATACCAACTCCAGTAGGTCAAGACTCTCTGGAGGCCTGTGCTAAAAGGGAATTTGAAGCCATTTTCAAGTTCATCTTGATTAGCAACCTCTTCCCTGGCTACCAGAGGGCAAAATGGTCGTGTGTTTATTGCATGTCTGATGTCCCTGAGCCATACTCATTTCTGTATTTCATTTATTTACTTAAAAGTTACCGTCCTTATTAGTGGTTCTTAGTTTATTAAAACTATTTTTCAGAATTACCTGTGAAAAGAAGAATTAACGAAAATATAACTTTTTACTTGGCATGCTAAACTAATAACATTTTAACAGCTTTGATGCCTTTTATTGTCCACCAAATGGACCATGGCTCCCACCCAACTTAATGTCTCCTTAGGTTAATGACAGAATTATAAGCACCGGCAGAGTCTGCTAATTTACTCATCAATGCACTAGACAAATATGGAAATTAAAGCAAAGTGTTGATATTTTTATGTCAAGGCCCTTCCTGTAGGCCATTACCTCATTCATTAAATATTTATTAAGGTCTTATTAGCACAGGACCAGTTTATGTGCTGAATGCAAGTTTAATTTGGCCTAGTCTTAGGATTGTTTAAAGGAAGTAACATTTGTTTTTATTCATTCTCACCTGTGGCTTCTCTCTCTGGAGACTATCATTTAATTTAGTTTGCTCTTTCTAATATCACTTCATTTAGTAAACTCTCTTTTAGTTTGGACAGCTTAACTTTGCTCCCTGCAGGTAGGTCATTCCAGGTACTTAATGGGTTGATAGTATGACTGCTTGGCAATACACAGTCTCCATTTTTTAAAAAATGACTTGGAAACTAGACAAGCTATTTAATCAATCTGTGGTCCTTGCAAATCTGCCGTGTATACCAAACATCAAGGTAGGTCATTTATAAAGGGTTGAAACCAATGTCTTAATTTCCTAGGGTTGCTGCAACAAATTGCCACAAACTTGGTGACTTAAGACAACAGAAATGCATTGTCTTGCAGTTCTGGAGGCCTCAAGTCTCACCTCCAGGTGCTGGCAGGGCCATGCTTTCTCTGAAGTCTTTAGGAGTGGGTCGTTCCTTGCCTCTTCTGGCTTCTGGTGTTTTGTTGCCTATCCTTAGAGCTCCTTGATTTGTAGATGCAGCACTCCAATCTCTGCCTCCACCTTTATAGGGCCTCCTTCTCCTCTTACAAGGACACTGGTCATTTTGGATTAGGGCCTACCCTGATTCATCTTGACAATGTCTGCAAAGACCCTCTTGTTTCCCAAATGAGGTCATGGTCTCAGGTACTAGGACTTCAGCAGATCTTTTGTGGGGTCACAATTCCATCCCTAATAACCACATACCAGATACTAGTGTTGCTTCTTTGAGAATCTCTGGGTGAAACATGGCAATGTGGTCTTCAACTGCTTCAAGTGTTTTTAAGCTTCCCCATCTTTACCTAGATGCCCACCCGAAGGAGGTTTTACATCACAGAAACATTCTGACGGGCCACAAGGACAGTGAGCATACGTCATAGTATGAGCGTGAGTGACAGGGTAGACAGGAAGGCTGTCCACAAGCTTCCAAGGCTGTCTTTGTGGCCCTTGCCGCATTGCTCGAGGACATGATACCAGTGTCTGACTCTTTTTTTTTTTTTTTAAAGATTTATTTTTATTTATTTAATTCCCCTCCCCTACCCCGGTTGTCTGTTTTCTGTGTCTTTTTGCTGCATCTTGTTTCTTTGTCCGCTTCTGTTGTCGTCAGCGGCACGGGAAGTGTGGGCGGCGCCATTCCTCGGCAGGCTGCTCCCTCCTTCGCTCTGGGCGGCTCTCCTTATGGGTGCACTCCTTGCGCGTGGGGCTCCCCTACGCGGGGGACACCCCTGCGTGGCAGGGCACTCCTTGCGCGCATCAGCACTGCGCATGGGCCAGCTCCACACGGGTCAGGGAGGCCCGGGGCTTGAACCGCGGACCTCCCATGTGGTAGACGGACGCCCTAGGGTCTACTGTCTGACTCTTGATCAACTGCAAGAAGCTTTGTGATTACTGTTATGGGACCCCTGATAGAGAAGTCAGGTTTTAAAAAGTTCTCATTTTACTGTGTTTCATGGCGTCTGGGGTTCTGCTTGACTTTGTGATAGTCTGCTAGAGTGGATAAAATGAATGTTCAAGTAGGGGACTTTTTTGCTTTGTATGTGTTGAAAATACCAAGAGGAAGTGGGTTGTGTAGCAAGTCCCACGTGTCATCCAAATACAGCTTGGGCCCACTTTGAGAACATCTTCAAGGTTCTACTGACCTCGTTTATTTATGTACCGTTGTGGGGTTACTATCTGCAGACTGTGAATAGCCAAGCAGCCAGTGCCTCCCGTTTGCTAGTGCAGGGATGGTCTGGGCTGAGGACCCGTGTTTTGGCCTAAGCCATGCCCGCGAGAGCCCTGTTTGTTTGACCTCCGAAAGGAAAGCCGGGTCCTGGGTGCATGTGAAAGTGACAGGAAGTTTCCTTGTTTCCCTCGCCAGTGTTTATTACAAAGAAGCCCTGTTAAATGACATTCGGAAAGCCAGAGAGAAATACCGGGGCGAGGACCTGGCAAAGGAGCTGGCTCGGATCAGACTGCGCTTGGATGACACCAAGGCTCTGACCCCAGACATCGTCATTAATTTGCTGCTGTCCTACCGTGATATCCAGGTACGAAACCCGCTTGGTTGAGGCTAAAACCTCCCGAGTTCTTTCTCAGTGGGAGGAAGTCCTCTGAAGGTATGGGGCTAGTCCTAGCTCACTCAGCGCATCTGTTGTGGTGGAGATGGGAGGGGTGCTTGTCATATCTGCGCTGACATACATTCAGAAGGCCACTCCAACGAAAGCCTATGTACAGGCCCACCAGGTATAAGAAACTCAGAATCCAACAGTGTATAAGCACTTTGTGCTAGGTATTTTTCTGAGCCTGCTGCAAATACAGATTCGTTGAACCCTCTTAACAACTCTATGGGGCGTACGCTCTGATTATCCCCATTTTACGAATTGGGAAACTGAGGTACGGAGCAGTTAAGGAACTTGACCGTGATCACGCAGCAGTTGGTGAAGCTGGGACTCAGACTGAGGCAGGCTGATTCCGTTGTCCTTGCTCTTACCCCCCTGCTTTGCTTCTCCCTGTCGACCTCTATCA
This sequence comes from Dasypus novemcinctus, assembly GCF_030445035.2. Classification (NCBI taxonomy): domain Eukaryota; kingdom Metazoa; phylum Chordata; class Mammalia; order Cingulata; family Dasypodidae; genus Dasypus; species Dasypus novemcinctus. Next base: position 22,022,765 of record NC_080704.1, on the reverse strand, counting down.
CTTGCCTCTGTTTACCACCACCCACCAGTGACAGGGAGAATGGGAGGTAGCAGAGGCAAGGACAGGGCCCAGGGAATGTGGATTTATCTTCCAAGACAAGTGCCAGAGGCTTCTGGAGAGTTCTTGAGACAGGGCTTATGGGAGGGAGTACCAAGAAGGAAACTGAGCATATCTTCCCTCCAAGTTTAATGGCACAGAGCTGCTCCCAAGGGTGTCCTGCCCACCTTCCCTTTGGAGGAACATGGGTGATGTACCCTCTTGCAGAACTCTGCAGAGCCTGCTGGCGGTTGTTGGCCACTGGTCTTTCAATCTAAATGGGGGAAGCTCTTTCCTGGGGCAACAGCATCCTGGGGCAGAGCCAGCAGCCTGGCCTGGGTTTGCAGTGGGAAGAGCTGGCCCTTCCAGATGATTCCTGAGCCTGGTTGGAAGGGGAACAGCTGGCCCTGCCGAGTGAGGACCCAGCAGAGGCGAACATGGTAGCGATTTTCCCCTGGGGAATTACGCAAAGCTTGGAGCAGTAGTTCGCACGCCAATCATTTCGTTCCTCCACGGCCATTGGATGGTGTCTGGGGATATTTTGGGTTGTCACACCTAGGTATGCGCTGGATAACTCCCGCAACAGAGAATCATCCAGTCCAAATGTCAGAGTAGCACCAAGGTTGAGAAATCCTGGTTTAGATGGATTCCGTTATTTCCAACCAAGTAGGAAGGACTGGGACCCTTTCCCTTGACGTGGAAGTGACTGTAAACATTTTTTGTGCGTTTGCATCGGGTGCGTTTTTCCTCATAACTCTGCTGGTGGTGGTATCTCCCCTGGGCAGCTTTTCCCTGGGCCCTGGGCTCACTGCTTTCTTTTGTTACCTTTCACTGTAGCCCTTTTTCCTTGATCCCTCTGTGACCTTTGGCAGCACAGATTCCTCCTCTGTCGTCTTGCTCCCATCCATCTTGCTTGCTTAGCTTATTTTAGGTCTGGTAAGAGCTACAAGTAACTTCACTGAATTCCACTGGAATTCACTGGAAGGGAAGGCTTGTCTTTAACCCTCCCAGGGCCCACTGGATGGAACGTGGGAGAGTATGGGCTATGATGTGGACCATTGACCATGAGGTGCAGAGATGCCCAGAGATGTACTTACCAAATGCAATGGATGTGTCATGATGATGGGAGTGAGTGTTGCTGGGGGAGGGAGTGGTGGGGTGGGGGTGGTGGGGTTGAATGGGACCTCATATTTTTTGAATGTAATATTTTTACAAAATGAATAAAATAATAAATAAATAATAAATAAATAAATGCTGAGGCTGTCCGTGTTTATAACGGTTCAGGAAAACCTGACAAGAGTTTTGCTTCCTGTTTTTCTCACCTTGGCACCTCTCGCCCTCAGGATTATGATGCAATGGTGAAGCTGGTAGAAACACTGGAAATGATGCCTACCTGTGATTTGGCTGAGCAGCCTAATATGAAATTCCACTATGCACTTGCGCTGAACAGGTAAGAGGGAGAATGCACACGCGGGATTTTGGAACATGCCTCCTGGTGGATCCTGCTTCCTTCTTTCGGTCAGCATTAATCGCACACCTGCCAGGTCATGTGCAAAATTCCAAGGATAAGAGGATGGTCATTGTCTTCAGGGATTTTGTCTTTTCGACATATATTCTATATAATGAAATCCTTATAGCCCTGGGTGATAGATGTCATAATGGAGATTTGCCCAAGGTGCATTGGAAGCATTAGCAAAGGGCAGGATTGATTCTGCTTGGGTGTTTTAGAAAAGCTTCTCTGAGGATTTTTTGAGCTGGGGTTTGAAGAATTAGTAAGAACTGCCCCATTGGCAAGAGAGAGCGTGGGATTGGGCAGGCGGGATGATGAAAAAGCCCATTACATGTAGATAGGTAGGAAGAATGAGCATAGAGTTTTTCGTGTGCAGGGTGCATGCCAGAAGCATCCAGGACCCTGAAAACACAAGATGCAGGTGGAACAAAGGTAGGTGAGGTGAGTAAATGTGGAGGAAGGGCCCGTGTCTGGAAAGGACCTTGAATACATGAATAAGGAGTCAGTGTTGTCTTATAGTCTGCAGGTGGAGAGGATGGGACTAGTTTAAGCAGCAGAATTAACAGCACTTATGAGAGAAAAGCAGCTTTAATTACTAGTACAATCTGAATTTGGGAGTATGGATTGCTGTTAGAAAGTGGTTCTTTATTGTAGGCTAGGACAGGGTCCTCAATGCTGAAAATCTCATTTTCTCCAACAAACCAGAGAGTTTCTGTACAATTGCAATATTTACTTCATTTATATCTGCGATCCAATCCTGGACTGTATGGGGTTTTTTGTTCTGTTTTGTTTTTGCATTAGCTTTAACTTAGCTAGCTGACAGTATAGTCACAGTAGGATTTGAGAAAGTTTTGAGTAAGTTTATAGCATTTCCTTGTGTCTATGAAGGGGAAAACATGATGGACAAATAATCTTCTTGCATTATGGTTGGCCTTTAACTTTTATGAAGTAGAGTAAAGCATGGCCGTAAATTAGTTATTAACAGTTGACAAGAATGAATGATGTTTGACCATCAGAGGGCAAGGGCTCCATGTTACTGGGAAAGCTGCTTTGAGCCAGCCAGTTTTTCTTGCTATCTTCCACTTCATTGCATTCAGAAGCCCTTTTACACTGCTTCAAGTTTCCATTGAGCAATGAAATCTGCTTGGCTCTCAGTAGCATGGAGTCCTTTATGAGCAATATCTATCAACTGATGCGATGCTTTTACAGACAGGTCTTTATTAGATGTGCTAATGCAGTCAGAATATTCTAACCAGGGATCTAAGCTGTGGGCCGAAGGACAATCCAGAGAAAGGGTATCAGAACCAAAGTCCTAGGTTAAAGCAAAACAAAACCTGCTTATTGCAAAACAGAAGGAGCATACTCATATTCTATTCCCTGCATTGTTGGGTCAATACTGCCAGCAACTCCGGCAAAATTTAACAAGTCGAATTACTCAGCAAGTGCAGGGGAAACTGGATGCTTGAAACGTTTATTGGAATGTCTGATGTGTCATTTCTAGAGAAGAGATTGAGAGATGCTCTGGGGCCCTAGAAATGGGTATGGAGGATGTTAGGTGAATGTTAAAGAATCTAGCCCATGCCAGAGGGGCTGGGAGAAGCAGCTTGTTCCAGAACCTACAGCAGTCCCTTGAGCCTCAGCCGCTGGGCTCCTCAGTCAGGACAGTGCCTCTATGGGAGGTACACTCGCCTGCAGGAGTGGTGTGAACTCGTTTCTGCAAGAGCCAACAGCATGCTTTTCTGTCTCATCTGTGTAAGGTCAACTGTTTGATCACACCACCTTAATTTATATGTTTATATCAATACCCATTCTTTATAACCTGCTTCTCAAAAGTATAAAAATGATGATACCTTCCCGCATTTACACGTCATTGTCTCCAGGCACCTAAAAGCATGTTGCAAAAAAAGAATACGTATTTGTTCTTGTTTATCTGGCAGTGTATAGAATCACAAAATCTTCAAAACCATGGACCCCTTACTAAGTCCACACTGTACTGTGCATTATTTAATCAATAGATCACACCTGCACCAACATGGCCACACAAGAATGTTTTTTGAATTTTCAATTCAAGCTCATGGACCCCCTGAAATCTTTCCACGGACCCCTACTTAAGAACTATAAAGAGTCATTTAGTCCCAACTCTTTATTTTAGAGAGGATGAAAAAAGATCTAAAAGAAAGAGCTCAGAGTATAATAGCTGGTCCACAAGGGGAGCTGGGACTAGAGTCCCCAGTTTTAGCACTATGCTATACATACAGTGGTTTGTAAAGCTGTGCATAAGATCCTGCTGTAATCAATCCAACTCTTCCCAGCAGGTTCAGCTTATATTTTGCTTGCCAGGAGGGCAACCAAAATAAGCTATGGGCCTCCATTTGGCTTGTCATATATGATGAGAGAATTAGATGGTAGCTGAACATTGAAACTACTTTCATAATATACACAGTTGATCCTCATTATTCACGGATTCCTTAATTGCAAATTTGCTTACTTGCTAACATTTATTTGTAACCCCAAAATCAATTCTTGCAGTGCTTTTGCAGTCATTTGCAGAGATGTACAGCCCGGAGAAAATTTTGAGTTGCCTGAATTCCCAGCTGAGTTTGAACAAAGTAATGGTTTCCCTTCTTGTTTCATCTCTTATACTCTAGACCAGTGTCCTTTTTGCAATATATTTGGTGCTGCATTTTCCACACTTTTGTGCTTTTCATTGATAATTTCACCCAATGTAGGTTGGGTGACTCCCAAGTGTAGTGCTGAAGTGCTGTCTAGTATTCCTAAGCACAAGAAGGCCTTTTTAGAAAATACATGTCTTAGATAAGCTTCATTCCGACAAGAGATAGAATGCTTTTGGCCATGAGTTCAATGGTAATGAATCACCATTATATATTAAATAAGATTTCTTTAAACAGAAATGCACATAAAACAAGATTATGTATAGATTGGTAGATGAAAATGTGACCAGAGGCTCATAGGAATCTAACCTCATGTTTTCCATATGAGCAGTGGTTCAATATTCATTAATTCAGTGATTGTGGTGACTTTGTAGAACATAACTACTGTAAATAATGAAAATCAATTGCACTTTTTAGAACAATAAGTCAATTGCATTTTTTTTTTCCTGAGAAACAGAACATGTTCTTAGTTTCTGAGCAGTGGCCTTGTCAAAAACAGATGCTTTCCTTTTGAACAATATTTAACCAAAGGACTTCCCACTTCAGGAAGATCTCATTTTACCTACTGACCTTGATCCTACAATACCTATCTTTTCTATTTCCTTCTCTGGTTCCTTCTCTTTTGTCCCTCCTCCTTCATGTACTTACTTATCACTGGTGTCCCATGTGCTAAAGAAGGAGAGAGCTGGGAGTGGATGTGGCTCAAGCAGTTGGGCACCCACCTTCCACATGGGAGGTCCTGGATTCGGTTGCTGGTGCCTCCTAAAAGTGAACTAGCAGAGACAATTAGCAGACAGACAAGGGAGCCATGGCGGGCAGGGGTCTATACTAATCATTAAAGAAAAAGTTGCCACTTGAAAAAAAAAAAGAGCTCGTGAGGGGTAACTGAAGTTAATGAGTACTTAAAAAAATAATCACGTACTTGAATTTATACACACAAGTGAACTTGTTCTTTTCAAACAAGTTGTCCTACAATCTTCTGTATTTATTTTATATATATGTATTTATTTATATTTTAACTTATCCTCCCTCCCCACCCTGATGGTTCCTTCCTCTATCTGCTCCTTGTTTTTGCTCATTGTGTCTGCTCATCTTCTCCAGGAGCTACTGAGAACTGAGGCTGGGACCTCTCACATGGGAGGCGAGTGCCCAGTGGCCTGAGCCATATCTGTTCCCCACAAGCTGTGGCATCTGCTGGCTTGTGGCATCTAGCTCATTTGGGCAGGTGCAGTGTCCAGCTCCTCTTCTTTTGGAGGCATCAGAACCCAAACCCAGTACCTCCTGTGCAGTAGGCAGGTGCCCAACTGATTGAGCCACAGCTATTTGCCTTCTGTATTTATTTTGACAATGCTGTCATTATTCAGAACATTATGGTGTCAGTGAGGGAGAGGTATTGTTTTCTTTGGGATTGCCCTAAGAGCCACTTGCACATCAGTATCAGTATCATCACTGATAAATCAATATCGTTACCGATAAATCAGTATCATCAGTTGGGGTTTTGAGGACAGATCTTGGTTTGAATTGTCTCTTTTACTTAAGAATATGGCCTTAGTCATGCCACTTAATTGCTGAAGCATTAGTTTTCTCATCTGTAAAATGGGATGCTGACATCTACTGTGTAGTGTTACTTGGAGTACTCTTGACAGGAAGCATGTACTTGGCTACGGTTGTTTTTACTGTGTGGCATGAACACCCCTATTTCTACCAGCTTTGAGAGAGAAACTTTCACCATTTCTAAATATCAAAACTACTAGCAAAATACAGAAACTTCTCAGCACAGAAGATATTTAAGATAACATAACTTAGGCTCTGAAGGAAAGTCATAGAAAGAAGCTGATAAAAGTGCTGTGAACTGGAGAACACTGTTGGAATATGCATATAGCCTTCTGAGGTGACATTTTGAATGGGTCAGGGTTCATTTGAATATAGATGTTTGCAGAAAGAAAGAATAGCATGTTTGGTAAAAATCAAAAGTTTATTACTTTATAGCCGGGCTTCTCACCCTCGGCACTACTGATGTTTGGGGCTGGATAATTCTTTGGTGGGGGGGTGGTGTCTATCCAATGCATTGCAGGATATTGAACAACATCCTTGGACTTGACCCCATTAGATGCCAGGAGTGTCCAACCCTCCCAGCTGTAACAATGAAAAATGTCTTCAGACATGAACAAATGTCCCCTGAGGGGCAGAATCGTCCCTGGTTGAGAAGCACTGCTTTATAGGGAGGCATTGTGGGGTGTGGGAGGAGCACCTGCTTTGAATTTTTAATCCTCGTTCTATCACTTACCAGCAATACGATCTTGACAAGGTAATTGAATTCCTTAAGCTTGATTTTTCTCATCTGAAAACTGGGATGAAGGATTAAATAAGATTCCCCATATGTACATCGCTGGCACAGCACCTGGCAATAAATAATATTATGTATTGTTATTCAGTAATAAATGTTTGATTTAGGAAAGCAGTTTCTTGTGTTTATATGTTTTGCTCATGTATATATTTTGGGGAAAAAAATGCTTCCAGTTGGCTTCAAGCATTTTTTCCCATAATACTCAGGTCAGATGCAGGAGACTTGGTTTAAATGTACCTTTTGTCTTTTGATTAATGATTTGAGACATGGCTGTGTCGCATGTACCAGCTTCAGATAGCAGTTGAGGACTTAAGGGCTGTGAATGTGTTTGTAACATGTTTTGACACACAGGGTAAACCGTTAATTATTAGCCATTCCTGGGGAAGATCCTGGCCAGGATGTATAATCCTGGCCATTCTGGATGTGCAGCACATAGACAAGCCCTGTTACCTACATTTTTAAGTCAGTGCTGCCAAATTGAATCTGTAACTCCAAACAGGTAGGCCTAGAGATCCTGACCTCAGAAAAGCTGCCTTCCCACCCTCTGTCTCAAGACTTCTAACAAAAGACAAATGCCACAATTCAAATCAGAAGACATTTATTGAGAATTTCCTGTAGGTTCCGCCTCCTGTGCCTTCAAGCTGCTTTCAAAAGTTTGAAATGTGTTGATCCCCATCACTGCTACCCTTAAAATAGGGACATCTGTCTGAAGAAACAGGGTGACAGCCTTTCAGATTTCCCTGGACAAATTTCGAAAGAGAAAGAGACATCAATCTTCTGTAAGCTTCTTACAGATTCAAGGATGGCAATTTTATCTTTAATTAAACATTTATTATTGGTAAGCTAGTTTGGGATAATGTGTCACCTAAGATTCAGTATAGCGGGGCTCTATTTTACATGAATAATCTGTAGTGCCCCGCAGCTCTTATTTAAGGAAAGCAGAGAATACATTTATAATTATGTTGAAGGACTTGTAAATAAAAGAATTTCTGTTGTGGGGCAAGTATTGCTTTAGGAGTTACTTAAGGAACACTTACTATCGTTGCTTGAGGCTTTGCGTAATTTGGCAGTTTGTGATATCTGCTTGAGACCTGCCCAGAAGTCACTTCCAAAATGACCTGCTGACTCCATTTGAAATCTCTTAGCCACAGTAATTCTATTTTGTTTCATTTCATTTAACAACTTCGAAGTTGAGACTATCAAAGACAACAAAGAGAAAGGGGGAGAGAGACCCTTAAGAACGCCTTTGATCGTACTCAAAGTGTCAAATTGCAAGGCCGCCTGCCACTCCCCAGGTACTTGAGTGGTTGATGTTTGACAAGACTGGATGGTAAGGTGGTCCCTGGCCATTATGAACAGTCTAGGTTTTGTTCAGGGCATAGAGCAAAATAGCCAGTTAAGGAGGGAGGTTAGCCCTGGTGGTTGAGGGCACTGGCTGATAGGCTCAGGAATTTGGATTTTGTTCTGTCGAGCCTAAGGAGTTACTGAAGGTTTTTTAATGAGGGGACTAACATGAGCCAGGTCCCAACTATGCCTCTGCCGGTGTGACTCTAAGCAGGTCACCCTACTTTTCTGAGCCCTGTAGTTCTTTAAAAAAAAAAAACAAGTTGGGCCAGATGACCTTGAAGATGAGTCTGTAACTTAAAGCATCATCTTATTAGCTAGATGATTATTGACAGATTTTTTTTTTGAGGTACCAGGACCTCATGTGGGAACCCAGTACTCTGACCACTGAGCCACGTCAGCTCCTCTGGGTTGGTTTCTTTGTTTGCTTGTTTTTTGTTCTTGTTTCCAGAAGGCAGTGGAAGCTGAACCCAGGACCTCCCGTGTGGGAAGCTGGCGCTCAACTGCTTGAGCCATGTCTTCTCCCCAGACAGATTTCTTGAGGCTTTGCCTTTATAATCTTTCATCATATTAGCAATCTGAGTCCTAATTGAGGGTATACATTCAATTATCTCACTGTTCCAGGAAGAGTAACACATACGCTATGTACTTTCTCAGTTTGCTTTTGAGAAGCACATGGTATTAAAGCAGATTTTGCTTAAACAATGAAGATTTTTGTCTGGAGAACACAGATTAAATGACCTAAAGTCACACTTGCAATTATTTCCCTACCAAATGCCAAATGTTCCTCAAATTTTCTGCCTGCTGCCCCAGCTGATCTCAGTCTAGGTTTTTTGTGTGATTTTGGGGGGGAACGGGGGTAGCTAATTAATTTAGAAGCAACTCCATGTTTTTATTTTTATCACTAATCTTTCTTAAGAACTTTCTATGTATTCTTAGAGTCATAATTTGAGTTTCCCCAGAAGCAACCCCTGAGATGAGAATTTGGGTACAAGTAGTTAATGGGGCAGGGGTTGGTGATCTAAGTTTCAGAATGGGAGTGGAGATGTGAGATAGGAAAAAGAAGAAAGGCAATATAGGATATGTTAATGAGCAGATTACTGCTGTGGGAAACTGAGGCTCAGTCCTCTTGGGGAACATGCCTCTGAGTTGCCCTACCCAAGGGATGAGGAAGCTGGGGGCTCTATCCACCAATTCCCCTCCACTAGTGGTTGAGGACTGTTCTGTAAGCTCAACATGCTTGCGGGGAGAACTTGTGGGTACGGTAGGAACCCATCAGACTCATAGACATGACCGTGTGCCAGTGGGATGTGTGAGGCATTGAGCATCTGCTACTCCTACTGTTGCTGTCAGAGTTAGTGGTGTAAATCTGAAATGCCTTCTTCTGATCCATCATTTTTCTTGAAATACTAATTTCTGGTGAACTTCTGAGGCTTTCTCCTTTCTGTTTTGTACAGAATTATGGGGAGAATCTCATTTTAGTTTTTCCCAGTGGTTTCGTCTCTGCCAAAGATACCAGAAGCAATCAGAAATTTATACTTTTATGAGATCTTTCTCAAGAGGTAATGCTATAGTTGCCTGACTGCTCGTAAAGATTTTTATTTGCTGAGAGATTATATTTCTCTATCCAGAAGTATTTTTCATTTCTCTCAATGCACGATTGAGTGGCCAATAAATGTAGTTCTGAGCAGGTAGAAAACTTTTCGTGGCCTAGCTCTGGCTGCCGCACATGTAGACTGGGTTTCTCCTCGTGGCCACTGCAGAGAGTAAACTCCACCCCCACCCCCCCCCACCCCCGCCCCATCCTTGCCCTTTCAGAAAGGGCGGAGAATCTTGGCTCTGCCATGGATCCAAAGGAAGCATCGACCGCTAACTACCAGAGAACTAGTACGAGATGAGAACATTTCTATTAAGAATGACCCCCCTCTTCTAGCAACATGTTAGAGTAGGTTCCATGGTGATGTTACGCTGTGTGCATTAAATGTGATTTTTAAAACCATGCCATGTTTTCTGCAGTTTTAGGAATAGTTGCCCAGCAAGTCAGAGGAAAGGAAGTTCTGCCTAGCAGCCAGCCCCTTGGGCTATTATTTCTCTTCCACCTATGGGGTGTTATTACCTGGACAGCTGAGAAAACGGCTGGGGAAAGTGGAGGAACTAACCATGCCTTTGCTCATTCTTTTGTGCACGTGGGTGTGTGAAGAGGGCAACTCTTCCTTGGGTATTTAGGGAAGGCTCTTAGGAAGGACTTAGGATCTGGAAAGCCATGTGGAGTAAGTATGAAACTTAGAGAGTAGATGTCTTCTCATTTGTGTTTTCTGTATTTTTGTCCGCTTCCTTTGGCTGAGCTATCATTTCCTACTTTCTTTGTCTTGTACTCTTTTGTTGCACACTGTACATTTTAATATTTGAAAATGTTAACTCTGGAATTTACTCTCTAGGAGGTCTTGTTTCTTGGTTTTGTAACCAGCTGGTGAAAAGACAGATTTTCTTGCACTTCAGTTCTCTTATCAGGAAGGTGTGCCCAAGGCGAATGCACTGTGCAGGGTTTTCCCTGCCCTACTGGGCCTCTGTCCTGTCCTAGGCTTTTGCTTGCTAGTTGTTTTGGAGTCCCCTGTTTATAGGATTTTGGTTGTCCCCTCTGTTTCCCAGGGGACAGACTTCCCTCTCCCGTGTATCTGTAGCTGGCAGGCCTTTGTCCCAGACTGTCTACCTCTACAGTTTTTTATACTCCTTTCACTGTCTCACCCTTCTTTTGCCTGGAGGGCAAATTCTGGGGGGAGGGTCAAGCAGGGGAGGACTTTCCCAGCCAAAACCTGGCCAGGGACCCACGAAGAGGGCGCAAGCCAGTTGCAAAATGTCCTGTGGAGGGAGTTGGGAAGGGCACCAAAAACTTCCCGACAGCTCCCCAAAGGTGAGCTTTCCTGCCTTCCCAGAAAATGCAGCCTTTCAGCTAACTTTCCCCTGAAGCCCTGAGGAAGCCCTCGTCTTTAAATTCCTACCTCCTCTGCCCCCGTCTGGGGAGGCGTGAAACAATGGCTGCCACTGCCTTTGTCTGGGTCCGATTGAAACAATAGCTGCACTTAAAGCCAAAATCCAGCAATCCATTCTTGGGGAAGTGGAGTTTTACACGTCCCTTACAGGCCTCTAGCCAGGGGACTGGACCCTGTTGCAGCCTGCCACAAGGGTGGGGAATGGGCTACTTGGAAAGAGCAATTTGTAGTTATTTACCATAATTTATCAGCCTCTTCCTCCCATTCTTCCCTGGTTGCTGTTCAGTGTTGTTCTGGCCTTTGGAGTTTCAAAATTTTTGCTTTGGACAGTTTCTGCCTGTTTAATAGCTGTTTTGGTGGAAGGAGAGAGTCTTAGAGCTCCCTAATCCACCATTTTCCCTGGAAGTCCCTCTAATCATTCCTTTTTATTGCCAAATAATATTCCATTGTATGGATCTACCACATCTTGTTTACTCATTTATCAGTTGATCGACACTTGGGTTGTTTCCACTTTGGGGCTATACCAGGGAGGTTTCTGTGGGCCTGGTCAGGAAGTGATCTTCATTACTTTGCTCATTTCACTGGCCACAACTTGGTCTCACAGTACAATCTAACTGCAAGGGAAGCTGGGAAATATGGTCTGGCTGAGCTCCTGGGGTAGGGCAGGGGAGGGGAGTGGGGAGTAAGGAAAGAGGCTTGATGAACATGTCCTAGTCTCTGCTACAACTTTCAGAGAAGGAGCAGAATTTAAGGGAATCCCTCAGTGTGGACATCCCTAGGGATATCACATAGCAGAACCAAGTGTTCAGGCAGGAATACACTTTCCACTCTTGCTGCCTTTGTGAGAATGGGAAAGTCAGCCTGCGAAATGCCCAGCTCCATACCCAGGTCTGCCAGCCCACTGTAGAGTCCAGGCTTCACAGATCGTTCTTAATGATTACTGAAAATAGCACCTTGAATTTTCCCAGGAGCCTGGGAAAGTTTGAAATGATGGGAGCAAGGTTGGGATGATTTAGTAATAGCTCTATCATATTTTTGGAGTAGAATAACCATTCTGGTTTATGTGTTTTCTTTGGCTCTGGGCATTGTTCACACTAAAACATAGGTTAACTCTAATTGCCCCTATCTCCTTATATAAATATAAGACATTTGGCCACTGTAGGACCTGCTTTCTTATGGCAGGTGTGTATCTGTCAGGCTCCAGTCAGGAAACAGAACTCGCTCTTTGTATTCAAAATTGAGGAAATTTAATACAGGAAACTGGTTACACAGGTGGTGGAAGAAGAGCTGAAAAGCCAATCAGGAGATTGTGAGGGAGGCCAGAAATTAGCATCAACAGGAAGCTGCTCCTGCTCCTTGGTTGGAGGGACACAGAGAAGAAGTTATGTTATCAGATTCCCAAAGCCAGGATCTCCTGGAAGAAGCTGAAACTATTGTGAGCCAGCCTGGTGGGAGCTAGATCTACAAAAAAGATGTAGCTGTTACTGGAGCCACCACCCAAAACACAAAAAGAGGGATAAAGTACTCTGGTTTCTTCCTTCTTCTCATCCTCCAGTTAGTCTTACACCACTGCCTCCCATTGGCTACTCACAGCTGACCATGAGCTGACCTGGGAGCCTGGGAAACAGCCTGTAGGAGTCAGCTCCCCTGTGATACAAAGCAGAGCAGGAGAAAGACAAGGAATGTATCTGAGAGCAAACGGACCAATGATTGGCCCAGCAGGACACTTAACTTTCAGAAACATTGCTCAGTTTCTATGTATTTTTTTGTCAGTTTCATTAAGGTATAATTTACATATAATCAAATGTACCCATTTTGAGTGCACGATTTGATAAGTTTGGGCAAATAAAGATGCACATGTAACTACCACCACAATCAAAATCCAGAACAGGGGTTCTTATCAAGGAGTCTGTGAGCTTGAATTGAAATTTTTAAAAAAACATTCTAGTGGGAACATGTTGGTGCAGGTGTGATATATTTCTTAAATAATATACAGTATAGCATGGACTTAGTAAGGGATCCGTGGTTTTCACCTGACTGGCAAAGGAGTCCATGGAACAAAAGTTATGAACCCCTGATCTAGAATAGTTTATCCCCCAAAAGTTGGCCCTTCCCTTTCACTTCCCCACAGTACCCTGTCCCAATTTGGATAATTTCTGTTGACCTGAATTCCTGGTGATGATCCTTTCTTTTTTAGTGTCCAATCTGATGTTATACCCATTCAGTGATTTTCTTTTGTATTTTTGGACTTTTAAGGACTTCCATTTCTCTCATGAAATGTCTTATCTCTTCACACACACATTATATTTATAGAAACAATATAATTTTAAAGTTCTTGTCAGCTAATTTTCAGAACAGAGTCATGTCTGGGTCTGTTTCTATTGGTTATGTTTTATCTTGATTACGGGTCCCATTTTCATGCTTCTTTGCATGTCTCATAATTTTATCATATTCTGAACATTTTATTTAAAATTTTTCTAAAAGAATAGTAGGGACTGAAGTTTAGTTTAGTTTTATTTCCCTGAGCAGTTGAGCCCTTTCCAAGGTCTAGCAATCAGCATGTTTGGATTTTTTATATTTTTCCTAGAGAGCAGCTTGCTTGGGGTAAGGTCCTACTTTTTTTTTTAAGATTTATTTATCACCCCCCCCCCCCTTGCTGCTTGCTTGGTGTCTGCTCTGTGTCCATTTGCTGCGTGTTCTTCTGTGTCTGCTTGTCTCCCTTTGTTGCATCATCTTGCTGTGTCAGCTCTCCCCAGGTGCGGGCCAGCCTGCCTTCCCAAGGAGGTCCTGGGAAGTGAACCCAGGGCCTCCCATATGGTATACAGGAGCCCAGTCAGTTGAGCCACATCCCCTTCCCAAGGCCCTACTTTTAATTAGATTAAGTTTACCTGTGATTAGCTCAATCCCCGACCTCCTGTGCCTCTACTGCTTTTTTTTTTTTTTTTTTTAATCTTGTCAGCTTTTGAGTGGGTAGAGTTTGGGCTGCTGATTTGTATTCAGTTTTAGCAGGACCTCAGAATCCAAGTGCCTTGATATCTTCCAGTTTTCAACCCTCTCCTTCACTGTGGCTTTCTTGGAAAAATTCAGGGAGTGGGTATGGGACAAATTGTTGAATCAAGCAATTTATTTTTTGCTTGGGGTGCTTCCAGATTCCATGTTGGTGTCTAAAACTTTGCTGATTTTCTCCTTGTCTTTGCAAAGTTTATCTCTCTGTCAAAGCCATGCTCTTCCTTTCATCAGTACCTAACCAGGCACTTAAATATGAAAGCTGTCACTGCTGTCTGCTAACCTCTGAAAGCTCATTTTTCTCTAGAATTCAGTTAATCAAGGATTCTTTCATACTATTCAGTATGATTTTTATATTGTCTGGGTTTGTATTGTTACCATAGCAATCAAATATTTTTACCTTCTTCTTCATCCTAAATGGAAGCAGAAGACTCTTATAAGATTTTTGATAGGTGGCTCAAGGAAAAGTTTGTTCTAGAAAGGACACTAATCTAATGAGACCTTTTGTTTGTCAGTGGTCTGGCAGACCTGTAGCTCACAGTAATATATTTTTCATATGAAGAATTGAGGCACAGACAGGATATATGAATCACCAAATGGTTGGTAAATGGTGGAAAATACCCATAATCTATCTCTATAAGAGTTCTAGCCCATCATTCTGTTTTTATTCTGTGTATTTTATTGCACAAATGATACATTAATATGTTTATAGACTCTTATTGTGAAAAAAAATTTAAATACATTTAAAGAAGCTGTCCTTCTCAACTCTAATCTTGGATCCCACTCATATTCCAGAAGTGAACTTGTCCGTTTGGTGTACATCTTTTTAGACAATTTTCTTTGCATTTGCATACTGATAAAACATGCAGTATTGCAGGATTTTCAAAATATAGGAGCATATAAGGGAATATTCAGTTATTTTCTTTGTTCATGTAGCAATCATTGCTTCGAGAGCTTCATGTGAGTGCATATATTCCTGCTTTATCATTCATTTAACAGACAGACATTGAGTATATACTGTGTGCCAGATCCGGTCCTAAGCACTGGGGCACAGCAGTAAACAAAACAGACAAAAATCCCTCCTTCTTGGAGCTTACATTCTAAAATGGGAGTGTATTTCTTTCCTAAGGCTACCACAACAAATTACCACCAACCGGATGGCTTACAATATCAGAAATTTATTCTCTCTCACTTCTGGAGGCCAGAAGTCCAAAATTAAGGTGTTGGGGGGTTGGGGTTGTCATATTCTTTCTCTAGGGGAAGATCCTTCCTTGCCTATTCCTAGCTCTTGACCCTTGGTGTCCTTCGCTTGTAGATGTGTCACTCCAATCTCTGCCTTCATCATCACATGGCTTTCTGCTATGTGTCTGTGTCCAAATTTCCCTCCTCTTATAAGGATACCAGTCTTTGGATTAGGACCCAACCTAATCCAGTATGAACTCAATTTGATGATAGCTGCAAAGTCTCTGTTTTCAAATAAGGCCACATTCTCAAGTACCAGGGATTAGAACTTGAACATATCTTTTTGGTGGATGCAATTCAACCCACAACAGGAGAGACAATAAACAAAATAAGCAAAATTTAATGAAACAGGGCAGGGTAGTAGCGAAGGCCAGTGAGAGGAGGGAGATTGCAATTTTAAATTGGGTGAGGGAGAAAAGATCTAAAAGAGGTGAGGGAAGAAACCATGTGAATATATGGGGGAAGAGCATTCCAAGTGGAAGGATCAGCAGATGCAAAGATTTTGAAGTGGGGAGGTGGCTGCTATGCTTGGTCAATAGCAGTAGATCACAGTAGGTAGGTAATGTGTAGCTGGATCAGACTAGGTAGGTAATATGATGTGGATAGTGGGAGGTGAGGCTAGAGAAATAATTGGGAGCCAGATCTTGTAGAGCCCTGTAGTCCATTGTAAGAAAATTGGCTTTTGCTTGGAGATGGGAAGCACTGGAAGGTTTTGAGTAGAGGAGTGACGTGATCTGATTTATGGCTTAGCAGGATTACTCTATATTGAGAATAGATCAGAGAGGGGTGAGGGTGGAAGCAGGAAATGATGGTTTGGACCAGGTGGTGACTGTAAGTGATAAGGAGTGGAGCAACTGGGGATGTGTTTTGAAATGAAAGCCAACAAAATCTGGTGATTGGAAAAAGGGTGTTAGAGGAATCAAGCAATACTACAAAGGTTTAGACCTGGGTAATAAGAAGGCTAGACTGGCATTTACATAAGATAGAGCAAATTGTGAGGAGAAACAGGTTTGATGGGAAGGGTAAGAGTTTTATTTCGGGACATGTTAAATTGGAGGTATTAGACATCCAAGGAAGATGCTGAGAAAGCAGTTGGATATATGAATCTGGGTTATAGGGAAGGGATCTGGACTAGAGATAGAAATTTGGGACTCATCAGAACATAGATTGTTTTTTAAAAATCACAACACTGCATGATATCACTGCAGGATCTAGTGCAGTTAAAGAGAAAAAGGAAAGGTCCAAGGGCTGTGCCTATGGACACTCCAGCCTTAAAAGGTCAGGGAGATGAGTAGGAACCAGAGAATTTGACTAAGGTAGGAGGGAAATCAGGAAAAGTGGTGTATTAGTCAGCCAAAGGGGTGCTGATGCAGAATACCAGAAATTGGTTGGTTTTTATAAAGGGTATTTATTTGGGGTAGGAGCTTACAGATACCAGGCCATAAAGCCTAAGTTAATTTCCTCACCAAAGTCTGTTTTCACATGTTGGAGCAAGATGGCTGCCCACATCTGCGAGGGCTCAGGCTTCCTGGGTTCCCCTTGGCTCAGCTCCTCTGTTTTCTCCACAAGATCAGCTATAGACTATCAGGTGAACGACTCTCTCTCTCTCTCTCTCCCTGGGGTTTCTGCTGTGTCTAAGGAGCCATCTATGTTCCTCTGTGTTCTTCTCCTGCCTCAGGTCCTCTTCCTGGGGCTGGCTTCTCTTTCCTCTGTGAGCTTACTTCCTGGGGCTCCAGCTTAAGACTTCAGCATCAAACTCCAACATCAAAACTCCAACATGAGAGAGATAGCAAAGCAGGGAGTGGAGGTGGCTCAAGCAACTAGGCATCTCCCTCCCACATCAGAGGTCCTGGGTTTGGCTCCCAGTGCCTCCTAAAGAAACAGGGAAGATGAAAAGACAAAGCAAATGCCATCCCTGCCTCTGTCTTCACATGGTCATCTTCCCTTTGTGTGTGTCTATCTCTGTATCTCTTCTCTTCTTATAAAAATGCCAATCCTATTGGACTAGGGCCCAGCCCCTCCGGTGTGGCCTTCTCTTCACTAATGACATCTGCAGCAACCCTATTTTTAAATAAGGTCACATTCGAAGGGACTGGGAATTAGGGCTTCAACATATCTTTTTGGGGGACACAATCCAACCAATAATAAAATATTTCTATATCAGATAGATTCTAGAAGTGGAATTGTTGAGTCAAGATGAGTACCTTTTACTTTTTTTTACTATGGAAAATTTCAAGCCTATTCAAAAGTAGGGACCAGTACAAGGAAACCCAGTGTACCCCTTATCCAATAGTTCTCAACACGTGGCCCGTTTTGTTCCCTTGTACCCCCACCTACTCCATCCCATTACTGGATTTATTTTGAAGCAAAGCTCTATCATTTCATCCATAGACATTTCAATATGTATCAAAACTTAACACTTTAAAAATCATAATCACAATTATATTACCATATCTTAAAATGAACAACCATTCCTAAATATCAATGCTCAGATTTTCCCAATTGTCTCATGAATTTTTTTTGGAGGTACCGGGGCTCAGGATTGAACCCAGGACTTCATATATGGGAATCTGACGCTCAACCACTGAGCTACACTGACTCCCACTTATGAATTTTTTTCAGTTACTCTGGGCTGGGGATTGAACCTGGGACCTCATATTTGGGAAGCCATCACTCAACCACTGAGCCATGTCAGCTTCCCTGGGTTGGTTTTTTCGTTTGTTGTGCTTGCTGTTTTTGGGTTTTTTTTTTTTCGGAGGCACAGGGAACCAAACCCGGGACCTCCCATTCATGAATTTTTTTGTAGTTGGTGTTTTGAATCATGTTTGGGACAAGGTCTATGCATTGTCTTTGGTTGATATGATTCAAGTCTTTTTTGGTAGTTAGATTTCCCCTTCTCTTTTTTCTTTCCCATATCAGTTATTTGTTGAAGAAGCATTTGACCTGTAAAATTTTCAGTGTTCAGGATTTTGCTGATCATAGCCCTGTGGTGTAGTTTGACAAGTTTCTGTGTCCCCTATTCCCTCTGTAAGTTGGTAGTTAGACCTGGAGGCTTATTTCAGATTGTGGTTTGATTTTGAGGGGAAAGAATACTCAACAGGCAATGATGTGTACTGAGATCTAGCTGCCATTGGCAGTCATTGCCTAGATCTGTTATTTCATTAGGGATTGCAAACTGTGGAATTTGAATTTTATCCTTTCCTAACTTTACTAGCACAAGGATTTTATAAAGAGAGATTTCTCCTCATCAATGGCTTGGTTACCCTGATGTACAGTTTGTATAGGAAAAGGAGGATAAATGCTTGATTTTTGCCTTTTTCAGTTTTTACGTATAATGTGTTGGCTCCCTAGCATCCTTCAAATCATTATGCACTTATCATTTTTAACATATTTGATATTTTAATCCTTTGCAGTTGTTCTTCTCAATGATCAAAGTATCCCCTTTGGCCCAAAACTGATTCACGTGGCTTCTGAATCTTTTTGATGCAAATTTAACAGCTGTTTTGCTTCTTTGTATGATAAGATGTTCCAGGGTCATTTCTAGAGGCAATCATTTCTCCAAGGAACCCTGGTATCTTTAGCAAGAGATGAATTTAGACACCCTAAATCAGAGTTTGGAGGTTCTCAGCACTACTGTGTTGGTCATTTTTTTGGACATTTTCAGTGGACAGAGCTAGGAAATACACATGTATATTTAAGGAGAACCACTTAATGAGTTCATATGGATGTTCCAATTCAATTTTAGAACTCCAGGAGTTTTACTTTGTTGATTTTGTATTTGTATCTCTTTTCTTTTATGCCAAAAAAAATCTGGGTCTAAATGATATTGACATCACTATTTGTTGTATTCTGTATACTCTAGGGATATAATATATTCAAAATACAAATACCAGTATTACCACTAGCAATATGATTACTGAAAAGAATTTAAGATTTCTTTGCATTTATGTTTTTTCCTTAGAGTGTATCACCTTAGACATTTCTATTACTAGAATCCAGCCATTTCTGCAAGGAGCTCTGGTTCCATTTAGTGAGAGGTGATACTTAGACACCCCAGTCAGCGCTCAGAGGTTCTCAGTGCTGCTGGATTTGTATGATACATATACCATCTCCTACCCGACCAAGGTTTGACCTTGCCTTTGCCCCTCCCTGCCCCTGGCATCCTTCCCAATTCCCTGGAAGGATGCCAAGCATTGACTACTGTAACTTTAAATGCTGCTCACCCACAGCACATCTTGTTTTGAGAAAAGAGCACATAACCAGATGTTTTCCCAAAACTTACACACAAGCCTGTGGCATTCAGCCACCTTTGTCCCCTATATACAGCCATATATAACCTGTAGGGCAGTTGTCATAATTGTGGACACACTCAAGTGAAGTTTTTGCCAGCCTTGCTGGCTATAGTGAGGTAGCTGTAGCTCTCTGTATGTAAGTTCCCCTAATAAATGCTGGCATTCAGTGTCTTTCTTCAAAATCGCAGCAGGCCCTCTTGTGGGGCAGTTTGGGGCACTTGCATTGGGTCTCTCCCTGTTTCTTCTTTTGGGATGAGTTCTGCTGTTCAGTGGGACACAACATGGGTTTTTCACTATTCCTAGGGAAATACTGCCAAATTTGTCTACATTTCAAAATCACATGAAATAGTATGTGTGTTTTGTGGTTAGGCCATTAACCAGATCCTTAGGTACATTTGTTTCCTTTTTTTGCCGCAGCTGCAGACTCAGATGATATGCTCACTGGCAAACAGTGGTGTTAGGGAACACTTTTTTATTTATTTCATTTGTTTTATAATTATGTAAAGCACTTGGGTAGTTTCAAAGTCGAATTCCTAGAAACATCACCTTTCTCCCTGTCCCCTTCACCACGTCTTCTCTCTCTACCTGTCGCTAACCACCTTTCTTACTTCTTGGTTTGTCCTTCCGGTTTGAAAAAATTGAAAGCAAATATGTATATTTATTCAAAATCCCCCTTTTCTTAGATAAAAGGGTAACATTCTGTGCACATTATTCAGCACCTTTTTTTTTTCTCTTAACAGTATCTTCTGGAGCTCATTCCCAAGCAGCATATAGAAATCATCTCGTTCCTTTTTACAGGTTTTAATATTTCAATGGGTGGATGTTCCATGGTTTATTCAACTAATCTTCAATACTGATGGGCATTTGTTCCCAGACTTTCACAGGAACATTTTTAATATTTCACAGCTACAAATTTAGGATTGGCTCATTGGCAAGAGTCATTTTAACAATTGTCTCCAGAATCAGTTTCCTCTTTGTAAAATGAAACCTTTACCCTATAAGATAGTAGCAGAGAAGACTGATTTCTAAAAATATAAATAACCCCCAAATTTCCTGTTCTGGTCTATGTAACACAAGATCGGAACACAGGAGTGACACAGGTCCTTTCCCATAATGAGGATGGCAAGGCATTTCAGGTAAAGAAATATCAAGAGACACTGCCGAGTTCATCTTGGCTTTCTGACTTTGGAGGCCTGGTCCCTTTTCCAAAAGAGGCTTTTGTCGAACTGTGTCATCCTTCCCATTCAGGCTTAGACTCTGAACTCCTTGCTCCCCATCCAGCTGCGGGAGACCCCAAATTATGTTTTTTTCTGGCCTTCCAAATAAATGGATCTGCAGGTGCTTTCACCCACCATCTAGGTCCGACTTAAAGAGAAGGGGTGTAACACAGGCGGTCAAGCCCAAAAACGTTGACCAAATAATTTGATATTCCAAAGAAACCACCTGGAAGCCTGGCATTTGTCATGCCTTTATTATGTAACTTGGTGGTGGCCGCCCCCCTAACAGACACAGCTTTTGTAAGGTTACAAAGCAGGGGGAAGTGCGTACCAGCAGGGCACAAGTGTTACTAATTGAAAATGACCGTTCCTCCTGATTATTATCGCGAATGTTCTTTCGATATTTATATCCAGCTCCCTGTTGATGAGGGTCAGATGGTTGGCCAGACCAACCCGTGCACATTCCAGGATTCCAGGGCCTCAAGTTCACGGAAAGGGCATTCTGCCTTCACTTACCCCACAAGAGGTCAAGTAGGGACTGAGCAAAATTGGCGACTTACTAGTGTCGAGCTTTAGCAGATGTTGCCTTTGAAAATGAAAAGGAAATGTTTTTTCGATGGTTTTTCCTACTAAAGCACTTTGTCCTTCCAACCAGTTCTGGCAGCATGCGTGCATCTGTACCCCATCCCTTGACTCTGATTCTCATGATCCTGTGACACGTACCTTTCAGGAGAAACCGTGTGGGCGACCGTGAGAAGGCTCTTCAGGTCATGCTTCAGGTTCTGCAGAGCTGTGACCGCCCAGCTCCTGACATGTTCTGCCTGTGCGGGAGGATCTATAAGGACATCTTCTTGGGATCCGACTGCAAAGACGATGCCAGTCGAGACAGCGCCATTGAATGGTAAGTCCTCAGCCCTAGTCCACGGCATGTGCATCTTACAAGGACAGAACCGTGTAGGCTAAGGATCCGGGTCTTTTCCTTCATGTGTGTGCCTGCCTCCAAGAGGGGAAAAAAGCAATACATGTGGGGTTTGGAATTTTCCAGATCCTCTTTCCTGAGGGGAATCCATTAGAAAAAGGGTTTTCTCCTGATGGCACCTTTTTTCTGGGGACGGGGGGCAAGAAGGAGGCTCGGCATATTTCTTCTCAACAGTCTCTTTCAGAGACTTGTTCCACCACCATCCAGGCATTATCTGCTCATCTTTCATTAGTCATCCCTGTATTCAACAACTATTTATTGAGGGCCTACTATGTGCCAGAAAGTTTTTTAGATGCTGAGGACACAGCCACAATAGACAGGAGTTCCTGCCCTCTCAGACCTCGTGAGGCTGGTAAAGGAAGTCAGACAGACAAACATACAAGAGCAAAGTATACAGGATGGGAGCAGGTGGTGAGGGGTAAGGAGGGCCAGGAAGGATGGCCTGCAATTTTAAATAGGGTGGTCAGTGAAGGCAAATAAAGATGTGAAGGAGGTGTGGGAGTGAGTCCTGCAGATACCTGTGGGGAGAAAGTTCCAGGTGGAGGGAAGAGCAAAAGCGTGTTCACGATGGTGAGGTGTGAGCCGAGGGGGAAAGTAGCAGGAGGTTGGAAAGAAGACCACGTCGGGCCCTGTAGGTGACAGGAAGGGTTTCAGCTTTTGCCCCGAGTGGGCTGGGACTTCATTGGTGGATTCTGAGCAGAAGAATGACAAGACCTGGCATGCATTTTAACATGAGTACTCTTCCTGTTGTGCAGGGAGTAAATTGCAAGGGTATATCAGCTACGTCTTACTGCAGAGCAGCCCCAAAACTTAGTGACTGAAGACAGCAATGATTTCTTGCTTCTCAGGATTGCCTAGGTTCGCCTGGCCCTGCCTCTACTGGCTTCACCTGGGCTTGCTCCAAAAGTTGCAGTCACCTGGAGGGTCAGCAGGGCTGGAAGGGCCAAGGTGGCCTCACACATGTTTGGCAGCTAGTAGTAGCGTTAATGGTGCACCATGAGTTCTCTCCCACGTGCCTTTTCATCCAGCTAGATTTAGGGCTTCTTTATGCAGTGGGCAGCATTCTAAGAGAGCAAAGGTGGAAGCTGCAAGGCTTCTTGGGGCTTAGGCCCAGGCATTTATACAGTGTCACTTCAGCCACATGCCACTGGTCAATGCAAATCCTAAAACTAGCCCATGTTCAAGGGGGTAGAGATGGAGATTCCATCTCTGGATGGGAGGAATGGCAAAGTCACAGATCAAAGGTGTGCATACATTGGAATGGTTGGCATTTGTGGCTACTAAACCGTCTACCACAGGGGCAAAGGCAGAAGCAGGGAGCAGCTAGGAGGCTATTGTAGGAATTCAGGAGAGAGCAGACAGTGGCTTAAACCAGGATGGTAGTGAGAAGTTGGATTCTGGGTATATTTTGAAGGTGGCACCAACAGCCCACATCATCTACTTCAGTCATGAACTCTTGTCAAATTCTAACTGCTTCCCCTCTGTCTCTTCTTCCAGCCACGTGAGACTCTGGCCTCTGGCCTCTCCTCTCCATCCATGTAGTTTTTCCCAGCCACTCCCATACCTGGGAACCTATAGCTGGAGATCTCCAGCCCAACCTCTCCCCTAGTCTGTGGCCCCATATTGCCCCCTTCTTACAAACCTGTTCTACCTCAAGATGTTGCTCTATTTAAGACTTGAGGGGGAAACGGACTTTGGCCCAGTGTTAGGGCGCCCGTCTACCACATGGGAGGTCCGCGGTTCAAACCCCGGGCCTCCTGACCCGGTGGAGCTGGCCATGCGCAGTGCTGATGTGCGCAAGGAGTGCCGTGCCACGCAAAGGTGTCCCCCGCGTGGGGGAGCCCCACGCGCAAGGAGTGCGCCCGTGAGGAAAGCCGCCCAGCGTGAAAAGAAAGAGCAGCCTGCCCAGGAATGGCGCCACCCACACTTCCCGTGCCGCTGACGACAACAGAAGCGGACAAAGAAACAAGACGCAGCAAATAGACACCAAGAACAGACAACCAGGAGAGGGGGGGAAGTTAAATAAATAAATAAATCTTTAAAAAAAAAAAAAAAAAAAAGACTTGACCTGTTGAAGGCTGAAGTCATTTCCTCCTCTCCACAAGTATGGCTTCCAATGACTACTTTCTTATGATCATTCTTTACCCCCCTGGGCTTAAATTTTTTTTTTTTTTGAGGTACTGGGCCTGGGATTGAACCTGGGACCTTGTATTTGGAAAGTGGCACTCAACCACTGAGCCACATTGGCTCCCTTGAGTTGGTTTTTTTGTTGACTTGTTGTTTGGTTTTTGTTTGTTTTTAGGAGGTACCGGGAACCGAACCTGGCACCTCCCATTTGGGAAGTAGGCAGTCAACTCCTTGAGCCACATCTGTTCCCTGGCTTAAACTTTTGATTAATGTTTGGTTCTTTTCATTCACTTGTCTCCCCAGTTCCCAATTACAGTTTTTCTGTGAGTCTTCCCTCGGCCCCTGCCAATCCTTTCCCATCACTCTCCCCCCAAATTGGTGCCATTTAAAAAAAATCTTCTTGTCAGGAATGTCCTAGTAGTATCCCAAGTAGGCTCCCTGCTTGATGTTTCCTCACTCAATCCTTCACAGATTTACAGCTTACTCTTCCTAAAGCTCAAAAAACCTAGCATGGCTCCTCACTGCCTATTAAATAAAAACTCAGGGCCCTTTTGCCATAATTCCCACTATGCCATATACATCCAACTAAACTGAAGTTCTCTAAGGAACTCCCCAATCTCCCATCTCTCCTCCCATGCTGGGGGTTCCTTTCCCAAATTGCAGCTATTGCAATTCTATCCCATCTTCATGGCAGAGCTTGAGTATCTAGGGAATGTTGTCTACGGGCCCTCTATGTCTTCTGTGAGTCCTTCTAGATATGGATTTGTGGGGTTTTAGGATACTTATCACACTCTAGTTTGCATTTTCACTGTTAATATTTTTGTATCAAAATGGTACTCCCAGTTTTGTACCTTGTTTCTTATTGTAATGTAATAGGTCCCGCCTCTTAGCTCACTTTTTGCCAATGGCACTGCTTGCGTAGCTATATGGGATCCAGGATTCTGGCAATATTCTTTTTACACACAAAAAAAGGACTCCCTTTTGTGGTCTAAACAAATAAATAAATGACCTGCAGAAAAATGGCTTATGATGGATGTGATTTCTAGGTAATAAAAAGTACTCAAGTACCAATGGGATCTAACTTTAAAAAATGAAGTTTAAATGACTATGCTTGTGAGCCTATATGCCTGAAATAAGAACAAGGCCTAGAGCAGCACTGTGCCTGGGAGTTCCTCCTGACAGCCTTCATGTTACTCAAATGTGGCCAGTCTCGAAGCCAAACTCAGCATGTAGATGCAGTGCATTCCCCCCAGCGTGGGACATGACACCTGGGGATGAGCCTCCCTGGCACCGAGGGATCACTACCAAATACCAGCTGAAGATGCAACTAGAAAATGACCTTGAATTAAAGGTTCAACGCGGACCAGCAGAATATCCCTGTCTACATATAATAACAGGACTTTAAAATGCTGTTTGACCTAGTGTAAGGGGGAAATGGAAAGGAGAAATAGGTTTATATGGCTATGAGTCTCTAAAAAAGAATCTGGAGGTTGTCAGAAGGATTGCCCTTATGCACACTTGAGCAGAGTCTCAGAGACAGATAAAGTAGATACAACCCCAGGTATTGGTTCTTTTGAGGGCTAAAGAGACCCACGGGTTCTATGGTCATGGCAGATGGGGTTCACTGCCATGTCAGATGGCCCTTCTTTGGAGCTGGTGTTTCTGCGTGATGGAACTGGACTCAGATGGGATCTCTTTTCACAAGACTTTCATGCTACTTTACTGGAATTATAGTTGGTGTTGAGGTTTAAGATATATCTAGGGGATTTGAATCTCCGGACTGACAATATGATAGCCACGCCCTGAACCTCAACAGACTTCAAATCCTGCACTCTGATTTATTGGACTTACCCCACTCAGCTAACATGGAGTTGAAGAATGTCAACCACCACACCATGGAGCCTAGAGTGCCTACAACTGAAAGCAGGAGGATTGCATCCAGTATCCATGTGGAATCTAAGCCCCCTCTTGACATAGAAGTGCAATGGACACAACCAATCCAATGTCCACAGAGAAAATGTGGCATTGGTGTGGGAAGGGTGGCCATGGTGGCTGCTGGGTGTGGGGAATGGGAGGAAGAGATGAGATGTGGAGGCGTTTTCGAGACTTGGAGTTGTCCTGGGTGGTGCTTCACGGACAATTACGGGACATTGTAGATCCCCCCAGGGCTCACTGGATGGAACATGGGAGAATGTGGGCTATGATGTGCACCATTGACCATGAGGTGCAGCGATGCCCAGAGATGTACTTACCAAATGCAATGGATGTGTCATGATGATGGGAGAGAGTGTTGCTGTGGGGGGAGTGGGGGGTGGGGGCGGTGGGGTTGAATGGGACTTCTTATTTTTTGAATGTAATATTTTTTTTTAAATGAATTTAAAAAAATAAATTCAAAAAAAATTAAGTTTAGACATCAAATTGCAGTGGTCTTAGGGATAGGATTACAGTGTATTTTAAATTCCTTTTGTATACTTTCAAATAGTTTCTTTATTTTATATTATGATCATGGCTTTTATAATGAAAGCATAAAGATTTTATAAAGAAAAATTTGTAAATTCCCAGGTTTAAGTTTACTGTGTTGCTATTATGTTGGTTAAAAAGAGTAATTTGAAGGAGAAATGAGTTTATATGGCTACGAGTTTCTAAAAAAGAGTCTGGAGGCTGGCAAAGGTTTGCCCTCATGCACAACTGAGCAGAGTCAGAGAGACAGATAAAGCAGATACAACCCCCAGATATTGGTTCCTTTGAGGGCTAAAGAGACCCATGGGAGTTATGGTCATGGCCGATGGGGTTAACTACCAGGGCAGATGGCCCCTCTTTGGAAATGGTGTTTATGTGTGATGAATCTGGACTCAGATGGGATCTCCCTTCATAAGACTTTCATGCTAATGTGCTGGAGGTGCAGTTAATGTTGGGGTTTAAGATATATTTAGGGGATTTGAATCTCTGGACTGACAATGTGATAGCCAGATCCTGAGCCTCAACAGACTCCAGCACCTACAATCTGATTTATTGGACTTACCACACTCAGCTAAGATGGAGGTGAAGAAGGACAACCACCACACCATGGAGCCTAGAGTGATTACAACTGAAAACGGGAGGATTGCATCCAGCATCCAGGTGGAATCTGAGCCTCCTCTTGACATAAAGGTGCAATGGACACAACCAATCCAGTGTCCACATAGAAGAGGTGGCATTGGATTGGGAAAAGTGGACATAATGGACAAAGGGTATGGGGAAAGGCAGGAAGAGATGAGAGGTGGAGGCGTCTTCGGGACATGGAGCTGCCCTGGATGGTGCTTCAGAGATAATCACCGGACATTGTAAATCCTCACAGGGCCTACATGATGGAATAGAGGAGAGTATGGGCCATGATGTGAACCAATGTATATGAGGTGCAGAGGTGCCCAAAGATGTACTTACCAAATCCAATGGATGTGTCATGATGATGGGAACGAGTGTTGTTGGGGGGGGGAGAGGGGGGGGTGGGGGGGGTGGGGTTGAATGGGACCTCACATATATATTTTTAATGTAATATTATTACAAAGTCAATAAAAAATAAAAAAATTATAAAAAAAAAAAAAAAAAAAAAGAAGGATAGAGAACAAAAAAAAAAAAAAGAGTAATTTGAGAGCTGCATGTAGCTGGCTATAAGGGTGGAGGAAAAGCTGGAAAATATTAAGAGTAGTAAAAATTTTCATTAAGGTTGGTTTGTACCATTATTTATACATTGTTGATTTTGTTCTAATATAACAAATGATATAATAATTTGGTGGTTCTTTAAATATAGGTATCGCAAAGGATTTGAGCTCCAGTCATCTCTTCATTCTGGAATTAACCTTGCAATTTTGCTAATAGTTGCTGGGCAACAATTTGAAACTTCCATGGAACTAAGGAAAATAGGTAAATCTGTTTATTACTGCAGTTGTTCATACTTGGGTTACACACGCTCAGCATGAAAAAATATGCTTACCTCAAACAGATATTATACACAAATTCAAATGGTAGCTTTATTCACAATAGCCAAGAGGTGGAACGAGCCCAAATGTCTACCAACAGATACATAATTTGGGCACATAAATTGGGTCTATCCATACAGTGGAATATTATTTAGCCATAAAAGGCATGAAGTTCTGATACATGCTATACCATGGATGAACCTTGAAAACATTATGCCAAGTGAAACAAGTCAGACACAAAAGGACAGATATGGTATGATCCCACTTATACCACAGGTGAATTCATAGAGACAGAAAGTAGATTTGAGGTTACAAGGGACTGGGAGAGAGGAAGATTGTTGCTTAATGGGTAGAGGGTTTCTGTTTGGGGTGATGAAAAATTTTGAAAATAGGTAGTGCTGCTTGTACAACAGGTACACTTAAAATGGTTAAAATGGCAAATGTATGCTCTTTTACCACAATAATGTTTTAAAACCCAACTAGTTGAAAATGTTCAAATGTAAGCTCAGATAACTAGCATTTTATTTCAAATGTAACAGTCATCTACTTTCTGATAGCATACCTGAAAAGCCAAAATAAAAGGCCTGCTTTTTCCTCTTCTAAAGGCTTGCATAATAAAGAGAGAAACTAGGAAGATGTTTTATAACTTTTTCTAAAATACAAATTCAAATTCAAATCCTTAAGGTGTCTGGCTGAACAGTTTCTTGGGAAGGAAAGGGAGCTTGGAGAAAATGAACAGTTACTGGGATGTGGGTCAGTTCTTCAATGTAAGCATGCTGGCCAGTGATGTCGGGAAGGCAGTCCAAGCAGCAGAAAAGTTGTTCAGACTGAAACCTCCAGTCTGGTAAGTCTCGCCTCTGTATTGTCATCGCCCATCTCAGTGTCTGATCTTGTTCTGAAATGTTTCCCCTGGACAGAAAAAGTGTAATTTCCCCAAACACTAACAATTGCTATGTTTTCCTTCTGACATCTTCATTAAAGCAAAGTTAAGGCAGACATAACAGCTCTGAGAATTCACTTGCTTTTAAGGGAAGAAAAGACAGACATATACACACACATGCATACACACAGAGTATATCCCGATGTGCTGTATCCTAAGATTAGTCTCTCAATCTTATTAATTTCGTCAGGTCCTCTAGAGCAAAATACTCTTGATACTCATGTATGTATTATGCATTAGTGAGAAAGCAGATAGTAAAGCTAAAAATTAGCACACCAAGAAAATGATGTCCATGAGACAAATGAAAAGTGGAATTAACCAAAAAGACCAGTATTAGGGTATAGTCATGAAAATGGTGGCACAGCAATAGTCCTAGGTTAGCCCATTATGCAGCCAGTAAAATGTGTAGTAAAGAGTACTTGGTGACTTGGAAATGTGTTCATAGTTTGTCATAGAGTAAGAAAAGCCCGTTGCAGGCTAATTTTTTCTACATCTGTGGTTCTCAAACTTCAGCATGCCACATGATCACCTGTGTTGATCAAAATACAGATTGCCAGGCCAACCTTGAGGATTTCTGGTTCGTTAGGTCATAGGAGGGCCCAAGAATTTGCATTTACAAATGCAAGCTGCTGCTCCTGCTCTGGGGACCACACTTTGAGAACCACTATTTTGTATGCTCTCATTTTAATTGAAAATGTGTGTTTGGTATGTGATTCATAGGGAAAAGTCTGGGAGGGTCAGACAATATCTGACTTCCCAATAGTTGTTAACCTGTAGGAGAGCTGAGGTTATCTTATTCATTGCTATAATCTTATGATGGATGCTCAATAGATATGTATGTACTGAATGAATGAACAGGGGAAACATTGACAGTGGTTATCTCACGGAGGTAACCTTGTTAGAAGCTTTAAATCTTTTATTGTTGTTGTGTTTTATCTATTTTCTGGTTTTTTTCAAGTGTGTATGGATTACTTACATGATTTTAAACTTTTTACTTTTAATTTTCTGCCTCCTCTTATTCCCCAGCAAAGTGGACCAGTCTGGATTACCAAGGGTAGGAATCTGTTCAGTCAGATTTAGTGTGAGCCCATTTCTTCCCAGCCTGAAGGACCTTAAATTTTACCCCCGAATCATAGCAATGTCTTCAAAGTTCTCTGAGGACGAGGGGACACAGAGCCAGGCTTGGGCCCTCAGGCCTCCTAGGGTGGCCCCGGTCTCCAGAGTCCTAATCTTCAGGAACATTCCTGCATCTGGGCTAGATGGAGCTGACTCCAGGGAGCGGTGATCCCAGGGCTGGGCACATGCCCATTACCTCAGCCCCATGGCCTGATTAATAATGTTGATACCCAAGCACATCAGTCAAAGTCTAGCTGACTGGTCTACCTTCCCAGGATAGCTCCAGACTTGACCCTCAAAGGGCAAAATAATACTGTGATGCTTGCAGCTGAATCATCTCTGTTCAGTACCAGAGAAGACAAGACCACCAGTCTATGTTTCACAATGTTAGAGCTGTCTGAAGACAGAAAAGGTGTGGTCAGATTCAAGACGTCATGACTTGAAAATAGACCAGGTCGGATCTAATTTTTAAAAAAATATAAAAGACAATGCATTTCAGATTAGTGATTGCCAGGAGTCAAGGAAGGGGGTGGAGGTGTGAGGAAAGTGGGCGTAGCTACCAACATTAAGCCTCCTTGTAGCGATGGAAATGTGCTTTATCCTCACCATATCAATGTCAATATCACGATTGTGATATTGTGGTATGGTTCAGCAAGATGTAACCATCGGGGGACACCTGAGAAAAAGGGTACACAGGATCTCTGTCATATTTTTTTTTTTTACAACTGCACATGAATCTTCAATGATCTCAAAATAAAAAGTTCAGTAGAAAAAACAAGGCATTTGAAATTTTGATTTGAATTTCAAACTACTTGCTCTGGTTACTTAGAACAGTCATCAAATGCCTGCCAATGTCTACGCTTTCGACCAATGTTGGTTAAAAGCTGTGTTGTACGAATTTGTTGGACTGACTTATTTTGCCTACTGTTTAGGTTCCTTTTAATTGATTAAGTGGTCTTTAAGGGATTGTATAAGAAGCACTGGTTCTGTAATATAATTTGAGCAAGTTTCTCTTAAAGGGAGTAGAATTAAATTCCAGTTCTTTAAGGATCGAATTTACTGGTGTTTGTGATTTTTCCAGGTACCTGCGATCATTAGTTCAGAACTTATTACTAATTCAGCGCTTCAAGAAACCCATTATCGAGCATTCACCTAGGCAAGAACGACTTAACTTCTGGTTAGATATCATTTTTGAGGCAACAAACGAAGTTACTAATGGACTCAGATTTCCAGTAAGATATGCTAAATCCATTCCTTTAAGATAAAAAAAGCAACAACTTTGGATTGGTAGAATCTAATTCTCAACTACTCCAAAAGGAAGAGAACCTTAGAATAATTTAAAATATGAGAATAATCGTCAATCTTATGTAGATTCAACAAGTGATAGAACAACTCACTGGGAAAAGTTGACTATATCCTCTAAAACAGCTCTTCTCAGCTGGGGGTGATTCCCCACTCCCCCTGCCCCCGGGTACATTTGCCAGTGTCTGGGGACATTTTTGGTTGTCACAATTGGGGAGGGGGGTTGGCCCCTGGCATCTAGTGGGTAGAGTCCAGGGATGCTGCTAAACACAGAAGAGTCCCCACAACAAAGAATTATCCTGCCCAAAATAGCAGTAGTGCACAGGTGGAAAAATCCTGCTCTAAAACAGTGCAGTACTGGTAGGGAAATCTTGGAATTCAAAAGCTGTTTCCTATTGAGCTTTGGTTTGCCTCAATTGTCACTGATTAATTTTTTAAATATTTTATCAAAAAGCAAAATTGCTCCTTGCTTTTCATCAATTTTTGTTTCAATTTGATGACTATCTTATAAAGACTCATTAATAAGATATCTAAGCAGCCTGGAAACTGAACTTCAGATAATTGCGTGTCATAGTTAAGCCACGAGATTTTTGCAAACACGCTGTTTCCAAGAATTTGATTAAGCATCTAATAAAGGAGTGAGTTGTTTGAAATTATTCTACTGATTTTGTTCCTAGGTAATAAATGTTAAAATCATCTTTTAATTATGAAATATGTAAAACCTACTGAAAGGAAGAAAAAAAAATGGGATCATCTCTATCTAGGTTTAGCATATTAAATCTCTTGCTTTATTTGCTTTGTATCTCAGTAAAATGAAACGTTTGCAGATGACATGCCACCCCACTTTTCATCCCCTTGTGTTTTTTACAGACACTGGGTACCTGCAGATCATCCCAGTCTGCTTCCTTATTTCTCTCATAAAAACCGTAACCTGCCTCTTGCTCTCTGCCTCCTCCTTGAACACTCTTACTTTTATTCTACACTATTGTCTTCAGAGCTCCGTGAGACTTTCTATGGCATATCCTGTCTGATTGTTATTCTGGCTGCCCAATTAGAGCATAAGCCCCAGGCGGGCAGGGATGTGGTGGTACTCGGTGAACATTGGTTGAGGAGGAATCTTCCCACTTCCTCGCCGGGCAGGGTGACCTATGTTTTCTGGCTCCATGCATTACAGAAATATGTTCTTATTTTAGGTTCTGGTGATAGACCCAACCAGAGTCTACCAGCCTTCTTATGTTTCTATAAACAACGAAGCTGAGGAGAGAACAGTTTCTTTATGGCATGTCTCACCCATGGACATGGTAAGGGGAAAAAATCACAAACAGCTCTCTTTTCCATCTGTATTCTTTAATCAAAGGTTACGTTTTCAAGTGGGAGAGTCTATGTTACCATCTTTGAAAGAACAGGCACCCATGCCTAATTTCTGAATTATGGGAGATAGTATAAACTCAGAGCAAAGAATGGAAGCAGGTTTTTTTCATTTTATCTGTAACATTTATAAAACTAATGCAGGCTTGCTGTTTGTAGGATGCAGAAAAGGGATAAAGGAAAGGTCCCTCCATATCCCTCAAACTGGTCTCTATTCTCACCCCAATCCCCAATGATCTGGTAGCTATTCTTTTATACCTTTTTCTAAACTCATTTATAAATGAATTGTGTGCATGCGCCTACATCTCAAGGGGCATTTTTATCCAAGTGAGATCATACCATTAAAACCAAAACCTCATCCATACTCATGGACAGTTTGTCCCATTAGCACATGCTAATCCACCTGATTTTTCTAAATGTAGTATTCCCCATGGTCCCATGACATCTGGTATATTACCTGGTATGGATGAACCATAATTTATTTCATCATTTTCCTAGTGGTGCACATTTAAGTTTCCAATTTTTTACTCTTGCGAATGATACACCAGTGCATGTCCTGTAGATACATCCTACCACTCTCATCCAAGGGTTTTGAGACCTGTTGGATTAAAGGGTACATACATTGAAAACTTCCATAGCCATTGCCCAATTTATACCATTCCAATTTATACTGATCATAGCAATATAGGAGAGAAAACATTTTAACTGCCCATTAAAGAGGTTGCAGAAATGTTGGGCCAGCCCCAATGCTTTGTGGTAGCAGCAGGATTTTCATCTCTATTTATCTAAGGTGCCTGGTCAGAATTTTTTTCTCTAATAAAATACTTTGCAATATTAGAGAGATATAGCACCTTTGGTGAGTGCCCTAGATAGATCTATTTGCTGTGCATATATGTTTTCACGGAGTGTGAGAAGAGTTCTGCGATTAACTTGGCAAAGAAGGATTGTTTTTTCTCCTGGAAACAGGGTGTGAACAATTATATTTCAGTCAGGTAAAATTAAGCATTATCTTAAAAATAAAATGCATCATTGAAGAATAAGCAAAAGCTCATATTCATATTAGAAACTCTTCATCAGAAAATAGACATGATGTCTCAAGCGGAGGCCAATAACCTTGCCCAATGTTGAACTTCAGAAGCAATCTTCTTATGAAAAGTCACCTGCAGGGGAGCAGAGGTAGCTCACGTGGTTGAGTGCCTGCTTCCCATGTATGAGGTCCTGGGTTCAATCCCTGGTACCTCCTAAAAAATTTTTTTAAAAAAACCATTGGTGAAGACCAGCCACTGTGAAATGCTTGTGTATTTTTTCCCTGCTCTGTATGCGTTCAATATTCTAGTGCAAAAGATAAATTAAAACTGTAATAAAGTGCACACACAAAATGCATATTCATATAGACATAGATCTCATTTTAAGAATGCATCCATCTTTCTGTTTATTTTGCCCCCCCTTTTTAACCTTTTGTTGATGTATGAATCACAAATGTTTAGTTTGAATTTCTACAAAATGAACACACCCCAGTAACAGTATAGGTCACGGAAACCAGCCCGCCCCAGCCCTGAAGCTCTGCTCGGGCTCTCTTTGAGTCCGCTCCAGGCACGACCTCTATGACGCACCCTTTCCTCAGTCTTGGAATTATTGTATTAGGGACCAAACTTGATCATTTTCTTTGAGTCATTGACGTCACTGTGATACTAAGTTTCAAGGTTATGATCTGTATTCTCACTATTTCATTGGTATAGGTGCCATATACCTCACATTTTGAAAGACAGTTGCAGAAAAATTAATGCTACTAACGTGACTCTTTGTACTTTTAGACCAAAAGGGTTTTGAACTCATGGAATTCGGCAAATTTTGCCCATCTCGTTTGAATCCCATAATGGTTGCTATCCCTTAATGGAAATTTCTGGTGGCTCATAAAATATCTCACTAGTTGTAAATGTTTTGACCTTTTTTGTATGTAGTCCTTAATTAGAAATAGAAAAGAACTATGCAAAGCAGCAAATGCTAATTTTCCCTCACTGGTGAAATGTTTTGTACAAGTTCTCGTAGTTGTCAGAGGAACTGTCTGGGAGAAATTGCACTTTTTCTTTTTTTTTTTTTTTTTTGAGACTAAAGCTTGCTCTTGCTTCATTTACTCTTTTGAAATTCTGCTGATATTGAACCCAAGCAGATTTGCCGAGAGCAAGATGACGTTTCTCTAGGCGTTTTTGCCCCAGTGGGCTACTGCTGGTGGAAGGCCTGAGTATGTGTGTATACCCACACTGTGCAGCGAGGCACATTAGCCAGGGAGTCCAAAACTTAGGTCACTGAACATGGGCTTAGGAAAAGATGTGCGAAATTGGTCTCCCCAAGCCAGGCCAGCTGCATCCAGCACGCCAAGGCAAGGAGGCCTGCCAGGGCCGGAGCAAGTGCGGCCTTTCTCCCTCAGCTTCTCTTGGCCCCCACAGCTCCACGGTGCCATCCACACTGGCAGGGCTGCTAGTTTTGGAAAGCTCTTGGTTTGCATCTTTTATACTCATGTCAGCAACTGGATGAACTTACACAAAAAGTCTATACTCTTAATACAAAATGGCCCCAAATCGCCAAACCTCTCCTTATCTTTTAGCCAGAGTCAGCCTGCTGGAGATCCTGGGTGAAACTGAGTCAGTATCCAGGGGATCCTGGACACGGGCCCCTCCCTCTGGCTCCCAGGCCCTCTTCCGCCTAGTCCACCGCTGGCTCCAGTTCTAACACCCTTTTGGGGGGAAGGGGCTTCTGACACTGACATGGAAAGCTACCATCCTACATCCATTTCTTCATCGTGGCTCAGATATGGTCAAGTATCCCTGCTCCGAAAACATTAGGATCCTGACAGAAGGACCATCAGACATTCCTTGATCAGGTACTGGGTGTCCATCGACCCAGCTGGAAACCAGATCAGAAGCAGTGCTCCCAGCCCCACCTTCCACTACCCAGTATCTTATGAAAAATTGTACTAGCAGATGCACAAGAGCGTGTGCTTCATGGTTCAATTTACGTAATATTCCAGAACAGGCAAAATGTTCCATGGTGTTAGAGGTCAGAAGAGGGGTTGCCTTCGTGGAGAAAGGAGTGATTTAGGGTCTGAAAAAGTGGTGAGGGGGGCTTCCGAGATGCTGACGATGCCCTGTTTCTTGATGAGACTGCTCGCTACAGGGGATTTTGTTTTGTGAAGGTGTGTTGAGCTGATCACTTATAATCTGTGCCCTTTTCTGTGTATGTAATACTTTGATTTTAAAAAGCTTGATTTAAAAACAGAAACCCCAGTCATCCTGGCCCTCCTAATAGTCCCCGACCAGTCCTGGCACCCTTGGCTTGCTTTCTAGCTAAATACAATCCTCCCTTCTCTTTGTCCCTGACATGAGCCAGACTGTCCTGTCACTGGCCCTCTTGAGTTGGCCCTGTAGGGCCTCAGACCCCTGTGCCCTTTTTTTTAATCCACCCCCCTTGCAGCCTTTTGCGTGCTGTCTGCTCTCTGTGTCCATTCATTGTGCGTTCTTCTGTGTCCGTATTTATTTTTTAAATTTATCCCCCCCCCTCCATTGCGGCTTGCGTGCTGTCTGCTCTCTGTGTCCGTTTGCTGCGCGCTCTTCTGCATTTTTGCTTGTCTCCCTTTCTGTTGCGTCACCTTGCTGAGTCGGCTCTCCACTGCGCTTGTGGGCTGGGCGGCGCTCCAAGGCACCTGTGAGCCAGGTGGTGCTCTGTAGTGTGCGGGCGAGCCTGCCTTCACAAGGAGACCCTGGGACATGAACCCAGGGCCTCCCATATGCTAGATGGGGGCCCAACTGATGGAGCCACAGCCGCTTCCCTCCCCCATGCACTTTTGTTCTCATTCTCCTTGCTCCCTAGAATCCCTTCTTTTAACTTTCCAAGCCTCAGCTTTTATGCAGGAATGTCTCTGTGGTTGGATCTGGTTTGATGCCATTCATGTTTTGTTTTTCACAGCTCCCAGTGGCTTCCATCTTGGGCATAGTAATAGCAGAAGTCCTGGTGCTCTGCTCCCATCAACCGGCCAGCCTCCTCTCCTACTCTCCTTTCACTCACTCTGCTCCAGCCCTGCTTGCCTCCACGCTGGCCCTCGAACATGCCTGCCTCAAGGCCTTTGCACTTGCTGTTCCCTCTGCCTGGAACTCTTCCCCCAGATATCCACATGGCTCACCCCTTCACCTCCTTTGGTTTTCTGTTCAAAAGTTATCCAAGAGCCTTTCCTGCACATCCTGTCTAACAACGTCATCCCCTGCCCCACCTTCATGCTGTTTTATTTTTTGTGATTTTTTTTTACCATCATGTATATAATTATTTAACTTATCCTCCATCTTCTCTCACTCAAACAGAAGCCTCATGAGGGCTTTGTCATCCAAGTGCCTGGTACTTTGCCTGGCATGTAGTAGCTGCTTAATCAGCATGTATGAATGGATCTTCATTCATGGGGACCGTCCTCCCAGTCTCTTCCTGCTGCCCTTGCCCCAGGATGACAGGAAACGTGTTGGCCGACTGCTCATGGCTGTTCTTCTGAGCCATCTGCTTGTTCACTTGGCTCTCGCCCTTTCTTCCCTGGGTGGCATGACTGGTCTTTTATGACACTTCTCAGGCCAACCAAATGTGTTTTCCCCTTTAAAATTATGTTCTGTTGTTGCGTGATGTATAGCTTTTCTGAAACCAAAATTGCAGATGCTCTGCAACTTGGCTTTGTGTTCAGTTTAAGGGAAGGGATGGGGGGGTGGGGCAAGGGGAGTGAGAGGCAGTGTTGTTAAAGAGCTCCTTGTACAGATGGGAATCCTTGTAATTCTCTGTATTAATCATGGTAGGCCATCTGCTAAAGCAGCCCCAAATAGCAATGACTTAACGTGATACAAATTTACTTAAGGCTCACCTCATATCCAGGTTGGAGGAGGGGGAATGCTGTTCCTGCATGGACGGGAAAAGATAATGCAGAGAATTGCTGTGGAGCATTTCATGAGCCAGGCCTGCAGGTGGCATACATCCCTCCTGCTCGCATTCCATTGGCCAGATCTCATTCACATGGCCCAACATAGCTGCAAGGGAGGCTGGAAAATGTAGTCTAGCTGCGTGCCCAGGGAGAAGAAGAAATGGGGATTGGTGAACACTGAGAGGTATCTGCCACAGTCTTGTTTTGCCAAACATTCCTGCAGGTCACTCATCCTGGGTGGGCTGTTTCCAGGCTCATTTTAGGATTTGCTGATACCTTGACAGAAGATGGTAGGCCACTGTGTACTTCTTGTTTCTACCTCCAATTTAGATCATTTGCTCTAAACTGGATTATAGATACAAATGAATTTATGTAATATATCAAAATGTTTCTGGTGTTCTCAGTTGTGCAAAGTATACTGCTCTAAGCCCTAAAGCTCCATTGAAAGTAAGATAGCAGAAGTGATTGACTATAGAATAAAATGAAAAATTATTCTTTGCTGCTCTCTGCTTTGAAAAAAATCAAGCTGTTGATTTCTGTCTTTGATACCTGCAGAAACAAATACACGAGTGGAATTTTACAGCCTCTTCCATTAGGGGAATAAGGTAAGAACATATGAGAAAAAATGTAATTATTGTTTTAATGCAAATAACAATGTTTTCTATAATGTGATGTTTTCACTTATTTATTAATATATCCTCATCTTTACTGGAATCCATGATGGATTCTTTTCTGTTTGGTTGCCCCTGCCTGAGCTATTTCAGAACATCAGCTAATGAGGACTTTTGGCCTGTCATAACAGAGTAGTTTTTCTCATATCCAGCAGACGAAACACTAGTCTCTCAAACTGTTTAAAAAGTAAAATTGTATTTCTAGAAAGGGTGATAATGACACTAGGATGGGGTCTCTCCTGGGCAGAGTAATGGCACCCAAGGGTATTGTGGTCTATTCCAAGAAGAGATGTGGCATTTACCCTTTGAATAAGGAGTGGTGTCCACTTGGGTGTGAGCAACATAGCCTTCTCAAAGCAGGGCTAACACAACTCAGCTGAGTTCATCACCATGCCAGCACGTCCAAGGGTTCTAATCCTTCTTCTGCTATGTGACCTTGGGAAACCCACTCAATCTTTCCGGGCCAATTTCTTTATCCATCAGTAGAAGGATTTGGACTAGAACTCTCTGTCCTTTCTCTGATTCTGAGACTACCACAGGACACTAGACAAATCCCCAGTTAACTTTAGATGCAGTATGATCCTGCCCTGGGTGCATCCATGTTTAAATTGGGATAATGTTTATGTGGCTTTAAAGAGAGAGAAATAATTTTAGAACATAATGTGTTTGGGGACTACTGCCCAGAAAATACAAGGTAATTTTTTAAATGTTGAGCATTGTCAACGTATTACTCAATATCTAAGCTGTTTGAGAACCTTCTGTTTGTACCTCCTCGTTCTTCACTAGCCTTGGAGAAATGAAGAGACAACTCTGGCTGACACTTCAGCCATCAAGGGGAATGCACAAAGGGACTGGGGACTCGGGCCCTGAGATTG
This sequence comes from Dasypus novemcinctus, assembly GCF_030445035.2. Lineage (NCBI taxonomy): Eukaryota > Metazoa > Chordata > Mammalia > Cingulata > Dasypodidae > Dasypus > Dasypus novemcinctus. The sequence goes on along the minus strand of NC_080704.1, from coordinate 21,983,824 downwards.
TGATACAACGACCTTGTGATAGTTCCTTTACAGACTGGTTTTGAAAACTTGCTCATGTATGACCTCGTTTTAACGCTTTCTGAATCACTCACTATTGCTGTTTCAACTCCGTTTCGGTCTTTTAATAAATACATGACATATAAGGAAGGTGCGGATCTCAGGAAGAGGTGACTTAAGGGGACAACATAAAGTGACTTCATTTGTTGGAAGGGCTAATTGCAGAAGGGAGTCTAGCCTTATTCTCCACAACCCCACCTAGCAGCATGAAGGCCATCGTGGAGACTCTGGCACAGTGTGGCCAGGAGCTTTGCAGCAGTGGAATTCATCAGTAGTTGGAGTATGGTGATCATCTGTCCCTGCATGTGTTCAGGCAGGTTCAGTATTACCTGCCGGAACAGCTGTAGAGTCAGGCCCAGACCTTGGATCAGACTGGGCCTGATGACATTTATAGGCCTTTCTTTTTTTTTTTTTTTTGTCTTTATTTATTTTTTTGATGTTACATTAAAAAAATATGAGGTCCCCATATACCCCCTACCCCCCTCACCCCACTCCTTCCCCCATAACAACAACCTCCTCCATCATCATGAGACATTCCTTGCATTTGGTGAATACATCTCTGAGCACCGCTGCACCTCATGGTCAATGGTCCACACCATAGCCCACACTCTCCCCCAGTCCACCCAGTGGGCCATGGGAGGACATACAATATCCTCTAACTGTCCCTGCAGCACCACCCCGGACAACTCCACGTCCCGAAAACGCCCCCACATCACATCTCTTCCTCCTACTCCCTATCCCCAGCAGCTACTGTGGCCATTTTCTCCATATCAATACTACATTTTCTTCGATTAGTAATCACAATAGTTCATGAATAGAATATCAGTAAGTCCACTCTAATCCATACTCTATTCCTCCATCCTGTGGGCCCTGGAATGGTTGTGTCCACTCCACATCTATATCAAGAGGGGGCTTAGATTCCACATGGATGATGGATGCAATTCTCCTGCTTGCAGTTGTAGGCACTCTTGGCTCCCTGGTGTGCTGGTTGACCTTCTTGAGCTAAAATGCCACGTTTATTTCTCCTTCTCTTGCAAGGCTATGAGTACTGTGTCCTGATATTTTTCAAGTCTAGAAGTTCTCTTGGTGCCATAATGAATTATTTCACAAATGCCTTTCTCGTCACTTTCATGACATTATAAATTCCTTGAGGGCAGAGACCATATTGTGTTGTCTTTTCTGTCACCCATATGCTTTGCTTAGCTCTGAATATGTAGTAAATTCTTGATACATATTAAAGTCAACTGATGAAAACAAACGCAAACATAAGCGAGATAAATTCCCTGTTATTCAAATTTCATAAGAGGAAAAAAGGCACATCTTGGGGACATCTGTTAAAACCTTGATGAATCTTTCAGAAATTTGTAAAATGGAAGAAAATCTGTTGTGAAGTTTTCTCAGAAATTTAAAATTGGTCTCATAATTTATGTGTCACAAAGAGTCTCCTTTATTGAAATTTTACAGCATATCCAAGCTTGATGAACGGTGTTGTTTTCTTTACGTCCACGATAATTCTGATGACTTTCAAATCTGCTTTTCCACTGAAGACCAGCGTCATAGGTGAGTTATAGCTGATTAGTGGATTTGCAGTCTGATGATGGTGAGCCATTTTAAAGGGCCCATCTTGCGAAAAACACTCATTTGCTAAACTGCCTGTTTTGAGATTTTAACTGAAGGGGAAAAAAATGTGCAGGTTTTTTGAGAGATAATTCATATACCATACAATCCACCCATTTTAATTATACAGTTCAGTGATTTTAGTATGTTTAGAGTTGTGCAGCTATCACTACAATTTAATTTTAGAGCATTTTCAGTACTACAATAAGAAACTTCATATCCCCATATTAATACTCATTCCTCATTCCACTGCACCCCCTCTCCCAGCCCTAGGAACCCACTAATTTATTTTCTGTCTGTATGGATTTGCCTTGTCTGGACATTTCACATAAATGGACACATACAGTATTTGGCCTTTGGTGTCTGCTTCTTTTATTGATCATAATATTTTCAGGGTTCATCCATTTTGTAGCATGAATCATTTCTTCATTCCTTTTTATTGCCAAGTAATATTCCATTGTATGGCTAAAGCCCATTTTATTTATCCACTCATCAGTTGGGCATTTGGGTTGTTCCCATTTTTTCGCTTCTATGACTATGATCGTTCAAGCAGATGTTTTGGTGGGGAGGTATGTTTTCAATCCTCTTGGGTAGATTCCTAGGACTGGAATCACCGAGTCATGTGGTAGTTTGATTTTTAACATTTTGAGGAACTGCTAAACTGTTTTCTCACATAGCTGCACCATTTTATATTCCCACCAGCGGTGCATGAGAATTCCAGTTTTTCTGCACCCTTGCCGACACTTGTCATTACCTGTCCTTTTGATTCTAGCTATCCTAGTGAATCTGAGGTAGCATCTCATTGTGGTTTTGAGTTGCATTTCCCTAATGATGCTTAATAATGCCTAATGATACTGAGTATCTTTTCATGTGCTTATTGGGTATTTGGAGAGATGTCTACTAAAATCCTTTGCTCCATGTGGTGTTTTTTTTTTTAATTTATTTTTTGGTGGAAAATATTCAGACCTAAAACCTACAGGAAAATTTCAAAATGCAGTGCAAAGAATTTCCATGTATGTTTCGCCCAGAATTCTCCAATGCTAACATTTTACTGTGTTTGTTTTAACTTTCTCTCTATATGCAAAGGATTATTTTTTTCTGGACTGAGAGTAAGTTGTAGACATAATGTTCTGTTCCTCCTCAATACTTCAGTGACTATTTCCTAAAAACAAGAACATTCACATGTGTAATCACAGTACAGTTATCTAAATCAGAAAGTTAGGATGGACAGCACTATTATCCAATCTATCAAATTACTTAAATTTCATGTATTGTTCATTAATGTCCTTTCTAGCAAAACCAAAGATTTTTTCTCTGGGCCATGGTCCAATCCAGGATCACATGTTGTTTTTAGTTGTCATCACTTCAAAAAATGAGCTACAGTGGGAGGTAGTGAGTTCTCTATCACTGGAAGTGCTCAAGCATCAGTGGCCATCCAATTAGTGGGGATACTGTATAGGAGGGGATTCAAGTATCACGTTAGGTATTAGACTATGAAAACCCCTGTCCGTTTGAGGAGTGGATTGATTAGTCCATGAACTTGTAATGACGGGGTTTATATCTAAGCACAGTTTAACCTAAAAAGGCTAAGTTAAAAGTAAGGAGCAAGAGTGACAATAGCCAGCAGCATCTTTGCCTCATCTGTGCTGTTCTAGATTTTGCTCTTTGGTCAAGGAGATGATAACCAACGCAGTGGGCAGTACGGCGGAGCTGGATGGAGAGACCAATGGTGACGCTTTAGAGGTGAGACACGGAAGCTCTAGAACATGGAAACGTGTTCCACTTCCTCATCCCCAGATGAAGAAACATGAAAAGGCAAAATTGAAAAGCAGTTATCATGTCTCTAATGCATAAGGAACATGTCACATTCTTCTGTGTGTAATTTTATATGTATACTCATTTATGAACCACAGCCATCAGCTTAATGTGTTTCTGAAGGAAAGTCTCATGGGATCCTCTCAGTCAGAATTTGTAAGACAAATGTAGCCATGGACCTGTCTGGAATTTATTTTTGTGCACAACCTATAAAAAAATGTTGCTAAGCTAGACAGTAATATTTACGAGACTATAAGAGTAATAGTTGACCAACTGGAAGCAGACTTTTTCTTTTATGTCTAAAATGTCTTTAGTTAGATCTACTTGCACTTAGTATATTAAATATAAAAATTTTAAATCATTTTTAAGAAAATAAGACCCTCATCCTCTCTTTGGGAAAGAACAGTCGTAGCCCACAATTAATATGCCACTGTAGATCTTTTTTAAGTCCTGCACAATCAATCAGATTTGTCATTAATTCAAGTTCTCCCAATGATTACAATTAAATGAGATTTTACTGTTCTTTCAAGCTTGCCTGAAATAGATTCCTTGAGGTGTCTTTCAGAAAAGATCAAAGGGAATCACTTAAATAATTGAGTTAGGTACTAGAATTCTTAGCTTAGAATCACAGTTTGTTGTAGAAATGAACTGAGTGATGTACTTTCAAGGTAGCATACATAGGTGACAGGGAAAGTGTGAAATGAAAAGTCTTTTATGGAGTAGACTGGTTTCTAGTGAAATCAGACAGTGATGGGACCGTTTAGTAATCTCAATTGTCATGAGCATCGCTAGAAGGAGATGTGGACAGAAGCGTGCATGCACACACACCCTGTTCCGTGTATAGGCTGCGATTTAGTAGAGCGTATAAAATAACAAAAGCAATCCACTGCTGCCCCCCTGCCCTAAATAAACGCTGGTCAGCCTTGAGCTCCATTTGTTTTCATCATCAAAAATAATCAGCCATGTGTGACAGCTTTTGATGCCGAGATTGGGAGAACAAAATAGCAGAGCTAACTGTTGGCTGAATTTTTGCAGCATGTCTGTAATGCTAGATCTACACATCTAAAAGTGGGGGGAAACCCCAACATGTGTTTTTTCATTAGAAGAGAAACATAATTTTATTGACCTTTGATTCTTTTGGGGGGCAATGCAAAGAAGTTTGCTGACGAGTTCATAACACCTGTTTTGGGGCATTTCACATGCTTAGAAGCATTTTTAAATTGCAGCATTAAAGTAGGGGGAAATTTCCAGAAGGTGAGCCCACTAAGGAACATGTGAGCCATGTAATCTCTTGGATTCCATTTCAGAAAATCATTTTCTGAATACATGAGTAACAGGGGCTTCTACCCTTCTAAAGTAATGAAAAGTCCTCGTATTCAAACAAATGGTTATAAATTTTAAAAATCGCGGGCAATTTTTATGCCTCGGGGATGGGGAGTTTCTCGACCACAAGCGCTGTGCTCTGCTGCCCTGCTTACTCTTCCTCTTTAGTACAAGTATGACCAGGATGCCAACGGTGATTGCGTCGTGTTGGGGAGAGGCACGTATGGGATCGTCTACGCCAGAAGAGATCTGAGCAATCAAGTGCGAATAGCCATCAAAGAAATCCCGGAACGAAATAGCAGGCAAGTTGGACAGATATCTCGCGTTCTTCAGTTGCCATCTCGATACCCCAAATCCCTCGTCCACCACGGATGGTTCAGAGCAGTTAATATGGGAGAGTTTAGGTCACTGAAAATTTTGTCGTTCTCTTGTAATAAGGGTGATTTGCTTTGGTTCTCTGCCTGTGTTAGAAATAGATTGAGAAGATGGAATAAATTCACTCAGAGGCATATGGATTGCTGAGGGTCATATTTTAAAAAGAAAACCATCATTTCATTTCTCCCTGTCAACAAGGTCTGGAATTTTCAATTTTTACATCAAAGGTTATTTGCAAATATTTAAAACTGTGATTTAGCGAGTTTAAATTTACATTGTAATGATTTAAAATGGCTACTATTTGTTCAGATGTATCATTACAGAAAATTACACGCAGTAAAAAAACTAGAAACAATAGAGATTTTTTTTAATACCCTACCCTTCAACCTCACCCATGGATTTGGGGCTTTTTTTTTTTTTACACTAGTGCTATTAATTTATTTCTCCAACATTATTTAGTATCTTGTTAAATGTTTGTGTCTTTAAAAACGTAAAACCTACCTAATTCTGAACAAGAATATGTCAACGTTGGCTGTAAGCATTTTTTTTAATTGTAAAATACACATGCTACAGAATTTACCATTTTGATCTTCTTAAAGTGTACAATTCAGTGGCATTAAGGACATTCACAAAGTTGGGCAATCATCACCATTATCTACTTCTAGAACTTTTTTATCACCCCAAAAGAAAAGGAAACCCTGTATTCATTAAGCAGTCATCCCCCATCCCTCCTCCCCGCAGTCCCTGGAGACCACCAATCTGCTTTCTGTTTCTGTGGATTTGCCTGTTCTGGACCTTCCATATAAGTGGACATCATACACTCTGTGGCCTTTTATGTCTGGCTTTTTTCACGCCACATGATATCGTCAAGGGTCATCCATGTTGTCACATGTATCAGAACTTCATTCCTTTTTGTGGTTGAATAATATTCCATTGTATGGTTATGCCACATTTTGTTTGTCCGTTCATCTGTCAATAAACACTTGTAGAGAAGCTGCATCTGCAGTAATGGCCACACATAGGAAATAATAGTTCCATGGTCCCCAGGCATGGTCAGACCACACCTGCAGTGTTGCCTTCAGTGCTGGGCACAGGTGAGTGGTTTGTTAGGGACAGGTTGTAAGTGATTCCTACCAGCTGTAAGACCCCTCATTCATTCTTTTTTAACGGGATAGTGTTAGGACATTTGAATTATAAAACAAGACCTGAAACAGGATAGTCTAAGTTCTTTATTTTACCAATAAGAAAACCAAGCTGGGGAAGATTAAATGACTTCCCCATGGACACACAGAAACAAGACTAGGACCCAGGTCCCTTGAATTCCTTATCCAGGGTTCTGTTATTCTAATGATAGATGAGTTGTTGAAGTTGTGTCTATTTGGGGGAAATGTGGGCACCTATGATCTCCTTGAGTTAGTTAGAGTAGTTGTTTAGATTTTCATTGCTGATAGCAGATCCTGAGATTTTAGAGCTAGAATGGACCTTGGAGACTGCCTGGTCCAGCTCCCTAAATATCCAGGCTTAACTCAGGATGATTGGGCACATTTTCTGTGCCAGACTCAGGGCTGGCGCTGAGGAGTGAAAGGCTGGTGTTCTTATCTCACCGCGCCCCTGGTTTGGTGGGAGAGGCAGGTGGTTTGCCTGTAAGTCAAAGTGTCGAGCGCCACACCAGAGGGGAACACAGAGGGTTTTAAGAACATGGGGCTGCATTCTTTTTCCTGGGTGTGCTGTGGCAAGACTGAGAAAAGGAATCACCTTTGAACTGGTCTCTGAGCAATGAGTAGGAGTTTGTGGTAGTAAAAAAGGAAGGCCAGTACACAGAAAAGGAGGGCAGAACAGGGCTGTTAAAGCACAAAGGGTGTTCTGAGAACAGCAAAGATAAAAGAAGGTATCGTTTGGCCTGAGTTTGAAGGTCCTTGGGTGGCCCGTGAAGCAATAGCATGTGACAGGGTGAGTGAGCCGTGCGCTTTAGGAAGACGCTGTATGGCGGTCAGGCGGAGAATAGACTGACGAGGAAGGGGACTAGAAGGCAGCTGAGGGCAGAACCTTCCAGAAAAACCACCGCTTCACGAGAGACAGAGGAAGAGCGGCTGGTGAGAAGGGCAAAGGACAGGTGGAGCGTTCAAGCCATAACAACAGCGATGGTAACAGTAGCAGTCAGGAAGTGACTAAGCGCCTTGACGCACTTTGGCCCCAGCAGCCCTGCATGCCTGGTATTATTATCCCTGTTGTCCAGATGGGAAGCTGAGTAGTATCAGGGGAGCCAAGGGGCGTTTCCAGAAAGAAAGGCTGGTCCTCGGCGGCAGCAGATACCAGTGAGGTGTGACGCGGACCCCGAGTGCCGGGGGCTTGGGAGGCAATGCCGGCTGTGTGTTTCCTGGCAGGTTCTCGCAGCCCCTGCACGAGGAGATAGCCCTGCACAAGTACCTCAAGCACTGCGATGTCGTTCAGTACCTGGGCTCCGTTTCGGAGGGCGGCTACGTTAAGATATTTATGGAGCAGGTGCCTGGAGGTGAGTAATCACAGGGCATCTGCTCTCACACTCCGAAAATCACCAACGAAAATATAATGTGAATGCCATTGCCTGTCCTGCCGCTTTTTAAAGACGACAGACCTTTCAGAAGTTGGGAATTATTCGTATCTCAAGAGCTGGAGCCACGCTTTGCAATGCCACGCCAAGAGTCTCTTTCGGGTTTGTTAGGTCTAGTCATTCAACAATATTTGCTTAAGTGTCTACGGAATGCCAGCCGTTGACCTGAGCATTGCAGACATAGAGATGAATGAAGCATGGTTTCTGGCACATTGATGACTCAATCAAACACCAGTGCTCCCGCTCCCAAATCCCCAAATGCAGGAAATATACCACAGGAGTTAGTTCCTTGGATCCTGAGCCAGACTATCTGGTTTGAATCACGGCCCCTCTAGCTACAAGCTGTGTGACCTGGGGCAAATTATTTGACCTCTCTGTGCTCTCAGTATTCTGGTTGACTAGATGAATCAACGAGTGAATTGTTGGGTGGATTAAATGAGGTGATGCATGTAATGCTCTTAGACCAGTGCCTGGCAGAGCGCTCAGTACGTGCACATGGAAATAATAATGATCATCATCATAATAGTAAGAGTTTTTAGTATATTTACACAAATGCAAAGCCTTCCATTAGAAGTCTATATTCATTGATTGAGTCTACCAGAGTTTATTAAGGGCCTACTATGTGGCGGGCAGTGGACTAGATGTTGAGGGTGAAGTTTAAGGATCAGTAAATTAAGTTTCTTCCCTCAAGTTGCACACAGTCTAGGAGGAAGTATGTTGGTTGCTCTTCGTATTAATTGATATTCCAGACATGAAGTTCAAGGGCGAAGAGGAGATTCAGAGGTAGATGCGCTCATCCCCTTTTAATAGCTGGGGAAACCGAGGCCTAGCCAGGTCCCTTAGCACCGCCGTGTAAGCAGCAGACCTGAGATGGGCAGATGCTCAAGGGCCTGCTCTTGCCAGCAGGCAGTGCCACCTGGAGCTCTCCTGACCTCTGGGACAGGTGGTCAGAGGGTCGTGAAGGGAGGTTGACTTTCTGCCCAAATGTCCTATGTTTAATAGTTTAACGGGGTAGGAAGTGGTTAAGATGGCCCTGGGCTGGGAGCAGCCATCGGGGCCTTCTCCCAATGAGGACAGAGGCCCCCCCTGCAGTCCTAGACCCTCTTGCCCTAACAGGGCCCTTCCCTCTGGACCTGTCCACCCCTGCTTTCAGGGTCAGGTATAAAACATGGCTTTGACCCTGGCAGAACGGGTGAGACAGTTGGCCAGAGCCTGTGCTTCCCGCAGCCTGGGTCAAATGCGGTTTGTTCCCATCTCTGCAGTTTGCCTTCCTCCCAACCTTGTGCAGCGAACGTGCCCTTCTCTGGCTGTGGCTCTGGCATCTCTGGGAAACTGGTCATGGGGGGGCAGACAGACAGGTCCCAATTGGCCGAGATACCAGGATGCTGGGGTAGACGCCTACGTTAGGTGGACACATCGCCTCGTGTCGTCGTGTCTCTGAACTCCTTGCTTTGAGTCTGTTTCCCTGACGAGTCTTCTGCTGTGTCCGTTTCTAGCGAGCCTTTCTGCTCTTTTGCAATCCAAATGGAGGCCACTGAAGGAACCCGCTATCAAGTTTTATACCAGGCAGATCCTGGAAGGCCTTAAGTATCTCCACGAGAATCAGATCGTGCACAGAGACATAAAGGTACTTGTATTAGTCAGCCAAAGGGGTGCTGATGCAAAATACCAGAAATGGGTTGGTTTTTATAAAGGGTATTTATGTGGGGTAGGAGCTTACAGCTACCAGGCCATAAAGCATAAGTTACTTCCCTCACCAAAGCCTATTTTCACGTGTTGGAGCAAGATGGCTGCCAACGTCTGCCAGGGTTCAGGCTTCCTGGGTTCCTCCCTTCCTGGGGCTGGCTTCTCTTCCCTCTGTGAGCTTACTTCCCAGGGCTCCAGTTTAAGGCTTCAGCATCAACCTCCAACATCAAAAACCCCCAACTCTGTCCTTTGCCATGCCTTCTATCCGTGAGTCCCCAAGGGATGGGGACTCAATGCCCTAATCATAACTCAATCATGCCCAGGTACAGATCAGAATACAAGCATTATCTAGTATTTCTTTTTGGAATTCATCAATAATATCAAACTGCTACAGTACTCTTCTAAGCCAGCGAGGTCTCGGGCCAGGAGAGCTGTCAACTGTGTCTGCTGATTGGATCTCAGAAGGCATATGCTTTAGCGCGACAGTCCCCAGAGTACAAAGTCCAGTGGTCCTAGGAACCTGTGCCACTTTGATGAAGTCCAACTCTCTTTCATGTTAGTTTGTTTAAAATCCCTCTCTAAGCCCTTGATGATGTTCTTCTTTTTCTAAAGGGTGCTAACGTTCTGGTAAATACCTACAGCAGAGTGGCGAAAATTTCCGATTTTGGAATCTCTAAGTATTTTGCAGGAGTGAATCCATGTACGGAGCCTTTTGCTGGTAAGCTCGGTGGGGGCGGCCACCTGTACTTGTGCTTTTCCCCCCAGATCTGGTCACTCAAGAGTCACTCACCAAGCACCTCGGCACAGCTCACTAGTCGAGGTGGACAGTGTATCGCCTCCACCTCCAATTATTTTAACCTTGTCTTAATGGGGCTGTTAGCCATCTACTCATGGCAACAAGACTGCCTTACTGTCTTCTGCCTCTTTCAAGAGTTGGGTGGCTGTAGGGCTCCGCTTGGGGTTTCCTGAGTCTTTTTCAACAAGTCAACAACCTGGCAATGTCTTAAGTTAATAACACGTTCTGTAAAACCATAGGTAGATCTGAATAACAGCTCTTCCTCAGTTGATTAGGAAATGAAAATAACCTTAATGAATTCTGGTACCTTGTGTTTTGCTCTCATGATGATGATATATTCTAAGCCATAGGATGGTGTTTCCCAGGGAAGCTCATTCTTCTGGAGAATATGGGATTCTAAAAGGGTCCAAGGGATTGGATTTTCTTTTCAGTGTGCCGGTGATGGAATCATTTAAGTGTTGGGAGGGATAGGATTCAAAGAATGGCATAAAATGACCTGCTGGCTTTACCTTTACGAGGCCAGTGCGTAGAACAGTTAGAGGGTCCCGGGTCCAGGCTCACTGGTGCAAGCTGCGGTCCCCATGCCCCGTGACCACAGCAGCGTCATCACTACATTGTGATCTGGGGCCATTGCCCCTGCCACCAAGCCCGGGCCTCTCTCCCTCCTGAGGGTGTGGGGAGCCACTCAATATTTTTAAATAAATTCCTTTCCTGCTTGCAAAAAAAAAACGGCAAGTTAAAAAAAAAAAAAAAAGTGTTTCCAGAAGGGAGTCATCAACACTGTTAAATGTCACCAATCGGGAAGCGGATTTGCTCAACCGGTAGAGCGTCCGCCTACCACATGGGAGGTCCAGGGTTCAAACCCCGGGTCTCCTCGACCCGTGTGGAGCTGGCCCATGCGCAGTGCTGATGCGCGCAAGGAGTGCCCTGCCACGCAGGGGTGTCCCCACATAGGGGAGCCCCATGGCAAGGAGTGCGCCCCGTAAGGAGAGCCGCCCAGCATGGCGTTGAGGAAAGCTTGCTCGCCACTGATTCCATGGCCAACAGAAGAGACATGGGGCAACAACTGAGGTGGAACTGGGGGTCAAGAGAGGTTTTTGGAGGCAGAGGAAGAAAAAGGCTACCTTTATGGCTTTTTGAAATTCCTGAGTCAAACCAACTGTAGCAAAAACTTGGATCCCCGGAAAGAGGTCCTGGTCTCTCGGAAATAAAGGTTCCCGGTCCCCTGACCAGGAGCGCAGGTATCCCAGAGGTCTGGCCTGGTGGAATCACCAAACTGCTTTGATAGTATTCTAGCTTTAAACCAAGCTGGACAAGACAGATGCCCCTTTTCTCTCCCTGTGGTTGCCCAAACTGTGGAGCGGACAGCTTTGGCCTCCTTTCTGGTGAATAACATCTCGGCTCTGAAAGACTTGTCTTCAAGAGGTCTGTTGTATCTTGGCCACTGGACCCCCACAGTGGAGACACGTTCTTTATCTAAGGGGAAAGTTTATGCAGCAAAAATGGTCTGTCAGTTGTAACGCAAGAGAAGGAAGTAGATGCATCGCAAAAGGGGGAAAGATCACCCCAAGGATGCCATCAAGATCTTCCAAAGAAAGCAAATACTGAAGTTTCATTCATTGGTTCTGGTATGGAAATAGACAGAGACATATATACACATACGTGTATGCACGTGCATAGGTGTGTGTTTGTATGGCTGACACTTTTCTTTTGCTCTGAACGTTTTACTGCCCTAGTTGACAGTGACTTCTATCCTTCTCTTTGGAAGTCACCAGTTAGCTCAGCAAGAGGGGCTCTGACATGACAAGGAGTTATTTCATGACATAAAACCCCCAACAGTTTATCTCATAATTAGCATCTCCGAGGAGGAAAAGGAAATCACAAAGAAGACGCATGTATAATTCATTACCCCGTACCACATTTTCCCAAGTAATTGGCTGAGGAGGCCTGGATTTTGAATTGTAAAATAATGCAGGGGGTGTTTGGAGGATAATAATGAAGCAGTCTCGTTTTGATTAGGAAATTCCCCTGCATATAATTACTCTTTGCAAAACAGAGCAGTTCTGTAAGGAGCGCTCTGCTGGTTGGCACAGAACTCGGGGAGGTCGTGAGGATGTGGTGGGGCTTTCCCGGTACACTCTCGGGAGGCCATCAGAGCAACTTCCAGAAGGAGAGCTAAAGGCTGTGGGCAACTTCTAGGCCTGGAATCGTCCCCCATCTGCGTTCCTTTGACGGGTTTCACTGTAGGTGGAAACCCATTAGAATCCCTTTATCGAGGTATAATTGGCCCATAAAATGCACCCATTTTACGTGCACAAGTTGATGATTTTTAGTAAACTCACCGAGTTGTGCAGCCACCACCGCAATCCAGTTTTTTACTATTTCCTTCACCTCTGAAAGCTCCCTCGTGCCCATCTGCAGTCAATCCCAGCTCCCAGCCCAGCCCTAGCCCACCAGCTCTAGTTTCCGTCTCTAGATTTATTGCCCTGTCCTGGCTGCGTCACACAAATGGAGTGATACAATCTGGGGTCCTCTATATCTTGCCACTTTTGCTTAGCACAGTGTTTTTGAGTTTGTCCTGGTAGCATCTATCTGTTCCTTTGTGTTGCTGAATAGAATCCGGCGGTATGGCTTAGCACATTTGCTTTATCCCTTTACCAGCTGAGAGACATTTGGGTGATGTCCACTTTTTTGGCTCTTGCGAATAATGCCACTGTAAGCATTTGGTGTACAAGCCTTTGCGCGGATGTGTGTTTTCGTTCCTCATGGGTAGATACCTCGGAGTAGAATGAAGGCAGCCCCTGGCTGCATCCTTGGTTCAAATCCTGGCTTCACCTCCTTGTGCCTCCGTCTCTTCTGAAATGGAGATGTTTGGAGTGCCTACCTCAGGGGTTTTATGAGGATGCAATGAGTTCACATTGATGAAGTGCTTAGACCGATATCTGGTTCCCACTGCAAGGCAGTCCAAGTGTTTAATTAAATCAGTACAGGTAAGACCAATTTGTACATTGAAGTCACAGATTATCAGAGCCGGAAGGGCCCTTTGACATCATCAGGCTGATGTGTGTAACTCACGTACCAAACCCGTACGAGTCAAAGGGTGTAATCATAAAAGCCATTTTATTTTTACCTCCCACTGCTCTTTGCACTCCTGCCCGGGACAGTGGTCCCTTCCTATGACTTTTCCGCTCACTCTGAAATGACAGGGAGAAAGTCTCAATGTCGCCTTCAGGCGCGAACACAGTCCGAATCCCGCAATTAAAGGGGTTCGGGCTAATCAACACGCTGGTCCCCATTCTCAGGGCCGGCTCCGGCCCATCTCCCTGCCAGGCTGGGCAGCGGGTGTCAGCTTTCTCTGCCCGCCTCACCTCCTTCTTTGCTCCCCAGCTCCTGGAAGGAGAGGGAAGGGGTGTGGAAAGGGGTTACTTGACCCGCCCTGTTGTAAGTTGGCTTTGTGTTCCCTGGGCCTGGCTGTGACTTACTGTTAACTTTTCCCGGGATTTAGCTCCTCTGTCAAGGGCAGGGGCCTGTCCTCTGGCTGAAGGCTCCTCCCCCCTCCCCCCCCAGGTCGTACCCCCTGCACTATACCTGCCCTCAGTCTCTTTCTGCTGAGGGTTCCAGACCCAGACGGGACCACCTTTGGACAGGATTCCTTTTTCGAAGACACTAAGCCAGTCTTTCTACAGTGAATACCGTATCTGGTGTCTGGGATTTGTGTAGCTCTTACCCACCATCAAGAGGCAGAGGCGTCGCTCCTGGGCTGGACAGCCCTCCTCTCTGCTTCCGTAGGTTGCTTCTGCCTCTCGGAAACTTCTGGGCACCAGACCTGTAGGGGACACACCCGTCGAGCTCTCAGTGGGCCCAATGTGGAGCCCCCCTCCAAGGCTTTGGGTTATGAGGAAGTGGTGCTCCATCCTAGCAGCCCAGCCCTTGAGCAGGGCAACTAGGATTGGGGCCAAGCCAAGCTGCACTGACTCCTCTTTTCTGGATAACCCTAAGGTTACATGTTGGAGAACTGGACCTCGCATGCCAGCTCAAGGGGCCTAGGACGGACGCTGCCGTGTGTGACCTCTTCTCAAGTGCCATTTTCCTGAGTTGGTGTTGAGTTGCCCGGGTCACCACGGGCCCCTTCTGGGGACAGTCCTGCTCCAACACCTCTAACTTGAGAGAGGGTAGACATCCAAGCACAGCTCTCTCTCTCTCAAAAAAGTCACCTTCGAAGCTGTCCCCAGAGGACTCTGCTATCTTGATTGGGGTGGAAGGCCCCTGGGTGAGGGGCCCAAGAGTTGTGTTCTCAGTTGTCTGAGAGTCCCTCAGAAGCTTGTGGGTGGTCTCCCTCTCACCCCTGGCCTCACCATCTGTCTCAGATCTTGGCAACTTAGCCCAAACCTCTCATTTCTTGCCCTAGGCCATGGGTTTTCTTGGCTGGAAATCTGAAAAGCCTGCTTGGGTAATCACTCAGGGCCCAAGGGGGCCAGATGCTGGTGCTTTTGGGTCTCCTGGCCACCTCGATCTGAACTCTGCTTCACTGCACTGGTGAAGATACCTGTGAGCTGCGGCTGGCTGATCCGGTGTCCACAGGTATGTGGGCCCACCTCGGTGAAAACGTGGCTTGAGGAGGATATGAAGCCCTTGGGAGAGCCCGATTTAAGGACAGCATGCTTTCCAGGATTTCTGCATCATTCAGATGCCCCACATGGCATGTTCACTTGGCTTTCAAGACAGAATCCAGCCTCTGGTATGGCTAAGGGACACTCACACATGCACGCCACCTGGGGATGTCCCCTGGATTCTTTGAAACAGTTGCATGGATCCACTTCTCTCTGTTGGCTTTTATTAGAAGTGGATGGTTTTCCACTGAACAAATCAGATGTAATTAAAATGGAGTGCCCAATATTCCATTATTGCTCTGTGCCCTCCAGTGGAAACAAGTCACATTTTGGTTTTGGAAATCCTTGCATCTGGTAGCTTTTCCTTCAGTAGCACCTCTCCAGGATGCATTCCATAGATCAGCAATATCATGGTGCGTAGCCCTGAACTTGGAGGCAGAAGACCTGGGCTCTGGCTCAGAATTTTCTGCTTGAGCAAATCCCTTAACCTCCCTGAGCCTCAGTTTCCTCATGTAGCAAATGGGAATGGCAGTAGGGAGTACCTGCTCTGCCCAGTCTCGTGGAGTTGTGAGAGTTGAACAACGCTGCAAGGACATGCTCTGTAAGCCACCAAGTCAGATGTGGCAGGAAGCCTCCAAGATGGCCCCCAACCAGTCGCACCTCTTGGAATTCTTGCCATTGTATAATCCCCTCCCGTTGCATGTGGGCTGGACTTACCGGCTTGTTTCTGATGAGTAGAATAAGAAGTGATGGAGTGTGACTTGGAGACCAGATCCTAAAAGTCAATGTGGCCTCCCTCCCTCCTCGCTCTCTCTCGAGTCACTCGCTCTGGGGGAAGCCATGTCCTGAGTAGCCCTGTGGAGAATGCCATGTGCTGAGAAACGGAAGCCTCCTACCAACAATATCATGAGGGAGCCATCTTGGAACTGGATCTTCCAGCTTCCCCGTCAAGCCCTCAGATGGCAGCCCCACCCTACGTCCTGACTGCCAGCTCCTGAGAGACCCTGAGCCAGAATCACCCAGCCAAGCTGCTCCTGAATTCCTGACCCACATGAACTGTGTGAGATAATAACTATGTGGAGGCTTAAGGGTAACTTATGCAGTGCTAGGTAACTAACACAGGTGTTACTGCTAATGCTCTGCCTTCGGAAAGAGTGACATTCACTGTTGATCCATATGAAGATCAAATTTAGCCTAAGTTAAACTAACTATGGGAAGTGGATTTGGCTCAATGGGTAGAGCATCACCTACCACGTGGGAGGTCCAGGGTTCAAACCCAGGGCCTCCTGACCCGTGTGGTGAGCTGGCCTACGTGCAGTGCTGCTGCACGTAAGGAGTGCTGTGCCACGCAGGGGTATCCCCTGCGTAGGGGAGCCCCACACGCAAGGAGTCCACCCCGTAAGGAGAGCCACCCCACTCAAAAAAAGTGCAGTCTGCCCAGGAGTGGCACCGCACACAGGGAGAGTTGACACAACAAGATGATGCAGCAAAAAGAGACACAGATTCCTGGTGCCACTGACAAGAATAGAAGCAGACACAGAAGAACACACAGTGAATGGACACAGAGAACAGACAATGGGGGGGAGGGAGGGGAGAGAAATAAATGAAAAATAAATAAATCTTTAAAAAAATAAAATAACGACTCCAGTTATGAGACAGTTGTACTAAGGTGGGCAGTTATTTGGCCACAGTTGATGAGCCATTTTGGTTTAGCACTATTTTTTCATTATTGCCTAACTTGGTTCATTTATTCTCTTGCTCTTTTAAGAATTGACTTTTAGTGGTTGTATTTAGTTGGGGTCCAGGCAGGGAAACAGAAATGCCCCCAGTTATTTGTACAGATTGAATTTAATAGAAAGTACTGTTTGCTGGGTATGGAGAACAGAAAAGGCAAAAAAGGGGGCACTGAGGTATTGGGATACAGCCACACGCCTAGGCTGAGAGCAAAGTGGGGAGCGTGGGACTGAAGCCTTTGAAGACGGAGTGCTAGGGGGCTGGAGCAGGTCCCTCTGAGCAGGGGGCAAGATGAGGCTGGTCCTGGGAGTATAGGGAGTCAGAAGAGCTGGAGATTGGAACCAAGAGCTGCTGCTGGAACCAAGTGCACGGTGAAGTTTGTCCACAGGAACAGCGAGCAGACAGGAAGGCACATGTCCTCCTCCTCCCCCCGGGTGCTCTCTGGCGCCGCCTAGTGGCAGCCCCTAACGGAGCAGCGGGCAAAGCAGAACTGGTTTGTAGAGTCCGAGTCCCACAAACACTGTGCCGAGCTGAGAGATGAGTTTTAACAACTAGCCCAGTGTCAACTCTTTCTTTAATGAATTAGGGATTGGTTAGGAGGCACATTCCCTGCCAAGACCTCTCCCTCTCTTATTCACAGCAGCAGGGTCTCTTGGGGACGTTGTGTCACCGGAAGTGCCCTTCCTGGGTCATCGGGATTTCCCAACAATGCAGCAGGTGCTGTCAACCCCCATCTTGCCCAACCCTGCAACTGACTGAACACTTCCCCACCAGGTGTTCAGCTCTGGAGGCCAAAGCCATCATTCTGCCCCGCTGACCTGTTGCATTCACAAATACAACCTGATTTACGTCCCCTTGGTATTAAACTTTGATTTGAATGACATGAAATTCAAGATTATTAAATAATTCAAAATCCGTTTCTTCAATCTCACTAGCCACATTTCAAGGACCCAACAGCCATATGTGGCTAGTGGCTACCAAATTGGACTACACAGAATGGGACCTTTCCATCATCGTGGACAGTTCTGTTGGTCACAGCTGGCCTAGAGCCTTTAAAATGCTAATGGCAAGGAAAATGCTATTAAAACACTGGATCTTGAAGTGGAGAACAGAGAGAGTCAATTCTCTAAATATTTTTGACCAGTGAGCCCTTTTTTTTCATTGGTCGGGACTCAGGAAACCTGCTTTGGTTGTGTGGTCTTGGACAGGCACTTTAATTCCTCTAGACCTCGGTTTCCTCCCTTCATGCCTTGGCCAAGGTTTCCGGTTTTATTCTAGACCTCTGCCAGTGCTATGTCTACATTTCCCTAATCCTTGGGCCTAGTCTCAAGGAAAACCAAAGATTTTGCTCCCAGAGTCCAGACTGACCTTCCTGCCACCTATCTCTCCCCTCAGTAATCCCTTTTCTCCACTGCCATATCTGATCACCACCTTCCCTATGACAACCTGGTGGCTCCTCATGGCCCACAGGAGAAAGTCCAAACCCAGGTCCCTGGCCTGCCAGACCCATTGGAACACACAACCTGCCATTTGGGCTGCAGCCTTGGCCACTGCCTCCTTCATTTCTTCCTACACCCTGCCTCGTGTCAAACACCCTTGTTCCCGAAACTCATTCTCCACTTCATACCCATGTGCCTTTGCTCAAGCGCCCCCCCTGCCTGGAAGTCCTCCCATCATGTGCCCACCCCCTTCGACCTTGGCAGCAGGAGCATTGTTCACTGACAACCCCAGTTGCCATCCATTTGGGTCTACCGCCATGTTTGTGCCAAACACTTTAATGACTGAACATGATAGTAGAACCAATGTGAGACTCTTCAAAAGGGCAAATTTTGGTCAGGGCCTCCTTTCCTCTCTTCTTTCCCACGTGTCAGACCTGCGTCACAGCCCGATGGCTCTCCTTGCCTACCTCCTGCCCCCTCGCCCGTATCCTTTGTAGACCTTCTTCCCCATGAATCTCTTATATCTAGTCCTGTCTTGGCATTTCTTCTTTAGAGGGCCCAAATCAACCCAGCCCCCTTTGCTGTAGCTTTCCCTGACTCAAACCAGGCAGAATCAAGCATGTTTCCATCCGGGTCCTCATAGCCTTCTGTTATAGCCCTTACCAAATTTTACCATCACTCCTGCCACTGTCATCCTCACCATCATTGTCATCATCGTCGTCTTTGTCATTGTCATCGTCATCATGTCTGGCTCCTCCACTCGGTAGCTCTTTGAGGTCAGGCACTAAGTTTCTCACATTCAGGTTTTCGTGCTTCTGGCATGCATGAGTACATGCTTACTGAATTGAATCGGGCTTCTTTATCCATGAGGGGCTGAGCAGTCCTCTCTCCATGTGACCAGCAGTAGAAGAAGGCCCGTTGCCGGTCTCTGCTCAGAGAAGAGATGCACCCACCGTAATTATGCACAGGCTCAGGCTCCAGCCTTCAATAACGAGGGAGTTAATGTTAACACACTTGTTTACTGATGGTCCACTTAGTCTTTAAGCAATAGAGTGCCCATAAATTTTGTGTTTTCCCCCAGTCGGCACCCTGCAGCACATGGCGCCTGAGACGATCCATCAGGGACCTCGCAGGTATGGAGCCCCAGCTGACATCTGGTCCCTGGGCTGTACCATCATTGAGATGGCCACCAGCAGGCCTCCGTTCCACGAGCTCGGCGAGCCTCAGGCAGCAGTGTTCAAAGTAAGACCTGTTTGGTGCTTTGGGTTGCTGGGCAAGGCCAAAGGCCATGTGGAGTCTGTGTCTTTGGAGGACTCATCTCTGACTGGGTTTTGGAGAGATGGGACTTTGGGTATCAGAAAATCTATCCTTTATCATTCTAAAATTCCTCCCCAAGCTATCCGGAAAGACAGTCCCTGTGTGGAGACCAGCATGATGCTGACTGACCAATAGGGGTGGGGCTTGTACCAATGGGTAGGCTGAGATCCTGGGGAGGGCCATGCCTGCTTGTGGCCCCAGGGGAAGCCAATGTCAGGACAGCCCTGCATGTCCAAGGTCAGCTCTGTGGCTTCTGGTTCCACGAATGCTTGGAAAAGTTTGAGAGACTCTATCCCTAAGAGCCCATTCTCAGACTGACCTTCCATGGAGTGCTTTGGCCCCCCCTCAATGCTAAGAAGTAAGAAAATGGGGTTGCAAAAGGTCAAATAGCTACTGCTTATGGATAATGAGGTCACAGAGCATCAAACTGATGTGACTTGACTTCAGAGATCTTACTTCCTGGCTTCCCTGCCAATATGGCAGTCTCGCTTAGCCTGTCCCTGCCTCACTGCCTGCATCTCTGCCAGCCCTTCCAGCTTGGCCTCTCAGGCAGAAAGAGTTTAAAGGCATGAGTGCAGGTTTCTGCCCAGTGAGCTGAGGGCAAACCATCCGCCCCGCTCTGAGCTCTCATGCTGTGGAGCGCCTCACACCACTGGCTCAGGTAGCTCCAGGGTCAAGACCTCTAGTCCACAAGTGTCTCCTGGCACCTGCAGTCCCAACATGATGCCGAACACCAGGGGACTTAGATGTCTAGCCACAGTGGACCCATTTGGGGCCATTTAAGATCTAACCTGCAGAAGAGATGAGAGGTGGAGGCGTCTTCGGGACATGGAGCTGCCCTGGATGGTGCTTCAGAGGTAATCACCGGACATTGTAAATCCTCACAGGGCCCACTTGATGGAATAGAGGAGAGTATGGGCCATGATGTGAACCAATGTATATGAGGTGCAGAGGTGCCCAAAGATGTACTTACCAAATCCAATGGATGTGTCATGATGATGGGAACGAGTGTTGTTGGGGGGGGGGGAGAGGGGGGGTGGGGGGGTGGGGTTGAATGGGACCTCACATATATATTTTTAATGTAATATTATTACAAAGTCAATAAAAAATAAAAAAATTAAAAAAAAAAAAAAAAAGATCTAACCTGCAGCTTCAGTCAGCAGCTTTGGAATAAAGAGCAGGTGGGGCAGACAAAAGCATTGGGGCCCACCCAAGAGCCATGGCTGGCTGCTTTCCAATCTGCTGCCAACGTCCCGTGTAAACCAGGTAAACCATCTGCAGGCTGTGACTCTCAGTTCATCCCTGGGGCATGAGCGACTGCCCACTAGTCCTTCCTTCCTTCCTCCCTCCTGTTTCTGATTAGCTAATTAGCTATCCAAATTCTCTGAAAATAGATTCAATTCCTTGGATGGCATGTAAAGTCTAGTTTTTAATTGCAAATGGGAAAGTTATTCATCAATACTGTCCCTTGTGTGCTCTTAAGACAGACTGGAAATTATTTCTGGGATCTCTGTAATCTTTCAGAAAAGTTTCTAGAAACTTCTGGGCAGCCTCTCACACCGAGGGTACCCACCCCTCCAGGGGACCTCTCGAGGAACAACAAAGCGCCCTTCAAACTTTTGTCTCTGACACCCCTCCCCTCCCCCAGTGCCGTGGGCACTATGATTTCTCTCCCCACCCCTCAGGTGAGGGGTGGCACCTGCCGTGTCCCTTGCATTTCATATCTGGGTGGTTGGATTCAGCCCCGCGTTTAGCCTTCTCAACATCCCAAACTCTCTGAGCTGCCCGTGAGGAGCAGTGTGTTAGGAATGGGAAGCGTGCCCCTGGACGAGGGCTTTGGGGGTCTGAAGCTGCTGCAGTTGGCTCTCTGCGGTCCCAGGTCTCACTGAGGCAAGGGGAGACTGTGAGGAGCTGGACACAGGAGTGGACTTGGAGGGCACAGGGGCTTCCATCCCTGCACCGTGGGTTGGGCTTCTAGATGCCACCACCTGAGACAGAGAGAATGCCACCCTCAGCTATGGGAACAGTTCTGCAGGAGGGAGTTATGCGAGATGAATGAGCAGGGCCTGTCGTGGAAGCACTCGCATGTCACAGTGAGATGTGCCAGCTCAGACCCAATGCTTGGTTCCCTTATGGGTCAAAGGGACAGACAGCCTTTAGCAGGACAATGAGTAGCTGGCCGGAAAAGTAAGAACTGAAGCAGGAATTCTGGCAAGACTCCTAACTGGAAAAGGCAGAACACCCTCCCTCAGTCAGTTCGACCCCATGGGGATGAGGGGCTGGCTTGGGCTTTGGATGACTTTGGTTGATAGTTACCTTTCTCAGAGTTACCAGCCTCGGGGTTTTGTTTGTACACAGTTTGGAGCTGGAGGTTGGGAATCTCGGCTGTGAATGTGTAGCGATTGAGGGGCATGTGGGGTGTCGTTTGGGAGGCTGTGTGTCAAGAACAGGTACCAGATGCCTTTGAACGCCCCTCAAACTGTGACCTCAGTCCTGTCTCAGCTATCTGCTGCTGGGTAACAAAAATACCCCAAAACTTAGTGGCCTGCAACAATGATTTTTAAATTTTCCACAGTTCTGTGGGTTGACTGGTCCTTCCACTGGCCTTACCGTGGGGTGGCTTGGCTGGGGCAGGAGGCTCTAAGATGACCTCTCCCACGTGGCTGAGGCTGTTTTCCCCGCAAGGTCTTTCATCTGGGCTTCTTCATTGCACGGTGGGCTCAGATCCGAGAGGACCAGAGCAGAAACTTCCAGGCCTCAGCTCTGGTAGGCACACCATAGCACCTCCACGCCATCTGTCAAAGCCAGGTCACAAGCCGTCAGCCCAGATTCAAGGGGTGGGCAAACAGGCTCCACCCTGGCAAAGGGGTGACATTCAGTGGGGCCACCGCTAGAATCTGTCAGCAGCCCTCATAGGATGGCAGGGATTGGGGGTGCATCTGTTTGCCCGCGGCCTCGGTGCCACACATCGGTTACCTCTCCCTTCAATGCAGGTGGGGATGTTTCCAGAAACCCTTTCAGCTGAAGCCGGAGCCTTCATCTTAACCTGCTTTGAACCTGACCCCCACAAACGTGTCACAGCTGCCGACCTGCTCAGAGAGGGTTTCTTAAGGCAGGTGGACAAGGGCAAGAAGACCCGAATTGCTTTCAAGGCCTCAGGTGAGGACAGGTGACCGCTAGGGCTCCCGGGCCTCTCTGCTGCTCAGAACGAGCACCAGCCTTAGTTTTTGTGAAGAGTGGGAGGGATTTGAGGAGCAGGTTTGGGAGCTGTTAAAACCCAGTGGACAAATGTCCCTCTGCTGTTCTGCCAGGGGTCGCGATGTCCTCCCCACCGCCAACGTAGTTACGATCTTCTGGCCTGGGTTTTGTGTTTCCCCACTGCAGAGCCTGGTGCTTCGTTGCCAGGGCTGGCCTTCGGCCTTGGCCTTGATGAAAGGCTGTGTCAGGGGTTTGCAGGGGTCCCTGCCTAGAGCGGCTGTCCTGCAGGCCACCGAAGCCAAGTGATCCCTAATGGGGCACTAAGTCCTAAGTGGCAGCGACCTGAGAGTGACCCCTGCAAAGGACGCTGTTTGCTCTTTCCCTGGGAGTGGCTCGGGGTCCGAGGGGCTCAGCATCTCGTTCTGCAGAGTGTGCTCCTGGGCCTAGGTGCCTCGGCACCCACCTTGGAACAGGAGCCCCGGGTGGCGGATCCCCCAGCCCCTGGGGAGCAGCGCAGGCTGGGTGAGCCCCTGGGTGGGCCACCGCGGCCTGGGGCGCTCCCTGGCTCAGCCTCCTCCCTCCTGTCCCGCTCTGCTCTGATCCCGCACAGAAGGTACCCGGGGCACCCTGGCCCTGCCTGCGCCAGGGGAGCCTGTGGGCAGCAGCAGTGGCGAGCCCGGGGACTCCGACGCCCACCCCGACGTGTTCTTTGATGAGGCCCAGGCCTCCGAGGGGTGGCCCAAGCACCCCCTCTGTCACCCACACAGGTATGGCTAGCCCCTTGCCCGTGGAGCTGCAATAGGTGCTCGAGTTCCTGGGGCAAGGACACCCCCCCACCCCCTGACAACCAGGGGACAGCAAAGAGCTTTGGTGTCCTGTCTGCAGCCAGCAAGGGCGAGTGCAGGGAGGTTGGTGCCATCTTCCCTCCACTCCCCTTCCCTTTCCTCCCCTCCTTTCCCTCTCCCTCCCCTCCTTTCCCTCTCTCCCCCCTCCCTTCCCCCAGCGCCCCTCTGCCCTCTCTTCCCTCCAACCCGTTCTTCCCCTTCTCCCCCTTTTCCCTTCTTCCTCCCATCTCTCCATTCTCCCCCTCCGCTGTCGTCTCCTTCCCCCCCACCCCCACCCCCGTTACTCTTCCCTCTTCCCCGCCCTCTCCTAACCCGAGAGCTAGGGGTGGGGGTTAGGAAAATCCCTGCATTTCTCTTCCGATCCACCTCCCCCCGAGGCTTCCATCTTTTGGGGGGTGGGGCCTGCTTATTATTCATATCTCACCCCACTGGCACACTGCCCGAGCGTGGTACGCTGCTTGGAGAAGGTGCCCTGGGGACGTGCGGGGACCGCCTGTCGCCTCTTTGCCTCCCAGCGTTCCTGACGAGAGCTCCGCTTCGGAAGATGGGAGCGCGGCCTCTGCCCCGGAGAACAGGGACCTGGGCCTCTTCCTGCTGCACAAGGACCAGTGCGCCGTCCTGTACAATGTTCTTGGGGAGAGGAAGGACCAGGTGGCTGCCAACCTGCAGGAGCACCTGGCCCAGGTACCGGCGTGAGGGTGGTGCCCGCTGACCCTGCGCCCTCTGCCTGGGTCTGGTTTTGGGAACTGGTCCAAGCAGGGCCCAAGGGCCGTTCCTCTGGAACGCTGGCATAGTTACAGTAATCGCCATAAGCGTTTCCCAATTTTCTTCCCTCCCCAACAAAGCAAAATAAAATACAAAGTGGGGGGAGGCAGGTACTGTTGAAATATGAAAATCGCTCAACACAGGCGCTCGAGCCAGACATTGATGGAGCAATGCTGCCATCTGGTGGGCAAACAAGCCAGCTGCCACCCACAGCCCAGACGGACAGAAGGGCCTCCGGGCCTCCGCCCTCTCTCCAGCAGTGACCCCCGTACCCGTGGATCCCCCCATCTGGAGGCTTCCTAAACGGCCTGGGGAGGGCCCCAGAGCTGCCCCTAGGCTCCGGGAGAACAAGTGCTTTGCGAGGAAGGGTTGTGGATGGAAGTAGTCAATTCAACAAGGAAACAGAGGAGGCAAACCCACCCCCTTCCTTCCTCTGGATGGGGAAAGGGCCTTTTATGAAGAGGCCCTGCCCCATGCGGAAAGACGAACGTCGTCAACTGTGCCTGCTGGCGAGGCTCGCTGAGGGGGGCCCAGCCGGGGGTGAAGCTCGAAGGCAGAACCATTCACGGAAGAGCCTAGATAGGAGGACCAGGGGCTAGACAACCTGAGGACAGGAGAGAGGGGGAGGAATTCCAGGAGCAGATCCCTTCTCACCTGGGGATCCCCCAGTTCCATTATCAAATGGATGGTCCTCAGTCTAGTTTCCCTCAGTACTGCCTGAGTTTTCCCTCCCCGACTTAAATTTGCTTCCCTCCCCTTCCCTTCTCTCCTTCCCTCTGTTAGAGTTTAGATGAGTTGCGGCTCTCCTTTGACCACATCAGGCAAATAATTGGGATCCTGAGGGACTTCATTGGCTTCCCAGAGCCCAGGGCAATGGAATCTATGATCTCAAGGCTACAGGCAGACCTGGACTTTGACAGCTCATCCATCAGTCAGATTCACCTGGTGCTGTTTGGATTTCAGGACGCTGTAAGTGCGCCATCTGACCCTAGGGAACAAGCTAGAAGGCAGGGGGCCCGCGGAGGTGGCTCGTAGCCAAGATCATGGAGTTCGATGGCCATCTTCTCCCACAGTCCCTCTCTCTCCTCACCTGTCTACCCCTGAACCCTGCAGGCCTCTACACAGAGTGTGCAAACACACAAGACCTCATCTCAGTGAACTGGCTGCGATGCCGGCTGCACGTTAGAAAGGTGTCTTGCTCATTTTTGTCACCCAAGCCCCAACACAGCCTGACGTTTCATAGGTTCTCAATAAATGCTTGGTGAATAAAAATAAACAGGGTCCCCCGGGCCCCAGCAGGCCTTCTGGTCAGCTCAGAGGAAGAGAGCCCACAAGAAACATCAGTCAGAGACCCAGGGCAGTGTGCCTAACGTTTTATTTCACACCAAGTATTAATAGAAGCAAATTAGAATCAGCAAGAACTGCTGTTTCTTGAAAGGCCAACAGACAAGAAATATGCATCTTTTGTGATTTTCAGGTAAATACAATTTTGAGGAACTACTTAATCCCGCCCCACTGGACGTTTGCAGTGGACATCATCCTCCGCCGCGCGGTGCAGGCTGCCTTCGCCACTCTCATCCCAGGCTGGCACCCTCTTGGTGGTCAAGGTCAGCTTCAGACTATGGAAAAGATCAAAAATGGCCTCTGCACTCAGTTGTCGCCGTCTCCACCATGGTGGCTCTACACTGCCCTGTAATTCAGTGACTGCTGTGCGAGCCCCCACCCCACCCCCGGGGCTAAGATTCTAAGAATCCTCAGGATGCTCTGTTCCCCCTCATGGCATAACCACGGTAACGGGGTGTAAACGAAACAGTGCTCTAGGCAGGGAGAGAGGAGCCTGGGCAGTGGGGCGCTCAGGGAGCTCTTCCTGGCCGACCCCAATTTGGATCACATGGTAGCTGTGGCTGTCTGGCGCCTGTAGCCCCTGTGGTGTGTTAAAGCAGGTTAATACCCAACTGGCTCTCCCTCTGTGGCGACTTTCTCGCATGAAGTGGGGCTCTGAGGCCATTTTGTCCGCATTGCCCCTTCTTCCGTTGATTTGATCTCTCACTGCGTGGGCTCTGTAGCCCAGGCTCAGCTTCTGGGAGAGGCTTGTTAAACCCCGATACTTCCTGACTTCCCCACTCCAAGGAGGTGACTTTCTCTAGTCAGAGAGGACAGGCGTGTTGGAAACCTGGTGGTAATTTTTAAAAGCTGTCTTGGGCTAGCTTTCGTTGAACATCTTTAGGCCTCAGTTTCGCCTGTCAGCTAGGGGTGGTCACTTTCACACTGCAGAGGCCTGGGTGAAATTGTCTCCCTTCCACTTAGAGCCAGCAGCAGCCCAGTGGAGCCTCCCGACGGCCTAGCTGGCTGGCGTGGCCATAACCTAAACCAAGCCCCGACCTGGTTGAAGTGTTTTGCTAACCGTGTTCATTTCTTCTTCTGCAGCTTCACAGTTTTGCTAACCATGTTCATTTCTTCTTCCACGGTCTCCCAGAGCCGCGGGCACGCTTTGAGCCTGCCTCTGAGATGGAAGGGGTGGGTAAGGACGTGGAGATGGAAGAGGAGGGTAAGGACGTGGTGGAGATGGAAGAGGAGAGTAAGGACGTGGAGGAGATGGAAGAGGACTATCCCACCGCAGAGGCGCGTGCAAGCGAAGCGCAAGCCACAAACGAGCAAAGCAGACCCAGTTCCGCGGTGGCTATGGAGACCCTGCCGCAGCAGCAGCAGCTGAGCTTCCAGGGGGACAGGCAGGAGATCAGAAGGTGAGGACCTACCCTGCTTTCCACCTGGAGCAGGAGTGGGAGAATGCCCCCAACCCACCTGGTAGCTGGCGAAACTGGTGGGTGGACAGGGTCTCACCCAGTCGCAGGCAGGCCCTGTGAAGCAGATGTTTGGCGTAAAGCATCGTAACCATCCATGAACTGGGCAAGTGGGTATTCTCAGCTTTAACTGAGACTAGAACAATGTGTCCTTTTTTCCATAAAGTATTAGGAATCAGAGAAGTGTAGTGCCTTGCCACAGGCCACACTGAAAGCAGCAGGAGCGCTGCCAGTTTTCTCTTCATCAAGATGGGGCCCAGCAGTGGACGATTTGTAGTCTGTCCCTGCAGACGCAGCAGTTTGGGGGTCAGTTAGCACTTTGCCAATGGAAGTGTACTCCATAATCCTAACCTCAAGGAAGTTTCCCCAGTCATCTTTGAAGCTCTTCCCTGTGATTTCTCACGATCTCTAGGTAAGAATTGGTAGACTGCTTTCCCAACCAGGAGACCCTGGCTCTGTGGCAGTGTCCTCCCAAGAGTGCTGCTCTGTTATGTTCACTTCCTGGCACATAGTAGGTGCTCAATAAATATTATAAGTTTTTTTTTTCATTCATTTGCTCTGGGGAAATCACCTTATCAATGGGCTTTAAAGAAAAATGCAATCCACAACCATAGCAAACCAGTTGGTATTTACTCAAAATGTTGCTTTGTTGTTTGATAGTCATTGCACATGTTCATAAATATTTAACAGGAGTAGATGAGGTGCCTGTTATCCACATTTTGGATGTAAAGTTTTATACACCCCCCAGGGATCTCTATAGTTGAATTTTAGGCAGATGTAATAATTTTTTAAGGGGTCTGGAGTTTTAATGAAATGGCAGTTTTGGCAAAATGTCATTTCAAACATGAAGAATATGAAAGTTGGTAGTAATACTTTAAAATGTTTTTTCTAATGAGGTTTATAGTCACCAAATTCATAAAATTCTACATAGGGGCTTAAATGTCATTCCTTGCCACTGTTTAGTCATTCTCTTTTCCAGCCTCGGTACCATTAGTTTGGTTAAAGATCAGCCAGGCCATTAATGCACATTGTTAAGGAGTCAGCACACAGTCCCCACACCCTGTGCCTATCCTTGTGGTCTGGAGAAATCTTAACTCTGGCCATTGGACAGCACCGGAGGATGGTGGCCCCTGTTGGACAGAAGTGTTGACTGGGGTAACTGTCCATCTTCTGTGACAGCACCAGGAGCCCTTCAGGGGTGAGTGTGCGCATGTGTGCATGAGTTGAGTTCTGAGCCAGCTCCTGGTCTGGAGAGGTGCTGGGCTCGAGTGTTCTGGTTAGTGGCCCAAATTGTCTCCTTCACTAGTGTAAAAAAAAAAGACTTCTTGAGAGACAAGGACAAAGGCAGGCCGGGGTAGGGAGTAAGGGCAGTCAGCATTCCTTATTTGTTGAACTCCAGCATGTCTTCCTTGCTGTCCCCTGGTGCAGGACTGTTCTCCCCACCCCATTTTGCCACCAAATTACCCAGCAGGGCTTGTGTTAGCACATTTGCTATCATGTTTGCCAATACTATTGCAGAGTGACTTTTGAGGGCAGCTGCAGGAATTAACATCAATAATGTAAAGTTTAGTCCTATATTCCCTCATCCATCAGCACAGATCATATAACTTAAGTAAAAGAATATGCTGTTAAAAATAAATAAGTCCCAGAGACAACCTGCAAGATGGTGGCAGAGTAAGAAGCTCCTAGAGTCAGCTCGTGCTACAGGGCAGTTAGTAACCATCCAGAGCTAACTAAAGCACCTGTTTGGGGGCTCCAGGAGACCAGAAGAGGGTCCTGCAACATCCTTGAAAGAATGGAAGGAGATGGCCCATCTGCAGAGAGGATTTGTGGGTAGAGCGCTCCACGCCCTGGAGGCTAGGCCCATCCTCCACTGGAGGCACAAGCCGCCTCGGGAGCTGTTCTGTGGCTGGAATTGGAAGCTCCACATACCAAAAATGGGGGAGGAAGAGACGACTGGGCACCAGCTTCAGCTACTGACTAGTAAATCCAGCAGGCTAAAGTAGAATCCTGGGAACAGCTAAAGTTTGAACCTATCCAAGTCGGAAAGAGGCCGGCAGTGGCCATTTTGACTCCAGCCCCAGCACGAGGGGAAGCGGGGCTGATTAAACATCACAGTGAAGGTAGGGACCACCTCTTTGACCCAGATCAGCCTGCAGCCCTAGCCTAGGCTTCAGCCCCACCTCTGGCAGGGAGGAGGCTGGCGGGCCCTGCACCAGTCTCTCCGGATAACTGCATAGACATTCAGCTCACACTGACTGAACAGTCAGAAGTCTACCAAGGTAACCGTGGTCATCTTGGACCCATATGGCATAGACTACTGCCCAAACCTGCAGCTCCATCCCCGCCCTAGGCAGGGGAGAAAAGGGTTTGACGCTTCATGTCTCTCTGAGCAACTAGAGTCTAGGCTGCACAACTTGGATTATTCCACACAGCTGTGGCTCTGTCACTACCCCTGGCAAAGGAGAAAGGTGGGAGAAGTCCCTAGGGAAATGAGGGCAGACTGAGCCTCCACAGCTTACAGCACCAACTACATCCTTGGCTCCTACCACACAACCAGCCACGGAGAAAGGGCAAGAAAGCCTAAACTAAAGAGAGAAAACGCACCCCGAATAAATACATCTAGTAAGCCAGATGCCAAGACACCAAGAAAAAATAACAGTCCACACCAAGAAAGAGGAAGAAGATATGGCCCAGTTAAAGGGCATAAAAGCCCCCGGATGACATAAAGGAGACAACCAATTGTAGATGTTCAAACAGATCTCCTTAATAAATTCAGCGAGATGGCTAAAGAGATTAAGGATATTAAGAAGACATTGGACAAGCACAAAGAAGGATCTGAAAGCATACATAGAAAAATAGATCTTATTTATGGGAATGAAAGGCACACAATAAATGAAATAAAAAATACATCGAAATCATATAACAGCAGATTTGAGGAGAGGAGGATTGGTGAGCTTGAAGAAATGGCCTCTGAAAGTGAACAAACAAAAAGAACAGATGGGAAAAAGAATGGAAAAAATTGAACAAGGTCTCAGGGGATTAGATGACAGCAAGAGACGTGCAAACATACATGTCCTGGGTGTCCCAGAAGGAGAAGAGAAGGGAAAAGGGGCAGAAGGAATATTTGAAGACATAATGGTAGAAAATTTCCCAACCCTACTGAAGGACATGGATATCAGTGTCCAAGAAGCACAACATACTTCCATTCGAATAAATCTGAGCAGACCAACTCTGAGACATACCAATCAGAATGTCAAATGCCAAAGACAATTCTGATAGCAGCAAAAGCAATGCATAACATATAAGGGATACCCCATAAGATTAAGTGCAGATTTCTCATCAGAAACCATGGAGGCAGGAAGACAGTGGTCTGATATATTTAAGATAGTACAAGAGAAAAACTTCCAGCCAAGAATCTCATATCCAGCAAGATTGTCTCTCAAAAAATGAGGGTGAGTTTAGAATATTCACAGATAAACAGAAACTTAGAGAGTTTATAACCAAGAAACCGGCTGTGCAGGAAATACTAAAGGGTGTGCTACAGCCTGAAAAGCAGACAGGAGAGAGAGGCTTTGAAGAGAGTGGAGAAATGAAGATTACATCAAACTAAAAGTGTCAAAAGAGTGGTGAAAATAAAATGACAGATAAAACCCAAATATTTAGAAATAAACTTAACCAACAATATAAAGCACTTGTATTCAGAAAACTACAACTTGTTGCTAAAAGAAAGTTTAAAAGACCTAAATAATTGGAAGAGTATTCCATGTTCATAGATTGGAAGACTAAATATCATTAAGATGTCAATCCAACTCAAATTGATATACAGATTCAATGCAATCCCAATAAAAATTCCACCAGCATTGTGTAAATAAATGGAAAGCACAATTATCAAGTTTATGTGGAAGGTAAGGGGGTCCTGAATAGCCAGAAATATCTCGAAAAGTGTAGTTGGAGGACTCTCACTTCTGGACTTTGAATCATATTATGTAGCTACAGTGGTAAAAACAGCATGGTACTGGTATAAAGAGACACACAGAACAATGGAACCAAACTGATGGTTCAAAAACAGACCCTCACATCCAGAGTCTATTGATTTTTGACAAGTCTGTGGTACAGATGCTATGGACCTGCTAATAATCTGATATTGTCTCATAATCTGTAACAACTGTTCCACCACAGTGTGGTGTATTGATGGAGGGGTGTTGTATGGGAATTCTGCACATGTGCATGATTGTTTTTTAAGTTTACCACTTCAGTCACTATACATTTAAAAAATAGTTTGGGGGGAAATACACCAAATGTAAGATAAGGACTATAGTTATTAGTAAGATTTTGAGGATATTCTTTCATCATTTGTAACAAATGTTTCACAACAATGCAAGGTGTTGGAGGTAGGGTGATGTATGGAACTCCTGTATGATGTTATGCATGTCTGCTTTGTAAGTTCACAACTTTTACTCTACACTTATTGTTTGCATATGTCCACATATAAATGATATTAAAAAAATAATAGGGTGGGTTGGGGGAAAAATACACCAAATGTAAGGTACTTTGGTTAGCAGTAATATTTTGAGGATGCTCTTTAATCATTAAAAATGTTTCAAAGCAATGCAAGATATTGGTGGTAGGGTGAGGCATGAGACCCCTGTATGATGTTATGTATGTTTTTTAAGTTCACAACTATTAATATACATTTTATGTATGTTATGTATGAGTGATATACTTCAATAAATGAAAAACAATTTTTAAAAAATGAGCACCTTTTACTAGGTACATGAACAAATGAGAAAGCTAGAAATGCCAGCCCACTCTCCCCTCCCCCAGGTGTGCTAGCCCTGAGGCGGCACAGGGGACTTGGGTCTCCCACACTCAGCTATGCCAAGCCCTCTTTCTTTGTCCCAGGGAGAACCATGAACAAGACTGGGCAGCAGGAGACCATCCTGATGGGCAGATTCTAGCCTGTGTGACTCTTGACAATGATTTCTTTGTGCCTCAGTTACTTCAGCTGTAAAACTGAGATTAAAAAATGGTGCTTACCTGATAAGTCACGTAAAGTGTGACGCACAGTGCTGGACTCTGTGCTGAACACTACTCAGTAGACGGGAGCAGCATTCCTCCCAGCCTTCTGAGCAGTTTGTTTCTCACCCTCCCGGCCCCCTGCTATTTCAGAAACAGGGGGCTTCTATTCTCTCCACATAGCTTATTACCCCCTATGAGGAGAAAAAGGTCTAACCACTCCAGTTTTAGCTATTTTTATTTTACTGAGGGAGACAACTCTGGCTGAGTTCTACTGTTTGACATCAAGTTCTTTTGGTTCCCAATACACTTTGAGACAAAGTATGTCCACTCTCTGAACAGTGGTCTTTATTTTCAAGGGGAGGAAAATACAAGGAAGGGTCCCATATTACAGGATGAAACCCGATTTACAGAACTTTTAAGAAACAACATATTTGTTTTCCTCACTAAACTGACTGTTGGGATGGTGCTGTTTTTTTTCCAATCCTTTATTGTCAAACAAATATTTGAGTTGAATTGAACGGTGTTAGGTTCTTCATCAGACTCTCCTCTGATTGTGTGTGTGTGTGTTTTTTTTTTTTTAAACCAGACTTTTGCAATACCTAATTCAAAGCGAGAGAGAATATCAGAATCTCCTACGGGAAACTCTAGAACACAGAACTCAAGAAGTGCGTCAACTTGAGTTACAAATCAGATCTAACGGTGAGAATCATTTTCCACTTGCTCTGACATATATGGGTGTGAGACAGTTTAAAATCTAGCTAATGAAAATATTCTAGTCAACCTTGAATAAATAATTTAGGTTATCTTCTATTCAATCAGTATTCCACCCAGTAGATTCTAGAATGCTACTCAACGATATGGATGAATCACAAATATATTATGCTCAGTGCAAGAAGCCAGCTTCAAAAGGATACATACTATGATTCCATTTATATAATATTCTAAAAGCAGCAAAACTTACAGGGACAGAGAAACCAGAATGGTAGGGAGTACAGAATGATGGTAAAAGGATACAAGGAAATTTTGGGGGAGCAGTGGACATTTCTCTACCTCGATTTGTGGTGGTGGTTTACTATATAAATTATACCTCCATAAATCTGACATATTCATTTGCTGCCACTTAGAAAAGAGCTACCTCTTGGAATGTTGTTTTATTCTCTGAAAACTGAATCCAAGAATTATGAATGGTTGTTTAATATGTATTGGACCAACTGAATGATTTAGGTTCAATTCATTTCCTTTTCATATCTCCACATTTAAATTCTGGAATAGTTTATTACATCCAAGTTGCTTTTTTAAAAGTTTTCTGTTAGACATTAATATACAATAAAACAAATTCCTAATCATTACAGAGATCACAGAGAACCCAGCGCCCTCTCATGAGTCTCATGAGGAGAGAACAGATGAAGAGCTTGTAGATTGGTTGAAACTGTATGGAGCAGATTCTAATAAAATTGATGAGGTAAATGTATGACCATAAAACTGTCTACATGCAACTGTGAAAAATCTACTTAGCTCTTGTGTATTTGATCTGTTTCAGATTGTTGAAGAAGGTTATATCCTGGCTGATACTCTTAATGGTATCACTAAGGAAGATCTAAGAGACCTTAGAGAACGGTAAGATTAGCTATATGACTTTTGTGTGTGAGATTATGCTTTTAAGCAAAGTATTAGAAAACAAAACAGATCACCCAGTCTCCCTCCAAACTTTGGAATTTTGCCTGGTTCAAGTAGGGAAAAGGTAGAGAGGTGGCAGAAGCTGAAGGCCAAGTTGGAGAATTAGGAAGACGTGGTAGAAGTGCTCTTCTCCCCAGTTCAATCTTCTGCCACACATGCTTGGCTGGGAGTGGGGTGAGGAAAGGCATGAAGCACCAGGGACTAGCCCCCACTCCTCCTTTTTGTAGACTGCTCACCCCGTCACTTAAGGAGCCTGCTCTGCCCAAATCCACCAGTGCTACTGTACATACCATGAAGGCAGCAGCAGCACCTCCTTATATTTCTTATAAGACTAGGTGCCAAATCTGAGCAAACCTAGAATGATATAGAATGTCTGCCAATAATGGCTCCTGGTGCAATGAAGTAATTTGGACTCTAAAGCCTCTTTTCTTTGTCTCATAGGGGTGGGGTCCTCTACAGGATCTGGGATGCAGCCACCCAGGATGGAACACCAGCTCAGGAACCCTCAGAAACCTAAGATGAGGTTTAAGCTCAGTCAAGTAAACTACAGGACTGAGTGAGCAAATCCCCCCCTTTGCTGTTACAAGAAATAGTTTTAAAAGCTATCCTATTTAAATGGACTTCTTACCCATTACCGATACACATTTTAAA
This sequence comes from Dasypus novemcinctus, assembly GCF_030445035.2. Lineage (NCBI taxonomy): Eukaryota > Metazoa > Chordata > Mammalia > Cingulata > Dasypodidae > Dasypus > Dasypus novemcinctus. The sequence goes on along the minus strand of NC_080704.1, from coordinate 21,949,506 downwards.
GCTGAGTAGAACCATACAGACATGAGCCTTAGTTTTGACATCCCAGAGTATAACAAAAATCGTAAACTTGACTTCAATGAAAAAAAATCAGCACACCCTGTATATGTGAAAGGGTGTTTTAAAACCACGGTGTTAACTGGTATTGCACTTATATTTGAGAATGGTATAATTGTTAAAAGTATTCCTTGTCTTTAATGTTAAAACTGTGAAAAAAAAATAGCTTCATATTTATATTGAATGTGTAAACGGAGAAAACTACATTATTTGGCCTTTGAAATGATTTTGAAGAAGTCTTATTTAACAATGGGATTGTCCTTCCACTCCTTGCCCTAATAAATACTGTGTTTTATTATGGAGACCTGATGGCTGGTGTTAATGCAAGCCTGCCCCTGTAAGGGGCACACTCCCCCCAAGAGCTGGCAGGGTTGGGGCAGGCAAATCAGTTAGAACCATTTCTGAATGTCCTATTTCAGATCTGTATAAATCTGAAATTTTACTAAAACCTTTACAATATTCACACTAGTCTTTAATAACATCTTTTAATGCAACAATGTATAAGCATGCAATTCATATCCCTTGGATTTAATCTACATACTAGTCTTAATGAAAGTTTACAAGATATGTTTTATGGATTTTATTCCTGCTTAAAGGTGAGAACACAAAAAGTTCCTTAAAGATGACAAGGAATATCCCATTGAAAAGATAATAACCAATGTACTTGCAGTTTCCCTTCAACTGATCGACTTAAACTTGATCCACTGATTTGCACCACGAACTTCAAAAGGTGGCTCACTGCAGTAGATGTGATGGCCTAATTCCTCCAAAGGTGGTTCTGGGTCAGCTGTAGCAAACTGGGCTGCTTCCTCAATTTCTTTCCTCACTTCCACATCAATTTCCTAAAAATCACAATTCAAGAGATTTTTAAATAAACAGCTTAGGTACCAACTAGAGTTATGTTGCTAGTATAACTGTTCTAGTAGTAGTAAAAGTATTAAAGTGTTGCTATTTTAAGTTACAAAATTACACGAAGACTTTGGGGTACAGACAACATTTAGAAAAACAGATCTATCCTGGCTAGAAAACACTTAGGAATTTAAAAATCCAAAGTGGAGTTGGTTTAAACTACTTAGTTCACTGCCCAGCAGAATTTTCCTATCTATTAATAATACTGTAGTTTTGAAAAGGTGAACATAAAAGAATAGTCCTGTGGGGTTTCACAATTTTTTTACTGAGAAGACTTAAAAGCCTAACTTTTAAACCTTCAGGAGTGACTGTACCTTTAATTCTTCAATACTGGCAAGATTGCTGTTCACCATTCTATCCTTGAGAAGCATAATAGGGTCACTCTTGCTTCTTACTTCCTGAATTTCTTCTCGTGTACGGTAACTATGAGGATGGAAAAGTTATAAATATGTTAGGAACACTTCCAGTACATTGTAAAATACAATGATGGCACTAGGCTGAAGTTAAATACAGCAGGTTTCTGAAATGAAGGGCCATGTGTCAACGCCTCTGTCACTGTGGGAGTTATACAGAAGATCTTAACATATTAAATCCAACTTGAAATTAATTTTGGTGTTCAAAACACAAGAACGCAACATAAAATTCCATAAGGCCTGTTCCTGTTTTTTACAGAAGACTGTACACTGGCAATTCACCCAGGCTTCCCAGCATTTTGACAACAGGGTCACTTTTGTTTTTGCTTTTTTATACGGATGTAAGGGTACAAAGGAAGGGATGGAACCTCTCTACCCTTTTGGGTCCTATATTATTGTTCATGGGGGGGGGGGGAGGATCGACAGTGGAGATTGTTTTTGTGTGATGGTATTTATTTATAGTCTTTGAGACATCAGAATGTCAAACAGGAAATAATTGTACTTCTCCTTTCTCCCTGATGCCCCCAGAGAGTTGGAGCCAGCAAAAATTTGGATACCAGGTTTTAGGTTTTCCAATTCCTGATTCTATAACATCCTTATCCTACATCATTAAAGTAACAGTAAAAGCAGTGGTCCCTAGTATAACAAGCTTTTTTCCCCCTCATTTATTTTGGTATAATGGCTTTTTTTTTTTTTGAGGTACTGGGACTGAGGAATGAACCCAGGACCTCATAGGCAGGAAGCCAGTGCTCAATCACTGAGCCACATTAGCTCCCCAGAGTTGTTTTCTTTTGGTTGGTTGTTTGCTTTTTTGTTTTTAGGAGATACTGAACCTAGGACCTCCCGTGTAGGAAGCAGGTGCTCAACTGCTTGAGCCACATCAGCCTCTATGTTTTTTTTTTTAACTGATACACTTCAACATATTGAAGGCCCCACTGTGCCAGTGAGCCTCACTCTCACTCCACATCAGCCTAAAGAAAATTTTGAAATTCCGGTCCTCTTTAGGTGCACTGTATCATGAGTAATTAATTTGGAATAAAACCTACAAAACATAAAGTGCCCCAGAACACATTAACACCAGACCTGTTTTATGCAAGGAATTCTCTTTCCAATTAAGTTCTATAATGTTCACTCTGTTGTTTTAGTACAGCTCATGCTAACATTTACATACTGGATATTATAGAGATTTTCAGAATGCTTTCTTTATTAAAGGCAAGTTGCCTTTAATAAAACTTACCAGAACTACATTCTTGATGCCAAGGTAGCTAATTGAATGAATGAAGCTAACTGGTATTTGGCTTTAAAAGCAAATGTTTTGCTTTCTAATGTGAGCAGCACCATGGATTGAAAACCCAGCCACACTGGAAAGCACACTTAGCTTTCTCATTAGCATACCTGACTCCAGGATCACTCATACTGTGGCCGTGATAACGGTAAGTCTGCAGCTCCATCAGGATGGGCCCCTAAAGCAGAAACAAAAGATTAGGGTGACTGGAGCAGCGAGCCAACAATTTACAACCTCAAATGCAGCCCCTTTCAGGATCAGCTTATCCTTATACGAAGTCCATCTATACAAATAAGCTGAGTTCTCAAGAATTGCTTATTAGTTGACTGGGGAACTTAAGAAAGCAAACTGCCACAGCTTGTTTTGAATATAAAAGGGACTTATTATTTTATAGAGCCCACTGATATTAAATAAAGAAAACAGGCACAAGTGAAAATTGTCTATTAATTTCACAAGCATTTAATATGTAGTCCTATAAAAGCAAATTAGAGGGGACCAGATATAGCTCGGTGGTAAGGCACAGTGGTTGAGCACCCGCTTCCCACGCATGAGGTCCTGGGTTCAATCCCCAGCACCTCCTGAAAAAAAAGATTTAATAAAGAGGAACCTATGACGAAGTAGGGATGGCAGAGGGAGAAGTCATGGTTTGTTTCATCTTCAGGGTCAGTGGGCTGGCAGCCAATCCTACTTCACATAGATTTTGCTAGTATGTAACAGGAAGATTGCAGGCAACGATGCCCTGCTACCTGAAGCCCATGATGACCAGGAGTTTGGCCAGCCTGGCTGTGCATCACCAGGTGGCTTGCTCTTGTTACACTGGCCCACTTCCAGAAGACAACTTTGAACACTGAGGAGAGGGGATGGATCTAGGATTCCTGGGTAGTTTTGGTGCAGTTAAAAAGGGTGTGCTGGAGTCCAACTGCTTGGATGCCAATCCTGGCTCTAATATATAGAAGCTGTGTGCCTCAGTTTCCTTATCTGAAAAATGGGCAGAACAATACCTAACTTAGAGATGTGAAGAAGTGCTCTGCACACTGCCTAACAGACAACAATACCATTTTGTTACCCAATAGCCATTTGGAAGCACAATAGGTCAAGTGGTGGTGATAAGGGGGTTTCTAGACTCTGCCTAAAATTTCAGGACAAGACTCTGGTCAAGTTAAGAAAGTAATACACATTCTATAAATTACTAACCTTTCCACTTAAGGTTGGGCACCACATTCTTTTCTGCCGAGGAACTGAGAGATGACTGCTTAGCCTGCTGCAACCTGTCTTCTCCTCCCTTTCTTCTCTAACTTCCCTATGATTCTCTCCACCCTCTTTTCTCTTTTTCCCTTTCTGACAGTTTCATCCCTGTGAGCTATACCCTATGTATGTTCCGGACCCCTTCCCTTCCCCACCCACCCACCCTCAAGGGGCAGGTGTTCTGGGCTGTGGGATACAATTTAGGGAGAACATCTTTATAATGACTCTGAAGGTACTTGAAACACTTTCAGGCCAATCTCATTGTTCCCCTCTCCCTCTACTGCCTTGTCCAGGAGGCAGCAAGATTTGTCCATCTTTATATACCTCAGTCGGTAGCTACCCTTAGTGGCTATAGTGGAAAAAGAATGTGGGAGGCATTCTATACATTTCAAGACAGACAAATGTCATTAGAAAGCTTTAGAAAAAGGTTTACCTTTCCAGATCTGCAATAGGCAGCTGCAAACCTTGTTGCCTCCCGGACACATAGGATATCCATTCCATCTACCTGTTAAGAAACATGTAATGAGCAGAGCATAAATCAAACCGACCAAAGCCACTTTAATTTTTTTACAAGATCAGTTCATGGATTAAGAAAACAAAATTCTTAGAATTTCCTAAAACTGTCAAGGGGTACGGATGCACAAAGGCATCTAGCTAAGCAGGTATGGCCCTGGCTCTATGACATAGTTTCCTTACCCTTAGCCCAGGAATAAAATCGCCTCTCTTGTAGTAATCAGTGCTGGCTGCTGCTCTCTCAACGGATGTTCCCATCCCATAGCGGTTATTTTCACAGATGAAAATGCAAGGTAATTTCCACAGAGCTGCCATATTGTAAGATTCAAATATCTGACCCTAGAAGTATTTATAAAAAATTCAAGTGTTTTCATTTTGCTATTTTTCTCTAGACTTCACCACCTTTACCAGTTGTTCTTCCATATTGTACAGAAAGCTTTCATAAAGGATGCAAAGCCTCATCTTGTTATACCAAGCATTGGGTGGTAAGGGAAAGGAATGTAAAGTTTGGGGGACAGAGGGGAGAAGTAGTAGGTAGCATAAGGAAAGTGACAAACCAAATTTATATTACTTGCTTCTGTGAGGCCATGCTAACAGTATACAATACAATGGAAAAACAATAAACATGCAAAAAAATATTTGTGGCTATCTAGTTTTATGGTTGATTACATAGCTTATCGGACCCTCTGGATAACCAGAGTCAACCTGTCTCTCACAATCACCATCTAGAACAGCGCTATACAAAGTGTGGTCTAAGGACAAAGTAAGTGCAGAAAGAATCAAGAATTAGAAACTATTATAGTAGTTTACATTGCCATGGCATCCAAGAGAATGAGTTTGTATATTACAGTATTGGTTTAAATATCAGTTTGCAATGGGTTAGAAATTTAAAATTTTACAAAAATTCTAAAGTTCTTTACCACAGACATTTTGAGAAGTCCTGATGTAGAACAAAAGGAGAATTGCCTCTAAAAAGCTCTTGTAAATACGTGCCAAGATACTAAGTCCCTAATCTGGCCATAAACCACATTTTAGTTTGCCATACTATTTTCTATTTTACTAAGCAATATACTTCTTTACAAACTCAACATGTGAATATTCAACAACGTGGAAATAAAACTAATCTGTTACTGGAAAATTAAGAGACATGCTTACCTGATTAGCAGCACCATCACCATATAAAGTCAAACAGACCTCGTCTTTTCCATTATACTTACAGGCCAGGGCAATTCCAGCTCCCAGGGGCACCTAATGTAAGTACAACCAAGAAAAGAACCACAGAAATCCATGAGGGGAGAAATTAATGCTCTGAATTTTAACTCCTGGCTAGAATTTGGGATAGAAATTTCACCGCCGCTATAAACTCTTCCTACCCCCAACCCCATCTCTGCTTCCCCCGGTCCCAATATTGTGAGGACACCAATAAAGTAACAGGAACAAATATGACATTCTATTTCAACTCTCAAATAACATTTCTGTAGTCCAAAATTTAACTTCTAGTCTTAAACAGCCCAAAAATAACCTAGGGTTTTTTATTTTTAACCACATAAAAGAATTCTGATATATCAGAAAGGAAAAGAAACAAGTCTAGATAAAATGTTATCTGTTAATTCTTGATTATTGACTAATAAAGGTAACAAAAAGAACTTCAAAAATTGGCTCTGGATCATAATTAAGTAGGCCCCCAAGATTACAATCACTACCTCTTCTAGTCAGGGAGCAGCAAGGAGAACTAAATTGATTCAACTATGTGATGACTGTACTTCAATATAAATAGAAAAGTGAAGGTATAGCTAAACTGCTACAGGTTCTTGCTTACTTATAACAGCTAAATGGAAAAATTCTTAATCATCACCCAAATTTACTTATTAAATGATCAAATGGTAAAGTATGAACCAACAGGTTTTTAAAAGCAAACCAAGCCCCCAAAGGTCAGAGATAAGCTCTCTGGGGATGTATGCAATTTTTTTTTGAAGACATGGGCCAAATCTAGGAAGGCCTGCCAATCCTCATCCTCATTAAGGCCATAAACAGATAGATACCTGAGCCCCAACAATGCCATTGCCCCCATAGAAGTTCTTGGCATACATATGCATTGATCCTCCTTTTCCTTTAGCACAACCTCCTCTTCGTCCTAGAAATGGCAGAAAACATGCATCAAAAAGCAAATATACAAAACAAACCAACCAACTCATACCCCAAGTGTGGCTCTATCAGAACTCTGAGGCCAATTCAATAATCTAAGCAGCTGTCGCTCTATGCAAACACTTGTTCTACTTGTCTCCCTGTCCTCTTACAGTAAAGTGCAGTCTACTCTCATGTCCTTGACTTTTCCTGATGCGTCCTTCTCTCTCACCACTGAGTTTCCTTCAGATGTTGGCATGGTACCCTGGACTTTAGACAGATACCCTAAATAGGCCAAGACGAGGGGGACAAGGAAAAAAAGGGATATTAAGAGTTCCAGAATTTAACTGCATACTTTAGTGTACTTTTACCTAATTTAAAAGTATGACTTTTACTATGACTGCTACATTTCTGTTGGCATGCTTGAGTGATGAAAGAAAGAAACACTATTCTGATTTTAGCTAACCTTTTTAAGCATTTACCTGAAGAGACATAACATCAGAAATGGTCAGTTTATTCAAAAGAACAAGAGAAGTACCAGAGCACCAAAATGGAATTTTTTCCCCCCAAACTCAAAAAGTACCATAAATTCCTAGATAAGACAACACCCCCACATAGGAAGTGCATCTTAAAGAACACATGCACATTCCTAAGCAAATTTAACTACTCCTGCTATTTATCAGTAACTTCAGAGAGATATGTTTATGATCTTGCAAACCCTGACTTGGCTCTGGCCTGCTTTGTTTCTCGGTCTTAAGTGCCCACTGAACTTTGGCAGAACCTATTCTGTAAGTTCATGGCCAGATAAAATTACTATTAATGCAGAGCAGTGAGCATCTTAACGGGAGATACATGAAAACTTAATTCACTGATTTCACCTTTTCATAAACCAATAACAAACCTGTAAGCTCTGCGAGAATTTCTCGGACAGAAAGTCCACGAGTAAAGGTAAAGCCATGAGCCCGATAAGCTGTAATGAGATGATCCGTGGGATTTATACCAGCCTCGAGGCCCACACAACAAGCTTCCTGCATTAAAGGAAGAAGAAACAATGAATAATGATAGGCATGTCTAGAGAAAAGATTTCCTAGATTATGAAACATTTGGGCTAGTAGAAATCTTCTTTAATACCCACAGAAAGTGGTTATTTTTTCATCAAAAACATTAAGAAAGAGTAGGGCCAAAACCAGAAGCCATAAACTGGCAATCCACAGATGTGATGTTTACTTTAGCCTGCATGGTAATTTGAAAAAAAATACTGAATCACGATGTCAATAAAATATTGCGAGAATTTCACATAAAAATCCAGACTTCTGCCTTCTCCTGAAGAAATGAAAACTTGGGAGCATTAGCCCCATATTTCCATATGGCACCAGTTGGCCAGAAGTGGGTGGTAGATCCCATTCTGGGTGGACTAGGCCCACCCTGTGCCCCACTAATCCCAGTCACCATTCTCTCTTTCTTGCACACTTGGCCTTCTTTGCTCTTTTATTCTACCTGTTTGGTCCCTGAAGGTATATGAATTTGTAAACCTTGGCCTAAAACCATGAAACAAAAAACCAACAAAAACCTCTTTTTCCCCAAAATATATATGGTACAGATGATCACCATGCCATGAAGTTTTAAATAGTAAAATTCTACCAGGTACAGGAAATCAGCAATGCTATGTGTAAATCAATTCTTTGGCTTAAACTTCATAGCACATTTTAGCATTCTAATTTTTATTCCAAGATACCAGCCTCAAATCCTTCTGCTACATAAGGCAGGGTGAAAGCAAATAAACACCACCATTCTTAAATACCTGAATGGCATGGTTTTACTACAAAACTACCACTCACCTGACCATCACACAAGTGACAAAAACCACGAATAATTTTCTGTTTATACAGCTGATCTGCCTTTAACTCCATTCGGCGAACAGTCTGCATCATCCTGTAGTACCTGAGCCCATCCTCCCTGGTAAGCACTGTTGTGACAGGAGGGCCCTCTTCCAACCGATGAAGGTCACATTTCTGACATGGAATAAGGAATTTATCTTCCATTATTACACTGAAAACACCGCCAGCCCATTCTAACATCTAATTCAATCTCAGTGTTTTACTCGAAAAAGAACAAAGGTGTAAATTTCATATTGCTTCTGACTCCTTAAATCTAGAAAACTCATGGGGATTTTTAGGGGGAAGGAAATCTTTGCATTTTAAAATGACTTTCATTGAAAACCCCTAAAGTCAATTGAGTTATAGGTTGAAAAACAAACTTTTAAGGAAACATTTTAAGAATTTTCTCTTTAAAATTTTTCATTGAATCACATTCTAAACTTTGGAATAAATGCTTAATTTTCTTTAGCTGTCCCCTAGGAAACACAAGCAAGCTGCTAAGTAAGAACAATAAATTCTAATTTTTGTTAAAGAACTCTGAACCTCTGATTCTGGAACATTAAGAAAATGGTGAAAAAGCCCAATTATCAAAATGTTCTTTTCCAAAGGTAAAACTATATCGAAGTGTAGCTATAGAAAAATGATTATTGCAAAGTAAAACTCCCCTTACCTTAATTTCAAATGTTGCATCATTTGTAAAGTTCCGGGATGCCACCAGCACTCTGCTAGCCTTGAAAGACCAAAATGTATAAATAAATCAATATTTTTTTCATTGTCAGTTATTTATCAGTTATCAGGATGAGGTCATGGAACCTTAATAAGCCCCAACATATTCATGGGCTTTCTTCCATTCTGTTCATTGTGTCGGCATCTTCCTTGTCTTCCAAAATAAGTCCATGAAATGCCATTGTACCTCCACCTGAAGACAAGCAGCAGAAAAAGAAAAGAGACCAAAACCAAACCCATCTACTGAGTGGCTTGGTTTTCAAAGATTGGGAGCTGAGAATGGGATTAGGTGACTGGCTGTACTGCAGAGACCGGTGATCAGTGGGCTTTACCTACACTATCCTTGTCATCACCAGATACAGTTTTCGAGCAAGCGAACGCTGTACTTTCAGAAACAGTCTTCGAATAAAACTATGATTTCATCCCAATTCCAGGCAAATTTTACTTTTCTATGAAATGGATTTAGAAGAAAAATATTTTTACTACTCAAAGTACGTGATAAATATATTCTTGAGAAATATACAAGATGAAAAACATTCAGCACTCCCTGATTTTAAAACCATGTACTTCCAGAGAGGTTATTATGTCATTTGAACAGCCTAAATCTTGCGTGGGATCTTCCTGGAGCCCCAGAAGGGAAAAGTATTCTCCAAAACAACGTTACCTTCTTGATGTTTGATGGCTGTCAGAGTTTGGGGAATAAAAAGTTTGGAAAATGTTTTCTTTTCACCATTAAAATTAAACATACTGGCTCACAACAAAAGTATTCTATGTGATAGTGAAAGTCTGGGTTAGATCACAAAAAATATAACCACTTAGTATTACTGTACTACTTTAGCCAGAGCCACATTCTGGATTATATACACTTCTGATACGTTTTCACACAGTGAAATGTAAACCAGCATAATTCCTTTTCATGGAGACTTGGCACATATTTATCAAATCCCACAAAAAGCACTTCTGATGTGCTCATACAACGTATTCCCTTACCACCCACCTTCTAAGATGACGATCTGTGTGAAGGGTTAAGACTTAGGTTATGCGAGTATACAAAAGTGCACTTATCTCTATATCTACCAATATACCATTGTTTGATAAAGCCAACAAAGACAATGAGACTGCTGGGGAAAACAGTTCAAATTCTGAAAACAAATTATTCAGTTAAGTTAGAGGTAGAAAGAGTCCACTAATAGATTCCAAGAGTAAGTGAAAAAAATTTAGGAATTTGGGAAAAGTAAAGCTGAGGGGAGTGAGGTAAGATACAAAAGGTTACATTTCAAAGTCATGAAATGGAGGTATTTTTGGCAGGTAATGTTGTTTTACAGTGCCAGAAATATTATACTACAAAATAAATGTCCAGATACAACTATAGAAACCACATATCTAGAAAGGATTTAAAACCAGAGAGGAAGACAGCCAAGCACCAGTAAGGGAGAAAAGATAAATCTTTTATCTATGCTAAGGTGGAAACAATGAAGCATGATGCCAGTGCTATGCAATAATGAGCAGGAAAGTAGGGACAAAGAGTATGACTGCCTGAAAGCTACTTAAATATTTTCTTCCCTTGTTTCACTTTTTCTAATACAGCTCAAAAACAAGAAGATCCCCTCTATTTTCTATGTAACTTTTCTGTAATCTAAAACTCATTTAAAAATAAAGTTTAAAGAAAACAAAACACAAGAACCACTGATGCAATGGTGAAAAGAGTCAGGTTAAATTAAAGAAGCTAAAAGTCAGATCAGAAGTGTGAACCTATCATAACTTTTCACCATGATGTTGGTTCAAGATACCTTTATCACTGATTTTCTTTGGAGAGTCAGAAAGAGTCTGTTAAATGGAATTCCTCTTTCAGAGTTTATGGATAACCCATTCAAATTTTGAAAAAGTTAAAACTTTTAAGTTCTTAGGTACGAAAGCCTTTTAAATGAAACAGGAACAAGATTTAAAAATTCTAGGTTCTATCAGTATAAATGAAAAATTTTACCTACTACTTAAAAAGCAAAAATACTGGTAAGTAAAGATCTCACAAAAATGAGTAACCAAAGAAGGGGCCTTCACAGAAATACAAACAATAAGACAAACAGTAAACTATAAAAATGTAATTCCATCTTCTGTGAAGCAAGACCTTTGAAAAATGTCATCCTCATTCAAAGGTAAAACCACAGGTTGAGAACTCTAAAGTATTTAAATTACACTGCAACTTTTAATGTTTTAATTGCAGAGAGCCTCAACTTTCTGTCTGGGGGAGCTAACATCCAGTTTCTGAAAGTTTTTGCTGGTTGAAGAGAGGCAAAGAAGAAAGGAAGAATGAGAGAATGCTACCCTAACCCCAAATGCCCTCAAATAATGATAAATGAATACCATAATAAATTACATTAAGACTGCCATTTAGGTTCTATAAGATACTATATAAGTACTACACTTATTTTAAGTCACACAATGAGTTTATTATAAGAGAAATTCCTTTAACCTGTTTTTACTACTTTAGACACTGGTTGTTTCTTTCTTGAGACCAACTTCTGACATTCTGGCTTAAAAAGTCTTTAAAGACTTTTTTGCCAAAGTCTTAAATCCAGAACCACTGGGGACCTGGCATGCCATGGTCCAGTTCATGGAAGATAGTCTGTTTTTTTTTTCCTTTGGCTATTGGTGATCTTTCTAGCATTAAGAAGTATAGGTCAAAAGAAAAAAAAAGTATAGGTCTATGATGATTACAAAACACTTTAAATGCCCTAAGTAAGTAGGCTGTGTTAGAACAACTGAAATGTAATGATGATGAATGAGCAAAAAACATATTACATGGAAGAGCTAGGAGTGCAGTGAGCACACTGGGGACATTCTCATCAATTATTACAGTTCATGGAAACATTAGCTGATTTGCTTTGTTGAGGGAAGGTGGTGCTATAAAACATGGTTTCAGTTCACAGACACATAATTTAGGGTTACTCTTCTTCAAAGTAAATTTCTCAGTATTATTGCTGCCACATATGCAGGCAGCAGATAAAAGGCAAACTATTCAAAAGAGGGGTGGCTCAAAGTAAGGAATGATAACTTCTTCACTGTCTCTACCCCCCATAAAAATTTTAAGTAAAAGAGAAAGAAAATGCTATCCATAGGAATTCATTTCCACTCTAATAGCCTTTGCTCTCAGTAAGAATTTTTGACTGAATGACATTACATTCCACTCGTTTTACCCAATTAACAGATTATTGTACCCAAAACCCATTTCTATTTGATTTGGCCTGAATAATATGAGTTTTGAAGAGGCCAAAGTTTTAGTGAGGTGAAGTGGAAGGGTAACTTATATTCCATGCAAACACATCAATGAAAGATTTGAAAACAGCCATAAGTATTTTGGATAACTAAAGGAATGAGACTGTTCATGGTGGACAGGTAATTTGAAAAATCACACTCAAATTTCCCTTCTCCTGTAAATTATTAAATCTATAATGGTTATTTTTTATTGTAGCTTTTCAGATTTAACAGTGCAGAACTACTTAGAAACACAGTAGTACTTTGTAGCCATTTTGAAAGAAATACCTGAATTGAAAGCCAAGTAGTTACTAAAAGGTAAGTAAAACAAATTTTAAAGGTAGCTAAACAAAAATCCTTTTTAACACCCTACTTCACTAGCAGCTCCCTAGAGCAGAAGTAGTTGAAGAGAATAGAAAATATTTCAAAGTCAATTCTTCAACATCTTTGTCAGTCTTTGCAGTCACCATACAATATAAAAGACTGATTCATTTCAAACTAAAGTCTCAAACACTGTGATCACAACATAGAGGCCTGAGTTAAATCCCCTTACCTCCCCCACTTTCAGCTAATTTCCACATGTAACTAAGGCCCTATATCATGTTTAAAACATGCTTCTGTTACATCCAACTGAGAACTGATTTGGTTGGGATTAAATGAGATAAAGCATGTGAAGAACCTAGCCTGGTGCCTGGCACATACTAAGGTCGATAGATGTTGGATATATCTTGTGTATATGCAGAAATAAATAGCGTGGAATGTACGTCTTCATCACAGATTTCAGTTAAAATTTTAATGCTAGTAACTGATTCATCATTGCGTTTTGCAGTTATTTAGTCAATGGAATTCCTACCTTTTGACAATCTCTGCCCACACTAAACCCAGTTCCATCGAAGTCCTCCCGGAGTTACAGCAATCAGATCTGCAAGTCAAAGCTTGGCTGCACCGTGGCTAGAGGTCAAAATGCCAGCAGCTTAGGTGTCAGGAATTAAAGCTGCGGCCATAAATAGTGCTATCTAACCCCCACGCTTCCACGCATCACCGATGTCTTCTTTAACTTTAATACTTTTATCTTAAGAGAGTGAGAGAGTGTGTGTGTGTGTGTGTGCGCGCGCGCGCCCTGTTCCCTCGGGGTTCTGCTTGCCTGCTCTCGAATTTATTGCCAGGAAAAGGTCAACGTTGCAGGCAGAGGTAATGGGACGAAGTTTATTTCTCCGGGGCCTGGTTCTGTCTGAAGCAATTATAAACCCTCCACAGGGCCTCGCTAAGGTGCTCAGCAAATGTATATACCAAACTGGGCAGTCAACAAATAACAACATTTAACACAAATGGTACCTACTATGTGCCAGGCACTATTGGAAAGGTGTATGTACCTCCGAGGTAGGAACGCTTATCTCCACTTTAGAGATGAGGAAACTGGGCACAAGGACGTTAAAAAAAAAAAAACCACAAACTTGCCCAAGGTCACACCGAGCCACTTCGTCGCCGGACTCTACGCTCTCTATTGCTCCGCACCCCACGACCGAAATTAGAAGAAATGATTAAAATGAGCGGACGGCAGGGGTGGTCGATTGGAGACTTTAGGAAGCTGCCCAGAGGAAGACGGCGGCCCCCCTTCCTGTCGGCAGTAAACCAAAGCGCACCTACTTGCCCGGCACGGTGCTGGGCAAAGCAGGAAAAAGCCACGGCGGCTCTCCACATCGACCCTGCAGGGCTTCCCCCTCCTCCGGGTCGGCCCGGAGGCCGCAAGGGTGGTGAATAAGGGAATAAGGACGGTCCACGCCGGCTCCTTCCCGGGGCTAAACAGAAGGCAAAATAGCGGCCCGCGGCTCCCCACGCTCACCCCGCCCGTGCGCGCCCTCAACCCGGCCCTTCCGGCTTCCCCGGCTCTCGCGCCCCGTCGCGTCCCGCCCCGGCCAGCCCGGGCCCGCTCGCTCAGGCCGCCTCACCGGCTTCCGGGCGGCGCCCGACAACACGCGGGAAACGGCGGCCAGCATCTTCCTCATGGAGCGCGGGCAGCGACAGCGGCGACTCCCGAGCACCCGAGCCGCACGGCCACGGTGTCCCGAGTCTCCTTCAGGAGCCTGGCGCCGACGCGACTACTTCAGTCGCGGCGCTACGGGAACGACGTCACGCGCCGTATCGGGCCGCCGGCCAACCAGGACGGCTCGCCGGGTGGGGCTCGCCCACGTGACGGGCCCGAGGCCGCCCATTGGGGGCCATCGCCTTAGGGGCGGGGCTGAGAACCCCTGCCGTCATCACGCGGCGCGCGGGTGGGGAGGCGGGCCCAGGGTGGCGCCTGCGTGGGAGAATGGAGTCTGGCCAACCTGGCGGCCGCGAGGGCGTCCCGCGGCGCCTTCTCACCCGGGGCGGCGCCGTGGACTAGCTGGGAGGTCGGGCGGAGCGGTTCACCGAGTGAAGTCTAACAGCCTGCGTGGCCCGGGGCTGAAAAGACAGAACATCTGGTTTCTGTAAACGGTTCAGCGAGTCACTGAATTGTGTGTAATTTGGATTTTTTTATTTTGGTAACGTGCCATGCAAAAATTCCCCATGTTAACCATTTTTATGCGTACATCTGAATGGTATTAATTACACTCACTGCATTGTGCTCCTGTGACCGCCATCTGCTGCCAGAACTTTTTCACCACCCCAAACCTGTACCCGTGAAACACTGACTACCCTTCCCCAAACCGCAATCTCCTTTCTGTCTCTCTGAATTCGCATCCTCTGGGCATTTCACGTAGGTGGAGTCACAATACCAACAAACGATTTTTCTCTTTTAAAAAAATATAACTAACGCTCTGCACTGGGGAGACCAGCCTAGTAGTAATTATTCCAAAACCTGGTAAAAAGAAAGAGTCAAGGGTTTGTCCTGCCTGTCCTCTGCAGACAGAAATAGTTTATGGGAGGAAGTTCTTTATAGAATAATTTCTGCTAACAGGTAAAGAAGGAATGATAGAATTCTAATGGAATCTTGCAACCCCTAAAGAAATAATGGATCTAGCTGTTGGGGAACTTTATAACAGCATCATCCTGAGAACTCCTAACTCAGCTCGACCTGGGAGGAGAGCAAGTGCCCACCCCTGTAAGAAGTATGCTTGCCCTCCAAATCAAACCTGAACCTGATCAAGCTTCTGGGACGCACCAGTTTACAAGGATGCAATTTGAAAAACCAAAAATACAGGAAGCTTTATAGGACAAGTGACTTAGTTTATTTAATAAGTAGCAAAATAAAGGAAGGGGGGACCATTTGATGTCAAAAGAGACCAAAGGGATGTGTCAACCACACACAATGTGAGAGTCTTGATTGGGCGCTGACTTGAACAAACTGTAAATATATACATCAGATTAAGTGGGGGAATTTAAACACTGGATGTTTGATGATATTAAATATTTTTTAAGTGTGCAAATGGTATTTTTTAAAAATTCCTTATCTTTTCCAGGTACATACTGAAGTATTTGCAGCTGAAATGATAAGGTGCCTGGGAGTTGCTTTAAAATAATCCAGCGATGGCTGGTGGTGGTGGTGGGAATAGTTTGTAGGAGGTAGAAAGAGGAAATACAATCAGCCAGGAGTTGATCATTGTTAAAGCTGGGTGATGCCTACATTGGGGTTCATTATACCGTTTTCCCTACTTCTATGCATATTTGAAAATTTCTCATTCCCAAAAGAGCAGAACTGATGCCTGACATGTGATAAGATATTAAACAATTACCTTTAATTGATATAAGAAAATGCACATTTCCACTTTTGGCATTTGCTACATGCATTGACGTGACTGAAGGACTTGCTTATGTTGGACAGTCTCAAGCCAAAATTGTAAAAGCTATATGTGCATCCAAATCTGTTGATTCATTTTCCGAGATATATTGAACCAGGCCCTGGAGTTATAAATATTGGTGAGAATAGACGGGGTCACTGCCGTGGAGCTTCTGAGCAAGTGGTAGGGTCGGGGAGGAGCAGGTATGAAACAAAATAGTTATACGTAAATTATACATACAATGAATTCATTTCAATTGTAGTGTTATGAAGAGCTGGGCACATGGGATGGTCAGGAGGAAATCTGCTTGCTGCGTGGTACTGGCTGGAGAAAGGAATTTGACAAGACGGGGCCTGCATGGTGTAGGTCCCAGGCAGAAGGAAAGAGGAGATTGCTTTTGAGAAATGAAAACAACCTTGGCTGTGGATCATTCCTGGCCTTGCACGGATGCTTCCTCTCATCTCCCTAGAGACATTCACTGAAAGAGGTGCCCTAGTGTATTCGGGAAAGCATGGATTTGCTGAATCTATGGAAAGGTATGTGAATAGTGCTGGTTCCAGCTTTTTCTTTCTGTCAGGCAATGTAAAAATGTGGAAAAAAGGGTTCCAGAATCTTCTCTGATGAGGTGTGGGCGTGCTCAAACAGGAGGCAATGTGAGCATGGAATGCTGGGCCTAGTGACGCCACCTGGTGTCCGACACCGGTATTTTCACAGGGCTGTTAAGAAACTTACATGGGCTAATGTTGTTTGAGGTACAGCACCACACCATAATGACCGTTATACTAGAATTGTTAAACAGAAATGAATATGCAAATCTTTTAGCTTCTTGGTGCCTCGATGCCATCATCCATCAAGCAGATTTTAGAGACATATCTTCCAGGTGCATTTTGAGAATGAATGGGTTTAGCACTTGGCAGATTTAAGGGGTGACTACAATCCTTAGAGTCAATACTTAACTGCTGTTATGGGGTCACAGATAAGTGCTGCTAAATCAAGGACAAGAATCTGTGTGCCACATAGTATTTGGCCAAAGGTCAGCACTGACAACCCTGCTAAACAACCAGCCAGAAAACAAGGCAGATTGGGGCCCATGGAAGATGGGGTTAGGGGTGGGGATGGGGGGTGTCACCCACTTTTGTGCCCATCTCTACAGCTTATAGCTGCTTTCTGTGTCAAGTTCTCCAGGCCTGAAAATTCCCCGGGCCTTGCCAGCCATCTGCAGAATGTGGCTTAAATTGTCAATGACCCTGACCAATTTTCAAGACAAATCTGAGTTTACCAAACACAAGGCAGAGAGCGGTTGCTGACTTTACCAAATAGCTTATAATAGGATTCCTTTATAAAGCATTTCATTGTCACTTTTTAGCTGTTACTTTTTCTTAGTGCAAAAGAAACATGTTCATTTAGAAATTATAAACACAACAGAGAAATCAGAGTAAAAAATGAAAAGATTCTACACACAGCTCTCATTCAGCCCTGTTAATAAGTCAGTATATCACCTTCCAGTCTTCTCTTACATATATATGTGCATAAATATATATATATCTGTGGGGACCCAGGGCCCAGGCTCCCCCTAAGCCTACAGCATGCCTCTGTGACCTGGACCTAAGTTAAAGGTTAACAAACCTCCCTGGAAAGGAAAGAATGTATAGATGGTATCGTAAACCATAATCTTCTCAGAGCATAAACTTAATTCCTCCATGCACAGTGTCAACATCACCAGACCCCATGTGTGCACGTCACGGGACCCTACAGAAACTCTTCTCATACCTATGGAATGTCTTTGTTCTGAAACTCTTATGTCACCCCTCATTTTCCCATCTCTTCACGGAGCGCTGCCTTCATTCTCCAGACTGCTGCCACCGGAGACTCACTCCTGTCTGTAAGTCCACATACTGTAAAGCTTGTGTCTGACTCAGGGCCAGGTGCATTCTGTGGGCTTGGGGCTGCCCCCACCTGTGCCCTTCAGGAGTTGGGTTGGAGCAATATCTACCTTCTTAAAAATTATAGAAATGATATCAGAAGATATTTACTGTTTCTTTACCCTCTTTCATGAGTGATTAAATATTCTTTAGCAACCTGACTTTTGACTCCTCATATTTCACGTAGCTACAAAATCCCTCACTCTTGGGCAATTCAGTGGTTTTCCATTTTTACAATCCTCAGCCGTACTTGATGAGTACATTTGTGGTATACCAGGGATCCCAGCACTAGCACAAATAGAGTATAAGAATCTGAAAAGCTAGAGACCTAACTCCTTTGGAGCCGTGGTCTTGTGTCTGCTACTTTCTGAGGACTCAGTCCTCTGATTGGGTCTACCTTGGAGTCAATGCATCATGAAGATGCTTGTTGAAGTGCTGGAAAGGACCTAGTGGGGACCACACCAAGGTTATGAGAACAGGCCATATGGCAGGTTTTGTGCCTGCATATCAATAAATATTTGATCTTGATAGAATTCTGTCTGTGGCTTTAATTATAACATGGTAGTGAAGTTATGGAAAAGGAAGGAGACAACTAGCTTCTACTTTAATTGTGGGAAGCTACTGTATTTATCCAAACAACCTGACAATGTTGAAGAGTCAAATTAATTCACTCACCCAACAGGTAGAGTGGGTTAGCTACACACACTCCACCCAACACATATTTTATGGAGTACCTATTCTAGGTCCTTGGGGTACCAAAAAACAAAACAGACAAAATCCATATTATAAAGTGACATATCCATTTGCAATAACTGGTATCAAAAGCAATTGGTATTGGGAACAGAGGTTGCTTAGGTGATTAAGCGCTTCCCACCCACATGGGAGGTCCTGGGTTCAGTTCTGGGTGCCTCCTAAAAAAAGAAGACACAGTGAATGCAAACAACAAGGGGGTAGGGAGAAATACATAAAATAAATCTTAAAAAAAAAACAATTGGTATCAAATACAATTGGTAGATTTAATCAAAAGGTATCCTGTGTTTGTTGGAGAGATTTGGGAGAGCAAAGGTTTCAGATCTCTACAGCTCTTGAAAAATGAAACAGCTAGAAATTATACAGGAAAAACAAAACAGATGTGTGTGGAATTAAAATGTAAGGAATGAGCACTTCATTGGTTCGCAAAGCACAGTTCTGAATAAGCAACATTAATATCAGCTGGGAACTTGTTAGAAATGCAAGTCCCAGACCCCATTCCAAACCTAAATAAAAAATGCAATTTGTATTTTATAAAGCTCTCTAGGTGATTTAGATGCCAAATTGAGGATGGCTGGTGTACTTTACAGCAAAGAAGGAACATTCCACCAGGTGGCACTCTCATAAGTAATAGCAAAGAACATCTGTTCTGCAAGTACTGGATAATTTCACCAGATGGCACTCTAACATGCAAAATAGAAAAAATATGTGTTCTGCAATTACAGGAAAATCCCAGGACCGTACTCTAACCTGAATATTGGAAGAAACATGTGTTCTGCAACTATGGGAAAATTCCTCCAGGTGGCACTCTAACATGAGAAATTGGAGAAAAATATGCTTTGCAACTAGCGAAAATTCCACTAGGTGGCACTCTAACATGAATAACAGGAGAAACATATGCTCTGCAACTACACAGAAATTCCACTGGGTGGCACTCTAACATGAATAACAGGAGAAACATGTTCTGCAACTACACAAAAATTCCACTGGGTGGCACTCTAAAATAAGAAATTAAAAAACTAATTTGCAATTACATGAAAATTCCACAGGGAGGCATTCTAACATAAGAAATAGGAAAAATGACCCCAAATTTGTTCTGTAATTACATGAAAATTCCACCATTGACAGTCTATCCTGAGTAATAAGAGAAACATATCTGTTCAGCAATTAGAGGAAGATTCCACCCATAGCACTCTAACATGATAAACAGGGAAAATATATATGCTTTGCAACTACATGAAATTTCCACTGGGTGGTACTCTAACGCAACTACATGAAATTTCCACTGGGTGGTACTCTAACCTGAGTAAAAAGAGAACCCTATATGCTGTACAACTACAGGAAAATTCCACTAGGTGGCACTCTAACCTGAGTAAAAAGAGAAACCTATATCTTGTACAACTACAGGAAAATTCCACTGGGTGGCACTCTAACCTGAATAATAAGAGAAGCATATATATTGTACAAGTACACTAAAATTCCACTGGGTGGCACTCTAAAATAAGAAATAGGAGAAAAAGTCTGATTTACATTATATAAAAATTCCATTGGGGGGCAGTCTAACATAAAAAATAGGAAAAAAAACACCCTATATCTGATCTGCAGTTACCTGAGAATTCCACCGACTGGCATTGTAACGCAAGAAAAAGAAAACCATATATGGTCTACAATTACATTTTAATTCCACCGGGTGGTGGCCTAAATAAGAAATAGAAAATCCGTCCCCTGTAATCACAGAAGCGTCCCACTAGACGGCGCTATAACACAAAAAAATTTTTGGAAAAATACCTAATCTGCAAGACATGAGATTTCCACTGGATGGCACTCTAACACAAGAAATAGAAAATACCAGAGTTGCAATACATGAAAATTCCACTGGATGGCACTCTAAGATAAGAAATTAAAAATGACCTGAGCTGCAATATATAGAAAATCCACTGGATGGCAGTCTAACCTAAGAAATGAAAAAATATATACTTGCAATTGCATGAAATTTCCACTTGGTGGGAATCTAACCTAAGAAATAAGTAAGTATAGCTGCTCTACTTATATTAAAATTACAAGCTGTGGTAATGTATTGCTTTGAAACTATTTGGAGTTTCATTCGAATTTAAGCTAAATAGATAATAAGAAATGTGTGGTGGTAAACAGAATTTACTGCTTACTTAGTAAATTAAAATTTAGTACTTATATTTCTGTTGCTTTAGACATATCTTAATTATAGTGCTATTCCATTGTATTTTAATGGATTATTTATACATTCTTCTCATCACTTGCTGGTCCTCTAAAGCTGGGATCAAATAATTTAATCTTTGTATCTCCCGTGCCTTTTATAGTAGCTGATGCATAACAGGTGTTCGATAATTATTTATTCAATAAATGAAAGAACGGATGATTAAAACTGAGAGACTAGTGAAGGTCAAATAACTGAGGGCAAGTTAACATGAACGGGAAAAAAAATCTTGGGTTTTTAAGATCTATTTCTTGGGCTTCTGTATCCTGAAGGTAGGGTAAAATGTGATTCAGACTGAAATAACAATGATGTGAATTTCAATACTCTTGAGATGAGATTTTTAAAATATCAATGAGTAAAAAGAGTAGAAAAACTAGCAAAGTTCATAAAAAAGATGAAATTCAGTAAGAGAATTAGATCCAATTGAGTTTTTAAAAATGGTCTATTTTTAGAGAAGTTTTAGACCTACAGAAAAATGACACAGGAATTACAGAGTTCCCATATATTACTGCTCCCTCCCCAGTTTCTCCTAAAACATCTTGCTTTAGTGTGGTACAATTGTTTGTTACAATTGATGAATCAATATTGATACATTATTATTAACTAAATTGCATGGTTTACATTAGGGTTCACTCTTTGTGTGGTACAGTTCTATGGGTTTTGACAAGAGCATAATGTCATGTATCCACCATTAAAGGATCATAGAGAATAGTTTCACTGCCCAGAAAATGCCCTGCACTCCACCTGTTCACCCCTCCCTCCTCCCCGTGGACCCCTGGCAACCACTGATCTTTTTACTGCCTCTATAGTTTTGCCTTTTTCAGAAGGTCATATATTTGGAAACACATACTGTGTAGCCTTGCCTGACTGACTTCTTTCCCTTAGCAATATGCTTTTAAGGTTCCTTCATGTCTTTTCATATATAGATAGCACATTTCTTTTTATTGCTGAATAATACTGCATTGTATAGATGTACCAGTTTGTTTTTCCATTGACCTACTGAAGGACATTTTGGTTGCTTCCAGTTTGGGGAAATTATGAATAAAGCTGCAATAAACATGTGCAGGTTTTTGCATGGACATAAGTCTTCAACTCATTTGGGTAAATATCTAGGAGTGTGATTGCTGGATCGTATGGTAAGCCTCTGTTCAGTTTTGTGAGAAACTGTCAAACTGTCTTCCAAAGTGTCTGTACCATTTTGCATTCCCACCAGCTGTGAATGAGAGTTCTGGTCACTCCATCTCACTGGCATTTGATGTTGTCGGTGTTTTGGATTTTAGCCATTCTGAGAGGTGTGTAGTGGGAGCTCATTGTTATTTTAATTTATAATTCCCTAATGACATATGTTTATTAGACATCTGTATAGTTTCTTTGGTGAGGTGTCTGCTTTGCCCCCTTTGTAATTGGGTTGTTTGTTTTCTTATTGTTAAGTTATAAGAGACCTTTATATATTTTGGATACAAGTCCTTTATCAGATATGTGTTTTGCAAATATTTTCACCCAGTCTGTGGCTTGCCTTTTCAATCTCTTAACAGTGTCTTTGGCAGAGCAGAAGTTAAATTTTTAAAAATATTTATTTATTTATTTATTTCTCTCCCCCCCGCCACCAGTTGTCTGCTCTCTATGTCCATTCGCTGTGTGTTATTCTGTGACCACTTTTTATCCTTATCAGCGGCACCGGCTATCTGTGTTTCTTTGCTGCATCATCTTGTTGTGTCAGCTCTCCATATGTGAGGTGCCATTCTTGGGCAGACTGCACTTTCTTTCGCCCTGGGTGGCTCTCCTTACGGGGCGCACTCCTTGCGCGTGGGATATCCCTGTATGACATGGCACTCCCTGTGCGCATCGGCACTGCGCATGGGCCAGCTCCACACGGGTTTCAAGGAGACCTGGGATTTGAACCGCGGACCTCCCATGTGGTAGGCGGACACCCTATCCATTGGGCCAAGTCTGCCTCCCCAGAAGTTAATTTTAATGAGGTCCAACTTAATTTTTTCTTCCACGGATCATGTTTTTGGTGTTGTAACCAAAAAGTCATCACCAAACCTAAGGTCGTTTAGATTTTCTCCTGTTTTCTTCTAGAAATAGTATGGTTTTGCATTTTATATTTAGGTCTATGATCGATTTTGAGTTGATTTCGGTGAATGATGTAAGGTGTGTATTCAGATTTATTGCTTACCATGTGGATGTCCAGTTATTGAAAAAACTATCCTTTCTCTGTTGAAATGCCTTTAATCCTTTGTCAAAGATCAGTTGACTCTATTTGTGTGGGTCTCTTTTTGGGCTCTCTATTCTGTTTCTTTGAACTACACACCTATTCTTTCACCAACATCACACTCTCTTTTTTTTAATTTTTTTATTTCTCTCCCCTTCCCCACCCTGCCCCCAGTTGTCCGTTCTCTGTGTCCATTCACTGTGTGTTCTTCTGTGACTGCTTCTATCCTTATCAGCAGCATAGGGAGTCTGTGTTTCTTTTGTTGCGTCATCTTGCTGCATCAGCTCTCCAGGAATGGGGCGCCATTCCTGGGCAGGCTGCACTTAATCTTTCACGCTGGGCGGCTCTCCTTACGGGGCACACTCCTTGCGCGTGGGACTCCGTGGAGGACACCCCGGTGTGGCACGGCACTCCTTGCCCCCATCAGCACTGTGCATGGGCCAGCTGCACACAGGTCAAGGAGGCCCAGGATTTGAACCGCGGACCTCCCTTGTGGTAGGTGGACGCCCTATCCACTGGGCCAAGTCTGCTTCCCATATCACACTGTCTTGATCACTGTAGCTTTACAGAAAATCTTGAAGTTGTGCAGTGCCCGCCTTCTGACTCTTTTTATCTTTAACATTGTTTTGGCTATTCTGGGTCTTTTGCCCTTCCATAGAAATGTCAGAATCAGTTTGTCAATATCCACAAAATAACTTGCTGGGGTTTGGATTGGGACAACATTGAATCTATGGATCATGTTGGGAAGAACTGACAAGATAACAAAGGTAATAAAAGCCATCAAAACTATTTCAGTAACTTAACTTCTGGAACTTGTTTTTCGAATGAAATCTTTGGGTAGCTCACCCAGAGGAGCCTGGGAAAGCTGCTGGTTCGTGACGCCTCAGAATTCATCTTGAGGGAGTTTCCTGCACTGCCCAAGGCTAGGCTGGGCCAGCAGCCATGGGAGAAGGAGGTATGGGCCTTGGGACGTTCAGACCAGATGCACATCAGGAAACCTGGGAACAAGCCAACTTGGTCTTCCTACCCTCCTGCCTCCTGCTCTTTCTCGTTTTAATGGGCTGCGTTCTCCTCTTTGAGATCCCCCATGGCTGCAGAATCCTACCCTCTCACCCAATCAGAACCTGCTCCCCCCAGGGTCACCTTCAAGTTCTGTTTCAAAATCAGAAATCTTCATCATCTGTGCCAACTGACTCTTCCACTTGACTTCCATAGTTCAGTTCATAGGGATGCTTCTCCTTAGAGAACTCCCATGTGCCATCTTCCTGCCTTCTGTCTTGCCTTTTGGCAGGGAATTTGTATTTGTATTCAGGTTTAAAAACCTAAACCAAAAAGAAATCTCAAGTGGTAGAATTGCAGGCACCAGCCACTGATTAGGGATTTTTTAAAACAACAAATTTGGGGACCTTCTCCCAAATCATGCTGTGCTTTTGCCTGTAGCTGGTGTTGCCTACACAGCTGGGAGCTCCTGCGATGGCTTGGCTTCGCCTCCCAAGGAAGTTACAAAATGCCCTACTTCTTGGCCATTAGCCTCTTTAAAAATAAAAATAGGTTTTAAAGGCCCTGGCATTCCTAGTCTCTATCATTAGTCACTGCTGGATTTCCCAGAGCTCCAGCCTTGGTCCCTTTGCCAAGCCCCGAGCACTCCACACTCTTGCCCCTCCTCGCCCCCACAGCTAGCTCATCTTACCCATACTTCAAGGCCCTTTGCATGCTCCCAAACCTTCTCTTGAATCTGCTTCCCAATCTGACCACTTCCATCAGCACCTCTCCCTCTCCATTCTAGTTTGGCTGCCATCGTCCTTCTCTGACTTGGACTTCTGCGGAGGGCCAGTAGCAATCTCCCCATTCCACTCTTGTCCTGCTCCCATCCACGCCCCACGCCGAGTCAACGGGACGTCCAAGAGCATAAATCAGATCTTGTCCTTCCCCTCCCAAACACCCTCCATTGCCTTCCCACTGCAATTAGACCCAAGCCCAAACCTCTTACCAAGGCCTCTTAAGGCCCTACCTGATCTGACCCTCAACTTCCTCCCTCTTCGCTTTACTGGCTTGTTCGCTCTCAGCCAGCCATGTTGGCTTTCTCTTTTCTGCTCCTCAGATACTCCAAACTCATGGCTGGCTCAGGGCTTTGCGCTCACAGTTCCTTCTACTTTCCACCTTCACCTACATGCCCCTGCTCTTTGGTCACATGTCAGCTAAAAGCACCTCCCGCCCCCACCCCCGCATCACTCTCCTTATCTTCTTCACAGCGCTTGCCAGGATGGGGAGGATTTGCCGATGCATTTATTGCTGTGTTTGTTGGCCCTGCCCTCACAAGAATGAATCGTTTCCTCGAGGCTAGGCCTCTTGAACATCTTGTTCACCTCTGTATCCCCAAAATCTCTGAGCACAGTCGGTGTTCCAGAAATACGTGTCATTGGAGTCTTCTCCCCTCGGCTAATCTCTTAAGAAGCACAAACCCTGTGAATTGTTCTTGCATCCATTGCATCTGTGTGTGTTCATGGAACCACAGTTAATCACTGGAAATGATGGTACTCAGGAGGTCTCTGATATAGAACATTTCAGGAGGGCCCGTTCGTCCTGTGCTCTTCTTTTTTTGTCCAGTGTGAGGCCAGATGTGGAATGAAAACCTCCCATGAGGACATGGCTTCAGCTGGTGAAAGTTGAAACCTCTTAGAAACTGAGTGTATGGTTTTAAAAGGGGGCATCTGTGTCTTGGAGCCTCTTAGGTGCTGTCCTTCTACACATGTGAGGACACGTCCTCATCTTCTGAAGTAACTTGAGGTTAAATGCTGACAGGACATTGGTTTTTTCAAAACAAAAATAAAATCATGCAAGCCTCAAAAAACAAAGTCCAAATAATCTTGTTTCACTTCACGGTCATTAACTGGCATCATTATTTTATGATTTTAAGTTCTCTTAGCCCAGTGATTGTCAACTGGGAGTGATTTTGCCTCTCAGGGAACAATTGGCATTATCTGGAGATATTGTTGGTTGATACAACTGGGGAAGGTGCTCTTGGCATCTAGTGGGTGGGAGCCAGGGTTTCTGCTGACCATCCCACAGTGCTGAGGGCAGCCCCCCCAACCAGGAATGATGCCATCCCAAATGTCAGTAATGCTGAAGTTAAGAAACACTGTCTTAGATCATGAAAACTAACATTGCCTCATTTTTAAAGTAAGAAAATATATATTCTTTATAGAAAATTTGAAAAATACAGGCAAACCCAGAGGAGAAAAACAGCTAGCAATTGTTATCCCTTATGTGTTTCAGCTTTCTGGTATTTTTCCATGCACATGTATACAATTATTAACAAACGTCTTTACCAGAAATATTGCTTTGTTATTGTTCTTTATTTAATTGTGCCTTGTGAATATTTTTCCATGTCATCGAGTAGTGTTTTACAATGTGATTTTTAATGACTGCATATTTGGCAACAATTTTTTACTTAATCATTCCTCTACTGTAAGACATGTATATTTTTCCTAATGTTCTCTCTTATTTTCAGTGCTCTGATAAGAGATGATTATTTTGCTACTTAAGTTTTGTGCACAGTGATGCTTGTTGACATAAGATGTATGCTTAGAAGTTGAACTGCTGGAAGGAAGGTCATCTTTTGAGGCCTTAAAAATGTCTACTTTTTAAAACTTTATTAGCTAGATGGTAAGCTTTTTGTAGGTAGAGACATTTTCTACAGTGCTTGATATCCCTCACTATAATTAGCTGTTTTAGGTTGGACTCCCCAGAAGTGGACCTTGGTGCAAGGATTGGGGTGCTGGTCATCCATTTGGGAGGTGATCGCAGGAAGTGCCGGTCGGGAAGTGAGGAAGTGAGACCGGGAAGGGAAAGAGTCCAAGGCAAGGTGTGTTAGAGAGCAGGCTTACCACTGTGGGAAACTGGGACTTGAGAGAGTGTGTGGGACATGCCTCGGAGTTGTCCCACCTGAAGGGAAGAAAGCTGGGGCATCGGTCCACCCTATCCCAGTCATTGCTGGGAGAAGGCTGTGCCGGAGCAAGTCCCTCTCATTTTGGCCTGCCTCATGCACAAGCTGAGTATGCTGCAGTGGTCAAAGAAAGCCCCTGGCTGGAGGCTGACAGGAACTTGCAGTAAGACGCCACCAGTGGCCCTGGGAATGGTGGCAGCCAAGGGTGTCATTGTTGGTGCAAAGACAGGGTCTCCTCTGCTGGCCCCATAGTGAACACGAAGTAGATGCCTCAGTAGTTTTTGAGTAAATGAATGACACACTGCAATTTCTTCCTGATAGACTGAGTCATATCTTTTTAGAGTGGGAGGTGAGCTGGGACACAAAGCCCAGCCAAGCTTCCCACTTTACAAATGGGAAAATAGGTCCAGAGAACTGAAACGAATTGTCCAAGCAAGGCTGCCGCTTCTCACAAGCAATGAATGATTCCCTGTGCCGTGTGTGGGGTAATGGACACGGTCATTAAAATGATTGACAAGGAATGAAGCACTCGGCTCTGGAAACCGGGTTGCATGGTAACTGTCCTGCAACACTCTCAATGTCCTTCTACCACAGAGCTTTGAACTGGCTGTTCCTTCTGCAAAGGGAGTTTCCCGTAGATCTTTGCAGACGCCTCCTCCTCACTGTTCATGCCTTGGCTCAAAAGTCCCTTCCTCATAAAGGCCACTCTAGTTTGCACTGAACGAAAGAGAGACAGTCCTTACTCCTAAGTTAACTTGAGGGAGACATCATCAACTCAGCAAAGCACAACGCAAGGCACAGACTAGCCTAGACCTAGAGACTGTGTAGACATCAAACACAAATCATGTATTTTAAAATGTTTAGGAAATGGGCAGGTGGTTTTGGTGGAACGAAAAGAAGAGAGATTCAGGGTATATTCATGCCAACACAAGCAGGTCGGGGAAGATTCTGATTTGTGGTTGGTTAGTTAGGGTGCTGAAGAGCTTGGGTTTCCACTATATAATGCCACCCTCCACCTTCTCCACCCTGTCCCATGTCCCCAGGAGGTTGACCTGTATGAACAACATCAACTGTTCCCTTTGGCTTCAACCAACAGGTCACACCGGCAGGGACTGGGAGCTGAGTGGGGTTGGTGTAATTATCCCCCCAGCTCCCTCCTGCAGAATTCTATAACCTTTGCCCAATCCTTCATGAAAAAACCCTTTATTAAATTTGTTGCAACTTACCGTCTTCGCATACATGCTGTCTGTTTTCTCTTGGGGACCTCAGCTAATCTAATTATTTAGTATGTGTAATACTCAGGCTTTCAACTGCCACCTATTTATCCCAGAGTCTTTTACACAGTCCCTGAAAATGACGTGCTGCGAAGACTCCTGCCTGGCTCTCTTTTTTCCTTTCTTGAAGGCCATGTTTTCTCTATCCTTTTGCATCTTTGTGACCTTTAAAAACTTCACCCAGGTTGAGTTTTCTAAATGCAGCTCCTGACTCCGGAGGGGCCCAGCACTGTGATCCCCCTGGGAGCCCCTTCCCACCCACTGCCCTGGGGGAACACAGAGCCTGGGAATCACTTGAGCCTTCTGAACGCCTGGGAAGGCGCGCCTGGGAGGCTGAGGTTAATCAGCAGAGAAATCACAAATGTGAAATGTCAGGGGCTCTTACTTTTAAAAATCTAACAGTGACCGTTAGGTGAGAGCCTGTTAATCTTGTAGGCTGTTTGGCATGCGTAAAGGGTTCTGTGTGGAAGGATGGGATTTCTGCTCCCTGGATCCCATATTCCAGTCTTTCACCCCCAAGAGTAAGAGGCTTGGGTAAGATGCAGTATTACAACTGGTACAAAGTGCTCCATGGGAGGTGGGCAATGTTAGGGGGGAAATAGTCGACTTGGCTTATTGATGCTCCACTCTAAGAAATATGAATGCCTTCCTTCTGGAACCTGCTACCGCAGGGCAGGATGGAGTAGACAGGAATTCAAACTCTGATTGCGCCTTTCCAGATGGCTCTCGTGTGCCCAGAAAAATAGGGTATAATTGTCCTTATGCTGTGGGCGTACTGAAAGGTTATCAGGTTTTTAAAAATAAAGTAATCACTTATCTTCTACTGTGATGTACTTTAAATTTCCCATTTTAACCACTCGCCAGTGTATAATTCAGCGGTATTAATTGCAGTCACAACGTTGTGCTACCCTCACCACCATCCATTACTGAAACTTTTTCATGACCCCAAACAGAAACTCTTGCACCCCTTGAGCAATAACTCCCCATACCCCTGCTCCTAGTAACCTCCAATCTACTTTGTGTCTCTATGAATGTGCTAGTCCTGGGTATTTTGAGTCAATGAGATCATGCAAGATTTCTTCTTTTGTGTCTGGGTTATTCCCCCAACATGATGTCTTCAAGGTTCATCCATGTTGTTGCATGGATCAGAACTTCATTCCTTTTCAGCTGAGTAATGCTCTGGGTTGTATGTTCTTATTCTATTAATGAGACATGGGGGAAGTATCTGTGGACTTCTGGGAAAGTTTTCCTGACTTCTAAGAAATGATAGGAGAGAGGAATGTATCTTGTTCCCCATGCCAGCCTTTGGAAACTGATGTGTGAGGATGGGATTCTTAATGCTCTGTAGCTAAGTCCATGACAGACGAAGGGCCAAGCATGAGGGCAAGAAGCTAATACACTGAATGGGATGACATTGTTGAATTAACCACTTCTGGAGTTGTCCTGCTTGTTATGTGAGGTATGGTGGTTTGAAGCTGCATGTACTCCAGAAAAACATGTTCTTAAATTTCATCCAGTGAAGCGGACTTGGCCCAGTGGTTAGGGTGTCCGCCTACCACATGGGAGGTCTGCAGTTCAAACCCCGGGCCTCCTTGACCTGTGTGGAGCTGGCCCATGTGCAGTGCTGATGCGTGCAAAGAGTGCTGTGCCACGCAGGGGTGTCCCCCGCATAAGGGAGCCCCATGTGCAAGGAGTGCACCCCATAAGGAGAGCCGCCCAGCGCAAAAGAAAGTGCAGCCTGCCCAAGAATGGCGCCGCACATACAGAGAGCTGACACAGCAAGATGACGCAACAAAAAGAAACATAGATTCCCGTGCCGCTGACAACAACAGAAGCGAACAAAGAAGAACACACAGCGAATGGACGCGGAGAGCAGACAACTGGGGCAGGGGGGAGGAGAGAGAAATAAATAAATAATAATAATAATTTTTAAAAATTTCATCCATTGCTGTGAGTGTGCACCCATTGTAAGTCGGGCCTTTTGATGAGGCTACTTCAGTTAAAGTGTGGTCCACCTCAATCAGGATGAGTCTTAATCCTATTACTGGAGTCCTCTATAAATGAAATGGAGAGAGAATGACAGAGAGAGAGAATGCCACTGAAGCAAGAGTCTGAAAGCAACGAATCCTGGAAGAGAAGGGAGAGACCAGTAGAGACCAGCAGATGCGACCGTGTGCCTTGCCATATGGTGGAGGAGTCCAGTCTATTGTGAATGAGATCTTTTTCTATTGTGATTTATAATTTGTTATTGCTAGTATGTGTTTGTTCATTATGAATCTAGTCATGTTGTATAATGAGATCATTTTTTTCCCCCTTCTAGTACATTGTGAATTACACTAACCCATTTTCTTACTTTCAACCATCCTTGCATTCCTTGGATACACCTTACTAATTTGTTGGACTATCTCAGAATATTGTTGAATTTTAGTTTCTGATGTTTATAAATTTTGTATTTATACTCATAAGCAATCGGTCTATAGCTTTCTTTTACTTGTGCTGTGTTAGTATGGTTTTGGCATCAAGTGTTTGCTAGGTCATAAAATGAGACAGGTCAACTTCTTTAATTTTTCCATATATAACATTTGGTTTCTTTGTTTTCTCAAAGTTTGGAAAAGGTCACCTATTCAACCTTCTAGGCCTGGTGCCTCTTTTAGGAATAAATCTTTGACTGTCTTTTTAATTTTTCCAGTAGCTAGGCAGTGGTGAAGCCTCAACCATAGTTGAGGTCTGCCCAGATACTGGCAATAAGGGGTGAATTATCTGTGGAGAATTTGGGTCACCCTGTGATTTATCATCACCATGCACTGGCAATGCGAAACAATGTACCAGTGATAAAAAATACTCCTCTCTGCAGGGGTCGATGCCCCTTCCTGGTATACAACTCTACCTCTGGGTGGTGAGATTTTCTACATCTTGAGAACTAATTTTGGTAACTTTGATTTTCTCAAGAAAGTATCCAATTAATCTAGTTTTCATATTTATTATCTGTGAGTTACAGCTTTTTAAATTTAATATCACTTATTTTGTGCCTTCTTCCTTTTCTTCTTGATTAGACTTCCCCCAAATTTACCTTTTTAATCTCTGTCTATCTATCCATTTGGATTTTCAAAGAACCAATTTTTGGCTTTATTGATTTTTACTTGATTTCCACCTTTATTATATATAACTTGTCATTCCTTCTTTCCTTCTTTATGTTTTTCTTCAGGCTTCTTATTTTCTTCCTTCTGGAGTTGAAAATGAAGTATTCCTTCTATAGTTCTCATTTTTACTATTGTATTTTAATCTAAGTATCACCTTGGAGCCATTTCAGGAGTTTTGCTGTATAGAATTAATGAGAAATGTGGGGTTTTTTTTCTTTATTTTTTTAATATTACATTAAAAAAATATGAGGTCCCTATACCCCCCATCCCCCTCACCTCACTCCTCTCCCCATAACAACAACCTCCTCCATCATCATGAGACATTCATTGCATTTGGTGAATACATCTCTGAGCACCGCTGCACCTCATGGTCAATGGTCCACACCATAGCCCACACTCTCCCACAGTCCACCCAGTGGGCCATGGGAGGACATACAATGTCTGGTAATCCATCCAAAGTGTACAGTCAATGGCTCTCAGTATAACCACAGACTTGTGCATTCATCACCACAATCAATTTTAGAACATTTTCATTATTCCAAAAATAAAAATAAGAAATGTGTTTTTAAACTTCTAGATGAGAATCTTTTTGGGGGAAGGGGCATCTTTTCTTGTTAATGTATAATTTTGTTACCTCAAGGCAGACCTTTTTCTATGCATTTACCCATTTGAACTATAGAATGGAATTTAAAATATCCAAGGGGTCACCAGACAATGGAAAGAATATGAGATCAGGAAGCAAGAAATCTGAATCCCGGCCCTGTTCCTCACATTTAGAAGCCTTGCAATCTTGAACTAGTTATCTCACGCCTCAGTTTTAAGGTTCTATTGGGTTTTAAAAGTTAATCTGTTTTATTGCTCTATTTGCCTTTTAAAATGTCTTTTCAAGGAAAAATGCCTTTAACTTTGCTCTTAATTCCCAGGGGTGCATGGTCTTTCCCAGATCGACTGGGCTATTAAGAATTAGATTGTGGTCATGGCCATCCAGTTGATCATCAAAGGTAGTCAAAGAAAATCAACCACTTATAACAATCAGAGTCTACAATTTTAAGAGAATAATCATTCC
Source organism: Dasypus novemcinctus (assembly GCF_030445035.2). Taxonomy (NCBI): domain Eukaryota; kingdom Metazoa; phylum Chordata; class Mammalia; order Cingulata; family Dasypodidae; genus Dasypus; species Dasypus novemcinctus. Next base: position 21,916,801 of record NC_080704.1, on the reverse strand, counting down.
ACCAAATGTAACTCCCTACAATAAACATTCCTAATTCCAGGTTTACAAAGGTAACTGTCCTTGAAACTACAAAAGCAAATCTTTCAAGGTTTCAGGAAACTTCTTTGGATTTTGGTTGGTTTTTCCTTTCCTTTTTTTTTTTTTTTTAAGGGCAACTTTATGAAGTCAACATACAGAAAGAGCATAGATTAATTTAATTTTATGGTGACAGAAAACTGTTTGCTCACAGCTATCTAAATATAGGCCGATGGTTAAGCCAGTGCTTTATATCTTTCAAGGTGCTAGTACCAACAGTTTCTTAAATAATCTCTAAGATTTCTGTTAAAATTGTGACCTCTTTTTTGAGAGGTAATTAAAATACAGTAAGGCACATCAATTTTAAGAGTACAAGTCTATGAATTTTTGCATTTGTAATCACCTGTGTGACTACCAGCAAAACCAAAATATGAAAGTTTTCTAGCTCCTCACCATGACGGCTCCCTCATGCCCCTTTCCAGTAAATACCACCTTCCCAGAAGTAACCCCACTGTTCTGACTCTGGCTTTATTGAGGCATTTTGCCTGTTTTTGACCTTCACATAAATGGAATCATAGAGTATGTGCTCTTTATGTCTGGCTTCTTGCATTTGAATTAATATCTCTGAGATTTATCCACGCTGTTGGGTATCCTTTGTGTCTAACTTTGGACTGGACTAGATTAAAATTAAAATAATTTTGAGCCCATATTAACTCATCCCCACAGTTTCCTCATCTGTAAAATGGGCTCTGTGACAATGAGCTCGGAGGGTTTGGGAGAGAATCGCATGTGCAGGAAGCCATATCCATACCGTCGTAGTTCCGTGGTTTGATGATAATGGCTGATGAGTCTGATTGCAAACACTGTCCACCGAATCAAAGCCTACAGCACTTCTCTGAACAGAAAGCAAACGTTATCTTGGGAAAGTGTTTCCACTAGGGTTCTGGGCCTGTCCTCTGTTGGCCACGTTGCCCCTTTTTAGTGGGAGAAAAAGATTCCTCACATCATTTCCCCACCCAGAGTGCTGTGGAGCCAAATGGAGAGGATTGCTAACATTTGGTCGGCTCACGAGGAAGACGTGATTTTCCATCGATCCCTGCGAGCCGTGTGGTTTGGATCTGCTGAAAGGGTAGGCTCCCCAAAGCCCCATTCATGCATCTGAGCCTGCCCCACCGAGTCTTGGGAAAGCCAAACTCCATCGGAGCAATGCCCTTGGTTTCTGGCATCTGGACCTTCTCTCCAGCTGGAGACGGAAGGATCTTCAGCTGCCAAGGAGAGCTCCATCTTGGCCACACATCTGAGACCTCAGGGAGCTTAAGCAGCTCCAGAAGGACTCTGCAATGAATTATGTTTCACAAATTGTCTTCAGCGCAGGACCAGCTCTTTCTCAGGCCCCGGAGGAGGCGCGGTGTGGGACTTTGGCAGGCTTACCTGACGAAGTGACACATCCCTTGGGGAACCAGAGAACACCAGGATCGTTTGGAAGGACCTTACTCTTTGCAGGAGAGGACAGCAGCAGCAGCCAGGACATTTGGCAGGATAGCCCCACCCTCCCGGGCACAATCTCTGTATTTTAGTCATCTGCAGTATGGAAAGTTTGGCTGCCCATTGAAAGGGATGGAACTGATGATTTTCTTGTTCTCTGTTGAGCTGAGAAAGGCTTCTGACATTGCTGTTACACCACAGAGTAGCATCTTCCTTCAATAAATCACAAGCCCAATTGTCTACAGGCTGGGAACTACAAGTGGGAATGGTTACAGGAAGGTCTGGCCTGATGGGTGGGTGCGTGGTCACCTAGAAGCAGGGTAGAGGGGCTAGGAGTCTACACTCTGGAGTCAGGCTGTCTGGGTTCAAATCCGGGCTGCACCAGTTACTAGTTGTCTGACATCAGACAAGTCGTTATTAACCTCGTTAAGCTTTACTTTCCCCATTTAGAAAATGGGGGTCATTCTACCTAAGTCAAAGAGTCGTTGTGAGGACAAAATGAGATCATCAGTATGAAGAGTTCAGTGTGCCAGACATTTTAATACATGTTACCTAGTGTAACAGGAAGGACACTCCATCCAAAAATCCAAATACTGAAAAAACCCACTTTATAATTCACCTTTACTTCAATTTGGGGTCTCCATCTTGCCATGGTGGAGGGAAATTTGAACTCAGTTATTGAGTCATCTCCACTTCAGAGCTGACTCACAAACCTTTGTGGGTCATTGACCATTTTTCCAGACTGGACAACTGGACAGGTCCTAGCACCCTTTCAAGTCCAGGAGTTTGGTGCTTCCAAGATGCACTTGAGCAATGTGCTCTTTTTTTTTTCTCAAAAATTTTTAGACCCCCCCCCTTTGCGGCTTGCTTGCTGTCTGCTCTCTGTGTCCATTCGTTGCATGCTCGCCTGTGTTTTTACTTGTCTCCCTTTTTTGTTGTGTCACCTTGCTGAGTTGGCTCTCCACAGTGCTTGCAGGCCGGGTGGCACTCCACGGCGTGCGGGCAAGCCTGCCTTCACAAGGAGACCCCGGGACGTGAACCCAGGGCCTCCCAAATGGTAGATGGGAGCCCAATTGGTTGAGCCACAGCCACTTCCCTGCATTCTTTTTTAAAAAATAAAATTTTATTGAAGTATATCATCCATACATGAATATACATAAACAATAAATGTATGGTGAAAAATGTGAATCTTACAAAACAAAAATGCATATCATCATACAGGGCTCCTACCCATCTTCCCACCCTTGCATTGTTGTGAAACATTTGTTAAAAACTATGAAAAAGCATTGTCGAAGTATTACTACTGGCTATAGCCCATATCTTACTAATGGTCTATTTTTCCCCCAACCCACTTGATCATTAACACCCTGTATTAGTATTATCTAGTTCTTATCATTCAGGAGAAAACATTCTCCTGTTTGTCCTGTTAATCCAAGTCCATCGTCCACCATTGGATTCCCTGAGTTAAACAGTCTCAGGCTTTGTACAATCCAGTCAAAGTGTACTCTCAGCAACTCTCATTTTTATCACAGAATTGTACTGTCATCACCTCAGTCAATTTTAGAACATTTTCGTTACTTCAAAAGAAAAAAACCCATAGCCCCTTCTACTCCCCTTTTGTTGACCCTTAGGATTGAAAAACACCTTCTTGCCATTACTGCAGAACACTACAATATTGCTGTTAACTAGCGTCTGTAAGTTACATTAGCTGTAATTTTCCCATGTGTCACCACATTCTTAGCACTTTATAAAAGAAAAGCGTTCTCATATTATTTGGCAAGACTGGAGCCTGTCCGTAGGACCGAGTGTCCCTGAGGTCTCCCTGTCCTCCGGGGGGCTTGGATAAGGCAGTAGGGATGAGGCTGCAGCCGCTTCACCTCCCTCTTCCTCCAAAAGAGGAACAAACCCTCAGGGCCTCGTAATAGAATATTCTTTGGTATTCCATAGAAGTTAAACTGTTTCCAGCAGAGCAAGCCTATGCTAACTAAGAAGGGGGAGCAGATGTGGCTCAAGCAGTTGAGCACCTGCTTCCCACATGGGAGGTCTTGGGTTTGGTTCCCAGTGCCTCCTAAAGTAAACAACAAGCAAAGCAAACAGAAAAACCAGCTCAGAGGAGCCAATGTGGCTCAGTAGTTGAGCACCAGCCTCCCGTATATGAGGTCCCAGGCACAATTCCCGGCCCCAGTCGGGTCTCGTTACATAGACCTGGTTGATGGAATCAGTGCCCACATGGTTGAACTCAATCTGCAGCCCCCTCTCCTCCCAGAGGTCAGGCAGGGGGGCCTGATAGGACCTGGCTCAGAGCTCCCATACCCTAAGCCCCTGGTTGGTCTCTCTGGTGGAGTGGCCCCCTCCCAAGGACTGTAGGTGTGGCTGGGCCCTCCCTGCTGTCATTAGTATAGGAACTAGCAAGTGTGGTCCTGCACCCGCCATGAATAGCAAAAAGACACTCCTATCACAGGAAATCCCAAGGATTCAGAGGTTGTTTCTCCAGGAGACAGGACAAAGGCTAGACCCCTTTTGGGAAGCCAAACTCATTACTATACAGAAGGTGTAACTTGATTTTATCCGAAAGTTACCTTTTTCTTTTAATTTTGTATTTAGAAAATTTTCATGCCTACATAAAAGTTGCAAGAACAACGCAATGAATACCCGTACACCATTAACTTAGATTCACCTATTGTTAACAATTGCTCTCAAATGGTGTTCTCACTGGGAATGCACAATCTGAATCTTCTCATGAGAGAGCATTATTGGAAGATTCCTTCCATAAGACAGGTAGCTGTGAGGCAAGTAATCTGAGAGAGTCTTCAGCTCCGGACGAGTCCTGCCACGTTTCCTCCTTGCACAAATGGTTGTGTACAGATAAAAGCAGTACAGAATGGGTATTCAAGGCAGTGATGAACTAACACAGGCATGAAAGGACTTCCTTAGGGGAAGGTGTGAATGAAACTAGGGACTGGGAATGCGGAGGGAACTTAGAGGCTGATGGGAAGATTTTCCAATAAATTTGCTGATGGCTATAGCTTCCCTGCCCCTTAGATCTGCCTTAGCCCAGAGTCTGAGCCCGGATTAGCTTCATCTAGAGAACTCTCTGCCTGGCAGTGTGGATAGGGGCCAAGTAGGTGCTGAGAGAAGGAGTGTGTGTGCGAAGGTACAGATTCAGCTACTGTTAAAGCCCTGAAGTAACCGTAGCACAAACAAGATGATCTAGTCTCTGATGAAACAGGCCAGTGCTCGGACTTTAGAGGCCCACCTGGTCCAAGGTGGCTCACTGCCGTCGTCTCCACAACCCCTTCAGTGGAAAAGGGGAGTAGGAAGGGAGGGGTACACCCTTGCCTTAAGGGACACCACCTAGAAATTACATACATTACTTCTGCTCACTTCCTGTGGGCCAGAATGTAGTAAGATGGTTACCCCTACCTGCAAAGGAAGCTGGGAAATAATCTCTTTACTCTGGACAGCCATGTTCTCCCAAGCAGTGTGAGATGTCATTAACTTATACTTTTAATAGGTAACTCAATTTTATGGGATTTTTTTTTTTAATTCTTGGGGCATACTAATAAGGCAGAAGTCATAAAAACTGAAGGATATGCTTCTTTATTTATTTATTTGGTAACTGCACCACAGTCGTGAAATAATCAATGGTCTGCCATTGATGTTTTTGGCTCTGCCTCACTAAATACAGTAAGGCTCATCATATTTTTAGAACATGAAAACAGTTTCAGAAAATATAAAAATGTTTGGAAGTTGAAAATTACATTACTAAGAAGGAAGGGGAGAAGAACTACTGGGGACAATCAGAGAGGGGAAGGCTCAGCCCAATGTGGAGTGAGAATCTGGGAAATGGAGGCTGGGGGGGGGTTAGGTTTGGGGACACAAGATGGAGGCTGTCAAAGATCAAGATCCCTGCCTCAGGCAGTTCTGGATACTTCCATTTGCAGCCTCAGGAGCAGAGGATAATGCGCTCATACATATTTCTTGTAGGGGAACTTAACCTGTCATTTCTCTCTCCATCTTTAGGATGTTGTATAAGTTCACACAATCTCAGCTTACCACAGAACAGTGTCAAAACAAACAAGCAAGTGAATCTAAACTATAAAATGCGTGTTAGTACCTATTGAGGGTCAACATTAAAATGAATTCAAATAGTGTTATGTATGTAATAATGAATAATATATTGAAAAAACCAGAAGTCAACTGATAACTATTTACATTTTTTCCCTAAGGCTTCAAAGTTAAAATATTACTTCTTGGTGTTATTTTCTGCAAGATTATTCAAGAAAGGCAACATAAAAGAAAAGCGATTTCTATGATTTTTTTCATCATTTTTGAAATGGTACTATTTTATTTCATTATTTTATTACTGTGGTAAAATACACATAACAGGGAAGTGGACTTGGCCCAGTGGTTAGGGCATCCGCCTACCACATGGGAGGTCCGTGGTTCAAACCCCGGGCCTCCTTGACCCGTGTGGAGCTGGCCCATGCACAGTGCTGATGCGTGCAAGGAGTGCCCTGCCACGCAGGGGTGTCCTCGCATAGGGGAGCCCCACAGGCAAGAAGTGTGCCCTGTAAGGAGAGCCACCCAGTGCGAAAGAAAGTGCAGCCTGCCCAGGAATAGCACCGCCCACACGGAGAGCTGGCACAACAAGATGACGCAACAAAAAGACACACAGATTCCTGAGCCACTGACAACAACAGAAGCGGACAAAGAAGACCACGCAGCAAATAGACACAGAGAACAGACACCCGGGCGGGGGGAGGGGAGATAAATAAATAAATAAATAAATAAATAAATAAATAAATAAATCTAAAAAAAATACACATAACATAAAATTTACCACCTTGACCGTTTTAAGAGTACAATTCAGTGGCATTAAGGACATTCACAATGTTGGGCAACCATCACCACCATCTAGTTCCAGAACTTTTCATCACCCCAAAAGGAAACCCTGTACCCATTAAGCAGTCACTCCCAAGTCCCCTGTCCCTTTAGCCTCCGGCAACCACGAGTCTGCTATTTACCTAATCTGAGCAGTATCATATAATGTGCAACGCTTTGGGTCTGGCTTCCTTCACTTAGCCTAATGCATTCATGCTTCATCCATGTTGTTGCAGATATTAAGACTTCAATCCTTTTTATGGCTGAATAATATTCCATGGTACGGACAGACCCCATTTTGTTCATCCCTTCATCCGTTGATGGGCATTTGGGTCGTTTCCACCTTTTAGCTATTGTGAATAAGGCTGCTGTGAACATTCCTATACACATTTTTGTCTGAGTCTCTGATTTCAGTTTTTTGGGGGTGTATACCTAGGAGTGGAATTTCCGGGCCATTTGGTAAATTCTCTGTTTAACTCTTGGAGGCGCTCCCGAAGTGCTTTCCACAGTAGCTGCCCCATTTTGCATTGCCATGATGTCTATGATTTTGAAATCCTTTTGGAGTAGCTCAAACTGTGTTTTCCCGACAAAGTGTGCATTTTAGTTTTGTTCGTCCCCCTCACCGCAGCGGGGGGTTTGGGGTTTGGCAGGGTCTTATCTCTGGGGGGACACAAGTTAAGCCTGTCATCCCAGACAGAGGCCTCAAGGTCTCATCCCAAGAAGGCAGACCGTGGGAGAGAGTGAGTGCTTGGTGGCAGGGTGGGACCCAGGCAAGCTGCAGTGATCATTTTCAGATATTTCTGTGTTTATCTACGCTCAAGTATACTCTTTGGTATATACAAGCCGTAGTGTAACTTCCCATTTCTCCACTGGATGGTACGTCACAGACAACTTCCCATGTCAGTTAAGTAGAGCGAACATCATAATTTTCGATGGTTGCCTTAGAAAGTATAATTTTGCCAGGTACTTCCTGATGGCCCTTTGGGTTGTTTCCATTTAGAGAAAATTATTATCAGCTTTAAATGTGTGGTAACTGGATATTCCCCCTAACAATTTTTAGAGAAAACCCCTAACTGACTGAAGTATGTGATAACCTTTCAGCAACTTCTGTTATCTGTGCCCAAGGAAATCCACCTTCTGAGTTCTGGCGTTACTGTTTTTCTGAGTCCTCACAGAGACCCAGAGGAAACACAAAGACCTCTAAGGGTGACATCAAAAATGTCAATCATCACAGCACTAGGTCCCAGAGGTCAAGAGTCTTCATCCGCTGACATTTGAAGGGAAAGCAGAAGTCTTTTAAAAAAAAATTTAATCAGTTTTATTGATACATATTAATGAAGCATACAATCTATCCAAAATGTACAATCAATGGTATTTGGTATAGTCACATAGTTGTACATTCATTAATTCAATCATTATTAGAGTATTTTCATTATTCCAATATTAATAGCAATAATAAAAAAACAACAGCAAGAGACAAACAAAAAACTGTACCCCCTACTATTCGCCTCTCAATCTCTCTAAGCTTCCCCTGGCATACATCGCTGCTATTTCATTTCCATCGCTTTAATTTATTTTGTACATTCATATTTCTCTTTTCTTAAGCATTTTCCCAATGTTTTTGATACACCTGAATAGGGTATAAATCCTTGCCAAGAGCACAATCAATGGTATTCGGTGTAATTAATAGATGAAGAAATGACTGAGTGACTCCCCTGAGGTCGCACACCTGGCTAATGTCATTGTCTGAACCTGGCCTCAGGTGACCCCTCTTTCCTTACACTGCCTTGTTCTGAGTCCTCTAGCTGCTCGCTACCCAACGTGGGGCCTGAGGACCCAGCACTGGCCTGGCCTGGGAGCTTGTTAGAAATGCTGACTCCCAGGCCTTGCCCCAGACCTGCCGAATCAGCACTGTGTGTGCATGCGAAAGTTGGAGGCTCAGAACTGTCCTTGAGTGCACGTCCATGTCCTCCTTCCAGCCACAGCGGACAGGGTTGGATGGTGAAGAGCTAGCCGGTAGCCAGGGTTTGAGGACAATAGCCACATGTCATCACACGTTCCAAGCAACGCGAGGCGGCGCAGACCCTGACAGATGCAGCAGCCAGCTCGCAAGATCCTCTTCAGAGCAAGCTGGTTGTCCTTGATCCATTCTCTAACTAGAGGACTAACTTCCTCCCTCCCCTTCTTCAGCTCCTCCCTCCCTCCCTCCAATACAGGTTACATTCCTATTTGCCATGTTCCACCCACCATGCTAGGTTCTGTGAGCTGAGGCGATGGCGGACGCCTTGGATTTGGTATGAGGAATCCCGGCCTTGGCTTCTAGCTTTGGGACTTTACACGAATCACTTAACTTCTTTGGGACCCCGGGGAAAATGAGGATAACGGTCCTGTCTCTGCCTGCCCTGGGACCCAACAGGAAAGTTCAGGCCAGGGTCGTGCAAACGTTCACCTACGATAACTGCCCCATCGGATCCAACAGGGCTATTTGGTGGCCACTGAGTGTGGAGGATCAGCTCTGGGTAAGACAATGAAGACGGGCAAGGTTCTCTTCTTCTTCAGATACTTATTCAGTGCCTACTGCGGACTTTTTTCTGCGAGGACCAAATTTTTCCCCTTTTGTCCTTCCTTTCTTCTAAGAGTCCAGGGTCCCCCATCAGGTGGCCCCGGCCCAACATGCTCCCCAGGAAAATGATCTGACAAATTCACTGGTACTTAGGAGCTGGCAAATTGACACCGTGTGTTTATAACTACAAGGGATGCCTGAGAAATGGCACGCCTATGCTAAAGAAATACCTCTCTAATGCTGGAGTTTCTGGAATGGGTTAAGGAAAGTAAGTGGTGGGGAAGGTATTTTGGGACAAGAGCCTCTTCTCAATATGCTTCATGTTTCACTATAATTTCTTGCTTAGACTGTTTTCGCAGCCTCCCTGCTTTAGTCTCATAGCATTTATTCTTTACACAGCAGTCAGAACGGTCTGTTCCCAGCTAGATCGTATCGCTCCTCTGCTCAAAACCATCCGATACCTTCTCATCCCACTTAGAATGAACCCCCTGTGCCTTCCCGTATCTAGACAGCCTTGCGTGATCTGGACTTGGCCTCTGTGCCCATGTTTTGCTCACTCCAGACCAGCCAGCCTTGGTCTACTTTTTGCTGGTGTTTGAATGTGCCAAGCTTATTCCCACCTCAGGGCCTTTGCACTTGCCATCCCCTCTGCCGGGTACTCTCACAGCTTGCTTCCTTAGTCGATTCTGATATTTGTTCAAACGTCTCCTCCTCAGAGAGGCCTTCTCTGCCCATCCTATGAAGACAGCCACTTCCTATCCTTTCACCAGGCTTTGATTGCCGTCGTCGCACTCATCAGCCCCTGAAGTGACACTGACTATTTATTTGTTTACTTGTTGTCTGTCTCCCCCACTAGAATATAATCAGGACCTTTCCTGTCATGTTGACACTCTATTCCTGGCCTCAAATACAGGCATCTAGTGGGCACTCAATCAATATTTGTTCAAATGATACATCACTGAGTCCACCTACACGTAAAACTGGTCTTGCATATAGAGTGACTTTGATTCTGTACCCTACTCCTAATTAGAAATTCACAGGGAATTCTGAATAGAGGAGATGGATAAGTAGATTTTGGGTCAATTTCTGTTGTGGTAGGGGAATTCAAGTCCTTTGCCAGCATAATTTGAGCAGCATGATTTTTTCACACTAAAACAAGAGCTACATTATTATATGTGTGTTTGTGAACCAAACATACACATCCATGTCACTGTCATAGCTAAAACTTGAATAGGAAGGACTGAAACAATGACAACGTTCTGGAATTATCTCGGTTTACAGGTCAAGTGCAAGAGCTAAGTATTTGTTAATGTGAACATTTTGAAAAAGAAAGGCATTAAACTTGGTTAACCTTGGCTTCTTGCTCCACATGTAATAGTTTGTATGCTTATGAAATAAATGCTTAGCTTATTACTAGACACTAATAAGTGGCTTGTCCTCCGGTAACATCACAAAACGAGTGCCTTGGTAATTTAGATTTATTTATTATTATTATTTTTTTATTTATTTCTCTCCCCTTCCAATGCCCCCCTCCATTGTTGTCTGCTCTCTGTATCCATTCGCTGTGTATTCTTCTGTGTCCGCTTGTATCCTTGTAGGTGGCTCCGGGAATCTGTGTCTCTTTTGGTTGCGTCATCTTGCTGTGTCAGCTCTCCGTGTGTGCGGTGCCACTCCTGGGCAGGCTGCACTTTTTTCACGCTGGGCGGCTCTCCTTACAGGGCGCAATCCTTGTGGGTGTGGCTCTTCTATGCGGGGGACACCCCTGCGTGGCACGGCACTCCTTGCGTGCATCAGCACTGTGCGTGGGCCAGCTCCACACGGGTCCGGATGCCCTGGGTTTGAACCCTGGACCTCCCATGTGGTAGGCAGATGCTCTATCCGTTGAGCCACATCTGCTTCCCCCTTTGTAGATATAGACGTAAACTGAGGGGCAGTTTGTATTTCACCCCCACACAGATGCACTGTTTCTTCTCTACTGCGTTTTGGTGATACAAGCAGTGGTTCCCCGTATCCACTTTCTTTGTGGGATTTCCTTACTTTGCTTAGGCGAGAAGACTGCTGTATTTAAATCAGCCAACAAATCATGTCCGGGAAAACTTTCTTAGGAGTAGGCAAGAGATGCCATTGCCCTTAATATCTCTGAATGGTGGGAACACTTTGGGAGACACTTGTCAAATTTAGGTTGGGACAGGGCCCACATCAGGAGAATGGGCTAGTGGGAAAGGCGGGGGAGGGAATGGTGATTGCAGAATTGGGGTCTCTTTCTGGGTGGTTTAGCAATGGAGCCCTCTGGAGGGGATGAGGAAGGCTTTGAAAAGGCCCATCAGCCTTTAAAGCAGCTGGTTTCAACCCCAGGGAATACATCATCGGCATCGGCAGGGGACATTTTCCAGATGACGTCCTTCCTCACTCCGAGGGCTCCCCGAGCCCCTTGGGATGGCAGTGGAGCTGGATTTCTTCCCTGTGCTCCTCAAATCCAGCCTCCCTCCTTCTCCCCTCTGTTCTCCACTCCGGGAAGTTGCCCCTTATCTATGACCAGTTGGATTCGGCCAGTGGGAAGTCCCGGCAGGGGGCTGGAGGGCAGGGGAAGAGGGAAGTTGGCCTGTTTCCACTCTGGGTTCCTTCCCTGCCAGGTAGACAGTGTGGTGCTGCCCCCTCAGCTACCCATCTGGGTTCCTGCTAGTGCCCTCCCAGCCTTGGGGAGAGGTACCCCCTCCCGGGCAGGCCTGAGGTGCTGCCCTCTCCTTGGCGATTTCTCTAAGCCCCGACAGCCCCCTTGCAAAGGGTCCCTTCGGTCAACCCTCCTCGGTTGGTGGGGCGCCTGGGAGGCCACCATTTCCCTTTCCCTTCAGGGTCTGTGGAAATCCTGATTCTTCTGGAAGCAAGTACTGGTCAGCGAAAACCAAACTTGCCAATTTGCAAAACCAACAACTCGGATGTGGCCACTCGTTAGACTTCTGCGTGTTGTGCTTTAAGAGAGAAAACAGTACACAGGAAATATTACGCGCCTTTCCCCCTGCTGACTCTGTCAACTAATGGGCTGTGGATTAGTCACTTTGCTAATGAGACGTTTTATCCTGGATCTCAATAAACTCGGCCTGCAGACTCCTGGAAAACCTCGTGAAAAGTTCTGTTCTTGTTGACCCATTAGCAGGAGGCGAGGCGTGCCAGGGACCAATGTTTATACATGGTAGCTATATTTGGAAACTTAATTGTTTTTCTAAAAATCTCGAGTGAGAAGAGGTTAGGATTTTTTAATAACAGAACCAAAATAGTACTTTCTGGGACTTCTTGTTTTCTTATTTCTCATCGGCCTCTAAGATTTCCACAGTCCAGAAAAGAAAGCAAGGGCAGGACTGGTTTCATGACATCCTCTATATCAGTACTTCTCATCTAGGAGCAATTGCGTTCCCCGGGGGACATTTGCCAATGTTTGGAAACATTTTTGGTGGTCACAATTATTTGGGTACTGCAGGCATCTAGTGGGTGGAGTTCAGGGATGCTGTCCGCCACCCTACAACGTCCTGGACAATCACCCACAACCAAGAATTCTTTGGCCTGAAGTGTCCATAATGCTGAGGTTGGGAAACCCAGCTCCATGTGCAAATACCGCTCCATCAGCAAGGAAATTGCTCTCAGATACTGTTTTATACCTTTGCCATTTAAAAACCATGCTCCAATTAAGTTAGGTATCCCTAGTTTACAACTATCACTACAAATCCTCCAGTAGCTATTACTGCCTTAAAGTTTGTGGTGTTTGAAAATGGCAGCTTTATTACGGTGTGCAACCGATGCTTTTCAAAATCGAAACCAGGCTAGTAGGTCAGATAGAATGGGATGAAATATTTTTGGAGCACATGGAGTCTTGTTTTAATTGCATCTCTACTCAAAAGCATTCTTCCCTCAGATTGTGGATCCAACTAAAGAGAGGCCAGCCCGAAAGGAAGTGTTCTTAGGTTCAGAGTGTGGACCGAGACAGGGGTGGTGTAATTAGCATCTTAACCACTAGCAATTGCAAAGAGATGAGAATCTAGCACTATATGGGAAGGATTTTGACTGGCCCCAAAGATATCAGAGGGCCTGCCTCCTTTCTGCTCCAAAGGAATTCTGGCTTGAGCATGAGGTCCTCAAGGTGCCTTTGACTAGGGAGTTAACAATCTGTTCTGGGAATTAACTACCGTATCCCTCCCAAACCCTGCCCACCCCCCTCAGTTAAGGTTTGCTGATGGAAAGAAGAGGCCAAGAGGGTACGACTTATAATGTGCGTTACCAAGGGGCATGGCATGCTTATAAAACCCCTTTTGTTAAACCTTACTCTTTGTGTTGGAGAAGCAGATTCAGGAGGAATTGCAGAGCTATTAAAGAACCTAAAAGCCTTTTATGGCAAAGAAAAACCTGCCCGGTATTAAAATTAATGAAGATGCTGGAAGAGAATAGGTGAAAATTCTGGAAGGGTGGAGATAGAGAAACTATTTTAAGATCTGTCTCCAAGAAAATGGAGAAAACAAATGTGGCCAGGTGGAAGGAACCGCCAACCTTTCCAGATTAGTTATCCAAACGAAGGACTGCGTTTCTTGGAAAAACTGACCCTCTGCAAATCTGCAGCTCCAAATACCATTCTTAGCCTCACCAATTCAGGAGTTAGAACAGCACTCGAGAGTTGGTTGATTCTTCAGCTCCTCTGCAAAGGAATGTTCCTAAAAGAAATTGGTCTGCTCAGGCTGACAACACTGGAGTGATGAAGCGCTCAGATAAGCCTGAGCTGCAGGAATTTAACCTGATTGTCCAAGGAGGGTACTGCTGGTGGAAGAAACTTTCCACCAAAGTTGTGCAACTTGGCTTTTGTGGAACATCCAAGCCTGGCTTCCTGCAAGATGAGGGTGTAGGGGTGTGTGTGACTAACCTGGCTCGTCCTCTCCAATGCCCGGCCCACCGGAAATGGGCGTTCCCACTGATACTTTAAGAACCTTCTCGTTTCTGAGCCAAAGAACACGATTGTGAGCTGGACACAGCATACTCTGGCAAAGTCAACAGTCATACTGGATAATCAGTCAATAAAAGTGATAACCACCTTTGTCATGGAATCTACTTTTTGAGGCTGTACACGCCTAATCAGTGAGATAATAACAAAAGGTGGGACTTTAAACAGCCAAAAGTCGTAGGGTGGTATTTGAAAGTAAGGGGCTAAATCAAGAAGAAAAATACTGTACCAAGGCAGAACAAGTCCAAGGAGGATTAGCAGCAAGTAATGACAGTCAGGCACCAGAGACAATAAATCTAATGACAATAACACTTTCTCTGTCCCTTATTATGTGCCAGAGATTGCTAGGTGCTTTTACTAACATTCTTGTGTTTATTCGTTCTCATGGCTCTAGAAAGTGGACACTTTTACCTCCATTTTGTAGTTGAGGCCTTGAGATGCAAAGACTTTAAGCAATGCACCCAAGTTCCCATAGCTACTTAAAAGTACCAGAGCTGAGATTTGAACCCGCGTCTGTCTGACTCCAGAGTCCAAGCTATTAAACACTATATTCTCCTGACATAAACTTTCTGGCTCTGCGGTGGAGGAGGAAGCCTCAGGGGAATAGTGGAAGTTTCATCACTTGGGTTTTTAGACTGAACAAAATATTAGTATGTGTGTCATCGGAAGTAATCGCTAATGGCTCAGGGGTGGGTTAAAATAATAGGTGGGACTTCCATTTTGAACGTTACGGACTCTCAATCAGCCGTACCAGCACACACCAGAGTAGCCCGTTGCAGTTCTCATAGCACCTCACAGACACTTTCTCATTTGTTCCCCTCTAACTTGGTGAGGTAAGCAGGCTACATGTTGGCTTCCCCCTTCTTAAAGAACGGGATGGGTAGTCCCATCAGCAGGGAAGCATTGCCAAGTTACTTATCATCAGAAATATGTGGGAGGAGGGGGGAATGTGATTCCAAAAAAGTTGCTTATTTCTACCCCGAGCGGTTCATAGGAGTTCATCATTTATTTCCATAACAGTGTGATTGCTTCCTTTTCAACAAGACTTTGACTCACTCGGTGGAATGTATTCCATTACAAGTCTGCTGGCTTCAGGCTTTATGTAGAATCAGTTGGTTGTCATGATGACAGTCACTAACAAAATACAAACCATGAACTCTTTCAATACTGGTCACTAACTTGCTTCGAACAGTTCCCTTCAAAACGGTGGAAGCAGATGGTGGTTCTGAGGTGGTATAAATTCATATCCTCGTTCATTCCAGGGGTTCCTCTTTCTAGTGTGAAAATAATCTCAAGACATCTGCTCTGGACTCAAGGGAAAACTTGGATATAAGGCTTTCTGTTTCAGTGGCTGAACAGTATTTAGAAAGCAGTATCTCCAGAAACGTCACTCTCTCCTTAAAAGCTTGCCTTTCTCATACCAAATACATTTTAGCTCCGAGGCAAATAAACAGGTAACATAACTGAACTTTAGTAATGGCCTGATAGAGCATAACCCCTTCAGTATTTATTGTTTAAGCACTTAACTCTTATCAGAAGATGTTTATTCACAATACCAAGGCTATAGGATAATAATTTGAATTTTGAAAAGCCAAATAATTTCTAAGATACCATGAAATCTCACTGGTTATGGCTAAATGGGAAGTTGGAGGGAAGAGAGGAAGGGAACTTTGATTTGAAATTCTTTTTTTTTTTTTTAAATATTTATTTATTATTATTATTTTTTAATTACATTAAAAAATATATATGAGGTCCCATTCAACCCCACCGCCCCTGCCCCCCACTCCCCCCACAGCAACACTCTCTCCCATCATCGTGATACATCCATTGCACCTGGTAAGTTCATCTCTGAGCATCACTGCACCCCATAGTCAATGGTCCACATCATAGCCCAGACTCTCTCACGTTCCATCCAGTGGGCCCTGGGGGGATCTACAGTGTCCCGTAATTGTCCGTGAAGCACTATCCAGGACAACTCCACATCCCGAAAACGCCTCCACATCTCATCTCTTCCTCCCGTTCCCCACACCCAGCAGCCCCCATGGCTACCGTTCCCACACCCATTTCACATTTCCTCTGTGGACATTGGATTGGTTGTGTCCATTGCACACCTATGTCAAGTGAGGGCTTAGATTCCACATGGGTACTGGATGCACTCCTCCCGCTTCCAGTTGTAGACACTCTAGGCTCCATGTTGTGGTGGTTGACCTTCTTCAACTCCATGTTAGCTGAGTGGAGTAAGTCCAATAAGTCAAAGTGTAGGAGCTGAAGTCTGATTTGAAATTCTAAATGGTGATTCCACGTCTGGTTTTGTTTGCTCAGCATACATCCCTAAATTTTCTGACAACAATCTGACTTTCCTTGGACAACCACCCTCCATCATGTCCTCAGTCATGGAATTCATCTACTGTTGATTCCATCCTGGACCCAGGGGTGGCCGTGTGACACAAGTCTGGCCAATCAGAGCATTTCAGCACCCCCCCCACCCCCACCAGATATAGTGATTGGTTCAAAGTAGGGCACATGACTAAATCCAGGCCAGTGTGTACCAATAGGACTCAAAGTCACAGTTTTGGTGGAAGCTCTTGATGTAGAGGGATGTTCTTTGGTTGGGGTTGCTGAAGAGTTGTATGAAAGCCTGGAGCTCCTGGTAGCCATCTTGTTCCCATGAGAATCTTGGGATTCTGCCTGAGCATGGAATCTTCTTAGAGATGAAACCAAGAGAGGTGGAAAGAGCAAGGCTGAAGTCCATCTCTGGACTTTTCAGTTATTTGACCCAATAAATTCCTTTCCTCCCTAACTTTTTTTTAATTTAATTTTTTCTTGATTTCTCTCCCCTTCCCCACCCCTCCCCCCAGTTGTCTGCTCTCTGTGTCCTTTTACTGTGTGTTCTTCTGTGACGGCTTGTATTCTTGTCAGCAGCATGGGGAATCTGTGTCCCTTTCTGTTGTGTCATATTGCTGCGTCAGCTCTCCGTGTGTGTGGCGGCACTCCTGGGCAGGCTGCACTTTTTTTGCACTGGGCAGCTCTCCTTACGGGGTGCACTCCTTGCACGTGGGGCTCCCCTACATGGGGGACACTCCTGTGTGGCACAGCACTCCTTGCACATGGTAGCACTGCCACCACACCAGCTCACCACACCTCTGAGAAGGCCCTGGGTTTGAACCCTGGACCTCCCATGCAGTAGGCAGATGCTCTGTCTGTTGAGCCAAATCCACTTCCCTCCTCCTTAACTTTTGAATTGAATCTGTTACTTGCCACCCAAAGAGTCCTGATTAATATAGAAATGTTTCCATATTATTTTTAAATATATGCAACAATTAAATCTAAGCTAAAAAGTAAGAGGAGCTCTCTGGGAGCCCTTTTTCAGTGAGCAGATAATTATAGCTTTGAATTAGCCTATTAATTCCCTTGTAATCAATCCCCAGGGAGAAGTTTATTTGCTTCAATATTTTAGAGATCTCCCCCTTACAATCTTGTTCATGATTTTAATTTGTACTCTTGAGAAATAATTTGCTCAGAGAGGATAAATTTTGGCCCCCGTCTTAACAAAAACACATCAATAAGATTTTATTGTAGAAGGCTCATGGATGGGGGAGTGGGGGGAGGATCTCTCCCTGTCTGATAAATAATTAGATGTGCCCGTCTCATGAACTTCCAAAACTGACAATATACTATTTTTCAGTCCTCAGGTTCAGGCTATTAGGGCATTTAATACACTTTTGCTCTATAAATCATTGCATAGCTGTTTATTTTTTTCCAATCCAAAAACGTCCTTAATGACATTATTATCTTGTTTTTCTTTAAACATCTCCAGGAACTTTACCAATTTTCCTATCCATTACTATCCCTCTTAGAAGGTTAGTATATTTACTTGAGTAGATTCTCTGGAGTTTTAATACCATGCTAAATGCTACATTATTACAAGGGTTCTCAACCCTGGCTGGCTATTAGAAATTACCTTGGGAGCTTTTTAAAAATACTAATGGCATGGCCCCACCCTAGACCAACTGAATCAGAATTTTTTGGAGTGGGGTCCTGGCATCAGGGTTTTGTAAAAGCTCCCCAGGTGATTTTAATGTCTGGCTAGAGCTGAGAATAACTGCACTATTGGAAATATTGACCAGAATCTTAGGATTTGGTTCAGTAAGGAATCACATAATAAGGAATCTTTTAAAAACATCCTTAATTTCTCAAAATTGTTTCCCCCCCAAAAAAAGTTATATATGTATGAACTACATTATATGTTATACATACACGTACATGTGAGTGTGTGTATAGTGTATATATATAGATACATATATATTTTTTAACAGATCATTTATGCTCTTGGGTATATTAGGGTGCCTTTCACCAAACCTGATCCTTCAAAGATTCCTTTTGAAAAGAAGGTATAAGAGGAGACTGGTTATTTGCTGTTATTAGCACATCATTCTTCCTTTCTTCAAAGTGATAATATTATTCTTGAATATTACCTGTTTTGAAATCTTTCCCATAGTTCTGTGATTGTTTCTTTGTTAAGTTTCCTTAATGACTTTTTTCCAGCTCTGGTTAGTGTTTGTACTTAAAAGACTTATGCTACTGTCTTGGATGATATTACCTTCTTTTCAATTCTAAATAGTTCCATAAAAACCAAAATTGATCCCAAGATACTTTTAGCAAGAGAGAAAAAAAGGATGATCTTGAGGTAAAGATGGCAGTATGAGGGGAGCAGATGTGGCTCAAACTTTTGAGTGTCTGCTTTCCACATAGGAATCAAGACAGTGTGGTCCCCATTTCCCAAAAAAATTATTTATATATATATATAAAAGACAGTATGATTCTGGCATAAGGATAGACATGTGGATCAATGGAATAAAATTGAGACCAAAAATAACCCCTCATATTTACAAGTCAATTGATTCTCAACAGTGGTACGAATGGGGAAAGAAAGCGTGCTGGGACACCTGGATATCCACATGCAAAAGAGTGAAGTTGGACCCCTAGCTCAAACCAAATAAAAAATGAATTAAAAAATGGATCAAAGACGTATATGTAAAAGGTAAAAGTAGAAAACTCTTGGAAGAAAACAGATCTAAATCTTTGTGACCTCAATTAAGCTATAGTTACTTGGGTATGACACCAAAATCACAAGCAACAAAAGAAAAAGTGGATAAAATGGACTCAATCAAAATTAAAAACCTTTGTGCTTCAAAGGATAGCATCAAGAAAGTGAGAAGAGGGAACGGACTTGGCCCAGTGGTTAGGGCGTCCGTCTACCACATGGGAGGTCTGTGGTTCAAACCCCGGGCCTCCTTGACCCGTGTGGAGCTGGCCCATGCGCAGTGCTGATGCGCACAAGGAGTGCCGTGCCACGCAGGGGTGTCCCCCGCGTAGGGGAGCCCCACGCACAAGGAGTGCATCCCGTAAGGAGAGCCGCCCAGCGTGAAAGAAAGTGCAGCCTGCCCAAGAATGGCGCCACACACACTTCCCGTGCCACTGACAACAGAAGCGGACAAAGAAACAAGACGCAGGAGAAAAACACAGAGAACAGACAACCGGGGGAGGGGAGGGGAATTAAATAAATAAAAATAAATCTTAAAAAAAAAAAAGTGAGAAGACAACCCACAGAATGGAAGAAAATGTTGACAACTCATATACCTGATACAGAACTTGTATCTAGAATATGTAATGAACTCTTACAAATAAGAAGACAAGCAACTCAACTTAAAAATGGGCAAAGAATCTGAATAGACTTTTCTCCAAAGAAGATATACATGACCAATAAGCATATGAAAAGATGCTCAACACCATTATTTAGCAAGAAGATGCAAAGCAAAACCATTATGAGATACCACTTGACACGTCATAAAAAAGACAGATAGTACCAAAGGTTGGTGAGGATGGGGGAAAACATTGCTGGTAAGAATGTGAAATGGAGCAGCTGCTTTGGAAAATAGTTTGGCAGTTCCTCAAAAGGTTACACATGGAATTATCATGTAACCCAGAATTCTACTTTTAGCTACATATCTAAGAGAAATGAAAACCTATGTCCACGCAAAATGGGCACACCAATTTTCATCGAAGCATTATTCATAATAGCCCAAAAGCAGAAATCATCCAAATGCCCATCAACTGATGAATTGATAAATGAAGTGTGGTCTATCCATACAATGGAATATTATTCATCAATAAAAAAGGAATTAAGTACTGATACATGCTACAACCTTGAAATATTATGCTAGGTGGAAGAGGCCAATCACAAAAGGTCACATATTCTAGGATTTCCATTTATAGGAAATGTCCAGAACAAGTAAATCTGTAGAGACAGAATGTAGATTAGTGGTTGCCTTGCGCTCGTGGGAAATGGGGAGTGACTGGTAACGTGTGCAGAATTTCTTTTGGGGGTGATGAAAATATTCTGGAATTAGATCGTGGTGATGGCTGTGTAACTTGGCGACTATATTAAAACGCACTGAACTGTACACTTTTCATGGTGGAATTGTAAGGGATGTGAATTGTATCTTAATAAAGCTGTTATTTTTTAAATGCTTGAACAAAGGGGGAAGAAATGCCATGGAATTTAACTAGCATAAGGAAAAGCTTTTCAGCTATTTTGATATTACACAGGTCAAAGTTTAGAATCACCTGCCTTAGCTCTAACTGAGATAAGGGAGTCAATTCCCTCGCACAGCCGTTCGCTTAACAAGGCATTTGAGTTACTGTGTGTTAGGCTCTGGGCTGCGTGCGAAGGCTAGTGAACAAGACAGGCGTGGTCGCCACACTCCTAGGACTTAAAGTGTGCCAGACAGACACAAATTAGTCATTGCACAGTTGAGTAAATGGCCTAGAAGAAAAACAGAGGAAAAGGTCTAATGGAGGACCCTAATCTGATCTGGGAAGCCGAGAAGGCTTCTTTGAAGGAAGTGATGTTCAAGTTGAGCTCTTAAGGATCATTAAGAATAAACTAGGTGAAAACTAGACATGAGGTAGAGAGGGCTCCAGACAGGGGTGGGAAGGAGCATAAGGTGCCAAGGACCCAGAGGCCAGCGAGAAGTGGGAGGGTGCTGGAGTAGCTGGCGGACCTTGGAGGGCCTCATAAGCCACGTTAAGACTTTGATCTTTATCCCAAAGGCCATGGGAAGCCATTGAAAGACTTTTAAGAGAGTTTTCAAATCACATGTCCAGGATACTTGGCTGTTTTTTTTTTCTCACTAACACAAAAATGAAACTACCAGATTATGCCAGCAGGACTGATGAGGCTCCCCTAATCCTTAACCGCATCTCCTAGGGCATTCTTTTTCTATTTTGGTCCCTGGGAAACTGTTTATGTAATTCCCAGGTGGAGGAGGGAGGGGAGGACAGACAGAGGCGCCCTGAGGAAATTAAGCTGGGCCACGTGAGCTTTGGTGAGTTTAGCGATGTCAGTAACACAACGATCCATAAGGACACACTGGCCTTCTTTAAGCTTTGGATGTATGTCTGAGAATGAGCTCACTCCCTCTGACTCTAGGGTCTTGTTATTTACAGCTGCAAGGCTAAACTTGGCACCAGAGGCCCTTTAGAAAATGCAGGCAGAGCAGCCCCTGGCCTCTGTTATATATTGCCTGGGTTCTGAGCTGGTATCCTCAGTTGGGTGCAGGTGAAAGCAGATGGAAAATAAATGATCTTACAGTTCTCAGTGTGTTTCTGTTGACTTAGCATCTGTTGGAAATTTTGTTCTGAGAATAGCATCAAGGAACGGATCTACATAGTGGGCAATGGCCAACTGAGGCCTCTGAGAGATGATTTCTCCATGGGCCAAGGATTGCTTGTCCAAAATTCTCAAGGCTATGGGGTTGCCTTGACAACGCTCAGTAAAACAAGACACTAAAGCTCTTTAAATTTACCAAAAATCACAAGTTACCGTTGCTCTTAAATCCAGATCTTTGGAATATGTGTTCTCTGGTGGATTTAACTTTTTTCCCCTTGGCCAGCTGTGTGTGTATGAGGGGGCAGAGTATCATCTGTGCAGTTATTAATGGCAACTCAATTTCTTTCAGTTTCTCCTTACTCTTGATCTTCCCTTCTTTTTTCCTCTTCCTCTTTCACTATGTTCTTCTTTGTTCCTTTGAGTGACCTGCTTGAAACCATGGTTTCATCTGCATAGGGCTAATTCATCATGATCCACCCCCACACTGTGTTTTATTAAAAATAACTCAATTCTACTACGTGCAGCTTGGGCCTCTGCTGGTCATCCTACCTTCTTTGTCTTTTCTGACATGCCTCTCTCCTGCTTACCTTCCCTCGTGATCCCTGTGGTTGACACTCCAACATTCATTCAAACCCAAATATGATTAGTCTGAGCCAATCATGGTGTTTCCATTCTCCTGGAGAATGATTGCTTTAAGAACTTCTCAGTCTTCCTTCCAGCCTGAGAAGGAAGCCAACAGAATTCTGGACAAGTTGAAGGGAAGTGAAGTTGGAGCCCTGATGTTCTGTGCCTAGAGTCCACGCTCATTCTGAACTTCTTGTTATGTCACGTAATTCATTTCCTCATTGCATACATTGATGCAAGCCAAGTTATTCTGTTACTTGCATCTAAATGCATGCTTACTGATATACCTTCTTAGTTCTCCAATCTATTCTTCTCAGGCCCCTTTCTTGGTTTTGCCGCTTTCCATCTTAGGAGTTTGTCCTTGGTCCTCTTTTCTTACTCTCCACCCTCCATGTATGAGCTCATCCACTCCTCTTGCTTCAACTACATTCCCGGTGTCAGCGACTCCCAGATTTAAATTTCCAGGCTAACCTCTTTGCCAAGCTCCATATTTATATTTTCTGCTGTCTGGGGGTAGTAATGGAATCAACCCCGACTGCACTTTACAATTACCAGTGGAATTTTAAAACTACATAGGTGTCCATGCCCCATCCCTGAGAATTTTGGTCCACTAGTGTGGTGGTTCAAAGCAATATGTACCCCCATTCTTAAATCGAATCTATTCCTTCAGTGTGAACCCATTGTAAGTAGGACCTTTTGATGAGGTTACTTGAGTTAAGATGTGGCCCAGCCCGATGAAGATGAGTCTTAATCCTATTACTGGAGTCCTTTGTAAGTGGAATGAAATTCAGACAGAGGGAGAGAAAGCCACAGGAAGCAAGAAGCTGAACCAGCAACGGAGCCTGAAAGAGAAGGGAGTGACCAGGAGATGCTGTCATGGGCCTTGCCACGTGACAAGCTAAGGACCAAGGAGCACCAGCAGGCAGCCCTAGAATGCCACAGTCCTTGGGGAGAAAGCATCGTCTTGCTGATGCCTTGGTTTGGACTTTCTTTTAGCCCCCAAACTGTAAGCAAATAAATCCCCATTGTTTAACCCACCCCATTTCATGGTATTTGTTTGAGCAGCCTAAGAAACTAAACCAACTAGATTTAGAGCAAAGCCCAAGCATCTGTGTGTTTTTAAAAACTCTGCAGGTCATTCCTGGCACATAACTACGGCTAAGAACCAGTGGCCTAGGGACACCTCTTCCCGGATATCCCTTATATTCTTCAGACTTACCATGTCTAAAACTGAACTCTCCATCTCCCTCCTATGTTTTTAGTCCCCCAAACTTGCTCTTCTTCTTGCAGACAAAGATGAATCAGATGCAGCAGATCTCACAAGTTAATTGGATGGGCTGGGAATAGGTAGTTGGGAAATATATATAAAATCTCTCTGGTTTTCCCAGGTCTCGTGTATCTGGAGGGTGGGTACAGGAGGAACTCAGAATAACGGTAATTAAACATTTCGCTAATCCTACCCCCACCTGTTGTAGAACTATGAGCCTATTGGTGTCCAGTAGAACTTCCTCCAGTGGTGGAAATGTTCTGTATCTGCCACTAGCTACCTATTGAACCTATTGAGAACTTGAAATGTGGCTGATATGACTAAGGAACAGAATTTTTAATTTAAGTTCATTTTAACTAATTTGAATTTAAATAGCCACATGCAGGTAGTGGCTACCATAATGGATCATGTAGCTCATCCCAGCAAACCCTCCTTGGTTACGTTGGCGAGTCTTCTATGGGCTTAACTACATGATAGCTACCATTTCTACTTCTTCTCCACAGGCAGTCCCTTTGTGATTTTGACTATGGCCCACAGACAGAGACATTTTATATAACAATCCAGTACATATACACATGCACTCATGCATGTGCACACACCATTGCATCTACATATATAAAACTTACTACTTGTGATGGGCGCAGTTATTTTTATCCTCTTCTAGTCTATCACAAAAACTGCCAGTCAGAGCCCACCAAGTTCATTTCATGCCCCACCACTTGATGAGCACTAGCCCAGGGAGCTTCCTTGTCCCACTGGATGCTTGCTTCTTACTTTAGGCATGGAAGGCTCTTCTGGATTCTACTGCTGCTTGGCCAGGGACCATTCCGGCTAATCAGATTCCCTATCATACCACAGCTATGGTCTGCAGTGAATGAAAGGGGAAAATATTTGTCTTCCCTTTGTGTTTCAGTTTGTTAGAGGGCTTCCGAAGCTTGTTACTCAGCCCCTAATCCTTTAAAGGTTCTTTGTGAAACCGCTCTTTTGACTTCCATTGATACCCCTCCAGCTGACAAAGCTGTGAGTTTCCATTGGGAGTGGAGAGGTAAGAAGATCTGAGTGACAAGTATCATGTTGCACTCACAATTGCCTTTCACCCTTTCGCCCTTAAATTGCCTCCCCTGTCTCATGACCAAGGTTTCCTTCCCACTGGGTCACGCCTGAGAGTAAGTTCTATCTCAGGAGACTCCTTAGCCCACAAGCATTAGGCATCTGGTAGGCCCGGCTTCCACTTTGCCTGGGTTGAGGAAATCTCCTCAGACTCAAGGGACTTGAACATTATGACAGAAGTGTGCTGTGACAGCATGGTTGCACTTGTCCTGTGTAAGGCTGAGAAGGTGTTAGAATGGGATGGTGTAGCAGTTTGATATAGTTATGTCCAAAAATAGATATTGGATTATGTTTGTAAACTGGTCTGTACCTGGGTGTGATTAAATTATGGTTAGGCCTTTGATTGGGCCACGTCAGTAGGGTGTTGTGCCCCTGACACTTGGTGGGTGGGGACTCACAGATAAAAGGCATGGCAAAGGACAAAGGTGAGGGATTTTGATGGAGTTTGAAGTAAGCTCATAGAGGAAAGAGAAACAAGCCCTGGGAAGAGAGGAACCCTGAGCCCAGCAGGAAGCAAGACCTGGGAAGAGAGGAACCCAGGAAGCCTGAACCCTTGTAGAAGTCGGCAGCCATCTTGCTCCAACACGTGAAAATAGACTTTGGTGAGAGAGGTAACTTATGCTTTATGACCTGGTATCTGTAGGTTCCTACCCCAAATAAATAGCCTTTATAAAAATCAACCAATTTCTGGCATTTTGCATCAGCGCCCCTTTGGCTGACTAATACAGATGGAGAGGAGAAGACAAGGAGGAGGGATCAGGTAAGTTCGTCTCAAAGGATATGTGGGAGTTTGCAGGGAGAGAAGAGGGACTTGTTATGGCACCCTTCCCAGCTTTCCTAAGGCAAGTCAGTGGTTTTCCCTCTCTGCTTCCACAACATTTTGTTTATACCACCATTATCAATTTTTCACACTTTAGAATGGCTATTTCTGTCTAGACTTTGCTGTCATCAGGGACAAAGACTACGTTGTCTTCATCTTTGTATCCTTAGCAATGAACAGGACACTTTTTTTATTGTAGAGAGATACAACAGCTAACAGAGTAGACAATGATGCTGGGGGCTTTCGCCCTCAGCCTGGGTACACTGGTCTGTCAAAGCGGACTTCATTTGCCTGACTCTCAGGATGATGTGTCAAAGGAGGTATTGTTGTAGACCCCAAAGTGCTTTGGAAAGATTCGATGTTATTATTCGTCTTTGAGATACTTCAGGCCAAGGGTGATGGTTAAGTTTCAGCCTAAATCTGCTAAGCATGGTGGAAAGACTGTATCCAGGTACCTCGAGTGAATAAAACAGGTACATTTCCTACTTTCATGGCTCTTTCAGTCTAGTGGGGGAGACAGGCATTCAAACAAGCAGTGACAAGGCAGCATGGGTGGAGAGGCACCGATGACATTAGGACAATATAAACCAGCCTAAGGGCATCAGGGGGTCCATGAAGGAGAAAGATGAGGCGTGAGCCCAAGCCCACGGTGGCATGGGAAAGGGAAGAAGAAAGGAGTCATCCAGGAGAAGGAAGAGGAGGCATGGTGCAGGAAAGGAACTGCAGAACGTTCTGTGGGGCATATTAGTGTGTACATGGGGAAATAGCAAGAGATGAGGGTAGAGAGATAAGAAGCAGACCAGCTCCTGTCTGACATGCGCCCCATGGAAAGAAGCATGATGTCTAGCCCAGTGATAATGTCAAGTCAATGGCAGGTTTTAGACAAGACTGTGCCTAAGATTTGCATTTGAGAAGGGAAAATGGATGGTAAGAGGTTCAAGATCAGAGGATGCTGTAGAATCCCGGTGAGAGATGAGTGGCTGAGGGGCACCAGAGTTCATCTACCTGGGCCACCAGAATGGAGTACCCTGGGCCGCCTGGGGGCCACATGAGTGCGTTAGGCACCTGGGAAGAAGAAAGGGAAAGAGCAAAACGGTGAATGTGGGCTCTAAAAGGGATATAGGGTAATGAAGGCAAACCTACTGTGTCATCTGTGCCAGCCCTAGATGAGTGTAAGGACTGAAGTGAATTTCCTTGACAACAGGGACCTGCTAGGAATTGCTTCCAGAACCTCTAGGCCAACTCCAGGTCCTCCTCTACGGAAGTACCCTAGAGAGAATAGAGAGATGCGCCTTTCTGGAGACTACCAAGGTTGATTTAAGACCATCAAAGGCAATCTCAGAACCATCCCAGGATTCCTACCCAAACGTTCGGTCTTTGCCTCTAGCTGTGAAGTAGACCAAATCTCGGGAGGGACAGAGCAACCAACCATGTCCTCTGAACTCAGGAAGTTCCACAGCCAGACTCCATTGCCTGCATACAGAACCCAGCAGACCTGGGTAGACTGTATCTCACTCCCAACCAGATTCAAATCCCCAGGCAGGTGTGCAGGCAAGGAATGGGAGGATTCCAGGCCTGAATTGGCTTTTGAGATCGTCTAGTGTGGTCCTTTGATAGAACTTTTATGACAATGAGACGATAAGCATAAAGTAGCCCTTCAGTTGACTTCCTATTTCTTCTCCTGGATTCCTGTGGAAATCTGTGATGAAAGAATGACTGATGCTCAGTGTATTAGTCAGCCAAAGGGTGCTGATGCAAAATACCAGAAATTGGTTGGTTTTTATAAAGGCTACTTATTTGGGGTAGGAGCTTACAGATACCAGGCCATAAAGCATAAGTTACTTCCCTCACCAAAGTCTATTTTCACGTGTTGGAGCAAGATGGCTGCCGATGTCTGCCAGGGTTCAGGTTTCCTGGCTTCCTACGTTCCTGGGGCTTTCTTTTCTCTGGGTTCAAGGTTCCTTTCTTCCTGGGGCTGGTTTCTCTTTCCTCTGCATGCTGACTTCCCAGGGCTCCAATTTAAGTCTTCAGTATCAAATTCCAGCATCAAAACTCCAACATCAAAAACCCTCACATCAAAAGACCCAACTCTGTCCTTTGCCATGCCTTTTATCTGTGAGTCCCCACCCCTTGTGAGTCCCCACCCACCAAGGGGTGGGGACCCAATGCCCTAAAGACATGGCCCAATCAAAACCCTAATCATAACTCAATCATGCCAGTAATAGACCAGATTACAAACAAAATCCAATATTTATGTTCGGAATTCATAACTATATCAAACTGCTACAATGCCCAAGATGCCTCTCACTTAAGTGTGCTAAAAGGAAACGTGCAACCACTTAGCCGGCATGATAAACACCTACTGACACAGGTTTTTGAAGAGCTGCTACCGTGCCCACCCAGCCAGGAGAGAGATGCTCAGCATAACCTGGGTGTTTAGAGAGAGAAGATTTTGAGTTCAGGAAAGCTTGTAAATGCCACGCATATCCTCTCTGTAACCTTGGGTCTGAGATAGCTGCAGGATGAGTGTTGTGCGGTGTGATTATTGGATCAACGCGCCCACGGCTTATGAGAGTGGGCCAGAGGGACCATACTTGGGATTATGACGTTTTGACTGGTACTGTCATGGTGTCTCCCCCACCCAGCAGCCCACAATGGGGAGGAGAAAGCTGAAAATGAGCATTAGACATGCCCATGGGGAAGACCCCCGTAAGCAAACATCAACAAGGAGCCATTTATGTTGTGCGTTCAGTTGCCTTTGGTATAAATATACGCTTTAGTTTGTAGAAGGCTGCCAATGCAATATCCTAGAAACGGGTTGGCCTTTACAATGGGAATTGATTTGGTTAAACACCTACGGTCTGAGGCAGTCAACGTGTCCAAATCAAGACATCATCAGAGAAGCTCTCTCACCACAGGTGGGCTGCTGGTGATCCTGGACTCCTGCCACATGGCAAGGCACAATGGTGGTTCTGCCGGTCTCTGCCTTCCCCTCTGGGCTCACTTTCTTCCTGCGCTCAGTGGTGGGTGATCAGGCTCATGGCAGGGTCCACTGGCCTCTCTCCTCTCCTCCAGGTCTCATTGCTTCAGCTTCTTGCTCTCCATGGACCTCTCTCCCAGCCTCTTGGGGGGCCTCTTTCCATGCCTCCAGCCTCCAGGACGTCTCTCTCTGTCTCTGCAGCCTTTTTTTTGCTCCCCGTGTCCACACCTTTTTAGCCCTCTGTTTCCAAAGGATTCCAGGAAGAGGATTAGGACCCATCCTGGGCCCCATCACCTAATCCAAGGCCTTTAACCAAAGTGATCTAATCAAAAGTGATTTACTCAGAAGGTCCCTTAACTGAATCTAACAGAAAGGTTGCACATGCAATAGGTTTACACACACAGATTGGCTTAAGAACATCAATTCCTGGGTTCCACAAAAGACCAGAACAGTATAGATCTATTCATTTGATGTTATAATACCATATATAATGTACAATTTTGCACATACATGCAATTTTACATGCTCTATCTCAGCCACATAAAAGTAAATAAAGATTTGAAATGGCTGGATAGAGTGAATTTTGTGCATGCTGGGAAAACATTTTCCCTTTGGTTTTTTTTTTTTTTTTCCTTCTTTATTTTCTTTTAAATGTTACATTAAAAAAATATGAGGTCTCCATATATCCCCCCACCCTACCTCCTCCCACATCAACAACATCTTCCATCATCGTGGCACATCCACTGCACCTAGTGAATACATTCTGGAGCACCACTGCACCCCATGGACAGTGGTCTACATCGTAGTCTACACTTTCCCCTTTGATTTTATTCAAAGCAAGGAGAGCATCTCCCATCCCCAGTCTCAACCACCGTCACCCTCCTTACAGACCAACATTAGAAGCAAGCCCCCAAGCTCAGTTCTCAGAGAATTGACTTCAGCGGGGAATAGGCAGCAGGACTTGTCCTCTCCCCACCCTGACCTGGCCATGAAAGCTCAAATCTTCATCACTGCTGTAGGTGGAGGCACTGTTATTGGGTAGGGAAATCCTTAACTAGCTTGGCTCTGAAATGGGCTACCTGAGAGTAACCTTGATGGGTGAATTTTGGAAAGAAGTCTGGTGCATGCACTGTTGTCTAGGATGGGCAGTGTCCCAGGGAACAACATGGGGCCGTGGGGGAAGTAGAGGCAGCAGGAGAAGCCAAGGAGCTGGAAATAGAGGATGAGGGGCATGAGAATCACAAAGAGCACAGGAAAAAAGAAAGATAGCCCACAGTATTTTAGAGGGAGAAGAAACCTCTGGGAATATTTTCGTTGAGTCTCTTCATAGTACAGATTGGGAAACTGAGGCTCAAAGAGGTTAACCAATTTGTCCCAAGCCACAAGGTATATCGTGACAGATCTGGAATTGTTCAGAACTCAGATTTCCTATCTCAAGCCTAGTGGACCTCCCTTTGTACTGGGATGAAATATTAAATACACTAAAACCCCGATAAGCTAATATCGAGTTAATTTGTAATTCAAAGTAACTTGTTTCTCAACCAGCTAAATGCCCTATTGTTCTTTATTAAGAAATCAGAGAATTCTGAATCGTGGTCATTCCAGATCTCTTTTACAGATCTGCCAATTTAATGGAGTTTTATTGTCATCATGCCAAGTATGATGAGCAGAAAATGAATGTACTAGATTATTTTAAATGACTTTATTACACACTAATTTCTTTTACAGGATCGGATTCAAACTCCTTCTTTTTTTAAAGCAACAGAGTCGCCTTGGGATTTGGGTAGGCAAACTTCAAAACACCAGGAGAAATACTGTGTTTCTACTGTTTCCAACTAAGACTTGAAAAGCCTGGGACTGGAAACTGGATGAAAAAGTCAGGCAGTTCCGTCAAGGTTTCCAGGAGAGTTTTTGCCTCTGTCACAGCTGAAGGCTTGTTTGGACTGTGTGGAATCTCACGGTGTTAGCTCATGGCGAAGAAGGAGCAGAGAAACTCACTCAGGCGCTATATAAGCAATGTCTTCTTTCCCGCTGGGCTAGCAAATTGGTCAGACTTGCCTCATTCCTTCAGAATTGCCAAAGTATTTTCCAAAGCCAAAGTTTTGGTAGTGATTCTACCTTACTGTGATTTATCTTCATCTTTAAAGTGCTGTCCTCTGTGATTTTTAACTACTAAGTTGGAAGGGGCTTATTGTCTGGAACATAGGGCTTAGGGCACTTTTATTTCCTCTATCATAACTTTCTATGAATAACTAGGAATTATTTCATTTCTCAGATCTTCGATTTGTTCTTGTCTTCCGCTTTCTATCCAACCTCATTTGCCCTGAGTCTTTCAGGGATTTCAATTTCCTAGCACTGATGTGCATTTATTCTTCTTTTAAAACTGCATGTGGGTATCTTCCTTGCCATTTCAACAGGTTGAGGGTTGGGAGGGACAGGCTGGAATGCGGGTTCAGCCCACCATCTTGATCCAATCATGACAAGTCACATTTAAAAGAATTTTCTTCAACAGAATGACTGTGAGGGGTCCAAAAGGCTGAACTGAGTTTTTCAAACATACACTGTGCTAGAGGCTGTAGCCTTTAATTGCAGGATCAAAGGACCCATTCCTGCATTCTTGACCCTCTAACAAGGTAGACTCAGTGACAGCTATCTCCAGCAATGACTTTCTTCCAAGGACAATAGTGAATTAGCCCCACTAGAAACCTCTGTAGAAGTATTCTTGCAGTGCAGTAAACAACCAGGTCTGTCTTGCCATCCCTTTCTGTGGTGAATATGAGAAGACAATGTGAATGGAAACAAAAAGACCCATGTGGGGTTGGATCTAATTCACTGTGATCCTGAAAAATCACACATGGTCCAGGGTTGCACCAGGATTCTGGATTCCATAATCTCAATCTTCTTTGATAACTAAATAAGATCTAATTTTTATAAATCTGAAAACAGGTGGGATTTGGACGAAATAAATTGTGTGAATATGCTCTCCTGCACCTCATTTTCTCATTGCCCCAAAAGAAAGATCTCAGTGCATCCAGTTAAGAGTAAGGAGACAAGTCCTTGTCTTGTTTCAACCTCTTGGTGACAGGGCAGATACTGCTAGATGCCTACCCAATGCCCATTTTCTCTTCCATGACACGGATTTTTGTTCTGGAAAGCAAAAATACCCTTCCAGATTCCCTTGCAGCTATGTGGAAGGCCAGGTGACACATTCTAGCTGATGAGATAGATGTAAGAAGAAGTCATTGAAGGTGTGTCTGGGAAAGTGTCTGTTCCCACTTCCTTCCATGTATTGTTGCTGATTTTTGGCTGGGCTGAGGTCACAAGGCTGGTGGTAGAGATGCCATCATACATCCATTGGGCAATAAGCATCACCTGGAAAACCATACTCGAGGGTGGTGGAGCTGGAAGGTGAAAGAGGCCTGGGGCCTTGCTCCAGGTAGGCTGCTAACCTTGGGCCCTCCTCCTCCTTCAAGAGACATATAAAGCCCTATTTGGATAAGCCCCCGTAGTTAGGTTGTAATCAGCTGTACATAATCATAACTGATGTAATTCAGTCAATTCACCTATAAACTTGAAATTTACTACCGATCCCCTAAGCGTTGTCACAGAGCTATTGACAAAGATGATATGAATTCACTTTAACAAGAGTGTTGAGAATTCCATGTGTCAACTTGGTGAAGCTTTGTCGCCCAGTTGTTTGGTCAAACACTAGCCTAGGTGTTGCTGCGAAGGTGTTTTACAGACGAGATTAGCATCTACAGTGAGTTGACTTTAAGTTAAGGCGACTATCCTTGCTACTGTGGGTGGACTTCCTCCAATCAGTTGAAGGCCTTAAGAACAAAAACCAGTTTCATGGAGAAGAAATTCTGTCTCAGGACTACAACATCTAGTCCTGTCTGTTTCCACCCTGCCGGCCTGCCCTACAGATTTCAGACTTGCCAGCCCCCACGATCGTTAAAATAAACTTGTGTACATATAGATAGAGAGCTAGATATACCCACATATATCCATGCATACACTTACCCTATTGGGTCCACTTCTCTGGAGAACTCGGACTGATACAACAAATCTTGAACCTGTTTTGTTCCTAAGAAGAGGCACTAAAATGTTTGAACAATTCTAAAAGTGGCATACATGTTAAAGCAAACTTGCCAGCCTGTAGGCGAAGAAGTAAGTTGTGATGTGGCTGTCATTGTCTTATGCCTTGTATAGAAGTAGAAATGTTTGACTCCTTTACATGTCAATTTGGTGGCATTCTTTGCATTTGCAATATCACACACGGCTGAATTTTAACTTAAATTTGATTCCCTAATTGTCTCACAATAGTTTTTCAAAGATGACATTATGATGTCATCTGAAATGGAAAAGTGGAGGTACACCAGAAAACTGCCTGTCACACCACGGACAACAGTATCGAATTCAAAGAGGTGCAGATCGCCAAATCCCTTGGAGGAGGTCATAGACTTTTCCAAGCTAGGGAATGTAGGTGGATTTGGTTCGCCTATCAGAGATATTACTCAGGTGCTAATACTATTAAATAAGCTTCCGACTGACTTTTTTTTTTCTTAAGATTTATTTTTTATTTATTCCTCTCCCTTTCCCCCAGTTGTCTGCTCTCTGTGTCCATTCACTGTATGTTCTTCTGCATCCGCTTGCATTATCCTGTGGCACTGGGAAACTGCAGCTCTTTTTTTTGTTGCATCATCTTGCTGTGTCAGCTTGTGTACCTCCTGGGCGGGCTGCACTTTCTTTTGCACTGAGCAGCTCTCCTTACGGGGCGCACTCCTTGTGCGTGGGACTCCCCTATGTGGGGGACTCCCCTATGCAGGGGACACCCCTGCGTGGCAGGGCACTCCTTGAGCGCATCAGCCCTGCGCATGGGCCAGCTGCACACAGGTCAAGGAGGCCCAGGGTTTGAACCGCAGACCTCCCATGTGGTAGACGGACATCCTAACCACTGGGCCAAGTCCGCTTCCCCCTACTGACTTTTAAGAGAAGCTCTTTAACCTCTGGCACTTCAAGAAAAGAAGGAAACTTCAAGTTTAACTAAATAGGAAATGCAGACAAAATGCTCGTATCTTTTGCTAAACCTTGAAATTGTTACAGGTTTAGTGAGCAGAGCAGCTTCAATGGGTAGAAGAATGGAATTGTTTGCTTTTGCCCAGTACCTCCTATCAACCATGCACTGCTGAGTTCCCCTTACCACAGGTCCTGTTCGTTCGAAAGCATCAAGTCATTTGCTGCCTCTCTGTCCCCAACCCCTCACCAGACGCCTGGCCATACTTGCTGTCCTAGAAGGGGCTCAGAGAGTGTCTGCGTGTGTGCATCGCATGGGCCCGCGTAGGCCTGGCCTGCTCTCTCAGCACTCGTTCCTCCCTCCTCCGGAGCTCCCTTCTGGCGTTGGCTGGAGCTCCTGGAGGCCTCAAGACGTTCAGCTAATTCAGCATTAGCAATTCAGCTACATCAGCACATTGGGCCCTCCTCCCAGCATTCCTCTGATGGGAGTACGTCTTGGCCCCACAGAGTCCCAGTTCCCAGCAAGCCCGTTCCCTCATGCTTTTCTCCCTTCTACATCCCCTGACCCTGGGGCCTGAGGGCATAAGTGGCATCCATCATCCATACTTCTCAGGAACCAGAGGCCGGAGGGATGGTCTCTGCAACTTTTGCCTGGCCTGTAAGAAATGGAGATTTCTTGGTTTACACATAAAGGAAGAAAATATTAATTAATGTAACCTGGCAGCCTACTGCCTCAGTCTCCCACTCCTGGGTTAAGCAGGAACAAAGGAAACCAGCTTAAGCCAGTCCTATAGCCAGTAAAAAAGATGCACAAGAAAGAGCTAAGTCAATACCAATTCAGCACTAAATTCCATTCCTTATTTGGCAAAAGGAGCAGGTAAAAGTTAAAATGGTTGGAATGTGATGGGGGAAGCGGTTCATCACAAACTTTTGCATGGGAAAGTTAGATTTCTCGGATCGGCTGTGACCTCTGAAGTATCCAATCTATGGAGAAACAGGAAGGGCTTGTGTGCTAGGCTTAAGGGTATAAATTGCGTCATTTTCTTTGTACGGGGTGCCAGCCATGTTTTCTGGATGTGTGCCCTTTCTTGCAAGATTGAGAATAAATTCTTTTCTTCTCCACAATCGGATGAGACCTTATTTCCTTCCAGAAGAAGATTTCTTTCTTACACCCCCATGCCATCTCACTCCGTGTTGCTTCTGTAGCTGCAGTGGTACAAGTTGGGTTTCTAAGCTGGTAGGAGAGAAGATGCCCAGTAGAGAAAAATGCGTTCTTGCAGACACCCTTAAACTTTTCAAGCCAGTCTTATTTCCCTCACTCCCTTTCTTGCCTTTAAGAAGAATCTCTCCATCTCCATGGTGTCCTCTCTCAAGAGCAGTGCGCCAAAGGTCACGCTCTTTCCAGACCCAGTGGAAAGTGGCCCGATACACCGAGTGGCCCTCGGTATATCTTTGTGGTGAAGAAGGTCTGAGCAGCTTGGCCTCTTTTTCCCCAGGGGAGTGGGGGGAGGAGTGTCCTTGAACTTACCCAGGAAAATTTTACTTTAAAAGGTCCTTAAGGGTTCCTAAACTGTTAGGGAACCTGAGGGCTGGAGAAGATCTCAATCAGGACATTGACCTTGCTGTTCCCCAATTATACTGCTCAGTCCCAAGCCCTGGATGTGTCACGACCTTGAGCACAGGCAAGACCAGTCAGTCACCAAGACGCGATGTGGAACTGTCTGGGACCAAGGGTGAGTCAGAGAAGTCTGAGACTCCAAAGATCAAGGAAGTTTAGGCTCAAGCCTTGATATTGAAAAATAAAGTAGTGTGAAATTGTATGGTAGCTATCTGATATTTTCATTAGTAAACTTTTTTGTATAGACTTTTTTTTTTCCTTTTAAAAATGTATCTCTTTGAATGGGTACTGCATCTACTCACTTCAAATATTTTGAAGATATATATAAAGGTGATGGAGCAAAAGTCTCCTTCCCACACAGCCATCTCACATCCATTTTTCCAGTCCCCACCCTCCCACAGGTATTATCTGTCAGTTTTAGGTTTATTTTTCCAGAGTTGTTTTATGCATATAAGCAAAAGTAGCATCTGTACACACTGTTCTGCATCTTGTTTTTCTGTATTTACAGAGTGTCCTGGAGATTTTTACATGTCAGCCTTGTTATAGGTACATGGGTTCCATTGTATGGCTGTACCATAATTTAGGCAGCTAGTCCCCAATTGATGGACATTTAGGTTGTTTCCATTTTCTTGCTCTTGGAAACAATGTTCTAATAATACTGTGCGTAAAGTCATTCTGTACATGAACAAGTATACTTTAGGTGAAATCCTCCAAATTGGGACTGCTAAGTCAAAAGGTAATATTCATTTGTACTTTTATAGATATTACCAAATTGCTCTCCATAGGTACTCTTACCAGAAAGGCATGAGGATGTTCATTTCCCTCAGCCTCACTTAATGGGATGCATTTGAGTTTAATTTGCTTCCTTTTTCTAATTTTGTGAGGTAGAAGCTTAAGTCATTTATTGGAGAATCTTCTTTCTTTTCTAATCTAAACATTTAATATTACAAACTTTCCTCCTTGGAAACTTTTGGCCTTGGGCAGTTTCTTTGGACAGAAATTATAGAGGACTTTTTATTGTCCTTTACAATTTCCTTTTCAACCATTTATTTTATAGACATGTATTGTTCAATTTCCAAATATTTGGGGATTTTCACGGCACCTTTCAATTATTTTCTAATTTCATTCCATTGTGGTCAAAGAATATATTTTATATGCTATGAATCCTTTTAATTTTATTGAGACTTGTTTTATGCCCCAGCTGCCACATGGGGAAGCAAGATGGCCACCGAGCTCGGCTGAGGTCTCCACCTTTCTGCAGCTGTAGACAAACCTGGCGTAGGGCTTGTCTCTTACAGGTCCTCCTCTCTGCCTCAGCGGCTCTGTGCCCTTCCCAAGTTCTGCTCCGTGGGCCCAGCCTCTTGGGGGCATCGTGCTTAAGCGATCCTTTAGTCCTCTCTCACATGGCACTGTCAAAAATGGCAGCTTCCTTTTCCTGTGTCCGTGTTTCTCTCTTTGTAGGTCTCCATTTTTATCAGACCCAGCAAGAGGGTGGAGACTCAACATGAACCACACCTCACTGACATAGGCCAATCAAAAGCCCTAAATCGATCTTATCAAGTAATCTAATCAAAGGACCCACAACCAAATTTAATGCAACCAATGGGTATCACACTCACAGGAATGGAATAGTTTGAAAACATACTTTTTCTCTTTTTGGGATTCATAAAATAATTTCAAACTGCCACATTCCATTACCTTGTCATTAGAGAATATTGTCTGAACTTTTTTGGCACTTCTTTGAGATTCTCTTTGTTGCCTTATTTATGATATATTTTTGTGAATATACCATAAGTTCTGGAAAAAAGGTGTATTCTCTATTTTCGGAGTGCATAGTTCAATATATGTCAATTAGATCTCTTTATTAATTATAGTGTTTATTTTGCATTTTGACTTATTTTTTTACCCTCTTCATCTCTTGTTGACTAAGAAAGGTGAATCATTCTTCCATTACCAATATATTTCCTCACATCTCCTACTTTCTGTTTTGCTGCCTCATTATTAGGTACATAATATCTGTTATAACTTTGTGAGTTGTATTCTTTGGCATTACAAAGAATCATTCTTTATGTAATGCTTTTTGGCCTGATTTTACCTTGCTTCTTTTACATTTGCATTTACATTTATAGAAAAGTTGTGAAGCTCGTACAGAGAGTTCCCATGTACTTCACATCCAGTTTTTCCTATTATTAACATCTTACTTTGGTCTCGTACACTTGTCACAATGAAGCAATATCGATACACTACTGTTACCTAGACTCCATACTTCATTCAAATTTCCTTCGCTTTTCCCTAATGTCCTTTTTCTGTCCCAGGATGCCATGCACACTTGCATTTATTCATCATGTCTTCTTAGGCTCCTCTTGCTGTGATAGTTTATTAGACTCTCCTTGTTTTAGACAGTTCTCTTTGGAAGGGAGTCACTGTGCACTGCCCACACTTAAGAAGTTAGGAGTTATGCTCCATCTCCTTCAGGGCGGAGTATCTGCATAAATCATTTGGAATTCTTCCAGGGAGAATCGTCCCTACTCTCTCCCACTCATTTATCAGTCACTTATTTATATCAGTACAGACTCATAGATATTAATTTTCTATTTTCCATTATAATGTAATACTTTATTTATTTTTGTTTTTCAGATTGTTCCCACTTTGGCCATTAAGACGTCTTTCAATTGATTCCTAATGTTCCTTTGACATAGCCTCATTATTGTGGGTTTTTTTGTTACTTCCTTATGTTCTGGCATTATAAGATGCTCATCTTGTGTATTTGCTGTCTCAACCCTAAAATCAGTCATTTCTCCAAGGAGCCCTAGTTCCTTTTATTGGAGAATGGTATTAGAAACCAAAATCTGGGTGCTGGATGTGCTTGTTACTACCAGAGTGTCATTGCTCCTAGGTCATCTCAGTTGACTGAACAAAGACATATGTATGTGTATACTAACTTCCGTGTGTGTGTGTATATATATATATATATATCTGTGTCTACATTAAGCTAAATATGTGTTCATACAGATGTCTCAAATTCTATTCCATCACCACATGGATCATTCTAGCTATGTAAACACCTACTCCAAGAGTGAGAAATTCAGTTCCCAGTTATCTTTTTTTTTTTTTTTTAAAAGATTTATTTAGTTAGTTAGTTTCCCCCCCTCCCCTGGTTGTCTGTTCTTGGTGTCTATTTGCTGCGTCTTGTTTCTTTGTCCGCTTCTGTTGTCGTCAGCGGCACGGGAAGTGTGGGCGGCGCCATTCCTGGGCAGGCTGCTCTTTCTTTTCACGCTGGGCGGCTCTCCTCACGGGCGCACTCCTTGCGCGTGGGGCTCCCCCACGCGGGGGACACCCTTGCGTGGCACGGCACTCCTTGCGCGCATCAGCACTGCGCATGGCCAGCTCCACACGGGTCAAGGAGGCCCGGGGTTTGAACCGCCGACCTCCCATATGGTAGACGGACACCCTAACCACTGGGCCAAAGTCCGTTTCCCTCAGTTATCATTTTATATGATCAAACTTCCTGGATCACTGTTTAGGTACATCTTTCATGTACAGAAGCATAAAGTTAGAATTTTTAAAATCATAGATGAAGAATTTTCTTCAGTAGGGGACTTAGACATTTCAATTTATTAATATGGAAGATATTTTTGGTCTTAGTCTCCTTATTTTATGTCGTGGTTTCTGTTTTTATAGTTACTTTTTATATTTGTTGCCATGCGGTCTCTTTTCTTTGCTTTATTTTTTGTTGGTAGTTCTGATATTTTACAAAGTTTGTATTTTTGTTCTCAACGTTACCTTTATAGTTATAACTTTGTCATATCTAAAGAAAAAGAGGAGCAAAATTAGTATCCTATTAGTTTCCTATTCTGAGCAATGATAATTTTAGCTATCCCTCTCTTTTACTATCCAATTTCAGTAAATAATATTATCTTTCTGAGAGTTTACATTTGTAGTATTCATAGTTCTTATTTCTTTATTAAATTGGTCAGCTTT
This sequence comes from Dasypus novemcinctus, assembly GCF_030445035.2. Classification (NCBI taxonomy): domain Eukaryota; kingdom Metazoa; phylum Chordata; class Mammalia; order Cingulata; family Dasypodidae; genus Dasypus; species Dasypus novemcinctus. The sequence continues at coordinate 21,877,785 of NC_080704.1, read as the reverse complement.
AAATGATGTGCTTTAACTTACAATTATTACAACTGCTGCAACTTTCGCATTCTTTCCCCATTACTCTCCCAATTGGTGCTGTCGTTCCTGCATTGTCAGGGCATATAACATTTATATTTTGTTCCATCACCCCAATTTCCACATTTGTTTTCATCTTAGTTCAATAGTTAAATACATTAATGCTCATTGCCAAATAATTTGTTACAGTTCCTTCATTCATTCGAATGGCTTACATTTTTCCTCTACAGTTTCCTCAAGAAAGCCTCATACAACAATATTATCTGCTTTACTGCATGTTTAAAGGTGTTTGTGAGTAGCCTTTCTATTGTGGATTATTTGGCTAGTTACAAGAGCCACGGTCCCCACATTCTTTCCTTGACTGTCTTATATATGTTTATCCGTTATCTTTTGGTACTGAATGTTGCTGTAGAGAAATCTGAGGCCATTGTGATTTTTGCCCTCTTAAGTGACTTGATCTTTTTGCCTGGCTTCTCACTGCACTTTCTTTATCTTCAAATTCCTTAAAATCCTAGAATATGCCTGTGATTATCTGGGTCAATTTCCCTTAGCACTTGGACCCTTTTGGTTTGTGGTTTATGTCTTGTTTTATTTCCAGAAAACTTTCTTAAGTGATGCCTTTAAATTCCTGTTTGCCCACATGTTTTGTTTTTCTTTTAAGGAGGCTCCAATTATGCAAATGATGGATCTCCTTTGTCAGTCTTCCGTATGCATGTCTTTATTTCTAATTCTTCATGATTTTCTGAATTTGTTTAATTTTGTTTGCACTTGCTTTTCTATCCTTGCTCCTTTACTGTGTTTTCTGCAGTGTCTCTTTTCCCTTATAGTCCATCAGATTTTATCTTCATTTTAGAAGTGATTTCATTTTTTTCTTCTATTTCTTTTCTTAGTTCTGTCAATTCATGTTTCATCTCCTACTATTGTTAGTTAGAGCTTCTATGAGCATTCATTTTCCTTCTTTGCGGTTGTTTTGTTGTAGAGATGATGGCTTCTTGGAAGAGTTTTTTCTAATTCATAGCAAAATACGTGGTCACAGTTTCCATCTGCTCCATGACAATATTTTTATGGTGAACCTTCTTCCTTTGTTGACAAATTTTGCTATTCTTTCCCACCATATTTCCTCTTAGTATAATCATATCAATACTGTTTGGGTTCTTTTTTACTCCTCATTGATGATTTATATCTTCCTCCACCAGTTACTCATAAGATATTTTTGGTTGGGGGAGGGGCAGTTAGAAGGGTGGGAAAGGGCTAAGGTAGATTTCTAGACAACTCAACCCACGGACTCTTTCCTTCTCTCCTTCCTGACAATATACTCCTTTTGTGTGATTCTTTGTCTCACCCTCCATCTCTGCTTTACTGAGACAGCCTGGGTCCAGGAAAGCCTTGCTCATCTATTTTTTATCATTCGGGGCAAACAAGGTACATAGATCTTGCGTTTCAGAATGACCTCCTTTCTTAGATTATCTGCCTCTGGGTCATCTTGCTGCTTACTTCACTTCCCCCCATGCAGCTTTTGTCCTGAACAGCTACCTCTGGGAGCCTTTTCACTTATTTTGGAGTCTGTGGATTAGATCTCTCTCCTAGTTTCACTGAAAATAGAGTTTGCCAGGATTTCTATTTATTATTTTAATTCTCCTTGTTGCTTCATGAATAATTCCCAAAAGGAGAAGGGAAGAAAAGGCTACCATTCACATATTTCTACTAAAGTTATGCAGACATTAAATGTGGCATCTCTTTCTTTCCTGAGAAGCTGTTATTAAATTGGTGGAGTACTTTACAATTGATTGCATCTTAGAATTGAAGAAATACAGTATTAAAATCTACTATAAGCTTACACTGTGTGTAAGGCAGAATAAATACAAAACCTAGTTCTTTCCCTTGTGGAATTTACGAACCCACTGAGGAGACAGAATATTCTAGTAAAAAGTTAAATAGCAGTCCGGGGTGGTGTGGTATTAAGGGCCCATTGAATGGGAAAGAGGTGGTTTTAACGAAGTTTCAAGATGTGGGACTTGAGTTGGACTCTGAAGTTAGTATAGGATTTCAGAAAGTGTAGAGGTGGCTGTGAATTCTAAGCAGAGGTGAGGATAAGACCTGAAAGAGAAATGCTATTTAGCGTGTGTCAGGCACATCAGCCATCTCATTTAATACTCAAAATACATCATGAAAACATTGTAAGAGAGGTAGGTACTAGTATTCTTATTTTATAGGTAAGAAAACCAATGCTAAGGATGATTGGGCCTAAAAAGCTCACATGGTTAATAAGTGGATCACAGAGCTAATCAGTGGCAGAGTAGAGATGAGAATTAACTAAAATTCATGCTGTTTCTACTTTAGCACCCTGTGAGGAATAATAGCACCAACAAAATTTGGAGGTGGGAATCGGAAAGTCACTCTGGAGTCATCAAATAGATGACATTGGCTGAACCAAAGGGCAAGTGTACAAAAGCAGTACCTTTGGGCATTGCCGGGAGGTACCCTTTCCTGAGGAAGGACTTTCGGAAGACAAAAAACAATGGACAGGGAAACGGACTTGGCCCAATGGATAGGGCATCCGTCTACCACATGGGAGGTCCATGGTTCAATTCCCGGGCCTCCTTGACCTGTGTGGAGCTGGCCCATGCGCAGTGCTAATGCGCTCAAGGAGTGCCGTGCCACCCAGGGGTGTCTCCCGCATAGGGGAGCCCCACGCACAAGGAGTGCACCCTGTAAGGAGAGCCGCCCAGTGCGAAAGAAAGTGCAGCCTGCCCAGGAATGGTGCTGTACACACGGAGAGCTGACGCAGCAAGATGACACAACAAAAAGAAACAGATTCCTGGTGCCGCTGATAAAGATAGAAGTGGTCACAGAAGAACCTGCAGTGAATGGACACAGAGAACATACAACAATGGGGGAGGGGAGAAATTAATAAAAAATAAATCTTTAAAAAAATTTCTAAAAAAAAAAAAAACAATGGACATACAGAGGCTTTCTGGGAAAAAAAAAAAAAAGGAACAATGGAGCATACCCTACAGAATTGCAGATAAGCAACGTCTGGTGATAAACCAGTTTTGGTCCAGTAGAAATAGCTTACAAGAATGGACAACATACGGTATTCATCAATGTATGTCTCTTCCCCACTTTGTAAAACTCCCCCCTCCATGTAAAATAGAAACCTGATATCAACCAATTAGAACGTTTGCCCTATATAAGTTCCCCTTTTCCACTTCTTTCAACATGTGGTTTGGTACTGCCCAATTCACAAATCATTTGTTGCCCAAATAAACTTTAACAAAAAATTTTAAACACAACAGTTAGTCTCTGACAACCCCATCTCCTGAGATTCAGATTTAATTTATCTGCTATGTGGGCTCTGGGTAATCTGAACAAGCTTCCCAAGTGATTCTAATAGGAAGCCAAAGTTGGGAGTCACTGCTCTAGCTATAAGCCAAGGAAATAAGGGTCTACAGAGTAGAAATTGTTCTTTGGGAAAAACCAATAAAATGTGAGTCATCATCAAGAGGTGCTTTTTTATATCTAGTAAAGTTTGTAGTAATATCCCCAACTCTTGGACTGAAGTAAAGAAATAAGAAATTCAACTTCATATTCCAGTAAAATATTTAAATACCAAAGAATATCTATAAAAATAATTGATTACCTAGACTTTTGTATGGTATGACATTGTCGTAGAAATTTATGGATTTTGAATTTCTATTCATGAGTTTTTATTAGAGCCATTAGTGTAACAAGAATAAAATTTCCAACCTACACTGACTTGGCAAAACAAAGATAAAATGCTATGGACTCACCACTTATTTTTGACACATTGCTGACATCACCAAGTCACACTGATGTATGTCTGTAGCTTTAGTAGGGACACCGTAATGGCAGGTAGGCAGGAATGGCTAAAGTCCACTTTGGCGAGGGCCTCCTGCTTTTGCCACACGGAGGATGTCCATGAACTTGTCTTAGGGATTATAAACTGTCCCAGGCACAATTCTGACAGGATTCTCATTCTCCAGTGCTCAAGTGCTATGTCCTCTCAGGCTTCCCTACAATTTGGGTCAGTGGTCCCTGCTCTTTATTAGACCAGCTCACTGGCCCTGCAATCCTGACCTCATGTGGACAGATTTAAGGAAATTAGCCCATTTCTCTAAGTTACCATTACTGCTAGTCTAACCTCGACTTTATGCCCTGATTCAGGCACCTGGGTTTCTGTCTGTGCTCAAGACCCACTCCCCTGACTCCCCCATTCCCGGAAGTCCTAGGGCCTGGCTTCTTAACCTCCATACACCGTCTTGTATCTCTTTTTTTCCCTCAGGAGGTACCAGGGATTGAACCCGGAACCTTATACATGCAAACCAGGCGATCAACCACTGAGCTACACCCGCTCTGTTTTTTTTTCTCTCTTAATTCAGTCATTCTAGGATTCGAGCCCACTCCCGGGCCCATGGCTAACTCCAGCTCAGTGAGTGGGCCGCCTTCCAACCAGAGGGCTGCCTCTCAGACTCCCCCATTACTCCATGCTAACCCCCTTGACCACATTACCAGACCATCCCAGAAGCTGGCACCAACGTGGCAGTGCCTGTCGCCACCCAGTGGCCAGGTCTGGCCTGACATCTGGCCCTGCCCTTGGGCATCCTTTTGGTGTCCCTGTATCACAAATGCTGCTTCTCTTTCAATCCTCACCCCTGCCCTCAACAACTGTAGTCCTTCCCTTGGTTGCTGTTGCCCTCACTGCTACTACATCAGGGTCTTCAAACACTATCAAGAACTTGGCATCTGGCAAAATACCTCATAAACACTTATGGTGATAAATGACCAACGAAAGAAACAAGACTGGAAACAAAGATTGTTTCAGTCAAAAGCCCATTTCTGAAATAAACACACACACACAGACATAATGATTTGAAAGCACAACACATTGTAGAGAGAATGAAAAATACAGAAAATTCCAGAGATAACCATTATCACCATTTTTGGTATATTAGGGATCTTTCCTTCCATTCTTTTTGTTTCTCTTTTATACACACATACACACTACATATAAAGCTATATATGGGAATCACACTGTACATGTTGTGTTTAGTTCATTGTTTTTTTATTTTTATTTTTATTTTATTTATCCCCGCCTCATTGTTTTTGCGCTTGCTGTATCTGTTTGTTGTGGCTTTTCTTTTTAGGAAGCACCAATTGTTGTGTCTCTCACTGTGTTTCCTCATGGTTACTCTTTGTTGTGTCATCTCTTTGCATCATCTTGTTGCCTCAGCTTACTGGACCAGCATGTCATGTCAGCTCGCTCTCTTGCTCGCCTTCTTTTAAGAAGCACTGGGAATTGAACCTGGAACCTCCCATGTGGCAGGTGGGTGCCCAACTGTTTGAGCCACATCCACTTCCCTAGTTCATGTTTTAATTCAATGCTCTATCTTGAATCTTTTACCAAATTCTTTTATAACCTAATTTTTAATGACTAGATATGTCCCATAATATGGGCATATGTTATACTTTATTTAATTGATTCTTGATGTGGGGGTGGTTGTTTCTAGGTTTTTGATATTTTCAACAATGCTCTGCTGAACCTCTTTCTATGAATGTATACATTTTTCGGCATCTTGTTGGTGGTTTCATTAGAATAAATTTCAAGAAATGGAATTTATGGGTTAAAGAGAGGCCATTCCAGTACCCATTAGAAGTGTACAGAACTCATTTTTACTCTTACTACCAATGGGTATTATTATTTTTAAAGTTTTTTAATTTTTTTTAGAATTGCATGCATCTAAACATGTGTGTCCGCTAAAACAAACAAGAATAAAATGTTGTTATAAAACAAGTGATAAATATGAAAAAGGAACAGATTCTTCAGTAGTCACAGGATTGAAATTGCATTCTTTTATGCAAGGGCTTACATTTCAGAAGCTATTGGAATCAGATACATTCCTTGACCAGCAGGCAACTTTTTTGTTGCTGTTGTTTTATTTTTATTTTTTTTATTTTTAATTTTTGCCAGGCAACTTTTGATTATATCTTGTAAATCTATTTTGATAAGCAAATCATCTGATCCAGTGATGCAACTCTAAATAGTTTGGCAAAGTCATCAGCAACACTTCATCCATTTGTCCCCCTTTCCTAATTTTATTACTTAGAATTAGATGTTTTAAAATGTGACAGGATGGTAGCCTGTCTCCAAGTTCACTGGAGATCTTGAAACTGATTTCAAAGACCTTCCACTTAACTGAAAAAGTGGTCATCGTTCACTTAGTTTGACTGGCCAAGCAATTTTGGCTAGCCACCACGGGAAATATTCACATCGGGAAAAGGAACTGAAGGAAGAAAGGAAAAGAAGTTAGAGTTAATCATGGGGCCCATGAGTCAGCTTCACTTTAAGGATTTACTCTGAAGTGGAGAATTAAAAAAACATGGGAGGCCCTGGGGATGGAGAAGGAGAAAGCTATTGGTAGTCAGAATAATTTTCTTCAAAGGAAAGAATTCCTTTCTATATGAACTGCCACAAGAAACCCTCGGAATGTTGAAATAGGTACCATGTGAGAAGGCTCCTTCATTACCCTGGACACCCTTCTGGATGAATGCAACATGGGCATGCATCTGGGATAGGAAGAAAGGCTTCACAACCTGATATTCAGGCGGACTGTTGGGGATCAGATCATGTACCCCATGAAAGACATGTTCGAATCTTCACCCGTGTTCCTGTGGGTGTGAACTTGTTTATGAATAGACCTTTAAAGACGTTATTAGTAGGTAAGGTGCGGCCAAACAGAGTCAGGGTGGGTCTTCATCAGTCTTTCTGGAGGCCATATAAGGAGAAGCCAGAAGGCAGAGAGAACCACAGGAGGAGACCAAGGACATCGCCATGTGACAGAAGACTGCCGGCATCAGAAGGCTACTGACTCCGGGAGGAGGCATGGCCTTGCTAACATCTTGATGTTGGACTTCCGGCCTGCAAATCATGAGCCAATAAATCCTTGTTGTTTAAGCCAACCCATTGCGTGGTATTTGTCATAGCAGCCCCAGCAAACTAAGACACAGACCACAGAAAAATGACTCCCAGGCAATATGTCAATATTACTCCTGAGATTATGGAAGCTTCTCTGTAAGGGAGCAATTTGACTCCACTTAAAGCCACAAATGAGTGTGTTAGTGGTTGGGGCATCAAAATGGGACTTAGGATTCCATTCTCTAGTTTTGTCACTGGCTTTTTTGGTGGCCTTGGGCAACTAATTGTGGCCATTTTTTCAGGTTCTCTAAAATGCTAAATCAAAAATAGTGCGGGGTTCCAGGAAGATATGTAAGAATACTTTACTGGCAGAAGGACATGCACAATGCACCAAGGAGTTGAAATTTTGCTGATTGAAAACATCTGATGATTGACTCACACAATGAGAAAAATAATTCTGCTTTGATATCTCAACAAGCTTTATCCCTTACACTGGCTAGAGCGATTTGATAGCCTTTCTTAAGATAAGGGCTGCTGCATTCATTGAATGGCTTTCTGACATCTATTTTTCTTTTTTAAAGATTTATTTTTTATTTCTCTCCCCTCCCTCCGCCCCCCCCCCCCCAGTTGTCTGCTCTCTGTGTCCATTCACTGTGTGTTCTTCTGTGACCGCTTCAATCCTTATCAGCAGCACTGGGAATCTGTGTTTCTTTTTGTTGTGTCATCTTGTTGTGTCAGCTCTCTGTGTGTGCTGTGCCATTCCTGGGCAGGCTACACTTTCTTTTGCACTGGGCGGCTCTCCTTATGGGGTGCACTCCTTGTGCGTGGGGCTCCCCTACACAGGGACACCTCTGTGTGGCATGGCACTCCTTGTGCACTTCAGCACTGTGCATGGGCCAGCTCCACACGGGTCAAGGAGGCCCGGGGTTTGAACCGCGGACCTCCCATGTGGTAGGTGGACGCCCTAACCACTGGGCCAAGTCCACTTTCCTCTGATATCTTTTTTTTTTTTTTTTTTTAAAGATTTATTTATTTATTTAATTCCCCCCCCCCCCTCCCCTGGTTGTCTGTTCTTGGTGTCTATTTGCTGCGTCTTGTTTCTTTGTCCGCTTCTGTTGTCAGCGGCACGGGAAGTGTGGGTGGCGCCATTCCTGGGCAGGCTGCTCTTTCTTTTCATGCTGGGCGGCTTTCCTCACGGGCGCACTCCTTGCGCGTGGGGCTCCCCCACGCGGGGGACACCCTTGCGTGGCAGGGCACTCCTTGCGCGTATCAGCACTGCGCATGGGCCAGCTCCACACGGGTCAAGGAGGCCCGGGGTTTGAACCGTGGACCTCCCATATGGTAGACGGACGCCCTAACCACTGGGCCAAAGTCCGTTTCCCTGATATCTATTTTTAACGTATGACAAGTGCTGTTTTTGGCAAGCCTGTACCAGTTTCCCCAGTGAACGGTCTGCCAGAGTAATTCGAGAGTAAATATTTTGCGATAGTCTCCTCCTCAGAAGGATTTTATTAACTAGGTGCTTATGGATAATACTCTTTTAAGGCCCTCTGAATGTTACCTTAGACTTTATAATAATTAAGATCCAATTATAATGCTATACTGAGGGCAGAACCCAAATTTGCCTTGTAGGGAAATAGGCCATAGCATGCTTTCTCTGTGTGGTTATTGCGTGTGAAGGTCCATAATTCAACTCTTAGTAGAACCAGGAAAAGTTCCCGCTATAGATTAGGCATTGGGCTAGCTGTTTCCCATTTATTATCCTTTGGGATAAGGGGTTATTATTCCCACTTGACCCATCAAGAAACTGACGCCACAGAGAAGGTACATAATTTATTCAAGGTCTCATGACTGACAAGTGCTTGAACAGGATTGTAAATCACTGTTCCTCTTGCTGGCTTCAAAGATGGAGGAACAGGCTACGAGCTAATGATTAAGGGAAACTTCTAGAAACTGGAAAAGGCAAGGAAAGGGCTTCTCTCCTAGGGCGTCCAGCAAGGAATGCAGCCCGGTCAACATCTTGATTTTAGCCCATTGAGACCCGTCTTTCAGAACTGTAAGATGATACATGTGTGTTGTTTTAAGTCACTAGCTGGTGGTAGTTTGTTACAGTAGCAGTAGGAAACTGACACAGACCCTTTATTGATAAAGCTTCTTATCTGGATCAGGGATTGGCAAACAAGGGCCTATAGGCCAAAGATGGCCCTCCATTTGCTTTCGTAAATAAAGTCTTTTTGGAACACCACCACCCCAATTTGTTTACATATTGTCTATGGCTGTCACAGGGCGATGTTGGGTAGCTGGGACCATGACCATTCGGCCTGCACCGGCAAAATGTCTGGGTCTTTACAGAAACCCTTTGCTGGTCCCTGATTGAGATCATAGGTACAATTACAATACAGTAACTATGGATGCAAATTAGATGTAAAAATGCATAAAAATTTTTTTGAGAAAAATCCGAAATACTCCCACTTCTGGGGAGAGTTTTGGTCTAAATTTTCTCCTGAACAGAGAATACAGGAAAATTCTGGTTCATCGAAGGCCCTGATCAGTTTCATGTGAAGTCATTGATTTCCAATGTAGGTAACACCATAGAAAGGCCAAACTGCATGAATGTGAAGTGAAGGAATAAAGTTTTATGATCGAGGATTTTTACTGCTGTTGAGATAGGTAAGAATTTGATTTTAATTTTTCGTTCCACCCATTAAAAAAATAAATAAAGGAAAGCGAGAGAGAGCAGACTTTCCAGCCAAAGAAAAGGTTGTTTTTCTTAAGTCCCTCCCTCCTGCCTTCAGCTGGGGAACTCCTTTCAGGTTGGCAGTGTCTGCAGTCCAAAAGGCCCGCCAGGCCAGCACTCTTCCACAACAGCTTGCTACTCCCAATTAGAAGGGTCAACTCCCTTCTGAAATGGGTGACAGAGGTAGACACTGCTGGAATACTGTGGTTCCCTTGAACTTGATTATAGAATAACATTTCCACTCACTCTTGGCAAATGTTCCTTTATTGTAATGATATAATAGTATTCTAGAGAGTTTTTTCCTTTCTACCAATTGTCCCTTTTTAACATCTTTGGCCACAGGCCCTCCCTTGTTTATCCTGAATGTTTTTGAATATCTGTTTTCTTAAAATGGTTACACTTCTTATTAGGGAAAATGTCAAACATTTATAAAAGTGGACAGAATAGTAGAAGGAACCTCCTGGGATCCTTCCCTCATGTCAACAATGAACGACTCATGGCCAGTCTTGTTTTATCTCTCCCCGGCACCTAATTCCTCTTTGCCTAAATCTTTTGAAGTCAATATTGTTTCCTCCATAAATACCTCAGTAGGTTTCTCAAAAAGATAAGCACTCCTTTTGGGACCATAATAAAAATATTATCACTTCTTAAAAACTTTAATACAAACTCTTAATCAAATGTTCAGTCAGTGTTCAAGGAAATAGTATTTGTAAAGTTCTCTTGCCCTCGAATACTTTGAGTGGCCTATGGTATTCATTCCGTCAAGGAGGCACACTACAGAGAGTGGTGAAGGCAGAACTAACATGTATTCATACACACCCCCGTAAATACCAGTACCCGCCCACCCTCCGCCAAACTAATCCTCCCATACCCCAAAGACCAACTCATCTTCTTCATCACTGGGACTAGGATCACAAAAAGGGCCTGCAAGATGCCGGTGGAGAATGTGGCAATTGCTCAAATCCACCATTCTCTGTTCTTTAAAAATATCAGGGGGGAAGTGGACTTGGCCCAGTGGTTAGGGCTTCCATCTACCACATGGGAGGTCCGCGGTTCAAACCCCGGGCCTCCTTGACCCGTGTGCAGCTGGCCCATGCACAGTGCTGATGCACACAAGGAGTGCCGTGCCATGCAGGGGTGTCCGCCGCATAGGGGAGCCCCACGCGCAAGGAGTGCACCCCGTAAGGAGAGCCGCCCAGCGCGAAAGAAAGTGCAGCCTGCCCAGGAATGGTGCTGCCCACATGGAGAGCTGACACAACAAGATAATGCAACAACAAAAAAAGAAACACAGTTTCCCATGCTGCTGACAAAAACAGAAGTGGACAAAGAAGAACATGCAGCAAATAGACACAGAGAACAGACAACTGGGGGGGGCAAGGGCAGAGAAATAAATAAATAAATTAATTAATTAATTAAAAAATCTTTTTTAAAAATCAGGAAAGTAGATTTGGCTCAATGGATAGAGCATCTGACTACCACATGGGAGGTCCAGGGTTCAAACCCAGGGCCTCCTGACCCGTGTGGAGCTGGCCCATGCGCAGTGCTGATGTGCGCAAGGAGTGCCCTGCCACGCAGGGGTGTCCCCCATGTAGGGGAGCCCCACGTGCAAGGAGTGCGCCCTGTAAGGAGAGCTGCCCAGCGCGAAAGAAAGTGCAGCCTGCCTAAGAATGGTGCCGCACACGTGGAGAACTGACGCAGCAAAATGACGCAACAAAAAAGAGACACAGATTCCCGGTGCCGCTGACAAGAATACAAGTGGACACAGACGAACACACAGCAAATGGACACAGAGAGTAGATAACTGGGGGTGCGGAGGTCAGGGAAGGGGAGAGAAATAAATAAAACATAAATCTTTAATAAATAAATAAATAAAAATATCAGAGTTGGATTCAGTAACTGCCTTTAACTCTTAACAGCTTTGGGCAGAGATCAGTTCTTGAAGAGCCCTTTTGCTTCCTTCTTGATGATTTTCATTTCCTACCCAGGAAGTTCTATAGGGCCTTTGTAGAATTTTACCACACTTGTATACCAGCCTCTCTCATAAGATATAAAACATATTTCCAATATCTTGAAATCCTCTACTGGCCATCCCTAATAAGAAATGACACACTGTCACCTGCTCAAACCAAGGCGTGAGCAAGGGTGTATGGGGTGAGACTTTGTCTACCACTCATATCTGGAGGGGAGTCACAGACTTTGGCTTTCAGAGTTTAAAAAGGTTGTGTGGTGACTCAAGGAAACAATGCATTTTTTTCACAAATGGAAACAATAATGATCTAAATTTCTTTTTTTTTTTTTTCATTTTCATTTTCTCTTGCTGAAGAGAGGCTGTTCTTTGCATTTGGGGCAGCCTTATGAATTCTTACTTCTGTTCTGCTTTTATGGGGCTGGGGATGGAGTTAGCAAAGGAGAAGGCAGGAGAGGTGTGTGTGTGTGTGTGTTGAGGGGGTGTCTCTGACACTGCCTGTAGCAGTTTGATATAGTTATGAATTCCAAAAATAGATATTGGATTATGTTTGTAAACTGGTACCTGTACCTGGGCGTGATTAAATTATGATTAGGGCTTTGATTGGGCCAGTTCAGTAGGGCGTTGAGTTCTCGCTCCTTGGTGGGTGGGGACTCACAGATAAAAGGCAAGGCAAGGAACAGAGTTGAGGGCTTTTAATGTTGGACTTTTGATGGTGGAGTTTGATGCTAAAGTCTTAAGCTGGAGCCCTGGGAAATAAGCATACAGAGAAAAGAGAAGCAAACCCTGGGAAGAGAAAAAACCTGAGCCCAGGAAGAAGCAAGCACTGGTTAGAGAGGAACCTGAGCCTGGAGAGATGCAATACCCAGGAAGAGAGGAACTCAGGAAGCCTGAACCCTCACAGATGTCGGCAGCCATCTTGTTCCAACATGTGGCAAAAGACTTTGGTGAGGGAAATAACTTATGCTTTATGACCTGGTATCTGTAAGCGCCTATCCCAGATAAATACCTTTTATAAAAGCCAACAGGCTTCTGGTATTTTGCATCAGCACCCCTTTGACTAACTAATACACTGCCCAAAGCTTTGCTATTAAGCCAGGCATGGTTTTGTGCTTTTTTTGTTTTTCTTAGCAACTATAATGAGACACAATTCATATACCATCCATTTTACCCATTTAAAGTGGTCAATGTTCTTAAATATATTCACAGATTTGTGCAACCATCACCAAATTGTCATTTTGGAACATTTTAATGCCCCCTAAATGACACCCCATACCCATTAGCAGTCACCTCACGTAGGAAACTCAGATATGTCATCTTATTCTGAACCAACATTTGGTGGACATGCTAATTATATATTCAGGAGCAACAAAGAGAAACATAGTGTGTTTAATAGAAGCTGTTAAAATTTTTTTTCCCCTTCAAAATAGTCTTAAATTTTAAACGAAGTCAGGACCCAGTGAGAAAGGCTTTTACATAGATCTGGGTCTGCATCGTAAGTTCTGCCTTGCGTGCCCCGCCATTGGGTGGCGGTGCTTAAGGCTCTCGTGAAATTCCAACCTAAGGGTGAAGCAAATGAGACAATATTCTCAGGCGAGAACATGAGTCTTTGGGGGAGCGGGTGTAGCTCAGTAGTTGAGCACGAGCTCCTGTGCTCAATCTCTGGTACATCCAAAAAAAAAAAAAAAAAAAGGCAAAAAGAATTTGAGTTTTTTAAAGCATCTGAAAACAATAATATTAGATAATCAAGCATAATGTAAAAACATGCCCAAAGAGAATCATTTCGAAGTGGATGGACTCAAATATGAACCACAGTCTGCTGAGTTGTGTGTGTATGTGTCTATGTTTCACTTCCCATTTCTTCTAAAACCCCTGTCTTGACTCTCTTTCTTTTAATATTATTCACTGCTGCTTTCCTCTCTAATATTTTTTGTTAAGGGCCCGCAGAACATTCAGCAAAGAAAGTATACACATTAAAACGTCAGTATCTTTAAAGAGATTTTAAGGTAGTTACTATTTTGCAAAAGACCCGAAAAGAAGGCTTCAGAACCTTAGCTAGCATCTCAGAATAATTTCTGAAAAGCGATGGGACAAAAATGGATCCCCCACCGGGGCTCATCAACATATTGTGTCTTAGCAACGGGTTCTCCAAGAAGGAGGTGGGATGATGTCTCAACACTGGCTATATTTGGAAGCATCTGGAGGGTGCAGAAAGAATCTCCATCCTTGCGTTTTGAGGTGTGAGGAGCAAAACACAAATAAAACCCCCAAACACCCCATTATTATTTGTTGCAACTGACTTTAGCCGGCTTGATACTTTGGAGCTTAATTCCCAGGGTTTGAGCTGATCAGTAAAACCATACCCACTGAAAATGCGAATACAAACCTCAGATAAATAAAGACTATAAAGAGACCAAATTTGCCATCCCATGTTTTGTTCCATTGCTTAAAGTTGAAAATGGTGCTGGGATTTTTTTTTTTTTCTCCCAAAGGAAGGAAACTTTTTTCCTATTCCTGGGCCGCCCGGCTGTTTCCTCTCTTCCACTGTCGGAGGCCCGGCAGAGCCAACCCTGACATCAGAGGCATCTGTTTGCACTAGGAAACTTTTGGTAAACTACGACTGGCCCTGTAAGCTTGTGAGAGGGAGCTCTGGGCGACTCAGTACGTTTTTAAAAGTTCTATTTTGGACTCTTAGGGGAAAACTGTTGCAGGCATGAGGCACAGTCTGGGAAGGACGTGAGCTGGGGAAGGGTTCTGCCTGCCAGGAGGACAGAGGGCTTGTCAGAGGTGGGAGCTCAAGGTCACAGACATCTGGGGGCTTTCTCAGGCCACTGTCCAGGCTCTTCGGACCCTTTTAATAGCAGAGCAATTATCCCCCCAGAGTCAGGGACAGGGAGCTCTCTTTCTAATACAAACTTGTCTCAGGAAACATGGAACAGATAAGGATTTCAAACGACAGTGCTTTACAGATGCAAAGACTTCTCCTGACTCCTGCCATCCTGAATCACTGTAGGACACAACAGTCTAGGGCTCCCTGCTGAACCAGAGGAGCCCCTGCCCAGAAGAAGGCCCTTTCCCTGTGGCCAAGGTCATCTTTCAGGGCAAAGGAGACCATCTGTGGCACCGCTTTCCTATGACACGAGTGGATGTGGAATTTGAGACTGCTTCACTACGGAGCTGCAGTAAAAGCGAATAATTAGCTCCCATTTCCCTGAGAGAAGGATTATAATAAGTTCTCGGGTGATAGAAAGTCAAGAAAGTCAACGTCGGGTTGTCCTGGGGGAGCTGTGTTTGCTCTTGCTCATCCCAGGAGGAAAGCCTTCCCGCCACACTTCCTTCATTTCCTCAGCAAGTGTTTACTGAGCTCTTCGGTTGTGCCAGGAACGATTCCAGGTACTTAGACTGCAGAGTTGAGTGAGACTGACAAAAATCCCTGCCCTCAGGGAGCTCTTATTTCAACGGAGAGAGGGGATACAGATAGTAAATGTCGATAGTTGTCCACTAAAAATCCATTTCCCCCTTCCTCCTTGGAAAATGGGTGCTTGGCTAAACTACATTTCCCAGCCTTCCTTACAGTTAGGTGTGGTCATGTGACTGAGTTCTCACGAAAGAAATATGAGTGGAAGTGACTTGGACTACCTCTCAGATTGGGCCTTCAGATGTTGTACTTCCACCATGTTCTCTTCCTCTTTCCTGCCAAACAGGACCTGGACGTGGTGGGTGACCCAACTTCAGTTGTATAGATGGTGACAATGCCCTGGTGGTGGCAGTGGGACTCCAAGGCCCTGAATGACTGGAGCAGAGATACCCTGCTGTTCTATCCTGTTCACTTCTATATTCTTCAAGCCACAGTCTACTGGGCTTTCTTTGTGATAGCCATTTTGGCAATCCCCTAACTAATATAATAAACAAATAAGCATGTAAAACATGGTATGTCAGATGGGAGAGGGAGGGCTTGCAATTTTAAGTATGGAAGTCAACAAAGGTCTCACTGAGATGACATTTGAGAAAATGTGTGACGGAGCTGAGGGACTCAAGCAATGCATTTCTCTGGGGATAGGTTGTTCCTGGCAGAGGAGATGGTGAGCGCAAAGGTCCTGCGTGGGAATATGCCTGATATGTTTGAGTACCGGCACGGAGGACAGTGTGTTGGAACAGAGTGTGTGAGGAGAGACTAGTAGGAGACGAAGTCATAGAGATAGTGAAGGGAGGAGGGTGAGGGCAAGCAAGTAGATTGCATATGGTATTTGGTGGGCACTTGTAAGGACTTTGGCTTGCATCTACATAGGAGGGGGAGCCATGGAAGTGTTATGAGCCAGAAGAGGGAGATGATCTAGCTTTTGTTTTAACAGGATCCTTCCAGCTTCTGTGTTAAGGGTATGCTCTAGGAGATCAAGCGTAGGAGAGAAAACCAGTTACACAGCTACTGCAACAAACCAGTTGAGAATGGGTAGTGGTCTGGTCCAGGATGGGAGCAGTGGTAGTCATGAGAAGTGGTCAGCTTTTGGTTGTATTCTGAACATAGAGCCACTTCTATGTTTCTGATTCAATGGATGGTGTGGGACGAGAGAAAAATAGAAGATTCAAGGATGACTACCAAGCTTTTGGCTTGAGAAATTGGAAAAAAGTAGTTGCCATTGATCAAGTTGGGGCAGATTCTGGGAAGAGCAGGTTAGAGGGGGGAAGAGTGGGATTTAGTTTGGGGCATGTTAAGCTTGAGGTGCCTCAGAGACATCCAAAGAGAGATACCAGTAGGAAGATGGCTATGTGAATCTGGAATTAAGGGGGAGATTCATCGGCACGTAGATGGCATTTAGGCGATGAATTGGCTGAGATCAATAGTAGAGGGAGGGCAAATGGAGAGGTGATCTGAGGACAGAGCCCTGGAGCCTCCCAATGCTGAGAGTTTGGGGAGTTGAGAAGGAACCAACAGGGATGACTGAGAAAAAGCCATCAGTGAGGTAGGAGGAAAGCCAAGAGGGGTTGGCATTCTAGAAAGCACATGAAGGAGGGATTTCAAGGAGATTATTCTCTGAGAGGCACTGAGGGACAGAGAGGAAGCCCTGCTCTGAGGATCAAAAAGCCCAGGAGTCTGTTCCCATCATTCATCATGTGTGAGTCTCTTAGTAAAAACGAGGCCCAAAGAGTTTGGCTGTAGAAGGGGACAACTAAATTCCCCAATCCAAATGCTTACTCCAAGCTATAAAATTTGGGGGGGAAAAGAGAACAAAAGCAAAAAAAAAAAAATCAATGGGGTTTAGTTTTTACTCCTTAACTAGATTGTAAGTGTTCATGGAAGGCATGCAGGGGGCACAGATGTTTGATGCTTCCATTGAAAGCTCTTCAGCCTCATCTCGGTCTGAATACTGAGAGTTAGAGATGTAACCGACAGAAGGAAAGAGCCACCTTCCCACGAGAACAGAGCCCAGGAGGCTATAGACAAGCAGGCCACAGGTAGTGCACAGACCCCTGCCGTCTTCCTCTTGAGTCAAATCTTTCTGTCAAAGCTTGAAGCCACTCAAAAATGTGTTTTAACTTTTCCCTTTTATTTTCTCTGGAGCATTTCCCGTCATTGGAGATGCTAAAGAGGAAAGCAAAGCAAGTAGATGGAAAGGAAAATCTCCTGGAGACAGGTAAAAATAAACACACGAACTTCCAATAACTTGTTGAGAATAGGTTGTCTCTTTAATGGGAAATGTGCTGATATGTAGTTCAGGAGCCATTTCTCATGTTGGCTGTCATTTTCCATAGATATTTTAACTGACCAAAGCAACGGTTTTTTAAAAAAAAAATTTATTTTTATTTACTTCTCCTTCCCCTGCCCTGCCCCCCCTGTTGTCTGCTCTCTGTGTCCACTCGCTGTGTGTTCTTCTGTGTCTGCTTATATTCTCATTAGGAGACTCCGGGAACCGATCCTAGGGCCTTCCGGAGTGGGAGAGAAGCGATTACTCTCTTGTGCCACCTCAGTTCCCTCTTCTGCTACGTCTTCTTATTGTCTCTCCTCTGTGTCTCTTGTTGCATCATCTTGGTTTTGAAGTGGCTCATTTGCTTCTGCCCTGTTTGTATCTTAATTGCTTTTATGAACTCTGCAATACTGTTTCTCTAATTTTCTCTCAGTGTTTCTACAGTGGAAATACAGTGATTCCATAGTGTAAAATGCCAATGAAATTTGTGAACCTCAGGCCTTAATTTTTTTTTTACTGAAAAGGATTATCACTAAACAAAACAATGGTTTAACCTTTAAACTTGTGTAATTTCTCCTCAGCTGTTTACTTCTTCTCAAATATAATGAGTGTGATTCCAGAAAAGCAGGGTATGAACTATCTTAATAAGTATGTTTTCATAATAAGCACCAACCTAAGTGATTTCCCAATAGCATGTTATCAAAAGGCAAAAGAGAACCATGAAGTTTCCTGAAAAAAAAAAAAAGCTGCAGGATTTGTTTGTTGAAATTGGGTTTAGTTAAAAGTCTACCAACAGGCCAACTAAGTAAGGCTGTTTAGTGTCCTCTTTCACTGTAACAGTTGCTTCAACTCAGTGTAAACACAGAAGGACTTATGAAATCGCCTCATTTGGACAACTTCAAGAAACTTGAGCAGTCTTTTCAGGAATAACAATGCTGTGAGAATATCTTGTTTTCTCTTACAATGAGAATTATTTCATCTTGTGTTATTAACCTGTTTGCTACCTGGATGGGTACCATGATTAATCGCCAGTAACTAAATTTACCGAGAAACCTGAGCTGTCTGACTGATCTAAACCAAGTTTTGAACTTTTTTCATGGGTGTCTTGTTCTCTCTCCATGTCTGGCTCCTTTCAGTCTTTGTTTACCTGGAGATGTCAACTCAAGAGGTATTTTGGATGGCCTGCATTTTCAGCAAGTTTAAGAACTGCTGTTTGCTACCTTTTGAAGCCAAAACTAAATGGCATTCATTATGTGATGACAAGTTGCTTCTTCTAGGGGTTAGAAATAAAACAGCTTAAAGAGCCAGGGAACGCTTCTGATAGGCCCCAAATAATTGCGTAAGAAGAAACACTCTTGTCTTTTCTTTATATCCTTTTCTCGGTGGTGGTATGAAAACAAGACCTTTGCCATCAGTTTGGTAAGACGGGATGCTTTCTAGCTGCCAACATCAGAAAGCCTAACTAGAAGCAGCTTAAACTAGTGCTTCTCAAACTTCAGTGTGCCTAGGAATCACCCTAGGATCTTGTTAACATGTAGATTCTGACTCCATAATTCTGAGGCAGGCGGAGTCTCTACATTCCTAACAAGCCTCTGGGTGCTGGTAATCCTACCGCCTCTTGAACAGCAAGGGCTTAAACTGTAAGGACCTTTACTACCTCATCTAACAAGTCCAGAGACAGAAAGTTCTAGGGTTGGTTCCTTCAGCAGTTTAATGAGATCACCAAGAACCCAGGTGTTTTGTTCTTTTTTTTATTAAAACTTTTTTTAAAATTAGAGAAGTAGGTTTATAGAAAAATCTTGTCTGGTATAAAATAGAGTTCCCATATACTGCTTTATTCTTAACACCTTTGTTACAGCTGATGAAAGAACATTTTTATAATTAACTACAGCCCATTTACAATAGGGTTCACAGTTTGTGTTGTATAATCCTATACAATCCTATGTTTGTTGGTTTGTTTAATTTCTATTCTAGTAACATATACAACAACCTAAAATTTCCCCTTTTAACCACATTCAAATATGTAATTCAGTGCATTTATTTACATTCACAATGTTGTGCTACCATTACCACCACCTGTTACCAAAACTTTACAATCAATTCAAACAGAAACTCTGTACAATTTAAGCATTAGCCCCCCATTCCCTATACCCACCCCCACCCCTGATAACCTCTATTCTAGATTCTGACTTGATAAGTTTGCTTATTCTAATTATTTCTTACCAGTGAGATCGTACAATCTTTGTCATTTGGCATCTGGCTTATTTCATTCAACACGATGTCGTTCTTTATGCTCTACCATCCTCATTGTGTTAGCATTGGTTCTCAGACTTGTCTCCTCTTGTATACAAGATGACTGCAGCAGGTCCTGCTATCACCTTTTCACCCAATCGTAAACAGAGGCAGAAAGACTAGTTTCTCCCTGTCTATGTGTCTTTGAGTAAAGGAAACTCTTTCCCAGAACTGTACCCCACCCCCAGACTTTCCTTCATCATGTCCTATTGGCCAGAATTATGTGTCACAAATTCATTCCTAAACCAGTCATCAACAAGAATTGCGCCACTTGCCTTTGACTACTCAAGATTCACCCTGTGAGGCTGGCGAGTGTCCTGGTCTCCCTTGAAACACAAGGCTATTTGATACCTAAACAAAATCAGGCTTCTGTTTTTTAGGAAGAAAGGGAGTGACAGGGAGGTTGGGTAGAGAGTCAACAGTGTCTGCCAGAAGCAATGTCCAGGATGGGACTTCTAATTTACGTGGGCACTGCTTGGTTTGTTTGAAAGAATCCAGATCACATTACAACAAATGCCACTGCAATGAAAAATTCTCTCTAACTGTGTCTATCTCCAGCCAATGAGTAACAAATCCTAAACTATATTCAGTGCCACAAATAGGGCCAAGTCCAGCAAAACTAACGGAGTCGACTGTTTATTTTTAGCGTGATGATCTTCTGTTTTGGTGGCCTCCCATCAACCCATTCTCCAGACCCAGACTCTCATCTCTACATGTGGCCTCTCCTGTCTACCCAGGGGCCTCTTTTCTATCGTGAACTCTTCTCCAGGCCACTGGACAATGTGACAGAGAGAGCCCCGTCCCTCAGGGCACTGATTATTGCCAGCATTATAATGGCTTCCAGTAGAATCCTTTTCTACCTTTTCAAAGCAACATCCACATTTCCACACAGGCCCACAGTCACCGAATTCTGTCTTGAGCACTGGACTGCTTCATGAGGAAAGGAGCGTAGTAGGATTTGCAGAGAGATTAGTCACTTTAATATTTTCAAAAGGAGATTATTTATACAAATAAAAGATAATTGATTTCTAGATCTTATAACCTCAGATGTAAAAGGACTAGATGAGAAAATGTCTCCCAAGGAGCTACCAAGAGACTGAAGTGAGAGTGTGGCAACGAAAGAATCTACCATTTATTTATTCTTGCCGCGGGGAGTACCACCAGCCCTCTTTCCCCATCTGGAAACCCCTTCCTCCTGTGATTTCATTGATGCATGCATTCATTCATTCAACAAACATGCCTTGAAGTCCTGCTACATGACCAAAAGAAACCATCCTTCATTTGGCCCTAAAAACAAAACAAAACAAAACAAACTTTGCTACTAAGTGCAAAGTCATTAAATAAAAATATTTCCACTAATTTTAATGGAAACAATCACTCCAACCCCAGATAATGAAACAATTTTCACAGATAGAAAAATATATTAACTGAACAATGAAAACATGTTTATGTATGTAATAAGCAATTTTAAAGTAAGTAGTTTTAAATGCACAATGTAAGGAAGGTTTCTTGAGTTCACCAGAGAAAAAGCAAGAAGTCGATGGTGGGTGGCCGTGGTGGATGGGAGTGTGCAGGAGTCATTGGGAAGGTGTGAAGAATTAGGGCTTTGACTTTCAATATCAGAATCTGATGTGCATAATGATATTTTCGTTACCTGAGACTTGGACACGGAAAATGCCCCTGTTGTGGATGGCTTTGGCCTGGCCATAGAAGTGGAATCCCTGGTTTGAAGAAGACGCAAGGTGGAAGTTCACTTGTCTTCTTGAACTTTGATAATGGCAGTCCAAGATGAGCTTGATTCACCATCCACTGTATAAGATACAGTTCAAGTTTCTCAAATATCTCGTGATAACTTCTTGGGACATGATGCCACTTCTTGGTATATACAACCGATTCCGAACTTTGCTTTGTCTTTTCTTGATTTGACAAAATCATATGCCCAGAAGAGTGAGGGCTGACTCTTCCTCCAACACCCACCACTTGCCCTTGGTTACCAAGTTCGCTTGCTGGATTCTACCTCTGCATTGTTTCTTTCAACACCTCCCTCCTTTGCATGCCCTCGGGCACTAGATTAGCCCAGGTCTGCCTCTTGGCTCCTGTCTACACCCCATCAACCCTTCCAACAGGCCTCCTTCCTTAGAGGCAGGATGTTGTTAAGAGCATGGGCTCTGGAGCCAGACTTGCCTATGTTCAAATTCTCTCTCTTTTTTTCAGACTTCATTGTATTATCTCTTTATTTTATTTTATTTTTCATTGATTTCATTTTTTTATTTTTTTATTGATTGTCTTGAGCTATCGCTCTTCTCGTCGCTCTTTCTCCGGATCGATGACCAGCAAGCTTCCTGCTTTGTGGGTTCCCAAAACAGTTCACTCAGGCAGCTGTTCAAATTCTTGGTCTGTGGCTTACTAGCTGTGAACCTCAGAAAAGTTACTTAATCTTTCTTTGCTTCATTTCCTTACCTGTATAATGCAGATAATAGTAGCTACCTTAGTGGGTTGTTGTGGGATTTATTTGCAAAAATAAGTGTAAAGTACTTTATAACAGTGCCTGGCACACAGCGAGTTCTCAATAAATGTGTTCTTTTGGCTTCCCCTACTGACTATCTCCTATGCTGCTGCACGATGAGCTTCCTAAATCTTTTTTTTTTAAGATTTTTTTTCCTCTCCTCTTCCCCACCCCCCAGTTGTCTGCTCTCTGTGTCCTTTCGCTGTGTGTTCTTCTGTGTCTGCTTATATTCTTGTCAGTGGCACTGGGAATCTGTGTCTCTTTTTGTTGCGTCATCTTGCTACGTCAGCTCTCCATGTGTGCGGCACCATTCCTGAGCAGGCTGCGCTTTTTTCGCACTGGGCGGCTCTCCTTACGGGGCGCACTCCTTATGTGTGGGGTTCCCCTCCTTGTGCGTGGGGTTCCCCTGCATGGCACAGCACTCCTTGCACACATCAGCACTGCGCATGGGCCAGCTCCGAACGGGTCAGAAGGCCCTGGGTTTGAACCCTGGACCTCCCAGGTGGTAGACGGACGTTCTATCTGTTGAGCTGAATCCACTTCCCATCTTAAATCATCTTAATGACTGCTACCATGTATTGAGTATCTACTGTGTACCAGACTGTACTAGGCACTTTATGCACTAATATTCTATTTAAATCCTTGCACATTATTCCCATTTCACAGATGAAACTGAAACTCAGAGGCATTTAGTAGTGTTCTCTAAGTCACCCAGCTGGTAAGTGACAGAGTTGATATAAGTATTCAGGTCTGTCTGACTCCAAAGCCCTTTTAATTAACCTCCCTTCTGATTCTCTCATCAACATATCACTGTTCCATCATATCACTCTTCCACCCAAACCCCTCCAAATTTTCCCAATCTTATAATGAATTAAGTACACGATTTTTATTTGGCATGAGTAACTGGCCTTGCTAGTACCCTTCACTATGAATTCTAATTATTATATGTGCATTTAGGTCTTCGTGTTAAATGAACTTTGGTAAGGCCATATTCCCTGTAGGGTAAAGAGATGCCTCTGGTGAATCAGATGTAGCTCAACTGATAGAGCATCCGCCTTCCATATAGGAGGTCCAGGGTTCAAACCCCGGGCCTCTTGACCCGTGTGGTGAGCTGGCCCACATGCAGTGCTGATGCACACAAGAGTGCCGTGCCATGCAGGGGTGTCCCCACGTAGGGGTGCTCCATGCGCAAGGAGTGCGCCCTGCAAGGAGAGCCACCCCATGCAAAGAGCTCAGCCCACCCTGGAGTGGCACCACACACACAGAGAGCTGACACAGTAAGATGACACAACAAAAAGAAACACAGATTCTGGGAGCCACTGTCAAGAATACAAGCGGACACAGAAGAACACACAGCAAATGGACACAGAGAGAAGATGGGGGGAAGGAGTGGAAGAGGAGAGAAATAAATAAAATAGATCTTTAAAAAAAAAGAGAGAGATGCCTCTGGCAGTCAGAAGATAGCTTAGACCTGAAAAGAGTTAGTCATCTACTGATGGGTTTGACCGCCAACACTCTTCCAGTTAGCTGTGGCTCTCAGAACAAAACGTGGAGCAAGGAGGAAGACCCTAGGAGTGGGAGATGCTCACCAAAACGTTTAGAATTTTAGTGGTTAAAACAAAAAAAAAAGTTAAGCAGGTGTATGGAGGGGCTTTTTCGTTTGGTTGATCTAGTCCTTATCTGTGTGTATTAGTCAGCTATTGCTGAAAAATATTATGTAACAAGCAGTCCCCAGTTCTTATAAAAACATCTTTTTCTTGCTCAGAGGTCTGCAGGTTGGCTCTGGCTCTGCTGGGCTTGGCTTGGATCTGCAAAGCTTGGCTCCGGATTGTAGGCTGAGACAGGGCTGCTCTCATAGCTCATTCTGGGAACAGCAGTTACCGGGGGCACGTTCTTCTCGTGAAGAGTAATGGAAGTATAAGGTCACAAGGCAAGCCTCTAGCACATTTCAAACTTTTACTTCATTGGCTAAAGCAAGTTATGTGGCCAAGCCCAAAGTCAATGGGGCCAGTCAAATATAATTTTTCTAAGGTCACCAGCAGAAAAAAGAGTGAAGAATTGAGAACAAACATCAGACAACACATCAGACAACAAGACTTTTTCCTGGTAGGAAGAGGCACAGAAAGACAGGAATCACCTACTTCTTAGCATTGTGGCTGTCACATAGTAGACCTTTAATAAATATATATTAGATGGAGAGGTAGGTAGGTAGAGGAAGGAGGGAAGGAGGGAAGGAAGGAAGGGAGGAAGGGAGGAAGGAAGGTTGATAGTCAGTTGCTGGTTGCAACTCAAGCACAGGAACCACAGAGAAAGAAGTAAGACGTGGTCCCTGCAAGCTTGTACTAGCCCTTTGGCTCTAGAGTGGGTTATTGCCTGAGGATAAAGGGATTTTGTGGCCCATGTTGTTCCTATTATTGCGATTTTGAATCAGAAACATGGTATTTAGAAATTTTACTATGCCCATGCTGATATATTAGTATTTATACCGTTTTCCCTTTATCTTTCCTAAATATTTATCAGCGTTCTTCAAAGTCACAGCATGCCCCAACTTGCCAAAAACAAAAAAGAAAAACAAAACCAAGAATGAGCTTTTCCTCCATGCTTGGCCAGAGTCTTAAAGCGGGGAATCAGGTCAGGGCACAGAAGGGGCCGGCAAGGGAGCAGCTGGTATCCATGCAGCAAAACTGCCAGGGAGGGGAAGCGGCTGGGGCTCAGTCAGTCGGGCTCCCGTCTACCATATGGGAGGCCCTGGGTTCGGGTGCCGGGGCTTCCTTGTGAAGGCAGGCTCACCCGCACACCGCGGAGAGCCACCCGGCCCGCAAGCACCACGGAATGCTGCGGCCCGCAAGCGCCGGGGAGAGCCGACTCAGCAAGGTGGCGCAACAAAAAGGGAGACAAGTAAAAACACAGAACAGCGCGCAGCGAATGGACACAGAGAGCAGACAGCAAGCAAGCTGCAAGGGGGGAGGGGAGTAAATTAAAAAAGAAAAACAACTGCCAGGGAGAGGTGAGATTCGGGGCGGGGAGACGGGCCGCTGACCTTTTCCCGCCCCGGAAACTCCCCCTCGGGAGCACAGAGACATTCATTCCTCGTGTAAGGGCATGCCGGGCTCTCTTTTAATGAGGGGGCGAGGGCCTACCCTGGGATTCAGCTGAAAACAAGGCGCTGGGCCACCTTTCTGCCCGCCTTCCGGTGCTTTCACACTGTGGACCTGGGCCACAGTCAGAAATGACTCTCTCGTGCTGCCTCCTCCAGAAAGGAGGAGTTTTTAAATCTCTCTCCTCATTCTTCCCCAGGGCCTCTGCTCTATGCTAGAAGCTCTACAGAGTGGGGTGCCCAGCACAGCCTCCAGCACCCAGATGGTTCTCCCAGGTCTCCCACTGACTGCCTGAGGCCTCGGCTGACTCGCTGACCCTCCCGGGGCCTCCACGCCCTCTTCTGTGAAATGGGGTCGTGGGGATTCAACGAGCTGGCACAAGTAACGCACTTAGAGCAGGGCCTGGCACCTGCACACCTGGTCAGTGCTCGGCGAGTGTTAGTGCTAATTGTATGGAATCTTACTCTTTTGAAATTTGGCACCATTTCGGCTCATTCAATGAGAGAAAGCCTCAGGCAGTGGGTTTATAAGTCCCCCTTATGCCTCCTGTGCCGTCTACACTGGGAGCCAATGGCCTCGTCTCGAGTGGGCTCGGCCTAGCAATGACTCTTTTGAGCGAAAACGGCAGTTTCTTTTCTTTTTTTGTATTTTGGTCCTAGCGCAAATATTTTCACATCTTGTAAATTCAACTATTTTCTGCCAAGTGGACACGAAAATAAATCTATCGTGCAAAGTGAAAAATCACCATCTACGCGACTTCAACGCAGGGCTTCTCATCCCTAGATGCTTCCTGCAATCACCTGGGGAAATTTTAAGTGCGGGTGTTCAGGCTGCACTCCAGACCAGTGACGTGAGACTCTCTGGGAATGGATCCAGGTATCCCAAGTTTTAGACACCCCCCCCACCCCCCCCGCCAGGGGATTCCAATGCACATCCAGGACTGAGACCCCTTTAAAGGAATCCTCTAGCAGGTGGATTGGCTTTGGGGGCACCTCACCAGGGGGCTGCCAAAAGGAAAAAGAACTGATGAGAGTGCTAAGAAGCCTCCTTCAGACTTTCTGCCAGCCCATAATACTGCAAGTAGAACCACCTAAGCCCCGTTCCCTTTTTCCTGGAGATTTGTGGTCAACTTAGAAGCGGCCCCTGCCGGCGGCGGTAATTCTGCCCCTGCGCCCCGTCTTTGCTTTCTGGACGTGGAATTCGGATTCCTTTCTCAAGTGACCTGCGTGTGAATAGATTGTCCCAAGGGCATGAGGCAATTCTGTTCGCCGTGTTCTCTGCTACTCTTTTTCTAGGAAATCCACTGGTGTTCTCGGAAGATGATTACGTTCATCTCGGTCCCCGAGCGAGTCACTGAAAAGCTGAGCGAGGGCCAAAGCTTCCCCAACAGAGTTTTATGGCGATTCCGAAGCAGAAAATAAATGAACAACTTCCGAGCCCCCAAAACTCTTAGGAATGACTGATGGACAGAGCTGCCTAATGCAAATCCCTTCCCATGAAGGCATACTTACGGCACGGCAATGCCTTGTCTATCTGGCTTGTCAAGGCGTGAAGAAATTCAAATCCCACTGTTTTCTGGAAAACTGAAGCTAGTTTCCTTGGCGCCCCAATCCTTCATTTTAACCCTTTGATCAAAGAACATGAGATGAGTGTCAAGTGTGTTATACTCTGGCCGTTTTCTTTAATAGAGAACACCAGAGTGATTGTGTCAGCCTTTTTTATTTATTTATTTTTCTCCCCACCCCCCCCCCCCCAGTTGTCTGTTCTCTGTGTCTATTTGCTGCATGTTCTTCTTTGTCCGCTTCTGTTGTTGTCAGGGGAACGGGAATCTGTGTCTCTTTTTGCTGCGTCATCTTCTTGTGTCAGCTCTCCGTGTGTGCGGTGCCATTCCTGGGCAGGCTGCACTTTCTTTCGCGCTAGGCGCCTCTCCTTACGGGGCGCACTCCTTGTGCGTGGGGCTCCCCTATGCGGGGGACACCCCTGCGTGGCAGGGCACTCACTGTGTGCATCAGCACTGCGCATGGGCCAGCTCATCACATGGGTCAAGGAGGCCCGGGGTTTGAGCCCTTGACCTCCCATGTGGTAGACGGATGCTCTACGTGCTGAGCCGAATCTCCTTCCCTGTGTCAACCTTTCGAGCCACGTCACCAGTGGGATGTCATCTGGAATCTCCAACTCACCAGGCAGCAGCCTGAGCGCCTCTTCTTCCCCTGCTCAGGCTCCACCTCCGCTGTCCTTGCCCCAGGCGGGGGGTCCCTCAAGAGCCAGACTGCACGGGCTCCATCGCCTCACCCCCTGCCAGTCAGTCCCTCAGGGCCGCGCCTCTGGCCCCCTGAGTGTGTCCTGAATCCTACCCCTCCCCGCTCTCCTCCTTGTCAGGAGCTCCCCACCTCTGCCGGGGCCACTGGAAAAGCCACATCTCCCCTTCTCACCTTTGCCCACACTCACTTTAAAAGGCAGCCGGCTCCTGTCACGTTGCTGGTTCAAAAGCCTTCACTGGCTCCCCGTGGCCTGCAGGAGCCTGCGCCACCCTCTGTGACGCGGCCTCCAAGCCTCGTCACTGCTCTGATCTTCCCTGCCTCTCGGCTGCTCCAAGTTCTGCTCCGAAGGCCACTCCTGTCCCCACCGCGCCGTTCCTGGCCTCTGGGTCTTGCCCCTGCTGTGCCTCAACCTGGGACGCCTCTCCCCCTTCTCTTGGCCTGTTCGGTTTCAGCTCTCTCTTTAGGAACAGCTGAGACTCGAGTCCCTTCTCTCAGAATTTGCCCCTCTTGCCCCATCCCGCCCCTGTGCATTGGTGGATGTGGGTGCTCCTCCTTAGAGGAGGTCATTGGGGGCCCATTCCTGATTGCCCCCTAACTCCCATGATGCTCCCGAAAGCAGCTCCTAACGTGCAGTGGCCGGGAGAATTAGGTCACCAGGCTTATTAGGAATGGCAGCCGTAGCTCCAACAAAACGTCGGCAGTGGCTGGGTCTGGCTGTTGGCACTATGGCTGATATGTTTTTCCATAGTATTCTTTTATTTATTTATATCTTTTTAAATCTTTCTATTATCCCCCCACTGTTTGTGCTCACTGTCTGCTCTGTGTCCATTCACTGTATGCTCTCTGTGTCTGCTTGTCTTTTTTCTTCTCCTCTCTCTTTTTTTTTTAAAGATTTATTTTATTTATTTCTCTCCCCCCCCACCCCCGTTGTCTGCTCTCTGTGTCCATTCGCTGTGTGTTCTTCTGTGTCTGCTTGTATTCTCCTTAGGCAGCTCCAGGAACCGATCCTGGGACCTTCCAGAGTGGGAGAGAGGCAATCATTCTCCTGCGCCACCTCAGCTCCCTGATCAGCTGCATCTCTTATTGTCTCTCCTCCGTGTCTCTTGTTGCGTCATCTTGCTGCGCCAGCTCTCTGCGTGGGCCAGCACTCCTGTGTGGGTCAGCTCACCACACGGGCCAGCTTGCCTTCACCAGGAGACCCTGGGCATTGAACCCTGGACCTCCTATATGATAGACAGGAGCCCAACTGCTTGAGCCACATCTGTTTCCCCCCATCTTCTCTTTAGGAGGCGCCGGGAACTGATCCCAGGACCTCCAATGTGGGAGAGAAGCACTCAATTGCTTGAGCCACCTCACCCCCCTGACAACCTTTCATTTTTTTTTATCCCCGGTCTTGCAGCTTTTTGCGTGCTGTCTGCTCTCTGTGTCCATTTGCTGTGCGTTCTTCTGTGTCTGTATTTATTTATTTCCCCTCCCCCCTTGCGGCTTGCTTGCTGTCTGCTCTCTGTGTCCATTTGCTGTGCGTTCTTCTGTGTCTGTATTTATTTATTTCCCCTCCCCCCTTGCGGCTTGCTTGCTGTCTGCTCTCTGTGTCCATTTGCTGTGGGCTCTTTCTATGTTCTCGCTTGTCTCCCTTCTTTTTGTTGTCTCACCTTGCTGAGTCGGCTCTCTGTGGTGTCTGCGGGCCGGGCGGTGTGTCATGGCAACAACCTTTCATTTTTAAGCCAAATTTCTTTTCATGAATATGCACCAATTTTTATGATAAAGATTTTTAAAAATATAGACATCTTAAGGAGTTATTAAACCTTGTTAGCAAAGGTCAGAGCCTCAGGTTACCCCTTCGACTCAAAGGGTAGTGCTTCTCACCTGGGGGTCTCCAGACCAGCGGCATCACCTGGGAGCTTGCTAGAAATGAAAATTCTCAGGCGCCACCCCAGACCTACTGACTCAGACACTGGAGATGGGCTCCAGCAGGCTGGGCTCTAACAAGGCCTCTGGGTGAGTCTGATGCACAGTCTTACTTCAAGTGCTAGAATAAATTTTCAATTTTTAAATTATTTTCACTTAAGTACTTTTAAAATGTAAAACATAATACGTCTGCACAGTAATGTTTGCAGACAGATCACAAAGATATGTAATGAAAAGGTGCTTAGAGCCCCTAAAGTGCCTTCCCAGAGGTAACCACTTGTGGTTATCCTTCCAGAAGTACTCTAGGCATATGCACACATATATAAGTTCACACGCACCCCCTTTTATACAAAAAGAACCTCACTTTTTTCTTTTATTATGCCTAGTAGATCGATCTATATACGCATAGATCGATCTGCCTCATTCTTGTTCACAGTTGCATAGCGTTCCATCTGTATGACTAGGACATAATTTATTTTTTGCACCCTGGGTTTGAGGGTCCCTTCGCCCTTTTGCAGCCTTTCACGAGGGAGCATTTAAACTGGGCGAGCTTCAGCTGCGGTTAAATCATCTCTATTTGCTTCTATGTGCAGAGCGTGTTTTCCATCTCTGTGTAAATCCAAATATACATGGCATTTGGTGAGCAAATACTTCTAATCCCTACCTTCCTCCCTGGGGAAGTATTAATCTCATTTATAAAAAAATTCTTGAGACTGCAGAGTCGTCTTTGAGATGACAAAGAACACTATTCACAGAGCAAAATGTCTTGCACAGGTTAGTGCAGAGGAAGGAGGATAAGAACTGCAAATTTTATGGAATTTTCCAGGTTTCGTGAAGGTCCTATTTGGTAAAAGAGATATATAAGGCCTGGCATTTCATACCGTTTAACAGAAAAGATGAGCAGAGTATCCTATCATCATCTCCTCTCAAAGACGCTATGAATATGCCTGTGGGTTAATTATGCCAAATGAGTGGGAGTTCATCATTCAATCTTTTCTTCAACAAATATTTATTAAGTGGCGGCTGTGTGCCAGGCACTGGGCTACATCAGCGAACAAACACCCATGGAATTTAGATTCTAACAGAGGCTCCAATCTAAAAAAAAAATAAACGAATTAAAAAACAACCCTCTATGCTCTAAACAGAGCATCTCAGACTTTCATTATGTGCATCTGAATCACCTGGTGTTCTTGCTAAAATGCAGAGTCTGATTCAGTGGATCTAGGGAAGAACCTGAGATTCTGCATTTCTAGAAAGCTCCTGGGTAATGCTGGTCTGTGCCATCCACAGATGCTCTTTGACTCCCAAGGCAAGCTTTCCCCAACAATCATAAGCTGCTTTTTGAATTTTTTCCTAAGTGACCTGTCAATAGTTTTACGAAAATAAGGAAGAAATTCCTCCCACTGATTTATCCTTCCAGATGACTCTAGGGCTTTTCCAGATGGCCATCTCTACAAACCCAACAGGTCACATCGGCTCCGTGGGGATGTCAGTGTCAGCCTGTCAGCCTTTTCATTCCCAGATGCTGAATAGTGGGCCCCACCCTTTAGGGGTGTTGCTCCCCGGTTACTGGCACGAGGCAGGGACTTAGGGGGGAAGTTAGGGTTTGCCCCCAGCTGGTGCTCCTAGAGTCTGTTAGAGCTGGAACTGCTCTTGAGATCACTGCCAAGAACTGGCTTCCCAGCGCCTTTTTTTTTTTTTTTTTTTGAGCCATTTTATTGAGATATAGTCACATACCATACAATCCATCTGGAGTGTATATTCTAGTGGCTGCTTTTGGTATAATCATACAATTGTGCTCTCAGCACCTTTGGACAGATAAAACTGCTGAAGCTTAGGCATGTGAATTATCCAAGGCCCCACAGCCCAGGATGTGGGACCCATCTCCTAATGCAGTGGTTGTCAGCCTTGGCTGGACATTTGAATTGCCTGGGGAGCTTTTAAAATGCCCAGGCCCCACTCCAGACCAATTAAACCAGAATGTCCCAAAGGTGGGACTCCTAATTTTTTCCAAAATAGCCCCGAGGGTCCAACTACTGTCCCAAAGCAGTGGTTCCTAAACAGGAATGTGCATTGGCATCACATGGAGGGCTGGTTAAAACAAAGGTTTTGGGTCCTACCTGCAGAGTTACTGATCAGTAGGACTGGGGAGGGACTTAAGAACTTGCATTTCTTTTCTTTCTTTCTTTTTTTTTTTTTTTTAGGAGGTACCGGAGATTGAACCCAGAACCCTGTATATGGGAAGCAGGTGCTCAACTGCTGAGCTACATCTGCTTCCCAATGAGAGTTGGGTTTTTCATTTGTTTGTTTTTAGGAGGTACAGGGCATCGAACCTGGGACCTTGTATGTGGGAAGCAGGCACTCAACCACTTGAGCGACATCTGAATTTGCATTTCTAACAAGCTCCCAGGTGATGCAGATGCTGCTGGTCTGTCTTCCAGGATATCCCAGGAGCTGGCCCACTCACCCAGTCCCAAAGGCAAAGGCCTGTGGGCTGTGCCCACCTTCAGTAGCCAACCCTCTGCGTGCGTGCATGTGTTCCTAAGGCTGACTTCAAAGCTCACTGGCTGCAGATTTTAACCTGATTTTACCCACTTCGAAAGAAAGAGGGTATCTAACTGAAAGGGAGAGACTTGTGTTTTCTCTTGGTCCCCATCCATCTCCTTTTAACTTTTTATTTTGAAAAAATTTCAAACTTAGAGCAGAGTTGCAAATATAATATAAAGCACATACGAAGTACTCTAATGTACCCTGACCCCAGATACCCAGATCCACAGGTTTTAACATATTGTGCCTTATTATTCTATCCTTCTATTTATCAATCTATCTATCTATCTATCTATCTATCTATCTATCTATCTATCTATCTATCTATCTATCTATCTATCTATCCCATGAACATTTAAGAGCAAGTTGCACATATCATACTCCTTGAACACATACTTCCATGTACATTTCCTAAGAACAAGGATATTCACTTATGTAACCAACTTTAAGTGCAGTTACCAAGTTCAAGAAATTTAATGTTATAAAGCTTACATTCTATGTTCCAATTTTTTCTTATGTCCCAATAATGTCCGTTTGAGACTTTTCTCCTCCATTCTTACATTCTATCCAGTATCATGTGTTCCATTTAATTGTCCTCATCGCTTTGGCTTCTCATTTTTATTGTGAAAGCATACACACAACATAAACCTTTTCATCCTAACCCCTCCCAGCATAGCATTCAGTAGGATTAAGTCGCGATGCTGCAGTACCCTCACCACCTTCCATGACTAGAATTTTTCCTTCGCCCCAAACAGAAACCCTATACCAGGGCTTCTTAACTTTTTTTTTTTTTTGTTCCATAGATCCCTTTGCCAGTCAGGTAAAAACCACAGACCCCTTACTAAGCCCACACAATACTGTGTATTATTTAAGAAGTGTACCACAACTATACCAACATGTCCCCACAAGAAGAATGTTCTTTTGAATTTCAATTTAAGCTCATGGACCCCTGGTTAAGAACCCTACCCTACACCCATTTCGCTTTAGCTCCCTATTGCCCCTGCCCTCCACCCCTGGTAAACTGTACTTTACTTTCTATCACTATAAGTTGGCATATTCCCTGATATTTTGTGTGTGTATGTGTGGTTACCACGGGGCTTAAACTTAACATCATAAGTAAATAACAACCTTGTTTGCTTTGATACCAACTTAACAAGTTCAATGGCAAACACAAACTATGTTCCTATATCTCTCCTCCCCTGACCATTATGTATTTCTTGTCACAAATTACATATTTATACATTAAGGATCCAAAACCATTGATTTATCATAACATTTTATGCCTTTGCCTTTTATATCTTGTAAGAAGTAAGAAGTGGAATTACTAATTAAAAAAACAATAGTACAGGTATTTACATTTACCCATCTCATTATCTTTACTGGAGATTTTTATTTCTTTGATCTTTAGTCTATTGTCCTTTCCTTCCAACTTGTAGAACTCTTTTTAGCATGTCTTGTAGGACCAATCTAGTGGTGAGGAATTCCCTCAGCTTGTGTTTATCTGGGAATATCTTAATTCTTCCCTCATATTTGAAAGACAATTTGGCTGGATAAAGAATTCTTGATTGGCAATTTTTTGCTTCATTCCTTTAAATATGTCTTCCCATTGCCTTCTTGCCTCCATGGTTTCCAATGAGAAATCAGCACTTAATTTAACTGAGGCTTCCTTATATGTAACACATTAGTTTCTTTTTTATGGCTTTGAGAATTCTCTCTTTATCTTTGGCATTTGACAGTTTGATTATAATGTGGTGCTGTGTGGAGCTATTTGGGTTGATCTTGTTTAGAGTTTGTTGAGCACCTTGGATAGGTATACTCATGTCTTTTGTTAAATTTCAGGAGTTTTCAGACATTATTCTTCTGAAAAATTTCTCTTCCCCTTTCTTTCTTTTCCTTCTGGGACTCCCACAATGCATATTTTGGTCTGCTTGATTGTATCCCACAGGTTCCTCAAGCTCTGTTCACTTTTCTTCAATCTTTCCTCTTTCTGTTCCTCAGACTGGATGATTTCAATTTTCTTATCTTCATGTTCAGCAATTCTTTCTTCTCCCAGCTCCAATCTGCTATTGAACCTTTGTAGGACATTTTTCATTTCTGTCACTGTGGTCTTTAGATCTGCTTGGTTCTTTTTCATAATTCTCATTTCTCTATTGATATTCTCTTTGAGTTTACTTGTCATTTTCCTGATTTCCTTTAGCTCTTTGCCCATGTTTTCCTTTAGCTCTTTGAGCATATTTAGGACCATATTTTTAAAGTATTTGTCTGATATGTCCCAGGTTTGGTCCTCTTCATTGATGGTATCTAATGCTTTAATCTTCTCCTTTGCCTGGGCTACTGCTTCCTACTTTTTGTATGTTTTGTAACCATTTGTTGAAACCTGGACATTTTGATCTTTCAGTGTATTACCACGGAATTTAGATTCTGTGGCATCTGTTCTTCAAACTTGTATCCGGCTAGTGTTATGACAGAGCTTTCCTTTAATACCAGGGGCTAACAAAAAAAAAAATGAAGGAAGGGAGGAAGGGAGGGAGGAAGGAAGGAAGGGAGAGAGGGAAAGGAGGGAAGGAAGGAAAGAGGATTTATCCATTGTGGCAGTTTGAGAATCTAAAAAGAGATTATGTTTGTAAACTTATCTATTCCTCTGGGTGTGATACCCTTTGAATGCATTAGATTCAGCTGACATGTCTTAATTAAATTACCTGCTAAGATTAGGGCTTTAGTTCAAATGTCAGCAGGTCGTGACTCAGATTGAGTTCCCACCCCCTTGGTGGACTGACATAAATGGACACTCAAGAAGACAAGCACGAGGAGAGAGAGCGCCATAGACCCCAGAGGAGTTTTCCATCCTGCCTGCCATGGGAGAGAAAGGAGACGTTTCAAACAGCTAAAGCCCCAGGGAGAGATGGACCATTTGCCTGAGAGCTTCCAGGTGACCTTGGGAAGAGAGCTGAGTGAGACTGGTATAGGAAGCCCTGAGAGACAAGCCCAGTGGGGAAGCCCAAACACATGCAGAAGTCAGTGACTGTCTGGCTTCAACATGAGGCAACTGCCTTTGGTGAGAAGGCAGCCTTGAGTTGGACACTTCAGGGCCTTGTAGCTGTAAGCTTTTGCCCCAAATAAATACCCTTCATAAAAGCCAACAGATTTTCGGGACTTGGCCTCAGCACCACTTTGGCTGACTAATACATCCATACAATGAGTCTGGAGAACAGCTCCAGGCCAAAGCGCAGGGGATCTCCCTGGTCTTTCCTGCGCATGTGTTTTGTTGGGCATGCACATGTGATTACACATATAACAATGTCCCCTCTTCCCTAGGGAATCTTCCCTCATTGTCTTGGGCACTGCACTGTATGTCCTACAGCTAACAATGCCTTGCTCCAGGCAGCGCAGCTTGGCTGCTCTCCCACTGCATTCTGTAGGAGAACACAGTGAGCCACCTTCTACGAGCAGGACAAGTTCAGCGACAGCGAGTCCCTCAGGCCACCCCCAGGCAGGTTGTTCCAGACAAACCTGCTCCCAGTATGTGCACGAGGGTCACTCTGCTCCCTCTAGAATCAGGACCAGGGGTCCACGCTGGGAGCGTGGGCCGGCTCCGCGCAGAGTGGGTGAGGGCTGGAGGGGTCCATCCAGCCCGTCACAAGATCCTGCTGCTTTCAAGCGGTCTCCTTCTTGATTCAGCACGCTTCCTGTTACCGCAGTCCTTTGACTGTTTTCTGAAGCTTTTGGGAAGATATTTTTCTGATTATTCAAAGCTTCTGGGTGGGGACAGAACCCTGAAGCCTGGGACTGGGCCCCCATCCTTCTTTGAAGTGGAAAAAGAATAACCTTGCTTACTCTGAACACAGTACATCATTTTTACGACTTTTATCCCCCAAACCCCACGTTTTCCTGAGTTCTGTGTAGATCAATCAGAACACGACAATATCATTTCCTTGAAAATACCCACTTGACACTGACTAGGCTCTCTAGATTGCACCGACCCCAAGCACCGGAAAGTTCTCTGAGATGTTTGCCACATGAAACCCAAAGGCCTAGGGACCTGACCTTGTACCTCCAGCTGATGCACTTTCCAAATCCAATAAATGGCCGAGTTGTGAAGAATTTGACCGAGCTGGGATTCGAACTGAGAACCAGGCAATCCGACTGCCTGAACTTTAGCCACTGGAGCTAAGGGTGGAAAGGTGGCTAGGGTAGAGGCAAAGGACAGGACGATGTCTTAACATCCTTGAAATGATGGCTGGGAGAACCAGGATACCATGTCCATAGCAGTGAGCTGAGTTCAGGCCCCCGGTGCCGGCAGCTCCCAGGTGGGGTGGCAGTGGGATTTGTGAGCTATGCTGGAAAAATGCTCGCAAGCCTCAGAAGGGCCACGGCGGCAGTGACTCGGTCCCACCCCAGTGGAAGAGCCCTTCTGACACCTTTGGTGCCCTATCAGAATCTCCAGCCCTTGCCTCAGCAGCACATATAGGTGAAGCGCTCCGTCTCCGGGGACTGCAGACTGGGAAGGACATGGCCTTGGAGCCAGACCCAAGTTCAAATCCCAGCCCTGCCATGTACCAGCTGCGAACTTGGATATGTTTTATATTTTGCAGGTTTGTAAAGAGGGTTAAAGATCATGTTTAAGTAGCACAGAGTCCAGTGCCTGGCACATAGTAGGCATTCAATAAGTGCTCGTTTTTAGCTTTTTGAATTTTATTGCCTCAAAATTGAGTGTAGATCGAGGTGGGGGTACATCAGATGGGTGAGGAAGCACTGTGATAATTTTGGATTTTTTTCATAATTCGGACAGTCTTTTTAAAAGTCTCTGAAGAATCCACAAAATGCAGTGGAAAGACTGAGAATTGGAACCTCTGCAGACATGGCTTCAGACTCCAGCAGGCCTCCTACAACCTTGGTGATTCAGTTACTTCCTTTCTCTCATTTGTGAAATGAGGACTTGTGCCACGTGACCCCTACGTCCCCTTCTCCTCTGGCATTACATAGGTATCTGTGGGATCTATGAGCTCATTGTTTAGTAGCCTTCATTCCTTAAAGCAGCATTTTCCAAACTTGCTTGATAAGAGTCACCTGGTATGTTTTGAAACATACAGATTTCTAGGGCCTTCTCCTGGAGCTGCACTGTCCCAAATGGTAGCCACTAGCCACATGTGTCTCCTGAGCACTGGAAATGTGGCTAGTTCAAATTCAGTTGTATTGTATATGCCAAATACACACCAAATTCTAAGGCTTAGTATGAAAAAAAGAATGTAAACTATTTCATAATAAACTTTTTTTATTTATCACATGTTGAAATGGTAATATTTTGGATCTCTAAGAACAACTTGTTATTTCTATTTTAAATAATAAAATACATTATTAAAACGAATAAATACATTTGAGTAAAATCTATTTTTAAAGATGTTTAAATAAAGCATGTTAAAATAAGTATATTGTTATTTAACTAATATCAAATATATTATTAAAATTAATTTCACCTGTCTCTCTTCATTTTTTAAAATGTGGTGACTAGAAAATTAAAAATGACGCATGTGGCTTGCATGATAATTCTGTCCCACGACCCTGCCCTAGCAGTGAAAAAATCAGTGTGTGTTCTAAACTGGGTATAATCTGCAGTTTTAACACTTGGGTTCAGCCCCATTTGGGAAACACTTTTTGGCAAAGCAAAACGAATCTCAGAGCTTTCATTAAGAACAATCGGCCTTGGATGGGTGAAGGAATTCTTTGGGGCTGACATCAGTCTGAGTAGGCCTCACTTTGTTTCTACCCTGCTAGTGACCTGGTCTACATGAATTTTTAAAACGGTGGAGAGTGAGACAGTGAGGGTTAGAAAAAGGAGGGTATAAAGCTTTATACCTTCTCTATGGTCTTCCTTGCTGAAACCAACTCTTGAGACCAGCAGGAGGTTGGCTTGGGGTCCACATCGGAGTAAAGCTAGGTGGCAGCAGCAGCATAAGACGGCGAGGCAGGAAGCCAGATTGAGGCGATTATGGGAGTGATATTTCACTCTAGACGTCACCCCCCAGCTCTCATCAGCCTTGACACAGTGCCTAGAAGTCTGACCCCTGAGTGGGTAAGTTACGGAAATACAAGCCACACAGTGCTTACATCCTTCCGGCTATTCTAAAGAGGGTTTGGACCACATCCTCCTGAATCCACCTGGTTTTAAAATGCAGCTCTTCGCTTTGGGCTAAATATATGGATTGAATGAACACTTTTATCCTATGTTACCTTCAGGAACCTCATTAAAATGATAACAAAGGAATACAAATATTATAAACTTGCAAGGACAGAGAGAATGGGAGAGGTGACTTCTGTCAATAAGAGTTACCAACAGACTCAAGTGGTTGAGCTCCCGCCTCCCACACGGGAGGTCCCGGGTTCAGTTTGCAGTACCTCCTGAGAAAGCAAAAACAACAAGCAAAAAACAAAACAAAAAAACCAACACAGAGGGGAGCAGATGTGGCTAAAGCAGTTGAGTGCCAACCTCCTACATGGGAGGTCCCTGATTCAGTTCCCGGTGCCTCCTAAAGAAGACAAACAAACAACTAGCTAAAACAACGAGAAGACAACAAGCAAAAACAACAATGAGCAAGACAAGAAGCATAAACAAAACCAAAAAGCAAGCAGGGAGAAGATGTGGCTCAAGCAGTTGAGCACCTGCCTCCCATTAGGGAGGTCCTGGGTTCCGTTTCCGGTGCCTCCTAAAGAAAAAACAAATGGATAACAAGCAGACAATGAGAATAAAAAAATGAATAGACAAAGAGCAAAAACAACAAGCAAAAACAATAAGCAAACAGACAAAGGAGCCATCTCGGGGTGGGGGGGGAATAAAAAATAAGTAAATAAAAAACCAACTCAGGAAAGTCGATGTGGTTCAGTGGTTGAGTGCTGGCTTCCCACATACAAGGTTCAATGCCCAGTCCTCAGTGCCTAAAAAAATATGAAAAATAAAAGATAAAGTTGAAAAAATGTTACCAACAGAAATTAGAGTCCAGGATACTCTTTGGATGAATGGTGACTAACTTAGCAAATATGAAAAGGCAGTCTGGACAAGGTGGTGGAGTCAATATGAAGCAAGCTGATTTATGCCACAGTCCCTTGGAAAGGTACCTGGGAAAGCAGGGTTGGGAGAACTGATTGAAATCTATGTGAGCAGTGGTCAGGATGTTTACCCCCCAGATTCTCTACCTCAGCTCACTCAGCCAGAGGAGGATCCTCTTCACCCCCTATCCCACTGCTCCCAGTATAAGTGGTTTTACTTGGCAATGAAGCAGAGATGACCTCAATCTCAGGGGACTAGGCGTAAGTGAAGGTAAGGATAAAGCGTCCTACTGGCAAGAGGAGAATTAAGGGAAATTCTACATACTGAGCAGAGAAACACCTTATGCCCCCCCTAGCCCTCAGGAAGTGTAAGAGGATAGAATAATAAGGTCTAACATATGTCTAATAGGAGTTCTGGAAGGAGAGGAAAGAGAATGGGTGAAGAGGCACTAATTGAGGCATGATGGCTGAGAAATTTCCTGAGTTAATTAAAGAAAACAATCCTCAAAGTCAGGAATTCCAATGAATTCTTGTACAAGTACAACAAATAAAAAGAAATTCACTTGTATTCATATTGTGTGAAACTGCAAAACACACATGCACATATAAAAAGACTACCCAAGAGAAAAGACAGCCTTTTTATAAAGAAATGCTAATTAGACTCAAGGCCAACTTCTCAAAAGCAAAACGTAGGCCAAAAGGCGGTGGAATAATATTGTAATTGGCTGAAATTTGAAAAACAAAAAGCAATAACAAAAATCAAAGAAACTGGCAACTTAGAAGTATTTTCCCAGTGAAAATCGATTTCAAAATAAGAGCAAAATACCTTGGGCACCTGACATACTTCTACCCTCCCCATTAGGGCTTTGCAGGAAACTCCATTTCTTCTTCCAGGTAAAGCAAGCTGGGATCTGCCCACACCCATGGACATTTCTCCCCCACTCTCAGATGACCAAGTCAAGCTGAATCAGGATTCAGCTCAGTGACGTCTTGCTCTCAGCTACACTAGACTCCTGACTTACTGGGGAGGGATCTAAATGAATCCTCTGACCACCCTCTATTTTGCTCTTTGCCTATAGGAACTTTGTTCCTGGAAGTTGTGTTAATCACTTTATTCTGATTTCTTTGCATTTGATTTAGTGTGAATTTTAAAAATTGTGATTAATTGAACTCTTCTCCCCAAAAAAGAATGTAGCAAAATAAAGAAATTTCCAAATATTGA
Organism: Dasypus novemcinctus; assembly: GCF_030445035.2. Taxonomy (NCBI): domain Eukaryota; kingdom Metazoa; phylum Chordata; class Mammalia; order Cingulata; family Dasypodidae; genus Dasypus; species Dasypus novemcinctus. Next base: position 21,837,571 of record NC_080704.1, on the reverse strand, counting down.
GAAATTGATACCAACAGAGCTTCCCATAAAAGCACTTGTACAAAACATGCTATGGATAGATGAAAAATGACCCCAGATGGAAGGATGGAGATATAAGAGTAAACAAAGTAGTAAATAGCTGAATACATCTGAAACATTGTTGAGCACAAAATCAATAATACCTTGTAGGGTTTTAAAAATAGAACCATAATATTCAATGACAATAGCATGTAAGTCAGACAGATGGTGATTAAAATCAAAGTACTTTAAAACCTTTGTGCTTTTCAACAGGAAGGAAAAAAGCTTAATTTAAATATTCATAAGTTTATTTTGCATACCAAAATGTATAGGTTGACCATTAAAACAATAGAAGTTTTATTAGAATAGGCTAATTGCTTTATCAAATAGATCCAAAATAATAAAATGGCTGGAGCACAATGGAAATATATTTCTTGCTCATGTGGCAGTACTGGGTAGCAAACATTGCAGTGGTCTTTCTCCGCAGAGACCAGTTTTCTAGGTTCTCTATTCTTTTCCATTGGTGTATACCATATTCTCTTAATTACTATAGGTTTAAAATAGTTCTTGATATTGATAAGGTGAGGTCTTCCTCTTAGTTCTCCTTTATTAGGAGTGTCTTGGTTCTTCTTGCTTCTTTGATTATCAACATATACTTTAGTCACAGCTTGTCAAGTACACACACACACACACAAAAACCCATTGGGATTTGTATTGGAATTGCATGAACCTGTATATCAACATCTTTACAATATTGAATTTACTTCTCCATAAATATGGTGTTTTTATAACTAATGAATAGTATCTTTAATAAATGCTTTTCTGCAGCTATCGGAATAATATGCCTTCTCTTATCATTTATTTGGTACTATGGTTGTGATACAACTAGAACACTTCTACCCTGGCAGCAGGACTATTGATGGTGTACTCACTCTACAATCCAACAATTCCAATCCTAGGTATATATGCCAGAACTAGGAGATTTGTGGATGAATAGCCATAGCAGCATTGTTTGGAATAGTAAAAACTTGGAAACAACCCAAATGTCCTTCAATACAAGAATGCATAGATGAATTATGGCCTACACATAAAAGTGAAAAAGAGTGAACTACTGAAATTTCATGCAACAGCATGGATGAGTTTTCAGCGAACAATGTAAAATGAAAAGGAGCACATCCCAGAAATTGTGCAGTGTTGTTACAGTCATATAAAATTGGAAAATATTCAAAACTAAACAATATGTATTTTAGAGATACAGAAATATGTACTAAAAGCACAAAGAAAAGTGCACTATAACACAAAACTCAGAGTAGTGGTAACCTCTAAGGTGAGAAGAAAGGCAATTGGATTTGCAAAAGTAGCACAGGGGCTTTGAATTCATTAGTGATGCTCTTGTTAAAGTTGGCGGTGGTACTGAGTGTTTGCATTGTTATTCTTTATGACATGAATTCCTTTTATAAAGATTATTTTCAATCTGTTTAATATTTCATGAAACACATTTTTAAAAAAGAACAAAACCTAGGCAAAAAAAAAAGATAAAATTGGAGGCTCAAATAAGAAGTCAAACATTCTAGTCCTAAGAGTTCCAGAAAGAGAGAACAGAGAAAATGGAAGGGAAGAAATTATCTAAGAAATAGCTTATTCTTATAATTATCTAAGAAATGGCTAAGAATAAAGGATGTGAGTTTCCAGACTAAACAGGCATATTAATATATAATTTCAGAACACTAGGATAAAGGGAAAGTTTAAAAAGTGCATATAAAGCATTAGAAAGCCAAATGGCCTCAGATAGCAATACTAAAAGCTAGAAGACAGCAGAACATCGTCATCAAATTTCTGAGGAAAAGTGACATCTAGCTTAGAATGCTATAGCCAAATGATTGATTGAATGTGGTGGTAGAATAAAAAACACTTCTAGACAAGCAAATCTCAAAAAGTTTGTCACTCAAAGTTTACCTCCTTAAGAATCTACTGCAGGATGTTTTCCATCAAAAGGAGGGAAGAAACCAAGAAAAGGAAAAATAGAAGAAAGGTTAAGGGGAGCTCTTGGGGTATCCTTGCTGCAGACCTAGGGAGCAAATAATACAGATTGGAGTAGGGTAATGGAGGGCTCCAGTAGTGATGCCTCCAAGAAAAAAAAAAAAGGAACTGATCTGATGCATTGCCTAATGTGTTAAACCATATTGAAAGGAGTTTTTAAGTTTTCTTAGAGAGTTGAGGGATGAAATGGTGGGAGAGACATATAAAAAGCCATTTAAAAAATAGGTGATTAGTGAATTTAGGGAAATGAAAAGCTGGAGAGGATATAAAATGTAATCAGAGTCTACTGCCTACGACAAACAATATTTACATTGTTAAAATAATGTAAACACAATACAATGATTTAACCAAAAGGTATATTACAAAAATATTGGGGGAGTTGTGGAAGAGAAAATGATGTGTTTAGAGAATTGTTTGAGATAGTCAAATCCTATTCTTCCATAGTATCTTATCAATAGATCATTCTAAAATTGAATAATTAACAAATAGCAGTCATAACAGTCTAGACAGACATATATAAAGAATAACCAGAAGAAACATGCACATTTTTTGGAAGTAGCTGCTTTGGGAAGCAGAGATAGGATGGAGAAGAAGGGGCAAGTGGTTATGGTCTGTTAGTTTAAGACTAGTCATGCTATTTTAATTTTAAAACCATTTTTTATATAAAATTCAGTTAAAATCAATGCAATGCTTTCTATCTTGATGGGGATTAGATAGGAGGAGAGCTGGATGATAATATAGGGAGTGCATAACAGTGATTTTGGCAGTAGATGAGGATTGTAGTTAATAATATAAACACAGGAATGTTCTTCTATTACAAGGTGCTAAGAATATGGTGATACATGGGGAATAATCAATGCAATGCTTTCTTGATAGGGGCTTGGATGACCCAGGTGTATGCATTTTTCAAAACTCAGTCAATATATACTTACTATTTATGCATCTCATTGGATATATGTTTTACACCAAAAGAAAAAATTGGTCAACAAATATTGACCTCTAGTTAATGAAACACATGCTGATGTCTGTAATTTGCTTCGAAATCCTTCAAAAAAAATAAGATGGATCAAAGGATGGAGGGATAGGTAGTTATCGAGGAGGTGGGGATACAGGTGTTCATGGTAGAATTCTTTCAAGTTTGCTGTATGTGTGAAAAGTTTCATAATGAAATGTTGGAAGAAATAAAAATAACCGCAACCCTCAAAATTAATTCAAGAGGGAATGTTCTGCCTGGTGGACCAGCTAGTTCTCCTTTAATCTTAAAGTACCACTTGCTTTCCAGGAGCACTCTGTAGCCATTAAACTCACAGTTGAATGGTCAGATCAAAGAAGGCAGTGACTCGTGAAGAATGAGGGCAAGGCTGATACTTCTTGTAGCTATCTTTAGCCGTTCCGCCACAGGGTCTGCGTGTGGTTCAATGTTGAGTATTTCCAAGCTCCTGACGAGATTTGTTCTCTGATGGGGAACATCGCTGTTGTCACCTGCTCTTCTGCCTCTTCGCCCCAGTCGAACTGTGAACTCATCCAAGCTAGTTTGTAACCCCAGGGTCACGCAACCAGCAGTACATCAATATCAATTTTGCTCTAATACACCACAGAGAAAAGTAGCTCTTTGGAATAACAGAGTTAGGAGGAGTGTAAACTGGACCATCGGGGGAATAGAATCATACAATTTTCATTGCAGTTGCTCTTAGGGCTGGAATCCAGTCTGGTCAATTCTGTAGAAGAGAAACCTGAGGGAATAAAGATGAAGCGGTGTGTCCAGGGCGATATGCCACTCAGTGTGGTCAGCTTTGGGTACTTTCTTCTGAATACCTATTTTAAACGAAGAACTAAGCTTATGGGATGTGAACATACATATATTTGAATAAATAGCTACCCCTTTCCCAAAGAGGTGCTTGATCTAAAAGGAACTCTGGAGTTAGGAGACTATGAGACCCTATCCAGTTCGTTTGTGGTGAAGTGGGGACAGGAGAAGACAGGATAACTACTAAAGTATCTTAGGTGAAAGTACTGACATTGCCACAGTGTGGATGGACCGCAAAATGTTGTGCTCAGTGAAAGAAACTAGAAAGAAGGTATGATTACATTTATACGAAGTGTCCAGAACAGGTAAATCTACAGAGACAGAGAGCCGATTAACCATTGCCAGGGGCTGGGGGAGAAGAAATGAGGAGAGACTGCTTCATGGCTTGGGGTTTTATTTTGGGGTGAAGAGAATGTTTTGGAAGCAGACAGCGGTGGGGGTTGCCCAACATTGTGAAAGTACGAAATGCCACTAAATTGTTAGCTTTAAAATGGTTATTTTTATGTTATATGAATTTCACCTGTACAGTTCTATCTGGTGAGAGAAAGTAAATATGGCAAAATGGTAACAATTGGTAGATTAAGTATAGGCCATTCAAGGGTCATTGTACCACAGCCACTTTGCTGTTAGGTTTAAAATTTTTCGAAATAAAAAGTTGGTAAAAGATAAAGTATCTCTAGAAAACTAAGAATTACTGAAGTGAGATTGCTGCAGTGAGGGCAACAGTGCCGTCTCAAATTCATACGGTTTAACATGCATCGTTTGATCACCGGCGCGTCAAAAATAAGGAACAACTATGGCCTCACTGCTCAGTAAGGTTTCTAGTGGGGAAAAACACTTTTTAGGAGATCACAGTCCAACATGATTTAACGTGGTAGCCTAGTAACATGCACATTTCTGAACATCATTGTCTGAAAAGGTTTATTGGGTTCCTCTGAACAGGTGGTACGAAGGTTTGGTTTAATGGGAAAATCTGGGTTTTTTGAAGTTCAGGCTGTGTATTCTGGCTTTGTCACCCACCAACCCGAGAGACTTATATTTACTGATGGCTAAAAGCAAGAGGGTGCAAGCTGACTGAGAGTTTCCCACGGGAGGCATTAGGGGTAAGGGTGACCGTCCTGACCCTTCATAGAGTGTTCGGAAACTCCAGCAGTAATGTACCCAAATGTCACAGACGCAACCCCCCAAAGAAGGACAAAAAGACACACTGACCCAACCAAATTTCATCTTCATGCAGCAGATCTAAGCGTTGCTTTCCTTTTGTTTGAAAAAAAAAACGAGGTGCACTGCCCATCTTTAAATCCTGGTGTGACATAACACTCTCCTAATGAAAAGACAATCTGCTCCTACCCCCTACCCTGCCCTCCCCCCCCCAAAAAAAAAAAAAAAGGAAAAGAAAAGAAAAGAAAGAAACCTAGAAAAACACTCAGGTCCCTACACAAATATTTTGTCGAGCAAGCCAAATGGACGCAAGAATGGATTAATGGCAGAAGGACATTAAAAATAGAAAAGAACTATTGATTTGAAGGTGTTAGCTCAGGAGATAAGTAGCAATAAATATGAGAGAGCAGTGACATCCATACTTTAGATGATGATGTAAACTACTCTGTTCTCCTTTAGGGTTTACTCATGTTTTTGAGATATGATTTATTGCTTATCTAGACACTGCTGAGGGATTTAACAAATCAGTAAAGGGGACAGAAAGTTCAGCTGTTTGTAAATAGAAACTTCCGTAGGGTGACAAATCCAAGAATGCTCTACTTAACTAACTGAGTTCATTTTTTATTTTTTTGAAAAATGTTGTGTTTCCCAAGAATTTTGGTCGAATACATGAGAATAAATCTAGGTTCAATCAACAAGGCCTAATAAGAAAATCTTTAGAGTCCTCGATTATAAGGAGACCCTTGTTAAGGTTAGAGAGCGGTGCTGCCCCAGTTGTCAGCCACCAGCCTCAAGTGGCGCTCAAATACTTGAAATGTGCCTAGTCTGAATTGAGGTGTGCCATCAGTGTAAAATAACACCAGGTTTCAAAAATTTAATGTATGAAAAAAAGAATGTAAGCTATTTCATTAATAATTTTATATAGGTTACGTGTTGAGATAATATTTTAGATATAACAGATGAAATAAAATATATTATTGAAATTAAGTATCTCTAGATACTTTACTTCTGTCCACTTTTTTTAACATGGCCACTAGAAAACTTATAATTACATATGTGCCTAGCATCATATTTCTCTTGGACAGCACTATACAGATGTTTGAATCTTCTATCCCACTTTTTCACTCTTTAAATGTAAACATATGTAAACATATACATATGTAGATAATTATTCTGACTATCGAAGTAATCCATTTTAAAAAGTGAAACCTGTAAAAAAAAAAACACTAAGGAAGAAATACCCAGAAATAAACATTTTTCCCTCTATAATTAAAATGTCTCTTTAAGCCTGGCTTTTGATAATTGTATGTTCTATTTTCTGATTATACCCCAATTTATGTTAAAGCTTCCCCTGGTAAACGAGTCTGCACAAAGTAGTGCTGGGATTGGAGGTGACTCACATAGGTCACTGAAAAATTGCTTTGTTTTCTCAGAATTTGTTTCCCAACGGATTTTTTTTCTCCATTTAGATTAATTTGGTTGGATCCAGAAATGCAAAACTGCCAGCAACTGTACTCAGCTCTGTAAATCTGGGGGATGACTTAGAAATGGCTGTATCAGTTACATGATGAAAAATGATCTCTTCTGCTCAAACTTTGCCGAGGATCAGAGAAAAATTGCTCTGACTGTCAGCATAGCGATAGGGCTGAGCTGAAGAAGCAAAAATCTTCAATAACGTTGGACTTGGTAAAATGTTGGCTGAGATTTCTTTCTTTTTTTTTTCCTGAATGCAGGAAATAGGACGTTTCTGAAAATGAATTTTCATCTAGCTTTAATGCAACAGCGTGATCCTGGTGACAGTTGTTGAAGCCTGGAACTTTCTCTCCCTAGTTTCAGCTGAGGAGGCAATTACCACAGACATCTTTGTCCAAGTGAGTGCCAGGCCACGGCTTGAAGGAAAGCCTTCAAGTACTGTCTCTACGTCTGGGGGCCCCATCACCAGAAGGAGGGCATCACAAGAGGTCAGGGTGTGGAGAGGGGAGGGGATTTGTGAAGACGTTTCTTTGGGGAGAACTCTGGCTGTGCTTCGAGGATGGTAGGTCCACAACTCCCTTCACTTTCCGCTTCGTGAGGGAGACTTCCGGAGGGCCCCTGGGGAGCTTTAGAAAGCGTTTCCCTCAGCACTAGGAGAAGCAGTGCCCAATCACACCTCAGAACACTGCAGTGGACGGTTGGCGCCTGGGGCCTCCGGAGAGCTGGAGAGGGGCTTGCCTGAAGTCCAGAGCTTGTCAAGTCAAGAGAGATGGGTGTGCTCCTCGGGGACCAGTGGTGGAGGGTGTTGGGTCCTGATCCCTGGGAATCTCTAGGGGAAGAAAGTAGCTTTTCTTTTTTTGCCTTTTCCACGGAAAGGATTGAACAGCTTCCTTCAACTGAGATAGAGGCTGACTTCTGTCTTCCGTCCAGCCAAATGATTTGCAAAATCTTTGTCCAAAAGCATTCATGTATAGTGCCTATTACCAATGTACTGAACAAGACTGACAACGATTTGTAACCCCATGCGTGGGTAGGGGACCTGGGGATGGTACCTGGAGGTGAGGAGGGCAGGGACCAGTCTGTGGAGGACTTGAAAACCGTAGATACACTTTTTCCTAAGAGATTCTTTTATTTTTTTGGAGGTCCTGGGGACTGAACCTGGAACCTCATGCATGGGAAGTAGGCGCTCAACCGCTGAGCTACTCCCGCCCCCTGGAAGAGATCCTTTTGCACCTTTCCTCCTTTCCATATCTCTCCCCACCCCTCGAGAATTGCTGCCTATAACGAGCGTTGCTACCAGCGGGAGTATGTCCTCTACGTGACTGGTGGAGAGGCAGACTTAACCAAGGCTATTTTCGATAAAGGTAGCACTGGTTTTATAACAAATAACCTGAATCCTCAGTGGATTTACTTCTCACTCACATCACTGGTTAAGGTGCGTGCTCCTGCTTGGACAGCCTTCTATGTGGTTCTTCACACTGCAGCTCAGCCCTCCTCATCCGGAAAATGGGTCTAGATTTATTTATATTTTTATTTCTTTCTCTCCCATTCCCCCCCTCCCCCATTACCTGCTCTCTGTGTCCATTCACTGTGTGTTCTTCTGTGCCCACTTCTATCCTTATCAGCGGCACCAGGAATCTGTGTCTCTTTTTTGTTGCGTCATCTTGTTGTGTCAGCTCTCCGTGCATGCGGCACCACTCCTGAGTGGGCTGCGCTCTTCGCGTGGGGCGGCTCTCCTTGCAGGGCGCACTCCTTGCGCATGGGACTCCCCTATGCGGGGACACCCCTGCGTGGCAGGGCACTCCTTGCGCACATCAGCGCTGCGCATAGGCCAACTTCACCACATGGGTTAGGGGGCCCTAGGTTTGAACCCTGAACCTCCCATGTGGTAGGCGGATGTTCTGTCCATTGAGCCAAATCCGCTTCCCTGGAAAATGGATCTAGTAGTAGTGCTCTTGTAAAGAGGTGTCAGAATGATTCAATACATGAATGTCTGCCCGGGACATAGGTGTTTCATGTTTCCTTTCCCCTTCCTTTTGTTAGGAGTTCCCTGGTGGATCAGGATAAACTTTATTGACCACCCATCAACTCACCGTACCTGTCTGGGTCTGGGCATTTTGAAATGTGAATTAACGTTTAGAATATTTTTACCTTCCCGTTCAGCTTTCTCCTTCTCCTTTTAGCTTGTCCTATATCCCACTTCCAGAGGAAGGAAGCCCTTGTTCTCAGCCCCTGCAGTTGGAAAAGCTCCCATACCTTCTCTATCTCCTCCCTGCTCACCCAACATTTCCACTTCCCCCTCACCTCCACTCTAACCCCCAAGGGGTGAACTGTAAATAGACTTAAGATGGTGTTCTTCTCCCGCGGCTGTCTGTGTCACCATGGGTGATGGCTATTGACAGAAACTCCTTAAGGCCCAATAGAAGGAAAATCCTTTACTGGAGGGATTTCAGGCATGGAAATGGGTGAAGGGATGATATTTGGGGAAGGGGTGACTTGCCAGGTGGGTAGATGCCAGCTCCACCTCTCATTTTATTCCTCTTTTCTTCCTTTTATCTTACAGAATGTTTCCTTATGATAAAATCACTGTCTTAATTTTGGATATAAGAATACTCCAGAAGAAAAGCAATTGTGTGTGTGTGTGTGCACGTGTTTAAATAAAAACAGAGGTTTTTGAGAGTATATCTTCCAGCTATGCTTAGGTAAGTATCATTCATTCATTCATTCACATGTCTAGTACCAACCTTGTTGTGACAGTTTTAAAAGATGACCACAAATTCTTTGACATTTCTCCCATAAATTGGTGGTGTCTAATTCCTCTCCTCCACCATCTTGAATCTGAGATGGCCTTAGTGACTATCACTTGGAACCAATAGAAAAAGGCAAAAGTGACACAGACTTCCCAAGCCTGGTCACAAGAAGCCTTGCAGCTTCTGCCTAGTTTACTTTGCACACTTGCTCTCCAGATGCCTCCCTGTTGGGACCCACCTTGCTGTGAGATGCCCAGTCCCCTTGGAAAGAGGCCAGGTGGAGGGCGCGCCAGTCAACAGTCCCAGATCAACTCCCCGCTGAGAGCCAGCATCACGTTGAACTTCCAGTGACTGCCATCACGCGAGAGACCACATTGAGAACGTTCAGCACCGAGTCTTCCCTGATATTGTGACTCACAAAATGGTGAGAAAAATTAAGTGGCTGTGTTAAGCCTCCAAATTTGGGGGTAATTTGTTATGCAGCAATAAATAACTGGAATCTTTGCCGTGTTTATTTTTTCCTTTATAATCCTGTCTTTTACCACAGCTCAGGAGTTTTGTTTCTCCCCCAGTCAAAAGGCTCTTGGCCTGATAAGGTGGTAATACCCTTTCAAAACTTTCTTCCTCAAGAGATAGAGAAGAGGTAGCTTCTGAATAATCTTCCAAAAACATAGTCCCTGATTTCAAACTTTTACCTTCCTTCCATTATCCCAAATTAGTGACCATAAAAATAACTCCGCACTCTCAGAGTCTCTCAGATATCGGACTTGGGAGGCGGGAAGGGGAATACCTAACTTCAACTAAATACAATTGTAATTGAGTATCCTAGCAAAATATGCTGCAGTGCGTGAGGGGAAGCAAATTGGTTTTTCATTGAGCACCCGACCTAAAGGGTTACATTTTTGACACAATTTTGAACACACCTGACCTGTGATGAAGCTGAGTGTGTGTTTCTCTATGTTGGGGATTGAACCACGTCCCCCATAAAAGGCATGTTCAGGTTCCAATCCCTGGTCCCATGGGTGTGAACCCCCTTGTCAATAGGACCTTCTAAAAAGTTATTAACTAAGTTGCACCCAAACAGAATGAGGGCGGACCTTAATCCAATAGGGCTGTAGTCCTTATAAGCAAAGAAAATTGGACATGGAAAGAGAAGCCACGGGGAGAACCAGAAGCCAGAAGTCAACGGAACCCAGAGGAGAAAGTAAAAACTCTGCCAAGTGCATTGCCATGTGATGGAATCACATGATTGCTGGTCAGCCAGGAGATACCGGGGAGGAAGGAATCCTTCCAGCTTCTGAAACTGTGAGGCAATAAATTCCTATCATTAAGCCAACCCTTTATATGCTATTTGCTTTAGCAGCTAAGAAACTAAAACGCAAATCCTGGGAAAAATCAGGAGCCGTTGAATTCCTATCGTTAAGCCAACCCGTTGTATGGTATGTGTTTCAGCAGCAGGGAAACTAAAACACTCTAAGAACAATAATTTTCCAGATTGTTGGGGCCTGGAAGAGATATATGACGACAATGAAAGCAAAAATGGGGGAAATGCAACATCTTTTGAAGTCCCATGGTCCATATTATTTATAATTAACTGTTAAAGTTCTTTCTGAAAATGTTCTTTATTTTACATTTTTCAAAGTAGGTCCTACCCAAAGCAAAGGATACTGTCAAAATACAGAGAGTTCAGTAAAAAGAAAGGAAAAAAAAAAACCCACAAAACTTAGCAGTATTAGAAATTTGATACAAAAGGGTCAAATTGAAATAATTTGGTCATGATGTAGCCCATTTAAATGTGAGAATTTTCAAATATAGGAACTATAATCTGCCTTAGTTAAGAGGTATGATTCTTCAAGTTGATTTTAATATTAAGATGTAGATTCAGAAATATGAATTCAACAATTAAAACAATAGGTGTGTTCATATAATCAATATGTATTTATTGTCAGATGTGCTAAAGACAAGCACAATCCCTACCCTCAAGAAACACAGAGCTTAGTAGGGAAAAAGAAAAGTTAAAAAATAAATTGAATGACCTTTAATATTTATAAAGTCCTTACAACATTGCCTGGCCATGGGAAGAGGATTTGGCTGAACTGGTAGAACATCTGCCTACCACATGGGAGGTCCAGGGTTCAAACCCAGGGCCTCCTGACCTATGTGATGAGCTGGTCCATGCACAGTGCTGATGTGCACAAGGAGTGCCGTGCCATGCAGGGGTGTCCCCCGCGTAGGGGAGCTCCATGTGCGAGGAGTGCACCCCTCAAGGAGAGCCACCCCATGTGCCCAGGAGTGGCACCGCACACATGGAGAGCTGATGCAGCAAGATGACACAACAAAAAGAGACACAGATTCCGGATGCCACTGACAAGAATGCCAGTGGACAAAGAAGAACGCACAGTGAATGGACATAAAGAACAGACAATGGGGGGGGGAGGGGAAAGAAATAAATAAAAAGTAAATCTTTAACAAAAAAACATTGCCTGGTCTATAGTAAATGCCATATAACTGCTAAGTAAGTAAATTACCCTCCATTTATTTATTCATCTAATATTTACTCATCCCTTCTGCATCAGGCACCATGCTAGGTGCTAGGAGTAGAGTGGCAAACAAGAAACTTAGCTCTCAAGGAGAGGACAGATATTTAATAAACAACAAGTAGAGACATCCCAAGAGCATTCTTGAGGTGCTTGGGGTACAAAAGAAGACTGCTGGTCTCAGGAGGCCAAAAGCTAGGCCAGTCCAAGCTCAGGCTGAAAATACTCAGCAGCACATCTGCTGGGCATGTGACAAGAAGAGAAGAGCAGTTTACTGCATGCCAAAAGAAAAATCTAGTATATAAAGTTAAACTTAGGAGAGTTTGAAGGCCAGTAGTGCAATCAGGCTCCGACCACCAAATTCCACATTGGATCAGAAGAAAAGTCGAGGGCAGAGTCTAGCCCTGGACTTCATGCATTGGACCAGACATGAGAAAGTAAGTAGACAGTGTCATTGGAATGGAAGACTTGGCAAAGTACTCTGGTACCAGAAGTGGGGTCTACCACCCAGGCAGGGGCCCACAGCACAAATGGAGCTCAACCAAGACATATTGGAGCTCCCAGCAGGCTAATACTTTTGTGTGCACCCATCGATACCCTTTCGATGTTGATCCACCAGTTATTTAGTGGGGTAGCAGAGCTGGCACCAAGATCATTTCCACTGTCTACTTGGCTGAATTGGGAACAATTTATATTTTGATGGTTATATAAGTAGTCACATATGGCAATCTGAGTTACATGCTACCATATTTCTGATTTCCACTGGGGATGTGATTGCTCTTATAGACTGGTACTCAGAACAGTGTACGCGTTCCTGGTGATGGCTTTAACAAATGGCCACAAATTTGGTGACTTAAAACAACAGAAATTTATTCTCTCATAGTTCTGGAGGCCAGAGGTTCCAAATCCGTTTTCCCTGGCCAAACCCAAAGTGCCAGCAAGACTGCACTGCCTCCAGGGGCTCTAGCAGAGCATCCTTGCCTTGCCTTCTCCAGCTTCTGGTGGCTGCCCACATTCCCTTGCTTGTGGCCACGTCGTTCCCGTCTCTGCCTCCTTCACAAGACCTCCTCCTCTGCTGTGTGTGGTGAATCTCCCTCTACCTCTTTTTTATGAGGATACTTGTGGTGGCATTTCAGGCCCACCCAGATAATCCAGGATGATCTCTTTATCTCAAGATCTTGATCTTGATCACATCTGCAAAGACACTTTCTCAAAATCAAGTCACCCATACAGTTTCCAGAGACTAGGACCTAACATCGTGGGGGCCACCCTTCAGCCTACGTCAGGCACTTACCAGTTGGCTGACCTTCTAACCTGGCTCTGAGCACAAAGGATCCCAGAGCAAGGCCATCTGCTTAGTGCTCTGGTATGAGCAGCCAAGGGCTGTGGTGTGAGCATGTGCAAATGAATAAAAGTATATCTGTGTATGTGTTTGTGTATGTGTGTGTGCACATGTCCTTCTTCCTGAACGCAGGGGATTCTGCAGGGTTTGGATATACTGCTGAAGGATTGGTCTCATGGGAATTGTCCAAGTTTTACCACTTCAGAGGAAGTTTAGGGCACAATAATTTTCAAATGGCCTTTTCCCTTTTTTTCTCAAATTCCAAGAGCCTGGATTTAAGAGTCTATGGACATGGCAAAGCCATGTCTCTGTTCTTTAGTAGTGGTGAAACCCTGGGCAAGAGAAATCCTGCTAAATGGTAGTTTCCTGATCTGTAAAATGAGGCTAATGATATTTAGCTCATTAGACGGTTGTGAAGATAAAACAAGATAACATATAGAAAGAATTTGGTGTGATATCTGGCCCTGAATAAATGGAAGCTATTACTGGTAGAATTAAAAGTACTAAGTAGCGGCTACAAACAGCCAAATGCCACCCAACACTAGGGTTTATGCTCATTTCACAACATTACAGGCAATGGCTATAAATAGAGAGTTAACATTTTAAATAGACTGTAGACTTAACTAAACCGAATGCACTTAGAAGTGGCCCATCATCGGCTGCTTTACAAGGTACTCAAGAGCTGGTCGTTTCTCTTCTGGACAAACACAAAATGGCCTCTCCTCATCTTTAAAGAGGCAAAATGACTTTGTGTACCACAAGCAGTTCTTGTTCCTACCTAAATTAATAATGAAAAACAAAATTTCTGAACAACCACCTTCCATTTTGCTAAAGATGAGCATTCTCTAATGGACGCCTCTAAACTTAGCAACCACTCCGGATGTATCCTCGAAGGGTTTTTATTTTCTCTCATAATGCGCTCTCACATGTGGCATGGGCAGCATTGGGTAGTGTCAGCCACAACTGGGCAACCGTCCAGGACACTAGATTCTAACACCATGATGGTGGGTTTTTAATCCACTCATGAGACATGAAAAAGTAAGAGGTAAGAGGGATATGTTCTGACATCGACGGTTTCCAACAGCCTAATGAGACATACCGGGATGCCTTCCAAAATTGATGAGCTCAACCGTTGATGGGAGTAGCCGAAGAAAATGTACAACACAGCTGAGATAACTCAACGGTTCTTTCCTGAGCTACTCATGAATCCGGAAACTGGAGTTCATTTGGAGGTTTCTCCCTCCCTCCCTCCCTCCTTTCTTCCTTTCCTCTCTTCCTTCTTGCTTTCTTTTAATGTGAAAAGGGAACTCTAACTCTTTCAAAGCAAAAAGCCACTCCTTTGCCCCAATGTCTGACATCATCAGGTTCCATTCAAGCCGGCCCATTGAAATGTGTGTTTTGATCCCATTTTGATACTTGAAGAAAAATAGGTAATAACTGCATATTATCTTACAGATGTGTTCCCCACCCCTCCTTCCTTCCCTTCCCTCCCCCCTCCACCAACTATTACTCGGAGCATGACTATGTGGGGTGCTTCATGGGCGTTTCTGTCCTGCTGTCACTCCCCTGTGGGGCAAAACCATTTGAAACAGGAGAGTTTTGCCCATGTGTGAATGTCACTGGGTGACTTCCAGCTGATTTCCAAGACAGGCACCTACACAGGGCAGGCAGGAGGGCAAGAGGAAGCTGGAGAGAGCCTGGAAGGGTTTAAATGCAAAATGATAAGAGGAGATGTGGAATTTCAAATTTCATGAGCAGCAGCAGGAGCAACTGCGACTCCAAAGCCTGGCTCCCAGGACTCACTGCAGACAACTCATGGGCCCACAGCCCAAAGGGCAGAGGAGCAAAAGATGTAAGAAAGGCAGGATGAGGCAGGCCGCCTGGGGCACCTGGAGAGGTGTGGGCACTGCTTCACCCTGGCTTCCAGGCTGCAGCAAGATGGCGGCTTCAGCAAGATGGCGGCTTCGGCAAGATGGCGGCTTCGGCAAGATGGCGGCTTCGGCTCCCTCTCCTTTCAGTGTAACTATTGACAGTGTATCCCTAGTCCAGGACCCGCCACATAATTTGCAGGGCAAAATGAAGATGTGGGACCCCTTGTTCAAAAAAGCAGGAAAAGAGTGTTGTTAAACATACTAAAATAGAAAATGTTCCCTTTCCTCTGCTGTCCCTCTTAACCTGTCATTGTGTTTTTTCATTTCCTATTTGACATCCCGCTTCCTCATGTACAAGGATATCACAGGGCGAGCTCAGACCTTCCCAGGCACCTGGGGTCTCATTCTGTAATGTGGAATCCATTGGTCCCCAGGCTGTCCCTCCCGCCAGCCCCTGGACCAGCAGGCCAGGCTGGAGCAGGGAAGTCCATCTCTCCTTCCCGCACCCGCTGCCCCAACCCATGGTAATAGGTCAACCCCAGAGGGATTGTGACTTCCACAACAGGATGCGCTGGGGAACTGAATTGGGGTGGGCTAGAAGCTCACAGCTGCCAACTTGCCCACCAAACACGCCGTGGTGCTCCAGCCCAGGGCAGGCATGACTTGCTGCCATGGTCCGCCTGAGATGCCATGGGGCGTACCTGCCCGACCTCCACCCTCCCTGTGCCTGTGATAAGTGGAACGTGGGCCTCTGCCTCCTTCCTACCCCCACCCCCACCTTTCTGCCAGTACACATGGACAACTGCCCTGGGACGAGGGCAGCAGTAGGTTGGGGAGGCCAGGTGGGCTGGGGCTCTAAGGGGTGGGGAGATGGAGGTGGGCAGAAGAGCAAGCTGAGATTACAGGGCCCCACGCGTGCCCCATTGTCCCACCGGACTTCCCTTACCAAGCACAAATTCCAAGATAAAATGTTGAAGAATCTCAAGGGGTCAGCCATAAAGTGTTGAACCCCAAGCAGAGGGCCCTGGTCACCCATGAAGCCAGCCAGGCTGTAGTCTCCCAAAATGCTCTCAAGGGAGGCCCCCTGGGGATGACCCTGGCCAGATTCTCTGAAAAGTCCCTGGCTCCTGGGCTAGCAGCCGGAGCTGGAATTCAAAGCTGAAAATAGGGAGTTTCTGGCCTAGCTCCATTTTCTTTACCCCTGGTTGTTCTGTCGGCTTCCGAGTTTTCTACGTGTTTTCCCTACCTGCCTAAAAGATAATAACTACTAGGAGGTGGGAATTGTATCTTTCACAGCAGAATTTTAAAAGCCTGCACTTTAAAAATTCTTACTTTTGGTCCAAATTCTTACTTTTATTCTCAACCCCCACTAACCTGGCAAGACAGAAGGAAAGAAATCATCCATCAACCAACTCTTAGGTCTTTTGAGTACAACTAGGCCATCCCATAGATCTTGGAGATGGGGAGTTTGGGAGTTTTTTTGGTTTTTTTTTTAAGGGAAAATAATATTTTTATTATTTTATATTGAATTTCTTTTATTGCTTGTGGAGTTGAATTTTTCTTTCTGCAAATTGGCTGTTTTAATTTCTTGTCTGCTTATTGCCTCTTGATATCTCTTGCCTTTTTTTTTTCATTTTTAAATTGTCTTAAAAAATTTTTTTTTTAAAGATAAAGCGATCACACAAAATGTTACGTTAAAAAACATAACAGCTTCCCATCTACCCCACTGCCCACCCCCCCCATCCCTGAGTTTGGGGTTTTGACTTTATTGGTATGGAGTTTGGGGGAGCCCAGTCCACACAGGACTGCCCTCACTTCTGACACCAATTGCAAATTTGGAAAGTCCCCGGGATCAACAATTCGTTAGAAGGACTCCAAGAGCTCAGGACAGCTGTTATCCTCCCAGTCTGGTTTATAACAGTCAGACAAAACAGATGAAGATCAGCCAAGGGAAATGGTGCACAGGGCAGGCCAGGAGGGTTCCAAAGCAGAACTTGCAGTTGTCCGCAGTCATGGAGAACAGAACTTTCCCAGCAGCTATCTGTGAAAATAAGCAGAGTGTTGCCAACCAGGGCCGCTCACTTGGGCCTTGGTGTCCAGATTTTTCTTGGGGCTCCAGCATTGACTGCCCACATTGGCTGGCCCAGTCCCCAGCCCCTCTACAGGTCAAGTGGATGCCATGAAACTCAAAGCCCCCCACCGTAAGTCACATTGTTAGACTTTCTGGCATGGTTCCACCCCCCCAGGTAAACAAAGACACTCTAAACAGCAGGAGATTCCGAAGGCCTAGAGATCACCTCCCAGTAGCCGAGGGCAAAGGTCAGAATTCCCTTTGGGCCAGATTTAATTCTTTCCTGCACAGTTGGTTTGTAGACAGGTAGGGCCACTCAAAGCCTCCAGCTCGAGTGCTGATTTCCCAGTCCAGTGTTCCAAGGCAGGAGCAGTGCTAGAGCCCCTGTGGCTGCTCCTTTTATTTCTATAGGTACCTGGTGTCTGTCACCACAAAACTCCACGCCCCCCACCTCCCACGCTGCTCAGTGTCAGCAGCACCCAAACCCCAGCAGGTTCTCAAACACTATCATCCTCTTTGTCATCATCAAAGGCAGTTTAAAAGCATCGATCGAACGCCATGGTAAGTAAATTATAGAATAAAATTAACCCGGTGTTGTTTACCGACTGGCTGACTCTTCTCTCTGTACTTGGCAGGTGACTGGCCCAGCTTTCAAAGACAATAAACTTGATAAAAAGAGAACCTATATCATTTGTGAAATACAGTATTCCATTGCAGAGAGTGCATTTGGAATACTGTTAAGACAGAATAAATTCATTTCCTGGCTTATAAAAGGCATTTGAGCTTAGCAATATTATACTATTTTCCAGGCATTTGTTCAATTAATATCAACTTGATAATGAAACACTTGATGCTATTTTGCATAATGACTATGGAAGCTGTTCCCTAAAGCACTGCCCTGGTATAGGAGGGTCAATCATAGTTTGTAAAACCAGGAGTGTCAAACCTCTCCAGACTGTTGCCTCATGTGATATTCTACTGGTTATTATACTTCCCTGAACCTCAGTTTTCCCACCTGCACAAGGAAGCTCAGACATACCACTACGAAGTTATTTTCAGGCCTTAAGGAGAAAATATGCATGAAGGAACATTGCAAACTGTAAGCCCAGCTCAAATGTAAATGATTCTCATTGCCCAGTCTCACACAGGGTGTTTAAACCAAACCTGAGGGAAGCTGATTTGGCCCAGTGGATAGGGCGCCTGCCTACCACATGGGAGGTCCATGGTTCAAACCCCAGGCCTCCTTAACCCGTGTGGAGCTGGCCCATGCGCAGTGCTGATGCGTGCAAGGAGTGCGTTCTGTAAGGAGAGCTGCCCAGCGCGAAAAAAGCACAGCCTGCCAAGGAGTGGCGCCGCACACACGGAGAGCTGATGCAGCAAGATGGTGCTACAAAAAGAAACACAGATTCTGGGTGCCGCTGACAAGAATACAAGTGGACACAGACGAACACACAGTAAATGGACACAGAGAGCAGACAGCTTGGGGGAAGGGAGGGCAGGGAATGGGAGAGAAATAAATAATAAATCTTTAAAAATAAATAGATAAAATAAACCAAACCTGATCCTGACTCCTGATCTAGATGTTAGCAGCTCATCACCCACTACTCCATCCATCCATCTATTCCTCCGTCCACTTCACAGATACTTATTGAACGTCCGTGCCTTCATGGATAAGTAACTACATCTTTCTTAGAGAGTGGAGATACGGAGAAAAATAAATGGGGGTGGGGGATTTTAAATGAGCAGGGAAGGCCTCACCGAGTAGGTCATATTTGAAGGAGATGAAGGAGTAAGCCATGCATATGTCTGAGGGAAGAATGTTCCAGAAAGAGAATCAGCACATGCAAAAGCTGAAGCGTGCTTTATGAATTTGAGGAATAGCAAGGAGAACTAAGACAGCCACTCTACTTGTCTGTCCAGGAGGCCAGAAATCCCTGCAATTTTTTCCATTTTGTATTATTCTGGGTACCCTGGGAAATAGAAGCTGAGGCAAGGTTTAAATGTTAATGCTTTCATGGGAGGTATAATCCAGTATGGCTAAAGTGAGGACAAAGAAGGGTGAGATTCCAAAGGAAAATGATGCCTTCCAGCCCCGGCCACTGCTTGCCCACACAGCTCTCAGGTGCACCTGCTTGGCCCCACGGCTAGATGAGAGAGCTGTGCCTCGTTCTAGGCCATCAGAGAAAGAATTGATCTGCTGGTTCCCTCCTGTCTCCCATCTCCCCATTGGTCAAAGTTTGGCCTGTAGGTATTTCCCTAGAGAAAGGAAGACTTATGTGCACAAAAAGACTTGTGCAGGAGTGCTTGTAATGGTGTCGTCCATAGGAGCTGTTGGGGATTGAGTCTCGTCCCTCGCAAGAGACACATTCAGATTTTGATCCATGTTCCTGCGGGTGTGACCCTGTTAGCAAGTAGGCCCTTCGGAGATGCGATTGTGAAAGCTTAGTCTCATTTGTGAATAGGATCCTATTTTGGATGAGGCCATATTGAATCAGGGTGGGCCTTAATCCATATGGCTGGTGGCCTTATAAAGAGAGGAAACTCAGATGCTGTTAGGCAGAAGAAGACAGATGTCAGGAGTAGCGAGGAGAGAGATGGCCATGTGGCCAGTTTGCTACTAATTCCAATAAGAAGGCTGGCTTTGCCGACATCTTGATTTGGGACTTGGAACGTCCAAACTGTGAGCCAATAAATTCTTGTTGTTCAAGCCAACCCATCCTGTGGTGTTTGTCCTAGTAGCCCCCGGCAACGTAAGACAGTTGCCAAAACTGCCCAAATGTCTATCAACTGGTGAATGGATAAACAAACTGAAATAAATTTGTATCATGTAAGACTCCTCAGCAATAACAAAGAACAGGCAACCAATCTGTACAATAACCTGCATAAATTCTCCAAAACATAACCTTGAGTTAAAGAAGTCAGACACTGGAAGAAATCCTGTCTAATTCAGGGGTTCTTACCCTTTTTTGTTCCACGGACCCCTTGACCAGGCAGGTAAAAACCATGAACCGCTTACTAAGCCCACACTATACTGTGTGCTATTTAATAAATATAGCACACCCGCACCAACACGTCCCCACAAGACTCATGTTTTATTTAACTTCAATTCAAGCTCACGGACCCCTGGTTAAGAACCTCTGGTCTAATTCCATTTATACGACATTCTAACATGGGCAAAACGAATCTGTGATGATAGAAAGCAGAGCAGTGGTTGCCTCTGGCCAGGGAAAGGAGTGACTGGAAAGGGCATCCCGGGAGCTTGGTGGGATGATGGAAATGCCCTATATCTTGACTTGTCTTTCCTCCTCTTTTTGTCGCCACATGAAGAGCTCCTCAGATCAACTCAGGCAAGACCAGGACTGCAAGTATCCCCAACCCAGCAGGTCTTCTGATAGATTAACTCTCAGTTTGGGACTCAGCTAGGACGCCTGGCTTTATGAGGGCCCTCAGGCCTCTCTGGGCAGCTCCTCAAGCTGTGGTAACGGTAGAAGTTGGGAGCCACAACTCTGCTGACATACGGGCATTGAAAAGGCTCTGAAAGGCAGTGATTGTTCCCACACCCAACCTGAGGACACCAAGCACCAGGCGGAAGTGGTGAACACTCTCCCCGGGCAGTAGTCCAGAAGGGAGCTGAGGCCTTTTGTACAAGGCTTGGATAGCCAGACCCATCGACAGGGAAATCTTTGAGACCTTTCCCACCGCTGAAGCCATGCTGGAAGTTGTAGCTTCCGTCCCTCTAAGCTCTTGTGGGAAAGAAAGGCTAGTGGTGAATTTATAATGAAGGCGGGGGGCGCAGATGGGCGGGTGAGGTGATTAGGAGAATGAGGGGGGATGTCTGATTCTGAAAAGAGCTTGAGATTGAAAACTCAACTGGAAGTCAAACCTGGAAGCAAGTTCGGTCAATGATTAATGAGTGAATTCAGGAATTCCATCAGCCTAGTTCCTTTTACTATGATTTTTCCCCCCTGAGAATCATCAGCAGAACACTCTAAGAAAAATACTTGCCAAAGGTAATTCGGATGTAATTGTCCCTAATTCTGTGCCATGCCTGAGGAGGAGAAGTAAAACCGAGATTTTGACTTCACAGCTTCTATTTCTCTACTCTGTACATGGCTGGGTTCACAGGCTGCGGCAAGGAAGGAAGCCACTGTCTTGCCTGATAACAGAGGTGAATCTTGTGGCTGTTTTGATGATAAGTTTTGATCTGGGTTCATAAGCTCTCCCCTATGTAACTTTCTTGAAAGAATTCGTCTGAAGGCTTTTTATAGGCATGCTTTCTGAGCAAACAAAGGTCAGCCTTTGCTCTGGCAAAGCACTGCCTTGGTGACAATTGATGAAGTCTTTCTCCCCCAAAGGGAAAAGTGCAATAAACAGGGCATTCTGTATTTATTGGGTGCTCAAATATGCAGGGGCCCCGCTGATGTTTGCTTCCACAGTTGTAGAAGTGAGGGTTCTCAGGGGAAGCTGCTCCCACCCGCGTCCGTGGGAGCCGCCCTAAGAAAGAAGGGGCTGCTCTTTAGGGGAATGTCACGCAGAGCTACTTCTCATCCCAGACCTCAGTTTCCTCATTGACCATTTACGCCAAAGAAACCTATCTCCTGCTTGCCCTTGCTCTCCACGCCCTTGTAAGTGGGTGCTCTGGGAGACGCAGAGGCGAATCAGCCAGGGACGCTTCGTTCTGATGCCTCGTACCCACTGCCCCTTGGCACACCACGTATTAGTCACCTTGCCTTTGAACCCTGGCTGGAGGCGAGCGTGAGCACACTGAACCAGTCCCATCACGCCTGACCGCGTGGATCATTTTCTTTTATTACCTCGTCAGGCTGACGTTGGTGATCAGAAGTAGGAAAGCAGGGAAGACAGGAGATCGCTGAAGCGGACCCTCTGCTGGCCTGGAAAGACTCTTTTCCTTAACTAAGTATTGTTTCTTTGAAAACATTTACCCAGATCTTCTAACTCTAGATGACATCTGAACCCAGGGGGCACCTTTCCAAGCTTATACATGCAGAAAAGTGCATATAGGCTGAAGGCACAGTTCACTGAGTATTCCAAGAGCCAATGCATGCTGGCCACCAGTACCCGAATCCAGAAACAGGGCTTTAGTCGCACCCCAGGAGCCTCCACTTGCCCCGATGTGCTCCTTTCAGTTAAAATTCCTATCCCTAAGCGTAACCAATATCCTGGCCTCTAACGCAGAGATCCTTTCTGCCTGTCTGTACTTTGGGTAAATAGAATCCTTCGGCATGTACCCTTTTCCCTGGCTTCTTTTGGTTGGAGTCATGTTTGAGAGATTCATCTTTATGACTTGCCTCATGTCCTTGTAGGTCCTCCATTCTCCTTGCTTCCTAGTGGTATAAATACAGCGCACTTTACTTATCCATTTTCCTGTTGATGGCCTTTTGGGTAGTTTCCAGTTCAGTTTGATAATGAGTAGTGCTGCACTGAAAGACATTCAAGTTCATGTCTTTTCATCAATTTAAGTATATGTTTTTGTTGGGTATATACCCAGGAAGTACTGGGTTGTAGAGTAGGCATATGTTCAGCTTTAATAGACACTGCCAAACAATTTTCCAAAGTGGTTGGACCAATTTCCACTCCCAACAGCAGTGACAAGAATACCACTTGTGCCACATTCTCTCCTAAATTGCACCTCAACCAACACGTACTCTATTTACTGGAGGAGGTGGTATATTCTGGTCCAGATTGTGGAACTAGATTATCTGGGTCGAAAGCCCAGCTTTACTATTTAATAAGGGTGTGGTCTTGGGCACGTTACTTAACTTTTCTGTGCCTCCGTTTTTTTCATCTGTAAAATGGGAACAACAATCAAAAGGTTCTTAATCCTAATCCATTCCTGTGGGTGTGAACCCATTGTAAACAGGACAGCACTCCATAAATATTAGATGGTATTCGTGTTGAAACATGTAGAAATTAATGGCCATCAGCACAGTAAGGGAGTTATGCCTCTTACTGTAAAAGAAATGGAAAGCTTCCCACATAACCTGGGGAAGCAAAACTACTTGGAGAGTCACCAGGGGCCTCTATAGGCCAGAGGGGATGTAGCCCATACAATCTCAGCTATGCAAATCAAAGCTAATTCCTGAGAACTTGAATGTACAAATTAAACCAGAATGTCAGCGCTCTACAATGCTCATAGGGGAATGTAAACCAGATGTAGAATCGATGTAAATCACAATCTTTGATAGAGGTTGTTTTGTTCTTACTAGTGAAGCTAGTGATATCTCTTCTATTAAGTTAGCCTACTACAGAACCCTGGGTTTAGTGGATTCCTTACAAGCCCTATAGACCCCCCCTCCCCCATGGCTCCCTCATCTATCTGCTTGTTGTGTCTGCTCGTTGTCTTTTCTCATTGTCACTGCTCATTGTGTCCACTCATCTTTAGGAGGCACCAGGAACAGAAACCTGGGACCTCCCATGTGAGAGGCGGGTGCCCAACCACTTGAACCACATCCACTCCCTGATCGTTGTGTCTGCTCATGCGTCAGCTCATTGCATCAGCTTGTTGCATTAGCTCACTGCATCAGCTCATCTTCTTTAGGAGGCATCAGGAACCAAACCCAGGGCCTCCCATGTAGGAGGCAGGCACCCAACCGCTTGAGCCACATCTGCTCCCACAAGCCCTTGTACATTATAGCCCTTGACAAATACTGTTTTAGGAATTAGGATAAATATGGATTTCAGTAAATAATATTCCATGAAGGAAAGACAAATGATAAACAAGAATAATTACAGGAGAAATATTCACTAGGAAGTTCAAAGGCACACAAGACTGAACATCATCCCACACACTAGAGGTAGGCCATTGAGTAGAATTGGTTGTTAATGTTAAATGTCAGAAAATACATTTTCCATGTCTCATTTTCTAGTTTAGTGAGACTTGACCAAGGCTGCATATTAGAATCACCTAGCGAGCTTTCAAAAATACTGATGCCTGGCCTCATATCCAGGGATTCTGATTCAGTTTGTTTGGCAATAGGGCCTACATACTCTATAGCTGTTTCTTTCCCATAAGCTCCCCAAGTGATTCAAAATGTTCAGTCAGAGTTTAAAATGCCGTTCCTTCTGAGTACATCGGCAGTCCCATGCCCGTGGGGGCCTCTGAGTGGTTAGCTCTTCTACTGGGGACCAGAGGGAGAATTCTGAGTTATTTCTATGGAGTCTGTCTGTTTTGGTAAAGTAAAGTTCCAAATGCTGGCAAGACTGTTTTTTATCTGGTACACTTTCTCTCATACCTATAACCTCAGAATATTCCAGCCTATTTTAAGCCATCCTGTGGTTTCTAAAAGCACAATACTTTCTGAGGTAAAGACTTACCATTTCAAATCTCATGGGCTATGATTCAGTCTTGACCAGAACTAAACAGGACTAACTATCCCAATTAGTAATTGGACATTTTCTATCTGGTGAAAAAATATTAGTACATGAAAGTGCATTGAACTGTAAAACCCTTCATAAAAGTGTGGGATTGTGTGTTGTTGATGTTGTCATCATCGGTGATGTAAATTACAGGAAGGTACAGAAAGCCCTGGAATAATCACTGTATTTGGAAATAGGCACAAGTGAGTTTGAATTTCTGGCTCAGTCATTTATTAGCTATGGGTCCTTGCCCTCTCTGAGCTGATGTTTCATGAGAGAAGGGAGTATTAGTAGATGTCAGAAGGAAATTGTATATATTAATGGAGTTAATGTAAATGGTGCTTGGTAAGGAGTGTGCCCTGAGTAAATGGTTACCCTCCTGTAATAGTCAGCAATTGCTATGATGCTGCTGCATAACAAACGATCCCCAAATCTTAGTGGCTTAATAAAACAAACATCTTTTGTTTATACTCATGTATCTATGGGTTGATTGTTATAGTATTGCTTAAGGTTGTGAATCAGTTGAAGTCTGGTCCACATGTTTTTCATGCTGGGACCAGCAGCTACCCATGTAATTCTCAGGGCAGGTGGCAAAAGTGCAAGAAGAGCCTGGCAGAAACTTGCCATGCCTTTTAACATCTCAGCTCAGAACTCATTCACTATCATTTTTGCCCACTTTCCTTTGGTCAGAGCCAAGTCTGATGGCCAAGCCCAAAGTCAATGGAATAGGGAGGCATAATCTACCCACAGGGTAGCCATGCAACAGTGAAGGGAATAGAAGGAAGAATTGGGGACAAATGCTATATTCTACCACACCCCCCTTCCTTGTTGGCAGGGTGCCAACAGAGAGGACAGCGAAATAAGGAAGGAAGACAGAAACAGCTGAATTGCTTGGGAACTTTGCTTTGTGCCTTGTTTGTGAGAACTTGTCTGGCCTGCTTTATAAAGGTGGCCCAGCGCTCAAGCAGGGACAGGGCTGTGGTTCTCTGGTATGACAGTGTGCTTTCTCCTCCTCCCCACCTCCAAGGTTTGTGATAAGGGGCGTCATCGGAAGCAGTCTAGAGTTCACCAGAAGCCTTCTCAAAGCTTGCTTGCCTCAACACATTTAGATAGATAAAAAGACAGAATCACGTGAAATTCAGCAAAAACAGGCTGTAGTGTATATCAATTGTCAAAATAACTGAGTCCTCATCTAAATTCAACCCCTTCCCTTGACCCTCTCAATGTCTTTTTAAAGCGTAGACACCATTTATGGGTATTTGCACTAAATGATGTAATCCCTTCTCTGATATATAATGGTAGGAGACAGAGCCATTTATTTGCCTCACGACATTGTATTTGGGTTTCAAACTTGGGTGAATGTGCAGCCCCATCTCTGCCACTTATCCAGAGTGTTCTGGCCAAACATGCAGCATGGTTAGTAGAGCTATCAGCTACGCCCCTCACATATGTGCGGACACCCAGGACAACCCCCAGACTTACTGAATCAGAATCTCTGGGTGCGGGACCCATGATCGCCAAGAGATTTAGGAACCACCCCTGTTAGAAGGGAGCCAGCTCTTGACTAAGTCCCTGATACCAACTAGAATCTTTGTGTTTGTTACTTTTGCATAAAATCAAATGTAGAGAGAGGTCCTGCTGCACGTCTTTGATTCCAAGGGTTGGCTATGGAAAATGTGAGGTTTTTATAATGCCAGATAAATCACTTTCACTTATAAAAGCAGCCATGAGATTTTTTTCCATTATCACACGAAACTTTTTTCTTTTCTTTTACTAAATTCATTAAGGTTTCAGCCAGAGTGATATTGTAACAAGTTTTCTGTTTTTAACTACTACTTCAACCTTAGAAACCAGATTTTTCATTAAGTCCTCTACTTTGGTAAGAAAATAACCATTTTCTCGAATACTAGGGCCTACAAAACTTATATAAACATTGTTGGATGAAAGAAAAGCAAGTTAAGAGACACAAGTATCACAAGGGATGGGGGGAGAGTTTTATGTGTGTTTGTTAAATTTAGTTCTTTTTTCCTGCTAGATGGGTGCTAAACTGCCTTTTTATAGTTTTCACTGCATGAACTCTCTACATGAACTCTACAGTGCCTCCTAAGTTAGTATTCTCTTTCCCTTTCTGCTTAGTAGGTGCATCGTAATATTCTTTATCTATGTACGTGGGATAATAAAAAGCATTAACTGCCTCAATAAATGAATTAAACGAAAGGATGGTTTTGAAAGCTGAGAGAAATATAGAAAACAGGAATGAAAGGCTCAAGGCCTTCATCTTTGTGCTTTCCTGCTTTCACCTCTGTGGAAAATGAATTTGAATCATTTGGAAGATTCTGAAACCGTCTTCCTTTGATCACTGAACACAAAGATGCAAAGAGGCTTGGGAACATCTGTTTCCCAGATGACGAATATTACCAGGATATTAAAAAGAATCTCTTCCATTATCTCGCTTTTAATCCAATTAGCAAGTACAAGTCATTCTAAAAGACTCTGGTAATCTTTGCTCAAAGAGGGAAAAATCTAGAAAAGAAATGCAAAAAGGGAATTGTCAGCATATGAAATTTAAGGTCTATCAGCACCTTTAGAGAGTGGGAAAGGGAATGATAAGTTGCCTTCATAATTAAGTCTTCTCTGTGTTTGGGCTCAGAGTTTTTTCATGCTATTTTATAACAAGATATTTTTTGAGTGGTAAGGAAAAGTAATAATATTACCTCCAAAGTGATTTCAAGAGGGGGAAAAAATAGATCTCCTTATAAAAATAGCAAGATCTTCCCTGACCCACAGGACTAAAACGTCAAGGGTTCTGATCTGATAATCAAGAATTTATTTCCACTTTGAACTTTTCTAAATGACTCCTTCAACATATCCTCTAGCATTTTTCAGAGAGGTCAGGTGAAAGCCCTGGGGTTTAAGCCAACATTTCTTGGTTTACACGCAGATTCTAATGTCAAAGGTTGACTGCTACAGCTGGACATAAAATGGCTCCATCTGTTCAGCTGCCTGCTGATTTTACCCTCAGTATCTAGCAACTTGGGATTTTATTACCGTGCTCCCCAAGGAAGGGTCTGATTGCAATCTGACTCCATTTTCTTTCGGTAACTAGTAATAGTATAAAAATAAAATGAGCATCAATGGAGCAACCTTGGAACGTTTGGACAGGTGACAAACTCGCTGCTTTTACTATTAATATAAAACCCTTTCTGGTCTGGTTACACATCTAGGCATAATTAAACTTGCGTTGTCTCCGCCAGCATTCCTGAGTTTGTCTGTAAAACCAATCCTGTACCTTAACTATGGCATTCGTGGATATTTTGCTCACATGAAGGGCTCATGATTTTTATCTTAATTTATTTATTTTAATTAAGGCTCCTCCTGCCTGAAGAACTGGGGATTGATGGATACATTTGTAACTAGAATAAATGGGGCACAGTTCCTGACACATATTACATGTTCTCAATCAATATATGTCGAATGAATGAAAAAATAAAACACAGAATAAGGGAAAAAAGTGGCTTTACATTAGATTAGGACAGCAATTTGCACAACAGTTTAAAGAAAAACAACAATTTTGGCGATTATAGGGGTGAAGCAGAATTCTTTAAGTTGTAAGGCTAAGTTCCAAAAATAGAGTCACCTCAAAAGAAATTTTTAAAAAACAAAATAATAAAACAACAATAAGGTCACCTCAGTTGTTATTTTTTTTTATTATGGCAGCATTTAGAAAATCCCATGGCTCTCTGAATTTGAACTGGGCCACCTTTCCTTGGCCTCATAGTAATCTGCAGACACATGGTCTCACCAGTACAGATGGCCAAGGCTTTGAGGACAGAAACCTTGTCTTACGCTGTCTTTGAAGTTCTTTCAGCACCTAATTCAGAACAGTGGACTTAAAACACACTTGAATGGGAAGCAGATGTGGCTCAACTGATAGAGCGTCCACCTACCATGTATGAGTTCCAGGTTTCAAACCCAGGGCCTCCTGGCCTATGTGGTGAGCTGGCCCACGTGCAGTGCTGCTGCATGCAAGAAGTGCCATGCCACGCAGGGGTGTCCCCTGTGTAGGGGTGCCCCACATGCAAGGAATGCACCCGGCAAGGAGAGCCGCTCCATGCGAACAAAGTGCAGTCTGCCCAGGAGTAGTGCCGCACACACGGAGAGCTGACGCAAGATGAAGCAACAAAAAGAGGCCCAGATTCCCGGTGCCACAAAGAATGCAAGCGGACACAGAAGAACACACAGTGAATGGACACAAGAGAGCAGACAACGGGGCGGGGGGGCAGGGGCGGGAAGGGGAGAGAAATAAATAAAATAAATCTTTTTAAAAAACACACACACACTTAAATATTGGTTGTCCTCTCCAATATAGGGTTTTTTTTTTTAAGATTTATTTTGTATTTATTTCTCTCCCCTTACCCCCCTCCCCCACCTCTGCCCCAGTTATCTGTTCTCTGTGTCCATCAGCTGCATGGTCTTCTTTTGTCTGTTTCTGTTGTTGTCAGCGGCACAGGAATCTTGTGTCTCTTTTTTTTTTGTTGCGTCATCTTGCTGTGTCACCTCTCCATGTGTGTGGCACCATTCCTGGGCAGGCTGCACTTTCTTTCGCACTGGGCAGCTCTCCTTACGGGGCGCACTCCTTGCGTGTGGTGCTCCCCTATTCGGGGGACACCCCTGCATGGCAGGGCACTCCTTGCACGCATCAGCACTGCGCATGGGCCAGCTCCACATGGGTCAAGGAGGCCCGGGGTTTGAACCGCAGACCTCCCATGTGGTAGACGGACGCCCTAACCACTGGGCCAAGTCCGCTTTCCTCCAATATAGGGTTTAAAAAAACCAGAGACTGAAAATAAAATCCATGATTGTAGCATATATTAGCGTGGTTTATAGCAATTATTATTGTGTATTTCTTTAGTGTGTAGCATTCAACTCTTCAAAGCATTTTTCAACATGCGTGTTCTAACTTAAGCCCTCATGGTTTGGGAGGGTGGGTAGAAACAATTATCTATTTTATCCCCTGATATTATGGGCAGATGTGGCCACCTCTATGTACCTCCAAGCCATTGGCTTGACTTAATATAGACAATTGATGAGCTGTTTTTAGAATTACATTGACAAAACTTGATAGTAGGTGTTTTAGGGCTCTCCAGAGAAACAGAACCAACAAGCTATATTAAGAGATTAATTATAAGGAATTAGCTGATTGTGACTGTGGGGGCTAGCAAATCCAAGTTCCATAGGGCAGGCCATGAGCTAGGAACTCCGATAAATGTGATGCCAAAATTGAGACCAAATTCCCCAGGGGAAGCTGGTTGAAGCTGAAGCAGAAATTCTTGACTTCTGCAACCCTCAATTCTAGCTTTTAAGACTTCCAACTGATTGAATGAGGCGGCTCACCCAAATAGCTGAGGGCAATCTCCTTTTTTGCTTGTAGATGCAGTCAGCTGAAGATATAATCAGCTGGCTGTAGATGCAAAGCCACCTAAGAAATACCCTCACAGTAACAATCAGGGCAGTAACTTGTTTGACCAAACAACTGGACACTACAGCCTAGCCACGTTGAGACATGAATTAACCATCACAGTAGGTGAAGTTGCAGTAAATTCATGTTTTGCGTTTAATGCCATGTTAGGTACTGAATGATATTAATGATCTTGGATCCCAAAAAATTGTGAACATGTTGCGCATAATTAGAATGTAAACCAGTTGAGGGGAAGAACGTGAACTTGTGAACGTGTTGACCGCTAAGAGAATATAAACAGATGAAGGAGACATGTTTTTGTAACGAGAGATAATCAGACATTTATGTGAGAATATGATATGGATTGGCTCGATGCCAGCCAGAGGGGCACTTCCTGTAAAATCCAGTGTAGACGCTGTTTTGACAAGTGTCAGGTGGCGAGGGGCTGGTGCCCAGGTCCTCTGGCTCCCTGCTTCAATGGCTGTGCTATGCTGTGAGATTTCCAGCCCAGAAACTCCACCGAACACCGCAGTGGACCTGGCTCCCGAGACCCCTCGATAGAAGTACACCTGCTTTCTTTAGGCCTTCGGGCTGATGGACTTGCCAGACTCTGCTCTCCTCCACCTTTAAATGCATTGTGTGCTCTGGACCGGGTCATCGCCTATCGGCTGTATAGGCAGCTTGCGACTAAGCAAGCAAACGCATTGCATTGGGCATTCAAACTAGAGTCATGTCAGATGTGCTCTCAAGTGCTGAACTAACTGACTTTCGATTTCAAGCTGCTTTCAGTTTGCAATGACAACTATATTTACACAACATTGTGCTGAATGGTATTAATAGGTAACTTTTATTGAACCCTTCCTATGTACGAGGTAGTATTCCTTCAAACTCCCTCTCATTATCCCTAGTTTTCAGATGGAGAAACTGAGGTCAAGCTGCTTAGGTCACCTTAAGTTAAGGTCAGATAGGTAGCAATGAAGCAGCACTAGGGTTTGAACCCAGGCGGTGTGGCTCTTGAGGCTCCTTTCCCTAGGATAATGCAGCAAAAAATAGAGCTACTACTTTATTTTTTTCCATAAAAGCATGAAATTGTAATACAAAGAAAGTCACCTACAAATCTCCCTGTCTTGTTAAAGCAATGGAAAAAAAAACAAAAAAAACAACCAACAAATATTCTAGACCTGCCAAGACATTGGAGTAACAGATAGAAACTGTGAAATGGCATTATTTTCATCCTGGGTATTTGATCTGACAAGATCCTGGCAAGCCAATCTCATCCAAGAGAGTGTGTTGCTGGAAATCGCTTGCTTTTCCCTCTCGGTAGACTCCACATTTCCAAGAGATAAGAAAGACCTAACAGAGAACGTGTTCTGCTACACTTGGCTAAATATTGCTAGTTCTCTGGATTTGCCTGCAGCTCTCGGTGGCTAGTAATGGGAATTTTTCTGTCCTGGTGTGCTCTGCCAGCTGATGCCTCATTCCCAGTCTCTCTTAGCCAGTCTGCTTCTCGAAGCTAGGTAGAACATCCTTAAAGAAATAGGGCTCCTCCATCTTGCTACTTGTGATGATTAGAATCAGCCGGCAAGGTTAGGGAGCTTTCTGGAGTCTATAGGAGAATCTGGGCCAATTATGAGACAGAGAGAGACAGAAAGGGAGAGAGAGATGAAATGACACTGAAAGTCCGTGAGAATGTACTGACATTAGAAAAGCTTTTAAAAACCAATCGTGGATTCAGTAAGATTAATTATCTTAAAATAGCTTGTAAAGTGTTTCCTGAGCAGCATAGGAGGCCACTCCAAGCGAAGTAAATAAACCACAGCTAATGTGCTGATATTTTAAAGAGAAAAGA
Source organism: Dasypus novemcinctus (assembly GCF_030445035.2). Classification (NCBI taxonomy): domain Eukaryota; kingdom Metazoa; phylum Chordata; class Mammalia; order Cingulata; family Dasypodidae; genus Dasypus; species Dasypus novemcinctus. The sequence continues at coordinate 21,805,838 of NC_080704.1, read as the reverse complement.
CAAATGCCAAAAAAATCCATCTAATTTCCATTACTTACTATAGCCATTAGAAACAAGGAATGGGTCGATCTAAAGTGGCCCGAAGAGTATTTTCTTTATTCAAACTGATTTAGCCAGAGGGAAATTCAAGAATTTGCCCTGAGATGGACGGAGAGAGAGTGCGACGTTTTAGGTGAAGAAGTTGTTTCTGAACACCAAAGAGGAATAACTAGGTTTTTATTAGAGCAAATCTATTTCTGCCATGAAAGCCTGTTGGGTAAGTTCTAGGGCTAGCGACATCAGCAAAATATGGAAGCTTGCTAGAGAGGCAGAATCTGAGCTCCCTCACCTCCACCCCCAGACCTACTGACTCAGAACCTGCATTTTTAACAAGATGCCCAAGTAGTTTCTATCCACACTGGCATTTGAGAAGCACTGGTCTAGGCCCACATAACTTGTTATTCCATCATTTGATAGGAAAGAGAGCTAGTCAAGGAAAGGAGAAAATGCTACCCGATAAAACCCCCATTCTCCAAAGGTGTGATAGATAAGCAAGTTGGTGTGGATATGATGTGGGATGTGGCTAGGAAGTTGTTCATCTCTTTGTAGATTACCTGAGCTGTATGTGTCCTGAGCTGTGCAGGTGGGGCAGTGAGAAGCTGCAGCCCTGCCCTTGGTAACCATGGCAACGACTCCAGCCCCGGGAAAACAATTTAGCAATGCGAATTCTATATACATACCAGTCAGTCCAGAGAGACTCTGAAGATAGTGATGCCGAAGCTTAAATAAACTTAAGCTTCGCCTCAAAGCGGGATATAATATAGCCTGTGCATGAATTCAGATTTATCTAATTCTGTATCCAAGTGTGCCTAGAAATCCAATTAAGTAATACGGGCCCTATAGGCTTTGAATGTTCAAAAAGGATGTAGACTGAATGTGTATTCAAAGTTGCGTCCAGACGGAATGTGGGCGAGATGTTAATTCAAGCTTACCTGGAATGTGGGGGATTTGTTAATTCAAAACCTAACTGGTACTCAGACAAACGCTTAACTAACAAAGAAAAGTCGCTTTCTTTCATAAAAGCACCATTTGACTCCCCACCTTTATATCGTCTGTATAAAAAGGACCCAAAATTCTATTGCCGGCTTGGATTTTGAGTGAGAAGCTCCAAGTCCCGCCAGTCATAAATGAATCCTTTCTCCTTCCCAAATTATTCCTGCGTCCTGGCCTTTCTATATGCAAATAATTGAACTTCTCTCGACGTCTCCAAGAGATAAACGTGCGCCTAGCCACCGACCCAGCCTTGAAGTAAAAATTTAATAAGCCCGGTGGCCACGTGGTCCAACGTCTGAGCATAAAAGCAGGGTCTGAGTTTAAGGGGTATCCCAAACTACAACTAGGGGCAGACTGCAGAGGACAAACTTTAATCATTACACAGAAATGTTTTAAAAGCATTTTTGTGGCTAAGGTTACCAGCCACACAGAGCTTGCCAAGGTGGTACAAAACTCTCAGGACTAAGATGCATTTGTTACTGGAGGTGCAGAGTCAAGGAAAATTCAGCGAGAGCAAAGACCAAGCTTCCGCCAAGCCGAGGCTAAGCTGTGATCGCGGAAGACAAATGTAAAACCTCTGGGCCAGGTTTAGCAGCTGCCGCGCAAAACCAATTGTGGGGAAAAGGCTCTGTGAAAATGTTCATACCCACAGCATAACTGGGAAACTTTCTTTTGAGTCTTCTTTGTTTGATACCGCGTGGACAACTTTCATTTCTGTGTTGGGCTAGTTTTGGTCAAGTGGAAGAATAGTTTTCTCCACTTTTACCACATGTGGTTCCCTGTGGAACATTTAGTTGCTTATTTTGAAGTTTTACCTGGAATTGGCATGAAAAGTCTCATCCCAAAAAATGAAGTGCAGTTACTAACCGAGACTGGAGAAATAAGCTGGAAATAGACCAAGGATATGTATCTTTAATTCATCAAATGACCATATAGACTTACCAATGAGAAGATATTCACAGGACACCATTTTTGCCTCTGGGAAAGTCTGTGCAAATTGCTATTCAGTAAATTCATTAACGAGCAAAGCATTTAGTCTTTCTTACTTTCGATTTTCCGTAAGAGTGCAAGTGTATCTTCTAAAAGCAAGAAAATGTTTGGTTTTGGTTTTGGTTTTCTTTCCTTGAAGCAAATCCACGTTTTGCTCTTTGGGAAACACTGACAACTTTCAGGAGGAAATTCCTGTAATAATAGTGACACTTTGCTTGTCTTAACAAAGGCCATGTTAGAACAAGGGTTTAAAGAAAATGGATTTTCAGAGTCAATAGTATTTTTTTTCGGAGGTCCTGGTTATTGAATGCGGTACCGTGTAAATGGGAAGCAGGTGCTCAAACCACTAAGCTACACCGGCTCCCCTAGAGTCAATAGTATTTTGTTGTTATTGCTGTATCTGCTCAAACTGGTACCTTGTTTTGGGGGTTAGTAGAGATGGGGTTGAGAAATACAAATCTTTATTTGGGCCAAGAAACAATCTTATGGCAGCACAACAATTTGAATGAAATGAACACCACTGAACCGTATACTTGAAAGTGTCTGAAATGGGAAATTTTATGGTATACATATTGTACCACAATATGAAAAAAGAAAATCTTGTGCTTCGAAAGCACACTCAGGGAAGCGGCCGTGGCTCAATCAGTCGGGCTCCCGTCTACCATACGGGAGGCCCTGGGTTCATGTCCCGGGACCTCCTTGTGAAGGCAGGCTTGCCCACATGCTGTGGAGTGCTGCCTGGCCCACAAGCGTCACAGAGACCCAACTCAGCAAGGTGACGAAACAGAAGAGGGAGACAAGCAAGAACACAGAGGAGCACGCAGTGAATGGACACAGAGAGCAGACAGCAAGCAAGCCACAAGGGGGGAGGAGAAATAAAAAAATAAATAAATACAGACACAGAAGAACAAACAGTGAATGGACACAGAGAGCAGAGAGCATGCAAAAAGCCACAAGAGGGGGGAGGTTAAAAAAAAAAAAGCACACGCAAAAACTGCCTCAAAGCAATTCATCAAAACCTACCTGGAATCCTGGCAAAGGTAATTGTTACTATTGTCCATTTACTTGCTGGGATGTCCTTTGTGTCAGAATTGCAAAGAGGTGATAGCGTTACTATGTTTGCATAACTATGAGTGAAAGGTTGATAAACTGTTTACAACCACTGTCACAGCAGAGAACACATTTGCCTGAGCATTTGGAAGCCTCTATTGCAGAGTCAGGTAACGATGCCCAGGATGTGGTGGACAACCTTCAGGATGGTCCCCAACCATCCCAGCCTTCAGAGAGTCAAGTACTTGGGTAATCCTTTCCCCTGGGGTGATGGCTGGGCTTCGCAACTCTCTTCTAATGACTAGAAGAAGGCAGAAGTGATGGCGTGTGACTGGAGACTCTGTCATGAAAGGCAGCATGGTTCCCCTCTCTCATCTCTCATTATCATGCTGCCATGAGTGACAACCCTTTGGAGAGGCCCACAGCACAAAGAACTGAGGCCTCCAGCCAACAGCCATGTGAGCATGCTTGGAAAGGCAGCCTGTTAGTTTCCCCAAACCTCAGAGGGCTGTAGGCCCTGCTGACGCTTTGTTAGAAACCTTGTGAGAAACCCAGAGCCAGAACCGCCCAGCCAAGTGGTCCCCAATTCCTCTCCCACAGACACTGAACTAATAAGTATTTATTGTTTTAATGCTAAGTTTTACAGTAATTTACTACATAGCAATAGACAGCTAACACACAGGGGAATCATGCTGTTTCTAGATTTCCCCCCTCAATCATTGGGCAGGTACTTATTGGGAAACCACCACATACCAGGCATTGCGTAAGCAGAGGTCAATCATCTACTGAGCATAAGAAACATACTTTGAGGCACTCCTGGTTTCTAGGCACCATATACCTAGAACAGAGAGAGGGAGTTTACACTTGGGAATTTCTGTTTGTGGCAGCCATCTTTGGAAATACAATCTACTAGCACTTTGCTAGTAATATCTTAGTGGTTCAGGAATTTTTTATGGGTTGAATGCTTCTTTGTGTCGTGTGCTCACTGTGTATTTTGAACGTGGAGATGACACTACCAGCCTCCTTCCCTTACCCTGAATTGCCACTCAATCACTAAGTCTTTTCAATTCTCCTTTCTGTACATCATCCCTGTTCTTTCTTCCTTCACCATCTCCCTTCCCACTCTTTCAGTTCAGGCCAATTTATCATCTCTTTTTGGCATTTCCTTACCTTCTTGATATCCCTGCCTCTAGTTTCACTGCCTTCTCTGCTCCACACTGCCAACAAAGTGACTTTTCTAATATGCAAATCTTATTCTATTTTCAACCTTCTCCATGGTTCTTAAATTATTTGTGTGGTTTTGTGATAAATCACTGCCTAGATGTTGGCTTTCATTCCCCAACATTCCCTGCGTTGCCCTTTACACTCCAGGAATATTGAATGGTTTGTCATCTCCTGAATATTCTAAGTGTTAATCATGCCATTCCTATTGCCTGGAACACAGGCTTGCCCACTGTTAGTGGGGAACTCTTATTTCCTACTACTGATTTTCCTTTCCGTGTGAAGGGACCTTTATTCATGTAACACTCCTGCTTTCTCCAGTCCTGGGGTTGGGAAGGAGGCTCTTACCTGATTGGCGAGTTTGAGAAGGATGCAGGGAACTGATCTAAGCCAATTTGGCAGCTCTACAGTAGCCAGGCTCTTTTGTTTCATTTGGGTAACTTTTGGCTAAAGGGAAGTAGGGTGACATATACATCCCCATGCCTACGATTTCGCTACCAAGTGGTCTGGTAGAATAAAGGAAAGTCTTGGGCCAAATCCTGCCAAATCCCTGTTCCTGGAACTTTGTGGAAGTCCCACTCTCTGTCTTTAGGCATTCCAACAAGCAAGAAAGGTTCACTCCAAGATAGATGCGAAAAATTCTGATGATAGGACCAGCCAAGTTTACGGTTAAGTCTGACAACCGAGTCCTCCATGATATGGAAGACACAGGACCTAGGAGGCCTTAGAGCCAGGGCACTGCTCCAAAGATATTAGACTGCTGAGCTTGCTGGATTCTTAGTCCTTATTTGCATGAAGGCCGTTGGGCCAGTAAAATCTTTCCAGTCTGCCTATAGATATGTCATTTCACCAATGAAAAATTGTTTCTAACATTTATTAACAAATCTTCTGGTATAGATTTCGATAACAATATTTGTCGTGATTAAATAACCATCTCTGGAATGTTGATTCCTGATTAGGGTGTTCCAAATGCTAACTAACCACCTCTAAGGATTAGATTAAAGTCCACTCACATCCACATGCATATTTACATCACACATACCACATAGGCAGTATGTGGGCATGTGTAGTCTGATCCCTCCTTTTTTGGGTGCCCCCAGAGAAGCCAGCATTCTCCTCCGCTGTTCCAGTGGCAAGCTTTTGTCCCTACAGAGGGCAAGGTCTGCCTTGGTCCAGGCATGCTGGGTGGGTGGGACAGTCTAATTCTAGGGTTCAGCACTGGGGAGTCTACTTGCTGACAGATAGAAACCACATTCTCCATAGCAGCGGTATCAGGAAAATAAGGTAATGGTTTGCTCTCCAATTGCCAACTTCTTATTTTGCAAGTGATTTAGATCTCAGGTAGGAAAGAGCTCTTTATTGGGCCCTTTCAAACACCCCAACTTCAAGCCATTACACTCTTGGCCCCTCTGGGAAGCCTTCCGTAATCCCTCATGGTAGACCTTTGAAGGCATTATAACTCTTGCCTGTTGACTTTCTCCCACCCCCACCCCACTTGAAAGCCAGGTCCTGACACAAACTGGTACATAGTGGGTGCTCAGCAAATGACTGTTTAATAAATGAGTCATTGTTAGCAGGACCTGTTCATTGAGGAGCTTTGTGGGTGAATGGCTATGACCTCATTAACAACCTGCTTGAAATAACTGAGATAAACAACCTCAGAAGAATCAGGCAAACACAAAGAATTTTCCAGAAACAATGTCTCCTACAACTTTAAACTTTGTCGAGCCAATGGGTGTTGGTATATTTGTCTTTTCCTTTATTTTTTGAGAGGAGCAACTGTGCTCAGTGCTCTATAAAATATATGGTCATTTCATTTAATGCTGGTGTATGTAGAGGCTAATCTAATAAATTAGTCAACAGCCTGTGTTTGGGGGTCATGTTATGGGCCATTAGCAGTTCTACTGAAAAATAAAAACAGGAAAATCTCCATGGTAGGTACTCTATGTAGGGACCAAATAATGTTTACTGAATAAATCAATGGTTGTAAATTCTTTCAAAATGATGGCAACATGTAAAAAAGGAATGAAGCTCTGATACATGCTTCAGCATGGATGAACCTTGAAGCCGTCGTGTTGAGTGAAATAAACCAGACATGAAAGGGCAAATATTGTAAGATTCCACTTATATGAGATAACTAAAATATGCCCAATCACAGAGAGACAGTACATTGCAGTGTACCAGGGGTGGAGGTGGGAGAGTGGGTTTGTTAATGCTTAATGGGCTCAGTTTCTGTTTGGGGTGATGGAAAATTCGGTAACAGAGGATGGTGATGGTACCACAGCATTGCGAATGTACTTAAGACCATTGACTTGTATACTTGAAAGTGGTTAAAATGGGAAACTTATGTTATACATGTGCAACCACAATAATTTTTTTTTTCTAAAAAAAGAAGAAAATGGTGGCAATAAAGTCACATTGTTCCATGTTACCATGTAAGTAGCTGGTGCTTTGTTATTGGTTACCTCATCCTCTAGACCCATCAGCTTAAATTCTTGGCCTACCCATATATTTCATTTATTTGTGCCATCTCTTATTCTTGGCTAAAAGCATAAATCCCCTTTTTAAGATATTAAGCTTCGGGAATCAGAAGTCACAAGATCTATGTTCCAAGTCCCAAAGAATTGGCACAAGTTACTTGTGTGATTTTTAGTAAAGCTTTCCATTTCTCCACACCTTGGTGTCATTTTTTCTCATCCATAAAACATAGATATCAACATGTGAACTCAACCATTTATTATAATACACAGGGCCCAGACTAGGGTGAGGCAAACGAGGCACTCATTTCAGGTGAAAAATTTAAGGGGGATGCCCCCCAAAACCCTATAATCACAAAAAAAACACATTTTAATCCAAGATTTTTTGAAAATCAAAATCGTTGCCAAAAACTCTGAAATGAACAAACTATTGAAACTTTCAGTAAAGACAGGATCATTATTGTTGACCTTTTCCTTTTGTCTCAGGCTCCAACATGACTTAGCATGGAACTGTTTTGATCCTGATTTTCATTTTAAAAATATATTGGATAAACACATTATTCCCCTCGATTACTGAGGTTTTTTTTGTTTTTGGTTTTTTAAAGATTTATTTATTTATTTAATTTCCCCCCCTCCCCTGGTTGTCTGTTCTCTGTGTCTATTTGCTGCGTCTTGTTTCTTTGTCCGCTTCTGTTGTCGTCAGCGGCACGGGAAGTGTGGGCGGCGCCATTCCTGGGCAGGCTGCACTTTCTTTCGCGCTGGGCGGCTCTCCTTATGGGCGCACTCCTTGCGCGTGGGGCTCCCCTACGCGGGGGACACCCCTGTGTGGCAGGGCACTCCTTGCACGCATTAGCACTGCTCATGGCCAGCTCCACATGGGTCAAGGATGTCCGGGGTTTGAACCGCGGACCTCCCATGTGGTAGACGGACGCCCTAACCACTGGGCCAAAGTCCGTTTCCCGATTACTGAGGTTTTTGAAGCCCCCATGAATTTCGCTCCCAAGTCGAGCGCCTCACACTCCTCGCCCTACTCCTGGGCCTGTTTCATTTGATAGACATTTAATGAACACCTGCTCTTTGCTAAGTGCTGTTAGGATATAGCAGTCCCTGCTTTCAAGGAGCTCCCAGCTTCCTTGGGAAAGACAGGTGAGTAAACTGAGATTAATTAAATGGTGTGGACAGTGCTGGGAGAGAGCCAAGCAATGGAGACAATGGGATCAGATAAGACCGAGTGAAAAAATCACGGTATCCTCCTTCCCAGGGGGCATAACAGAGTGGTCAGCAGCGCAGACTGGAGCTAGACACCCTGGGTTCAGGCCCTGCCTCTTCCAATTACAAGCGGCATAATCTTGGGCAAGTGATGTTTTACCTTCTCTGAACTAGTTTTCTCATTTGTAAAAGTGGAAATAATACTCATACCTACTTCCTAGGGTTGTTGTGAGGATGAAATGAGCTAAGACATGGGTCCTGAGAATAGCCTGGGACGTAGTGGGCACTCAGTGATGTCAGCTGTTACGAGAAAGCTCTTATTTTGCAAAGAGAAGTTCTACAAGACAACTTTAAAGCCAGGGCTCTTCTAGGCCAGCTGGTAGGAGTTGCGGTGATTTTTATCATTCTTTGACCCGTCACTCTATGTCCCATAACGCTTTCCCTTAGTTCCAGCTGAGCAGGAAAAGCTGTTTCATCCTTGGCAATTCTTCCAAATTCAGTAGACTGTGACCAGATCATTTAAAAAGTTAATGGACATGTGATCTATTAACTTTAATTAAAAAAAATTTTTTTTAAGTTATTGAACAAATTCTGGCTCATGTACAAATGTACGAGTCCTCATCATTTTTTTCTTGCGCCTTTGAAATAAAGAACGACAAGTGAACACTGTAATGTTCCCCTCAGCACGTACAAAGAGTTTCACATGGCTTCAGGACACCCCCGTGAGGCCTTTGAGGCAGGTGGAAGGCACCCTCTGGTACGTTATGAAATCCTGTGAGGCACAGACGCACAGGGCGAAACTGGCATGAGCACGTTTCCTTTTCATTGGCCTAACGAAATATGAGGAGATGATTTTGCTGCTTCAGCTTAATGAGGTCCTACCATCTTGGTTTCAGGGCCACTGGATGTCCTGAGAGGGTCTAAGAGAGCACAGTCCTTCCTTGCCTAATTTATTCCTACAAAGCTGTCTGTCCTGATGTTTGAAAAAAAAAATCCCACCCTTTAAAAAGTACTTCCTTGTTTTCCCAATTGCCAAGAAATTTAAACATGAACTGAGTGGAAGATGATATTTAGGAATTACTGTTAATTTTTAAAAATTATAATAATAACCTTGTGGTTCTATGAGAAAATCCTTCCCTTCCTTCTTTCCTCCCTTCTTTCCTCCCTTCCTTCCTCCCTTCCTTCCTTCCTTCCTTTCTTTCTTTCTTTCTTTCCTCCTTTCTTTCCTTCCTCCTTTCTTTCTTTCCTCCTTTCTTTCTTTCTTTCTTTCTTTCTTTCTTTCTTTCTTTCTTTCTTTCTTTCTTTCTTTCTTTCTTTCTTTCTTTCTTTCTTTCTTTCTTTCTTTCTTTCTTTCTTTCTTTCTTTCTTTCTTTCTTTCTTTCTTTCTTTCTTTCTTTCTTTCTTTCTTTCCTCCTTTCATTCTTTCTTTCAATGCACACTAAAGTGAAATGATAAGACATGTGGGGTTTGTTTTAGAGAAAACTCCAGCAAAAACTTAAAAAGTGCATGGTGGGGTACTTGATCAAACAAGATTGGTGAAATATCGGTGGTTGTTGAATCTGGATGATACTTTACAAAAGAGGTTACTGGTATTCTCTATTTTTGTGTAGTTTTGGAAATTTCCCTAAGAAAAAGTTTACCAAACACATTTCTCTGCTTTAAGGCACTGATTCTCAAACTTGCCTTGTCCCGCTGGGCGGCTGGTGGGCTCGCTCCCTCCCTCAGGGGTGTGAGGTGAGTTCTGCCGGCAGGTGTGGCTGAGATGAAGCACCTGAGGCAGAGGATGGGGAGCAGAGGCCAGAATTCCCACCCGGGGTTCAAAGTTGTTCCCAACTACCCCGGGGGAAGGGTTAACTCAAGCTCACTACTATCACTTCCTAACACTTCAGGGTTTCAGTTATCAGCTCCTATTACCCTGACAACTCCGTGACACCTCCCTCTGATAATAGGTGTGTAGTGGACCTTGGCCAAACCTGGGCGGGGTAAGACCCTAGGCGAGCCTGCGTGCTGGGTGCCCGGCTTCAACCTGAGTAGGCCTGCGGGGAAAGGGGGAAGAAAGACGCAGGGAAAGGTGTTTGCGGGGTGGGGGTGGAGAGTGGGGCAGGGGTTGTGCACGGGAATGCCCCAGGGGAGCCGCGAGAGGAAAATGTCCTTCCAGCACCACATTCTCTGATCCTTCACAGTCCCAAGCTTCTGGGCTCCTGCCTGGAAGTGTCATGTTCCACAGCGAGAAGTAACTCGTTGAAAACCTACCTAGGGCTTTCCTTCTCCACAGATTGACCTGCCCTTGAAACATAACCAGGTTTTTAAAGAACTAGCTCGGGAGAATTCTTATTTTGAGTTAGATGGCCCAAGTGAATGTTTCCCCCCCCCCGGTGAATTTTTCCCCTGTTATCTTAGTTTGGATTCCCTCAGCTGCAGAACCACACCGGGCGGGCAGGGAGGCTGGGGAGAGGAGGGGGGAGCTGACGGCTTTTGGACTCTCTTTAAACATAAGAATTGAATACACTTCTATCTTAATGTCTCAGTTATTTTGGATTTCTGTAATGCACAATTGGACCTAATCTTGGCTGATTCCGAATTCTACCAAGAGTGGGAAGGACCTGAGAAGAAATCCAACTCTAAGGCGGTAGCAAAAACCCTTAGCGGGGAGCCAGGGAAGCTGAAATCTTTCCAAGCCAAAGGGGGCAGAAGTGAAGTCAACAAAGGCTCAGAAATTGGAAAGAGCCCAAAAAGTGCAAAAAGAAGGTTGGGCACAAAGCTAGGAGTTCCTTCTACATCCTGCGTTTGTTCACCCTGCTGTACTGAGGCAGTCTGCTTCTAAGGTAGACAGGTCAGAAAAGAGGTGATTGCAAGTTAGAATTGGTAAGACTTTGGGACCGATTAGATGTCCAGGGTAAGGAGAGGGAAGAGTGAAGGAGGGGTGATTCCAGTTTTCCGGTTTGGGAACCTGGATGGAAGGTGCTGCCATTTTCTGAGAGAGGACATTCAGAGGGGAGAGAGATTTGGAGGCAAGATGATGTGTAATTCGGGGACCTGCTGGGGATAAGGTGCGCGTGGAAGGCTGGAGTGGAGCTATTCACTAAGCTATTGGCTGTAGACTCCACAAAAGGGAGCAGGACTGGAAATACTGATCTGGGATCAGTTGGTCCCTAGATGTCCTTTGGTGGTGGATGTTGCAGAATGAGACAACAGCTAAATATCAACATCTAAGTATAGGATGAAAAATAGGGACCCTATGAAGGAGATTGGGAAGAAATGCTGAGAGAAGAGGGCTGGCCACAAGGTGAGGTGGGGTATTTCAGCATCCAAGGGCAGGAAATTTCCTTCTAGTATTTTTTTCTATGGGCCTTTTATTTAGCTGAGATGATACTGTGCATGCAATTGAGTACCCAGTTTATAGAGTTGGCATATCTCTTTTTGCTTTCTTTCTTTCGTTTTCTTTTTACTTGACATCGTCCCATATATCATTTCTCTTTTGAAATTTCGCAGATATAATTTTGATGATTCATAATATTCAGTCCTATGGATATGGATAAATCATACTCTTCTAAAAATTTCTACCATTATTCAATATTCCAGCTCTTTTGAAATTCCCTCTATTTCCCCAAGCATCTTTGTATATAAATCTTGGTCTGGCAGCTCTGATTTTGCCTGTAGGCTTGATTCCCAGAAGTGAAATTATTGTTACAAAGGAATGAACATTTTTTAAAGCATTGGAGAGCTAGTGCTAGAATCATCTCCAGATAATTAGATACTGACTTCTATTTCCACTAGTCTCTTGCCAGGATTTTTAAAATGGTTAAAATGGCAAGTTGTCTCATTGCCAGTATAATTTCTTTGATTTAGATTGATGAGGTTGAGGTTTTTTCCCTTCTTTTCAGTTTCCTTCTTTCTAAATTATCTTTTTCTTTTTTAAAAAAAGATTTATTTTATTTAATTTATTTCTCTCCCCATCCTGGCCCCCCCCCCCCCCCCCCCCCGGTCTGCTCTCTGTGTCCATTCACTGTATATTCTTCTGCATCTGCTTGCATATCAGGCAGCACTGGGAATCTGCGTCTCTTTTTTGTTGTGTCATCTTGCTGCGTCAGCTCTCCATGTGTGAGGCACCACTCCTGTGCGGGCTGCACTTTTTTCATGCAGGGCAACTCTTCTTGAGGGTGCAAACCTTGCGCATGGGGCACCCCTACGCAGGGCGCACCTGTGTTGGCACAGCACTCCTTGCGCACAGCAGCACTGCACATGGGCCAGCTCACCACACGGATCAGGAGGCCCTGGAGATTGAACCCTGGACCCTCCATATGGTAGATGGACACTTTATCAGTTGAGCCACGTCCACTTCCTTGTCTATCTTTTCTTGAATGCTTTTCTCAAGGATTTGTGCCAACTCTTTACACCCACTTAATTTTAAACTTTTGGCATAATTTTGTTTTAGATTGTCTTTTATAAGCAGCACATAATCAGATTTTGATTTTAGCTCAATGTGAGCATCTCTGCCTTTTATTATAGAAATGCAAAATATTTATAATTAGCACAATAACTCATGCCTTTGCTTCTATTTCTAGCATCTTTTTCATGCTCTCTAACTTGGAGGCTTCCCTTCTATTTTCCACATTTCTTGCCCTTGTCACTAGCAATGCTTTTGTTTCATTTTTTCAGTGGTAATTTGGAAGGTAGTTCTTAATTCTGGTAATGGTTGCCCGTAAGTTTATTAAATGCATCCCTGAACATGTATTTCTCTAGTTGTCAAAACAAAGAGCAAAAGAGTGATATGTCATCCATCTAACAATTTGGTGGGATTTTTTTTGCTCTTGCCATTTTGTTTTGTTTTTGCTGCCCATAAATTCCTGTCTTTACTAATCTAATCTGAGGTCATAAAACTCAGCCAATTATTATGCTATCTTTGTTGTCTAAATATTCTTTTTCAAGATTTGGTTTTGGATTTTGCATTTGATTTCCTGACCATATTTACAACCGTTATTTTTTATTAAAAATTCAACTGCCTTCCAAGTTCACTGCCAACTCTTTTATGGTATGCTACAGCGTTCTCCACTACAGCATACCTATCAGAGTCACCTGGAGGGTTTCTTTGCCAATTCCTGTGTCCTGGCTCTGGTTCCACTCGGAGATTCCACTTCTGTGTGTCCAGGACAGCCCGCCATGGCCCTCTCTGGGCTCGGCGCTCTTGCACTCTGAGAGTTGCAAACTCGAAATGGCTACAGGGAGGAAATTGGGGGTGGGTGCGTTGGGGAGTTGAGCAGGGCTTTCGGAAAGAGCGTGTGCCTGGTCTTGCAATCAGTCCAGGTGATGCCCCCTCCATCCACCTCCTGATGTGGTAGGAGAATGGAAACTGGTTCCAAGTCCTTGTGCTACCCCGTCCTTGGTAGGCTCTTGAACCAGTTACTTAATCTCTGTCCCTCAATTTTCTCATCTGTAAAACTGGTTAGTTCTGACTTTCTAGGGTTATAACCACAGACAGGCTATAAAGCACCTCGGCAGCATTTGACAGCAGCGAGCTCTTAATGAATAAAAATGATTAGAATTGCTGCTTTATATTGATATTCCCTATTGTTGTAGGGCTCCTTTTTTATGCAATTCAGTTTTTACTTACTTCTCTTGAAGTAAGTAAAGATCCAACTCTAACTCCCACACAACACTCGTGAGACTCCATTCCCTCCAAATCAACGTGCTCTCCAGTGATTTCACAGGAAACCTTCCATCCCACCCCTCATTCCTCAAGCCTCTGTAGCCATGCTGTCCCATAGAACTTTCTGCAATGGTCGGAATGTTCTGTAATACAGAGGATGCAGCTCCTGAACACTTCAAACGTAGCTAGTGAAACTGAAGCACTGAACTTTTGTACTGTAATTAATTTACACGTAAGTAGCCACATGTAGCTAGTGGCTACGCTACTGACTAGCACATCTAGATGGTTTCTTTCTTGCCTGAAAAGTGTTTCTTAAATTCATGATCCATCTTACAATTAGAAGAGAGGAACTGCAGTGAAAATTGTAAAATGTAGGATTTTAGACTTAATTTTCTGTGATAATTTCCCAGCATTTTCTACATAGTTTTTTATTCAGTTTTTCCTTCAAAAATGAATGCACAGTTTCTCTATACAAGTCCAACAAGGAGGAAGAGAGGTATGCTTGGAGCATACCTAATGACTTCTATTCTGCTACAATTAAATTGTGTTTGTGAGACCTGTGTTTTTTAGCAAGGAGGTGAATAGCACATGCAGAGGAGAGGTTTAGAGCATGGGGGATTTTGCCCACGATGGACCAGATGGAAGTGCTTCAGGAATTGGAGAGAGGCACAATTTGGGGTTCGATTAGATCAGGGGCTCAAAGTATGAAATACGATTGAGAGCATGACCCAGTGTACACCACCACCCCCCCACACACACATATAATGGAAATAAAGATTTCACAAGAGCAATGCTTACCTTTGCTACATGTCGTACATTCTGGTTATTTTCTATTCTATTCTCTCCTGTTCAATATCACTCCATTGTAGTTTATTCTCCCCTTTACTATTTCATTCTACCTACTTACAAAATATACGGGCCAAGAGTCATTAAACTGATCTCATGGCCCGCTCTAGCTTCAATATGCAGTTGGAAAAACACTGGATGAAGACAGGGACTGAGTCGTGTGAGTTTGAGAGAAGGGGGTTGCCTAGGGATGCTGGGCTTCAGACTAAGAGGGATGGAAGATGTGAGGGCTTGAGCCCCAGCAGCCTCCAGGCAGAGTGTGGCAGTGAGGCGAGAGGATTGGAGCAGGAAGCAGGGCTTGGTAAGGCCATGTAGGGCTTTGGGGGCCCCTCTTCACTCCCACCCTTGGTGGGTTTGCTGGCCCAGGGAGCAGCATTCTTGCCTTTAGTGTACCAATATCTGGTCACCATTTTAACCTGGAGCTGTTTTGTAGTGATTTTTGTTATTTCAAGAGGGCAGAGGCAGGAGTCTGTCCGTGTGCTGGAATGAGGAGCTGGTGAGGGTTTTTCAAAATTGCATTTCTGAATCAGCGAACCAAGCTATATAGCAAACGAAACAGATTGCAGGGGGGACGTGAAGGGAAGCAAAATTTCAGGGAGGGGACATGGTGGGCATAAAGGTGGCAATGCTGATGCACTCTAGTGCCCAAAATTCACCAGTGCTTACATACTCAATGAGTCTATGCCTACGGTATACAATAAATCTCCTGTTTCGGCCGAGAGGAGGAAGTGGAAAGAAAAAATGCACACAACATTTTACCTTTCTGCAAGGGAACAAAGCAAAATGTAATACACGAGTGCTAGCGAATCTCAGACTAAAGAAAGAATGGGCGAGGAAAGCAAGTTGCAAAGAAATTACTGCAGGGGGGTGGGGGGTGAGTGGGGACCTCATATTTTTTGAATGTGACATTAAAAAAATAAAGACAAAAAATAAATTAAAAAAAAAGAAATTACTGCTATCTGAGTGAAAAGAGCAGTTGGTTAGATTCAAATAGTAAGCACTGAATTTAAAATTCAAAGGTGTATGCTTGCTTATATTGCCATCTACTAAAAATCCCTGTGATGGCATTCGGCTTATTGATTAACGTTTGCTTCAAGGTTCACTTTACCAGAAAAGAGAACTGGAAGTTCTTTTTCAGTTGGACAGGGAGGCTGTGTAGTCTCGACATGCTATTTTCGAGAACACTATTTTTGAGAACAGCATTTTCCTTGCTGGCGTTAACTTGCCACATCATACAAAATTATTCCCCTTGGACCACCTATATCAGGACAGTATCATTTCAGTTTTCCAGATATGGAACAACTCAGTTCTCTCTCTGAAGTTGCATAAGAGCACCAGTGGCCTGAATTAATGCTAAATTAAGAAATCGACTGGTTCTCATCCAATATCGCTAAACCAGATGGGCTGCTTCAGCGACGTCCAGACCAATTCTATCTATTTTTCAACCCCAACCTAATGGAATTGTGCATTGCCTGCCTTTTTCATTTGTTAACCTCACGAGGGAGAAAAAGAACCCATTTTTAATACCCCTTTTTTCTGTAAATATAAAAATAATACCTTCCTGCTTGTGGAAAATAAGTTTTATACCAACAACAACAACAAAAATTTAGGACACCCACAACCTTACAACCCACTTGAAGGTTTTAGCATGTTTCCTTCTAATAGGTGTGAGGTGTTTCTTATACTGCAGATCACTCTTTCTACAGGACTTTGAATCCTGCACTACTTGCCTAATATTTAATCCCATACTATTCTACCCACTTAAAACGCTTCCTGAGCATTCTTTTCATGGTTTTTATTTTTTTTATTTATTTCTCTCCCCTTCCCAGTTGTCTGTTCTCTGTGCCCATTTGCTGCATGTTTTTCTTTTTGTCCGCTTCTGTTACTGTCAGCGGCAATCTGTGTTTCTTTCTGTTGCGTCATCTTGTGTGTCAGCTCTCCGTGTGTGCAGCACCATTCCTGGGCAGGCTGCACTTTCTTTCGTGCTGGGTGGCTCTCCTTACGGGGCGCACTCCCTGCACATGGGGCTCCCCTACGCGGGGGACACCCCTGCATGGCAGGGCACTCCTTGCGCGCGTCAGCACTGCGCATGGGCCAGCTCCACACGGGTCAAGGAGGCCTGGGGTTTGAACCGCGGACCTCCCATGTGGTAGACAGACGCCCTAACCACTGGGCCAAGTCTGCTTCCCTCTTTTCATGGTTTTTAAATATTCCTTTGTGTATGTCTAATGGAAGTAAGGTGATGGCAGCCCAGGGAGTGACCCAGGCTGGGAGGGTAGCCCCAAAAGAAGCCAAGGACAGACCAGTCATGGGTCAAAAGGCGAAGGAGTCCTTGGGACAGTGGACCAAGAGAAGGGCCCAAGCTGGTGGCTGATGAGCTGTGGCAGAGAATGTTGGGGAGGGGGACGTTGATTCTGGGAGATCGAAGGTACCAGCAAGAAACAGGCATAAATATGCCAGCATATACGAGCCCTGGATCCTAGCCCTCCCTTCCCACGGTACTGAGAGACCACTCTGACCGCTCACTCACGCAACATGCCCCGTCCCTTGGAGGATCTCTCCTGAGTGTCAGAGAGGAAGCAAGGGGCACTTGCTGGGAACGCAACACTCCATCCAGGCCACAGCTCGCTGTTGGCTGCTGCTTCTCTGGGTTCTGCTGCAGCCTTCCGTGCCCTGCTGGGAAATGCTCTCAGCTTCACCCGGCTCCTACCCCATAAAGAGACAAATTGCCGGAGACTCTCCCTGGCCTCTCACCATCCCAGCCCTCACCTCCTTCAATTCCCCAGCAGCCTCTGTGCGGGTGCCACCTTCTGCATTGGGCTTTCCTCTGCTGTACCAGCCTCTCCTCTCGGATCCTCAAGCGTGGGTGCTGAACCTACCTTGTCACGCCAAAGCCTAGCCTTTCTGGAATCAATTCTTCAAGGGCCCTACGAACCCTCCCTGCAAAAGGCTTCTCTGGCCTCTTCTTCCCTGGTAAGTCCACCTGACAGGTCTGTGAACACCTCAACTCCAACGGGGACCCAGACCCAACATTTTGTTTTCAGTGCTCATGTGTATCAGTGGATTCAAATCTATACTCTAAGGGTGCGGAGGCAGCAAATTTGAGTCCTTGTCCTGGCCTCACGGAGACCTCCGCTACAGTTAGTTGGCCATTCCCCTAGTAAGGAGGTTTCAGAGCACGCAACTATTATAAATGCTACCGTGATAAGCATCTTTTTGCATAAATCTCTGGTCATCATTCATATCTCTGGCCATTTCTTTCAGGAAGATTCCTAAGAGTAGAATCACATGGTCGAAAGGAATCAAAGAGTTAAAAGGGTCTTTAGGGAAGTGGACTTGGCCCAGTGGTTAGGGCGTCCGTCTACCACATGGGAGGTCCGCGGTTCAAACCCCGGGCCTCCTCGACCCGTGTGGAGCTGGCCCATGCGCAGTGCTGATGCATGCAAGGAGTGCCCTGCCACACAGGGGTGTCCCCCGCATAGGGGAGCCCCACACGCAAGGAGTGCGCCCCGTAACGAGAGCCACCCAGCACGAAAGAAAGTGCAGCCTGCCCAGGAATGGCGCCGCACACACGGAGAGCTGACACAACAAGATG
This sequence comes from Dasypus novemcinctus, assembly GCF_030445035.2. Taxonomy (NCBI): domain Eukaryota; kingdom Metazoa; phylum Chordata; class Mammalia; order Cingulata; family Dasypodidae; genus Dasypus; species Dasypus novemcinctus. The sequence continues at coordinate 21,787,771 of NC_080704.1, read as the reverse complement.
ACACAACAAAAAAGAGACACAGATTCCTATGCCGCTGACAACAACAGAAGCAGACAAAAAGAAGAACACATAGCAAATGGACACAGAGAACAGACAACTGGGACGGGGGTGTGGGGAGGTGAGAAATAAAATAAAATAAATCTTTAAAATAAAATAAAATAAATAAATCTTTAAAATAAAATAAAACAAAAGGGTCTTTATTCAAAATGCAAATTGCCGTTCACTGAGTTGGTTTTAACCTTTGCCCCCATCTTCCACAGAGGACAGTAGAAAAGGAACCTTCTAGAAATAGATTCCTATGGTTCTAAGGGTCTGACTGGGCGGTGGTGCACTTGGGCACTGGAGTTACAGCCAGAAAGCTTTGGTTTAAACCCTGACTTGCCAGCTACGTGGCCTAGGTGGGTCAGGTAAATTGCTAAGCCTGCGTTTCTTCACGTGTAATGGGCTTGATGACACCTTCCCAAAAGGGCTGTTGGAAGGAACAGCAGGCCTAAGGCCGAATTCCCAGCTCCTTTCAGCTCTGCTCAGAGACTAGTACATCTGGGAGGCTATTGAGGGTTTGCATTTTCATGACCAACAATGTCTAACGGACAACGCTTGCCAGCAGCCTTCACCAGAGCTGGGCAAGTGGGACCGATCTTTCTTTTCTTTCCTTAATGACTGGCGGAGCATGGAGGCCGGAGGTGAGGGCTCCCCCAGAATCCCCAGGCCACTCCACGCCAACACTGCCTGCTCTGCCTCCCAGACGTGGAGGGCCCTGGGCCTGGGTCAGACAATAAGCCACACGGCGAATGCAAAACTTTGGACTAACATTTCTGGTTTATGAACGGTTCCAGAGGGTTGAGTTGGGTTGAATACCGCACTCGCCAACAATAGCAAAGTAAGACTACAATTCAGCACCTCATTAATCCCAACGTTATTGCATGTGTGGTTTTCATTTCGCATTAATATTTATTTTTCTCAAGAAGAAGCCAGGACCAAGTTAAGCATGTTAGAGTCATCCAGTCTGGAGGTCAGAAAGGTAGCGGTTGAGGGGGGAGGTGGGGGTTCCTGGGGGAAGCAGAGACGGTGGCTGACTTCAGTTATGATGTCTCAAATGGGTAATACCCATGGACCTTTTTATTTTTAAACATTTATTTTTTATTTATTTCTCTCCCTTTCCTGTCCCCCCCTCAGTTGTCTGCTCTCTGTGTCCATTCATTGTGTGCTGTTCTGTGTCCGCTTGTATTCTTGTCAGTGGCACCGGGAATCTGTGTCTCTTTTTGTTGCGTCATCTTGCTGCGTCAGCTCTCCGTGTGTGTGGCACCACTCCTGGACAGGATGTGCTTTTTTCGTGCTGGGCACCTCTCCTTACAGGGCGCACTCCTTGCACATGGGGCTCCCCTATGTGGGGGACACCCCTGCGTGGCACAGCACTCCTTGTGCGCATCAGCACTGTGCATGGGCCAGCTCACGGCACGGGTCAGGAGGCCCGGGGTTTGAACCCTGGACCTCCCATGTGGTAGGTGGACGCTCTATCCGTTGAGCCAAATCCGCTTCCCTCATGGGCCATTTTTTACAGACTTAAATAATTAGGTGGATTTGGGGGCTGACTAAACTAAAACCATGGGGTGCCTGAACAAATTTAGATTTGTCTCTGGACCTCTGACTCTACCCACCTGTGCATTTCCTATGACTGCAGCTTCTATAGCATAGTGTGTTAGCTCTCACGTGGACGTCAGAAAGCAACCTCCCTATTTCACAGACGAGGAGACTGAAGTTCAGAGACGTCACACAACTTGTTCAAGGTCACCAGCCTACCTACTACAAGCAGGGCCAGGAAAGAGCTGCGGCCTCTTACCATTGCTCAGCTCACCATAGCTCACACTCTCTTCCTCTGCATTTGTCAAGTGTTTATCATTACAGCATCTACTGGCCAGGCTTTTAAAAAAAATAGAAGAGCAATTGAAAAATTGGTGACTTAGTTTTTCCCTGGAATCAAACCCAGCTTAAGAAACCTACAGGAGGACATTCAGAAGTGGAATTTTGTTCTATTTGGCCCGAGAAGGGCCCTCTCTCTGGAAGGAAAGAACTGGGGGAAGAAAAAGCTGTTTTTCATCTATTTACAGTAAATTCATAAGGGCAAGGAAGTACTCTTAACTTCTCTTAAGTAGGCTCAAGATAGAATATAATGCCCGGATGACTTCTCTTACCTTCCTTTAAACTTTTTCATTCTACAACTATTTAGCAACTACTTGGGAGAGGGCAGGGCCTGTTCAGGCCACCGTGACCCGGGTTGGTAGGCAGCAGCTCTGGACACCCACAAGGGTGTTTGGGCCAAAGGCTGAGGAGAACAGTCCAGGTTAGCAGAGGGGTTCGGACTTTTGTTCCCACTTAGAATGTGGGGTACCAGGACACGGCTTTGAGCAGGGGAAATGACACGTCTGAGCAGGGCTTTCGGAGAAGGGTGAGCTAGGAGGAACATGTCGTAAGAAAGCTAAGGAGGGAAGATGGCAGTCTGGGAGGCCAGTTGGAGAACATACAAACCCCTCAAGGAAAGAGGTAGCAAAGACCTGAGCTAGGGCTTCAGAACGAGAAACTCTCATCCGGGTGCCTCCAGGAGCAGACCCGAAAACAAGGAATTCAAGGTCAAGCAGTTTCTTGGAGGGGTAATCCCAGGAAACCCGAGTTGAGGAGAGGGGCAGTGAGACTGAGAAAGAAAGGAAGCCAGTAAGAGGTGCATGATCAAGCCATTTCAAGACGGGCTGCTGGAGGCCAGTCCTGCCGGGGCGCTGTGGGAGAGGCTGTAGTACACCTCAGAGTTCTCCCCTAAGGCACGAGGAGGGTGTCGAATTTATCCACCAGTTTCCCATCCGTCATTGGTTGAGAACCGTTTCCGGAAGCACTACTTCTCTGGCCCTCTCAGCTTGGCCTTCATGTAGGGCGAAGGTGCTTCAACAGAAAGGCCTGCAGGAAGAGCGCTGCAGTAGTGGACAGGTGAATGCCAAGAGAAGGTGAAGGGGGCCCCCAACAGGGCCTGATATAGACCCTTATTTCTCCCTGGGATACTCAAGCCGTTCTGGATACTGTCGATGGAACTCACCCTTCGTAAGTCTGCCACATGGTGTGGTGGTTTGGAGCTGTGCATACCCCAGAAAAGCATGTTCTTAACATTCACGCATCCCTGTGGCTGTGGACCCATGGGAAGTAGGGCCTTTTGATGAGGCTGCTTCACTTAAGATGTGCCCCACCTCATCCTTTTACTAGCGTCCTTCATATGCGGGATGAATACAGAGGGAAAGCTACGGAAGCAGACGCCGAAACCCACGAAACCCAGAAGAAGAGGAAGAGACCAGCAGATGCCACCATGTGCCTGACCACGGGACAGAGGAGCCCAGGATGGGTCTTTAAGAAGAAAGCATCGGGAAGCGGATGTGGCTCAAGCCATTGGGCTCCCATCTACCATCTAGGAGGTCCAGGGTTCGATGCCTGGGGCCTCCTGGTGAGGGCGAGCTGGCCCACGCACAGTGCCAGCCCATGTGGGAATGCGGCCCCGCGCAGGAGAGCCACCCCATGTGGGAACTCCACCTGACATGGGAAAAAGCCACCCCAACGGGGAGAGCTGGCACAGCAAGATGACGCAACAAGAGACACAGAGGAGAGAAAACAAGAAGACCTAGCTGGGGAACTGAGGTGGTGCAAGAGAGTAATCACCTCTCTCCCACTCTGGAAGGTCCCAGGATCGGTTCCCGGAGCCGCCTAATGAGAATACAAGCAGACACAGAAGAACACACAGCAAATCGAAACAGCAGACAATGGGGGGAAGAGGGGGGGAAATAAATTTTTAAAAAATAAATCTTTTTTAAAAAAAAGGAAAGAAAGCATCATCCTGATGATGCCCTGATTTGGACAATTTCAAGGCCTCAAAACTAAGCTTGTAAGCTAATAAATTCCCACTGTGAAGAGTCAACCCATTTCATGGTATCTGCTTCAGCAGCCTAGCAAACTAAAACAGATGGGAAGACATCCGGTTTGATTTTCTTCTCTAAATTCCGTGATTCCTTCACTGTCAAAAATAGGCCATGCTGCCGATGAGCACGCATCACATTCTTGCCTGTACGGGATTCCACCTTTCGATCCGTGTGCCTTTTTCACATCGACTCTATCATACCAATTTGCTTGAGGCACCTGAGGTTAGTGCTCTGCCTATCTGTTATGGAAGTTTATTTTTATAACTTCTATGACGAGATTAAAGATGACTGGAAATTATAGTAATGAAGATATTAGCCAAGCATGTGATACCCAAGGTAGGAAAGGAAAACATTACCTCAACTTGCCATCACTTATTTTACTGAAGTTGGCAAGTCAAGCCATCCATCTCCATCATTTACAAGAATTAATTCAGAGTCCAGCTAGGGTTCAACTGAGATGAGAAACTTGCCGGGATTTCAAATTGGAAACCAGTCAACATTAAAACCAACCTGACATATTTTCATTTCAGAACCACACGACTCGAAATTTAAGAAATCTGAGGAATTTCAGGAAAATTCCATAGTAGGTCAATGAAGGTTTACTCAAAGAAGAGAGGAATGACTTCTTTAGGGAAATAATTGTGGACCTTAAAACTGACCTCCACGCCTCCCCACCCCTGTCTTTCAGTTAGTTTATTAAGAGGGTAAGGAATGGGAAAGTGCTAACAGCTCCCTGGTTGGATTTTTGAGTGCTGAGGTCCACCCAGTGAACCCGAGAGCCAAGTAACCAGCCCTTGAAAATATGTTTGCATCATGGAAATAGAAGCTCCCAGGCCCCGATGGCCTTCACGAGCAGGGAGGAAGGTAAAGGCCAGGATGAAAAGGTGCCACCTCGGGATGAGGCAGCTTTTTCTTCATTTCCACTTGCCCCTCTCATTTAACCACAGCCCCTCAGGATTTGGTCTGGAAGGCAGGGGGCAGCTCCTGTGACTTCAGGTTGGAGCTGGCCTGGGGCTGACCCAAATCTAGGTTAATCCATTTTCATTATACCAGTAGATATTTACTGAACACCTACTAAGTGCAAGAAACCACGTGGGGCATTAGTTTGTAAAGATGTCTGCCCCCAAGAACCTTAGCATTCAGGAGAGAAGGTAAGACAGAACTCCAATATGGAGAGGAATAAATGTTCCTCCCATACTCCCACTTCCCTTTGTACTTATAACCATTAAAGCGGGCATAACAATAACAATAATAAGGACACACTTATAGAACACATCCAGTGGTCTAGGTTCTATGAGGCAACTGTTTTTACCATCTTATTTTCCAGGTGTGGAAACCTAGGCACAGAGAGGTTAAGGCACTTGTCCAAGGTCACAGAGCTGGGTAGTGGTGGAGAAGGGATTCAAACTCAAAGCAGTCTGGCTTCAGAGCTGACACTCCTAACAAGTATACTACCTACTAGGCAATGATTTTTTAAAATATGAAACTGCTCACGGACACAGCTGTCTCCCATTTACTCTGGAAAGTTCTGTAAGAAAAAGGCCTTTATATTTTCATTCTCGTATCCTTACACTTGGCACAGAGCCTGGTCCCAGAAGAGTCTCAATAAATATTTGTTGAATGAGTGAGTGAACCTGCGACTCTGTGGCTGTGTAGAGGAGGAAGAAATGGCATTTGTTAGCAGGCATGACGGAAGGCTGCGTGGAGGTAGTGGCATTTGGCCTCAGCCTTGACTGGTGGACAGGACCCAACAGTGAAGGGACATCTTTCAATTCTAGGCTGCAAATGCAGACCTCAATCACTTGAGGAGCTAACTGGCCAGAGGGCCTACAGCCCCTGACCTGGCAGCCTCGCTCCCCAGAAGGAATGGGCAGAGGGAGGGCAGTGTTAAGAAGAGCTACTGCGAAGTGCCGAGAGCCATGGGTGCATCTGCTGGCAGAGGCCGGGAAAGCACTGGAGACCGAGTGAGGGCTTCTGGGGACCCAGACGCCTCACAGATGGCAGTCAGGGAGCGAGGGGCTGCAGTCGCCTGAATGTGCTGGGCTGAGCCGCGCCCTTGGGACCTGAGGACTCTGGGATAGCAGAGCAGAGCTGTGCTTGTCTGGGGAATGCAGCCCTGCAGAAGCCTTCTGGCCCTGCCCAGACTTGAGCAGCCGCTGCTGTTGGGAAACACCTTTCAGAGGGACTCCCTGGGTGGGACGGCCAGCGGAGCCCACCACATGGGGTTGGGGGCCTTTCGCAGCCAAAAAAAAAAGTGTTGGCCAGTTGAGACAGGGTCCTAGCTCCAGGAGGAGCCCCATGCTCTGAGAGCGCGCACGCCTGTTGGGCCTAGGTGGGCGCTCAAGGGGCTTTGCACGGGGTGGTCACTTTGGGCCTCAGACCTCCTCCTGGGTACTTGGTATCTTTGGAAGGAAGGAGCCACTCACAGTCGTGGTCCGGGGCCTGGGGGGCCTGACAACTCTGTAAATGCCGCTGACAGACAAGCCCGACAGAATTGCTCAGGGCCTCATGAGGCTGTAAGTTTGTTGGAGGGAATATTGGGGCTCCACTCAGCTGTTTACCCTCCCGACCCCGAATTCGGATTATGAGAATTACTGTGGAGAGGAGAACCACAAGGTGAAATGGCCTCCACGTGTAGCAAGCCGCAAGGAAAGCGACTGGGAAGTCTCAGCCCCAAGACACAGGCTCCGTAGCTTTTTATTTCCTATCTGATGACATCACAACTTGCCAATATCAGTAAAACCAGGGCCCAGCCAGGTGGAGAGAACTCCTTCTGAGGCCCCAGAAGCTTTTGTTTGTTTGTTTGCTTTTAGTTTTCCTTCTTCCCCTCCCCCTCCCCTTCCCCCTCCCCCACCTGGCTGTTTTTGCTGTCCATTTGCTGTGTGATCTTCCGTATCTATTTCTCTTTTGGTCTTCTCTTCTCATCTTTCTCCTCTAGGATTCACCAGGATTCAATCCTGGGGACCTCTGACATGGAGAGAGGTTCCCCATCACTTGTGCCACCTCAGTTCCTGGTCTCTGCTGCGCTTCACCTCGACTCTCCCCTTCGTCTCTCTTTTGTTGCGGCATCATCTTGCTGCGTGGCTCACTTGCGCGGGCACTGGCTCACCGCGTGGGCGCTTGGCTTGTTGCGTGGCCACTCGGCTCACTGTGCAGGCGCTGGCTCACCGCATGGACACTTGTGCAGGTGCTCTGTCCGCCACGTGGGCACTGGCTCACTGTGCAGGCTTGCTTTCTGGAGGCCCCTGGGATCGAACCTGGGTCCTCCCATATGGTAGGCAGAGGCCTTATCACTTGAGCCACATCTGCGTCCCCTCCAGACTCTTTTTACTTATGGTTTACATCATGGCTTATATTTTAGACTGTACACTTTTCTAAATATTTGATTCCATTATGGTTTACATTTTAGACTATACGCTTTTATAAATTTTTGGTGAAATTTAACATGGCTTATATCCATCATTGCATGATCTTGTGGAACACGTCCATTGCCCCCCAGTTACCCCCTCTTCCATCTATACTATTCCTTTCTCCCCCTCCCCTTGGGGCCCACAGTGACAACCAAGCTTTGCTGCTTGAAGGACAAGATTCACAGATACTTGCAACAATGCTGAAGGCTTGTCACACTAGTCTGTCCTCCCCCATTGGGAGCCACTCATGCTCTCGAGAGACACCCTCCCCTCTGTTTGAGAATATCAGGCCTCCCCAGGACGGGGGTACAACACCTTCCTGCTCATTGTGTAGGACTCTACCCACTGATACACCACACTATGACAAGATGAGCACTCACGCACTCCCTAGAAGGCTGCCCCAGGTGCGCCCTGTGCCAGATGCCCCCATCACACACCTTAAACCAGGAACCCTTCCTTATTATATTTTGTAAAGTTTAAGATTCTGCCCCCCAGAATCTTTAACTGGTCAACTCCACAATCCCACCCTCTCTCCTGCCATCTACCTCAACCATCTCAAACTTTCACAACCCACCTTAAGTCCTCTACTTTGGGCACGTGACCTCCTAGCCCAACACAGAGGCTAGAGAAGCCGAATGGAAAGCCCTCTCCTTCGTGTCACTTCCACGAGTCAAATGGCTTCTGTCCCTCTCCTGTCCTCATGGTCTTCCCACCATTGCTGAGAGGATGTGCACCTTACACCTTACCTGGACACGGGGGACGCTCCCTTCCCCGTTCTTCAGATGCCCCATGTACTGGGTTGAATGGTGTCCCCCAACGTTCACATCCACCCAGAAACTGTGAATGTGCACTTATTTGGAAATAAGGTCTTTGCAGAAGTAGGTAAATAAGGCTGTCGAGATGAAATCATCCTGGTGTCCTTAAGAAAAAGGAGAAGACCCAGAGAGATGCAGAGAGAGAAGGCCATGTGACAATGGAAGCAGGGATAGGAGTGATGCGGCCACAAGCCAAGGAATGCCTGGGACCACCGGAAGCTGGAAGAGGCAGGAAACATTCTCCCCTGGAGCCTTCAGAGGAAGCATGAGCCTGCCAACACCTTCAGTTTGGACTTCTCGCCTTCAGAACTGTGAGAGAATAAACTTCTGTTGTTTCAAGCCATCCAATTTGTGCTCATTTGTTATGGCAGCCCTACAAAACAAATACATCCTCCCTTCTTGGTACCTATCCTTTTATTTCCTCACTCTTCATTTCCTCTTTTCTCCTTTTCCTTCTCTCCCCATCCAATCCTTTCTCCATAAATTATTTCATTCATTTCCAAGATCTCAGTTACACCCCTATTTTGATGATATCCGCCCCCACCACACACACACACATACACAATCTATTATCTCCAGGCTGAAATACTCTCCTGAATTCTAGACTCATGGAGTAAACCCAACTGGACAGTTCCACGTGTGTGTTCCCACATTCAGCTGGTCTGAAACAGAACTCATCTTCCACCAAAATCTGTCTCTTCTCCTAACCTCCCCTCTTGGTGAGTAACAGTACTAGTGCCTAGCCAGTTACCCAAACCAGAAGACCCCAAAACGGGGCAGTCTTTCCGGCTGACTTCCTCTCCTTTTCCCTTACCTCCAATCAACTACCAAGGTCAAAGGGCTCTCTCTCTTGTCATTTCCACTGCCTGCTTTCCATACCCTCCTCTGCAGCTTTTTTTTCTGGTCTGGATCCCAGCACCAGCCCAATCCATTCTCTATCCTGTTTTCGAGGGCTTCTTCAGAAATGAACCTCTGCTCATCTCATTTTCCTATTTTATATCCTTAAGGGGTTCCAAATGACCTTCAAGATTAAATTCAAACCCCTCGCTCTGACCTACGAGGCCCTGTACATCCAGGCCCTGCCCATGCCTTACATGCCACACTTTCCTACTTGCCTCCTCATCCCCCTGCAGTACTTTCTACCCGGAATGCTCTTCCTCATTCTTCCTCTTCTTACCCTCCGGCAAACTTGATCTCTTCCAGAAAGCCTTCTCCAGCCTTTCTCTGCCTTCTCTTGCCCAGGCTGGGCTAGTCCCACCTCCCCACCCCACCCCTCATACTCAGCAATAGTGTAATGCTTAGCTCACTACCTCATTACCTTGTCTGTCTCCCACCACTGGTCTCTGTGCACCTCGACTTATTTTTTTTAACTGGGTGCTCTAGCACTGAGCACAGTACTTGAAGCATAATCAGTAATGTTGTTCGACCCATGCAAGAAAAATCCCATCCTGGGCTCCACACTTTAGGGGGTCACAGATATCACACACAAACACGAAAATAAACGTATTGACTACTTGGGCGCCTCTGTCATGTGGAAGCCAGTGCTCAGTCTCAAACAGCATGACCTTAACATTCACTCTCACAACCAACACACAGGCCCCAGGGAAGTGCTTCTGCATGTCTCTTACCCTGAAAACAAAAGGTAGCTGTGGTCAACTGCTGTGAAAGTTTGTGGCTGCACACCAGTTGGCATAAAAAAAGAAACAGTCATAGCTTGGAGTGTGGGGACGTTTTGAGTTGTGGAAGTGCTTGCATAAGAGAAAAAACAAATTACCTAATTAACTTGTCCTGTCAAAAGTAATGAATGCAATAGATTCTTGCCTAATAAAGTATTGTTTCCAGTAGTGCCAAGCAGCCTTTTTTTTTTTTTTTGAGGTACCAGGGGCTAGGTATTGAAGCTGGGACCTCATATGTGAGAAGCTGGTGCTCAACCACTGAGCCACATTGGCTCCTCTGAGTTGAGTTTTTTTGTTTATTTTGCTTGTTGTTTTGTTTTTAGGAGGCACTGGGAACCGAACAGGGACCGCTCATGTGGGAGGCAGCCACTCAACCGCTTGAGCCACATCTGTTCCCCTTCCACCTTTTTCCTTCCCTTGTTGTTTCAAGTTGGAGTTCAAAGATATCAACAATTAGCATGATATTCACAGTGGTTGCACATGGTGGCTGGGAAACATATTGCAGTATTAAACAATTCATTAGTCTTTGTGCGCGTGTGTGTAGATAAATAGTACAAAATATATCAAGCATGAAACTCATTCTTTATAATGGCAATTAGATGGGTCTTGAATTGCAAATAGTTTAGTTTTATAAAACCAATAAGATTCAACTAAATTTTCAAAAGAGTTAAATTTAAAATTTAAAATTTATGAAAATAACTTGGATTTAAAACAAAACAAAACAAAACAAAACTTGGGTTTTTTTAACTTTAAAACATATTTTTGACTATTTTGGATGAGAACTTTTTTAAAAACATGTGAAAACCAATGCTATTTGATTTGCTACATCCACTTTAATTTACAGTTTTGATGAAAATATATTCAAATTTTGTAGACTTTAAATATACTTATATTTTATTTTTAATCCTTTAAATCATTCTTTTCAAGGACCACAAATTATGTGAAAATATTGACTATAGCAACATAGTAATATTGTTGAAATGAAGTAAATGAAATATATTTTAAGGAATAGATATATAATTTATAAGTTACATATGAATTTACTTTGTCATCTAACGATCATCAGCATATCAACACAACACAAAACAAACAACAAACAAAAAACACTACCCAGACACATGCAATAAAAATTAAACACAGGAAGTGGCTGTGGCTCAACTAGTTGGGCTCCCATCTACCATATGGGAGGCCCTGGGTTCATGTCCCAGGGCCTCCTTGTGAAGGCAAGCTGACCTGCACCACAGAGAGCTCATGGCTTATACCCACAGAGAGCTGGGGCAGCAAGATGATGCAACAAAGGGAGACAAGCAGACACAGAAGAACACACAGCAAATGGACACAGAGAGCAGACAGCAAGCAAGCAGCGGGGGGGGGGGGGGGGGATAAATAAATAAAAATAAGTAAATCTTTTTAAAAAATTAAGGTCTTTTTTGATATTACTTTCGGTCATATGAAAACAACTTTTCTATTTTATCTAATAAAAGCCCACATCTCAAGGCAGGAAAATAGAATACATTTTATATAACCTTGGGTTAGCTTGATTTACAACTTCAAAATATTTAGCAAATGGTATGTGGGACTCCTTTATACTCTTTCCCAAGACTTCACAGATGTTAAATGCAGGTCAGTATCTACTAGTTGCTCAATGAATGCATGTTGGAAGGATGGATGGATGGATGTGCTTTTTTAGGAAGCTTCAGACCTTCAGAAGCATTGGCCTAAAGCAGAGATAGGTTGCTGTGGCATCTGGGAGAAAGGGGGTGTACTGGGTTGAATAGTGTCGTCCCACCGCCCCCAAATTCATATCCACTGGGCACGGGCAAATGTGATCTTATTTGGAAATAGGGTCTTCGCAGATGCAATCAGGTGAAGGTAAGGTCCAACTGGATTAGGGTGGGTCCACATCCAATATCTGGTGTTCTTATAAGAAGAGGGAGATGTGGAGATCCACAGATGCACAGAGGGAAGGCGGCCATGTGAGCACAGGCAGAAATTGAAGTGCTGCAGCTACAAGCCAACGAAAGTGGGGAACAGCTGACAATCACCAGAAGTGGCAAGGAAGAACCTTCAGAAGGAGTGTGGCTCTGCTGACACCTTGATTTCGGACTTCTGGCCTCCACAACTGTGAGAGAATACATTTCTGTTGTTTTAAGTTGCCCGGTGGGTTGTAATTTTTTACGGTAGCCCTAGGAAATGAATATGAAAGCCTTCTCTCTTAGTGACATCTGAGAAACCGTCACAGCAATAGCTGCCATCTCCAGCCCATCCCAGTAGGCAGAGAGGCTGTTTCCCACCTTCTTTACGAAGCTTTAGGAAAAACATCGTTTTCTTATTATCTTCCAATCACTTAGCTGCTACAAGTTCCAAATAATTTCATCTCTGTATTGGCTTGTTGTTAGTGGATTGCAGTGTGCAAATAGTAAGTGTGCAATCTGTTGGTATTTATCAATTCATAGGTTTTTAGAGAATGGAGAGAAAATAAAATTTGGATAAGCTTCTTAAAGTTCCATGTAAATATCTTCAGCATGAATCTTCTGAATCTGCAAGAAAACGACAAAGAAATTATTTCAATAAAGAACTGGGGCCTGTAGAGTCTTCTGATGGAGACGAAAATCAGAAGAGGCTGAAATGTCTTTTTTTAAACAAATCAATTTTATTGATACATATTAATAAAGCATAAATCCATCCAAAGTATATGATCAATGGTATTTGGTATAATCACATAGTTGTGCATTCATCATTTCAACCATTATTAGAGCATTTTCATTATTACAATAATAATAATAAACAAAGAACAAACAAAACCTCATCACCTCTCAATCTCTCTATGCTTCCTCTGCCATACATAGCTGCTATTCTGTTTCCATCTCTCAAATTTATTTGTATTTATATCTGAAATGTCTTTTGATACCATGCAAAAATCAGTTCAAAATAAAATAATTTGTAATTCTACAATTAAAAACCAACTTGATTATTTTAGCAAAATTTAAGAGTAACTTATCATTCCTACTTACATAAATATTTGGTACAAATGTACTCAAAAGTTGTATCACTAAAAGTTAAGAGTGCCAAATGTTTTCTTTTTGAAATAATAATCATGTCCTATTGAAGCTCACGGTTTAACAACAACAACAAAAAAATTCATGACCTCAATGAGGAAAAAATCAAAATAATATCAAGAATCAATTCCATATAATAAAGCTTTTGAAATAGTAAAAATGCTCCAAAAATATTATATCAAAATATCAAAAAAGCAACTGAAAAACATTTAGAAAACATAATCAGAACTTTTAGCATTGTCTGTCATATAGCTAAAATTGATCAAGAGTTTTCAGAAAAGAAATTTTTATGAGAACATCAAAGAAAGAATGACATTGAGATGAGCCTATCAATACAATCTATTATAAAGTTAAGGTCCTCTTTATTGCAAAACCTATCTAGTGAAATAACACAATTTTTAGGAAAACATATGAAACAAAGATAAAAATTTCAATAATCAAAGGTGCCTCAACTGTTTCACTTAAAAGTATTTAACAGCTTACTTAAAATATGAAATCTAAGACTCCGAAGTAGTTTAATGGGTTTTGGTGATATTGTAGAACCCAAAGGAGTAATGTATTAAACTCTGTTAATGGTGCTTGAGAATTATAATTTAAATGAGAAATAATTACGGGAAACTTTATTGCTTGACTAAAAGAATAGAGCTTCAGCCAAAATTTTAGGAAACTTTCCGGATATTTTAATTTGGAAATAAGCCACTGTATTCAATTGTTTTTGGATGATGCATGCAAAATGTAAATCAAGGAAAACAAGGGTCATTTCCTGGGCCCTTTGGCTGAAGCTGGCCTAATGCCTGATTTTGTAGAGCCTGTGAGCTAAGAATGGTTTTTATATTTTCAAATAGTTGGGGTGAAATTTTTTTTTTTTAATGAGCAATACTTTGTGACACGTGAAACTTATAGAAATTTTAGTGTCCATAAATAAAGTTTTATTGGAACGCAGCCACACCCATTCATTTATATATTGTCTATGACAGCAGACTTGTGAACTAGCTACAGAAGTCACATGTCCTGCAAATCCTGAAGAATTCACCACCTAGCCCTTTACAGAAGAAGTGTACTAACCCTCAAAGTAAAACATGATAAATCCTTTCTCAGTAAATTTTATAATATTCTGCCATACAAAAAGTAAAGATCAGAAAGAATCAATAAAACATCTGAAAATCTGGAAACTGAGCTAATGCAAGTGGGAAGAATATTTGGTCAACGGTCACCCTGTAGGGCTGCCGCTCCAAAAGCAGTATGGAGATGATACCGAGCCTTGTAGAGCCACTTTAATGAGAAATTATGAAATAGAATTAAATGAACATTGGGAGCATGGAATATTTTTAAGAAATTTGGCTTAAATCAAGGGTATTCTAACCTAGGTCTCAAAAACTTTCTTCAGGTGGCGGACTTGGCCCAGTGGTTAGGGCGTCCGTCTACCACATGGGAGATCCGGGGTTCAAACCCTGGGCCTCCTTGACCCGTGTGGAGCTGGCCCACGTGCAGTGCTGATGCACGCAAGGAGTGCCGTGCCACGCAGGGGTGTCCCCCGCGTAGGGAAGCCCCACGTGCTAGGCATGCGCCCCGTAAGGAGAGCCGGCCAGCGTGAAAGAAAGTGCAGCCTGCCCAGGAATGGTGCCACACACATGGAGAGCTGACACAACAAGATGACGCAACAAAAAGAAACACAGATTCCCATGCCGCTGACAACAACAGAAGCAGACAAAGAAGATGCAGCAAATAGACACAGAGAACAGACAACTGGGGTGGGGGGGAAGGGGAGAGAAATAAATAAATAAAAATCTAAAAAAAAATAAACTTTCTTCAGTTCTACAAGAAAGAAATGTTTCACTATTAAACCTGGCGGAGTAATTAGATGAAGAGGGAAAGCAATTGAATTAATGAGACAAAATCAAAGTATGAATGAGATGTGGATGATATGATAGAAATAAAGAATTATGACATACCCTTTGAAACTAAACAAATATCAATTCCAAGAAGAAATACTGTTCACTTACCTAACATTTTTTTAAAAAAGAATTTGTTGTTTAATGACAAATAGGAGCAAAAAATACATAATATTGAAAGCGGAAATTTGACCAAGTATTGTTTCTGAATTTCTTGGGATTTAAGGAGATCAAAAATTTTAAAAAGAAAGACAACTAATTTTATATAAAATTCCAAGAAATTATTTTCCTGACTTAGTCATGAAATGTCATGAAAGCAAGTGTTAAATATAAAAAAATCTCCAACAGAATTCTAAGAGGCAGAAAGTCTTCAAATGTCAATGCTGTAAGTTCAGCAGCAGCTCAAAGAGGCTTCAGCACCGTGAACAATACTATATTAAGATGAATTATCTATGAAGTGAGACGACACATCCCATATTGACTATCAATTTAACGGGGATGTTAGAAGAATTTGATTTTGCTCCCCGCATCAAACCATTGCTCACTCAGGGGTGTTATTTGGTAGTAAAAGCCCATGTTCAAACCAAAGACCATGCCAAGATCTTCTAAAATAAACAACTAATTTAGAAATCATTAGAAGTATTTGATGAATGACTTCATAAGCAGTTCTTTAATAAACATACAGAGTTTAGAGATAGGCATTTGATTTTTTATTAATATATTACATAACACATATCAATACCAATATATATCGATCTCTATCCCCATCTACCTATATCCTATTTCTCTATCTCTATAACCACATCGCTATATCGCTATGCCCATGGCCATCACCCCTAGGCACCACGAACATTCCATAGGAATTATCTGTCCTGGCCTCACCTTTTGGATGGCACACATGAAACTGACTTCCCAGCTCAGACTTTGGCTCCACGCAGGAGCTATTCTGGTTCTGCCCGGGCCGCTGGCTGCACTGCCCAGGCCAGCCTCGAGCCCCGCCCCTTTTCATTCAGCCCAGGTCTCTGGACCTTCCTTCCCCAGCACAGCCAGTGGAGAGCACTCCCACTTATCTCGCTTCTCTCAGTCTCTGTAAGGCCCGGGTAGTTGACAGAAGCTTTCCTTTCCGTCTCTGTCAAAACTTGCTGCCTGGTGAGCAAGCATCCCAACTCTCCGCCAGGATGCTCTTTCCCCAAGGGCCATTTGCCTTTCTCAGTCAGTTGCAGAAGGAAAAGCTTTATTCCTTTAGAGAAGAATGTCAGGCATCAAAGGCAGGTTGGGAAGAATTTGGGGAGTGGAAGAATCTAGAAGACTAATGTTTTATGAGTCCACCAGCAAATCGAAAGGGACAAAAAAAAACCTGGGACTTTCAAGATCTTATTTTTCCAGAGGGGGGAGGAGAAGTGCTTCCACGTTGTGTTGGTTTGTGCTTGGTTGTTCGAGGGGATTGTGTGAGTACACAGGCTTCGATGAGATGAAGCTGCTCTCTGAAACAGCCCTTGTTGTGTCCTGAAGTACAAAGTCCAGCAGTTTAAGGGAAAAGGCAGCTTGGGTAAGCCAGCTTTAGGAGCTGTGTTCAAGAGGTTGGAAATCTTCGCACTGATAAACTGGCCATGGCTTGAAACAAATAAATATGCCTGTGTCTTCAATAGCCCAGTCAATAAAAGTAAGATTAATAGCTAACATTTATTGGACGCCTCTTCTCTGCCAGGCACTGCGCACTTGTTCATTTAATCCTCACAACAAATGCAGGCGGTGGGCACCGTTTTTATCCCTATTTCCCCCGTTTAGAGTGTGCTGGGCATTCTCCATTCGAAGCCCCCTTCCTGGTCCACTCTTGAGCCATCTGGACCCTGCTCTGCACCCAGACTCTCCTCCCCTCTGGATCTTGTTTGGGTGGGGTGGTGGGGGGGGGGCGGTTGTCACCACAGGAGACTGGCGGGTGGGAGGGGAGAGGTCGGGCATTTGTTTGCAGTCCCCTCCCCGCTCCGCATCCCTTTACAGCTACACCTCCTGTTCCTCATCCCCGCGGGTAGCTCTGCTCTTCCCAGGAGCTGGTATCGTTTCATCCCCTTATTCTTTCCCACCCAGGGTGTAAGGACTTCCCACTGTTGCTAGTCTCAGGGTGTCCTGACATTGCTTGTTGATTCCCTTAACCCTGCCCACACCTCTGTAAAGAGTCTTTTCATTCAATTGTCTTCGCAGATCCCAGCTGAATGTGCCTTCTGTTTCCTGCTGGAACCTCAAGTTAGTCCATCCCACGACTATCCGTTTCAGATCCTTTTCACTTAACTTCCATACCCTCTGCCTTCTTCGAATTGCTGTATTTTGGTCCATTTGTTTTGAAATGTCTGCTTGGCTTTTTTCAAAGGGATCTTGATTTTGTACATAAAGCTTCCTGTTTTCCGGTGGCTGCTGATTTTTTTGACCCTCGGCCGCAGGAACCATCTTCGGCAGCTACATGTGCGCATTCACCGATGGGGATCCTTTCCATGGGCTCCCTACTTACTATTCATGAATGTGCAGTTAGAAAGTCTCAAGGGCTGGTATTCAGTTTGACACAAGCACACATTATAGTAACCAGTGAGCAAGTTTGATCCCTTTAAACCAAAATAAACACTTGGGGCCATTTCTGGAAAATGTTAGGGAAATTTCAGCAAGATGCTGTCCATGGCTTTTGCAAGCTGTGTGGAGAAGGACTTTCTTTATTGGTAGCTAAAGAGGTTCGGCCGCTCAATCGTGCTCCTTGGAAAACGTGAATATTTACCATATGGTTTTGTAGATGGATAAGCATCCTTGTGTTTGGATGAATTAATGTGCTTTTGAAATCAGGACAGAGATGAGAAACAGAAGTTGGGATTGCATTTTTAACACAGGCTCCCAAGTGCTTATAGGTTAACTAAGAAAATATATTTAAATATTTGTCCTGGGATCTATATGCCTAGACATAACTCAGTGTCAAATAATGTGTAAGACAAGCACAAACACAATAGATTCTTACTATCACATAATGTAATCCAATTTTCCTTTTCCCAACCCTCATGATTCATATTTTCTTAGCCACTGGAATTCTGACATATAGTTTCCAAGTTGATAGGGTTGGCTTTTTAAAATGTTGGTGTGACTAAGCAGAGATAGCTTCGTGTTGCAGCCACTTTGCTCCAGGCACCGCTTCACCACCTGGATCGTGTTCTGCCAGGGGCTTGTATATGTCAAGATAATTGTGGTTTATCTAAGTCCTAGTCTAGATTTTATTTCCCCAGGGCAAGCCCAGGAAACAAACAAAAAAACCCCACAAGTTACAAGAATACCCAAGCCCAAATCTGAATGGCACTTTTAGAGAGGGCCACAACCCATTAATTTGATAATTAAACATTTATTTATACACACATACACGCGCATTTCTTTTTTTTTTTTGCTTAACCATTCAAAAGACATAAAAGTAGAATTTTAAATGTTATTTTATAGATTGAATCACATTGCAGAATTGCCAAGGGAGAGAAGAATTACAAGACACAACCCTAACTTTATGGATATTTAGGCTACAGTCCCAAAAGGGTCTCGAAATCCCAAAGGCGACCTTAGACCTGAAAATCCTATCTGCAAGTTTCTGCCCAAAACTTTGGGACAGAGTTTCATTCTTCTAGGTTAAGCTTCTAATTTCTGTTGACATGCAGATGTCACCCCTGGAAGACAGCGGTTAAGATTCGATTGGGCTGTGTGTAACAGAAAACCCCACATAGCAGTGGCTGAAACACTAAGGGAGTATTTTTCAACTATCTATAATAAATCCAGAAATGGGCAATCCGGTGTTGGGAGGGAAGTCCCACTGAAACAGGCTAGTGAGATAGGGAATCAATAGACGGATCTGGAACCTGCCAAGAAGTCCACGTGGACATCGATAACCCCGAGATGGCTGCTGGAAGACCCCCACCCCCAAGATCCTGCCATCCAGAACAAAGACTTCTTCTGGAAGCCAGGAAATGCCCTGGATGTTCCCTAGGGACTTTATCTTTGGCCCTCACACGGAACTGATGGGTGGGGTAATCAGTCAAAACAGCAAACAGCTGGAACCCCTCCCTTGCCATTAGCAAAGGAGTAGAATAATTAATAGTTTATAAAGCGGACTATAATTAATAGTTTATAAAGCACTCTCTTGCCTCTGGACCCGTTCCTGCCTTCTGCATGCAGCTCTCACCAGTTTTCCTCTGCCATGTGGCCACGCAAGTAATCCTGGGCATTTATAATGAGGAATTGTAGTCTGTAAATCAGCCCCCTTTATCCCTTTTCAGTTCCTTCCTCTCTCCCTGGGACCCCTGCTCTGTTATTTTCTCCCATTTCTCTTCCCTCCCTACCTGAATAAATTACTGGCCTAACTCACCCGGGGTGCCCTTGAAATTCATTTCTGCAGAATAGCCAGTGAAGCTAAATAAAGCTAAATAAAATCCGGTAATGCCATGATGATCCAGAACCCAGGCTCCTTTAGCCTTTTTGCTTTATCATCCTAAACTCGCGCATTGCGTCAAGTTCCCCGCAGAGCCAGAGCGCAAGGAGGCTGTGGCGCTCAAGCCATTGTTGTTATATATTCTGGCCAGGAGGAAAGAAGAAAGAAGGAGGCAAAAGACACATGCCAACTTCTGCTCCCTTTCTGAAGAGGCTTCCCGGACATCCCATCTAACAACATTTTTTTTTTTGCTGTAATTTTTTTCTTTATTTTTAAAGGAGCTTTAGATTACCTTGAAAATATAGGGGATTCCCATATAGCCCAACCCCCCCCCCCACTTTCCCCCATTAACAACATCTTTCATTAGTGTGGTACGTGTGTTACAATTGACGAACACGTATTGAAGCATTGCTACTGACCTCGGTCTATCGTTTACATTATGGCTTACACTTTGCACCTTACAATTTTATCGGTTTTGACAAAGTGTATAATGGCTTATATCCATCTTTGCAATATCATGTGGAACAATTCCAAGGTCCCAAAAATGCCCCCATCTTACACCTATTTTTCCCTCTCCCTCCCCTCAGAACCTCTGGTGACCACTCTCTTTATATCAGTGTTACATGTTCTCCCATTGCCAGAATAATAATAAGTCTACTTTAGTCTACTATAGTTGCATTCCCCCTTACATTTGCTCGTTCCTCTGTCTTGAGGATTTGGGGATGGCGATGCCCACTCTGCTTCCAATTGAGAGGGGATTTAGGTCCCATGGAGCAGATGGATGGAACTGTCTTGCTTGCAGTTGTAGATACTCTCCATTCTTTGGAATGGGCATTGTCCATCATCATCCTTTTGTTTGTTGTCCTGGGTGAGTCCAATGAACTGAAGGGTAGGTGTTGGCTGCATCTCTGCCGAGATTCAGGGTTCAACCGGCATATGAACAGCCAGAAGATTTAAGTCTCTGGGACATATATTTAATGGGTACAGTGCTAATTATAGGTCCAGATAAATGAGGCAGAAGAACTATGTGTAGGAAAATGATAAATGAGTCTAACTCTGATACATTGGGGAGATAGGTTAACATATCTACCAAGGTAAGGCCCACTAACAAGGTGCCGGATCCTTGAGTTTGTCTGCCCTACCTATGGTGTGTAGATGTCTCCAGAGCCCTCAGGAGCACCCCTGCTTGAGGCATTGTTTACTGTGGAAGTACCAATTGGCCAATCTTAGCTGCAAGGCAGGCTGGGTAGTGTAGTTTTGTCACTGGTCCCATTGCAATCTAGAATAAAATAAGATTCCGAACTCAAGGAAGGAAGGCAACAAATGGTCTTGACCACAGAAGGATAGCATTCTCAATCTTTTATCAGTCTCTTAATCGTTAGTGGGGATAATGGATCTGAATAAATTATTTTAGAAGAGAGCGGAAAAGCGGTAAGATCTGAAAAGGGTAGAAGAAAGGGAGCAAAACTGGACTGGGAAAGGAAAGTTTAAGAAAAGATTCTGAGTTTGGCACCTACTAGTCGGGCAAAAAGAATCTGTGGAAGGAAGGAGGAAGGAAGGGAGGGGGAGAGGGAGGGAGGATGGATTTCTCTTTTGTAAGTGCTTTGGCGGTAGAGACCTTGTTTTACTTTTCGTCCTAACCCTAAAAGTCCCCCGCACAGGTTCGAGTCATTGAAGAAGTTTTGAATGTACGAACTCTCCTTCCTTGGACTCTGATACGTTTTGCTCTGCCTTAATCATGTCACATCACCTTGTCGTCATTTCCTTGCTGCTTGCATCACTCTCTCCCACTAAACCAAGCAATCCTAACAGGAACAATATGGCCGCCAAGGGACATAAATTGGTTTGGGGAGGGGGGCACAAAATAATCTTAGATATTATAATGGTTTGTGGTCCTGCAAAGGGCCACAGTACAGAAACAGATATGGGGAGGGGAGGAGACGGTGTGTGTCATTTAGGGGAAAAAAAGAGCCTAAACAGGTTCCTTATGGCAGTGATTAAAAAAAAAAAAAAAGATTGAGAAACACTGCACTAAACTATGAGGTCCTAGAAGTCTGGAAAGAAATCTCTCTCATCTTTGTGTTCCCAGAACCTAACGTGGTACCTGATAAATAACAATAAGTAAATATCCAAAGGGACAGTTTGATAGGAAAGGGTCCAAAGATTCCAAGAAATATCCTATTAAAATCACAGTTTGGGGCTCGCTCTAACCACTGCCCTCATCAGCTTTTCCAGAGAGCAATGAACTCCATCTGCCCACCTTGGGATACATTTGTCTCAGTACAAAACCCCATGAACGATAATTGACAGAAGGGAGAACCAAGATGATGAAAGAATTTATGCAGGAGAAAAGGAGTAAAAAAGAAACATTTTTAAAAGCCCCAGAAGAACTGAAAAGAAAAGGCCATAGTGAAGAATGTAGAAAATTTTCTGTGCCCATATATCTCTTTGTCTTCCTCTTAGCTGTTCTATTTTAATATTTTCTTCCCCTCTTCTCCTTTAATTTAAGTTCTTAGTTCTGAGGATACTGAAATTTCAAAAATAATTTTTCATTCAAAACACTGAGGGAAAACCTTAAAGGCATTTCTCACAATGAATTCACTATTATCTGAAGCTGTGGCTCCCCTGTTTTCTGGAAGTTTTGTCGTGTGGTTGCATATGGACAAAATGCCGATTGTATATAAACACACCCAGACATGCGCACACACACTGCTGACAGTGTTCCGCTGTCCTATAGAAAGAGTCTAAAAGGAAACACCTTGGGTGAAGCTTTACCCAAGCTTTACCCCAGGGTGATCAAAATTGATTCTGTATTTGTTTGGGTTAATGCAGTATGATTTGTCTTGGTTTTGGTTGTATTTGTTTGGGTTAAATTATTGGTTTTTGTATTTGTTTCGGTTAATCAATCCAAGATCATTTCAGCTGATAGAGACTTAATCAATGCCTTCTTTCATTGTTTTAAAAATAATGACTTTTTTGAGCTACAATTCACATAACATGTAATCCACCTGTTTCAAGTGTCGAAGTCAATGGCTTTAGTCTATCCACAGAGCTGTGCAGCCATCACCACAATCAGGTTCAGGCCATTTGATGAGCCCACACACTGTACTCTTTAGCTGTCAGTTTTCATTTCCTTCAACAACCACCTCTCCCAGCCCGAGGCGACCACGAATCCACTGTCTATCTCTATAGAAATGCCTATTTCGGACATTTTATATAAATGTAATTATACAAGATATGGTCTTTCGTGACCGGCTTCTCTCACTTAGCATAATGTAGTCAGGACTTGTCCACATTGGAGCAGGTATCAGTAGTTTATTCCTTTCTATGGCTGAATAATATTTTATTGTATGGGTATACCACATTTTATTTATCCGTTCATCAGCTGATGGACAATTTGAATTGCTTTACTTCCTGGCTATTACGAAGAACGCTACTATAAACATTAGTGTACAAGTTTTTGGGTAAACATGTTTTCGTTTTTCTTGGGTCTATATACTGAGGAGCACAATTGCTGGGTCATATGGTAGCTCTATGTTTAAATTTTGAGAAATTGCCAGATTGTCTTCCAAAGCAGCCGTACCATTTTACATTCCTGCCAGCAGTATATAAGGGTTTCAATTTCTCCGCATCGTGGCCAACACTTACCTGTCTTTGCAATTCTAGCCCTCCTAGTGGGTGTAAAGAGGCAACTCATTGATTTACAATTCCTTGATGTGGGAATAAGGTTGAGCATCTTTTCACGCACTTATTGGCCATTTGCATATCTTCTTTGGAGAAATATCTATTCAGAGCCTTTGTCCATTTTCTAAATTGGTTTATTTGTCTGTTAATTATTGAGTTGTAAGAGTTCTTTATATAGTCTAGGTACAAGTCCCTTATCAGACATATGATTGGCAAGTATTTTCTCCTGTTCTGTGGGTTGTCTTCTTGATTTTCTT
Source organism: Dasypus novemcinctus (assembly GCF_030445035.2). NCBI lineage: Eukaryota > Metazoa > Chordata > Mammalia > Cingulata > Dasypodidae > Dasypus > Dasypus novemcinctus. Next base: position 21,764,587 of record NC_080704.1, on the reverse strand, counting down.
CGTGGTGTCCTTGGGAAACCAATCGTTTTTTCTTGTTTTCCCTTTTGATGACATCCAGCTTATCTATTTTTCTCTCTGATCCATTTTGAGTTAATGTTTGTATATGATGCCAGGTATAGGCCCAACAACTTCATTCTTTTGCATGTGGCTACCTAATTGTCCCTGCACCATTTGTTGAAAAGACTATTCTTTGCCCTATTTAACTGCCTTGGCACCCATGTTGAAAATCAATTGACTATGAATGTGAGGGTTTATTTCTAGACTCTCAATTCTATCCCATTGCCTATATGTCTATCCTTATGCCAGCGCCATATTATCATCATTAATTAGCTTTGTATCAAGTTTTGAAATCAAGAAGTTAGAATCCAACTTTGTTCTTTTTTGTCAAGATCATTTTGGCTATTCTGAGTCCCTTGTATTTACACGTAAATTTTTAAGATCAGCTTGTCAATTTCTGCAAAAAAAAAAAACAAACCACAAAACAGAACAAAAAAAACCCCAAAGCAAATAAACAAAAAACCCAAGCCAACTGAGATTGTAACTGGGTTTGTGTTACATCTCTTGATCAATTTGGGCACTACAGACATCTTTACAATGCTGCATCTTTCTATCTGTAAACATGGACGTCTTCCTTTTTATTTAGATTTTCTTAAATATCTTTCAACAATGATTTGTAGGGCAGTGGACTTGGCCCAGTGGTTAGGGCGCCCGTCTACCACATGGGAGGTCCGTGGTTCAAACCCCGGGGCCTCCTTGACCTGTGTGCAGCTGGCCCATGCACAGTGCTGATGTGCGCAAGGAGTGCCCTGCCACGCAGGGGTGTCTCCCGCATAGGGGAGCCCCATGCACAAGGAGTGTGCCCGTAAGGAGAGCCGCCCAGTGCGAAAGAAAGTGCAGCCTGCCCAGGAATGGCGCTACCCACATGGAGAGCTGACACAACAAGATGACGCAACAAAAAGAGACACAGATTCCTGTGCCACTGACAACAACAGAAGTGGACGAAGAAGACGCAGCAAATAGACATAGAGAACAGACAACCGACAACCAGGGCTGAGTGGGGGAAATAAATAAATCTTTAAAAAACACCAACAACAAAACAATGATTTGTATTTTTCAGAGTGTAAATATTTATTTTCTTTCGTTAATTTTATTTCTCAGTATTTTATTCTTTTTGATGCTCTTGTATATGGAATTGCTTTCTTAATTTCATTTTCTGATTGTTCTTTGCAAGTGTATAGAAATACAATTTATTTTTGGGTGCTGATTTTGTATCCTGCAACCTTGCTGAACTTGTTTATTAGTTCTAATAGTTTTATGGTAAATTCCTTGGGATTGTCTACACATAGAAGATCGTGTTATCTGTGAATTTGGTTTTACTTCTTTGTTTCAAATCTGACTTTCATTTCTTTTTCTTGCCTAATTGCCCTGGCTAGAACCTCCTGTACAATGTTGAATTGAATTGGTGAGATCAGATATCCTTGTCTTGCTCCTGATCTTAGGGAGCAGTATCCAGCCTTTCACCATTAAGTATGATGTTAGCTGTGGGTTTTTCATAGATGCTATTTATCATATTGAGGAAGTTCTCTTTTATTCCTAGTTTGTTGAGTGTTTTTATTATCAAGGAATGTTGAATTTTTTTCAAATTTTTTTTTGCACTTAAAATATAATCATGTGTTCTTAGGCCTTTATTCTGTTAATATAGTACTTTATATTAATTGATTTTTGCATGTTAAACCAACCTCGTGTTCCTGGGATAAATTTCAATTGGTCATGGTATATAATCTGTTTTATATGTTACTGGATGTGGCTTGCTAGTATTTAGTGGAGTTTTTTGCATCTATCATAAGAGATAATGGTCTGTAGTTTTCTTTCTTTGTGATGTCTTTGGGTTTGCTATCAAAGAAAAACTAGCCTCATAGAATGAATTGGGAAGTGTATCCTCTTCTTTCAGTTTTTGGAAGAGTTTGTAAAGAATTCATTTTCATTCTTCTTTAAATGTTTGTTAAATTCACCAGTGAGCCACTGGGCCTGGTCTTTACTTTGCTGGGGGGGGGGGGGTTAATTATTCAATCTCTTTACTTGATAGATATCTATTCAGGTAGATATCTATTTCTTCTTTAGGCAGTTTTGGTAGTTTGTGTCTTTTTAAGAATTTGCCCATTTCGTCTATGTTATTTAATTTATTGGCATACAGGTGTTCATAGCATTTCTCTATAATCCTTTTTATTTCTTTAAGGTGAGTAGCAAAGTCCTCTCTCTCATTCCTGGTTTTAGTAATTTGATTGATCTCTCTTTTTTTCCCTTGGTCAGTCTACCTAAATGCTTGGTCCTCTGACTTCTTGGTACTTCCAGCATGGTCCTGAGACCCCCACTGTCCCCATCAACCAGGAGCTCGTTGGAAATGCAAAGTTGTAGATCCCTTCTTAGGCCTACTGCATCCAAATCAGTGTTTTAACAAGACCCCCAGGGATTTGTATGCACATTAAAATTAAAAAGCACTTTTTGAGATTCTTTGCTATAATATCTTCCCATTCTATATTTTAAAGATTTGATTTAGGAGAGTATTGACACTTTATTCTGAATATTTGATTTTGTCTTCCTCTCAAATCAAATACACCAAATACTTTGTCTTCCAATTATCCTTTTTTCTTGGGGGGCGGGGGGAATACTTTTCACCACATTTTCCCCCTTGATATTCTCATTTTTGTTATTAATCTTATTAATCATTCCAGAAAGTGATCCAATTAAATAAGAGGACGTAAGACTATTCCTCAGAGCCCCCAGCCATGCCCCTTATGAGGAAACTAAATTCTAATCGTCAATGTGAAGATATTTTTGTGTCCATAAGCATGTCTTTTGCATGCAGACAATATTTTTCAGAGACTAATTTGGGTCTTGGAGTTAATATTCAATTCAAATCAAAATAACAACTTAAAAACTGAGTTCTTAATCTTTTAGTTTCAACATACAAAGATCATTGTTTTCCTTATAATTGCATTTTATTAATACTTTTCCAGGAACTTTTAAAATTAATTAAATTCTTTTAAATAATTTAAGCCAAAATTATACATTTAACATATTTTATTTTCCATTTAAGTCCATCAATTGTTTTCTCGCAACTTCCTCAAGAACAGTGATTCTTAAAAATCTAATAAATTTGGGAAACAGATGTAGCTCAACCAATTGGACTCCCATCTAGTATATAGGAGGTCCAGGGTTCGATGCCCAGGGCCTCCTGGTGAGGGCAAGCTGGCCCATGCAGCGAGCTGGCCCATGAGGAGTTCTGGCTTATGCTGGAATGCTGCCCCACAGAGGAGTGTCCCCTGTGTGGGAATGCCACCCAGGGCGGGAAAGCCGCCCTGTGCAGGAGTGTCAGCCAACGCTGAGAGCTGGCACAGCAAGATGACACAGAGGAGAGAAAATAGGAAGACGTAACAGGAGTTGAGGTGACACAAGAGAGTAATTGTCTCTCTCCCACTCCAAAAGGTCCCAGGATTGGTTCCTGGAGCTGCCTAATGAGACTACAAGCAGACACAGAAGAACACACAGCAAATGGACACAGAGAGCAGACAACAGGGAGAACGGAGTGGGGGGTGGGGAGAAATAAATAATATAAATCTTTTAAAAAAATCTAATACATTAAATTTCTAAATAAGTTCTTTTGAATATTCTAATACTGTTTACAAGTTTGGTAAACAAGCCTAAATTGATTATACACATACATATTTTAAATGAGAACCTTAAGACTAATCTATTACACAATCAAATAATCAAAATTATCTTAAACATTGCACGTAAATATACACAGAGAATTCCTACATTAACCCCCGAATATTAATACTGTGGGTTTGACTGATGGATGGCTAGATGGATTTATCACTATACTTAACTGCAAATCTTCTTAGGGTTAAGGCAGTGGTTCTCCAAAAGGGGCAATTTTGCCCTGCCCCTCCCCAACACAAATTTGGCAATGGCTGGAGACACTTGTGGTTGTCACAACTGGAGGGGGGTTTGGTGCGTGTGTGCTACTGGCATCAAGTGGGTTGAGGCCAAGGATGCTGCTAAACATCCTACCATGCGCAGGGGACAGCCCCCCAACAACAAAGTGTGGTCCAGCACAAAATGTCTTGTCTCCATTTTACAGGGAGGGAAACTGCGTCCTACGGTGAGTACATGATTTGCCCAAGCCTGGCATTCTAACTCTAAGGTCTACATTTTTCAATTAAAGTGACCTAACCAGTGGTTCTCAACTCTGCCTGCACATTAGACCCTCTTGGGAGCTTTAAAAAAATACTGTGCTCCCACCATTTAAACTGGATTATTTGAGAATGTGACCTAAGCATCAGTATTTATTTAAAGCTCCTCAGATGATTTTAATGGGCAACCAAGTCTGAGTACTCCTGACCTAGGTGGCACACTGACCTTTCACAAAGAAGGAAACTGAGGCCCTTAAAAAGTAAGTGTTTGTGATTGAGGAACCTGGTCTCCTAATTCCTCAAATATCCTAAGAAGCCCTTGTAATGCTGGCTGGAGTTGGGGTGGGAGCGGGGGTGTTTATCCTTGTTGAAAAAATACAATTTTTAAATCTTAGAGCACTCACTAGAAGATATTACCCGGAGGAGAAATGGTATGTTTGTGCTTTTGAAGACAAAGCAGGATCAGAATGAGCCGCAGAAACCCCCCAAAATGGAACAGGACCATATCCACGTTTTACCACGATGTCTCTACTGGGGAAAGAAAGTGAACAACTAACTGTACTTTGGTTGGGTGCAGTAAAATTGTGTGAAAACTTCAGAAATCTCATGTCTACCCCCAGCGTGCGTAGGATCACCAGTTTTGAAGGTCTTTCAATTCACTAAGAAAATTTTACATGATTCATACAATGATGCAGTCATTCATTCTACAAATATTTCCTAAGCATCTACTATGTTCTAGGCACTTGATCCTAAAAATAAGGTGATGGACAAGACAGACACAGAGGTGACTGTCTGGGAAGGGTTTTGCCCATCATAATGCTGTAGTCCTCTCCAGGGGAGGCATATGACCTAGGCCTAGCCAAACATGACACTCCACCCTCTTCACACTATAATTGGTCCAAGCCAGGCCAATCAGATTCTGTTCCTGGGGTTAATATAGATTGAACTGGGGAGAGAAAGTTCTCTTTCTTCTCCGGGACAGCTGTCTGGGTTAATACAAGCTGGAGATATCTGCAGCCATGCCCCATGATGCTTCCCATGTAAGAAGTCTTTGTGTAGGAGATTGGGACCCACTACAGAAGGAAAGCAGAACTGAGAGGAAGGTGGGAGAGAGAATGAGAAAGAAATCTGATGACATTATTTGAATTCCTGCATCCGGAATCCCCTCCACTTCTGTCCTTCCCAGATGCGTGAGCTGATAAATTCCCTTCCTTACTGATTTTGAAGCAAGTTTCTGTCACTTGCCACCAGAAGAGCTCTGGCTTAGACTTATCATATAGTCATTGAATGAATAAGTGCCATGACCCTCTGAGTTCATCTAATACAGTGGCCCTCAAAGTGTGGTCCCTGGACCAGCAGTATCAGCATCACCTGGGAACTTGTTAGAAATGCCCATCCACACCTACCGAATCCCAAACTCTGGGGGTGGGACCCAGGCATCTGTTTCAACAAGCCCTGCAGATGATCTCGATCCACACTAAAGTCTGAAAAACTTTACTCGAATACATCCTTTCCAAGAGATGTGAAGGCAGCAAAGGGGAGGTAACTTGTTGAAGGTCACAAAACTAGTTAGTGGTGGTCCCAGACCCTCTTAGTAATCCAAGGGCTGTGGGGTTTGGGAAAGGAGGGTCACTTGGAGTTTTGAGGGAAGTGACACATGGATTGGCAAATAGGAGGGGGAAAATATTTTGGGTCAAATACTACAGTATGGTTGGAAATGCTTGCTGTGTGTTTCCACAGGAGCTTAGAGAATATTTTACTCATCTTGGCTCCCCAGCTCAGCCAACAACAATGTGTTAAAGCTCCATGGCCAATGGCAGGAATCCAGGAGAGTCCTTTTCATGTGCCAGCAAAGAGGAATTTCTTAGAAAAGCTACAGAAATTATGCTACTATCACATTTCACTTTGTGGAGTGAGGGAATGAATAAGGAGGGTGAAATGAAAAGCACAGGACCAAATTTTACTCCTAAGAATCCCACCTCTCCAGTTGCAAGAAAGGGATTTTATTGTTGTGCTTGCCAGGGCAGCAGTTCCCCAGAGGGAAACTGGGCACCTAAGTTGGTGACTTGGAGAATACCTTAGTTTTCTTTTGAACGGTTTTTCAGGTGGAGGGCGAGAGCAGCGGTATTCTAGAGTGTCCCTGGAAACTCTACTTAGTAGCCTGCTTTCCCACAATCTGTCCTGTGTACTCTGGGGACATGGTCCATCAGAGGCAAATCTAAGGGAAGGAACGACCTGGCACCAATGTTTCTGAGGCCTTCTTTTAGTCTTTCCTTCTGCTATGCTTGAGTGTACAGGTAGGCATAGCAGGGAGCAAAAGATCAAGGGCAGTTGTTGGCATGACCAATTTTAGAGAGCGCACACTTTTAATAGTCAATATACATTTTTTTTCTTTGATAGGTCCACTCAAGCAAGGCCAAAGCCATCCAGCAAGGCACCTGGTAAAAAAAAACAAGGGAGCAATTGGGCTCCCATCTACCATATAGGAGGTCCAGGGTTCAATGCCCAGGGCCTCCTGGTGAAGGCAAGCTGGCCCATGTGGCCAGGTGGCCCATACAGAGTGCTGGCCTGCACAGAGTACTGTCCCATGCAGGAGTGCTGGCCCACGCGGAGAGCTGGTGCAGCAAGATGATGCAACAAAAAGAGACACAGAGGAGAGACAATAAGAGACATCGCAGATCAGAGAGCTGAGGTGGCACAAGAGAATGATCGCCTCTCTCCCACTCCAGAAGGTCCCAGGATTGGTTCCCAGAGCCACCTAACAAGAATATAAGCGGACACAGAAGAACACACAGTAAAGGGACAAAGAATAGACAATGGGGTGGGGGTGGAGAATATATAAATAAATAAATCTTAAAAAAAAAAGGCTTAAAAACTTAAAAATCCAATAACACCCTCCCTAAAGACAAAACAAACCCAAAGAATTACCATCTCTTATCTAAATCCATGGTTCACATTCATTTGTTCATTATTTCTTTTATGCCAGGCACAGGTCTAGGCGTGGGGGACAGAGCAGCGAGGAAAATAGGTGGCATCTACAAAGACCCTCTTTCCATATAAGGGCACATTCACAGTACTGAGGTTTAGGATCTCAATCTATTTTGGGAGGGAACACAATTCAACCCGCTACAGTCATCAACCCTCAAGAAAGAGCTACCGAAGCTGGAAGAGACCCAGAGAAAAAGACTCAAACTCTTGGCCAAGAAGTAACTACTGATAACTACTGTGCTACGGACATCAAGCGCTGATCAAATATTTCCTTTCCCATTGCTCAGCCTTCTTCGCAGTGAAGTTGGAGCCATCGGGCCAGTTCTGGCCAATTGAAAATGTGAGCAGAAGGAACAAGTGTCGCTTCTAGACTGAGAATTTAAAACTCCAGGTGCTTCCTCTGCTCTTCTCTTTCCTCCTTGTCCATCTTGGAGGTACACATTCCTGACACTGACCTTTAAGATGAAAGGAGGTGTCCTGGGTGCCTCAGACTTCAGGTGAGTGAGAAATACACCTTTGCGGATTTAAGCCATTGAATTTTAGACTTGTCACTGGGGCCTAACTTTATTTAACAAATACATCTCCTGTATCCAGACAGAGAGATGCGAACCCTGTAGAGAAAAAGGAAGCAGCAGGGTTTACCCTCAAGGAATAGCCAAATGCTAGTTTGGGCATTCAAGTTCTAGTTGAAGACTGAAACTGAGATTTAAACTCAGCATTCTAGACCATCCATCATCAATGCTTCATGAATGGTGCAGGCAATGAGCGATTTGAGAATTCAGGGGAGGGAAGGACATTTAAAGTTGCACGACGTCCAGGGCTTGGCAAATAATTGTAGGGTAGATAGAGGAGAGGGCAGAAGAGGCTTTGGAGAAGAAGTCTGAGCTTGCCTTTGAGAGAAGTGTAGTATTCAAAGAGGTAAGGAGGATGGCAGAAGAACATTGCAAGTCAGGGGCGGAACAAATGTGAAGTTAAGGGTACAAGAATGGGCAAGGCACTTTCTAGGTAGAGTGTGCCGTATTCCCACAAGGGACCAATTTGAGGATGGATGGCAAAGGGCTTTGTAGGCCCCGCCAAGGAGTCTAGGCTTGTGTCTGCAGCTGATGGGGAGCACCATGGATGGATCCAGGCCAATTGAACCAGTCACAGTTGGGATGCAGGGAAATCTGGGAAGAAGTTACTGCAGCAGGAAGGCCTGAGCCAGGGAAGTGGGCATGGAGGGCCTCCCTCTTCAGAAAGGGTCCATGGACCAGCAGCATCAACACTGTTTGGGGAAGCGGATTTGGCTCAATGGATAGAGCGTCTACCTACCATACAGGAGGTCCAGGGTTCAAACCCCGGGCCTCCTGACCCGTGTGGGGTTGGCCCACGTACACTACCGATGCACACAAGGAGTGCTGTGCCACGCAGGGGTGTCCCCTGCGTAGGGGAGCCCCACATGCAAGGAGTGTGCCCCGTAAGGAGAGTCGCCCAGGGCGAAAAAAAAGTGCAGCCTGTCCAGAAGTGGGGCCACACATATGGAGAGCTGATGCAACAAGATGATGCAACAAAAAGAGACACAGATTCCTGGTGCTGCTGCTAAGGATACAAGCGAGCACACAAGAACACACAGCAAATGGACAAAGAGAGCAGACAAGTGGCGGGAGGAGGAGGGAAGGGCAGAGAAATAAATGAAAAAAACCCAAAAAACATGTTTGGTAGAAATGCAGAATCTCGGGCCGACCCCAGCCCTACAGAAGCAGCATCTGCGGTGTAATAAGCTCTCCAGGTGATTCTCAGGCACGGGAAAGTTTGAAGAGCCCTGATGCTGTGGAACCCACTCCTCTCTTCCGCCACTTGTTTTCAGGTGCTCACCCTTCATTCCACAGCCCAGGTGACTCGGGGGCACACCGAGCCCTTCTGCAGCTGCGGTTGGTCTGACAGGTTTACCCCAGCGGTTCTCTAGTGTGGGTCCCTGGCCAACAGTGCCAGCATTACTTGGGGACTTGTTAGAAAAGTAAAATCAGAAATTTTAAGTTCTCGGCTACCCCAGACTACCGAAGCGGACACTATTGGGTGGGAGCAGCAACCTGTATTTTTTTTTTCCTTTTATTAAAGAAGTTGCAGGTTTATAGAAAAATCATGCATAAAATGCAAAATTCCCATATACCACCCTATTATTGGCAACTCACGTTCGTGGGATACATTTGTTACAAGCCATGAGAGAACATTGAAATAATTATACTATTAACTAGTTCATCCTTTACAATAGCCCTCAAGGCCATTCCAAGAGACTTACAGTTGAGAACCACTTGTCCTCACCAGTCACGGTGGTCATGCCACTCCCCTTGACCACGATTGCTTCCTGACCCAGCTGTAAGCCAATGATGGCGTGGCGTTCTCCTGACCGCTGTAATTGGCCCGGGAGTGGTCAGGTGACCTCAGATGGCCCAATTAGACTGAAGGGCAGGCTATTTACTCCACAGTTGGAGGCAAGGTTTTTCTCTCCTTCCCCTTCCAATACCGAGCCCCTACCATCTTGCTTGGTGGACATACATGAGGTAGCACGTTGCCAGTATCAGACCAAGAGGGAAGCCAGGCAGAGGGCAGAGCTGGAGGGATCACAGCAAATAGGAGCCAGAATCCTTGCGCTGTGCCTTTCTGTCCTCTGGCATAATGCAGTTCCTTATGATGTAAGCTGGCTGGATTTGTGGATTCTGATACGTAGGGCCAAAATTGTCCTAAGTATAGGTGAGACCAAGGAAGTAAGGGACTGACATGCATACCAAAAATATTATTCTAGGTTGGTGAAGGATGTATTTAGGTTGACACTAGAACCAGGGGGAATAACTGTTACGACCTGCGAAAAGCAACAGAGGACAATTACATAGAGCATTATTTCCTTCAGTGGGTCCCCCATTGGTGAACTGGCTAAAAATACTCAAATACTTTTTTTTAAAAAAGAGACGTGTGTGTGGTTAGGTGAAATGGAAAAATGGATTAACATACAAAATAAACCTGGAACAGTTTGGTTGGGGTGGCCGGATGTAAGGAAGTTCTCAAAAAGGACCTGGGCCTGGGAAAAGGGCCCAGGGGCCACCCTGAAAGAGCTCCCAATGGCCAAGGCTGGAACAATTTGAACAACAAAATAAATGAGGATGGCATTGGATTATGATCCAAAGAATAATTATCCATGAGTCCACACTGATGTAAAGAAATAACTGAATAAGTGAAGAGATAGGAGAGAAGGTACAGCTCTTCCCCGTAGAAGCATTCCAATGAATGAATGGTGAGGGAATGAGGGAAATAGACCACAGCAATAATGGGTGCAGGCCCGATCCACTGATGGGTGCTGAATCAGTGAGACTGGGTTTGAAGAGAAACAGGATATTTTACATAGTCTCAAAGGATCTTCCGCAAGGGGGAAATGGATACAGAAGGCAAAGTAAGGTACTCTGGGCATGTGTCTGTCCAGAATTTCCACCTGAAATGGGCTCTGTGGCTTCAGAGTCAAGTAAACCAAGAGATCTGCTTTCAGATTGCATGGTCAGGACTTTGTGAGTTCCTCTTCAAAGACCTTCAATTAGGACTGAGCTGGATGTGGCCTGGTGCAAAGAGTTGTCCTGTCTCACTATTGAAGGACCCAATGGGCTCACCTTCCTCCCCCAGCTCCCTACCCTAACCCCAAGGCCCTGGGATGGCGTGCTGCCAGGCAGGTTGGTGATGAGTGTCATAAAGTAATCCCAGTGTGCAGATGGAATGAACTGCCTTTAGTTACCTCTGGATTTTTGGGTTATTTGTGTTGGCACATGGCCACACTCGGCTCTTCCCAAGTTGGAACACATTCTCAGAAAGGGCTGGTGCCACCATCTTCATCTTGGTTGAGGCCCAAGTCCGGTTTCATTTTTCACTAAACTGCCATTTGTAACTTTCATGGAACAGAATGACAACATGTCCAACAGTCTCCATTCAGTATTTTCATATGCGAGAGCCTTTTGGTCTCCCGTGAGAGCACGTGATTTATTTGTCTCCTCCATTGTGCAATATGTTTAACACCATTACAGCTGTTGGAATGTTCTGGAGAAAAATTGTGTTGTATCACACAGTGACTTCATCCACACGAGCATGATTTGTTTCTCACCTAGATCCACCAAAGCCTCCATTACAGCGGGGCAGAGACGGCTTTGGCCCGATGGTGAGGGCCCTGAGGGCTGGGACAGCCTCTCGCCCATCTCCCTCTGCCCGGTGTCCGGCTCCCAGTCGGTGTGGTAGTCCTGGATGATGCTCACCAAATAGTTCCCCACGTAGGGCTGCACTTCCTGGCCTGCTCTGCCTGGGTGCGACTATGTCAACAGTTCCTGCTGCTGAGTGGGGAGCAGAAGCGGGGTGCACCTTGCTTCTGGGCTAGAACATTGAAATGCTTGTGGTCCAGAGTTTCTTTATCACAACTGGCAACCTTTGAGAAGGTGGCTACTCAGTCAGCCTGCGGCCCTGAGTGATGGCAGTAAGTAGGGGCCCCTTCTAACCCGTAATGAGCAAGTACTGTAAGAATGAAATCTTTATTTTAACCAAAGTGATTGGGGGGGAGGGGGGAGTGGTTTGTTACTGTAGTATAACCTGGATTATCCTGACTGATACAGTAGTATAAGATAAATATTTATGGGACTTCATAGTTTTTGAATGTAATATTTTCTAAAAAATTAAAAAAAAAAAAAGATAAATATTTGTTGAGTGAATGAATGATTTAAGCCAGATGGGATTTCTAGCAGTGGCCGCTCTAGGTTCTCAATAAAGGAGAGGTTTAGGCATAGTAATCTGATTACAAGTATGTGGGAAATGGGAGCATGTGAGCTAAGGGACTTCTCTTGTTTTGTTTGCATAGGACACTGTTTTACTCAGCTGCCTTTCATCTGGTTTGTGGGAGTGTTGATGGAGTTTATGGGGAGCCTGAAAAGCCCCAAGCCAACCTTTGGCACTACCCCTGGACTTTAGGTTGACCTTGTCACCCCCTATGCATTTTACAAATGGGGAAACTGTGACCCAGAGATTCTACACCAATTAGTGACCAAACTGGTAGACAATGAATCCCTCATTTCTTGATTCTCTGCCTGGTACTTTTGCCATCCTAATATCCCACCCTTCATACCCAGACGTTACGAGAGCCGGGGCTTTAGAGTCCCACCATTTTGGGTCTAGGCCTTGTTCTACCATTTATTACCTGTGGATCTTTGGAGAAGCTACATAACCTCTCTGTGCCCTGGTTTCCTCAGCTGTAAAGTCCTCAGTTGGTTGCCATGAAGATTAAGTGAATGAAGTAGTTAGTCTGTGAAAACTTGACTTGCCTGGCATGTAGCAAGCACGTTAGTTGGTGGCGGCGGTGGTTGGCGTTCCAGATCTTCATCCCATTGTCTGGACTTGCACCCAAGAGTCATGTTCTGTTTGTGCTTGAATCTGTTTTAAGCCATCGAGCAGTAATTTTTAGGCCTTTTGGCCCCAGGTAAAGAGGTCCTTAAAGTTCGAAGGAGAGAGCTGGGCCCTAAGCACTGGCGAACTGCCTCGCTTTGCTGTGGGCCCACGCCAAGGAGTCCACGATGAGAGGGAGCTGAGAAGACAAGGACCTCTGCCCTCTCTACTCAGCCTCTGCCATGCTGACCGAGGTCTAGTGATCAAACTCTGTCCCTGGCTCAAAGACCCTGTGGGCCAGAGCCAAAGTCACCCACTCTCCAGCTGCTGGGACATGGTCAGCCTGCAGGCTTTGGAGATATATTTAACTCCAAGCCCTGAGCACCCACAGCCTTCCTTCATGCCAGCGGCTAGTGCCTGTGGAGGAGGCATGTGATCACAGTGTCGGCGTGTACACATGCTCCCTGAATTCCGCAGGGCTGCCTCTGGTGGAAAAGGCAGAGGGCTCCATGGGTGCAGGGTCCGAGTCCCTTAGTCCCAGTCTTTTTCCTCTCCTGTAGGTCTTGATGTCAGGGTGACATTTATCTGAGAGTGTCTTATCAAGGAGAACAAAAGTATGGCACAAAGAGCATCCCAGTATGGATTTTTTTTTTTAGCAAAATCGTTTATTGTCTTTTTTAAAAGAAGATACATAGATCGCACAAAATGTTACATTAAAAAATATAAGGGAAGCGGACATGGCTCAACTGGGAAGTGGACATGGCTCAACTGATAGAGCATCCGTCTACCATATGAAGGGTCCAGGGTTCGATCCCCAGGGCCTCCTGACCCGTGTGGAGCTGGCCCATGCGCAGTGCTGCCGCGTGCAAGGAGTGCTGTGCCACGCAGGGGTGCCCCTGCATAGGGGAGCCCCATGCGCAAGGAGTGCGCCCTGCAAGGAGAGCCACCCCGTGTGTAAAAAGTGCAGACTGCCCAGAAGGGGCACCGCACACATGGAGAGCTGACGCAGCAAGATGATGCAACAACAAAAAAAGACGCAGATTCCCAGTGCTGCCTGATAATGCAAGTGGACGCAAAAGAACACACAGTGAATGGACAGAGAGAGCAGACAACCGGGGTGGGGGGGGGGGAGTGCGGGGAAATAAATAAAACAAATCTTAAAAAAATATATATATAAGAGGTTCCCATATACCCCACTCCCCACCCCCCCCTTCCACATCAACAACCTCTTTCATCATCGTGGCACATTCATTGCATTTGGTGAATATATTTTGGAGCACTGCTGCACTGCATGGATAGTGGTTTACATTGTAGTTTACACTTTTAATTTCAGGACTGTCTCATTTTTGTTATTTCTATCTTTTTTAATTTTTAAAAAGTTTAATTGCCCTTTTTTTTTTAAAGATACATAGATCACAAAAAGTATTACATTAAAAAAATATAAGAGGTTTCCATATACACCCACACCCTACCCCACTCCTCCTCCATCAACAACCTCTTTCATCATCATGGCACATTCATCGCATTTGGTGAATACATTTTGGAGCACTGCTGCACTGCATGGATTATAGTTTACATTGTAGTTTACACTCTCCCCTAGTCCATTCAGTGGGTTATGGCAGGATAGATAATGTCCTGCATCTGTCCCTGCAATATCATTTTAGGACAACTCCAAGTCCCGAAAATGCCCTCACATCACACTTCTTCCCTCTCCCTGCCCTCAGCAGCTACGGTGGCCACTGTCTCCACATCAATGATAGTTTCTTCCATTGTTAGAGGCACAATAGTTCTGTAGTAGAATACCAGTAAGTCCACTCCAATCCATATTTTATTCCTCCATCCTGTGGACCCTGGGATGGTGATGTCCACTCCAGCTCTAAGTCTAGAGGGGGTCATTTTTGTTATTTTTAAAAGGCACTTCCTTAAAATGACTTTAACGAGAACAACAAAACCAGGTTGTTTACAGGAAAAACTTGCCCATTCTGGTCTCAATCTTTAGAAATTAAAGCAACTTTTAATATGAGATACACGTATTTTACCTTTTTACTCCAGTAAACCATACATACAGAAAAGTGCCCATAAGTGAAGAGATTGATGAATTTTCACCTACTTAAAAACCCTTGCAACCAGCACCCAGATCCAGAAGCAGGACACTTTCTGCACCCTCTAAAGCCTACGTAGCAAGCCTTGGGGGTGACCCTAAGTCTGTTTATTAGATTACACTGCCGTTCCCCTCCTCCGGCTTCTGCATTTGGCTTTTTAAGTAACCTGGGAGAGCCTCCTGACCTCCACCGCCCTTAATTCAACCAGTCAAAAGTCGCTCTGAAAACACTTTCCATTCATTTCTCCAGCCAGGATGTTGTGAGTGCTAATAGGTTGGTGTTTGCAAAACAAACGCAAGCCCTCTTGCACAGCCGCGGCTGCAGTGCAGCGCCTAAGACCCGGGAGCGGGCCGGGCTGTGCACTTCACAAACCTCCTCTCCGGAGCCTGGGGGGGCAATTCACAGTCCCTAGGCGTATCGTTGGTTTGGGTTTAGATGTAAAGAAAGTGTCGCGTCTCCTACAGGTTTAAAGGAAAGACAAAGATGCTTATCAAGCTGTAAAGCATTTTGCAAATGTAGGCGTTGTTCGCCTAATACTCGAAAGCTGGAGTAGGTGGTGGGGAAGGGGTGGTAAAAGGAGCCCTTGCAGGCCTCAGCTGTCCTAGCTGTAAAATGGGATACTTAGACCAGCCGGCTGGGTGATCTGGTAAGTCCCTTCCAGATCTAGTTTTTATTCTAGGAAGTGTAGAGGGAGGAGATGCTGAAGGAGAGAAAAGGTAGAGGTGAGCAGGGACACTGTCCCTCCCCAGCAGGCCGAGCCCTGGGGACCCCAGTTTCTTGGAACTCCGTGGATCCTGTCCTTCACCAGGGACCTCGGAGCTGAATCCTTTCCCGAGACCCTCTCCGTTTCAGGGGTCTCTCCTGTCCCCCTCCGGAGGGCTCGCACAGCTAATCTCCGCACCCAGGAAGGTTCTGGCAGCGGGGTGCCCTCGGGGTTCCTCCCTATGGCCGGGCGCGGCGCTCAAAGTGGTGGGGCAGGCCTTGGGTACCAGGGCGACCCCGAAAGGTGAGTGGCTGGGTCTGGAGGTTGGGGTCCCCGAGGAGGTGCGTGCCTGGCCGGACGCTGGGCAGGCGAGGGGCTCGCGGCCAAGGGAGCCCCGAAGTGCCGCGGGGGGCCCCGGCCGGGAGGAGGGGGAGGGGACTCCCTCGCCGCGCAGTCCCGAGCGCCCGCAGGGCCGCCCTCCGCCCCCCACCTCGGCGCCCAGCCCCCGCGCCCAGCCGCACCGCCGCGGGGCCCAGGACGCGCCACGCCGCCGGGCAGCTGCAGCGCGGGCGGGCGCGCGGGCCGGGAGCGGCGGGGGCGGCGCCGAGCCCGCGGGGCGGGAGGAGGAGGAGGGACCCGGCCCGAGGGAAAGGGGAAAAGGCGGCGAGCCGGACGGCGCCCGCAGCCAGCCGTCGGCGGGGACCGGCAGGTAAGCGCGCGCCGCCCGCGAGCCCCTGCTCCGCCGGGGTCCCGGGCCCGAGCCCGCCGAGTTGGCCACGAGCGCCGGGACGCGGACGGCGACCGGGCGGCGGGGCTCACGGTCCCCGCCTCCGGCTGCGCCGGGGTCGGGGGCCGCCCCGAAAGCGCCGAGGTCAGGGTGCCCGCCCTCGGACCACGGGAGACGGCGCGCCGTGGGACCGGGGGGCTCCGGCGACGCGTTCCCCGAGGGGGGACGTGTATATCCCAAACCTTGGAACCCCCCCCCCCCCCCGCCAGCTCCCGGCTCCTCGGGGCAACGGAGCCCCGAACCTTGCTCGCGCGGGCGCGGCCTGCGAGACGCGACTCCCCGGGGACTCGAGTTTACCGCGCTGGACGGTAGGGGCGGAGGTGCCCGCGGGGCGCGAAAGTGTCGCGGACGGCCTGGCGCCGCGCCAACTGGCGGGCCCCAGAACAGGTGGCCCCGGGCGCAGCGGGATGGAGCAGCACCGAGAGCCGGGGATGAGGATGGCGGGGATGGCGGGGACTGGAGGCCTCGGGTGAGCGCCTTTCGACGGGGACCGGGAGGTCCCCCGAGACCCAGATGAAGCCGGGGCTGCGTCTACGGTGACACTTCTTTGTACTGGGTGCGCGAAATCCCCTGGGGGGCCTGGTTAAAATGCAGCTTCGGATTCAGCAGGTCGGGGTGGGGCGGAGAGTCTGCATTTCTATCCAGCCCCCCCCCCCCGCCCCCCCATGGTACTGATGCTGCCGGACTACGGACCACGCTCTAGCGGGAAGGGCCCGGCAGAAAGACTTTGTCCAGCAGGCTGAAAACTTGGGGAAAAGTAGGAGATTGGGAGGTCCTAAGACTTCACAACCCTCTACCTCCACCCCAGACACGCACAGGAGAACGATTGCCCTTGGTTTATTAGCGAGATGCCTTGCTCTTCTAACCAGGTTACTAGTCAGATAAATGATCTTTTCTAAGAACCGAGCTGGCTGCCGGGGCTGGCGATGTGCACTTGGTGTCATGCTCTGCTGTCCCTGTCTTGAAATTCTTAATAATTGTGGAACAAGGGGCCCTGCATTTTCATTGTACATTGGGCCCCACAGATTGTAGAGCTGGTCCTGTCAAGTAGGCACCACTGGTGCTGCAAGGACCCACTTGGACCACTTCCTGCAGACTAACCTGGTGTCACAGTTCTCCCAGGCGTTCCCAGCTTTTCATCGGCTGCTGCAGGAGGGAAGCCTGGTCTTCCAGTTCTACATCGTAGGGCATTTATTGCCCTTATGAATGAACGTATTAACGATTTATTAATTGTTTAATTATTCGTTTACGATACGATTAAGTTGGATGTCGCCATGATGGGTAAATGGCGTGACAAGGTGTGTGTTATTTCCTAAGGGGTTGGGGAGTCTTTATTTAGTGTCTCAGAAAGTTTTGCTTAGTTAAGATCTAAAAGGAGCTGAACGTGGCTTGATTTGGCTGCTTTTACAGCTCAAATGCAAAGCCGGAAAGCAAAAGGTGGCCACATTTTGTAGCTCTTCAGGGGTATTGGCTTACCCCAACTGGCTGCCAGCCCCGATCAGATTCCCTCTGCTTTTATCATTCCCGGATCCCTGCAAGGTGACTCTCCTGGAGAGGGGGCCAGAGCAGATTGAGGTATTGAAAAACACCGAAGAAATGCCAGGCTAGCATCGGTGTTTTTTCTGTGAATAATTCTTGCCAAGAAAACACAGATTCCAGGTGTGTGTGTGTTTTTCTTAAAAAAAAAATGTTGGAAGCATAGGAAAGAAAAAAAAATATTGAATTTTAATGATGGGTATGATTTTGTGCAGCAGGGGGAGAGAAAGTCTGAGGAATGGAATTTCATTGGCGGGTTTGGCAGGGCAAGTAGAGCTGCTCTGTCTTTGGTACCCAGATTGGCCTTCCAGAAATGGCAACGTGGGTTTGCGCAGTTGTTGGGGAGACCCCGTGAAAGAAGCTGCTTGGCCGTGGCCCGTGAGGTCTTGCCTGGGGGCCTGGTGTGGCCGTCAGCTGGGGCGCCAAGGGGGTGGGGAGGGCATCACTACATATGCGCCTGCTGTTTTCACTGCTCTGATGAAACCGACAAACACATTTTTCCATTTTGTTGCCGGAGAGTGCCAAGTGCCTTTCAGATACAGGGTGCAAACTGGGAAGAGCACCATTACATTTTAAAGGGGCTGGGAGAGGGGAGAGGGTGGGGAGCAGAGGGGGGAATGTGTTTCTGTGATGTAATAGCTCAGAAGATGGAAAGCAGAGTTCCTGTTTGGAGCAAAATCCCAGGAGCTGGTTTTTATGCCTTCCTGGGAAAGGCCTGCCTGCCTTACCTCAAGATAGAAAAAAGAATTCGCTTCTAAAAAGTTCATGGTTTTTAAAAATAACATAGGCCTTGAATGCACCTGGAACTTGCGGTGCATGGTCTGAGGTAGGCAATATTGGAACTTAGAGATGGGCTAAACATCGGGGGAAAATGATCATAAAGTAAATGCCCTCGTTCAAGTAAGAGTTGTGAACACTGTGTTCCATTTTGTAGATCCATTTAATTAATCCTTGAGTCTGTTTTTAAAATCAAGGTATAATTTATAGACAGTTAAAGGCACCCTTTTGAGTGTACAGTTCTGTAAGTTTTGACAGATGCACCTAGTCATATAACCACCACCATATGGAGATATAGAAACATTCCATCACTCCAGAAAATTCCCTGTTGACCCCTGATGGCCCGCCCCTCCCACCGTTGCTGGCCCCTGGCAACCACTGATGTGTTTTCTGTCCCTAGAGTTTTGTCCTTTCCAGAATGTCATGTAAATGGAATTATACACCGTACAGCCTTCTGAGTCTGGCTTCTTTCACTTAGCATAACGCATTTGAGGCTCATCCATGCTGTTGAAGAGACGAGTAATTTGCTTTTTTTTATTTGCTAACTAATATTTCATTGTGGCTCTACCAAACTGTGTCTCTCCAGTCACCAGCTTTGGGCGATGATGCGTAAAGCCAACATAAACATTCGCAGACAGCTGTTTGTGTGGCCGTGACTTTTCATTTCACTTGGATTAGTACCTGGGAGTGGGATTGCTGTGTTGTATGTTTAACTTTATAAGACACTGCCGGACAGTTCTCGAGTGGCCGTACCGTTTCGCATTCCCACCAGCAATATATGAGAGGTCCAGTGGCCTGGCATCCTCTGCTGGCGTTTGGTGTTACCAGTTTATTTTGTTGTAGCCATCCTAGTGGGCACTGGTAGCCTCTCTTTGTACTTTTAGTTTGCCCTTCTCTGATGACTCATGATGAGCATCTTTTCACATGCTTTTCGGCCTTTCATAGGTCTTTTGCAAGGTCTTTTATTGGGTTGTTCATTGGATTATTGAATTCTAAGAGTTTTTCCCTTTCTGAATATGAATTCTCTGTCAGATAAATATGTATTGCAGACCTTTTCTGTCAGTCTGGGACATATCTCTTCATGATCTCGATGATATTTGAAGAGCAGAAGCTTTTAATTTTGATAAAGCCTAATTTATCTTTTTTTTTTCTTTTATGGATAGCACCTTTAGTAAGCTGCCTAATAAATCTTGGTCTACCTCACGGTCACCAAGGTTTTCTCCTCCGCTTTCTTGTAGACGGTTTATAGTTTTATCATTTATATATAATATAGGTCTACGGCTTCTTTTTTTTTGCGTGTGAAATAAGGGTGGAGATTCACTTTTTTTTCATATAGATCTTCAGTTGTTCCAACACCATTTGTTGAAAAGACTGCTTTCCTCCTGGCCCCTCCTGGCCCACTATGTACATGTGGATCTGTTTTTGGATTCTCCGTTCTGTTCCGTTGATCTTTCTGTCTATCCTTACGCCAGTACCACTCTGTAGGTCTTACACACAGTCTTGTAAGTGAATTTCTAGATCTTTTGTGTGTGTAATTATTGTTGCTTTGAAAAATTGTATCCTTTTTCCCTATTTCCTGTTATCAGATATAGGAAGGCTATTTAATTTTTTGTGGGTCTATCTTACATGAAGCCATCTTATTGAATTGGGCTTGTTCTCATAGTTTTTCAGTTG
Organism: Dasypus novemcinctus; assembly: GCF_030445035.2. Classification (NCBI taxonomy): domain Eukaryota; kingdom Metazoa; phylum Chordata; class Mammalia; order Cingulata; family Dasypodidae; genus Dasypus; species Dasypus novemcinctus. Next base: position 21,744,442 of record NC_080704.1, on the reverse strand, counting down.
ATTTCCGTAGGTGTTCAAGATGGACAATAAAATTATTTGCAACTAGTAATAATAAAGGGTCATCTCCCCCAACTGTTGGAATATTTTTACCTCATTTTATTTTCTTGCTCTGTGGCTAGGCTTACCTCCAGGATAATGTTAAATAGTAGTTTCTGATTTGGGTGGGAATGCTTCTAATATTTTACCATTAAGTATTATGTTTGCTGTAAGGTTCTGGTAGATATCCTTAGGACCTTCAGGAGGTTCCGTCCCATTTTTAGCTTACTAAAAGTACAAAATTTGACAAAAATGTCTCATTCTGTTCTGCTTGGGAATATTTTGTTTTGCTTAGTTTTTCATTGAAAGTGTAACAGCCTTAAGGCCAATGAGTCTTCGCCCCGTTGGAGGTTCGGATTTTCATCTCCCTACAAGAGAAGATAATGTAGTATAAGTCAGTTCATTTTATTTGGACTATGAAGAAAGTACTTAGGGAGCTTTTTCCTAATGTTCTAATGTTGAACATTAGGGAGTGCGGTGAGGAAGGGAAAGAATGGAGGTGTAGTTTATAACCTACTTAAGTTTTTCAAACATTTTTGCCCGCCATTCACAATGAGAAGTATATTTTCTATCAACACGATACAAACATATCTGTGTATAACTGAAACAGAATCTCACCAAATAGTATGTGTTTTTCCTATGTGCGATGTATTCTGATAGTTTCAGTTGTCTCCCAGTGTTCTATTTCATTGTTAAATGTCGATCATGACCCTCTAAATCGATTTTATCATCCTTTCATTTGATTTCATGACCCGCAGTTTGAAAAACACGGGGTTGTAACGGTTCATTTCCATTTTTAAGCACCCAAACTGCTGAACTGAGTCCAGGACAGATTCATTTTATATAAGCTCATGCTAGGATGCAAAGTGAGTTCATTTATAAGACCCTGGGATAATTGTAGCTTCTTCCCCCCCCCCCCCCCCCCCCCCCCCCCCGTCTCTTTCCTAATGACTGTGTAGCCTCTAAAGCATCCTCCCGGGGGTCCCCTTGACCCCACTGAATAGCCAGTAAATGCCATCTGGCCATTCCACTGCTCAGAATCCTCCAGTAACCTCCTCCCACACTTAGGCTAAGCCCCTAAATCCTCACTCTAGCTTCCGGGGCCTTAAATGACCCTACTATGCTTGCCTCACTTGTCCAGACGCACCAGTCGACTGGCTTTTGTCTGCCTCCCAGCCGCTGCATTTGCTGTGCTACCTGCCTGGAAGACCAGATAACTCACATAACTCATTCCCTTTTTTCATTTGAGGCTCTTCTAACCCTCATGCTAAAACAGCACTCCCCAGCTACCACTGTCAAGGTCCACCCATCCCCTTATCCCACTTTCGTTTCCTTTGTGACACTATTACCTGCAGTTATATTATTTGTTTGTTTGTTCAGTGTCTTTTTTTCTCCCCTGCTAGAATGTAAGTTCCAGGAGGGCAGGAACTTGGCTCACCGTTGTATTCTCAGCACCTCGAAACAGCGCTTGGGACATAGTAGGCACTCATTCAACATTTTCAAATGACTGTGTGAGTGCACTTAAAATCTAGAAGATATCAGACGCTAATCCTAGAAGAAGTTCAAGGCACTGTGCCTTTCTGTTCAGTTTTGGTGTGGCAATTTCTTTAGGTGCATGTGAATGTAAGCCATTCACTGCACAGTCATAGACACTCACCTGGCCTCTGCTACATTTCTGACTCTGTCATAAAAATAATGATAGCTACTATTTACTGAGCAGGCACTGCTCTAAGTGTTTTACATAAATTAGCTAATTTCATCCCACCAGCCTCTTTTTTAAAATTTTACTTATTTATTTTTGGTTGGTTTCTCTCCCCTTCCCCCCCGCCGTTGTCTGCTCTCTGTCCATTTGCTCTGCTCTTCTGCATCCGCTTGAATTATCTGACGGAACTGGGAATCTGTGTCTCCTTCTTTGTTGTGTCATCTTGCGGCGTCAGCTGTCTGTGTGTGTGGCGCCACTCCTGGGTGGGCTGCGCTTTTTTCACGCGGGGCGGCTCTCCTTGCGGGGCGCACTCCTTGTGCGTGGGGCTCCCCTACGCAGGATGTGCCCCTGTGTGGCATGGCACTCCTTGTGCGCATCAGCACTGTGCGTGGGCCAGCTGCACACGGGTCAAGGAGGCCCAGGGTTTGAACCCTGGACCCTCCATATGGTAGATGGATGTTCTATCATTTGAGCCATGTCCGCTTCCTCCCACCAACCTCTTGAGGCAGGTACTGTGATGGCTATTTTACAGATGAGGAAGCTGAGGCACAGAGAGGTTAACTACCTTGTCCAAGGTCATACAAAAAGGTAAGTAGTGCATCCAGGATTTGAATCCAGACTGTCTGATTTCAGAACCTGTGTTAATAACCACAGAGCTCTTAGTGATGGGGACAGTAGGGGTTACACACAGTTTCTGCCCTTTAGAAAGGTGTCATCCTTATGATTTTTTTGTCCTTTGCTAAGTGGTTCGCAGCTGGGGGCAATTTTGTCTCCCTCCCCCCCTTCCCAGCATTTAGCAATGTCTGGAGACATTTTTGGTTGTCCCAAATGGGGGGAGGGATGTTCCTGGCATCTAGTGGGTAGAGAGTCTGGCTGCTGCGAAACATCCTGCAACATGCGGGACAGCGCCCCACAAGAAAGGAGGATCTGGCATAGACTGCCGGTACTGCTGAGGCTGGGGGACACTGGCTCAGCACAGTGGTTCTGAAAGCTGGCTACCTGTTAGAATCGCCTGGAAAGTTTTTGTTTCTGTTTTTACGCATCAGTGTCTTGATCTAACTCGACTTTAGTAAACCTCAAGTGAACCTTCAACATTGCCCAGCAATTTTCCCAGGCTTGCCTAGTAAATTTGCTTCTCCATTCTGCAAAAAACAGCCGTTTCATCTCTTTTTTTCTGTCCTCTGCCCCTTTGCACCTTAGCTGCTGACTCTGGCTCGTATGCCCTTGAAAACCAGAATGGATGAGACAGGAACCGCCTGGTAGTCTCACCACCTGTACTCCCAGTGTGCCCTCCTTTGTACAAATCCTCTCTGAATTCCCTGCTGTTATTGGGAAACTGAATGAAATGCCCCTAGTGTGTCAAATGCTGGCCTTGTCTCTGGGCTCTGGACTTCTCATGCTCCTTGCCTTCTCATGGACATTATTTCTTTCTTTTTTAACTTTTTATTTGGAAACACTTTCAGCCTTTACCAATAAGTTGCAAAAATACTACAAAGAAGACTCATATACCCTTTATCCAGATTCATCTATTTTATTAACATTTTACCCCATTTGCTTTATCATTTGCACTCTTACTCTTAACACACCTACCCTTTTTTCCTGAACCATTTGAGGATGAGTTACATTCATCGTGGCCCTTTACTCCCAAATACTTAGTATGAATTTCCTAAGACTAAGAATATTCTCTTACATAACCGTAGTACTCCTGTCAACTTCAGTAAGGTTAACACTGATATATTACTGTTATCTAATCTACTGTTCCCATTCCAATTTTGACAGCATAACTGGTAACGCCCTTTTCAGCATTTTCCCCATCTAATACAGGATCCAGTCTAGGGTTGGGTATTGCATTTGATTTTCATGTCTCTTAGCCTCTTTTAATCTGGAACATTTCTATAGTCCGTCTTTTATGATATTGATGGGATGAATACAAGACTCCCTCCCCTGTTTTTTTTTTTTTTTTTTTTTTTTAACAGAACATTCATCAGTTTGGGTTTGTTTGATGCTTCCTTGTTGATTAGATTCCGGTTATACACACATCTGGACCAGAATGCCACACAGGCGATGCTGTGTCCTTCAGGGTATTACATCTGGACGCCCGTGATGTCCATTGTCCCTCCTTGCTGATGTTATTTTTGATTACCTGATCACCTGATTGTGGTGTTTTCTGATTTCTACCTGTGTAGTTATTGGTTTTCCCTCCCTAATTAGCATTCTGCTCCTCATCAATATTTCCATCTAGATTTGGCATCCAGTAGTGATTTTTGCCTGACCCTGTCTTTAATGTGATGGTTGGAAAAGAATGCTTTTCTAACTCGAGCATTCCCTCCACATTAGCCAGTGGCCCTCTGCGAGAGCTCTTCCTTCTCCCCCATGTATTTATTCATCTGTTTATTACTGGTATAGACTCATGAATTCTTATTTTTTGAGTGGTTTATAATTCATTGCTGTAGTTGTTTTGGTGCTTCAATTGTGAAGGACTTAGAGTATTCCTGATTGTTTCTCTCTTTCCTGCTTAACAAATCTATGTTCTGGATCATTCCCAGCAGCTTACAGTCATGCCCTAATAATGCCTGTCTTTCAGAAAGCCTGCTTTTGACCCCACCTTGCCTTCCGGTTGCCCCCCACATTTTTGGTCTCCCCTTCTCTGAGAAACCTCTAAAAGGGCTGCTCATACTTTATTGCCCCATATTCTTCCCTCCTCCAGTCTCATCAGGATTCTTTCCTGAGCTTTCCATTGAGGCACTTCTTGTCAGTCTCTCAGTGAACTCTGTGTTGCCATTTACGCCGGTCACTTCTCTGACTTACCAGCAGCATTTGACATACCTACTCATTCTGACCTCCTTTGAACACTTTCTTCTTGTGGTTTCCATTACCTCCCACTCTCTTGGTTTTCCCACTTTTGCTGGTAACCCTTTCTCACTCTTCATTTCTGGCTCCTTCTCTTCTGCTCAGGCTACAGTTTGATGTCCCTCCAGGGCACTGAGACTTCCTTCTCTTTGCTATCTACAGACTCTCCTTAGTGGACCTCATCCAGACATATGGTTTTACCTTCCATCTAGATGCCATACCTTCAGCATGACCTCTCCCACCCCACGGATATCTAATAGGCTTCTCAAACTCAGTATTTCCAAAGGGAAAATCTTGATGTACTGCCACCCTCACCCCAAACCTGATCCTCTTTCACTGTGCCCCATCTTGGTATATGGCACCACCATCCACCCAGTTGCTCAAGCCCCAAACCTACGACTCACGGTCCACATCCAGTCCATCAACAAATCTTGTCAATCCTCAGTGTGCCCACCCCTCTTTTACCCCCATTCCTTTTCCATGCGTCAGTTCCACCACCATCTCTTTCTTGGCTGATTGTAGTGGCTTCATATGATCCAGTTCCCACACAGAAGCTAGAACATCTGTTTAGAAACATTAACTGGATCCTGACACTCCCTGCTTAAAACCCTCCAATAATTTTAGTAAACCCCAATTGCTGGCCCTGGATTACCATATCCTGCTTAACCCCTGCTGATCACCTCTCCCCTTTGTGACCGAGCTCCTTGTTTTAATTCTTCTAGCACATCCAGCTCCTTTGTGTCTTTGTTACTAACTTCATTCTTCCTGGAATGCTCTCTCCACCTCCTCCCCTGTCTTTCTAAGGCTGATTTCTTATCATTCAGATCTCAGTTTAAATATCAGGTCTTTGATCGCCTGGTTAAATAGTCAGGCCACCCTTTATATCTTTCTCACCTTACTTTAAATCTCAACACTATATTTACCATTGTTTTTTTTCCTTTTCATTTATTTGTGTATTCAGCACATGGTAGGCAATCAGTAAATGTTCAGTTCTCCCAGGAGAACAGTCATTTTTCTGGGGCTAGCTTCTGGTAAGGACAGTGATCTGATTCATATGTTAGGATCCTAATTATTAGAGTTTCCAGACAAAGGAGAAATATTCTTTTTACCTTGGCGGGGAGGTGGGAAACAGTGATTGAATTCCAAGAATCACCAGTATTAACATTTTTGAGCGAGGACTCTCCTGACCCTCTTAAAAATTTCAAAAAGTTGACATTTACCTTGGGATTCAGGCACGCAAATTTCCAAAACCTTTCATTTTGTGACTATTCCAGAGGGAAGATTTTTAGGCAGGATAGAAAAGGAAGTGACAATCTTCTCTGCCTTGGGTTATAGTATACTGGTGCCCATTTCAGCATTAGCTCTGGTATAACAGAAGTGATCATCTCCGTGTGGTTGAAATCTGAGAAAAGGACACAGACACAAATGTGTAGTGCTTCATCTGGTCTGAAAGTCACAAATTGACTACGTGGGTGGAGAGAGATGGGTGGATGTATATTAAAGTGGTACTGGGGATTGATCACAACCCCCACAAAACGCACGTTCACATCCCAACTGCTGGTCCTATGGGTGTGAACTATTTGTAAATAGGACCTTTTAGTGAAAGCCTGCCCAAACTGAATGAAGGTGAGGCTTCCTCTGATACGGCTGAAGTCCTCATAAGCAAAGGAGATTGGACACAAGAGGGCGAAGCCATAAGCAAGAGGTCAACAGAACCCAGAAGAGAAAGAAGAAGGAAGAGGAAGGAGAAGAGGCCGCCACGTGAAGCCACAGAACCGTAAAGATTGCCAGCCAGCCAGGAGGTACCCGGGAGGACTCCAGCCTTCTAGCTCTGAAACCCTGAGCCAATGAATTCCTGTTGTTAAGCCCCCCCATTGTATTTGTTTTAGCAGCCGTTTCTCTTTAGGCGTGATTTGAAGACTTGTGGTGGTGTTGGAAAAATCTTGTAGTGGATTCTATATGGTACTAAAGCGTCCAAGAAAAATCAGTACAAATTAGCTCAATTAGTAATTTTGTCATCTAGATGACTCATGTTTTGGGATATTTGGAGAAACCATTAACCTTTGACCAGGAGGAATGTTTTTTTTTTTCCCCCACTAAATTGGGCCAAACGCTCATTGTATTCAGAGTTCATGCATGAGTCAAGAGCCGTGCTCTGCGGTTATTCACTGCTATTTATCACCTGTGCATCATTCTTAGCCATTTTCTTTCTAGCAGCAATCCTTATGGAAGGAAGCAAGTGTGTCAAGAAGCGTTTCATTATCTACTTCATGGATATATTTAGTGTCTTCTCATTTGACTCATCTGTGACAATGAGTTAAGTGTGTATGCATATTTATTTAAAAGTAAACTTTGAAGTGCAGTATACAATAAAGTTTACAAATCGTGGGTACAGTTAAATGAAATATTTTAAAAATTTGTCTTTCATAAACTGAACACACCCGGATCACCAGCACCCAGATCAGGAAACAGAACAGGAGCGGCCCCGAGGACGCCCCCACCCCTTCCTAACCATTTCCAGTCACTGCCCCCCCCCAAGAGTAACTGCTAGCCTGACTGTAACGCCATAGATCAGTTTTGCCTGTAATTGAATTCCATATATATGGAACCACATGGGATATCGGACTTCTTTCACTCAGTATTATTTGTGAGATTCATCCATATGGTTGCACGTAGTTGTAATGTAGTCATTCTCACTGCTATAAAGTATTCCATTATATGAATATCAGCCACAATTTATCCATTCGACTGTTGATGGGCCTTTGGTTTGTTTCCAGTTTTTGGCTTTTATCAATAGTGCCATGACAGACACACTTGAACGTTTCTGCTGTGTGCATTTTTGCTGGCCAAGTACCTAAAAGAACACTTTAAAGAGATTTTTAATCGTTTTTATAGTTGTTAATTTTTTCCTAAATGCAATCAGAATTAGCAGCCACCTTTGGACATAACTCACGCATTTGTTTCCCTACACAAGGTCGAGGCATCCCCCCCCCATAACTTCTGAATTAATTTTAACATCAGTTTTTAAATTGAAATTTTATTTTTCTAAGAGTCTGTTTCCATGCTAATTTATTCCTTTACTGACTACCTATATCAAAACATCACTTTAAAATATTTGAAGAATTTTGGCTTGCTTTTTTTCCCCCTGCAACACAAACACACACACTGTTATTTATTTGGAAATGAAAAGCACTCCTGGAATGGCCGAAAAGGCTTTTTTTAGCAGGTATTGAGGCAAAGATTTATTCACCTGAACAGCCTTGGAATGGTACAGATTTATTAAGCACTGATTTCTAATTTTCCTAAGGAAAGGAAAAAATGGAAAAAGAATGGAAGGGAAAGGAAGAAAGAATTAAATGAGGGGTTTTTTGAAAAAGTAAAGTATGCTTTTTAAAAAAAAATTTTTGCAGCAGGCACATTGACACTAGTATCTCCCAAGTTGCATTACGTTGCTCCATTCAGCACAACTTAAGTTATTTGACAAACTGGAGAGAGCAAATATGGCCTGAAATGCGAGAAAATACATTCCACTTGCTTTGGGTAAGAGACCGACTTCCCAAATGCACTCTTTATGCTGAGAGAACTATTAGTGAAAGGCACAGCAGCGCTTTTCAAATTCTAATGTCGAAATGATCACCCCGGGATCTTGTTAAAATGCAGATTTGGATTCAGTAGCTCTGGAGTGGGACCGGAGGTCTCTGCCTTCCGGCTCTCAGGTACTCCTGCTGGGTGGGGTGGGGTGGGGCCGGGAGGAAGAGGGGACTCACCACCCTGCCTCCTGAGGCTTTAGAACACCATGCTTCTCCGCTCTTGGAGGTTGCCTTGTCCCTTTAGGAATGTGTCGTGCCTTTAGGAATGCTAAACGGTCCCTGTGCTGCTGTGGGCGGAAGGGCCTGCTTCTGGCATGGTCGGTCCTGCAGTGGCTGACAAAGCCCAGCACACGCTCAGCTTTTGTTCGAACCTCAAGTAGCGACTTCTTTTAACCCTCCCTCACCGGCTCCCTCCTCATACATTCTACGCACCTCCAGAGAAATCACTGAGCTGCTCAAACACACGCCAAAGCAAAACACACACACACCAACTCTCAGGTACTGACTTGAAGAAAGGGGTGGGGTGGGGCAGGCAGGAAACCAGGCTTTTTCTCTCGGCTTCAGTAGTTTTTACTTCCTCATTTATTCCGGAGGCACTGGGCGTCCCTTTCAGGGGACGTGAATGCCCAGCCCACCTCCCACACCCTGGTCAATTTGGGGTGCATACCAGCCTACCTTCCGGGCACCAGCTGCTGTAGTTGTCTGGCTCGGCCCACTCAGCCCACCCATGTGGCAGACTGGAGGTGCTGGGGAGTTAACACTCTCCCACCCTGGGTGCATCCCCCCCAACCAATTGTAGATGAAAGTTGGTAGGTAGATAACCCAGCCCCTTTGCCCTTGGGTGGGGTACCTCCAAGATGGGTATTCTATACTGGCTCATAGAATTCTCCAGAAGGATTAAGCCCTAGTTGCCCTCAGTGGTCAGGGGCCAGGAAAGCCACCCCATATTAGAAGCCTTCCTGTTCTCACTTCCCTAGTCTCCTCTCTGTTTCCTAGCATCACATCCTAAAAAAACTACTTGGTCTTGAATCCTTCCTTGCCTCAGAGTTAGCTTCTGGAGGTACCCAAATTTAGACAGGGCTCTTCAAGGCCAACAGGAAGTACTTTTTTTTTTTTTAAGTAAAATCCCATTACAAGAAAATAACATGGAGCCCCGTGGGGTTTGTTCTAAGGGGGTTTCACCAGTGTCTAGATGTTTTGTTGGCGTGACACCAGCCCTTCGGACAGCTGGAACTAAGCCTGAAATTGAATGGAGAGAATGCGTTCATGTTCCTGGGACGTTTTGGGATCACATCAGCGGAACTGATTTTCTGGGCTCCCCAGCCAAGCCAGTTCTGGTCTTTCTGACCCCTGCCCCAGGGGGATGCCCCTGAGTTTTGCCTCAGAGCCTTTGACCACATCTTTTGACCCCTGCAAACCACGTCCAGGCTCCATCCTATTTCCTTGCTCCTTTCCATGGCTCCTACTGACGGTTTCTCTGTCGAGGGCTCACTGTGTGGCTCCTTAGGGCGAGGCGTCCTTTCTGGGACCTTCACTTTACTGCGTGGAGGCCCTGGCGAGTCGGTTTCAAGGACGTGCCCACGACTGCTTTTCCAGCTTTGCGTCAGTGGTCATTGCTCCCCAGCTCGTCCCCATCCTCCTGCCTTCTCCCCCTGACTGGAAGTGAGTCTGAATCTTGGCATAATTTAAGCCAGTCAGTGCACTTTAGGGGATTTTAGGGCTGCCCGGGCCCAAAGCGGGGTTCCTAATTCCTCTGTGGGTTCAGAAGTGTGCTATGACCCTTCCTTCTCCCCTCAGGACCCTGTGCCCGGAATTCCCCATTCTGTTTCCTCACATGTTCTGCACCCACAGCAGGCAGGGTGCTTGGGAGGGTGGCCTGACCTGGCACTCCAGACCGGGTTTTGCACAGTCTTGTCAGCGTGTCACCTGCGGACGTGCTCTGCCTGCTGGGCTAAATACCCATCTCTCTGTTTGGATTTCTTAAGGGTCCCAGTTAGAGACCCTTGGTCCTTTGGATTTGGACTGATAAATAAAACTGATTCAAGGCTATCTTCTCCTCTTTAATTTTTTTTTGCTAATTTTTCCAAACACTCCCTCGTCCTGCTTTCCCCCTTTTCCTGGTCATCTCTAATCTACTTTGTGTCCTGTCAAATTTGCTATTTCTAGTCCTCTCTTCTAAGGGATATCATATAATATTTGTCCTTATGTGCCTTGCTTATTTCACTGAGCATAATGTTTTCACGATTCTTCCATGTTGCAGCATGACTCATAACTTCTTTCTTACGGCTGAAAAATACCCACTGTGTGTATGTACCACATTTTATTTATCCATTCATCTGTTGATGGACACTTAGGCTGCTTCTACCTTTTGGCTGTTGTGAATAATACTGCTATAAACAGTGGTGTACGAGTGTCTGTTTCAGACCCTGTTTTCACTTTCTCTGGGAATATAACTAGAGGAAGAATGGCTGGGTCATATGGTCATTCCATATTTAACCTTTTGAGGAGCCGCCATATTGCTTTCCACAGTGACTGTACCATTTTATAGACCCACCAACCATGCACTAAGTTCCATTTTCTCCATATCTTCTCCAACACTTTTTGTTTTTTTTTTTTAAAAATAGCCACCCTAGCATGTGTGAGGTGGTATCTCATGGTAGTTTTAATTTGCATTTCCCTCATGACTAATGATGCTGAACATCTTTTCAAATGCTTATTGGCTGTTTATATATCCTAAAAGTCTTAAATGTTGGCTTTCAAAATAATTTTAGTCCGATGAGAACTGAGAGAGGTATTTAGGTGGATTGTTTGTCCATGTGGATAAGCAGTCGTCCCAGGACCATTTGTTGATGTGTTGATCCTTGCCCTCATGAGCTGCATCTGCTGTGACACCGGCTTGGCTATAGCAGGTACCCATACATGCATGAATGAACCTGCTTCCATGCATGCTGGAATTTGGTTTCATGATCGTTTCTTCTAATCCTGTGAGAATACCATGTGGCCTTGATTGCTGTATCTTTCTAGTAAATCTTGGTGCCTTGTTGGTCAAGTCCTTTCTTGCTCTTCTTTGTCAAAAGGTCTTGGCCTTTGATTTTCCATATATACCTTAGAATTACCTTATCAAGTTCCTCATTAGGATTTTGAGTGAAATTGCCTTGAATTTGTAGTATTATATATTTTTTCAAAATGACTTCCATATAGATGATCCCATTTGAGTATCTCAACAACTTGGAAGGTAGGGTAATCTTACCCCTATTTCTCAGGTGAGGGAACATACTAGAGAAATTAAATGGCCTGCCCGAAGCTTACAAAGCTAGTCAGTGGCAAAGCCAGGTCTTCTGCTTTTCTTGTCTTTTTTTTTTTTTTTAATTGAGAATAATTCATATACCATAACATTCCCCCCTTTAAACTGTACAATTCATTGTGTTTTTTTTGAGGCACTGGGGGCGGGGATTGAACCTGGGACCTTGTACGTGGGAGGCTGGCACTCAACCATTGAGCCACATGGGCTCTCTTTTTTTTTTTTTTTTTTAGATTTTATTTATTTATTTAATTCCCCCCCCCTCCCCTGGTTGTCTGTCCTTGGTGTCCATTTGCTGCATCTTGTTTCCTTGTCCGCTTCTGTTGTCGTCAGCGGCACGGGAAGTGTGGGCGGCGCCATTCCTGGGCAGGCTGCTCTTTCTTTTCACGCTGGGCGGCTTTCCTCACGGGCGCACTCCTTGCGCGTGGGGCTCCCCCACGCGGGGGACACCCTTGCATGGCACGGCACTCCTTGCGCGCATCAGCACTGCGCATGGCCAGCTCCACATGGGTCAAGGAGGCCCGGGGTTTGAACCGCGGACCTCCCATATGGTAGACGGACGCCCTAACCACTGGGCCAAAGTCCGTTTCCCACATGGGCTCTCTTGAGGTGGCTTCCTTGTCTGTTTTGCTAGTTGTTTGCTTGTTGTTTACTCTTCGTTTTTTTGCTCATTGTTTGCTTGTTGTTTGTTTGTTTCTTTAGGAGGTACAGGGAACCAAACCTGGGAACTTCCATGTGGGAGGTGGGAATTAATTGCTTGAGCCACATCGGTTCTCCATTGGTTTTAAATTATTCACAAGGTTGTGCAACTATCACCACTATCTAATTCCAGAACATTTCATCCCCCAGAGAACCCTGCACGCTTTAGCTGTCACCCCTAATCCTCTCTCCCCACCAGCTCCTGCCAAACACTGATCTACTTTCTGTCTCTATGAATCTGTCTATTCTGGATGTTTCACATAAAAGGAATCTTCCAACATGTGTCCCCTTGTGTCTGGCTTTTTTTACTTTGCATCATGTTGTCAAGGTTCCTTCATGCTGTAGCAGGGATCAGAACATTCCTTTTTAAGAGCCAGATCTTTTGACTTTAAGTCCAGTGCTCTTTTCATAGTTACCATAGTAAATCAATCCGTAGTTGGAAGTTTGTGTCTTCGAGGAGCTCAGGATGCCATGGAGCAGTTAGTCATGAGCCTAACAATCAAGTTCTTCAGCCTCTCTCCCTGTTGTTGGCAAGTAGTGGGCATTCAGACATTGACCTGAATGGACCCGAATGGAGGACCGTGGCAGTGGTCTTTAGAAGAATCTTGCCAATGTGGTTTACTTTGTGCCTAGCCAAAATTTTGCTAAGCACTGTGTCTGAGTAGCAGACTGTTAGGTGGCACACTTGCTCTTGTAGAACTGAGGTAGTATTTTCTTCCAGAGAGCATCAGATAGTTCAGTTGAGTGTATTATATAGCTCTTGCTTGAAAGAATTACAGAAGGTGCCTTAGGTAAAGAATGCTTCTCTTTAGGTTTTAGATGTTAGGTGTTATTTAGTTATTTGCAACATTGTGCCATTAATTTTAATATAAATGAGCTTGAATTGAACTGTGAAGAAAAAATTAGAATGCATGGCACTGCCATTTGCCAAGCCCTGAACTAAACGAGGCACAAATATATACATTTTCCCTGCAAAGCCTCTTTTAATTACCCTGTAAGCCATTCCCAGGGAACAACCGAGCCCACATTTTCCAGTGGGGAGGAAGTATGCACAGTGGATCTGGAATAGCTGTTCTCTTACCTGAACCTAAATCGAGCTGATGATTATTTAGTTTAAGACCTTGCTTTTGACCAGCTATTTTAGAAATTATTTTATGAGGCTTTAGTTCTTCCAAATGTTCACAGCCCACAAAATTGGTTGTGGAAAGAACCTTTTTTTTTTTTTCCCCATGCCTGTAAGGGATCACAAAGTTGAGTTTGAGTTCATTTGCAGTAACCTTTTCTCCTCCTCCAGATATTATCTTTCTCCATTGCCTTCTTTACTTGGCATGGTTTTGTCCTCCTTTCCCAGTAGTATCTCCACTTCCTTCTACATCTCTCCTTTCAGGCATCCGTGCATTCTTTCAACATATATTGATAAAGTGCCTACTGTGTGCATTTATAAAGTGCCTACTGTGTGCCAGGCCCTGCTCGAGACCCTGGGGAATCAACAGTGAACTAAAGAAACAAATGTTTACATTCCACGAAGCTTATTTCCTTGCAGGGGAGGGGGGAGTCAGGCAATAAATAAGTAAATGTTAACCAGGGATTAGTGCTAGCAGTGGAGGGAAATGAATTGGAGAAGAGGACCAGGGAGTGTTGAAGGAGGTTGCAGTTTTATGTAGCATTGCTGTAGGCCTGTGGGCCAAATCCTGCTGGCCACCTGTTTTTGTAAATAAAGTTTTTATTGGAACACAGCCACACCCATTCATTTACAGAATGTCTATGGCTGCATTCACACTACAATGGTAAGAGTATTCAGTAGTTGTGATAGACACCAGACTGCCCAAAGCCTAAAATAATATTTATTACCTGGCCTTTGGCAGAAAATCTGCCGAAGTCTGGTTCTTACAGGGAAAACACAAAGATTTTTACATATGGTAACTTTTAAAAAATGAATACTCATCTTGTGCCTTACGATTTCCCAAGCATTTTCGCAGACACTGGCTGTCTCATCTGGGTGTTAGAGCAGCCTTGTGAGGTAGGTCTTTTCAGGTGACCCAACTGAAGCTGGGTAAGATTAGAGGTTAATTTGCCTGTCCAGGGTTGCTGGCATTGTAAAGGGGAGGTGTTTAATTGTGAAAGCTGGTGCTTTTTTTAGCTTAATCTCCTGTTCCTTGATGATAACTGCAACCCAGATTTTCATTACCAGTGGCTTCCTAGCACACTAAACACCGAAAGGTCATGCTGTGTAGGTATTGAGAGTGTGGGCTCTGCCACTGGACTTCCCAAGTTCAAATCCTTGCTCTGCCACTTACTTCTGTGACCTCAGGCAAGTTATTTAACCTGCATGGCTCAGTTTACTTTTCTATAAAGCTGTCAAAGCAGCGCCTGGAGACTCATTTCCTACTCCCCTTCAGCAGCAGGTCTTTGCTCAGATGTGATCTTCAAATGATGCCTTCCGTAGGCCACCACCTCAAAATTGTCACTGTCCCCCCGCTTCCTCTCCTCTTCCCTGCTTTATATTTTCTTCTTCAACTTTCTAAGATTCAGATTTTATCGAGTTACTGATAATGTTTTTAGTGTAGTTTTGTTTCGCCATTACTCGCATAGGCCCCCCCCCAAATACAGTATGCCTGTAAAAAGATTTTTTTCTGTTTCTAAAAATGATGTGTTTATTGTCAAAATTTAGGAAATTACGGAAAAAAACCAATGAGACAAACAAAATCCACCCATAGCTCCACCCTGCCAGAGCTGTCACTTTGATGTGTATCAAGAAGAAAGCAATTTTACACCAGTTCACAGGGAATGCATTTTCTATTCAAATTATTTATCTTTATCACAAGCAAATGAAGATTTACCATGTTTTCTCTAAGTAGTATGATTTTGATTCCTTTAGATAAAGTGCCCCCCCCCAATATTTTCATCTGAAACTGGTCTGAAAGAAAATATAAAAACACTGGCCCAACCTAGTCCCATCTCTAGAAGTAAAGGAAGAAAAGTCCTAGCAGGGCAGCTGGGTGAAAAGGAATGTTCCCCCCACTTGAAGTTAAGATTTCCTGGCGCCTCAGCAAAGCATTAGCGTGAGTTCTGCCAAAGTGAATGTCTTAATAGAAATTATCATGCAGTGACATACTTTTTATTTGCTGACTTCCTTTATAATATTGAGCAACTTGTACATTCTTTCTGCATCATTGACTCCTCTAAATATAATTTTAGCCTACAATAGAATGCTGAGGAATACATAAATATCATTTCTCTCATCCAAAGTATAACAGTCACACAGATTAGTCTCAGGGACAGATGCAAAATTTAACACTCAGAGAAGTACAGAGTGAATATGAAACAGAATATTTCAGCCAGTCTCGCCGGTCCTCATTGGGAAGGGTGGAGTTGAAAGGAAACCGAGGAAAAATGGGCTGGAAGTCCAAGGATTGAAAAGGAAAGTCAAGTGACAGCCAGTGGGGTTTCTCAGGGAGGAATATTCGGTACCTTCCTAACCCCTTGTGAATTGTCAATAACTAGTAACCTTAGGAGAAAAAAAGCAATATGGCAGAGTATTTAAATGGGCAGGTGGTTTGAATTCTGCCACATGTCAGCCTCAAAACCTTGGGCAGGTAACTCAGTCTCTCTCCATACCTCAGTTTCTCTATCTGTAAAGTGGAAACAATGTACATCGTATACATCCCATAGGTTGTTGGGACACATAAATGTGTCGGTCCATGCAAAACATCTGGAACTTCTTGGCACATAAACAAACGCTCTATAACCAGTAACTATAGGCATTGAGTTTGGAGTACAGATTGACAAATAGCATTTGATACGAAAATGATTACACCTGAATACAGAAGATGTCGCATGCTCATGCAAGTTTAAAAAAAGTGTATGATATCTCAAAATAGCTGCTTTTAAAGTTCGCTTTCCAGAAATCTTATCAGCCACCTTTTGTCATCCTACAGTAATAATGCTGGCAAAATTGTCAAAGCTTTTTCATGTTTCTCTGCAGAGAAAAGGGAGGTATAGGGAGGCATCAAGATATTTTTACTGAGTCGTACCTAGAGATGATCCTATTGGCCAATATTTAATTTTAGTCCATCACGGGTTGCAGCGTCACTAATATTTCCTACCTCTGGACCTTGGATTCCTTAGCTGTAGAATGGGGATAGTCATTATATCTGTGTCCTAGAATTCTTGCAAGGAGTAGCGAATCGGTATATGTAAAATGCTCAGCACAATGCTTGGCTCCTAGTAGAAGCTGAGAGATACCAGCTATTAATATTATCACCTTCCTTAGCCACTTAGGCCTGCCAGGCCCTCTGCTCATGGCTTCCCATGCATTGACTGTGGGTAACATTTAACGTGCTTCTCTAGAAGAGACTGTCTGCTGTGCCCGTGCCCCCACTGCCCTTTCTGCACTCTTTCCTCCCTTGGCCATGCCACCCTCACCCTCAGCCCCACATCTACCTCCCCTGTGACCTTCTCTTCATTCCCACCCTATCAAAACTGCCCCCATAAACACAGATGAGCGCAACACTTGACCCCTTCCGTGTGAAGCTTGCCATGAGCTCCCTAGCTCGAGGGGCATTTACCCTTTAAACCAACTCGGATGATGGAATTAATGGCTTTGTCTTTTGTTAAAGGAATTTGGGGAGCGGGGAGAAAGTGTGGATGGTAATAAGGGACCGTTATTTATTTTTAGTGTAGGGGCCAGGGACACCTTTTAGGGGTTCACTCTCTCCCAGCAGGCTCCTCAGGCCTTCGCAAAAATACACTGGGGAGGAGTCTGCCCCTGAGTTGACCTACTAAGCTCAGACATGTTTGGGCCCAGCTTAGTAGGTCCAGGTGGGGAGCGCCGCCACCTCCTTGCCCCACAAAAGCCCAGACATCTTTTCCCTTATGCAAAGACCTGCGTAGATAAACCCTCCCTTGCCAGGTCTCTGCTCAGACCCTGTCTCCATTCTCCACACAGCTCTGAAGGCCAAGATGTGACTGTTAAATTCGACAGGCGTGTACTGAGCACTCACTGTGTGCAAGGGCCTCCGGACAGTACTAGAGAAGAATGGCTCAGAGATGAGTCGGACAGAGTCCTTGCCCTCAAGCAGTTTCGGGCCTGCGAGAAGGGCTCAGACCAGTCCTTGCCCTCAAGTGCCTACGGCTAGGTGGAAAGGCCGGTATTCACCAGGGGGCTTGGGCGAGTCGCTGTTCATCTGGCAGGGCCTCAGTTTCCCCCAGTGGTGTGTTTTTGCTCTGTGATCTATGAGATGTTACACCCTATGATTCTGTGATTCATTTCCAGGATTCTCAGTTCATTCTGGGACTGGGTGAATCCAGAGTGTCTTCAGATAATGGGGATTTTGGGGTCCAAGCTGGGGGGCGCTGGGATGGTCCAAAGTGGCCGAAGGCCCCATGTCGGTTCAGAGAAGATGGTTCTGGCCTTCAGGGGTGCCATGGGGAAAGCCCAGATAGAAGGTAAATTTCAACTCTAGGCAGCTCCGTAAGTGGGGTGATGCTGGCATTTTGTTCCTCTGTCAACTCGTGTTTGAAATTCCTTTCCTCGGTTTGAAGCCCTTTCCCCCATAATAAAACTTCAAATGCTACTGCCTTTCTAACGGAAGTAGAAAACTTTCACAGTAACATCCATGTAAGGAGCTTGGACATCTTTCTTAAGAGCAGGTCGGGGGGCCATGCCCTGGGGCTGTAAAGCTGGGGCTCTCAGGTTGAAAGTTGTAGCTGGGTGGACATCCCAGTTTTGAGAAGGACTGTCCTTCAGAAGGCCTCTGGAACTGTCATAACTTTCCTTCAGACTGCTTGGACCACAGTCACCTTGTCCAGAATTCGACTTCCCATTATGTTCCACTGGAGTGACCTGGGCAGAGTCCAGGCTGTAAGCCTGAGGGAGCTCAGGACCTTACCCATGGGTCACCCCCGCCCTGGCCCAGGTGCCCGGACAGCCCCATTGAATGGAGGGCACATGTGCTCTGCCGTGGCGAGGCACCTGCCCTTTCAATAAATATTTATTGAGTAAATAGTATGTGCCAGGCACTATGTGAGGCACCAGGAACGCACTGGTGAATAAGACAGATACAATTTTGCCCTTCTGACCAGAGGGACACTGAGACAAATAAAAATGTAAATGGACAAATACATGAAATGCCTTTGCCGTTACTGAAATGGGTGAAGCTTCGTGACTCCTGTACAACTTTGTTAACGGAATTGGTAAAACATTTATTCAGCTCAAATTCTGCAACACGTAAAGACATGCATTAAAAAAAAAGCACATGCTATTTAGTAAGCAGACACAAAAGAGTTCTTACAGCTTGTTCTGTAAGCTCACTTAAGTCCTAGTTATCTGTCCTCTTAGGTCGTCAGACCACCCCTGGCATAAAAGTTTGTCTTGTGGCTGAGACAGTAATGGCTCAGAGACAGGATTCTGTGCCCTGTGTCTTTGCACTGTCCAATATGGCAGCCACTGGCCATGGGTGGCAAACGCTGAGCCCTTGAGATGTGGCTAGTCCGAGGCAAGGTGTGCTGGAAGTGTAAAAGGCACACCAGATTTCAAAGACTTAATATGAAAACCAGAATGTAAAATATCTCGTGTAATTTTTCATATTGATTACATGTTGAAATAAAATTTGGATATATTGGGTTAAATAGAATACATTATTAAAAATATTTTTACTGGTTTCTTTTTACCTTTTTTTTTTTTAAACTTGGCTACTAGAAAATTTCAAGTTATATGTGGGGCTTGCATTATATTTCTGTTGGAGCGCGCTGCTCTAGACCTTTGCTACTGGAGTTTGGTCCATGGACCAGTAGTGTCAGCATCATTGAGCGCATGTTTGGAATGCAGAGTCTCAGGCCCCACCCCAGATTTACTAAAAAATAATCTGCATCTTAAGTCAAGATCCCCTGTTTTTTTTGAATGTATGTTAATGTTTGAGAAGCACTGCTGTAGTTGGCATCATACAATTGGAACTTGCCAAAGAGACCATTCCTAGGGGATTGCTTCAGAGTTTATTATACTCTCTTCAGAAAGGTGAAGACATGTTTCTGAGCTATTTTAACCAGTTCACACATCTTGAAAACCAATGAGGGAAGTGGATGTAGCTCAGGCAACTGGGCTCCCTCCTACCACTTGGGAGGTCTGTGGTTCAGTTTCCAGTGCCTCCTACAGAAGACAGTGAGCTGGTGTGATGGGCAGGCATGGTGAGCTGAGGCAACAAGATGACGCAGCAAGAGACACAAGAAGAAAAACATAATGAGAGACACAGCAAAGCAGGGAACAGAGTTCCCTGGTGCCTCCTAAAGGAAAAAACAAGACAGCAAGCTGATGCGACAGGCGGGTGAAGCAAGCTGACGCAACAAGGGACACAAGAAAAAAACCATAATGAGAGACACAACAAAGCAGGGAATGGAGGTGGCTCAAAGGAGTAGGCGCCTCCCTCCCACATCAGACGTCTTGGGTTCAGTTCCTGGTGCTTTCTAAAGACACAGCGCATAGCAAGTGCAGATGACGAGGGGATGGGGAGAAATCAATAAGTAAAATCAATCTTAAAAAAATAAAATGAAACGATGAGATCACTTTTTCCTTCATGCCCAATGAGATCACTTTTCAAGCATTCATTCAAAACTGATGAGTCACGAGTTTTACCAGTAAAATTTTTTGGACATTCTGTGTCCTGATGAGCGAAGTTTGGATTGTTGATCAAGATAGGGGTGGCAGAAGGACTCACAGGAGCAGCCTCTGGAGAGCGGCCTTTCTGGTAGAAAACTTTCTGACCGCCTGCAGAGTTCAAGCTTAAGCTGTTCGTTGTGTAGTATATTGCAGTGACTTCCAGGCCCTGTAACCTGCAAGCTGTTCGTTGTGTAGTATATTGCAGTGACTTCCAGGCCCTGTAACCTGCAGGCTCAGTGTACCTCAGGGTCCATGGAGGCCTTGGGGTCTGGTGGGAGCAAGTACTTAGCTTGGAGTGTAACTCAACTCACATAGTCGGCACCCATTTCCTCAAAACGTCCCGGGAGTTCATCTCTTCCTGCAAGGAAAGAAGAATACTCCCACACCACTTGGGACACCTCCATTTAGGAAAAAGCATCAAAAAAACACACCAAATGCCGTGAAGCCACCCGTGCTGCATCCGTGCCGAAAGGGCACTTGGGAAAGGCAGTGTGCAGACTGTTGGGGGAGGTAGGATTTTTCCGGGCTGGTTGTGGGTCCAGTTTTGCCGTCTTCAGAGGACTCCATTCAGGCTGTCAGTGAAAACCATTGACCCTGTCAAGTTGTTTGCCAGGCCTCCTGGAAAAAACAACGCTGAAAAAACGCAGCGCGGGGCGGTTTTAAAAGGATTGTACTAAAAAAAGAAGAAGGGGAAAAAAAAAGAGGATGGCCCTGTTCTAGTGTGAGGCCAGGCCTTGGGGCTGCAGCCAAGTTTCCCAGTGATAGAGGACTTTCCACCAGCAGAGGCCCTCCCGCTATGGCTTTCCCCACCCTGCCTCATGCCATCCGGACGTCAAAAGTAACTCCCACTTCCGGTGGGGCCAAGGAGAGGCATTCAGAGGCCATGCCGGGAGAGGAGCAGCTAGTTTTGATGCATTTTAGAGAGAACCTCCTGATGAGGGCAGAAAAATGAAAGAAAACAGGGAGAGAGGGGTCAGCCAGCCAGCACCTGGGAGATTTTCCTGGATGGAAGGAGAGCTGTTTGGAATGGCGGTGACTTCCGGTTTCTGAGGAGCAGTGGAGCACACCTAGAATCTAGGCAACTCTCCTCCTTGACCACCTGTTCCCCACCCCTCCTCTTTTCCCCTCTCCTTGCTCAGTAGCAGGCCTTCCCACCTCAGGGCTCCTGTCCTGGGCAATGCCATTGGGCTCTCCCCAGTGTCTTTGCCTGGGGGGGTCCTTACTCACCATCAAAGCTGACCTGAAAAATTAAGTAACACTCATCCGTTAGTGAAGATAGTGATTGAAATTTGCGTTAAAAAGAAAAAAAATCTATTGGGAGCAATGTCTTACCCAAAACAAACAAAACAAGCCTTGCAAGGTGGTCTTTAGCTCCCAGTCAAAAATTAAAGAGCACTTTCTTGGAGTAGAAAGGTGGAGGAGTTGACCAGAGGTGTTTCTGGCCTTCCCAGAACATACCCCTGTATCCTTTCCCTGAGCGAGGGTGGACTGGCCCTCACTTAGAATGGTCTTAATTGGAAGCCACAACTTACTGAAGCCTCACTGAGAGGACAAGTGACTGCTGGGTTTGGCAGAGCGGAAGTCATGGGCAGCCCTGCTAAGAGCAGCGCAAAAGCCTGATTGAAATCAGCTCAAGAGAGAGTGGGCAGAGAGGAGTATGGGCAAGGCCTGAGCAGGTTCAGGGAAAAGCTTTGCTTTCTCTAAAGATTGTTATGTTTTCACCTCTTCACCATTAATAAGATTTCAGAGCTAAACATGGCTTCCTTTTCCATTTGGGCAGCAAGGAGCCAGGTGTATGGTCTGAGCATACAAATGTGAACAGGTTTTGTGACCTAGTTATCCGTTTTTTTAGTTCCCCTCCCTGATCTTTAGTTCTTTCTCTAATTTATGATTTCCTCATGTATGTGTCATGTGTGGCCCTGGTTGTTAGTTGCCTCTTTGTCTTCATGGAACAAGAAGGGTCTCTTATGTATTACTAAAGATTTCCTCTTCCACCTACCCAGAGACCTCTTGGGCTCAGTCCTGGTTCTAGGTGGGTTTGTGTAGCCCCTATGGACAGAATGGACAAAATTTTGAGACGTGGGGATGAGGCGTAGAGGAGAGGGGGGGCAAGGTTGGAAGACAAGACCAAAAAAGTAGGGCCTGTGCCCCCTCAAATTATAGCTCTTCCCAGGCTAGCCTCTGGTGTAGGAAGTATGTGTCCTCACACCTGCCCTCTTGGACTTGGTATCCTCCTTCTGCCTTTGACCTTCCTCATCCTCTCCTGACCCCTGACTCCAAGCTCATCTTTCTAAAACTCTTCTCAGGTTAGTCACACCCATTCTGATTTCTTCATTCTCTGCCCTCTCAGATTAGGCATTGGCTATCTATTGTTCTACTGTGCTGCTTTTCACGGTTGATACCTTTTTTTTTTTTTAAGATTTATTTTATTTCTTTCTCCCCCCTTCCCTCCCATTGTCTGCTCTCTGTGTCCATTTGCTGTGTGTTCTTCTGTGTCCGCTTGCATTCTTGTCATGCAGCACTGGGAAACCGTTGCTTTTTTTGTGGTGTCAACTTGCTGCGTCTTCTCTCTGTGTGTGCAGCGCCACTCCTGGGCGGGCTGAGCTTTTTTTGCATGGGGCGGCTCTCCTCGAGGGGTGCACTCCTTGTGCATGGGGCACCCCTATGCGGCGGACCCCCCTGCGTGGCCCGGCACTCCTTGCGCACGGCAGCACAGCACAGGTGCCAGCTCATCACACGGGTCAGGAGGCCCTGGGTATTGAACCCTGCACCCTCCATATGGTAGGTGGATGCTCTGTCAGTTGAGCCACAACCACTTCCCGTCGATACCTTTCTTATTTTCTTATGTCTCACGTGGACTGGCGTGATGGGTAAAGGCTGGGAATTGATGTTAACCCGGTAGAAATGATATGTGAATAGGCGGGACAAAAGCATTTTGAGGGAACATCCCATACACTTGTAACCTAGCAACCGTGGAATGCTGGGATGCTGTGGGGGCTGTGATGGGGAGCTATGGAGTGGGCTGCCAGAGGGGCAGTGGCTGTAGTGGGAAGGCACACTGGGCAAGGTGGTGAGAAGACAGATGACCTGACTGCTGATTAGCTCTGAGCCTCAACTGCCTCAGTTGCCTTTCTCTCACCTTGAATATTGGATCCAGGCCCAAGCCCTTTCCATTCTCCCTCCTGTGTACCTCTTAAGGATCCTCCTGCGTGCTTGTTAAATATGTCCGTATCTCTTTGCCACCACCGCCACCGTCCCCATGCAAGCTATCATTCTCTGCCGCCTCAAATACTATAATCACCTCCACATTGGTATAGAGCAAGGGTTGGCAAACGACTGCCCATGGGCCGGATTCAGCCCCCACCTGTTTTTGTAAATGAAGTGTTACTGACACAGCCATGCCCATTCATTTTTGCCTGTTGGCTTTGGATGCTTTCATGCTACGGCTGCAGAGTTGAGTAGTTGTGGCAGAGATTGTACAGCCCACAAAGCCAAAACTATTTATTATCTGACCCTTTTCAGAAAAAGTTTGCCGACCCCTGGCATAGAAGACAAACCTACCCATACATTTTGGATCCTCCCGCTTTTCGGAACTCTCTTTCTCTTTATGTTCCAGTAGATTCTCATGCATGCTTATGGGCATGTGCCTATCACATAAACAAATCAGTAGTCTCCTTTTCCATGATTCTACCTCATATTTTGGATTCTTGTTTTACTGACTTGCTCCCACCTCCAGAACAGTGTTTGAGAATGGACCCCAAACTGGACCCCCACTTCCACTCTGTCCCTTTCCTTTCCGTTGTCCATGCAACAGCTGGAGCAAGCTTGTCAAAACGTGAAGCTGAGGAGGTCACCCTCTGTTTAAAATGCTTCTCTGACTTTCCATTGCTCTCCTTACTTGGCCTCGGAGCCGCTGCATGGTCTGGGCCTTGCCTGTGCCTCCAGCCTCCTCTCTTTGGCCTTGCCCTGCCTCCCCCTGGGTCCCACCCACTCTGGCCTTTTGACAGCTTCTTATACAGGTCACACTGCCACAGCAGCCTTGCACAGACTGTCCCCAACTTGATCTGGTCTTTCCCTGCCTCTGTGCTGGGTTAACTTCTCCCACTCATCCTTCGATTTCTGCCTCACTCCCGCAGGGACACCTTCTCTGACCCCCTAGGTCAAATCCCACCATCTTCGCCCAGCGCTGCCACAGGCTTTATTTGGTGGCACTTCTATCACAGTTGCACTTTTACAGTTCTTGGTGTCGATTTTTGTGCCACATTTTTTCTCCCCTATGGGACAATAAGCTCTGCTCTCCAGTGTATCCCAAGTGCTTAGCACAGGGCTAAGAATTTGCCTTGCGGGTACTCTGTAAACATTTGAGGGATAACGGATGCAGAAGTATTTTGTCTACTGTAAATCACTGCACAAATGGAAGGGATGATTACTATTTTTTTTTTTAAGATTTATTTTTTATTTGTTTCTCTCCCCTCCCTCCCACCCCGTTGTCTGCTGCCTGCGTCCATTCACTGTGTGTTCTCTTCTGTGTCTGCTTGCATTCTTGTCAGTGGCGCCGGGAATCTGTGTCCCTTTTTGTTGTGTCATCTTGCTGTGTCAACTCTCCGTGTGTGTGGTGCCACTCCTGGGCAGGCTGCACTTTCTTTCACACTGGGCGGCTCTCCTTGAGGGGCGCACTCCTTGCGCATGGGGCTCCCCTATGCGGGGGCACCCCTGCGTGGCAGGGCACTCCTTGCGCGATTCAGCACTGCACATGGGCCAGCTCCACACGGGTCAGGAGGCCCTGGGTTTGAACCTTGGTCCTCCCATGTGGTAGGCGGATGCTCTACCAGTTGGGCCAAATCCGCTTCCCAGATGATTACTGTTAACAACTGAGAAGGAAAAGTAATTCTCTCTAGTTCAGGGTTTCTTAACCAGGGACTGTGTGCCTGTGTTTTGTAATATGCAAAACAATATTATTCTTGAGGGGATGGGTTGGTGTGGCTGTGATAGATTTATTAAATACACAGTATAGTGTGGACTTAGTAAAGGGTCTGTGGTTTTCACCTGACTGGTAAAGGGGTCCGTGGAACAAAAAAGGTTAAGAAGCCCTGCTCTAGTGGGAGGTTCTATCATCAGTTTAGGGTCCTTGAGATATTGGAAGATGCTTGAAGCAATGCAGTCTTCCACTGCTCTTCTGGTAGAACACATCGGGAACTCAAGACAAATCTTGGAAGTGTGTTCCTGAAGGCATGCATGCTCCTGACCTATGCTTGCCTGAAGCCATTAAAATCTGTCTGCCTGGCATTTTGGTGGTCAATTTTGAAATACATTCACACATGCACCTAGAAAAGAAGAGAACTTCCCCCAGGGAATCCTAAGGGAAAAAAGGGCCCCATTTAGGACATCATCAAAAGAAAATGAATGTTTATTCAACCCTGACATCCAATTTGACCTTTCTAAACATTAATGCTGTAACCACAAACAAATGTCAGGTTCCAGGACACCAGGGAAAAGTAAGCTTTTCAAAAGTCTGAAAAAACATCCTTCGGAGGAGAAAATAAGTTAGAGTGGAAATAAAGGAAAGACTATAAATGTGGAAGAGGAAAGAAAAACATTTTAAGAAACAACCTTCTTCTGGCCTCTTGACTTGGACCAAGCAGTTTGATGCCTCTAGCAAGATGAGCGTATTGATTTTCTTTTATTCATGCAGGAAACAAGTAGAAATCTAAGCATTTTACCACTCACAGTGCGTTGTTTGCTGTAGTTCTAAATATATTTTCTGTTCCCTTAGCCCAGGAGCCCTGTGAGGGAAGGCTCTACTCCTTAACCCTGGGGTCTCTGGTTTGAAGGCCTGGTTTTTAAAAAAATTATTACTCTAGCCCTCTGGTGGCAAGGAGTGACAGGGAAAGGGGAGGGCCAGGACACATCTCATTAGTCCACTCCACAGGTCACAGTAACAGTGTTCCTGGGGAGGCTACCACCGGCAAATACCCAGAGACGGGCTGGAAAACTCTGCCAGGAGTCCACTGGGGGGAGAGGGGTGATCTGCTGGTCCCCAGAAACCTCTTCTTTTTTTTTTTTTTAAGATTTATTTTTTATTTTATTTCTCTCCTCTTCCCACCCCTCCCCCCAGTTGTCTGCTCTTTGTGTCCATTTGTTGTGCGTTCTTCTGTGTCCTCTTGCTTTCTTGTCAGCGGCACCAGGAATCTGTGTCTCTTTTTGTTGCGTCAGCTCTGTGTGTGTGCAGCGCCACTCCTGGGCAGGCTGCACTTTTTGTTGCGTAGGGTGGCTCTTCTTACGGGGCTCACTCCTTGTGGGTGGGGCTCCCCTATGTGGTGGACTCCGCTGTATGGCATGGCACTCCTTGCGCGCATCAGCACTGTGCGTGGGTCAGCTTATCAGACGGGTCAGGAGGCCCTGGGTTTGAACCTTGGGCCTCCCGTGTAGTAGGCAGATGCTCTATCCATTGAGCCAAATCTGCTTCCCCCCAGAAACCTCTTGATTAATCATTCTATGAATCGGACCCATTGACCCTAAAAGGTCTGCAGAGTCTGCTTACATGGGTTTCAGAGGGAATGTTTAGAAGGAAACAGGGTAGACATTGAGTCAGAAATAGCTCAAGCCAGCATCTTCTATGCTTAAATGGGTCCTTGAAGAAGGAAAAGAAAAAAACAAGAAGAGTAGGGGAAAATAATTGAGGGAAGACTCGGTAGAGAGGAAGAGAAGGAATGAGAGAGGAAGGTAAGGAGGTGAGAAGATATGCAAGTTAGCTTACGTTAGGTAATAAAACATTCCGAAACTTGGTGACAACAACCGTTCACTTAGCTCACAATTCTGAAGCCAGCAGTCTTGGCTGGGTTGAGCTGGACGGTTCTTCTGCTGATCTCAGTTGGTCTCACTCATTTCCCTGCAGCCAGCTACTAGACAGCCTCGATGCTTCCACTCCTGGGGGCTGGCTGGCTGTTGGCTGGAGCAGTGGGGGTGACTGAGCATAGGTCTTTCATCATCTGGCAGGCTAGCTCAGGCTTGTTCACATGCCTCCGCAGTGGCTTGCGGTTCTGAGGGGAGCAAGAGAGAGAGCAAACGTCCATGATCAAGTACTCTTCAAGCTTCTGCTTGCTTCATGTTTGCTAACGTGCCTTTGGTCAAAGCAAGTCACAAGGGCAGCCCAGATTCCAGGGGGCAGAGAAATAGACTCTACCTTTTGATAGGAGATGCTGCAGAGTCACATTGCAGGTGGGCAGGCATACCGGGATGGGGAGAATTTATGGCCAGTGTTGAAATCTACCACAGAAGGAAGAGCTAGACATTTCTTTTGCTGGCAAAGTCAGCAGAGACACAGTATTCTGGGGGTTGTGTTTAAGGCATTCACATTGAATTAAAACATCATATTAATAAATTGCCAAGTCTCTATCTTCCACAGTTTATCTGTCAAGAAGGACTGGATAGTAATTTAACTTCTTACTCATTTCCAGTGGGAACAATAAAATCTTTATAGGCAGGAGTCTCCTTGTCTTGTACTCCCTGGAATTAAATAAGGAACAGTTAAGGATTTAGTATATCTCAAGTGGCAAATATATTTGGAAACATAAAAATTTTAATGTACTAGTCTTAATTTCTTAGTCCAAGTGTCAAATATACAAGAAAAACTTGCTAAACAAAGGATGAATTTACACATGTGGTTTTCTTAGTTATTTGGTGGGACCCATCCTCCTTGTACAATTGTTTGTGTGTTCTCATTTATGTATCGTTTAGTTCTATTTTCTTTCATTATTGAAAATGCAGTATCAAAACACAGTTTAAATAGAGAGAAATGCCCAACAGTGACTGTTACCCAGTGGAAAGAGAAGTTAAGAATTAGAAAAAGTCAGGCATGGCAGTTGGGATTGACTTAGGATTGCAGTAGTTATCTACCTTCAATTTTCCTGGCGAAATGTTCTCATTTAAATAGAAGAAGAGAGAGTTCACCTCTAACTTGGTATGAATAAAGCTTAGTATAGGACTTCATTTAAGAAATCAAGTCTATATGTGTTCTTTTTGTGAACTAGTAAATGAATATTTTTAAGAAAGAAAGAATTCCTTGTATATGTATTTGCCTGTGAGATGGGAATTGTTCACTCCGTCAGGAAAGTCATGACCTGCGTAGCAGTTTGATGTTGTTTATGAATTCCAAAAATAAGATATTGGATTGTGTTTGTAAACTGGTCTGTTTCTCTGGGCATATTAGATTGTATTAAATTCAGAGAAGTTTCACTTTTACTTGATTATTTTACTTGATTAAGGCTTTGATTGGGCCATGTCAGTAGGACGTTGAGTCCTCGCCCCCTTGGAGAAAAGGACAAGGCCGAGGAATTAGTTGGAGTTTTAATGCTGGAGCCCTGGGAAGTAAATACCCAGGAGAAGAACACAGAGGAGTAGAGATAGCTTTATAGACATGGCAGAGGCCCTGGGAAGAGAGAGAGCCTGATAGTTTATTGCTGACCTTGTGGAAGGACCAGAGCAGCTGAACCCAGAGAGAAATGAGCTCCAGGAGAGAGACAAGACTTATCCCAGGCTATAGCTGATATTGGAAGAAGCTGGGACCATGGAGCATTAAGAGGAAGAGGAAGGCTGGGTCTTTGCAGACATTGGCAGCCATCTTGCTCCAACATGTAGCAACAGACTTTGGTGAGGGAAGTAACTTATGCTTTACAGTCTGGTAACTAAGCTTTTACCCCAAATAAATATCCTTTATGAAGGCCAACAGATTTCTGGTACTTTGCATCAGCATCCCTTTGGCTGACTAATATAACCTGCTTTGAAACACCTTTGGTTCCACCATGTAAGTTAGAGGGCTCATGGTTGCCTAAACTGGAGCATTGGGACCAGTGGTCAGTGAGTCATTGGAAAGTGGGTCTTTGCTGTGGGACCTTTGATATCCCTTTCTGCTTCTCTGGACAGCGGTAACCTCCAATCTTCTCATCTTTGGAATAGACTTGGAAAGCCTGAAGCAAGGAAAGGAAAGGGAAGAGAAGAGAAGGAAACAAGGGCACTTGTAGGATGAAGGAGGGTAGAAGAAGAGGAAGAGATGACTAGAGAGAGAGGAGGAGAGAAAAGAAAGCTTTTGATGATGCAGAAAAATAGCCTGGTACCAACAGTTGCAGAAGATCCACCAACCACTTCTCCTGCCCGGGTGGTCCCACCTTTTGCATGCAGCCTTGCCCCAGTGGCTAAGAGATCATCTTTTTAGATGTCTCCAAAAGCAATTCCAAAAGCTCTTTTAATCACTTCTACAATTTAATTATCATTGATACCAGGGCATTCTTCTTCCTGTTTAAGTCCCTTGGGCTATGGTTTAAACCACCTTTTAAAAAAAAAAAAAATCATATTCTTCTCATGGTCAAGATAGAGAAAACCTAGCCACCATTTTCTTTCTGCGAGTGCTGGGTACATATAATGAATAATATAATGAATATTATTCCTAATCCATTTAAACCTCCATCTGGGCATACATTTTGAGTTTTCCCCAGCCTTTGCACAGATGGTGTTTTTAATACCTTCCATGGGTTTTTTACTCCATCTCTCCTGCCTTCCCTCTTGCCATTCTGTGCTTTGGTCCAAGTGACTGTAAATCCTGCCCACTCCATGCTAACCCTTGGCTCTCTTTGGGTTCAGGCTATTTCCTCTCATTGAAACACTTCTTCTCATTTCTTCACATAAAGGGAGTTATGCATTCTTCAGGGTGTAGCCTGACTGCTACCTCCTTGAGGAAGCTTGCCCAGATCCATTTCCCCACACCAGGTTATTTGCCCTTCCTTGGCTGCCCGATTTTCCCTCTGATGGACTCACGGCTGGCTCATACGGCACCTCTGACAAGCCCTGCATTCTGGATTCAGCCTCCCCATTCCCTTAGGCAGGTGCCCTTGTGAGGGGGCACCCTGCACAAACACAGAGTGGCCCTGTTTGGGGGTGCACAGTAGGCATTCGGTATATTTCTTGAGTTTTCCAGAGCTGTCTCCTGAGTTCAGTCCTCTTGAATGGGTGCATCCAGAACTGAACAAACTGGTCTACACAGACAAGGGTCCTGTGAGGCAGGGTGCCATCAGGAACAGGGCCATCACAGGGTTCTCGAACCACCTTTGTTTGCTCTTCAGATGCCCAGCCCTTCTGTATACACCCACAAGCCTAGCCTTAACCATCATCTCCGTTTGTGCAATTTGTTTTTCCTACCGAATTGGAGAAACTTCTCTTTGCCATTCCCAATTTATCAAAGTCTGTTTGTCCTCTGGTCCTTTCTTCCATGGTGTTGGTGTCATCTCCTCCATCTGGGGCACTAATTAATCATTAGGTTCTAAATATATATATATATATATTTTTTCAAAGATTTATTTTTTATTTCTCTTCCCTCCCCCCCCCCCCAATTGTCTGCTTTCTGTGTCCATTCGCTCTGTGTTCTACTGTGTCTGCTTGCATTCTTGTCAGCAGCACTGGGAATCCATGTCTCTTTATTGCAACATCTTGCCGCATCAGCTCTCCATGTATGCGGTGCCGGACAGGCTGCGCTTTTTTCGCGCTGGGCGGCTCTCCTTACTGGGCGCACTCCTTGCGTGTGGGGCTCCCCGACGCGGGGACACCCCTGTGTGGCACGGCACTCCTTGCGCACATCAGCGCTGCACATGAGCCAGCTGCACACGGGTCAAGAGGCCCAGGGTTTGAACCCTGGACCTCCCATGTGGTAGGTGGATGCTCTACCATTTGAGCCAAATCCGCTTCCCAGCATTAGGTTCTAAATAAAGTGCTGAGCCCTCCAGTATGCCGCCGGTTACAGGTTATTTTTCCTGTTGACCCTTGGACTGGGGTCACATTACCCTGGAGGACAGGGGGACAGCTGCCTGGGGCCGCTTTCTCCGTCGGGCTGCTCACTGTCCTCAGGATCCCTGGAGTCGGTGCCCCCAGCCTCTGAGCCCTGGAGTTCTGAGTCCCAGACGCAGCCCCCCCTGAGATGTTCTGCGTGGGAGCAGGACTCTGAGTACACCCAGAGGCTATTGCCTTCCCACCCAAACTACTTGGAGAG
This sequence comes from Dasypus novemcinctus, assembly GCF_030445035.2. Lineage (NCBI taxonomy): Eukaryota > Metazoa > Chordata > Mammalia > Cingulata > Dasypodidae > Dasypus > Dasypus novemcinctus. The sequence continues at coordinate 21,713,575 of NC_080704.1, read as the reverse complement.
GCTGCTTGCCCTTTTTCCTTTTCTTTTTTTCTTTTCTTGCAGGGGGTGGGGTGTCACACTGGTATTACCCTGGGTTGTAGCCAGCTTGATGAATAGAGGACGAGAGGAAGTTGGCTGCCTTCCCAGCTTCCCTGATGATGTCATGGTTTGGGGTAATCTGCAACGAGGGAGGTGTCAGTTAATCCTCGCAATTGGTGGGTCCGCTCTCTCTTCTCTGAGGAGCTTCTATGTTCGGTGCCATGTCTTACATAAGACGATATGGCTCCTTTTGTGACTTGTCCTTTCCTTTCCTTTCAGTGATGTCAGATCCCAAAACATTGGCAGCCGCTCTGTTTTGTTACTGAAGTGCTGGTTGCCGATGGGGTCTGGGCTCGTGCTTTCGTTGCTCTAGGAGAGAGAGGCTGGTGGGTGGGCGGTGGGGAAAAGGGCAAGGAGGGCTCGGCAGGCTGAGGGCGGACTTCAGCTTAGGGCGCTGTGTCTGTCGGGCAGACTGGCAGGATTGTCACAGTGGCTGACATTCTTTTCCACAGCTTGCCCAAGTGAGTCCCGGCTGCCCCTGGCGGAAAGCTGGTTTCTTGGCCCTGAGACCAGAAGTCCCGCTGCTCTAGATGGGACCTTCCTAATTGGGCTGGAGCAGGCTGCCGGCCAGTGGGCATGCCCCTGAAGGGTCCCACCTCGCTTCGGTCGCTCAAGGGGTAGGACCTCTGGAGGCTTTGGATGGCTCGCCTCTCCTTCTGGTCTGCCTTTCTTCACTGGAAGAAGTAGATTTAATTGTATAAGTAATGCATTCATACCTGTTTATGTTCTTCAGAGGCCAACTTTGGCTTGTGCCCATCACACGCCCATGTGTGACTAGGTGGTTTCCTCCCGGGCTTTCGTGTCTGCATCCACCCTTGTTGCTGTGTGAATCAACATACACACACGGCGCTTTGTTTGTTTCTTCACGTGGCCTAGTATATATACTCTTAAGAAACTTGATTTTTGTTCATCTGACTTACACGGAGGTCAATATATAGAGATCAGCGTCATTTTTCAAAAGCCATTGCAAAATAGTCCATAATGTGGATGTACCGTCATTTATGTAACTTCTACTGTTGGATACTTAGACCCCCCCCAAAGCTGCAGTGACTGTGTTTGTGTGCATATTTTTTGTGCATGTGTATAAATATTTCTGGAGGGATAATTTCTAGAACTAGAATTTCTGGATCAAAAGGGGTGCTCGTTTAAAATTTCAGGACATAACTAGACCCTTTGAAGTTTAGGTTTCCACCAGCAATGTATCCAAGCATTCATTTCCCCACTTGCTCTCCCCCTGCCTTGGATATTATTAGGCTTTGTAATTTTTTCATCCACTGGGAAAAGCAGATTTTATTTTTGCTTGCTCTGTTTTTCTACCTGAAAGAGTTCCAAAGGAGCCAGCGGAACCTCCTGTTGCTTATTAATAAATTCAATTACCAGGAACCATGAAGCGTGCTTTATTGTGGTCATCAGTAAGGTTTTGGTGTGCTTCAGTTGTGAAATTTCATCAAATTATTATCAGAAATTCCTATGTAGAAAATCCTCAATTTCATGAATGTTACATGAAATCATTTCCATACTCACGTCACAATCGATTTGTTTCTTTGATTATTTTAATGTTTTTCAGTTGTTAATCCTGCGTTCATTCCATGTTGAGCAGTGGGACATGTGTTTGTAATTTGTTCATCTTGGGACAGGACAGCATGACTGGCCTTCATTTCTGTGATCTTTAAACACTGTGTGACGAAGTTAAGCTTGGGGCTTTAATTTACTAAGGACATTTATTCAGAACTATTTCTTATTATTTTCCTCTTAAAGAACCTGTTGTGATCAGTATACTCACCAAGACACCTTAGTTCTTTTGAGTTCATTTTCTGGATTTCTCCTTGAGTCTTAACAGCCTGTTGCCTGAGGTCCAGAGTAGGTCAACTGGTTCCAAAATGGCCCTATAGATTGTTTCTTCTCACAAATCCTAATTTGGAGGTCATTATGGCTGTAGTTCACATTGGGGGCTGGGTGTGTGTGTGTGCCATTGTGTGAACTCACAGCTTCAAGTTAATAGCTGTACCTAATGGTATATTTTGAATGCTACGAGGTCAAGGTGGTTAGCAATATTTTCTGCCTTGGATGGGCACCCTTTACTTTCCCCAGCATGCGTCTGGCCTTCTTCCTCACTCATGTCACTGCCAATGTCTTTCCAGTCACCTATAAGTTGTCCCCACCCCACCCACACACCCGCCCTTTCACCCTTGAGCCAAATTTTACAGTCAACATAATTATTTCTTCAGTTTCTCTATGGAGGAAGGATTCTCTTCTGCCTCTGGCTTTGAGGGGCACAGGAGACATAAACGACCCAATCCTAGACAGTGAGGAGTTTATATCCTAGTGAAGTGAGGTCACGAAAGCATAAAAAGAAAGCTCACCAAGCCTGGTCTTGGAAGGGACCACCCCCAACCCCCACCCCAGACCTGGCCCCTCTGCTGCTGTTGACGAAGCCCAAGTCTGAGCAGTAGTAATCTCTGCTACTAAAGCCTTTAACAAGGTCAATCCGAGCTGGCATTGGACTTGTCCCTCCAGTTTATGGTAAGATCCTTAAGAGCAGGGTTTGTTTCTTGTTTCTTTTTTTTTTTTTTAAAGATTTATTTTTTATTTATTTACACCCACCCCCACACCCAGTTGTCTGCTCTCTGTGTCCATTCGCTGTGTGTTCTTTGTCCACTTCTGCTGTTGTCAGCAGCACGGGGATCTGTGTTTCTTTTTGTTGCGTCATCTTGCTGTGTCAGCTCTCCTTGTGTGTGGCGCCATTCCTGGGCAGGCTGCACTTCCTTTGCGCTGGGTGGCTCTCCTTATGGGGCACACTCCTTGCGCATGGGGCTCCCCTACGTGGGGGACACCCCTGCGTGGCACGGCACTCCTTGCGCGCATCAGCACTGCACATGGGCCAGCTCCACACGGGTCAAGGAGGCCCGGGGTTTGAACTGCAGACCTCCCATGTTTGAGCCTTGTTGTGTACAGCAAGGGGTCATGGGCCCTTCGCTGGTGGCCTCACTGCAGAATTGAAGCATTAGGGTGTCAAGGAGGTCTACTCTCCATTGATCTGATTTGCCTTTGTTTTTGTTTTCAGATTTGTGCAGCATTTCTCGATCTTTAATTCTGAGCTTCCTGTCAGGTGAGTGAGGCTGTTTTTATGTGACAGTGTCTCAGAAATGATTAACTTGTTTGGTTTATTCTCTTATCTTTTCAAAAATTTCCCCTTCATTCCAAATCCTGTCCCATAACAGCTTTATTCTTCGTTTGTTTGTTTGTTTTTAACTCCCTACTTCCACATCGAGCCCTCTTCTTTTTAGACATTTTTCTTTCCTTGGGAGTTTTTCTATTGACCCATTTCCCTTTTTTTTTTTTTTTTGAAGATTTTAAAAAAAATCCTCCCTCCTTGCCGCTTGCTTGCTGTCTGCTCTCTGTGTCCATTTGCTACTTGTTCTTCTGTGTCTGCTTGTCTCCCTTTGTTGCGTGTCATCTTGCTGCGCCAGCTCTCCGCAGGCACGGGCTAGTCAGCTCTCTGTGGGTGCGGCCCAGCTTGCCTTCACAAGGAGGCCCTGGGAAGCGAACCTAGGGCCTCCCATACAGTAGATGGGAGCCCAATCGGTTGAGCCACATCTGCTTCCTGACCCATTTCCTTTTGGTAACCCGATTGCTTTGGAATAGACATTGAGTAACAGGCCCAGATTTCGAAGTTTTATTGTGCAGTCAAATCTGGGGAAGGAGAATGATCATTTACAGAGAATCATTTGGGTTTTTATGTTACAGTTTTCCCCTTTTCTGTTCCCTGGACTTGCTTCCCTGTGTCAACAGCTCTTCTCACATTTCGAATTGGACCGTTGAAGTGGTGTAAATATTTCAAGTAAGTCTCTCCTACTTGAAGCACGTGCATGGGTAGCTTCCAAAGACTCTTCCTAATCAGATTGCCCCTCCTAATTCCTTTCTGGATAGAAATTCTGGAGCCACTCCTGACTTTCACACTTCTCTTTCCTTTGAGACTCAAATAGTGATTTTTTTCTGGGATTTCATTGGTATACATCATTGAAATCTTATAAACAATACAAAAATTTGTCATTTCAATTAAATATATGCTATCATGATTGTATTATAATTTATTTTATAAAGAACCTGCATCTTTATTATAATAAATCACAATAAGTTATTATTATAAATCAGGTTAAAACACCTGAGCAGGGTCACACAGCTAGTAGATGGCCAAGCAAGGACCGGGGTAGGGGATTGGTGGCGCTTTCACTTTCCCCGGGACCTCATGGCCTATCACATCTGAGCCACTACAGAATGATACAGATCATGCTTCTTTGCCACCCTTCCCCCACCCCCTCCAGTGCAGATCAATGCCGTGAGGAAGCTCTTAAGGCCTGACTCCTATTTCTCTCCACTACTTATATCGATCGCAGTATTTTGCTGTGGGCGCGATTGCATGCTCCAGGGGTGGGGAGGGGAGGTCGTGCTCTGGTGCCTCATTTTTTTGTTTTCAATCGAAAACAAAAGTTCGAGTTGCCATCCCATGAGGACACTTTCTAGTATCTTTTAAGTTAAAAAAAAAAAATCACTGTTCAGCCACACTGGTGACCATTGAATCTCAGTTGTGGCTGTATGCGCTTGAGGGCAAGAAGGATAACGGTCCTTGTTTGTTGCAGTACTGCGAATCTTTCAGAGTCCCTTGCATGTATTAGGTCCTCAGTATATACTTGTAAACTGGGTGAATGAATGAGTGTGTGAAATAATCGCCAAATCTATTCACATTTCGCATTGGAGGGCACCATACCCTTGTCTTCTAATTTTGCTGATAATAAATTGCTAACGCTCCTTGACTGTACCGAAACCTTCATTATATGACCTTGTTTAATCCTTGGAGAACCCTTTGAGGTAGATCCTATCATTACCTCCATTTTTCAGATGAGGAATTTTAGGTCCAGAGAGGTTAAGGAACTAGCCCAAGATTACACTGCAAGTGGTGGAACTTGGGTTTGAAGGCAGGCGATTGGCTCTTCCATGCATGCTCTGGAACCTTATGTTACTCTCCTCAATTGTGTGAGCGTTGGGCAAGGAGCCTAAAGCGTGAGAGGGAGAGAGGACGCAGGCCTTCGCTTTGCCTTGGATAATCTGCACACGGATAGTCAAGAGTTATAGATTATAGGTAGGAGAGTGGAGGACTGTAGAGGCGAGAGAGGGAGCCAAAAGCACTTCCCACTTCCCACAAGGTTCTTTTGGGAATATTTATTTACTCTAATCTTGCATGTCTGATAGTGATTAACTTATTGACTGAAGCTCTTTTGTCTGCATTAGAATGCGCCTAATGCTAGTTTTGAAAATCATTTTGCACTGTCAAGAGCAAACCGATCATTTTTCTTCCATTTGCTTCTAGAGATGTGGGAGCTTCACATTGCAGTCATTGACTTCATTTTGTGCTGTGACAAATACACAAAGCTGCTGTTTTAGAGCTCATATTCAGCATTTACTAGTTAGCTCAGTTTCTGTCATCTTGATCAAGGGCTTTTTTTTTTTTTTTTTTGGCGTGTGGGAGACTGTTTCTCTTACAGTGTTGAGAAATGTTGACTTTAGTTCTTGATGACCTTAACCTTTGAAAATTTTGCTGCTGAAGTTTGGAATGGTTCCTTTTATCCTATATTTATTCAAATTACCTCAATTAACAAGATTTGAAATTGCTGAGTCTTCCAAACAATTCTGTAATTAGAATCATTTGATTTATATGATTGGTAAAAAAGATGAGAACTTCCCCTGTCGGGTTTTGGCATTGGGGTTATGCTAGGCTGGTAAAAATGAGTTAGGATGTGCTCTCTTTTTTTCTTTTCTCTAAGTTCTTATTAGATTGGAATTCTTGTTACTTGACTATGTGATAGACTCACCAGTAAAAGTATCTGGGCCTGGAGTGTTTTTTTGTGGGAAATCTTTTGAGACTTTTAATGGTTATATGTCTAGTCCAGGTTTACTATTTTTTCTTAATAAGTTAAATTTTTTAGTGGAAATTTGTTCATTTCTATCTAAAGTTTAAAATTACTGAATAGTTTACCCTAAGATCATCTTATCTTTTTTTAATGTTATTTATTTTAATTAGAGAAGTTGTAGGTTTGCAGAAAAATTGTGCGAACAGTACAAAGTTTCCATATTATCCCCCCACACCTGCAGTTTGCCCTGTTATTAGCACTTTGCATTAGTGTACTACCTTTATTGTAATTGATAAAACAATATTACTATAATTATGCTATTAATTTTAGCCTACTATTTACATTAGGGTTCACTCTTTGGGTTGTACAGTTCCACGGACTTTTGTGTGTGTGTAGTAACTTGTGTACAACCTAAAATTTCCCCTTTTATCCCTTTTCAAATGTATAATTCAGTGGAGTGGTGTGAAATGACACGGACGAAGTTGTGCCTCCATCACCATTATCCATTGCCAAAACTTTTCCATCACCCCTAACAGGAACTCCAAACCACTAACTCATTAACTTCCCATTCCCCACCCATGCCAGTCTCTGGTAACCTGTGTTGTCTTTTCTGGCTGAATTGGCATATTCTGCTTATTTCATATAAGTGAGGTTATACAGTATTTGTCCTTTTGTGTATGGCTTATTTCACTCAACAAGATATTCTCAAGGTTCATCCATGTTGCAGCATGTGTCAAAACTGAATTCCTTTTTGTGACCAAATGACAGTCCATCAAATGGACATACCGCATTTTGTTTATCCTTTCATCTGTTGATGGACACTTGGGGTGCTTCCACCTTTTGGCAATTGAGAATAATGTCACGATGAACACTGGTGAGCAAATGTTTGTTTTACTCCTTGTTTTCAGTTCTTTTTTTTTTTTTTTTTTTTTTTTTTAAGGTACTGGGGCCAGGGGTTAAATCTAGGACCTTGAATGTGGGAAGCTGGTGCTCAACCACTGAGCTCCACTGGCTCCCCTGAGTTGGCATGTTCGTTTGTTGGTTGGTTTTGTTGTTAGGAGGTACCGGGGAAAGAACCTGAGACCTCGTACGTGGGAAGCAGGCGCTCAACCACTTAAGCTACATCCACACCTATGTTTTTGTTTTTTTACTAGTGTGGGTGAGATGCGCTCTCATTGTGGTTTTGATTTGCATTTCTCTGATGGATAATGACCTTGGGCTTCTTTTCATGTATTTATCGGCCATTTGTGTATTTTCTTTGGTGAAATGTCTATTCAGATCTGTTGCCCATTTTTAAACTGGGTTTTTTTGTCTGTTTCTTGTTGAATTGTAGGAGTTCTCTATGTATTCTGGACACCAAATCCTTATCAAATATATGGTTTCCAAATATTTTCCTTCATTCTGTAGGTTGTCTTACTTTTTTGATAAAGTCCTTTGATGTACAAAAGTTCTTCATATCTTTTTTATGTTTCTCACATTTGCAGTTACATTGCTTTTTTCTTTCCCAAGCATATTGGTTATTTGTATTTGTTCTCACACTCTTTTCTTCCTCCCCCTCTTAATTTTGCTAGAATTGTCTTTTTTTTTTTTTAAAGAAGATTTCTTTGTCCCCCCCACCCCCTAAGTTGTCTGCTTTCTGTGCCCATGCACTATGTGTTCTTCTGTGTCTGCTTGTATTCTCATTAGGTGGCTCTGGGAACCGATCCTGGGACCTTCCAGAGTGGGAGAGGGGCAATTGTTCTCTTGTACCACCTCAGCTCCCTGATCAGCTGCATCTCTTATTGTCTTCTCTGTGTCTCTTTTTTGTTGTGTCATCTTGCTGCGCCAGCTCTCTGTGTGGGCCAGCACTCCTGTGCAGGGCAGCTCTCCTGCACAGGGCAATACTCTGAGCAGGCCAGCGCTCTGTGCAGGCCAACTTGCCTTCACCAGGAGGCCCTGGGCATTGAACCCTGGACCTCCTATATGGTAGATGGGAGCCCAGTTGCTTGAGCCACATCTACTTCCCTAGAATTGTCTTTTCAAAGACTAGTTTTGGTTTTGTTGATAATTTTTATTTTATGCCTTTTTTCTTTGTCATTATTGTATGCCTTAATTTTTAAAATTTCCTTTCTTCTTCTTTGGGTTTATCTTGCTGGTCTTTTTGAAACTTCTTGAGCTGGCGCTTAAATCATGAATTTTCAACTTTTTTCTTTTTCTAATATGTGCATTTAAAATACAGATCAGCTATATCCCATGTTTTGATCTGTAGTGTTTTATTGTTGATCAGGTCAAAATATTTCCTAATATGCATTATGGTTTCTTCTTAGACACGTAAGTTTTTGTTAACTAACAAATTTAACTTTTTGTTATTTCAGCTTAATTGTGTTATGGTCAGAGAATATGCTCCTTTTCTTTTTTCCAATTCTGTAAAATGTTTTTGAGATTTCCTTTATGGCCCTGTCAGTATTTTTTGTTTGTTTTTAAAGATTTATTATTATTATTTTATTTATTTCTCTCCCCTTCCCACCCCCAGTTGTCTGCTCTCTGTGTCCGTTTGCTGTATGTTCTTCTGTGTCTGCCTGTATTCTTTGTGTCTGCCTGTATTCTTATCAGTGGCACACGAAATCCGTGTCTCTTTTTGTTTCGTCATCTTGCTGCGTCAGCTCTCCATTCCTGGGCAGGCTGCACTTTTTTCATGCAGGGCGGCTCTCCTTATGGGGCACGCTACTTGCACGTGTGGCTCCCCTATGCAGGGGACACCATGGCACAGCACTCCCTGTGTGCATCAGCACTGCGCGTGGGCCAGCTCCACACGGGTCGGGAGGCCCTGGGTTTGAACCTTGGACCTCCCATGTGGTAGATGGACGCCCTATCCGTTGGGCCAAATCTGCTTCCCCCTATCAGTTTTCGTTTATATAGTACACAGTTTTCCATGTGCACTATAAAAGTTTATGTTTTCTGCAGTTGTTTGGTGGGGAGTACTACACACATGGTCTTTAAGTCAGCTTGGTTAACTGTGTCATTCAAATATTCTATATCTTTATTGGCTTTCTTTTTTACTTTTTATCAATTGTTGATAGAGATGTGTGAATATTTTTCACTGTTAGGGTGAATTTATTTTCTTTCTCCTTGTATTTTGCTGCTTTGTTTATTTTGCAGCTGTACTATTAGTTGCATCCACATTGAAATTTATTGCTTCTGCATTGAATTGAATGTTTTATGACTGAACCTTTTTATTCATAGGTAATGCTTTTGCTTTAAAATATAACTTGCCTGATATTAGTATCAGCACATTAATTTTCTTTTGATTAGTAATTGGCATCTTTTCAATCCTTTAACTTCAAACTTTATGTATCGTTATATTCTAGATGGATTTCAGATTTGTTGACTTTTTTTGTAGTCTGACTTCTTTTTTTTTAAATGAATGAATTTTATTGATACATATTAATAAAGCATACAATTCACCCAAAGTGTACAATTCAGTGGTATAATGGTATAATCACATAGTTGTACATTCAACACTTCAATCATTATTGGAGCATTTTCATTATTTCAGTAATAATAATAATAAACAAAAAACAGACAAACAAGAAAATTCCTCACCTCTCAGTCTCTCTCTATTTTTCCTGCTGTACATAGCTGCTGTTTCTGGCTATTCTTGCAAAATTATTTATTTGTTTAGTAAGCAGTTTTATTGAGATATATTCACATACAATATGCTCTATATCTAAAGTGTATAATCAGTGGCTTTTATTATAGTCACAGTGTTGAGAAAGCCTCTTACTCCCATTTTTTGAAGTGTTTTTATCAAGAAAGGATGCTGTATTTTGTCACATGCCTTTTCTACAACAGTTGAGAGGATCGTGTGATTTTTCTTCTTCAGTTTATCAATGGGGTTTATTACACTAATTGATTTTCTTGTGTTGAACCACCCTTACATACCTGGAATAAAACCCACTTGATCATGGTGTATGATTCTTTGAATGTGCTTTTGGATTCTGTTTCCAAGTATTTGTTGAAGATTTTTGCATCTATATTCATTAGAGGTATTGGTCTGTAATTTTCTTTTTTTTGTAGTATCTTTATCTGGTTTTGGTATTAGTGTGGTGATGTTGACTTCATAAAATGAGTTTGGTAGCCTTCTTTTCTGTTCAATTTTTTGCAAGAGCTTGAGCAAGACTGATATAAGGTCATCTTTGAATGGTTGGTAGAATTCACCTGTGAAGCCATCTGGTCCTGGGCTTTTCATCTTTGGGAGGTTTTTGATGACTGTTTCAATCTCATCACTTGTGACTGGTTTGTTGAGGTCTTCTATTCTAGGATCAGTGTAGGTGGTTCTTGTGTTTCTAGGAATTGGCCCATCTTTTCCACATTTTCTAGTTTTTTGGCATAGAGTTGTTCATAGTATCCTCTTATGATCTCTCTTATTTCTACGGGGTCCATGGTAGTGTCCCCCCTCTCATTTCTGATTTTATTTATTTGTGTCTTCTCTCTTTTCTTCTTTGTCAGTCCACTTAAGGGTTTATCAGTTTTGTTGATCTTCTCACATGCAACTTTTGGTTTTGTTGATTCTCTGTTGACTATTTTTAAAGTTATTTTCCTCTTTCTACCAGTTAGGAAGTTATATGCCCCATTTAAAATCTTTAGTAGATACCCTAGAAATCGCAACAGGTCTACTGCTTTTCTTTTTTTTTTTTTAAGATTTATTTATTTATTTAATTTCCCCTCCTCCCCTGGTTGTCTGTTCTAGGTGTCTATTTGCTGCGTCTTGTTTCTTTGTCCGCTTCTGTTGTCGTCAGCGGCACGGGAAGTGTGGGCGGCGCCATTCCTGGGCAGGCTGCTCTTTCTTTTCACGCTGGGCGGCTTTTCCTCACGGGCGCACTCCTTGCGCGTGGGGCTCCCCCACGCGGGGGACACCCTTGCGTGGCACGGCACTCCTTGAGCGCATCAGTGCTGCGCATGGGCCAGCTCCACACGGGTCAAGGAGGCCCGGGGCTTGAACCGCGGACCTCCCATATGGTAGACGGACGCCCTAACCATTGGGCCAAAGTCCGTTTCCCTACTGCTTTTCAATGTCTATAGATAATCAGTATCTTTAGCCTTCTCTAGGATAACACAAGGGCCTTGGAAGACTTTAAATTTTTTTTCACTTTCATATTTTTCATCTCAGTTTATATATTATAGCCTCTGACTATATCTCATGCTTCAGAGGCCCCACTCTGGCCCTTCTCCAGTTATACCCTCTCTAACGGGTAAGGAGTTAGTGTCAGCAAGAAGACATGTCCACTTGGAGCCAGCTTCCCTCCATCCCCAATCCTTGCTTCTAGATCCTGCTCTGGAAATACAGGACTCTGGAACTTCCTACCCAACATTCTGTTCCTATTTCTAGAACCTGCATAGGCCTTTTCCCCAGGGCAAGCCGTGCTGCAGGTATACATACCTCTAGACCCAAGGAATGACCATGGGGCAGCTGCTTGCAGTTGAGAAGGGGGGATATGTGGGCTGGGGAGTCCACATGTACATGCACAAAGCTCTTGAAGTTTAGGGTGAAGTCTTAGTGGGAAGAATAGGGGCAAACTGGGCCTCCTTTTGTGTTCTTGATTTGGATATTACCAATGTTACAGATAGGCCTGGCCTTATACTAACCAATTTCTTTGTTCTCCAATCCTTCTCGCATCTCAGATCTTACATCTTCTGCCTGAATACATTCTGAAGGATTTATCTCAGCGAGAATTTGCAGGTGATGAACAATATCAACATTTTGATTTGTCTGAAAATGTCTCTCTTTTGCCCTTGTTTTTGAAAGATATTTTCACTAGGAGTAGAATTCTAGAACAACAGTTATTTTCTCTCACCACATTGAAGGTACTGTTCCACTACCTTCTGGCTTCCCATTGTTGCTTCTGAGAAGACAGCCTGTCAGTCTGATAGCTGCTCCTTTAAAGGTTAACTGTCTTTTTCTCCTCTGGCTACATTCAAGCTTTTCTCTTTTGTCTTTGGTTTTCTTCAGTTTCACTATGATGTGTCTAGGTGTATATATCTCTTTATTTATTGTACTTGAGAGTCTTTGGGCACCTTGAATCTGGTCTTGGTGCTTATCCCTGTTTGGGGTCATTCAGTCATTATCATTTCAACCATTGCCTCTGCCCCATCCTCTCCTTTTTGAATTTTGTTTAAATGTATGTTAGATGTTGTTTTTTTTGTTCTTTGTGTCTCATATTTCATATCTGAAGCTCAGGTTTGCCTTATTAAGCCCACACCTTCAGGCCTAAGTGGCTCCATTGAAATATTATTTCTCTGTGTTCCTGTGTTGCCTTTGACATTGGCCTGGTGATTCCTTACTATCATATCAGCTCTTTGATACACTTAAGAAAATGCTTTTCATATTTTATTCATGATTTTTAATTGTTTTCAGCTGAAGGTTTAGTTAAAATAACTTAATCCAACATATTCCTAGAACACTAAAGAAATGATTTTACTTTTTCTGAGATATTTCCTGTATTGGGAACTTTTAGCTGACTTTAAATAGAAATTTAATTGTGCTTTTACTGACAGTTTTCCCCTTGTAAGTAATCTATGTTATATTTCTATTAGTAATTGAAGAGAATATTGAATTGCTATTATTTTGTTAGGCTCATTGTATATTAAATTTTGTTTGGGAGATTTAGAGATATAATGAATAAATAGGGTTTTGGGTTTATTTTATTTATTCCTTTATAGGTGAGCATGAACTACTTGGTTGTCATAATGCCATAACTTAATTAAATCACTGGTGCTGTTTTCCATTGTTTGCTTTAGGAACTGTAGCTAATTATATAAAGCACTCAGTAAAATGACTTTCATGATTAACTGCTATGAAGATTTTTTTCTTCATTCTTCTTGTTTCCTGATTTTTATTTTCAAAGTGGTTAAACATAAAGACAGACACCCTTGAGATTCTTTGACTTCTGTGACAGTTGAGCAATCCAAGTCAATTGATTTCTCACCTTTCCTTCCTGCATTGTCCACATTGTTCAGCACCTCCCTTTCTAATTTCCTCTTGTGCTAGTCTAAATGTTAGCCAACAGCTATGACTCAATGTAAATATCTCAAAGACATGGAGTTTTCCAGAAGACTTAGGGATCAATTATTAAACCTCTTATTACTCAGGCCAAAAATGTCAGTCATTGCACATGTCATAGCAGCCATGGTATGATCAAACAATGTCAGTTAACCAGAAGTAATGGAAAATAACTCTCACCAAGGCCTATTTCCCCCTTTTAAAATTTTTATTGTTTATTGCTATCAAAGTTTGTGCAAATGGTATACTTTTATATGAGAGTGATAATAATTAAGGAAATTGAAGAAATTTAGAACAGTTTCTTGAAGTGGTCGAAGTGAGGCCCATGGCATACAGTCGTGTGGTTTGTGCACTGCACAACCCTAGGGGTTGTCATTTACATCATAGTCAACAACCATATAAGAGGGCCCTGGAACAAGATGAATTTGGGATAATTATCAGTGAACAGTTATCCAGGGCTGCAGTCTAGATTTTGCTGTTCACATGCTAGCAGATATTTTTCTCTGTAATTTGATACTATCTCAACAGCCATCCTTAGCACCTTGAAAATTTGATGAAAACTGGTGGCTATTCAAATAATCTTTGTTGATAACCTAAATAGCTTGGAGCTAACCCAACTTGCACCAGAAAATGAAGACATGCTCCAGTTGAAAAAGATGGAAATGACTTGTATTTTTTACAAAATTAAAATAATTTCCAAAAACTTTATTTTAAAAATCCGTAAGACTACTCTACACAGTGAACCCTAAGTTAAACCCTGGGCTTTAATTCATAGTATAATTATAAAAATGTGCTATCATCAGTTGTAACAAGTGTTCCACACTGATGCAAGGTGGTGGTGGTGGGGTGGTATAGGGGATTCCATTTTATGCATGATTGTCCTGTAGACCCACAACTTCTCTAATACTGAAAAGGTAGAAAGGTAAAAAATGACTTCTATGCCTCATGAGTAGGGTTTTAAAATCCACCAGTTTCCCTCTGATCAATGAGGGCCTTTCCTGTCCTCATTTGGGACTTGAGGACTTGCTCTTTACCATGAAGATGGCGTGGTGTATTTTGATCAGAGGCCCAAGTTAAGCACATAACATAACAAGCAGTCTCTGTGTACCATGATTAATTTAACTTTGACCATAGTTTATATGCCCCTTAAGTCGTGCTCTAGGAGTTGGCAGAGCTCAAGAATGAGTTTGCAGAAACTTTGAAATTGCATAATAGCATTATTTTTTTACATTTAAAAAAATTTATGGAAGTGTTTCACTCATACATAAACATACATAAACAATAAGTATATAGTAATAGTTGTGAACTTACAAAACAAGCATATAATATCATGCAGGACTCACCTTACCACTAATACCTTGCATTGTTGTTAAACATTTTTAACTAATGATTGAAGAGCATTGTCAAAATATTACTACTAACCAAAGTGTTTTCCCCCAACCCACCCTATTATTATTATCTTTATATCATTTATATATGAACATACATAAACAACGAGTGTATAGTAAAACTTGTGAACTTACAAAGCAAAAATGCATAACATCCTATAGGGGTCCCATACATCAACCCTCCATCAACACCTTGCATTGTTGTGAGACATTCATTACAAATTATGAAAGAATATTGTCAAAATCTTACTGCTAATTATAGTCCTTGTCTTATATTTGGTGTATTTTCCCCCGAGCCTACCCTATTATTATTTTTTAAAATATATTTTTTATGACAGAAGTTGTAAACTTATAAAACAATCATGTACATGTGCAGAATTCCAAACAACACCCCTCTATCAACACACCACACTGTGGTGGAATATTTGTTATGGATAATATAATATCATCTGATTGTTACCATGTCCACAGCATACATTTGGCTCACATTTTCCATACTTGCCCCATTATCGACACAGTACATCTTTGGCATAGATGCAAGAATATTGTATTATTACTGTTAACCACAGTCCATAGGTCACTCCAGCTGTATTTTTCCCATGCTTCTCCACATTCCCATCACCCTGCAGTAGTGATGTACGTCTGCTCTAGCTCACAAAGGACACTCTTGTATCTGTACCATCAACCACAAATCTCATCTACCTCTTGGTTTACTGTGCTATTCAGTTCCTAGATTATTCTCTAGCATTCTGTCAACTGGCATTTACACACCTAGACTACCATTTTCAGCCACACCCCCATTTATAAACTAGCTTTAACTCACCGTGTGTTACTATCCACTCTATATATTTCCATACATTTACAGTAAAGCTGTAATGGAAAGAAGCCAGTCCCCACCAGCACTGTGGTTTTCAGTCTGCCCTGCTTCCCCTCGTGCCAGGCGCAGAATTAAGATGGCAGCTTCCGACCTCTTTCTAGCTTGGACAGGCTCAAACTTTAGCTGTTCTCAGGATTATGCTTTAGCCCTCTGAATTTACTCATCAGAAGCTGAAGTTGGTGCCCGTCCGCCTCTTCCTCCCCCATCTTTGGGATGTGGAGCTTCCAATTCCAGCCGCGGAAAGCTCCCGAGCTGGCTTGTGCCTCCAGTGGAGGATGGGCACTGGTCTCCGTGGCCTGGAGCACTCTACTTACAAATCTTCTCTGCAGATGGGCAGTCTCCTCCTTCCACTCCTTCAAGGATGTGGCAGGCTGCTCTTCTGGCCTCCTGGAGCCCCCAGGCAGGTGCCTCAACTAGCTCCAGAGAGCTCTGGGTCTTTACTAACTGCCCTGTAGCAGCAGCTGACTTTAGGAGCTCCTTACTCCACCACCATCTTGCTGTCGTCCTTGCCTAATAGCATTTTGATTTTGTCAATTCGTTTCATTGCATGGCCTCAAAACAGTTTACTCACAAACAGACAAATTCTCAAGAGGCTGCCGCTGTGGCCTGGTAGAAGGAATAGGGTTCTCTTGACGTTGATCCAGCCCCTGGAGCATGCTGGGCCTCTCTGTTCATCTGTCGAATGAGATAGGTGAATTCTGAGTTCCCTTCTAGAAATAAACTCTGCTACCCTTTCCAGAGCTCAGATTAGATTCTTTTGCATTCAGTCTTCTGAGTCAGCAGGCTAAGTGTCAATTCCAGGTAGAATGGAGCTCAAGGCATTTGTGTGGGAGAGAGTGTTTTTGCAGTTTTAGTTCGCTAGAATAATAGTTACACCTTTTTTTTTTTTTTTAAGGAGCAGTACTTTTTTTTGGGGGGGCAGGCCTGAGTCCTGAGACTTAAAAAATATTAATTTTTTAACATGTTGTTGAAACTTTTTATGGCACGCATATAGGTGCAGCACTCAGTGAATTCCGTAATCCGAACACTCCCATGTAACCATTGCCAAGGTCAAGAAACAGAATCTGACCTGCACTTTAGAAGCCCCCTCATGCCTCATGCTTCTAATTATTACTGTTCCTCCTCCCTTTTTAGGTTAATTACTTCCCTGACTTCTCACTCCATCGATTAGTTTTGCCTGCTTCTGTTCGTCATGTGAACGGAGTCATGTACAATTTGCGTTCTTTTATATCCCGCTTCTTTTGCTAACAAGATGTTTCTGAGAGTCATCAATATTATGGCATGTCGCTGGAGTAGACACTTAAATTTTTCCTCCAGAGAGGCGTTGATGCATCTTTGCACACAAGTCAACATCCCCGTTTGAGTGACTCATTTGGGAGGATCAATAATGATATGCCATTAAGAACGGAGAGAGGAAATGGGCTGACGAGGAGGGACGAATTGAGGACATTTCGCCATTTATTGACATATTTATTGTATTATTCATATATAACACAGTTTATTAATTTAAAAACTGTAAGTCGTCTTTTGAAGTAGGATTCACCTTCTGGTCCAAGACCTTATCACTCCATGGCCAAGGACAGAATCACTCGTCTGGTACTGGTGGTGGCTATTAAACGACAGGATTCTTAAAGAGTGCCAGCTTTTCCCTGAGGCTGAGAAACCATGGTTTATTTATCCCTTTCTTTCCAGGCCCTCATCCCCTTAATCCCTGCACGACCTTAGCCTGTCATTTTTTACTTTACTTCTTACCTTACCAGGTGCAAAATAGGTCTTTGTTGAATTGGCCCTCACTAGATTTTTGTTCACTGAACTGTAAATGAGGCTTTGAAATTCTGCTGTGATACAAACATTGCTTTTTAAAGAATGTCGACTCATTGCCCTCCTGACTATTAAAAATGCAAGCAATGGTAATGAAATAATATGCAGTAAGGAGGAAATGCAAGGTACCCATCCTTGTACCATATAAGATATAAAGAGGGATAGATTATTTATATGATTCTGTGATCTCTTTTGATTCAAGTCACTTGTTTACTGTGGTAACATACATAATGCAAAAATCTTACCGTTTTAACTGTGTTTAAGTGTACAATTTAGTGGCATCATGACAGGCACAGTGTTGTGCTACCATCACCACCATCCATTGCCAAAACGTCTTCATAACTCCAGACAGAACCCCTGTACCAGTTAAGTAATAACCCCCATTCCTCCCTCTCTCAGCTCCTTTTATCCTCTAGTCTACTTTCTGTCACTGTGGATTTGTTTTTTCTGGATATTTCATGTAAGTGTCCTTTCACATCTGCCTTATGGCACTCAGTCTAACATTTTCAAGATTCTTCCATGCTGTGGCATGTATCAGAACTTCATTCCTTTTTACAGCTGAATAGTATTCCATTGTATGGACATGCCACATTCTGTTTAGTGGATTGTTTCCATCTTTTGGCTGTTGTGAATAATTCCGCTATGAACACATTGTGTACAAGTATCTGAGTCTCTGCTTTCGGTTCTTTCCTGACTATACCTAAGGGTGGAATTGCCGGGTCATATTGTAATTTTCTGTTTAACTTTCTGAGGAACCGCCAAACAGTTTTCCACAGTGGCTGCACCATTTTATCTTCCCACCAGCAACGTGTAGAACCATAGTAATTCAAAAGAAGCAGGATCGCCAGTGGCCGTGGCTGAGGAACTGGCCTTTTGGATGTTGCCGGGTTTGATTATGGCAGCTGAGATGGTCTCTTTTCCTCTCATTTGACTCCAGGATGTTTTTCTCTGGCGGGCAGTGCAACCACGGTGGCAGACCAGAAGAACTTCTACTGACCGTCAAGATAGTCCTTGTCATGATTTGCCTTCATGTTGTTCTGGTTACGTCCCTGGAAGGTAAGGCGCCTGTTTTCCTTCACCCCTTTCTGTTTGTGTGTTCATTTGTTTTGAACAGTATCTACTGAAGGTACTTTTGTGTGGAAACTTAAAGGAGGCCGAGACTCGTCCAAATGAAGCGGCTTGGTTTTCAGCAAAGTGGATCTTTGGAAGCTTAAGAAATAAGGAGAATATGTTCCTGAGGAAGGTAGTAAAAAGACCAGCAAAGACAGGGGCTGCTAATTTGGGGGTGCAGCTGCCCAAAGGTACAGCACCCCGCAAATGTGACAATTCCTCACAGGGAACGTGACTGGGAAATGAGTGTGTCTTACTAAGACACACAGGGAAATACCTTCCTTATTCTGAAGCTGGTGGCAGGAACAAGGATTCTTCCTTGGATAAGGTAAATATCAAGGAGCAGACAACAACAGCAGGAACAAAGCACGTGCACAAGACACATACACACGCACATACAAGATAAGCAGAAAAGCTCCCAACAAGCTCACAAATGGCAACCCTGCAAAAGTAGGTACCGCAGGTTATAGGGAAGAGGTTACCGTGGTTTAAATGAAGAAATGGGAAGAGCTGCACGTGTTCTGCTTGCTGAGAATATGCCAGGTGCTTTCCAAATGCCCCCCCTTTTCATCTTCTCAACCAAACCTATGAAGGGGCGATCCTGTTCTTGGCCCCGTTTTCCAACTCAGGAAGCCAAGGCTAAGGGAGCTCGATAGCTGGCCTGAGGTTGTTAGGAAGTGGCAGAGCTGGGATTTGAACCCAGGGTTCTGGCCCTGGATCCTGTGCTTGTAACCACAGAACCAGGCTTCTCCAGCTTGCACGCAGATCGGAATCACGTGGAGGGCTTGTTAAAACAGGTCATTTAGTGTCTGGGTCAGTGGATCTGGGGTGGGGCCTGAGAACTGGCATTTCTAACTAGCTCCCAGGTGATGCTGATGTGACTCATCTAGGGGACCACAGGTGACAAAAGACATAAATAGGGGCAGAAAACTCCTCCAGCTGTATATCATGGGCTACAAATTCTGTTGCTGTGGCTGCATGATGTTCATAGAAACTACATTCACACACATCATCTCCTTGGGCATTTAAACATCATAGTGGAATTGGCAGGGCAAAAATCAAGCACCTGCACTTTACTGACAAGTAAATGATCCTGGGGACAGTATTGGTTTCGAAGTGGCAGAGCCCAAACTAGACCAGATCTCCCGCCTCGTGTTTTGGTGTATGAGGAGGAAAGTGGAACACAAGGGGGGAAAAATCATCAAAAGAAAAGGTGCTTGATAGAAATAGGTCTTTTTGAAAAATTATATTTTAAAATATAATTATTTTATACTTTATATAATAAAATGTAATTTTCATTATTTTTAAATGATGGAAACAGGGGCAGGTGAGAGGAAAGTGAGTAGCTCTGAAACAAACCTGAGCAGGGAAAACCTCTGTGGTCGCTGAAGGCAGCTGATTGTATTGCTTCTTCCGGCTCGTTGATGATTCGATTTTTTAAAGCAGAGGTTCTCCCAAGTGTGGCCCCTGGGCCAGCAGCATCAGCATCACCTGGGAACTTCTTAGAAGTACAGATTCTGGGACCCTAACCCAGATTGACTGAATCAGAAACTCTGGGGGAGGGGGGTGTGCAGCGATCTCTTTCCATCAGCCCTCCACGTGATGCTGATGTCTACTCAAACGTGAGAACCGCTCTCTTAAAGAGCTGGCTAAAACATTACTGTTGGCAGCAGGATAGAGTAGAAAGGTGGTGTGATCTGGGGTTAGAGTCCCCTGATCCCCCCCACCTGCTATTTGTATGTTCATGATTTGCCACTTAACCAATATGTGCCTCTATTTCCTCATCTTAAAAAACAGGTAGAATAGTGAACTCCCCTGATGGGTTCAATATATGGAAAAACAAACTCCACGAAGGCATAGGGTTTTTTGTTTTACTTCCTGCTATAACCCCATTGCTTGGAACAATAGCTGGCACCTGGCTGGCCCACAATAAAAATTTCTTGAAGGAATGAAGTGTTTGGGGATCTGGAGAGGGCTAAACAGGAGTTTGTTATTGTCCTTTAATGGTTCCAATACGAGTATTTATTCATTTCTATTTAATAATCACTTTCATAGCACTTACTATGCACCAGCTACTGTTCTAAGCCCTTATATAAAGGCAAATTGATTTAAAACTTGCTCGATAACCCTTTGAAGTAGGCACTATTATTAGCTCCATTTTACAGATGAGGAAACTCAAGCACAGAGGAGGTAAGCAACTTGCCCTAGATTCAAACAGCTAAGTGGCAGAGCTAGGATTTAGACCCGGGCCATCTGGCTCCAAAGTGTGTATGTTTAACCACTACACTGTTTTGCCTTTCGGCATGCTTAACCTCTCTGCTCGGATGCATTCGGGTGCTCGGTAGCTGTATACCTGCAGATTAAAAATAGAGGGGGAGGGGGAGTGGACATGGATCAAGCAGTTGGGTGCCCTCCTCCCACATGGGAGGTCCCAGGTTCAGTTCCCAGTGCCTCCTAAAGAAAAACGAATGAGCAGAAGCAACAAGCAAAAAAGACTAAAAAACATTGACTTGTACACTTTAAAAGCGTGTGAATTGCAATGTTTGTGATATGTACGTCAAAATTACTCTTAAAAATGGGTGGGGTTGTCTATGATAGCGCGACTCGGTGTCTGTTGGGCTGGATCACCCCGGTGGCTCGTAGGTACCATCTGCCCGAATGGCTTGGCTCTGGGGCAGCCTCTCTCCTGTTCAGGTTGGCTTTGGTTTGGTCATTGATGATGACCAAGGGGACTGACCTGCTCCTGCTACTACATCAAGGAATAAGTTGTGCCTTAATGAGTGCTTGCTGTATGCCCAGAATAGCTGGCTGCTGAGAACATCATCTCTGATTCCAGGGAGTTTGTGCTGCAGGTGGAGGGGAATGACTCAGCACATGAAAAAGTTAGAGAACTATACAACCAGGCAATACAAACTATAGACTGCAGTCCTAATATGTGAGTCTGTGCTTAGGGCTCTAACATATGGCCCTGGGCCAAATCTGTGGAGTCTGCAAGTCCATTGCTAAGACACCTGTAGCAGCTGCTCATCCGTGCCTTGCCCATAGCCTCTTGGCCCACCCCACAGGACACCTGCAGTTTCCATGCATGCCGATGGCTCCATGTCTCTGTGACTGAGAGTGATCAGTGGCTGTGAGAGCAGGCTTGATCTGTGCCCAGGGCGAGGCGGAAGTATCAGAGAGTTGATGCCCGTGTTTTAGTTTGCCAGGGATGCTGTAATAAGTACCACAGACCAGTTGGCTTGAACAATGGGAGTTTATTGTCTTGCAGTTCAGGAGGGTAGAAGAAGTCCAAAGTCATCGTGGCAGCAGGATCAGTCTTTCTCCCAAGTCTAGCAGTCTGGGGTGGCCTGCCAGCCATTCCTAACTCCATCTCTGCCTCTGGTGCAAGGCCATCTCTCGCCCCTTATGTCTCTTACTACTTGTGTCCCAATTTCCTCTTCTTATAGGAACTCCAGTCATACTGGATTAAGGCTTGCCCTGATTCCATTAACTTTGAATGTCTTCCAAGATCCTGTTTACAAACGGGGTCACATCCATGGGACCAGGGGTTAGGACTCGACCATGTCTTGCTGGGGGCATGATTCAAACCTTAATAACCCTTAAACAATGAAGGATGGCAGTTGGTGACTCAGTTTGCCAGCTTCCTCTTCCCTTGCTGGGACAACTCAGAGTCGTGTGCTACTTTGTCTCCCAGAATTCCCCAGCTGAATCGAGCCCCAGGTGGCCCCAGCAGCGACCTGCTTGTTAATGCACCGGTTACTGGCTTTCTTCCTTGCCCTGTCTCACTTCCCCACTCCCTCCCTGTGCTTCCTGGAGTCAGTCCCATTTAGAAACATACTCATCTTCCCAGATCCAGCCAAGGATTACCACTGCTGTAAAACTACCCTGGAATCGATTCTCTCCCCAGTGTTCCCTTTTCTCTTTAGCCATACCGTTTTATACTTGTCACCCGTGTCACGATCTGCTACCTACTTCCTTGGCATCCTGTGTCCTGTCAGTGCATGGTCAGGGTCATGTGAGAAAGGAGAATGAAGGGTTGGCATGGTGGGTGAGGTGTGAGGAAAACCAAATGCTCGCTGTGAGCCCGCTCTGGGCCAGGCCGCGAGGTAAAGTACATGGGTGCTTTGTGTCCATTATCTCGTTTAGCCCTCACAAACACGTCACAACGGACATGTTCAGTCTCAGTTTGCAGGTGAAGAAACCAAATCTTGAAGAGATCCAGCAGCCTGCCCAGAGCTAGGAAGTGGGCAAATTGGGATTTGAAACCACTCCCCTTGGAATTTGTAGCCTGTGCTCTTGACGCTGTACCAGGCCTTGGTGAGTGTCCGAAAACTGAGTGTGTCACTGAGGCGAGGGCGGAAGGTGGAGGCGAGCCTGGGTAAGCTGTGGGAGAGTGGCCACTCCCCCTGGCTCTGTGGGATCTGGACTGCAAACACAGTAGCTTCACCCTGGAAGCCTCAGTGATGACTCAATAGCCCTTGACAGCAGGGAGAGGTAGGCCTGACTCTCTTGTTAAGGCCGCTGGCCAGGAGAGAGAATTTTTAGACCCTAACGCTTTCTGTGGGGGTAATTTGGTGATGTTCAAGGGAGTCATTCTTAGGAAGCCCAAATAGGTTTTGGAAGGTGACTTTCAGCCTCTAGCTCGCCTGGGCTGTGAGAATAATGCTTTTTTTTTTTTTTTTGGTCTTTAAAGGAGGTCTTCTTTTAGGTACAACGATTCTATTTTCCAGAGGGCGAGATGACATAATAGTGGAAGATGGTTATAATTTTATTCTTGCCGACTTGTCTTCCGCATTTGGAAACAATTACACATTTGAGCCAGTTCGGTGATCTCATGAATTATAATCCCCCGCTTCCTCTCCCTGGGCCAGGCCTAGATCTTTCTGTGCTGCATGCATTTCCAGTGGTAGATCACTCAATAATTCCCCTTCTCCAAGGCTTCGCTGCCTGGTTTTGTCTTACCCTCTTGTGCTTCATCCGGCCTAGTCTTTGTTCTTCTTGGTGCAGGAGATGTTGGGGCTGCAGGAGATAAAGTGTATGTTGCTGAGAGGCATGGAACCTGTCTTGTTGGGCTTAATCCTCTAGCACCAAACCCAGTGCTGGTCTCCTTGAGCCCTCTTAACCCCCTACTTGTAAAAATGAGTCTCTAAATACTTACCATGACATTGTTCTGCTGCTCTGCCAATCTTACAGTCCGCCCAAATCCCATGCCCTGTGCAGTCATGAGGTCAGGTATAAGGGCCCTGGCTCCTTCCCTGGGGTTGCAGCCTTAGCAGGTGGAGGTAGTGATGAGGCATGATGGAGGCTCCAGGTAGGTTGAGGCAGAAGCTGACAGCAGAGGACATTGTGTCACCCTTTCCTCGTGAGAACTTCTCACAGGGGTCTGGACAGCAACAGGGGTGGAGATAAGAAATGGTGGCCGGTGGCATAGCAAGTTTAGGCAGAGAGACGACCAGAAGTGGTGCCCCATCCAAGTCTCTCTCAACTCCCATAGGGCAGAGTAGGGATTCTAAATTGCCCCCATGTTCCTAGCGGGCAGTTGTATTGAGAGCTAGGGGCTGGGACAGGGCCATGGAGACCTCAGCAGAGCCTGTGGCATGGACAACCTAGACCGGGAACTAATGGAGGATGTGACTGCGAGAGGGGAGACCCCTCAGGCCAGGGTGGGAGTCTGAGACCAAGAGGCTCATGGGGCACAGCCTTCAGCAAGGATGCCAGTGGGACACCAGGAAGCCCACAGGCTGAGGGAGATCTCTGGGGAGGCTGTCGGGAGCCCAGGGCTCAGCCACTCGGGCCTCTCCTTCCTGCTGCCGTTCCCCAGCCTGCGCATCATCTTGACTACCAAACGAGACTTACTTAACCAGAGACCGTTTTAGAACAAAAGAGATGGCGTTACCTTACCTTAAATCATCAGGTTTAAGGACCCCTTTCCCATGAAATGGGGGCTCCAAAACAAGGTGGATCCATTCTAGACTTCAAAGGAAGCTCAGGGATTTTTCGTTGTTTATTGTTATTGTTGTCGTTTGCACATCTAAGTTTGTGTCTCTAAATTTTAAACTGGCTCTAAAACTGATACATGTTGCATACTGGGGATGTATCGGGACACTTTGCTAGAAACTGTTAGAGACTGAACTCCTCATCAAATCCTGAATTTTGCCCCTCCTAATTGCCCTACTCCTTTATCTTCTCCAGAAAGTGGAAATATCCAGTCAGGTTCTTGAGGGTATGGGTGCCATCTTTTTCTCTGTACCCTCTATGGTATATAACACAGAGTAAGTACCCAGTAAACTCTGGTTGGTTGGTTGGTTGGTTTTGATTCCACACATACTATTACTCTAAGCTTTTGCGTAGACCTCATTGAGGTAGCTGTACCTTGACTAGGACTACCTTTGAAGAATGCATTTCCCATCCATGTGGTAGAGCGCCTTAACCTGTTAAGATTCCATCACACTGACATTCTGTGAGTTCGGCCACTCAGAAGGGACAACCTTCAGGTTCCAAATCCTGGGGTGCTGGGGATCTTTAGGTCCACCTTGGACACAAGGTCATTCTGAAAATCTAGGGCAGGTTCTCAAACTTGGCTGTATGTTGGGGAGTTTTGACCAATCCTGATGCCTGGAGATTCTGCCTTAATGGGGTACAGCCTCGGCAGCGGGGCTGTTCATACCTCCCCAGGTGATTCAAACACGCGTCCAGGACTGAAAACCACTCCTCTCTGCAATCCTAATTTAAGGCTCTTCTCCTCTTCACAGTTCCGAATGTGAAATTGGAAGCCATTTAAAAGTTCTATTTTTTTTCAAGTTACGTTTTTTCAATGAGAGGATTTCAAAAGCTTCTCAAGTTCTCATGAAGCCAATGACTGTCTCGATTTTGAAGACTGATAAAAGCTCCACTAGTGGTTTTTGTTGCTTGGTAAATCCCCACCTCATCAGTGCTATTTTTGTGTCACTCTTCACTGAAAAGTCCCAGTGTCTCTTCTTTGGGGCCAGTAGCAGCAGCCCATAGCACTAAACCTGAACAGCGTGCAACATCACTGGACATTTCTGTAGGTTTTCATGACTTACAAAGCACCGTGGCATACATCATCTCACCCTATCCCCTTGAGGCAGGCAGAAGAGTTTACTATCTCCATTTTGCTGATGAGATGACTGAAGTTCAAAGCAATGGAGAAGCCTCCTAGGTGATCCAGCAAGAAACAGTACTAAGGTTCAGAAAGCAACTCCTCTATACCAGCCTGCACCAAGTGCTTACTTTTTGCCCTATGGGTATGTCTTAGCCCAGGCCTTCTGTAACACTGGTGACTTTGACCTGGTCAATGGGTCAGCAGACTTTTTCGATAAATGACCAGCTGGTAAATATGCAGACCATACGGTCTCTGTGACTGCTCCTCAAATCTGCTGTTGTAGCTCCAAAGCACCCATAGAAGAGTCAGTTCATCAATAGGTGGGTGTGGCTAGGTTCCAATAAACTATTAGCAAAATCAGCCAGGGGATGGATTTGGCCTGCTGGCTGTACTTCGCAGACCTCTGATCTAGACAGGAGTAAGAAGTGGGGCAGCGCGTGCCGTTGGCTGCTTACCCCCCAAAAATGCCCCCTGCCTTTTGCTGGCTCAGCCCTGGCTTTGTAGGGTGCTTACCCCTTCCATATGCTGAAGCGGGGAACCCTGATTATTCTGACGCCATCGTGGAAATCCTGTTCCTTGCCCGTGATTGATTTAGCGGTGGGCTTTGTGACCCCGTTTTTGACCAGCGAGACGCATGGGCAGGTCTGTTGGGGGAATTCTAGGGCAAGTTTCTCCACTTTTTAAGATGAGACTCAAGAAGAAACAGTTCCTCTCCTTCCTCTGGACCTGCACTGTCTGATCCAGTAGCCACTAGGCACATGTGACTCTTTAAATTTGACGTTTAATCAATTAGGATGAAATAGAATAAAAAATCCAGCTCCTCAGTCGCACTAGCCGCATTGCGAGTGCTCGTTAGCCACCCGGGGCTCGTGGTTGCCCTTTTGGACACACGGATATGGAACATTTCCATCATGGCAGAGAGTCCTATTGGACAGCGCTATGTCTGGACTTTCTGTGTTTGGACATGACACCTGAAACAGTGGTAGCCATGTTAAAACCATTGAGCGGAGCTAGCAGGTGGAAAACTGGAGATACCCGGGGCTTTTTGATGTTGATCCATTGCATTAACAGTATCTAGAGGACAAAAGGGCAGAAGGATGGAGAAAACCTGGGTCTTCGTTGCTATCCCTGAGCTGCAGAACCAACCTTAGAACTGTCTGCTTGTGGAGTTCTTGTTCAGTGGGCTAAATGAATGCTCTTAGTGTTTCTGTTAACTTTTAATTGGGTCTTCTGTTACTTGGTCCTGAAGGCCTTCTAACAGATAAAAGCCTTAACTTTATAAAGGTGTTGTTACAAACCACAGGTATTATCTTAGGAGAATACTGACCTGCAGCCCCATTCGGGTGTTTCCCTCCTTTAAGGAGCCTGAGGCTTGGAAAGGTTGAGTCATTTCCAAGTTCACACAGTGGACAGCCACTTCCCCAGTTGAAAATGGTTTTTACACCAGACCCTCAATGACACTTTCCAATGATACATTCACTCTAGGATGAGTTTGTAGCCCCCTCCCTCCCCCAAAGGACTGGATACAAACTGAGAAAGATCTGCAGAATAAAAGCAATGGCTGCAGTGAATGACTTTATTAGGGATTAAGGGAACCTGCTGTTGAAATGCACCTTGATAATGGGCGCATCCTTACTCCGAGGAAATTGCAAGCAGCACATCGATCTTTGCAAGAGGCCTCGTGTTCCGAAGATCACAGTGCTGTGAGAAAGCATTCTGATGAATTAAGGATACTTTGGCACTGGTGTTTGTGGCAGTTATGTTAGTGACCTGTTTGACCGATAACCTTTACTCTGTTTACCTATTAGGAACGCGCACAGCTAAAGTATAAGTTAGTGTAGTGTGGCTGAATTCTGTTAATTTGAAAGAAAGAGAAATGAAATTATAAAAAGGGGCATAATCTTGCTTTGGTGAATAAATTAGAATCGCTTACAAGTATCTGATGAATTGAATAAACAGGAACTGAATACATAGCTATGTTGTCTTTCAACTACACAGACATGTTTGCCTAGCTCCTAACAGAAAGTGTAATTTGTTATTACACCAATTTGGAGTCACAGTGAAGGCTAACAAATTTTGGGTTTTGCTGTTCAGGCAAGAGGGGATGAATTTGATTTAGTGAAGAATTTTCAGTTACAGGATATTTTAGAAGTAGAATTTTAAAGCTTCCAAACGAGTTTCATAATACCACTAGAAGGTAAACTCTGTTTGAGGCCAGGGACTTGGTTTTATTCACTGCTTGGCACACCTTAGACCTTCTAAAAATGGAATAAATGAATGAACTTTGGAAAAATCACTTCATGTTTTTGAACTTGTGTTACTTCACTTGTATACTCAGGGACTCAGACTAGTTTGGTAGCCAGTTTCTTTCCTACCTAGGACCCATTTTGTAATTTTTGTCTTCTGGTGAACTCCAAGTTCTAAAAGATGCTATCTCTCAAAGGATTTAAGTAAAATTATGTTTTCCCATTTTTTTCATTAAGCAGAGACATCAACAACTGTATTCAGTGTTTGGGATCAGCAGTAGAGCAACGGTATTGACATAATTCCAAACAAAGCAAACTTTACTAATTTTCTTGTGCAGTCTCATTTGGGAAAATAAACAGTTTTTGAAATAATGAAGATATGATCTGACTACCTTGGAAAATTGTCTAGGTTTATAATATTGTACTAGATCATCTTCAAGTCTCCTTCTCCCCTGAAATGGATGCCTATGAACTTGAGTTCTCTGATGTTTAATATGAAGGGAAGAAACCCCATGACCTTTCTAGGAGGTATCTGCCTATGATTCTAAGCTATGGAAACTTGAATTAGACAAACACAGCATTGTAGATGTTCTCACTAATCAGGCATGGGTAAATAATAAGAATGTTTCGTAGCTATAAAGGTGCCACATACTTGTAGAGTTTGGAAGAATCCATCCTTAAGAATTTCTTTTTTTTTTTTTTTTTAAGATTTTATTTTTTAAAATTTATTTCTCTCCCCTTCCCCCCCAGTTGTCTGCTCTCTGTGTCCATTTGCTGTGTGTTCTTCTGTGTCCGCTTGTATTCTTGTCAGCGGCACCTAGAATCTGTGTTTCTTTTTGTTGTGTCATCTTGCTGTGTCAGCTCTCCGTGTGTGCGGCGCCACTCCTGGGCAGGCTGCGCTTTTTTCACACGGGGCAGCTCTCTTTACGGGGCACACTCCTTGCGTGTGGGGCTCCCCTATGTGGGGGACACCCCTGTGTGGCACGACACTCCTTGCGTGCATCAGCACTGCACATGGGCCAGCTTCACACGGGTCAGGAGGTCTGGGGTTTGAACCTTGGACCTCTCATGGTAGGCGGATGCTTTATCCACTGAGCCAAATCCACTTCCCCTTAAGAATTTCTTAAATGCCTCCTACAAATTACCGATGCTACATTTTTTGCATTAAGAAAAAAGCCATTTTATTACATAAAGATAAACTTTATCCAAGGTCACAGAATCATATAGTTTGAATTAATAATAATTGCAGCTTATTGTTGGACCTGCAACAAAATACTTGATAAATGTGATGTAATTTCATTCAAAGAGATCATTCTTATTTTACTGATGACAAAATAGAAGCAGAGAAATGTTAAGAAACTTACTCAAGGGAGAGTCAGGATTCGAACCCAAGCCATTCTCCTTCTAGAGCCCAGTCTCTTAATCACATTGAAAGCCTGGTTAAGTAGGCATGTTCATTCAGCCATTGGAAATAAATAAGCACAGGTGTTTTATTCACATGGAAAAGAAAACCAAGTGAGAGTTACAGATAATTAAAAATGAGGAATGCTGGATAAGACTATCAACACTTAAGCCAAAGGGGAGCGGATGTGGCTCAAGTGAAAGGGCTTCCACCTACCATATGGGAGGACCGGGTTCAATCCCTGGGGCCTTCTGGTGAAAAAGAAGATGAGAAAGCGTGCCTGCACGGTGGGCCAGTGCCCATGTGGTGAGCCGAGTG
This sequence comes from Dasypus novemcinctus, assembly GCF_030445035.2. Lineage (NCBI taxonomy): Eukaryota > Metazoa > Chordata > Mammalia > Cingulata > Dasypodidae > Dasypus > Dasypus novemcinctus. The sequence goes on along the minus strand of NC_080704.1, from coordinate 21,684,264 downwards.
CACGTATGGTAAGCCAAGTGCCTGCATGAGTGCCCGTGTGGCGAACCAGCGCCCATGTGAGTGCCCACGTGGCTAGCAAGTCGTGCAGCAAGATGATGACCCTACAAAAGAGAGATGAAGGGGAGAGTCAAGGTGAAGTGCAGCAGAGACCAGGAACTGAGGCGGTGCAGGGGACAGGGAACCTCTCTCCATACCAGAGGTCCCCAGGATGGAATCCCAGTGAATCCTAGAGGAGAAAAAATGAGAAGAGAAGACAAAAAGAGAAATAGATACAGAAGATCATGCAGCAAATGGACACAGACAGCAAAAAACAGCAGGGCAGGGGGAGGGCAGGTGGAGGGGAAGGGGAGAAGATAAATCTTAGAAAATTAAAAAAAAAGAGAAGCCAGAGACAACAGAAAGAAGATATGGAATAGGAGCCACCAACATATGGAGACCTTGGGGCCACAAGTGCCACAGCAGCGGTTAAGGTTTAACATGGCTTCAGTACAGAGGAAATTCAAAAAGTCAACCTTTCCAACTAAGTGGGATTTCCATGCAGTAGGAAGAGCCATACTTCCCTCCTCTCTTAGTGGCTTTTACTGGTACATTGTTGTTTAGAGAACTGAGTCTTTGTGACCCTTGAAGGTCCTAGAAAAATCTTGGTATAGATGTTTGCTGAGAGCAAAGCCAGGAGGGTGCATCAAAAAGAAAGGGGGATCCACGTTCAGTCTTGAAGTGGTAAGAGCTCCCAGTTCATATTAATTCCTTGACTTTTGATCTTGCTGGTATCATGAGAAAGAATGAGAGAAAATGGTGACTAGGGAGAGTGATTCTAGCATTAATTTTGTCCTGTCGCCAGTTTAATGGGAATTAATTCCTCAGTGACACTCAAATTCGGTTTGATGCAGCAGAAATTGGCCAGAAGGTCATCAAACCTTTTTCTTCTTCAGACTACATTTCCCAGCCTCCCTTGCAGTTAAGAAGTGGCCGGGACTTTGTCCTGACTTTTGGAGATGGGCAGAAGTGATGTGTGCTATTTGCAGGTCTAGCCATTAGAAATCTTCCATCTGATTTCCCCTTTCTCTCTCTTTCCCTGTCTGTCTGTTGGATGTTGATATCCAGAGCACACTTGGACTCTGTGTTGAAGTTGGGTCCCTGAATGACTGCGTGGAGGGAGCAGTCCTCCCTCTGCCTGCCCCACCCTACCTCCACTCTAGGCTGCTGATTGAACTTTGTGGAAAATAAACTTCTCTATTTTTAAACCCTTGAGATCTGGGGACTTACTCATTGCAGCAGCTTGCATTACCTTAACAGGCTCTTCCCCTTCTCACCAGAGTGGTTGGTACATCTGATTCTGCCACTGGAAGCTGGGTTGGTGTGGGTTAGACAACCCCCTTTTTCTTGAGATCATGCAAAAGCCTAGTTTCATACAATCGTAGAAAACTGGGGGAGTGCCCTGGTTTTCAATCCATTGTAGCCACTACCGACATGCTAATTGCCCCAGAGCTTATGGCAAAGGTCACCAATACAGGCACTGGACTTCCTGGGTTCAGATCTTACCTTTGCTCCTAATTATCTGTGACCTTAAGCAGGGTATTCAATCATTGTGCTTTGGTTTCCTTATCTGTAAAGTAGCAGTACGTATTTCATATAGTTGTGTGAAGGTTAATGCATATAAAACAGATAGACATAATGCATCTGACGCATTGTAAGAAGCCAGTAAATACTATCCATTACCACTGTAGACCAGCACTGTCTGATAGAATGCTTTAGAAATGTTATATATTTGTGCTGCCCAGTACCATTACCACCAGCCACACTTGAAATGTGACTGAAGAACAGAATTTTACATTCTATTTAATTTGAATTAATTTGAATTTAAATAGTTATATATGGCTAGCGGCTACTATATTGGACAGTTCAACTACAGACCAATGAATCTACTTGCTTTGGAGATGTTGTATTTTGTGCTGTATAACTCAGGGTTCAATTACAGGAGAAGCACTTGGACACAGAGAGAAAGCGAGAAAGCCAGAGAGAGAGAGAGAGAGAGAAAGCGATTAAGGGATTTGTTAGAGGGATTTGTCCACCTAGCTCAGGCGTCAGAAGCTAAAGGTGGACCCAGGGGCAGGAGGGCTGTTGCAGGCCTGGCTGCTCCCTCCCCCAGTGAGGTGCGGCAGCAGATAATTGACAACGTGTGTGAGCTGTGAAATGGCTGTTGATCTACTTCTCCTTCCAGGTCTCCCACAAGAAACTCTCTTGTGTCCCACACTAACCAGACACATCCAGGAAAGGGAATTCTGGGAAATGTAGTCCAGCCTCGCTCAGGTGCTACATTCCAGAACTGCCACATGTACTAGAAACTACTGAGCTTACGAGCTAAATTTTGTCAGCTCTTAATACATCTAAATAAAACAGAATGCTGCCATCTCCCAACGCTCTGTTTAGTTGTTTCTGTTCTGCACCCAGGCCAAAGATATTCCAAAGATCTTTTATGGCCAGCCAACAGTAGGATTTTGAGCAGTTTTTTGTTTCTCTTCATACTTTTCTGTGGTTTAAAATTTTTTTTTCTGCAGTAAATTTGCATTATTAGTATTATAAATCAGAAAAAAAAAGGTTAATATTTAAAAGCAGAGTTTGAGCCAGGCTTGCCATTTAACTTTCCTGTCCGTTCAATGAGGGTGATAATCTGTTACTATAGAATTACTGTGAGGATTATTCGTGGTAGTGTCTGGAATATTTGGAGTATTTGGTGTTCAGTGAAAGAGAAATGTTGTGAATTCTCTTTAGCTTAGGCTTGGCTCAAGTTGTGAAAGCCAGACTTGGATGGCATTCCAGTTCTCTATTTCTGTGGTACACACAGCCCTTAAAAGAATAGTGGTCATTTGGGGCAGGGCTCAGGAGAAAAGGCTTGTCTCTGCTCTGCGTGGCATCAGCTGGGGCCTCTCAGCAGAGGGCCAGAAGCTCTGCTTTCCACGTGGCTCATTCACATGACTGGCAAATTGCTGTTGGCTGCTTCCTGGGAGCTTGGTGAAGGCCGAGGGCTGGGCCTTCGGTCTCTTCCACATGGCGTGGTGGCTGGATTCCAAAGATGAGAGCCACAAGAGTCAGAGCCAGGCTGAAGCTCTATGGCCTTTCACCACCCAGCCTCAGAAGGCCCGTGCTGTTACTGCCCCTTACTCTGTTGATCAAGGCAGTCACAGAGGCCCACCCAGGTCAAGATAAGGGACATGGACCTCACCTCTTGATCCGGGAGTGGCGAAGTGCTTGAAGAACCCGTGGAATGGGAAATGTTGTCGTGGCCGTTATTGGAAAACATAGTCTGTCACAGGTGGCGGTTAATGTCCAGTAAGGATTTGGACCTGGATCCTCTGGAGAAGTAGCTTCTGAGGTTTAAAGAGCTGGATGGGCACCATGGGTTACGTGAAACCAGGAGGCGCAAGGGACATCAGTTTTAATCCTGATTCTGTCACTAACCAGCCATTTCATTGGACACAAAGCGCTCATTTTAGGCCCTCATTTCTCACCTGTAACCTAAGAGGGTGAATTGGATGGCGCTCCTTTAGCTTTACTCTTCTACAAATCTTTGAAACTGTGAGGTTCTGGAACAGTCTGTTCACCAACCTTGAAGGGCAAGCTGTGGCTGAAGCAGTGATTCTCCATTCTCATTTTGCATCAGAATGCCCAGGACAGCTGGCAAAAGTTCAGATGCCCAGATTGGCTTGGTCAGGGTTTGGGTCTGGTTGTCAGTCATTTTAGAAGCTCCTGGGCTGCTTCTGATGTGCAAACCAGTGTTGAGAATCCCCGGAACTCCACCATTCTGTCCATCCACGTGTGTACAGGAAGTCGGTCAAAGCAGTGCAAGTGTAGCAGCTGATTTTTGTGCCCTGTGTCACATCTCTTTGACTAATCTCTGAATTCAGCCGCAGTGGTGGGGGCAATTCTGCGCTCAGAGAATTCTCTCCCGTCGCCCGTGCTGCACGTCCCTGTTTGCCTGCCTCTGGGCTTTCTCCAAGGCCACGGAAATCTGCTCAGCAATCGCTGGAAGAGACCGGGAGTGCAGGGGAATTGATGTCTCAGGAAGAGATGTCAATCACTGGGGATGGAAGCCTTGAATAAATGCCCTGGCCTCTAGTCCTTCCCATGGATGGTTCCAGAAGGCATCCTCTATGCTCCTCGGGGGTCTTTTTGGACTCGAGCCCCCATTGCCCGTAACAGGGACCTCGATAATGGACTCTTCATTGGCTTTTCTCCTTCCTTGTCTCATTTACCCTGCTCCCCTCACTTCTGCCTCCAGGGATGACATCCCAAATGAACGACTTCCCCCTGGAGCCCTGGTCTGAGGCTCTGTACCCCAGTGAACCTAAACCAAGATGCCAAGTGATTAGTTTATGCACTGTCAAAGAGTGGCATGCTTTAAGGGAAACTGGACAAATAGTTTCCTTAACTGCTAGTCCCCTAGCCCACTTCCCAGGTGCTTCTGCACTAAAATACTGCCACGAGAGACTCACTAAACCCATAAATTGCAGATACTTTGACATGAATGAGTGTGTCAGCTGGCAAACAGTGCCATCATCCTAGACACCAGTGGAGCCAGGGAGGGGAGGGGCATTGAAGCAAGTGTTGCTTTCTTTAAACTTATTGGGGAGGAAGTGGGGATCACTTAGGGTGTACTTTCCCAACAGGGGCAATATTGCCCTCAAAGGGGTGAAAATTGGTTCTTGGAGGCAAGCAAATCTTATATATCACCCAGGGCCAGGATGAGGCAAGTTAAGGGGCCTACGGCACAAAATTTCTTGTACTACACAATCCCAGGGCTGTGTTTGTATGTGTGTGTGTATACATACATACATATGTATACACATACTCATCGGATGGCCATGAGTGCTATGGATAAGGGGATGGACAGGGTCAGGCAAAGGGGGAAAGTGTTGCAGTTTTGAAGAGTGATCAGGGGAAGTGGATGTGGCTCAATTGATAGGGCGTCCATCTACCATATGGAAGGTCCAGAGTTCAGTCCCCAGGACCCCCTGACCCATGTGGTGAGCTGGCCCATGTGCAGTGCTGCCGCGTGCAAGGAGTGCTGTGCCATGCAGGGGCGCCCGCGTGTAGGGGTACCCCATGCACAAGGAGTACACCCTGCAAGAGAACTGCCCCACGTGAAAAAAGCACAGCCTGCCCAGGAGTGGCGCCGCACACACGGAGAGCTGATGCAGCAAGATGACACAACAACAAAAAAAGGAGACACAGTTTCCCAGTGCCACTGGATAATGCAAGCGGATGCAGAAGAACAGAGCAAGTGGACACAGAGAGCAGACAACGGGGGGTGGGGGGGGGGAAGGGAAGAGAAATAAAATAAATCTTTTTTAAAAAAAAAGAGTGGTCAGGGCCAGCCTCTCTGAGATGGCACCATTTGGGCAGAATTTGAAGGCAGTGACAGGGAAGTTCAAAGGCTCTCTGGAGGAAAAGGGTTCCGGACCAAGGGAGCAGCAAGTGCAAAGGCCCTGAGGTGCAATATGCCGGTGTGTGCAAGCGGCAGCAGGGAGGTCAAGGTGGCTGAGCCAGGGGAGAGGAGGAAAAGCTGGGGTCCGAGCAGGGGGCATCTGTTTCCCGTGAATGGTGGGGACAGCCCACAAAGGAGCAGAGTGTAATGCCATTGTAGGAAGCATTCCATGAAGGTCGGTCTGTCTCCCTCCTTCCCTGCCCCCAGAGGCATGGGGCAGCACTCACATGGCATCAGACTGAAATAGCTCCAGAAGCCACCAGCCGCCTTCAGAGGTCAAGCAAACACAACCCAAGGCTAGCATCAAGGCATGAGAAGCACAATCAAGATATTCCATCATTTGCGCTGGTCGGGACCAGCCGCATAGGTGACTGATTCCATGTCTCATTTCGGGGGCACCCACTCTTCCCCACCTACCAGAAAGACTTTTATCAGTGTTTTGTCCCTTTATGTCAAGGCTTCCATCCTTCCTTGGGTGCACGTCCTTCCTGGTGAAGCAGAAGGGCTCTTCGCTTTCAAGGACCACAGCCTAAGATGAGAAGGAGCCTAGTGTGGTAGGGCTGGAGGGCCCTGGCTCAGATCCTGGTTCTGTCCCTTGCTAGTGATCTTGGGCAAGTTACTTGACCTCTGTGTACCTCGATTTCCCCATCTGAAAAGTGGGGCTAACTTCTTTGGCTGTTGTGAAGACTTAATATTTATGTTAATATTTATGAAGTGCTTGGTCCTGGTGATGCTGTATAGAGCTTGTTAAATTTAAAATGGGCTCCCTTGTAGGCCTCTGCCCTTCCCAGGAGAAACGCATATGAGCACACACGCAAAGTTGCATTTTGTTTCAGGGAATTTATGGACGTTCCAAAATGCATCTCATGGACCCTTGGGAGAGGGGCGGATGGTAACCCCCTGATTAAGAAACCTGGTGAAATTATTATCCTTTCCAGCATACCAGAGAGCCAGGATGAGTTCTAGAGGGGCAAAGGGGTGAGGGGATGGGCAGGTGGTACTGTGTGAAGGTGGGAGAAGAGCAAGAAATGAGCTGGGGGACCCAAGACACAGCTCCCCTTTTCCCCATTTTGGCCATGGCCCACTTAGAATCACTGATTGTTTGCACTTTGAGAAGTTCCATCAGCTAAGAGCTGAAGTTTTCTCTGATGATGTCATTACTAATCACTAATAAATACATTATGTAAGAGTGCTTATTGAGCAGTGCGATGTGAGGCAGTTAAAGCTCAAGTAAACACATTTCAGCTTTGCCAAGTTAGAAATGTTTTCAGTCATTTTCTTGGTTATGTAGTAAAATCTGAAAATACAGTTCTTGGAAGAGTGCCTGTTGTCACAAGCCCCAAAGAACAAATACAATAACACACAAAAATACCGTGTTGAGGTTCCCATATAAGAGTGCCTCGGCGTGGCTTGTTTTTAATCATCTCTCCATGGACTAGTAATTCATTCCAGAGGAGGACTGCCACCAGATTACAGCAAGTTTCAGTTGGGTCTAAAATATTTGGGCAAGAAGGGCCAGTCATATCCTTTTTAGATCCACTTCTGGAAGATTAAACCTTGACCTTTCCCTGCCAACTTGAGGGTCAGTGTGCTGGAAGGGAATACTCATTAGTATCGCCACTGGAAACCATCTCATATTTTACTTCTACATCTCCCACGGTGTCAAATAGTGAGGAGGAAAATGAAAAAGTCACAGCCCCCCATACATGACCTTGCATGATTTGGGGGCAGGTAGTTTATTTGGGAATCAGGGATTGAGGGAATGAGGAGAGGACAGTAGGAAAAGTCAATAAGGGGTATATTATTGAGGTCACTGTGGTAGGTGATGGGAACTCAGAATCGCTGAGTAGTAGTTGGCGTTGTTTTGACTCATTCAAATGGGCATTTTAGCAGACATTGTAAGGCCTCGTAGATGCGCTATCTGCTATGATTGGCAGTTGTAACTACTGCTCCAAACTTCAGGTTCTCAATAAAAGTCATCTAAGAAGTATTCCCAAGTCTTTCCTTCATGGGGCCTTTATAGGTCACCTTTGCCTCTTTGTTCTCCGGTCCGTTCCCCATCTTTTCCCTGCTCTGCTTTGTATCACAGTGTATCGGGGTTCTCTAGGGAAATAGAACCGGCAGGGGATATCTGCAAATAGTATGCGATTTTTATAAGAATTTTCTCATGTGACTAGGGATGCACAAGTCCAAATTCCATCAGGCAGGCTGCAAGCTGAAAACTGTGTTGGCGGAATTTCGATGAATTCCCCAGGAGAAGCTGGCTGACTGATGGAAATTTTCTTTTCTGACTGCCGAAGTTATCACTTCTCTCTTTAAAGCCATCAACTGATTAGAAGAGACTTCTCTCTTTGTTGAAGGCAATCTCCTCAGTTGATTGTAGATGCAATCAATTCACCTATGATTTAGCTCCATGAAATGTCCCCACACTAATGATCAGGCCAGTGCTTGCTTGACCTAACAAGTGGTCACCATCACTAGCCAAGTTGACACATGAACATAACCATTGCACACAGGGACCTGAGTGAAAGAGTAATGCTTATTTCCTGTGTTCTTTTGCCAACTGGCTTCTAGCTAGATTTGGCCAGTGGGTATTTGTGGCAGGAGATTGGAGGGTATGAGGGATAACATCACTTCCTCCCTTTGTTCCTCCAGCCCCAGAAGTAGCAGCAGATTTATGCCATTGCTGACCTCTGGTTGGCTTCCCCTTGCCGTGGTTGCTCTTTTGACCGTCCCAACACCTTTGAACTATTGCCCTGCATTAAATTCCTGCTCTACAACTACCTTCCATGGGCTCTGCTTTCCTGACTGACAGAGACTCCTTAATGACTTCATCAGTCAATCAAAAAATATTTTTCAATGCCTACCAGATACAAAGCACTGGAATGGATCCCTGGAGGATAATGAATGAAGCATCGCGCAATTTAGCATTTAGGTGGAAAGACAAGACATACAGTTGAGAAACTGAATAGCGGAGCCCAACTGTCTGTGATCACAGTCCAAGTGAATGGGGTTGTCAGTGACTACTTGAAGATGGAGGGAAACAGACTTGGCCCAGTGGTTAGGGCGTCCGTCTACCACATGGGAGGTCCGCGGTTCAAACCCCGGGCCTCCTTGACCCGTGTGGAGCTGGCCACGCACAGTGCTGATGCGCGCAGGAGTGCCCTGCCACGCAGGGGTGTCCCCCGCGTGGGGGAGCCCCACGCACAAGGAGTGCGCCCGTGAGGAAAGCCACCCAGCGCGAAAGAAAGTGCAGCCTGCCCAGGAATGGCGCCGCCCACACTTCCCGTGCTGCTGACAACAGAAGCGGACAAAGAAACAAGACGCAGCAAATAGACACAGAGAACAGACAACCGGGGGAGGGGGTGGGGATTAAATAAATAAATAAATCTTTAAAAAAATAAATAAATAAAAATATTAAAAAAACAAAAGAAAACTTTAAAAAAAAAAAGAAGATGGAAAGAAGAGAAGACCATCTTCATGGGCTTCTTTGGCCAGGGCATGCTTTAGAGGGCTAGAGAGCTGACATAAAGGGGTCATCTTCTACAACTTCCACTTTTGTAAGACAGGCTGAAATTGGGGGATTTGTTTGAAGTCTCCTGATTTTGAAACGCCGGCAACATGGTGGGCAAGGCCACATCTGTCTGGGGGCTGAATTTGGACTGTGGACCGGTGGTGTGCATTTGGCGGCTGGATTAACGTATTGTGGGAGTCGTTGGACGCAAAGATCATTAAGATCTCCATTGAGAGGATGCTGGATTGTAATATTTCCCTCAGGTGTAAGGAAATCAAGGCCTGGGCCTGGACGTGAGCAGTGGGCCATGAGGAGAAGGGACCGATGAGAGAGAGAGCAGGGAGTAATAGTAGTAACAATATCCCACATTGATTTATTAGTTAATGGTCTACAGAGGTTATCATTGGCAGCAGGGTAGAGTAGTCTCAGAGGTTAGCTCTGAAGTCAGACTGCCTGGAGTCAAATCGCAGCACCGCAATGGATTGGCAGTGAGACCTCCAGTAAGTCACCAAACCGCACCCAGCCTCAGTTTCTCAGGCACTGAAAAGGGAATCATGCTAATGATAGTCCCTATCTCATCGAGTTGTTGGCTGATTAAAATGCAGCCCTTAATGCGGTAAGCCTGGCTCAACAAGAATCATCGACTGATGATGTTCACTATCACTATTCTCTCTCTTTTTCACTTAAGAAAAATGTATACTTTTAATATAATATAAACTTTCTAGCATGTGACTAAATAGGCAGACCAGGAGCCATTTTTCCATCACAGATCAGCAGTGCTAGCATCGGCGATTACACAGAGCCATAAGCAAACAGGAAAGACCATGCTCCTCACCTGGGGTGTAAAAACTAGAAATCTTTTTGCCATATTTCTGCAATATCCAAAAAGAAGGGACAAGACTTGTGGCCACACTGCTGAAAGCAAGGGGATTGAGCTTCCCAGTTCCTTCTTTAAGTTGTTTCCTGGTTAAAAGCCTCAACAACTGCATTGACCTTTTCGGGAAGCAGAAAAACAAAAGCAGGTTAAGATCCTGTTCTGCAAGGTAAGAAAAGGCGGTCGTTTTGCCATAAAAAGGTACTGAACGTTTTATGGTGAGATTTGAGTTGCTTTTCATCCTCATATGAAGCAGTACACAATTCGAATACATCCACAGGCGATGGCATGACCCTCACTCTTTACATGGCCTTGAAAATGAACTTGCTTCTACTGATTTAGAAATTATAGGTACACTGTAAAAGTGTTTTCTACATTAAATTAAAGGGTGGCTCGTATGCAGCAATTCCTGAAACTCCGAAAAGAACTCACCAGCAAAGGCTTCTGTATAGAAAGTCTTGACTGCCCCCTTGGAATGCTTCAGCAAGGAAGTAGTCTCTCAATGCAGTGGTTCTGTGCCCGGAGTGGGGCCTGCCGGAGCTCTTCTCTCTGTGGGCCACCGAGTTCTCCACTGCCACCTAGAGAGGGCAGGGAGAAGCTGGCCTTTGCATCTGGTCTTTTAGCACGGAACTGCCACCCCACCACTCTTCCTCTGTCCTTGCTTCTCTTACTGTCTTTGTCTCAGCTCTTTTGGAACTAAAACCGTGCTTCACAGCATCTTTTCCAAAGGAAACGTTAACAAAGAAGGCGAGGAAAATTGCCCGGCTCCCAAGAGAAACTTGGATTCTTCCCATCCTGCTTCAGTGGAGGAAGGCTCTCCGTTGGCTATACAGGCTAGGAATCGGCCTGTAGAAGTGGGCGGCCCTGGAGCCCCGGGTGGCACGTATTGAATGTTCTCCTAGGGAAGCATTGAAGATACCCAAGTACCCTTCCCTGGGCTGTCTCCTACAAGTGTTGAATTCTTGGGGGCTCTGCGCCACCTTTAATTTGAAAGAGATAGGGTAACGACAAGGAAGAAGAGTGTGGTTACCTTCGTCATCTGTAGACGTAAAGAACAAAGGAAAAGAGTGCATACCCGTTATCAGAAACTAGAAAAACAGATGCTAAAGAAATAACTTTAACATTTTCAGTGGAGTGGTTTTCTTCCAAACCGACTAGGAAGTCCAGGACGGGAAATGTCTGAGCAACCATGACACGACCCCCAGTGAAAACGGAAGAGCTGGAAAAATCAGCTCTTCAATGGACCAGCAACATTTTGCTCAGCAAAACCAATTAAAACCTCAACTTAGTGCTTTCTTATTTTTTAAAGATTTATTTATTTCTCTCCCCTTCCCCCCCCCCACCCCGGTTGTCTGTTCTCTGTGTCTATTCGCTGCGTCTTCTTTGTCCTCTTCTGTTGTCAGCAGCACGGGAATCTGTGTTTCTTTTTGTTGCGTCATCTTGCTGTGTCAGCTCTCCGTGTGTGTGGCACCATTCCTGGGCAGGCCGCACTTTCTTTCGCACTGGGCGGCTCTCCTTACGGGGCGCACTTCTTGCGCGTGGGGCTCCCCTACACGGGGACACCCCTGCGTGGCAGGGCACTCCTTGCGCGCATCAGCACTGCGCATGGGCCAGCTCCACACAGGTCAAGGAGGCCCGGGGTTTGAACCGCGGACCTCCCATGTGGTAGGTGGACGCCCTAACCACTGGGCCAAGTCCACCGCCCCTTAGTGCTTTCTTGAACAAGGCCCTCGATAAGGGGCTTCACTCACGATTACAGTGAAAACCCCAGAATGATACTCTTCGTCTCTGTGGACAGACTGTCGAGCAGTTATGGCTACGTGGCAGTGTGATATAAATACGTTTATCCTGCAAGACAAGCAGCTACGGCGCCATAAAAGGGGTTGCTGCACCTAATATTTTCTTCATTTGACTCTCTTATACCACTAGATGTTATCATCCCCATTTTACAAATTGGGAAATGGAAGCACGAAAGGCTAATACATTTGCTAAAAATCATAGAGTAAATTACTAACATCTACCTAAGACAGAGTCCAAGCTGCTGGAAGACATCTCCCACCAACATGGTCATGCTGCCTCCAAAACCATCACGTTACACCCCAGTGACTTCAGCTGTTAATACTTTGTGACAATGTGACAGCCAGGCCCTGAGCCTCAGCAGACTTGCAACTCCTACCCTCTGTATTATTGGACTTACCCCGGCCAGCTAACAGGGAGGTGAAGAAGGTCAACCACCACACCAGGGAGCCAAGAGTGCCTCCAGCTGCAAGCAGGAGAATCGCATCCAGCAACCATGTGGAATCTAAGCCCCCTCTTAATGTAGAGGGGGAGTGGACATCACCATCCCAGGGTCCACAGGATGGAGGAATAGAGTATGGTTTAGAGGGGACTTACTGGTGTTCTGCTGGGGAACTATTGTGATTAGTAAGGGAAGAAATTGTAGTAGTGATGTGGAGAGGGTGGCCACGGTGGCTGCTGAGGGTAGGGAGATGGAAGAAGAGATATGGTGTGGGGGCATTTTCAGGATTTGGAGTTGTCCTGGGTGGTACTGCAGGGACAGATGCTGGGCATTGTATGTCCTGCCATGGCCCACTGGGTGGACTGGGGGAGAGTGTAAACTACAGTGTAAACCGCTATCCATGTGGTGCAGCCGTGCTCCAAAATGTATTCACCAAATGCAATGAATGTGCCACAATGATGAAAGAGGTTGTTGATGTGGGAGGAGTGGGGTGAGGCGGGGGGTATATGGGGACCTCTTCTATTTTTTGAATGTAACATTTAAAAAAAAATAGAGGAAAAAATACTTTGTGACAGTTCCTCAAGGTCAAGTATTCAAAGGCTTAAAAGTCACCTATTATAAGTAAATGATCCTGTCTAAGTAGAAAGTTCCATAGCAGTGCTCCCGGAATCTATTTCCTGCATTGTTGATAGCCGGGGTTGGGAAGTTCAGGCTCCACATATGAAATTTCTTCCGCTGACAAGAAGCCACCAGACGTTCAATAATACCTTCTTGGAAGTTCCACTCAGCGGTGCCCATGAGCTTCTTTAGAGTAGCCTGAGGGTCTTGGCTATGAGCTAAGGTACATCCGGAGCGGCTTTCCCATGAAGCAACAGTATACAGTTTCTGATTCGTTTATAGATTTCTTTTAGCAAGAAATACTCCTTTCATAGGTAATCTTTGAAGTCCAATGGTAAGGACTCTTGTTTGGATGTTGCAGTTGACGCCATTAAACGCCTGCTGAAGAGTGTGCCGTGCCAACACACAGCAGTCCTAACCGACCAGTCTTGGGTTGCTCACACCTCAAAACTGTGAGGAGCCAAGCAGTGAAACACAGGAAGCTTCACTGATTCGGAAGTTAGCATTTTCGGAGGAATGTCTCGTGCAGCCTACGACATGTCCCATATCCAGTTGCTTCAGCTGCTCCTGGGACGCAAAGAAAACGATATTCCAAGGACCAAGTCTCTACCAACTTGGCCAAAACCCTTTCTAGAGAGCAAAACGTCCTTCATGCTTCCACCTCCATAATGAGCAATCCAGGGCACCTGCCATGTCTGAGAACTCTCTGATTTCATCACCCGTGTTCTCACAACATCCCCTGGGTTTGAGGCCAGGACTCCTGCCAGACCCCAGGTGAAGCTTGAGAGGAAGTGCGTATAGACAGTGTTTCCCATCAGGCCATGGAGAAGCAGATGCTTCTCCGTGATGTCATAGACACGCGGTTCCACACCAACAACTACAGAGCCATCTGAGCAGTGAGGGCCACCCCCTCCTCTGTCCTCTGTCCTCGTTCCCTCTTGCTGGGAAGTGCTGGTGAAGTTCCCTAGCACTCCTTGAATGGTCCTGCTTGGTGCTTGCACCTAGAGTTTCAGCGCATCAGCTGGAATGGCAATGGCTTAGGCTATGAATCCTGAGAGAATTCCACATATGACATGTATCAGGAGGGTTTCATCTTTTGGCTCTTCAACCAACAATCCCTTCAGGCTTCGGTAAGGCCTGTCCTGAGGTCGCAGGAAACCTGATGTAGCATCACAGGAGCAGTCCTTGAATTCGGGGCGCTCAGCCCTTCTGCTCTGCCTCTCCTCACTAAGGCAGGTAATGTGCCCTGTTACCTAATTTCTTTGAAGTTGGCATCAATTTTTCTGGCCATGAATCTGGAGACGTGTCTCAGTTACATCAATTAGAAATGTGCCAAGTTCCGCCGTGATGGAGGCCACCCCCCTGTACACAAATGGCTTCCAGGTGAGGGCCGACATCCTCACCAATGCCTCTTCTCTGCTGCACAGAAGCATAACCTCCTACAGGGCTCGCCTACCAATGCTCAGCTACTGATGAGCCAGCGACCACCCAGGAGGTGGGTGAAAAGCTCTTAATCTCTTTTTAGTCCTCCCAACGGTCCCATTTAACAGTGGGAAGAAGGCATGGAATGTGACAGCTGGAGGCGGGAGGTGGGAAAAGGAAGGAGTCAGGAGCCGTGGCCAGAGAGTTGTTGGCCTCTTGGTTTGACTCACTGTGTTTCTGGGCCCTTCATTTAACCCCTCATCTAGGGTGGTTCTTTGCAGCTCATATTCTCCATCATTTTAGAAAACTGGACTTCTTGAGTCTGGTAAGGAAGAATAATGGCTCCCTGCAAAGATGTCCATGTCCTCTGTCCTCATTCCCTCTTGCTGGGAAGTGCTGGTGACGTTCCCTAGGACTCCTTGAATGGTCCTGCTTGGTGCTTGCACCTAGAGTTTCAGCGCATCAGCTGGAATGGCAATGGCTGAGGCTATGACTCCTGAGAGAATTCCACATATGACATGTATCAGGAGGGTTTCATGTGACTATGTGACCTGACCTGGCAAAAGGGACTTTGCAGATGGGATTAAAGTTAAGGCATTTGAGATGGAGAGATTCTCCTGGATTATCTGGGTGGGCCCAATTGAATCACACAGGGCCCTCAAAGTGGAAGAGGAAGATAGAAAGTGAGCCAGAGGGATGCCATATGAGAAGGACGCCCCCCTCCCCTTTCTGTGGCTGGCATGAAGATGGAGAAAGGGGGCCATGAGCCAAGGAATGTGGGAGGTCTCTAGAATCTGGGAACAGTCCTCAGTTTACAGCCAGCAAGAAAATGGAGGCGTTGGTCCCACAACCACAAGGATCCAAATTCTGCCAGCAACCCAAATAAGCAGGAAACGGATTCTCCCCTAGAACCTTCAGAAAGTAATGCAGCCTGCGGACATCTTGACTTTGACCTGGTGAGACCCACCACCTACAGAACTCTCCGATGACAGATTTGTGTTGTTTTAAGCCACTAAGTTTATGGTCATTTGCTGCAGCAGCAATGGGAAACTAATCCACTGAAGTTTCCAGCTTAAACTATTTGGCTGGTGTTATCAGCAATATACTGCTGAAGTCAAGAACAGAACACGTATGGAAATGTGGGATGAGGAGGCCTGAGTTCTTGGATATATTAAGTTGGAAGGGCGATGACAGTGGGACAGTCACATGGCAGTGCTCAGAACACATTTGGCCATGAGGGGTTGGAGTTGGGAAGGTGGCAGTAACCTTGAAAGAAAGTGCCAAGAAAATGACGTTGGGAGAGACTCCATCGAGGGGGCCAGTTTCTTGAGTTCTCAGGTCCTCTGACTCGTTTTGGCTTCCATCCTAAGCTTATGCATGCCAAACTCATGCTCAGCATAATGGGATATAAGGACTCTGTTTTAGAAAAATCACCAGGGAGTCATACTGAGTAAATTTTATAGAGATCACAGTAATTTTATTTGTTGACTTAAATTGAGACTTCAAGAAATGAATAATGCTTTCAAATGTGCTCTTTGTAGGTTTCCAAAGGAAAATCTGAAAATTTAAATGTTTTTCCTTTCCTTGTTTGTGAATCCTTTTAACAATGGAAATGTTTTGTCTCCTAAGAGCAGCATGGAGCTCAAATATAATGACTTACTGGAAATAACGACCACCTCTTTAGTTGTAACAGACGGGAACTGAGTTAGGAGAAAGCCTAAAAGAAACATTAACTGGTTCTCAGGAAAATATAAGGCCCGTGGGTATGCCAGTGGGACAGTCCCTGTGAGGAGCCGCTGGGAGCCCTGGAGTTGCCATGATGGAAGAAGTCGGTTCTGCTTATGTATGGGCTGGTCTGGTCTAGGCTTTGATCTACATTTTGATCAGGTTTTTGCTCTTGGTTTGGAGTCCATGCATATCACACTTGACTACCCAGGGATGGTGGACTAGTTGTGTGGATTTTCCAGGAAGGTTCATTTTCTCCTCTGGCCCGGCTGTGACCATTGAGTTGTCCATTTCCTCAAATGTCTTAAGAAAAAGGTGAAACTCAAATCAACCCTGAGGGTACACAACTCTGGTCAAAGGATTTAGCAGTAGACAAGGATGGAAGGACTGGTGGCTATGATCAGCTTCTAGGCAGAGCTGTAAAGGAAGCATAGCCTCTTTCGGCATCACTCTCACCATCTTTCTTCCCTTGTACTCAACTTTCCCCAGCACCTTCTCGCTCCTCCCTGCCTGTGCCATGCTTCTGCCCACTCTGCCTCACCTGTCCACACTCAGACAGCACCATTCTCAGAAGAGCCCGTATTGAATGTTGATTCTCCCCAGGGCTTTTCCATAGGGCCCAGTAGAGTCAGTCTTCACTGGATGATCAGAAGAATTCAGCTTATTAGAAATAATCCACACTACCATGCAAATGCCTGCTTGTCCCTAAGTGCTCCCAGGAGTAGCTTTAGAATTAAACTCCTGTTAACAGACAACTCATTGGTGGAATATTTTTTAATTTTATTTTTTATTAGAGAAGTCGTGCTTTTACAAAACCACCATGCTGGATTCCCATACATTGCCCCACCACCACCACCTTCCATTGTTGTGGAACATTTGCTACAGATGAGGAAAGAACGTCATTAGAATATTACTACTAACCATAGTCCATATCTTGGTGTGTTCTCCCCACAAACCCCCCTATTATTAACACCATGTATTACTATTTTATATTTGTTATAGTTAATGAGCGAACGTTCTCAAATTTGTACTGTTAACCACTGTCCATCATCCGCCACAGGGTTCATTGTGTTATACCGTCCCATGCCTTTTACGGTCCATCCAAGGTGTACACTCAGTGGCTCTCAGTTTCATCAAAGAGTTGTGTTGTCATCACCTCAGTCAATTTTAGAAGATTTTCATTACTCCAGAAGGAAAAAATCCCATACTCCCTAATATCCCCCCGATTCTTGACCCTTAGAATTGATATAGTACCTTCTTGGCCATTGCTGCAAAAAGATTACGATATTAGTGCTAACTATCATCCATAAGTTACGTTAGTTGTATTTTCCCATGTTATTACAGTGTACTTAACATCTTGTAATAGAAGAACATTCTTGTATTTGTACTATTAACCAACAATCCTCATCCACCACCAAAATCACTGTTATTCGTTCCTATTACCCTCTAGCTGCCTTTCAATTGACAGTTATGTCCCTAGACTATGCCTTTCAGCCACAATCACATTTATAACTCAGCAGTGCTAGTTATACTCACTAAAATGTATTATCATCAGCTCTATCCATTTCCACAATTTACAATTGACCTTATTAAGAATTCTACATCATCCCTCTTCTCAACCCACACTCTGTGTCCTAGTAACCTATTTTCTAGAGTTTACCTCCACAAGTTTACTCTTTGTATTTAGTTCATATTAGTGATACCTTTCTTTATTTGTCCTCTTGTATCTGGCTTATTTCACTCAGGGTTCACCTATGTTGTCATATGCATCCTAAGTTCATTTCTTCTTACAGCTGAATTGTATTCCATATGTATATGCCACACTTTGTTTATCCATTCATCGGTTGATGGACACTTTTGGGTTGTTTCCATTTTTTAGCAATTGTGAATAATGCTGCCATGAACATCAGTGTGCAAATGTGTGTTTGCATCCCTGCTTTCAGTTCTTCGGAATATATTCCTAGTAGCAGGATTGCTGGATCATATGGCCGATCTATATTTAGCTTCTTGAGGAACCACCAAACCTCCTTCCACAGAGGCTGCACCATTCTACATTCCCACCAACAGTGAAGGGGTGTGCCTATTTCTCCACATCCTCTCCAGCACTAGTAGCTTTCTTTTTCTTAAATAATGGCCGTTCTGTAAGCTGTGAAATGATATCTCATTGTAGTTTTGATCTGCATTTCCCTAATAGCTTGTGATGTTGAACATCTTTTCATGTGCTTTTTGGCCATTTGTATTTCCTCTTTGGAAAAACATCAATTCAAGTCTTTTGCCCATTTTTAAATTGGGTTGCTTGTCTTTTTGATGTTGAGTTGTAGGATCTCTTTGTATAACATGGAAATCAAACTTATCAGATGTGTGGTTTCCATTGGTGGAATAGTGTGGTTACGTGAGGGGTGTATTGAAGGACAGAGACTAAGGAAAAGGTGACTCGAATGGGCATAGGTCACCAAGGTCCCTAACTCCTGCCTACATTTGTCTGGTTGGCTGCAGGACGATTGGGGAATTTGAGCACTCTTTCTTCAGACCTGCCTTCAACTATGATTTAATTATCCCAGAAAGTAGATCGCATCCTATCACCATTTCAGGAAAATGGTCTTCCGAAGGCTGCCAAGTATGCTGCTCTCTGCACTTCTAGCTTCCCAACGTACTTATTCTTTTCCTTTTTATTGTATCTCAAGATACCATGATGGAAATGACTAATCCTCTGTCAAAAAAAAAAAAAAAAAAAAAAAAGACGAAAACATTTATACTGTAGCACCTATTGTAGGCGAGGGCTTGGGGCAGTAACACTCTTGTGTACTGTACATGGTAATATAAATTGGTTTAAGTGTTCTGCAGAGCGATTTTGCAATCAAATTTTACCATGGAATTTCAGAAAGAATTAAAGTATGGATGCCAACATTTGACCAGAAGGATTTATTGCAGCATTGTTTGTAATCATGCAAAATTGCCCACGCCAAATGCCCAGCCAGAGGAAATTTGTCTTATAAATTAATGGCACATCCAATCCATTAAATGTAGCACAGCATCGAAAATGGTGTTGGAGGAAACTGTTTACTGATATAGAACAATGTTCAGGCTATACTGAAAAATCTGATTATAAATAGTTTATGTAATATGACCCTTTTTATATACAAATAAATACATATGCATCCATATACACATGTATCTATATGCATATACAGATATACATAGCTACATAGAAAGAGAAAAGATATATGCCAGCGTATTAATGTCATTTATCTTTGGTAAAATTATGGGTGGTTTTTATTTTCTTCTTATTAATCTGTAGTTTTTGAAGTTTATCCAATAAGCCCGCATTGTTTTTCATAGAAAAAAAAGACATAATTCATTTTTTAAAGAATCTGAGCATTTTCCCAGAATAAATAACTCAGCAGTTTTTGTAGTTTTATACTCCCAGAGGACTCAGGCCTAGTTTAACTCATAAGAAAGAAGGAATGGCTTAATAGGTATAAAGTCTGTACCAAAAAGAAGCAGTTTAAAAAAAAAAAAAGAGCAGTTAATGGAAGTTTAATTTATGCAGATGTACACATTTACTTTGATAATTTCTAATGAATGTCTTAGCAAATGACGGAAGTTCTTAGTCATCATTTTTGGCTTAAAACATACCAAACTGTTATATTAATGAATTATATAGAGCACCGACAGCATTTACAAATTGGAAAGATTGCTTCCCTGGAGATATATTTAGAAAATTGAAAAGAAGTACTGATTAATCTGTTGAAAGTAGTAGTAAAACCAACATACTGCCCCCTTCTGGTAGCTACTTTGTTTTATATTCCCCCATAAAGATGTTAATCTACATATTTGTACATATACTAAACTAATATGAAATCACTTTTTTTTTCCTCAACAGAGAATGCTGATAATTCCAGTTTGTTATCACCATCTGGTAAGAGTGTTATTTCATGATTTTGGGGATTCCTGGAAAGTATAATGCTAAAAATTCCTTGCAATATGATGTGGTCAGAGCAAAACTCCTTCCTCCAATGAAGCTTAATTAAACAACCCAATGTCAAATTATGCCATTAACTCATTAAATGAAAAAATCATTTAACATTCACCTGAAAACAAGAGCAAACATCGACAAGAGGAGAGACATAGTGATCCTCTTGCATTGCTGACACAGCTGGGGAATAAATTGTGCGTTCATCAGTTATTTTTAGTGTTCTAGTTATTTTTAGTGTTCTAGTCTCCCCAAAAGAATCAAGAACTTATACATGCCAAATGTGTTTATGTTTGAGGGACAATATGTTCTTTTACACATACTCCCTTAGTACCGCCCTGAAGGAATATTTTTCTAGAAGCTTCTAAGGGCTTAGCCCTCGGGAGAATCCGAGATTGTGGGAAGGCAAATAATTAAAAAGAATTCTCCAACTAGGACCAGTAGTGGCAGGAGCTAGGAACAGAACCTGCTCGCGGGGACTGTCCGAGACTGCTAGAATAGGACCTTAGGGTGCAAGTGGTCTAGCGCGCAAGTGGTCCAGCCCTGTCCCTGTCCCTTAGGTAATGAGATAATGAAGCCTGTGGCTAACTTGTTGACGATCACACAGCTTCTTGCCCCACATCACACAGAGGCAGCCCATAGCCTCTTGAATCCTGGTTCTATATTCCTTCTGCTATACCGTATATTTCAGAACAATCTTTCACAACAAGGAGTGAATCAACTCACATTCCATCTGTAGTTGGGTAAAAATGAGCTTCTATATTAATTCATCTCTTTTGATCAAATTAATAATGATAGCTAGTAATTCTCATGTACATTCTACTTTCCCAGAAGTCTTCAGGTGTCTCCACATTCTCTTCTCAATCTTACAATGTAGGAATAACTCTATTTATGTTGTAGATGAGGAAACTGGGTTCAGGGATACTAAAACCAGCCCATGTTCACACGTTTTTGGACTGCTTAGGTTTGAATTTGGCCACCACCACCCCACCCCTCTTGCCAGCTGTGTGACTTTGGGCAAATTCCTTTACCTTTCTGTGCCTCAGTTTCCTCATCTGTGAATTGGTTGTGAAGAGGAAGAGATAACACATGTGGCTGGCCCAGAGCAAACCTTCCATGAATAATAACTGTCAGTATTACGAATTGTTAAGTAATGGGGCCAAGAGTCAAATCCAGGAATGTAGGCTGCCCAAGCCCAAGGTCTTCTTATGGTGCCGATTTGTCCCTCAGCTGTTAAGCTTCTTAGATAAAATTAGTGTATTTTTCTACCACTAGACTAGCCTTGAGCACATTTAATCACGGTGATGTCTTTGCAAAATCCTGTTTGCATGGAGTGGGGAACGGGGTCTCCTTTTTGGATGGCATCACTACCCATCAGCATTCAGAAGCATTAACAGCCATTGATTTAAAACCGGCTTTGTCTGGGTATCTTGTTCTGCCTAAAAAAGAAAGAATTCCATGTTCATGCTTTGAAACTTCCTGGTTAGGAACTGTCTTATTTCTCAAGAAATATCCTTGATTAATTAAAAGAAAAAATGTAGTAAATGACAAAATATGGAAGCAATAACGCAGGACGGACAGGGCGTGTGTGTTTCAGCCAACGCATGAACGGTCTAAAACAGGCAGCCCAGCCAAGTGCCTGGACACACCCAAATTTTGTTCTCACCGCCTGAAAATCAGGCTGCCGACCGCAAAACTTGTTCTAGTTGTAAAATGTCTGTGTTTGCTTTGCCGGTGTTTAGGTAGAGGTCAAGCCATTGGGTCTTTTTAATATTTAAACATGCAGGATGTATGCAGCAGATTGACCTCTTAGCGTAAGTGGAGTCATTCCACAGGAAATTTATCCCTTGATTGATTGATTGTCTTAATAGCAGCCCTATTTGAAAATAACTTACTGGGAAATTGTGTCAGGTAGTAGAGTATTATTGAGTGGTAGAGATTTTTTGTTTTTAATCCTAATACTTGCAGAGGGGAAGAGGCATCCCTATAGCAGAATGGAGCCAACGTGCTGACACATTCCATGATTATAGTTCGAGGACTGATATAAAGCATAAGATGTTTTCTAGAACTCTCTGGCTGACACATATTGAAAGTAGTAGTCCTCGTATCTTGGTGTGTCTCCTATACTTAGTTCCATCATATTTCATAGGTACTAGCAGGCCTCAGCTTCCTCATCTGTAAAATGAGACCCTTGAACTTGGGTCTCTTGGGTTCTTTTCCTGCAATTCTTTGATTAAGTATAACTCGTATTTGTATGGGACTTGCAGATTGAACCACATATTGATCTGGTGGTACTTTTTTTGCTTCTTTTCATTATTATAGCTCCAGAGTTCTAAGTCCTTAAAATTAAAAAAGAATCAATTCACAGTATTCATTTTAAAATTTTGTCTTGTTTTTTTTTTTTCCTTCTGCAGCTGAATCATCTCTTGTCGGTTTTGTCCCCTTCGCCAGTGGTACTCCAGGCAAGATTTTGAAAACTTTTTAAGCCAAATTTAGCACAATTTGTTAAGTTTTGGATTTAATTGTACCTTTGTATCATTTTTCTCTTTGGGGCCAAAGAGGTTGAAATTAAGAGCCTCAATGGTGAGATTTTTTTTTCCAGAAGAAAGTGAAAATTGATAACCCTTAATATGACCATAAGTATAATGAATGGTGTTGAAGGTTTCCAGTTCTAAATTATTCCTCAATACATCGAGTACTTCCAAATGACTGAAAAAAAAAAAAACCCAAAAAACAAAAATAAAACCAACCCAACAAACAAAAAGCCCAAGAAAACATGGAGAGCAACTTAAAATTTCTGGTTAAATGATCAAATTCTTATTATCCTGGAGGGAGAACAGCCCTGCACTGCTTAACTGTTCTATAAAAAAAAAAAAAATAGGGACCACATTTCGAGTACCCCATTTCATTAGCTCCCCAGCACAATGGCAGCAAGTTTTCCATGACAGATAGTTTAAATGTGAAAAGCACATCCAGTGACTTCGGTATGATTTGGCCTGGGTTGGGAGGCACAGAATGTACAAAGACAGCCGTTTTATAGTTGATTGATCGAATTTTAAATAGTGTGAAATGAGAATTTGGCTTCTTCATCATGCTTTAGACGAAAGGGCAAAGAACTGGGTTATAGTTGAGGGAGGTGGGCAGGGCAGCACATTCTGTTCCTCCCCTCTTTTTGCAGTGGAAACCCCACACTTTCCCTAATCCCTTAGTTTAAAAAAAACCTTACTGTGTGCTTGGTGGTGAAGGAGCTAAACAATCCTAGATGCATATCTCATGGAGTGAAATTGGTTTAATTTCCTATTTGGCCCGATGAGAATGGCCAAATGTTATCACTTTAATGTGTAGTCACTTTTTATAGTGAAAGGAATATCTGCAAAATAGTTTTGGCAGCACTTTTTGGATCCCGTTCTCTGTGTGTATGTCTGTTTTTTTAAGTGTGATAATGTAACCCATGCTTTTTGTTTTTTTCCTAAAATTTCATCCAGAAGAATCAATTTGAGACTGCTTTTCATTGTAAGAGATACGAATAGAGTAGATTTTAAATTGGATTTTAAGTCAAACAAGGTCAAAATGAGATTTTCCTAAAAGTTAGTTGAATGTTATGTTCCAGTATTCCAAGTTTAACTAGAATTACTTAAAAATGGCTTTATAAGAGTGTACCATTAGGTCAAAAACTATTGCACATCTATAGGGCTGTATGTTGAAGTTAGTAATAATGGTGGAAATATCCTATCCCTTAGTATTTTCATGATAATAGAGAAAAATAAGGGCCAAAATATTTGGCAACATAAATGAGTTTATTTAAATCTAACAATTATAGGAGTATTGCGTTATGCTAGACACAGAACTTGAGGTAGGGAAAAACGTTTTGAATGAATGAACACTTGCTCAGGAATTGTCCCTGGGGGTTAGAAGAATGGGTAGCGGCCCAGAGATGGCAACACATGCATTTAGTACTGTCAGTTGGCTTTTGCAAAACTCCCTAACTTCTCCTGGATTTCAGGAAAAATGAAATGTTGACGGAACCCAGGAAGACACAGGTTTGTTAACTGTGCCAGTAGTTCTACTAATTTTTGTCATTTTATTTCAGATGCTACTTCCAGCGTATTATCTACTTTAAACAAAACAGGTAATGTCAAGTTGTTTTCTAAATACAGTAGTATATTTCTATGGTTTCTTGAGTTCCACACTTGTGAGAACTGCTGAGTTAGTAAAGAGAGTTCCTGCATTGCCTTGCCTACTTCAACTGTTGGTTTATTACCTTTTTGTCTTTGGCATTGAGCTATAATTCTGGTATCACTACCCTCCAAACTTCCCCACTATTATGGACATAGCACTCCGTTTAAACTAACATTGATAATTTTTCTGATTATAACAATAATGCATGTTATCGCATAACAAGTGGAGATGATAGCAAAATATAAAAGAAAGAAATCATCTGTAATGTCACTTTCCTAAAGCTATCACTGTTAATAATTTGGTACATTTCCATTCAATATCATATATACATATGTTCATTTACATATATACTCTGTAATATAACCTGTACAAAATAGTTTACATAGATTTTTATACTTTGCTTTTTCAACTTAATATTATATCACAGTATTTCCCAGTGTCCCTTATTATTAACAACTTGGTAATATTCCATTGTGTACCACAATGTTGAACATTAAAGTTGTTTCTATTTTTTTAATAGAAATCGTTGCAGTGAAACCTCCTTGTACTGACATCTTTGCATGCACCCCTGATTTCTTTAGGATATATTCCAAAGAATGGACCTTATGGGTCAGCATTAGCAGTATTTTAAGGCCCTTGATACCTCCTGCCCAATTGCCTTTCAGAAAGGTTGTACTTGGCATCATTCCCATCAACAGTAGATCAGAATTCCTGTCAGTGTCTTTGCTAAAATACAGCATATATTATTAGACCGTTTCTCCTTTCTTTAAGTTTTATTTTTCACTTTTTGATTATTAGTGAGGTTGAACATTTCACCCCTAAAGTGTGCTTGTGTTAACTAGCACCAGCAATTCATTTTACAGCTGTGTTTTGTTTGCTCTGAAAGGAAAATCTTAGTGCAAGCGAAAGAATATATTGAAAGGATACTTAATTGTAAAGCAGAATGCCGTCAGCCTCTGTAATAAATGACCACCATCGTTGCCCATGGGTCACACCTTGAAGCAGAACCCATCAATAACACAGGCACACATAAGGTTTCTGAAACTTGTCGGCACGGTGTCATCATTCCTTAAGCATGCCTCCAGTGTCTGAGCTTTGCCTCTTCTTCACAATTTGCCAGTCCCTCCTGGGAGACAGAGTGTTTTTTTTGCAAATCTGTGCCCTGAACACAGCCCCCCTTCTATTTGGTCATTCTTCTAACAAGGGCTTCTGAACCTGATCTTCCATCATCTAGAGGAGGAACCATGGGTTCTGCCTCCAAGGTGTGTTGAGAAGGTATTTCTAAGGTTTGCTTCTTCCGAGTGTGTTGACACTTGCCTGTGAGTCATTGACTTTGAACAGTCCTCGTCCTGCTCTGGGCTTATTGTGTGACCATAGTGGGACGGTCTCGACCTCTCTGAGAATAATTTTATTCATCAAGACCATGGAGATAGCCTTGTCTGAACTTACACGGCAAATAGCTGGGCACTTTCTTGATTGCCAAGTAGAGTAGCAATATTTTAGACCCCATTTACCATGTTTCCATTCATTTTTACTCTGAATCACCTGCTTTTTACACCCCATTGTGTGAAGGGCCTGATAGTGACCTAATTCTACATAGCTGAAGTGTAAGTCCGCATTCATGTGTCTAACAGCAGTGTGTAGAAATCGAAATCGAATTACACAAGCAGTGGGGTGTGTGTTGGGTGTCGGCTAGCCAGGTAGACATGGGAATCCAACTCCCAGATGCTAATGCTATATGACCCTCAGGTGCAATTCCCATTCATTCTCCTGCTGAGATGACAGGTAGTGTCTTAAAGGTGTCAACAGTGTGATTTTCCTCGCTGTTCACAAAAATGATACTCATGGCAAGTTGTTTTTTAAAAACTAGCAACAATTCTGCTCTAATATTTAAATTGCTTCTTTGCAGAAAATGCTAAAATCACTATATTAAAAACCTCCAATGCATCAGGTATGGCTTATTATCAATATCACAACTTTCTTTTTTATAAGTAAGGTAAAATTAAACAAATAGCTGCTGTTTGTTTTCTTTCTCTATTTGCCTAACTTTTCCAAATAAAATCTGTTCTTAATGAATAGATGTTTCTGTACTGGGTACCTGAAGTGTAGTACTAGGTATTTGGGGCTACATAATAATGATTAGACACAGTGCCCACCCTCGAGGATGTTCTACTCTTTGAGGAGAGACAAGGCAAACAAACAGATAACTGACATGAACATGTCTGCAGGAAAAGGTGGGAAAGGCGCACGTGCTTCTGACATGGTTAAGAGGCATGGGGAAGCAGAAGGATTGGGGCTAATGAGTTTATCAACGGGAAGCAACTCAGGAAGAGGAGTGAGCTTCAAATTCTTTAGCAATCAAAGAAGGGTGAGACTTTTAAGTTCCTACTGCAAGCCTAGGCACACAATCCATGCTTGAGAAAAAGCTTCCGATGGAGTTCAAGCAGGAGTTGGCAAACTCCAGCCACTGCCTGTTTTTGTAAATACAATTTTATGGGAACACAGCCATGTCTGTGTGTTTGTATATTGTCTATGGCTACTTTTTAGCTACAGTGAACGGTAGAGTTGAGTAGTCATGGCAGAGGCCATAGAGCCCGCAAAGCCTAATCTATTTGCTCTCTAACCCTTTCCAGAAAAGTTTGCTGACTCAATGATTTAAAGGGCGAACTGGGGCCACGTACTTGGGAGTGGCGACAGATAACGGCCCTAACAATAAGAAAGGCAATTCTCACTATGGATGAGCAGCAAAATGGCACTCTTCACTGAAAATGAAAATGCAGCTAGAATGTAGAAAAAGATGAGATTCCGAAATGAAAGGCTTAGCAAGCATTAGGTCAGTGGTTAGAAAGAACATTGAAAACCTTACTGCCCACCATCCCTATGTTCTGTAATATTTACAGTGTTTATTTCATAATTAGTTATAGCCATAAGCTGGTATATTTACAATATATGCTCTTTTTGGGTGGGTAACATTGGCATAGAACAAAACCGAATGCTAGGCAGGTAACTTTTGGCACCCAAATTCAGTTTGCTCCACAGAATTCAAACTCTTAGCTGAAACATGATGCCTACACACCAGAAGTCAACTAAATCATTCTGGCAGAAGCTCTATCACATGCATGAACCCAAATTATAATTTCGGTTTGTATCCGAAGTAGTTTTCCCATTGGAAAGAATTAAGGAGTCATTATGTGCAATGGAAATAAACTAGCAATCGGGCATGGCATACGTTATTCTGACCAAACCAGAACTAACAAGGAGACCAAAATATTCCTTAACATACCACCCTTATTTTCTTGGCAGTTTGCTTCGTATATTATCAGCATTTGCCCTTCATTTTTTTTACTGGATTTCTTATGCATCTCCAAAAGGATGCAATTAATGAAGGGAGGAGTCTCGGGGCAGTAAGCCTTGAGTTCTTAAACCGAAGGAGAGCTGTACTTCCCCTTTCACCAAATCCTGTTAGTGTCTAGGCAGCCTTTTGTTCTGCTGGGGCCGGTTCATCTCCCATTCATCTCTGCCTCCCTTGTGTCCTGCGGAGTCTATTGTCCTGGCTACCACTTCATTTGGCCCTCACTATTCTTTTTATTTACTGGCCAGGATCACACACTAGACTGTAAGCTCCTTGAGGGCAGGGTCTGTATCTGGAAGCTCTCCAGGCCTGCAGGATAGAGTCGGTGCTTTTAGCACGTGTGTCTTGAGTTTTGTAGTTTTTGCCCATATGAAATGATAGCATGACAGTGTTACTTCATACATACATTTGCATCAGGAACTCAGGCCAGCTTTAGAGTGTTCATGGAATCCCCTACCCAGGAGAGGAAGGAAGCTCTGTGCTTGAGGGCTTGTCCAGTTACTATTTCTGTACTCGATTCGTGGCCATGGTGCTCTGTTTACATTGGACAGGAGAGAGAATAAATTGGGAAGGGGACAAAGAAATTTCAGTTGTTGGGGAACCAGACACACACATACTTAAAAGAATAGTAAAGAATCAAGTTCCGTAGTTGACCAACTCAGTGATGAAAACTCTCTCACTCCTTTAGTCCTTGTGGAATTCATCCAGCCAACCTTTACTTAGAATATTTTTAGCCCACATCTGAAACCTAATTTGTCAATTCTCTTGACAATGTCGTATTTATGTGCAGGTGTTGACATGCTTAACCGGCCGGGTTGTGTTTTCTTTGCAGGAGTCAAACCCCAGAGAAATATCTGCAATCTGTCATCTATTTGCAATGACTCAGGTTAGTCCTGGTGTACAGTACACATTACTGGATAAATTAGCTTCAAAGAGAAAAGTGGTTTCTGTTTCTCCTAGTGAATGTGTGGTGTGGGCCTGCCGGTCCGATCTGCCTCTTTTCACACCACTTGGCTACTCAGGTTCCCAGATAACAGCAAAAGCAAGTTTCAGATCTGCCTGAAATTATCTTCCCATTGCCTAGCGAGATGGTGAATAGACTTGCTTAACATGAGGCGTGACGCTGCTCTCTACTAAATCTTTTTCACCATAGCTTTAAACCCATGACCCTTAGGGTTAATTCATGAACATATGAACCTATGAGTTAATTCATGAACATAATGAAATTAATGATTACTGAAAGCAATTTCTTGTATATTAATTCCCCCTGGGCTTTTTTCATAGGGCTTTAAATACTATAGTTTAGAAACAAGAGGTGGTTTTTTGCTAAGAATAAAACAAATCACTGCTAGAATGTTGAGAACTCATGTATATACCTCATTAATTGGATCCTGATTCCAGTAGTGCCCAAAGTATAATTTGCCATCTCTAACTAAGGCCGTCCACTTTTTCTAAAAATTGAGATGGAAATCTCCTAAGAACTTGGTGTTTTTAAAACGGGGATATTTTCCCTTCTGCCATGGGCCAGAAGGAATTAAACAGCCACTTTTCTCACATTGGTTCGGCTCTCTGGGCTCCATTCCTTGTTAAAACCAAGGAAAGCAGATGTGAAAAACAGAAAAATACGGTGTGGCAGGCCAGAGCTGGACTGGAGATCATGGGAAGGGAGAAGTGGAAGGTAACAAGGTATTTTACACTATTCTAGACTTAGTGTGATGCCAGTTATGTAAAAGCAATCATTATAGAATGGGTTTCCTTTTACTCTGTTCCTTTGAACCATGTAACAGTTTGATAATTTGTTTGAAAAACACAGGTTGCAGTTTCATGTAAAATAAGTGAAGGGTGGATAATTTAGAAAACAAGAAAACTTCTTGTTGAAAGAATGTTCCACAAATACTTTCTTATTTGTGCGAATGTGAGAGTTGCTCATGTGAGCTTTCAGCTGATATGTTCTAGGGTAGAATATGGCAGGAAAATATTAGCTGGTTTTAACTAAGAAAAAGGAAACCTTATTAATTACATTTCATCTTCATATGTTGCTTAACTCTCTCTCTTCCCCTCCTCTTCCTCTCTCTCTCCCTCCTCTCTTACCCTTCTCTTTACTTAACACCCCATAATTTTATTATTTTTGTGCCTCATCTGTTTTGATCTGGTGATTAATGTCTCATTCAGTGTTATTTCTATGCAGTGTTTGATAACCGTTTGAAAATTGAATTTTTAACAATAATAATAATAAAACTGGTCATCTTGAATAACAGATGCCAGAATGCTGGTTGGAGTAATGTTTTCCCCCAATTAAGTGACTGAATTGACCATTTGTTTTGGTGTCTGGTGAAAACAGCCTAATCTGGGGACCAGCTAAACCTCTCGGGACCAGAAATTCCACGATGCCCGGCCAGAAACTAGAAACTTTCCCTTCTTGCAGGTCCCATTCTGGGTTCATGAAGGGAAGTGGAGACAGGTGAAGACACGGAGAGCTGACCAGTTAGGCTGAGGGCCACAAGGTGGTGACTTGCTGGGGGCTCTCCTACCACCCTGCTTCCAGTACATTCATGAAACTCCACATGTGCTCAACAAGGTTGGAGGAAGAACTTGGAGAATGGTGGGGCGAGGGAGAGAAACTGGCACACAAACACTACGTTTTTAAAAGCTCAGATTTTTAAGAAATGCCTGGATAATTCTATGATGATATCGAGTATCTTTACTTTTAATAATGAAGTGCTATATAAATTGGAGTTTCGGTGTGACTGCAGACATCGAGGGCCTCAGTTGAGGAGGTGCTGACGTAGATGGAGCATGTTAAGCACACTGGTCTAGTGGCTTTATCAGCCATATGTAAGTGGAAATGAGCCATTGGGTACGCGGCTAGGGAACTCGGTTTCTGTAGTTTGGGGTGCAGCAAAAGAAGATGAAAGGAGAAAACCTTTGACCCTCTAGTTCAAGGGTTGGCAAACTATAGCCCGTGGTCCCAATGTGACCTGCTGCCTGTTACTGTAGAAAGTTGTATTGGAACCCAGCCACACCCATTTGCTTACCGTCCCTCTACGTCTGCTTTTGCGCTAGCTACAATGACAGGGTTGAACAGTTGCAATGGAGACCACATGGCCCGCCAAAACCTAAACTATTTCCTGTTTGGCTTTTTTTTTTAAATCAGACCTAAGCTTTACTTATTGGGACTTAAGAGGGACAGGCCCAAGACTGAAAGTAGCGATCCGCAAAGAGGCAAGAAAATGAGGGGCCATATAAAGGGTCTCAGAGCAAAGGCATTTCATAACAGTTACATAAATGGGTCTGGCGATGTTACTGTAGGAAGGAATCGTACAGCCTGGAGAACATTACAGTCTACAATACCATCTGTACATTGTTCTCCTGTGGGGAGATCTGTTATCTTTTTTTTAAATTAAGTTTTTATTTTTATTTTTAAAGGAGCTTCAGATCACATAAATGTTACATCAAAAATATGGGGGATTCCCGTATGCCCCACTCCGTATGCCTCCCACACTTTCCCACATGAACAACATCCTTCGTTAGTGTGGTACATTTGTTACAAGCGATGAAGCCATACTGAAGCATTGCCGCTAACCGTGGACCACAGTTGATGTTATAGTTTACACTCTGCCCCGCACAATTTTATAGGTTACGACAAAATATACAATGGCCTGTCCGGCTCTTTACAAAAGAGGTTTGCTGACCCCTGCTGTAGCTTATTTGGCATCCTGGCCCTACTGAGCGAGAGGCCAGCTTTTGGTCCCCACGGGTTATGAAGCACGCAACATACTGTTCAGGAGTCTCTGTGTTATTTGTTTCCAGATAGAATCAAAGCTCCTCAGAGTATATACTCTATGGGAATCAGGTCGACTGAACCTGATTCAGTATTTCCCAAAGTGGGAAATTGTAAGAACAGGGTTTTCTGGCATTTCTGGGGTGGAAGCCACACCAAGCTGTTCACCTGAAGAGAGGATTTGCCTCTCTCAACTCTGTTCCCAGGAAAGAGAGCGCATTTGGCAGCTGTGTTTAAAAAAGAAAGAAAGAAAAGAAATGACAAGAATTAATAGGCTTCCTTAGTCCCCTCTGAACTGTGGAGAAATGCTTTTCCTTCCCTCCCTCATCTGTGCCACTGCAGCTTGTGAGGATAACAACTTCAAAGGATTTTTTTTTTTTTTGAGTTAAGTTAAAGCTGCAGTTCCAGCAGTTAGCATCTTGAGGGGAAGTGAATGAAGTTCTCATGGGAAGTGGGTAGATATAGAGTTGTTTGGCTCCTACGTATTTGGGGGAGGCATAGCTCAGTTACTCTTGACAGGGGGATGAGTCTTGTTTTCTCTCATTCTGTTGGAATTCCTGCTTAAAATTCATAGTTCATATTTTTTTGAAAATTACATTAATGATCATTGAGTAAGTTACTGAGAGAAAAGCGAGTAAATATGAATAAAAACAAAATTCAGTGAAACTCCATTTATAAAGTAATTTGATAATCTTTTTATGTGCTGTATTATTCCTCAAGTTTTAAGGTTACAAGTCTCAAATTTCTTTCTGAAAATTTATTTGTAGCAATTTTCAGAGGCGAAATATTGTTTGACTATCACGAAGAAAACAATGTCACCCAGG
Organism: Dasypus novemcinctus; assembly: GCF_030445035.2. NCBI lineage: Eukaryota > Metazoa > Chordata > Mammalia > Cingulata > Dasypodidae > Dasypus > Dasypus novemcinctus. The sequence continues at coordinate 21,652,278 of NC_080704.1, read as the reverse complement.
TAGGTTTTAAAGATTTTTTGTATTGCCATCTTAAAAAAGCAAATGCACGTGTATTTGAAGATTTGTTTAAGGTTCCGATTATTTATGACATTTGGCATAATATTTACTTTTATGACCAAATTTAAATAAAACATATATTGAGATTTTTAGAATCCCTGGCTTTTTTATTCCTAATAACCATGGTATTTTGTTAATCATTGTATTTCAGTTTTCACTAATTTGCTCCTGAAAAAGAATCTTTATATAATGTGGTTCTCTTGCCACTAAAAATTTAAAATTGTATTAGAAACTCCTAGCAACAAAAAATATGTGTTGACTCCAAGAATAGTTTTCTGAAACTGATTCTCTTCACCCCATGGGGGATCAGGATCCAGTTGTACCAGCTCTCCCACAGCCTAGATTGGTTAGCGGATCCTAGCCAAACATGGTTTATTAATACAGCAAGTATTTCCCAAGTACCTTCCATGTGCCTGGCAATTAGCTGGGTGCTGGGGACGTAGGGACAATTGCAATCACGTTCCTCTCCCACTTGGTCTTGTTTCTTAAATCTGGGACCTCTAGTGTCTTTTAAAAAATAAAAAAAAGTGAAAAAAAAAAAGTATGTATGCAAAAAAAAAAAAAATCTGGGACCTCTCGTGAAGAGAACTTGAGTAGGGTTCTTTCAGGGGAAACCTTGGAATGAAGAAAGACAGAAATCAGCACAGCACACTTGCTGATCCCGAATATTTTTAAAAGAAAACATCAAAACAAAAACTGGATCAGCCAGTATTGATTCGATCATTTGCTGAACAAAATTCCACGCAATTAGGATTCACAGTCGTTGGGGTGCAATTCTTTGACTGGCCAACAAAACCAAAGAACAACTTCTTGTTAGAAAGTACATAACAATACCATGTGTTGTATCTTGATAATTTTGTGCTTCTAACAGAATCAAGACATGGCTAACAGCACCTCAACTGGAATCCAATCTCTAAGTGAACTGAAGTGAGTAATCTGCTGTTTGATTCTAAACTTAACATAGCAACTCTAGAAAGATATTGTTGTGCTTTCTTTGCTTTTGGCAACCAAAAGTTGGAAAGAGACAGATAGACACAAAGGTACTAGAGATAATTGGTTCTTGTTTTAAAAATTTATTTTATTTATTTCTCTCCCCCTCCCCTCCCCTCTGTTGTCTGCTCTCTGTGTCCATTCGCTGTGTCTTCTTCTTGGTCCCCTTGTATTGTCAGGCGGCACCGGGAAACTGTGTCACTTTTCTTTTTGCGTCTTCTTGCTGCATCAACTCTCCATGTGTGCGGTGCCGCTCCTGGGTGGGCTGTGATTTTTTTTTTTGCACAGGGTGGCTCTCCTTGTGGGTTGCACTCCTCACGTGTGGGGCTCCCCTACTCGGGGACACCCCTGCGTGGCACGGCACTCCTTGTGCACATCAGCACTGCACGTGGGCCAGCTCCACACGGGTCAGGAGGCCCTGGGTTTGAACCCTGGACCCTCCATATGGTAGGTGGACGTTCTATCAGTTGAGCCACGTCCTTGTTCCAGACAATTGGTTCTTGAGCTTGTTGCAAACTAATCATAGTCACCTGTCATCACCTAATATCCCTGTGAGGCTGTTCTGGTTGGTTCTATTTGATCATATCACACCTTCGTTTAAATTGGCATTTTTTCCCTTCCCTTTTCATTCCCCCTGTGCTATTTTTTTGTTCGCTGTGTCCATTCGCTGTGTGATCTTCTGTATCTATTTCTCTTTTGTCTTCTCTTCTCATCTTTCTCCTCTAAGTTTCACCGGGATTTAATCCTGGGGACCTCTGGTGTGGAGAGAGGTTCCCTGTCAATTGCACCACCTCTGTTCCTGATTTCTGCTGCGCTTCACCTTGACTCTCCCCTTTGTCTCTCTTATCGTAGCACCATCTTGCTGTGTGACTCACTTGCGTGAGCACTCAGCTTGCCACACGGGCACTCGCGTGAGCACTCAACTCACAGTGTGGGCACTTGGCTTGCCGTGTGGGCACCCACGCAGGCACTTGGCTCGCCACACAGGCGCTCGACTCACTGCGCGGGCACTTGGCTCGCCACGTGGGCACTGGCTTGCTGCACAGGCACACTTTCTCTTTTTTTTTTTTTCACCAGGAGGCCCCAGGGATCGAACCCGGGTCCTCCCATATGGTTGGTGGAGGCCCTATTACTTGAGCCACAAATGCTTCCCTAAATTGGCATTTGAGTTTTAGTATGATTTGGTGGCCAGCATGGTCGAAAGAAGAGTTCAAGGCAGGAGCCCATGCTGAGTATCATTTGTCCATGCTTTCATGAAGCATCCGTCAGTGACCCGAAAGTCAGAGAAGTCATTTGTTCGTAGACCTCAGCTTGAAAGGACAAGTACAGATAATGTATTTACAAATAGATGCATTACAGTGCATTACAAGTAGATGCCCCTACATGGATAGTAGGTCAAAACCTTGGCCAGCATGATGGCATAGGACAGGACACAAGCTCCCTTTGCCTCTGTAACTGGCAGGGGAAACATCATGTCTTTGCCCTTGTGGCGGGGGAGTGGTATTGGATGAAATGAAATTCTCCCATCTCAGCCTTGCTACTGCTCACAAATGAGATTTTGGAAGAGTTTGAACCAAATCCAAAAGTTCTAGTGAGTGGCTGTGATGACACTGAAGCAAAGCACCTTTCCTAAGTTAAAAACTCATCTTAGGGGACATTCTCGTGGATTAGCATTTTGACCCAGCGGCTGCTGGTGACATCGCAATGCCTGGGTGGCAGAGAATGTCATGATTCCCCCTGACGGATATCCCCTGAGTTTATAGTGGTGAAAAGTTACACCGGTGAGAAATGGGATGGAGTAGGTATTATTCATATCCTATATACCTGTTTTTGACTTCCTGATGAAAATCTAACTTTTCTAACTATTCGAAGTTAAAGGTGTGAAATAAAGCAGAAGATAACAATGCACCTGGAAGGATTTTAAAATTTAGATAGGCAGTATTAGTGCTAAAGTGCTAGGAAACAACTTTTTTGTTGATGCTCTTGCACAAACTTAGAAACAGAACATGACTTGGCACATTTGTAAGTCATTAATCTTAATTAGGAGATGAGACCTATAGCTCGGTTCGTGGAAGTTCCTTGTTGGGGACTGAATCATGTCCCTCACAAATGGCATGTTCAGGTCCCACCCCCTGGTGCTGTGGGTGTGAACCCATTTGGAAATTGGACCCTCCAAAGTGCTATTAGTGAAGGTGCACCCAAACCGAGTGAGGGTGGGCCTTAATCCAATAGGGCCGACGTTCTTTTACACAAAGGAAATTGTGGACACAGAGAGAAGACATGGGGAGCAGCCAGAAGCAGGGAGTCCGTGGAACCCAGAAGAGAAAGGAGATGCCACCATGTGCATTGCCATGTGATGGAAAAGCCAAAGACTCTCTGCCAGCCAGAAGATACTGACCCCGGAGGAAGCAGTCCTCATAGTCTCTGAAACCCTGAGCCAATACATCCCTGTTGTTTGGCCAGCCCACGCTGATATTTGTTTTAGCAGCCGGATAACTAATAGTTTTTTGGTACCAGAAAGTGGGGTGCTGCTATTGCAAATTCTTAAAAATGTGGAAACAGCTTTGGAATTGGGTAATGGGTAGGGGCGGAGCGGATTGCGTGGGCTCAGAAATGAGGGAGTGCTGTAGAGAAAGTTTTGTATTGTCTTAGAGAATATATAATTCATCATGACAGAAAGTTGCTAGATACATAGATGCTAAAGCTACTTCTGGGGAGACCTTAGAAGGAAATGATGACGACTGTGTCGTTGGAAATTGGAAGAAAGGTGATCCTTGGTGTAGAGTGGCAGAGAACTTGTTGGATGGAAGGTAGAACTTGAAAGTGATGAACTTTAGCTGAGGGAATTTCCAAGCACGGAAGGTGCAGGTGATCATGAAATGAGAGAGGAAAGAGTTAAACTGAGGATTGAACACTTAAGCACAGGATTAATCATTTGGAAACTTCTCTCACTCTTGAGACTAGGGCCAGAAGCAGCTCTATCAGGGACCTCCCTGAGCTTTGGGGGGAGTGAGTCCGCAAAGGACAGGGCTCCAGGTGAGGGTTTTGCTGAGCAGCAGCGCTCTGCTAAAGAGGGTGTGGGCGAGCATGGATGCAGCCAGCCATTTCAGTGGAAGTCAGGACTGGAAATGCAGTGATCCAGGAAGAATCTGTGGAAGGTTCCATTGGCTGGTTCCATTGGTTTAGACCCGCTTGGAACTGCATGCAAAGCTGACAGTTTTGTCGTTGTTGTTGCAAAATTTGTCTGAGCAGAATCACTGCCAGCCTGAGCTGAAAGGGAAAGAGATGAATTGAAGGAAGATGACCACAGAAGCCGAGGACTGGACCCCTAAAGATGTCCTCAGGCCAGTAGAGCAGGCCCACCCCTCTCTGTCCCAGCACTTGGAGGGGAAGGCCTCGCACCACCTTGGATGCACTGCTGCTGCATCAGGCCCAGAGGACAGATCATGAAGCCACAGATGGCTCTCAGACCTTGAGATTTAACCGAGTTTGCCCTGCTGGGTTCTGGGCTTGTTTGGGCCCCGTGACCCCTGTTTTCCTTCCTCCTCCTCCCTTCTGGAATGGAAGCATTTCTCCTCTGACTATCCTTGCATTGACTTTAGGAAGCAGATAACTTGTTTTCTGGGTTTCACAGGTCCTTGGGGCCGAGGAATTTGGCCCTAGTGCAGCTCACACCCATATATTTCTTTTATCCTCCCCCCCTTGCAGCTTGCTTGCTGTCTGCTCTCTGTGTCCATTTGAGGTGCGTTCTGTGCTCTCTGTGTCCATTCGCTATGCACTTTTCTGTGTTTTTACTTGTTTCCCTTTTCATTGTATTACCTTGCTGAGTCGGCTGTCTGTGGCACTTGAAGGGCGGGTGGCTCTCCGTGGCACTTGTGGGCCAGCCTGCCTTCACAAGGAGGCCCCGGGACGCCAACCCAGGGCCTCCCATATGGTAGACAGGAGCCCAACTGATGGAGCCACAGCCACTTCCCACCCATAACTGATTTCGATGAGACTTCGTACTTAACATTGTTCTGAAATGGCCTAAGAATTATGGGAGGTTGTGATGGAATAATGTGTTTTGCGTGTGGGAAGAACATGACTTTTTAAGGTCCAGAGGGGCAGGCTGCTGAGAATTAAATCATGTCCCCCACAAAAGGCATGTTTCAGGTCCCAATCCTTGGTATGCAAATTTATCAGTAGGACCTTTTTTTTTTTAAGATTTTTAATTTATCCCTTGTTCCCCCTGTTGTCTGCTCTCTGTCCATTCACTGTGTGTTCCTTTGTGTCTGCTTGTATTCTCATTGGGCGGCTCTGGGAACTGATCCTGGGACCTGGAGTGGGAGAGAGGTGATCACTCTCCTGCAGCACCTCAGCTCCCTGTTCTGCTGTGTCTTCTTATTTTCTCTCCTCTTCTTGCATCTTCTTGCTGCGCCAGCTCTCTGCGTTGGCAGGCTCTCCTGCACAGGGCCTCATTCCCGCATGGGCCGGCACTCCATGTGGGCCAGCTGGCCCTCACCAGGAGGCCCTGGGCATCGAACCCTGGACCTCCTATATGGTAGACAGGAGCACAGTTGGTTGAGCCACATCCATTTCCCTGTCAATAAGACCTTTGAAGATGTTATTGGTTAAGTTGGGCCTAAACCGAATGAGAGTGGGCCTTCATCCAATATGGCTGACATCCTTATAAGCAAAGGAAATGGAAACAGGGAGAGGCCATGGGAGAAGCAAGAAGCTGGCAGTCAACAGAACCCGGAGGAGAAAGGAGACGAGGCCGCCATGTGAAGCCAAGGAACCCCAAAGATTGCCGGCCAGCCAGGAGGTAGCACTCCTGGGAAAAAGTCAGTCTTCCAGCCTCTGAAGCCCTGAGCAGGTCACTTCCTGTTGCTCAGAAACTAAAACAGGCAGCCAGCATTGTTGAACACCTCCTAGGTGCCGGGCTATGGGGATGGACCCAATTATCGAGTCTAGAGCAGTGGTTCACAGCCCTGGTTGCATATTAGGATCATCTGAGGGAGCTTTAAAAAATTCTCAAGCTCAAAACTCCCTAACACTTAAATCAGAATTTGGGGAGAACCATTTTTTAATGCTCCCCAAGTGGTTCCAGTAGGAAGCCCAGTTTGAGAACCAGGAGACTATAGAGTCTGGTGGGGAAGATTCAGGATGCAAGCATGCTAACAATTCAGAATGATCCTTGCAATGAAGGCAGCGCGTCCAGGGTCCCAAAGGATGCTCCTAGTGTGTGAGGACCTGACTGGAGGGGCCAGGGGAACCCACAGAAAGAAGGCAGCCTCTGAGCACAGTTCTAGAGGCGGGGCTCCTGCTGCTTGAACCACCGGTGACAGTCCTCTCCCCCCCCACACACCTTCCCTGGAGCCCCCCTGGAACTGTTGCCCATCGCTTAGAGCAGGGTTTCTCGAATCATTCTTTGTTGGATGTGGGGGGCCGTCCTGAGCACTGGAGGGTGGTGAGCAGCATCCCTGGCCTGCACCCACCAGATGTCAAGAGCACGCCCCCGGCCCCAGGTGTGACAGTCAAAGTCATTGTCAAGTCTCCCATGGAGGGAGGGGAGGGACAAGGTGAGGGGGGGGGGGGGTAAGACTTGCCCGGGCTCGAGAACCACTGCCTTAGAGACAATTTCTGTTCGTTCGATTTCTTCCATCCTAACTTCATGCCAAGCTCTGCGGCCCAGACGAAATGAAAGTATTGTTGGAGTGGGATTGGAGGAGAGGAATAAGGAATTCCTCCAGGGGAGATGTGAGGAGTGGGGGGGTGGGAGGAGGGCAGGCGGGGCTGGTGGGAAAGGGAGTCAAGAGGGAGTGAGGAGAAAGCCAGAGGCCCAGGTCTGCAGCGGGAGTGGCTCAGCGGTTTTGCCTGGGGCGGGCGCTTCTGGCCCTCTGCCAGGGGAAGGTGCCTTGGGATTGCAGTAGCCTAATGGATAACAAGATGGTTCAATCCTGATTTATATCTTGCTCTTGGCTAGAACCGATACAGCTGCCGCCTGGTTAGTGTTTCCCTTGTTGCATGAATAATTTATTTCCCCCCCATAGGAATCGCTTATGAGACCCAGGGTTTCTTCAAAGGGAATGTTGTAAGCAATAAGTACCCTGTGTTTAATTGCTAAAAATCGAACTTGTTTTCAATTTAACATCTCTCACGGTCTCAATGTCCAATTTCTTTCCTTTTTTTTTTTTAGACGAGCAGAGCTCAACAAAACCCTGCAAAGACTAAGTGAGGTAATCATAGTGCTTCCCTATACCTTATTAACAATTATCATTGTTATTTAGGGGAAAACATGGAGTTCTGCCTTCCTTGGGAGATATGTAGTATTCAAGTCCCCTCAAAGCTGACATGTGAAAAAGAGTGAACAGACTAGTTCTTTTACTCCAGAAATCAGAACTAGGAGCAATGGGCGGATGTTACAGTGAGATAGTTCAAGGTTAAGACCAATAGTTACTTAACCCAAGAGCTCCGGGAGAAGGGGCCCCTTGTGCGATAGTGAGCTTCCCCTCACTGGAGGCATCCAAGCAGAGCCCGTCTAGCCTGTGCAGCTTTGGTAAGGCATCAGAAATCTGGTCAGAAGGTGAATTGGGTGATCCCTAGGGATTCTTAGGATTCCAAGATTTTGTGATGCTGTGATTAGCTCTGGGTTGTCTTGTCTGACATTTCCAACTGTCAACGTAATTTATATGTATTTTGTTTGTTTCAGACTTATTTTATAGTGTGTGCTACAGCAGAGACCCAAAGGTCAGTCATTGTAATACTTTAAAATAAATCATTATCCAGTCACGAGAAATGAAATATTGAGGAGTCTTAGTTAAGTTGCAAATTCAAAGGCATTCCACTAACATAGACACATAGTAATGACATTTGGGATTGCTGAAAGAACTGCTTACTGCAAATAGAAAGAAGAGAACTTCATTAACAGAACAACAATTTGCGAGTTGGGCAACACCAAGTAAAAGCAAAGGAAAAGCAGGTCTTCCAAAGCATTTGGGGGGCACTGGGAATTGATAATCCAAAAGAAAAAAAGGGGGGGGGGGTGGCGGTGGCAGGAGAGTTCTGTTCTAGCAGCTTATTGGAACATCGAGGCAGCAAGAAACTTGTCTGAAGCCAATCGATCAGAGCATAGGTTTCCTTTACTCCTCCTTTTTCTTGTAAGCTTTATTTACCTTTCCTTCTCCAAGCTGCTTGTGCCTCAGGTCTGGGTGCATCAAGCGCAGGGTGTCCCATCTTGGGCGCCGCCTTCGCTGGGAACCCTTCTGTAACCCAGGGCTGGAAAGTCAATTTAGAGTTCCTTTCACAGGATATGTATGTTTTTCTTTTTCCCAATGCTCTTCACTCTTAGGCATCCATCTTCCCATTTCTTTGTGAGGCACAGAGGGATGGGTGGTGTCGGCCCATTTGCCTCTAGTTCTGTGAGACTCAGGGTCATCAGTGCCCTTAGCCCCAAGGACCACCAATATAATTAAGAAGTGGCTCCCAGTGACCCCGGGGTGGGGGGAGACGAGGCCAGACAGGGAAGAAGGAACGCAATATGGAGCTTGGGGGGAAAGGAAGAAAGGGGGAAGGATATGGCTGGAAAGAAGGAAGAAAAGAAATTAAAGAGTCCATGCAGGGGGGAATGGGAGTGGGTCCAACAATTTTGGGGGGTTGCACAGAACCTTATTTTAGGCTCTGTCCTTGGCCTGTCCTGGCTGCAAGCGCACATGGTTTAAAGGGCCATAATCCCGGCAGCTGAACCCTGAGCCTTCCACAGGAAGAAAAATCCTAGAAAGCAACAGTTTCTACTCATTAAACCATTCGCTGCTGCAAATAATGGCAAGTCTTCCGAGAAATTGTAGGTTGTATCCCTATCCACTATATGTATTCGGTTCATGCTTACCTTGTTTTTGTTCGTTTCTTAATGTTTCACTGCAGCATTGACTCTCTTTTTTCCACCTAAACCAGGACTAACATAGAAACAGAATGTCTTCAGTTCCTAGCAGGGACATTGATCCCATTCTCTGATAACCTAGATCAGGGTTGAAATTCAAAACCAAAACCAAAAACATTATTCTTGGGGGGACGTGTGGGTGCAGGGGTGATCTAGTCATTAAATAATACACAGTGTCGTGTGGACTTAGTAAGGGGTCCATGGTTTTCACCTGACTGACCAAGAGGTCCTTGGGACAAAAAGGGTTAAGAAGGCCTGATCCAGGTTGGATTGCCAGAGAGATTTGGGATTTGAGATGCCTCAATGCCCATCTCAGCTGGTAGGTAAAAGGGCTCCTGTGATGGAAATGCAGATGCCCGCAGACATCAGGCAAGACACCAGCCAGGGTGAGATTGGTAGAGGTCAAGGTGTGCAGGCAGGTGAAACGAAAGCAGCAGGTGCACGGGCTCAGAGGGTCTCGGGTTTGCAGCCTCCGTGAGTGTAAACTTCTCTAAGCGGCTCAGAATGAAGGCTTTCGGGTAAAGTTGAAAACCGAGCTTATGGGGATGATGTTGCCAGTTAACAGTACCAGTCCCCTTTCCTCACTCTAGGTTTGAAAAAAACAATTAAAAAGATGTATGTCAGTTTCCAATTTAGTAACAAGCTTGTTCTGTTTATTTCTCTTACATAGCACTGTAAATTGCACATTCACAGTAAAACTGAATAAGACAACAAACGTGTGTACCCTAGTGGATGCTAGGAACAAAGTCAAGATTCGCCCCATGGGTAAGATTCCATCTTTATTGCTGTGTTCAGTCTCACCTGGCTTTTGAGGTGTTATTTTTGAAATGAAAATATAACTAATGAAATGTACGTATGTTCACGTTTTCTGCTTTGATTCCTTTGTCCTTGGGCAATTTTTAGAGAGCCCGAGAAAGTTATTTTTCCCACTTTCTAATCAAGTTTCAGTATATTGGATTTGAAAACTTGATCCAAAGTCGTATTAAGAGGGAGAATTCTGTTTGAAGAGTTCAATGGATTGCTATTGGGATATATTTATTTCTAAATTCCTCCTAGGAGTTGTTGAAGAGAGATTGATATCATGTGCATATAATCACGAGAAAAAATATTCCTTCAATAAACGGTCTTGAGCTCTTACTACATATGATTTCCACCGTAATGCCACCCAATTTACTGTATCACCTGTTTCAGACAGGTGCTCCTGAGAACGCAGCAGTGGTTGTAAGAGCTGATGGCAGTGCATTTCTTTTTCCCCTTTTCTTTTGTCTCCTCCAGAACAATGCTGCTGTTCTACGAAGACACCCTGCCCTTCCTCCCCAGAAGAGTTAGAAAAGCTGCAGTGGTATGTAACCCAACATGGTGACACTTTTCCTTTAAAAAAAGTAACATTTAATCACCGTGCTGGCTAAGAATTTTTGAAATTTCTCGAGTGAACAAGGGCTTTCAATTTTCAGGAAAATGCAGTGTTCTGTTTATGAAGTTTCCATTTGGGCCTTTGCCTTTGACCAGCAGTTTTCAGTCTTGGCTATACATTGGAATTACCTGGTAGCTTTCAACACATTCCCCACAGCCTCCCCAACAGAATATGGGGACATACTTTTTCATTTTTGCCAGACCAGTAGATGAGAAATGGCATCTCTATTCTGTTTTGATTTGCATTTCTCTTATTAAGAGTGAGTTTGAATGTTTGTTGTTGTTTTTTTCCTTCCACATATTTGAAAGGTTTAAAAATACCATTTCTGTATTTTCATTCATGAATTGTCTGTTCATGTCTTTTTCCCATTTTTCTATTGGGATTTTGGTCAGTTTTTCAGAGATTTTATAAATTGTGGGTATTAGGCCTTTGAACTTGGGATGTGTTGTAGATATTTTCTCCCAGTTTGTCAGCCATCTTTTGCCTTTGTGACCTTACTTTGGCCATTCAAAATTTTAAAAACTTATATGGTTAAACATATTAGTCTTTTAATACCTCTGGATTTTGAGGTTTTAATTAGAAAGCCTTTCCCTGCACCCAGAGGAATTCACCCATGTTTTTTCTCGAACTTCTATGGTTTCCTTTTAAATATTTAGATCCATTTGGTGTTTATTCTTGTGTATAGTGTGAGGTATGGACCTAATTTTATCTTCCAAATGCCTACCCACTGGTCTCAGCACCATTTATTAAAACGCCCATCTTTTTCCTGGCGATTGGAAACGCCACCTTTATAACACACCAAATGCTGATACGTATTTGGGTCTTATTCTGGACTCTAGCTGTTACAGGGGAAGCTGGGTACACAGGAACTCTGCTATTTTTTTTTTTTTTTTAACTCTGCTGTTTTTACAGTGTTTCTGGAAGTCAAAAATTAGTGCAAAAGGAAATGCTAAGAAAATTCTGATACTCCATCTCGACTCTCAGAGGTCCTGATTTCATTGGTCTGGGCAATGGCTTAGGCAGCAGGGCTTTCAAAAGCCCTTTAGGAGTCCCTAATGTGCTTCGGTAGTTGAGAATCAGTGCCTTAAACTTGTCACCTCAATGGAAGGAAGTTGGGAGATGGATGATCCAGAATAGCAGATGGCTCCAGAAAATGTGTGTGATGTGATCACAGTGTATAAAAGTATAGGTAGAAAAAAAAACAGGGAGTAAATGAATAATCCTCACAGGGGCTTGTGACGATTGACCTGCCCACTGGCCTTATGGGTGATTTATTTCATGGCATTTGCTATATTTTCCTATAATCAGATCAAAATTGTATTTGACAAAAAGGGCATATTCTTTTAAATATGAAACTTCTCATATGGGAAAGAAGGCTCTGTGCAGCCCACCTGCCCTGCATTTTTGCAATAAAAAGTAAAGAATATTGAGTTTGAAGCTGAACATGCCCCATTGAGCTGGAGTGTGAAGCGCGGCGTTGGGGGATAAAGTTTCTGGAAGCGTCAGGATTGGATCAGGATCTTTTGAGGCAGCCTGCTGACCTCTGCTGGCTACTGGTTTCAGAGAGCTGTCAGAAAGCAAAAGCAGGAATTCTGGTCGCCCTGTGTCCAGCATCACCCAGCTGAGTCCTGGTGTGAGAAGAGGTGCTGCTTTACCTACTGACGTCTTGCTTTCCTATTCTGTAAAATGAGGAAGTGGATTGCATCAGAGCACCTCCGATGTTACCGTGCATGTCAGTCACTGAGGAATTTGCTAGAATGCAGATTCTGACCCAGTAGGTCACTGGCAGGGCCTGAGAGTCTGTATTTCCAACAGGCTCCAGATGAAGCTGATGCCTCTGGTTCATGGACCCCCGTTGAGTGGACCAGGGTTCTTAACCAGGGGTCCGTGAGCTTGAATTGAAATTCAAAAAAGCATTTTTCTTGTGGGGACGTGTTGGTAGAGGTGTGATATATTTATTAAATAATACACAGTATAGTGTTGGCTTAGTAAGGGGTCCGTGGAACAAAAAAGGTCAACCCTGAGTTAGAGGATCACCAAGGGTCCTTTTGATACACTGATTCTTAATATTGGCTGTACATAAGAAATAGCCAGGGTACTTTAAAAAAAATGTGGATATGTCAAAGTGGCCTTCCGGGGAGCTGGAAATGCTCTATATTTCAATCTGAGTGGTGATTATATAGGTGTATACAGACATAAAAATTCATCAAGCTCTGAATGTCAGATTAGGCCACTTAACTGTCTGTAGGCTGTACCTCAATAAAAAAGCAAATGAAAACAAATACTGATTACAGCACCCCATCCCCAGAGGTTCCCGTCCTGTTGGTTTAGAGTGGGAGCCCAGACATCTTAAAGTACTCCGGGGGTCTCTAATACACGGCCGGAGCTGAGTGCCACTGTTCTGCTGCTCGGTGCATGCCTCACGCGGTGGGGAGAGGGCTCCCACCAGCACAGCGTGACGAGAGCAATACAAAGCAACGGGCTCAAGGTTGAACCCAGTGAATGGGGACCGTGTGCTGGGGTTGAGGTGGGTGGAATCTGGCTGCTGCAGAAAATATGAAGAGGTTTCATTTACACCTTGCAAATAACGCTCCCACAACTTGGCCAGCCGGGTGGCCCGTACACAATTTAGGGCGTGGAGTATTAGCGAAGTGGGACGAATTGCCCAGAGAAATCGTGAGAGCTGGGGCCCAAGCCGAGGCTTCCCAGTTCATCCTTGTGACTGGCCTTGCCTTGTCCACCCTGTTACCCTGTACTTCGGAGTGCAGGGAGGCCTACAGCCAGGTGCCTGGCCAAACTGGCCCGTGCCAGTGTTTCCTTTTACGAATGTGACTCACCTTCGGCCCCTCTCCCTAATATTCTGCCCTCCTCTCACCCAAGAGAGACCCCAGGAACATATTCTCATGGGTGTCCTAAGTCTCCATCTAAAACTGGATCCGTCAGAGGCTTCCCTGGGTAATCATTTGTTGGCCCCTCTAGTTGCTTCCTCCTACCCTAGGCTGGCGTCCCATGTTTCCTCAGAGTTTCAAAAATACGCATGCCTTCCTCCCCCCGCACCTGCCCCCCAGACAACTGAATCAGACACTTGAAGAGTAGGCCATGGAAATCAAAATCACTGTAGAAAAAGTCTTCTGGGTAATTTTCATGCACAACCAGGATTGAGAACCACTGGCCTAAAGCAGCATTGAGGGGGGAACTGATTTCCAACCTGGGGCCCACCCCTCGAGCTCCAGCCTGCTTCATATTTTCACTCGACAAACATTTCTTGGTCACTTACCTTGTACCAGTTACTAGTGTGCCAGGCTCTAGCAGTATAAAATTGGTTAAGAGAGTCCTGGTATGCGGAAACCAGTTGGGTCATGGGGCATTTCCCAGCTCCCCTCCGGGAGTACGTGAAACTGTTACAAGGTGCCCTCAACTGAGAGAGAGATAAGGCAGATAAGAGCAGCAGTGCACTCATGAACCAGAACTGGGAACGCATAGGAGCCCCCCCTTGCTCATTTCTCTCCAAGGGAGCAGGTGGCAGAAGTGATGGGGCAGGTGGCCAGTGGCTGGTGCACGGAAGGTAGGAAGTGGCAGGTCCCCATTGTGGCCACATCACCTTGGTGGTGTCAGCTGGTGACCAGAGGAGGAGCTTGACTTCTGCATGGCTCATTCGCGGCTCACCTGCCTCTCTCTGATTCTTTCCTTTAGTGACCACCAGGAGCCTGTTGTCTGCTTTGCTGGTCATCCGCAGGGCCCGCCATTTTCTCCTTCCAGCAAATCGCTCCCAGTGGCCTCTCATGCCACTCTCCTTCCCCAAGTCTCCAGTGCCTTCTCTGCTGCCGAGCCCCTAGGTGCTCCATCTGTGACCAAGAATCCTACCTCTGCAAACGGGGATAATGACCTTACCTCTTCCCGGCCTTCAGCTCCCAGATCTGCCAGCCCTGTTGTGGTTGTGTCCCCCCAACCTGGAATTACCCTTTCCTCTATGGCCCATCCTCATCTTTCCTCCACCTATCCGCCTGGGAGATCCTCACTCTCCTCTCCCACCACGTCTGCTCTTCTGCATGTCAACACCCCCAGGACGTCTCCTAAAAATACAGGTAAATATGCTGCTTCCAAGCTTCTTGTGATTCTGGTTGCCTGCAGTGCAATTGCCGGCCTGCCAAGCCGAGATATCTGTAATAAGAACGTGTTGTGCCTTTTCTTTTTTAGGATATTTGCTCGATTTCGAGAGTTTTCCTTCAGGCATTCATAGAACATTGATATGGTTGAGTTCAGTTGGTTTGCCCAAGACAGTGGAGAAATAGTTCTAAGAGGCAAGAGATCTGATTTTATCTATAGGGACATTTTCTACTTAGTTTTCCCCTACAAAGGATTGCTGGGTCACAGTTTTTCAGGTTCTGCAGAGAAAACGTTTGAACTGTTAAACAGAGCAGGCTCAGTTAGGTAGAAGGTCAAAAGAAAAACATTGGTCTTGAAAATGATGAGTGACAGCGTGGGGCCTAGCTGATGTCGCTGTGCAGGTGGCAGACACGTTTGGAGAGCCAGGGTTCGGGTGTGCCTTGGCACTCACAGGCTGTGTGATCTGGGACAAGCCATCAAACTCCTCCTGACCCAGCCTGCTCTATTCAAAGATTGAAATCATCCCACTCACCATGGTATGGTAAGAACACCTCAAGAACCCGAACCGCTCCCCAGGCACAAAGTAGGCTGCATGGTAAGGAGATAAATGGAAGAGGGAAAGCAGTCTGGATGGCCTCCAGATCAGTGAGTTAGGAGCAGGTTTCCCTCTAGGACTTGGAGGGTGGGAGGCAAAGCCAGGTTTTTGGTGACGCCGGAGTTGGGGCTGTGGTTGTGGTCCCCTCCTCCTCTGACATGGCACTAGCATCCCCGGGAGATCTGGGGCTTCCGCCAGATGACTTGAGAGTTCTTTGCATTTGCCCTGCTCTGAAATAAATTGTTTTCTAGATAAGCAGCAGTTTTAGACCAAATGGTAAAATCCTTAGGGTCCTAGTCAAGGCTAGCTCAGTGGCTGATGGAGAACAAAGGAAAATCGAAGTTTGTTAGCCTGGGCCTAGGATAACATACCAAATGTGTGTTATAACACTCTTCCCATAGGCCTTTAGGATCCACCCCACGTGCCACACAGAAGCTAAGTGGGCCTGGGCATCTGGCAGCTAAAGTAGAGCAAATGTAAGGGTTCCACGAGAGGAATGAGTCAATCAGATCTGATACCTGCAATAACTTGGCACAACTTTTTTTTTTTGATACAATGACTATTATGCAACCATGCAAGTCATTAGAATGGCTAGACAGAAATGTAAGGGAATTTTCCAAGTCCTGGTGTGAAGTGAAAGTAGCACAATAATAAGTAGTTTGTCCATCATGTTTATAACAGTGTAAAATGCATATGGATAAGGATTGGGAGGGAATATGCAAAATGAAAAACAGCATGTTAGGGTGGTGAAATTTAGAGACCTTTTTGTTGTTGAAGACAGGTTCATCTCATTGTTTCCCAGCTAACACTATTACTATTGTTTCCCAGCTAACACTATTAAAAATCAGACTTAGAGCTGATAATCCAGCTGTTAATTTCATAATAGGCCCCTTTTCCCCAAAGAGCTTCTAGTGGCCAACATAAAATCCTGCACATATGATATAAATTAAATACAAGTATATGTGTGCTTTATACGCATACACACTAAATACACTGATGTGCTTTCATATTAAGTCAGGTTTATTGAAGTGTAATTTATATACAGTAAAATTCATCCTTTTTTATGGTTCTATGAGGTTGTATACACACACACAGTTGTGTAACCTTCATCACAATCGAGATATATACCATTCCCACCACTCTTAAAGCTCCCTTGTGTCCCTTTGTAGCCAACTTTTCCACCCCCAGCCCCTGACGACCACCGATCTATTTTCCTAGAGTTTTCTGGAATGTCAGATGAACAGAAGTGTGCAGTATGCCACCTTTTGCATTTGGCCTCTTTCTCAGTAGCATAATGCCTTGGAGAATTGGAGAGCCAAGCAGGGTCGGTAGTTTATTCCTTTTTATTGCTGAATAATATCTGATTGTCTGGACGTGCTGCCATTTGTTCATCCATTCTCCAGTTGATGGGCATGATGGGTGGTTGTGCTGCTCTGAAAAAGGCGGCTACAAACACGCAGCAACAGGTCCCCTTCAGACCTGTTTTGTTTCTCTGGGGCAAATACCTAGGCGCGGGGTTGCCGGCTCATACCTGTGTGTTTCTTTGTTTGATTTTTCCATCGTGTGCTCGGAAAATGATTCGGCTCTTTGTTATAGAACTTATCACCCCCAGCAGCGTCAATGCTTCTGAACTTGAGAACCAAGTGTCCCAGATGGAGAAGGCTCTGTCCTTAGGCAGCTTGGAGCCTAACCTCGCGGGAGAAATGGTCAACCAAGTCAGCAAACTCCTCTCCTCCCCGCCCACCTTGCTGGCCCCTCTGGCACCAAGGTATGACATCACCAACTAGGCTGGCGTGAGAGAAAGCCCCCTCATGTTACAGCTGCTGCTTATGTGATTGATAATAGCCAAGTATTTTGCTCCCGAACACTAGGTTCATGATGACTTCTAAAAGTTGCTACCCTCTGTTCCCGCTTGAAAGGAACAGAAAGGGAGAGGGCTGAACTTGAACTGTCACCTGTCTTTGCAGATTGCTCAAAGTCGTGGATGACATTGGCTTACAGCTCAATTTTTCAACTAAGACCATAAGTCTCACCTCCCCTTCCTTGGCTCTGGCCGTGATAAGAGCAAATGCCAGTAACTTCACCACGGCTACCTTTGCAGCCCAAGATCCAGCAAATCTTCAGGTCTGTCGTGATTTCTTGTGGAATGATATTTTCTTGTATGTAATTGTAGCCTCGGTTGTGTTGTACAATGGAGATAATCACTGCTTGTCAGGGTGATGTTCAAAATATTTAACATCTGGCACAATGAGGCACCAGGGAATCAACGCAGACACTGATCTTAGCTGTAGCGAAATCTCGGAGGTTCCGCAGGTGCCCAGTGTTCACCCTTTAGCGGCTGGATTGTGGGAGTTTGGGGGGAGGAAGGAGGGTCTGGGGGAAGGTCCCTTGGGAGAGTGGGGCTGTCCACTACTTACCCACCCATCTCGATATTTTAGCAAGTGTTAGGACTGCGCTCTCTGTATAGTGGTCCTGAATTACCTATCCTGCTTCTAGAGTATTCTCTCCACCCGTTCGAGGGATTGGGGCCTGGAATCTCCAAGGGAAACTTTGTTTGCATCACCTCCCCTTTCTGGCTTCAGTGCCTGTGGTTCTAATGAAGACTTGACCCCCAAAGGTCCCCAAGCCCGCGCGGGCTGTTGTCTCCCCGGCCTCCACAGTTACACTGCGCTTGTTGGCTGCGTGCATGGCCTTATAGGGTGTTTCCTTTCCTGCTCGGAGGCCTCCTCTCCCTCTCCGGCATGCTCTCTTTAACTTAGCAGCGACCAGAGAAACGGAAGTAGAACCCATAGAGATGCCACAGACCCAAGGCCCGTACAGGATCCTGCGTCTTACTTAGCTGTGGTGGTTTCCATCTGCTCCATTATGCCACCTCCAGGCCTTTTCATGACCTTTCACTTGACTTTCAGGTTTCTCTGGAAACTCAAGCTCCTGAGAATAGCATTGGCGTCATTACTCTCCCTTCATCGCTGATGAGTAATTTACCTGCTGCTGAGGCGGCGCTAGCTTCCAGGGTTCAGTTCAACTTCTTCGAAACACCTGCCCTGTTCCAGGTGAAGTTGCCACGAACTGCTTTTGGTTTGGGTTTTATTGCAGGGGAGGTAGGGGTGTTTCTTTTCATCCTCAAAAAAAAAAAATGCATTGCTCAAAAGCTGCACTTGAGTTTTAAACACTCGCCCAACTGAGGGTGATGGCGATCAATCACAGCAACTTCGGTAGCACTTACCACAGGCCAAGGACTATCATAAGCCCTTCCAGATATTACCTCCTTCCGTCTTCTCAACAGCCCTGTGAGACAGGAACCTTTAATATTCCTATTTTATGGATGAGGAAATGGAGACACAGAGAGGCTACGTAACTTGCTCAAGGACACATAGCTTAAATGGCTTGATGCTATGTTTCCTTGAAAGATTCACGAGGGCCCTGTAAGTAGACTCAGTATTCAGAGCACTGTATAGTGAAACGAGCTCTGCTCCTAAATCTTGTACCTTGGGAAAGTCCTTTTACTCCTTGACCGTCGATTTCCTACCTAGGTTGTAAAATAAGCAGTGTGAACGAGAGAGTCCTTAGGGTCCCTGCAAGTGCTAAAGCTCTCTGATGAGATTTCCTTCTCCCTTGCCATCTTGTTGACTCGGGGGTTCTAGGATCCTTCCCTGGAGAACCTCTCTCTGATCAGCTACGTCATATCGTCGAGCGTGGCTAATCTGACCATCAGGAACTTGACAAGAAACGTGACGGTCACATTAAAGCACACCAACCTGAGCCAGGTGAGGAGAGGACAAAGGCACATCCGGCTGTACCTTCAGCTCAGCCGGGGTGGTGTGCGGGGCTGTCCCACCACTGCAAGAGCCGTGACCTCACTCTGTGGGGTTTCAGCACGCCCAATAATGGACCATCTGATTCCGAGAAGGAATGGCGCAAAAGCCAGCGCTGACCCATCCTGCTGTGTTCCAGCTCGTGTTGATCTGGGGCTGCGGGTGTGAGTTTCGCGTCCAAAGAGAACATCTCTCAGCTCGGTTCCTGTTAAGCAGCACCTGGGACCTCACTACTCAAAGTGTGGTCTGCACACCCCCAGCCTGGGCCTACTGTGGGTGCCTGTGAGAAATGCAGACTCTCAGGCCCCACCCTGGACCCATTGACTCAGATTCTGCCTTTTCGCCAGGCCCCTAGGTGCTGCTGCCCCACATGGGGCTCCCATGCTTCTAGGGACCCGTATAAACTAAGAATGTTCCTTCAAGATTCAAGCATAAAAGTCCGAAGTAAAAAATAGCAGATTTTTTTTCCCAATTGTTTTTCAGTTTGGTCAGGTTAGTCAGTTCATTGTCCTTTATCTTTCTGCTGCAGGATGATGACGCAACAGTGAGATGTGCATTTTGGGACTTGGGTGGAAATGGTAGGTTCCAGTGCCACCCTTTTCAGTCCTGATTGGGTACCCAGGTTGGTGGGGGTTACCTGACTGGTGCTGTGGCCTTGCCAATGGCACACTCTTCCCACTGCCAACAGGTGGCAGAGGAGGCTGGTCATTCGATGGCTGCTCCATCCAAGACAAAAGCCTGAATGAAACCACCTGTACCTGCAGCCACCTAACCAGCTTCGGCGTTCTCCTGGTAACGTACCGGTGCTCTGAACCTGAGGGGTGGCTGGGCGTGAGACCGCGACATCTAACCTGATGAATGACTTTGATAGATCAGCAAATGTCACGATATTGTGACAAAGTTATCGACCAGTGAGTGAAATTGCTCTTCCAGTAAGCAGCTGCACCTGAAGGAAAATACCGGAACATGGAATACAAGTCATTTTTTTTGTATTCTGTTTTTATATTTAAGTTTTTCTCTTTTAAATAGCGAAGAGAACGTGTGGATTTAGATTAAAATGGGTAATGATAACCGTTTAGTTGGCAGTGAACTTTGAAGTTTACAAAATGCTTTGATATAAATGATCTGATTTAATCCTCCCAACAGCCCTGTAGAGTGGGGGAGGGTTGTTGCTGTGATTTGATTGAAGTTACAATTAAGAGTCATTTGTTAGGTAATTATCCACAGTCATGGAGCTGAGAAATTTAAGAGCCACGAGCCAAATTCAAGTATTAATTCCCTAGACCAGTGCTTTGCCAGTGCACCATGACACGGTGCTCAGTTATATGGGCTTTGGAGTCAGCCAGACCTGCCATCTTGACTCCTCTACTTCTGGCTGTGTGGCCTTGGCAACTTACTTAACTCTCTGGGCCTCAGCTTATCTTTACCTGATGACAAGTGTGCCCACCTTGTAGGTTTATTGCTTGAACTGTGCATGGACATCTAGAACACTCAGTGAGTGTAAATCATGACTCTTATTTATTTAAAATATTTGATCATTGAAAGCAGTATTTTATTTTCCAGGACCTCTCTCGAACATCCGTGCTGCCTGCTCAAATGATGGCTCTGACATTTATCACATATATTGGTTGTGGGCTTTCATCAATTTTTCTGTCCGTTACTCTTGTAACTTATATAGCCTTTGAGTGAGTATCCACAGCTGGAAACTGGTATTATAGGATGCAATGCTCACCCCTCTTGCCAAAATGTTTTGTTTAAGGGCTTTTCTCAGCCTCCCTTATCTTGTGCACCCATCTCCCAGAGCCCCTACGAGGAAAAATAATGGGCCTTTTTGGTTTCTGTGATCGCCTCCTTCCACTAGTCTTTGAGGTCACTGAAGGCAAGGGTTGTGCCCTAACCCCCCACATACCCTAGAATCATGCCCGGTATGTGGTAGCATCTCCTTCTCGGCTCACCAGAAGGATCCATTTGGTCACTTGGGGGATTGGGGGCGGGGGGCATTCCAACCAGTTCTGTTGGAAAAGGAGAAGATAAGCAGTTTTATTACATTAACTAAATGAAACAATACTTAGGTACTGGGATTTTTTGGACACTGGCCAGGGAATGCACAAATTCATTTTCAGGGCCAAACTGAGGGCCCAGCCGCAACTACAGCCCTTCCAGTGGGCCTTTGGAAATAGGATTGGCGAGACTAAATTACCATAAGGCTAGCTACTGCTCAGAACGACCTCACCAGAGCTAATTTTATTCACGTAAACATGTACATGTCGTCAATTAGCGATATTTTCCTTTGCTTATTACATTCAGCTGTCGTCTAAGCTCATCTTTCCATGATCTCATCATTAACAAATAAAATCAGGGAATAGGGAAATCCAGTTATATTTCCAAGAGCTGAGTATAGTCACCTATGGCATGAGAAGCGGCAGCAGTGCTTTTGGAAGTAGTTGGGGAGAAACGGGGAGGGTGCCCAGTGGACCCCACTACAAACTGTTTAAAAGGATGGGTCATCAGTCAGCAGGTAAAAGGTCCCACAGAAATATAAACACAGAATATCCATATGGTTCTCACAGAAGATTCTGTTTCAGGTTTTCCTCTTTGTTGGTCGTGGTGATTTGAATATCCGCCCCGTACACATCCACCCCACCTGCACCCCACAGATAGAGTACCTTTAGCATTTAGAGGTTTACCAAAGAATACGAATAACTTGCTGAGCTCTCAGAATGTTATGCTAATTCTGTCCTTGTCCTTTCCTCTTAGAAAGATCCGGAGGGATTACCCTTCCAAAATCCTCATCCAGCTCTGTGCTGCCCTGCTCCTGCTAAACCTGGCGTTCCTCTTGGACTCGTGGATTGCTCTGTATAACATGCGAAGCGTCTGCATTGCGGTGGCTGTATTTCTTCATTATTTCCTCTTGGTCTCGTTCACATGGATGGGCCTGGAAGCATTCCATATGTACCTGGCCCTTGTCAAAGTGTTCAATACTTATATCCGAAAGTACATCCTTAAATTCTGCCTCGTCGGTTGGGGTAGGTATCATTTTGCTTTCCCATTGCCTGGGCTTTCTGTGCCTGTGCTTCAGTGTTTTGATTTTCGATCAGGGCGGAACAATGAGGAAGCAGGTCACACTTGACAAGTTTCTAAAACCGTTCTCTACTCCTTACACGATGAACTGCCCAGAGAGCGACCTTGGCGAGTCTCTTTCTAGAACCCCTAGCATATTTCCTCGGATTTGTTGTGACTAAAATCTCTTTGCTTTTACGGCCTTGAATCTTTGGTTATCATCAGCAACTAGAATTGGGGTTGGCACATAGAACGTGCTCAATAAATTGAAAAGGTTCGCTTGGTGACAGTGAGGCCAAACTTGGTGTCTCTGAGCTCCCAGCTAGCCTGAGTCTGTTTTGTGCCTCCCAGATAACACACACACATGCATGACAGGCTGCTCAAGAAGGGCAAAGTGTGAGAATGTGCTGATAAAACCTGGTGTCACTTCGTCGTCACAGGTCAGTCTTCAGATCCTGTGACCTGTGGATGGCGAGTCACAAAGTTCACAAAGTCTGACTCCCCAACAGTATCCCTGACTAAAGACCACTCTGTTTGAACCCTTCTCTTGTTGGGGAGCTTACTGCCTTACAAGACAGCTAACGATCATTTTCTAAAGCTCTGGCCTTCTGTTTCTCCTTTATCTTCAGTCTGCTCCCTGGTGCCACTTACTCAGTACCCTTGATTTTTGTTCTGAGTCTCAAGCAAACTATTTGTATAAGCAGATACCTCTTATGCCAGAGAGCCCTTTTGGTAAGCCACAAGTAATATAGCATGTTGTGTGTGATGCCCTGTTTATCAGAGTCTTGCCATACGTGTTACCCTGTGCGAGGTGGGGAGGTGGGGTTGGGGCATGTGGATTGGAGAGAGGGGGAAGAACTCCTTCCCAGCTGAAAGACTTTTAAGCAGGAAAGCACCTTCCCATGGTGCTTTCTCATACTGAAAGTGCCTGCAGACCCCCCCGAGAAGACCAGCACAGAGGCAGTTGCCACCCCGAAATCAACAGGCTCCTCGCTTTATCAGGGTGCTCCAGATTATCAAATGAGGACTTGTCAGGAGTTGCTAGTGACCCTCCTCTGGTGTCTGTGGCTCACATTTGCTTTATATTTTGGAACCCTTCACGTGGCCTGACCCCTGACCCGTAAGGTTACATTCCAGAACTGTGTAAGTAAGGGTGATGCCAGCTGCTATAACAAATAAGGCCTGATTATCTCAGTAGAAGGTAATTCTTTGCTCAGGCACAATCTAGTGGGGGGGGGGGCGTGACTGAGGGGCCCTGGGACAGTTACTCAGGAGTCAAGCTGATGGAGGCTCTGCCTCAAGACAAGGCTTCCAAGGTAGCCCTGAATATGGGGAAAAGGGGGTGGAGGATCACGGGGGAGGTTTTGATGGGGCAGGCCTGGAGGTAGAGCCCATCACTTCTGCCCATATCCCATTGACCAGAAGTTAGCCATGTGGCCACACAGACCTAACTTCAAGGGAGGCTGGGAGATGTCTGGCCATGTGCCAAGGAAGAAAAGAACCTGGCTTTGGTGAACCTGTAGCCAGACTGTGCCACAAGAAGCAAATAGAATGTGGTCTTGCTTTTCACTCCTTGCCACCTGTGGTTGTTAGAACTCTGTGCGACTGACGCTTCCACTTCCCATCTTCCAGGGCTGCCGGCTGTGGTTGTGGCCATCGTCCTGGCTATATCACCTGATAACTATGGGCTCGGATCCTATGGGAAATTTCCCAATGGCTCACCTGATGACTTGTGAGTACAAAGCTCCCTGTGGGGCTAAGTGAATTGGAGAACGGAGTCTCCAAGAAAAGGGAGGATCTAATCAGCATAAGTATTTTTCATAATCCTATGCTAAAAATGAAATACCCGTTACAGCATATTAATAAAGACACATGCAGTAGTGTTACTAGGACTTACTGGCGGGATTTACAGGTAAAATCCTAAATGTTTAAAAAATAGATACTTTTTAAATAACTTGCAGTCACCGAGTGTGAAAGTAACTGTCTTAGAAAACAAACTATCTTCGATTTTTTTTTTCCCTAAAACCCTTTATGGTGGTGGAGAACAGCAGTTTTATCTTTTTTTTTTTTTGGGTATTTGTAGAAAATACTTCAGTAACATATTATCGGTGCCATGTCTCATTTTGAAGTGTATTTCAGCCCTGTAATATGATGCCCCTATTGTGTTTTTTCCTCCCTAATTCCAGTTGCTGGATCAACAGCAATACCGTATTCTATATCACAGTCGTGGGCTATTTCTGTGTGGTATTTTTGTTGAACATCAGCATGTTCATTGTGGTCCTGGTTCAGCTCTGTCGAATTAAGAAGAAGAAGCAACTGGGAGCCCAGCGAAAAACAAGTATTCAAGACCTCCGGAGCATTGCCGGCCTGACGTTCCTACTGGGAATTACTTGGGGCTTTGCCTTCTTTGCCTGGGGACCGGTTAACGTCACGTTCATGTACCTCTTTGCCCTCTTTAACACCTTACAAGGTGAGCGCGGCAGCTTCAAAGGCAGCTGAATGACCCCAGATGAATGTAAAAGTTGGAGCATCTGCAAAAGTAGCTTGTTTCGTAGATAGATTTGTTGAAAAATAGATGTCTAGCTTAGAGGATGGATGCTTTGAGATCCTCGGAAGAAAGGTGTTCGGTAGATTCCAGAAGTGCAGCTTTTTCCTCCTTATCCTTCATGATCTCGTCCAAGAGAGCGTATTGGTGGGAACTTACCAGGCTCTCTGGGAGAAAGCCAGCTCATTATTCTCCCTGTGCTTGGTGCCTTACTGTTAAAAATTTTTTTTCTAATTTAAGTTTTTCACTGAAGGAGGACATTCTACACCTAGCCCTGTGAGGGCTCACCACTCTGGCTGCCGGTGTCTGTGTTTGACTTGGGGACAGCGGTTCACAGGCAGGCGATAGACAGACCTCAGCGACAGCAGCCTGGCCCTGGGGTTAGCCCTGACAAGTTACTGAGGCCAAACTGCAGGCAAGGGCAGCTACTGAGCATATCCCTGTACTTGGGACCTCGGTTGCTAATGAAGCCCAGTTGCCTTCCTGCCTTTCAGAAGCAGCCATTGTATTCTTTAGAAGAGCCAGTTATTCCTATTACGCAGGCGTTGTGAAAGTCACGTCAGTGGAGAGCCAGGCAGGCTGTGAAGTTTATACTTTACAGTGGTGATAACTCACCATCCCTGGGATCCCTTTCATCCCGCACCTTCTGATGAGATGCCTTTTAGTTGGGTTCTCATCTGCTTTCTTTCCGTCTTCATTTCCTGCTGCTTTCAGCTCCTGTAGCATCCTGCCGTAGTTCTCTCAAGCAGTAGATCATTTTGCCGATTTTCGAAGCAGTCCCAGCCTGAGATGAATGAAATTGAAGTGTAATGGTGTGACTAGCAATTTTTATTTGACTTGGAGGACGCCAGTTGGCATGCTTGTTGGTTATATATGTTGTTCATTTCTGCCTATGAAGTGCTAGTTCCTGAATCAGCATACCAAGGTCTTGAACTGCAGTTCCATACGATTAGAAACCAAGCTCCCCCCAAAAGAGCAAATGGTTCTGAAAGCTCTTCAGAAAAGTTTTATTGTGCCAGCAATAGTGGGCTCAAAATCCTGGACACTTTACAAGAAAAAAATATATGTGCCCACAATCACACTAATCATAAATATGAAAGCAGGGCACCTGCCTCCACATGTGAAATACAGAAACGGAATCTTTTTCTTCATTTCCCTCCAATTCATCCTTCCACCCACCTCGCTGGAATACTTCCTCATTAGAATATGAATGGAGAGAAGGAACTTACTGTTTCAGCTAGAAAAGGGAGCTAATGCCTGAGCCACAGGGCTTTGGGGTTGATTAAAGAAGAGGTATGCTTAGGTTCTGATTTTGGTATCCGTTATCCCCATTTTGCTCTCTTTTCTCTGTGCTGTTTCTCCCGTAAGGTAGTCAAGGGTAGCCTCCCAGGGTGGTGAATGGTGAAAGCTGTGTAGTATTCACGACATCAGCCTTTAGGATAGGTGCTGGGATACCTGGACACAAACCTGGTATTTTAAAGTGAAGATTTAAAAGTCGATGCATTGGGGGTGGCGGGAGCTCAGACTTCCCTTCGTTCGTGCTCAAGTGTTTATTGGCCAAGCCTTGGGGAGTGGCAGGCCTGGGCTGTGAGAGGAAGTGCCCGGGCCTGCATAACTGAGGGCCCCTCTTCCTGTCTTTGGGGTGGCCAGGAGGCCAGTGGAGAATTTCCCTGAGCAGGATGGGATGCCGGGGGAGGGAAGTGGGAAGGCCACTGAGGAGACTGCTGCTTGGCCCAGCCCAGAGAGGATGGGACCCCCACGAGACCATGACAATTGGGCTGGAAAGAAGAGGGACGTGCGTGTAGGGAGGGGATGGCGTCAGCATGCGGAGGTGAGCCATAAATACAGAGAGGTGGCAGCCTGGGTCTGAACCGAGTGCCCGGATGCGTGGCTTGTCTTTCCAAGAGAGAGAATGCAGGCTGAGGACAGCAGGTGAACGGGGACGTGGTGAGCTTCCTCTTGGCAAGGTGGAATTATTACTCCTCTTATAAATATTCTTTATCTTACAAAGAGAGGCCCCTAGGATGCCTTCCAGTAGCAAACTTTTCCCACAATTTGGGGCGTTTTATTCAATTGGCGGAATTTCCTATTGCCCACAGCTGCCAAAGATTTGGCCTGCTGTGATCTCGGGCATCCAGGTCTTAGTTTGGAAGTCACTGTGTCATGGTTTGTTTGTTTGTTTGTTTCTCCCTCAGGCTTTTTCATCTTCATCTTTTACTGTGTAGCCAAAGAGAATGTCAGGAAGCAATGGAGGCGATATCTTTGTTGTGGAAAGTTACGGCTGGCGGAAAATTCTGGTAAAGATTGACTTTACTTTTTTTCCCCTCCTCAACCTCAAGGTAAAGCTTGAATCAGTTAAGACCCAAAGCCATCATGGCCAAAGGTCTCCCAACCCGGAAGTCCAGCCCATTAACAAACCAAGCTACTGACAACTAGTGAGCAGGCATTTAAAGATGTGGACTGTAACAAAGATCTCATTTAAAGAAAAAAAAAATCAGGAAAACTAGGTCATGTTTGAAAAACTAAATTCTCCTTGCATGAATACCACTGTGAATACTACCTTTGCCAGATCCGGGGGCCCCAGAAGTCTGAACTCAGAAGACAGTATAACAGACAAACATGCAGTTCAGCCATTTCCACGGGTGTAAGAACCGGTAGTGATGGCCACACCGCTGATGTGTGCTCTTATCAAGACAGTAGCTTCTGGATTACTACTTCATTCAGCTGTGGTTCTAGGAGAATGAATATAGGTGACTTTTAACCAGGCAGGCATTTAAAGGACAAAGGTAGAGAGTGTTCAGGTAAAACACATTTTATCGCACCAACTTGTGAAATGTGAGAATGTGACTTCTCTGTAAGATCTTGCAGTGAGAGATTACATGCTAGAACTTGTTACACTGTGATCTGTCTCTTGCATTTGAGCTTCAACATACTGCCCTGTTTTTCTGTAATGCTTATTCTGCTGTAGACTGGAGTAAAACTGCTACTAATGGTTTAAAGAAGCAGACTGTAAACCAAGGAGTGTCCAGCTCTTCAAATTCCTTACAGTCAAACAGTAACTCCACTAACTCCACCACACTGCTAGTGAATAACGATTGCTCAGTACACGCAAACGGGAATGGTATGTATGCCGCAATACGGTGTTTCTCAAGCTTGGTAGTTGGTTTTTTTTTTTTTTTTTTAAGTAGTTTTGTCCTTTCATGGCATTTTTGCTCAACAAAGTGAACAATTACCTATGTGACAGGTGGATCAAAATGTGGGTCCCTTTTAAAAGAGAAAGGTTGATTAATCCAAATGAATTCACTCTAGAGCAAATACCAGAACTTTTTTTTTTTTTTAAAGATTTAAGTTTTTCAGAATGGGACTTGATGATGACCTAAAAATTTAATGTTGCAAATCCTAATTTGAGTATTGCTCAAAGACTTCCCTACTCTGCTGTTTCTGTGAGAGCAGTACCTAAACTAGTCAACAAGACTTTATCAATTTTTACTACATCTTCAACACTTTTAAACCTGTTTTTCGCTCATCAGGTTTCTTGATTCTCTCCCTCAATGTGGCTGCCTTGTGACAGTGCCTCGATCCCCATGAATATATCAAATAACAGAGGTGAATGGTGACCAGTATTGGTGACCGCATATGTCACCAATATATGAACAGCTGATTGCTGCTGTGCCGCCTTTACTCATGAAGTCTGACATTTCTAGCCGAAACTTTCATTGCATTTTGTTCTTTCATAAAACTGGGCTGTTTATTACTCATAAATGCTTTATCTTACCTTCTTTTGCTTCTTAATATATCTTTTGCATTTTTATAAACACTTACATTCTGCTGGTATACTTTTCCCCTCTGAAGTATACGATCACATTTGCCGGTGTTCATTGGTGTAGGGTGTTTGTTCTTTTTATCACTAATTCAAATAGTCTGTGAGATGGTTCATACATCTACCAAATAGTTTTCCAGTATGCCAAAGATGGGAGGTTCTCCTGGTTTGGATAGATTTTTTAAATAGAATAGGATGCCTCTAAATCAGGGCTTCTCAGCCTGGCACAATTTGACTTCTGGGACTGGATAAGTCTTTGTTATAGGAGGCTGTCCTGTGCATTGTGGCATGTTTAGCAGCCTCCCTGGCTAGATACCACTAGATACCAGTCATGACAATCAAAAAAGTCTCAGGCAAGGAGCAGATGGGGCTCAAGCAAATGGGTGCCTGCCTCCCACATGGGAGGTCCCAGGTTCGGTTCTCGGTACCTCCTAAAGAAGACAAGCTGAAGCGAAGGGCTCACTCAGTGAGATGACACGAGAGACACAACAAGCAGGGAGCAGATGTGGCTCAAGTGATTGTGCGCCTCCCTCCCATATGGGAGGTCCCAGGTTTGGTTCCCAGTCCCTCCTAAAAGAAGACAAGCCGACACAGAGTGCATAATGAACAGACACAGAGTAGGCAGTGAGTGCAAACAGTGAAGGAGTGGAGAGAAATAAATAAATCTTAAAAAAAAAAAGTGTTCAGGCATTGCCACATGTCTCCTGGGGGGACACATTGCCCCCAGTTGAGATCCACTGTCCACAAAGATGAGAAACAGTGGCCATATGGCCTCAGATCTTTGCTATAGGTAGCAGAGAGAGTGCTTTGGGCTCTATGCCAGAGGGATATATCAGGAATGGCTATCACTAGGTAAACAGTAGAGTCAGTGGCAGTCAGTCAAGAAATCAGAAGAGTGAGGCAGGGCATCAGGAATCCTGAGAATCCCAACATAGCAGGAGCTTACTGGCTTGGACAAAAGTGTTTGGGGCTTTTGGTCCATAAATCAGATTTTTCCGTAATCTGAAAAGAGCTCAAAGATGAAGCCTCACTTGCCTGGCCCTAGCGATGTGTTATCATCCCTCGGAAATAGGATTTGACAGAAGCTGGAAATTGTGTCACACTCTTCGAGGTGACTGATTTGACCCAGATATTTTTGATTCCTGACAGGGAGGGTGGGGGTGCATTTTAAGGCCACCAAAATGGCCCTGGGTTTAATACCAAGTCATATGTATGTCAGACAGACGTCCCTGGCTCCCCAGCCGCCAGCCCAGGATCTGGGATGGATGAAGATGGGGAAGTGTTGGGGATACCTATCACCATGTAATGTAGCAATTGCAAACAAGCTGCAAGTTTAATGGTTCGTTTATTATACTGGGTCCATTTGTTCCGGCACCAAAATGTCCTCGAACCAAAATGACTAAATCAGGAGAGCTACCGCATGAAGTCACAGGCTTTATTTGCTCTGTGTGAGAGACGGAGCTGTGGTAACTGTATCTGTCACTTAGCGTGCAGGAATATCTTCGTTGTGATCTGCCTTAACAGACTTGGGTCTTGGCAGCCATCTCATCTGGAGTGGGGGCCACAGGCTCAAGCACTACTGAGCCATGCAACCTTGGGCAGAGCACTTCTGAGTCCTCAGTTTTGTCGTCTGTGAAATGGGGATCATAATCGTCCCCATCCCATAGCGTTATACATGAGATGATGCTTATATAAAGTGCTTAGCTCTGTTATAATTAGCACTATCATAACTGTATCACGAGCTAACACATAGGCGGCTGATTCCTGATGGCCTCATGGTGGAAGGATGGTGGCAAGGAGCTAGAGCACCTCAGTAGCTGTGCTCCCCTACAATTCGAGGCCTGCTCAGGGTGGGGGAGGCTCAGGTACGAACCACAGTTGCTGTAGAATGTTCAGCTGCTCTCGCTGTCCTGGCAGGGCATTTGGGTGGGAGATGGTGGTTTCCTCTTGGGAATCAGTCATACCCTCATGTAACCGGGGTGGGGGTGGGTGGGGTGCTGATTTCATCTGTGAGAGAAACCGCTTCTTCTTTTTTTCTTTCTTAGAGAGAAGTTGTAGGTTTACAGAACAATCATGCATAAAACACACCCCATGCTACCACTAATACCGTGCGTTGGTGTAGAACATTTGTTAACAACTGATGATAGGACAGTTTTATAATTTTACTATTAATTAAAGTCCGTGGCTTAACTTAGGGTTCACGGTGTAGAATAGTTCCATGGATTTTTTTTTTTGAGGTGCTGGGGCCAGGGATTGAACCAGGGGCCTTGTAAGTGGGAAGCCAGTGCTCAATTACTGAGCCACATCAGCTCCCCTGAGTGGTTTTTTATTTGTTTGCTTGTTGTTTGTTTGTTTTTTTAAGGAGGCACTGGGAACCATACCCAGGATCTCCCATGTGGGAAGCAGGTAATCAACTACTTGAGCCACATCTGCTTCCATCCGTGGATTTTTAAAAAAATGTTTATTCTGTTACCATATATACATAGTCTCTTTTAATCACATTAGATATATATTTCAGTGCTGTTAATCAGGTTCACAATATTGTGCTACTGTCACCACCATCCATTACCAAAATATTTCTATCATTCCAAATAGGAACTCTCTACATTTTAAGCCTTAACTTCCCATTGTCTAGTCCCACTCTGTCCCCTAGCAACCTATTTCTAGATTTGGATTCTATGAGTTTGCTTATTCGAACCGTTTCAAATCAGTGAGATTATCCAATGTTCGGCCTTTTCTTTCTGCCTTATTTCACTCAACATGTCCTCAAGATTCATCCATGTTGTCACCTGTATCAGGACCTCATTTTTAGGGCTGCATAATATTCCATTGTATGTATATACCACATTTTATTTATCCATTTATTGGTTGATGGACACTTGGGTTGCTTCCATCTTTGACATTTGTGAATAATGCCTGTTTTCAATACTTTTGGGTGTATATCTAGTAAAGAAATTGTCAGGGCACATGGTAGTTCTATACTTAGTTTTCTGAGGAAGCACCAAACTGTGCTTCCACAGCAGCTGCACCAATTTTACCTTGCCACCAGCAAGTATTCCTGTTTCTCCCTGTCTTCCCCAGCACTTGTTATTTTCCATTTTTTTAATTGCAGCCTTTCTAATGGGTGTGAAATGGTATCTCATTGTGGTTTTGATTTGCATTTCCCTGACGGCTAATGAGATTAAGCATCTTTTTTATACTTTCTGGCCATTTGTATATCATCTGTGGAGAAATATCAAGTCTTTTGCCCCTTTTAAAATTGGGTTGTTGATCTTTTTGTTGTTAAGTTGATGGATTTTTAAAACATATTCTGAATATTAAACCTTTATCTGATATGTGGTTTCTAAATATTTTCTCCCATTGTGTGGGTTGTCATTTTACTTCTTGATAAAGTCCTTTGAGGTGCAGAAGTCTTTAATTTTGATGAGGTCCCATTTACCTATTTTTTCTTTGGGTATAAAATCTAAGAAGCCATTGTCTAACACAAAGTCCTGAAGATGCTTCCCTATGTTTTCTTCTAGGAGTTTGGTAGTTCTAGCTCTTGTATTTAGGTCTTTGGTCCATTTTGAGTTGATTTTTAAATGTAGTATGAGGTAGGCATCCTCAACAAAAAGAATCGAATATCTATGATAAATCTAACCAAGGATGTAAAGGAGTTATACATAGAAAACTATAAAACATTGCTAAAAGGTATCAAGAAAGACCTAAATAAATGGAAAGACATACTACATTCATAGCTTGGAAGATACAATATTAAGATGTCAGTCCTACCCAAAGTAATTTATAGATTCAATGCAATCCCAACCAAAATTCCAACAACCTTCTCTGCAGAAATGGAAAAGCCAATCACCAAATTTATATGGAGAGGTAAAGCCATCTTTAAAAAGAAGAATAAAGTTGGAGGCCTCACACTTCCCAATCTTAAAATTATTACAAAGCCACAGTAATCCAAATATCATGGTACTGGCACAAGGACAGACAAAAAAGACCAATGGAACAGAACTGAGAGTTCTATCTGGGTATATTTTTCATCTATTTTCCTTGTGGTTACCATGGGGTTAAAACTTAATGTCCTAAATATAAAACAGTTATGAGACCAACTTACCTTTAATAGTGTGCACATGTACTTTTTCCATATCCCTCTGTCCCCCCACCATTTTTTCATACTTGTTACCACTTATGTCTTCATACATCATATGTGCAAAAACCTAGATTTATCATTACTTTTTATGCATTTGCATTTTAGCACCTGTCAGAAATGAGAAGTGGAGTTACATACCGAATGATACAATACAATAGTACTGGCATTTATAATTAGCCAAATGGTTACCTTTCTTTCTTTATGCTGCTTTGAACCACTGTCTAGTGTCCTTTCATTTCAGTCTGGAGAACTCCCTTTAGCACTGCTTGTCTAAAGGCGGTGTACTCCCTCAACTTTTGTTTTGTTTATCTGAGAATGTCTTTACCTCCCTGTCATTTTTGAAGGAGAGTCTCGCTGGATATAAAATTCTTGGCTGGCAGTAGTTTTCCTTCAGCACTTTTAAGTATTTCAACCCACTGCTTTCTTGCCTCCATGGCTTCTGATGAGAAATCAGCACTCACTCTTACTGGGACTCCCTTGTGTGCAGCACGCTGCTTTTCTCTTGCAGCTTGCAGAACTCTCTCCTTGTCCCTTGCATTTAATAATGTATGATTATAGTATATGATGGGGTGTTTTTGTGTTTTTTTTAATGTTTATCCTGTTTCGTGTTCTCTGAACTTCTTGAATGTGCATATTCACATCTTTTGTTAAGTTTGGGAAGTTCTCTGTTGTCATTTCTTTATTCCTTTTGCCCCTTTGTCTCTTTCTTCTCCTTCTGGGACTCCCATATCACATACATTGGGGTGCTTGATGGCTGTACTATAGCACCATGTCTTTAATTCTCCACTACCACTTGTTGGGGCAGGGTTGAAACAACGGCCACTGCCGGATGGCTGTCCTTAGAGCCTTGTCCCCAGTAATCTGAATTCACTAATCAAACACTGTGATTAGTTATTGGCTGCGCCCACCCCTATTCTTGGGTCAGAGGTTTTTTATGTCCCTTTCTGTTACCAGTGAGTTAGCCCAGGGGCTGGATCCCCTGGTCCCCTGCCGAAGAGTGGGGGGTGGGCATCAGTAGCCACCTGGCAGAGAGAGCAAGTTCCTGTTCTTTACTGAAATTTATCAGCCTCTTCCCTGGGTGCTATCCAGTGTTCTTCTGGCCTCTGGAGGTTCAAAATAGTTGTTTCAGACAGTTCCTGCCTGTTTAATAGTTGTTTTGGTGGAAGGGCTGAGGCCTGGAGCTCCCTACTCTGCCATCTTCCCACAGTCCTCTTGACGATTTCGTCTTGTCATGCCTACTGGTGCTTGTCTTTCCCTGGGTTTCTCTGGTACAAACTTTGATTGTATGGGAATCTTAGGGATCCAAGAACTTTGGAAGTGTACTACGTATGGGGATTTCTGTTAAACTGTGGGGAGACAAAAAGATTACGTCAGGTTATATTAGCCATATGCTCCTACTTGAAGTCAATCTAGGACCAACCAGGCTTAGGAAATGGGCCTTTTAAAATAAACTGCTTTGTCTTCCTTCATATCTTATCCCTCTCATTTTAAAAAAAACTGCCATAGGGAAATGGTTTCTGAATCGGTTTCCAATTTGCTTTTTTTATTTTCTCAAGGAAAGGAATGAAAAGTAGATAAAATACAACACTGTGTAATAAAAAAGTTTTAAAAACACACAGGCATGTGTTATGTGTGCATCTTGCTTGAGTTTATTTTTTGGTGCTTTCTGTGGATACCTGTGACACCGATTTATTTTCCCTTATACAGGGAATGCTTCTACGGAGAGGAACGGGGTTTCTTTCAGTGCTCAGAATGGAGACGTGTGCCTTCACGATTTCTCTGGAAAACAGCATGTGTTTAATGAGAAAGAAGATCCGTGCAATGGCAAAAGCCGTATCGCTCTCAGGAGGACTTCAAAACGGGGAAGCTTACACTTTATTGAGCAAATGTGATTCCTTTTTCTAGAAACAGAGCATGACGCTTGACAGTGTGAAAATGTCCAATTTTACCTTTTACACAATGTGAGATGTATAGCAACCTCTGGAGGAGCGTGAGCTCACTGAGGGCAATGGTTACTATCGGAAGAGGAAGCCACGGCATTGTTCTATGGTTTTCAGACATTTGCAATTTAGTTCCTTATCCTTTATTTTAAAAGAAGATTGGTTTAAAATGACATACTAAGAGTAAGACTTGTGTTAAAAAAAAAAAAAGTAATTGCCAGGCACGTTTTTAAAAGGCCGAGTTTATCTTTGATAATATCATATGAAACAACTGTTTACTTCAACCTGTTGGTGAGTTTGTGCATGCATTTGTTGTATGTAAACTAAATTCGAGTGACCTACCTGTCAAAAATCTTCTACATTTTTAATATTTATTTTCTCCTGTGTAAATTTATTCCTTTGTAGAATAGTGGTTGTGTTGTTTGGTTTAATGTGACAATTCAGAAAACCCTTGCTGGTTCAGTGAATTCTAAAACTCCTTCTAGAGGTTATATGGGATGTGAATTACAGAAATTTCACTGAACTCACGACCTAACGATGTCGGCCAGACTGAAAAATCGAAGCAGACAGTGCCACAAATAGCTCAAACAGTGCCTTTGTTCGAGTTAGGAAAAGGTGCCCCCACTGGTGGACACAGCCCTGTGGGCCCACAGCTCGGCACAGAGTGGGGGCCAGATTTTCGCCCCACTCATCCCCTTGGCTGTGCCTCCTTGTACAGGGTGCAACCTGTACAACCGTACGTGGTGCCCAATACTGATACCCAGCTCCCAACCTCGTCCCCAACGATCAGATGCTTAGCTTAGCACCTTGGCCACAAAGGGGCTGAACTGTAATCCAAACCCTGTGTTGGGAAGATTGTGAATGTGGAGGAGATTCATATACACTGCCACTTCTCAAATCCCCAGAGCCTTTCAGAAGAGGGGAGTAGAAGAGGATTCCTTTTTTAAAAAAGAGCTGTATATAAGGAAAAATTCATATTGCTGTTCTTTAAAAGTAAGGCAACTGCATGGTACTCTGTTGATTGTTATGACCGGTACACTCTGGCCCTGCCAGAGCTCTAATTATTTTTTGAAATGCGTTAAGTCTTGAAGAGTGCACAGTGACAAGGGGGAGCAGCTACTGGGGACAGCAAACTATCCTGCAGTGCTCCTGTTTGTTTATGTATCAAACCCTGATTGCTCTTAGTTATGTAGGGTTTATCTTGCTTCCCACCTATAGCTTCTTGAGCACTGCCTC
This sequence comes from Dasypus novemcinctus, assembly GCF_030445035.2. Lineage (NCBI taxonomy): Eukaryota > Metazoa > Chordata > Mammalia > Cingulata > Dasypodidae > Dasypus > Dasypus novemcinctus. The sequence continues at coordinate 21,616,640 of NC_080704.1, read as the reverse complement.
AAAGTATGACCTTGTTAGGAACATTTCAACGCCCTTTAGTTAGGTCTCACCCTAGGGTTCCCTTGCATATATTTCAAGTGAACGTTGTATCCCAGACTAATCATAGCAATAAGATAGTACATTTCTGTGAGTGCTGATTTGCCTTTGCAATAGTTCTTCTCAGATTTATTTAATTGTCTTGTATTTATATATTAAAATCAAGAAAAATGTTAGAATCAACCAATAAATTTGCAACTGAGTCTTTTAAGTTTTACAACCTTTCATGAGGGTGAAATGTTTGCAGTCTGTTTCCCTGATGGCGCAGCACAGATGAAGCGGTAAAGACGTGCCCTCCACACTGTGGCTGTGAAAATAAATAGGGCAGGGGTCGTCCTGCCTGAGGCGATGGGTTTCCGAGGTCTCTTCTCCATGTTCCGGTTATTCCTTCAAGATAATTCCACGCACATCTGTTGTCATTGGCTGCGCAGGCTCCAGATTCTAATCCCTCTCCAAGTGTCTGTTTTCTCAGCATCCAGCAGTAGGGTTTCAAGATGGTGAGGACAGGATTTGGTTAGTGTGTGGGACCACGAGTGGGGGGAGTCACTTCACTCTCACAAGAGGTCTTTGAGCAGTCTCTCTTCCCAGTATCCTCAGCTGCTTCAAAGATGCTGAGTTCTTAAATGATAAGGAAGATGGTGAGACATTCTCGGTTGGGGTAGGGGGTAGGGAACGGGTGACACCTCAGAAACCAATCTCCCAAGGCAGATTGTGTAACCAAAGTACATAAAAGGCTGCGCAATGTCCGATGTCCTTTAGATTCTCACCCCCCCCCCCCCATTTTTTCCAATTGTGTTTATTGTGTCTGGGCTACAATCCTTAAGTCAAACTCTCTTGTCAGTAGCTCTCTTTTTTACTTCAGAAAGTTAAAGGGCAAGACTGAGAGAATGTTACTGAGAGGCATCCTCCTTTGGGTTTAAAGTTGGTCCCATGGTCTGAGGCGCTCTTGTAAGGAGATAAAGGTGGCGCCAACATTCGGAGGCAGGGAGTGTCAGAGCAGTGGCCATTATTGAAGGAAGTATATCCTCGGAATACTGGAGACGTTTGTTTCCCAGGCACACTGCAATTGTTAATCCCGCAAAGGAGCTCTGTTCACTTCAATGACCAGTTAACAGATTGTTCTAGTCAAAAATGGTGAAATAGCTTCATCTGGGATACAGGGTTGTATCCAGCATGGTCACCTAGGAACTAGCAGGTCACTGCTGAGAGCCATTTCAACGAAGAGCTAATTCACTGAGTGATTGTTTTGCCAAAGCATCTTGTTTGGTGTCATTTTGTTTCCACAAGAGCATTTTAAAAACTGTTCACTTTGTCTCTGCCTCAGCTCCCCATTGCTGTGGTCAGAGTCTGAAGGAAAGAAAAGCAAAGGAAAAAGAAAAAGAGATGGAGTGAGTGGGCATCAGAACATATTCTCTTAAGTATATTTAATAAATGTGTTCCTATGAAGAATATATTTTTCATACATGCATATATACATATCTCATTTTCTTTTTTTTAAAAGATGTGTTTTTCCCCCATCCTCCACCCTCCACCCTCCTGTCTTTTGCTGTCTGTGTCCATTTGCTGTGCGATCTTTAGGGATTTGATCCTGGGGACTTCTGATATGGAGAGAGTTTCCCTGTCAATTGCGCCACCTCAGTTCTTGATCTCTGCTGCACTTGACTCTCCCCTTCACCTCTCTCTTGTTGCATCATCATCTTGCTGTGTGACTTACTTGCGTGGGCACTAACATGGGCACTCGGCTCGCCGCGTGGGCACTGACTCACCGAGCAGGCATGCTTTTTCCTTTTTCACCAGGAGGCCCCAGGGATCAACCCAGGTCCTTCCATTTGGTAGGCCGAGGCCTTATCTCTTGAGCCACATCTGCCTCCCAATGTTATTTTCTTAAATACACATTTTTATGTTCCCTAGTGTTTCCTCTCTTTACCTTGCAATTTCCAAATAGCTACAGGAAGCTGGAGCAGAGACAAATTCAACATTCCTTAAAATGGTTGTCGTAAGAGAAAATGACATCCAATCAACTAAAATTAAGTCATTATAGAAATAACTAAATTTGGCAAAGGGGATATTTTCAGCACTCTTAGATTCAAAGACCTGAGCCCTCCAAGAGAAGCATTTGTTGGTTTCCATCTTGGATGCTGACATGTGGTTCACTGGGAACTGTCTTGGCAGAAGTACCTGTGGCAGGACAATGGGCAGACCATCTGGGGGGGGTCAGATAAGTCATGTGATGCCACCCCATGGTCCAGTTCTAGGGTTTCATCTTTATGAAGCTCATGAGTTGGCTTCGGGTACAAAAAAGAAGTTATCACATACCACATCTGATTCTTGACAAATATTTGAGAAGTGGCTTGGAGACAGGTTTCCAGAGAAAAGGTTTCATGGATATGGGGATCAAGATATGGAGGCTTTGTATCTCGGGGACATGAGGTCACTAAGATATGAGACCGGTTTTTTCTATAGCACAGCTTCCTAGTCCAAATTGAGTCACTAAAATTAGCTTGGAAACTTAAAAGCTAAAAAGGAGTCGCCTTTCTTTGTGGTTTGTGTTGTATTTTATCCCAGATTTTCAAGTATATTGAAAAACATAGCTTACATGAGAATAGGCATTAAGGCATAGACTGAAGTCATCACCTGCAAAAAGGAAGTCTAACCCTTAAGATTTTTTTGAAAGGACTTTTTCTTATGGACATGTAGAGCCACTGGTATATATACCAGATGGTGTGTGTGTGCCTGGACAGCGAAGTTTCCAAAGAATGAACTCAAGAAACCAAAAACGTGTCTATGCTGGATGGAAATACCAGGAATGCATGTACGTCATCAGTTTTTTCCCCCATGGCTGCAAAATTGAGTCCCAAAGAAACACCCAATGTGAACAAAAGCAGTGAAAAAAAGAAATGCAGGTGAATACATGAGAGTTCTTGTAAGAGTACATATTCAGATTCTAAGATTTAGTGATGGTAACAGCTGGTTTTATTTTCTCCTAGATGATAGTAAATTCTGCAGAGGCACATAAAGTCAATAGTAAGAAAAGAAGCATGTGAGTGGACAAGGGGTATAGTGCTTTACGTGAGTGATGGAGTAAAGCCATAGATTCACATTCTGGAGTTTCTAAAAGTGAGCTTGGTTAAGGACCAAGTATTATGGGGACCCAACTGAGCAGGGCTTGTTTCCATTCATTCACTCCAGCAGCATTAATTGAACTCCAACTACATGGTCAACACTGTACCAGGCATTGTAGGGGATACCAACATCTGTTCCAATAAGGAACTTACAATCCAGTTGGCCATTTCATCCACATATGAAAATATATGTGGCTATACATTATTGCCAAATGATGATGAAAGCAGCTATGATTTATTATGTACTTTCTATGCGCCAAACGTGGAGCTGAGTGCTTTATCCTCTCCGTCTTCACAGCCACCCTATGAGGTAGGTGCTGTTACCCCCATTTTAGAGGAGAACTTGTCATTCAAAGAACTAAAACACCATGGCCAAAGGTCACACCACTTGCAAATGGTAGAACTGGAATTTAAATCAATTATCAATTGGATCTGACTCCTAGTCCTAAACTCTTACCAAAAAAATTGCCGTGAGAATTCTGAGACTGGGGAAGGCTACTAGGAGAGAGGAGCTGAACCGGCCCTTCGAGGAGAGACAGACTTTAGATCCACAGAGGAGGAGGGAGGGCCGGCTGGCGGGAGCGTACAGTAGGTGCGTGGAGATGAGCCAGGGCCTTGCGGGACTAAGGCTAACACCAACCTTGGAGGCCTGGGGAAATCGTCTGGGAAGCGGAGTTTAGTGGGCAATGACTACTGGGCCGAGCACTGTGAACTGGGTCATCAGCCCCCCAGGAAGAACTGTAACGAAAGCCAAGTTTTAGGAGTATCGATTAGTCAAGTTGGAAACGTAAGTGAGGAACAGCTGCGAGCCTGGCCAGGGGCGAGGTGCCAGGCGCTGCAAGGGGAGCTCGGGGGGGGGGGGGGGGGGGGGGGGCCGGCCGCGCCGCCCCCTCTTCCTTCCTGACGGCGCCCCACTACTCAGGGGGTCTGTCTCTCCCTCTGGAGAGGCTGGAGGCCTGAGGACCGCTCAGGGAGGTGGCCTCGGGCCCCGCCCGGAGCGGGCCTCTCCTCTGCTCTTCCCCCGCAGGCGGCGACGCCGCGGGGTGCGCATCGCGGCGGGAAGGGGGGGTGCGGGGCGCCCCGGTGGGACCCGCCCGCTGCTGCGGCGGGGCTGCGGGCCGGGGGCTCGGCGAGGCGCCTGGCGTCCCGCCCGGAGCCAGTTCCCCTTTTCTTTCCCGCTCTGGCCGCCACGCGGTGGCTTCCGCGGCGGGGGCGGGGCCGTCGTGCGTCCCGCCCCGGCTGGGGTGTCCGGGCGCCGGCGGCCGCGGGACCTGCTTCTGCCGCCTCCCGCACGGCTGACGGCCCGGCCCGGGGCCGCCTGGTCACCGCGCGGAGACGCGAGAGGCCTGGCCGGGGGCCCGGGGCCCAGCTCCGCGCTCCTCCCGCCAGGCCGCCCGGGGCCCGCGCGCGCGGGGAGCGAGGCGGGGCCGCCCGCGCGCCGCCCCCGCGCCGCCCGGGCGTGCGCGGCTCTGGTTGGCTCGCTTTCCGGTCACCTTTTGGCTTCCCTCCTTTTGAAAAAAGTCGTCGCCTCGTCCTCCCGCCCGGGCGTGTGTGTGGCCCGCAGGCCGGCTCGGCGGCCGCGGCCCGGGCGTCCCTCCTCGGCGCGGCGGGGCGGGCGCTCGGCGGAGATGCGGAGCAGGAGCAATTCCGGGGGTGCGTTTGGACGGGTACGCGCGGCTGGTGCAGCAGACCATCCTGTGCTACCAGGTAAGGAGCGGGCCCGGCGGGCCCCTCGGCCTCCGGCCGCGCCCTCTCGCGAGCCGCGCGCCCGCGGCGAGGAGGCTGCCCCTGTCAGCCCAGCCCTTGTCGGGGCGCCCGCCCCCTGCCCCGCTGCTGGGCCCGGGGGGCAGAAAGACCCCCCCTCGGCGCCCTGGGGACCCGCACGACGCCGTCTTTTCGCCCGAACGCTGCTGCTTCTGGACGAGAGCGGGGCTGTGCGGGGGCCCGCGCGGGGAGCTCGGGGTGCTCGGGGCTGCGGAGGAGGAAGCTCCTGAAGTGTGTGTCTTCATCTCCGGGGTGCGGGGGGCGACCGCGGGCGCCCGTCGCCCGAGCCGCCTTGCTAGAGCCCGGGGTGCCCGGGAAGGCTACGAACTGTATGCAGAAGTGCGCACCCACACCCGGGTCCTTCTCCCCCCCCACCTCCCCCCCGCCCCCGCAGGTCAGAGGGACCCGGGAAGCCGCTCGTGAGGCCGGAGGGATGAGGGTGCCTGCCCCGCTTGGCTCTGCTGGCCCGAAGCTGCGTGTGGGCGCGGCCTGGAAGACCCCTGCGCTATTTTTATTGCTGGTGAGGACAGCAGCCGCTGCTTGCCCGCCATCGACAGCGACTATTTATAGGCCAGTCAGAGTCAGAGCAGGCCAGTGTGTTGAGTGGTTAGAGCCCCGGCCTGCACGCTGGCGGTCATGGGCACCGTCCGGCCACTGGCCGTTTTCCTTTCTTGCTTCCTGGGGAACTGGTTATTGTGCGCCTAGTGTATATGCGAGGCACTGTGTGAGGTGCTGGATTGACCCAGAAGAGAAGTGCAGGGCCATTTATGCCATTAGGCCTAAAAGTCCAGAGTGCCTTGTCTGAAACCCTTGGGGACGCATGTGGTTTGCAAATGGGAAATGTCTGGATTTTAGAAAGGGACTGTGCATATACTGCATATTTTATAATAACTGCAGGGGGGTCTGAGCAGCACCCCTTAATCAAACACGTTCTTATTCCTACATCAAAATAGGACTCATCACCCTGAGTGGGATACGTGAAGACTGCAGATAGTTTCACATCAGTTCAGGTCATCTTTTGCCACCAAATGAGTTTGCTGCAAACTTGTGAAGAAACTTTCAATTGCCAGAGCTTATTGGCTTTGGAAATTGTGCGTGAAGGATTGTGGTCCTTATTTGGGGCACTCTGAGGGAGGACCCCTACGCCACTTTGGGAGGGCAGGTGAGAAGTCCTAGAAGAGCCGATGCTCAAGTTGAGCGCTGAAGGAGTAGGCAGGCAAACGGATGTGATTCCACCTTTGTCCTGGAATATATTATAATTATGTCTATAAAGTGTTTTAAAATCCCAGTTGAAAGACTTTTCCTTTTGCTGCTATGATGGAAGGGACTGTGAAGAGACATGATGACTCTGAGGTTCATGTGTCAGGCCCGGGTTTGAATCCCCAGCTCTGCCGGGAATGACATGTGCAACCTTTATACAGCCTCTGAGCCCGTGTCCCTACGGGTAGAATGAAGATGACAACACCTGCTTCCATTGAGTTGTAGAGGAAAAATTAGTGCCTCCCATATTGCCTGGCACCTAGTAGGCAATCGATAAATAGTGGGCACTCTTGGTGACATTATGACTTTCATATAGACCGCGTGATAGTGACCTGTTGCTGCCTGACCACGCTAGCCCTGGCAGGACTACTATTGCTTTCTGCTCCTTAGCCAGAACTGAATCTCCCATTGATGCAGTGAGAGCCTTAAGCACAGGGACCTCATCAGTTTCTTTGCTTTGGCATCAAGCAGTGCCCCAGGCACATGAAAGGTGTTTGTAAGTTGATAAAATACTTCCTGCAGGCTCTCCACCCCCGATGACCCAGTTATTAATCCTGGCTTGCCTAACCTCAGAGCAAAAGAGCTGCCCTCTCATTAAAGCAAATCTACAAGGATGGACTTTCCTCCCCAACATTTTAATGATTAAAAAAAAAATTGCCCAAGCCTTTTGTTTTATTTATTTTGGGGGTAGTTTGGTGAGAAACCATCATGTTTACCCCCTTTCTCTCCCTCTTGCTGCACCGTCCTGCTCTTCTGGCTAACCAGAATTCACTGAGCACAAGCTTGCTGGGAAATCCCAAGAGTCTGCAAATGTAGAATGGTGCCCCTTCCCACTGCCCCCACCCCTCACCCATCTCACCCCAGCAACTAGTCTTCACAGTGTACAACTCTAACCCAATGTAGAATGGTGCCCCTTCCCACTGCCCCCACCCTCACCCATCTCACCCCAGCAACTAGTCTTCACAGTGTACAACTCTAACCCATCTCTGAGTAGTCTTAGGCAAGTCCCCTAACCACTCTGTAAACATGTATGAGTTGGACTAATGGTTTTTGAAGTTTATGCCGTATCTCCCCATCTTTTCTTTTAAATATATGCTGCAACTGGAAGCGGACTTGGCCCAGTGGTAAGGGCATCCGTCTACCACATGGGAGGTCCGCGGTTCAAACCCTGGGCCTCCTTGACCCGTGTGGAGCTGGCCCATGCGCAGTGCTGATGTGTGCAAGGAGTGCCGTGCCACGCAGGGGTGTCCCCCGCGTAGGGGAGCCCCACGTGCAAGGAGTGCGTCCCGTAAGGAGAGCCGCCCAGCGCGAAAGAAAGTGCAGCCTGGTCAGGAATGGCACCACACACACAGAGAGGTGACACACAAGATGATGCAACAAAAAGAGACACAGATTCCCATGCTGCTGACAACAACAGAAGCGGACAAGGAAGAAGATGCAGCAAATAGACACAGAGAACAGACAACTGGGGCGGGAAGGGGGAAGGGGAGAGAAATAAATAAATAAATCTTAAAAAAAATATATATATATATATATGCTGCAACTCGTGAGGCATTGTTCAGTATCTGCAGATTACTGGATATAATTGTTATAATAAAGCAGATAACTAAGAGACCAGGTGTAGTGACTAAACATTGTTATTTATTGACAACTGAATTTAAAATTAGAAGAATGGGATAACTAAAACGTGGTTATTGGAACAAATAATAAAGACTAATTGGGAAGAGGGTTAAAAAGATATTAAATACTGAATAATAATATGAATGGGAGGAAATGAGTTAAAGCATTTTGAGGCCTTTATGAAGTTAAGAAGAAAGACAGAGGCATTAATTATTATAAACTTTAAGTCAAGAATTCATGATTATAACCATTAAAATAATAAACAGAATAAATAACATTAAAAACAATGGAGAAATTAGGAAAATTTGATTTCTCCAAGAGGAGGAAGGAAAAGTATGCTGGTTGAAGGTGGAGGGCATAAAGCAGAAAGCGTACTAAATGAAAAAGACAAAATATGAGGGTGCAAATAAATCCAGCTATATTAGTAATCACAATAAAATTAAATGCTTAGATTAGCCAGAGAATAGAGATTATCAGAGTTTTTGAAAAGGTTTATGAGACAAGCCCAAAAGTAGTTGATATACTAATATCAGACAGAATAGACTTTGAGATTTAAAAACATACATATTATTAGGGCTAAATAATGTTATTACTTGATGATGAAAGGATAATTTACCAAAACTTTAAGTCCACAGAATACTAACAACAGATAGATTCAAAATGGGTAAAGCAAAACTTAACCTAATTATAGAAATTGGCAAATCCATAGTCACAGTGGGAGTTCTTAACTCATCTCTCTCAGATACTAATAGATCAAGCAGAGAAATAATCAGGACATAGAAGATTTGAACACCATAAGAAACAAATTCGTTCAAGTGTACATACATCCCTCTCCATGCCAAAGAAATAGAAAAAAGCAATTTGTTTCAACCTCGCAAGATAGATCTTTCAAAACTTGATCACAAATCGGGGTATAAAGAAAGTCTCAAACTTCTTGCACACCTCATATTTTGACCAAAATGTCACAAAATTTAGAGATCAATAACAAAACGACTGCTATATCCCCTACATATGTGTTTGGAAATTTAGTAAGCTGACTTCTAAATGTGCCATGTATCTACAAAGAAATTATAAAAATGTATGGGATACAGCTGAAGTGGGATTTGAAGGGAAATGTAAATACTTAAATGTATATATTAGAAAGTTTTAAAAAATTAATGAACTCAAGATTGAAGAAAGGACAACAGAGTCCAAGAAAATAGAAGAAAGGAAATAATAAAAATAGGAGTAGCAATTAGTATACTACAAAATAAATAAAAAGACTTGCAAAACCAAAAGCTGGTTTTTTGAAATGACTAATAGGCAAACTTCTGGTAAGATTGATAAGAGAAGGAGAAGGAGGAAGGAGGGACAAAGAAATAATATTAGGAGCGAAAATGGAAAAATGCTATGAATAATAATTGGCAATACATTTGAAAACTTAAGCAGACAGCTTTCTAGATAAATGTTACCAACCTTAACTCAAGAAAACATTAACTCCTCGTTAGGCTGATAACCATTAAAGAAATTGAATGAGTCAAAACAAAATGTCCTTGTCCTAGCTGGTTTTACAGAGGAGGAACAGGGAACATTGAGAGGTTTATTTATTCATCTTTGAAGGCTAAGGAACTTGGTGTTCATTCTGAGAGGGGAAGCCATGAGATGTTTTTGAGCAGAGGAGGGAAATCATCTGAATGCTGAATGATGTTATAAAAGAATCACTCTCTCAGCTTCAGGTTGTTCAAGAAAAGGAGTCAAGAACGACTCCAAGGTTTTGGCCTGAGTGACTGGTAGGATGGAGTTGCTGCTTATGGAGATGGGGAATATCGGAGGAGCAAGTTTTAGGAGGAAGGTGAGTTTTGTTAAGTCTGAGGTGCCCATTAGGCATCCAAGCAGGAATGGTAAGTAGGTGGTTGGATATGTGGGTATAAAGTAGGGAAGAAGTCTGGGCTGGAGATAAAATTTGGGAGTACTCAGCATATATGTGGTGTTTAAAGGCCATGAGATTGGATGAGATCACAGGAATGAGTGTAGACAGAAAAGAAAGCAGGTTCAAAGTAGAGCCCTCCAAAAGTGCAGAGATCCAGAGGGTGAGAAGGGCCACCAAAAGAGACTGAGAAGAAGCAGTCAGGGAAGTAGGAGGAAAGTCGACACTGTGGTGTCCTAGAAGCTGAGGGAAGAAAGTGATTCAAGGGGGAGGGAGTAATGAGTCTGGTAAAAGGCCAATCATAGGTCAAGTCAAATAGCATTAGTAGAGGCCATTGATGACCTTGTTGAGCAGTTTGTGTGGAGGATGAGGGGCACAAATGTAGTTGAAGTGAGCTCAAGAGAGAAGGGAGGGACAGAAGGAGAGGATTTTGAATTTAAACAGTCCTCTTGAAGAGCTCTGCTATAAAGGAGAGCAGGGTTGAGTGGAGATATGGGGTTGAGACAGAGCTTTTTCTTATGTGAGAAATTATGTATTTGATGGGAATGATCTAATAGACAAGGAAAACTGACAGTGCCAGAGCGAGGGAAGAGGGAAGGCAGGCTAGATGGGCACCAGCTTATCTTTTGTTGTGTCTGCTTTCTCAGTGAAACATGAGGCATAATCATCAGCTGGGAGTGGGGAAGGAGGAATTGTTAGAGGTTTGAAGGGAGAGGAGAAGATTTGCAATCATCCTCTAGGAGAACAAAGGTATGGATGGACCAGGGATTTCTGGTATGATCGTTGGCCAGCACTAAGGGTCATTCATTTCAAGCCAATCCGTTCAGCATGGTTATGTGTTTTTCTATAGCCACATTCACCTAGACAGGTGCAGCCTCAGAGTAGGGGAAGAGTCACATTTAACCTGAGCTGGGATTTTACCCAGTGAGTACAATGGAGTGAGAGAGAGACAAGGGATTAACAGATATCCTTTTTCTTAAATAAACTGTTTCAGATATGAAAGAGGATAGCTCCCAACTCCTTTTATATGGTCAATATCCCATGATGCCATAGTCAAACAAAATACTATGAAAAATAAAAGTTATAGACCAGATTCACTTAATGAACATTGATGCAAAAATCCAAAGTAAAATATTCAAATGAGTCCATCAATGTATTTTAAAAAAAAAAATCCATCATGACCAAGTGGGGTTTATCCCAGGAATGCAAGGACATTTAAAGTCAAGAACATCAAAGTTCCCCCTGTCATCCCTTCTTCAGTGTTGCAGTTGTGATCCATGCAACAGACAAGATAAAGAAATGAGGTATAAAGTTGATGGCTATTTGCAGCTGTAAGTGCCCTAGAAAATCCAAGGCAATTGGAACTAGAGTTCTCAATTTTTAGAGCAAGTTCATTGTGATAGTTTGAAGCTTTTTGTGGATCCCAAGATTCTGTTGGGGACCTTTGATTGGATTACTTCAGGGAGGCGTGACCCAGGGTGGATCTTGGTCCTCTTGCTGGAGTCCTTTATAGCAGAGGACTGAAAGCAGCAGATACATAGGAAAAAGTGGCAGAGACAGAGAAGCCCCAAGAGGCTGAGAGAGAGGTCCCTGAGGCCAGAGGCTGAACTCAGCAGAGCACAGAGGCATGGAAAGAGGACTCCACCCCCTGCCTCACCCCCAGAGACTCAAAGAGAGGAAGCCTAGAGGAGAGGGGAGAGATGAGCGATATGCCTGACTGCCCACAGCTGAGCTCGGGGTTCTAGAAAGTAAGGCTAGAGGAGAAGACAGAGACACAGATAAGCAGATGCCTCCATGTACCTTGCCAGGTGGAAGGAGTCCAGGATCACCAGCAGCCAGCCTTTGGTGAGACAGTGTCTCTGATGATGCCTTGGTTTGGACACTTTCATAGCCTCAGAACTATAAGCTTTTAACCTAATAAATTCCCATTTTAAAAGCCAACCCATTTCCAGTATACTGCTGCCAGCAACTTTTAGCATGCTGAAACATCCATCATGTATAAGATCCATATGCAATAATCAAAGTGCTACTTTAAACCAGCCACAAACAATTAGTAAATGTTACCATTTAAAAAAAAAAAAGAAGGGAAACGGACTTTGGCCCAGTGGTTAGGGTGTCCGTCTACCACATGGGAGGTCCGCGGTTCAAACCCCGGGCCTCCTTGACCCGTGTGGAGCTGGCCATGCGCAGCGCTGATGCGCGCAAGGAGTGCCGTGCCATGCAAGGGTGTCCCCCGCGTGGGGGAGCCCCACACGCAAGGAGTGCGCCCGTGAGGAAAGCCGCCCAGCGTGAAAAGAAAGAGCAGCCTGCCCAGGAATGGCGCCGCCCACACTTTCCGTGCCGCTGACGACAACAGAAGCGGACAAAGAAACAAGACGCAGCAAATAGACACCAAGAACAGACAACCAGGGGAGGGGGGGGAATTAAATAAATAAATAAATAAATAAATAAATAAATAAATAAAAGAAGATTTCATTCACAGTAGCAACCAAAATTTTAAGTTAGCCTTGAATAAATCTAACAGACTGGCTAGACATTCATGGAGAAAGTTATAAAGCTTTATTGAAGGACATAAAAGATTTAAATAAGAGAAGCGATGCCCCATGTTCTTATGTGGGAAGATTCAATATTGTAAAGATATATTCTCCCCAAATAAATCTATAAATTCAGTAAAATGCTGATCAAAATCCAAGAAAGGGCTTTTCATGGAAATTGATCCTAAAATTCATAGGCACTACCAAGGGGCCAAGAACAGCCAAGGCACATTTTACAGAGAAGAGGGAATGAACTCAGATCCTTGCCACTGTGAGCTTGACAACTTCCTGAACCTTTTCTGATGAGACGGGGGCTCCTGTTCTCAAATGTGATTTTTTTTTTTGTTATTGTATAATGAAATGGATTAACATTTGAGACCCATTTCAGTAAATCAGTATTTTCCACATAACCAATGCATGATGTTATAAAATCATATGTGGGCAAACGATCCATTCAAAGGGCAAGAGAGACCAGTGGATTTTGATGTCAAAGAGTATGTGGACCTCATTGTTATGGTTTCCAATTCAGATTCCACATTGCAGCTAATATTTAAGAAACTATCACTTGTTGAATTTTGGGTGGTATCAAAGAATATTCTTAATCGTTCAAAAAGACCGTTGAAGTAGTCCTTCCTTTTTGAACTACACATCTGTGGGAGGCTGCATTTTCTTCATGTACTTCAGCTAAAACAACATATTGCCACAGACTGAATGCAGAGGAAGCTATGAGAATGCAGCTGTCCTTCATTAAGCCAAACATTAAAGAGATTTGCAAAAAATGTAAAACACTGCCACTCTTCTCATTACATTTTTGTTTGGAAAAATACAATATTTTCCTCCAAAAAACTATTACTTCTGTTAACATGTAATGAGTTTATTTTTTTTTAATGAATTAGAAGAGATCTTTAAATGTTCTCAGTTTTAATTTCAAATATGGTAAATATCAATAGATAGAACCCACAGAAACAAACGCTCTTTGGGGTCCTCAGTAATTTTAATAGTGTAAAGGGGTCCTGAGACCAAAAAGTTTGAAAACTGTCGGAGTAGTTGGAATGGGAGAAGTGAAGAACACAGAGACTTCAACTTTGTAACCCTTCCTCTCTCCCTCCCTCCCTCCCTTGCCCCCTCCCCCTTCCTTCCTTCCTATCCGGCACAGTTACCGCGGAATGCTGCTTTCATTTGTTGGATCTGACTGGTGGGAATAGGGGCATTGGCTGTGCCTTCCTCTGTGTTTGTAACTTTAATATTAATTTTTGTAAATTAAGGTTATGTTAATTGATATGGTCTAGAAGTGATCTAGGAGTCAGCTTTGATTCCTTCTGTTCCCTCATTCCCCACCTAGAATGGAGAGAGTTTACTAATGTATTAGATCTTTAAAACAGATCCACCCTTTTCTGCTCATGTCCGCTGCTACCCTCATCTTTTGCCTGGACTACCGTTCATTCCCAATTCATCCCCTGCTGCCACTCTTGGCCCCTCCTCCCCTACTCTCCTGCTTAAAACCTTTCCATGACTTTTTCTTTGCACCTAGAATATAATCCAGTGTCATGCCACTCATTCCTCCCTGACCAACAGTGGTGTCCTAGTAAATGCTTAACCACAGGTGGGTGGTGGGGAGGGGAGGGGGATACACCCAGACTTTTAGCATTTACAGACGTCCATGGTGGAAATTCTCCCACGTGACGGGTCTCAAACTACCAGCATAATGACACTGTATGTAGAGTTGACGAAAATAGCCTTAAGAGTCTATACATGATAGTAAAATGTAGGAAAATAATTTAGAAGTGATGGGTTTTGAGTACTTATTTTCTTTGTTTTTAATATAATTTATTTGCTTATAAATTCATGACAGCCACTCCAGCACAGGTAGGATGACTGTTTTGTCCTGAAGGCAACGCTTTCCTGACACCTCAGTGTCCCCTATAGGCTTTTAGGATTATTTTTTTCCCACCACCATTAATTACCAAAGCATTTCCATTGTTCCACATAGACTCTTGTTTATTTTTTAGCAAATTTTATTTTATTTTTAAAGATATATAAATCACACAAAATGTTACATTAAAAAATGTAAGAGGTTCCCATATACCCTTCTCCCTACCCCCCACCCCCACTCCTCCCAAATCAACAACCTCTTTCATCAGTGCGGCACATTCACTGCATTTGGTGAATACATTTTGGAGCACTGCTACACCACATGGATTATAGTTTACATTGTAGTTTACACTCTCCCCCAGTCCATTCAGTGGGTTATGGCAGGATATATAATGTCCTGCATCTGTCCCTGCAATATCATTCAGGACAAATCCGAATCCCAAAAATGGCCCCATATCACACCTCATTTTTCCTCTCCCTGCCCTCAGCAACTCCATGGCCACTGTCTCCACATCAGTGATATGATTTCCCATTGCTAGAGTCACAACAGTTCTATGGAAGAATACCAGTAAGTCCACTCAAATCCATATTTTATTCCTCCATCCTGTGGACCCTGAGATGGCGATGTCCACTCCACCTCTAAGTTGAGAGGGGACTTAGATCCCATATGGCTGATGGATAGGGTTCTCCTGCTTGCAGCTGTAGACTCTCTCGGTTCCCTGGCGTGGTGGTTGGCCATCCTCACCTCCCTGTTAGGTGACCTGGGTAAGTCCAATGAACTGGAGAGTAGGTGTTGCAACTCTGCTGAGGCTTAGGACCCAGCTGGCACATGGACAGTCCAGAGATTCAAGTCTCCTGAGCATACCCCAACCCCAGCACCAACCACAGGTTCAGTAAAAGTGACAGAAGAGGCATGTGTAGAAAGGTCATATCTGAGTTCGACTCCATCACACTCAGGCTCAAAGTAGGGCCCACTGACAAGGCACTGAACTCCAGAGCCATCTGCCATGACAGAAGAACCTGTGTGTGTCTGTAGCCCTCAGGAGCACCCCTACCTGGAATAATATCTACTTTGCCTCTTTATAAAATCCTGTCGAGATATGCATAAGCACGACCTCTCTGATGACCTCCTGACTCATTTTGAAGTCTCTTAGCCATATAAACTCATTTGTCTTTATCATTTCCCCCTTTTATTCAAGGTCTTTTTCTAGTTGCATCACCAGCTGGTGATTGGTAGTAATACCTCTGTGCCAGGAAGGCTCATCCCTGGGAATCATGTCCCATGCTGGGGGGAAGGTAATGCATTTACATGTGGAGTTTGGCTTAGAGAGTGGCCACATTTGAGCAATATGGAGGCTCTCAGGAGGTAACTCTTAGGCACCCTACAGCTCTAGGTCTAGTTGAAATTTCAAGCACAAAGGCTTGTAAGCATAGTCATCAGTATCAAGGGCCTGTGATCTAAAAATTTTTGGAGACAAAATTAAAAATTAAAAAAAAAATGATATAGGCACTGAGGAAGGAATGGAAAGTTGCCTTGCCACTGTACATACAGGGCAATACCTGTTACAGTGATGAAAGGCAAAATGTCAAAAACAAAGTTTTATGATATTTTTCATTTTTTAATACCCCAATTTATTTTTTACTTTTAGTTTTTCTAAATTATTATGTATTCTCTTTCTAATCTTTAAACCTATCATTACTATTTCATTTTCCTACTAATTGAATTTGGCAGTATATTTGGCTTCATTTTTTCAAGAAGTTTTGGATCACAGAGAGGTTCAGCCATGGCCGGGGAGGAGCACTCTTGTGGGTGTCATTGATGGGGGACACATGGATGGGAGGGAGTTCTCCAGGGCATGTATATAGGGTATGTAAATATGTTCAGATATTCGTTGGGTATGGTCATTGTAGGTAGAGTTACACACGACAACTGAGGGAGTGCTGAGTTCCTAGCCACGGGAGCTCTGTCACATTCCCCAATGGAATAGCAACAATCCCCCAAGTGTAAGGGCAAATACCAGTGAAGAAGGGTGGTCCACATAGACTCTTTTTTTTTTTTTTTAAATTAATTTATTCATTCCTCTCCCCTTTCCCCCCCACCCCTCACCCCCCACCCCGGTTGTCTGTTCTCTGTGTCTATTCGCTGCGTCTTCTTTGTCCGCTTCTGTTGTTGTCAGCTGCTCGGGAATCTGTTTCTTTTTGTTGCGTCATCTTGTGTCAGTTCTCCGTGTGGGCAGCACCATTCCTGGGCAGGCTGCACTTTCTTTCGCGCTGGGCGGCTCTCCTTATGGGGCGCACTCCTTGCGCGTGGGGCTCCCCTACGCGGGGACTCCTTGCACACATCAGCACTGCGCATGAGCCAGCTCCACACGGGTCAAGGAGGCCCGGGGTTTGAACCGCGGACCTCCCATGTGGTAGACGGATGCCCTAACCACTGGGCCAAGTCCGCTGCCCACATAGACTCTTAAGATGGTATTATTCAGCCTGGCCTGGCCTGGCCTGCAAGTGAAGGAGTGGAGAAAGTTGCTGGCTGCCTTGGGTCACCCCCTGCACGCAGCCCTTTCCCCTCTTTCTTCTCTTCCCTCCTTCCCTCCCTCCTCTCTCTGTTTTCTTTCTTCCTGGCCCTCCCCCTTTTCACCCCTCCTCTGCTTTGCCTAAGCCCCTAATGGGCACTTAGGTTTTAAGGTTTCCTGATCCTCATTCTAGCACACTGCAGGAACAGAAACCAGGGCCAAGTGAGTGAGCCAAGGCCCTGGCGTCAGACACACCTGGGTGGCAGTGCCAGTCACTTAGCTGTGTGATGTGAAGAAGCGTACTTTAATCACTCCGCCAGGAAAAGGGGTCCCAACCTTACCTTGTGAGTGCTTACATAGACTCAGCAAGCTGCTGCGTGCCACGGGTTTCTATGCAGTCAGCACATGCTAGTTCCCTCTCTGATTGCTTTACTGTTCTTGGTTTGTGGCCTTACTATTGAGAGTGGACTTGTCCCCTGGTGGGTGGGGACTCCTTCCCACCTAGTGGACAGTGGTCTTAGACTCTCCAGTGAGTCAGTGACCGCCCTGAGCCCCGCAGGACCCTCCTGATGCTTGAGGCCCCAGGCCAGATTGTATCCATAAGACAAAATCCTGTACATTTTTGGCACAAACACATTACATTATTTGTTTCACTGACTAGAAACACCTACCCCCACTACTGAAGGGGAACTGTGAGGTTTTGCCGGCTTTATTTATGTCTAGGGTGAAATTGTTAACCTCCTGTAAATATCTTACCACTTGCTCCCTATCCAAAAAAAGTCAGGCGTCTATTAATAGCTCCTGCTTATTGATTTATTGGATTTCCATGTCATCTCAGTGCAGCGGGGAAAACTTTGCTCAGTCACTTACTAGCAGATGCCTTCACGTCTGTTGGAGCAGCAATGACAACAACATGAGAAAGGTGACTGACGGAACTCTGCTAACATTTATTGTGCTGCTGGGTGCCAGGTGCTGTGTACCTTCAGGCCTTCAAATGCATTCTTCTGGGTGGGCCTCATAACAGCCCAATGGCTCTGGGTGCCGTATCAGCCCCGTGCTATAGGTGAGGAAACCAGTCAAAGCTAAAGGTTGGGTAACTTGTCAGAAGGTTGCATGGCTGCTAAATGCTGGACCTGGTAACGGAGCCCGATTGACTTGAAAACTTGGCTTCATGGTCAAGAGGGATACCAGGAAGAGAAAAGGAGAGAAAGCCACCCCCACTTCCTCATGCTCATTTTCCCTCTCTCCTGTTTCCAACCCATCACTGAGCTCTGTTGATTTTACCTCCTGAGCGTCCCTCAGTCCATCTATTGCCTCTGTGGTCCCTACCGTCCCCACCCGCCTCTTCCATGCCACTGTCCTCGCCAGTCTCTGCCCTGCGCTCGCCTGCCCACTGCCTTCTCCCTGCATTATCCCTCCTTATTGCAGCCAAAGTGGTCTCCCCCAGTGCAGGCACACATTTCCTGCTGCACCCTCGCTTGACTGACATCTCAATTTCCCTTCCATTTCTGCTCAACCGGAGAAGCCCTCCTTCTCCTGCTTAGCTACGTCACTTTCCCCTCCTCCATGCCTTTATGGTGCCGCACGTGTCCATTTGTCCCACTCAACTGAGTTGGAATTTTACGTGAATCAATTGCCACTAGACTAAACTCCATGGGGCAGGACTGTGCATTTTTTTAAATCACCATTTTATCCTTAAACACATACTGCCAGGCGGTTATAGAGACTTTAAAAACGTTTGCAATTGAATGAATAAATGAATAAAATAAAGTGCTTAACATGCAGCGTGTTATGTACTCTAGCAGGCACTTAATAAATGACAGCTTGTATTATTAGTATTAATAAAACCTCTACCATGGAAGCTAGTTGAGTGCCCATAAAAGGAGAGTAGCGCAAAGTTGCTGCAGCCTGTCTGTCCTTTGTCTTGATTCCATTTACTCTGGGAGGAATTTATTCAATAACCACTTTGGGGGGATTGGATGTGGCTCAAGTGATAGAGCTTCTGCCTGCCATATGAGAGGACCTGGGATCATTCCCTGGGGCCTCCTGGTGAAAAAGAAGAAGAGAAAAGCATGCCCGTTCGGCAAGCCAGTGCCCACACAAGTGCCTGCGTGGTGAGCCAGTGCCCGCACAAGTGAGTCACACAGCAAGATGATGACACATCAGAAGAGAGACAAGGGGAGAGTCAAGGTGAAGTGCAGCAGAAACCAGGAACTGAGGCGGCGCAATTGACAGGGAACCTCTCTCCACATCAGGGGTCTCCAGGATCAAGTCCTGGTGGATCCTAGAGGAGAGAAAATGAGAAGACAACACAGCAAAAACAGCAGGGGGGGAGGAGGGGAAGAGGGGGCAAATAAACCTTAAAAAAAAAAAAAAACCACTTTGGAAATGAGAAAAACTGTGGACCAGGGGGAGCACAAACACCCTGGACAGCTCTGAGTCCACATCAGGGCAGAGACGAGGTTTTAGTGTGTGGTCTGACAAGGAGTTGCCTGCCCAGATGAGTGCCTGGTCTGCCTGTCCATTCGAGAAAGGGAGTGCTTGGCCGATAATAGTTTCTCTGTCCTTCCTGGTAGAATCTGGGGCACTGCTTTATGCCGTCTCCTACTTTTACTTTTTTTGAGTGGGGTAAGGAGGAGGGCATTTCCTGTGCCCTTTTTAGGACAGCCCTCAAATATGTTAGTGTGAGATAAACACATTTGAGTAATTCAAAGAAAGAAAGAAAGAAAGGAAAAAAACCCTCGAATCCTCCACGGACAGATAGAGGCCTCAGACCACCCATTCAGGGGAGAGATTTAGAATTGTTTGAAGCTTGGCTGGGGTCCAAAATGATCGTCTAGTCACATCATGTAGTCTCTTTTATGTTTAAAGAACTCCAGTCCTTGGAATTGACGGGACCTTTTGCAAGGTCATCCGTCTGCACTGACAGCTCTGGCCTGCTGGAATCAGCCAGGAATGGTGGAGACAAATGCTTTAGGTACACCAGATGGCTGTGAGTATCAAGTAATTTCGCATTCTCCTTACATTCCCTATTAAAACCTTTCTGCAGTTTTAATAGGGCTATTTCTTTAAATATTCTACTCGGTTTAGTTTTGTCATTTTGTCCTTATCACTTGTATTTAGATATCTCTATTCATTAGTGAAATAAATATTAGACCTACCTCACAATAGGTAGGGAGAAAATAACCAACTGAATGAAATGGGTTGCAGACCCTTTGGAGAATACTGAGGAAAGCCGATTATCCTAGCCTCTCCCAAGAAAAATGCCCACAGAACTTTCCACCAGTTTGAGGCGCCTCATGGACCGCTACCTCCCTCCCTCCAAAACCCGTCTGAGGACGCCTAGCACCCCGGAGACTCCAGGTGAAGAGCCCAGAGGCAGAGTGACACGTGTGAGGCCTCGGTGCCCCAAACTGGAGCCTCATCATTGAAAATACCCACTGGTGACATCTGCAGTCCTCCTGTTGGGGTGAAGTTTATCAGGGCAGCCGTCTAACTCCCAAGTACCTAAAACTTCAGGCCTGGGCCAGGAGGACACGGACAGCCCCGCTGAGTTTGAATGTGTCCTGGAAGTTTCCACTGTGCTTTCCACCCCCTCCCCCGCCCCACAGGAGTGATTGAGAGAGGCGGAGTGAAAGTCTCCTAGGAGAGGGCTAATGTTGTTTGCACATTAGATCCCAGCCAAGGGGCCCGGTATGGTTTCTGAGAGTTGCTCAAGTTTTAAGATGAGCCTTGGGATCTGGAATGAGGCTGGAACAAAGCTGGAACAGAGATGCCTGAAATGCTTGGCTCCCTACCCAGTTTCTTTCCCTCTGAGCTGTCATTGGGTTACATGAGACATGCAAGTGCCTAGGCCCAGGATAGCTTGCAGCTTGTGTATTATCTGTAAACCCAGAGGGGGAATAGCTGGTAAGCAGCCATTTAGAAAAAGATATCATTGGAAAGTGAGAATGGCACACCTTTGATCCCCTTAGGTAAAGAATGAGGCTGCTGCATATTAAAGCTTAAGTTTTCAAGATTATTCTTGAAATGCCTGAGGCTTACATTATCAAATTGTACAAAGTCTCTCTCTCTCTTTTTTTTAAAGATTTATTTTATTTATTCCCCCCTCCCCCCCCCCGCCCCTGTTGTCTGTTCTCTGTGTCCATTCGCTGTGTATTCTTCTGTATCTGTCTGCATTCTCGGTGGCACCAGGAATCTGTTTCTTTTTGTTGCATCATCTTGCTGCATCAGCTCTCCGTGTGTGCGGTGCCACTCCTGGGCTGGCTGCACTTTTTTCACGCCGGGTGGCTCTCATTGTGGGGCACACTCCTTGCGCATGGGGCACCCCTACGCAGGGAACACCCCTGTGTAGCATGGTATTCCTTACACGTGGCAGCACTGCATGTGGGCAAGCTCACCACATGGGCCGGGAGGCCCTGGGTTTGAACCCTGGACCTCCTATATGGTAGGCGGACGCTCTTTTAAACTAAAGTAAGAAGAAAGTGTTTTATTACCAGGAGTCTCGGTTGCAGGTGAAATCATTATTGAACAAATGCTGATGTGATTCCCACTCTGAACATATCCTAAGTCAGGGTATCCCCAGTGCCCATCCCCCAGCCCCGGCCCTTTTGATATTTGAAATGGTAGTTGCTTGAACAACATTCCAGTACAGAAAATGGATTTAACCAGAGTTTGGAGTGTTTGGTGATAGAATTTTTCCCTTTCTCCTTTTAGCTTTACCAACATGGATTGTCAGCATTTATCCTTGACTCTTCTGAGTATTTCACTGGAATAATTTCACTGTACTTCTCCCCGCCGGGAGAGAGCAAGGCAATGACACGCACTTAGCGATTCTTAATCCAGAGAAGAAAGGAGCAATGGTAGGGGTTAGCCTGAGACCCCCGACCTCTGTCCCATGGAGCATAGGAAAGGGAGCACTTGGAGGTGATTGCCTGGGGTACTGGGTGGTCTTCGAGAGAAGGGAGCATCTAAAGGAGTAGGTCTCAGTCTTGAAGAGGGCACTGCAGGCAGAGGGAGAGGGCAGCATGCGTGGGCAGTCCCAGAAACGTGAAAGCAGAGCGTGGGCAGGGTGGGGGGTGCCGGGCGTGTGCTGAGGAGGGAGTGTCAGGTGATCGGGCTGCATGTGGGAAGAAGGGCCAGCACTTGACGGGCCTTGTGTGGCCATGTAAGGGAGTTAGAGCATCTCACAGGCCTTGGAGAATGCTGAGCAGGGCAGTGAAGCGGTGAAATTCTAGGTCTTTCTGTGACCATCTTTTGTGGAAGATACATTGGGAAAACTTACTTGAGGTGGGAGATCAGAAAGGAGCTGTTTCACTTGTCTTGTGGGACTGAGGTAGGGGAAGAGGGAATTTTAATATTGCCTTAGTCTTGCATGCCTTTAATAGCATCAAATGACTCTTTTTATAGTGTCTTGTTCACCATGAGCACACAGACATTCATAATTGTATTTGTCAGGATTCTTTCAGTTGCAAAGGACAGGAACTCAGCTCAAAACAGCCTTTAAGCACGAAAGAGAATTTTTTGCTTAAATAACTGCAAAGTCTAGGGGCTTGTTCTATACGCAGGCATAGTTGGATTCAGGAGCTCAAATGAGCAAGGATGTCGCTTTACATCATTTGGGCTTGTTTGACTCTGAGTGGGCTTTCTTCTCTGGCAGCCTCATCCCCTTTGGTGACAGAGGTGGCCCCTTGGCCGCTCCAGGTCACATTTTTCCAGAGCAGTGACCTCCACAGAAAGCAGTCTTTTATTGTAGCTCCAGTGAAAGTCCTGATTAAGAATGGCTCTCTGTCCAGTTTGGGTCGTGTGCCCATCCCTGAATGGTGCCCAGATTGGCCAGGCCCAGGTCACATGCCCTTCCCTGCAGCCGGGGTCAAGGATCTGGGACAATCAGTGAGGGGTCAGCCCCTCGAAACTGCTGTGTCAGAGCAAGGAAATGATAAGCCATTGCCAGAAGGCATGAATCCCTTCAGGCATTTCCATCAGGGGGAGGATGACATGCAAAGCCCAGTGGGACAGTGTCCATCTGCCTCAACCGTCCTTTCAAAAGAAAAGGAAACCCAGGGCCAGAGCAGATAAGCAATTTGCCCGAGATCACTTAGCTACTAACTGGCAGAGCAGAGATTTGAACCCAGGTGTGTCTTTACACTGAGCAGAAGCCATGCCCTTGACCCTCTGTGGTGTGGTTTGGAATTCAGAGTCCTAGCCAGACTCTACCCAGACCTGCTGCCAAAATGAAACCCGAGCCTGGGACCTCATACCTACAGTACAGTCCCACCTGTTGCGCCTGAACAGTTCCAGCTGTTAGGAAATTCTTACATTCAGTTGAAATCTGACTTCGGTTTACTTCTTTCTTGAGGAGTAACAGAAAAAAAGCAGTCCCTCTTTCAGAGGACAACCTTTCAGCTCTTTGAAGATGCTAACTTGCTCTCTCATAAGCCTCCTCTACACACCTGTTTTTGTCCCCAGTTCCCATGAGACATGGCTTTTAGCCTCTTCGTTGCCCTGATCACTCTCCTCTGGGTATGCTGCAACTAGTGAATGTTGCTTTTAAAACTTGGTGTTCAGCGGTGACAAAATACTCCAGATATACATTGCCAGGCTGGCAGTTCCATGGGACTCTGATCCTTCACTCTGATACCGCAGCACCCCACCCCACCCACATTAACGCAGCATTGGTTTTTTGGCAGCCGCTCCTAAAACTTGCAGTCAGTGTTGTACAGTTGAATCTTCTTGTACCTAAGTGTTGGGGCAAGATGGGGCTGGGTCCCAGAGTGGCTGCTCGGGGAACTGGGGTGATTTGGAAAGATAGAAGAGGACCACCAGGAGGTGGAAGGGAATGTGTAAAGGGATCTGAGTGCACCCAGATGTGGGAGTGATGGCTAATAATATTAGTTTGGCAAACATTCATTAAACACATGAGCCCCATAAATAAATTCTTGTTCAATTCTATCTAGTTTGTTTCTATCTATTGCCCAAGTCCATAAGTATCCTGTTCTTTTGATCTTGGCTCAGCATCCACTTTGCAGCCCTCACCTACCTGCCCACCTCCCATGCACACACTTCCTATGGGGCAGTGTATATCACCGTTTCAACATCTCTGTGCTGTTTGGTTGTTAAAATCTGCCCTGTCCCCTGCCTGGTTTGAAAATGATCATTGTATTACTGCTAGCCAAGAAGATTGTGTAAGTATCATTTCTAGAACACCTGTGATGAAGACTTTAACTTTTTTCCCTATTTTCTAAGTATAGTTATAATACTGAGTACGTGTTTTTAAACTACACACATGCCACCCTAGGGAGTCACGTAGCCTGTCTTCTGTTATCACCCTATATCCCCACCCCTACTGCAATTGACTCGCCTCACCTAAAGCAACTTCTGCCTCCTTAAGCTTTCCCCCGTCCTGTGAGGTTACTTTTTGCTGTCACCCCTCTCTCAAATCCAAGGCTACAAATAAGTCATTTCCTATGCTTCCTAACCCCTGCTAAACACTGATCTGTTCTCTATCACTATAGTTTTGTCTTTTCAAGAATGTCCTATAAGTGGAATCATACATTATATAATCTTTTGAACCTGGCTTCTTTCACTTAGCTAAAGCCAATATCTTTGAAATTCATCCAAGTCATCGTGTGTGTTAATAGCTAATTCTTTTTTATTGCTGAATAGCGTTCAATTTCAATTATATGGAGATACCACAGTATGTTCATTCATCCAAACAACAAAAACTGGGTTGTTTCCAGTTTGGGGAAATTATGAATAGAGCTGCTATAAATATTCATGTAGAGGTGAAACTGCTCAATTGTTTTCCAGGGTGACAGCATCATTTCTCATTCTTTCCTACAATGTAAGAGTTCCAGTGACTCCACTTCCTTGTCAGCACTTAGTATTGGCTGTATTTTTTAATTTTTAGCCTTTCTAATAGGTTTATACTGGCGTGTTATCATAGTTTTAATTTGCATTTCCCTAATGGCTAATGAAGTTGAATGTCACTCTTTGGTGAAGTAGCTCTCCATATTTTTTAAAAAGATTTATTTTATTTATTCCCCTGCACCCCATTCCCCCCATTGTCTGCTGTGTCCATTCACTGTGTTCTTCTGTGTCTGCTTGTATTCTCATTAGGCGGCTCTGTGAACTGATCTTGGGACCTTCCAGAGTGGGAGAGACAATTACTCTCTTGCACCACCCTCAACTCCCTATTCTGCTACATCTTATTTTCTCTCCTGTGTCTCTTGTTGTATCATCTTGCTGTGCCAGCTCTCTGCATCGGCTGGCACTTCTGCTTGGAGCAGCTTTCCCGCACTGGGCGGCATTACCACACAGGGTGGCACTCCTCACAGGGCAACACTCCACATGGGCCAGCTTGCCGCATGGCCCAGCTCGCCCTCACCAGGAGGCCCTAGACATCGAACCCTGGACCTCCTATATGGTAGATGGGAGCCCAGTTGGTTGAGCCACATCTGTTTCCCATTAACCAGCTTTTAAATGGGCCACTTTTATTCTCTGGTTCAGATGACTTCAGAATGAAGAAACATGACCTCAGTACAATCAAACTTTATTTAATCATAGCTCAGTATTAAACTTAAAACTTGGTCAGGGAAATGATGGAAATGCCCCCTGGTGTTGCTGCACAAGCCTAGCTGAAGCACAAGCCTGGCCGAGGTGCCAGTGGAAGCACCTTTAGTGTCACAGCTCAAGTCCGGGCCAAGGCCAAGCCTGGCCAAGGTGCCCATGGAAGCACCTTTAGTGTTACAGCTGAAGTCCAGGCCAAGGCACAAGCCTGGTCAAGGTAGTGGTGGAAGTGCACGGCTTGGCGTTCGCAGCTCAGCTCAGCGTTCGCGGATCGGCATTCACAGCTCTGCTTGGCACTCGCAGCTTGGCCTGGCACTCGCAGCTCAGCTCAGCAGCTTGACTTGGTTCAGTAGCTTGACATTCTCAGCTCAACAGCTCAATGTTCCTCCAGCCAGGGTGAAGATGGAATGGAGCTCAGCCCTTCGTAGCCACTGTTTATATAGTCTAGCTGTGTGACCACCCATGGGGAGGTGTAGCCCCAGTTGTGATGTTCTGATTGGTCAATCACTGGTTCTGAGCAAGGGCATTGATTAGGGTTTGAAAACCAGATTAGCATATTATGTAAACAGGGTATCCTAACTGGGAGATGCTGATTGGCTGACTATAAGAGGTGCTGATTGGCTGGCTATTAATTAAAGCAGTGGATTCTATTGGTTGAAAACTCTCTTACCCTATTGGTTGACTCAGGATCTGTCTTCCTATTGGTGTTCAGGATTCCTCTGCAGTTACCTGCTGCTCTTTCTGTTTATGCTTTACATTTAGATCTACAATCCCTTTCAAGTTAACTTTCGTTAGATGTGTGGGATTTAGACTGTCTCATTTTCTTGCATATGGATGTTGTCCAGTTGTTCTAACAACATTTGTAAAAAAAAAAAAAAAAGCTGACCTTTCTTTCTTGGATCATCTTCAGACCTTTGTTAAAAATCAATTTGCCGGGAAGCAGACTTGGCCCAGTGGTTAGAGCGTCCGTCTACCACAGGGAGGTCCACGGTTCAAACCCCGGGCCTCCTTGACCTGTGTGGAGCTGGCCCACACACAGTGCTGATGTGCACAAGGAGTGCCGTGCCACGCAGGGGTGTCCCCCACGTAGGGGAGCCCCATGCGCAAGGAGTGCACCCCGTAAGGAGAGCCGCCCAACGCAAAAGAAAGTGCAGCCTGCCCAGGAACAGTGCCGCCCACACGGAGAGCTGACAAAAGATACACAACAAAAAGAAACACAGATTCCCGTGTCGCTGATGACAACAGAAGTGGACAAAGAAGACGCAGCAGATAGACACAGAGAACAGACAACCGGGGGGGAGGGGGAAGGAGAGAGAAATAAATAAAACAAATCTTTTTTTAAAAAAATCAATTTGCCGTGCTATAGTTCATTTGCATTCTCATTCCCAGATGCTATTTACTCATCATTGTCTTATGGGCATATGCCTTTCTCACTCATAGAACTCTGTATTTGATTTTGTGGTACCTTACTATCAGATGCTGTTGTACCAAATTTTGTGTCAGTATCCTTCGGCACTTCTGTGTACCTTGTTACTATAAGGTAAAGGAGTAAAGAGATATTCTCTGTAAAGTGAAGTTAGCAGGGCATGTTCTTTCTGCCTCCATTTTGAAGATGAGATAACCCAAGTGAAACTGAGAGCTAGTAAGTAAATGATTTGAAAAATGAAAATCCTTTGAAAACTAAAAAGTGCCATGTAAATGCAAAATAATTTTTGTTTTATTAACAGAAAGAAGAGCCTTGTTATTTTTTCTTTAAAAAGAACTACAAACACTACAGTCCCTTAAAAAAAAAGTCCAGTTTTCCGTATTTGTGTGTGGATGTATTTTCAGACTCTCTCTTCTGTTCCATCCATCTATGTGGTTATCCCTTCACCTGTTGCTAGGTGCACACACATTTGGAATTGTTTTGCCTTTGTGGTGAATTGACCCTTTTATTATTTTGTAGTATCCCTCTTTATCTGATAATTTTCTTTGCTGTGAAGTCTACTCTGGCTGTTATTAATATCCCAATTCCTTTTCCCTCAATCTACATGATTACTCCAAAGAGTAGGAATTTTAATTTATTACTTTAATTCTTCTTAATAAGAAAAGGAAAAAAAAGGCCAATGGTCCATCTAAATCTCTAATCATGTCTAGTCTAGTTGGTCTCAGCCCCCTGCAGCTGGCAGGTGAGGTCACTGTGGTAGCATATATTATTGTTCACAATTATTTGCTTCCCATCCCTGTATGCACTCCAACCTCTTTGAACTTGGCAATGGCCATGTGACTAGCTTTGGCCGATGCAGTGAGGGAGGAAGAGGTACCTGGTCAGGTCTGAGCTGCGACTGTCAGAGCCAGCTCCTGGTTCGCCGTCTCTTCTCTGCTGCCAGGAGAACAGCAGTGTTCTGGGCAGAAGCAGCTCTCGTAGCCTGGTAGCTCGAGGGACGATAAGGTAGAGCAGAACCCCAGCTGATCAGGAATGGACAGGAGGCATGAGTGAGAAGTAAACACTTGTCGTTATAAGGCACTGAGATGGTGGGGTTGTTTGTCACCACAGCTTAGGGGCCGAGCCCGAGACCCAGTCCATTCTGGGCCTTTTTTTTTCTCATAAACAGGAGCCTACAGGGCTCCTTTCCCTGGATTAGACCATGAGAAGAGGTGGAGAAAGTAAGAGGGGAAACCAATGGCTGGAGTTAAAAGACAGACTGCTCTGTTGTTGGCCCCTTGCCCTGAATGGAAATGTAACGTATATGAGGCCCATCTGTCTCACCCCTCTCCTCACGGAGTGTCACTGTCAGGTCGCCCTGCAGGAGGGGTGCCGAGACTCAGCACAGCCCATGCTGCCTCCTCTCTCACTGTGTTGAGATACCTACTGCTTACTATTCTCAGGTGTCCTCAGAGAAGCCACCTATTGAGACCTGCCTCCTCCTCCTTCACGCCCCATGCCAGGTCATGCCTCAGGAAATCTTTGTTGAGGGGCCCAATTGATATTATTACAGAATTTGGCGCTGATATTACTTTAGTAATTTTTTTTCAGGCATAGTGCACCAAGAATTGAGTAAAATAAAACAGAGACCTAAATGAGTGAGCTCAGTTCAGGGCTGAAGAAGGGGAAGGGCTAAGACCTGGGTGGGGAGAGGGTACAGAGTTGCCGGGTTTTTTGTTCAGAAATCTCACTGGGATCAAATGCTTACCACCAACAATATTTACTGTAAAAATAAAAGGCTCACACCCAGACAATGCTTTTTCCCCCCCTAATAAAAATGCTGATTACATTGAGCTAACTTGCAGATTCTTCCCCTAAAACCACCTTTCTTCATCTGATTTCCTGAAATTACGTATTTATGTGAAGAAAATGGCAGGGGAAACTATTCAAATAGGTCAGTAACATTAAATATAGTTAATGGTTGAGCACTTATTTATGCCAGACACTGTCCAAAATATTTTGTGTTAACAGACTCATTTCATCTTCACCAACAGCCCTGTGAGGTGTAGGTTATTTTCCCCATGATTGCAGGTGAAGACACTGGAATAACGCGTTGAAGGTCACAGCTGGTATGTGCTAGAGCTCTGAACAGGCTCTGGAATCAGACTGCCCATTTCCAAAGTGCTACCACATACCAGCAGTGACCCTCAGCAAATTACTTTGGTAAGACTTACATGGAAAGTTCTTTCCCTCTAGGTAGAAATAGTGAAATAGTACCTGGCTAAAAATAGCCAAAAATGAGTGAGCTCACAAGGAGTCCCAAGGATTGCAGCAAAGCCTTCACCAGAATGCTACACACCCTTGCTGACACCTTGAGGTTGGACTTAACTCACAGAAGAGCAAATTCAATCCTCCCCAATAAATTAATTTATGTATGTATGTATATGTGTGTGTATGTGTGTGAATGAAAAGATGCTAGCATTCACTAGTACTCAGGGAATTGCAAATTAAAAAAATAAAAGTAGTGATGTCACTTTATACCCATCAGACTAACAAATAATTAAAAAGAGATAACTTTTACTGGCAGGGGTGAGGAATACTTATTAAAACCTCAGCAGTCCCAATCTCTTTTTTTTCCTTAAAAACATCTTTTTTTTTTTAAGATCTATTTTTTATTTATTTCTCTCCCCTTCCCCTCCCCCCCACCTTGTTCTCTGCTCTCTGTGTCCACTTTCATTCTTGTCAGTGGTATCAGGAATCTGTGTCTCTTTTTGTTGTGTCATCTTGCTGCATCAGCTCTCCATGTGTGCGGTGCCACTCCTGGGCAGGCTGCACTTTTTTCACTCGGGGTGGCTCTTCTTGAGGGGTGCACTCCTTGTGTGTGGCAGCACTGCACGTGGGCCAGCTCACGACACGGGTCAGGAGGCCCTGGGTTTGAACCCTGGACCTCCCATACGGTAAGTGGGTGCTCTGTCAGTTGAACCAAATCTGCTTCCCAGCAGTCCCAATCTTGGGAATCTGTTCCATAGAAAGAAAACATATGTTCCAAAGAACATACATTATAAGGATCATTTTTGTAGTCGTGCACACACACACCCACACACAAACAAAAAAAAGACCCTGGAAAACAAATAAGCACCCACCATTACCAATAAGGGTAAAAGACTGGCTGCATTATTATGCATAACTGCCGTATATATTAGGCAGCGGGTAAAAAGCATGAATTTGAGTTATATTGGATGATTTGGTGGGAACTCCTCAGGGTTTGTTAAATGAGAAATGCAGGGTACAACAGTGTGTGTCATATGATCCTATGATAGGTCCCATTCTTTAAAAACAAGGCCCCGCCCCCCAAAAAACCCTCTGTGTTAACAGGCACTTACATCTGAGCATAGACACGCACACTCAGAAACAACACATGGAAGAATATGTATAAGGTTGTTACGCGGACTCTATGCTTACGGGGCTGTTAATGTGAGGGGAGGAGGGAGCCAAGCCAAGAGAAGAAGAAAAAGACAGCTGGAAAAGATGTAGCGATATGATTACATGTATAGATTTGTACAATGCTGAGTGTGGGTGTAAATGTAATAAAATAACGTTTTCTAAATATTGGGAAGCAGCATCTGTTCAAATGATCATGTCTGGAGCCACAGGCTTATTAGCCTGTACAAATCTCCCCACCCTCCACCCGATGTCTGCAGCTCGCCCCTGTTCTTGCACCAGGTGTGGCGGCCTTGTGTTCCTCCTTCCATTTACACACCTACTCTTAGGAAGACCCCAGAGCTGTAAAGAGACTCACCTGGGCGCGGTGGCTCACAAACCTGAGCGCGTGCGCGTGCAGGTGCTGCGGCAGCTGCGGCCTGCTGCTCGGCGGTGGAAGGAGGCGACGGGCAGTCTCTCTTTGGGTGGAGATGAACAAATGCACTGCACTGGTTAAGCCCAAGGTAAAGAAAAATAATAGTAGGTGACTTTCAGGTAACGTGACAGTGCCATTTCTTAATCCAAACCACACTTGGCACTGTGTGTGAGCAGTCACTGCTGTGTCACTGGAAGGCTATTTGTCTCAGCGGACTCGCAGTCGATGGGAACGGCAGGAAGGGGCTTTGAATACTTACTCTGGATGTCCTGATGATTTCCTGTCCCAAG
Source organism: Dasypus novemcinctus (assembly GCF_030445035.2). Classification (NCBI taxonomy): domain Eukaryota; kingdom Metazoa; phylum Chordata; class Mammalia; order Cingulata; family Dasypodidae; genus Dasypus; species Dasypus novemcinctus. The sequence goes on along the minus strand of NC_080704.1, from coordinate 21,585,894 downwards.
GTTACCCAACAGGCCTCAGAACAGGTAACGATGCTTATGATGTACATTGCTGGTTAAATAGTGATTTTTAAAAGGAAAACCAATAGTTCACTTTTCGAGTGAGACTTACGACTTTGCTCAGCCATTCCTAGGCTTGACTTCAATTCTGGTTGACTTTAATGTTGATTCTTCATTGTTGACTGTAGAACTATGTCAATACACTGAAAGCTGTTGTCCCTGAGGTCAGTATCAGTTGAGTTTTAGATGTTTTTGTAGAGGCTAGATTAGTTAAAGGAGACAGTCCCTATGTAGTTTCTTACATAGGACCATTCAAATCTATGCCAGTGGTTTCCACATAATAATCTTGACAGTATCACTGTCACAGTACCCCAGAGAGTCTTTTTCATGAGCCCTCTTGTAAATAATGTGGTACCAATTTGAGTAATACTTTTTTAAATGGCAAGATTCTAACTTATGATACGTATTTCTCTGCACATTTTCAGGAGACATCAGCAGAGGCTTTATCTTTACTTTTATACATTTTATTTCTAGTCACAGTTTTTGTTTTGTTTTGTTTTTGAGGTACCAGGATCAGGGATTGAACCTGTATGTGGGAAGCCAGCACTCAACCACTGAGCCACATCGGATCCCCTGAGTTGGTTTTGTTTTGTTTTTTTAGATTTTTTTAATTCCTCCCCCCTTGCGGCTTGCTTGCTGTCTGCTCTCTGTGTCCTTTCGCTGCCCACTCTTCTGTGTTTTTACTTGTCTCCCTTTTTGTTGTGTCAGCCTGCTGATCTAGCTCTCTATAGCACCTGGGCTGGCGGCTCTCCACAGCATGTGGGCGAGCCTCCCTTCACAAGGAGGCCCCAGGACACAAACCCAGGGCCTCCCATGTGGTACACGGGAGCCCAACTGATTGAGCCACAGCTGCTTCCCCCAGAGTTGTTTTTTTCTTTGTTTGCTTGTTGTTTGTTTTTTTGTTTTTCAGAGACACTGGCACCCAAACCCAGGACCTCCCATGTGGGAGGCAAGCGCTCAACTGCTTGAGCCACATTCGCTCCCTCTAGTCACAGTTTTTTTTTTTTAAGATTTATTTTTATTTATTTCTCTCCTCTTACCCCCACCCCCCCAGTTGTCTGCTCTCTGTGTCTGTTCACTGTGTGTTTTTCTGTGTCCATTTCTATTCTTGTCAGTGGCACCAGGAATCCGTGTCTCTTTTTGTTGTGTCATCTTGCAGTGTCAGTTCTCCGTGTGTGCGGCACCATTCCTGGGCAGGCTGCACTTTCTTTCCTGTGGGGCGGCTCTCCTTATGGGGCACACTCCTTGCGTGTGGGGCTCCCCTACACAGAGGACACCCTTGCGTGGCAGGGCACTCCTTGCATACATCAGCACTGCCACCACACCAGCTCACCACACAGGTCAGGAGGCCCTGGGTTTGAACCCTGGACCTCCCATGTGGTAGGCAGACACTCTATCCATTGAGCCAAGTCCTGCACATGGGCCAGCTGCACACGGGTCAAGGAGGCCCGGGGTTTGAACCGCGGACCTCCCACGTGGTAGATGGACACTCTATCCATTAAGCCAAGTCTGCTTCCCTAGTCACAGTTTTAATGGCAGCTTTATTGAGATGTAATTTACATACTGTACAATTCACCTATTTAAATGTACAATTCTGTGGCTTTTAGCTTATTCACACAGTTGTGCAACCACCACCACAGTCAATTTTAGAAACATTTTTCTCACCCTCAGAAGAAAGCCCATACTCATTAGCTGTCACTCCCCAGTCTTCCCAACCCATACCCCTCCCCTCCAGCGCCTGGCAACCACCAACAAACTTTCTGTCTGTATGGACTTTTCCTTTTCTGGAATTTCATGTAAATGGAATCGTACTATCTGTGGCCTTTTGTGTCTGGCTTCTTTCACTTGGCACCATGTTTTCAAGGTCCATCTGTGTGGTGGCATGTATCAGGATTTCATTCCTTTTTATGGCTGAGTAGTATTCCACTGTGTGGATAGACCATACTTTGCTTCTCCATTCATCAGTTGGTGGACATTCGTACTGTTTCCACTTTGTGGCTATTATGAATAGTGCTACTCTGAACATTTGCATACAAGTTTTTGGCTTTTTAGTGACTCAGCGGCCCTTTTAAATATCATACCTAAGTACGACTGCCACATGTCCTCTTGCTCAAAGCCTTGTTTTGAGGCACATAAAGTGTCTGGTTTACAGATGACGCAGCTGAGGCTCAGGTCAGCTAGGTGGCTGTCCCAGGCACACAGAGGTAGAGTGAGGTGGTGAGGGTGGCGGGTGGGAGCTGGGTCTCTTGCTCCCAGATTTGATGCTTTACTAAGTGGTGTGGACGCATGAGTCCCAAGAAGATGTAAAGCCCGTGATGCTGGGATTTGTAATAAAGCCTTGCTGGCCCTTTCTGTTTGCTTTTTCTTCTGTTCCGTCTCTTAAAACTGTGTGGTTTGATCTGAAATTAAAAGAATGAGAACTTCAGAGACGATTCCTTAGAGATTTTCTAGTCTAATGTCCTTGTTATACAGGTGAGGGAGCTGAGGCCCAGGGAGTGGACGTGATTCTCCCATGATCCCGCTGTTAGTGGCCGAGCAAGGACTGGTGCTGCAGTCTCTTTGTTCCTCCCTTGGGCAGTCTTTTTGTCCCCCGAGGGCTTTCATTGCTCAAGAGCTCTTCGAAGCAGGGCAAAAGGAGTCATCTTGTGTCTCTCCTCTAACAGAACCCGGTCACGGGGCTGCTGTCCGCCAGTCATGAGCAGAAGGATGCCTGGGTGCGAGACAACATCTACAGCATCCTGGCCGTGTGGGGCCTGGGCATGGCCTACCGCAAGAATGCTGACCGCGATGAGGACAAGGCCAAGGCCTATGAGCTGGAGCAGGTATGGGCTGACGGCCACGTCTCGGCTGCTCACACCTTGCCCTTGAGCTGAAAATCTATAGGGAAGCAGCTGGCAGAAATTTGGTGAAGGCGCTTCCTCCATTTCTGCTGTAGCATATTTTAGGGCGGCGTTTCGGTGTTCTCACCCTTTCATTCATCTTTTTCTCCTAGACTTTTATCTCCATAAAACAACCATGACAAAAGTCACACTGAAGAGGAAAATAAACATCCAAACTTCTGACCACAAAGCATCAATTTGCCTAACTATCTACATTCCCCTCACACGCATTTATCAACCATACACACACAGTGTCATTATCAACTAATTGTTATTCGTTTATAAATTTGATTGTTTTTAAAAAGCACACCAGAGCTACACATTCCAAAGTGTGTACTCTTCAGAGTTGTCACATCAAAAGGTAATATTTCTCCGAACAGTGTTGCCACTGCTTAAAGCGTTTTCGAAACTTCCTTTTAAAATGCCTTTCTAGTTTGAGTCATTCTAGGAAAGTAGTCTTGCTAATTTATGATTGCTCTTTAATTTTGAACCAAATTGGTGTTATCCTATATTGTGTCTATTTCAATAACCATGTAGCATAATGAAGTTGTTCTATAGGTCTCCAAAATCCAAAACCAAGATACACACCAGAGCAAAGATCTGCCATCACTGAGTGTGTAATGAAATAATCTGCCCCTGAGCCAGGGAGATATTTTCAAAATGCTTTGAATGGTAGCATCCAAGTTGGAGTGTTGGAATATAAAAGTATAGTTCTCCTGGCAGGAAACCCACTGGGATTTCTCTTGTTGGTGCTCGTGGCCGGTAGATCATCAGGTCCAGGGGGGTTCTTATGGCCCAATCAGTGCCTGTTTATAGCAGTCAGACCTGGCTACAGAGGTGCCATTCTGACTGACAGGGTGAAGCTCCCTTGACAGCAGTGAAGAGGCTAAGAGAGGAAGCTTGTTGGCGGAAGAAAGGGAAAGACAGTTTGGATTTGATAAGACATGCTGTTAGGTGATGAAATCACCAGGTCCTCAAGTAAGAGCAGAACGGGTCGTTGAAAAAAAAGTACATTCAGCGAGGATGGAGTGCTCCTCCAAGACCTCGACTGACTCTTCTGTGAGTGAGCCTATTCATTTGGTAGTACAATAATTTGATGAAGATGTCCTCCAAGTTTCCCAGCCCCCTTCGGGACCCCAACCTACCTCATAAGATCAAAGCCAAGCCAAGCCATGCCTGCCACACACACAGCCCCACCTCCTCTCCGAGGAAATTTGGGGCCCTAGTTAAGGTTTACTAGTTTTGGCAGCTCTGTGACTGGCAATAGTGAGGCAGGAACAGACCAGTGTTAAAGAAACACCTCCCTGGATTATGGAAAAGAACTCGTGATCCTCAGCTGGGGCCCTTTTGTGTCTTGGGCTTGGGCGGTACAGTTCTTTATTGTGTGAGACTGTCGCAAGCCTTGCAGGACAGTTTAATGTCCCTGCTCTAAATGCCAGCAGCTCTTGCCCTTCACTCTAATAATAAAAATGCCTCCACCCCCACATTTCTAGCTGCTCCTCACCCCTGAGTTGGGCGGGCGGTAATACAGTTGGCAACCACTGGAAATAACTCATCATTTTCATGATGGAAAATTTGTCTTTATTTGAGGGGAAGTCAACTGACAAATGTTAATGCCAGGCACTGTAGGAAATGTTAATTATAACAATGTTACTTACACCTTACAGTTAGGAGGTAACATTTTCTGCCCTGAAAGATTTGATGACATAAAGTGAATTTATATTCTAGAATCCTAGGGGTTTAGAGGCAGAAGGAGCTCAAGGCTGAGCTGTTCTGGACTCCTCACTGGTGGTTAACTGTCACAGCCCTGCACTGGGGCCTCCCTGCCAACCAGGTGCCTTCCAGAGAGAAGAGACACCCATGCCCCTGGGTGGCAGCTGCTTTCAGCCACGCTGCTTTGACCTGCAGAATACCCCGTTCTCCAGCCCCTCGTGGAGTAGCTTTATAGGGGTCTTAGCAGGCTGTATTAAGACCCGTCTTCAAGTGGGCCTGCACTGTGGAGGACTTGGGGAGGCAGCACGAGGTATTGGTCAAGAGCACAGACTCTGGAGTCCAACCGCTCAGGCTGATGTCCTTGCTGCACCCCCCTTGCCAGCCCTGAGCCTTTAGCAACGTTGCTTCCTCTTCTCTCAGCCTGAGGTTCCTCATCCATGAAGTGGGCAAGTGGGGTATTAAGAGTGTACCCCTCATAAGGCGGTTGTGAGAATTAGAGATGGGCCAGGTAAAGTGTTCTGGACAATGCTTGGACATGGTGTCTCATTGATTCAGTTAGGTTTTTTGTTATTATTTATGATAATGATCATAGTAACTGATTGTAATCTATCCTGTTAAGAAACTTTGGCTGCCCCTTGTATTTCATAAGAACATGACTCAACAGGCCAGTAATAGTGTCACAAATGGCTATTTTGGCAAAGCCTCATTACTTCTGGGCAGGCCTGGTGGACTTAATTCATCCTTAGTGTAATGAAAATAAATTACTAAGAATTGCGGCATAAAGCTCTGGAGTACCAGGCTTATAGAAATGGTCTTCCCAAGATGTCAGTGAAGACACCGTCTGGTCCATTCAGCTAAGTTGCTGCTTTCTTTGTGATGGAGCAGAGACGTGGAGATAACGGAGACCGTCAGACGCTTGCGTCTGCTAGGGAGCTGCCTTTTCAGGGGAGCTGCCAGGCCGCCTTGGCTCCACACCCCGCTGAGACGAGGAGGCTGTTCTCAGGGAGCCGGAACAGGCCTTAATCCTGACTCCACCTTGTCTCTGCAGAACGTGGTGAAACTGATGCGGGGCCTTCTCCAGTGCATGATGAGACAGGTAGGTGGACACCCGCGGGCGGGAGCTGCCAGGTCCCCTGCGCCGGCATTCTTGCGATTTCAGTCTTGGCAACCAACGTTTGCCCAGGCTTTTGAACATTTCTTCCCAGGATGAGGAGAAATTTAAATTTTTGTGTAATTTCTCTTTTAAAACCTCTCTGAAATAATTTCATTGTACTTGAGAACCACAGTCTCAAAGGACACTTTCTCAGAACCTTTTTGAAAGAGTTACTTTTGTAAAAGGACAGCACGCCTTTTCTTAATGGGCAAAACACTATTAGTCGTTCCTCAAAAGCCCTTTTTTTTAAAATAAGTTCCCCCCCCCCCGTTTTTTTTTTTAAGATTTATTTTTATTTATTTACTGTCCCCCCAGTCGTTTGCAGTTGCTGTCTGCTCTCTGTGTCCATACGCGGTATGCTCTCTGTGTCCGCTCATCTTTTTTTAGGAGGCACTGGGAACAAAACCTGGGACCTCCCATGTGGGAGGGAAGCGCTCAGTCACTTGAGCTACCACTGCTCCCTGCTTGTTGTACTTCCTTGTTGCTTCAATTCATTGCATCAACTTGTTGCATCAGTTCGCCGCACCAGTCCATCATGTCAGCTTGCTGTCTTGCTTTTCTTCTTTAGGAGGCACCAGGGACCAAACCTGGGACCTCCTGCGTGGTAGGCAGGTTGCTCAACTGCTTGAGCCACATCCACTTCCCTCAAAAGCCAAAAGCCTTTTCTTATTCCGCTGCGTTTATAAAAGGATGTGTTTTCATTTGAGATGAAATGTTTGTGTTTTTAAAACTTGGCATTACAGTTTACTGGTCTTTTCCTGAGGCATAAATGAAACCATTCGTTGAGCACGTACCATACACCGAACATATACTGATTGCGCAGCTTCCAAGATGAATACGCAGTCCCCACCCTAAGCTCACCATCTAGTTTTCAGACGTAGTTGCTCTTTTCCTGTCAACATAAGAAAACCAGAAGTGGAAATGTAAACAGGTCCCTGCCTCCCTTCTCTACTTGCTTATCTCCTCCCTCCCCTCTCACTTTCTCCTTTCTCCCCTCCTCTCTCCTTCCCTCCCTCCACCTCTCATTGAATACCTACCAGGTGTCAATGCCGGTGATGGAGGACAAGGAATTGGCTTGACTCCTCGCCCCTGAAGAGCTTGTCAAAGTCCCACTGAGCCGGGGCCTTTCTGGCGAATGGGTGGGAAGAAGCCCGCAGCACAGCGCCTCGGTGTGGTGCTCACTAGTGAACCTCAGCCACCCTGGTCCCTCTGGCTCCCAAGGGCAAAGGAGAAGAGGCCCAGATCCGGCTGGGGGAGGGCTCCTTAGCTGGGCGGGGCCGCCTTGCCTTCTCTCCTGTCGCAGGTGGATAAGGTGGAGAAGTTCAAGCACACGCAGAGTACCAAGGACAGCCTGCACGCCAAGTACAACACGGCCACCTGCAGCACCGTGGTGGGCGACGACCAGTGGGGCCACCTCCAGGTCGATGCCACCTCCCTCTTCCTCCTGTTCCTGGCCCAGATGACAGCCTCAGGTGAGGCAGGCCATTTGAGCCTGTGGTACGGGGCGTGACCATCCAGTAGTGGGCAGGGGCTGGGCTCACTGAGCAGTGTTTCAAGTAAGGTGCTGACGGAAGGGAAACGCAGGCTGCTCTCTCATCCTCTGTGCACTTGACTCTGTGATGGGGCAGTGAAGACAGGAGCCCTGTCTCTGTCTGCGATGTGCCCAGCAGCCTCCCATGACACTTGGGGGCAAGGGTAGTGGAGCCCACGCTGCTGACCGCTTTCTGTTGACCCCGAAGCTTCCTTATTGTCCTTCTCCCCCATCCTGGTCACCCTCCTCTGGACACACCGTCGTTTACCCAAATTGCATTCTAACAACATAACTTCCAGAACTCAGCACTTCCGAGCTCCAGGCGGCGGCCCTTCTCAGTGCCCGCAGTGGTCTCTCCCACAGCAGAGGCTAATGTGGATGCTCCCCCAGGCGTCAGGCCGCCTCGTTGCTGTGTCTCAAAGTCCTCCTTCTCACCAGCCAATAAACCCATGCTCCTGGGTTATTTCAGCGTGCAAGTGTGAGGCTCCAGAACCATCTGAGAGCAGTATGTAGTAGCCTCACGGCTTTGTAAGTCAGTGGGAGCTCACTGTAACCGTTTTTTATTTATTTTTATCAGTAACAAAATATGAAGGAAAAAAATCCCCTTGCCAATTTTCATTTGGATGTGTTTCCTCCAAGTGTTTATTTTCCAGGCAGTTTTTGGGAAGATCATATGGGATGCATGTCTATCTTCTTTTTATTGGATAGCATTGTAACTTAAGCATTTCCCATAAATATAACTTTAGTAGCTTTATCAATGGATAGACCGTAATTATTTTAACTCTTTATTTCCATTCGTTTTTCCACCGTTACAACTGATGCCACAACACCAACTTGGATCACATCTCGGTTTACTTCTTTCTGATAGTTAGATGTGATTCCAAGGCTGTTCATCCAGATCTGCCTGTTGTTTTCAGAACAGTTTACGAACTAGGCTCCTGCTAGCAGGGTAAGAGTGCAATCTCTACCAGGCTTGTAAGCTAGCTTCAAGAATCCATACGTTAACAACATACAGATTTGCCACAACAGACTATTCTTTCCAGAAACTGAGCAAAAGCCCAGTGCCCTTGGTCACTGCCTCCTGCCGCATGTCAGTGTCGCCCCTGTGCATGTCCTGGGAGCTGGCTTTCCATGGGTCAAGGGCTGTCTCCCGAAGTTGGGGTTTGACTTTCCCTATGGGTCATAATGGAAGAGGGCACACCTTTTGGCTCACTCAAGGAGAAGGACGGCATCCGTTCCTCTGAGCTAAAATCCTTGCTTTGTTGGAACCTTTTCTGCGCGGACCCAGCAGGCATCGGAAGCCTCGCACCTTCTTTTTTCAACCCTGTATACTCATACGCATATGCGCGTAAAGCATACCCTTCTCTTCCTTTCTTTCCTTTATCCTCCTTTCCTTCTTTCTTCCTCCTTCCCTCCATCTCTCCCTCCTCCTTTCTTCCTGAGACTTAATTTCTGATGCCCTAATCTAAAGGACTTATTTTCAAGTGTGGTGTTTGTGAGTTGTAATCAGCAGCTCTCTCTTCACACTGTAACTTCATCATCTCATTGTTTGTTTCCCTTTACTAGGCTTACGTATTATTTTCACCCTTGATGAGGTGGCCTTCGTTCAGAACCTTGTTTTTTACATAGAAGCTGCATATAAAGTTGCGGTAAGCATCAACCCTCCCTGGTAGGCTTTGCAGGAGTCCCAAAACAAATAAAAATCAAAACAAATGAATATCAGTTCCTTGAGGGCCAGGCTACTTGGGGCTCTCCAGAAGATTAGCAAGATCAGGGCTATAAGACTGAATCAGGTTGGCACACAAACTGTACTTTTTTTGTGCTGGGATAAAGGTGGGGTTTTTTTTATTTTGGGTTTTTTTTGTAACACACCACATACTCAGAATCCATTAGGCTTATTTAAAATAAGACCCTAAAATGTCCTGTGGAATGTATATTGGCCGACCTGAAACAAGGCTGAGGAGGCCGAAAGCCTCAGCGCTTCGGTGGGAACTGGGGTGCCGTGGGGATCTCCCCAGCCAGCCCACAGTGGAGGGTCCGACTGGGGCACATGTGTCAGTCAGCATATGCATAGCCAGCCCACACCAGAGCCCTGACTCCTGGCCACATTCATGCAGTGGAAACGTGTATAAAACCCACTTCCTCTAAGAAGTGACACGTTTCTAAACAACAACTGAACTAAGCAAAGTTGAGTGTAAGGTCAGTAAGGGTAGAGGTTGGTTTAAAAAAAAACAAAAGCCACTATGGTCTAACGCAGGGGTTGGCAAACCTTTTTTGTAAAGGGCCAGAGAGGAAATATTTGCAACTTTGCAGACCATATGGTCTCTGTTGCAGCTACTTGAAAGCAGCCATAGACACTTAGGTATACAGATGAGTGTAGTCTTCCAATAAAACTTTATTTACACATTAAGGGGCTAACTAGATTTGGCCTGTGGGCCATGGCTTGCTGAACCCTGGTCTGAAGCAGTGGTTTTCAACCAGAGGCCATCTCCCCCTCCCCGGGGTGTTTGATCCTGTCTGGCTACATTTGTAATTTTGGTTGTCACAACTGCTGCTGTGCTACTGTCTTCTAGTGGGTAGGGGCCAGGGGTGCTGCTAAGCATCCCTCGGCACACAGGACAGCCCTCCACAACAGAATTATCTAGTCCAAAATGTCAGGATTGTCGAGGTTGACCAACTCTGGTCTAAACAAACTTGTGAAATCTTTCCGGGAGGAGTGGGACTTGAATTGGATCTTGGAGTATGAGTAGGTGTTCGAGGAGCAGAAAGGAGGAAAAGGGGTATTTGAGTGAGGGAATAGCATGAGCCTCGCCACCGAAGCAGGAACAGGCCCTGAGTGTGTGGCGGGTGCTTGGGGAAAGGGGTGTGGAGGAAAGGAGACTTGGAGTGGGTGTCGAGTACTAGAAAATAGTAGGGAGTAGAGTCAGCATGTGGGGTGTGGGCCTGGTGTTGTGGCAGCAGGCAGAGGCCAGATGGATACCCAAAGAGGGAGATTTGAGTGTGATCCCCTGGGGAATAAACAGTTTATCTTTTCAGACACTGAAGCAGGGGAGAGGGCCAATAAAAGCAGTGTTTGAGGATGAGTCACTCGGCTGTAAGGTTGGAGCAAGGAGAGGCCCAGATGTGAGGAGTCCTGAGAGAAGGAAAGGACCGGGCCTCAGCTATAAGGCCTGCATGGCAGGGGAGAGCCAGAAGTCTAATATTTCAGGGTCTAAATTTTCACAAATGGAAAAGCTTCATCCTTGGAGAGAGAAATAGGAAGGAAGGGAGGGAGGGAGGAACCAGTTGGTCCCATTCTTGTTGAGTTGCAGTCTTTGCATAGTGCACATCTGTCGTGACATTTTAAAGCAGTGGCAAGGGCTGGTGTTTTTAAAATTAAAATATGACTTGTAAAAGTTAGGTCCACATGTATCCAGTCCTCTGCCCGGACAGAATGTTCTGAGCCAAATCATAGTAATTGGTTTTAATTGCCGTGAAAGTGTAGTGTTTTGTGCCTCAGTTTTGATTTCAGCTCCACTTCCCTGCTGAGCATTTCTTTTCCCCAAGGAGTAGTGCAAAAAATAGGGACTCGGTGATTTTACATGGTTTAGTTGGCTTCAGCTAGTTATATAACTCATTTATTACGGTTCCTTTATTCCATCTTTCAATTTCATGTAAGTTCAGAGAGATTAACTAATAGAGGGCCAGCATTTTCTTTGCTTTTAAGATACATAAACTATTTTGTTTTCTAAGAATCTGGAGTATTTTATGAATCAGTAGCATTGAGGGGTAAGACATTTGAGAACGTTTTTGCAATGCATTGTTGTTTCACTTGAGTTTTTGTTTCCAAAATTCTGCACAGAGGTCAAATGAGCTGAAACTGAGAAAGTCCCAGAGTATGAATATGCTTGGCCATGGATTTGGGAGCCTTCAAGAAGAGATACTCATGTTTCATTATGCCGGCGCCTACGCGAAGGAATCATTTTCTCCTTAGCACTTCTATCCTGCCTCTTTCTTCTGCACTGATTACTGCCTTTTTCTGCTCCAGGATTATGGGATGTGGGAACGTGGAGATAAGACGAACCAGGGCATACCGGAATTGAATGCAAGCTCTGTAGGCATGGCCAAGGTGACAGTCGTCCTGTTTGCTCTTCCTTCTGTACTTTTTCACTCTCTTCCATTTGGTTCTCTTCATTAGGAGTTGGGATTTCATCTGATTAGCACATTTTTCATGTCAGCAACAAGTCAGTGCAAATTCAAGTGGCCAACTCCTCCAGCCAACTGAAATTATAAGTAAAATTAAAGGTGAAATCTGCCTGTGGCAGAAAATAAGTGCCCTCTGGCCTTGTTATCCATTGTCATCACCCACGGGTCTAAGCTCTTGCTGTTGTTTAAGAGGCTGGATGTACGACGTCCAGTCTTCTTTTCGGGGTCATAAGGAGGGCTGAAGAATATGACTGCTTTGTGACTTGGGTCTTTCAAGTTCAGGTGGTTTAGCCCTTGCTTCCCATGTACGTGGTCCAAGGTTCAATCCCAGTAACTCCAAAACAAATAAGCAAATGAAAAAACCAGCTCCCATTGGGGAGCAGATGTAGCTCAGTGGTTGAGCACCTGCTTCCCATGACTAAGACCAGACGTTCAATCCCTGGTACATCCTAAAAATAAAAAAATATATATATATATGTATGTATGTCAGGGGGTATTGAGGACTGTGGGAGCTTTCTCTAAAGGCCTTCCAATTCAAAATCATTTTTAACCTACTCTTAAGGCCAAACCAAACACACTTGTGGGGAAGATTCAAGCTTGCAGGGCCCCCAGTTTACAAATCTTTCTGTAGACATTTAACAGACCTCTTCTGCCCCCCTGTCAAAACTGAAATATATTTTTGGACGGAATGAAGTCTCCAGAGCTAGAATTGTTAAAACAACAATACATATTCCCTGTTAAGGTAAACTGATAGAAAACTTGTTTATTACTGAAAGGATGAACTTTCATAAGTGCCAGACATGCTAATGTTAGAAGCAAACTGCGAATCTAGTGCTGTTTGCATGCAGTGGTATGAACTGCTTAATAGTCACCTTTTTGGTAGAATTCTAATTCTACACTTTTGGAAATCTTTTTCTGTTTTCTGTTTCTTGGTTCCACAATGAGCCACATCATGCAGGAAAGTGCCGATCCACTGAAAACAAGGATAAAAATATGACTATAGGACTATTTAGCTAGATTTTAAAGACACATTTCCTGCTCTTTGGGAAATGTGTATGCTAAATCGTTTGATGACAAAGGAGTGCCATATATGGGTGTGCATGTTTCCTGGCAAGGACAAGTAACTCTTACCTGTGCTTGTAGGCAGCACTTGAGGCCATCGATGAACTGGACCTCTTCGGAGCCCATGGAGGCCGCAAGTCAGTGATCCATGTCCTGCCCGATGAGGTCGAGCACTGCCAGGTAACAGCTCAGCCCCTGGAAGACCTGGGCTCCAGTTCAGATTCCCTACCTTCCTGGCTTGGGGATGCTTGGCTTCTTTCAGCCTCAGTTTCCTTGTCCATAATGTGGGGCTACTACCACCTTCCCCTCCTGCCTTACCAGGTGGTTGCCAGAATCAATTTAAATCAACTTAGACCCTCTGTCAGAGCACTTTGTAAGCCGGAAAGTACTATGTAAACATAAGACGCAATGACATTGTGCACAGAGAGTCAACAATCAAGACACTTTTGTTTTGCTAGAAGCAAAACCTATTTTATATTTATGGAGCACAGATGAGGTTTCCCCTACGTTTATTTCCCATCACCCCATATTGAATGACTGGCAAGCACTCGTTCACTGGGAGGGGCTGGGGCTGGGCGGAATGGAGAGTGGAGGAGACATAGGGTGGGAGGGGTGGCCAATTAATAGAACCTCCATGAAATGCAGATCCCAGAAAGAGTGATTTGATACAGTTTAGGGGATTCCAGTAAGCAGACAGTAAGTCAGAGGTTGCTAGTGACTCGGTAAACTTTTTGAGTGAGGATCCACTTTGTGCCCCATACTCTGCTAGGCCCAAAGGGAGTCAGGTGCATAAGAACTTACACAGTGAGAGCTTCCAGTGGGAGTGCATGTGTCTAGGCAGAGAAGCCTAGGGAGAGTGACTAGTTAAAGAAGCAGGCCAGTTAGCTGTAGAAAATGACACTTCCATCTGAAACTGAAGGGCTCCACCCATCCTCATCCCACTCTCCAGCTCGCTCCGTTATCCCCCAGTAAGTCATCCTTAATGGGGAGCCTGCTATTTTTAGGGATATAGAATTTCTTTGCCTTTTCATTTTAATTCAGGTCAGTCCTTCACCCTCTTTCCCATGAATCTTTTAGTAATGAAATGTCACCCGAGTGCTCTTGGCTGGCAGTAAAAATCGTTATTTTCAAGTAATAAGCAAAGTAAATTCAGAGTCAAGCTCCGTCACGTCCTAGATGCCTGTCTTTAGACTATTGGAGTCTCAGAGTCCTCAGATGCTAATTGGACATGAGACCCTAGTGCCTTCCTCATGTGGAGGATTTCAAAAGCTTATGTTAGAGCTCAGCATTTGCTTCCTTCCCTTCCCCCAGTTTTCCCTCTAGATCCAACGTCCTTTAGTTTAAGAGTGCTAAATCCATCCACCTTGTCATGGAGGCCGTATTATGACACCACTAAGTTACCCATTCTGTCTCGGACTAAACTCAGCACATTGTTTCCCATTTGGCCTGAGCATTCCTGAGGTTTTCTGCTGGATTTGACTCTTCGAGTGGTTTCTGGTCACCCAATCCAACTGGTCATATGGCACAGAAACCAAACATTTCTCCAGGCTGGCCCTGTAGGTGTGTTCTTCTCTGGCCTCTGTTCTCCACCTTAACAGCCAGGAGACACCCTAGCCGGCTATCACAGGTAGCCCTGTAGTTCTGGCCAAGTCAACAGAGGGCATGAAGGAAGGGCAACAGCAGTTGTCAGCATGGGCTCTCCCTGATCCCCTACTTCTCCCCCAGGAAATAGGAATCACTGGCTGGGCCTGCGAGGGACTGTGTTGTTAACTCTGTCGCACTCCCCAGTGGAGCAGCAACAGTCTTCCCAAGTACAAGGGCAAAGACCAGTAAAGAAGGATAGTCCAATGATGGGCCCTTGATACTGATGACTATGCTTATAAGCCTGTGTGCTTGAAATTTCAACTAGGCCTAGAGCTGCAGGGTGTCTAAGAGATACCTCCTGAGAATCTCGATTTGCGCAAATGTGGCCACTCTCTAAGCCAAACTCAGCACGTAAATGCATTATCTTCCCCCCAGCGTGGGACACAACTCCCAAGGATGAGTCTCCCTGGCACCAAGGGATTACTACCAAGCACCAGCTGGTGATGCAACTAGAAAAAGACCTTGCATAAAAGGGGGAAATAAATGGTAAAGACAAATGAGTTTATTGGCTAAGAGACTTCAAAATGAGTCAGGAGGTCATCAGAGGGCTCGCGCTGACACTCATCTCAGCAGGATCTCAGAGATAGCCAAATTAGATAAAATCCCAGGTAGGGTGATCCTGAGGATTACAGAGACACCTATGTCCTACAGTCATGACAGATGGCTCTGGAGTTCAGTGCCTTGTCAGTGGGCCCACAAATTTGGAATTTGTGCTCCTGAGTGTGATGGAGTTGGACTCATATATGACCTCTCTGCACCTGCCTCTTCAGTCACTTTTATTGAACCTGTGGTTGGCCCTGGGGTTGGTGTATGGTCAGGAGACTTCAATCTCTGGACTGTCCATGTGCCAGCCTGGCCCTGAGCCTCAGCAGAGTTGTAACACCCACTCTCCGGTTCTTTGGACTTAGCCAGGTCAGCTAACAGGGAGGTGAGGATGGTCAACCACCACACCAGGGAACCAGGAGAGTCTATAGCTGAAAGCCAGAGTATTCCATCCATCAGCCATGTGGGATCTAAGCCCCCTCTCAATTTAGAGGGGGAGTGGACATCGCCATCCCAGGGTCCTCAGGATAGAGGAATAAAATATGGATTAGAGTGGACTTACTGGTATTCTACTATAGAATTATTGTGACTCTAACAATGGAAGAAATTATATCATTGCTGTGGAGACAGTGACCACGGCAGTTGCTTAGGGCAGGGAGAGGGAAAAAGAGGTGTGATATGAGGGCATTTTCGGGACTTGGAGTTGTCCTGCATGATACTGCAGGAACAGATGCAGGACATTATATATCCTGCCATAACCCACTGAATGGACTGGGGGAGAGTGTAAACTATAACATAAGCTATAATCCATGCGGTGCAGCAATGCTCCAAAATGTACTCATCAAATGCAATGAATGTGCCACGCTAATGAAAGAAGTTGTCGATGCGGGAGGAGTGGGGAGTGTAGGGAGTGGGGTATATGGGAATCTCTTACATTTTTTAATGTAACGTTTTTTGTTATCTATCTTTTAAAAAATAAAAATTAAAAAAAAAAGACAAAGTGTGGACTCAAAATTGGCAAACTCATTTGAATGTTCCCCTGGGGCGAAGAATGCTCGCTCTAGATAATGTCTCTTCCTAATAGTGCTTCTCTAGATTAAAGCTTCCTCTTGCTTTTCCTTCAGTCTATTCTGTTCTCCATGCTGCCACGGGCATCGACGTCTAAAGAGATTGACGCTGGACTTCTTTCCATCATTTCTTTCCCAGCCTTTGCAGTGGAAGACGTGAATCTTGTGAATGTGACCAAAAATGAAATCATTTCCAAGCTTCAGGTAAGCCTGGGTCACACTGGGGCCCTTCTGCCCTAGGGTAAGAGCCACTTTTACCCAATGACATGGGCTCACCACTGGCTTTGTTTACATAAGTGGACTCAGGGCAAGGTATCCAAAGCTGAGTTGACAGGCAAGAAAACGTGATGTCAGAGAGATGAAGTGTCTTGGTTCTTTTCCTAAGTAGCAGAGCTTCAGCTCAAGCTAGCACTTTTGAACCTCAGTTCCTTCCACTGCTGTACTTCTAAGGCAGAGCTTCTTAATCCTTTAGAGGTCACAGAAAACCCCTTGGAGACTCTCTTGAAAACTAGGGAGTCACTGCCACAGAAAATACATGTGCCCCAACATCCCCAAACCTGACATGCAATTTCAGGGAACCTGGTGATCCCAAAGTGCGATTGAGATTTAAAAATCTCTGCTGTCAGGTGAAATGCAGAAACTATGACACCTTACCCTACACTGAGGATGTTAGAGCCAACTGAAGTCATAGGTAACATCAGCAAAGAATCTGGGTTTCCTCATCCGAAATGTGCATGTTGATTGTCAAGGAACAACGCTCTTATTTCCTTACAAAGGGGTTAAAGAATTTTCAGGCCCGTCCCAAGAAGAAGGTGGCTCTATCAGTCACAGTTCGGTGGAGAAAAAGTCATAGTTAGGTGGGTCTAGCAGGGCAAGCAGTTTCTGCAGAGAATGAAGTGTTCGTAAGAGGAGCGGTTTCGGGGCTGGGCCTCCCAGGCTAACAATACGAAGCTGGCCATTAGGGGTGTTGTGGCTTCAGCGGTGCCCCCTAAAGCCACGTGTGCTACGGCAGCCTGGGTGCACTTAAGAAACTAGAGAATGGACACCCAAAGCTGCGATCCAGGGTTAGGGGGTCAGAGTAAGAAGCTGTTGCCCCTGCCCCTCTTTCTTGCCACCAGGAAGCTGGAGAGGATCCCTGCAGCAGGAAGAGCCAACGGGAGTATATCTCAGGGCCACAGCCCGCTTTCCAGCTCCTAACTTTGAGGAGTCTGGGAATGTTGATTTTAGCTCTCCAGCCTTTCAAGTAGAAGAACACCAAGCCAAGTATCTGCCTTGGTGGCTTCTCCATGGAATGAGGGTGCCTTTGCCTCTTTGGGTGACACAGTACATTAGAATGAAAGGATGCCCATTCGCTGAACTCTGTGTAATTACTCCTGCCATCCTGATCATCTAATGTAGGGTCTGTGCTTTGCCTTCCAAGTACTGACCAGACCTGCATTTACTTTGCTTATTACGTTAAAATAACTCTTTGTGCTGATAGCCAAGAGCACTCAATACATGTGTCATTACTAAAAGATTCATGGGAAAGAGGGTGAAGGATCGACTTGAATTAAAATAAAAAAAGAAATTCTTCTGATGTTGTCTAACGTAACGTACTTTATTTATCTTATTAGGGGCGGTACGGATGCTGTCGCTTCCTTCGAGATGGTTATAAAACCCCAAGAGAGGTTGTATTCAAATATTATTTCTTATGATCCATTAATTGCTTCATATCTAAGTTGCCATTGTTTTGTTCTTCTATCAGTCATAATTATATGTTGGCATATTGGAGAGGGAAGTATTAATTTCAGAGTCAGCAAGCCTGGAGTGAGGCCATAGAATAGTAAGATCATCAGGAAGACAGCAAGCTGGTAGTTTAAAACCACCTTGTAGGTAAGGACAAACAGTTCAGTGGCTCCCGCATTTTCTTTAAAGGACAACTGTGGCCTCCTCCTTGTGTTTCTTGGCCATTGTGACTAAGATGACGTAAATTCAACAAGACCCTCTGCCAAACATGGTGATGGGCAAATTGCTATTTATTTGTTAGACACCTGGGAAGCTTTAGTGTAATAAACTACGAAGGCGTCTCATGAATATTTTAGAGTTTACTGGAAGTTTACCATGGAAAACTGCCACGGTTGCGCCTGGCCATTATACTAGAATCCTAATCATACCAAACCCAGGACTGCATTGAATTTGACAAGCCAGGGCAGCCTCCTGAGGGACCGTGGTAGTCCATGTGTAATCTGACACCGCCTTTGCAAATGTTAACTCTTTGACTCCAGGACCCAAACCGATTGCATTATGACCCAGCTGAGCTCAAGCTCTTTGAAAACATTGAGTGTGAGTGGCCCGTGTTCTGGACATACTTCATAATAGATGGAGTCTTCAACGGCGACGCCGTTCAGGTGAGGAAATGCTGGCTGCTGTGTTGAGGAGAAGCGTGTTCTTTCCACTGGCGTGCTAATTATTATTAGAACACAGGCTTATGCAAAACGCCAGGGCACTCCTTTGGTTCTCTGCTGCCGCTTAAGAAACTATCCCAAAACTCAGGGACTGGAAGCAGCCACTGTTTTACTTATTTGCTCATGATTCTGCAATTTGGGCAGGGCTCAGCAGGGACAGATGGTCTCTCTGCTCCACCTGGTCTCATGAGCCGGGACAGCTCGGTGGGGTTGGCGGATCCGCTTCCCAGATGGCCTCACTCACGTGGCTGGCAGGTCGGTGCCAGCCCTCAGCCCGGGAGCTCAGCTGGGCTGGTGGCCAGGGCCCCGGTTCTCCTCCACGTGATCTCGCCACGTGGCTGGCGTGGGCTTCTCACAGCACGGTCAGCTGCGGGCATTAGGCTTTCGGCATGGCGGTCATCTTCCCCCAGAGCACAAAAGCAAAGCCGCCAGGGTTCTTGAGGCTTCGGGCCAGAACTGGCGCAGGGGCTCTTTGTCCCATTCTGTCGGGTAAAGCAGGTCAAAGGGCCCTCCCATATTCAAGGGATGGGGACTCCGCCAGGCATGGTTACCGGGAGGTGTGGCCCGCCGGGACCATCAGAGACCAGTCGGTCACAGGCAGGTTTTGTTGCTGCCGCTGTTCTTTCAGCTCACCCGGTGGGTTTGCTGTCTTCAGCGCTGGTGTTCGGGCGCTTTCCGCTAGCATCTTGTTTGATGTGACAGCCCCCTGACTGGTCTCCCGGCCTTACTCCCCACCCATGCCAAGCAATCTTATTAAAAGGCAAATTAGGTGATGCTGCTCCCTTGCTTCAAAGCCTTTAATGGCTTCCTGATGGCTTTTGAGATAAAGTGGGAACTCTTAAAGTGTTTTGTAGGGTCCCTAACATCCGGCCTTTATTTTCACTTGAGCCTAATTTCTTACTACTTGCTTCCTTTCTTAGTTCTTTGATCCAAGCACACTGAAATCCTTTCTGTTCTTTGAAGAGGCCACGTTCTCTCTGGCTGTCTTCTTCTCAAAGGCCTAGAACATTCTTTCCATCCCCCTGCCCCTCCCTCCCTCACATCCTCATCAGTATTCCTTCTGTGAGGAAGCCTTCTCTGACCCTCAGTGCTGGCCAGGTGCTCCTTTTATAAGCCCCCACAGCAGCACAGGACCCTCATTTACATGTCAAGGAGCTTGGGTGGGGGTGGTCTCTAGTCAGTCCACTGCCATATTCCACCTGACGAGTACGTAGGAAGTGCTCAGTGAATATCGGTCACTGCCGCCTTCATTTGTTGAAGACATACTTCTTCAGCATCTATGTGATGCCACAGGCTGTGCTGAGCAGAGCGTGCGTCCGTGCACGGAACAGGCCTGTCCTTGTACGCTTTGCCGTGTTTTCAGCCCTGTTCTGATCACCTGCGCTGGGGTGGATGGACAACCGAAGGTTCACTTGCCCTTTTGAAAGTAATGCTCAGAAATGCCCGGGCTTCAGAACTGGCAGTGTGCCTGAAATGTTGACCTCGCCTTCCCCCATCGTTGGCCCTTACTCCTGTGCTTTCGTGATTGTATTAGGGCTTATGCTTTATGTTTTTTTATCCTGGAACTGAAAACTCTCAAAAGGACTGAGTTTGAATTTTTATTGCAAACACGCTTAATGATTAACGGGGGGGAAAAGCTAAAAATGAGAAAAAAACCAACTGTGCTTAGTGCCTGGTTTTTAAGTGTCACAGAGTGGATGGGCCACCCTCCTGCCTCCTGTCCAACCGTCTCTTCCATTTGCTGCCTGATGACAATTTGAAAAATGATCCACTCGTGGGCAGGCTCTGTCCTCCATGAATTTAAAAAAAGAAAATGAGGCCCAGAAGGTGTTTGCCTGGGCTCTCAGAAGAAGGGACATGCTGAATAGCCGGGTGGCTGGTTAAGGATTTTTCCCTTTTAGTGGTTAGATTTCTATCACTGCCTTTTTAATTTGATGGAAATGTTTGCTTCAGCAGCTCTGATCCCCGTGAGCAGCACATCCTAAGAATTGGATGTGCGTTTCCTTTTTCTCACATCAGCTGTGTTTAGCAACTATTTTCTTGAACAGTAAGTGCTTGAATGAGTGCCTTTCAAGTGCAAAACTACCTAGAGGTGGATATGGGATCTGTGCCTTAAGATTTGGCCTCCACCCCAAGAAGTTTATAATCTGGTTGGTGAGACAAAACATAAACACATGCACAGTGAATTAGGAGTGAGAGATTTTCAAGGCTGAGTTAAAGAAAGGTGTCTGATACACAGTGCAGATGTGTTTGCTACAAATTCTGAGGACGACGCTGCCACTGCCCTTTCCCAGGAAGCTTGATGGGGGAGCCGAGCTTAGGTGCACGCAAGGGAAGAACAACCAAGCATGTTTAGCGCCTCCTGAACTGTCCCCACAAGTCCCAGTTTCTCCTGTCCTCTTCTTTTTTTTAGATTCATTATTTTTTAAAATTTATTTCTCTCCCCTTCCCCCTCCACCCTGCTTGCCTGTTCTCTGTGTCTATTTGCTGCGTCGTCTTCTTTGTCTGCTTCTGTTGTTGTCAGCGGCACGGGAATCTGTGTTTCTTTTTGTTGCGTCATCTTGTTGTGTCAGCTCTCCGTATGGGTGGTGCCATTCCTGGGCAGGCTGCGCTTTTTTCATGCTGGGCGGCTCTCCTTACGGGGCGCACTCCTTGCGCGTGGGACTCCCCTACACAGGAACACCCCTGTGTGGCATGGTACTCCTTGCGCACATCAGCACTGCGCATGGGCCAGCTCCACATGGGTCAAGGAGGCCTGGGGTTTGAACCACGGACCTCCCATGTGGTAGATGGACGCCCTTTCCATCGAGCCAAATCCGCCTCCCCTCCTGTCCTCTTTGAACCGGGGCGTTGTGCATGTCTTTCCCCCGTGTCCTGGCCCTAACCCGTTGGTGGCCTCAGCTGTTTTCCCTTGCTGCGCTGCCATTGCAGTGTTAGCAGGACCTCTCACGCCGTTTGGGCTGGTGCTGTTTTCCAGGTCCAAGAGTACCGAGAGGCCCTGGAGGGCATATTGCTCCGGGGCAAGAATGGGATCCATCTGGTGCCAGAACTGTATGCCATCCCCCCCAACAAGGTAAGCGGACTGCAGGGAGCCTTTCGGCGGCTCACCTAGAGCCAAGGGAGTTGGCAATTGGCCAGTCGGTATTTTTCATCCCTCTTTTAGGCCTAACTGGGAGAAATGGGCTTTAAGCTGTAGGTCGTTCCTGGGTGTCCCAAGGAGTTATGGTTTTGAGAGAACACCTGGTGCATGCTTCACTATGGGTGCCATAGGGAGGTAGCAGTTGAGGGCCTGCCTCTGACCCCAGGCAGAACTGACCCTAAAAGCACAAAACACTGTTGTGCACCATTTTCTCACACATGTCCACAGAAGCAGCAGCCAGAGTCTCCTTTGGCAATGGAGGGGAAGGAGGGACTGAGAAGAACAGGTGAGACGCTCCTGTTTGATTCAAGCAGGTGCCAAGCTAGGGTTTGAGCGCTCAGTTAGAAGGCGTTCTCCATCGGGGAGAGAGAAACTGCCCGGCTCCAAGAAGACACCCCAAGATGGTTCTCTTCTGCCTAGTTCCCTAACTAGGGCCGTGGTCGCACGCGCTCTCTCTCTCGTGTGCGCACTCTTCCCCCCCGCCCCCCTATATGTATCTTGGCAGGAAGATTGCCCTGTAAACTTCTCATGTTCCGAAGAAGGAAATTCTTGATTCCAGGCTTCGAAGTTTCACTTTTGCGTTTGGGGGGATGAAAAGGCCTTCAGGGAGCACTGTCTCCCCACAGCTGACAGTCTCCAGGGGATTGTAACCAGCAGAAGCCTGTCCTGCAGCAGCCTGGGTTGAGGTGGTTAAATCGGGGCCCCCCACACAATCGGGGACTGGCAGGGACCTCTGGAGGTATCTACCTCGGCTCAGAGAGGCTGTGGGACCTGTCGGAGCTCAGGCAGCTGCAGGGCTCAGCCCTGGTCCCGGAGCCCAGGCCCAGGGCTTCCCCATGACCCCACCCTGCCTCCCAATGGGTGCTACACCTCCAGGCGATGGAGCTGTTGCTGGGCTTCCAAAGGCAGTGGGGTGGTGTACTTGCTTTCCTTTTGAACAGAAAGCAAATGTTTAAGGAGTCTAATGCTTGATCCTTAAGGCAAAGTGTATCACTCTGTATTACTTTTGGCATCATCTAACCTAGAAGGAACCACTGTGTGTTAGATAATTGAACCCATTAAACCAACAATAAAATCAAAGCAAGGAACTGAGTATCTCCAAGAAGCCGAGGATTCCATTGCTAGGAGCATTTCATCCTTTTGTTTTTGTAGCAGCCCAGACAGCCGCCCGGTTCATGCCAGGACTCCCTGGGCTGCCCCTCGAGGTCCTTGTACAGTTCCGGTGGTCTCGCTCAGCCTTGCCAGCCTGGCCCCTTCACCCTGGGCTCTAGAATCTTGATGGCATGAACAGATGGGCTCACATCATCCAAGCTCTCTCAGCACTGGTTCCGTTCCAGAGTCAAGGGCAAGACTTTGGAAAAGGAACTGTCGCCCCTCTCTATACAGATCAGGCCACGGAGCCTGCGAGGGGCTGTTTGTCCTCTGCATGTCATATGCCTAGACTTCCTGCAGACGCATCCCACTTACCATGTGGGATGTGGGGGTGGGGGTGGGGGCTGGCCGTGAGGACAGGGAGTTACTTTCCAGCGACTTCTTCCCTTCTTTGGGCTGCTCCCTTTCTGGCACTGAGGCATTTAGCAAAACAAAATTAGTAATCAAAGGTTCTTTGGAACCTGGAAGCAGAGCAAAGGAAAATAGATGACTCGGGGCCAGTTCACCTACTAGAAGGTGCATTTCAGTGACTCTCATAAGTGCTGGATGTTATAAGCTACACTTTTCTTTCTGATGGACAATGCTGGTGACACATTATACAAAGTTCCGCTGTAACTTTCTTGCCTTGGAGCTCCATGGTGACCTTCGAGTTTCTGTGAGTTGTTGCAACGCCCTCCTCCTCCATTCCCCAGGTCTCTGTTTGCGTGCCCGGCACCCATGTCGGACACTTCATGTTGACCGTGTTTTGCATGGGCTGCTTCCAGATGACAGCGGGGGGCATTCATTCATCACATCAGTAACGTGATTACAGGCAGGGCTACCACAGGCCCCTCGGCAAAGGGGCCCGTGGCCCCCAGCAGGGCAGACAGCTTGGGTGTCCACCTCATTCCTGTGTCAGCAGGACGTGTGTGTGCAGGGTGCCACCATCCACAGGCCCCCCTCACCCCGTCACCACTGTGCCCAGCCCCAGGTGAGGAGCGGGCCCGCAGGTGGCGGCCACCCCATTGCCACTTCAGCAAGCTTGCCATCTAGTGCAGGACTCAGAGGAGCTAGTTGGGGAGGTGGAGGTGGACAGCAGTGGTGGTGGAAGGGCCTGGTCCATTTGAGGACCTGCACACAGTTTGGAAGGACAGGAGTGGGGAGAGGGGGCAGAAAGACGCCTCCCCGGGGTAGCAGGATGAGGGGGGTGGGATAAGGGCAGAGCGTGGGCGTCTTTGGACCTGGCCACCTTGTCTGCCTTCCGTTCCTTGCATCCCATATTTCTCAGTCTAGATCTTTGCCATCTTTCTTACCACTGCTTATTTTTCAAATAGCCTTAAAGTGCTATCTGATTGTAAAAGTAACCCCATGCCCCACAAAACTTCCAGGAACTATAAAAAGAGGAAAATAAAGATGGATCTCTATTCCTACATTTTGGTGAATCTCCTGTCACACTGCCTCCTGTTTGATCATGTGATTACTAGTGAGGCTTAATTCTGTTTTGTTTACACACATTATGCTTTTTTAAATGTTTATTACTACTGTAATCTAAAAAAAAAATTACTGCAGATATACATAATATCAGTGATATTATGTTAGCATGTGATCTTCTCTTTGGAGAGAGGGGTGGTTCCCATTTCTTTCTTTGGCTTATGTTTTCTGGAGGAAAGAAGAGGTCACTACCATTTCCCCCAACCCGTGTTATAATGACAGAAACCCAAAGGTCAGCGTGGGGTTTAAAAGAGAGGAAGTGGCAGGCTAATTTTTACAATGTGTAGCCAGCACTGTCCATCAGAAAGAAAACTGCCACTTACTTCAGTGAGCAGAAGCCCCGGATGGATTCAGCTTCAGAGGGCCCCAGGGGAGGGTCTGTGGCGTCTCCTAGTCCAATTGTTTTCCTCAGTAAATAGTGCCACCTACTGGTGGCTGGAAGAAACCCGCCTTAGCACCCCAGACAGGTGCTGCCACCCCTTTGGACTGATGCCGTAGGCTGTTCTACCCACAATGCATCCAGGTGCATGAACAGGAGCTGGGCACGGAGAAGGCAGGCCGCACCTTCAGGGCCTGTTTCTGTGGGAAGAGCACTGTCCTGGAACTGGGCCGCAATTGGAGTCCTCCATCTGCCGCCTGGAACTGTGTGACCCCAAGAGTGCGGGACCTTAGCCTCCTGGGCCTCCAGGCCTGCGAACCCCCACTCTCAGCACTGACTTGGTCTGGAGAATCAAAGGAGAGCTGACGTATTTGGTACCATTTTGTGAATTCTCAGTGCTGTCCCCAAGGTAAGGTGTCGTGGGCCTTTTTATTCCTTGACCTTTGGACTTTGGGTTTTTCTCTCTTGGCCAGGTAGATGAAGAGTATAAGAACCCTCACACAGTGGACAGGATTCCTCTGGGAAAGCTGCCCCACCTGTGGGGTCAGTCCTTGTATATTCTCGGCTCGCTGTTGGCGGAGGTAAGGAGGCTTCGTGGCTTCTCAGACTGGGTGCAGGGAACCCCGAAAGAGATTCCTACCAGGTGTGGCTTCAAAGTCAACTGGGGGACCTCATATTTTTTTAATGTAAATTTTAAAAGAAAGTAAAAAAATTTAAAAGAAAAAAGAAAAATGAAATAATTTTAAAAATTAATTAAACTGGACTAGGCTGGCCCTGAGGCTTGACTCCTGGACTTGTGTGTCCACATCATTTACATGAACCCACCTCAGTGCCAGCTGCGTGCCAGAAGCTTCTGGGCCCGAATCAGCACATCTGTGGAAGATTCTGGATTTGAGAAACAATCATCTTCCAGCCGCCCCGTGGTACAGTCCTAGGCACACAGGTCTCCCTATGTGAATAGGCAGTGGGCAGGTTTTTCTGTGGTGAATTTTGTCAGGGGTTCCCTCAGAAAATCCTGCATTCCCGCCTACCGCCCCCCACCCCTGCCACAGAAGGTCCACAGCTGCTGACTCATGCCTTTTTGTGAAACCCTGGGCAGGGCTGTGGCGGGGAGAGCGCATGGTCCCCAAGGCTGGCCCAGTCCTGTGTGGCCTGCAGACCCTAGAAACAGGGGAGGTGGTGGTGATTCAGAATACCACCGGGGTTCTCAGTGTCTAAAAGAAGGCCAAAGCCAAAGCCGTCACTTTGGAAGCAGCCCTGAGGAGCTGTAGTTGCTGAGGCAGAGCGATTATTTTGTGGGTATGTCTGTTCTCCCCAGTTTCATGGCCATGTCCTTGGGAATGGACAGCCAGGCTGCCTCTAACGAGCCCTGTGACCTCAAGCAGGTCACTTACCCTCTCTAGGCCCGGTTCCTCATCCTGTAGGTGAGGAGGTCAGGCCCCGTCATGTCTGGGCCACCTCCCACCTGTGACTTCTGTATCAGGGAGATGGAAAACGAGTAACCCGGCCCATTTCCTGCACTCCAATGTGAAGGCCTCCCTGCGACCCAGCCTTGGGTCCAGTTCCTCCCCAGATGCCTTGTCCCCTCTGCTGGGGTGTGGGTCATTTAGCGAACCTGTGAGGAGGCCCATTTCAACCAAAGGGAGGCAGGGGAGCTTCGTGTCTCAGAACAGTCAGCCCTGGGCCTCGCCCTGCCCTGCCACTCACCTTGAGGACGTTACCTTGGTTTCCCCACCTGCAAAACCGTGATGACTGTAGCAACCTCCTCACTAGGCAGTAAGGGAGGCCGAACTGACAAGGTGGGTAAAGGGCTCCGGAGTTTTAGTCACCGTGACTAATGCACGAGCAGCTGGAGTATTTGGCTAGTCCCGAAGGCCCAGGCCAAAAATGTAATATGTTTATCAGCGGCAATTTGAACTCTGTAGTGGAAGCAATAAGCACTTCAGTGGAAAATCTAAAGGAGTAAAATGCTACATGTTTTCGGCTCCAGAATAGTTCATTTTCACACTTGGGCGTCAGGTGCAGTTTTAGTTCAGCCATATTTCGTGGTGTTAATATTCTTTTTTTTCCTAGGGCTTCCTTGCCACTGGAGAAATTGATCCCTTAAATAGAAGGTTTTCCACTTCAGTCAAACCTGATGTCGTAGTTCAAGGTCTGTGAGTGTGTTTGCTATTCATATTTAACTTAGCAAAACCAGTGTTTCTTTTCATTCGAATTGCTCCTGAGTTTCTTGCTGAAAGTGTGTGTGTGCTTCCGTGGGCAGCCGTTCTTTGAAATCCCTTATAGAACACAGTGGCTCCCCCAGGCAGCAATATTCTTCCCACCCATTCATTTAATTTCAACAAAACAATTGTTTTCTTGACTCTAAACCTTGATTGCATCTGGGGTACAAGTAACACATTGAACCTTGTTTCTCATAACTGATTCTTTGAAAATTAGAACATGACCTGGTGAAGACTCAGAATGCCAGTGAGGCTTCGTTCCCGCCTCAGGACTGAAAGCCCTGGTGCAGGGCCGGGCTGGCGTCACGAGCCCGGGTGCATCGCTTCCACAGAGAAGGGTCACGTGCTGTGTAAATATAAGGCGGCCACATCCAGGCCTCCATGGCACTAGTACGGGTTGTGCTGGGGATCAAGGCTGTCGTCACAGGACACGAGCCTCTTTCCTCTCACCCAGGTCTTGTCCCAGCCCCTCTGCTGCAGCTGGACAGCATGCCAACCCCTCTGTGGCCAGTGCCTCCCTTTTCCAGGGCCTTCCCTAAGACTCCTTCCCTTTGCCAGAGAGCATTGTCCCTTCTCAAAAAGGCCGGTAGGACTGGCACAGCAGGTATGGCCTGTCCATGCCTGCTGCTGCCCCCCAGCAGGGACACTGACTTCCTGGGCCCTCTGAGCCCCCTGCCTATTGGAGAACCAAGTACTCAGCCTCACCCTCCTGAGGAGGGCCCCAGCCAGCCCAGGGTGCTGTGGTTCCGGGTGGCTCAGGCTGCCCCACTGCCACCAACATCCCCCCTTGCAGGCTTGCTTTCCTTTCTCTCGCGAGTGAAGGGTCTCCCTCCCTCTTCCCCACCCTGCCCACTCAAAGCATCCCCAGCAGCACCCTCCACCAAGAGCGCTCTGCTCTTCCTGTCCCTGTCCTTTGGGAGCAGGGCACAGGCTTCCTCTGATGTCCCCTGTGACGTGAAAGGAACCAGTGTAGACCCGGAGGGAGGGCGGACCTCATTTGGGGTGGTGTAATCTGACTGGGGACCCATCAAAGACAGTTTCTACAAGTCTCTCCTGGGCTCTCTAGTGCTTTGCGCCTCGAGGGCCCTTCATCAATATGCAGCAGTGGGTGTTGAGGGGAGAGGACTGAGAGAACCCAGAGGGGCAGCAGGATGAGCGTGACAATTTTCAGAGCTGACCAGCGTGTAAGAGCATGCTAGTGTGTGTATCACAGGGAGAAGAGACCGCACTAAGGAAAGAATGCATTTCAGCATGCCAGGCGAGTTGCAATCTAATGCAGATTCTCCGTCCTTCTCGCCCGCAGTGACTGTTCTGGCGGAAAACAAACACATTAAGGAGTTGTTGAGGAGACACGGGATAAACGTGCAGAGCATTGCTGACATCCATCCCATCCGAGTCCAGCCGGGGCGCATTCTTAGTCACATCTACGCCAAGCTTGGTAGGTTTGGGGAAGCAGCAGGGCGGTGTTGGTGAGGGGGAGACTCAGTTCTAGGCTGGAGGCTGGGAAAGGCCAGGATGTGTGCAAGTTCTAAAGAACTGGGTAAAGCTCCAAGGTAGATGGTTTCGCTGTTTCCACCATGAAGAGGAATGGGGGAACTAGCACCCTCCGAGCAGCACGTGGTGGCGCGATGAGCCAGATTGCTTGCAAAATAAGAAACCAAATTTTGAAGTTCACAGTTGAGACAGCCATTTGTAACTTGAGAAAACAGTATTGTTTTCTATAGTATCAGAAAATTCTCAGCTATTAAAAATGGGAGGGCACCCACTTTACATTTTTAAAAAATCTGATCCTGTTTAGTGTTGTGGCTCAATGCTAAATAAATTAAACCGTAATAAAGGCCCTCTGATAGTTCTCTTCCATGTGGATGTTGGACCGTGTGCTGTTCGTATAAGTGCCTGGAAGGAAGGGGAGTGGGGTGTGTTTATTTTTATTTAGCCTTGTCCCCATTTTGAAGCAGAACTATGGTATGAGGAAAAAAACCAAACCCCTAACTGGCTCCTATAACAAAAATAAGCCCAGCCTTAGCCTGAGTCTCGGAATAGCCGTCACCACATTTGCTCTAATTCCTTTTTCTCTTTTATTTTCCAAATAGGACGGAATAAGAACATGAGGTTGAGTGGGCGACCGTATCGGCACATTGGTGTCCTTGGAACATCTAAACTCTACGTGATTAGGAACCAGATCTTTACTTTCACACCCCAGGTGAGAAGCACAGACCAGCAACAAACCAACAAGCATCTTTGGTTAAACCCCGTTTTCTGTCTGGTGAGGTTTTCCCCTTTGAATATGGCAGAATTGTGCACGGGAAGAGACACACGAGATGGCACCCGGGGCCTCGCACAATTCTTTGCTTGTAGTAGCTGCTCAGTAAATGTTTGTTGACTTGAATTGAGTGTGCCATCACTGCCAGCCACGAGTATTAGTGAAATTCACACCACTTTACCAAGGCGTAAGTGCACACGGTCCCTAACCTGTAGCCACCCTGATGCCCTCAGTCGCCAGCAGTCCCCCATCCTTGCATGGGCTATTGTCCCACCCTCTGTGGCACATGCAGCCCGTACGGTTTTCAGGACTCAACCCCCTTCGTGGGAATGCTGAATACACTGCTTACCTTAGCCTTCTGATTATAGAACTTTCCTTCAAAGTTTTTGTTTCTAAAGAATGTTAGTCCTATGGAAGTGCATACCAAACATTTTTCATCCATTTGGGCAGCCAGGAAAACAAGTGGCAGGATTGCTCTGCACGTGTGGGGCACAGCCTCCACTTACCTGGGCACCTGATTGGCCGTGAGGTCTTGGGTCAGTAGCCTCAGGTGGCTCTTTTTTCATCCTAGCCCCTGCTGCTCACTTAAATCTTGTGGGCCCCACCCCCTATTCAGGGACTTCCGTCCAGCAGCTGTGCTGGCACTTGCCAGGGGCCAAGAGCACAGTTTGAATTTCACCGACATCAGGCACTGTCCCTTTAGTTCACGTTAACAAGGCCGTGGATCAGGTAAAACCCAGTCTCCACATCTTACCTGCTCGCGGTGCTCTTGCTCTGAAATCCTCTCCAAATCCAGCAGTCCTGGAAAGAGGAGGAATTACGGAGTTACCGATTGGCACGCAGAGGCAGCGGTGTCAGGAAAGGTGCTTACAGTCCCCTCCTGAGGAGCTGAAAATACAGCCAGGAGCACACCTTTCCCTTCCGCCCCAATGGAGCGCCGGCTCCTCAGCCGGCGGCAGATCGGTGGCTCTGCTCGCGTGGAGAGCAGCCCTGTAAGCGGGCGGAAAGGTTAGAGCCGGGCCGAGCCCTTTACCTGACAGTGAAGTGCGAGGCTTTGCATTGCCACGGATGGAAGGTGGTTCTGTCTCGAGAGCAAGGCCGGCCGGCCTTTTACTGGCCTCCTTTGACTTTTCAGTTCACCGACCAGCATCACTTCTACCTGGCCCTGGACAACGAGATGATGGTGGAGATGCTGCGGATCGAGCTGGCCTACCTGTGCACCTGCTGGCGGATGACGGGCCGCCCCACGCTCACCTTCCCCGTCACCCACACCATGCTCAGTAACCGCGGGGATCTGAGCTGGCTGAGTCGTGCCCCACTGTTGGTTTGGGCCCCTTCCCAAAGGTTTAAAACAG
Source organism: Dasypus novemcinctus (assembly GCF_030445035.2). Classification (NCBI taxonomy): domain Eukaryota; kingdom Metazoa; phylum Chordata; class Mammalia; order Cingulata; family Dasypodidae; genus Dasypus; species Dasypus novemcinctus. The sequence goes on along the minus strand of NC_080704.1, from coordinate 21,555,636 downwards.
CTCCCATGGAAAGCCCCAAGTACCAGAGGGGGTTCTTCACAGTTCCGGCGCTTATCTTGGGAGTCCTCTGTGCCAGAACTATTTTCATTAGATTGTGTTCGTTAAAACATTTCACTGCATGCCGAAAAAAATTCTTTTTTTTGATTCCCAGATGAAGTAAACTAATCCATGGCTCTTTTTTTTCCTTAGCAAATGATGGCTCAGACATTCATTCTGCAGTTCTTTCTACCATTAGAAAGCTAGAGGATGGATATTTTGGAGGAGCCAGGTAATTTGTGATTCATTTTTTAAAAATACAAGTAACATTGACCATTGTATATAAGTCTGCTACTGCCCTTGCCAATCTTTCATATTAATTGTGAAACGCGGAAGCATGGATTTTTAGAGTGAAAAGGAAGTTACGGTTTATCTAATCTGGTCACCCGTGTGAAGCTTAAATCATCTATCTCTCCAACCGCATTTGGGGGGTGTTTGTTAAGTTTTTATGGATGCCAGGAAACCTTGGCACGGAGAGGTGAGCATGACAAGCCTCTCTGAAATGTCCATCTCCTTGGAATGCGTCAGCATGATGACTGTGTATGTTTTATATTAAAAGGCGTGGAAGAAAACACCCGGTGCCCTGGGATATAGGGGCTCAGTAAACGCTAGCCGAATTGAGCGTGCTCTCCCTTAAGACTAATTAATAAAACTAGACGAATTCCATAGCAGCGCTGAGAGCGGGGCACCTGAGGGGGCCTGCACCGACCCTGATCCCCCGCCCCCGGGGGGGATGTTATCCATTCCCGCGCGGCAACGCCCAGGTCTGACGGTTCACCCTGCGTGCCAGGAGGCTCTCCTTCCACGGAGACCCCTTCCATTTTTTTAACATTCTGTCACAAGGCAAAGCTTTCTCGGTGGCCCTCAGGTGCTGGTCTCTGTCCGATCCCTGGGGGCCTGCTGGAGGTCCTGTATTGACCTGGCAGGAGGGGTGGCCTCTCCCCGGCTCAGGTAGACTTCTGCGTGGTCCTTAGTGCAGTGCCTGGTGCCCAGAGGGTTTGGGGGTTGAAATCGCCCCTTCTTCTCACATCCTCCCTCCCCAGGGAAAAGCACAGTACTTTGAAGCCTGGCCTCAGCCACCTTTGCAGAGCTGGGGGTCTGCGCCTCTGCCCCCAGGGCCAGAGGCAGGCGCCCCGCATTCCAGGCCTCTGCTGGCGTCTCTCAGGAGTGTAGGTGCCACCGTCCCCGGCCTTCTGCCAGCTCCCTTTCCAGGGCTCGCCCCACAGCTGCAGTCTGCATCCACTGGTGGACATTTTACTTCCCATTTGGGTAAGTCACCACCTGGTAGGTGCCCTCAGAACCCAGAGAAAATGCCACACACACGTAACTCGCCTTTTAAAAGAAAAGAAAACCCTTTTGTGGGAATCTTGGAGACCTAATCCCGCCCGCCATTTAGCGAGCCCTTGCGCGTGGCCGCCGCCTTGTGTGTGTTCTCTCTTTTAATCCTCACTCTGTGAGGTGGGCTGTGTTCCCGCGTACGGCCGAGGACCCATAGGCTCAGCGCTGAGCTGCAGCAGGTCTGCGTGAAGCCACCACGGGCGCTGGCCGGCGGCTCACTGCAATCAGGGGCCTCGTGTTTTTAGACTAGGGCGAGCAATTTGTATAAAAGAGACCTGAACGCCTGACCATCAGGTACCTCTCCTACTGAGTATTTGATAATTATGGTTTAATCTCATTTTGGCTTTTAGTCCAGGCCTGAGGACTTTTAAAAAACGGAACTGCCCTGCGTGCTGGACGCTGCCCGCAGGTCCGCTTGCAGCTGGCCATCAGAGACCTTTGTAAATGACTCCCCTTTGGTCTTTGCATTCTCTTTAGCCTAATAGACCTGAGTCCTTGCCAGCCTGTTTCCCAACTCCAGGGCAAAACACAATAATCCTTAGAACTAGCCCCCTGGCTTGGGGGGTGGGGGGAGAGCGTTTCTTTACCGCTTTCCTAATGTCATTGTTACAGTGCTTAGAAATGCGTTTCCATCACTTGTGTCAGTTTACCACCTGACTGTCTCTCTCAGACATTGAAACAAATTCAGACTTTCTTGCTGGCAGGTCAGAGGCATCCTATAGTTTCCTGGCACCCAAAAGAACATGTTAAGAAGCACAGTGCAGGAAGCGGACTTGGCCCAGTGGTTAGGGTGTCCGTCTACCACATGGGAGGTCCGCGGTTCAAACCCAGGGCCTCCTTGACCCGTGTGGAGCTGGCCCATGCACAGTGCTGATGCGCGCAAGGAGTGTCCTGCCACGCAGGGGTGTCCCCCGCGTAGGGGAGCCCCACGCGCAAGCAGTGTGCCCCGTAAGGAATACCGCCCAGCGCGAAAGAAAGTACAGCCTGCCCAGGAATGGTGCTGCACACACGGAGAGCTGACACAACAAGATGACGCAACAAAAAGAAACACATTCCCATGCCGCTGACAACAGCAGAAGCGGACAAAGAAGAACACGCAGCAAATAGAGAACAGACAACTGAGTGGGGAGGAAGGGGAGAGAAATAAATAAATAAATAAATCTTTTTTTTAAAAAAGGCAGTGCTTTCTGTGAGGTAGAAGCTCCCATCCTCTGGAGGTGGGCCAGCAGACCCCTCTGCCAGGGGCTCCCATGCCGCCGTGCTCCCAGTTTTCAGTGGAATCTTCCCCAGCTTAATGTAATAGAGCCACTCAGAGCATCTCTTCCAGCCGGGATAGCCCACCTGTCATGTTCCTTCTGGAGAGAAATTTGGCTCTGGACAGCGTCTCTTTCATCATGATGCCCCTCCATGCCTGTGACCCCCTAGACAATCACAGGGACGCATGAACAGTGGCACGAATGTGACCAGACGAGATTTGCTGATGGTTTTGTTCGGGTGCAGTCATTTTAAGGCAAAAAAATCGAGCTTTAGTTCTGGGCGAAGGGGGTTTACCCAATACATTGTGTAAAACATTTGGGTCAGTAAAACAGATTTGTATTTGGTGGGGTTGGGGAGTAAGAAATCGGTGTGATTCATTCTTGTCTTCATGTGCTGTGTGCTCCCACTCTGTCCTTTCTCTTGAATTTTTGTTTTACTTTCTTAGCCAACTACTTATCTGGAGCATTCTGCAGAGTAATAGTTATTGTTTCTGGCAGAAGCTCTGCCTGGCTGTTGAAAAGTCTTGGTGATTCGTAGCTCAACTCTGTCCACACTCCCCACGTGTGTTCCTAACAGAACGTCTCCTTGGCAGGGTCAAATTAGGGAACCTCTCGGAATTCCTCACTACTTCGTTCTACACGCACCTGACCTTCCTGGATCCAGACTGCAATGAGAAGTTGTTTGAGGATGCCAGCGAGGGACGCTTCAGTCCTGACAGCGATTCCGATTTGGGAGGGTATTTAGAAGACACCTATAACCAAGGTACGGCTTGGAACACTTTGGTGGGTGATTTATTAAATCGATTTAAATCTTGGCATTATGATGAAGTTACCATAAGGTTCAGGCAGAGAAAGGAATTGGTGGTTAAATGAGCCACAAAGAGGTTTCTGAAATTACATGGATTAAAAGGACTAAAACGCCAGTTTAAAAACCTAAACTGACAAAAGGTTTCAGGAATGAGAACTTTTCACAAACTATATTCTGACGACAGAAACACACAGCTTGAATTTTCCAGAGAATGGTAGAATGATGTAGGTTTCATTAGCTTTGACTGCTGAAATCCGTTTATGCATAGCATTTCTCAAATGGAACAAGCTTTTGAGTTAAAGTGACCTGTGTAGATAGTTGGGATTGGGGTTGGGGTCTCCATCATTCCATGCTGCTTAGCTCACTCATGACACATTAAATCCCAAAGACCGGAATGTTGGCCACTGGCCCACAGATTGTCTCAAATAGTATTTGGTTCACAATGTATGCCACCCCATCCAGCTATCCCATCTTGGGATGATGGGATGTAAACACTACCTTGACTTGCATTTTCTTTTTCTGCAGTGCATTTTCTCCAAACAATGCATTTATAAAGGCACACATTATCTATATGTAAATCTCTTCCATCTTCAGGGGTGGGGGTGCAAATCTCTAAATCCAAACGCTTTCTTCCACTGAATTGACGGCATCCTGCCTGCCACACCCACAGCCACTGGGAGGCGTTTAGAATATTCCTGCCGCTTGTTTCCATTAGCTCTTTCTCTTGCCTGTCCAGTTTCAGAAAGCCACGATGAACTGGACCACTATATCAACCAGCTGCTGCAAAGTACATCTTTGAAGTGCCATCTGCCACCTCTCTGTAAGAAGACAGAAGACCGCCACGTGTTCAGTGCCGTCCACTCCACCCGGGATATACTTTCCATGATGGCAAAAGCAAAGGGTTTGGACTTTCCATGTACGTCATTAACTCTCTTCTTCCTGTGAAAACAACTTCTTTTTATCAGATTACTACATAGACATCGTTTAAAAAGACAGACTCCTAAAAGACAGCTAAAGGCAGGCGTTTCCTGCTTAACCCCTCCCCACTCCACTCCTTTTTCCTTAGAGGCCACTTTTAACTCTTGCAGCTATGTCATGTGGCATTCACATATCTCGATATTTCTAAAATGATGTGTGTATACTTCTGAGCCATCAGTTGTATTCAATACCTATTGATACTCTCTTAAGTGGATGAGAATTCAGGTGCCTCATATCACCACTCTCAGCTTCACTTCCCCTACCCTACCAAAGTAGTTTCCTTAAAAGTTGAGTTAAATCAGTATTCAATCTTTACATTGTTGTGTGTATGTGAGTATTACTCCCGGCTAAGCTTTAGGGTATACTATGATTATATTGCCTTCTTTACTTTTTTCTTTCTAAACTTAGTAGTTGTCCTGTCTTTTCATTTGCTTTGCTTTCTTTCCACACCTTCTAATGGCTTCACGACACAAATTTCCACAGGGTGACTCTTTGCAGCATATCTTTTGCTTCCACTCCTCTCCTTAGAGTCCAGGAGTCCCCTTCTTTCTGTGCTGATTGCACTCTTTTAGTCTGTTGTGTTATCTGTCATCTTGGGGCTTCTCGTTACTGTGATTCTTGGAATCTCCTTTGCTTGTCTCTTAAGTTGGATTCTCTGTTTTCTGGATGATTCTGCTGAGTGTAGACTTCTTGGTTTTTTTTCCCCCCTGAAGACTTTAAATATGCCATCCCCCCATCCACTTGCCTCCATGGTTTCTGATGAGAAATGCTGCTGTTAATCTTATTAGGGAGCCCTTGTATGTGACAAGTCACCTCTTTCTTGCTGCTTTCAAATCTGTCTCTTTGCCTTTGGATTTTGACTAACTTCACCATAATGTGTCTTGGCAAAAATCTCTTAAAGTCTGTCCTGCTTGGAGTTCATTGAGCTTCCTGGATGTATATATTCACGCCTTTCATCAGATTTGGCAAGTTTTCCGCCATTATTTCTTCAAGGACTTTTTCTGCCCCTTTCACTCTCTCTTGCCCCTCTGAGAGTCCAGTGATGCGTATGTTGGTCCACTTGACAGTGCCCCACCGGTTCCTCAGGCTCTGTTCATATTTCTTCATTGTTTTTTCTTTCGGCCCTTTGCACTGGATAATTTCAATTGCCTTATCATCAAGCTCACTGATCCTTTTCTCCCTGTTCAGAGTTGCTGTTGAATCCATCTAATGAGTTTTCATTTCAATTACTGTACTTTGCAGCCTGATATTTGTTTTCCTTTTTATAGTTTCTTTCTCTTTGTTTGGTTTAGACATTTTCCTCATTTTCTTTAGTTCTTTGCATTGAATTCCTTTAGCTCATTGAACATGTTTAAGACAGTTGACTTAAAGTCTTCGCGTAATAGTTCCAGTGTATGACCTTCCCCTGGAATGGTTTCTGGCAACATTTTTTCCTGCGAGTGGGCCATACTTTCCTGTTTCTTCATGTTTTGTCATTTTTTGTTGAGAACTGGACCTTCTGAGTATTGTAGTCTGGAAATCTAGGCCTCTCACTCTGGGATTGCTAAGGGTTTTTGTTGTTATGGTTGTTCTTGTTGTTGAGGGCTAGAACCATCTATTTGTGGCTTTTGCAGGTTATTTTTGCTCCTGAACAAGGAATGGGAAGAGAAAAGAGAAAGAAAAAAGAATAGGTGCTGCCTCTTTAAGACTCCTCTGCCCCTTTTGCCTGAAGGGGATTGGAACCATGGCTGCCCTCAGAACCCCCCTCCCCCCCCCCCCCAGTGAGCTGAAGTAGCAGATCAAAAGCAGTAACCAGCGATCAGACCACACTCCCCCAGATTTTGGAGGACTGGGTCCTTCGAGCCCACCCTGGCACCATCAAACTGCACCAGGAGCCCAGGCTGCGGTCCCTACTGCTGCCTGCCATGCAGCTGGGTGGGGGCTGGTAGTAGTTAACACAAAGGGTGGAATTCACCAAGATGTACCACAGGTTCCCAGCCTCCTTGTCCAGGTCACCCCCGGACGCTACACAGTGTTCCACTGGACACCGGAGTTTCACAGCAGTTGATTGAGACAGTTCCTGCCAGTTCAGTAGTGGTTTTGGTGGAGGGACTGATTTCTGGAGCTTCCTATCCTGCCATCTTCCTGCAGTCCTGTTTGTTTTTATGTTTTTTCCTCCCTGCATGGTTTGCATTTCCCTCGAGTGGCATTTTTTCCTCTTTGTTTCAATCTCTAGCTTTCACATGAGAGCCTTTCCTCCAAAGCCTGGTGCTTCTTGGTTATCTGCTCATGCGTAAGCATCTCTAAGCGGGTGGTTCAGACTTGTTGGCTTTGGGTTATATAGGTGAGAGCTGGTCTGATTCCACGGGGATACTCTACGCTCTCCTGTTTGAAGGCTAAGGGTCTGGCTGCCAGCCTTCTGGAAGCTGAGTGTGGTATAGTCACTTCACCCCCTGAAGGAGTGTACGCAGGCCTTCAGATGTGCCAGTGTCGCCCCCATCCAGAGATCTCCCTTGTTGACCCTCTTAGGAGAGACCCTCTAGTCTCCTGTCAGGGTAAGAGAGGTAGTTGCCCAGCTATGTGCAGTTGAGAAGGCCATCTGGGGAGTGCACGGCTTCTCAAACAGCTTCTCCTCAGTCTTCCTTCATTTGGACAACCCCTCTGAGCCCCCGGTTCCAGGGGTTTAAAGTGCCGCGAACTCCCGAGATTCTAGAGCATTCTCCGATGGAGATCTGGCTGGTTCTTGGTTTTCTCCACTGTAGACTTGGGAGTTGGTTGCCTTGCATCTGCTAGATCAGTTCTCTTTCATCCTCATGCACCAGCTTTCCTACTCTCAAAATGTTGTTATTACTGTCGTTTCTCCTGGTTTTCCCTATTCTTGAGGATTTATGCCTTTTTTTTTTTTTTTTTCCTGGAGTGCTAGTGGGATTCTGGGAGGAAGTAAAAGTAAAATGGGTGTTCAAGCCACTGGAGGTCTATAAGGGCCTTTCAAATATGCATCATTTTTATCGTGAAAACGTCCTCTTCTGCCAAGATGATACGCTATAGCCCGCAAGGCAGAGATGGCTTAATGAATAAAGACTGACAATGGTAACATCCCAAGGTGGTAAAAAACCAAAGCCAGAACACTCTGCAGTGGCAGAGGGAAGCATGTACTGGACGGGAAGCCAGGACACCTTGATTGCAGACATGCCAGTGACCTTGGACAAATGGCCTAGTTTCTCGGGTTCTAAGTTTCCTCTGAAAGAAAAAGAAGCTGGGCTCAGTCATTTCCAAGGCTCCTTCTGGCCTTAAGACGCTGTGTAATGGGGGAAGGAAGGCAGGGAACTTCATCTCCTTAAGGCAAGATCCAAGTCCTGCTCATTTCTTGTTCCCAGATCTAGCACAGAATATGGCTACACGATAAATACTGTTGAAATTAATTACGCTAAGTAATCCGTCCTTTAACTGGTTTGTGCTAGATAAGGCGAAGCCTCTCAGAAGAAGCACCTCTCAAAAGAAAACTTATTTTGCACCTCCTCAGACGATTTCTATTCTTTTGTTTTCCAGTTGTTTCCATGACTTTGCCAACTAAAGTTCTAAGTGCCCATCGTAAATCACTGAATCTTGTTGACTCTCCTCAGCCACTCCTAAAAATGGTAAAGTGTTTGGAATAACTAAAGAAGTCTAAGATTCTGCAATGCTGGTTTTAGTCCCATGAATGTTTCCAAATGGTTGTATGTGAAAGAAAAAGGCCGTAGTTCTTGTTATCCAGGACTTGTAGAATTAGACACCCAGGATTTTGAGGCGAGCCCGATCACATTTACTATCTAGGATCTGATTTGGGTATGTATGTCTGTTGAACTTGATGCAAAGATTTACTTATAGTTTGTGCATAGGAAAAGGCTACTCCCTGTCTGCCTGGTCATCGGCATCTTTGTAGCTCTAGAAATAAAAGCGCTCACTACCTGGCCCATTCGTACCTGTGCCAGCCAGCTGAGGCGGTACCACGTGCAAAGCAGGTCCTGGGACGCTTTGTTCCTAATGCTCTCCGTGTAATAAATGCCTAATGTAAAAGATTCCTTAAGGGAATAAAACATCACTCTTCTCCATTGGTCCCCAAACTTTTTAAATTTTATCCAGAAGTCTACCCTGCTATTATCCACATGAATAGAAAGATCCACCGTCTGTTGGAGAAAGTTTTAACCTAACCTCAGTTTTCGGTTGTTCACAACCCATATAAAATTTTTTGTTTTGCTTTCAAAAAAAGTTTGTTTCGTAGTTGAAGCATATCATATATTTGGGAATTGCATCAAGTATGAGTCCTCCCCAAGCCCATAATCTGTGGAAAGGATCGCCCTCTGGGCCTCTCCTGTCACTCCCTCTCCTGTCACTCCCCCTCCGCTCCTAAGGTAGCAGCTCGCATGGTTTCTCACACCATAGGTTATTTTTGCCTGTTCTTGTACTTTGCATAAATATTGTAACCTGTTCCGTCTGGTTTCCTATGAACATTGACCGACACAGCGAGGCTCTGGAAAACTGGAGCCTAGCCCAGCCACCAAGTCCAACGACCAGGTCGCGATTTCCCTTCTCGATCTTCGAAGAGTCCCCACATTCATAGCCCTTCTCTCTTCCTTTTTGGCTTTTGTTTGGCCAGGCTCCTGAAGGTGATTTCCAGTGGCCCAGGGATGCCCACGGTGACGTGGACTGCGAGAAGCTGGTGGAGCAGCTGAAAGATTGTTCTAACCTTCAGGACCAGGCAGACATTCTGTACATCCTTTATGTACTAAAGTAAGTTGCCAGTCTTTGCTAGGTTGTGCTTTGTCAGCTCTCCTGGACTCTTGGCCCTCAGCTCCTTGGCCTTCCAGCAAGCCCGGGGTGTGACTATAATCACCGAAATTGTCCAGGATCACCAGGTCTGCGACTTCTATCCCCTTCTCTGCCTTCTATTGCGGTCTTTCCAGGATGAGAAGGCTGCCTGGGTCCAGGAATTCAGTTTCCTGATGTCAGGCTTCTGTTTCAGATAGACAGAGGGGCTGCCGTGGTAAGATGGAACCCTCCGTGTGGTGATCAGAGGCCCTGAGCGTGGGCCATGCCAGGCAGGCACGTTCTGCTGCCAGAGAACCCAGCCTTTGAGCTTTCAGTGCCCGATTTCTGGGTTTTTCTCTCTGACAGGGGCCCCAGCTGGGACACCAGTCTCTCGGGACAGCACGGGGTCACCGTTCACAGCCTCCTCAGCGAGCTCTATGGGAAGGCCGGCTTGAACCAAGAGTGGGGTTTGATTCGCTACATCTCAGGCCTGCTCAGGAAGAAAGTGGAGGTCCTGGCAGAGGTCCGTGCGACTGTGCCGTGCTTGTCAGTTTGTCCTCTCTTTAGCCCCCCGTCTCCTTCCTCTCCCACCTCCAGTCTTCCTGTAATCAAAGCTTGTGGCAGTCACTGCTTATTTGCAGAGGAAACCAGTTATTTAATTAATAATTGAAGCAGGCCCTCCTCGCCTGACCTCCCACCACCCTTGGAAGGAAATGAAATTCAGGTTAATTAGTTTTGTTCCTTAGCTACAGGAGAAGGTTTACCAAGAAATCAAATGATAGTGCCTTGGGACCCAGCTTCCTCTCAAACAGGGCTTGTTTATTTCTGCACACCCACGGTACGCTGATGATGAATATTTATAACCCCGAGACCCCGTGAAATCCAGAACCACTTTTGCAGACGTTGATGTAAGATTAAATTAGGTTCCGCGTTACCCTGTATGGCAGCAGCGTTCATGCGCGTGGGTAATTGGGAAGCTGCTCGCTTAGGAGTCTAGGACGGTCATTCAGCGTCAGCACCTTTGGCCTCTCGCCAGCCCGTCCCCCTGCCGAGGACCCCCGCAGGGCCAGCATTGGGCTGCACGTCGCCGGAGACGCAAAGATGGCCAGGACCCAGCCCCTGCCTCGGGTTGCTCCATCTGGGACCTGTGTGTGAATTTCTCACATGACTCGCAGCCGGGCTCACGGAGTTGAGAGAGCTAAATGTGTGAAGTTGGCAGAAGCCCCGTCCCGGTGGCTTTGCTAAGCGCACGCACCCCCCGCCTTCCTCCCCCCATGGTAGGCCTGCACGGACCTGCTGTCGCACCAGAAGCAGCTGACGGTGGGCCTGCCCCCCGAGCCCCGGGAGAAGACCATCTCTGCGTAAGTCGTCCGCCCCGGGGACCTCGGCCTTGCAGGAAGAGGGTCTTTTTTTCCCCTAAGCTCTTTATTTTGAAGGACTTAGTAACAAAACTAAGACAAACCTCATACAGAGGACTCTTACGTCGCCCCCATCCCCCAGATGCCCAGCTCTGCCAATTTTCCCACTTGGCGGCCTCATTCTGCCCGTCGGTCGGTCTGTCTGTCAGTCCGTCTTGTCTATCTGTTGAAAGAGGGTCTGTTTAAGGACCCTAGGTTGCCTGGGAGTCTCCCTCACGGACGGCGGGGACAGGGCGTGGAGGCTGAGGGCCTCTTCGCAGTGAAGTGACCCAATTCGCCTTGCAGGCCCCTCCCCCCCGAGGAGCTCACCAAGCTCATCTACGAAGCCAGCGGGCAGGACATCAGCATCGCAGTCCTCACCCAGGTCCGGGCCCGGGCTGGGTGCGGCAGCGCCTGGGGGGGGCAGGGCAGGAGGCGCTCACTGGGTCCCGAAAATGCCATCTCTTCCCCCGTCTCTGCGACAGGAGATAGTGGTGTACCTGGCCATGTACGTCAGGGCCCAGCCCCGCCTCTTCGTGGAGATGCTGCGGCTCCGGATCGGCCTCATCATCCAGGTCATGGCCACGGAGCTGGCGCGGAGCCTCAACTGCTCAGGTGAGCCCCGGGCGGGGCGCCCACTCGGGCCTCAGGGCTCGCCCCAGCCGGCCCTCTGCGCCCCTGCCCTGCCTCTGTGCATGCTTGCCCTGCACCAGCCTCGCTCGCTGGGCCTCCGGGACACTCACTGCGTTTGATCTTAGGAGAAGAAGCTTCTGAAAGTTTGATGAACCTCAGCCCTTTTGATATGAAAAATCTCCTGCACCATATTCTAAGTGGGAAAGAGTTTGGCGTGGAAAGAAGCGGTAAGTCAAGGAGCATTTTCGCTCTGGGGGTGGGCTAGTCCTCTGTCACCCCAAGCCACCTCCTTTATACGCATAAAGGACATCTGAGAGGTCTGGGCTGTCATGTAAGGAATGTGGGGCTCCTGCTTGGACAAGGTTGACAGAGGCCTGGGCCCAGGGGTCCTACGTGTCAGCTGTTGGCACACACTAGGAGGGCCCCAGCGAGAGCACCCCTTGCCCATGCCACAATGGCATCCGGATGCAGCGCGGGCCCCTCTGCACCCTCACCTGGGGGCTCCCCGCTCCGTGCCACGGTCCCCACCCCTTCCGCACTAGTGTCAGAACCCAGGGTGTTATGTGGTTTGGATAAAGTGGCCTCACCCAGAGCCCACGCTCTCCCTCGCAGGCAAGGAAAGAGCCCAGCGGCCCCGCATAGCCCGGGCGAGCAGAGGGAGCCGCTTCCACCCAGCCCTGCGTACCCCGTTCTCACGAGCACCCCACTGGTGGCGCTGGGGCCATACTCACCCCAGTCCTGGTGGGAGTCCTCTTCTCAGGCGTGCCCGCCCTCTGATTGAGGCCATTGTTCTTTCTCCTTCACCTAAGAAAGCCCAGTGATTCACAGCCCCATTTTTAAATGGATTTCCTCAAGCCAAAGAAATGACCTGTGGGCTGGCATTCCTTGTATTTCCTAAGGAGGACACTGGGTACTTGGTGTTTCCCTGAGGCTGTGCCAGCCAGCAGGCACAGACGGCCTCGTGCGCTCGGATGCCTTGGGATGGCTTTTCTCCTCTCCTGAAGGACTGTTCAAGATCCCTTTCCAAAAGTCATTTTCCGTTATCTCAGACACAGGAGCCTTGAAATGTAAATATACAAGATAAATACTTAATGCCTTCTGCCCGTCATAATGGCATGTGTGACTTCCTGTAGATGCTTACTTAAAAACCATTGCTCAGTGGTAAGTTCTGGGTGCCTCTGAATCCAGGAACAGAGGACTGTCATTTGAAAACCATAAACATGTTTGACAGTGAGCAAGGATGGAAGGGGCGCTGTCTTTTTTTAATGTGACATCTTTTGTTAATCATCCTCTGTAATTGTTCAATGTTTACAAATTAGGAAGCTCAAATAGGCTTAGAATTTTGATGACATCCTCAGATGTTGGAAACAAATAAGCACTTGCAGCCATCCTCGCCCCACGCAGGCCCCGCTGGCCAGCCTCTGGGTCTCCTTCCTTTCCCTTCTGCTGTGGGCCTCCTGGGTCCTGTTGGGGGCAGCGCCCTCCACCCAGGTAGGAGGGTGGGGTGCTCAGCAGGTGCTGCCTGAGGAAGTGGCTTTGGCGCAGGGCCTGCAGAACGAGGGGAGTTGGCCCGGCACGGGGCAGGGGCGGGGGGCACAGCCCACGGCAGGTGGCGATGGGCACGCAGTGCCGCAGCTGGCCCGGGCTGGCGAGCCGAGGGGGCCTGTGAGTGCTCCGGTCAGGAGGGCTTTGCTTTCCTCCCCACACGCTGCCTTTCCTTCTTCTCTCGATGCTCTTCTTTGTTTTATTTACTAGAGAAGCTGTGGCTTTACGAGAACATTCGTGCATAAGATACAGGGTCCTCCTATACCACCCTACTTACCTATATTTGTTATAACGGCTTTATTGAGACGTGAGTTTTAAAAAGCCTGTGCACATACTCCCCTTTCCACCTTTCTCCCCTCCCTGGCAACTGCGAAGCGAATTGGTCTCTGCAACTTGGCTATTTCTAGTCCCCTCTGAGAAGGGAACTCGTCCGCTCTCTGTCCCTCGGCGCCTTGCTTACGTCCCTGGGCCTCACGTCCTGGAACGCCACTCTCCCGCACGGCCGGATCATGTTCCCCTGGGTGCGCGGACTGGGCCTTGTTTATCACGTCAGCTTTGTGTGACGCTGCGAGGGTTGTTTGGGCTTTATCCTGAAGACAAGAGCTAGGTCGCAAAGGACTCTGAGCAGGTAGAGACACAATCGCGTTGCCTTCCGGAATGATCACTGTGCCCGCGGTGCCTACTGGGTCAGAGAAGGCCAGGGCTGGAGGCGGGAGGGCATCCAGGCTGGTGTGGTAGATTTCAAATGTGGTGGCAGGAGCCAGGCCCCAGGGCAGCCTCCCTGCCCCTTCTGTAACAGGCAGCGCTGCCCGCCCTGCCAGCGCTCAGGCAGTCACGTCTTTTCCTCCCCCCGCCCTTTGCATGGCATCCTCTCGCTCTCCTCAGGTCTGTGGGCCACGTACCGATGAGAGCAGACCTGCCCCAGCGCCCGGGCACAGGCAGGTGGTTTCCCTGCCACTGTGGTGCCACCAGGATGCCCGGCCAACGGGCCCCAGTCACAGGCCCACAGGTGGCAGCGCTGGGCAGTGTTCTTACTGTCTTCATTGGTCTCAGGTGTCCACAGGGAGGTTGTGCTTTGGAATGAGGGAAGAACGACTCAGATACATAGCAAATTCCATCAAGGGTCTTAGGTCCATTGGGTATTTTCCGCATGCAGCTTAAGCGACGTTCACACCGTCATCCTCGCAGTCAGGCTCCCTTCTAGGTGCTGGGAAGGAGCCCCGGCCCGTGCGCAGGAGGCCCTCCTCTAAGGAAGGTTGTCCTCGAGTCGGCACCTGGCAGGCGTGCCCTCCCTCGGGCCTAAGAGTCGCGTGTGTGTCTCCCCTCCAGTGCGACCTATCCATTCCGCCACATCCAGCCCTGCCATCTCCATCCATGAGGTGGGACACACCGGAGTGACCAAAACAGAGAGGAGCGGCATCAGCAGACTGAGGAGCGAGATGAAGCAGGTGAGAAGCGCAGCACGGTGGCGGCAGTGCGGGGCGAGGCCCCCTGGGCGGCAGACACCAGGGCAGGCGGGGGCGGCCGGCTCCTTGTGAAGGAGCTGAGGGCCCTTTCGCCCTGGAAGCCGAACTGCTGCCCCCAGGGCTCCCCCAGCTGCTCATGGTCACCCCCACACGCTTTTCCTTGACCCTCACACGGGACATAAGCATTCCAGAAACTGCCCTTCTCCGGGTGTGCCCATGTCCCCCAGAGCCCCTCTTTTGAGTGGGCCTCAGCCCTTTAAAAAGCAGAGTCATTCCAAAAGTAACGGAATCCCATCTCCATCAAACGTGTCCTTCAAGCAAGTCAGCCAGAGGCATACCGAGCTAGAGAGACGCCCGCCAGGCCCATTGCCCCCGTGCGCAGAGCCGCTGCTTTTCTGTCCCTGTTCACCTTGGTCTAATTCACAAGAAAAATCCTCTTGCGCTGCCCCGACCAGCCTGCAGCTCAGTATCTCTTCAGTCCTAACGTGCCAGGCCCTCGGCTGGGACGAGGACAGAGGTTTTCAAGCTCTCTGACCGTGCCCCACGCTGGGAAGTGCAGCTTCCTTTTCCGACCTCGGCCGGCAGTGACAAGTGCGCGCCAGGCTTCCTTTCCATTTCAGTGAGGTCACATGCTGGTCGCAGTGACCCGGGACCCTGAGTCCACCCCCTGCGATTTGGGCAACACCGCCCCAGACTCTGTGGAGGGTGCCAGAAGTCGCAGGGCGCTCTTGATTCAAGGCTGGCCTTTGTTTATTTCCTGATGTCTTTTTACTGTGAGATGCCTCGGCGGTTTAGTGCCCATGAGCAGGTGAAAACACTCCGCGTGAGCCTTTCCTGCACGTGCTCCCTGTTCTTTCTGGTCCGAATGTGGAAAGCCAGGCTGCGGATGTGCACAGGCTGAAGGCACATAGAACGCTCCGGCCACCCCGCCAGCTCAGGCTGAGGTGCCCCAGCAGGCCATGGCAGGTAGCCCGGAGGGCAGGCAGAGGGCTCGGGAAATGACCTGGCCCCGTGCTGCTGCTTTCTTTAAAAGTCCATTTACCAAACCCTCGGGGTTTGTGGGATACTTCACGAAATCAGTAGCCCCGGGCTCTGCCTCTGCGGGAGTTCCTTAGCAAAACCAGGGTAATAAATAGTGAGGGAAAAGTCAGTGGTCAGTGGCTGCATCAGTACAGAAAACACGGCTCTTCCTGTCCCCAGATCACCTGGAGGGCTTTGAACAGGAAGGAAGAAAGGGGCAGGCTGCTGTTTGCTTCTGATCCCCTTGCGACATACTTCCTCCAACCCTTTCCAGACATTGGAGTCACATTGCCAGTGATTTAATGTCTCCGTGACTGAGAGAGCAGAGAGGAAATGTACAGTGACATGAACCTACTCGATTTGTCATTGGCCACTGCTCTTTCCCGGAAGGGACCTATTCTCCGAGCCGCTTCCTTTGCCAGCCACTCGGTGGCACCATCCCTCTGGCTCTCCACCTCCCCGGGGCGGCGCCGGCTGGTGAGGAAGGGTGGGCCTCCCGCCTCCATCCACTGCTGTCTTTGCGGGGCATGGGGACAGATGGTCGCCTTTCTCCCTCGGGAGGCGTGGAGCCAGGACAAGTTGTCCCTTCGGCCACTGACATCCAGGAAATACGTGATTGCCGGTGTGAAATGTAATAGGGGCCATGGCATTTTCAACTCCCATTCCCTTTTCCTCACACAGGCTACCCCAGGCAAGGTAAGGGTACTGTTGACGGTACCCAAAGGTCATCAGCCTGATCTTATTCATTGATCAAATATTTATGGACCATTAGCACCAGAGGTTAAGCAGTGGTCGGGGTATTTCGTTGGCCTGTGTAGATTTTCACAACTCTCCTCATAAAATAGCAGCCTTCCGTGGTCAAGACTGTAGCCAGTACCTCCTGTCCTAACTTGACTGGGCGCCTCCAGCGATGGCAAGGACCTGGTGGTGTTTGATGTTAAAAGCAAGGCCCTTTACCAGTTCTAGTGATGAAAAGCCCACACCTCTGCTCCCGGGGGTTGTTTCTGAAGCCGCGAGCGTGCCTGTGTGGGTGAACGAGACCTTCTCTACTCTTGCATTCCTTTCCCCGGCTATTTTCGGTACTGCCCTGTGCCCCTCCTTTCTGCTCTCCTCTTCTGCTGCATTGTGAGTTACTGAGTCAGACCTTTTTGTTTTGTCGTTCTTTTCCGTGGGCCAGGCCATGCCCAGCAGCACGCGTCCCTCCAAGTGTGTGGGAAAGCAGCCTGGGACGAGCACGGCTCTCCATTTCCTCACGTGTAGAGCCCGAATCCCCTTGTTGCCTTCCTCTTGCTCCCGTCTCATCCCCTAACATCTGAAGAGTTGAGCTGGCTTTAAGTGTTTCCATTAGATGCCCAGGGCCTCCTCCACCTGTAATTTTAAGGGGAGTCTAGAAGGCCAAGAAGTTTCTAGAATTGAGCTCTGTTTTCTGCTTTGAGCAACCCTCAGCTCGGGGCTTCTCGCCTCTGTGGGTGCAGAGGGGCGCTCTCCTCCTCAGTTCCCAGGAGCTTCCAGAAGCTCAGGGCAACGGTTCCTGTGCCTTCTTACTGAGCCACGAGGGTCAGCTCTTTCCCGCCCTCGCCGACTGGCACCTGACACTCAGAATGCCCCGCACGGCGTCGGGCCGGGCCACGCGCAAGGGGACTAGGAAACGCTCTAATTGCAGAGGCGAGGCTGCCTCTTCCTCCCGCAGCTACAAGGAGAAAATCAGCTGAGTCATTGATGAGCGCGGCTGTAATTACTTTTATTTGGAGCTAATTGTTGCCTTATTTAAATGGCAGTAATGAGCCCAGTGGAATAACCCAGCCTAACTGCCTTTTCAAAATAAGAGCCGCCGAGGTAGAAGCGAGTGCGCAGAGAAGAACCCGCCTCCTGCCCGGCAAGCGGGGCCAGCATCTGCATTGCAGCTGGAAGCCCTCACGTGTGCCAGCGCCCACTCGGACAGGACGGCCCCACGTACCTGTGGGCAGCCAAGCGGACGGAGGAGGACGGAGGCTCTCGCGGGCTGAGGGCTGGAACCTGTCCATGGGCAGAAAGCAGGCTGTGAGCCCGGCCGTGGCGGGGGCGCCCCAGTCAGGCCTGGCCTCCAGGCCCCCCCGGGAGCCTTTGCCAGCTGCCTCTCCGGCCGCGGGCACGCCTAACCACTGGCCCTGCAGCAGGGCACCCCTGCTTTAGAAAAACAGGTGTTCCTGCCCTGGAGGTCACAAAAGCCAGAGCTGAGAACAGGACAAGTGGAAAGCAGGGTGGGCAAGGGTGGGTGGTCCCACCATCATCGGGGAGGGCCCTGTACTACCTGTGGGTGCCCAGCCTTTGCTGGTTGTCTTTGGCTCCAGATCCTTTTCCCCCTGTAGGGTGGGTTGTGTTCTTGGGGGGCACCTGCCCAAGGAGGAAGGGCATCACTCCTCTGTGAGACTGGAAGAGGGAAGCAGGCGCTTTGGCGTTTGTCTCCCTGTGACACAGG
The DNA here is from genome assembly GCF_030445035.2 of Dasypus novemcinctus. NCBI lineage: Eukaryota > Metazoa > Chordata > Mammalia > Cingulata > Dasypodidae > Dasypus > Dasypus novemcinctus. The sequence goes on along the minus strand of NC_080704.1, from coordinate 21,537,934 downwards.
AGCCTCCGTGAGGCCCCTGCGCTCAGGGCCCCGCGTCACATTCCAGGGGACCCAGGCCAGTGGGCTCCAGCCCTTCCTCTTAGAAGCACTCCCTGCAGGAGCAGCTGGCCACAGGCCACGCATGGCTCTCGGGGTTCCACTTCTCTCAGGGCAGCCCTCAGAAGAAGGGCCCCTGTGCCCCCATTTCACAGATGAGCCCAAGGCCCGGCGCTGGTATCAGGGTGAGGGGCCTGACAGCGGCACTCAGGTCGTGGCCAGGGACGTGGCTAGGGCGGCGGTGGGATTCGAACCTCAATAGTCTGACTCCAGAGCCTGCCCCCCACCTCTCGGGGTCCTTTGCATGCCATGCTACCTCTTCGGGGCCGGGAGGCGTGCGTGGAAGGAACCAGTAAGTCACCAAGCTGGGGGCGGAAAGTGAGACCGCGCGGGCTCTCGCCCTCCAGGCCCCTCGGGCAGGCGGAATCCTGGTAGCTGCGATGGGTTGGCTGAGCCACGGCGAGGTTTGCAGCCCCGGCACCTGCCAGGAGCCTTCTGAGGGTGCGCTGTCTGTCTCGCAGAGGTCCAGCACTCCGTCCTCGCCCACGGGCACGTCATCGTCGGACTCTGGAGGTCACCATGCCGGCTGGGCGGAGCAGCAGGGCCAGTGGCTGCGCCGGAGAAGGCTGGACGGGGCCATTAACAGGGTCCCCGTGGGATTCTACCAGAAGGTGTGGAAGATACTCCAGAAGGTGAGCTTGGCCACCACACCAGGGGACAGTCCCGGGGAGCCGAATCGTGCCCCCAACTCCCTTTCAGCAGCCCAGTGACACCCACAGAACAAATCACAACCCCGTCCCGGGGGAGTGCTCAGCTCAGAGCAGTGTTCTCTGGCCAGACCTGTGGGCACCGTTACCCCTCGGTTTAGTGTTAGCCTCAACGCAGAAGACCCGGAGCCCGGGGCCATCGCGAGACCTGGAGTTGGGGTCTCCCAGCCTCCCGTGTGTGTGGGTGGGGGCGGGGACAGCCAGGTGGTTGGCAGACCCTCCTGTGTGCGTGGCTCCGGGCTAGGCCCTGAGGGCCCCTGAGACCCTGTGGGCCCCCAAAACACAGTCTCCCACACGCCACCTGGAGGTTGGGGGCCCCTGGCCCCCACCACCCTTAGCCAGCCGCCCCCGCCCTCTGCTCCTGTGCCCCCAGACTGGGGCTAAAGTCCCTCAAAGGTCGTCGCTGGAACCAGACTTCCCAGATACAGCTGCAGCCGAGGAGGGATCCGGGTGGGAGACATTGCCCTTTGTCCTGTGCGCCCCCAGTTTCTGTCTCTCCCTTAGATGGGCCCCAGAGCATCTGTGACTCTCCCTCGGCCCACCCCAAAGCTTGTCTTTCCTCTCGCGTGGCGGGACAGTGGGCCTGGGTTAAAAGTGGCTCTGCATGCCAACAGCTGCCAGCAGACCGATTTTTTTTCTCCAAAAGTATTTTTGTGAGCTGATTTCACAGCAGGAGAGGAGAGTTAAAAATCATCCCAGATGAGAGCACATGACACACCCTTCCCAAAGCCCACACCACCGTCGGCCAGTGGTCTCTCTGCAGCCGGGGCCCCTGGCACCTTGTGGAGACTTTGGCCTCTGCCCATGTGGGTCCCAGGTGCCCCTCCCAGCCACCCCCGAGCTGGGCACGGGGCCATCAGAGTGGTCCCTGCCTGCGCTCGCCTGCCCACATCCGGCCCTGCAGAGGCCTCCGGGCTCTCCATCCTCTGCCTCTTTTTGGGAGGCGGCGGCATTGGTGGCCGTGCGTGCCAGCAAAAGTGCAGAGAGCTGCCTGTCCTCAGCCCCACCAGGGACAAAGGGGGTGCAGCTGCCTCCCTGCCAGGGCCCTGGGATTCAGAATGAAGCCAATTAGACTAGGACAAGCTATTCCTAGAAAATCTCGCCAGCCTTCCCGGGGCGTCACATGCTTCCATCCGGACTTCCACTGGCTAGAGACCAAGAAGCTTTTATTATGAAAAAGTGGCATTTCGTATTGAACTGGGGCTCGGTATTTATATACCCAGGCGCGCGTGTCTGTGCATGTGCGCCAGTCTTTGTGATTGGTGCTTATAATAGAAGTTTCAAAAATAGCCGCCCGCACAGGCCCAGAAGCACCCTTCACCAGCGGGGGCCTCTGGGCTGCCAGCGCCCGCTTGCCAAGTGAAATGCCGAGCCTGCTCGCGGAGGGCGCGGCGGCTCCCTCGGGCATTGTTCTTGCGAGATCTAAGAGATGCCTGCTGGAGCCCAGGGAATTGTTCGCGGGAAACACAGCCTGTGGGCAGTGAGAACAAGCTCTCCAAAAATAACCCTGCCTGTCTGGCTGTTCAGCCCTGCTGCAGGTTTCCGGGGCAGGGCGGCTTGGGTGTGTGTGTGTGTGCGCGCGCGTGCGCGCTGGTGCAGGTGCACGCACGCTCCTTAAGCACGTTCTGGAATCTGAAACCTGGTGTGTGTTGTGCCTCCAGTGCCACGGTCTGTCCATCGATGGATACGTCCTCCCATCCTCAACGACGCGAGAGGTAGGATGAGAAAAGCTCCAGTGCCCACCTACCGTCTCTTCCCAAGAAGCACTTTATTTCTCAGAATCTGAACACTTGGGCTTCTTGTGTAAAGCGAGCTTTTTAGCCATTTCACCCTGAACTTTCCCACCTCTTGGCATCCCCTTTCCGCGTCCCTTGCCCTCAGAAACAGCATGTCCCGATGGCCAAGGTCTTGAGACGTGCCCCAAGAGGCATGGAGCCCTTCAAACCCACGTTACGAAAAAAGCCCTGGCGGCACCCGCGACCCCACATCCAGCCTCCCCTGGCTCCGCCTCTTCAGCCGCCATCCTCCCTGGTTTCTTTTCCCCAGTCATTCTTTAACAATTGATTTTTTTAGTTTTTATCCTGCCCAGAGCACCTTGTTAAATGCTGCAGGGAATAATGAAGAAGAAAGAGAAATAAGAAGGGGTCCCTGCCCTCTGGAAGTCATAGTCCAGTGGCGTAAGGACATCAGGACAGGGCCAGGCAGGGTGTCACCCGGGAGGAGGGCCCCAAGCCTCGTTCTCCGGAGGGTTCCAGCCGGCGGAGTCGGGGAAGAGGGTGGCATGGGGCTGAGTTTGGAGCCCCGTCCAGGCTGTGGTCAGCAGTGGCCCCCACGCCCTTGGCAGATGACCCCGCAGGAGATCAAGTTCGCTGTCCACGTGGAGTCGGTGCTGAACCGCGTGCCGCAGCCCGAGTACCGGCAGCTGCTGGTGGAGGCCATCATGGTGCTGGCGCTGCTCTCGGACACGGAGATGGACAGCATCGGGGGCATCATCCACGTGGACCAGATCGTGCAGATGGCCAACCAGCTGTTCTGGCAGGAGCAGGTGGGTGTGCGGGCAGCCGAGCCGGCTGCTGTTGATCTCGCGTGAGGCCGGCGAGCCTGTGCCCACTAGGAAAGAGGGTACATGAGCCAAGAAGATGCCGTCATGGAAGGGGGCAAAACAGCCACCGTGGCCGCCTAGGCAATCCGAGGAGCTCTGGGGAGGTGGGTGGGGTGCAGGCCCTGGGTGAGTCAGGCCCCTGTACCCCGAATCAAGGTAGAAGCAGTGGCCCTCTCCTTCCAGAGAGCCAGCAGTGAGCTGCAAACGAACGAGAAGACACAGTGCAGTCCCCAGAGCCCAGGCAGAGCATCCTCCCCGAGCCCGTGTCCTCCTTCACAGGGCTCTCCCAGCGGTTTCTCGTCCTGAGAAGGAAAACACCCAAAGCAGCCTGGGGCCGGGTGCAGCTAGCAGTCCATCTCTCGCCCCCACTGCCCGTCTCCAGCGTGCAGACCCACTGTGTGGTGGGGGTGGAGCGGGAACCCTGCTCATCCTTGCCCTCTGCCTTTCCCTGCTACAGATGTCGATCGGAGCCATGGACACCCTGGAGAAAGACCAAGCCACGGGGATTTGCCACTTTTTTTACGACAGTGCTCCGAGCGGGGCTTACGGGACGATGACCTACCTAACAAAAGCAGTGGCTTCTCACCTGCAGGAATTGCTGCCCAACTCGGGCTGCCAGATGCAGTAGGCCCGCAGCTGCTAATGTGGCCGTGCTCCCAATCTGTCACGGCCCCCCAGCCCCACCGGGAATTTTCTCTCTTCCCCGAGATCCTCTGCACTGTTGTAAAGCATGTCCCCTTGGAAACACCAGCAGGAGGGAGACGGCAGCAGTGACCCGGAAGCAGTGTGTGTTCAAGCCACAGATAGAGCTGAGTCCCGTGCCCCCTCCACCCCAACCCCCCCCCCCCCCCGGGCACCATGGGGTCATGTTCTAGGTTCCTTTTGCTGGAGCATTTGTCACAGCATCTGGTCTCATGAACTCCAAGGAGAGGACTTGGTCTCTTTTGAGTGCAGAAGGAACTGAGAAGCCAGCTTAAATTGCCTCTCACAGAGAGTTCCAGAAATAGGTTCAGTGAGCTAGTGACACATCTTAAAGATGGCAAGCTCTTTCTAGCAGCGGCAGCTAGACAAGCAGACCTTGACGCGGCGAACATCTTAACAGGAAGCAGTCTGTCTGTGGACCAAACTCTTTTACCAAATAGAGCAATTCTACCTTTGTGTTGAATTTTGAGTTTTGTTGTGCCTTGCTTCCTCTCTGGGTTCTCATCGTTTTCTTTGGCGTGTCTACCTTCATGTAACATAATTCTCTGTTGCCAAGATTTAGAAAGTCTCGGTGCAGTTTGACTCATGGTATCCAAGGATTTTAGCCTGGCAGCCCATGAATTAGGGGTTTCTCCTGTCTTGTCAAAAACCCTGCATCTTCTGGAATCTACGAGAAGAAAAAAGGAAGAAGGTGAAGCTCTAACGACTAGGCGGTAAACCACTGTTCTGGGGCCGAAGCAGGCAGGGAGCGCCTCTGCAGAGGCCTGTGCTCTGGCCCTTTCTGGGAGGGTGCGACTCCCCACCTAACCACACCCCACCCTCCGCCCCACCCTCGTGAAAGCCCTGGCCGGGCGCCGCCGCCGCGTCCCTGGGAGCTGGGTGAACCCAGCATGTGATCAGCCTGAGTCAGCACATGCCATGAAAATTAGAGGTGTGTGCCCCAGGAATAATGCTCGCCTCCTAGAAATAGAGCCAGCCCCTGAACTTGAACCCTTTCCACAGCAGCGCTTTCATCCTCCCGCTCGCAGGCCGGTGTGGTTGGAGGGGGCCCTGGGTCCTGCAGGAGCAAGGCCGGGCCATGGGGCTCGCGACCCCGCCCGCGTCCTGGTAAAGGGAGCTTCTCGCCAGGCCCTGTCTGGCCTTCGGGGGAGGGACAGGGGGAGACAGACAGGGAAGAGAGATTCTGGAAATCAGGACAGCCATCCCACCTTGTGGCCCAAGGGCGAGAGCGCTGCCTGCTTGGCAGCCGTGCCTGAGACGGAAGACCCTTTTTGCCTCTGAAATGGCAACTTGGCGTCGGCTCCGTTCCTCAGTGGTTTCCGTGCAGGAGGAGGAGAGGCTGCAGCTGCTTTGAGGGCCCGAGGCCGAGTCCAGGTGCAGTTCTGACGGCCGCGCTCGCGGGGAGCAGAGGCAGGCGGGCCTTGCCTTCCTGGGCCCCACGCCCCGGCCTGCACCCATGCTTCGTCTCCAGGCGAGAAGGTGGAACTCGGGTCTCGGCGCCTCCCCGGGCTGGGGAGCTCAGCGCCTCGGTAACCTGTTTCTTCAGAACCACCGCAGTTTCCTTGCTGAGGTGCAGAGTCGTTTCATAAAGAAAAATCTGGAAGTCCCCTCTCCCTTCCCTCCCATTCCCCCTTGGCCTGTTGGTCGCAGATGGTAGAGCCTTAGGCCGCTAGTTGGCGCCTTCCTTCCTCAGCGTGTGTGCTGAGCGCGTTCTCTGTGCCAGGTGTGGGGCCACAAAGCTAAAGGAGTGGTGACTCGGCCCTCAGCCCGGGGAGGGAGGCCTCAGTGTGACAGGGGCATGTTGGGGGAAGGCGGGCGCCTCAGTCCCCGGGAGCCTTTGCGGGGGAGGCTGGGGTGGCTGCAGCGCCCTCGGTGCCTGCCCCCGGGAGCCCACGCGCTTCCTATTTCCTCAGGGCCTCGGAGTCGCGGCTGCCCGGGTCCCCAGAAGCGCTCTCGACGCCTCTGTTGTGAGTCCTGCCGTTCACATGACAGGCTCCCGTGTCCCTAGAGACGAGGCAGGAGGAGAGCAGCCACGCCAGGTCTGGCTGCTTCCTGGGCGCAGGCCCGGGAAGAGTCCAGCCCTCCCCGGGAGCCGGGTGCCCGCTGCCAGCAGCCAGCTGGCGTGGGTGACACAGGCCGCGCAGCTGCGGTGCTTGGGCTCTCCAGCCGCGAGGCGCCGCCACGAGCGGTTCAGCCGCGCCTTCAGCTCTTTTGAAACCTGTTTAAATTGAAATCCTGAAATAGGCTCGCATTGCCACAGGAACCAAGCTGTCAGCTTCAAAGGAGGGAAAGAGGCTGCTGGGGCTGGAGCTCCTCTGCGAGCCGCTGAGGCCCACGCGGGGAAGAAAAGCAGCGGGAGGGAGGCGGCCGAGGGCCCTCCTGACCCCGTGCTCGCCCTGGTGTGACTTGGTTTCCCCGCTCGTAACGTGGGAAAGCAGCCTCTAGAGCCTCAGCACTGGGTGGCTCCTCGTCACCGTGGTGTGGGGGATCGTTCTCTCGACATTGCTGAGAAGCCAGTTTTGACCTCTGCTGGGACTGAGGGGTCAGGCTGTTCTGTCTCAGAGGACACGCCTGTGGCGTCAGGAGCGGACGCGTCTTTCAGATTCTGTTGAAAGGCCGCTGGCCCCCCCCAGCTGCTCCCCCCGGCTTTGACCAGAGCTGGATTCAGCATCAAGGAGAAAGGTTCTGTCCCGGAGCCAGACAGCCTGGCCTCAGCCTTCCCTCCCAGCAGCCCCGTGACCTCGGGCGAGTTGTCCCCCCACTCAGGGCCTTAATTTGCCCACCCGCAAAACGTCCAAGCAGCACCCACGCTGGCAGAGAATGACACGTGAGGGAATAAAATCACTGGCCTCTGGCAGAGGGGGGCAGTAGAGAGGGGTGCTTCCCGTTGACAGGAAGTCACACGCCCAGGCGCAGGCCAGGAGTGGGCGAGGCGGCTGCCTGTCCCTCCCTGTGTCTCCTGAGTGCCACAGCCGCCAGGAGCGCCGTCAGACCCGTCACCTCTTCTGGGGGATGGTGAAGGGCAGGAGAGATTGTCAGGCATTAGCCCCCCGTGGACGTTCTCTATGTGAAAAAAGGAAAAGAAAAGAGGGATCAGGAGGCGGGAGAAACAGGCTGCCAGTTGATGGATGCCCTTTCTTTCTGGACAGGCAGACTGGCGGCTCGGCCTCCCTTGATGGCAAGTCAAGGAGAATACCCCCCTGCCGTTGGCTGGCACACAAATCAGGCAAATAGCTTTTGTCTTCTCTGCTTCCTTGTTGTCAGAGGGTATAGAAGCCTCTCCCGACCCACCCCCCTTTGTGCCATCCTCTTTCAAGGTGACTCCCGGGCTTCTGAAGTCCCTGCCTGGCTCTGCCCTCCCCAGGGTGTTAGAGGGCCATGTTCCCAGAAGGCCCTCTGCTCTCCCACACCAGGCCGGGAGAGAAGGCAGTGACATCACCCTCTTGGAGCCCCGCTGTCCCTTGTCACCCTGGAAGGCCATTTAGGAACAGCTGTATCCTTGAGTTGCCAAGAGTTCTCAGAGTCACGATGAGACCGGGACCTGCAAGACAGACCATTTCCAAGGCTAAGGTGCAGGGTGCTGGATGGTTTGGGAGAGGGGAAAATTCCATCAGAAAACTACTGTTCTCTTTAAAGCAACATACGTGCAATTTGGGCAAAAATGCCTTCTTGCTAGGGCTGGGATCACTGGAATCCGTGAACCCTGACATCATGTGGCCCAACCCTCTGCCTTGCTGCCCTGTGTCAGCTATTCTGAAAGGTGAATGCATCAGAAAGCATTGGTTGTGCACCACCTGTGGACCCAGCACTTATAGGCGTTCAGAAATAGGGACGCCTGTAGCTGGAGACTGGAAGAACTAAAAAAACAACGTCCATTTTGGTTTTGAAGACCTGAAAGAAAGCCCATTCTCCAGCCTCCCACGGTACTGGTTTCTCATACTGGTCTTTTAGGGCATTTGCTTCTCAAACCTGAATCCTGGGCTCTGTGGCTTTGGGTGGCTGCCAAACCCTTCTGCCTCCAGCTGGGGCCAGAGAGGCTCCCTCCGGGCTTGTGTCACCCATACAGGACAAGCTGCATTTGAACCGGGCCCGGGCGTGCACCAGTGCCTTCATGCCTCTTCCTTTCAAAGAACTTTCCAGGCACAAATCCATGATAGACCTGCCAAAGAGAAACCCTGGCACCTGGCACCTGGCTCTCATCTCCCGTGGCCTTGCTGCCATACTTTGCCATTGGGTCGCAGTTCTTAGTTGCAAAAGACAAACCAACTGGGGCAGTTTAAGCAGGAAATCATTTATTCAAGGGTCTTGGACAAGCACTCACCAGCAGGGCCTGGGAGCTAGGCTCGGCGGCCTGCCCAGTCCAGGAAGTGGACCCTGCCGCCTCCACAGAACTGCTGCTCGGAGGTGCCCTCGGGCCCAGAGCCTCGGACCTGCACCACAGCCGCCCCAATGCTGGACACTGCCAAAAACCACCGCCCCTGCTCCTTTGGGGACTAGAGAGGCTGCCACCCGCCGCTAGCACGGGGTGCAACATTCGCTGGCTGGCAAGACAGGCTGGCGTGGGTGTGGCGCGTTAGCCCAGACGCGGTCGTTAGCTGAGAAGGAGGTTGGGAAAGCTAGTGCCTGAGACGTCCAGCTCATGAAATGGGGGAGCCCCCAGACACAGGAAGGGGTTCAGAGCCTGGGCATCCGAAAGGAAGTGCCCACCCTGACCGTGACCCTTGGTTTGTAGTCCCTTGTCCACAGAAGAAGGAGCCGGCGGGCTCGGCTGTCTGCCCTGCACCCCTGACGTCAGAGGCGCAGCCTCACCCTGTCTGGGAAGGTTGTGCAGCAGGGCTGGGGTCGGGGGCGGTGAGCGGACGTGCAGACACGCTGAACTAAACCCAGTGTCCGCCTCGTGCTGGTGGGAGGCCAATTCTCTGCTCCCGGGCCTGGGTTACCGCTGCTGCCACCCAGGGACCCCCAACTGCCCACCGTCCCCCACGTGCTTCCAAAGAGCTGTCGGTAAACGCCCCGCGGAGCCCCGGAGGGCTCGGCCAGGGGGCCTCGTGCTTTTCCTAATCGCCGATGCAGGCCCGTTAGCCTTTGTCTGGACCCTGAGTGACAGCCCTTCTGGGACCAGACGCAAATGATTGTCACGCCTTTCCTTCTAAGGCTTTAGCCAGCTGGAGGATTTAAAAATAAAGAATTGGAACTGATTCGTGGTCTAAGCCTCTCTCCTGACAGTGTGAATAATTTCCCCCAGCTGTCACCAGGGATGGTTCCCTGAAAAGTGCTTATAAGCATCGTAGACGCACTCCCCGGCTCAGGCCCAGCCTTCTAGACTACCCGGCATCCCTTGCTCTCCCCTCTCCCTCCCTTTCTCTCCATAGAAGCAGGCAAAAGTCCCTCCTACAGCTCTTTCCCACAAGCAATCCTGCTCTCGAATGGCCCAGCAGGCGCCCAGGAGGTTTCGCAAATGCCATTCCACACTCCTAGAAGAGAAGCAGTCGTCCTAAGTGGACCCTGTGATTAGGAAGCAGCAGCGCCTGAGCTGCCTTTCAGCCCACCTCTCCCAGGGCTGGTTTTCATTCCCTAAATGAGTGCATGAGCTTGTGCCAGAGCGGTGAGCCATGCCACCACCAGCACCCCCGTGTGTGTGCTGGTATCCGGGCCCCCCGGGTGACACCGGAGCGCGGCTCTTGTCGTCTCAGCCCCCTCGCCTGTGCTCAGCAGGCTGTGTGCACACGGTCCCCTGCCGAGTGAGATGAGGAGGCGCCGTGAGCCAGTGAGTGAGCCGGTGGGGAGAGGAGTCAGGGCACAGCCCGGGGGCAGCGGGGCAGGCTGCCCGGAGGACACGCCTCTCGAGCTGGGTGTGGGGAGACAGCAAAGGGGCCAGGCCCAGCCCAGGCAGGTGGGAGCCGGGGGTTCTCTCAGGGCAATGGTGAGGGGCCCCTGGGGTCCCCAGATGGCTGGGGGGAGGCCTCCCACTGGCCTCAGCAGAGCCCACGTGCCACCACCTGACGCAGGCCACCACCCATTGTGTCCTGGGGCTGCCACAGCAAAGTGCCACAAACTGGGTGGCCCAAAACATTTCTTCTCAATTCTGGAGGCCAGGCGTGCGGGACGGGCGGCGGGGCCCACGCGCCCTCTGAGGTCTAGAAAGTGTCCCCCGTCTCGCCCAGCCTCGGTGGGGGCCGGCCCTCCCGGCCCCGTCGCCGTCTTCCCGGGGCCTTCCCTCTCTGCGAGTCTTCTCCTCTGGGGACGCTTGACAGTGGCTTTGGGGCCCACTCGGACCATCCAGGATGACCACGTCTCAAGGTCACATCCGCAAAGGCCCTTTTTTCCAAATAAGGTCACAGTCACAGGTTCTGGGGATTTGGACGTGGACATAGAATTGGGGGGCCACCATTCCCCCTCACTGCCCCCCGCCCCATTTGCTCGGCGATGCAGGGGCGCAGGAGGGCGCCCGCGCCCGGGGAGCATTTGCACGCACGTGTGTCGCCTCTTCCCGACCCCCTGTGTGGCCGAGGGGCCCCATCGCCCCGCACAGGACGGCGATGGGTCCAAGTTCTGGGCTTGCGAGGAATGGCGAAGCCACATGGACTGGAATGCTTCCCGGAGAGGCCAAGGCACCGTGGTGCCATCGCCAGGCTCCTTGACCTTGGCCCCCTCCTGTCCTCCCAGCGAGCGAAGGGGCTGGGAGCGGACAGTGTGACACCAACGCTGCAGGGAGGGGCAGAGACCATCTCTGACAAAGCGGGTTTTGATCAAGGACCTGAAGGAAGCAGGGCCTGAGCCCTGCCAGGTGACAGGGCAGAGGGAGCAGGCGGTGCCAAGGCCCAGAGGCACGGGAGCTCCCAGCCCGTCCGAGGAACAGCCAGGAGCCCGGGCGGCAGGAGAGGGGCGGGCGCGAGGGGGGTGTGTGGCCTTTTGCTCCCGGTCACTGGGGAGGTTTGACCAGTGCAGCTGAGGCCGGCTCGTAAGCGGGGGCACCAGCGGACGGATCTGGCGCCTGGCAAGAGGCCCACGTGTCACTCACACTCCCAAGAGGGCTGCGGGAAGACCCTCACAAGATTCGGCCATTCGGAATGAGATTAATTCCAGGAGCCAGGAGAAGCCCGGGATGTTCCCCAGGGACCTTGTCACTGGGCCTTCCTGGGGGCCTGATGGGTGCGGTAATCAATCCAAACAGCAAACAGCTGGGACTCCTCCCCTGCCATTAGCAAAGGGGTGGGGTCGTTAATGGCCTGTCCGGGGGCGGCCCGCGTGCCTGCTGCGGCCCTCTGCGCCCTGCCCTCGCTGTCTTCCCCCGGCCGTGGTCGCCACGCAAGTAAAACCTGGGCACGATCATCTATAACGGGGAATCGCAGCCTGTGAATCAGCCCGCTTCATCCCTTTTCAGCCCCTTCCTCTCTCCCAGGGCCCCCTGCTCTGTTATTTTTCTCCCATTTCTCCTCCCTCCCTGCCTGAAAAAATTCCTGGCCTAACTCACCCGGCTGCTCTGGAAGTTCATTTCCGCAGCAGAGTCGAGAGCTAGGCAAAATCCCGTTACAGAATGACCCAATTACTGCCCAGGTCTCGCTTTAAAGGCAAGCAGGGAAGGGGGCCCGGAGCTGGGGGCAGAGGGGAGAACGCAGGCTCCGCGGGGCCGGGGCGGTGGCCTGTGACGGCGGGAGAGCAGAAGGGGACAAGGGCCCAGAGCCGCCGACTCTCCTGGCACTCCCGAGCCGCCCAGCCCCTCCTGGCGCGTGCCCTCCTCTGCAGCTGTTCCGGGGGAAGAATCTGGTAGCTGGAAAGTGGAGGCGGTTAGATGACAGAAGAAAAGAGGGAGAGAAACGATTTCTGTTCCCTTCCTCCCGTGCCCTTCCCCGCAGGCCCGTGGGGGCCTTATACCTTGGTCAAGCAGAACCCTGGCAAGGAGCACCTACACACATGCTGCCGCCCCTTCCTCGGCGCTCGCAGTGCCTGAGAGTCAACAGAGGCTCCAGGGTTCCCGCCTCAGACCTGGGCTCCTCTGCGCCCCAATGTGCCCCTCGGGTTTTCCTGTCACAAACCCGTTGGTGCCAGGCCCCTCCCGGCCAGCCTGGGGCGCCCACCTGCCTGCACTGGCTCCCTTTCAAGTCCGGGGCCTTAGAAAGTGCTAGTTACTGAGGCCTTATAAGGTTCTGAAGCCTTCACATTTGGCAAGTTGTTAAAAGGCTGCTTTCTCTGCGCTTTAAATAGATGTGCTGCGCTGAGTTTTGAATTTGACACATTTCTTTTTTTAAATTAAAAAAAAAGCACAATCAAAAAAAGAAAGAAAGGAAGAAAGAAATGTAGTGAGTCATCCACTGGAGGAAGGGAGGGTGCCTTCTGCTGGGAAGCAGTGGTCAGGGGAACATTCCAGAAGGCTGGGCAGAGGGTATGTACCCTGAGGGATAGAGAGGGGCAAGAGGGGTGGGGAAAGCTGAGGCCAAGATGACTGGCGCTGAGGAGTCCCTGAAATAAGTGGCTTGGCCCGCCTCGGTGCTGTGGTGGCTTAAAGCTATGTACCCCCCAAAAAATGCGTTCTGAAGCTTAAATCCAGTCCTGTGAGCGTGAGCCCTGGTAAGGGGGACGTTTGGATGAGGGGACTTCAGTTAAGGTGGGGCCCACCTGAGGCCTGATGGAGAAGGCCACAGAGAGAGAAGCCAGAGGGAGAGGCAAGGAGCCAGAAATCAACGGAACCCAGAAGAGAAAGGAAAAGACGCCACCGTGGACACTGCCACGTGACAGGAAGGCCAGCGACCAAGGATGGCCAGCAGCTGGCCCCAGACGGCCGCGGTCTTCGGGGAGAAAGCATCGCCTTCACTGACGCCTTGACCTTGGACTTCTCCTAGCCTCAACACTGAGCCCAGAAATTCCCATTGTTGTGGGGTATTTGCTTTAGCAGCCGGGAAAGGAAAGCAGGTGTGTTGGCAAAACACAGGCAGGCCGGGCCTTGAACTCTGTATCTGGTGGAGCAGCGCACCTCTCAGATGCTGGTGGAGAAAACGCTATCGTCATCTTCCAATTACGCGCTTAGACTGCCATTCGCAGCCCCGGAATTTTCCAGATGGGCAAAGGACGGTATAAATCTACCTCAGAGGAGATGCCCATTTCCTTGGCGTAACAAGGTTTGGGTGGGAGAAATGTAGAGAAATCCTGAAGGGGAAGGGAGCTCTGTTTTCACGCATTCAAAAGCTCCGTTCAGCCTCGGATGAGGCAAATCACGCTTGCCCCGGGGCAGCACATGTGGTGCCACACACGGCCCCGACTTAAGAAACAAACCTGCCCCCAAAAGCGGCCTTTGGCTGGGCCTCGGGTCTGGTCTAGACTGCCTGGGCTGTGGAGTCTTGCCCTTGACCTGCCCCTTAGCTCCTCCTGCCAGAGCCCCCGCCTGTAAAACAGGGAGCCGAGGTCCACCCTGCCTCCCTCCCGGGGTCCCTTTCGGGATGGTAAGAAAGCGCCGAGCGCTTTGGAAAGGGCAAAGCACGTAACCAAGAGCGTCTGTGGTCGTGTGGCCACAGCCACCCCAGAGAGCTTGACCTGCTGCGAAACCGGCCTGGCGCCTGCTCTTGGCTTGAGGTCTCATCCCTCCCTCGACCACGTCCTGAGACCCCCCCCCCGGCCTCCGGAATGTCCCTGCCAGGCGCTCTGGGGTCCCACGGGCCTCAGTGCAGAGCCCCACGCTGCTGCTTAGTGCTGGGCACCCTTGGATTAGGCACAGCCTCTTGGTACCTCAGTTTCCTTCTCTGTGACGGGGTAGGGTGATTATATAAACTCTCCACATTGGGTGGTTCCAGAGATCAATGAGATACTGTATATAATAATGACGTAGGGATAATAATGCCATAACAACGTCCGTAAAAGCAGCAGCACGTGGGGGAGGCTCCGTAGACCGCGGCTGCTGACGTCCCCGCAGGGCCACCCGCCACCCAGATCCGCACACTCCTAGTCACCCAGGGGAGGCAGCGCAGGGCGGCCAGGCACGGGGGCTGCGCATCCAGATAGGCTAATTCTAGCAGCGAGGCCGTGGGCGGGAAGTTACTCTGAGCCCTCTTCCTTGCTTGTCCACGGGGGCAATGGGCTAAGGACTAGTATCTATAAGTTTTGCAGAGCATTGAAAATGAGTTAGCGGGTGTCAAGGTCTCAGAACCTAATAAACACTCCATGACTTCCTTTTAGAAAGAGCCCCTAATGCCTCCTGTCCCACCTGTCCTCACTCCAGCCTGTACCCCCCCCCCCACTCCTCTAGGATGATGCTGAGGCGTTAGAAGAAAGAAGTCTGAGGGTTACTGAGCACACCAAGCCCTTCCAGGGGTGTCGGCATAGCGCAAGTCCTGTTTTAGTCTCAGCGGAAGCTCTAACTTGTGGAAATCTCAGCCCTCCAAGTACGGTGGGGAGATGGTGGGACAGGAGGGGGGAGAGTCAAAGGCCCCAAACCGCCCCCCCCCCCCCTTGCAGTCCCTCCTGCCCCGATGCAGGCTGGCCCTGCCTGGGCCATGCGTGCCAAAGACCTGTCTGCTCCCAGAATGCTCAAAGGCAGGAGCGGGCAAGTGGACTAATTCTTCAGTTAGGGTGCTTTCAGCCACCCATCACGGACTACCCAGGCCCAGCCGCTCAGACAGCAAAGACATTTATCCTCTTGTTTAACCAAGAAGTCTGGAGCTAGGAGGCTGCAGGGCTGGTTCAGTAGCTCAACAGTGCAGGAGCCAAGCCCGTCCCCTCTTTCGTCTCCATCTCCTCCGGAGTGGGATGTTTTCATCTCTCATGATTGCAAGGTGGCTGCCACAGCTCCAAGCGTCCCACCCTTGAAAGACCACATCCCAGCCAGGAGGGGAGGAGAGGAAAGGTCAGGACTGTATCTTGAGCTCTCTCTCTCTCTCTCTCTGTCTTTCCCCCCCCCCCCCACCCCACCTGCCAAACCCCTTCAGGCAGGGGAACCTTCCCCAGAAGCCCCTAGCAGAAGCCCTGAACTCTAACTGGCCGAGGCTGAGCCACACACCTAGCTTAGACTCATCTCTGACAAGAGGCCACAAGGATGAACTGCTGTGGTTCTTTAATCTAGAACTCTTGTGGGCCTGGGGGCGGGAGGCCCCTTCCAAGACATGGCCGTCAAATCTGTGAGACAAAGTTGGGGCCCTGTGACTGAGGCAGGGGACCAATGGCTGCTGGGTGGGCAGCCCCTGAGCCCAGCGCGTGAGCCCAGCCGCCGAGGCCATTGTCTGCAGGGTCTCCCACCTTGTCTGGGGACTTGGGGCGTCAGGAAAGGCCTGGCTCACTGAAGAGTTGGCCCCTCCTGCTTGGTCACCATCTGTGCTACCCCCTCCCCCTGCCCCCCCCCCCACTCCCAGCATGCCCCGGGCCCCCGTGTGTGGCCTCTGGCTCCAGGACTGTGAGCTATTTGTTGGAACTTAGACCCGCCAGGGCTGCCTTCTCACAGCCGTCACACTGAGACTCAGACCAAATAAGCAGGGGCATCCGTGTTCCTGAGAGTCAGACGACAGAGCCCCAGGAGGCACGCGCCAGCCTGGCTTCTCTCCAAGCCACGCAAAAGCCGGGTGAGGGAGGGGATGTCGTCAGGGAGCACACGCTTGTCAGGTGACTCCCTCCCCTCACCCACTTGTGAAAAGCTGCCACTCCATCGACTCCATGGGGACCGCAGCATGTCACAGGCAGGTCAGATCGCTGCCTTTGTCTGTTCAATTCCTGGCCGTCAGGAGGCGCTGTTGGCAGGCATCCACCGCACGTGGGAAGGTGCTCCCTTCCAGCCAGGGCGGAAGCAGAAGCAGGACCAGCCCCTGCAGGGCGGCGATGGCTAATTTCGTGGGTCAGCTTGGCTAGGTTACGGTGCCCTGCTGTTTGGTCCAACACTGGTCTCCGTGTTACTGTGGGGGGAGTTTGCTGACGGGCTTTGCAAATTGTACCTACAATCAGCTGATTGCATCTGAAGTCACGCATGGGGAGTGAGTAATCTCATCCAATCAGCTGCAGGTCTTCAAAGAGAGAGAAGAGAAATTTCAGCCTCAACGCCAACATGGGTCGTTGCTAGAATTTCCAGCAGCCAGTTTCACCTACAGAATTTGAACGGAAGATTTCACCATCACCTTTATCGGAATTACCAGCCTCTGACCTCGCCCTACAGAATTCGGACTCGCCAGCGGCCACAATCATGTGAGCCAATTCCTTATAACAAACCTCTCTTTATATATATATAATGTGTACAGTATGTCACACAGCTATATATAGATATATCCTGTTTCTCTGGAAAACTCTAATACAAGCAGCTTGGGCTTGAACTTGCCCTTCAGTTGCGGGCCTGCCCAGGGCCTCCGCAGGCCGGCCTCTCCTGTGGCTGTGCAGAAGCTGCTCTATCTCATCTCAGGCCAGCGAGGGGCCCCAAGCAGGCATCGTGACACCAGGAGGTGTGTTTCCCAAGCCCATATGACTGAGCACCAACACACGCACCAAGGGTTAGATATTGACGTTGGAATCCTGAGATCTCTGCTGCCCACCCACCTGATGCTCTGTCTCCTGTACAACGGGCCCTCCAAGACCAGCTCTGGCAATGGGAAACGTCACAGGTTTCCGTATTTGAGAAGCCCTGCCAGGCAGACCAGTCTGCGCTCTGCTTAAGGGTCTCTCTCTGTGGCTTACGTCCATTGAGCCTGGTTACCTGCTGGGACCTTCTGACCCCTGATCAGCTGGGGGAGGTCACCCGGGCACCAACACCCTGAGAAGCTCATTGAGGGACACACAGGGAAGCAGGCAGTTCTCCTGTATGGCCTACGTCACGAGGAAAGTTGTTTTGTTTTTCATAACAAACAGTGCGAGTTGAAAGGACCCACAGAATGTCAGTGAGGAGTGGTGGGGAAAGCCCCTGCCTAGACAGAGTAGAGTAAAATTTAAGAATATGGACGATGGAGAGGAAATTCTTGTAACTTGGAGAAAGAGCAGAAGACACACAAAGGAGCGAGAGTCACACTGATGTGTCAACAAAGCATGAATATACAAAGATGGTGGAGGAACGTTGTTAACGTTTTGAAAGTACAAAACACAGCACCTCAAATTTTCTATCCAGCCAAATGGTCATTAACAAGATAAATACATCCTCAAGTGCAACAGGCCTCAAAAGTTGGCCAAACAAAGAGCCACATGGGAATGGTTTGGAGATGAAGTTCTTAAATATAAGAGATATACAAACTAAAGGTGGCCAAACATCTTGGTAAAATTATTTGTTGTCTTTAAAAAGTAGCCAAGGGAGCGCCACTGAGTGTACACTTTGGATAGACTGTACAAGGCATGGAACTGTATAGTGCAGTGAGCCACATGGTGGAAGATGGGCTGTGGTTAACAGCGCAAATGTGAGAGTGTTCTCTCATGAATTAGAACAAATGAGCAATACCAGCACATGGCGATAATAATGGGGGGTATGGAATAAATATACACATGACATCACAGCTAGTGGTAATAGTCTGATGATATTCTTTCATAATCCTTTTTTTAAAGATTTATTTTATTTATTTCTCTCCCCTTCCCCCCCACCACGTTGTCTGCTCTCTGTGTCCACTCACTGTGTGTTCTTCTGTGTCCACTTGCATTCTTGTCAGGTGGCACCAGAAATCTGTGTCTCCTTTAGTTGTGTCATCTTGCTGCATCAGCTCTCTTTGTGTGTGGCACCACTCCTGGGTGGGCTGCGGTTTTCACACGGGGTGGCTATCCTTGTGGGGCGCGCTCCTTGTGTGTGGGGCACCCCTACACAGGGGGCACCCCTGCGTGGCAGGGCATTCCTTGTGCACATCAGCACTGTACGTAGGCCAGCTCACCACACGGGCCAGGAGGTCCTGGGTTTGAACTCTGGACCTCCTATATGGTAGGCAGACGCTCTATCAGTTGAGCCACATCTGCTTCCCCTTTCATAATCTGTAACAAATGTTCCACAACGATGTAAGGTGGAGGTGGAGGGGTGATGTATGGGAATTCTGCATACTATGCATGATTGTTTTGTAAGTTCACAACTTCTCTAATAAAAAAAAAAATTAAAAAGGGAAAAAAGTAGCCAAAGGCAAAGAAAAAGAGAAAATATATGAATAATTACCCAGCATTAAAAGCCTAGATAATATCAACATTATAGAATGTGAGGCAATGGGTGGCCACCAAGGGGTGTGAAAGCGTGCTGAAGATCTTTTCTTATAAGGGATGATAAAGATAGTAATTCAAAAATAAGTAAGAAAAATGGGAGGTCCACAGTTCAAACCCCGGGCCTCCTTGACCCGTGTGGAGCTGGCCCATGCGCAGTGCTGATGCGCGCAAGGAGTGCCCTGCCACGCAGGGGTGTCCCCCGCCACGCAGGGGTGTCCCCCACGTAGGGGAGCCCCACGCGCAAGGAGTGCGCCCCGTAAGGAGAGCCACCCAGCGTGAAAGAAAGTGCGGCTTGCCCAGGAATGGCGCCACACACACGGAGAGCTGACACAGCAAGATGACGCAACAAAAAGAAACCCAGATTCCCATGCCGCTGACAACAACAGAAGCGAACAAAGAAAGAACACACAGCAAATGGACACAGAGAACAGACAACTGGGGCGGGGGGAGGGGAGAGAAATAAATAAATATATAAATCTTAAAAAAAAAAATAAGAAAAGAAACAGACCAAGTGTGATGAACTAAAATAATATGGATGTGTAATAGAATATCAAATAATGTGTAACATATAATACAAAGTGAGTGGGATAAACCATCGATATGGTGGAACAAGCCAAAATACACAGGAAGAAGTTAGAAGCAAGCTGTGCAGACCAATGATTAGAAAAATGCATTGGACTAAACTCACCTGTTCAAACACAAATGTTGACAGGTGGGGTTAATATGGAGGGATCGATGCAATTTATAAGAGACGATCTTAAAGGATAAGAACATGAAAGATTGAAAGTAAAAGAATGAAAAATGACAGGTCAGGCAGATGCTAACCAAAGAGAGCTGGTATCTCTGTCAGATAAAACAGACTTAAAGACAAAGAGCAGTAGTAAGGATGGAAAAGATGACTATATAATGATAGAAAGTGAAATTCACCAAGAAGGAAGTCCCATTTTAAACGTGTATATACCCAATATAATAACATCAAAATATGTGATGCAAGCATTGATAGAACTACAGGGGAAACCGAGGAATCCACCATCCTAGTGGGAAATTTCAAAACTTCTCTTTTGATTAACGATAGGTAAGGTAGATAAAAAGATCACTAAGGATATAGCAGATCTGAGTAATATAATTTAAGCCAATGATTTGAGAATATACATTTTCCTCAAGCACACTTAGAGCATTAAACGTTTTATTACATCCTAAGCCATAAAGAAAGACTCAACTAATTAAAAAAATAAATATCATGCAGACCATGATCTTTAAGCTTTAAAAAAGATAATCCCTTTTTTTGGAAATTTTTTTAAAAAATTGCTAAATAACTCACAGTATAAAGACAAGATCATAATGAAAAATTTAAAATATCCAGAAGTCATTGAAAGTGTTACATGTCAAAGCTTGTGAGACACAGAAAAAGCAGTGCTTCAGGCCAAAATTAAATGCTTATATTACAAAATAAGAGAGAAGCAGTTGTGGCGTCTCTCTATCAACTGATAGAGCGTCTGCCTACCATGTAGGACGTCCAGGGTTTGGTACCCAGGGCCTCCTTGACCCGTGTGGAGCTGGCCCACACACAGTGCTGATGCGCGCAAGGAGTGCCCTTCCACACAGGGGTGTCCCTGCGTAGGGGAGCCCCACATGCAAGGAGTGCACCCTGCAAGGAGAGCCACCCTGGGCAAAACAAAGAGCAGCCTGCCCAGGAGTGGCGCCGCACACACTGAGAGCTGACACAGCAAGATGACGCAACAAAAAAAGCGACACAGATTCCTGGTGCTGCTGACAAGAATACAAGCGGACACAGAGGAACGCACAGTGAATGGACAGAGAGACGAGACAATGGGGGCGGGGAGGGTGGAGGAGAAGGGGAGAGAAATAAATAAAATAAGCCTTTAAAAAATGATAATAATGAGAGCACCTCAAGATGAATGAGCTAGGTTTCCATTTCATGAAATTCGAAAAGAATCACCAAGATAATAAAGCAAACACAGATTAATGAAATAGAAAATAGAGGTACAAGAGAGATGAGCAAAACCAGAATTGGTTCCTTGGGAAAACAACAAAATAGACCTCTGTCAAGATTGTGCAACAGAAGAGAAAAGGGGAAAAAAAGGTGAATGAAAAGGGGAGACCTAACAACAGAAAAACTAGACATTCCAACAACAAAAGACTGCTAACAGCAACTCAACAATCTGCCAGTTTGGAAAGCATGGACGAGAGCGGCTCTGCTCCCCAAGCAGCAGCCTGCAAAGCCGCCACCTGCCCGTGAGGTGGTGGAGTCACACAGCGGGGTTTCGTGAGCACTCAGCGTGAATCAGCCACTTGCTACGCAGCAATATGGGGGACTCTGAGCAGTACAGGGTTCAGTGAAGAAGGGTAAGTCCAAGAAGACGGCGAACAATATGACACCGTTTTTATAAAATAAAAAATACAGATGTTCTGGAAGCACCTACAGCTGCAAGAAAGCTCTATAAAAGCAAGGGGAAGGAGAAAACCTACGGGATTCCAGACCGATGGCGATTCTACCGGTTGGGGAGAGGGGTGCGATGAATGGGGACACATAACAAGATGGAAGTTACTGTCGGGGTCCTGCCTTCTCTTTTATCCACGTGGGTCTGCACGTGCTTTTTACATTTTCCAAAAGGCTAAGTAAGGGCATAGAAGCTGGCGGCCATCCTGAACCAGTGGTGACAGGAGGTTGCCTGGGAAAAGAAAGAGGCAGAAGAGGCTTCAAGGTGGCAGCTTTCACTATGACGTCCCCCAGAATCTAGGAGAAACAACGCTGACGTGGCTGCGCTTGGGTCCCAGCTGGGCCACTTCTGTGGACGTGACCCTTTTCGTTCCCCAACTCAGCTCCGGGCCTGAGGCTGTCCCTGCAGACTGCCAGCTTCCCAGGAGGAGGCCAGGTCCCAAGAGCCACATCCCCGAGCGAGGCAAGCGGCCCCCCTCTCAGAGCGGGAGCCACCCACTGAAAGCCGCCCTAGCCCCCCCGGGCCTGCAGAGGCCAGAGTTCCATGAACCCTCAGATTTCTAAAAGGGTGCAGCGGGAACCCTGGGGTCTTAGGTCAGGGATCTTTTTTTTTTTTTTAAAGATTTATTTTTTATTTATTTCTCCCCCCCCACCCAGGTGTCTGCTCTCTGTGTCCATTCGCTGTGTGTTCTTCTGTTGTTGTCAGTGGCATGGGAATCTGTGTTTCTTTTCGTTGCGTCATCTTGCTGCATCAGCTCTCCGTGTGGGTGGCACCATTCCTGGGCAGGCTGCACTTTCTTTCGTGCTGGGCGGCTCTCCTTACGGGGCACACTCCTTGCACATGGGGCTCCCCTACGCGGGGACACCCCTGCGTGGCACTCCTTGCGCACATGAGCACTGTGCATGGGCCAGCTCCACACGGGTCAAGGAGGCCCGGGGTTTGAACCCTGAACCTTGCATGTGGTAGGCGGATGCCCTAACCACTGGGCCAAGTCCGCTTCCCAGGTCCAGGATCTTTGTGCAGGTGAAGACTGAGGGCACAGACTCCAGAGCAACCTGCAAGCAAGCCAGGCAGAAGAGGGCAGGCTCTCGCTGGCCCAGGCTCGCTTTCGCCCCGTCCCCCAGGGAGCCCCGAGGTGTGGCTTGCACACTGAGCAAGGCCAGTGGCAGGGAGGGGGCTGGGACAACGGCCCCTCGCAGCTCAGTCAGTCATTGGCCTGGGTGGTGACAGGGCACGGCCGAACCTCCGGGGCCAGGGACCTCCCATCGGGCCAGGCCGAGTCCCCGGTTTGTTAGTAGCCACATCCCCAGGCCCTGGGGGGTGGCCGCATGGGCCAGTAAAGGGGAGCACCCGGCCTCCTCAAGCACCGGTGACTGCTACCTGGCTGTCAGGGTCACACGCATTCTCTTCGCTGCAGGCCTGGGAGAGAGCCCGGGTGACTCTCGTTGGGCAGGACGGAAAACCACGGCCCAAGTGCTCCAGGCATTTGTCCGGAGGCTCACGGCCTCTTGGTGGCAGAGGGGGCATCTGAAGCCAGGCAGGGTGGCCTCACAGCCCACGGCAGGGCTGCCAGCGTTAGCAAATAAGAAGTCAGAGCCGGGACACACTTGCACCAAGACATTATCCGTGTTTATCTGGAATTCACATTTAACTGGGCGGCCCCTGGTTGATCGGGCGGCCAGCGCGCAGCTGCTCAAGCGCCCCGAGGCCAGCGGGGGCGAATTACACCCAGTGCCAGGTACCGGGGGGAGACGCTTTCAGGCTTTGGGGTGCAGGGCAGAGCAACCGCTGTGTTGGGCCTCTACCAAGGATAGAACTGTCCTCACAGCCCCAGGTTTGTAAAATGACCCCTTCAAAGGCAGGCACTGAGGGGCTTCGCGCTGGACCCTCAAAGCGGGGGGACCAGCGGGCCATTGTCTGTCCCCCGCATCAGGCAGCTCGCTTGAGGGAGCTTGGGCTAAAATCCTGTTTCTCTTGATGATGGCCACCCCCGCCCCCTACCCCGGTGGTCATGACTCTCAGCTCAGACCTATGCCCGAAGGGAAGCCCAAGACACACAGGGACCCTGATGACCTGGGACGCTTTCCCAGCCGCTTGGGGGGCTGCCCTCCCGGCTGCGGGTCCCCGCGGAGGTTGTCCACGCACGTGCTGTGGCAAATGGCACCTGCGGGGAGCCGCTTCCAGGGCCCTGTCCCTCTCCCCGCCCCGGGGGGCATCTCGGGCGTGGGGCAGGGCGGGACGGGGGCTCACCGGAGCCGCAGCGAGCGCGGGCTATAATTAAATCAGACTGCGAACATATTGTTCGCGGCACTCTGAGCAGAACATGAGTCATGTTGGTTAAGTGACTCACTCAGCCTCAGAGTTTCCATTTATATTTGCTTTCGACTTTGGCGCAGGCTTGCTGGGTCCCCCGTTCCTCCTTCCTCCCTGGAAGAAAGCCGCAAACCTGGATCTGGCTGGGGGTCCCGCTGGGCAGGCAGGGGGGAGCAGCGCAGGGGCGGGCACCGGGGGCGCCGTCTCGGCCCCCGCCGGGGCTCCCCTCCTTGGTGCAGGGGGCAGCGACAAGGAGGGGGGATAGCTGGCCAGTTGGACGATTGCTAGTTTCTCATTTGAAAACAGCCAACGTTTGGCAAGGGGGAGGAGGTTACAGCTCTGGTTAAGATGAAGTTTCTGGGTGCGTGGGCAGCTCTGGAGTAACTCAGCTCCTAGGAGAGGTACTAGCCAGCACCGCGTGGGGACAGCACGGGCCACCGCCCTGCTCCGCCCCTTACCAGCGGGGCCCCTTGGGAAAGGAGCTTAACCTCCCTGGGTCTCAGTTTCCTCTTTTATAAACTAGGCATGATAACAATAGCATTAACTTCATGCGGTGCAGAGACACATGAGGTAATCTGTGCGACGTGCTTAGAAGAGCTCCTGGCTCTGAGTCAGTGCTAAGGTGCTAGTTTTCATCGTCGCCACCGCCGCCATCTTTGTCACCGCCATCACCACCAGCACCTCACCAGCAGCGTCGCCGTTGTTTTCGTTTCCTAGGCTGCTCAAGCTAAGACCATGAAATGGGGTTTGGCCTAAACAATGGGAATTTAGTCACTCACGGTTTTGAGGCCAGGAACATGTCTCACATCGAGGCATCATCGAGGTGAGGCTTTCTCCCCAGAGACTGTAGCGGTCTGGGGCTGCCTCCCATGATCCTTGGCTCCTCTGTCACGTGGCAAGGCGCACGGCAGTGTCCCCTGGTCTCTTCCTTCTCTTCCGGGTTCTGTTTCTTGCTTCCGGTAGCATTCCCTTCGTCTGAGGGTCATTCCGCTTATAAAAGATTCCAGTAATAGGACTAAGCCCCGTCCTGATGGAGGTGAGCCATGCCTTAAACGAAGTAGCCTCCCCAGAAGGTCCGCCTTCGAATGGGCTCACACCACAGGAATGGATAAGCTTCAAGAACGTGTGTTTCTGCAGGACACAAGCTTCACACCACCACAACCGTCACCATCATCGTCCCCGTCATCAGCGCCAGACCTTCGGTGGCCTCGCTGAGCCCCGAGGAGCAGGGCCGCACTGGCCCTCCAGGCGGCCGCCGGCAGGAGGCCGGGCCAGGGAGGCTGAGGAGGCAGAAGGTGCCGCTGTGCGAGGCGCCGGGGACCTTGCCTGCCTCGCGTCCAGTCCCTGGGCTGTAGGTGAGTGTCTCGTGTGCTCAAAGCTGCTGGGGGCAACATGGGCCAGAAATGGGGTGGCTTTTAAGGGGGAATTTAGTAGGTTACAAGCTTACAGTTCTGAGGCTCTGGAAGTGTCCAAACCAAGGCCTCCGCAGAGCTGCTGTCACCAGGTCGCCGCTGAACGGGCCACGGCGCCGTCACCTAACGAGGCCCGGCCAGGGCCCCGCCCGGCCTCCCCGCCGGCCTCCAGGCCTCCCCCCTCAGCCTCTTGGTGTGTCCCTGGCCCTGCCACTGTTCTCCGTGCGTGTGGCTTTTCTTCTGCGTGTGTAAAGGGCCCAGGGGAAGGAGAGAGGCCCATCCTGGGCCATGCCCGCCCGGTGGGCTGCTCAGCAGGCGCCGTCCGCAGTAGGAGTTCACGCCCAGGAACCGGCTCGCTCCGAGGACGGGATCTCCTGGGTCCCCCCCCAGCTCCAAATGGCCCCCGAGAGGGAAGCACTACCGCATGCCGGAAGCGAGCCTGAGCAGAACCGGGTCCTCTGACTCCCCGGCCACAGCGCTGCCCCGTGTCCCCAGGGGCTCCTAATGCACAGGCATTCTTGCAGAGCAGAGCAGGTTTTTTACTTGAGGGGATTTGCAAGGCCAGGTCTGCAGTGCAGGGAAGCGGCCAAGGGCCGTGGGTCAGCGTGAGCCATACCGGGCCGTGCTGGCAGGGTCCCCACCACCACAGCGTGACCAGCTCGTCACCTAGCACACACGTTCAGAGCATGACAAGTTCTACAGCTGTCACCTCATTTGGATCCTCACACCAATCCAAGGAGGCTAGTGGGGTGGGGCGTGGGGGTGCTCTCAGGGTCTATTTAATGAAGAGCTATTTAGTCCACACAGACCCAACTTGTAAGTGGCTTCAGGGATCTTTTTATTTACCATCACCTCATGTAACTATGTTGTTTTTTTAAAAGATTTATTTACTCATTTTTTATTTCTCTCCCCTTCTTCACCCCACCCCCAGTTGTCTGCTCTCTAAGTTCATTCTCTGCGTGTTCTTCTGTGTCCGCTTATATTCTTGTCAGTGGCACCCAGAATCCGTGTCTCTTTTTGTTGCATCATCTTGCTGCGTCAACTCTCTGTGTGTACGGCGCCATTCCTGGGCAGGCTGTGCTTTTTTGGTGCTGGGTGGCTCTCCTTACAGGGCACACTCCTTGTGCATGGGCTTCCCTACGTGGGGACACCCCTGCATGACATGGCACTCCTTATGCAAATCAGCACTGAGCATGGGCCAGCTTGTCACATGGGTCAGGAGGCCCTGGGTTTGAACCCTGGGCCTCCCACGTAGTAGGCAGATGCCCTATCCGTTGGGCCAAATCCGTTTCCCTGTAACTATGTTTTGAAAGATTCTACCTACAAAGCTGCAAGTGATAAGTAAACTAATTTGTTCTCCTATAAGTTATTAATTTGAGACCAACATAATGGCCAAATGAAGTTTCCGTTCAGTATGGGATAAATGGTGTTCCCCAGCTGAGGAGCCAGGATTCCTGCCAAAAGCAAAGGGAAATGACATTCTTGTTGGTTCAAGAAGTCTTACTAGAGCTGCATGCACACTTGCTGGAAGGCTTTGTCAAGTGACAAATCCCTAAGAGGGATTCCTCTTAGGATGACTGCCCTCCCAAGAGATCCAGGGACCCCAGGAGGGAAGTCTCGGGCTCTGGTGTCTCGTGGCAGTCTAAATTCCCTTAGGTTAGTGGTTGGGCAAGGACCCAAGGAGGCAGCAGTTGGGAGAAAGAAGGGACCTAACAGCTAGTATTGGGGAACAGGGCCTCGAGCCTGTTCCCAAGGCAGAGGCTACTTACCCACTCTGATGGTTTGGGGCTCCTTCCCTTGGTGACAGCCCCAAAAGCTATAGGTCTTCAGGGTGGTTCCTTCCTGGACCTCTGGACACTGAACCCTGAGCTCCACACCTGCCTTGAAATGCTCAGAGTCCAAGGGTGCACCCCTTTACTGGTAAGGACTCATCCCTAGAGGGGCAGGAGGTCCAGAACCCCCTTGAGGGGCCTCTTGAAGAAGAGCCCCACTGAGGACCAGCCCTTCTCACATAAGACAGTCAAGTCTGGCC
This sequence comes from Dasypus novemcinctus, assembly GCF_030445035.2. NCBI lineage: Eukaryota > Metazoa > Chordata > Mammalia > Cingulata > Dasypodidae > Dasypus > Dasypus novemcinctus. The sequence goes on along the minus strand of NC_080704.1, from coordinate 21,511,484 downwards.
CCTAAAGAGCCTCACTGATGTGCCTGAGAGCCAGTGAGAATCCCTGACCCTGAGCTGGTCTGAGTGTAAGGCGAGTTCATTCAATTCAAAATGGCTGGCTTTGCGATGAATCTCTAGTATTGTGGACAGATCACAGGGGTTAGAGTCAAAGGGACATCAGTTTGACTTTCAACTCCATGACTTTATATCTGCTACTTTCACTAAGTCACTTAAAACTCATGTGGGGGAAGCGAAGGTGGCTCAAGCAGTTGAGTGTCCGCCTACCACATAGGAGGTCCCAGGTTCGGTTCCTAGCGCCTCCTAAAGAAGAACAACAAGACAGCGAGCTGAAGTGATGGGCTGGTGCAGCAAGCTGACACAACAAGATGATATAACAAAGAGACGACGAGGAAACACAATGAGAGACTCCACAAGCAGGGAGTGGAGGTAGCTTGGGCACCTCCCTCCCACATGGGAGGTCCCAGGTTTGGTTCCTGGTGCCTCCTAAAAGGAAGATGAGCACACAACGAACAGACATAGAGAGCAGACAGCAAGCACAAACAATGGGGCAGGGGAGGAAATAAATAATCTTTTTTAAAAATCATGGAAATGTTTTTTTCAAAAAAAAACCTCATGCAGGGGAGTGGATGTGACTCAAGCCATTGAGTGCCCACCTCCCATGTGGGAGGTCCCAGGTTCGGTTCTTGGTGCCTCCTGAAAAACCAAAAACAAATAAGCAAAACAAATGAAAAAACCAGCTCAGAGAAGCCGATGTGGCTCAGTGGTTGAGCACCAACTTCCTACCTACAAGGTCCAGGTTCAATCTTTGGGCCACAGTACCTAAAAAAAAAAAGAAAGAAAGAAAAAGGGCATACACTATAAGTTCCATTAAAAGTCCATTTATCTACAGAAGATATTAATAAGGGGAAAATGGAATGAATGGCAACTTAATTAAACCAGAAAAACATAGGGGAAAAAAATCAAAACAGTTTACTAAATATAGGATAAGATGAGTAAAATAAAATCAAATATATCAGTCAATTCACCAAAAATAATTAGAAGAAATTCACTCAATGAAAGAGTCTGTCAGACAGTTACAAATAAAAACCCAGGTATATGCTACTTAGAGGAGAAACATAAAATAAAGTGACAAAGGAAGATTGAAAATAAAATGCCAGAAAGATACCACAAAAATGCCATGCCAATAAAAAGAAAGTAGAAATAGCAGTATTAATAAGTGGTAAGGAGGGAAGTGGATTTGGCTCAACTGACAGAGTGTCCACCTAACACAAGGGAGGTCCAGGGTTCAAACCAAGGGCCTCCTGACCCGTGTGGTGAGCTGACTCACGTGCAGTACTGATGGGAGCAAGGAGTGCCCTGCCCACAGAGGTGTCTCCCATATAGGGGAGCCCACGTGCAAGGAGTGCACCCCTCAAGGAGAGTCACCCCATGTGAGAAAAGCGCAGCCTGCCCAGGAGTGGCGCCACACACACAGAGAGCTGATGCAGCAGGATGACACAACAAAAAGAGACACAGATTCCTGGTGCTGCTGTCAAGAATGTAAGCGGACACAGAAATACAAACAATATGATAAAAATACCGTTTAAGCGGGCTGTTTCAATTCACTTTTTTCAGATCTGGATATATCCAATAAGATAAAAACCAGGAAGGACATAAACAAATTGATTGATAACACCAATAGTTTGATCTTATCCCAAATGTAGGGCCCCAAATATATAGGGAACTTTACATTCTTCAAATGGAAACATGCATTTTGTTTGTTCATGAAGCATTTCTAAAAACAGATCTTGTACATAGCCACAAAGAACATCTTAATACATTTTTAAGGAATAATTAAAGTGAAAATTTTAAATATGGAAAAGAACAAAAACACTCTTAGAAAACCCTTAAAGGAGAAATTAAAAAGGGAAATTACTGTCCAGAAACTAATAGAAAGGAGAGCAGCTCATAGTAAAACCTACAGGACACAGTGAAAGCAGGGCTTAGAGCAGGAGTTCTTAACTAGGGGTCCACGGACCCAAGATTTCAGGGGGTCTGTGAGCTTGAATTGAAAATATATATACTTATTATCTTTATTTGCTCTGACCTCTAACTGAAATGTAGCATTTCCTTCACTTATGAATGTATGCAATGAATAAATTACAGTAGTAGTAATTTCACCTGACTGCCAAAGGGGTCCAGGGAACAAAAAAGCTTAAGAACCCCTGGCTTAAAGGGAAACTTGTAGCTCAATGTCTTCATTGTTTTTTTAAATGTCTAAAACTAAAGAACCTGTACTACTCTTGAGAAATGAGAAAAAGAACAGCAAAATAATCAACCAAAAGAAATCAGAAGACAGAATTATATAGATAAAAGCTGAAACCAGTAAAATAGAAAAGCAACGTCCCTCCCCCCAAATAGTTCAAAAGATGAACACGAAAGCTGGCCCTGAGAAAAGACCAACAATACCGGCAAAGCCCTTGCAAGCCAGATGAAGGAAAAAGGAAAACCAGCAGAAGTTCACAAGAGGTGAATAAGAAGGTGATAGAGCCACAAGGTTAGCAGAAATTAAAGGAATCATAAGAAACAATCCAGAAGGGATGATTACTCTGCCATATTCAAGCTACCAAAACGGACCGGCTGAAATGGACCAATTACCATGGAAGAAATTGGAAAAGGGAATAGCCTGTCTACCTCAGGTGGACTGAAAAAGACCCAAGACCACGTGGACCCACCGCTGAGTTTTATTTACCCTTTAATGGACACTTGATTCAATGTTATTTATACCAGACGTTCCCAAACAGACTGTGCACTCAAATCACCTGGGGGTCTTGTTAGACTGCAGATTGGGATTCAAAGGGTCTGGGGTGGAGCCCTAGACTCTGCCTTTCTAACACACCCAGTAAGGCCTAAGCTGTGGGTTCATGGACCACACTTTAAGTAGCAATGATTCAGGAAGTGGAACAAAAGATATAAAGTTCCCAGATTCATTTCATGAAGCCACCTTAACCTAAAGACCCAAATCAGACAAAGCGAATTCCAACAAGTCCTCAATCTCAATTTCACTCATACAGATGCAAAATTCTAAATAAAAAAGAACAAATGACTTCAACATGGAACAAAAGGATTTTAAAAATGCTTCCATTGAGCAAGACTGAGGCAGGTTAATACAGGGAAACGAGGAGAAGATGAGCCACAACATGGCCGACAGACAACATGGGCACCAGATCCCGCCGAGACCTTGACCTTGAGGTTCCAGTTGGGACTCTTTCTGGAGGCCCCTGATAATTCCAAGCAGGCCTCCCCATTGGTCCCAGTTAACTCCAAATAAGAGGGCTTACCATTGGCCCCCACCATTAGTGGGGTAACCAATGACAGCTTGGGGCCCCTCCCCTTAGCATTAGCAAGGGGAGGAGTAATTAATAGTTTAATAAAGGTAACTGCACAAGCCAAATCACTCTCTCTGCCTAGAGGAGCTCGCATCAAATCTTGGTACGTATTTCTATCCTTCTCTCCCATTTCTCAGCAAGCTCTGTTCTTTCCCCCCATTTCTCAATAAATTCTTTTTACTGGCCTAACTAAACTGGCATGTTCTTAAATTCTTTTATGCGACATAGCCAAGAACAAAGAGGAATCCAACACTTTTCCGGCTTCAATATTATTCTTCACATCAATAAACTGAAGGAGAAAACCATATACTCATACTAGTAGAAGCTAAAAGCAGCCATTCCTAATAAGAAACTTGAAATAAAGTAAGAATAGATGGAAACTAAAGCTAAGGATATTTATTAAAAACCAACAACAGGGAAACGGACTTGGCCCAGTGGTTAGGGCATCCGTCTACCATATGGGAGGTCCGCGGTTCAAACCCTGGGCCTCCTTGACCCGTGTGGAGCTGGCCCATGCGCAGTGCTGATGCGCGCAAGGAGTGCCCTGCCACGCAGGGGTGTCCCCCGCATAGGGGAGCCCCACGCGCAAGGAGTGCGCCCGTAAGGAGAGCCGCCCAGCGTGAAAGAAAGTGCAGCCTGCCCAGGAATGGCGCCGCCCACACTTCCCGTGCCGCTGAGACAACAGAAGCGGACAAAGAAACAAGACGCAGCAAATAGGCAAATAGACACAGAGAACAGACAACGGGTGGGGGGGGGGGAGGAATTAAATACATAAAATAAATCTTTAAAAAAAAACAAAAAAAAACAAACCAACAACGGGGAGCGGATGTGGCTCAAGCAGTTGAGCACGTGTCTCCCTCCTGGGAGGTCCCGGGCTAAGTTCCCAGTGCCTCCTGAAGAAGACAAACAATGAGCAGACAATGAGCAGACATTGAGCAAAAACAATGAGCAAATGAGAAAAAAAAAAAAAGCAGACAACTAGCAAAAAAACAATGAGCAGATAAAGAGCAAAAAAGTGAGCAAAAACAACAAGCAAGACAATGAGCAGACAACACGCAAATAATGAGCCAATGAGCAAAAAAGAAAAACAAGCAGGGAGCAGATGTGGCTTGGACAGTTGAGTGCCCGCCTCCCACACAGGTCTGGGTTTGGTTCCTGGTGTCTCCTAAAGAAAAAACAGACAATGAGAAACAACAACAACAAGAAGCAAAAGAACAAGCAAACAGACAAGGGAGCCATGGGGGGAGGGGTTAAAAAAAAAAGCCAACGACAAATATTATTTTAAATGTCAAAACATTGAAAACATTTAATTAAAATCAAAGATGAGACAGATGCATTTTAAGACCATTTTTATCTAAAATTGTTTTAGGGCAGTACTTCTCAACCCTGAATGCCCATTAGAATCATCTGGGAAGCTTTTACAAAATATACCGATCAAGTCTCTGTGCCCAAGGGCCTCGCACTGGAACTCTTTTAAAAGCTTCCTGGCTGAGGTTAATGTGCAGCTAGGGTGAGAATTTTGTCTTAGAGGCTTCAGCAAATGCAGCATAAAAAGAAAACAACAGGCATAATCTTTGGGGGAAAAGTAGGGTTGCCAGGTCTTTTGATTGCTAAATCTGGCAACCCTAAAAGAAGAGCTATAAACTAACTCTATTTGTTGATGCTATAATTGTATACCTAAAAAGCCCGTGACCTTATTTTAAAACTTTTAGAATTAATAACGATATTTGGAAAGGAGGCTTGATACCAGATCCATTACAACAATCAACAATCTTTGTTTACTCTAACAATAAGTACTTAGAAATGCTAAATTGTCCACTTACAATAATGGCCAAAAAACTATAAAATATTCAGGAATAAATTTAATAAGAAAGACATATGGCCTAATATGAAAGGAAAACTATAATACCTCATCAAAAGACAGAAAACAGTTTATGAACAAATGGAAAGTTATAAACTTTTCTTAGATAAGAACACTTAATATCATTTTAAAATGTAGAATTTTCCAAATTTAATATGTATCTTTCATTCAATTTCAATTAGAACCTCAACAGGGCTTCTCTTGAAATTATATGAAATTATCTTAAAGTTCATATAGAGAAAAAAAATCTAGCTAAGAAAATTATGAAAATAACAGTGGGGTAAAACTTGCCTTACTGGTTATCAGGAAATTCTATAAAGCCACTAAAATCAAATCACTATAATAATGGTATAAATTTAGACAAAAATTAATGGAAGAATCTAGAAAATCCAGAAATAGATACCAGTATATTTGAGAAATTAGCAGATGGTAAGTGTGGTCATTCAATTCAGTGGGAAAAGCATGGACTAGTCAATAAATTGGCACGACAAAGTATCCATATGGAAAAAATATAAAAATAAATCACAAATTATACTATATAAAAATAAATTCCTGGATGTAAAGACTTAAATGCAAAGAATAAAAATCTTGCAAAACAATCTAAGAGCATACATATATCATCTAGAAAGGTTGGAAAGATCTTCTAAAAGCAAATAAGGATATATTTACTACTTAAAATATAAAGCATATGGCGATATATAGGGATAAATATGGATATATTTATTATTTAAATATAAATACTATATATGGCAAGAGATAATATGAACAAAGTCAATAGACAAACAATAGATGTGGAAAAAATTTGCAGCACAGATGAAAAAGGGTAAATTTCTACAGCCTACAAAAGTATCTTACAAATTGACCAGAAAAAGATGAACAACCTTGAAGAAGAACAAACCAAAAATCATGAATATACAATTCACAGAAGAGCAAACTCAAACATGTGAAAAGACGTTCAGATTCTCTGAGAATTGGGGAAAAATAAAAGTAATGAGATAGCATTTTACAACCTGCAGATTCACAATAATCTCCTGTCAGATCTGTCACTCTGATGAACCTTGACTAATACAGCAGGATTGTGAAAATTATGCATCATATAACGCCATTTTTATACAGCATATAATGACGAAACCATCTTGGTTATGTATTAGTGTGAGTGTAAATATATGCATATACGGGGACATACATAAGTCTGTATAGGTTTATATGCAGACGGATACAAACAGGACAGGCACACAGCAAGTCATAATCGAGGTTTCTGTAGGTGGGGGCAAAGGGGTGATGAGTGCCGTGCTGAAACTGGGGATGGAAAAGTGAGAGGAAAACTAAATGTACCCCTGGTGAAAAAATAAATTAATAAAGCAAAAACCCATGTACAATATGATCGATTTATGTAAAAAATTTTTCAGGAGGAAAATTATTCAGAAATAAGTCCTAACAAAGTTTAAAAATTGAGAGCAGTAAGTGTCATAATGCAAGCACTGGCATATTATGGACATTCAATCATTGTCTAGGTAAAAATATGAAGCCTAAAGATAATTAACAAAGGACAATGGCTACAAAAAGTCTATTTTGCAGCTTCTCCCAAGGTGGTTGACTGAGACAATCTGAAAATCCTTTCCCTACAATCACCCAGAAATACTGGGTAAAATATTTTAAATATAAAGCTAGGCTCACAAATGATAAAAGCAAAACTCCAGGTGTCAGAAACAAAGAGGGATCTGAAAAAGCAGAGGGGTGAATGCTCGAATTAATAATGGGGTTCTTTGTCTCTAGAACCTAGGGTTTTAATGCCCACACAGGGGAAGGAAACGAGGCTTTGGGCTTTGGGAGGTAGGAATTGGAACGGAGAATCTCACATAACGCCAGGACCCTCAAAGAACTATTCTATTTATGAAAGGACTTAAAAACAAGAGAGACCACAGGACATAGGGCTTTGGGTGGAAAAAAATAAAAGCACTCTGAGAATTCAAAACCACAGGACCACAATTCACATTGCTTTATTCTACCCATGTAGTTCAGAAACGCTCCACTAAAAAGTAACATGAGTTATTTATATACTAAAAAGCAACATAAGCAGTATAGATACCAGTATATTTGGTAACTGAAGGGATATTCCCACATCTCAAATAAGGCATTTTCATAGGAAAAAATACAAGCCCTGCTAATGATGAGTTCACAATAAAAAAAATTACAAACAGGTGAGTGAACTATCCAACCTACTCAAGAGTTCATATACACCATATACTATTGGACTCCCACGAAGTCCAAATATATATGATAACCATAGAGATTATAAAATAAGTACATATAAAAGGACACATGGAAAGTCTGAGAAACTGTCCCAGCCAAGAAGAGCCGAAGGAGACATGGCAACGAAATATAATGTGGTATCCTGGATGGGATCCCGGAACAGTAAAAGGACATTAGGTGAAAACAAAGGAAATCTGAATAAATTATGGGTTATAGTTAATGATAATGAATTAATACTGGTTCATTAATTATGACAAGTGTACCATACTAATGTGAGATGTTAGTAATAGGGGAAACTGGGTGTGAGGTATATAGGAACTCTCTGCACTATGTTCACCACTTTTCCGTAAACCTACATCTATCCTAAAATAAAGGTTTTATTTAAAAAGTAAAATAAAAAACAAAAACAAAAAATCTGTTGTCCGTGGATATGTGGTCTTTTCTGGACTCATTCTGTTTCATTGATCTATTTATATATCTTTATCTCAATAGCACACTGTCTCAATTACAGTAGCTTTAAAATGCAACCTGAAATCAGGTAGTGTTAGGTCTCCAAATTTGTTCTGCTTTTTCAAAGTTGTTTTGGCTATTTTAGGTACTTTGCATCCCCATGTGAGTTTTAGAATCAGCCTGTAAATGTCTACAAAAAAGCCTAATGGGATTTTGATTGGGACTGTGTTGAATCCATAGGTAAATAGACTGGGGATAACTGAAGATAACTGGCACCTTATCATTTAGTCAAGAACACAGTATATCTCAACATTTATTTAGGTCTTCAATCTCCCTCAGTAATATTTCAGTTTTCAGTGTACGGGACTTGCAAATCTTTTGTCACATTTATTGCTAAATATTTTTTTAATGCTCTTTTACACAGTATTGGTTTTTGAATTTCAATTTCTGATTGCTCATTGCTTATATATAAAAATGAAATTGATTTTTACATATCGACCTTGTATCTTGCAAACTTGCTAAATTTGCTTCTTAACTCTAGTAGCTTTTTTGTAGATTCTGTCAGATTTTCTCTATAGATATTATGCCATCTGCAAATGAAGACGCTCCCTTTTTCCTTTCTAATCTGGATGCCTTCTATTTCTTTCTCTTACCTGATTACACTGACCAGAACTGTAGGCTTCTTATAGATTACCTTTCTTAGGTTAAGGAAGTTCCTATCTATTTCTAGTTTGCTGAGATTTTTTTTTTTTAAATCAGAAATGGACCTTGACTCTTGTCCAACATCTGTGTCTATTGAGATGATCATCGGGTGTCTCTGTTTTGGTTTGCTCATAAGGTGAATTACATTGAATGATTTTCAAATATTAAACCCAACTTTCATTCTTTGGACAAACCTCACTTGGTCATGATGCATTTTCTAAATTATATTGCTGGATATAATTTGCTAAAATTTTGTTTGAAATTTTTGCATGTATGTTCATAAGGGATATTGGTCTGTAGGGCTTTTTATTTTCCTGTAATATTTTTATCCTGTTTGGGTATCAGAATAATGCTGAACTCTAGAATGAGTTGGGAACTATAGCATCCTCATCAATTTCTGGAAGAGTTTGTGTAGAATTGGTATTATTCCTTCCTTAAATTATTAGTATATAATATTATGAATGCTTGTATCTATGAAGGCAGGGAAATCAATTTCAGAAATATTTTCAACTGTTAATGTTGAAACAAAAAGGGTTTGACCATTAGCCTTTTATGGGCCCACAATCTTTGGCATTATTTGGCTCCAAATTCTGGTTTACTGCTTCAGTTTCCTCTGCTAGAAAATGTGAATTAAAACTGTTCTTATTTTACATAGATATAGTGAGGATTAAATGGGTTTATGCATGAAGGACTCTGTAATACTTGGCCAAGGTAACTATTTTCTACAATAGCTGCTATGATAAAACATTGAAATAAACACAATCTCTCTTAATATAAAGTGCCCAGATTTTAAAAAAATAATTTGAATTAGGAAATACGTTTCTAAATGTTAGAGTTTAGAATTTCAAATTCTATACATTTATCCAATTAAAATGTACATATATATTGTTTTCCAATTGTATATGCCAAATATTTTAAGGTCCAACTTTGATTTCTCAAGAAGGAAATATTACAGTGAAGGAGCTTTACTCTAAAGCTTGAAAATATATAAAATTTTATGATCGAGACATTATTAAATACCTTGAGGAATAAAAGAATACTGCATTTGGTGTAATTATTTTCATCTGAGTTTATAAGTTATGCAGATTGTATAGTTTAATACTAACTTGTTTTAAAATATATGGTGCATATGATATGTACCATGCTTTGATATCCATTTCATTATTGCGAAATAAAGAATCTTTCTGATTAAAAAAAATTACTAGTATAATTCACCAGTGAAGCTGTGTGGTCCTGGAGTTTTCCTTAGGCAAATGTTTTTAACTACAAATTCAGTTTCTTTATAGATACAGGGCTATTCAGATTTTCTGTTTCTTTTTGGGTGAGCTTTGGTAGTTTGTGTCTTTCAAGGTATTTATCTTTTTCATCTAAGTTGTCAAATTTATTTATTGGCACAAAGTTGTTCATAATATTCCTGTATTCTATATTAATGTCTGCTCAAAACCAGTGATCATCATATAGTTTTTCTTTTTTAGTTTGTTAATATGGTGAATTACATTGAATAATTTTCAAATTTTAAACTAAAGTTTCATTCCTTGGGCAAACCTTACTTGGTCACGATATATATATATTGTAAATATATTGTTGGATATGATTTGTGATCAATTTGATTATGTGTAGTTTTCTTTAGGTTTCTTGTTCTTGGGGTTGAGATTTTTCAGCCTATAGGTTAAGAGTTTTCACTAAATGTGGAAAATATTTGCTTATTATTTCTTCAAATATTTCTTGTCTCTCCATCCTTCCTCTCCTTTAGATACTCCAATTACACATATATTAGGCCTCTTCAAATTGTCCCACAGTTCACTGATGCCCTGTTCATTTTTTTTTTTAAGATTTATTTATTTTTATTTAATTCTCTCCCCTTCCCCACCCTCCCCACCCCCAGTCATCTGCTTTCTGTGTCCATTCACTGTGTGTTCTTCTGTGCCCACTTTTATTCTTGTCAGCGGCACCCGGAATCTGTGTCTCTTTTTGTTGCATCACCTTGCTGAGTCAGCTGTGTGTGCGGCGCCATTCCGGGGCAGGCTGCACTTTTTTCGCGCTGAGTGGCTCTCCTTATGGGGCGCACTCCTTGTGCATGGGGCTCCCCTATGTGGGGGACACCCCTGTGTGGCACGGCACTCCTTATGCGCATCAGCACTGTGCATGGGCCAGCTCCACACAGGTCAAGGAGGCCCGGGGTTTGAACCGCAGACCTCCCATGTGGTAGATGGACACCCTAACCACTGAGCCAAGTCCACTTCCTGTCCATAGCATATTTTTGACTGCCTGTTAACTTTGGTTTGTATGCCAGACATCGTGAATTTTACCAGTTTGGGTGCTGGATAGTTTTGTATTCCTATATACTTGGGCTTTGTTTTGGGATACAATTGAGTTACTTGGATAGAGTTGTATCCTTCCAGGTCTTTCTTTTAAGATTTGCAAGGCAGGACCAGAACAGTGTTTAGTCCAAGGCTAATTATTCCCCACTACTGAGGCAAAACCCCTTGGGGTACTCTACCCAATGCCCTATAAATTATAAGGTTTTCCACACTAGTTAGTGGTGCGAGGCTCTATTTTAGGCATTAGGTGAACACCAGGTGGTTCATTCCCTGGCCTCAGGTAGTTTCCTACATGCACTAATTACTCCACTGAATAATCAAGGGGGATCCTCTGCAGGTCTCCAGATTCTCTCTCTGGTCAGCTCTCTCCCTCTAATACTCCATCCTGTGTGAGATCTAGCCACTTTGGTTTCCCAATTCAGGGATTATTCTGGGCCTTGTCTCATTTCCCCACCCTGTGTCATGGCCTGGAAATTCTCTCAAGGCAGTAAGCTGGGGCAATTGTAGGCCCACCTTGTTTGTGTCTTTTTTCCCTGAGGCCACTGTCCTTTATTGCCTGCTGTCCAGTGTACTAAAAAACCACTGTTTCATATATTTTGTATTTTTTTGTTGTTTTAGTTGTTTCAGGCAGGAGGATAGACCTGATCCCCATTTCTCTACCTTGGACAGAAGCAGAATTTGCCTTAAAGGTTTAATTTGCTTTGAAAATATTTTGGTAATTGGATTACCATACTTTTATTTTCCAACCGATCCTGCCCTGGTCCCCTTATATTCTTCCTAAATTCTGCTTGTAAACAGAGTATTTCTTTCTTTAGCTCATCTCTCTTTTCTTATATTCTATTATCCACGGCAAGGACCAACCAGCTGTCACTTTCAACATTTTGCCTGGAGATCTCCTTAGTCAAATCCAAAGTTCATTAAGAATATTTTCCATCTTCCACATTGCTGTAGACTACAGTTTTACAAATTGTCTCAAAACTACATTATATCAGTAGCCATTTTTCTAGCCTGCTATAGCAGTTCCCTAGCTAATTTTCCAGTCTCTGCTGTTTCCTCACTGCTTTTCCAGCCACTCCCTATGCCTTGTCCCAAAGCCAATTCTGCATATTTTAGTTTTTGTTAAAACAGCATTCCACTTGTAGATATCAATTTCCTTGGTTTGTTTCTTTTTTTCTACATTATAAAGTACCCCAAAATTTAGTGGCTTAAAACAACTATTTATAATAGCTCATAATTTTGAAGGTCAGTAATTTGAACAGGGCTCAGCTGAGCAGTTCTTCTGGCCTGGATGGGGCTCATCCATCTGCAGGTAGCTGTTGGTTCAGCTGGGGCTGTCTGCTTTATGATGGACTCAGTTGAATTAGCTTTAGTAAATTATGTTTTTCCCTATGAAATAGTCCATTCATCTAATTTTTTCAAATATATTGGCATAAAGTTATTCACAGTATTCTTTAAATCCTTTTCTGATAAATCCTTTTTCTATTCATTCATTTTTATGGTTATCTTTTTATACTCATTTCTAATTTAATTGCATTATGATCAGATAGTATAGTCTCTGTTACTGATTGCTTGGCATCTGTAATATGTTTTGTGGTCTAGTATATAATCAATGTTTATGAATGGGCCATGTGTGTTTGAAAATAATGTATATTTTCATTGCAGGGTTGTATATGTGTATACATATATACACATCATATGTATATACATTATACAACTATTATATATTATATATATGTGATCAGGTGATTAATTGGTCTGTTCAATCTTCTATATACCAAAATTTTTTGTTTACATGATTATTACCTGAAAGAGGTATATTAAAAATCTCCCTGTCTCCATTTATCCTCGTAGTTAGGTCAATTTTCACATTATAAATTTCAAGCTCTGTTATTATATGCATGTAAGTTTATAATCATTCTATTTTCCTGGTGAATCATTCCTTTTAGTGTAACCTTCTTTATCCCTAGTCATATTATTTGCCTTAAAATCTATCCTGGCTGATGTTAAGATTGCTACAGTTTTAATTATGCTCTTTTTTCCTGCTCCCTAGGTGGTTTTTTTACTTTCTTGTAGGCTCAGGTGTGCATTTTAAAAAGACATTTGTTATATTTTGTCCATTATTTCTGGTGTTTGTAGCAGCCAGTGTTGCAGGATATCTGGTCTGGCACATTGATAAATCTTAAAGTTCCCAAACTTTTACAAAATGAGCCATACTTGCCTTGAAACAGAAATCTCTTAAGCTTCATATACCATCAGAATAGCAGAATAAGCTGCACAATGTATGCATAACCAATGCCCCATCTAACAAACGAAGGTGTCAAACCATATTAGCTGTAAGGCTCAATCTGAATGTATTTGTTATGTATCTCTAATAGCCAAGAAAAAAAATTTTTTTTCAAACAATACTCTCCTACAGCTTCACCCAAGAATCTGATATGGCCCCCATCCCTGAAGGGTGGTTCCCCTACAATTGAGAATCACTGGTTTATGGTCTCTCCAAAGAAGATGACTGTTTAAAGATGGAAATACTTTATTTCATTAATAGTTTGGTACTCCTCCTACTATCTGTCAGCCATACACAGATGTTGCAGTTAATAGTTTTCTCTGGTGCTCAGTGGGTGTCTTTCAGTTTATTTCCAAACTCCTATAGTCTCTTGCTTAGGTGGTATCCAAGGCACTAGACTCAAACCCAGTTTCTCCCAGGCAATGTGTGGGTCCTAATACTGGAGCCAAATCCTATCAGATGACATTTAATCTAGACTTACTAGTAACAACTCACTAGGAACTTTCAACACCCACAGCGTATCTGCTTGTGGAGTGAGTTAGGGTCTACTCTACTACTGACTATCAATTTCAAGAGTCCTGGAAAAGGTTGCGTCTGTAATTTGGGTCCAGCTCTGCATAAGGAGCCTGTGGGAAGCCTTCATTCTTGGCCAGCAAGGTTGGTGTCTGATTTGTTCAAATGATCAAATTTATGCACTACATAGAAAGCCTTTAAGAACTCATTAAAGTCAATGCTTCCATCTTTGTTTAAGTCCATTCTGTTGGCGAGCTCATCCACTTGGGAATCATCAATCTTAACACTGTAGTGAGCACTGAAAAGCTGCCACATGGTACGAAATTCTTCCATGGAAATCAGGCCTGAAAGAATATAGGAGAAGGTTGTGAGTGTACATTTTAAGACCCACCCAAGAAAGGGATGGGGCTGTCATAGTGATTGAAGAGTGTCAATCAGAAGTTCACTAACATGTCTGACCATCAAGACACTGAAGAAATGGAAATGGAAGAGTAAGATAAAAAATGTAAGAAACAATACATTTCTTTCAACTACCAAGTGCTCCTGAGATTATTCTAAACCCAGCATTAGTAAACAGTGAACGCATGGGTTAGAGATGGTGGACTGTGGGACTATATGTGGTATAGAAATAATGAGACCTGAAATCCATGGGAAGGGAACACAAAAGGAAGGCAGAGAGGAGAGCAACATCAAAGCAGAAGGAGAAAATACCTTGGGACTCAATAAGAGGATTGCAAGCAATGATTCTACCTTTTATTTTTTATAGTAATAATTAACTTCATGTATTGGATTATTGATTTACTTGGTGTTGATAAAAGGTCTCTGCAATAGGAGATTATCTGTTGTTTTTTATAAGTTTGGAAATAAGATAAGTAGAAAATGAGTTGTCATAGTGCTCAGTCCCCAAAACAGAATCAGAACCCTTGGAATGATTTTTATTGCCAGGAGTAATTCAGACTTTAAAATGGACAGTGAATTATCTTTTCATTTGTGCTGGTGATTTATAAAAGTAGCTATTCTAGTTGACTAATGGATACATATGTTTATGTAGGACTCTGTGGTCCTGAATACAGGGTTTGTGGCCAAACTAAGATAACAATAATAATAAACATGAATTCATTTCTCCCCCTCAAGTTTAATCAAGCTTGGATGAAGAATGAAATTGATTTAAAAAAAAAAACTGAGTTCTGGATTCAGAGAAACAGACTAGCCTTTCCTTTCTACTACTGAATTAATCAAAGTTCACTTACCTGAGTGATCAGAGTCAATGACATTATATATGATCTGCAGGTCAGATCGGTATCTGAACACAGTTTCAATTAGAGTAGACTTAGCCTAAAACAAACATTTTCTAGTGTTAAAACATATAGAATTAAGGGCACACGTCAAATTCAGTAATATAACAAACATAAAACATCATCGCAAATTCAAATTATATGATTGAGATAGAAATTTGAAAAAGACAAGCCTTCCTTGGAGGCCCAAGCCTCTTTAATCTTTGGATTCTGCAGTGGTCTGCAGTCTATCTTCCTCAGGGGACAGGGCCAAGGAGAATAAGGAAGCAGTAAATAACACCAGTCCACAATTACTGAGAATACCCGTGTGCCAGGCTCTGCAAAGAGAGCTCATGTGGGTTACTTCATTCAGTCTTCAATCACAACCCTAAGGAGTAGGAGCAGAACTATTATTGTATCCATTTCCCAGATCAGAAAACGGAGGGGCAAAGTAACTCTCCCAAGGTTCACAGAGCTGCTAAGTGGGAGGTGAATCTCAGCTGCCTGAAGCCTAGGCCTGTGATCTTAGTCATGTGTTAAACTGCCTCTTTTTTTTTTTTATTTAAGATTTATTTATTTATTTTCCCTCTTCTCCTCCTCCTGCCGTGCTGTTTTTGCTGTCTGTGTTGTCTTCTCTTAAATGAAGCCCAAAACCTCCTTCTTGTTTCCTTCTTGCACTTTGACCGCCCTTCTCTCTGTTCTTAACTTCTCGTCTCCCCTGCCAGCAACCATCCAAGTGCCAGTTCCTCTGGGCTCACTTTCAGCTCCATGTTAACTTATTGCTGATAATACTAGAGATCTGACAACTCTCCCAGGAGTGTTCACATTGTAATAAGGAACACAAGATTTTTTAAATCTTCAAGACATATTCTGGGTCATGTAAGCAAGTCTATACTCTCACCGTTTAAAAGGGAATATATTGAGTATTTTAAAGGTTGTGGTGTATGAAAGAATTGAGGTCACATCTTCCCTTCTGCAGGACAACACTAAAAATAAGAATATTTGGCATGGATTCACTTGCCTTTTTTGGGGGATAGGGAGTGTGCCTATCCTTAGAGCACACAAATTTCCTGAACATAACACAACATACTTGGAAGATCCCCTGGGCCTTTCCTAAGACAGCTATTCCCACGTATACAACGATTCGACCCTCAATTTTTAAAGGGCTAAATTTCTCTCTTAAGGTTGTCCAAAGGGTGTTTTGCTGCAGCAAGGTTTTAACTGGGGCTATGTTTCACTTGCCTCTTTCACAGGTTTTGGAATGTGGATATCCTGGAAGCTGGACATGTAGGCAACGTTTCCATCTTGGTCAGTATCTACCAGTTGCGAACTCAGGGATCTCCACGGTAAGTTCAGCCTCAAAATGCTCTCCATGGAAAAAGCCCACTGGCCCAAAGAAAGTTTTCCTAACAACAATAACAACAAGAAAGCCATATCATTGGTTTATAACTTGATCAAGAAATGCAACCTCCTTGGTAGAGTCAGTGGGCAGTCGGGGGTTTTGAGGCCTGGGTACCTCCCGCTCTCCTCCAAGATTTGTCCTATCGGACTTCACAGCCCTGAGGAAGGAATAACTAAAGAAAGTCTTTACTGTTCCACAGATCTTTACTTTTTGGTGTTAATTTTTTTTCCTTTTTCTGATTAACAAAATAAGGTATGCTTATTAGAGTAGATTTGAAAACACAAAAGAATATAAAGAATGAAAGATTTAGTTTACTTTTAACACTTGGCTATATTACCTTTCATTTTCCTATGAAATGTCCTCCCCACCCCCAATATTATATGTAATTTCTCAAAATAGAAAATCTCCATTTTTTCTGATTATTAGATATGCTAATTTAAAATAAATTAGAATATATAAAAAAACAATGTTATTACTTCCAGTCTTTTTTCTATATATATAAACATGTGTATGCCTAAAAGTATATATATATATATATATATATTTTACCTCTCCTAAAACCAAATATACAATACACTCCTGCATAGATTTTATGTACATGTATTACATATGCCAACACTCATGCACATATTTAATCTACTTTCTTACTTATACTAAATCATGGGCATCCATTTACATTATAAAAATAGATCTACATCATCATTTTAATGACTATGAAACTATTCCTTAGAGTAATTCCTAGAAGTGGAATTGCTGGATCAAAAGTTATGCAGGTTTTTTAAGGCTTTTGATATATATTACCAAATTGCTTTCCAGAAAGAGGCTATCCATTTATGTTCCCACCAGCCTATTTCCCCACACACTTACCAGCTAAGGACAATTTTTAAAAAATTGAAGTTTAACACACACAGAAAAGTTTGCAAAACAAATACAGAGCTCAAGGAATATCATAAAGGGAAATCTTGTGCAACCACCACCAAGGACAAGAAATAGAACACTGCCAGTATTTGAAAGGTCTCTTTGTGCCCCCTCACAATTATTACTACTTCCCACTTTCCCAAGGAGAGTGGCTATTTTGATCTCTCACACTATAAGGTTTTTAAATGTGTTTGTCTTTTTGATCTATATATACATGGAAGCATCCAATATATATTTGGAGAGACGGACATTCTGACCTCTTTTGCTCAATACTAGGTTCATGAGATTCAGCCATGCTGTACCATTTAGATGTAGTTTGTTCATTTTCATTGACATATAATATTCCATAGTATGAATATTCACAACTTATGTATCCATTCTATTTTTCAAAAAGATTTATTTATTTATTTCTCCCCGGCCCCCCTCCTGGCCCAGTTGTCTGCATGTTCTTCCCTGTCTGCTGCCGTTGTTGTCAGTGGCAGGGGAATCTGCTTTTCCCTTTGTCGCGTCATCTTGTTGTGTCAGCTCTCCATGTGTGCAGCGCCACTCCTGGGCAGGCTGCACCTTCCTCGCCATGGGCGACTCTCCCTACGGGGCACACTCCCTGCGCACGGGGCTCCCCCACGCGGGGACACCCCTGTGTGGCACGGCACTCCCTGCGCGCATCAGCACTGCGCATGGGCCAGCTCCATACGGGTCAAGGAGGCCCGGGGTTTGAACCGCAGACCTTCCATGTGGTAGGTGGACGCCCCAACCACTGGGCCAAATCCGCTTCCCTGTATCCATTCTATTATCGATGAATGCTGGATATCTCTAGTTTGGGGGTATTACAAACCATGCTGCTAAGAACACTTCTGTACATACTGTTGGTACATATATCTACTCGCATTTCTGTTGACTCTATACCTAGGTGTGGAATTGTTAGATCAAAGGGTATGTAAAACTTTAGCTTCATTTGATACTCCAGTTTTCTAATATGATTGTACCAATTTAGACTTCTATCAGCAGTATATGAGAGTTCCAGTTGGTCCACATCTTTGTCAACACTTGATAGTGTCAATCTTTTTCATTTTAGTCATTCTAGGATCTGTGTAGTAATATCTCATTGTGGATTTAATTTTCATTTCACAGATTACCAAAGAGGTTGAGTACCTTTTCATATACTGGCTATTTGGACATCCTCTTTAGTGAACTGGTATAGCAGTTTGATATGGTTATGAATTCCAAAAATAGATATTGGATTAATTTTGTAATTTGGTCTGTACCTGGGCATGATTAAGTTATGATTGGGGCTTTGAATGATTGGTAGAATTCACCTCTGAAGTCATCTGGTCCCGAGCTTTTCATCTTTGGGTTTTTAAGAAAAAACATTTTATTTATTTATTTGTTTGTTTGTTTGTTTGTTTAAAAGAACTTTTAGATTACATAAATGTTACATAAAAAATATAGGGGATTCCCATTAATGACCCACTCCCTCCCTCTTTGGGAGGTTTTTTTTTTTAAAGATTTATTTATTTATTTCTCTCCCCTTCCACCCCCGCCCCCAGTTGTCTGCTCTCTGTGTCCATTCGCTGTGTGTTCTATGTCCACTTGTATTCTCGTCAGCAGCACCTGGAATCTGTGTCTCTTTTTTTGTTGCGTCACCTTGCTGCATCAGCTCTCTGTGTGTGCAGCGCCACTCTTGGGCAGGCTGCACTTTTTTCACATGGGGCGGTTCTCCTTATAGGACACGCTCCTTGTGCGTGGGACTCCCCTACGCGAGGCATGGTACTCCTTGCACATATCAGCACTGCACGTGGGCCAACTCACCACATGGGTCAGGAGGCCCTGGGTTTGAACCCTGGACCTCCCATGTGGTAGGTGGATGCTTTATCAGTTGCGCCAAATCCACTCCCTTCCCTGGGAGGTTTTTGATGACTGTTTCCATCTCTTTACTTGTGATTGGTTTGTTAAGGTCCTCTGTTTCTTCTAGGTTCTGTGAAAGTTGCTCTTGTATTTCTAGGAATTTGTCCATCTCGTTTACATTGTCTAGGTTTTTTATATACAGTTGTTCACAGTATCCTCTTACGAGCTTTCTTATTTCTACAGGGTCAGGGGTAATGTTCCCCCTCTCCTTTCTGATTTTATTTATTTGCATCTTCTTTTTTTTCGTTTTTTTCTTTGCCAGTCTAGCTAAGGGTTTGTCAATTTTGATCTTCTTAAAGAACCAACTTTTGGCTTTGATTCACTCTATTATTTTTTTCTTCTCAACTTTATTTCTGCTCAGATCTTTATTATTTCTTTCCTTTGGAATTAGTTTGCTGTTCTTTTTCTAGTTCTCCAGGTGTGCAGTTGGGTCTTTGATTTCAGTTCTTTCTTTTTTAATGTAAGCATTGAGGGCTATAAATTTCCCTCTCAGCACTGCCTTTGCTGTATTCCATATATATTGATATGTTGTGGTCTCATTTTCCTTCATCTCAAGATATTTACTGATGTCTCTTGCAATTTTTTCTTTGACCCACTGATTATTTAAGTGTGTTGTTGAATCTCCATATATGTGTGAATTTTCATTATTTCCTCAAATATTCTTTCTGCCCCTTTTCCACTGTCTTCTCCTACTGGGACTCTGATAATGCATATGTTTGTGTGCTTTGTGTTGTCATTCAATTCCTTGAGACCCTGTTCCATTTTTTCCCATTTTTTTTCTCTTTCTGTTCTCCTGCCTTTTAAAGTTCAGTGGTTCAGTCCTCCAATAAACTAATTCTACCTTCCATCAATTCAAATCTGCTGTTATATGCCTCTAATGTATTTTTTTAAATTAAAGTTAATAGATCACAAGGAATGTTACTTAAAAAACATAAAAAAGCAGAAAACATAAGAGGTTCCCATATAACCCACCCCCCACCCCCACCACATCATTTTTGTAAATTGTATTTTTCTGAAGGTATATACATCACACAAAAAATGTTACATTAAAAAATATAAGAGGTTCCTGTATACCCCCACCCCCACCCCACTCCTCCCACACCAACAACCTCCCTCAACATTGTGGTATACTCATTGCACTCAGTGAACACATTTTGGGGATTTTTAATCTCATCCATTGTGTCTTTCATTCCCATAAACTGTTACTTTTCTTTGCAAGCTTTTCAAAAAAAAAACTTTTTTTTAAACAAATCAATTTTATCAATACATATTAATAAGCCATACAATTCATCCAAATTGTACAATCAATGGTACTTGGTATAATCACGTAGTTGTGCATGCATCACTTTAATCATTCTTACAGCATTTTCATTATTTCACTAATAATAATAATAAAAAAACAGACAAATAAACAAGAAGAGTGTTTACCTCTCAATCTCCCTATGCTTCACCTGCTGTACATAGCTGCTATTTCTGGCTATTCTTGCAAGATTATGTGTTTATTTATTAGGCAGTTTTATTGAGATATATTCACATACATACAATCTATCGAAAGTGTATAGTCAAGGCTTTTAGTGTAATCACAATGTTGTGCTTTTTCATCACCACAAAAGATGTTAGAGCAATTTTATTACTCCAAAAAGAAAAAACCCACACCACTTAGCAGCCCCTTCTCCAGCCCTGCAAAACCACTAATCTAATTTCATCCTTATAAGTTGATTTATATTTACATTTTATATAAATGGAATCATACAATATGTAGTACTTTGTGTCTGGTTTATTTTCTTGTCTGATATTAACATCCTGTAGTATTAACACACATTTATTCAGTTTCAAAGAAAGATAGTCTTATATAAGCAATTTTACCCATATTCATATTTCACATGCAGTTTTACTATGCTATATAGTCCCATGTTATATTTTTTAGCTTTCCTTTTAGAAAAATACATGACCTTAGACTTTCCCTTTAAACCACTTTCATACCCACATAACAGTATTGCTAGTTACAAACATTATGTTGGGCTTTCACCTTTTCTCTTCATTTCCAAATATTAACACGCATCCTTTTTACCAATTCTGCACAAATTAACCCTCAGCTTTCAATTTTCTAACCTCATTCAATTTTCTGGTGACCCATATTCAAGTTATTAACTCTATGAGATTATACAATATATTTAGTTTATTGTAGTGCAATCATACAGTATTTCTTCTTTTGTGTCTGGCTTGCTTCACTCAACATAATGTCCTCCAGGTTCATCCATGTTGTCATATGCTTTATAACCTCATTTCTTCTTACAGCTGCATAATATTCCATCGTGTGAATACACCACAGTTTGTTTATCAATTCATTGGTTGATGGACATCTGGGTTGTTTCCAACTTTTGGCAATCATGAATAAAACTGCTATGAACATCAGTGTGCAGATATCTGTTTGTGTCACTGCTCTCAGTTCTTCTGGGTATATACCCAGTAGTGGTATTGCCAGGTCACGTGGCAAATCTATATTCAAATTCTTTAGGACCAGCCAAACAGTCCTTCACAGTGGTTGTACCATTTTACATCCCATCAACAGGGAATAACTGTTCCTATCTCTCCACATCCTCTCCAACTCTTGTAGTTTCCTGGTCTTTCTAACAGTTGCCATTCTAATAGGTGTGAAATGATATCTTATTGTAGCTTTGATTTGCATTTCCCTACTTGCTAATGAAGTTGAACATTTTTTGGAGAGTTTTGTGGGGTTTTTTTGTCATTTTTATTTCTTCTTTAGACAAATGTCTATTCAAGTCTTTTGCCCATTTTTTAATTGGGTTGTCTGTCTTTTTATTGTTGAGTTGTAGCATCTCTTTATATATCATGGATATTAAAACCTTATCAGATATGTGATTTCCAAATATTTTCTCC
The DNA here is from genome assembly GCF_030445035.2 of Dasypus novemcinctus. NCBI lineage: Eukaryota > Metazoa > Chordata > Mammalia > Cingulata > Dasypodidae > Dasypus > Dasypus novemcinctus. The sequence continues at coordinate 21,489,332 of NC_080704.1, read as the reverse complement.
CATTGAGTCAGCTGCCTTTTTATCCTTCTGACAAAGTCCTGTGAGGTGCAAAAGTGTTTAATTTTGAGGGGGTCCTATTTATCTAATTTTTTCTTTTGTTGCTTGTGCTTCAGGCATAAGGTTCAAGAAACCACCAGATACATGGTCTTCAAGATGTTTCCCTACATTTTTTTCCAGTAGTTTTATGGTCCTGGCTTTTATATTTAGGTCTTTGATCCATTTTGAGTTGATTCTTGTATAGGAAGTGAGATAGGGGTCCTCTTTCATTCTTTTGGTTATGGATATCCAGTTCTCCCAGTACCATTTGTTGAAGAGATTGTTTTATCCCATTAACATGACTTTGGTAGGTTTGTTGAAAACTGGTTGACCATAGAAGTGAAGACTTATTTCTGGACTCTCAATTCTATTCCACTGATTGATATGTCTCTCTTTATGCCAATACCATGTAGTTTTTTAAAAAAGATTTATTTGTTTATTTATTTCTCTTCCCTTCCCCCCTCTGCCCTGGTTGTCTGTTCTCTGTGTCTATTTGCTGTGTGTTCTTCTTTGTCCGCTTCTGTTGTTGTCAGCGGCACAGGAATCTGTGTTTCTTTTTGTTGCGTCATCTTGTTGTGTCAGCTCTCCATGTGTGCGGCGGTGCCATTCCTGGGCAGGCTGAACTTTCTTTTGCGCTGGGCGGCTCCCCTTACAGGGCACACTCCTTGCGTGTGGGGCTCCCCTATGCGGGGGACACCCCTGCATGGCACTGCACTCCTTTGCGCGCATCAGCACTGCGCGTGGGCCAGCTCCACATGGGTCAAGGAGGCCCGGGGTTTGAACCGTGGACCTCCCATATGGTAGATGGACGCCCTAACCACTGGGCCAAGTCCGCTTCCCACCATGTAGTTTTGACCACTGTAGATTTGTAATATGTTTCAAGGTCAGGCAGTGAAATTCCTCCCACATCACTCTTATTTTTTAGAATGTTTTTGGTTATTCAGGTGCACTTTCCCTTTCAGATGAATTTGGTAATTGTTTTTTCTATTTCTGTAAAGTAGGCTGTTGAAATTTTTTTTTTTAGATTTATTTATTTCTCCCCCCACCACCATTGTGTGCTCTCTGTGCCCATTCTCTTTTTGTTCTCTGTGTCTGCTTGTATTCCCATTAGGCAGCTCCAGGAACCAATCCTGGGACCTTCCAGAGTGGGAGAGAGGCACTCATTCTCTTGTGCCACCTCAGCTCCCTGGTCTGCGATGTCTCTTATTGTCTCTAATTGTCTCTCCTCTCTGTCTCTTCATGTTGCATCATTTTGCTGCACCAGCTCTCTGTGTGGGCCAGCACTCCTATGTGGGCCAGCATTTCTGGGCATGGCAGCACTCAACATGGGCCAGCACTCTGCATGGGCCAGCTCTCTGCTTGGGTCAGCTCATTGTGCAGGCCAGCTTGCTTTCACAAGGAGGCCCCAGGTATTGAACCCTGGACCTCCTATATGGTAGACAGGAGCCCAATCACTTGAGCCACATCTGCTGCCTGGCTGATGGAATTTTAATTGGTATTGCATTGAATCTATAAATCAGTTTGGTAGGACATCTTCATGATATTTAGTCTTCCAATCCATGAACACAGAATGTCTTTCCCTTTGTTTAGGTCTTCATTGATTTCTTTTAGCATTGTTTTGTAGTTTTCTGCATTCAGGTCTTGTACTTCTTTGGTTAAATTGATTCCTATGTATTGGAGTCTTTTTGTTATTGTAAATGGAATTTTTCCCTCTGATAACTCCTCAGATTGTTCAATACCAGTATACAGAAATATTACTAATTTTTGTGTGTTGATCTTGTATCCTGCCACTTTGCTGAACTTGTTTATTAGTTCAAGTAGCTTTGTTATAGACATTTGAGAATTTTCTAAATATAGGATCATGTCATCTGCAAGTAGAGTTTTACTTCCTCTTTTCCTATTTGGATGTCTTTTATTTATTTATTTTTCTTGTCTAACTGCTCTAGCTAGAACTTCTTCCACAATGTTGAATAACAGTGGTGACAGTGGGCATCCTTGTCTTGATCTCGATCTTAGAGGGAATGCTTTCAACCTTTCCCCATTGAGCACAATGTTGACTGTGGGTTTTTCATATATGCTTTTTATCATATTGAGGAATTTTCCTTTTATTCCTACCTTTTGAAGTGTTTTTATCAAGAACACTTTGAATGCCTTTTCTGCATTGATCGATATGATCATGTGGTTTTTTCCCTTCAATTTGTTAATGTGATGTATTACATTACTTGATTTTCTTATGTTGAACCATCCTTGCATACCAGGACTAAATCCTGGTATGCAAGAATTATACATCTCAGTCGTGATGTATAATTCTTTTGATATGTTGTTGGATTTTATTTGCAAGTATTTTGTTTAGAATTTTTGCATTTATGTTCATTAGAGATATTGGTCTGTAATTTTCTTTTCTTTTCTTGTCTTTATCTGGCTTTGGTATTAGGGTGATGTTGGCTTCATAAAATGTGTTGGGTAATTTTCCCTCCATTTCAAATTTTTGGAAGAGTTTAAACAGGATTTTGTGTTAATTCTTTTTGAAATGCTTGGTAGATTTCACCTGTGAAGCCATCAGGTCCTGACCTTTTCTTCATTGGGAGATTTTTGATGACTGTGATTGGTTTGCTAAGTTCTTGTATTTCTCGTAGCCTCAGTGTAGGTTGTTTGTGCATTTCTAGGAATTGGTTAATTTCATCTAGGTTGTTTAGTTTGTTGGCATACAGTTTCTCACAATATCTTCTTATCCTTTTTATTTCTGTGGGGTCAGTCATAACTTCACCCCTTTCATTCCCGATTTTATTTATTTGCATCTTCTCTCTTTTTTTCTTTGTTAGTCTAGCTAGGGGTTTGTCAATTTTATTCATCTTCTCAAAGAACCAGCTTTTGATTTTGTCTGTTTTTTTTTTTTTGTTGTTGTTGTTGTTGTTCTCAATTTCATGTATTTCTGTACTAATCTTTATTTCTTTCCTTCTGCTTGTTTTGGGAATGGTTTGCTGTTCTTTTTTCCAGTTTCTATAGTTGTTTAGTTAAATCTTTGATTTTATCCCTTTTTCATTTTTAGTATAGGCATTTAGGGCTATACCTTTACCTCTCAAGACCGCCTTCACTGTAGCCCATAAGTTTTTTGTTTTTTTTAAAAGATTTATTTATTACTCCCCCCCCACACACGGCTTGTTCCATTCTTTGCTGTCTCTTTTCTGTGTCCATTCACTGAGCACTTTTTCTGTATCCACTTGTCTCCCTTTGTTGCATCATCTTGCTGCACCAGCCCTCCACGACACACGGGCTGTCATCTCTCTGTGGTGCACGGGCCAGCTTGCCTTCACAAGGAGGCCCTGGGATGTGAACCCAGGGCCTCCCATATGGTAGATGGGAACCCAACTGATTGAGCCACAGCTGCTTCTCTGTATCCCATGTTTTGATAAGTTGTGTTCTCATATTTTCATTCCTCTAAATATATTTACAAATTTCATTTACAATTTCTTCTTTGACCCACTGATTATTTAGGAGCGTGTTGTTCAGCATCCACACATTTGTAAATTTACCTTTTCCCCACTGATTATTGGTTTCCAGTTTCATTCCACTATGATCTGAGAAGGTGTTTTGTATAATTTCAATCTTCTTGGATTTATGGAGACGTTCATTGTTACTTAACATTGTGATCTGTCTCCTATCCTGGAGAAAGATCCATGATTACTTGAGAAGAATGTATAACCTGCGGAGCTTGGGTGCCATGTTTTATAAATGTCTGTTAGGTCTAGCTTGTTTATCATATTGTTCAAGTTTACTGTTTCCTTGTTGATCTTCTGTCTAATTATTCTATCTAACGTGAGTGGTGTGCTGAAGTCTACAACTATTGTTGTAGAGATGACTATTTCTCCCTTCAGTTTTGCCAGTTTTCCTCATGTATTTTGGGGCACCCTGGTTAGGTGCACAGATAGTTATGACTTATTTCTTCTGGGTGGATTGTCCCTTTGATTAATATATAATGGCCTTCTGTATCTCTTGTAACTTTTTTGCATTTAAAGTCTGTTTTGTCTGATATTAGTATAGCTACCCGTTCTTTTTTAGTTACTGTACACACGGAATATCTTTTTCCAACCTTTCACTTTCACCTGGTTTGTATCCCTGGAACTAAGGTGAATCTCTTGTAGGAAGCATACGGATGGCTCGTGTTTTTTTATCCATTCTGTCAGCCTATATATATATATATATTTTAGGAGGTACTGGGGATTGAACCCAGGACCTCGTACATGGGAAGCAGGTGTTCAACCATTGAGATACACCTGTTCCCCAATGAGAGTTGTTTTTTTCATTTATTTGTTTTTGTTTTTAAAGTAGCAAATTGCTTTATTACTGATATTGCTTGACTCACTTATTTTTATTTTTATTTTTAAAATTTTTAAAAAGATACTTAGATGATACAAATGTCACATAAAAAATGTAGGGGGTTCCTATATGCCCGCTCCCCACACCTCCCACATTTTCCCACATTAACACCATCCATCATTAGTGAGGTACATTCATTGCAATTGATGAACACATTTTGGAGCACTGCCACTAAGCATGGATTAAAGTTTACATGGTAGTTTACTCTCTCCCACACAATTCCGTAGGTTATGACAAGATTTATAATGGCCTGTATCTGTCATTGCAATGCCATTCAGGACAATTCCCAAGTTCCAAAAATGCCCCATATTACACCTGTTTTTCCCTCTCCCTGCCCTCAGAACCTTCAGTGGCCACTCCCTCCACATCAATGATATAATTTCTTCCATTGCTCAAATCATAATGAGTCTATAGTAGAATACCAGCAAGTCTACTCTAGTCTATAATTCAGTCCCCAATCCTGAGGATTCTGGGATGATGATGTCCACTCCACCTCTAATTGAGAGGGGGCTGCATTCCCATAGGGCCTATGGAGGAACTCTCTTGCTTGCTGTTGTAGACTCTCTTGGTTCCTTGGTTTGGTAGTTGTCCATCATACCTCCATGTTAGTCGTCCTGGGTGAGACCAATGAATTGGAAAGTAGGTGTTGCAACTCCAGTGAGTTTCAGGGCCCAGGTGGCACATGGACAACCCAAAGATTTAAGTCTCTTGGATGTACACCAACCAACTCTAGTACTAATTATATGTTCAACTAGAAGGACAGAAGAGCCATGTGTAGGGAAACCACAACTGAGTCCAACTCTGTCATTCTGGGGAACATAAATTCCAGAGTAGTGTCCACTGGCAAGGCACCAAACTCCTGAGCTATCTGCCCTGACTATAATGTCTGGATGTCTCCAGAGCCCTCAGGGGCCCCACTATTTGATGTAGTATCTACTTTGGCAGTCAAAGTAGCCTCTGGAATGACCTCCTGACTCACTTTGAAATCTCTTAGCCATAAAAACTCATCTGTCTTTACCCTTTCCCCATTTTGGTCAAGGTCTTTTTTCAGTTGCATTGCTGGTTGGTGCTTGGTAGTAATCCCTCACAGCCAGGGAGCCTCACTGTTTTTGTTTTGTTTTAGGAGGTACTGAGGATAGAACCCAGGACCTCATACATGGGAAGCAGGTGCTTAACCACTGAGCTACAGCCCCTCTCCAGCCTATATCTTTTGATTGGGGAGTTTAATCCATTCACATTCAATGCTATTACTGTAAATGCATTATTTACTTCCACCGTTTTATTCTTTGGTTTTCATATGTCATATCTTATTTTCATCTGTATTTTTACTCTTTTGGCTATCCTTTCTGTTATTCTTTCTTCTATACTCTCCTCCAAGCCTCTGTCTCCTGTCTTTTTCTTTCAGGCTCTAAGTCTTCCTTTAATACTTCCTGCAAAGATGGATTATTTTTTTAATAAACTCTCCTAGTTTCTGTTTATTTGTGAATATTTAAAACTCACATCATATTTGAAGGACAGTTTTGCTGGATAAAGAATTCTCAGCTGGCAGTTTTTCTCTTTCAGTATCCTAAGTGTATCATACCCTGTCTTCGCACTTCCATGGTTTCTGATGAGAAATCCACACAAAGTACTGGGCATCCCTCATATGTGATAGTTTGTTTCCCCTTTGCTGCTTTCAGGATTTTCCCTTTATTTTTGACATTTGACATTCTGAGTAGTATGTGTTTTAGAGTAGTTCTATTCACAATTATTCTAATTGGGGTATGCTGGGCTTCTTGGACATATAAGTTCATTTCTTTTGTGAAAGTTGGAAAATTTTCATCTATTATTTTCTCAAATACTCTTTCTGCCCCTTTTCCCTTCTCTTCTCCTTCTGGAACTCCCATGGCATGTATGTTATTGCATTTTGTGTTATCATTCAACTCCCTGAGTCCTTGCTCAATTTTTCCATTTTTTTGGTCTTTGTTCTTTTCTGTCCTCTATTTCAGTTATTCTGTCTTCTGTATCACTTGTTCTTTTTTCTATTATTTTGAGTCTGCTGTTGTATGCCTCTAATGTGTTTTTTATCTCACCCATCATGTCTTTCATTCCAATGAGTTGTTACTTTTCTATTCAGGTTTTCAAATTCTTCTTTGTGTTTGTTCAGTATCTTCTTGATGTCCTTTATCTCTTCAGCCATATTGTCTTTCAACTCATTAATTTGATTTTGGAAATTTGTGTGCATATCATTGATTAGTTGTCTCAAATTCTGTGTCTCTTCTGGGGCTTTAATATATATCTTTTCTTGGGCCATTTCTTCCATTTTCTCACTATGGCTTGTAATTTTTTGATGATGTCTAGGCATCTAATTAGGATGGTGATATTACTCAGACACTCAATTTCTCTCTCATTCATAGGGATTTATTGGCAGGAGGCTGTGTGTTACTGCTGTTCTTTGATTCTTGGTTTAACCTGTTCTGGGTCTTTAGGATTGTCTCTGTTTGTTGCTCAAATCTGGGCTCTGGACCCAGTAATGCATTGCAGACCTGCTTCCTAGTGCCTTGGGAGGGAGGCTATAAAGGCCAGAAAAAGCCTCTCTTATTTACTTTTAATTTCCTCTTGTGCATTTCCTTGGTCTGCCAACAGATGGCATTATTTGGCAGCCCTCTCAGTTCAATGCCTGGTGGGAGTATGATTGCTGCAACATGGATCAGATCAGCATGATAGAAGATCTTGCCTGGAGACTAAACCTCATAATTCAAACTTTCTCAGAGGCAGTTCTCCAACCTTTTCTGGCAGCCCCCTCCCTTTACCTGAGTAGGAAATAATTCTACTCCCCTCTGCATCCTCAAAAACCAGTCCCAGACTATAGAGAGGGAGATTGAGAGGGTCGGATCTCTTTAGTTCCTTGCCAGCTCCCAAGGTAAACAACGGCACACCCAACTCCTGGTCTGGAAGGGCTCATGGGACACAGCAGGTTAAATTTGTGGGTCAAAAGTTGAGTCAGCCTTAGGATGTGTCCCTCTCTCTCCCCCTTTCCTGGGGGAGGTGGATCCCTGGGGCCCCCTTTGTCTATAGCAGCCAGCCCTGATGCCTGAGAATTCAAAAGTGTCAATAGGTTGGGGGAGGATGCCAGCAGTTGCAGCTGTAGTTTTTAACTCACAGTTTTGCCATCATGATTCTTTTTCCTTTGCCCCTCTCTCTTCAAGGTGGTATCCAGCCTTCCCCTGGTGTCGTAAACCCTAGAAGATTTTTTCCAGGCTGTTTCTGCCTGCCTTCTAGCTATTTTTCTGGGAGAGAAGAGAGTTCTGTGTCTTTCTAATCCACCATCTTCTCAGAGGTCTCTCCCAGTGTCATCTTTTTAAAAATTTTTAAATATTTATTTATTTTTATTTCTCTCCCCTTCCCTGCCCACACCCCCTACCCCCAGTTGTCTGCTCTCTGTGTTCATTCTTCTGTGTCCGCTTGTATTCTTGTCAGCGGCACCAGGAATCTGTGCCTCTTTCTGCTGCGTCATCTTACTGTGTCAGCTCTCCATGTGTGCGGCACCACTCCTGGGCAGGCTGCATTTTTTTTGCATGGGTGGCTCTCCTTACAGGGTGCACTCCTTGTGTGTGTGGCTCCCCTACACGGGGGACACCCCTACATGGCACGGCACTCCTTGCACGCATCAGCACTGCACATGGGCCAGCTCACCACATGGTCAGGAGGCCCTGGGTTTGAACCCTGGACCTCCCATGTGGTAGGTGGATGCCCTATCCATTGGCCCAAATCTGCTTCCCTCAAGTATCTTATTAATATCCTTTATCTTTTTAGTCATATTTTCCTTCAACTCCTTGAAATGATATGGGAGGTTTGTGTAATTATCATTGATTAGTTGTCTTAAATCCTGTGTCTCATCAGGATTTTTGGTTTGTTCCTTTGGCCGGGCCATTTCTTCCTGTTTCTTAGTATGGCTTGTACTTTTTTGCTGATGTCTCAGCATCTGATTATGTTGGTGAATTTACTCTGATGGTCAATTTCTCTCTCTTGCCTAGTGGTTTTGTTTCATGGATCTTCTTTGATATTTGGTTCAACTTATTCTAAGTTTTAAAAATTTCTCGGCTTAAGTTATCAAAATAGGGCCAGGGACTCACTAATTGGGCACAGATACACTCCAAGTGGTTTTGGATAAAAGACTCCTAAAAGCGTTATCTCCTTGCAGTTTCTGAGCTGGCCAGCAGGTGGTGCTCATTAGTGAATATTTCCATGGAGGTGTCTCTTTCAACCTCCACTTGCCATGATTCTGGTCTGGCCAGAGCCAAGATTCAAAGTGGCCAAATTCACTGAAGAGAAAATACTCTGTGCCTTCTACAGCACTCTCCCTCTTCCCAGGGAGGAAGATGTCTGTTCCCCTCTTAGTTGGCTGCAGTGAGCCATGGGTTTTATCCAGGCTGTTCACCTTGATGGTGGGGGTTGGGTGCTGTTCTTGGCCACAGGGGGTTATAACTCACTGTTTTCATTTCAGACACTTTGTTTCTCTGTCCCTCACCCACCTAGAAGAGGTGATTACTCTCTTGGTCTGCAGATCCCCAAAGCAGCTCCCTCAGACAGCTTTTTGCCCTTCCTCCATTGTTTTTGTGAGATACTTGAGTCCTGCCTACCTACTGCAATGCCATCTTCCCAGAAGTCCTGTGAATCACATCTTTTTTTAAATGTCATTATCTAAAAGTTAATTTCTGGCTACATCAGATATCAATTTATTCTCATTCAAGTCAAAACCTACCCTACTTTGCCCTGGTTTGTGATACTGGAGCTGAACCCTGTAAATATTTCTCCTTTCACAGCTGTTGTAATGTTAGGCTCTGTCAGTATAGGGCACAGAAAGAATACTGCAAAGAATAACAGAAGCAGCAGCTTCTCTTTCTGGTTCTGGTGTGCTTTACTTCTTACTTCTACAGCACAGTATGATTGGCAGTGGTATGTAGGAGACACAGTGGCACCCACGCTTTAATGAATTTCACGCACAATCTAGTGGGTGGCTTCCTTGCCAGAAGTGTGTGGGAGACACAGTGGTACACAGCCACTAGAGAGTTTTGCTGGCTCCCCAGTACATGGCTTTCTCCTCTTTAGTCCTGGCCCACTAGCTGCAGATCAGCTTATATGTGAAGTACCTTTGCAAACTTCTCCTCTGTTCAGTGGGCCATGGTCATACCCTCTCCAAGAGTTCTGAATCTCAGCAAGTTTGTTCCTTTTCGGAGCACTCATTCAGAGCCCAAGAGATGGTAGTTGCTCCCTACACTTGCTATCCCTATATTCTTTACAGTTCTCTTTTACCTCTTTTGGTAATTAATCACCTTTTACTAGTTAATAATTCTTTATATTAAATTTTCCTGTTCAAATTACAGGTATGGTTTCTGTCTCCCAGCTAGACTCTCACTGATATGGAAATACAATCAATTTCCAGGTATTGACCTTGTGTTCAAAAACTTGCTAAATTCACTTATTAATTCTAATCATTCTAATTCTAATAGTTTCTATTTGGATTTGTTTGGATTTTTCTATATAATCAATCATGTTATCTACAAATAATGAGTTTTATTTCTTCCTTTCCAATGATTATCATTTTATTTCTTTATCTTGCTTTATTGCATTGGCTAGAATCCCAGAAGTGTTAATAGTGGGCATCTGTATTAATTTCTTATATTAGTAGGAAATTTACTATATTTGCTGTACCAAATTACCACAGACTTAATGGCTTAAAATAACATGAATTTATTCTCTTACAGTTATGGAGGTCATAAGTCCAAGTCAGTTTCAATGAGCTAAAGTTAAGGTGTTGGCAGGGCTAGTTCCTTCTGGAGGCTCTGAAGGAAGGATTTATTTCCTTGCCTTCTTCAGCTTCTAGGAGCTGACTATATTCTGTCTTGTGGCCCCTTTCTCCATCTTCAAAGTGCAACATTCCCATCTCTGCTTCAATCACCACATTGCCTTCTCCTCTGACTCTAACTCCTCCTGCATCCCTCTTATGATGACCATTGTGAGTAAAATGACCCACTCTCATAATCCAGGATAATTTTTCCATCTCAAAGTCCTTAATTTAATCACATCTTCAAAGTTCCTTTTGCTATATAAGTTTACAGTCACAGAGTCCAGGGCTTGGGATGTGGACATATTGGGGGGAGGGGGGCATTATTCAGCCTCCTACAGCATCCTTGCCTTATTGTCAATCTTAGAAAGAAAGCTTTCAACATTTTTCCATTAAGTGTGCTATTTGCTACAGGCTCTGGTAGAGAGCTTTTATGAGATTAAAGAAGTTCACTTTAAGTGCTTTTTAAAAATATTTTATTAAAGAAGTAGATTTATAGAAAAATCATGCAGAAAATAGAGTTCAAATATATTGCCCTCTCACACATACAGTTTTCCCTATTATTAACATTTTGCATTAGAGTTATACCTTTGTTATAATTGATGAAACAATATTATTATAATTATATTATTAACTTTAGTCCATAGTTTGCATTAGGGTTCACTGTTTATGTTGTACAGTCCTATGGCATTCAAAAAATCTTTTTAAGTCAAATAAATACATCAAAGAATTTTTGCTTATATCAAGAGAATTTTATGACTACTTGTATGGCTGATCAATATGTAACCTGGTATGGTAAGGAATGGTAATGTTACATGATTTTCTTACCTGATTTACTGCGATCATAAAGTTCAAAAGCACAAATGAGGTCAGATTTTCGTGAAATAATTCTCTCTTTTAATATCCTGATGGCACTGCTTTCAATAGCATTCACCCTATATCAAGAAAATGTTAAGTGAGAGTTGTTAAATAATCCTGTTTTGTTTCATTTTCATGTACTATGTTACCACTTAACAGTTTTCACTTTAAATGAATTGCCTAAATTCAGACATACCATCTTACTATATAGTAAATATATAGGTGCATATGTATGTATATGTGTTCTATGTTTTGTGAAATTCTAAAAGGATTACCAATGGGGTTTTCTTTTGGATTTCAAAGAGTCAAATGGACAATAAATATCTGAGACTATCCAATAAAATTTTGAAAAAGAATGAAAATAAAGTGGGACTTGCTATACCAGATATTGAAATTTACTATGAAATTATTGAAATAAAACTATGGGTGTTGATACAAGAGAAGACAAACACTCAAGTACTAAATAATATAAATTTCATAAATACAGATGACTATGTATGGGAACAATATATGTGATAAAGGAGGCAATGCAATGCAGTAGAAAAAGACCATTTAAAAAATGGTGCTAGCATAGTTAGCTAACCATCTGGATGCTAAACTCCTACTTCAGGCCATTTATAAAAATAAATTTGAAGTAAAGGAGGATCAAAGTAGTCATGAAACATATACCAAAAGAAGGTAGATGTAAATCCAGCTATATCAATAATAACATCAAATGTAACTGGATTAAATAATCAAAAGGCAGACATTGTGAAACTAGATTTAAAAAAAACAAGATCCAACTATATATTGTACAAGAGATACACTTTAGCTTCAAAGATACAAACAGGTTGAAAGGAAAAGAACAAAAAAAAAAGATATATCATGCAAACAGCAATGATAAGAAAGCTGGAGTAGAGCAGATAAAATAGACTTTGAGATAAAAACTGTTGCCCAAGATAAAGAGAAATATATATATTTATAAACCTAACAAGAGAGCCAAAAATATATGAAGCAAAACTGACATTCCTGAAGGGAAAAATAGATGATACAATAATAATAGTTGGTGACATCAATTCTCTAGTTTCAATAATGGATAAAACAACTAGTTGGAGAATCAATGAGGGTGTAGAAGACTTGAACAACACTATAAACCAACTCCATTTAACAGATATGTATGAAACACTCCAACAAACAGCAGAATATGGATTCTTCTCAAGCACATAGGGAACATTCTTCCCAATAGACCCTATGCAAAACCATAAAACCAAGTCTAAATAGATTTAAAAGTTTTGAAATCATACACAGTATTTTTTCTGACAACAAAAGGAATAAATTAGAAATTCGTAACAGACAGAAGCTTGGGAAATTTACAAACATGTATAAATTAAACAACACACTCCTAAATAACCAATAGGTCAAAGAAGAAAACACAAGAGAAATTAGAAAATACTTTGCAGTGAATGAAAATGAAAACACAACATGCCAAAATTTGAGGGATGCAACAAAAGCAGTTCTTTTTTTAAAAAGATTTATTTATTTACTTTATTTTTTATTTATCCCCCCATTCCCCCAAAAGCAGTTCTTAAGAGTAAAATTTATAGTTGTAAACACCTACATTAAAAAGAAGAAAAATCTCAAATCAGTACCATAACTTTCCATCTTAGAAAACTAACTAGCAGAGAGAAAGAAAGTGTGTGTGTGCATGCACAAACTAAACCCGAAGTAAACAAAGGTAAGAAATTATAAAGACTAGAGCAGGAAAAATGACATAGAGAATAAAAGATAATAACAAAACCAAAAGTTGGTTCTTTGAAAACATCAACGAAATTGACAAATCTTTAGTTACACTGACCAGGAGAAAAAGAAAGAAGACTCAAATTATTAAAATCAGGAATAAAAGAGGGAACATCATTGTTGATCTTACAGAAATAAAAAGGATTATAAGAAAATATGCAGACAATTATGTGTGAACAAATTAGATAACCTAAATGAAATGGGCAAATTCCTAGAAGACACAAACTATTGAAGCTATAAACCTATAACAAGTAAAATAGATTGAATAAGTAATCCAAAAACTTCCTACAAGAGAAAAGTCAAGGCCCGGATGGCTTCACTGATAATTTCACCAAACATTTTAGAAGAACTAATACCAATTCTTCACAAACTCTTCCTAAAATCAGAAGAGGAGGAATACTGCTCACCTTATTCTCTAAGGTCAGTATTACTCTGATACCAAAACTAGACAAAGAAAATCACAAGAAAAGGAAAACATTGACCAGTAGCTCGTAATAATATGTATACAAAAATCCTCAACAAAATACTAGCAAACCTCATCCAGCAACATATTAAAAGGATTATACAACATGAGCAAGTAGGATTTATTCCAGGAATGCAAAGTTGGTATAAACATCTGAAATCAATCACTGTACTATGCCATATTAATAGAATAAAAGACAAAACCTACATGTCATCTCAATAGATGCAGATAAAGCATTTGACATATGCAACACTTTCATGATAAGATCACTCAACAAACTAAGAATAAGGGAAATTCCTCAACCTGATAAAGGCATCTACAAAAAGCCCAGAACTAACATCATACCTAATGGTGAAAGAATGAATGCATCCCCCTAAGATCAAGTACAAGACAAGGATTTCCACTCTCACTATTTCTATTCATCATTGTACTAGACATTCTAGTCAGTGCAATTAGGCAAGAAAAAAGAAATAAAAGGCATCTAGATTGGAAAGAAAAAAAGTAAAACTATCTCCATTCAGAGATAATATCATGTAAATAGAAAATCCCAAGGAATCCACTAAAAAGGAAGTCATTAAGGTTGCACAATATCAACACACAAAATCAATATACTATCAATATGCAAAAATCAATTATATTCATATACACTAGCAATGGACAATCCAAAATAAAATTAAGAAAACAATTCCACTTACAGTAGTATTAAAATGAATAAATCACTCAAGAATTAATTTAACCAAATAAGTCTAAGACTTGTACACTGAAAAGTACAAAACACCATTGAAAGAAATTAAGTATCTAAATAAATAGAAAAACATTCCATGTTCACGGATTAGAACACTTAATATTGTTAAGATGGTAATAGTCCCAAAATTCATCAACATATTCAATATAATTTCTATCAACATCCCAGCTGGCATTTCTACAGAAATTGACAAGCTGGTCATAAAATTTATATGGAAATGCAAGGGACATAGAATATCCAAAACAATCTTAAAAAAGAACAAAATTGGACTCACATTTCTCAGCTTCAAAACTTTCTAAAAGGCTACAGTAATTGAGACAGTTTGGTAATTGCATTAGCATAGACATATAGATCAATGGAATATAATAGAACAGAAATAAACCCTTACATTAATGGTCAATTGATTTTTCACAAGAGTACCAAGACCGTCCAATGGAGATAGAATAGTTTTCAACAAATGGTACTGGGACAACTGGATATTAACAAGTAAAAACATGAAGTTGGGCCCTTACCTCACACTATACACAAAACTTAACCAAAAGTGTATATAGACCTAAATGTAGGAGCTAAAACCATAAAACTCTGAGAAGAAAACACAGGAATAAATCTTCATTACTTTGGGTTATGCAATGACTTTTTAGATACAACACCAAAGCATAAGCCACCAAAGGGGGAAAATAGATATATTGGACTTCATCAAAATTAAAAACTTTTGTGCTGCAAATAGTATCATCAGAAGAGGAAAAGAAACCCACAGAATGTGAGGGAATATTTGCAAATCATGTATCTGATAACAGACTTGTATCTAGAATATATAAGGAACCCTTACAACTCAATAACAAATCAATAACTTGAATAAAAATGGGCAAAGAATCCGAATAGCCACTTCTCCAAAGAACATACAAATGGCCAATAAGCATATTAAAAGATGTTCAACATCATTAGTCACTAGGGAAATGCAAATCAAAACCAAAATGAAATTCCACCTCACACCCACTAGGATGTCCATACTCAAAAAAGCAAACAAATATCAGCAAGACTATAGAGAAATTGGAATCCTCATACATTGCTGGTGAGGATGTAAAATGGTGCAGCCACTTGGGAAAACAGTTTGAAATTCCTCAAAATCTTAACCATATAGTTACCATATGACCCAGTGATTCCACTTCTAGGTATATTACCCAAGAGAAATGAAAACATATGTCTGCACAAAAACTTGTACACAAATGTTCATAGCAGCATTATTCATAGTTGCCCCCAAAATGGAACCAACCCAAATGCCCATCAATGGATGAATGAATAACATGTGATATATCTTTACAAAGGAGTATTATTCAGCCATAAAAAGGAGTGAAGTACTGATACATGCTATGACATGGATGAACTTCAAACATTGTGCTGAGTGAAAGAAACCAGTTACAAAAGACCACACATTGTGTGATGCCACTTATATTAAATGGCAAGAATAGGCAAATCTACTGGCACTGAAGTGTCTGTGGAGTGACTGCTAATGCTCTTTGGGGGAGGATTAAAATGTTCAAAATGTATATTATGGTGATGGCTGTACAATGCTGTAAGTATACTAAATATTATTGAATTGTATGCTTTAAATGAATAAACATTATGGTAGGTAAATTATATCTCAATAAAGCTTTTAAAACAAATTGGAGATGGATTAAAATCTATTTATCTAGCTAAATAATAATATTTATGTAACTTTAATGTGGGTACAATTTTCTAAGCAAGGGTGAACATCCAAAAGCTATTGGGAAATTAGAGATAAATGTGATCTCATAAAAGTAAAGTAAAATCAAGACACCAACAAATTCATGCAAAACACCCATAAGAATTGTTTATCCCTCATATGCAAAGAGCTCCTAAAAATTGATTAGAAAATAACAAGGAACCTGATATAAAATGGGGAAATAATATAAATAGGGAATTCAAAAAGAGAAAATGGCCCAAAACATAAGTTGGGTAACCTCAGCCGTCTAAAAAAATGCTAACAATGAATTTACCACTTTTACCCAACAGCTTTGCAAAAATTTAAGAGTAAAAATATCCGATACTAATGAGAATATGGAGAACCCCACATTTTGAAATCTTACATAAAAAATAGGAACACTACAACTTAACATATACATACATATACACAGGAATGATTGTTACAGCATGATTTTGTTTTGAAGTGCAAAATCTTGGAATCGTTCTAGATGTCCATCAATAAATAAGACTTAGTTACTCCATAACTGTTATGGTATGTGTGAACTATAGAATATTATGCATCTACTTTAAAAATGAGTTAGGTCTATATGTACTAAGTTGGAGTGCTGTTCATGACATACTCTTTAGGAAAAAAAGTCAGTTGCAGAACAAAGTGTGCAGTGTGATTGTCTTTGTAGAAACACCTGTATGTATGCTGTTTGCTGTTTTCTCCGCCCATTGGTATACATGTTTGATGAGGGAAAGGATTTTTGCCTAGTTTGTTTATTGCTATATCACCTGTGCCTAGAATAGGGCCTGACACACAGAAGGTACTCAAAATTTTTTTAAATTAAATGGATGAGTAACTGCTTGTCTATTTTTCTAAGAACAAGGGTAGAGGGTAGAAGGGTTCACCTTAGGCTTAGTTTTAGTTACCTCTAGAGAAAAGAATTATTGAGTAGTCAGGGGAGAGAAGATCATTAACGTTTTCTTTCTACATCTTTGTTTTGTTTCACTTGTTAACAAACATATTAATTTTATAATTTTAAGATGTTTTACAAGACAATGTGAAAGGGGGAAAAGGAAGATAAGCTATGAATGCCATGAAAGGAGACACTCAATTACTTTAGTCATATATGCCTCTGGGTAAAGAGAAGGGGAAGACCTTGTCAGGCAGGCAAGGCTGCAGGTTAAGGGACTGAGTGGGATGAGGACTCTCTACATTTCACTAGGGTCTGCCCCTGGACGCTGACTGCTTTACCTCTCTTCAGAAATGTATGCATTGAAAATTGCTCCTTTGGGTTTCAAATACTGGCACATTCACCATTTGGTGTTCGCAGTCATTTCCATTTTGTTTACATCCGTAAGTAACCAGTAAGTAGTTGTCTTCACTCTGAGGCTGCTCTTTGTCACTCAGGACAGGTTTTACTGGGTCAACAATACAAGTGGTCAGAATTCTCCTTAGGATATACATACCTTTGGGAAAGAGGCCTTGGGCGGGTTAACCCAGTTACTTGGTACTGGATAAATCGAGGGGTTGTACCCAGACCCAGTTTGATGTAAGCCCCTCGATTGCTGCCTTCTTCATAATAATTAGATGCAGAAAATACAGTAATAACCTGATTAAAGAAACAGAGGGTGAGGCTCATGTAAAATTAATTCTCAAAAGATCATTAACAAAGTCAGAAATAGCTATAATTATTAAACAGCAAAAAATCAAACTTCATAACCACCAAATCAGAAATTATTTCCTGTGAGTCCCTTAGAGGGAAAACAAGACCTTTTTTTAATCATTGTCCACAGGAGTACTCACTTCTAGTCACTCCTCCAATATCCCTAGTATATCGCAATCCTGTGTATAATTCTAGTTCCATGCCTTGGAATCCTTCTTAATGTTCAGTTTTGCAAATTCTGATTTTCCAAGGGGATAAATCTTTTTTGTTCTTTCCTTACAATTGCACGTTCAAAATAAAACTTGTCCATTATTATTGTCTTTTTCTTTTGCTTGGAGCTGAGTGATTGAGAGGGTCCCGAGTCCCACAAAACCAGGGCTTTAAGGGCAGGGAAATAGCGGCTAGAATAAGGAACCCCAACCACCATTTGCCTTGGGGCTGTGGTGGAGTATGGGGGGACAATACTTGTCTGTGACAGGAAACCTGGCTTAAGCCCAGTTCCACCCTAATGAGTATGTCACTTCAGACAAACCACTGCTATTTTCTCTCAGTTTTCTTATTGCAAAGAAAACCTAAATAAAACTTGCCTTACTCATCTCGCAATGTTAGTATGAGCCTAAAATGAATTAATAGAGTTAAGAAAAGTGAAAGTGTTGGCACAGAAGGAAATGCTATGTAATCTGATATTCATTTTCATTCCCTGCTTTAGAGAAAGAAGCATCCCAGGGCAACATGGTACAAGAAACCAGTTCCTTGGTTCTTACCTCTCCTAGCCTTATCAGATACCAGTGACAGAGCACAACCCATTCCGTTTTCTTGGCCCCAGCTAAACTGCCCACAGTGAGCAAGGTGCAGGAGATCACATATTCAGTGAGTTGAAGGGAAGTGGGTTGCATGCCTCTGCCCTATGTGGGGAAAGTGCAAAAGGTGCAAGAAACACACTGTGTTCTCTGTGAGGGTAAATACATTCTTCATCCCACTATACTGGAGATTCGCCTTATAATTAATAAAGAAAGACATCTTGCTGTGTGTGTACTTAGTGCTGTGTTCCAGAAATTTCTATCTCTGGGATTAGGGGAGATTAGGCAAATAAACCAATGATTTCTGAGGATGAGGGGCAGTAATGTCCCTTAAGTAACCTCTGGGAATCCCCCAGTCTCCTGTTTCTGTGTACCCAAGCATGGTTTTGGTACTAGGGAAAACACCTTCCCAGGGCTTCTGGGTCACTACTCTGTGAAAAGAAGACCATGCTGGTGGGAATGATGTCTGTGAGAACATTGCTGATGGTGTGAACTTACCTTCCCATCATGGCAGATCTCATAACCCTCGGGTTTACATTCATGAGACCTAATGAGCATCTTCAAATGGTATTTACTAAGAACCTTGGAGGTAATGTCTGGTCCAAAATAGCAGCCTCCTCCTCGACTTTTGTTCGGGAAACAGCCCCTTTGGCTTCTGGGATCACTCCACAGAATATCAACAACCTTTGAACAACAAACCAGATTAGGCTGCTATTTACAAGTTGTCAGTCTAGATTCCAACTTATTTGCTAGAAATATCCCAAAGGCAAACTATTTCTCATTCCTCCTTGAAAATTGTTGCATACTCATCTTTCCACGAATCCTTTCCAGAATAATTTTAATGTCCATGGCCACCCCAATCCCTTTCTGCTCATCTCCAATAACCAGTTTGGCAATAACAATAACTAGCTTAGCAATATTTAGTAATCATGAAGAAACAGTCCTTGCATTTTTTTTTGTCCCTAAAATTCCTATCACACTTGTTTCACCATTGTTGAATCCACTGTCTTTTCTCTAAAACAGCTTCATTGCTATTCAGAGGAGAAAGTAACTCCCCACATGAACACACATGTTCATAGAGAATAAGGTGGGTCTCCCAGCTGCTTTGGCCTGAGTTTTTAGCCCGCTGAGTACAGTGCCTGAGGAAACCCTTGCTTTTTCCCATCACAAATATAGAAAACAGTTCATCCAAGAATACCTCCTAAAGCATGGGTTCTTAAACTTTTTTGTTCCATGAACCCCTCTGCCAGTCAGGTTAAAACCACAGACCCTTTACTAAGTCCATACTATACTGTGTATTATTTAATAACTAGATCACACTCACACCAATATGTCCCCACAAGAATAAAGTTTTTTTGAATTTTCAATTCAAGCTCACGGACCCCCTGAAATCTTTCCATGGGTCCCTAAGGTTAAGGACCCCTTGGTTAAGAACCATGGACCCCCTGGTTAAGAACCCCTGTCTTAAAGCATCTCTTCCCCTTTTCTCCCCCTTGATAAATACATTCTCAGTTTTGGCAATAGATTCTGTAGCTTTTAGCCAGATTTGTTTCCACAGTGTGCTCTCCTAAATCCCCGAGTATTTTATTAGCATCACATTTCTTTTGGGGGCCAAAAGAGGCAAATGCAGGCTACACAAATGTCAGGACTGGAGACCCAAGTTTCTAAGAATATTTTTCATAGAAAATCAGAGGTGCCCTCTTTCTGGCTCCAATCTATGTATAGTGTTTCTTTATTTAAACTTCTACCAGCGCTTAAACAGTACTGAGAAAAAGTGACTTTGTCACTAAAGCTGTACAACCTTGAGAAAACTACCTGGGTATCACTTTCTACATTTTTAAAATCAGAGGTTTGGAACAGATGACCAGTAAGCATCTCAAAGTTCTAACAGACCATGATTATAAGAATCTATATTTTCCACTTTTCCTTTGAGGACTGCATGCACTGTAAATTACAGTTATTCTAGTGGATCCAAATCAGGTCTTGAGAAGAGGGACAGAAATGATTATCCCACTAAACCTGACTGTACACCCATTCATATTTTTGGTTTTGAAGGGGAGCTATAAATAATTGAGGGATAAGAGGGAAAAGATAGTGTGATGGAAAGAATAATAATCCTGGTAGCACAATCACTATTGAATGATAAGCACCTGGTCAGAGACCCCCCTCTCCCCCCAACTAGGCGGATACCAGACACTTGCAGAGTTTTGGTGTGTTTTTTTAGGAGGTACTAAGGATTGAACCCAGGACCTTGAACATGGGAAGCAGGCGCTCAACCACTGAGCTAAATCCACTGCCCAATGAGAGCTGGTGTTTTCATTTGTTTGTTTTGGGAGGTACTGGAGATCAAACCCAGGACCTTATACATGAGAAGCAGGCACTCAAATCACTTGAGGTACATCCACTCCCCAACTTGCAGAGTTTTTGATGTCTAATTGAAGTAAGAATTAAAGCCACCAAGAGAAGACTCAGACCATAATTCTCCTCTCTCACTTGTGAATCTCAACATTGGCATAACCCCACCCTACAAATAAATAGAATGGAACCCTTTTACCTGGCTGGTGCTTTTGACAAAATGACACTTGCATTTTATCTATTTATATATTTTTTAAAGATTTATTTATTTTATTTCTCTCCCCTTCCCTCCCACCCCAGTTGTCATTCTCTGTGTCTATTTGGTGCGTGTTCTTCTTTGTCCGCTTCTGTTGTTGTCCCTGCGTAGGGGAGCCCCCCATGTGCAAGGAGTGTGACCTGTGAAAAGAGCCACCCTGCACGAAAAAATGCAGCCTGCCCAGGAGTGGCGCCACACACATAGAGAGCTGACACAGCAAGATGACGCAACAAAAAGAAACACAGATTCCCAGTGCTGCTGACAAGAATGTAAACGGACACAGAAGAACACAGAGTGCAAATAATGGGGGGGGGGGAATAAATAAAAAATAAATCTTAAAAAATAAATAAATAAAGAGAAGGGGAGCAGACACAGAAAGCGCAGAGTGAATGGACACAGACAGCAGATGGTGAGCGTAAACAACGAGGGAAGTGGATAAATGAATAAAAATAAATCTTAAAAAAAAGGAGGAATCCATTGTACAGAAATGATTTTATATAACTTCTCCTTCATAACCCAATCCATAAGTTAGCATTTCTTTTCTCTGTCTTGAATATATTCTCTTGCCTAGGTTTACCCAGATTGTGGCCATAGTATAGATTTAATTCTGGGGCTCACAAATAAATGCTATTTCTTTGTTGGTGAAACCAATTCTTCAGCAGAGAGAATCTCTTTTCTCTCAACACCACCCTCTCCTCTGAAATTCAGGGGACCTTTTGTGGTAATTGCCTGAAAGAATAATTATTTAGAAGATTCTTTCCTGAAATTTTTCAAACAAAAAAAAAATGGAAAAGTTTTACTGAAGTACAGCTTTTCTATGACCTAACCAACCAAACTCTATTTATTTCTCAATCTTTTAAACCTCCTTAATCCAAAATAAATCCTACAAAAAGTGTCCTGGGCTTGTCTGCAGCTGTAAGTAATCCAGTTTCCAAAAGTATGCTTTAGGGGAGAGTTAACAGCTCTGAAAGCTGTATCTAAATGCTTCTTTCTAAGACACTAATATTATGCTTTTGTATGTTCCTTTAATTACGTGTCCTACCTCCAGCTTTTGAACATGCCATTTTTAAAAAATGTGCTCAGCCCAAATCTTCCAGCCAGGTACCTAGATTTCTTTGGATGCCTTCCTCCTACTCTTTGTCCACCCTATGCCTCATTGGATGACGGGTACCTGGAGTAGTCAGTTTCCTTATTGAGACCTCCTATCACTCTGAAGTCTCTTTCCGTTCAGATAAAAAACATGGACATTAGAGTCAGAACTGGGATCAAATCCTGCTCCATCATTCACTGATTAGCCAAGTGACCTCAAACAAGTCATTTCACTCTTTGGCGCCTCAGTTTTTTCACCAGGTTGTTGTGAGGGTTACATAGGAGGCTAGCGTTGTGAAAGGAGGTTGAAGCAGTGCCTGGCAAAAGATGTTGAACTAACTGTCGTGGCTTCCCTTTGGCAAGGTGATAGTAATTTTTTGAACTTTTTGTCATCTTGAAACATAATCAAGAAATGAGTTAATATAGAGTTCATATTACCCAGAACCCTTCTCTCCATGTTTGGGCTTCACTAAGGATATCTATATTGGCTGAAAATGTTGACTTTGGGTTAGGGAGAGAGGTGGATCAAAATTCCAACAGTCTTCTTTGCAGAAATGGAAAGCCAATCATCACATTTATACGGAAAGGTCAGGTACTCCAAATAGCCAAAATCATTTGTAAGAGAAGAACAGAGCTGGAGGACACACACTTCTCGATTTTAAAACTCTCTTCAAAGTTACAGTGATCAAAACAACATGGTACTGGCACAAGGATAGACATATACACCAATGGAATGAAATTGAGAGGTCATGGGCATGTCCAACAAACTGGAGAGTAGGTGCTGCAACTCTGCTGAGGCTCAGGGCCCAGCTGGTACACAATATATCCTGCGATAACCCACTGAATGGACTGGGAGAGAGTGTAAACTACAATGTAAACTATAATCCATGTGGTACAGCAGTGCTCCAAAATGTATTCATCAAATGCAATGAATGTGCCACACTGATGAAGGAATTTGGTGATGTGGGAGAAGTGTGTGTGTGGGGGTAGAGAGTAGGAGTATATGGGATCCTCTTATATTTTTTAATGTAATATTTTGTATGACCTATGTATCTTTAAAAAATTTAAAAATCTATTTTTAAAAAGCCTTAAAAAAAAAAAAGAAAAATTATTTGACTATTTGCTCAGTTAAAAAAATTTTTTTTGAGAAGTCACCTCCAAACTCTAGGCTCGTATATCCAACTACTAGTCAGCATTTCCACTTGGATGTGTAAGACATATCAAGTTGAACATGCCCCCAATGAACTTCTGATATTTCCATCATCAAACCATATCAAATGACAGCAACTCGATCCTTCAATTGCACAGAGCAAAACACTGGAGTCATCTTAGAGTCTTCTCTTTTATTTTATACCCCACATCCAATTAAGGAGACTGGAAATTCTGTAGGCTCTACATTAAAAAATCTATACAGAATCTAACCACTCCTCAACCCCAATTCTTCTAATGTACTGGTTCAAGGCCCCATAATCTCTTGTCTGGGTTATTACAATAGTCTCCTAAATGGTCTCCCCGTTTCCACCCTTGCCACCCTACAATCACCAGTATAATCCTCTTAAAATTTAAGTCAGATCCTGTCACTGTTTTGCTCAGAATCCTGCAATGGCTCCCCATTTCCCTTATAATAAAAGCCAAAACCTTAACAATGATCTGCAAGTTCCTCATGATCTACCCACCCCAAGCCCACTTATTCCTCTGACCTTAACCCCTATTACTCTTTTCCTCATTTACTCCACTTCAGCTACACAAGGAGTGGTTTTATTAGAGCATTTGCACTGGTTATTCTTCCTGCGTAAAACAGTCTTTCCCAGATAGCTGCAGAGCTTATTGCCTCACAGCTTTCTATTAAAAAATGGGCAAAGGACTTCTTTTCACAAAGAAGATATGCAAATGGTCAGTAAACACAGGAAAAACTGCTCAGCATCATTAAGTATTAGGGAAATATACATCAAAACTACAATGACGTTTATCAGTTGCAATGAATGTGCTACACTAATGAAGAATGTTGTTTATGTGGGAGGGGGTGGGAGATGTGGGGAGTGGGGCATATGGGAATCCCTATATTTTTTGGTGTAACCTTTATGTATCTAAGTATCTTTTAAAAAATAAAAAAATGTATTATTAACAAGAACAACAAAAAACTACAGTGAAAACCACCTCACACTCACTAGGGCAGCTATAATTAAAAGGACAGACAAAAACAAGTGTTGGCAGGGATGTGGAGAAATTAGAACACTCACTCATACACTGTGGGTGAGAATGTAAAATGGCACAGCCACCTGGGAAAACAGTTTAGAAGCTCTTCAAAATGTTAAACTTAGAATTAACTTATGGCCCAGCAATTCTACTCCTAGGAAATGAAAACACACGTTCACACAAAGACTTACACATGAATATTCATAGCAGCATTATTCATAATAGCCAAAAGTCCAACAATTGATGAATGGATAAATAAGATATGTGGTATACCCATACAATGGAATACTATTCAGCAGTAAGAAGGAATGAAGTACTGATACATGCTACAGCATGGATAAATCTCAAAATAATTGTTCTGAGTGAAAGAAGCCAGACACAAAAGATCACATATTATATGAGTCCATTTACAGAACATGTCCAGAATAGGCAAATCTAAAGAAACAGAAAGTAGATTTGTGTTTTCTAAGGCTGCAGGGGAAGGGGAGGGGTGGAGGGAATGGTGGATGACTACAACTGAGTAGGAAGTTCTTTTGGAGTTAATGAAACTGTTCTAAAATTAGATTGTGGTGATGGTTACATAACTCTGGAAATATACTAAAACCCATTGAACAGGACACTTTAAATGGGTGAATAATATGGTATGTGAATTATATCTCAAAGTTACAAATGATTACAAGTTACAAGTGATGAATTCAGACAGAAATGGTATGATCTCCTTATGAAAGTAAAGTCACTTATCTGTATATTGTAAGGGACAACAACATCTACACTATGTCTGTGTTGCCACTTTGGTGAACACTGGGTTTCTGTAGAGTTCTGATCACCTACCTGTTCCCATTCCTGCTTTGATAACTGCTCAGGATAGGATGTATTTGATTTGCCAGGCATGCTTCCACCTGCTTTAGTTTTCAAATCAGAGGCAGAATCTTCACTTAATGGCGCTGGAGGAATCAGCACAGATTTCATCTATAAAACAAGTTCATGCATTAGCCAAACCCTATGCTTAGTAAGTTGCATGCAGAAATGTCAGGATTAGTTGGTATTCTGCCTATATTTATTGTGCCTCAATCTAATGAAAGACACACGACCATTTCTCATCACCTTTCATCATTCCGAGGCAACATCACAGGAAAGAGAAGATGCCAAGGTCAGGCAAAACTAGTCTTCCTCTGAGCCTTTATTCAGGGACCTAAGAGATTCAACAGGCTTTGAGGAGTTCAAGAACACCTTTTAAGAGGATGGCTGCTTTTCATTTGTTGTGTTTTCCTGGATAAATGGGGAAAAATACATCTGTGTCCAAGAAAATTCTCCAAGGAGATTAGAGGTTGAAAATTTTTCAACCTAAATGCAACATGGTTCTCAACCAGACCCTGCCAGCAATTGATTGTGTTCTCTGATCCTAGCAACAAAGCTGCTCTATTTCTTTTGAAAACAAAATGTCCTTCTGATAGCAAGTCAATTACTATAATCCCTTCTGCATTCCCTTACACAACCTGACACTGTAATTTTATGCTCATTTCTTTGTAGCATCACACCTTTATCCAAAACTGAATTTGTGAACAGTTCTGTTATATGTTTCTGTTACATTGGTGGCCATAGTTCAGTGATGGATAACTCTCTGTGATAAACATTGTTTCTTCTACAAACCAGGGTATATATGAAGTCTTAACATTTAATTTTCAAAAATAAAATTAAATCCTATTCTGAGGTCCTGTCTCATTGAGTCAGTTGGAAATTCAAACTCAGCTATTACTAGTGAGTTCATAGTATAACATCCACCTCTCTCCCCAGAAAATCTCCCCAGCTCATAGGCAGAGCAGAACATTCTGGGTGGATTCTTTGGACTTAGCTCCAACTTTGGACTTAACTCACTTCTGGTTAGCTTACTGGGCAAGGCCACATGGTCTCTTAAGTGTGTGTGGCTCTGTAGTTTTCAAGGCTACTTGGGATAGGAATAGTTTACCTCAGCTCTCCCTAAGGCACCATATCATCATTTTCTTCTGGAGTCCTACTACACACCCCTTCCCACACTCCCTGCCAGGGAGTTAGAACACTAAACCAGAGTCTTATAGAATCTTTTTTCTCTGTCTCTCTGCTTTGGCCCCCAACCTGCCCCACCTTACAAAATGCCTTTAATGAACCTGAGCGGAGATTAACATCAGGTTTCTCCAACCCTATGCCTCCCCTGTGAACAACTGTTACCCATGACAATAGGTATAAACCAGGAAGTACAGATCACCCCTACAGTTGGAGGTTCCTATGGGACAGGAAAGTGGGGGCTACACAATTGAATTTGGAAATCCACTTTTGCATCTCTTCTGATAGAGTCCCAAAAACTTGAACCTGCTTTCATTATGGTTCAGTACAACACATACATGCTGCAAGTTCAAATTCAAGGAGGGTTAGCAGATACAAAACATATACAAGTCAAAATTTTTATCTTTAAAACCAGTCGTGGGAAGCGGAGTTGGCTTAACGGACAGAGCGTCTGCCTACCACATGGTAGGTCCAGGGTTCAAACCCAGGGCCTCCTGACCTGTGTGATGAGCTTGCCCACAAGCAGTGCTGATGCACGCAAGGAGTGCCGTGCCACGCCAGAGTGTCCCCCACGTAGGGGAGCCCCACATGCAAGGAGTGCGCCCTGTAAGGAGAGCTGCCTACATGAAAAAAGTGCAGCCTGCCCAGGATTGGCGCTGCACACACAGGGATCTGATGCAGCAAGATGATGCAACAAAAAGAGACACAGGTTCCCGGTGCCGCTGACAATAGTACAAGCAGACATAGAAGAACACACAGTAAATGGACACAGAGAGCAGACAACTGGTGGGGGGGGGGGGGCAGGGAAGGGGAGAGAAATAAATAAATAAATAAATAAAACCAGTCTTATGAATACGGGGCACAGGGACCCCTGACAGGGGTAAAATTTGAGGTATCCTGGAAAAATTCCTGCCCCCAAAACTTCTCCCCAGGGTCTGTATTGGTCACTGAAATTGAAACCTCAGACCTAAAGAAAGAGGAAAAGAGAATGGGAGAAAGGAAGTATATGTTTAGTGCTTACTCTAGGCCATTTTGTTATACAGGTAATTATATTCTCCCAGCAATTTATAGGTGCAAAAACTAAAGCTTAGAAAACTAGTATCTTGCTCAAAGTCACCCAGCCAGGAAGTGGCATTGGCAGGGAGTAAACCTAGCTACATCTGTCTGATGTCAGAGCCTTGTGATCTTTACCACACCAAGGGGGCTCTCTACTTAGGTTCTCCACAGAGGCAGTAATGGGCATTCCAGAGAAATGGTCTTAGTATCTCAGAAAGCCCTAGATAGGGCTGCTGCTGAGGCAAACCTCAGGGAAATAAACCAAGCAGGAAAGTAAATTTCAATCTAATCAATTAGTAGCAGCTGCCACGGCTGATGACTGCTGCTGTCAGAGGGTATGTGGTAGACTGTGGCGTTCATGCCATGTGCCTGCCAACATTCGACGAACAAAAGCATCATATTCCCTTGCTCTTGGCTGGAATCTTACCCTCTCGGGTTAACACTGGTTATGTCTTGTTGATCAAAAGGTGTTATTGGCTTGATAGCATGAGAAAGGTGCCTTAAATTTAGGGTGACTTTAAAATGTATTGCATGTGGAGTACATCTGAGAGTGAAAGTGGGTGCTATTAATAATTATACCAGGAGAACAGGTAGAAGCCAGGCAGTGTGGTCATCACTGGGTGCAGGAAGAGGGGGACATACAAAACCACCACACAGTCAGGAGTGGGGTTGTAAAAAAGTTTCTACCCAGATAATCAACAAACACAGATCAGGTATTTACTATGTCTTAAGTGTTGGGGCTAGAGCAGGGAACTGGAGAAGCAGGGGGACATAGTAAGCAAACAGTACCACAATTCCTTATTTATTTACTTCGGTAACTGTTATGAAGGATACATACAAGGGGCTTGAGAGTATACTAAAGGGGGCCTGATTTAGTCAGGAGGTTGTGGAAGGCTTCCCAGAGAAGGGGTAAGCTGAAATGAAAAGGATGAGTAGGCCTTAGTGACAAAAGTATCATTTATGTATGTATAAAGGTATAAAGGCTCCAAAAACTCAAGGTGCAATAAGTGTCACATTTGTGTCTATAGACAATTAAATTTCAGATCTAGACGCCAGCTGCCCAGATTGATTGGAAGTTTATCAATCCTGAAGCGTCAGAGTTCAGGTTTCTCACTAGGACCCTAGCTGATCCTCTGGCTCCACAGCTGCTGCTGGCCTTTATGCGCACGGGGTGACTCTGTAGGGCACCCCACACACGCACGCTACCAGTCTGGGGCTTCCGCTTGGCACTGGTAGAGGAGGAAGACCACACCCTCGCTCTGCAAGGCCCACCGAGGAAGCCCTTTACCAAATGCGGGATCTGTACTAGCACCGCATGTCCACTTCCTGCCGACAGTCTATATGTGTTCCTGCTCTGCTTCTGTTCTCTTTAATACAATTATTTAAGTTTAAAATATTTTAAAAAACTACGCTCAGCCATTTGAAGTATAAGGGGAATTACATCAATTCAAAAATAAACTGAGATTTTGCTTTTAAAAATTAGGACTTTTCACTTTAAAAAACAATATGAAATGCCGAAGATTCCTCATTTTTCTATTTCCACCATGAATTTTTAAGATATTTTCCATGAATAGGTTACTTATTTAGTTCTTTAGCATGCAGTCATAGATTTTTCTTAAAATTTTTACTAATCTTTTCCGTTACAACCACTACAGCAACACAAATAAATACAGAATAATAAATAAAAAGGAGTATACATAGCCTTATATATTTCTAAGACAAGATGCAGCAAACATTACTTCTTACTTTGTTTCTCTCCAGACGGTGGAGTATATTCAAGTCTGTGGATTCTGATATTCCGCCATGTATGACCAGAATTTCATTGTCAACTATCGTACCAATTGGGAGCCAGGTAAAGACTTCTTCCAAGAGTTCCAAGATTTTTCGTCCATGTAGCTGTAAGGAAAGAGCTTGAGTACACTTTGTTTTTCTGATAGGTTCAGGTTTGTTGTATAGTTACAATGCATGGACAGACAAAACACAACTGTTTTCAGGCCACCCAAAGAAAATTAGCATGACATCACTAACCAACTAGAACCATTTAAAAGAAATATATTTCAATCAAATGCTCAGTTCCCCAGTATGTGTTTCATGGCAAGATCAGACCACCC
Source organism: Dasypus novemcinctus (assembly GCF_030445035.2). Lineage (NCBI taxonomy): Eukaryota > Metazoa > Chordata > Mammalia > Cingulata > Dasypodidae > Dasypus > Dasypus novemcinctus. The sequence continues at coordinate 21,459,970 of NC_080704.1, read as the reverse complement.
AATCTGTTTCAGAAAAATCCTTGGAAGGCAGTTGATGAGGCCTGGAGCCAGGCTATCATCATGTCAAATCTGGGCCAAACATTAATCCCTAAGAACAGAGAAGAACACCAGTGGAAGTGGACACTCCAGGCCATTCACACCTCTGGCCCTGGGTGGTTCTGCTATGTGTCACTTCAGTGACAACCATTAGCTCTGACAAACATTTACTGATGTTGAGTGAGAAGACATAGTCTGTGCCCTTAAGAAACACACAACTGAGTAGGGGAGATAATATATGTATACAAATAGCTAAAATAAGTGCTATAAACTAAATCTGAATCTAGGGCTCCAGGAGTATACAGCATGAGAAAATTAAGCCCTACTAAGAGTTCAAGGAAAACATTGTGGAGGAAATGGCCTCAAAATTGGAATTTTATTTTTTAAAGATTTATTTATTTATTTAATTCCCCCCTCCCCAGGTTGTCTGTTCTCTGTCTATTTGCTGCGTCTTGTTTCTTTGTCCGCTTCTGTTGTCGTCAGCGGCACGGGAAGTGTGGGTGGCGCTATTCCTGGGCAGGCTGCACTTTCTTTCGCGCTGGGCGGCTCTCCTTATGGGTGCACTCCTTGCGGGTGCACTTCTTGCACATGGGGCTCCCCTATGCAGGGGACACCCCTGCGTGGCAGGGCACTCCTTGCGCGCATCAGCACTGCACATGGGCCAGCTCCACATGGGTCAAGGAGGCCCAGGGTTTGAACCGCGGGCCTCCCATGTGGTAGACGGACGCCCTAACCACTGGGCCAAGTCCGTTTCCCTCAAAATTGGAATTTGAGGGAGCAGATGTAACTCAGGCAGTTGAGTGCCTGCTTCCCACATAGGACATCCGGGGGTTCAATTCCTGGTCCGGTACTTCAATAAATAAACAAATAAATAAATATCTAAAAAATAAATAAGTTGGAACTTGAAGAATGAATAGGATTTATAACTGGTAGATGGGAGCAGTGAGCAAGCCACTTTTGCTAGACCTAAACTGATGCATGAGAGAGAAGAGAAGAAGGTAAAATTTGGAAAGTGGTTTATAGACCAATCTTACAGGTCTTATATATTAGAGTAAGTGATTAAAACTTTATTCTGAAATAATGCCCTAAATCCTGGCCTAAAGCCCTCATTATTTAGATCATATTTAGACCATATTCAGTAAATCACAGAAAACCTTTGAAGGTTTTTTTTTTTAATTAAGTTTGATGTGACAATAGTAAGAAAGAAAATTGCAGGCTATCAAAAAGATTAGAGGCCTTTGCAAGGGACTAGGAAGTGAGAAAAGAAGGAGGAGGAAGATGAACACATGAGCCATCTGTAACAGGGTTCTTGGGAATTCCCAGAGCTGTTACCTCCTTCCAAAGAGAGTCCCCCAGCTGCCCTAGGGCAGTTAATGGGGAGGCAATGTGCCATCAACATTTTCACTCGGTGAATATGAAATAGATAGCACCCCCTTCTTCCTTGGCCTTTACACATTGACATTAAATATTTGTTTATTCTTATGGCAAGCAAATAGGAGAATCAAATAGAAATTAAAATAACTTATATGCTTGCACAACATTACAATTTATACATACACGAGTGTATATGCATGCATTTTCACAGGCATTATTTCACTTGATCCTTGTCATAACCCAATGAGGCAGAAATGATCATTTCCATCATACAGATGAAGAAACCGAGGCTTGGACAAGTTAACCGACTTTCCCAAGTTGCCACTGATATTAGTAGAGAATCAGGACTTCAATACATGTCATCATAACTCTAGGTATTTAATATTTTCCCCCACTATCCTATGCTGCCTGGCTCCCCAGGCCCGTTAGAATAATCACCTCCTTTCTTCTAAGAATTCCAGGACTGGTTCTTTTCCAATCACTAATGAACCCCTATTTGAGTTAGGATCTGAGGCCACCAAGGAGTGACTGAGCTTTTCTTCCTCAGTTTTCATAAAAGAATGCTGAACCAGCAACCAAAGAGGAACCCTTCCTGCCATAAAGATGAATAATCAACTATACCCTATGCTTTTGTGGCTAAAGTCATTAGTTGAAGCAAAGAGCTTGGATGAATCAACATCTACTTCCTATTTAACATCTCCCCCAAATCCCTAAACATTCACTACTCCTCTAGACCCTCCAGTATGAGAGTGGCATGCTCAAAGTCCTGAGGGCTCCCAGAAAGTTTTGCATTGTTTTCAGACCACGTAGACAGACACATAACTACCTGAGGCCATCTTCTCATTTCAGCTGCATGGAGGATCCATTCAAATTTACTGTCTAGCTGCTGGCCCCCCTCAGGAACCTGCTGAAGCAACTCCACCCAACAATTTAGACTGTGAGCATAGCCACAGTAAATGACAGTATAGTCCTTCCTGTTTACACAGGAGGCTTTCCCACTGGTTGAAGACAGGGACTGTGTCATATTTGTTTCTGTATCTTCAGTGTCAGCATAGTTTCTGACATGTTCTAGGTTCTCAATAAGTATTTGTTGAAAGAAATGGAGGCTGTGGTTTGCATCAGATACCACCCACCACATTTTACTTAGGGAAAAGTCAGTCCGTTTTCCTGTTGCTCCAATGCCAAGAGTCCTGGCATATGGTATTTTAGGAACTGCAGACCCCCCTCTTTAATCTGTAACCACAGAGTCATGGTTCTGAAGCACAGAACCCTACTTCCTTTTACTTCTTCTGTGTCCAAACACTGGCTTGCTTGGTTCATTGACCAAAAAAGGCAAATTTAGATATCAACTTTCTAAAGGGGCAGAAACATCTAAGCAGTATTCATTACATACTTATGAATTACTGGGTTATAATACAACTCTGGGTACCTAATCCAAAAGATCCCAATGGAAAGGGGCTCTCTTTTCCTGGACCTCCTGGACAGGTGTGGTAGCAATGAGATTAGCCATGATGATGGAAGACCATGAACATAATCCAGCTCCAAATGTCTTTTTTGGATCTGCCACATGCCTTCTTTTGCATTCCTCTTTAGTGGTTATATTCACACCCGTGTGTACAATTATTTTCATTCATATGCATTTATTCACATGCATTCACACTTCCCTTTTTCATTCAAATAATAATAATAATAATGGCTACCACTTATTTGGGGCACACGATGTAGCAGGCAGCGTATTGGGTTAATTTTCACAACTTTTAAAAATGTATTATTATTATCCCCATTTTAATGAAAGGGAAATGGAGGTTTAGGGAGGTGAAACAATTTGTTTGAGGTCACGTGAGGTATAAACATGGAGCTGGGACATGAATTTAGTTCTATTCTACTCAGAAGGGACCTAGCCTCTTAAGCCCCATGCTATGTGGACTTTAATCTTCTAATTATTCTGTCTCCTTAGCAAATAGGACACAGTTCTCAGTGAAAAAGAATGCATTCGTTGTTTCCACCCTCTAGCTCTATGCTAACTTGCTCTGGCCCCTGATTCTGCCAGGATGTTCCTGGTGCCTGAGTAAACACCCTGTTGCTATGAATTCACTCTTCCTATGAGAGAACACATACCATGTACTGAAATACTTTAAGGCTTAAGGATGTCTTCAAATTTCCAGAAACTATATAAGCTGAGAGACTAGAACTAGATTCATTAGCGGGCAGGTGAATGAATTGCTTTTTTCTTTTAATACCATAATTTCTTTCCAAACATAAGGAAATAACAGCACCTAAAGAAACAATAATGTGAAGCCAAGGGATCCCAGGTATCTAGCCATCCAGTCTCTCATCCAAGCCTTCCTTCCTTGCTTTTGACTTTACTAGGTGTTTTTGGATAGGGGCAGTGTCTACATGGTACTTTTGTGTCTATGCTAAAACTTACACAAAAGTTACAAGGAAAAATATTGGTTTAGTCTGGAAAGAAAATATGAGACTCTCTCCTGGCCAGAGCTTCCTGCTGTGCTTTTATTTCATTGCATGGATTCTTAACTAACTCCCTTCCCCCATCACCCTCCCTGAAGCATCAATCTGGTCCTTATTAACAGTTTTACTTCTATGTATAAAATAACAAAGAGAATGCAATATGTGTGTGTGTGTGTATGTGTGTGTCTTACCTTATATTTATTCATAACTTCTTTTGTGAAGCCATATCTGAAAAAAAATCATGGGATTTAAATGTTGATTAACTCCTACTTACATGAATTATGGAAAAAGGGGAGTCCTTGACATCTCACTATTACAAGTATCAAGAACTCAAGAAACTAGATTAGTTCAAACTATTTTTACCCAAACCTTTGCTAGGCATGATGGGAAAGAACAAAAGCAATCAATGCCAGCATCGTGGTTATAGTATACTTGGGGAAAGATGATAAATTTTCATGAAACCATTTAAGAAAATATGTGGTAGACACAGGCTGCATAAATGCTGCAAATATTCAGAGAAGGGTGTTGTGGCAGCTGGGGGGAGCTGTATGGGAGAAAGTCTTTCCTTTAGATAGAATTTCTCAGATATCCTATATCTTACTGTGAATGAACGATTAAAGAAAAAAAAGACTGAACAAAGATGAAGAAAAGCCTAGGATAGCAAGTTGGCTCTTTATGCTATCTCTGATATAGTTCATGTATTCAGAGTTTTAATAGAAGGTGTGGTGGGAGCAGATGTGGCTCAAGCAGTTGAGCACCTACTTCCCACATGGGAGGTTCTGGGTTCAGTCCCTGATGCCTCCTAAAAACAAACACACAAACAACAAAAAACCAAGCAAACAGATGAAAAAACCAACTCAGGGGAGCTGATGTGGCTCAGTGGTTGAGTGTCGGCTTCCCATATATGAGGTCCTGGGTTCAATCCCCAGCCTTGGTAACGTAAAAAAAAAAGTATAGGGAATTTCAAAATCTGAATAGCACTAGCTTTGGGAGATTTAATGATGGATTTTTAAAAATTATTTTTCCTTGACTTAGGACAACAATATGTACCCTTCAAACTCATTATGGTAAAACTGGAACACAGAACTTACCCCAGGTTTCCAGGCAAAGTCATGTCAGCCCTCTGCCATGTGACATGTTTATGGAGATGAATTCAGTCCTGCACTCACCAAGGGTTTCAGCTTTGTTAAATCCAATGGACACCTTGCAGGTCTCATCATTCTTGCCTTCTCTGAAGCATGAAATACAGTTGACCTCACTGTCCCTCTTGAAAATTTTCCTTCTCTTGGATTCCATGACAAATATCCTGGTTTTCCTCCTTTCTTTCTGACTACTCTGAATCTCCTTTGCAAGTTTTACTCCTTTCCCTAGCCTTAAATGTTGGAGTTTCCTCAGGTTCTGCCCTCTTCTCCTTTCACTTTCTCGGCAATCTTGTCCCTGCCCCAGGCTTCATTTACTAGCTATATGCCAATACCTCGGGAGGATATTCCATGCCACACTTCATTTCTGAGCTCTGGACAAATAAGTTTAAACTGTCCACTCAACAGCACCTCAAATCAGATTACTGTAAACTAAACTCATCCTCCTTCATCCCAACCTGTTCATCTTTCTATGTTCTCAATATTAGTGAATGATGGTACTGTACCCAAACTCAAACCAGGAACTTGGAGGTCATCTTGATTCCCTCCTCTTCCAAATCCCCCATATCATATTACCATGCCCTAAATCATCATTGCAATAACTCCTCTTCAATCTACTTCTGTGCATCTCCAATGCCACTATCCTGGTTAAGTGAAAATCCATCACCTATCTCTTCAACTATTTCCTCATTGGCCTCCTTGTATCCAGTATTGACCCTCTCCTGCTTCTTAAACTGCTGCTTTCTGAAACACATGTTATCAATGATTTTCTGTCACCCTTAGAAGAAAGTCCAAATTCCTTTGCATGATTCAACCACTTCAAATCTCTCCAGTCCTACCATGTACCAGCCTGCCCCTTGTTCTATGCTCCTGCCCTCTTTAACTTCCTGTAAGTCTAAAAAGTCTTGTCTCAGGCTCTGCATAAGGTTGCCTCCTCACACTGGAACACTCTTTCCCATTCCTGCCATCCCCTTTTCCCACCACCCCAACTCTCCCATGATTGCCTAATTCATCCTTCAGGTCTCAGGCTAACAATACACTTCCACAGGAGAAACTTCCATCACCCCTCAGACAAGGTGGAGTCCCCCCTTTACAAACTCATCATTCTTGAATAGCCTGCTCAACGTGTGCCATCCCTGCTAGATGTAAACTCCATGAGGGCTGCGACCATGTCTTTTTCCTTAACCACTGTAGGCACTAGCTAAATATGACTGGCTGACTGAATAAATGAAAGAATAAATGGCATGCCCAAATAAAAGTTTTGAGCTGCGTTACATACAATAATATGTATTGATAATAGTACTGGGATCATTTTCTTCACAGTCTTAGCATTTGCTTCCACACCTGAGAACTGGAATTGAAACTCTACTCATAATAGGTACCCAAACTGCACACAACACAAAAATCATCACTTGCTGAGCTTGAACCAAGGCACCCAAAAGCTCAGTACCACAAGCAGGAAACATGCCATGCCTTCTACTGCCCTAGGGCAAACTGGTTTCTGTTTATCATAAAATAAGAAGGGGAAAAAAAGCAAATGGGAACATTTGTCACCTACTGCCTTTCAGCAAAAATTCTTAAACCATTTAATGAATCTTTATTCCTTTCCAGTGAGGCAGAGAGTTGAAATGCTGTTACAGCTGTTCTCAAATATGTTTATGAACAACTATGCCAGAAGCAATTACCATGTCATAAAAAATATACACATCAGTGAATACCACAGTACTAGTTTCTGAGATAAAATCTGAGGCAAGCCAAAAATTAAGAACAGAATGAAAAGAATAGAATTAGAAGAAACGACAGGAAGGGGACTTCAGAGAAATTTATACTCACTCAGTTAAGATTGGGAATTATAAATAGAGATAAGAATTGAGGTCTTCCTTAAGATTCTCTTCATCCACACTCTTCTACCCTCACCTCTAACTCTCAGCTAGGAATTAAATGTGGCCACATTTTCCAGAGCAGGAAACAAAAGAGGAAATCTAAAGGCCTAGGTTACCTCAGATTCATCAGAAAATCTTCATGGTTCCCTCTGTTCAAGTGCATGTCATTGGGGTAGACAAGAAGACTCACAAACAGGATCATTAGGATCTCTATGGAATTCTTCCCTCGATCTACAAAATCACCATTAAAAACATATGGATTGCACCCTGAAGGGAGACCGTTCTGTGGAAGGAGAGGGGAGAAAAAAACAAGCAATTAAAAGAATGAATGTACTTTTCAAATAAGGCTTTTTTTCTTAATATTCCTGAGAATATGGAGAGAAGAGATTGAGTTAGTGCTTCCATAGGGGAAAAAGCTGCTCTTTTCCCTTGAGCCCGTGGATTAGCTAGAAGTAGAAAGATTCTAGCAGGGGTGGGAGTAGGGGATGCTCATTCTACCAGCCACCTACCCTGAGTTCTCCCTTGAAATAGCTGATTTTTGTCCTGTCAAAAATAGCATCTCTCATTTCTTCTTTTTCCCCTGAAGAAAAAAGGGTAACTTCTACCCCAGGAAGAACTCTTAACTAAGGGCTAAAGGCTTTCATTCTAAGGGGCCCTATGTTTAACCTCTCTGAGCTGTGATTCCCTTAACTGACAAAAAGGGAATGACACTATATCCCTCCCCAGATTAAATGAAAGGATGAAATATATAAGAACCCCAGGAACCTTAGAGACATTGTGTGGAGTGAAATTGATGTGGGCTATAGGTGGGAGGCTCTTTGTCTCTTTGCAGATAACCTTAACCTAAGCTGTCTGTCCTGACTTGTGGGTGTGGGATGGTGAGAGACTACAGCCCTGCCCTTGGTAACCACGGCAACAACTCCAGTCCCAGGAAAACAGTTTATCAATGCAAACTCTATAAACTTTAAATATTCAGGGGAAATGCAAACCAAATTGCTAAAAGCTTATCTAGAATGTATGAAGTCCATGCTAAAAGTTTACCTAGGATGTGGAAGATATATGCTAATTCAAGCCTATTGAGAACTGAAATAAAAGGACCATTTGGCCTTTCCTCTCTGTATAAAAGGAACTCAAAAATCTTGTTCGGGGCTCGGGATTGAAACAGAAAGCTCCTGAGTCTGGTTGGCCATCAATAAACCATTTTTCCTTCTCAAAATCATTCCTGAGTCCTGGCCTTTCTATATGCAAATAATTGAACCTAGTATCAAATTCTACAACAAAACAAGCCAGACACAAGGGGACAAATACTCTAACATCTCACTTACATGAAATAAGCAGAATATGCATATTCATGAAGTCAGACTAGACTACAGGTTACTAGGACACAAGATGGAGAGAGGAATGGAGAGTTAAGGTTTTATCAGTATGGAGGTTCTGTTTGGAGTGATGGAAAAATTTTGGCAGTGGGATGGGGATGGAGGCACAACTTTGTGTATGTGATGAACACCACTGAACTGTATGTTTGAAAAGAAACAAAGAAGGAAATTTAAGGTTGTATATAAGTAACCACACGCAAACCTACAGAACTGTACAACATAATGTAAACAGTGTGCTTACGTTAGTAGCACAATTATAATAATATTGTTTCATGAATTGTAACAAAATACCACACTAATGCAGAATGTTAATAATAGGAAACACTGTGTGTACAAGAGTGGGGCATACAGGGAAGCAGACTTGGCCCAATGGATAGGGGTCCACCTACCACATGGGAGGTTCAGGGTTCTAACCCAGGGCCTCCTGACCTGTGTGGTGAGCCGGCCCACACACAGTGCTGATGTGTGCAAGGAGTGCCGTGCCACGCAGGGGTGTCCCCACATAGGGGAGCCCCACAAGCAAGGAGTGAGCCCTGTAAAGAGAGGCACCCTGCACAAAAAAAGTACAGCCTGCCCAGGAGTGGCACCACACACACGGAGAGCTGATGCAGCAAGATGATGCAACAAAACGAGACACAGATTCCTGGTGCTGCTGACAATACAAGCAGACACTGAAGAATGCATGGAGAGTGGACACAGAGAGCAGACAACTGGGGCGGGGGCAGGGACTGGGAGAGAAATAAATGAAAAATAAATCTTAAAAAAAAAAAAGAGCAGGGCATATGGGAAGTCTGTACTTCCTGCATGATGGTTCTATATACCTGTAATTTAAAAATTAAAAACAAAAACAAAAAATGAACCCAGGGAAGTATCAATCAAGATGCTATGTGACCATGTATCAAGGTGCTATGTGACCATGAGCAGGGCTGATCGAGCACCAGCATGCACTGACACAATCACACGGGTGTCTATATCCAGCATGGATTCTGAATGATCACTCACTGTGCCATATTAGTTGTTAAATCTTTTTTTTTTAAAGATTTATTTATTTATTTCTCTCCGCCCGCCCCAGTTGTCTGTTCTCTGTGTCTATTTGCTGCGTGTTTTTCTTTGTCCCCTTCTGTTGCTGTCAGTGGCATGGGAATCTGTGTTTCTTTTTGTTGTGTCACCTTGTGTCAGCTCTCCGTGTGTGCGGCGCCATCCCTGGGCAGGCCGCACTTTCTTTTGCACTGGGTGGCTCTCCTTACGGGGCGCACTCCTTGTGTGTGGGGCTCCCCTACGCGGGGGACACCGCTGCGTGGTAGGGCACTCCTTGCGCGCATCAGCACTGCGCATGGGCCAGCTCCACACGGGTCAAGGAGGCCCGGGGTTTGAACTGCGAACCTCCCATGTGGTAGACGGATGCCCTAACCATTGGGCCAAGTCCGCTTCCAGTTGTTAAATATTTTGAACATCATTCCTGAGTATGAAATAAGACTTTTACAGTATTAGTACGAAAGATATTTAGGAATAGGACAAAGAGTTGGCCTTTTAACAGTAATTAATTTATTTTCTCTTACATTCTAAAATGCAAAGGCAAAACAAACATACATAACATACCTTTTATCAATGTCATGCCTGATGGGGAAATGGCCTAGTGCATTTTTATTGCATAATAAGATAAACACAAATGTTAAAAAAAATACCTTACAAAGAGGAAAAGTTAAGTACTCATATATCCAAATGAATGTCTTCCTTAAATAACTTACTTTAGGAAATAATATACATATTCTAGCTAGATTAATCTTTCTCAAACTACTTTTAAATTCCTCTTTTGTTAGTTTTCAAACTATATGAGAAAATCTTATTACTTTCTACTCAACATCTTAGTATTTATATGCATACATTTTTGGTTTTTCATATCAATATAATAGAGTTGAACAACTATAATACAGGCTGTTACATATAACTTATGGGTTCCAGAAATTATTACATAATATAGCTTGTTCTGAGGGAAATTGGGGAGGGGGCAGTGGTATAGTGTCCTGAGCCAAAGAAAGACGACTTATTCTCTAGTACAGCTTCACTTATTACCCATGGGTCCTTGGGCAAGTTATTTATCCTTGATAAGCCATAGTTTGCTCATCTGTAAAATGCAGATAACTTCCATGCTTACCACACACATGGCTATTTTGGAAGGTAAACAAAACTATGTGTAAAACTTCATGAAAACTGTAAAGCACCATACAAATTAAGAGATGCATTTTATTATGACCTCTATGTTATTAGTAATTTTAAGATTCCATGATTTTCTATTTCCTTATATATCAATTCATGTAACTTTATTTATTCTGGGCTTAGACAGTACAAGCCAAATGCAAAATTAGAGGCTATTTCTCATCAAAACATAAGGAAGGAAAGCGGACTTGGCCCACTGGTTAGGGCATCCGTCTACCACATGGGAGGTCCGCGGTTCAAACCCTGGGCCTCCTTGACCCATGTGGAGCTGGCCCATGTGCAGTGCTGATGCGTGCAAGGAGTGCAGTGCCACACAGGGGTGTCCCCATGTAGGGGAACCCCACGCGCAAGGAGTGCACCCCATAAGGAGAGCTGCCCAGTGCGAAAGAAAGTGCAGCCTGCCCAGGGATGGCGCCGCACACACGGTGAGCTGACACAACAAGATGACGCAACAAAAAGAGACACAGATTCCCATGCCACTGACAACAACGGAAGCGAACAAAAGAACACACAGCAAATGGACACAGAGAACAGACAACTGGGGCGGTGTGGGGGGGAAGGGGAGAGAAACAAATAAAATTAAAAATTAAAATAAAAAAAAAACATAAGGAAGAGGGGAAGGATTATTCATCTCTGATATTCTTCCTTTCACCAGCCTTCAGCTGGCTAGAGAAGCTTGAGGTGTTGGAGATGTTAAAAGAAATAAAATAGAGTTTCTATGACTAAGAGATTTAAAATGGAGTCGAAAGGTCATTCTGGAGGTTACCCTTATGCAGGCTTGAACCAGATATCACAAACTGCCAAAGTACACAAAGCCTCAAGCAACAATGTTCCTCAAAACCACATTGTAAGCACAGATGTCACCTTGTTTGAAAGCTATTGTCTCAGAGTCTGTACATCAGTTTCAGTAAATATGATATGAATAAGTTAAAAGATTATCACTGTGGAAGGGAAAAGGTTTATGGTGGATGTGTGGGAGTACTGTATATTGTATATATGAATTACTGTGATCTAAGACTCTTGTGAAGAGAAGCTCAATAATTAGGAAAAAAGAAAAGAAAAAGATAGGATGTAGAATTTTTCCAAATCAATACGTACTCTAGATCTAACCTTTAAACTCATCGCTATATTCCATTTTACTAGTAAGGAAACCTGACATTATATTGGGCTTCACTTTTCAGGAAGTTTTGGATCACAGAGTGGTTCAACAATGGCGGCGGAGGAATACTGGTATGGGATGTTATTGACAGGGGACATATGGTTGACAGGGAGTTATACAGGGCATATGTCCAGGGTGCATGGTAATGTTTGGATATACTCATAGTGGAAACAATTAAAAACAACAGCTGGGGGGGTACTGGGTTACTGGCCAGGGGGGCTCTGTCATGGTCCCTAGGGGAGCAGCAGCAGTCCCCCAGGTGCAACGGTAAGAACCAGGAAGGAATGAGGGTCCAACAGTGGGCTCCTGATACTAATGACTATGCTTGTGAGCCTATACGCCTGAAATAAGAACAAGGCCTAGAGCAGCATTGTGCCTGGGAGTTTCCTCCTGACAGCCTTCATGTTACTCAAATGTGGCCAGTCTCGAAGCCAAACTCAGCATGTAGATGCAGTGCATTTCCCCCAGCATGGGACATGACACCCGGGGATTAGCCTCCCTGGCACCGAGGGATCACTATCAAATACCAGCTGAAGATTCAACTAGAAAATGACCTTGAATTAAAGGTTCAACGCGGATCAGCAGAATATCCCTGTCTACATATAATAACATGACTTTAAAATGCTGTTTGACCTAATGTAAGGGGGAAATGGAAAGGAGAAATGAGTTTATATGGCTATGAGTCTCTAAAAAAGAGTCTGGAGGTTGTCAGAAGGATTGCCCTTATGCACACCTGAGCAGAGCCTCAGAGACAGATAAAGTAGATACAACCCCAGGTATTGGTTCTTTTGAGGGCTAAAGAGACCCACGGGTTCTATGGTCATGACAGTTCACTGCCATGTCACTGCCATGTCACTGCCATGTCAGTTGGCCCTTCTTTGGAGCCAGTGTTTCTGCGTGATGGAACTGGACTCAGATGGGATCTCTTTTCACAAGACTTTCATGCTACTTTACTGGAATTGTAGTTGGTGTTGGGGTTTAAGATATATTTAGGGGATTTGAATCTCTGGACTGACAATATGATAGCCACGCCCTGAACCTCAACAGACTTCAACTCCTACACTCTGATTTATTGGACTTACCCCACTCAGCTAACATGGAGTTGAAGAATGTCAACCACCACACCATGGAGCCTAGAGTGCCTACAACTGAAAGCAGGAGGATTGCATCCAGTATCCATGTGGAATCTAAGCCCCCTCTTGACATAGATGTGCAATGGACACAACCAATCCAATGTCCACAGGGAAAATGTGGACATTGGTGTGGGAAGGGTGGCCATGGTGGCTGCTGGGTGTGGGGAATGGGAGGAAGAGATGAGACCTGGAGGCGTTTTTGGGACTTGGAGTTGTCCTGGGTGGTGCTTCACGGACAATTACGGGCCACTGTAGATCCCCCCAGGGCCCACTGGATGGAACGTGGGAGAGTGTGGGCTATGATGTGGACCATTAACTATGAGGTGCAGCGATGCCCAGAGATGTACTTACCAAATGCAATGGATGTGTCATGATGATGGGAGAGAGTGTTGCTGTGGGGGGAGTGGGGGGTGGGGGCGGTGGGGTTGAATGGGACTTCATATTTTTTGAATGTAATATTTTTTAAAAAATGAAAAAAAAACAACAAAAAACCCTAAGGACATCCAACATGAGATAAGAACTCAGTTGGCAATCTAACTGGATACACAAACTAGAGTACCCCAAATATCCACCATCTACAAACAGCTTATCTAACTTCTACTCCTTTAAAAATGCTTGCCTGGAAATGCCTATATAGGACACGATTTCGGTTACTACTTGCATTATGTGCTCCCCAAATTGCAACTCTAAGGCCCCAAATAAATACCTTTATTGCCTTGCAGCTTAATTTGTTATTTCCTGTGGACACCCCTTGGTTAAGGGGGCACTCTGCCTCAGGACATGTGTGTGGTCCTTGTTCAGAGGGAGGGCTGGATGCTACTGAAAGAAGTGTAGGGGAACTTCTTCCAAGCTGAAAGAGCAGTAACACCAAGGTACATAGAAATGTCCTCTCATACTCTTGACGCAGGAGTGGAAACTATTGTATCTCCAACTATGGCAAGGCTAAACCGAGCTATCTCACTAGGTTAAGCAGAAAATGGACATAACCTGGTACTTACGGGAATCCAGCAACCATGCTGATCTACTAAAACAGGTGGCCCCTAATGAAACAAGACTGCTGCAGGAGACTATTTCTTAAATATTCTTTTAAAATATCAGAGGAACATAAACTGAGCAAAAAGTTAATAATGCTTGGCATTAAAAACATGCTATTCATATGGGCTATAGTTAGTAGTAATATTTTGATGATGCTCTTTCATAGTTTGTAACAAATGTTTTACAACAATGCCAGGTGTTGGTGGTAGGGTGTTGTATGGGAGCCCTGTACGAGATATGTATGTTTGTTTAGTAAGTTCACAAGTTTTACTATACACTTATTGTTTATGCATGTTCACGTATGACTTATATACTTCAATAAAAATTATCAAATACATAAAATAAAAAATATTTTTGAATAAGAATATGTTCTTCAAATTTAAGATAACAATAGATTAGAGCTAGCCAAAAGAAAAAAAAATGGTTGGGAAATAAATAATAAGCCTGAAAGAGCAAGCAAAAGAAAAATCTCTCACACAGAGCAAAAAGCAAAAAGATGGAAATCATGAGGAATGAGTAAGATACTAGAGCTCAGAGCCAAGAGACCTAATATGCCAATAATAAGCAATCCAGAATCAGGAAAAAGGAACAGATGAAGAAGAGGCAATAATTATATAAATAAGAGAAGAAATTTTCCATGGTTAAAAAGAGACTCCAGCCTGAAATTTGAAGAGCTCATGACTCCAATGCACAATTGATGGAAAACAAATCCCTATTACCTGGTCAAATTCTTACAAGCACCCAGACAGAAAGAACAAGTTACAATGGGAAAGAATCAGCCTGGCATCAGACTTCTTATCTGCAATGGTGGAAGGTAGAAGCTGGTGGAATAAAATCTAGAAATTAAAGGAAGAAAACAACTATGAACTAAGAATTCTATGTTGGCCAAGATATCAACTTCTCAGGGTTACAGAAAAATATTTGCGGATATATAAGAGGTCAAATACCAACAACAGCTATAAATGTTCTGCAGAGTGAAAGAAAAGATATATGCAAATATTTAGTCATCTACTACAACAAAAACAATAAACATTTATTGATTGTTTGTTATGTACCAGGCACAGTTTTAGGTGCTAGGAACACAGATGTAAACAATACAAAGTTTCTGCACTCCAGGAGCTTACATTTAGAGAAGATTGAACCTATATGCCCCATAAAGGAAAACACTCAAGAAAATACTCTTAACCAAGTAACAACCGTGACAATAAAAAGTCCTCAAGCTGGGGAAAAACCAAGAGGAAAGAATACAGATGTGAGCAATGAACCTTGCACTATGTAGTTAAATATTAATGGATAATGATAATGTGGAATTTGTATTTAAGCACGAAACAAGGATTCTAGAAATAAACGAGATCTACTGTGAAGGAAAACCTGATAATGGTCAAGAACTAAAGATGTGTCATCAGCAAGAGCTAGGATTTGCAGGAGGTGAGAGAAAAAAGTAAAATGCTCTAAAAAGCTCATTTGGATGAGTTTAAAAATAGCTCTGCTCCTCCTCTTGACATAGAGGTGCAATGGACACAACCAATCCAATGTCCACATAGAAAAGGTGGCATTGGATTGGGAAAAGTGGACATGGTGGCTGATGGGTATGGGGAAAGGCAGGAAGAGATGAGAGGTGGAGGCGTCTCTGGGACATGGAGCTGCCCTGGATGGTGCTTCAGGGGCAATCACCGGACATTGTAAATCCTCACAGGGCACACTGGATGGAATGGGGGAGAGTATGGGCCATGATGTGGACCATTGACCATGAGGTGCAGAGGTGCCCAAAGATGTACTTACCAAATGCAATGGATGTGTCATGATGATGGGAATGAGTGTTGCTGGAGGGGGAGAGGTGGGGTGGGGGTGGTGGGGTTGAATGGGACCTCATATATATATATTTTTAATGTAATATTATTACAAAGTCAATAAAAATATATATATATATAAACCACAATGTAAAAAAAATAGCTCTGCTTATCTTACTTGGGGGGCAGAGAATCATAGTGAAAGAATTTGTAGCAGTTTGAGAAATACACACATGCACACAAATATTAATTTTTAGAAATTAAAATGGGAAAGTAACCACTAGTGAATGGAAAAGTACAGTAAAAATTCCAAATAAAACAAAAATAAATCATAACAAAAATAGCAAAAGAAAAGGTAAAGGATGAAGCAAAGTGAAATAAATAGTAAACAAAAGAGAATGGAAAGAAAATTTTCAAATGTATCTGTTGTTATCTTAAAAAGCAAATGGGTTACCTTCTTTCATTAAAATACCAAGATTGTTAGACTGGGCTAAAAGACAAAACTCAGGCATATGTTGTTTTTGAGAAATGCATATAAAACAAAAGGATAAGGGGAGGTTGAAAATAAGGTAAATGCAACAAAGAGAACAGAAAACAAAAATAAAATATTAAAATGAGACAAACTGGAATGTAAAAGGAAATGGATGTGGCTCAATCAACTGGGCTCCCTTCTACCATAAAATAGGCCCAGGGTTCGATGCCCAGGGCCTCCTGGTGAGGGCAAGCTGGCTCATGTGGCAAGCTGGCCCACATGGAGTGTCAGCCCATGCAGAATTGCAGCCCTGTGCTGGAGAGCCACCCTGTGTGAGAATGCTGCCTCGCACGGGAAAAGCCGCACCACACAGGAGTGCTGGCCAACGCAGAGAGCTGGTGCAGCAACATGATGCAACAAGAGACACAGAGGAGAGAAAATAAGAAGACACAGCAGAACAGGGGAGCTGAGGTGGCGCAAGATAGTAATTGCCTCTCTCCTGCTCTAGAAGGTCCCAGGATCGGTTCCCAGACCACTTACTGAGAATATAAGCAGCCACAGAAGAACACACAGCAAATTGACACAGAGAGCAGACAACAGGGGAACAGGGGGCGGGGAGGGGAATAAAAAAGTAAATCTTTAAAAAAAAACTGGAATGTAAGATCAAAAGTGCTAAAGAGGATCACAAAGCAACATTATGTCATAATAAAAGGCACTTTATGAAGAAGATACAATTCATGAATTGATATGCAATAAACAAAAGAATGAGTTTTTGCTTCCTATGTCTAATTACTATAAATGGAAGAAGAAATTGTTTAAAAATATAAGTATCATGAATTTTTCAGATTTGTCATCATTTAAGATAATGTCCACAAATTACTTGGCACTCTCTTTAAACAATGGAGTCTGATTTGCCTTCCCTGAATGTGGGCTGGACTTAGTCATGTGCTTCTAATGAAAAGAAAAATTAAAAACAAACACACAGAAGGATGGTGTACAATGTTGGAGAGCTGTCATATAAGGCACTACAGTTTCCTGCCTGCTCTCTCTTAGATCATTCACTCTTGGAAAAACTAGCTGCCATGTCACAAGAGCACTCATGCAGCCTGTGGAGAGGTCAGTGTGGCCATTCTGCCAACATCCAGCAAAGAACTGAGGTGCTATGCCAACAACCATGTGAGTGCACATCTTGGAAATGAATCCCTCCAGTCCCAGTCAAGCTTTCAGATGACTGCAACCCTAGCTGACAGCTTGACTCCAACCTCATGAGGGATCCTGAGTCAGAACCACTCAGCTAAGCACACCCAAATTTCTGACCCATAGAAACTGTGAGATACTAAATGTTTGTAGTTTTAAGGTACTAAGTATTGAGACAATCTGTTACACAGCAATATATAACTAATACACATATTTAGACAGACATGATGGATAATAAATATATAGAAAAATTGAACATACATCCAATAAACTTGATTTAATAGATAAATAGGAAGAACTTTGCAACCTACAAATAATTTTTCATATGCTGGGAGGATTCATGAAAATTAATCCTGTACTTCACTTCAAAAAAAACCTTAACAAATTCAAAACAGGAAAGACTTCATAAGACACATTCTCATATCATAATCCAATAAGATTTGAAATAGTAAAAATGTTCTTAGAAAAAATTCTAACGCTTTGGATTAAGACTCTTGAAAATTAAGAATTGCAAATTCTATAACCATTTGCTCAAAAAGGAAATTGAAACCAAAACTACAAGTTCAATAGGAAACTAAAATTAGAAAAGATGGATAGCTTTAAATGCTTTCATTATTAAAGAAGACACACATGAAAGACTGTATTCATCCTAAGGAAGCAAGATAAAAGCTGAAATTAATGAAACAGAAAACAAACAAACTAAAAAGAAGAGATATATAAATCCAAAGGTTGGTTCTTTGAAAGAACCAATAAAATTGATAAACACATCCTGAGGCTGATTAAGGATAAGTGAAAAAAAGAGAGAATGAAAAAATATACATGATCAAAGAAAAAAAAAAGATATACAGAAGAAATAAAAGAATTGTGCGTGTTTGTAAAACAAATGCAATATCAATATCCATGGTGATACATTTTTTACATTTGAGAGAAATGGATGATTTCCTTGAAAATTAGAAACTACCAAAACTGATTCAAAGGAAGTAGAAAACTTGCTGCAATTACTCAAAAAAAATTTGAAAGGTGATTAAAGAACACTATTTAAAAAGGCATTGGGGGGAAGCAGACTTGGCTCAACAGACAGAGCATCCACCTACCACATGGGAGGTCCAGGGTTCAAACCCAGGGCCTCCTGACCGTGTGATGAGCTGGCCCACGTGCAGTGCTGATGTGCACAAGGAGTGCCGTGCCACGCAGGGGTGTCCCCCGCGTAGGGGACCCCCATGCACAAGGAGTGCGCCCCGTAAGGAGAGCCACCCAGCACGAAAGAAAGTTCAGCCTGACCAGGAGTGGCGCCGCACACACTGAGAGCTGACGTGGCAAGATGATGCAACAAAAAGAGACACAGATTCCCATGCTGCTGACAAGAATAGAAGCGGACACAGAAGAACACATAGCAAATGGTCACAGAGAACAGACAACTGGGGTGGGGGTGGGGGGGAGAAGGGGAGAGAAATAAATAAATCTTAAAAAAAAAAAGGTATTGGGGAAGCGGCTGTGGCTCAACTAGCTGGGCTCCTGTCTACCATATGGGAGGCCCTGGGTTTGCGTCCCGGGGCCTCCTTGTGAAGGCAGGCTGGCCCGAGCACCGTGGAGAGCTGACGGCCTGTGCACGGTGGAGAGCTGGTGCAGCAAGATGACGCAGCAAAGGGAGACAAGCAGACAGAAAGAAAAAAAAATGCAGTGAATGGACACAGAGAAGAGACAGCAAAGAATGGAACAAGCCGCAAGGGGGAGAGTAAATAAATAAATAAATCTTAAAAAAAAAAAGGTATTGGCCCCGTGTGGCTTTATAGTGGAGCTATCTCAATTTTCAAGAGCAAATAGTTTTAATATCATTTAAATCAATGATTCCCAAACCTTGACTGAGCATTAGAATCACTTGGGAACTTTTAAAAACCCTGAGATGCTTATCAGAATCTCTGGGACTGGGACCCAGATATCTGTACTTTCATCAGTTCCTTGAGTGATTAGATGGATAGTCAAGTTCAAGAACTATGGATTTAAATTACTCCAAACCATAGAAAAAGATGGAAAATCTCTCCAGTTCACGTCATGAAACCAGTATAGTCTTCGTACCAAAACTGGAGAAAAACATTCAACTGTCTAAGGTTGTATTTATTGTACTTGCATGGTAAACCAGTTTTTTATTGTGATGAGGAATTTTTTTTGTATTAAAACTCCTCATCTCCAGTTAAACTAAACTTTGTAGATGGATTCTTTGCTACCTCTGTATTCTTTCACCTCTATTGTGAGCAAAGAATAAGGAGTTTCTTGAGTTAAATCTAATTTTAAGCCAAAAATAGTAATAGTCAGCTAGGCCATCCACCTTATACAGCATTCTTGACTCACAATGAGTTTAACCTTTTCAGAAAACCACACATGCCTTCAAAAGCTTACAACATGTGATAATGAAACACATTCAACAGACTATGTTACAATCTCTGAATGTTATTCTAAAAGAGTCCTAAATGTATACTGAACTCCTGTAATCACTGAGCTTCTCAAGGCAACCACTTCAAAGAAGGTAAGCTTTACTTAGATGTATAAGATCTGCCCTGTTGGTTCAGTATTAATCATATTATTTTAAATATTCTGAGTTCAAATATGTTTTAGTTTTAGAATAATAAGGGAACTAGAAAATAGACAAGAAAATGAAGAACTCAGTCTCCTGGGACAGGGGTGTCTTGGGATATTTGGGTTTCTGACTAATGAGATTTCTCTGGGTTTCCTTCAA
Organism: Dasypus novemcinctus; assembly: GCF_030445035.2. Taxonomy (NCBI): domain Eukaryota; kingdom Metazoa; phylum Chordata; class Mammalia; order Cingulata; family Dasypodidae; genus Dasypus; species Dasypus novemcinctus. The sequence continues at coordinate 21,439,956 of NC_080704.1, read as the reverse complement.
AAAAGCAAAAACCGATGCTCTCCTTCAGCCAGTTCTAGAAAACCAAACTCTCTGGTGCATTCTGAGTCTGTTGTACAACAAACCATTCATGGCATGGAGTTTAAGCTGACAAATACCAAGAGTCCAGGGTAACCACAACTCTGAACAGTAATCAGAAGATGACCTGCAGGGGGAAAGATAGCAGGTCACAATGAACTTGAGTAGAGACAAAAACAAGACATTTCTCTATATTCTCACCTATTTCTTATTAAAGCATTTTACAACAGACGTTTGGAAATTATCACACCTTATTTGGACATTTTCCCAAGACACAACAAACCTCCAGACCGCAACTCCACATTATTTTAATTTTTAGTTCTTTTGCAAACCCTATTTTAGATGCCTGTTCTTCTGATTGTAACATACTGCCTTAATCCCAGAATAAAAAGAAGTGGCCACTGTGGCAATGTGAAGCGCTGATAGAGAATAAAGGAAAAATGTTTAACAACCTTCACAATTAGAAAATTATGGGTGGGGCAGGGGTGAGGGTTGGGGCACAGTGGAGAAGAGAGAAAGAAAAGGGAAGCAAGGCCACATGGCTTCCAATGAACAGCAGCAATGTGATACCCAACTGGTTGTCTCTGTCCACATGCATCTCTTTTTCAGCTTCAGAGTGTCTCAACTCACAGCATCAATTTAACAAACTAATTTTCTAATACCTGATTGAAAATTTCAAGCTTTCAATTCAATGAGGAAAAATGTCTTGTAATTTTAGCAAGGCTAAGGCTCTGAATGAAGTATTCCTAATTGGTCACTCTAATTAGGCAAAAGTGTCTGATTAAAATTAACCTTTTCAGAAAGGAAAACCTAAAAACATACCTACCTAGTGGTATGTAAATTGCTTCAGTTGATGATAAAATTATATTGGAAGCCATGTAAATTTCAGATGCAGTCTTAGCAAAGGTCTGTTGTGGTTAATAGTGTGTTATCCAGGGGAAAGAATTCTTTTCAAACTCAGAAGGGAGTGTGAGCTGAAAATGTCTAGCTTAGTAACAAGATGTAAAATGATAAAACTGTTTAGGACAATCAAATATAAATGAAACCAAAATCTCAAACAATTAAAAACAATCATTGATAAGAATCCCAAATGGGATTAATGTTATGTATTGCAGTTAACCACACAAACTATGGTAAGAATAAAAATTTTTTCTGATCTTTGAAAACTTTCCTTCATGATTTAGGTACTTACATAAAGTTCTTTGAAAGAAATATTTTAAATGTCACCTTCTTAAGGAAGTCTTCCAAGAAGGTAGGTGCACCTCCAATGGTTTTTTTTTTTAATGCTTATCTCGATTATAACACATCCTACTACGAATTTTCTTGCCGTTTTATGAGTCTACCTTCCCCACTAAACTATGATGTCTTTGGGGACCATAAAATGTGTCTTAGTCATACAGTATTATCAAACCTTAGCAGAGAACCTTATTCATAAAGGTGGTTATATACATATATATGAAATGAATGAACTTTGTATTCATCTTTGTATCTTCCCACAGTTTTATATGGTGTCTTGAAAACTACAGGGACCAGATAAATTTACTGAATGAATGAGTGAATAAATTTGTGGACAAATTCACTTTGCTTATGATCAGTAATAACAATAACAGTCTTGAACCAAACCAACAGCTTGGATTAAAAGAATAACATGGGGAAGCAGATTTGGCCCAACAGATAGGGCGTCCACCTACCACATGGAACATCCAAGGTTCAAACCCAGGGCCTCCTGGCCCACGTGATGAGCTGACCCACGTGCAGTGCTGATGCACACAAGGAGTGCTGTGCCACGCAGGTGTGTCCCCACATAGGGGAGCCCCACATGCAAGGAGTACGCCCCATAAGGAGAGCTGCCCAGCATGAACAAAATGCAGCCTGCCCAGGAGTGGCGCCGCACACTACGAGAGCTGACACAGCAAGATGACACAACAAAACAAGACACAGATTCCAGGTGCTGCTGACAAGAATACAAGCGGACACAGAAGAAAACACAGAGAATGGACACAGAGAACAGACAACTGGGGGGGGGGGCAGGGAAGGGGAGAGAAATTAAAAAAAAAAAAAAAGAATAACATGGTGTGGCATCTTGGTAACCCTACATTATAACTTTTCTTCTCAGGCTATGTCTGGTTAGTCTTAAATTAACCCCAGCACTACAGCCTAAGTATACTATATAGTATATTAAAGAACTTACAAGGAAGAAATTGTCTAGCAAAACACTAATTGAAAGATGAATTAAAATTGTGCCTTAATTCAAAGCCTGAGGATTTTCTTTTGGGTTGATGGAAAGAAATCAGTCAGTTACAGCATAATACAAACTTTGGTCATTTATACCTCCAAAAATCTATAACAGGATGTAGTTTGCCAAACTAGCTCCTACAATTCAAATTCTGCTTCCCTTAATAAAAAATAAAGAAAATAAAAAGAAATTTAAGTATGGTTACTAGCTACTTCTAAATGGAAGATTGGGGCTTATGGACTATACTGATGTCATTTAATCCCACAGGCTGTATTAGTCAGCCAAAGGGGTGCTGATGCAAGATAGCAGAAATTGGTTGGTTTTTATAAAGGGTATTTATTTGGGGTAGGAGCTTACAGATCCCAGGCCATAAAGCATAAGTTACTTCCCTCACCAAAGTCTGTTTTCACGTGTTGGAGCAAGATGGTTGCCAACGTCTGTGACGGCTCAGGCTTCCTGGGTTCCTCTGGGCTCAGTGCCTCTGTTTTCTCCACAAGGTCAGCTGTAGACTATCAAGCGAATGGCTCTGTCTCTTTCCCTGCAGCTCCAGCTTAAGACTTCAGCATTGAACTCCAACATCAAAACTCCAACATTAAGAACCCTCCACCCTGTCCTTTGCCATGCCTTTTTTTTTTAAAGATTTACTTATTTATTTCTCACCCCCACCCCCACCCCGGTTGTCTGTTCTCTGTGTCTATTTGCTGCGTCTTCTTTGTCCACTTCTGTTGTTGTCAGCAGCACAGGAATCTGTGTTTCTTTTTGTTGCGTCATCTTGTTGTGTCAGTTCTCCGTGTGTGCAGCGCCATTCCTGGGCAGGATGCACTTTCTTTCACACTGGGCGGCTCTCCTTACGGGGCACACTCCTTGTGCGTGGGGCTCTCCTACAAGGGGGACACCCCTGCATGGCACAGCATTCCTTGTGCACATCAGCACTGTGCATGGGCCAGCTCCACACGGGTCAAGGAGGCCCGGGGTTTGAACCATGGACCTCCCATGTGGTAGACGGATGCCCTAACCACTGGGCCAAGTCCACTGCCTGCCATGCCTTTTATCTGTGACTCCCCACCCACCAAGGGGCGGGGACTCAACACCCTAATGACATGGCCCAAACAAAGCCCTAATCATAACTCAATCACACCCAGGTACAGACCAGATTACAAACATAATCCAATACCTATTTTTGGAATTCATAACCATATCAAACTGCTACAGGTTCCTATGAATGAATCAGAGGAAATCACCTCACATTGGGGCATTATATGTAATCAGGATTCAATAAATTGATGCATTAATTGAGTACGAAGCATTGCAGTTAGAAGCAGAGACTATCACAGAAATTCTACCATTTCTCACAGAGAGAAATCCACTACTCCCCATCTGAGCATCATTTTCTCTCTCCTCATTTTTCAGACGTTCTTCTTCCTTTCCTCCTCCTCATCTATTTTCCTGGCCCATTACTCTTCTCTCACTCAATCTTTTACTTTTTCCATTGTCTGTCATCCCCCTATACCTAATACCTAATAATGATACTCACTCATACTCTTAAGCATTGCTTAAATGAATTTTCCAGATCGCTGAAGCTTACATCTTTAAAGCCTAAAATATGCTTAAAAAATACTTTAGCCATTTTGGTTAGGAGTCTTTGTAATGTTCCGTTTGATTCTTTTACTTCTTAACACAGTATACACCACATAACTTTCTTGACCATACAGGTTCATCAATCGAAACACCCCTCAGGTACTTCTGAATATAGCTCTCTTTTCCTCTTACTACAAAGACCCAGGTCAAAGAATCTTACTACTTCATTTTCTATTTCATATCCATAGTTCTATATTTCTTCTCACTGTCAGGAAGAGCTTTTACCTTTTATCACTGACACTGTATCTGACTTTTGCTTCTTCCCCTCCACTCCCTAATCTGCTGCGGGCTAGGAAGCCAGACAGGCAAACTTGTAAGATAAGGTCTTACTGTTTCATGTTCACTATGTTCCCTGGTATTTGTGCAACTGCCTACGGACTATCCTGTAGGTAAAGTTCATTGGAACCTGTGGCAACTATTTCAAGAGCTCAGAGACATTTTCTACGTAAGTCTGAGTTTGGAACCATGTTACAGATAAGTGAAGTAGACAGAAGTTTGATTCCTGAATAGGTGGGGTTTCACTGTCATCTGTCTTCAAACAAATATTTTTCCAAAACAGTTTATATTCATGGTTGTAGTAGGTTGAACTATGTACCCCAGAAAAAAAAACATGTTCTTAATTTTAATCCCATTCCTGGGGGTGGGAATCCATTTTAAATAGGACCGTTTCAAGATATTTTTAATTAAGGTGTGGCCCAAGGAATCAGAATGGGTCTTAATCTTATTATTCAAGGCCCTATAAAAGAAAAAGCCACAGGGAGGAGCCAGAAGCCACCTGGAACCCAGAAGAGAAAGGCGCGGACATTGCTAGGTGGCAGGAAATCCAAAGAACCCCAAGGATTGCCCGCTCACTAGAACGCTACTGACCCTGGGAGGAAGCCAGCCTTCCAGCCTCAGAAACCACAAGCCAGTAAATTCCCAACGGTAGCCAGCCCACTGGGTGATATTTGCCATAACACCTGGGAAACTAAGACAATGCTTGGTTCATTCCAAGTCCAAGATGCATTTTACCTTCTTGTTCAGTCTTTCCAAAATTCTAATTCATGGCTGTTGAATTGCCAAGCATCCCCTTCACCTCCCTCTACCCAAATTCATTCCAAATAATTGTGCCCTACTCTTTCATTGCTGTGGCTCCCAATCTCCACTTCCTGAACACTGTCATTGGTTCACTCTCAAAATATTTTCTTGCTTTCATTTGAATGCTATATTTTCACCTTTAATTCTTTTCATAGTACTTCTTACCACCCACCTCCTCCTGTTCAGTCTTCACATTAGCACTTTCTGGTTTTATATGTCCCATATAGTTTCGCCAAAAGAATTAAAGAAACATGTTGGAATTCTCTTTTCTCATCTGCCTACTGCAGACTCCTATCCCTGGTCACAACTTAATAGCTTTAACTACCTCTCAAGAAATTTTCTTTTCCAAATTCCTTGAAAGTCATTTTTCCTTTTTTTTTTCACTTATTTTCATTTCTTTTATTTTTTTTGTCTTTATTTGTTTTTTTAATGTTACATTCAAAAAATATGAGGTCCCCATATACCCCTCACCCCCCTCACTCCACTCCTCCCCCCATAACAACAACCTCCTCCATCATCATGAGACATTCATTGCATTTGGTGAATACATTTCTGAGCACCGCTGCACTTCATGGTCAATGGTCCACACCATAGCCCACACTCTCCCACAGTCCACCCAGTGGGCCATGGGAGGACATACAGTGTCTGGTAACTGTCCCTGCAGCACCACCCAGGACAACTCCAACCCCTGAAAATGCCCCCACATCACATCTCTTCCTCCCACTCCCTACCCCCAGCAGCCACCATGGACACTTTCTCCACACCAATGCCACATTTTCTTCGATTACTAATCACAATAGTTCATGAATAGAATATCAGTACATCCACTCTAATCCATACTCTATTCCTCCATCCTGTGGACCTTAGAATGGTTGTGTCTGCTTCACATCTATATCAAGAGGGGGCTTAGATTCCACATGGATGCTGGATGCAATTCTCCTGCTTTCAGTTGTAGGCACTCTTGGCTCCATGGTGTGGTGGTTGACCTTCTTCGCCTCCATGTTAGATGAGTGGGGTAAGTTCAATAAACCAGAGTGTAGGAGTTGCAAGTCTGTTGAGGCTCAGGGCCTGGCTATCACATGGTCAGTCCAGAGATTCAGGTCCCCTTAGGTATACATTAAACCCCAGCACCAACTACAGCTCCGGTAAAAGTAACAGGAGATATTTGTGGACAAAGATCACATCTGAGTCCAGCTCCATCACACAGAAATACAAACTCCAAAGTAGGGCCAACTGACATGGCACTGAACTCCATTTGCCATGACCATAGAACCTGTGGGTCTCTCTAGCCCTCAGAAGAACCAATACCTGGGGTTGTATCTACTTTACCTGTCTCTGGGACTCTGCTGAGGTGTGCATAAGGGCAACCCCTCTGATAACTTCCCGGCTCTTTTTGGAGACTCATAGCCATATAAATTCATCCCTTTCATATATTTCCCAAAATCTCTAGAAAAATAATTACAAGATTTTATTTCATTCTCCACACACCCCTGCCTCTCTCCTCCTTACTCAGATCATAATTCACAACAGCAATGCTGACCTTCTGAAAATTTGGCACGGAGCTAAAGACTGAGTTAAACAAAGCCCAATCCTCAATCCGTACAACTCCTTGGCTTCTTCTCACCGATCCATTCTACCTCTCCCACAGTTTTTCAATTTGGTAGAATCCCCATTTCATGGCAAATAAAATCCCTTCAGTCTTCAACTCATTCTGCAAATCTGGGCCTGCCTTAAGGATATTGCTTGACTCCTGACTCACACAGCCATCTCAAAGGAAAGGATTCATTCCTGCACATAGGACATATACCTCAGGGTCAGGAGTAGGGGAAGGTCCACCTGCTCTTTAGGGCCATTAACAGACCTCAGGTAAAAGTCTCTCCTGTTTTCATAACCTCTGACTAGCCTCCCTTCCCCTACTCCTCAACTCTCAGACCACGTGGCCAACCCATTTAACATATCTACATGTTCTTGACCTTGTCATCACCAATATTCTCTTTCACCCACTTCAGTCACCCACATCTGGATTCACCTTGAGCCCTTCCATCCCCTAGAACTACTCCCCCTACAACTTCCACCTTTTCTGTTGCCCAAGGTCCTCAGTCCAATCAGTCTGCTCCCTGCCCTCAAAGAGCATTCCAGTCCTTCAGTTCTCCCATTTCTCCCAATGGATTGGCTCATCCTGGCCTCTCTCCCTTCCCTACCAGTTTGCATTCTGATCACTGGAACTGCTCTTTTACCAGCACTCTCAGCATTTTAATGGCAAATCTTTGGCTGGCCTTCCTGATACCAACCTACCACCTGTGCAGTTGCCTCCTTCCTCTGACCCTACTCTCTGGCCATCATGCTCTATATCCTTGCTGAGGTCACCTGCAGTCTCAACTGAATCTACTGCTAAGTGCCAGCTCCATTCATGCCCTCCTGGTTTGATATGACCCATTTCCTTTCAAACTTCTATTCTAAATGGATGAAATTAAAACATTGCATTTCTATCACACTTTATTACTTTAAAACTGCTTTTGGATATTTATGTTATTTTACCCACAAGACAACTTCTTACAGGGTGGAAGCTCAAGATAATACTGCAGCTAAAAAAATTACTCATCAGCTCTGCAGTCTTAAGGAGTGGAACTGATTAACCATGGTAATAGTCATCTGAGACACATATGCTTTTTGCTCAATTATCCAACATGCTAGTTACAAGAAGACAGAGATGGGTGGGAAATAAACACATTAGTCAAAAAAAAAAAAAGAGATGGAGAAGACCAGCATAAAAGGGTACCACTGTGAGGACATGGGTCAGCTCAGGATCCGTTTCCTACATGCAGTCTTCCCAGAAGCCAACATTCAGACTGCAACTGCTGCTCAGAGAGAGAAATGAATCCAGTCAACAAGATGCAGGGAAACTCCATGCCAACCAACCTGCTTTGTACTCTCTGTGCTGGCTCCCACAACTGAAACCCAATACATGAACAGTAGTCACAGCACTGGAAGAGCAATCCAGTCAAAAGGCAGAGAAGCAGGGTAAAGAAGAGAGTAATTTGGAACTTACTATAAGAAACTCCTTTCAAACATAATTAGCATTCATTGGAAGAGAGGAGTGGTATGAGACATGTTCACCTCTAAACAAAATAAAAATCAAATAAGATAAAACGGTTTGCTCCCCACCCTGTGCTCTCTAGACATTTATGATATGATAAAGACCATAAACACAACTGGGTACAAATCCTAATTGATACACAGATAACAATAACACTGAGCAAAGACCCAAATTAAAAAACGATTTATGAGATATGTGCAAAAAAAATCAGAAGCTATGCCTCTAAAAATCTATGAGCTCCTTGGATAAAACTGTTTTATTACAACTGTATTTGTACATATTCCCAGTAAAACTAATATTGTTATCTGCCCTAGGACTGCCTTCCACTAACAAAAATGGAATTATTTAATAATAATTATATATAATAATCATTTACCTTATAGAAGATTAAAAGAAGATCATCCAGTTTCCCATGCAAATCACCTAGAGGGCAAGTGGAAAATCACTCTTAAGTAGGAAAAAGATTCAATGGTCTTTTTGTTAAAGAATTTTAAAATTCAAACACTGCTGATATACTCCAAGTGTTCTGGGGGCATTGGGTTTTTACCCTATGGTGTTATTAATTCAACAGTTTGTCTCCACAGTATCTTTTCTTTTCCTTCTATAGGGGGAATAGCATCATGTATTGCAATTACCTGTCCATTTCTGCCATTTACACAGTGCTTAGCTTACTATGCCAAGCACTTGAGTTAAGTATTTTACATGCATCATTTTATTCGATCCTTACAACCACCCTATGAGATGGGCATTGTTTTCCTCATTCTCATCTTACAAATGAGGCTGAAAGTTAAGCAACTTAAGCAAAGTTACCCAACTAGCAGCAATCAGAGCTCGAATTCACACCCAACTTTCTCATTTCAAAACCCAAGGTCTCCAAGATTATTCTGAATTGCCTTTACTCTCTCTAATCTCAAGGGGGCAACAACAGAATCTACCTTAGTATTAAATCCCCGAGTGCCTACCAAAGTATCGGTGCATAGTAGGACTCACTGAATACGTGTTTAATTGCTAAGCACATAGCTTTTTAAAGCCATGTCTTTAAGAATGTGCTCCAGCAGTAGCATCTGAAATTTAAAAATTGTGAGTAGATGGTTGACATTCTTTTGATGTGACAGTTATAGGAGATAAAAATAAAACCATGGTTTTATAAAACTCAGCCAACTAAAGAAACCATATGAATATATGGGACCATTTATTCAAAACTTAGCATGAATATGCAGATTATTCCATTGCCCTATCTGAATAACTATTTCTAGATACTATACCTGTCTTTCATAAGTTCTGCTCATAAATCTTATTCTCTGTATTCAACTTAATTACCAAATAGAATTTAGTTTAGAAATGCTTTTCCTTGGTTTGCTTAAAATCCCACAACCAAGATTAACCAAATATATGCAATGGAAGACTCCAAGTATAATGAGAATAACAAAAGGAAAATCTTGTATCACTAACACTTAATTTATAAAATATGGCTATATCAAGATTTGAAGCATATTAATGCTATTGCTTTCATATGGTCTCACTCCAAAGTTAAGAAAATAAACCTGGAAGGATTTTTTTCACTTATTAGTATAATATATATTTTTAATCATTTCATTTTCTTAATTTTCTTCAGGGTGACTTGTCCTTCAAAGATTTGGGTAAATGGAACTGTTGGAGTTGGCATACTAAAAAAAATGAACTTATTTTAGCATATTAAGAGATGAGGCTATAAAATATTTTTAACTTCTACTGGACAGCAAAAAAAAAAGTTGATTGTACCATAGGAAGATACACATGAAGATATTTTCACTGAAAATGAAAATACGAATGTGGAATCGATTATCACTTATGAGTATAGGCCAAAAAATTCCTATATTTCATATGTGCAGGCAGTTATGTGGCATATTTAGATGTGTATGTAAAACATGTACCTTGAAATTAAAATAATGGTAAATTTTCAACACAATTTCTCTTCTTTTCCTAATACTATCTTAAACAGAAGGTTTTTTTTCCTGAAAAAAAGGCCCCAAATTGAAATTTTATTTTAAATGATAACTAAATTTTTTTAAGTTCATTGGATCTTTTTAATAATTCTTATGCTCAGAGAGCCTATTGGCCTTGGCCTTCCCTTCTATCAATGGTGCTACTTGGGAAAACTCTGGACATAAAAGCCCATGATGTGGGGGATATTTAAATAAATGGAACTGTCCAATTAATTCCCTAGTTCTTACTCATGGTGGAAAATGAAACATCAGTCAGAGACGTGCATAATAGGATTTGGGATAGGAGATATGGGGCTGGCTGTAACCTGGGATGCAGAGGACCTGATTTTTAATTCTGACCTTGCCACTAACTAATAAGATGAGCTGCGGTGGGGTGGGGGTGGGGCAAAGTTACTACACAGAAACGCATGGATGTTTCCAGTTTCATTCATAAGAGCAAAGGTTGGAACTAGATGGTCTCTAGAAAGATTTTTCAAATGTTCTTACGTTGTGTGGTTCTAAGAACTTCCGTGTCCTCTAATTAACTCATGTCTACCAGGTCCTTTTATCCCAAAGATAAGTCTGCAGAGGCAACTGGAAATACAGTGGGAACATGTGGAAGAAGACCCCACTCTCTGTTTTGACCTATTACATATACTCTGATAGCAAATCTCTCCCTGGCTTCACGGGCTTCACAGGTTGGCAGCGCTTCCTGAGCCTCATGAACCAAAGTTCTTTATCTCCACCCAAAGTAAGACCTAATGAGTATCTTGAATAAAAAGACCCACTACTGAGATGTATCATCAGCTGGGCAAAGATGTGGGGGTCTGATCAGGTTGAAACTGAACTGTTAAAAGTCTTTCTTTGAAAACCTGAGTCAGGGCACGTCATGAAACATGTATTTCTACATCAAGTCTTGGTCTCCACTATCAGATGCTAGAAATGGAAATGGTTTAATTAGATTGTCAAATGTATACTTACCTGCCAGGGTAGGGTAAGAGAAACACAGGCTAAGAAACTGATTTGGAAAATAACAATCAGTGTTCTGTAATCTAAAGGCTTAATTAGAAGTTAAGGGAATTGCTGTTACTTCCACGCAACCCATTCTCAGACAGTTGCAAGCATGCTGAGCACCAACTGTGATGAATTTCAATGTGTACTGTTTCTTGAAGCAATATCCTGCCAGGCTGGCCTATATGATAACAAAATCTCAAATCTTGTTATTCAGAAGAACAAGGAACAGATTTCTGGGACATTCCCACTCTTCTAAAAGCTGCAGAGACCAGTTGGAAAAATCTAAAACAGCAGCCAAGGGCAGGGAAGAGTTCAATCTCCACCCTAAGGCATTTCTCTTCGGGGCAAAGTGGCATGCAGGGGCCCACCTTGAAAGAGTATCATGGAGCAGAAATAATGAGCACTGGAAGGAGGACAAAGAATGCTTATTCTACCCCGGGTGCTTTTCCATATTAAAATGCTGTCTGCCTTTAGAAAAAGCTATGAATTCTCTAATTTCTCACATAATTAATTCCTGCCAGCTGGTATGCAAAACAAAGACAAGATGGGGAACAGTATTATCATGATAGATAATTCTATCTCAACACTTTTTCCTTGCCACAGTCCAATTTACGGTTTTAAGCTAGGCAAATGATGTAAGACAAAGAAGCTCCTAGGTACTAATTTGGCAACTCTGCTCTGAAACTTACCACAGATTGTTATTTCTCTGGAGGGAGTAGTTCTTATGTGACTGAAATTCGGCATTTGCTTCAGGATTTTCTTGGTTTCAAACAGAACCTCTAAGACATAATGAGCATGAAGTATCTGTGAGGGGGAAACAGAAGAAATAGAACTAGGAAGAAAGCCATGACCGTAGAAAACTGAAGGTGGAGTACATGAGAACATTACAGATAGTTGCATTCCAAGATAATCTCTAAATCATTCTCAAATAGATAATTCGAGCACAGTGTCTGGCATATAATAGGTCCTCAACAGATACTTCTAAATGGAATGAGTGAATGAATGAATGAATGAATGATTCCTGGGACATCATCTCTTTGCAGAACATCTCTGATTATTTTTCATCCTGACTGCCCAGAGGAAGGAGAGGGAGAGGACCTGGGAGGACTCCCTTGCCCTAAGAAAATCTGCAGCCAAAAAGGAGAAAAGAGGAGGGAAAGGAGACAGAGAAATAGAAAGATAAATAGACAGAGTCTGTTTAAAAGCACTACTTTGCTTTTGTTTGAGATGTCCTGCCACCTGAGATGAAAACTCAGTGTTGCTGGGCTTAGAAATCTCACAAGGCAGTCAGGTATGTTTCCAAGGAACTCCTGAGTCAGGCGTCCCAGGTGTGACTCCAAGATTTGATGTAAAAACTTGAGAAGTTACAGAACAGTAAATACATTTATTTAAAAGTCTAAGTATAATGAAACCCAAATAAAACACTTGGATTATTTGGATTATCGATTTATACTATTCATCCCACTGTTCTCCAGTTATAGTGTGGAGATCATTATTTATTCTGTTTTCTCCCCTAGGATTTTTATTTCTTTTGTTTAAGCCAGTGTGTGTTCTGTTCTCTCTTTCTCTCCCTCAATTTATTAGGGACATTTTCAATCATATATGGAAATACAGAGGATAATATAATGAATGCCATGAATCCATCACCAGCTTCAACAATTGTCAACATGTAGGGAATCTTGTTTCGTCCGTACCTCGATCCACAATGGATTATTACAGAGCAAATCACAGACATTATATTATTTCATCTGCAAATTCAGTTAATATCTTTATTAGCTAATTTAATTCAAAAAATTTTTATCAAACATCCATTCTGTGTCAGATCAGGTACTATGTTCTAGTGAATTCCTACTCATTCTTCAAAACTTAACTCAAATGTCACTTCTTTCTGAAAGTCTTTCCTGATCTTTTTCTTTTCCCAGTAGAGTTTAATGATGCCTTCTTTTGGATTTCCATAGCAAACCTTCATAGCATTCATTGCTTTTTTTTTCTTTTAAGATGGTGTTTTATTTCTTTTCTAATCCCCTCAGTATTTATCTAGCCATGTGTTTTTCAGGTAATAGTCACACAATAAACATTTATTAAGTGTAATTGCTATAATAAACGGAATTCACCTAAGGAAAAATTGTGTCACCTATATTGACCACAAAAATGACCTAAAGTATCATTTACAGTCTTTACTGTCAAAATATGACAATCTTCCTAAATCCTGAAAAATTTATTTTAAAAAACATGCTAACATTTGGATTCATAAAAATTTACTGCCAAACCTTAAATTCCTTCTACTTTCCGGCTGTCTCCAATTAGAACATAAATGTTATCCTGTAGCACTATTTTTTTCTTAAAAATTTTTATTTCAAAGTTTTCAAAATTTATACTCTGTATCCACCAAGCAGCAAGTTTCCCTTCTCCCCTCCCACTAAACCCTAGTAACCTCTAACCTATTTTCTATCTCTACAAATTTTGATATTTCTAGACATTCCATCTATAAGTGAAGTCATATAGTATTTGTCCTTATGTGCTTTATTTCATTCAGCATGTTTTCAAGTTCATCCATGTTGTAACATGTTTTTTCTTTTTAAATTATAAAATATTCCAAATACATAATCCAAAAAATAATATAGTAGATATGTAACTACTACACAAATTTAATAGATGCTTACACACTTATGGGGTCAGGACTGTTTAGACCTGTGTTGTCCAATATACTAGCCCCATGGGGCTATTGAGCACTTGAAATGGGGCTAGTCCAAATTGGGAAGTGCACACTGGATTTTAAAGGCTTAGTACGAAAAAAATGTGAAATGTTTCTTTAATAATTCTTAATGTGATTACATATTGAAATGATGTTTTTTAATAAAATGGGTTAATTAAAATATATAATTATAATTAATTCCAACTGTTCTTTTTTACTTGTTTAATGTGACTACTAGGAAATTTTTTTTTTAATGGCACAAGGCAGTTTTTTTTTTAAACTATAGTATTGATTTTTATTGATTGATTGACTGATTGATTGATTTCTCTCCCCTTACCCCCCTCCACTTGTCTGTTCTCTGTGTCTATTTGCAGCGTGTTCTTTTTGTCCCCTTCTGTTGTTGTCAGCAGCACGGGAATCTGTGTTTCTTTTTGCTGCGTCATCTTGTGTCAGCTCTCCGTGTGTGTGGCGCCATTCCTGGGCAGGCTGCACTTTCTTTCGCACTGGGCGGCTCTCCTAAGGGGCGCACTCCCTGCACATGGGGCTCCCCTACGTGGGGAACACCCCTGCGTGGCAGGGCACTCCTTGCGCGCATCAGCACTGCGCATGCGCCAGCTCCACACGGGTCATGGAGGCCCCGGGGTTTGAACTGCGGACCTCCCATGTGGTAGGCGGACGCCCTAACCACTGGGCCAAGTCTGTCGCCTAGGAAAATTTTAATTGCATATGTGGCTCACATTATATTTCTACTGGACAACACTGGTTTAGATTTTTGAAGACTAGGGGAGATGACATATTTACATATTGTTAGGATACTGCTTTGGAAATGGAATTAAGGGTATATAGAACTCTGTACAAATCCTTATCTCATGGTGTTCTAAAACTTCCATTTTCAATGCTATTAAAATAACAAAATTATTTTCTATCCCAGACTCCAAAAATATATGTTTTATGAATTTTCATGACTAAATAATAACTTAAAAAAAAAAGATAGGAACTAGGTTTTGAAGCAATGTGAAAATTAGGAAGAAAGAGAAGGGCCTCTGGATATTGATTACTGGGGAAAGAGCTATATTCCTGTCTATCCAAGACATAATGGACTGCTAAGTATTTTTATCACAAAAGCACTCTAAATCCATTTAATCCGCAGCCTGAGTCAAAACTTGAGTGTGAATTTTCCTTTAGTCACATTTTAAAAGAATGGGCAAAAACGCTTTTGTTTAATGGCATATTTCAATTTGCACATTTAATATACTAATTCCCAGTGCTGGCTTCAGTGTTACCTTAATTTGCCATTGTAGCTTTTGGATCCATTTGTAGCACTAATCAGAGTAATTGCTGTCTGAAATGGCAATTTTGTCTTTAAAATTTTTTAATTGGCAAATATTCACTGAAAATATACTGCAACAACAGAAAATTCTTATTACTAAAATAGTTTTTCCTGAGTCTTTTTTAGATTAACTAAAATCACTTGTTAACATTAGTACTTGCTTATAAGTCTGTCTTCAAATAGCATTATAATTGTGTTTAAAACTGAAATATTGGGAAACGGACTTTGGCCCAGTGGTTAGGGCGTCCGTCTACCATATGGGAGGTCCGCGGTTCAAACCCCGGGCCTCCTCAACCCGTGTGGAGCTGGCCATGCGCAGTGCTGATGCGCGCAAGGAGTGCCTTGCCATGCAAGGGTGTTCCCCGCGTGGGGGAGCCCCACGTGCAAGGAGTGCGCCCGTGAGGAAAGCCGCCCAGCGTGAAAAGAAAGAGCAGCCTGCCCAGGAATGGCGCCGCCCACACTTCTCATGCCGCTGATGACAACAGAAGCGGATAAAGAAACAAGACGCAGCAAACAGACACCAAGAACAGACAACCAGGGGAGGGGGGGAAATTAAATAAATAAATAAATCTTTAAAAAAAAAAACAAAAAAAAAAAACTGAAATATTAAATCCTCAAAATAATTAACTCATATGTTGTTTTCTATATTTATTATTCAGATTAAATAACAACTTAAATAAAATATTTACATTCTTTTAAAGGCCAATGAAAGGAGGAAAATACCACTTTTAAAGATATTTCTTTCTTTAAAAGCTTGACTAGCTTTTAAATGGAGTAACTTGACCTGTTTTCTTAGTTGAAATAGAAATGTAAACAGTAAAAAGGGGCATAAAAAATAATTCCCTGGAAAGGAGATGTGGCTCTAATGATAGAGCCTCTGCCTACCATATAGGAGGTCCAGGGCTTGGTACCCAGAGCCTCCTGGCCTGTGTGGTGAGCTGGCCCACACGCAGCGCGCAAGGAATGCCGTGCCACGTAGGAGTGTCCCCCATACAGGGGAGCCCCACACGCAAGGAGTCCACTCTGGAAGGACAGCCACCCTGTGCAAAAAAGCACAAGCCACCCAGGAGAGGCACCACACACACGGAGAGCTGATGCAGCAAGATGACGGAACAAAAAGTAACACAGATTTCTGGTGCCACCTGACAAGAACACAAGTGGACACGAAGAACACACAACGAATGTACGCAGAGACCAGACAATGGAGGGGGGGGAAAGGGAAGAAAAATAAATTTTAAAAAATTTAAAAATCTTAAAAAAAAAAAATTTCCTTCACCCCCAGACATTAGTTCCCCAATCCCCATCCCCAGAAACAGCAATGGTTAGAGTGTCTTGTGTATATTTTTTAAAAATTCTATGCATTTATAAGCATGTAAAAGTTAATATACCTACATATGAATATGCAAACACATGTATAAATATATACACGTGTATAAATATATAGTCACACAAAATTTGTTGGATTCATATAGTGGAATATTATTCAACCATAGAAATGAATGAAGTACTAATATATGCTACAACATGGATGAACCTTGAAAACATGAAGCCAAGAGAAAGAAGCCAGACACAAAAGTTCACATATTGTATGATTCCATTATATGAAATAGCCAGATGAGGTAAATCCAAAGAAGCAATGTAGATTACTGGTTGCCAGGGGCTTGGAGGAGGGGTGAAGGGGCATGACTGCTTAATGGGTATGAGGTTTCTTTTTGGGGTGATGAAAATGTTCTGAAATTAGATAATCATGATGACTGCACAACATTTTGAATATACTAAAAACGACTGAATTGTACACTTTAAAATGGCTAAAATGGTGAATTTTATGTTATGTTAATTTATCAATTTTTAAACTAAATTTTTCTTACAGATAAGAACACACTATATATTGCATTGAACTTGTATTCTTCCTATAACATAGTTTTTTCACTTTTATAAAGTCAAAATTATCAATCTTTTCTATTATGTCTCCTTGGATTTATGTTTTTATCTTTTTTTTTTTTTTAAAGATTTATTTATGTATTTAATTTCCCCCCCTCCCCTGGTTGTCTGTTCTCTGTCTATTTGCTGTGTCTTGTTTCTTCGTCCGCTTCTGTTGTCGTCAGCTGCACGGGAAGTATGGGCGGTGCCATTCCTGGGCAGGCTGCACTTTCTTTTTCGCGCTGGGCGGCTTTCCTCACGGGCGCACTCCTTGCGCGTGGGGCTCCCCCACGCGGGGGACGCCGTTGCGTGGCAGGGCACTCCTTGCACGCATCAGCGCTGCGCATGGCCAGCTCCACACGGGTCAAGGAGGCCTGGGGTTTGAACCGCGGACCTCCCATATGGTAGACGGACGCCCCAACCACTGGGCCAAAGTCCGTTTCCCTATGTTTTTATCTTTTATCTCCTTGAACACATTAAGCATATTTATTTTAAAGCCTGAGTCTCATTATATTCTTAACGGAATACCTGCAGGTCTACTTCCATTGTTGTTTGTCTCAGTTTTCTTTCACGTGTCTGGTAGTCTCATGTGCCTGGTTAATGGTTATATTGCGTTCTGGACATTGTGTATGAAGAATTAGAGAAATAATTCTAGGTATACTTTCTTCCAAAGAGGATTTAAGTTTGCTTTTGGCAGGTGGCTAGGGGCCCTAGCTATCTAGGATCATCTCAATTCAATTTCAGGAATTAGATGATTCAAAGCTGGGCTTCAATCTCTGAAGAGCCAGTCTATTTCCAGTTGACTCCTAGGGTATGCCTAGGAGTCATATCCTAGAGTTCTAATCTAACAATGAAAGTTTTAAAGTGATGTCAGTGAAAATGGCAGTCAGCTCCAAGTGCCTGTCCCTTAACAGAAACATAAAAAATCCAAGCAAAAACTGTCATAATAAATTTTGTCACAACTTTGGAAAATAGTCAAAGGTTTACAGCAACCAAGTGAATGCTGAATCAAGAAAAAGGTAACTTAAAACTCCTCAGTGCTAGCAGGAACTGAAGGCTAAGGCAGAATTGTAAATGGTCTGGCTAAGCCTTGAAGGAGCACCCCAACACAGAGCCAGTTTTTAAAGACTGGGAGTTTTCCTTTCCTTCCCTCCCCTCCCCTCCCCTCCCCTCCCCTTCCCTTCCCACATGATAAAGCATATAGACATTACAAAAGGAGTTTATAAAAGTCACTAAACAAACAACAGTTGCAGCACACAACAAGTATGATAGGTTGAATTATCCACCCCCCTGCAAAAAAAAAAGACATGTTCTTAATCTCAATCCACATTCCACATTATGTTGAAGGTCACTCAACATAAGAAAATCAATTAATGTAATATATTCCATTAATAGAAAGAAGGCTTAAAACAACATGGTCATCTCAATAGAGGCAGAAAAAACATTTGACCAATTCTAACATCTTTTAATGATAAAAGTATAAAGAAAAGTAGAAATAGAAGGGAACTTCCTCAACATGATAAAGGGCATTTAAAAAACCCACACCTAGCATCATACTCAATGATGAGGGAATAAAAGGTTTCCCCCTAAGATCAGGATCAAGACAAAGGATGCCCACTTCCACTACTGCTAATCAACATTGTACTGAAGTTCTATCCAGAGCAACTAGGCAAGAAAAAGAAATAGAAGGATCCAAATCAGGAAGGAAGAAGTAAAACTATTTCTATTCACAGAGGACATGGTCCTATATATAGGAAGTACAAAGAATACACATTCACACAACAAAAAAACCTACTGGAGCTAATAAATGAATTTAGCAAAGTTGCAGGGTACAAGGTCAACACAGAAAAATCAGTTGTGTTTCTATACATCAGCAATGAACAATCTGAAAAGGAAATTAAGAAAACATACTTTTACGTTAGCATGCAAAAGAATAAAATTACCTAGGAATAAATTTAACCAAGTAGGTGAAAGACTTGTACTCTGAAAACTACAAAACAATGCTAAAAGAAATTAAAGAAGATCCATATAATTGGAATGGTATCCCATGTTCAGGAATCGAAAGACAATATTGTCAAAACAGCAATACTACCCAAAGTGAAGTATGATTCTATGCAATCCTTACGCAAATTCCAACAGCATTTTTTGTAGAAATGAAAATGTTAATCCTTGAATTCATATGGAATTGCAGAGGGGACCAGATAATCAGAACAATATTGAAAAAGAGGAACAAAGTTGAAGGATTCATACTTCTCAATTTCAGAACTTACTACAAAGCTATAGTAATCAAAAGAGTGTAATATGGGCATAAGAATAGACATATAGACCAAAGGAATAAAATTGAGAGTCCAGAAATAAACTTGTACATCAATGGTCAATTGATTTTTGACAATAGTGCCAAGACCATTTAATGCGGAAAGTATGGTCTCTTCAGCAAATGGTGCTGGGACAACTGGATATCCATACAAAAGAAGAAACTTGGATGCCTACCTCACATCATACATAAAAATTAATTTGAAATGGATCAATGACCTAAATATAAGAACTAAAACTATAAAACTCTTAGAAGAAAACATAGGAGTAAATCTTCATGACTTAAGATTTGACAATGGAGTCTTAGAAATGACACCAAAAGTATTAACAACCAAACAATAAATAGATAAATTGGATTTCATCAAAATAAAAATCTTTTGAGTCTCAAAAGACATTATCTTGAAAGTGAAAAGACAACCTACAGAATAGGAGGAAATATTTTCAAATATTATATCTGATAAAAGTCTAGAAGCTAGAATATAAAAAGAACTCTTACATCTCAACGAAAAGACAATCCAAATGAAAAATGAGCAAAGAACACGACCAGACATTTCTCTGAATATGATATATAAATGGCCAATAAGCACATGAAAAGATGTTCAACATCACGTCATTGGAGAAATGCAAATCAAAACACCAATGAAATACCACTTTACACCCACTAGAATGGCTCTATAATCAGGGAAAAAAGGGAAATACACGTGTTGGTGAAAATGTGAAATGTGGAGAAATTGGAACCCTCATACATCACTAGTAGGAATGTAAAATGGTGCAGCGGCTATGAAAACAGTTTGGAATTTCTTTAAAGAGTTAAGCATAAAGTTGCCAAATGACCCAGCAATTCTATTCCTAGTTATATACCCATGAGAAATGAAAACATATGCTCATACAAAATCTTGTATACAAATGTTCATACAGCATTGTTCATAACATTCAAAAGGTGGAAACAACCCAAATGTCCATCAACAGATGAATGGATAAACAAAATGTGGTGTATCCATACAATGGAGTATTATTCATCCATAAAAAGAATGATGTACTGAAACATGCTACAATATGGATTTAACAAGTGAAAGAATCCAGATACAAAAGGCCACATAATGTATGATTCCATTTCTACAAAATGCTAGGAACAGGCAAATCCACAGAGACAGAGTCTGGGGGAAGGGGGCAAATGGGGAGTGATTGCCAGTGGTTATGGATTTTGTTTTTGAAATGATGAAAATGTTTTGGAAGTAAACAGTAGTGATGGCTACACAAACTTGTGAATATACTAAAAATGACTGAATTGTATCCTTTAAAATGGTGAATTTTATAGTATGTGAATTATATCTCAAAAAATAAATAAAAGGGAAGACTGCAAGCCCATAAATAGAAAGGAGGCTGTTGTGCACCTGAGACTTTTATTTAATGGGCTAAGCAAAGCAGAGAGTAGTTCTCTCTTAATATGAAAGTTTTTCCCAAGGGAATGCATTTCTGCTGTGTTTTCATTCGTTCATTCAACAGATGACTATCAAATACCTGCCATGTACAAGAATCAGGGCACTATGAGCTTCACTTGCCTGATGTTGCTTGAAGGCCTCAATAAGTAAGTCAATATCAGTAAAAGTGAGAGGAAATTGCAACCGAGGACCATTATAGGACTGTGGGACATCTATCAGGCTCACATAGTCTTCTCTATCTTTGTTATATTGGCAGCTTTGAAAAAGTCGAGATAATAATTCTGAAAAGAGAAAGACAGAAAGGGTGAAATCAACATTCCTATATTAAATTTAATAAATATCTTCTTGAATACCTAGTCCATGTAAGGTAGTATGCTAAATACTATGAATATCAAGATACCCCCCATATAATCATGAAGAATGAATAATTCTGAGATCAGTAGGTATATTCATGTAGATCTCCATCATTCATTCCTGGGTCTATATTTTACCGAAGCAGTGAGTCCATAATCAGTGGGGAGGAGAGGGAAAAGGATAGGGAAACCCATCAATCAACATATTTTAATGCTCTGAAGCTCTAACTCTAAATTCTTTGCCTGCTCTTCCATCTTAGATTTTTTAAAATAGGGCCAAAAATGTAACAATGTATTATTTGGTTCAAACATCTGCTGCTATTCAGGATCTACAGAAAATCAAACTGCAGCAGTTATTTCATTTTTTCCCTGTTAAATACATCGAAGTAGTCTACTTAGCTATCATTGATTTCTCTACTCACATAAAAACAAATTTCTGTCTTGATCTTTTTTTTCTTGGTACAAAACCAGATAAAGTCAGCTGACAAACCATAGGTAGAAATATCCAAAAAGCCTCTCTCTCAGAAAGACATTGCTGCATTGCCTGCACTGCCTATTTCAGTAGGCACTAGGACCCAAGGTTCCTTCTTGCTAGGTGGCCCATGAAATAGTCAGCTCAAGAATAGAAATTCAGCCACTTCAAGTGGAGAAAGATGAAAAGAGATGTTGGAGATTGAATCATGTTCCCCACAAAAAGGCATGTCCAGGTCCCAAACCCTATTTGTGGCTGTGAACCCATCTGTAAATAGGACCTTTGAAGATGCTATTACTGAGGGTGGGCCCAAACTGAATGGGGGTGGGCCTTAATCCAATATGGGTGAAGTCCTTATAAGCAAAGGAAATTGGCCATGGAGAGAAAGAAGCCAGGGGGAGCACCAGAAGCAATGGAACCTGAAAAGAAAAGAGAAGACACCACTGTGTACATTGCCGTGTGACAAAAAGGCAAAGATCAAGGATCACCAGCAGCCAGCCCCAGAAAATGCCACAGTCTTCAGGGAGAAAGCATCGCCTTGATAATGCCTTAATTTTGCACTTCTCTGAGCCTCAGAACCATGAGCCAATAAACTCCCATTGTTTAAGCCCAAGCCATAGTATGGTATTTGTTTTAGCAGCTAGAAAACTAAAACATGGAATATGGTGGATTGATTGCAAAACTGATGGCGATTCTCTATCCTAACTTCTATCTATGCCATTTTTTAAAACTGAGGTTTATCTCTTAATATCTATGCCATTTTTAATGTGATATTATACCTAATCCCATCAAGGGGCTATTTCTCCAGTTCTTGAATCCAGCCTGGGCTTTGACTTTCATTGGCCTAAAGAGTGTGGTAGAAGTGCAGTGTACCAGTTCCAAACCAATACCTTGTATGCTTCCATGGTCTCTCTCAGAATCAAGTCACTATCATGAAGCTTAGGCTAGCCTACTGAAAGATCAGAGACCACATGGAGCAGAGTTGAGTGAAACTAGCCAAAGCCAACCTAGATCAGCCAGCAGTCGACAGACCGCTAGATACATGAGTGAGCTCCAGCCAAGATGAAAAAAGCTGCCCAACCAAGTCCACCAAGGTCAGCAGAAGTGCCCAGCAAATTTGTAGATCTGTGAGCAAAAATAAATATTTATTGTTCTATGTGTGATGCTTAACTTTATATGCCAACTTGACTAGGTTATGGTGTCCAATTGTTTGGTCAAACACTGGCCTAATTGTTACTGTGGAGGTATTTCATGGATGAGATTAGCAACTACAGTTTCCTTAAGTAAAGGATAGTAACTTCAGCAGTGGGGGTGGGCCTTATCCAAAGAGTTGGAGGTCTTAAAAAGGGAGAACTGAGGGTTTCAAGAATCAGAAGGAATTCTGCCTGTAGACTATACCCCCTCTCTTCCCTGACCTCTCCTACAGACTTGGATTAAAGATTTCAACATCACTCCTCCAAACTTCCAGCTTCCGATCTACCATAAAGAATTCAGACTTGCCAGCTCACACAATTGCATGGGCCAATTCCTTATAATAATATATCTTATATAAATGTATATTTATATATAACCTTTTAGTTCTGTTTCTCTGGAGAACCCTGACTAATACAATATACCACTGACGTATTGTTGTTTGATACACAGCATTATTGTGGTCATGGAAGCTGATAAAGGGCATGATGACATACTCTTCAACTTATTAACAATGGATTCCTACTAAGGCCATTAATTAGAAGTTCTCTGCACACAGTTTCTATCTTTTTGAATATTTAGAGTAGACATATTTGGAAGGTATGATGCTAGTAGATGTGGAGAAAATACTTTTCTTTTTCATAATCCAGTTACACTGAGAGATTACAGTTTAGAACTATACTTGAAAAAAAATTCTAAAGTAAGTCGCAATTTTGGTAATTTTAAAATGTTTTCTATGTTAGTGTTTATTGCAATATTATTCGGCAGTGGTTGATGATGTTTTGTTGATACAGGTATGTCCTACCCTGCTGCCCTTCCATGTTCTCAGGGGCCTGACAACCTCATTAGTCACCTCCTCTCTTGCCTATACCTTCAGTATGACCCACTCTACAGTCCCTGCTGTTCAATGAAACATAACCAAAGACCTCTCTGATTTAAAATACCACTCACTCTGCCTGGCTCTATTTTTTAGTTTTTAGTTTATTTCTCTCCTCTTCACCCCCATTCCCAACCCCCACCCCCGTTGTCTGCTCTCTGTGTCCATTCACTGTGTTCTTCTGTGTCCACTTGCATTCTTGTCATGCAGCACCAGGAAACTGTGTCGCTTTCTTTGTTGTATCAATTTGCTGAGTCAGCTCTCCGTGCGTGCAGCGCCACTCCTGGGCACGCTGCGCTTTTTTTCCACACAGGGCGGCTTTCCTTGCGTGGCGCACTCCTTGTGCATGGGGCACCTCTACACGGGGGACACCCCTGCATGGCATGGCACTCCTTGCATGTGGCAGCACTGCACATGGGCCAGTTCACCACACGGGTCAGGAGGTCCTGGGTACTGACCTATGGTCCTGGACCTCCTATGTGGTAGGTGGATGCTCTATCAGTTGAGCCATAACCACTTCCCTGCCTCACTCTATAGAAGAAGGTTCCCTCCTCCACCCCTGGACTACCCTTTCTCCTCTTTGGATGATTTCTTTTCATCCTTCAAAAGCCGGTGACCTTCACCCAGGTTGATCTCCAACTCACCCCTTTACCATGGCATCACACTGCTAATGAGGAAGATGAACGCTCCACTGATTGAATGCTTATTATGTGCCAGGCACTGTTCTAAGTTCTTTACATATATATTTAGGTAAGGATCACAACTACCCTATGAGGTAAATATTATTATCCTCATTTTACAGATGAGAAAAATGGGGCACAGCATGTAAGTGAAAGAGATTGAACTAAACCCTAGACAAGCTAGCTCCAGAGCCCAAACTCTTAACCCCTATACTTTCACTACATATTAAATTATAATTATGTTACTGGGTATATATAGTTATTATACATATACTTATAACTGATTTACTGAGCAATCTCAACTCTGTGAGGTATAAACAAGAAATTACGTTATTTTATTTTTCCCATCTCTGCCTTGCCCCATGCTCTGTCGACTCCCATCCCATGGCTAACTGACATATCAAACTAATTCTGTCACTGCCAGTTATTAAAACTCAGCCTGGCTGTTTAAGAATGAAATTAAAATACTGGCCTTTCCTTTCATAGATTTGATGGCCCTCATTCCTTATAAGTTAAGTAATAAATGTACAAAAAAGCACTGTTTCCCTAAACCAATTCTTAGTTAAAACTACTCAATATGAAAACGTATCAAAGTATAAGTAGGAGGGTTACCTGGTTAGGACGCTCAGGGGGTATGATCTGATGCGTGACGGACTCCGGAGGGAATAGCTGAAGGCTCATTTTGCCAAGGTGGGTTCTACCATTGGGTGGGGTGGACCCATATCCTGGGCAAGACTAATGCCATCGAATAGAGAGAACTGTATCTCTCGTGAGAAAGGACGGCTCCCAGGGTATTAGATTGGCAGGCGTTGTGGGCCCTAAGGGGAGGGGAAAATGGATGTGGAATGGATGGAACAAAGGTAAATAAGGGGGCAAAAGAGGAGTTATGTGAGAGTACACGAGGATGAATATAAAACAGCTAATATTACACCAAAAACATATAGGGGACGACAGACTAATAATGAAAACCATAAGACAAAACATAGGATAACTAAAAAATTTAGAAAACTGTACAGCCTAAAATATGGACCACATAGTAAGCACAAATGTCACCTTGTTTGAAAACTATAGTGTTGGAATCTGTACATCAGTTTCAGGAAATATGATATGAATAAGCTAAAAGATTATTGCTGTGCAAGGGAAAAGGTTTTATGGTGGATCTGGGGAAATACTGTATATTGTATATATGAATTTCGGTGATCTAAGACTCTTCTGAAGCTGACATTATGTTGGGATTCACTTTACGGGAAGTTTTGGATCACAGAGTGGTTCAACAATGGCAGCGGAGGAATACTGATATGGGATGTTATTGACAGGATATATATGGTTGACAGGGAGTTATACAGGGCATATGCCCAGGGTATATGGTAATGTCTATATATACTCGTAGTGGAAACAAAAACAACAGCTGGGGGGGTACTGGGCTCCTGGCCGGGGGGTCACTGTTGTGGGCCCTGGGAGAGCAGCGGCAATCCTCCAGGTGCAACGGCAAGAACCAGGAAGGAAGGAGGGCCCAACAGTGGGCTCGTGATACTAATGGTTACACTTTTGAGCCTATGCACCTGCAATAAGAACAAGGCCTAGAGTAGCATTGTGCCTGGGGGTTTCCTCCTGACAGCCTTCATGTTACTCAAATGTGGCCACTCTCACAGCCAAACTCAGCGTGTAGATGCGATGCATTCCCCCCAGCGTGGGACACGACACCCGGGGATGAGCCTCCCTGGCACTGAGGGATCACTACCACATACCAGCCGAAGAAGCAACTAGAAAATGACCTTGAATTAAAGATTCAATGCAGAACAGCAGAATATACCTGTCTACATATAATAACATGACTTCGGGAAGCTGTTTGACCTAATGTAAGGGGGAAATGGAAAGGAGAAATGAGATTATAAGGCTGTGAGTCTCTAAAAAAGAGTCTGGAGGTTGTCAGAAGGAATACCCCTATGTACAACTGAACAGAGTCTAAGAGACAGATAAGGTAGATACAACCCCAGGTATTGGTTCTTTTGAGGGATAAAGAGACCCACGGGTTCTATGGTCATGGCAGAAGGGGTTCACTGCCATGACAGATAGCCCTTCTTTGGACCTGGTGTTTCTGTGTGATTGAATTGGACTCAGAGGGGATCTCTTTTCACAAGACTTGCATGCTACTTTATTGGAATTGTAGTCGGTGCTGGGTTTAAGATATATGTAGGGGATTTGAATCTCTGGACTGATAATATGACACCCAGGCCCAGAGCCTCAACAGACTTCAGCTCCTACACTTTGATTTATTGGACTTACTCCACTCAGCTAACATGGAGTTGAAGAAGGTCAACCACCACAACATGGAGCCTAGAGTGTCTACAACTGGAAGCGGGAGGAGTGCATCCAGTACCCATGTGGAATCTAAGCCCTCACTTGACATAGATGTGCAATGGACACAACCAATCCAATGTCCACAGAGAAAATGTGGAAGGGGTGTGGGAACGGTAGCCATGGTGGCTGCTGGGTGTGGGGAATGGGAGGAAGAGATGAGATGTGGAGGCATTTTCGGGACGTGGAGTTGTCCTGGATAGTGCTTCACGGACAATTACGGGACATTATAGATCCCCCCAGGGCCCACTGGATGGAACGTGAGAGAGTCTGGGCTATGATGTGGACCATTGACTATGGGGTGCAGTGATGCTCAGAGATGAACTTACCAGGTTGCAATGGATGTGTCATGATGATGGGAGAGAGTGTTGCTGTGGGGGGAGTGGGGGGCGGGGGCGGTGGGGTTGAATGGGACCTCATATTTTTCATAATGTAATTTTAAAAAACTAAATAAATAATTAAAAAAAAACAACAAAAAACTACTCAATATGAAACACAGTCAACATCAAATCATACTCCTTCTGCTACTTTTTAACCACATAAAAAAGAATAACAGATTCTCTTACAGCAGCTAATGTGTGCCATATATGGAAATAACAAAAAGCTTTAACATTTCTATTGCATGCACTGTCCTTGTGGGCTATAACTATTATAACTAATCAGAATATAATGAATGCCAACAATATATGGAGCTTTATGCAACATGTAATTAGAATTTATCCGTACATACTTGATTTACAGTTCTGTCAACATGAACCTAAACTAATTAAATATAACAAACTCTTGAAATATAATGAAATGATACCTTTACAAGTTGTTCTAAAGAAAGTACCTAAAAAATACCCCCTACACACAACCTTTTCTTTTACCCAGTACAGACTCAAAATCTGGACAGGGAAAATTTTAAGCCCATAATTTTTTAAAAAACATTTTCTGCCTCTACCACCCACATGTCACGTTGAAAACAAGCTCCAGATATTGCCTGAAAAAGAAAAGTACCAAATGAACCACATATATATAATTATTTCATCTCTCAATTATGAAGCTTGATCTAAACCATTGGATTCCACATAATAAACTCAATAGATGCCAAAAATGACATTTCATAAAATTCAACACCTGTTTCTGATTTTTTAAAAACTCAGAAAACGAGGAATAGAAAGCTACTTCAACATAAAAATATTTTAAATCAGCACTAATGGTTTTTCCATTAAAGGATAAACAAAACAAGGATGTCCACTTTCACTGTTGCATTTTAAGATAGTTTGTTCTGGCATCTTTGGCCAATGCAATAAGACACGAAGTTGAAATAAGAGCAGTAACTTTTGGATAGAAAGATATACAAATAAGGTAACTTATGAAGCCCCCTCTCGATTAGAGGTGGAGTGGGCATCACCATCCCAGAATCCTCAGGACTGGGGAATGAACTATGGTGTAAAGTAGACTTACTGGCATTCTATAATACTATAGACTTATTGTGATTCTACCAATGGAAGAAATTATATCATTGATCTGGAGGCTGTGGCCACTGGAGGTGCTGAGGGCAAGGAAAGGGAAAAACAGGTGTAATACATGGGCATTTTGGGGACTTAGGAGTTGTCCTGAATGACATTGCAACAACAGATACAGGCCATTGAAGATCTTGTGATCTTGTGATAGCCTACAGATTTGGGTGGGAGAGAGTATAAACAACGGTGTGGACTTTGATCCATGCTTAGTGACAATTCTCTGGAATGTGTTCATCAGTTGCAATGCATTTACCACACTAATGAAGGATGTTGTTAATGTGGGAAAATATGGGAGGTGTAGGGAGCAGGGCATATGGGAATCCCCTATATTTTTAATGTAACATTTATGTAATCTAAGTATCTTTAAAATATATATATATAAAATAAAGTAACTTATGGCCAATGTGATTAAATATCTATACTCAAGAAAAATCAGTAGAAAAACTCACAGAATTGGTAAGAGAATTAAATACAATACGGAGAAGGAGCCAGTGTGGCTCAGTGATAAATACAATTTGGAAATTAACCACACGGGTTTGAATCACAGCTTCACCAGTAATAAGATGAATAGCCTTGGGAGGCTATCCTTTAAGCCTCAGTATACTCACTTATTAAAGGGGATAATAATAATATTAATCTATATTAGTTTGTCATGAAGACTAAATGAAAATGACATATTTAAAGCACTTAAATACATGGCACATTGTAAACATGTAGCAAATATCAGTAATAATAAATGATGATTTTATTTATATTATTATTCAATAGTAGCACAATACAGGATAAATAGACATAAATCAAAAGCATTGCTGGGAAGCAGTTGTGGCTCAACTGAAAGAGCGTCTACCTAACATATGGAGGGTCCAGGGTTCAAACCCAGGGCCTCCTGACCCATGTGGTGAGCTGGCCCACACACAGTGCTGCCACACGCAAGGAGTGCCATGCCACGCAGGCGTGTCCCCCATGTAGGGGTGCCCCACGCGCAAGGAGTGCACCCCACAAGGAGAGTCACCCCACGCGAAAAAAGCGCAGCCCACCCAGGAGTGGTGCTGCACACATGGAGAGCTGACACAGCAAGATGACACAACAAAAAAGTGACAGTTTCCCAGTGCCACATGACAAGAATGCAAGTGGACACAGAAGAACACACAGTGAATGAACACAGATAGCAGACAATGGGGGAGAAAGGGAGAGAAATAAAATAAATCTAAAAACAAAAAACAAAAACCATTGCTAAATACCACCAATAATCCATGGGAAGACATAATAGAAAAATGGTCTATTCACCATATCAACAAAAAATATAAAACATTTTGGCTGGTCTAGGAGGCAGAAAGAATAGTCAAAACAATAGTTTCACATACTCTATCCCACTCCCCACTTCTGCCAGCACCTGTTTAAACCTACTGCTATCTATGTCAGCTTTGGTTTTCTACCTCTGGGAGGAGGCTGATGTTACAAGCAGATTGGTGAACACATGTATGGAGTCTCTACTCCCCATCAAG
This sequence comes from Dasypus novemcinctus, assembly GCF_030445035.2. NCBI lineage: Eukaryota > Metazoa > Chordata > Mammalia > Cingulata > Dasypodidae > Dasypus > Dasypus novemcinctus. The sequence goes on along the minus strand of NC_080704.1, from coordinate 21,410,250 downwards.
TCCTATGAACTGGGTTTTGAGCTCCTAAAGGAGTAGGGCAGGGAGATAAACTGGCATAATTCATTTTCACAAAAGAGGTGGTGAGATTGCAAAGACAAGAAGAGCTGCTTCCAGGTGCCTCTCCCCTCTGGAACAAAGTGTCCCAAGATACTCTGAGTTTCAGAGTGAAAACCTTTAATCTGGCACTGATATCTGGAAATGTTAAATGACCTTCTGGTCCCTTAAAACTATCCTGCTTATGGATCATAGCACTTTAGTTAAACAGGCCCCGAACTGGAATCCTCCCCTCCAAAGAGGAAGACTCCCTGGCCATCATAAATCAACCTAAAGCAATAACCTGTAAATCTCTTTTTAGGCTACACGATAATAATTAAATCAGTATGAGTCTAGGACTCCATAATAAAGAGATGTAAAGTACAAGATAATAGTCAGCCCAGAAATATACCCTATTAAACAACTTCAAATGAATATATTATGAAGGAGGCACTACACATCAGTAGAGAAAGGATATATTATTAAATAAATTGCAAAAGAAAAATTGGTCAACTACTTGGAAATTTACTTTGCAGTTGTGTTTTTTCATTATTCTCAACCACTATGCCTTAAAAATTCCCTTTTCAGCTTAATATACAGAATGCAAAATTTACAAAGTGTTATCATTTTAAAAAGTCAAACCACACAAAAAAATCTAGAAATACAGGCAGAGTGATCCGCACTGTAAATATTTCAGAGCCTTCTAACTTTAATAGCAGTGAAAGAATTCAGAAAGAAAAAGATATTTAGAACTAGAAGAGGAAGATATTGGAATAATTAATGGATGAAAAAGTTCCAAACTTGATGAAAAGCATCAACTTAGATATCCAAGAAGCTCAGCAAATCCCAAGTAGGATAAATGGAATTGAAATCTCCCCTAGGCATATTATGATCAAAACACTATTTCCCTATGTTACTTAAGCTCGTTGGTCTCTTCCCCCACCTCCTTCAGATGGCTCTGTTATTCATTTGTAGTATAATTAGGTTCATTTGTCACAGTTTGTATTCCATTTTGGAATTATACATACACACACCTCCTGGTTTTTAATTATTTTTTAGGGATGTGAAATATTATCACAGTTCTAAGAATCGGACCTATTAAAAAAGTATACTCAGAGAAGTGTCCCCCTCTTCATCCCTGTCACCCAATCCTCATTCTCCCATTCTATCTGCCCTTTTCCCACCCATCCCCTGTAGGTAACAATGTCATTAGTTTCTGGTTTATCCTTTCTGTATTTATTTTTTGCCCAAATGAAAAGAAATATGTGTATTTCCTCATTTCAGGTAAAGATTTCTTAAACAAGATATAGAAAGCACTAGCCATAAAGGAAAAAAATGTGCTACATTAAAATTAAGATCTTGTGTTCACCAAAAGACACCATTTAAAGATGGGGTGGGGCAAAGACTGGGAAAAGATATTTGAAATACATTTATCCAACAAAGACTCATGTTTAGAATACTCAGAGAATGCCTAGAAATTGATAAGAAAAAAGCAGATAACCTAACAGAAAAATGGGCAAAAGTCCTGAAGAAACACTGCACCAAATAAGATATTCACATGACCAATAAACATATCAAAAGGTGAGCAAGGCCAATGCTCATTAGGGACCTGCAAATTAAGCAAAAAATGTGATGCTACTTTATACCTGCAAGAACGGCTAACATGAAAAAGGCAGACAATCCCAAGTGTTGGTGAAGATATGGAAAAATTGGAACTCACACTGGTGGGAGTATAATTTGGTACAACTACTTTGTAAAACTGTCAGTTTGTCTAATAAAGCTGAACACACGCACACTCTATAACACAGAAATTCCACTGCTGGGTTATGGTACATCTTTATACTAATGGCCCCCAATGAATCATGCCTCCCTGTGTCCAAGTCCCTCTACAATGTAATGCTGCATCAAGACATGGATCTTTCTTAGCCCCTTTGAATATGTAGCTGACCTTGTGACTTGACCGGTAGAGTATGGCAGAAATGATTTTATATGAGTTTCAGAGCATAGGTCTTAAGTGGCTTTCAGTTTCTGCCTTTATCCTGTTGGGACCCACCCACATGTAAAGAAGTCTAAAAATTACTTCTGGACAGAGAAGTGACATAAGAAGAATTGAGGTATCCAAGTTAAGAAACAAAACTAAAGTCCTACACATGGGAGTAAAACCATATGGACCTTCCTATCTAGCCCAACTACATGAGTGAGTCCAACTGACACCACATGGGGCAGAGACAAGCCATCTCTAATGAGTCCTGTTCAAATTCCTGACCCAAAGAATCACACGCAATAAAATGTGTTTTTTAAGCCATTACATTTTGGGATGGTTTGTTACGTAGCAATAAATAACTGAAAATGAGTATGTAGCAAAAAAAAATTAATATATATGTTTGCCCAAAGGGACATGTACAAGAATGTGCATAGCAGCACTATTTAAATTGCCCAAACTGCAAACAACTCCAATGTCCATAAACAATAGAATTATGATATAATCATAAATGAGTAAGAATGACTAAATTTCACCAACATGGATGACTCTCACAAATATAATGTTGAGTAAAAGAAGCCAGACTTAAGAGTAAACACTGTATGTTTCCATTTATATAAATAAATTCAAAAAACAAGCAAATCTAATCTAGGTGGTAGAAGTAAGGAGTAATTACCGAGGGGGTTACTAGATAGTGACTGAAAGGGGGTAAGAAGGGGTTTCTGTGGCTCTGATATCTTATTTCTTGTTCTGGGTGTAGGTTCCATGGGTAAGTTTACTTTGAGAAAACTTATTGAGCCATACACTTATGATTTATGTGCTTTTCTGTATGTTATACTTCATGAAACAGTTTACATAAAAAGATTAAACCATTGTTCCCTTCTTTGATAAGCATTTTCTCATATTTTTATACCACCTGTATAATTTTTTAAAATTCAGATTTTAAAAAATACAGAGTCTGAGTAAATAGCTCTGGACTGGAACACAGCCATATGTGGCTATCAAACTCCATAAGTGATTTTGATGCACAGCCTGGATTGAAATATTGGGGCATTAGCAGAAAGAATGCTGTTTCCTTTCCTCATTATTATATTTCCTCACAAAAATATTTTTTGCCAAAGAACATGAAGCACATCTTCAGATTGCAATTATTCAAAGGAAAAATAATGGCAAAGTACCCACTTCCACCCACTCCCCACTCCTCAGGTTTGGCTATTCCACCATTCAGAAAGCTTCTACAGATCATTAAATGCTTTAATTAGTTTAAAAAATATGCACTTAGCTCAAATCATGCCATTAAAGCATCATTCTTGCACCACTGTGAAAAGTGTTTATCAGATTATTTAAAAGTTACACTTAGATGCTATCTACAACTTAATTAGAGCAACCTTGGAGATAAAAACAGGCAGATCTTAATTTGCTGGAGAAATACATGCCTTGTGAATCATTATACATTTTTAAAGTCATTCTTGAACCATACACTTCTGCTTCAGAAGGCAAAAAATATATGTGTGTGTATGAATGTGTTTGTGGGTGTGTGTATATGCAGAAAACACAGACATGATGAGGCCAACTATGTTTAATCCATCATTCTCCACCCCACCCCAGATCTGCTGTATGAAATAGTCAAGGTATTTTGAGCTCTCAGCAAAGAAGTTTTTTGTGGATGAAAAGTAAGCTACTCTTTACTAAGCTACTGTTGCATATCAACAGATTGTGATTCAGAGAAGGTATTCAACAAATGAACGTTTAACAAAATCTAATGCAGTTTTCTGAAAAGGGAAAACATTAAATGGCCAGTTTAGTCCACACCATTCAGAGAGGGAAAAAAAGCCAGATGAAATGATTTCACCAGTTCTTTGGCATCACACAGACAAAACGCATGGGCACCTTTTAAATTTTAGTGTTCTTTCATCTTCAGAATTTATATCCCTTGATGAGAACAAGTAAATATTTAACGGCTACTTTTCAAAAGACTAAACTTTTGGACTTACCTGGATCTTCCTGACATACAGTTGCATAGTTTTCCAACATGAAGGAAAAAAAGTTGGATAGCTGAACAAAATAAAAATACATTAATCAATTAATGAACCACAAATAGCTAATGTGGCAAATGCCATCAGTGCCCCAACCGAGTCCCCTTTATTAGTCTGGCACATTTATCTCCCACCTATCCCCTCATCCGGGGGATTGCTCTTGGCAGAAGGGAGACACTGTACCTAGAGTTGCAGGAGATATTATGTATTCCCCCTCCTGGGGGGCCACCCATAGACAATGACTAGCTGAAGCAAAGATATAACAGCCCAGCTTCCCCATTGCCTCTGGGTGGGACAAACTCTGTGATGCATTTTGCACTTCAGAGCTCCCAGTGGGATTAAGCTGAGGTCAGGCTTCTCTGGAAGGTCAGCTTTCGTCCCCTTACAGTTTTTCCTGAGAATACTTCCTCAATAAATAACTTGCACCAGAAGCTCTGCCTCAGTCCCTGCTTCTAGGAAACCCAACCTAAGACAACGGCTAAATTTTGTTCAAAATGAGCTCTTCTTTTTCATGGTGAGATTGGGTTAACAGTTACTCTTAAATGTCAAATATACTTAGGAAATAAAGTAAAGGTGGAAATCTACCAGAATTCTTTCACCTAGATGCTGCCTTTATGGCTACCAATTATCTGTAAAGACCTGCATTTATAAAGCACAAGTAGCTTCTTCTCCTAGCCCAGTCTCCCACGAAGAGTGAATGCTAAGGCACTTTATCAATCTGGGAGTAGGTCTGGGAATTGAGGGGAGAGGGATTTTCTGTGCAAATATCAAAATGTATGATTTTAATGCTGTTGATGTATTTTTCAATTAAGAGTCAATAGAGGCGGCGGACTTGGCCTAGTGGATAGGGTGTCCGCCTACCACATGGGAGGTCCGCGGTTCAAACCCCGGGCCTCCTTGACCCGTGTGGAGCTGGCCCATGTGCAGTGCTGATGCACGCAAGGAGTGCTGTGCCATGCAGGAGTGTCCCCTGCGTAGGGGAGCCCCACGCGCAAGGAGTGCACCCCGTAAGGAGAGCTGCCCAGCGCGAAAGAAAGTGCAGCCTGCCCAGGAATGGTGCTGCACACAAGGAGAGCTGACACAACAAGATGACGCAACAAAAAGAAACACAGATTCCCATGCCGCTGACAACAACAGAAGTGGACAAAGAAGACGCAGCAAATATACACAGAGAACAGACAACCAGGGTGGGGCGGGGGGGAGGGGAGAGAAATAAATAAATCAATCTTTAAAAAAAAAAAGAGTCAATAGAAACCACAATGAGGTACTGCTTCACACCTGCTAGGATAGCTATATTCAAAAAGACAGATACTAACAAGTGTTAGTAAGGATGTGGTGAAATTGGACCCCTCATACACTGCTGGTGAGAATGTAAAGTGGTGTAGCTGCTTGGAAAAGAGTTTGGTCAGTCCTCAGAAAGTTAAATCTAGGGTTACCATATGACCCAGCAACTCCACTCCTAGGTACATATACCCAAGAGAAGTGAAAACATATGTCCACACAGAAACTTGTAGATGAATTTTCATGGCAGGATTTTTCATAATAATCAAGAAGGCAGAAACAACCCAAACGGTCCATCAACTGATGAACAGGTAAACAAAAAGTGGTCCATCCATTCAATGGAATATTATTCAGCCATAAAAAAGGAATGAAATATGGGGAGTAGATGTGGCTCAAGCAGTTGAGTGCCTGCCTCCCACATGGAAGTCCCAGGTTTGGTTCCTGGTGCCTCCTAAGGAAGACAAACAATGAGCAGACACCGAGCAAAAACAATGAGCAAGACAACAAGCAAACAACGAGCAAAAACAAGCAGGGAGTGGATATGGCTCAAGCAGTTAAGCACCCGCCTCCCACACAGGAGGTCCCAGGTTCGGTTTCCAGTGCCTCCTAAAGGAAAAAAAACAAAAAACAACAAGCAGACAATGAGCGAAAACAATGAGCAAACAGATGAGGGAACCATGGGGGAGAGGGGGGAAAGAAGTACAGATACATGCCACAGCACGGATGAACCTTGAAAATAATATGCTAAACAAAAGAAGCCAGTCACAAAAGACAAAATATATTATATGATTCCATTTATATGAAATATCCAAAAGAGGCAAATCCATAGAGACAGAAAGTAGATTAGTGGTTGTCTAGGGCTGGAGAAGGGGGGAATGGGGGAGTTACTGACTGCTAATGAGTAGGGGGATTTTGAGGGGTCATAAACATTTTCTAAAATTGACTGTGGTGATAAGTTACACAGCTATGAAATATACTGAAAGTACTTTAAATAGGTGAATTGGATGATGTGTGAATTATATCCCAATAAAGCTGTTATAAAAAAAGTCTATGAAAAGAATGTGCTAATTCTGGAATGTAAGTGTATAAAGCATATCAATTTCGGGGCTCACTCTACTTTTATGCTCATCTCTATATTCTACAATGCTTAAAAGGAGAGATAAGGTCTTGCGCTCCTAATCCAGGCAAAGGGAGTATCTGATTGAACCATCCCATATAATTTATATAGCTGCCAAGAGTAAATCCAACAATTTCTTGAATTCTTCTTAAAATGTTCTTAATTATTTTTTAAAAGATTAGAATTTGACACATAAATATATGATTGTTGGAAACTACAAACAATACAGAATGAAAATGAGAAGTCCCTCTTAACACTCCACCTGCCCACCAAAACCATACAATTGTCCCCAGAAATAACCACTATAAACAATCTGCTATGTATATTTTCTAAGACTTTGCCATATATTTCATTTTCTTTCACATATATGGGATATAATTCTACATATTGTTCTAAAATTGATTTTTTCATTAATTATATTGGTGATCTTTTCAAGATCTTTTTATTATTGAAAAGTACTATTTTCCATCAATGAGCATTAAAGCTGGATGTACGTCTCCTTTTTTTGCAAGTTTTAAAAAGGCCATCCTCACCCACTTACATTTTCTTCTAGAACTTCCATAGGATTGTTCCCAGGAAATATGTTTATTTTTTAACTACTTAAAGTATTTTTCCTTCATAAAGTAACAACTTTACTTCCTACTGGGGCACATACCCCAAAATAGAATAAGACCATTTTTAATTAGTTATCAAAATATCTGGCAGGTCCCTTGAAAAGAACTTAAAAACCGAGAAACACTATCCTCCCAAATCACATTCCCAAAAGCTAGTGCCAAAACAACATCACTACATCCCCTTTTAAAGCCTTTCACCAAGGTTCCTTGGCTTAAAATGGACCCAAATACTCAAACTTTCATGCTTATAATAACAAGGGGTAACACTGGGGCAAAGGGAAGCATTTTACCAGAAGAAGAGACAAACTTGCAAAACAGACCTCCATTTGGCCTTGTTCATCTGCATACTCGATGGACTGGAAAATGGTCAGGGCATGGCGTTGTCTGGCCCTTATCCGAGCCCTGTAACCCCGGTACCAGTTCTGGATGATCAACGCAGCTCTTATCGCTACAACCCATGGGATGTGAAAGTCAGAGAAAAACAGTTAGTATATGGCTATGGGAAGTTGGTATTTCAGAGAAAAAATCAGTCCACCTGGATTCCTAGGCTCTAGGAATATAAAAACTAAAACCGATGAGGCTTACCTTTATGTTTTTATTAAATGTCCTCAATTCTCAACTATTCAGAGAATAATGATGGCTTCGCCATTAGGAGTACAGGCTTTAGAGCAAAACTGTCTGAATTTGAATCCCAGCTCTGCTAATTACTATCTGTGTGACTTTGGGAAAGTTATTGAAACTCTCAAAGCCTCAGTTTCCCCATCTGTAAAATGGGGATAACATAGTACCTACCTCTGGCCCTACTTTGGCCAATTAATTCTATGTGTGTATACTCTATGAAGCAGCAATTCCATTCTTCAAAGCAATTCTCACACAGTCTGTGAAGGAGACACGTATGGGGATACAATCGCATTTTTATTTGTGGCAGTAGGGAGTTTGACACCCCACAGCTTGGGTGTCCATTGCTTGGAAAGAGAATGTATAACTGTGATGGGTACACACCATCAAGTATTATGCCACAACTGGAAGCAAGAGATTAAATAAACCCACAACAACATGGATGAATCTTACAAACATATGGCTTCAGCTAGAACAATTAGAAAAAAAAGATACCATTTTATATAAATGAAAAATATACATACATGAAATCACAGTACACAATTCAGAAGAATATATACAAAGGAAAAGATAGACATAAAGCAGAAAAGATTGGTTATTTATAAGGGGAGGAGAATGAGCATGGGATACACAGATGAAAGGGAATGAACAAATTAATTAGCATAAGATTGGCTCTTGCACACAGCAATGATGACAATGTACAATGAATTGAGAAGCACAGTTCACTCAACTTTGGCATCGAAGATTTAATTGCTGAAAGACAGACATAAATAAACCTAACTCCTTCCCTCATAGAGTTAGTCTGAGGATGAAATGAAATGCTACAGGCAGAGTTCAGTCTAACGCCTGATGTAAGGCACATGCTAAATAAATGGCAACTATAATGATAATTATTGTCTTGTTTGTGGATTATCCAAGCATCTTGCCTCCCTTCTGATGCTGCCAGCCTTTGAACCATCCTGCAGTTTCATAGCATTGTCGAAAGAGATCAGGTGAGAGATGATGAGACTTAAAATATAGTCTCTTATACCTCCCTGAAGTTTTTAAGTGAAGAGCAATCAAAACCAGCTGGCTCCTTTTATTTCTGCTTTCACTTTTCCCAGTTAGTGCATAAAAATTAAGAGTTGACTACAACAAGAATAAATAGAGTTCTGAAAGTAGGAATCCAGCCTCCAGTCCCAGTACCCTTTGGCTTAGTTCTGCTGTGATACACTGAGTATACACCAGGACTTAGAAATCTGAGGGTTTATTTTTGAGCTTCCCCAAGGTTCTTGGGTTCCAGAGACCCCAAGAAATAGACATAAAGTCAGGTATTGTGATCTTTATAGGGGAAAACACAGTGAGAAGAAATCGAGCAACTCGTTCAATACTGAAAAGCAGGGAAGAGGATGTGGCTTAAGCAATTGGGCTCCCGTCTACCATACGGGAGGTCCCAGGTTCGGTTCCTGCGGCTTCCTGGTGAAGGCAAGCTGGCCCACGCAGCAAACTGGCCCATGCAGAGAGCTGTCGCAACAAGATGATGCAACAACAAAAAAAGAGACACAGGAAAAGACAATGAGAGACACAACAAACCAGGGAGCTGGGGTGGCTCAAGCAATTGAGTGCGTCTCTCCCACGTCAGAAGGTCCCAGGATCGGTTCCTGGTGCCTCCTAAAGAGAAGACAAGAAGAGAAGACAAGCAGACACAGAGGAACGTGCAGCAAATGGACACAGAGAGCAGACAGCAAGCATAAGCAGCAAGTGGGGGGGGGGGGATAAAATAAATAAATAAATAATTAAAAAAAAAAAAAGCAAATACTTGGGAGTACCATGACTGAAACCCAAAGTGTTCTCACCATACCAGTATGAAGGGCCCAGGCCCACCTGAAAGGCCTGTTCTTTCATGACTAATCAACCCTCACCTCAGTGGTTCTTTCTAATCACAGGGCACAGTGGATACACTCCTGAGTACTTACTAAGGGCCATGAAGTGTAAGAACTCCTGCAGTTGTCACAACACTTGGAGGCTAAGAGACATCCAGTAATTTCCTTCAGGTCACTCAGCTAGTATGTAGAAATGGACAGCAGGATTTGAACCCAGGTCTGACTGACTCCAGAGCCCAAGCTCTTAATCTCCTTAGAGCTATTGACCTTTCTCTGTGCTTCAGTTTTCTCATCTGTACAACAATACAGAAGAATAACTGATCCCCAAAGTCTCTTTTTAATATTAGCAAAATCAATAAGCCAAGCTTATTATTATTTCTATAATTAATAATAGAACAAAATACTACCATGTGTTAAGGGTCTACTTCAAGACAGTCCTCCCAAGAATTATCATCTTCATGTTACACATAAGGAAACTTTGGGTTCAGAGAGGCAAGTAACTGGCTCAGTCACTTACCCAGTGTTATCAGGTGTTCTGTGTCCAAACTCTGGGCTCTCTCCACCATAGCCAGTTTCTTCACTCCCTACTCTAGTTGTACCTTTCCTTTGAATAATAATAGCTGCCATTTATTGAATGCCTATTATATACCTGGCACTGTGCTAGACACTTCCGCAGCACATACGGGTCTCTGACTCTCCACTTGCCTCAGATTTCTAGATAAGTGACTCGCCACCTGCCTCAGGCCTCTAGATACCTGCCTCAGGTCTCTGGATCATCTCATTTGATTTGATTTGATTTGATCTGATCCTCCCAACAATCCTATGAAGTGTTATTATCCTTATTTTACAGATAACGAAACTGAGGCTCAGTGGGAGTCAAAACCTGATCTATGCAATTCCAGAAACTGGGCTCATAACCATTATGCCATACAGCCCAATGTGGCACTTAAAATCAGCCATAAAAAGTGAGGCAGTGTATAGAATAGCACCTTGCGCCCACGGCTTCCCCCATGTCACCTTCCCTTCCTCTATATTTGGTTCTACTGTTCCCCATAGCACTTTTACACCATTTAACATTCTTTGTAGTCAGATGTTTATGTTTATTGTCTGTCTTCCCCCATTAGCCAAGCTACCTGAGAATAGGAACTTTATCTATTTTGTTCACTGCTACATCCCCAGCATCTTGGGCAAGGCCTGACAACAGATATTTGTTGAATGAATGAATATCTTCTCGGGTTACTGTTATAACATGTAATAATGTATTAGTAATATATTTACATATGTATTAATAATGAATTAATTGATTGCTTAATTTGAAATGCTTGGCACATTGCCTGGCATATAGGAAGTACTCAATAAATGGTAGATGCTCTTTTTTAAAAAGTGAGGTGGGAATAAACATGTAGAAATTGGTTCCCTCCAGGCTATCAACTCCTAATGCCCCAAGGACTCCCTAATTACAAAATACACACTATAAATTCCACCAACTACTGTGGACAAACAGGATGCCATCTCAAAACCCAAGAGCCTGGAGCAAGAAGAGCCGTGCCAAACATGATCAGGTCTTTGCTCGAATGTCACCTTCTCAGTGAGGCCTTTCCAGACCACCATTTTAAAAGGGGTATCTCTCCCCCCATTGCCTCACTCCTTCCTTATTTTACTTTTCCCCACTGTACTTATCACTATCTGATACAGTATATATTTTACTTATTTGCTACTGCTTCTTCCCACTAGAGTGTTATCTCCATAAGGGCTGGGAATTTTGTCCATTGGGTTAGCTACAGTATCCTCTGGGTCTGGAACAGTCCCTGGAACATATTAATAGTAGTTGTCCAATAAATATTCGTTAAGTGAATGAGTGAAATTACTATTTAACCAAGATTTTGTGTCTTGCGTTTCTCTTCAGGCTGATGGGTCGAGGTTTTTGTTGTTGTTTTTTTATGAATCTCTGTTTTATTTTGTTTTTTAAACTTGAGTTTGACAGTTTTTTAAACAAGAAGTTCCATATTTAGAATAATATGGCATTTAAAGAGTCTGCTGGCAGAGGCCTCCTGAGGAGGCACCAGAATGAGTAAATACTTGATGTACCTTTAAGATACCTGACAACCAAGTCAGGAAGAGACAGAGGCACAGGTGTGATAGAGCTGATTAGAATGAATTCAAATGAACTGGAAAGCAAACGTCTAGTGGCAAAATGCTTTCAGCAGGGAGGAAAAGGCATCTATTACCTCAGCTGTTCAATGCAGGATGAGAAGAGGGTATGGTTCACCTCTGGCCTGGGACCACAGTTTTTATTGCTGTTATTCTAGTTTACAGATGTACTATATCTGCTAGAGTGTGTGGCTGACCCAGTGAGACTTTCAACTTCACTAGAAAAACAGCTCAGAGCACATGCCCAGTGGACATGAGCTACCACAAAGCCAGTTTCTTGGGCAGCAAACAAGGCCAGGACCCGCTGAGGCCTGCTCCTGGCAGCCCCACAAAGCATGGGCACAGTTCAGAGCCCATGTGCCTGCAAAGGCATTTTTCTTCAACAAGAGGGAAACAAGAGAGTAAAGTATGAGGCTCAGTCTTCAAACAATAACAAACATTTTAAACCAAACCATCATCTTCCCCAAATAACAAGTGATCACAATTTTATCCTTCCCAGGGCCCTCTGGCCTTCCAGTCAGAAACAAGGAAGAAGGGCAAAAACTAGAGATTTTATCTATGACTTTATTTTACTCACCCCCACCCACCCACTAACCCATCTGCATTTAATAATAACAATTTCTGAATTTTTAATCAGGAGACTTCTATTCTGGCCCTGATCAACCAGGTGCCAACTGTATAATCTCAGACAAATCACTTAACCTCCCTGGTCCTCAGTTTCTCCTCTATACAGTAAGAATTTTGGATTGTGTCATCTCTAAGATCTTTTCTAGTTAAAAATACTCAAATTCATCCATCTATGCCACAGCTACAGCCTACCTACTATTATACATATCAAGGCTGTGTATAAAAACGATATGTAAAACTGAACACTCAAACCAGAAACTTCTGGACAAAGAAGACAATTTCTAAAGGCTAATTTAAAAATCTGTATTATCATTGTAGAAAACAAGTCATTAATATCTTTCACTTTTACTGACCAATGTTTGCTAGTAATTGGTTTAGGGACATTAAAACATTTCATCTATTAACTTCTTCAAACTTCCTAAAACTATGATGACTATATATAATCTGTTAACTGATTAATTAAAATATCACCACTTTTTTACAATTAGAATGTGTGAGTTTGCTTATTTCCTTTATCTTGAATAGCTTTCTAGTTTCCATCCCTGTTATTGTTACAACTACCAACAGTTAAATACAAGGACATAACAAAGTAAGTCTTTGGAGTAACGGAAGCCATATACTGGATGAATCTAACGCTCTGCCTCTTCTATGCCTGCAGACAGGATGGTGTAGACAAAAGAAGGCGGTGAGGTTTTTGAGACAGTTAGGACAGAATGGTTCAAATGATAGCCAACAGAAGGTGAATGGGGAAGAAAGTGAAGACAAGAGGCACTTGGGAGTGAGACACAGGGGAAGGGTCTAAGGCCCAGAGGTTTCAATGAAGACCAAGAGATCAGAGACTGGGATGGCAATCATTAAGATTTTAGAGATGGTGCCATTCCACATGACAACAGGAGCTAGGAAATGGGAGTGAGCAGCTAAAGTCTAGCAAAGGAGAGGACTGCTGGACCTTAGGTCAAGGAACTGAGATGCTGAAGTGTTTTAGGGTTATTCACATATACACTGAAGATACTCAGATGATACTGGGACTTGGTGCAGAGTCTTCAATGAAAGAGGAAGTTGGTAGACCGTCAGAACAAAGAAGGGCTAGAAAATGGTACCACCAAAAAGCATGAACTCGGTTGCAACCACCACAAACTCGGTAAACACATTTCAGTTTGTCAGGTTTCTTCAGTCTCCTTTATTCTAGAACAACCTTTATCTTTAATGACATTGACATTTTTGAAGAGTACAGGCCGGTTGTTTGAACTCGGTTGCAACCACCACAATCTCGGTAAACACATTTCAGTTTGTTATGTTTCTTCAGTCTCCTTTATTCTAGAACAAGCTTTATCTTTAATGACACTGACATTTTTGAAGAGTACAGGCCAGTTGTTTTATAAAATAGCCCTTAATTTGGATCTGTCTGCTATTTCCTCATGATTAGATGCAGGATATATATTTTGGCAGGAATAAGTGATGTGTCCTTAGTGCATTACATCAGGAGGAACATGATGTTCATTTGTCTCATTATTAGTGAGGTTTATTTAGACCACTTGGTTAAGGTGGGGTTCACTTGAAATTCTCTACTGTAGTGGTACTTTTGTTCTCTTTATAATTAATAAACAATTTGTAGTGACATGCTGTGAAACTGTACATACATACATATATATATATATATATATATTCTGTTCTCCAAAACATCCACTAATGATTTTTGCATAAATCAGTTCTTTCTATGGTGGTTGCAAAATAATGACTTCCTAACTCTTTCATTCCTTCTACATTTATTAGGATCAGGTTGGGGTTTTTTTTGTTTTTTTTTTGAGGTACCAGGAGCTAGGGGTTGAACCCAGGACCTCATACGTGGGAAGCTGGCACTCAACCACTGAGCCACATGCTCAAACACAGAGCCACATCAGCTTCCCTGAGTTGGTTTTTTTCATTTGTTTTGCTTGTTGTTTGTTTCTGTTTTATCAGGAAGCACCAGGAACCAAACCCAGTACCTCCCATGTGGGAGGCAGGAGCTCAACTGCTTGAGCCACATCTGATTCCAATTTTTTAATGTCCAATTTAAAGCCCTGCTTTATTCAACAGGACAATGGAGGAACACAAAGGTTACATAAGGCCATCTTATGGAAAGATCCATGAGGGTTGTAATCCTTAGTTATACCACTAGTCCAAGAAAATGTAAAGCTTTATCTACACAATACCACAAATAAACTTAAATAAGTAAAACACTCAGTCCAGGAGGAACAGTTTACAAGTAATTGTGACCATCCTACTTTTTAAATTTCTGCCAATTTTCTAAAGGAATCATCAATTATCATGAAGATAGCAATTTTTCACAACTATTACATTCTTAAGTATGTAACAGGAATTTAGCTATAAAGTATTTCTATTACATTATTAAAATATTTTCTCATAGGAAATATGTTCTATTCAACAATTCAATAATGACCTTTAATCCTCACTCAGGAAAAAAAAATATCTTGACTGCAATTGTGTTTTATGTCTCCTTTGTTATTAATTACTAATCCAAGCCATACTGCCACATTCACTCATCCAAGGTCAAATACCATCAGCATTTATTTTTTGTCTTTTGCAGCTGCTAAAAAGCTAATGCAATAGAAAGCCATAAGCATACAAGGAATGTGTTCTGATTATGGGAAATAATAGGCATTTGGGGCTGAGGTATTGCCCTTTCTTATACTGACTTGAAATAGGCCTCCCTGTAATGGGATTTTCTAACAATTAACAAGGTCCAACTATAAAGCTGGCTTCTTTGTGAACTGCCTGATAGAAGCTGGACAACCATTACTTCAGGAAGCTGGGAAAAATTCTTTAAATGGAGAGAGGGTGTGCCATACCCTTTAAGCAGTACTTGCTACCTTTTAAAAGCTCATGATTCCAGAATGGATATCTAGATGTCTCCAAGTCAGACTCTCAAAATACTTGAAATTTCTGAAACCAGAGGTGGGTTAATCATAATAACAAATAAAGAAAAAGATGAAGTTGTACTTAATTGGTATAAAGAATAAAATGGTTGTTTGTTATTGCCTGTTTCATACAGGCAATAAATGCATTTGCAGTACCTATTCTATACAAACCTCAAGGCCAACACATTATCTTATTCAATGAACTAAGAACTGTTATTGAGAGTGAACCTAATTTCAGATGAAGGAAGTGGTCTCCTTTCACAAAGGAAATTACTGCTGAGAATGATTTCCAACTGATGCTAAAAAAACCAAGGATTATAGTATTTGATGTGGGCTGAAAAATAAATATTTGGCAGTCTTGACATATTGATGGTAAAGTCATGAGAGTAGACGATGTTACCCAAGTTGAGTATCAGAGTGATAAATAAGAGGGGCAAGTATACCCTTGAAGAATCCCAACATTTAAAAGTTGGGAGAAAGTGAAGCCCTCATAAACAGTTCAAACAGGGACATAGTAGGAAAACCAGGAGAATGTGCTGGCACTGAAGCCAAGGGCAGTGATTATTTTAAGAAGGGAGCGTGCAGGAGTGCCAAGTGTCACCAGGAAGCCAAGAAAAATAAGTACTGAAAATGCTCCATTGGACTTTGGGGTCATTCAAGAACCTGTCAAAATCATTTTGAGTGGGATTGGATAGGAGAAGAGGAGGTAGGAGACAGCTGTATTAATGCCTCTTTCAGGAGCAAGCTCTGAAGGGGTGGAGAGAGATAAGGGAATAATTAGAAGGGCAAGTGGTCAAGAAAAGGCTTAGGGAGGGAAAAAGCAATGATAAAGAGCAACTCTGAATGACTGGGAAATTTTGAATATGCACTATATGCTAGATAATATTAATCAGTGTTAAATTGAAACTACTGAGGGGAGCGGATGTGGCTCAAGTGATAGGGCTTCCGCCTACCATATGGGAGGAACCAGGTTCAATCCCTGGAGCCTCCTGGTGAAAAAGAAGTGAAAGCATGCCCGCATGGTGAGCCAGTGCCCATGTAGTGAGCCGAGTGCCCACATGGTGAGCCGAGTACCCACGTGAGCGCCCATGTGGTGAGCTGAGTGCCAATGCGAATGCCCGCACAAGTGAGTCATGCAGCAGAATGATGATGCAGCAAAAAACAGATGAGGGGGAGAGTCAAGGTGAAGCACAGGAGAAACCAGGGACTGCAGTGACACAGCTGACAGGGAACCTCTTTCCATATCAGAGGTCCCCAAGATCGAATCCCAGTGAATCCTAGAGGAGAAAAAATGAGAAGACAAGACAAAAAAGAGAAATAGATACAGGAGATCTCAGAGCAAATGGACACAGACAGCAAAAACAGCAGGGTGGAGGGAGGCGGAGGAGGAGAGGAAGGGAGTAAATAAATAACTCTTAAAAAATTTGAAATTACTGAAATGACTCTAATGTGTAAAGCAGTACTACAGAAATGAATTGCTTTAGATATCTTGACAGCATCACCAGGAGGGACATGTACTATAATAAAAACTGAATGTTGTATCTATAGGCCTGATGAATCTGAAAATGTAACTAAACTATTAGAACATATGAAAAGTCAAGTTAATGCAGTAGACGCTGCCCCCTCCCCCTTTGGTGTATTTGATTCATTTAGCTGGCTTCCCACAGGAACAGGATCATGGTTTCATTCAATATTATAGGCAGGACTAATGATCCACTAATAATAATTGCAAACTCATCTTTAAAATTTGTCTCTGTCTCTTATCCCAGCCTTGCCATAACAGAACTACTGAGAAAATATTAATACTCCAGCCAAAACCTGAAGTTAAGTTATAAGTACAACTACAATCTAAGAAGCTCCATTCCCCCAACCCCTAGAGTCAATGTCCCTTTTCAGCACGCAGAAGTCAGAGCAGCCCTGGTCCAGATATCCCCAAGACTGGGGAAGGAACAAACAAAAGGGAGGAATTCTAACTAAGAGTTAAGAATTAACAAATTATTATGATTACTGAATCATTATATAGATGTTTTTTTCTTACTTTTCCAGTATATTATAGAATAGCAAAAAGTTAATATCTAAAATTACTGAAACTTGCTATACTGGTCTCACCCTTGATTATGGTTATTTCGAACGATTCCCAGCCTTGTTTATATACTTGTTATTGTGATGGTAGCCACTGCACCTTCCCTGGTTTGAATCCATAAAAACCTTAAACTCCTCAAATTTGGGGAGACAGATTTTAGGCTGACAGCCCCGCTGATCTCCTTGCTATGCACTTAGCGAAAAACTCTTTCTCTTTTTGAAACCCCAGCATGTCAGGAATTGGTCATTTGAAGTGCATCAGCAGAAAAACCCACATTTTCTTGGTAACAATAGTGTTCTCAAAGTTCACCAAGGGAGAAAACAAACAAAAACAATAGATTATTAATTCAAATCACATTGACATAAAATTTTAACTGTAAAGTGAAGTTCAGGAGAAATTGCAATGTTCAATTGCTGTTATTTGTATCAAATCCAATTCTATATGTCAGGGTCGTATATCAGAGAAGCATGGACTTTGGGAATCTGTCAGACCTGGTTCCAATTCGGGCTCAACCATCAATCAGTGAGTGACTGATCAGTCCTTTAATCTCTCTGCCTCAGTTTCCTCATCTATAAAAGAAGACTAATTAAAGCTCCTTCTAAGAGTTTTGGTGAGAAATAGAAATGATAAATATACAGAGTGGCCACTCAATACATGACAGCTGCTATTATTGTTTTTCCTTCCCTTTCTTTCACAAAAGAAGTGAAATAACAATAGCAATATAAAATCAGTGCTACTCTTCTACATAGAAAGTAGATGGCCAGCAAGAGGGGAACAAGCTGGATTTTATATGTAGGCCACTCTTTCTCAAAAAATGGTGTGGTAGGGAAGCGGACTTGGCCCAGTGGTTAGGGCATGGTCTACCACATGGGAGGTCCATGGTTCAAACCCTGGGCCTCCTTGACCCATGTGGAGCTGGCCCACGTGCAGTGCTGATGCGCGCAAGGAGTGCCGTGCCACGCAGGGGTGTCCCCGTGTAGGGGAGCCCCACGCGCAAGGAGTGCGCCCCGTAAGGAGAGCTGCCCAGAGTGAAAGAAAGTGCAGCTTGCCCAAGAATGGCGCTGCACACACGGAGAGCTGACACAACAAGATGACACAACAAAAAGAAACACAGATTCCCATGCCGCTGACAACAACAGAAGCGGCCAAAGAAGAACACGCAGCAAATAGACACAGAGAACAGACAACTGGGCGGGGGAAGAGAAATAAAATAAAATAAATAAATCTTAAAAAAAAAAATGGTGTGGTAATACAGTGGCAGAGTACTTGTGCTGAGGCTGATGACCAAGAAGGAAAAAACCCTTAACTCTAGTTAGGCCTCTAGGAACAGGAATCAAGCGCTATCACTGGCTCTACCACTTATTAGCTATGTGTTCTTGAGCAAATCACTTTGCTTCTCAAAACCTGAGGCTCTTTTTCTGCAAACTGAGAACAACTCTTCACAAATATGTGAAGAGCCAAATGTATGTGAAAGGGTCTGGTCCACTACCAAAGCACTATGCAAATAAAAGAGACTTTATACGTAAGTACATTTAATTAATGCCAATTTCTGGGGTCAGCAACATTGGGGAGGCAAGCATAAAAGGGTGTGATGGTTATACTCTGTAGACAGAAGTCATGGGTTCTAGTACCAACTCCTCTAGTTGTTAGTTGTATGATATGACAAGTATTTACCTCCCTGAGCATGAGCTTCTTCAACTATACAAACAGGAATAATAACCCTTTACTCAGGTTTATTGTAAGGATTAAATAAAATACATATAGAATATTTTCAACATTCTCTGGAATACAGTTAGTAATCAGGAGATAATAGCTATTATTTTGTATGAAGAGCTTTCAAAATATTCATAGTCCTTGACACAGTAATTCCATGTCTAATCACCTGAATATGAGAATAATCCAAAATAAGGAAAAAGCTTTGCATAGAGAAATTCTTCAAAGTGTTATTTACACAAGGAAAAAAAGGTCTAAGTTCAATATTAGAGGAATGGTTAAGTATATTATAGCCTATCCACTAAATGAAATATTTAGAAATGGCTAAAATGATGTTTACAAAGAATTTGTAACAATTGGAGAAATGTTTATATGTTAAAAGTGAAGCTACAAAGCATTTATAGGATGATAAAAAATCTACATTATACCAAAAAATAAACAAACAAACCTGGAAATACACTATCAGAATGTCAAAAAATGTTAAGAGTCATTATCTCTGGGTAGTTGAATGATGAATGAGAATTAATTATTTTCAACTGCTTTTCTATATTTTTTTTAAATTTCCATAACGAGAAAATCATTTTTATTTTATTTCATGGGTGAATGTTTTTCTTATGGATAAATGTAAGTAAACATCATTGCATCATTTTTCTGGCAGATTTGTTACTATGAACTCATAATAAACCTTGACTAACATATTCAGCAAGAGACAAGAATTTTTAAAAGCTGGAACTTGTACATTATTGCAGGCTAACATACAAAATTTTTAAAAAGCCATAGGAAGACCATCTCTGTAACTTCTATAAACTGACTGAAACACATTTTTCTATAGCTAAACACTGTCCCTTAAAGCAGTACTTATCAAATTTGAACGTGCATTCATATTCCCTAGGAATTTTATTAAAACGCAGATTCTGATTTAGTAGGACTGGGGTGGGGTGGCCCGAGATTCTACATTTTTACCAGGCTCCCAGGTGATAACAATGCTGTTGGTCCATGGACCACTATTTGCATAGGGAAGCCTTAGAGATTTTTTATTTTAAATCAAATTGAAGAAGAAGGAAAAAAAAAGCAGGAAAAAAGTAAAAAATGGTTACATCATTGAAGAACAATTGACCATGGAAAAAGAAGCTCCTTCTAGTGTGTGCTGGAATGCTCAGAAGTTTTTGAATACAGAAAAGATAACGTATGGGAAAAATGACTTCAGAGTCATGAAATAAAAGTGATCCACACAATTCCAAAAGGGCAGTGTGAGTAACTCTAGAGACCCACTCTCCAGAAAATAAGCATAACTGGTGAAAAAATGTTAAAAAAAAAAACAAAACATTAAAAATTTCTGGAAATTGTCCTAAGGGCATACAGCAGATGAAGACACATTTATTCAAGAAAATCGACAAAATCTCAGTAAGAACAGCAAGTGTTTGGCAGTTGAGCCATACACCATACTCTCCCTCCCCATCCTTATTTCTAAGTGACAACGGAAGCGCCAAACCAGGTGGGTGTTGCCAAAAATGGGGCTTCCTTTCTCCCAGCTCCCAGTCTAAGGCTACAGTATCTCACCAGCAAAGGCAAGCAGCTAGCATTTCTAATCTCACCACTGCTAGCTTCAAGTTGCAGAGCCTAAATATCTGAAGAGTACGACTGAGAGATTGGGGTTCTCTTCCTCTCAGTCCGCATTCATAGGGTAGAGGTGTGACCCCAGGCATGACAGGCCAAGAATATAGGGGCCCTGGTCATTTTTGCCCCAGCTCACTTGCAGGGCAGAAGTTCCATGCTGGGAGACAACCTGAAGCTACTGCCCTGACCTGTTCTCATAAAGTAGAGGTATCACATCAAGAGAACTGCCCATGATTCCCACCCCCAGCTCCAGAGCAGGTGCTTAGAGATTTTGCCCAGTAGGGAGAGAAAGTCCTTAACAACAGAGAGCTCTGAAGTTCTGCCCAAAGGAACTGACTTTATTTGAAACAGAGTGTGGGGAAGTTCAAGCATAAGGGTGCTTTCAAAAACAATGCTATTTTGGTGGTAACTAAGAGGAGGCTGGTAGCTCCATTAGAGCAACAAGAAAAACCAAAGGCTAGCTACTTTACCAGAGCCAACCAGGGAAGGAGACAGCTAAGAAGAGCCCTTCCCTGTGGGGTCAGAAAACTGCCAGAGAATTGCCTCAAAACTACCTCTGCAAAGGGGTCCAAACTGCATTAGATCAGACTGTGGAGCAATTTATGCTTCAGGGCATCGCTGAAAACAAAAGAACAATCAGCCTAAACTAAATGTGCTTGCAGTAAAGCCTAAATGGTGGGTGGGATATCAGCAGAGGGAGATTGCTTTCAGAGAGCTCAGGCAAAGAAACAGTCAAAGTCCTGCTAAAACCACTGTCACACCAGGGTGACTGTGCATGTGCTCAAGGCTGCATCTCTTAAGAGTGACATCAGGGGAGAGAGAGACTTCTAAAATGGTCCAATCAAGTCAATAAACAAACAAGCAAACAACAACAAAAACAAGCCCCACAGGGGAGGAAGGGAATTCATATCCAGAATTGTTATATTATATTACTTAAAAATCCAGTTTTCAACAAAAAAAAAATCATAAGGCATGCAAAGAAAGAGGAAAATGTGACTCAACCAAAGGAAAAAAAAAAAAAAAAAGCAGGCAACAGAATCTACCTGTGAGAGGGCCCAGAAGTTGGATTTAACAGACAAAGATTTCAAAGAGGCTGTGGGGGTCTAGTGGGCCCCCAGCCCTGCCTCCCCCTTCCTAAGGGAAACTCAGCCAGCAGTACTAGTATGCAGCTGCCTGCATACCCCGGGACACAAGTTAAAATATAACAGACTTCCTCACAAAGAAACAATGTGCAGATAATATTGTAGACTGTATTATTCTCCAGGCTGTACAATTCCTTCCTATAATAACATCACCAGACCCCATTTACGTTCTTCACGTGATCCTAGCAGAAACGCCTAGGTCTTTGTTCTGAGACCCTATATATTGCCCCTCATTTCCCCTGCCTTTTTGAGGAGTGCTACTTTCTTTCTTTTTTTTTTTTTAAGATTTATTTATTTATTTAATTTCCCCCCCCCTCCCCTGGTTGTCTGTTCTTGGTGTCTATTTGCTGCGTCTTGTTTCTTTGTCCGCTTCTGTTGTCGTCAGCGGCACGGGAAGTGTGGGCGGCACCATTCCTGGGCAGGCTGCACTTTCTTTTTCACGCTGGGCGGCTTTCCTCACGGGCGCACTCCTTGCGCGTGGGGCTCCCGCACGCGGGGGACACCCTTGCGTGGCACGGCACTCCTTGCGCGCATCAGCACTGCGCATGGCCAGCTCCACACGGGTCAAGGAGGCCCAGGGCTTGAACCGCGGACCTCCCATATGGTAGACGGACGCCCTAACCACTGGGCCAAAGTCCGTTTCCCGAGGAGTGCTACTTTCATTTCTCAGCCGCTGAAGACCCTCTCCTGTCCGTAAGTCCCCATAAATAAGGCTCATGGCTGATTATGTGTGGAGTATGTTCTTTGGTCTCTCCACCACCCTGACTCATGCCCTTCAGGAGCTGGGCTGCAACAGAGGCCATTATAAATATTCAAAGCACTAAAGGAAATCATGCTTAGAAAAGTAAAAGAAGGTATGATAACAATGTCTTATCAAAGAGAGAATATCAATACAGAGATAGAAATTAGTAAAAAAAGAACCAAATGGAAATTCTTGAGTTAAAAATTACAATAACCAAAACGAAAAATTTACCAGAGGGGATCAAAGGTAGAATTGAACTGGCAGAAAAAGGAAACAGCAAACACAAAGACAGATTGATAGAGATTATACAATCTGAAGAACAGAGAGAAAAAAGAATGAAGAAAAATAAGAAGAGCCTCAGAGAAATATGGAACTCCATTAAGTGCACAAACAAATGTATAATGAGAATAACTGAAGGAAAGGAGAGAGAGAAAGGATCAGGAAATCTTTGAAGAAATATTGACTGAAAACTTCCCAAATTTTATGAAAAACATTAATCTATACATACAAGAAGCTCAATGAACTTTAAGTAGGATAAAGGCAAAGAGATCTACACTTAGACACATCCTAGTAAAAATGCTGAAAGCCAAAGACTAGAGAAAAATTTGAAAGCAGCAGAAGAAAAAGGAATCACACACAAGGGAACCTCAAAAAGATTAACAGCTGAATTCTCATCAGGAACAATGGAAACCTGAAGGCAGTGGGATGACATATTCAAAGTGCTGAGAGGAAAAAAAACAACTGCCAACCAAGAATCTTATATTCAGCAAAAATATCTTTCAAAAATGAATGGGGAAATAAAGATATCCCCAGACAAGCAAAACTGAGAGAATTTGTTGCTACCAGACCCACCTTATAAGAAATACTAAAGGAATTTCTTCAGGCTAAAAGCAAGTGGCTCCAGACAGTAATATGACTACATACACACACACACACACACACACACACACAAACAAACAAACGGAGAGCCACCATTCATTATGGTAGCACAACACTGTCAACATAATTAATATCACTGAATTACATATCTGAATTTGGTTAAAAGAGCAGATTTTAGGTTGCATATATACTAGAATAAAAATACACAGGACTGCACAACACAAACAGTGAACCTAAAACTTCATACCATGACTATAGTTAATAGCACAATTACTATAACATTCTTTCATCACTTACAATAAATGCACCACAGTAATACAAGGTGTTAATAATGGGGGGGCTGTAAAAGGGAATGTTGCGTTTTCTGCAAGGTTTTTCTGTGAGCCTACAACTTCTCTAATAAAAATTTTTTTAAAAATAGAAAGCACCAGGTAAAGGTAATTATGTAGTTGTAAAAGACAGGATAAATGCATATCTCTTCTTTCTTCTCTAAACTAATTTTAAAAGCAATTATATAAAATAATATTTATATAACTGTACTGTTGAGCCTCTAATATATACAAATGTAATATATTTGACAATAACAGCACAAAGGAGGTGAGTGGGACCAAAGCTATATTGGAGTAAGGAAATGGCACCAAATAGTAACTTGAATCCACAGGAACAAATAAAGAGAACCAGAAATGGCAAATAAGGTTAATAAACACAACTCTATGAATACATACTTGCTCTCTATCTTCTCTCAGATTCTCTAAAAGACATAAAATTATGTAAAGCAATAATTGTGCAAGTTATTCTTTGATCTGTAACACACAAAGATACAATACATATAATAATAATAGCATCTAATGGGCAGAGAGGGAATAGAGCTTTAGAGGACTATTGTGTTTATTCCTTATTGAAAATGAGTTAGCATAAGTCTGAAATCGATTCTGATAATTTAAACTGTATGTGGCAAACCCTAAAGCAACTACTAAGAAAATAACTCAAAAAATGTAGTGGAAAAATCATTAAAAGAATTTAAACGCTCTTTAGAATATATTCATTGAATACAAAAGAAAGCAGTAAAGGAGGACTAGAAGGGGAAAATATGATCAAAGGCAGAGATTGGGGGAAAATGCAACAAATGTAAGAGATGGGCTATAGCTAGTAGCAAAATTTTGACAATGCTCTTTCATAGTTTGTAAGAAATATTTCTTAACAAAGCGAGGTGTTGGTGGTGGGATGATGTATGGGAGCCTTGTATGATGATACACATGTTTGTTTTGCAAGTTCACAACTTTTACTATACTTATTGTTTATGTATGTTCATGTATGAATAATATACTTCGATAAAAAAATTTTAATGAAAAAAAGGCAGAGATTGCCAGACTGGTTAGAAAAACAATATCCAACTATATGTATCTACATGACACACATTCTAGCTTAAAAGATACAAAAAGGCTGAAAATATAAGGATGGAAAAAGTTATATCACACAAACTGCAATAATAAGAAACCTGGAGTGGGTATACTAATAACAGAAAAAAATAGAATTATAACAAAAAAAATTGTTATCAAAGATAAAGAGGGACATTTTATAATTACAAAAGTGTGAATCCATCAGGAAAATAAAATAATTGTAAACATATATGTACCTAACTACAGAGCCCCAAAATATATGAAGCAAAAAAGAGACAGAATTGAAGGAAGAAATAGAAAATTCATCAGTAATTTTTGGAGATTTTAATACCACATTTTCAATAATAGACATAACAATCAGCCAGAAGATCAACAAAGAATAGAAGACTTGAACAATACTATAAATAAACGAGACCTAACATATATCTATAGAACACTCCACCTAAGAACAGCAGAATACACATTCTTCTCAAGTACACAAGGAGCATAGGATAGTCCATATGCTAGGCCATAAAACAAGTCTCAATAAATTTAAAAGAACTGAAATCAAACTAAGTATTTTTTCTGACCACAGTGGAATAAAGTTAGAAATTGGTAAGAGAAAGAACTTTGAGAAATTCACAAAAATGTGGAAATTAAACAACCCACTCCTGGAAAATCAGTGGGTCAAATAAAAAGTCAAAAGGAAAATTAGAAAATATTCAATATTGTACTGGAGGTTCTAGTGAGGACAACTAGGCAAAAAAAAAAAATGAAATAAAAGGAATCCTGATTTGAAAGGAAAAGTAAAGCTATCTCTCTTCACAGATGACATAATCTTATACATAGAAAATCCTAAAGAAACCACTAAAAGTCTATTAGAACTAATAAAAGAGCTCAGGAAGGCTGCAAGATACAATATACACAAAATTCAAGTGTTTCTATAACTCTCAATGAATAGTCTGAAAATGAAATTAAGAGAATAATTCCAGAGAAGCCGATGTGGCTCAGTGTTTGAGTGCTGCTTCCCACTTAAAAGGTCCCAGGTTCAATCCCTGGCCCTGGTACCTAAACAAAACAAAACAAAACAAAACAAAAACAAAGAACAATTCCACTTCTACCTAGAAAAAAAATTAACAAGTATAAAACTTATTGAAAGAAATTAAAGACTTAAACAAGTAGAAAGATATTCTATGCTCATAAATGAGAAGACTTTATATTGTTAAGGTGGCAATACTCCCCCAATTTATCTACAAATTCAATACAATCCTCTTATCAACATTCCATTAACTTCTTTACAGAATTTAAGTAGCTCCTAAAATTCACATGGAAAAGTCAAGGGACCAAGAATAGCCAAAACAATCTTTAAAAAGAAAAGCAAAGCTAGAGGACTTGTACTTCCCTATTTCAGAAATTTCTACAACGGCTACAGTAATCAAGACAGTGTGGTACTGACATAAAGATAGACATACAGATGATGGAATAAAATTGACTCCAAAAACAAATGTTCACATTCGTGGTCAATTGATTTTTTAAAAGAATGCCAAGACCATTCAATGAGGAAAGAAAGAGTCCCTTTAACAAATGGTGCTGGGACAACTGGATATCCTTATGCAACGAATGAAGTTGGACCCCTACCTCATACCATACACAAAACTTAACTCAAAATGGATCAATGACACAAGTATAAGAGCTAAAACTATAAAACTATTAGAAGAAAACATAGGGGTATATGTTCATGACCTTGGATTTGGTATGTGGTTCCTCAGATATGAGACCAAAAGCACAAGCAACCAATGAAAAAATAGATTAATCGGTTTTCTTCAAAATTAAACTCTTGTGTATCAAATGATACCATCAAGAAAGTGAAAAGATAACCCACTGAATGGAAGAAAATACTTTCAAATCATATATCTGATGAGCAAGTCATATCTAGAATATATGAAGAACTCATACAACATAATATAAAAATAACTCAATTTATAAATGGGCAAAGAATTGGAATAGAAATTGCTTTAAAGAAGATATCCAAATGGCAAAAAAAAAACACATAAAGAGATGTGGTTTTATTAATTATAACCTCATTTTTATTAGGGAAACACAAATAAAAACTACAATGAGATTCCACCTCATGTCCATGAGGGTGACTATCATCAAAAAGACAGAAAAGTAACAGGCATTGGTGGCGATGTGAGGAAATCGGGATCCTCATACCTGCTGGTGGGCATATAAAATGGTGCAGCCATTTGGGAAAACAGTTTGGAAAAGTTCCCCAAAATGTTAAACATAAAGTTACCATGTGACTCAGAAATCCCACGCCTAGATATACACCCAAGAAAACAGAAAACTTATGTTTATACAAAAACTTGTAAAGAAATGTTTATAGCAGCATTATTCATAATAGCCTAAAGGTGAAAACAACCCAAATGTTTACTAACTGAGGAATGGATAAACCAGTTGTGGTAAATCCATACAGTGGAATAGTATTCGGCAATAAAAAGGAATGAAGTATTGATACATGCTATGACATGGATGTTCTTTGGAAACATTATGCTAAGTGAAAGAAGTTGGTCACAAAAGACCACATGTATAATTCCATATGTCTGAAATGTCTAGAATAAACAAACCTATAAAGACAGGAAGTAGATTCACCATTGCCTAAAGCTGGGGCCAGAGGGGGTGGTGTGAGGACTGACTGCTAAGGTCTTTGTGTTTTTTTGGGAGGGGGAAATGTTCTAAAATTGATTACAGTGATGGTTGCACAACTCTGTGACTATACTAAAAACCACTGAATTGTACATTTTAAAAAGGTGAATTGAATGGTGAGTTATATCTCAGTAAAGTTGCTATTTTAAAAAGGGATCTATAAATCTAAGCTAATACTGTAATTTACATGTAACATTTTAAAAGCTGAAAAGTATTTCAAAAAAGAAAGAACTGACTTTCACAAGTTAGGCTTGGCTTTTTTTTTTTTTTTTAACTTAAGAAATGTGGCTAAATTTGAAGAACTGTGGGTAACCCTACCCTCTTCTCTCTCTGCTAGTAAATTACTACTGTGGAACTAGTTCCACTGGAGTTTTTGAAAGATTTTGAAAGAGTGGTTGAACAATGACACACTTAAAGACTTGAAAGAGTTAGTGCATCTTCCAAGTCCCGACCTCCTCCCTTCGAACAGCTTGTGAACTCAGCAGCACAAGTCAGCTGGGAAGAACAACAACATTTGATTCCGATTGGCATAAAAATGCTATGATTTTGTGCCATGTGAAGCAATAGATTCCCAAAGGGAAGCATCCCACACTAATTAGTATAGAATACGCCGCATCCTAACCTCTCCACCTTAAGCCTGAGTAAATCTCCAAAACCAAAATGTGGAATAGTAATTGAGAAAATTATCTATAACCTAAATAAAGGAATGGAGTTTAAGAGCAAATTATTCATATAATTGCCCCAGTTTGTTTTTATTTTAATTTCCTTGTGGAGGCAAGGTTCCCTTAAACACTCAAATGAGTTCCAACTAGATTCCTGTAACTATAAGAACCTCAGCACAAAGTAAACAAAGGAACTATCTAAGCCTCTAATTATATGGGGGTGGTGGGGGAGATCATCTATTTAGAAAGAACACACTTTTTTTGAAACAGATGTAGCATTCCTCAAATTCTACCTAGACTATTATAAAAACATAAGGCAAATCTCATAAAGTTCTGTGTTAAATGGATATAAATCATAATTTGATCATTGGGTTATAAAATCTAAGAAAAATTCAATGATACTACTAAGTGTCACATAGGTATGGATATAGCTATTACAAGAGTATTGAATAAACAGATACAAATTTACAGAGGCTTCCTTGTTCCCTGCCACTGAATTTCAAATTGAGATTTTATAGTGGTATATTTTCAACTGAAATTAAATCAAACTTAAAATATCTCTTATGTAACACTTTGTGGTGCATCATAAATTCAAAGCTACATCTTCCTGAAGGTAGTTTCCCATGCTACCCCAATATTTAACTTTCAAGTCAAGTGATAATGCCTTGTACAAAGAACAGTATGAGTAAATGAGAAAGGGGGAGAGGGTAAATCTGGCTCACTAGCCCCTTTTCATTCACCAAGACAGGGCACACTGCCAGTACTCACCAGTCTCAGATCTCCCCCCTTTCTTCAAAGATGAACTGCCACAGCCCATGTTGTGTAAATCAGGTGTGTTCATGAATTCAACTTCTGATTTGAAGGCGAGGGTAAAAAGTACCTCACTTTATGCTGCAAGGAACCACTCCTAGCTGATCCACTTCAGTCATAGATACTAATGAGGGAGACACATAAGGGAAGAAAACAGCCAGTTAACAACAAGGTATCCATGGGGCTGCTCGGCAGGACTCATTTGATGCTTCTTCTGAATTGCTGTTCATTATGTGATGTGGAAAGCGATCACATATAATCTAATTCTTTCCAAAACACAGCAGCAGCAACAGAACAACTATAGATTGCTTTTCTGCTACACATAAATTCCATTTTCCCCAGGCTTAGGTCAGATCAAGCTCTGTATAACTAAAGCATTAAAAATGAAAAGAAAATTTGAAGTGGAAGAATACACGATTTTTAAATTGAGATATAGGGAATGGGGTATGGAGGATCCGACACAATTTAAGTGTTTGATTTTAAGCTCAAGGTCATTAAATCTATTCGGACTTTTAAAAACTCAAATTAGAGATCAACTATGGAATAAAACATATGTTTAAACAACTAAGCCATAATTCAAATCAAAGTGACTTCTTCAATATTTCTCAGAATTGGTTGAGGGCACTCATTAAAAAAAAAAAAAAAAGAGACTCACGACCTCACTCCAGATTTAGGAATCATAATCTGTGTGAGTGCTCTTTTGAAAGAAGCTCTCCAGGTATTTCTGATGAGTTAGCTGAAATTGCTGGATCTGGATCTTCCACAATCACTTGATGGGAGTTTTTAAACAAAATGCCTGTCTACAGTATCGTCTCATTGTTTTCTCTGGATGTTGTTTCCTTCATTTTGTGGTGCTGCAAACCAGCCTGATCTAACAAACTGTTACGTTTTATATTTGCATTTCTTGATAGGGACAAAGTCAGAGAGCAACTGACTTTGGACCCTACCTGACATGTGTATTTTTCTATCAGTACTACACTTAAAGGTTCCAATTTTCAACTCAAAGAAAAGAATAACTAAAATGAGCAAAATATTTCAATTATGAAATTTTCTTTTTTTAGGCGGTACCAGGGAATGAACCCAGGACCTCATACATGGGAAGCAGGGGCTCAGCCACTGAGCTACATCCACTCCCCTGAAATATTTTTAAAGCAACATTAACCTTAATGATCAGATTGTCTGATCAGAGCTGGGGCTGATTCTTGCATATATTGAATTAATTAAACCCCCCCAAAAAACTCTGACTCATTTCTAAATTTGATAAGCATTGCTTTCATGTCTTCTTCATCTATATCACAGATTAAAAAAAGGGTTAACAAGGTCAGGTGCAAAGGCAAAACAAGACTTGTGGCATTCCACCCAAGACAATTCTCCAGGGTCATCACAAATCCATTACACTCACACTCTCTGAGCAAATTTGTTCAGTTAGGTGGCAAATTCACCCATCATAAATATCATCTTATTTATCTACAAGGATATCCTGGGAAATTTCACTAAATATTTTTAATCACTAAATATTTTTAATGAAACTAAGATATATATCTTGACACCTTGATATTCCAATTCCTGAAAAAGAAAGAAGAAAGAGAGAGAGAAAGAGGAAATCAGTTTGGCATGGTTTTTAATAACAGAATCACAGATGTTTATGGGTGAGAGAGACCTTTAAAATTACCTAGTATTTAGACAGAGTACAAGGAAGTGACTTGTCTAATGTCAAACAGACCAGTGGTTGTCAAACTTTGTTGCATATTAGAATTATCAGAGAGCTTTTTAAATTCCTGATGCAAAAAAAAAAAAAAATTCCTGATGCCCAGGCTGCACCCCATTAAATCAGAATCTCTGAGGATTAAGAAAAATACTGATGCATGAGCCCCACCCAATACAGTAATTGGTGTTTGGGTGGGACTTGAGCCTTGGGATTTTTTTAAAGCACCTAAGATGATTCTAAAATGCCACAAAGTTTGAAAATCTCTGATATAGACCATGCTTTAGTGAGCCCATGATGATGTCCAGTGATCATCACATCTTCCTCTAAATGGTTTGACTCTGTTTGAAAGAAAAGTTTTCAGAGATCACGTTAGGCTTATATATCTGTAACTTCTGGCATCTTCTCATTTTTGAAATCAGGGCACTATTTACCCATCTCCTGCCTTCTCCCTACACACAAAAATTTCACAAAGTTTACCTGCAGTGCCTGTGAGAACACATCTGCTGGTTTCCTTCATCACACTTTGAAGTGTCCTGGTGGCATTCTCCAAGTGCCTAGATGAGTGCTCTCAGACTTGAGTACTCACAAGACTTTGCAGGGAAGGTCATTAAAAAATGCAGACTCCCAGGCTTTACCTCCAATGACTCAGAGTCAGAAGGGTTGGGGGCCTGGGAATCTGCATTTAAGTGGATGCTTCAGGGGACTTTGACGCAGGCAGGCGGTCTGTGCATCTCAGTTTGAGAAACCCTGCTCTCTAACACCTGTATCACCTTTGGGCTTTGCATCCATTCTTATACTATTTTTTCCTACCCCTTTTTATGAATACACAAAAGCTGGGCATTGAGTAGGCAACAAACACTGATTCAACATGATGAAGTGGTATATTCCAATTTCAATTTTCTTTTTTCAGAAAAAAATAAAGCAATCTCTCTCCAAAGGCATTTGTTTCTCAGCCACTACTGTTAATTAATAACACAAAAAACAAAATTCCATATAAAAGATTCACTAGGAATAAAAAAGCATCAAGCCTGAGTATATTTCTGCTAGGCTGAGAGCTCTATGGATAACTTTCTTTATAAAGACCTCTTGAATCTCTGGCACCTAACATAGTGCGTCTCACATAGCAGGTGTTTAATAAATATTTGCTGAATGAATGAAGGAAGAAAGGAATATTTCTAAGCAAGTCCTTTAAAAAATTAACGACCAAAAGTTATTATTAGTCCACCATTTTGCACACATATATGCTCTTTGATTATAAAAAAAAGCCTTTAATTAAGCCAGAAAATACATAGTGCTCATACATCCATTTTTAAAGAAAATTTCAAAATCATGACTGAAAAAAATAATTGTTCTAGAATTCTTTGACCATTTTTGAGAAAAAAACAATTTGCTATTGGAATTTTTACAGTATTAAATAACTATTATTAAGCAAATTATTTTTAAACTGTTTTTTTGTTCTCCCTCAGGTAACATTAAAAACAAAAAGTTGGCTCATTTTAATGTTCACTGAAACATGGGCTGGTTAAGGCCAGGTGCCACTTACCACTCCCACATACTGCCCAACTTAGACTGTGCTCACCCACTTCAGGACAGAGAGGGAAGCAAAATTTTAAGCAGTGTATGTGCCTCTGAGGATGCCCGGGTCTGCACTGATAAAGATGACCTGGGATTTTCCGTTATTCGGTAAAACCCAAGCTTCTTCCGTTTCCTTTCCTCTGTCAGCATTAGAAAAGCACTTAGTGTACCACAGAAGTCTCTGACAAGTGATTCCCTAGGGCTGGATACGGGTGTGGTGCTTATGCATGGTTCACAAAAATCCAAGGATACTTGGACAGGAACAAGTAACATGAGCCAGAGTGGCGAATATTGGGGGAAAAAAACTACTTGAAACTTGCCCAGCACTGCTGTCCCTACTGACATATACCAGGAATGGCTTTTAAATGTAAACATAAAATACTGACTCATCACTGGCACTCACTTATAATCTGCAAAATGACAGACTTCGGCTAAAAGGTTTTAACCATGTGTGTGTGCGTGTGTGTCTGTGTGTGTCGGGGACAGGGGTGAGGGTGTCAGGGGGGAGAACTGGAGGGCAGAACTCTTTGCTGTTGTTCAATTCTTTTAATCCTAACCGCTTTTCATTTCCAAAGCTGAAATTACAAGGAAAGAACAAAAGATGGCCCTTTGAGCCAACCCCACCACTACCACCAGGCACCCTGCAAGAGCTAGCCAGCCTCTTCAAATTATTCTTACTCGTTCTTAACTTTATTTTATTGCAAACTACATCTCTATCCAGCTCCCACACGTTGGCTCTGCTACTCTGACCTTGGTTCTACTTTTGGCATTCTAGATGTGATGTTTGCATGATTTCCCATGCTAGTAACTCAGCTTTTCCTAGTGTAAGAAATTCCTACACTAGTTCTGACCCTGAGGAACCCAAATCTGGAACCCACAGTCATTCAACTGGCACCCACATTCCCCCAAAAAATGGCGGTTAGATAGGTGGGCAGGTCTAATTCTTCCCCCTTGGACTGTGTAGTCGTGAGCATGGAGGACGGATACCTGTTCAGGTTCACCTTGCTGCATTCTCCTCAGTATTCAAGATTCATCTTGAAAAGTGGGTTTTATAGCCAGATGCCTGGGGCCTAAATTGAACTAAAGGGCATAGAGTGGGAAAGAGGAGTTCCTGGACGACCACATTAGAGAACTGTGCCACCACTACCTTTCCAGGAGAATGCTGTAGCAGCTGCCTGTGCTTGGGGTCGCAAATGAGTAAGGGAAGGTCTGTATAACTGAGTTATCCTGGGTTCCATCAGATGCAAGGATAAGATAAGGGAGGACCAAAGGATGCCTGAGGGTAATCTGTTGTGATATCAGAAATGACTGCAATCTGGAGTCAGCTTGGCTGGAGCCAGGTTTTCCAGAATGTGGTTGTGGAAGAGTAGTTTTATGTGGTTTATGATTCTAGGTATAAGGCAAAAAAGGTCCCACCATCAAATAAGTTCAGAGGAGGTGGGGTTAAACAGCTTTCCTTACTGCAAGACTTCTCGGAGTCTTCAATAGGTTAGTGTGCACTGTGAATCTCCAGGAAAGAGCTATAGTGTCCACTGTTTCCCAAATAGCTAAGCTGGGGACCCTTTTGAGGTAAAGCATCTCAAGCCCACCTATTACTCTTAATTATCTAATGCTGGTCCAGTGGAACCAGGGATTTAAAAGTCAAACATATTGGAGTTTGAATTCTGCTCAGTCAGACATTAATTCCTCTGTGCCTCAGTTTCCTGATGAAGAAAACAGGGACAATAACACACACCTTATAGGCTCGTACTGAGGACTGAATGAAGAGCACCATGGTTGAAAACCTTGGGTGGAACCAAGAGCAACTCTTTTTATAGTTGATGAGTTAGCCATGCATGGGTGGGAGGAGTGTTGAACAAAATAATATTTGGTCAATTCTCCTCCTTCAGAATGTATCATCTGGGGCCTCCCAGAGACTGAACTCTTTGGGTGTCTACTGGCTCTGGGATAATTGAAGAGTCCAACTACCAAGAACTGGGCTCTTCCCCTGAGAGTTCTAAGATCTGAAAGAATTCTAGGGGAGCAGATGTAGCTCGAGTGGTTGAGCACCTGCCTCCCATGTACAAGGTGCTGGGTTCGATCTTCTGTACCTCCAGAAAAAAATTCTATGCCAATAATAATAATAGCTAAAATCACTACTATTTATTAAGAGGCTTTATATTTCTATTATTTTAGTTAATCTTCACAGCAAACCTTCAAGGTTGTATCAAATCTCCCTCCTCCCGACATAGTAATAAAGGAAGGCTGAGTGATTAAATACCATATTCAGCAACACAGTGATACAGCTGATTAGCCGCAGAACCAAAGACCCATTCTGTTGAATCATTAAAGAGCAAAAATATCTGTCTGCCTAAAAGCTAGCTATGCCTTGGTTTCAGGATCCAATTTGGTCAATTTGTGTATACACTAAATCATTACAGTGAAGTCTTGAACATGCAAGGAATTCTGTTTCCATTTTCTATAAACAGAAATGCTGTGGTCCTCTAAAACAAGGCAAAGCCAAGGAGGCTAAAGAAAGATTTCTGAATATGAAGTTAGGTAGCAGTAGGGTTTGGAGAGAACCCCATAAAGGACCTAGAAAAGTTTCTCAAAGGACCATCTAAATCAATATCCCTTTCCTTATTTTTTGCATAAATACCACATGACTGCAGGTCCTTTCTAAACATCGTTACGTTCATTTGAAATTGGCCACAACCTTTCAGATTACAAAGTCCCCCATAGGCCTTTTTAAAATTATGATTATTGTTTGTAATCAGCATCTTTAAGAAAAATCATTCCAAGAAATTTCAAAACCATAAATTATACTCTAAGGAGTGCACATGCCCTGTTCCATTACTACACAGTATATGCTTATAATGTAGAATTCTGTTTGCCAAAAGTGCCTAAGAACAAACAAACATTATTACCTGTTTCTTCTGCTTGCTCAATGCAGAGGTTTTCCTCACCCCAAGTATTTCAAGAGAAACAGAAACGAGAAAAAAAAAACTTCTCTAGGAGGAATGTGGAGGTCTGAAAGAAAAGATTACATTCAGAAATTGTACATTCCAGCTCTCTTTGGAGACCCCCACCCCTACACACACACACACACACACACACACACTCACACCTGCACATCTCACAGCTCTGTAGCTCTCTGCAGGGAGAGCTCTTGCTTAAATAAATGAGTAAATACACGCAAAAATAAAGAAATAATTCCAACAAGGAAATGGCTGCTTTGCCTTTCAGCCTGGAAGGCGAGCCCAGAGCCACAGATCAGGGCGAGGCTGAGCTGGCCTGCAAGCTGCAGCTCTCTGCCCCAGCCCTGCCCCTGCTCAGCTCCTGGCCTAGAGATAAAGGGATGCTCTCAAGTTCTGGGCTGCTAAATCAGCCATCACGTGACTGCTTCCAAGGGGACCAGGCTCTGAAGAGGCAGGGTTGGGCCGCTGTTTGCATGCAGCCGTTCAAAGTATAAACGATAAGTTGGGTTAAAAAAAACAAAAAGGGGTGGGGGACAGACAGAAAAGCACCCAGTTGCTGAATCTTTAGGTCAGCCAAGGGTGATTTTTAGAAATCCTTCCAACAACCTGGGTACAATTAAGAGAAGGAATTAGGAAAACCAAATGTTCTGCCTCAGGACTTTAAAGTTCTGAGGTTTAACGGGAGCAGTGGTTTGGTGCTGTGCTGAAGGTAATTCATATGACACGTTGAGCCCACCAGCTATTCAATTAGCTGCTTGTTGGAGAAGCTAGCAGTCAAAGGGAGCTTCCCCTTCCCATCATCACCTGAAAGGAAAAGGAAAGTTGCCCTGCAATTCTGCTGAGGTTGAGAAGGCTGAGGAGGAAGATGCACTAAGTGATAGAGGCCCACAGCCACAGTGCTGCTAGGTGTTGAGGCAGTCCTGAGGGGGACTTGTCCCCAGTCTCACTCATGCTGACTACAACCGCACTGACAGCAATTTTCCTCCCAAATTGGTCCTAGCTGGCTCCATGCCTTCTGTGTTTTAGAGCTTACGGTCCTTGCTATTGCAAACCAGGATTTAAATGCCTCCAGCCATGATCATTTCAGAACCCCACCCAAGTTGCACTTTAGCCCAATTTCCTTATGCAATTGAAAGCCACAGGAGAGCTAGTAAAATGGTTACCTAGCTTTCTATTTAATCTAACGGAGTCACTTTTAAAATATCTGGAAAGGCAGCTGTGGGCTTCTGTACTCCTATTAGCATATCAAATATTGTCAGAGGGCCTCATTATGAGGCAATATAACCTGTACAGTTTTCCATAGCTGGGAGTCCAAGACTAGCCCCTGATGAGGCTGCCACACACATTGATAGCATAATTACCCAGGCTCCCCCGCACAAAAGAGGGGACAATGCAGCTATATGGTAGGGTTTCCCAGCCAAATGCCAATGCAATCCTCAGTGATTAAAGCATAGCTATTTATAGACACAGTTGTTCAAATGTCACCTCCTTTGTGAAGCCTTTCCTTTATCACCAAAGGGAGTTAGTCACTCTGCCTTCTGGGTTCTCAAAGCCACGTGTATGTCCAATAATAGTGCTTCCCCAAATGCAGTGCAACCTCTCCTTTTACGTGTGAAATCCTGAAGGGAAAGGACCCATCTCATGCCACTTGGCACCCCCAGCATCTAATACGTAAGAGGTTCTCAATAAATATTTGTGTAACCACACAAAGCAATGTAAGGAAAAAAGGAACTTGGGCTTTAGGTGGTTATTTTAATGGCCAGCCTCTGAACCAGGCACTGGATTGGCTATGCCCGTTAGGTGATTTGTTTAAAATTTAGAATTTGCTTAAAGTCAATAACTTCACTAGCTTTTTCCATTATGCAAAGAACACTGAAATTTTACTTTTAGCACCACAAGGAGTCCTAAAGCCAGTCTCCAAATGATTAAATGAACCAGCACTGACATATGTGAATAAAAAACCATAACAATAATAAAGTTTATTGAGTACTTACTCTGTTTTAGGCACTTGCTAATCTCTCTGTGTATTAATTTTCTTTGATCCATACAACATCCTATGAGGTATATAGTACTATAATCCTCACTTGCAAACTACAGCACAGAGAAACTATGGCCCAAAATCAATGGGCACAACATCACATAAAAATAGGAAAAGTGAGAGTTCAGTTTGGCCCCCAGGAAAGGCCTTGGCAATATCAAATCATCCTTTACCTGATGCCTGTGCTCTTCCATTCAATTCAACAAATATTTAGAGTACCTCCTATGAGGCAGGTACTGTGCTGAGGGACAGGGACACAAATGGTGAACAAGATAGACATGGCCAGGTGGGGCAAACACACAGATAAACAGACATTAAAATATGACAAATACATGCCAACCTCAGGGCCTTTGCACTTCCTGGTCTCTTCTGCCTGGAGATATTCAAGATCTGTTGGAGAGTAGAAAACAAACAAAATATTAGAACTTGTATTTTCTTATTCTTTTAAAATTTTCTATTTTCATGCCTATTTGATAATGTACAAAGTATATAAGTCCAGCAGTATTGGTTGTAAATAAATTAATATACCTGTCTTAAGGTTTCATTCTCGAAAATTCTTTACTGCAAGGGGTTCATGATTTTTAAAAAAATGAAAGCCCCTATTTAAAGGGCATACTCCCTTTTGAAAAGAGGAAAAGAATACAAGGTAATTTTCAATTTAAGTAAAGAAAAGGGATCAAACATACTTCCAGTGGTGACTTCTGGGTATTGGGAAATCACATTAAGTAGGAGAAAGGACAGGCCAGATTTGGCAAGTTATTCAAAAGTCGTTGAGAGAAATCAAATGGATTATAAGTCACTGTCAAGTGGAAGAAAATCACAAAGGCCAGTGTTGGCCAGATGTGTCTGTCAGGGTCCCCTGGTCAGCAGTCACCAGGACAGACTGAAACAGCTTTCATATGTTTAGGCTTATAAGTTCAGCTTTGAAAAGGCTCCATCTTGTACACAAAAGTTGAGTTTTTTTCCATGATTGTGATTTAATTAATGGAAGATGAGTAGATATCAAAATTCTCATTTTGACCAAAGCTTAATCTAACCCTAAACTGGTCTTAGATGGCCTGAGTTTAAAAAAAAATTCTCCTTAAATTAACCCTGAATGTTCATAAATCAAATGAAAAAGCTTCACAGAGGGTTCTGGTTCTGGGTAAGATGGAGTAAAATCACTCTGCCCACTCCATGGTCTCTCTCACTGGATGAAGCTATAAACCTTGGACAGAACACAGAGAACAGCTATCTGAGGACTGTGGCAGGCAGACTCTAAGATGGCCCCCGATGATCCTGCCTTCTGGTTTTCATACCCTTGTGGAATCGCCTCCCCTTCAGTATGAGCTAGTCTTAGTGGCTTGCTTCTAAATCAATAGAATACAGCAAAGGTGTTGGGGTGTCATTTCTGTGACTTTCTGTCTTGCTAGCAGACTCTTCTTCCTTCTTGACTTGATCGCTTTTGATGAAGTCAGCGGCCATGGCAGAGAGCCCCACGTGGCAAAGAAATAAAGGAAGTTTCTGGCCCAAAGCTAGCAAGGAACTGAAGCCCTCAGTCCAACAGACCATGGAATTGATTTCTGCCAAAACCACATGAACTAGGAAGTGGCTCCTTCTCCAGTCCAGCCTTAAGATGACCTACGGCACAGCTGATACCTTGAGTGCAGCAGCTGGCAAGAGACTCTGAAACAGAGCACAAAGTTAAGCTGTGCCCAGATTCCTGACCCACAAAAACAGTGAGATAATAAATGTATGTTGTGTTAAGCCTCTGAGTGTTGTGATCATCTGTTACACAGCAATAGCTAACTAATACAAGGATTCTAAAAAGGAAATAGCAAAAGGTGGATTGAGGAAGACGATCAGAGTTCAAAGTGCCACTGATCTGGCAATGAGTTTGCCATTTTTCTATCCCCTTCAGTACCCCCAGACTGGATTCAAGAAAGACCAAATTGAAATTAAAATCAGAATGAGAGGGAGCAGATGTGGCTAAAGAGGTTAAACATCTGCTTTCCACATGGGAGGTCCCGGGTTTGGTTCCTGGTGCCTCCTAAAAAACAAAAACAAACAACAAACAGACAAAAAAAAAACAACTCAGGGGAGCCAATATGGTTCAGTAGTTGAGCACCAGCTTCCACTTACGAGGTCCTGGGTTCAATCCCCGTCCCGGTACCTCAAAAATTTTTTAAAAATCAGAATGAGATACCATTATACACCTATTAGAATGGTTTCAAACTGTTTTTAAAAATACTAATAATACCCAGTGCTGGCAAGGATGTGGAATGTGAAATGGTACAGCCACTCTGAAAACTAGTTTGGCAGTTTCTTCAAAGTTGAACATACCCTTACCATATGACATAGCAACGCTACTCCCAGGTTTTTAATTTACAGGAATGAAAACGTATATTCACACAAAAACCTATACCCAGGGTCATAATCATCACATACTAAAAACAGTCCAAATGTCCTTCAGTGGATGAATAGATAAACAAAGTGTGGTATATCCATACAATGGAATACTACTCAACAATAGAAAGACCTGTTGATACTCACAACTTGGATGAATCTCAAAGACATTATGCTGAGTGAAAGAAGCCAGGCTAAAAAGGTTACATGCTTTTGCGGGGACCGGGAGGGAGTGAGGGTTCAACAGTGAGCCCCTGACACTAATGACTATGCCTGTGAGCTAATAAGCCTAAAATAAGAACAAGGCCTAGAGCAGCATTGTGCCTGGGAATTTCCTCCTGTCAGCCTTCATGTTACTCAAATGTGGCCAGTCTCGAAGCCAAACTCAGCATGTAAATGCAATGCCTTCCCCCCAGCGTGGGACATGACACCCAGGGATGAGCCTCCCTGGCACCAAGGGACCACTATCAACTACCAACTGATGATGCAACTGGAAAATGACCTTATACGGAAGGTTCAATGCGGATCAGCAGAATATCCCTGTCTACATAAAATAACATGACTTTAAAATGCTGTTTGACCTAATGTAAGGGGGAAAGGGAAAGGAGAAATGAGTTTATATGGCTATGAGTCTCTAAAAAAGAGTCTGGAGGCTGTCAGAAGGATTGCCCTTATGCACAACTGAGCAGAGTCTGAGAGACAGATAAAGCAGATACAACCCCCAGGTATTGGTTCCTTTAAGGGCTAAAGAGACCCATGGGAGTTATGGTCATGGCAGATGGGGTTAACTACCAGGTCAGATGGCCCCTCTTTGGAACTGGTGTTTATGTGTGATGAATCTGGACTCAGATGGGATCTCTCTTCATAAGACTTTCATGCTAATGTGCTGGAGTTGCAGATAGTGTTGGGGTTTAAGATATATTTAGGGGATTTGAATCTCTGGACTGACAATGTGATAGCCAGGTCCTGAGCCTCAACAGACTCCAGCACCTACAATCTGATTTATTGGACTCACCACACTCAGCTATGATGGAGTTGAAGAAGGACAACCACCACACCATGGAGCCTAGAGTGATTACAACTGAAAGTGGGAGGATTGCATCCAGCATCCATGTGGAATCTGAGCCTCCTCTTGACATAGAGGTGCAATGGACACAACCAATCCAATGTCCACATAGAAAAGGTGGCATTGGATTGGGAAAAGTGGACATGGTGGCCGATGGGTATGGGGAAAGGCAGGAAGAGATGAGAGGTGGAGGCGTCTTTGGGACATGGAGCTGCCCTGGATGGTGCTTCAGGGGCAATCACCGGACATTGTAAATCCTCACAGGGCCCACTGGATGGAATGGGGGAGAGTATGGGCCATGATGTGGACCATTGACCATGAGGTGCAGAGGTGCCCAAAGATGTACTTACCAAATGCAATGGATGTGTCATGATGATGGGAATGAGTGTTGCTGGCGGGGGGGAGAGGTGGGGTGGGGGTGGTGGGGTTGAATGGGACCTCATATATATTTTTTTTTAATGTAATATTATTACAAAGTCAATAAAAAAAAAAAGGTTACATGCTTTTATATGACATTTTCAAAAAGAAAAAAACTATAGTATTGGATAACAGATCAGGGATTTATGGCGAGTGTTTTCTGGGATTATATTCTGTATGCTGATGGTGGTGGCGGTTACATGAGTCTATTCACGTGTTAAGCTTCACAGAACTGTACACCAAACAAAACAGAAGCTGGTTTTACTGTATGCTAATTTACAAACTTAAAGAGAAGGTTTCACAAAGCTGACTGGCTCAGTGCCTTTGGGCCTGTAGATGTTAAAGCGCTACATCTGTCCTTGACTGCCAAGGGCTTTCCAAAATCAGAGCCAGACGCATTATTTCTTGCTGTAAACTAAGAACACTAAAGAAAAAACTGACTTTCTCTTAGCTTTCTTATTCCCTATCCATGGACAAAAAAGAAAAAGAGAAAACAGAGATCTCAGCCGAAAACACACCCCATCCATTCTTTACTTAATAGATATTTATGAAGCATGTATCAGCTAGAAAGCATGATATGAAGATGAATAGATGATGTATCACTCATTCCCCTACAAGGTTCACAGGGAGAGACATAGACAGGGCCACAAATAATTTCAGTACAGTGAGTGTATGTGTAGAGATACGCATCCTATTGGAGCCCAGAAGGAAATGAGCTCTGCCTGGGAAAGTCAGAAAATGTTCCTAAAGCATAAAAGGTGGGGAAAGGCATTCTAGGGAACATGGGGAAAGCCTGAGAGAACATATAATATTGGAGTCATGTTTCCTGACACTGGGGGAGAGAGGATATATGGAGTGGAGGATGGGGACGTGAACCTGGGGAAGTAGGTTGGTGTGAATTGTGATAGTCTTTATAAATCACAAGAGAGGGTTTGGGTTTTAGCATGTTAACCAGGGTTTGTCATTTCAAATGTTTATAGGAGCTGGGGCAGATAATATAAATAAATAAAGCAGCCTGGGGGAAACTATGGGGCACTCTAGAGAGCTTTGGTCTAAATGAGGCAGCTGCTCCTTACTAGGGCTGCCATCCAGAAATCCTGGCCCAGTGTGGCCAGATGTAATTTTTCAAGAGAAGCTGAACATATTTTTATGCAAAATCTCCCTATATTTAAATGTCAGCAATGAATACATTTTACCAAATTTAAGATGCCATTGATTATGAGATGCCTCATTTTATATACCAGTAAAAATGGAAAATGTTACCAAACTATGACAGTCCATCAATTTTAAGACATATCCCAAATTCAGAGTTGCTAAGATGTGAAGAAACAAAAAAATGCATCTTAGAATCCATGAAATACAATTACTCTCGATTTTCCAAAACACTATACTGACTCCATGGAATACATCCGTAGGCTGGATTCAGTTTGAGGCTGCCAGGTTGCAAAGTCTGTTTAAGCAAAGGGGAGCTTGAGGATAATCTGATTAGATTCAACCTTTAGGAAAATCACTCTGGAGGTCAGATGACGATAAACTGGGAAAAAAGCCAGCAATGAGGAGGCTCCGGCAATAATCCAAGAGATAGAAGATAAGGGCTGCACTAAAGCCATGGCACTGGGATGGAGAGGAGGGCCGAATGTGAAAGCCTTTTATGCAATAAACCCCACAGATCTGGGAGGCAGACTGGGTACAGGGAATGAGGCGAGAGAGGCATCAGGGTGATTTGAAGATTTCTAGTCTGGAATAACAGATGGACGCACTCATTTACTCAACAATATTACTGTATATCTAGCACGTGTCAGGCATTTTGCAAGGTGCTGGAATACAGTGGTGATCAAGACAGCCAGGGTCCCTGCCCTTTTGTAATTTACAGTCTAGTAGGTGATAACATTAACTGAAATAGGGTATTAAAGGGCATGGGGTGTGGGGGTGGGTAGAACACAAAGGGGGACAAGTGTGTTTACGGTAGAGAAAAAGAGGGAGTTTAGTTAAGCCTGCAAAGCCTCACTGTTGAAATGTCCATATAGGCAGTAGAAGCCCAGGTTTAGAGCCCCGAAAATAAATCAGGTCTGGAGATTCAGATTAAGGAGGTTATTGCGTTACCAATAATAGCTGAAGTGATCAGAGAAGATAAAATAGTCAGGGAGGACTTGTAGAATAAGAAGGCAATAGGAGCAAAAGCAGCAGCCTGGGAAAAGAGACATTTAAAGGGAATGAGGAGAAGGAAGGAGCAAACAAAGGAGACTGAGAAAGGAGCAATCTGGAAAGTATGAGGCCCAGGAGACAGTGGTATCTGGAAACCAAGGGAGACAGGTATGATCGTATAACTGACATATCCCTCTATCTTTAATTACCACACAGGAGCAATTTACCTTGGCAATGTACAATTCAGATTTCCAGGGCTATGGGTGTTTTGCATGAATTTCAAACAGGCTTATCAGAACTGCCTCTCAGAGAGCTGTGATATTTTTAAATATTGCCACAATCTGTTCCTTTAGCTTGCATGTGTTTGTGTTGTTCGTGTATCTCAATTTGACATGTAGCGCGAGTCAATGGCAGACCAATGGTAACCCCTTATTTCTTCTTATCGTCCTGCTGCAGGAGCTATAGTCTGCCATTTCAAGACAAAAGCAAAATGAAGAATTTACGCTTATGCGGGCCCCCTCATTATGTCAAAGCAAATGTAATGTCAAAGCAAAGCTAATCTACACATGTCCAATGGAGTCTTGTTGTAAGACTATCAGGTTCTTGACCGGAGCTCAGTAACAGGTGAGACTGTGATATGTGATAAGACTCTGGGCCCTTGGACTTGTTCAGGAAGGCCCTCTGAGAGCTTTGTTTTACAGGTGAAAGCAGGCCCAGAGAGGTTAGGTCGCTTCCCCAGGGTCACAGTCTTGTGACTTAGTGGCTAAACTCCTTCTATTTCATTAAGGTGACCCAATTCCACCCTATAAATAGAGCTCCAATTTAATATATATTATAGTCTTATAAATCAAACACAAAATATAAAATCCACAAGAGTCAGGCCAAATAATTAAAGGAGGAAGAAGGTTAACTTCCAATCCTAAAGTTCCATATCTGTCCAGATTTCATTCAATTAATCTGAGTGTCCTTACCCTTCCCTCTAGGTTTTGTTAGTTCCACACAGGTTCAAGGAAAATAGACTAGATCTTCACTTTGTTGATTGCTGACTCTTTCAGCCTGACCTGCAGGCTCAGGACACAATCCATCATCACACCTATGGGTCTTACTTGAAGAGGACTCCTCAGCCTCATCAGGAATCTTCTAGAGGTAGATTCTAGAATGACTTTAATAGGTTGCCACAGCAACTCAACAATGTTGGATTCCAGATATGACAATACTTGCCAACAACACATAGACTATACAACCTGGATGAGAGATTTGCTTCTTCCTTCTTGGAAAGGCAAATTCAAGATACTTCAAGCTTTCTTCCTGCTACCACCACCTCCCTGTCAACCATTTTTGTGTTTGGGAACATGAAAAAGTAACAGCAGTTTG
Source organism: Dasypus novemcinctus (assembly GCF_030445035.2). Lineage (NCBI taxonomy): Eukaryota > Metazoa > Chordata > Mammalia > Cingulata > Dasypodidae > Dasypus > Dasypus novemcinctus. Next base: position 21,365,614 of record NC_080704.1, on the reverse strand, counting down.
TTTCTTGGAGAAACATAGAAACTATTAGCTAAAACAAGGCCTGGATGGGAAGCGGAGGTGGCTCAACAGATAGAGCGTCCACCTACCATATAGGAGGTCCAAGGGTTTCGAAACCCAGGGCCTCCTGGCTTGTGTGGTAAGCTGGCCCACGCGCAGTGCTGTGGTGCAAGGAGTGCCGGCCCATGCAGGGATGCCCCACCTAAGGGTCGCCCCGCACGAGGAGTAGCCCCTGCGCAAGGAGAGCCGCCCCATGAGAAACTGTTACCCGCCCAGGAGTGGCACAGCACACACGGAGAGCTGATGCAGCAAGATGACACAGATCCCCAGTGCCGCCTGATGAGAGTACAAGCAGACACAGAACACAAAGTGAATGGGCACAGAGAGCAGACAACCTGGGGGGGGCGGGGTAAATAAATTTTTAAAAAAACAAGGCCTGGAAAAATCTGCGACTTTCTTTTCAAAACCCTTGCTATTATTGCCTCAGATAACAAAGAGCTTGTGGTGAAGCCTTTGGAACTGTTTTCAGAGCACTTTTTTCTTTTAGCGCTTTTATTCTTGTCTTAGTTTTTATTCACATATTTATTCAACAAATATTTGCTGATCATCTGTCATGTGCTTAGCACTGTTATAGACGCTAGGGATTAACAAAGCTGGCAGGGTCCCTTTCCTCATGAAGTGTATAGCCTAGTAAGCGAAGGAAACATTAATCAAATGATTGTACAAATAAATGTGAAATTGCAAAGGAGAGCCACACGTTATGAGCGAATGTCCGGGGGTCAAGCACTTCCCTGAGGAAGTTCTTGAACTAATATCCCAAGGATGAACACGAATGAATCAGGTGAAGGCATCCCTAGGGAGATGGAGTCAAGCATACACTTGAGTTAAGGCTCAGTGACCTAGAGGAGACAACTGGAGTTGATGATTTTGGAGCTTTCAAAGGAGATTCTAGGGTTTAATATAGGTCTTAGCTTATTAAACCTGAAGTTAGTTTCACTAATATTCAAGAGTACACAAGCTGTGAGTCTCTTCCGACTCACAAGACTGTTAAAACTGCTTCTCAAACTTTAACATGCTTACATATCACGTGGGCATCTTATTAAAACACAGACTCCAGGGCCCCACCTCTACAAATTCTGACTCAGTAGGTCTGGGGCAAGGTCTATGAATTTGTATTTCTAATAAGCTCCCAGGGGATGCTAAAGCACACTTTGAGTGACACTGTTCTAAGACACACTCTGATTTTTTATTTTCTTAAGTCGCTATTTCTTTTTTCAATCTACTCTCTCATAACTTTTAAAGTCAAACTGTATTATACAATGTCCTTATGATTTTTATAGTCTATTCAGTAGTTCTATAAGGAATGTTACAGTATTTAAATAAAACAAGGCCATAAGCTAAAGATTTCAAATGTTTAGAAAGAATGAGAGAAATAGCAATTATGAGCAAACTGAGATAGCGGTAATATAGCAAAACTTCACTAATTTACCCCAGTGAGGTGGACTGTCATTCTTACATCATGAAAAGTCTGATTTACAAAGCAGTTTTAAAGAAAAGTAATATAAATCAGCCTGATGTAACTTAGGGGAAAAAAAATGTTCTATATGTTTAATGGATCTTTAACAGCTACAGAGAGAGCCATTTGTAATTAACTCATTTTTTGAATGGAGCTTTGGATTTTATATTATGTGAGATAAAAATAACATGCCCCCTCCCCCCCCCCACCTTTCAGCTCTGTTACTACTAAACACAATTTCTGCAATACACCATATTCCTACTGGTGTGGTTATGCAAAAAAGAACACTATGAAAACAATCGGTGAAAGATTCGAGATTTCTCCAGATGGTCTTTCCTGACAAGATCATGAAGTTTATACAGGGTCGTCGGGGAGCAGGTATAGCTCAGTGGTTGAGTGCCTGCTTCGCATGTACATGGTTCTCTGTTCAATCCCAGCTACCCCCATATATGTATATATATATATGGCCCAGACAAAAATATGGGCAGTTAAAAAACTTAAAAATAAAGTTTCCTATGCTTGGGAGAGTGGAGGATTAAGAAAGGAGACCAGGAGTAAATTCTTGTTATTTCAATGAAATATCAGCAGTGTCACTTAAAACCTGGGGACCTTAGGCAAACTCATATAATTTATCTGAGAATCAGTTTCCTCAGGTTAAAAAATGGGCATAATATTGAAATCAAATAATCTAAGTGGAAAACCTTCATAAACTATGAAGTGTTAAATAAATATTTGCTATCAAGTCTAGGAGAGGCCTGCATTTCCTTAGGGGATATACTTCTTGGAAAAGAAGTCTGGCCTGTGGGTAAAAAGCGTTTCTGGGAACATAAAAGAATAGCGTTCTAGAGTCATATTGCTTGGGTTCATATTTCAGCCTCAACACTTAATAACCATATGGGAGCTTGAGCAAATTACGTAACCTCTCTTTGCCTGTTTCCTCACCTATAAAACCAGAATAGTAATAGTATTAACCTCACTGACTTGATGTGAGAAATAGGTGAGTTAATATGTATTGTGGGGAAGCGGACTTGGCCCAGTGGTTAGGGCATCCGCCTACCACATGGGAGGTCCGCGGTTCAAACCCCGGGCCTCCTTGACCGGTGTGGAGCTGGCCCACGTGCAGTGCTGATGAGCGCAAGGAGTGCCGTGCCACGCAGGGGTGTCCCCACGCAGGGGTGTCCCCGCGCAGGGGAGCCCCAAGCGCAAGGAGTGTGCCCCATAAGGAGAGCTGCCCAGCATGAAAGAAAGTGCAGCCTGCCCAGGAATGGTGCCACACACATGGAGAGCTGACACAACAAGATGACGTAACAAAAAGAAACACAGATTCCAGTGCCGCTGACAATAGAAGTGGACAAAGAACACACAGCAAATAGACACAGAGAACAGTCAACTGGGGTGGGGGGGAGAAGGGGAGAGAAATAAATAAATAAATCTTTAAATATATATATATATTTATTTATTTATTTATTGTGGCAACCACTGAGAAGTATACAGCAGTGTGGTATTATTTATGAATTCCAAAAATAGATACTGGATTATGTCTGTACACTAGTCCATTCCTCTGGGCATATTAGATTGTATTAGATTCAGAGTTTCACTTTTACTTGATTAAATTATGCTTAAGGCTTTGATTGGGCCATGTCAATAGGATGTTGAGTTCCTGCCCCCTTGGTGGGTGGGGATTCACAGAGAAAACAACATGGCAGAGGAGAGAGTTAGAGATTTGAAGCTGGAGCCCAGGGAAGTAAATACACAGGGAGAAAAACACAGAGGAATAGAGATGGTTCCATAGACACGGCAGAGGACCCAGGAAGAGAGACAGCCTGACAGTCTACAGCTGACCTTGAGGAGAGAACAGTTGCAGCTGAGTCCAGAGAGAAACAAGCCCCAGGGAGAGAGACAAGCCTTATGCTAACCTACAGATGAGAACAGAAGGAGCTGGGACCATGGAGCCTTAGGAGGAAGAGGAAGGCTGAACCCTTGCAGAGACCAGCAGTCATCTTGCTCCAACATGTGGCAACAGACTTTGGTGAGGGAAGTAACTTTGCTTTATGGCTTTATGACTGTAAGCTTCTATCCCCAATAAATACCCTTTATAAAAGCCAACAGATTTCTGGTGCTTTGCATCAGCACCCCTTTGGTTGACTAATGCAAGGTGACAAATCAATATGCACTCTCCATTTCTTTCTTACCAATAAACCCCAAATTTTGGTCTAGGTGGCAATGAGCTCAGCCAACAAACCTTAATTTTCTGGACTCCCTTGTAGTTAGGGGTGGTCATGTGACACAGTTCTGGCTAATGGGTTATAAGCAGAAATCGGCTAGATGAGTCTTCCAGCAAAACTATTGTTTTCTTGATAAAAAGGAACAGATTCAGCTGCCCTTCCCCCATTCTGCCTGGAACCAATACACAGTGCCTGGAGGAGGCATCTTGTGAGCATTAGGACAAGAGCCCCAAGAGAATGGTGATGCAGAAAGATCGAGTTAGGAGCCTGAGACCTGGATGGAAATGTGAAGCTGCCCACTTCCTGGCCTCATCTCATGTGAGTACATCCTCTTTTCCTGGCAAAAGGGGGTGTTCAGGGGTAGGCATGCAGCTGAAAATTGCCCATATAAGTAAGCTTCAGGACTTTGGGAGAGAGCACTAGGTAGCAACTAGGCTCACTCTTCTCCTTCAAGTATGATACTCCGAACAAGGCTGTCACCAGGAGATGAGCCAGTCCAGGGATGAAACTGATACATGGAGAAGGGCAGATTATGAGAAGGGCAAGGAAAAGGAGCTGGAGCCCTGAGTATGTCATAAATCTCAAATCTTACCTTTGGAATTTTCTAACCAGATTTATTTGAAACTGGTTTTGCTAAATCAGTTGGGGTTGAATTATCTGTTACTTGCAACCACAAGATTCCTTCGACACTGTCAGATGAAGAAAACAATAATTTTAATTTAAGAACTGCACACCTAAAGGGGAATTTTCCAAACTTTGGTCTGGTCTAATGAAATGTGTATGCTCAGTTATAATTTTTATCTAAATCACCCTCTCCCCCAAACAAAAACAGCAATAAAATCCATAATCAATTTGCAATTGTTTAAATTCATTCAAATTTCTCCTCTAAAAGAAAAATAGAGAAACCAGCCAGTTGAAAGTGTTTTGTTTTTGTTTGTTTGTAAAGATGTCCAGGAGAACACCTTTAAGAATAGATGTGGGGAGCAGATGTGGCTCAAGTGGTTAAGTGCCTACTTTCCACAATGGGAGGATCTGGGTTCGCTTCCCAGTGCCTCCTAAAAACAAACAGCAAGCAAAAACAAATGAAAAAACCAACTCAGGGGAGCCAATGTGGCTCAGTGGTTGAGCACTGGCTTCCCACATATGAGGTCCTGGGTTCAATCTCCAGCCCCGGTACCTCAAAAAAAAAAAAGAATAGATGTGTATCTGGGTTTTAGAACAAACTTTGGACCCAGAGGCAGACACTCAAAACCTATGACTATTGTGGAAATAGTATTCCACAGACAGTTGTCATGGCAGCCTGTTCATTTTGCACAAAATAGAGCCCATTGCATATTTAACAGGATTTAGGAGAGGAAAGCAGCTAGCCTACAAACTGCCTCTGAGTTAAAGAGCCGACTAATTGGTACATAGCCTTTGGCTGATACCCTGATTGCATCAAAAGGATCACAACTACTTAAAATCACTAACAAAAACACATAATATGATTTTTCCTTTAACAACTGTACCACTCTTGAGAGCTTCCCACCAGGCTATGGGGAACCATTTACAGGCAGACTATGGGGAACCATTTACAGTTTCTACTTGGAAATCGAAATAAGACATTACAAGAAAATCGAAATAAAACATTATGTGTTGTGGAAGTAGAGAGAGTAGCCAAATTCATTTCTGCTACCAATTAGCATTGGTAGGATGCTGCTATCAGACAGTTTCCTCTTAAGTGGGGAGAGGCCTAATTGTTCTGTGTTCAGTTTTAGCCCCAGGGGAGTTACTTTAGAGATGAGAGGCATCTCAAGACACATAAATAAGGGAGGGGGAGAAAAAGTATTTTGAGCTGATCCATTTTTCCTCCAGGGTAGCTAGCTCTATAAAAGTTGATCTCATTGAATGTGATGGTAGGTGATTCTGGAGATCATAGTTGGTCTTAAGAGAAAGAACACATGAAGCCTTCTTTATGGTTCAACAGGCTTTTGCACATCACCCTGTCCCACCTCTTCTGCCTGTCTTCTCCTCTTTTGAATGTCTCCTTTAAAAGAAAGGAAACATGCTAAAGTGCTGGAGGTGCAGTTAATGTTGGGGTTTAAGATATATTTAGGGGATTTGAATCTCTGGACTGACAATGTGATAGCCAGGTCCTGAGCCTCAACAGACTCCAGCACCTACAATCTGATCTATTGGACTTACCACACTCAGCTAAGATGGAGTTGAAGAAGGACAACCACCACACCATGGAGCCTAGAGTGATTACAACTGAAAATGGGAGGATTGCATCCAGCATCCATGTGGAATCTGAGCCTCCTCTTGACATAGAGGTGCAATGGACACAACCAATCCAATGTCCACATAGAAGAGGTGGCATTGGATTGGGAAAAGTGGACATGGTGGACGATGGGTATGGGGAAAGGCAGGAAGAGATGAGAGGTGGAGGCGTCTTTGGGACATGGAGCTGCCCTGGATGGTGCTTCAGAGGTAATCACCGGATATTGTAAATCCTCACAGGGCCCACTGGATGGAATGGAGGAGAGTATGGGCCATGATGTGGACCATTGACTATGAGGTGCAGAGGTACCCAAAGATGTACTTACCAAATCCAATGGATGTGTCATGATGATGGGAACGAGTGTTGTTGGGGGGGGGGAGAGGGGGGGGTGGGGGGGGGCTGAATGGGACCTCACATATATATTTTTAATGTAATATTATTACAAAGTCAATTAAAAAAATAATAAATTCTAAAAAAAAATTAAAAAATAAAAAAATAAATAAAAGAAAGGAAACAGGGCCCTAATTAAAATTCAATAACATCCTAAGTTAGGAAAAGCACAACAAGCCATTATCATCCATTAACATGTTGGAAGAAATTGATCCTTTGGGGGTTAACTAATGTTCTGTAAACTCCTTGAGTCGGGACCACGTCATATACTTTTTTTTCTTTAACTCACCACACTGCCCAACACTGTGCTTCTAGACATCTTACAGGCATGTGATAATAAACAACTCAAGGAACTGGAACACAGGGTAGTCCCGCAGCAGCTGACAGGTATAGAGGCGTGAAAGAAATTATATTTGGTGCCTCCTCATCCTGCCTGGCTTAGTCCTAAATTTCACTTTTGAGGGAACACCCCAGTTAGCCCTGCCCTGGGTATAACTACACTAGCAACTACTTGGTTAAGTTTCCTCTATATGGTTTGGGTGGTAAGAGGACCGTTAGCTTCTCCAAATGACCCTTGCCAGGCTTCTTCTCTGAATGGGTCCTTGCTGCTTCTGCCCTTTCGTGCCACATAATTTACTAGCAGGGCAGGTATTTCCATATATCTTGAATGATAAGACACAGCCCTCAGCATCTCCAAATGGCCCTTGTTCTTCCTGCTATTCTCGCTGTATGGCTTGAAACTTCCAATCCCCAATATCCACAGGAAAGTTCTATCCCTCCTGTCTGGGTCACAATAAAGGCAAGAGCCCGGGACCCACATGAGCTTTCCCCACTCCTCCAGGGACCCTCACGGGAGTCTACATTAGGTAAGCCCAGCAGGCCCCTCTGCCACCCTCATTTTCCCTTTATCCCCTCCAGGATCTTCAATCGAACAAAGCTGTCCTTTCGTGCATTCTCAGCTGGCTGGCTGGGTTTGTGCCTCATCGCCCAAAGAACTTTCACGTAACATCCAAAACAGTAGATAGATTAAAGGCACTGTTCAGAGACAGCTAAAGGTGGGAAAGGGGGAAATGTTGAATCAGTAGGGATTGTATTTTCCCACCTATAACTGATACTCCCACTTAACAATGGCATTAAAAACTAGGGGTTTGACTTGTCACATGTCACATGTCAAGTCAAAGTAGGAAATCCAGAGCAGGGATCCAGGTACCTTCCTTCTTTTGGCTAAGCCACATGGCTTTCTTCTTCTTACTTGTCAACTTGTCACAAAATGGCTGCTCTACCTCCAGGATTAAATTTGCATTCCAGGCAGAAGTGATGAACAAAGGGCAAAATGGGACATACCAGCTGAGTTTTCCTCCTTTCAAAGAAACTACTTTAGAGGCCCACCTACTTACATATATCTCATTGACCAAAACCATGTCACATAGGTTCTACTAGCTGTAAGGGAGCATGGGAAATCCAACTGGTTTTAGTTGAGTACATTGCCAAGTACAGGCTGTACACTGTAGAAGTTAAACACACAGCCTCTGGAGCAAGATGGCCTGGGTTTGAAATCCTGCTCCATTATATACTAACTGTGTGGCTTGGTTAAGTTTCCTAATTATGCTGTGCATCAATTTTCTCATCTGTAAAATAAGCATAACAGTACTGCAAAATAAGCATAATGGTATCCTTCCATTATGGTTTTTGGAAGATCAAGTGAGTAAATATGAGTAAGAAGTTTAGAAAAGTTCCTAATACACAATAAGTACTATATAAGGGTTTGGTCTTATTTTTATTGTTGAGGAAAAGATGATGAATGGATAGCGGATAAGCACCTAGCACATCTGCCACAGATGTAATTTTGCCTGTCCTGGTTCCTGTGCTCCATGTGAGTAAGGGCTGTGCTATGTTTGTGAGCTGCTGGCTCCCAAGGAGACATGGAGATAGAAAATCTACCCTACCAGAAGTGGCTATTCCCATGACTACCAGCCTCTTCCCCCATTTACTGGGAACCGAGGGCAACCATAAATTTTCAAGTGTCCAAGCCAGGGCACTGCTGTCAGCCATTGTGCTGATGCATATATATTTTAGATGTGTATCGTTAAGACTCCTCTTGCAAGTGCCAGTAAACCCAATTCCAGCTGGCTTAAGCAAAATGGGAATGTATTCCTCAAATATTTAATGAACCAATGGTTATACTTAAGGCATGACTTGCCCAAGGGCTTAAATGATCTCACCCAGTTTCTCTATTTCTCACCTCTAATTTCTTGGTGTTGGCTCCATTCTCACACTTCGGGAAGGTAGTAGATACCTTTCATGCTTTGTGGTTACCCACTAACTTCTGAACATCCTTCCTATGTTTTGGTAGTTTCCCACGTTTGACTCCTACCTCCCCGAAGTAGAAACAAGAAACTCTCTTATAGCAAAAACACAGGTATGTAACCTCAGCTCTGCCACAGACTTCAGTTCAGAAGAGGGCAACCCAAGGAAGTGGAGCGATTACAAAAGCCCTTTTCTGACTAGTGGCAGAGATGTCCAGTTTTCAGAGATGGCACTGGTGGATTCTGGGCTCCATCGCTGGCTCGAGATGTTAAATCTTTTCAAAAGAGGCAGCTGTGGGTGTGGTGCAGTCTCACTTTATGACTTGGATTTGGAGTCACCAAGGCCTTCTCGGAGCTCCTGCAAACTCCCTAATATTCTTTAATAAACTCATTTTTATTAAATGAGTGAGGAAGCAGCTTAGGTGATGTTATGCTTTGGTAATAAACAACCCCATATCTTAGTGGCTTACAATAAAAAAGATTTATTTTTCATGTCCATTGCAGGTTAGCTGCAGTTCTGTAACACCCTTTCCTCCAAGACTCAGGCTGACCTCTCCCTGGGGCACGCTGTTCTCATAGCAAAGGGAACAAACAGAAATAAAGAACCACAGCTGGCTCTTCAAGCTTTTGCTTAGAAGTGATACACATCACTTTTTTTTTTTATTAGAGAAGTTGGAGGCTTACAGATAAATTATACAGAAAATATAGAATTCCCATATAACTCCCCAGTAGTAACACCTGACATTAGTGTGTTACAACTGATGAAAGAATATTATTGTAATTGTACTATTAACTATAGTCCATAAATTTATTTTAGGGCTCACTGTTTGTATTGTACAGTCCTATGTACATTTTAAAATGTTTATTCTAGTAACATATATACCAACCTAAAAATTTTCCCCTTGTAACTGCATTCAAATATATATTTCACTGGTGTTAATTACATTCACAACATTATACTACCATCCCCACCAATCATTCCCAAAACTCTTCTATCACCCCAAGCAGAAATTCAATTCACATCACTTCTGCCCACGTTTAATTGGCCAAAGCAAGTCACTTGGTCAAGCCTATCAGTGAAGCAAGGATGTAAAAAGCCTACATAGGGAAGAGTAGTTCTGTTATATGAAATTAAGAGCCCTGATGATACAACACAATAGTAAGATGGCAGCAGAACCTCCAGCCTCTGTATTTTCTTATGCTTAAGTTCAGGGGGAATGAGGAAATTCTCTTCTCAGGAATTCAAGCAGAAGCCCCAGAACTAGCTCTGATTGGAACTGATTGGCCTGGCCTGAGTCATCCCCAATGCTGAACAAGTTCATTCAATACGTATTTATTCAGCACCATTTGCACTCTGTGGAATGTAGCACTGAATGAAAGAAACAACATCCAGGCCCTCATGGAAGTTTCATTCTAATCGGGGACAGTGAGGGGCAATCAGAATAAATAAATCTTTTGGGAAAAAAAAAAAAAGGATTATTCTGGCTATGATGTAGAGGCTGGCCCGTAGAGAGAAAAGGACAGAAGCTGGGAGGCTGGGCTAAGAGGCTATTGGCAATAATCCAGGCAAAAAGTGATGACAGCTTTGATTAGGGTGGTAGCAGGGGAGATGGCAGAAAGCAATCTGATTCTGGATAGGTCTTGAAGGTGGAGACAGTGGGATTTGCTAGTGAGATTAGATTTGGGGCGTGAGAAACAGAGAAGAACCAAGTATGATTTTAAGGTTTGGGAACTAAACAATTGGAATATTAAGTTGCCATTATCTGAGACAAAGAAGACCTGAGGAATAGATTTAGGGGGTGAAGATCAGGAGTTTAGATATAGAGATAATAGGTTGGAGATGCCTATTAGACATCTAAATGGATGTTGAAGAGGTAGGTTTGGAGTTCAGGAGAAAAATCTGACTCGAGAAAGGAACCTGGAAGTCATTTAGGTTATAGAAGGTGTTTAAAGCCATTCGATTGAATGAGGTCACCAGAGTGTTAAGAATGAAAAGAGAAGTCCAAGGACCGAGCCCTGTGGTACGCCTGTGTTCACAGGTCAGAGAGATGAGGACCCAGCAAAAGTGACTGAGAGGTTGTAACCAGCAAGGTAAGAAACAAAAATCAGGAGAGGATGGTATCCTAGAAGCCAAGAGAAGAAAGTGCTTCAAGAAGGAGGGAGGGATCAACTGGTTCAAATGCTGCTGACAGATGAAAGGAGATGAGGAGTGAAGACAATTCTATTCAGCAATGTGGGGCTTGCTGGCAACCTGGATCAGAGGGAATCTGGGTGAAAGGAGTGGGAGCAAGGGCCGATGGGAGGAGAAGATTGGTGAGCATACCTATAGACAAGGCATGCTACAAGCCTTGCTCTAAAGAAGTAGCTAGGGGGGAAAATGGGATTCAATTTTATTTTTGTAATGATGAGAGAAATAACAGCATGTTTGTATACTGCTTGGAATAATCCAGGAGAGACAGGGGAAATGATGACATGGGAGAAAGAAGAGAGAATTGTTGGAGTGATTTCCTTAAGAAGGCAAGAGCACTCCACTAGGGCCCAGGCGGAGGGGCTGGGCTGAGGGAATGCCACCAATTGATCTGGAGGAAGGATTCGCAGTCTCGGCACTACTGACATTTGGGGCTGGGTAATTTTTTGTTGTGGGGGGGACTGTCCTGTGCATTGCAGGATGTGTCGCAGCACCCCTGGCCTCCCGCACTAGATGCCAATAGCAGCACCCCCCTTCCAGCCGAGACAACCAAAAGTGTCTCTAGGGAGCCGATGTGGCTCAGTGGTTGATTGCCGGATTCCCACATACGAGGTTCTGGGTTCAATCCCCAGCCCCGGGTACCTCAAAACAAAACAAAACATAAAAAAAAAAAACCAGAACCAAAAGTCACTAGACCTGACCAAATAGCCCCCAGGATTTGTCCCTCTCCCCACCCCCAAAGGCCCCTGAAGGACAGAGGGCACTCGTTTCTAATTGAAATAAGGTAAACCCATCTTCCTAACTAACCTCATGCTATTTGCAGCCGTGTTTTCCCTTTTTCAGATAAAGCGCAACATCAGAGGACTTGACAAGTTTGAAAGTGACTTCGAGTCTTTGTTTACGTATGATTTTTCATACAGGTGATCAGACACAGGCATACCTGGGGGTGACAGGACTCACAAATCTGATGAAACAGTCTGAAGTGCCAGGCAAAACTGTGGCCATCTGAGGCATTATCCTGACTGTGGATTTAAAAGGTGAAAGTCGTTAATAGTCTTTTCCAGTAGGCTCTTGGCCTCCTACTTTTGGATGTTTTCACTTAAAAAATTACCAAAAAATCAACATCAAAAAGGTATCCATTTCCTTCCTGGCATGCACACAAAATATTACAACAGACCAAAGGCATTATTTTGGGAAGAACGCGTAGCCTCTAAGGACGTCAGCCACCCACAATCACTTAGGGATCCCAAGACGGAGGATGAGCCCAGCCCTGACACTCATCAGGTGAATGGTCGCAGGCAAGGCATTCAAACCCCTTGGCTTCGACTTCTTCAGCTGCGAAATGGAGACAGTAAACAGGGCTGTTGTGCAGGAACATATGTCAAAGTGCTTTGGAGACCGCCTTGGGAGGCAGCGAGAGGAACAAAGGTCTCCCGCCTTGTCAGAATGGAGAAGAGGAACAAAAGGTTTTCACTAAAGGCGGAAACCTGTGTGGCAGGCAGCAGCTGCACACCAGCTTCTTTTCTACCTGGAGTATAAGTGTGGGAATTTGTCCATAGCTTGCCCTTGGCTATTCCACCCTTAGAAGAAAGGTAGAGAGCTGGAGGGAGAGCAAGGCATTCCCCAGAGACACAAACCAGCCCACAACTGGCAAGTGTGCCCTGAGGCCCGGTTCTTGGCAGCCTGGCTTTGGACTGACCAGGGTTTCAAAATAGGTGGGACATACCTAATATTGGGCTTCCTGGGAGCTGTTCTGTTTCATTGTCTAGCAGGAAACATGGAGCTCTTCCGAATGCATCCTCTGGCTGGTGGCTCTCCACTCTTATGGCTCATCAAGTGCTCAAGAGGCCTCTTGAAATGTATTAACTAAAGGCAGACCGGAAGGGGGCTCGACGATGACTATTACAAGGAGCAAATGGAAGGCATCAGAAACCTGGTACTAGAACACCCAAGCACTAGCTGCAGGCCTGCTCCTATTTCTGTGGGAAAATTATGTGGCAGATGACAGCCTCCATTTCCCCTCTCCCTGGAAAACGGGAATAACATTTAGAGGTGAAAGAGGAGGTATCTAGCTCAACCCCTCGCATCTCCCAAACAAGGCCACTGAGGCTTGGGAGGCGAGCTGACTAGCTCAGGAGGACGCAGCTAGTGAGTAGCCAAGACAGGACTGGAATCCAGCTCATGACTCCTAGATCAGTGCTCCTTCCACCCACTTGTTTCTTCCAGGGGCCTTCCCAGGAAGATAGAAGTTGGGTGAGGGCGACTAGCATTTCTCCATCACCCTGCCAGCCTCCGAGGGAGATGCCACGGTCAAGGACAGCCGCAGCCCACAGGCCATGTCCACCTGGGCACTTCAAGATGCCCCCAAATGAGGTTAAGCGGATTTTCGAGCTTTAGGATGGCGAGCAATGTGGAAGAGCCATCTGGAGGCAGAGGGGAGGGCAAATGACACTGGCCACATAAACCGAGGAGCAGGGCGGCCCGGGAGCCCTCTGTGAGAGGGAGCCCCGGCACCTTCTCCGGCCCACACGCCCGGAAGCCCCGCCGTAGGGCCGCCTGGCGTCTCCACTGGGCCCTCAAATGACGGGCCACTCCCCCGGCACCCGCAGCCAGAAAGCGGCCCCAGAGCCGAGAGCAAGCTGCCTTGGGCCAAAGAGATCAGGGGAGCAGTAAGAGGCCGACTGGCCAGCGCCCTCTTTCCTGCCCTGGCAAAATCAACGCCAGTGATGCAAAGAACCCCGCGCCCACCCCCGAACCCGCGCTGCCTCCATCTTGGGCCTGCCCGCCCTGCTCCCGACGCTGGCGGAGCGGCGACCGCCAGCCTTCTGACGAGAAGGCCGCCCAGGCTCAGCGTGCCCGTGGGGAAAATGGGGACAGCGAGCTGAGGGAAGCTGCCACCAAGGGGCGGGCCGCGAGAAGGCCCTTCCTCCGCCGCCTGGGCTGACAGAAAACTGGGGGCAAGTGGCTAGAGAGAGGCAGTACCCTGGGCCAGGAAACTAGCCCGTCACGGTAGCTGCCAGTCGCTTGGGGCCTGGAGGGCGAGCGGTTCTCAGCTTGGAACCCGAGCCCCGAGCGGCGGCTCCCACAGCGCCTCGGAAGCGGGCGGGCCGGCGGGGGGGTGGAACTACGGCAGAGGGGCGGAGCTACGGCAGAGGGGCGGGGTCACGGCGGAAGGACGCGGGCTGATGGGTGACCATGAATAAACAAATCTCGCAGATGCCGCTTATAGGGGTTCCATAGTGTAGTGGTTATCACGTCTGCTTTACACGCAGAAGGTCCTGGGTTCGAGCCCCAGTGGAACCATGGCAGCGGCCGTATTTTTCTCCACCCCCCAGGATCCCTGGAGCATAGGGGAGAGTGGAAGGAAAAGGAAAGCAAAGACGAAGTGATTTTCTTTCCCCCTTCATTTTTTTGTTCTTTGGCACGTTTTCATGGCAGACGCGAAATGACCGTCGCCCTCTCCCCTCCTCCTAAAGGCTGTGGCCTCCATTGCCGGACCAAAGAAATAACCGTGAGTGGAGAACAGGTCGAGTCGCTGTCTCGAGGGCGCCCCCGCCCTGTCTGGGCCCGCACCCCTCTCTCCTGCTCTTTCTCCAGGGCGGCTTCCAAGTCAGGACGGGAAGGTTCCAGAAGCCTCCAAATAAAACATGACAATACAGCCGGGCTTTAGTTGATGTTGAATTATTAAAGATTCTGACAATTTTCATTAAACTCTAAAATACAGAGCAAGGAAAAAACACAGTCCTCTGTAATATAGCAGTGGGGTTTGTCGAATTGACAGTCATCTGCTCAATGAAGAATCCATACACAGACTAGAACAAGTGTCAGGCTCCTAGACCTAATAAATGCTGGTTTCTCTAGTTGCTTTTTGCTCCTCTTTTTTATTTAAGTACAGTTTTGTTGGGGGGGGGGGGACGACTGTTATTATTATTATTTGTGATGGCCTTTTTCATCTTTAACAAGAGGAATCAAGAAAGGGTGTGTGGGACCCTGTGGGGCCGAAGGGAGTGGCCCAGAGCAGGGCTGGTGGAGGCAAAGAGCTAAAAGGCGAAGGGGAAGCTCAGTCTTTATTTCATTAAGGTATGTAAATTTGCATCCTTTTCTAACTCAAGAGTGTAACACTTGATTGTCCATGTTACAAAATCACTTCAACTTTTTTCTTGGTGGCTGTGTAATAATAATAGCTCATTTTATGTCAAGCACTATTGCAAACATTTTACACAGATTCCATTTAAACCTCAAGTGGATGATGTCGGAATTATCACCATTTTACGGATGAGAAAATTGAGGCACAGAAACCTTAAGCACCTTTCCCAAGGTCACAGAAAAAAGAGAGAGAGCAGAGCTGGGATTTGCACTGGGTATGGCTGGGGAATCTGCTCTTATCCCCACCGTGCTACACGGTCCCTCGTAATTTCCTTAACCTGACCCCCAGTGTCAGGCCTTTAGATTGTTCTTGAATTTTACTATAAAAAAACAAAGCTATGTACATCTCTGTGTGTTACTGTACCACCTTCCTAATTTAGTATCGTGCTTAGTTGATAGGATGCCAACTTGCTTTCCTCGTGGGGACTCTATGTCGTTTCATTGGCCACAAGACCATTGGTGCTTATCTGGCAGGAAATCGCTCAAGGTAGCCTTCCTACACTGTGATGGCAGGAGCTGGGCCTTCTGCTGCTTGTTTCGATTTCCCTCCACGGCTTCTCTTACCAGTTAAAGACAGAATAACAGCAGTTTCTTCCTTTGCTAAGGCTACCTCAGCTGACATGAGTGCCTTCTCTGAGACTTGTTTGCTAAGGCAGGTAACTATGTGGGTTAACTTGACCGGGCTCAGCCAAAGCCCTAAGAACTAAATGGAATAAAACGCTTAAGGAGGCCAGTGCTCAAGTTAATCTTCCATCCCCGGCTTCTGGGCAACCTTTCCACTTCAGTAAGGAGAAGCTGCAGCCAAGGGCAAGAGGAAGATGCCACGCGAGATAGGAGGCTTCTTGTTATTACTTCTCTTTGGTTCTGAAGGTATGTGCTAGTCAGCCATTAGCATTAAATAAATAGTTCATAATATAATTTAATTAACAATATAATTTATGAATAGAAATACAGCTTCATAAATAGCAATAATTAGCCAGCAGCAGGTTATTCAATTACTATGTTGTGAATTAACAAGTTTATTTTCACGGATGAGGTTCTCTTTGACTTGCCACTGGCTCTCTGGTTGCGTGAGAGGCCTTCTAAGTTGACATGATGCTTTAAATGAGAAAGAAAGAAGGAAGGGTCTTGGGAACGGTATAAAAGAGTTATAAATTGCAATCACTAATAAGAAAACGTGGCAGATCCTTGACATTTTTTAGGGAACAATGTCAGAGTGACTGTTTAATTTAATCTTCCAAACTGGGACACTTTTTGAGGGTGGAAGAGGATGCTATTAATAATTGTGCGGGGACAACTGGGGTAAACCAGGACTGTCCCGGGCAAATCAGGATGTAAGGTCACCCTGGTTTAAATATGGATTAACGTGATACGCCGAGCACCACTGGACTCTAATAAAAAGTATAATCCGACATAGAGTCAGGAGCCTGCCAAGCCTCTGGACACTCAATCATGTTGAAATGTCTTCAGTATGGCCTGGTGGGAGGGAGAGGCTTAAACGGGGAAAAAGTAAAGGCAACTCTCACGTGCCTTTCAGATTCTATTTTTAAATTCTCAGTCTTCAAAGTAATATTCTTTCTCAAGTACCCATCAGCGCAGAATTTTTCGTTTTAGGTCCATTCTGGACATTAGAAACTGGTCAAATGTCTTGTTCTTAGTCATTGCATATTGACGGGTCCCAGGAAATACGGAAGGACGGCGAGGGGAGCCTCTCCCCTATGCATATGACCTCACAAGGTCAACAGGGATGACCAAACTCAAAAGGAGAGTCGGAATTCCAGGTTTAAATCATTCTCTCTACCCCATCATTACATTTTATTGATCGAGTAAAAAAAAAAGTAAAATAACTTTTGTTATTTAGCCACATTTCTCAGTGTCCTGAAAGACCTGTGGGAATATAAACCCAAGGTCATTTTTCAAACCCCCAAAATATATTTCTCCGGAGGGATCATTTAAACCAGTGGCCCTTTTTTCCCCCCTTCTTGCAATGAAGAGTCAGCACGTTGTCCCAGTAACTCTTAATTCTTTAAGATGCTTTTGTTTGTTTTTTTCCTTTACTCCTCACCCTTTCCTGCACAAGAAAATGTAAACAGAGTCATACAGGGCTTAGGTCCAAATACCCCCTGGTTCTCAGATATCTACAGGGCTCACCCTCAGATTTCTCTTCTTTGTGATTCACATTGAGATCCATTCATTCATTTCCTTACTCTTACGTTCATTATTCAAGAATCTATCCCTATGTACCTGCTATGGATCAAACACTGTATAAGAACTCCACACTCAAGGCAGATCCTTGTCGCTTTCTCAGTGCTGAGTCGAACAACCCTGCTCTGGGACCCAAAGTGGAGAGAAATCTTATCAAAGCTAACTAACCCATTTTTAAATTAGAAATGCCCATTAAAGCTACACTTCTTTTCAGTGGACATCAGTAATAAAAGATACTCCCAGAAGGCACACGGCACAGCATTCTTTCTTGGTCTATAGCTCCCTGATCTTTGTGCATGGTTGCGGAGCTCCAGAAATTGCCACAAAGAACACAGAATAGCATCTGTCCAGGTGAGATGAAAGGTGGTCCAGTGGGAAGGCTTGGGAAGCTTCCATTTTCTTGCCCACCTACCCCAGCCCCTCTGCCCTCACACTGATTGAAAGGAAACCTGCCGACCAAAACTGACCACTGTTGCTTGGTGACCTACTGTGCACTCAACCCTGAGCCAGAGGGGATGCAACAGGCGACAGAGAAGAAATGCAGGATAGAATCCCTGCATGTCAGCAGCTTACAACTGCGATGGATAAGGCCAACAGACGTGGAGAAGGTATATTCCCCGGCACAAATGGGAACCTAGAGACAAAGCCTCTGTGTAATTTCCTCTCGGCTATATCCGTCCCGTGGTGACAGTGGTTCCTCATTACAGTAAAACAAGGTAGATGGATTGACTTCACTTTTGTACTGGATGAGGGTTCATTTGTGTATGGGCAAATCATCATAGTAAAGCACTACCTATGTTTTATCACTGAGGCAGGCTTCTATTTATCTTATAGTGTACATTTTGGATTAAACCCCAAAGATGATTTTTAGGACATCGATTTTAGCAAAATATATTAGTCCATTACTTGGTCATGCTTATTACACAAAGCCAAAAAATCCCCAAGCCGCATCTCACCGGTGAGTGTGCCCCTCCTGTGGGTGCTGACACCGCCAAGGGACAGCAGAATTTTTTTAAAAGCAGCTTTATTAAGCTTTATTTACATACCATCCAATCCACCCATTTAAAGTGCACAATTCAGTGATTTTTAAATAGATTCACAAGGTTGTGCCACCACCAGCACTAATTCCAAAACATTTTCATCACCCCAAAAAGAAACTCCACACCCATTAAGCAGCCGTACTCCCAGGCCCTGGCAACAACCAATCTGCACGCTGTCTCTATGGATTTGCCCCTTCCAGACATTTCACGGAAATGGAAACATACAAGTGGTCTTTTGTCTGCCACTTAGCATAATGTTTTTGAGGTCCACACATCTGTAGCATTACGGAAAGCAAATCGACCCATGAACATGCCTGTCCCCTAAAATATAACACTTGCACACATGAAGCAATTTTCTTCTCTCTTTTCCACGTGCAGGACATCATTCCAGCCTGGTTTTTTTTTTTTTTTTCCTCCTGTGCCCTATTATTTCTCAAGTAGACAGAAGCTGGCTACAGATGATCTTCATCATTCATAATTTTAGGTATTTCCCTTCAGCTTCATCTGTTTCCATGGGAAGGGAAGCTCTGTACCTAGTGAAATCCAATCAGAGAGGCGAAAATGGTCTTTCCTAGGTGTGACTAATGCACACTTTTCCTCTAGGGCTGGCAAGGCAGGCTTTTGAGCCAGCAGGCCTGCCTCGAATATTCTTGCTGTGGTAACAAAGGGTTTCCCCATGGATTGGCGCTTGGGCAAAACGGCAGGAGGTTCCCAGATGGCCTAAATCTGACATCGGCGAGGGGCAGCATGTCAAAGGCTATACTGGGGCCACGTATCATGCGGAAGAATCGCAAACACAACCCGAATCGGCCGGGAAATGCACAAAGACAAAATCTGAAGCCTTGAGTTTTTCTTTAAAGGCTGACATTTTCTCTCCTTTTCTCATGGCTGCAGTGTTATTTCCTGGTATTATAATAGGTTGCAGTCAAAAATACTTTTGCTTTGCTTCTCCAGTTTTGGGGGGATGAAATCCTTTTTGAGGGGGGGACGGGGGCTTACAGCAACCACGCTGCTGTTCCCTTGGTGACAGCTTTTCCTGTGAAATGCTTGCTGTTCCTTCTTTCTCTGCTCATTTCCATAAGAATATGGCACCCGGGAACTCCAGGCTGCCTACAGGCGAGGGGAGCCTAGGAGGGAGAAAAAACCAAAACAAACGCAAGAAATTACCTCAGCATCTGATTCTGCACGGGAATTGACCCCAAAAGCGGCCTTCCTCTTAAGCCCTCTTCCTCCTCTCCACAGGTAGACAGTGGCTGAGGGCCCCTCACCCCCACTCTGCCCTGTTCTCTTTGCAGAACATGGACACTCGGCCAGGGCCCGCCAGCGGACACTGCGTAATGTCCGCCACTTCTCTGCATCATGTAGAAGGCCCTGAAGGCCGGGCAGTTACAGAGGACCGCTGAGCCTCATCTGAACTCTGAGTTTGCTGAACTGTAGCTGACTAGACCCTCCTCAGTGAGAGACACAGCCCCTGGGCCAAATTAACTGGATTATGAAGGCCACACTTTCAGTAACCGAGGCCCCTCACAGTTGTTCTGGAACAGAGGGTCTCGGCACTATCGATGTCAACAGTGGCCCAGCAGAAAGGACCTTTCAGAAACTGCCTTTCAGCCATGGCCAGCTTCTCGGGAGAAGCGGGGTAGGGTGGAGAGCCTTCTGGATCAACCAGTCCCCAAGTCATCTGGATAGTAATTGCTCATCTATTTTGCATTTGAGGGCGAACAACTATGGGACCAAAGTTTTGGTTACCTATTAGCGTTAACTGCTAAAAGCACAGGGTACCACCCAACTTTTGGGGGCTTTCCCCAGCCACCAACTCAACCTCAACACTTAGGTGTCCCGTAAGCCTCTCTCCATTTGAATATGTCCCAAATGGAACAACCCCATTCCACCCCTCAAAATCTCTGCTCCCCCAGAATCTTCTCCACCTCTGTAAATGGCAGCTATATCCTCCCAGTTGCGCAGGTCTCAAACCTCTCATTCTTTCATACTCGGCATATATATAATAATCTGTCATCAAAGTCTGTTGGCATTCCCTTCTGAATACAGTCAGAGACCAGCCACTTCTCAGCACCTGCACTGCCACCACCCTCATCCAAGCCACTACCATCTCATGCCTGATGACAGGAGGCACTCGCCTTCCAACTGGACTTGCTTCCGCCCCGGCCCCTGGAAGCTGTTGAACACACCGAGCCAGAAGGGGTTTCTACGAAGCAGTCAATTTTGATCAGTCCCTCCAAGGTCCCACTCAAGGCGAAGGCCATGGTTCTCACGGCGGCCCACAAGGCCCTGCATGACCTGCCTCCCCTCCCTACCCCCACTTCTCTCCTCTACTCCCCAAACTCTTAACTCACTGGCTCCAGCCCAAGGGTCTCTTTGCTACTCCTACCCGATGCCAAGCATACGCCCGCTTTGGCATCCGTGGCACTTGTTAGGCTCTCTGCCCAGAATGCTGGGACCCCAGATGTCTCAGCTCCTTCAGGACTTTGCCCCAACATCTCCTTCTCAGTGAGGGCTTCCCTAAGGCTAAGGATACCTCTCCCTGGTCCCCACTTACCTGCTTTATATTTGTCATCATTTTATATACTGTATATTTCATTCAGTCACTCTTTTTTTATCCTCCTCCCCCACAAGACCGTGAACTTAGGAATACAGGTGTTTTATTGTTTTGTTGACTGCCGTATCCCTGGCACCTAAACTTGGGCCTGGGATACAGTAGATGCTCAATAAATATTAGTTGAATGAATGAGTGTCTTTGTGCAGGGCATTATCAGTTATCTTTTTTATCGATTTCTGTCATCATACAGGTGCTTAGACAAAACTGCAGACAAGAAAGAGGTGGGGCATAAAGGGGAGAACAAGTGGAGAGTTCTACCTGGGGAGACAGGAAAAATTTTCATAGAGAGGGTGATAAGCAGGCAGAAAAGACACAGGGTTGGGGGGCAGCATTTGAGGGAAAGAGGTGACATGGACAAAGGCTAGGAAGCATAGAACAGCCTGGAACATTTAAGGGAATGCAAGTGGTACAAGGGGCGAAACATACACCCGGGAAGGTAAGCAGGGGCTGGGTCACAGCGACCCCTGAAGGACACATCGTTACCATGGATACCTGCATTAGGGATGAGCAGATGGAGAGATGAGGCCATGCAGCTAAGAAATGTCAGAGGTGGGACTCGGACCCTGGCTCTCTCACTCTTAGGCAATGGGGACCCACCACGGGCTCGAGCAGGAGAGTGACACGACCAGGTTTGCATTTTATCCCATCGGCAGCATGCAGGAGAGAGGGCGGGGGCCTAAAACCAGGCAGTGGCCGTGGTGATGGAGAGGAGAGCCCAATGGTGAAGGTCTGTGGAAGGCGGAGGGCTGAAGGAAGAGAGGAGGCTGGCACAAGTCTCTGGATTGGATGGTAGGGGATGGTAAAACCATTCAGCAGCAGCCTGAGACCTAAGGAGAGAGGAGGAGCAGGCCTGGGGGAGGAAAAAATGAACTCCATTAAAAACCAAGTATTCACGTATAACACGCCCACTGTATTTAAGTATAATACATGTACAGAAGGGTACATGCAAGTGGCCAGTCAATGACTTTTCACAACTGAACACACCTGTGCAAGCAGCACCCAGCCCCCAGATGCCCTGCTGGTGCTTTCCCCTCCAACTCCTGGCCCACGGATAACCAGACTCCTGATGTCTAACAGCAGAGATTACTTTTGCCTGTTTCTGCACACATTTTGAATGGATTCATACAGCGTATCCGCTTTAGCATCTTTCTGACTCCTCTCAGTTCGCATTCTTTGTGAAATGCATCCATACCGAGGCATTTGGTTGTAGATTGTCTCTTCTCATCGCAATAGAGTGTTGCATTGTGTGAATACACCACAGCGTATCCATTCTACTCTTGAGGGACACAGGCGTGTTTCCAGTTGGGGCTATTACAACTACTGCTGCTATGAATAAGCTGGTACACCCTGGATCTCTTTTGGGTGGACATATGTGTGTACTTCTGGAGGGCAAATACTTAGGAGGGGAATTGCTGGGTCATGGGGCATGTATATGTTCAGCCTTAGTATAAATGGCCATTTTTCCAAAGTAGTTATACTAATTTATTCCCCCACCAGCAATATATGAGAACTCAGGTTGCTCCACCACCTTGCCAACGCGTACATGGTCCAGTTTTGGGTAGTAAGGGACATCCACGTGGAAATAGCCACCAAGCCATTACACGCAAGAGTCAGAGCCTAGAGTTTAGTAACATTTATGGGCTGCCAAGGAGCAGCAGAGCTCTCAAAGGAGACTGAGAAGGATTACTTGGAGAGGTGGGAGAACCGGCTGGGCAGTATTATAGAAGCTAAAGTTAGATGGGAGGGACTGACAGCTCCCAGGGCTGCAGTGTGAAGGTGTGCTGCTCAGTGTTAGAAAGAGTCAGTGTTGGGATTTGAAAATAAGAAGTCATCGGGAACGTCCTTGGCCAGCACGGGCCAAGCTGGCATCCCTAACCGTCGCTGCTGCCCCAGAGGGTCCACTCTGCCCCGTAGTGGGTGGGCCAGGGTGTCTATAGGAATGAATATAACCAGGGGAACAGGGGCCTAGGAGAGACAGCATCGTGGTGGCTGCAGGTGAGGGGTGGCCCTGAATCTTCTGGAATCTCACTGAAGCCTAAGCAGAACCCATCCAGGTACTCGCCATGGCCAGCAGTCTGCGTCCTGGGAGGTCCTCGAGCTGCTTGCAGGCAGAGTGGTTCCGAGTGGTTTCCAAGTCAGAAGGCGCAGGCTCTAGCGCAGTGCTGGCCTCGCTCAGGGCACGCAGCAGTGTTGTCAAAGGGGCCAACGGGCATTATGCAAATGAAGGCACAGTTGAGAAGAGATAGCTTTTATAATTGTGACAAAAAAGACCGAGACCATTCCTTTATCCTCTAAAACGATCTGGAAGTTTTTCCTGGCTGTGAGAATCACTTTTTAAATAGGAAAATGGGTAAGGGGAATACTTTCATGTCCTCCTTTCTACACTCGGGTTTTGTTTGAGATTTTTACAGTAAGGAGATGTTGTTGGTTTTATAATCAAAAAAGAAATAGGGACATTTGTTTCTCTGGAAATGGGAAATGGCATTCTGGCGCCTTAAGGCGGCACCGTCTAGTAGAACTGTGTGCATTGCTGCAAATGTTCTCTAGCTGTTCTCTCCAGTACAGCAGCCCGGATCCCCAGGTGGCCATTCAGTACTTGAAATGTGACTGGTGTGACTGAGGAATTGGATTTTTAATTTTATTAAGCTTAATTAATTTAAATAGCCACAGGGGGCTAGCGGCTGCCCTGTCTTGGCCAGTGCAGCTTTAAGCCATCAGCCTTTGCTAATACATACACTCTTTTCCCATTCAATTGCTCATTCATTTCTCTTTCTTCCTACTTCTGTGAAGATGAACGAATATGTTAGTTTTCTGTTAAATTTCTCTTCCGGTTGATTCTGTGTGGCTATTGCCTGGTGATAGTAGACAAGCCAGAAAGAATTTCTAAACAATGTCCTGATCCTCCGTAACCTAAAGGCACCAGGGTGGGGCAACGGTTAAGGCCTCTGGGGACCAACTCCCGAATGCCAGCTCGGCAGGCACCAGGACTGATGGTGATCACCAAATGCAGTGAATGTGCCACTCTGGTGAAAGAGGATGTTGATGTGGGAGGAGTGGAGGCGGTAGGGTGTGGGGTATGTGGGAACTTCTTATATTTTTTAATGTAACATTTTTCGTGATCTATGTACCTTATAAAAAAGACAATTTAATAAAAAATTTTTTTAAATAAAAAAATAAAAAGCCAAGAGGAAAGCACAGTGTTCCAATAATAGGAGCTCAAGTAGGTTAAAAAAAATATGCATAGAAAAAAGACTGGAAAGATTTATACTAAAATGTTAAGTGTTGCCTTTGGGTGGTGAGAAAGATGGGTGCTTTGTTTCCCCTCCTTGCTACTTTAATGTGTTTGCCAAAATTCTATAACGCATAATAATAACAGTCCCATTCTTTCTGTTTTACAGTCTCTAGTTTCTATTTTCCTTGGCAGATATTTACTCAGCTTGACTACTTCCAGAGAGGAGCTTTAACTTTCATGTGGCTATTTTCACTTCACTTTCTGCATAATGAATCATTTTGTTGACTTGCTCTTTCTTTTTTTAATCTGATTTTTCCTCTCTTGTTCTTTTGCTCAGCCACACTGGGATTGTCATCTACTGAGGTATGTGATAGTAAGAATGCCAGATTTCACATGCATTTGTTTTTGAAGGTTTTCTTTCCTCGTCAAAAATAATTTATAGAATTATCACCTTTTAAAAAATCTCTTTTTTCCCCCTGGTGGTGGTAAGATCACATTTTATCTGGGCAAGTTCCAAGACTGGGTTTTCATAAGAGAATGAAAGTAAAACCGGGTCTTAAATCAGAATCTTGACTCCAGGGCCTTTTCAAACTGGACACCCAGGTAGGAAGCTCCAGGGGGTGAGCCAGGAGCTCAAGCCTGGATTGTGGCTCCTCAAGGCCCTGAAGATGACTATGATGAAGGCAGTGCTGCCCTCTTCACGTATGTGCCTGGGAGAAGATGAGCTGGTTGGCCCCGAGGGCAGAAAACTGGTGGCTCAGAATCAAAGAAGAGTGGCAATTGTGTCGAGGCTGGTTGGGTAATTCTGGGTTTTGAACATAAGGCTTTTCCAGTGGCGCTGACCACCGCTGCCTTTGAACGTGACGTTTCTGACCCCTGCCCCTCTGGGTTCCTGCAGGATGAGGGCGAGGACCTCTGGTACCACAAAGCTTGCAAGTGCGATTGCCAGGGCGGCACCAACGCCCTGTGGTCTGCGGGGGCTGCCTCCTTAGATTGCGTACCAGGTAGGTAAGTGTGCCCTCCTCTTGGGGCACCAGATCGTAACAGGCCTTGGGGACGCCCTATTTTCCTCCTCCTTTCAACCCAGCCGAGTTGGACCCCCTGAAGGCTATGCTGTGGGTTTGCGCCGTTGGCTTCCAAGCTTAAAACTCTGTGCCTGAAGTCACTGCTCAGAAACAGATTCCTGGAGCTCTCCGTGGCCTGGGTGAGATGGTAAGGTGGGCCTAACTTTCTCAATAAGGGATGAACGCGGTTTATTCAAAATCCATTAGCAGCTGGCAGCATGGAGTTTCTACAACTGAGCCAGAAAGTTCTGGGCTGGAACGCTGGCCGCATCACTCCTTGACTTTGGGACTCCCACTTGCTCCTCCTGCTGCCAAATGGAGGTAACAGCACCGTACCCACCTGGGTGCCTCTTGCCTAATCTCCCGGGCTCCCCTAACATTTCCCAGACCCCTTGCCATCAGGTGGCACCGCAGGAGCAGTTCCGGCCAGGGGGGAACAGTGTCATTTCTCAAACATTTCCCAGCCCCCTTGCCATCAGGTGGCACCACAGGAGCAGTTCTGGCCAGGGGGGAACAGTGTCATTTCTCAAACGGGGCATTTAAGGCCTGGCCCTCCACTCTCCAGCTCTCCCTTGCCTACCACACTATGGATGTCACCCGCGTGCAAAGTAACCTCTGCTGTGTTAAGCCTCTGAAGTTCGCGAGTCCATTTGTTACGCAGTATAATCTAGCCTATGCTGCCGAAGCCGAATCCCTTCCTCCTAGCTGGCAAACCTTGTCTAAACAGTCGAGGCTTCGGAGGTCACAGCTACTCAGTTCTGCTGTTGTAGGGCAGAAGCGGCCATGGCCAATCCGTAACTGAACGAGTACGGCCATGACCCATCCAAGCTTTATTTACAAAGCCCGGCGGCAGGCCGGATTTGGCCCGGGGACTGTAGTTTGCCAACCACTGCTCTAAGGGGTTGTTACGAGGAATAAATGAGACGATGCGTTAAAGCATCTTGCCCTGTACCTGGCAGAGTAGTGGTGAATCGAGGTTAGTCCCTTTTTATCCCGCCTCAGAAGAGCACACTCTGAGGAAGGAATGAGCAGAAAGTTTGCTCAGGCTTGGGCAGTCCTAGCCCATAGTCTGCCAAGGCTCAGTCCTTTGGACGCTCAGCCACTATTTTGCCTGAAACTGGTCCTTACTGGCCGTTTGGCTCGGGCCTCGAAACTTCCTTCACTTTACATAATCCCCTCAGAAAAGCTCCACCCGGCACAGGCATGCAGGGTGCAGGCCTCTCCTCATTCTTTCATGAAATTTGCATTGAAATAGGAAACGGGGAGGGGGGTGGGAGTGAAGGGTAACCCAGGCTTGAGCCAGGCCCTGGCGGCCACCGCCTGTTTGCCTCTTTACTGATTAGAGGGGACTTACTGGTGCTCTGCTGGGGAACTATCGTGACTAGCAATGGAAGAAATTGTAGCATTGATGTGGAGAAAGTGGCCATGGTGGCTGCGGTGGGTAGGGAGTGGTGGGAGGAGGAGATGTGATGTGGGGGCATTTTCCGTACTTGGAGTTGTCCTGGGTGGTGCTGCAGGGACAGAGGCTGGACATCGTGTGTCCTACCATGGCCCACTGGGTGGACTGGGGGAGAGTGTAAACTACGATGTAAACCATTATCCATGTGGTGCAGCAGCGCTCCAAAATGTGTTCACCAAATGCAATGAATGTGCCACGATGATGAAAGAGGTTGTTGATGAGGGAGGAGTGGGGTGAGGGGGGTGGGGGCTATATGGGGACCTCATATTTTTTTAATGTAACATTAAAAAAAAAAAAGAAAGAAGGAAAAACATTTTAAAAAAAATTTTAAAAAGCAGTGACCAGGCAGTTTCGGCCTGGAGCCGGGGGTGCTGTTTGGGTGGAGCGGAACGGAGGGGCTGTTTGGGTGGAGCGGAACGGAGGGGCCAGGAAAGGCGGAGGCGCCGTCTCCCCCGGCAGCAGTGTCCTTCCAGGGGCACCGCTGCGCTCCACGCCAACGGCTAGCCAGGACATGTTGGTGCGGCCTGCCCAAAGGATAGCAAAGTGCGCTCCAAAAGAACCCACTTCTCAGGCAATTCCACCTGCTGTTTTCCAGCGCCGGGAGGAAAAGGAAGGCATCATCTCTGCCCTGTAGAAACCGACAATCTGGCCCACATGTTCTTTTCACTAGAGACCTGAGACCTCCTGGAATTCCATTCCAAGGAAGTGCTTTCTAAGGGGAAACTGGAAAGAGACGATGTAGGTGGACTGGCTTCACTGAGCTAATCAACTGGGAAGCGCAGGAGGCCTCCCTGGAGGCTGACGGTCCCCTACGCCGGGTCCCCAGGCTCTCTCCCCTACACAGTCACCATGCCCTTGAAGCTCTAAAATTAGCCACTCTTTTAGCTTAAGTGCTCTCCTCTCTCCACTGTTGTTGGTTTGCATTTTTATTTCCAGGAAGGAAAGAACGCAACTTTACTGGTAAATGCTTGATTCATTGGTATAAATTGGTTCTTCCATGAAAAAGATGATTCAGGGTAACATAACCTTCCAGTAGGTTCACCAGAACTTCCCCACACTGCCTCAGGTCCTTCATCGGAACATCAAAGGCGCTGCTGGGTCTCTCTGGGCTCTGAGATTCCCGGCTTCCACAAGAGGCTGCCTTAGGAGAGAAGATGCCTGAAAGTACAGAAGGACAGGGGTGGGGTCACTCAGCGCCAGGAAGTGCTCCCAGGTGCGCACTGGCTGGCACCGAAGGCTCTCGCCAACTCCTTCTTGGTCATGCCTGGGGGCCTACCCACAGAGCAGACAGTGACCAGCTAATTGCATGAGGGTCTCCTCATTTTCAGCTTCATGCTCTTAAAAGTACCAAGAGGTCTGTCTTTCCCAAATTGAGCCAAGATTACCCTGGCACTCGGGAGAGGGGAATAGGGTGGGGGAAGGTGTAACACGTGTAAGAAATCAAATGGCTCACTAATAGTTCACTTTTATCCCAATCTTCTATTCTATACTCTATTATGCTTGAGTTTATTCTATTGGTATGATTCTATATTCTACTGTATTGGCCGATATATATTCAGGTCTATCAGACTTGTCTAATATAATAGTCAGCGTCTCTCTTGAGTGTCATCTCAAGAATGTCTCTGAACTCTCTGTGTGAAGGTCTCTTTAGGCTAACACTCTTCATAATGCCTGGCCTTCAAGCCTACAAACTCAGAAATTATCTAAAGCAGGGGTTCTTAACCAGGACCCCTTCAGTTTGAATTGAAAAAAAAAAATTATCCTTGTGGGGTCGTTTTGGTGCAGGTGTGATCTATTTATTAAGTAATCCACAGTAGAGTGTGGACTTAGAAGGGGTCTGTGGTTTTCACCTGACTGACAAAGGGGTCCATGGGATAAAAGAAGTTAAGAAGCCCTGCTCTAAAGTATAAAAAAGGGAAGCAGATTTAGCTCAACTGATAGAACATCTGCCTACCACATGGGAGGTCCAAACCCCGGGCCTCCTCGACCCGTGTGGAGCTGGCCCATGTGCAGTGCTGATGCGCGCAAGGAGTGCTGTGCGTGCCGTGCCACACAGGGGTGTCCCCCGCGTAGGGGAGCCCCACACGCAAGGAGTGTGCCCCGTAAGGAGAGCCGCCCCATGCGAAAAAAGTGCAGCCTGCCCAGGAGTGGTGCCGCACACACAGAGAGCTGACGCAGCAAGATGACACCCCCAGTGCCACTGACAAGAATGCTAGTAGACACAAAAGAACACACAGCGAATGGACACAGAGAGCAAACAACTGGGGGGGGGGGGGGAAAGGGGAGAAAATTAAATAAAAAATAAATCTTTAAAAAAAGAATAAGAAAGGCTAGTCTGCTGAATGTATAGAGCCTGGATTAGCAGTGCATTATGTATATCCCTTTATCCATCTACTTATAAAATCACTACTCAAAAGAGACTCTTGAAGGAGCGGATGTGGCTCAAGCAGTTGAGCGTCTGCTTCCCACATGGGAGGTCCTGGGTTTGGTCCTGGTGCCTCCTAAAAATAAATACCAAAAACTAACAAGAGGAAACAGACTTGGCCCAGTGGTTAGGGTGTCCGTCTACCACATGGGAGGTCCGTGGTTCAAACCCCGGGCCTCCTTGACCTGTGTGGAGCTGGCCCACGCGCAGTACTGATGTGCGCAAGGAGTGCCGTGCCACTCAGGGGTGTCGCCCGCATTGAGGAGCCCCACGTGCAGGGAGTGCACCCCATAAGGAGAGCCGCCCAGCGCGAAAGAAAGTGCAGCCTGCCCAGGAATGGCGCTGCACACACAGAGAGCTGACACAGCAAGATGACGCAACGAGAATAGACACAGATCCCCAGGGCCGCTGATAAGGATAGAAGCAGTCACCGAGGAACACACAGCGAATGGACACAGAGAGCAGACCACTGGGGGGGGCGGGGGGGAAGGGGCGAGAAATAAAAATAAATCTTAAAAAAAAACAACTAACAAGAAGCAAACAAATGAAAACACCCACTCAGGGGAGCCGATGTGGCTCAGTGGTTGAGCGCCAGCTTCCCACATACCAGTTCCAGGGTTCAATCCCCAGCCCTAGTACCTTGAAAAAAAAAAAAGAGCCACTTGAGTCACAAAAAATGTAGGTTTTTCCTTAAGAGCAAAATGAGTATAGAAATAGGTTTAATAGCTACAATAACAAAGTTCCATTGGGAAGAAAACTTGGGAGGGAAGTATTCTGTGTATGGCTGAGAGGATCCCCTTAATCGCTTCAGAATCATCATTTCTGTTACTTTCTGGTTTGCAATCCATTTACTGTTTTGTCTCCATCAGGCCAGAGGGAGTTCTCTGGGCCACAGTCACTTGGACTTCCTCCCTGCGCTCTCTGCTTCCCGTTCCTGCCCCTCTTGTGCAGAATGCTTGGCTCAGAGGACAGAATGGTGGGCAAGATGGACAAGGGGGGCTGACAAGAGGATATCCGCTCTAAGGGGTGATGAGTGACAGAGTCCAGGGGTGTCCCTCTTGCCCAGCTCCGGATGGCAGGAGTCTGAAGGATGAGTGGAGCTGGCAAGGTGAAAGGGGAGCAGAGGCAACGGCGGGTTTGAAAATCATCTCACGGGAAGGCCTCCTGAAGGGAGCTCGGCAGGACCAGCTGGCCGGAGCCCAGAGGATACCCAGTCAGGAGACGAGGTCAGGGTCTCTTACTCGGTGTTTGGATGTCACATCCTGAGGGGTGTAGAGTGGCCATGGCCTGAAGTAGTGACCTGGTGACCTGGAAGAACACTCTGGCTCCAGCGTGGGGACAAGAGTCAGGGCGATCGTGGGGTGGCCTTCAGGAATCCGGGCGGGGGTGGCAGGAAAGGCATAAAGGGACAGGCTTGAGAGGGTTTAGTTGCCGAGTAAACAGGATGTGATGCTAAACTGACCATGGAAGGAGGAGGAGAAGGGAGGAAGGAGGAGGCAGGAAAAATGAGAAAAATATCACTGGAATGCAGTTCCCTTCACAGCACACAGAGCGAGAAATGTTGCCTTTTCTATCTTTCTATTAAATGAATCCAGTTTGAGTCTGTCCTTGTCATGGCCTGCGAGCGTCTAAAGACAGGATTTTGGGAGCTCCTGCCTCTCCCTCTTTGGACCACGTAACCGCCCCAAGGGCCTCTGGAGGGCGGCCGGGGGACAGGGTCTCGGCTCGGGTTGGGTGGCAGGTTCCCTGCCTGGCCCACGGCCCCACGCCAAGGAGGGCCCCTCATTGGTGGCTCCTCTCCCTCTGAGCCAAGCTTGGTCTCAAGTTCCACGAGGGTGCCCAGAGCTCAGGCCTCCCAAGGCCACATCTCTGTGGGTCCCCTCAGGGGAATCACTTCAACGCTGACCTCAGGTCCCCAGCCCCTCCCGTCACAGCCTTGACCTTCCAAATCCATGAGCCTGTCAATAAGGCTTCTCTCTCCAATCTCTCCGGCCCATGATCGCTCGCTTGCTCGCACGCCCGCGCACACACACGACCTCTTC
The DNA here is from genome assembly GCF_030445035.2 of Dasypus novemcinctus. Taxonomy (NCBI): domain Eukaryota; kingdom Metazoa; phylum Chordata; class Mammalia; order Cingulata; family Dasypodidae; genus Dasypus; species Dasypus novemcinctus. The sequence goes on along the minus strand of NC_080704.1, from coordinate 21,334,502 downwards.
CTTCCTGGGGCCTCTTTTGTGGGGAGATGTGCTGGGAGATGGGGACAGGGCAGCGTGGGCTAGAGGACTGTGGGATTTCTTCCCTGCTGGGTCTTCACTAGGAAAAAAAAAGGCGTGCAAACCTCAAGAAGACATCAGTGTATTCCCCGCCCTGTCGCCTTACTGTACTAATGTCAGCTTCTGCTGTTTGGCCAGGCCCTGTGCTGAGCACGCTACCAACATTATTTCATTTGCTCTCACAGCAACTTTGTGGAGGCAGGTTCTCTGTGGCACCCATTTCACAGAGGAGGAAACCGAGACTCTGAGAGCTTAAGTAACGTGCTTAGGCTCACACCATCTAGAATGGGATCCAAACCCAGGGCTTCTTGGCCCTAAGCAGTAGTTCTTGACCTTGGTTGCACATGACCATCACCTGTGGCTTTATCCAGATGCCCCCGCTGCACCCCAGACCAATTAAATCAGATTTTCAGGGGTGTGGCCCGGACATCAGCATTTCTGTAGCTCCCCAGGGGATTCCAGGGTGCAACCAAGTCTGAGCCTCAGGGCTCCAAAGCCGGCACTTTGTACCCTGGGTCAAACCACCTGGTTTCCGTGAAGGCAGCTGGGTTCCAGCCGGTGCCAATGCCTGAGACCCAGGGCAGGCCTGGGCTCTAACGATGGATGGCTCGGTTTTCGACATATGGAGCGCGAAGACCTATGGGTCATCCAGGTGGAAACATTCACTGGAAAATCAAGGGGCAGTGGGACAAAGTTTGGGACCTGGCGTCAGGCATCAACTCCGAGGTACCGGCTGAAGCCACGGGAGCGCCCGAGATCATCCCTTCCCCTGGAGAGTGCGTACAGAACGAGTGTCGGGGAAAGTGGCTCTTTACAATGCAAAATGAACAACAGGCTCTCTGGCCCCTGGGTAAACCCTCTCTGGCCTCCGTGGCCACATCTCTGCAGGTCTAGAGCCCACTTTGAACCTAGGATGCGCTAGGTGGAAAGGACTGGGGAAAGAGATGGGAGGGAAAATGGGAGAAAGTGTAAAATGCCAAGAGTAAAGCGACCGGGAATGGTGGTGGTAGAATTTTTTCTTCCCCTCTCTGCCTTCTCCCTCAGAGCTGGTGGCCCTGGAGCAAAAAAATAAAGAAAAGGCAGGTTCCGTCATTATTGCTAGCGATGGATGAGGCTGTAGAGACAGATTCAAAAACAGGTTAGGTGACAACCAAAGTCCCAGTTGAAACACAGCTTCCTGACGCCGGGGTCTTGTCCCTCCTTCCGGTCGCACAGGCTTGTCTTCCAGGCTGGAAGGGAGTTGGGGAGGTGGGGACACCAGACCCACTGGCACTTGGGCCCTCTGAATCGGCCAGGCCACAAAATGCCCTTTCTGCCAGGCCAAGGTTTCCAGAGCGGGCCTTGAAAGCGTGCTTGTTAAAAATGCGGATGCTCTGCGCCTGGAATCCTGGAAAGCACATTCTTGACCAGCTCCCCTGTGGTCCGGTCACACAGGGCGTGAGTGGGTGGCCCAGAAAGGGCTCCTGTTCTCTCTCCCAGGAATAGACATTACAGGCTTCCCAAGGCGTGGGTTCTTAATCGACGACAAACACTGCTGCCTCTTCTCCCCCAGCCCCACTGAGCTGCGGGTACTAGCGGGAGTTGGGTCTAGTCCTTTGGTGTGTTGGGACAGAAAGAGGAAGGCCCCTGGCCAGAGGTCTGCAGCTGTCCTTCTGTCTTCAGCGTCTGGGGCTGGGACATGACGGTCCCTGCAGACACTCTGAAGCCTCAGGAGAGCGTTGAGGCTCTTACAACTTTCATTCGGGTTTACTGACATTCAGAGTCTCCAGGAAGACTTCAGCACTCCTTTTACTGTTAAAGGCGATGGTGCTCCAGTAAATATGTTTAACATCTTTCACCTGAACTCAAACGTACACATGGGGAAAAAAACCAACTTTGAATTACCTTATTTGGAGTTTATCATTCACCATCAGAAAACTTGGAAAATGTATTTGTTCTCTACAGAAATTCAGTTAGGACCTAGGTTGGGTGGCAAGTAAGAGACTTCCTAAATAGTGGTTTATTGAAGTTTAGTTTGATTCGTATGGTAAGAAGACAAGGGGTAGGGAGTTGCTCAAGGATATCAGGGCTGAGGTCTCTGGACATCTTTTTTTTAAAAGATTTGTTTTTTATTTATTTCTCTCCCCTTCCCGCCTCCCCCCCCCACCCCGTTGTCTGCTCTCTGTGTCCATTCGCTGTGTGTTCTTCTGTGTCTGCTTGCATTCTTGTATGCGGCTCTGGGAATCCGTGTCTCTTTTTGTTGTGTCATCTTGCTGTGTCAGCTCTCTCTGTGTGTGGAGCCACTCCTGGGCAGGCTGCACTTTTCTCGTGGTGGGTGGCTCTCCTTAAGGGGTGCACCCCTTGCGTGTGGGACACCCCTGCGTGGCACGGCACTCCTTGCGTGCATCAGCACTGCGCGTGGGCCAGCTCCACATGGGTCAGGAGCCCTGGATTTGAACCCTGGACCTCCCATGTGGTAGGCGGACACTCTATCAATTGAGCCAAATCTGCTTCCCTCTGGACATCTCTTGATCTTACCCCCATGGGGCAATATGGCTTCTATTGCACCAGCCATCAGTTCATCATTCCAGGCAAGAGAAAGAAGGAGCAAGCAAATTTTGATCAGAAATCCCCAGCAGTCATCCTTTTATATCTCACTGGTCATAAATGTGTCACTTGGTTACTTCCATCTGCAAAGGAGGCTAGGACATGTGGTGATTTTAGCTGGCCACAATGCTGCCCCCACCAAAACCAGGGCTCTTTGGTAAAAAAGAAGAGGAGAGTGAATACTGGGTTGGCAACTTGACTGTTATTCTCTATCAAGTAACCTGACAGTGTTCTTAGTGTGAGGGGAAATACATGAGAAGCAGCAGACAATCAACATCTAAGAACCAGCTTTGGCTATTATTTGGAAAAAGCAGTTTCTTTCAACTGTTCCTTATTCAACAGTCACTCTGGCACATTTCACCCTTTTTTATTAGACTAGTGAGAAGACTGCAGTTTATAAGTGGGAAGTCAATCTCAGTGTACAGTTGCCTTTCTTGACTCTCATCATTGTTTTGCTCCTATAATTGGCATCAATTAGGGACCCCGATGACATCATGCAAGACAGATGTTAATGATGACTGAATCTATCAATGAGGAAAATAAAGATGCATGGCATTTAAATACGCTATTTCACTTGCAAGTCCCTTGACTTTTAGGTCTCTGAGCTTGTGGAGGTGAAGGATTTCTCAAAACTCCCACCATTCATGAGGTTGCCATAGAACCATTTCCCTGAGTTTACAAGGGTCGCGTGTCTCTGTGGCAATCCCTTTACTATATCTTCCCTCTTTTCTCGCAAGTGCAGTTAACAGGTTAAAGACCCAGCTCAACCCACCATGAACCATGCTGACAAGTAACACGTTCTCCAGCACAAATAAGGTGGTTTGTTGTGTCATTCCCATCTTATGTTTATTGAGTATTGAGAGATGAGTGTTTTAATGGACACTTTTTTCCCTTTCCCAGAATGCCCATATCATAAACCCCTGGGCTTTGAATCAGGAGAGGTTACACCAGACCAGATCACCTGCTCCAACCCCGAGCAGTACGTGGGCTGGTATTCTTCGTGGACTGCAAACAAGGCCCGGCTCAACAGTCAAGGCTTCGGGTAAGCAGGGGTGGCAGCTCGTGTGACTGGTCCCTCCGCCCCATGTGATTAGAAGAAGTAGGTTTCTCTAATAAACAAACGACCCAGAATTCGTTTATTTACTCAACAAACAGTGATTGAGTGCCTGCCACCTGCCGAGGTCTGTGGATTTTGCAGTGAATGAGACAGATGAGGTCCCTGCCTTCAAGAAGCATACAGTTTAGAGGGCAGGACAGACTGTAAGCCAATGATCACCCAAGTGGTTATGTAGTAAGTGTGACACATGCTGTGGAGGAGACAAAGAAGGAAGAAAGACCTTGTCCATTGGAAGCGCTAGGCGGCAGAGTTTGAGCAAAGGCCCTGAACTGGGAAGATATCTCAAGGGCATGGATAGGCGACATAAAGAAGGACAACAAGGCTAGGGCATAGGCAAGATGAGGCTAGAGAGGTAGGCAGAAGTCACATTGTGCAAGGTCTCATTAGTCACGCTAATGATTGCAGTCCTTATTTTCGGGATAATTAACTAGAACACAGGTTTGCTCTGCTGTAGCAAGAGCCCCTAATGACAATGACTTAAACAATGTGGAGGTGTATTTCTGGCGCACCTAAGTTTGACTAGGCAGTCTAGGGTTGCTATCGCAGCTCCATGGTATCAGGGGCCCAGACTCTTTCTACCTTTTTGTTCTGTCACCCTGAACGTGAAGCTTCCCTCTTGGGGCCCAAGATGGCCGTTCTAGCTTCCGCCGTCACATCCACATTCTAGTCAGTAGGGAGAGACACAAGAAAAGCAGAATGCCCACATTCTGCTTTATACAAGGAACATGTATGTTCCTTATATAAACATAATCTATTGGTCACTTCTGCCACATTCCATTGGTCGAAATGTACTCAGATGACCCTACCTAGCTGTAGTGGAGACTGGGAAATGTAGTTTTACCTGGGTGGTCCTTTGCCCAAATAAAACCCAGATGTTCTTTGACTAAAAGAAGAGAGGAAAAACGGATAGTGAGAGCTGACGAGCAGACTCTGCCAGAGAAAGCTTAGAGAGTATCACATCCAGATTTATGTTTTAAAGAAAATTTTTCTAGCTCCTGTGGGGGGAGTTGATGGCAGGGAGGGCAAGACTTACACCAGAAAACTAGCTAAGTAGGCTATGGCAAGAGTTGAGGGTGATGTAGCTTAGAGTAGATGTGGCAGTGAAGATGGAGCGAAGTAGCTGAGTTTGAGAAACATTTGGAGATAGGTGGGTTGGATGTTTGGGATGATGGAGAGGAAGGGATCAAGAATGGCTCTCAGATGGCTGGCACAAACACCTGGAAGGATGGGATGAATATGGAAAGTGGGGTCTGGGTGGAGAGAGTCAGGAGTTCATTTTGGACGTGTTTCATTTGAGAAGCTGTTGGCATCCAGCATCTAGATTTGGAATTCAGAAGAGAGGTCAGTAGTCATAAAAAAGTCAGTAGTCACCCAACGAACAAGTCTGGAATAAGAAGAGAAGGTAGCCAAGGATTGCATGCTGAGAATTTTCAATGAAAGAAAAAAAAAAACAGAAGGGAAATCATAGGTTCCCACAATTTGAGATATACAGCTAAAGAAATTTAAGTCCTTAAATGGTTACCTTGCTTTGCAATTATCAAAAGCCCTTCCAAATACAACTTGGTACAGTGTTATGACCCTGAACGCCATGATGACAGCATCTGAAGATGATTCAGATATTTAGGAGGGTGAAATTTCAAAGGAGAAAAAAATGGTTTGTGGAGAAACACTAGGAGAGAGTAATGGAAAGGGAAGAGGGCTGGTGGGTGTACTAACCATGTGCTTACATGTTTTGATGAAGGATATGCTTGAACGCCAGCCCAGAGAAGATTCCAGCCACACTAGAAGGCATTATTTTGACAAATAGGTTGAATGTGGTGATTTTTCTTCAGGAAGTGGAGAGGTAGGGAGGGAGATTGAGATACCAGTCAAGCTTAACAGACTAGACAGTCCTGGAAACAAGCCTCTGGGCGCTTAACAGGTCACAGCTCAGACTGCCTGAGCACTGCTGGGGACTCTGCAGGGGCTGACAGCCTCCTGGAAGACAGCGCGCCTTGGCTTTCCTGATGCATTCATGCGGGAGGGCTCCTGGTGATTCGGGGGTGTTCTCGGCAGGTGCGCCTGGCTCTCCAAGTTCCAGGACAGCAGCCAGTGGCTACAAATAGATCTGAAGGAGGTCAAGGTGATTTCAGGGATCCTTACCCAGGGGCGCTGTGACATCGATGAGTGGATGACCAAGTACAGCGTGCAGTACAGGACCGATGAGAGCCTGAACTGGATTTATTATAAGGACCAGACTGGTAACAACCGGGTATGTGAGGCCTCTCTTCCTTTCCCTGTGTCCTTGCAGCCTCCCTGGCAGGTCACTGACCCCACAGCATGGTGGGGCATCTGTGCTTCTTCCCACAATGCTGTATGCTCTCCCAGGGCCAGGCAGGTGTCTTTCCCTGCTGTATCCTTGGTGCCTAGCACAGCTTGTTTGCAAATGACTGCCACTCTTTTGTGCAAAAGAAATATTTGTCCAAATTCTCATAACAGCATGTTGTTGTTTGAATAATTAAGACTGACCATTCGAATTATTCCAAACTCACTGGGTCATTGAATACTCTATGTCTGGCTTGATCTGCCAATAATGCAAGTTGATAACAGTTCCATTTATGTACTATTACTACTGACTGGGACCAAATGCTGGGAAACTTTTGACAGCCCAGAAAGATAGCCACTAACCATGTAAACGACTAAAAGGACTCCACCACTGTAGATGGGTTTAAAGAACCTTTAAACATTAAATGCAACCTTATTAAACCTTTGGGCAATTTACATCCTATTACCCTCTGAGAAGCAAAATCAAAGTGTTGTTCACACAGAGTGAACACTGTAGGCTCTTGATTATATAGATGCATATATATTTGCAATGAGTAAAAATGAATTTTAAAAATTCATTATCTGTTTGGAAATGTTAACTGTCCTTCCACCCAAGTATTAGGAATTCCCCAGTCAAATTTGGTCATTTAATCAGTTGAAATAGATATGTGTGGATGAGAATAAGGTTTTGTAGTTTCTATTGGCAATTTGTACAGCCAGAAATTAATGTCTTGAGATTTCAAAGAATTTGTATACAATAGGTAAAACCATCTTTTAAAAAAAAAATTTATTCCCCCCCTTTCCTTCTCCCTCCTCTTCCTCCCCCCCCCCCCCGCTTCTCCCCCACCAGATGTCTGCTCTCTGTGTCCATTTGCTGTGTATTCTTCTGTGACTCCTTCTATCTTTATCAGCGGCACCATTCCTGGGTAGGCTGCACTTTCTTTCACGCTGGGTGGCTCTCCTTATGGGGCGCACTCCTTGCGTGTGGGGCTCCCCTGCGTGGGGGACACCCCTGTGTGGCAGGGCACTCCTTGCATGCATCAGCACCATGCATGGGCCAGTTCCACACGGGTCAAGGAGGCCCGGGGTTTAAACCGCAGACCTCCCATGTGGTAGACGGACGCCCTAACCACTGGGCCAAGTTCGCTTCCCGGTAAAACCATCTTGATACTTGAACATCTTATTTCATTTTGCTCTTATGAGTTGGCTTTTCAAAAAGAAATTAGAATTCTTTTTCAAGCCCTGTTTCTGAAGGCTCAGCACTTCTTTGCAAAGGGGCACTCCATTCCCGCACTTGTGCAATCTGGTTGGGCCTGTGCCATCCTCCCCTCTTCACCTGGCTATGGACTTGAGCAGGCTCAAGACCAAATGGCTTAGAGAGTGCAGTGGGAGAAAGCCAAGATCATGGCTGACAAGCCTCTTCTTGTTCTATGGATGGAGGAGGTCACTGTGGCAGTCAGATTTTTTCAGGAGATAATCCCAGAAGGATATGCAAGGTTTGGGTGTCATTGGGTATAGCACTAGAACTCCAAGTGCAAAGAATGATTTGGAAATACATTCAAACATCCATTGCACCATTGCATCATTTTATATTACATCCAGAGAAACACTGAGCAAAACCTGTTTTCCTTACTCTGGATGCTGTCCTCTCCCTTCCAGAATTTTCCCTCTAGTTTTAATGCATTTTTTGGTGTGGAATATTTTTCCAAGTCTAAAATGTACTTGCCTTTTGTATCAATAGAGGGACACACAATTAAACTTTGGTTCACAACGTCACAGCTCACTGCAGAGTTTTGGAAACTCTCTTGTAACATGGTCCTTTAAGAACAAAAATGCAAAATGAGGATAATGAGTTAAGAGGTGTTTTCTATCAGTGCTGGCCAATTGAACTTTCTGCAATGATGGAAATGTTCATTTCTGTACCATCCAATATGGCAGCCACTAGCCACGAGTCTAGTAAGCACTTGAAATGCAGGTAGCACAATGGAGGAACTGAATTTTTATTTAATTTCAATTCATTTAAATTTAAATAGTCACATGTAGCTAGTGGCTACCATATTGGATGGTGCAGTTCTAGATATCCCCGTACAGTGGCTCAGAAATGGCCCTTGAATGTAGATGCAATAGTCCTCAAGGTTAGAATTTGGGATTGAGGGGGGTGCTAGCAAATTCCCTGAGCTTTAACCATTTTCTGAGGCTTTACCGACGGTTCAAAGTTGGGGCCAGCTCCGGACAGGAATCACTCTTCTTTTTTTCTTCTATGATGTGCCAGTGATAGGATTTCCTTTCTCCCTTTAGGTCTTCTATGGAAATTCAGACCGAGCCTCCATAGTACAGAATCTGTTACGGCCCCCCATCATTTCCCGCTTCATTCGACTGATCCCGCTGGGCTGGCACGTCCGCATTGCCATCCGCATGGAGTTGCTGGAATGCGTCAGCAAGTGTGCTTAAACAGCAGCTTCAGACCCACACCTGCCAGTGGGTGGGGGTCCTGATATACCACTGTGGCAAAGAGGGCTGTACTTTACAAGCACTTTTTTTTTTTTTTGAGGTACCGGGGCCGGGGATTGAACCCAGGACCTTGTATGTGGAAGCTGGTGCTCAACCACTGGGCCATATCAGCTTCCCTGAGTTGGTTTTTTTTTTCCCTTCATGTTTTTCATTTGTTTTGCTTATTTTACTTTTTTTCAGGAGGCACTGGCAACCGAACCCAGGACCTCCCATGTAGGAGGTGGGCACTCAACTGCTGGAGCCACATCTGCTCCCCTTCACAAGCACTTTTAAATGCAGAACTGGGCCAAGAATTTTTCATTTTTTAAAAAAGGCAGTTTCCAATTTCAATGAAAGAAAAAGAAAAATGAACTTATTTCCCACTCAGGGCCAAAGAAAGTAAGAACAAAGAAAATGCCCCTCAAAACAATTTTCTTACAAAAGCATAAGTAACGGATAATTTACATTTCTCATTTTTTGTCTCAGTGACACTGTGAAAGGTGTACCTCCAGGGGAACACAAAGCAGCCCTGACACCTGGAAAATTCTTTTGCTTTATCTCATTCAAAATGCGAAAAATTGTTTCACAGAGCTTCACTTCGAATGCAAAGGGGAAGGCAATTTGCAGTTTCTCCTAGTTGTTTTTATTAAATCATGGCCTAAAAGTATCTTGAAACCTTTAACTGGGCCTGCAGTTAGAGGTTTCAAGGGTGCCTGCATGGCAGAATTGTGTGGGTGGGTGGGAGCCTGTGGCACATCTCACAGTAGTCCCAGCTTCTTGACAACCTCACCCAACCAAACCTTCTGCCAAGGGAGAAGAACCTGGAGCTATCACCGGCTACGTAGAGGAGGTTCAATTGCTGACTACATGCTTTGCAGAAAGTGGTCATTACATCTATGTCAGAAAAAGGAGGGTGATGTGGCCCAACTCTCAACCTCCATCCCCTGGCCTGGCAACGTACACACCCTCCGGCTCCTGAGGCTAGAAATCTCTTTGGGAAGGAATGAGTCAGGCCAAGCCTTCCTTTCCAGGAGAAGCTCATTACGCAGGGAGCTTGTGGGAAAGGATCCTTCAAAGGAGACCGGGCAATCCAAAAACCTGTCCTGCTCCTGGATGCAGTGTAGCCTTTGTTGGCAGCTCATTTCTCTGAACTACTTCTGTTTTCAAATAGACTCACACTAACCTGATCCTGGATACCACCACCACCTTCTCTGTGAACACCAAATCTCCTCTCTCCAGCTTTATATTACACCCAGTATCTTTCTAATCCCCACGCTGTATACTTGAATCTGGAAAAATGCTTTTCCCTGCCCAGGGGTTTCAATCTTCCTTCTAATATAAATATGTCAGTTCAGGGTGGGGGAAAAACACATCTCTGGCCTCTGGACACATGGACAAATCTCTTTTGTACAGAATATCTGAACAGAGACCCTTTGTGGAAAGTCGAATTAAACTTTTATCATGACGCGGACTGTCAGAGAAAATGGCAGTAGCCTAAGAGTTCAGGACTTCTGTACCTGGCATATCAGATACAAAAGGGAAGAAAGTGAGTATAGTTCAGGGAAAAAAAAGGAAGAATGAAACAGGGCAAGGTATAAAGGTTCTCCAAATAATTATTCACATTGGAAATTTATTTTGTAACAGCTTTATTGAGATAAAATTTATATACCATACAATTTGCCCACTTAAAGTGTACAGTTCAATGGCTTTCAGTGGAGTCACAGAGGTATGCAACCATCACAATTTTAGAACATTTTCATCACCTCCAAAAGAAACCCCATACCCGTTATCCATCACCCCCCAACACTGCCCTCCTCCCAATATTTGACCTTTCGTATCTGGCTTCTTTCAGTTAGCACAGGGTTTTAGAGGTTCATCCATGTTGTAGCATGTATCAGAACTTCATCCCTTCTTATGGCTGAATAATAGTCCACTGTGTGGATAAACCACAATTTGTTTAGTCATTTATCCACTGATGTACATTTGAGTTCCCATTTTTTGATTATGAAATAATTAACATTTGTGTACAAGTTTTTACGTGGACATGTTTTCAATTCTCTCGTGGATATACCTAGTAGTGGAATTCTGGGCCATACGGTAACTCCGCTCAACCTTTTGAGGACCTGTCAGACTATTTTAAACAAGTGGCTACACCATTTCACATGCCCACCAGCAGGATATGAGTGTTCCTATTTCTCTGCATTCTCACCAACACTTGTTATAACCATCCTGGTGGGTGAGAAGTGATATTTCAGTGCAGTTTTGATCTGCAGTTCCCTGATGGCTCATAATGCTGAGCATCTTTTCATGTGTTTATTGGCCATTTGTATATCATCTTTGGTGAAATGCTCTAGTCCTTTTTTTAAAAATTGGGTTGTCTTTTTATTATTGTGTCCTTAGAGTCCTTTATATGTCCTGGATACGAGTCCCTTATCAGATATGGGATTTGTAAATATTTTCTCCCATTTAGTAGGTTGTCTTTTCACTTTCTAGATGGTATCCTTTGAAACACAAAAATTTTCAGTTTTGATGAAGTCCAATTTACCTATTTTATTTTGCTTTTGATGTCATGCCCGAGAAACCATTGCCAAATCCAAGGTCATGAGCTCTTACCCCTGTTTTTTTTCTAATAGTGTTAGTTCTTATTCTTCGGTTGTTGATGTATTTTGAGTTAATTCTCGTATATGGTGTGAGGTGGAGGCCCAATTCATTCTTTGCATGTGGTGATCCAGTTGTCTAGCACCATTTTTTTTTTAAAGAGGCTACTCTTTCTTTGATTATCTTGGCACTCTTGGCAAAAATCAATTTCTGCATCTACAGCCCCTTAAGGCAAACCTTTTAACATACTGTGTTGGAAAATGTTTCTAAAAATTTGTTATTTTGTATTATTTGAATAAAACTCATATTACTAGAGATAAAACACAACATCTGAATGTGACCACCATTCCCCCATATCAACTTCTATACACAGAGAGGTAGTAATTGCATTATTTAATAGTGCTCAAGGGTATGTATGGACTTGATAGTGAACGTATTCAGGTTCAAATCCTAGCCATGCATCTTCCTAGCTGGGTGACCTTGGGTGGGTTAACTCAAAGTCCATAAACCTCAGTTTCCTCATCTACAAAATGGGATAATAACCACCTCATTGGGTTTTTGCAATAAGTAAATATAATAATCTAAGTAAAACACTTGGAATTGTACCTGGCCATAGTAAGTGCTATGAGCATCAAAAAAATGACAAGACCCAGATACTTTGATTGAGTCTTGATTAAAATGTATAGTCAAAATGCCAGGTCACAAGTTTTCATGATACTTAAGGAGAAACTCAGCATCAAGAAGTTGTTGACACTGCTTTTAAGAATGCAAAGCACTAGGTTGGTGCCTACCTTTTGTTTAGAAAGATAAAGAAAAATTTGGAGAATATTTATATACAAGTTACCAAAACATTTAAGTTCCTCTTGACTGAGCATTTACTCACTTGGTCTTCTTACCCTAAATGACAAAAGTAATGCTCTAAAACACAGGCTTGTGAGATTTGGCCTGTTTTATGTTTTTGTTTTTTTAAATAAAATTTTATTGGAACCCAGCTACAGCCATCCATTTACATACTGTCCATGCTGATTTTGCACGCCAAAGGCTGAGTTGAGTAGTAGGGAGAGAAACCATAAGGCCCATAAAGTCTAAAATATTTACTATCTTGCTCTTTAGTGAAAACATTTGCTGAGGTGACCCTTGGTCTTTAAAAAAAAAAAGACACTGTGACAGTTTGAAGCTTTTTTGGACCCCAGAAAATCCACTTAAAGCTAATCCACTCCTATGCATGTAAACCTATTGTAGGCGGGACATTTTGATTAAATTACTTCATTTAAGGGCCTCTGATTAGATAACGTGAATTAGGGTGGGTCTTAATCCTCTTATTGGAGTACTTTATAAACGAAAGAATAAAAAAGCTGCACATACAGAAAGAAAGTCACAGAGACAGAGAGAAAAAACTCCTAGAAGCTGAGAGGAGTCACTGAAGCCAGAGGCTGAAAGCAACAAGGCCTGGAGGAGAAGTGTGGAGACTGGAAGATGCTGCCATTGTTTCCTGCCATATACCTGATTTCCCAAAGCTGCAGCTCAGGGAAAAGGATCTCCAGATGATGCCTTGATTTGGACACTTCCATGGCCTCAGAAAGGAAGCTTTTAACCTGATAAATTCCCATTATAAAGGTCAACCCATTTCTGGTATATTGGTCCCAGCAGTCTTTAGAAAACGAAAACAGACACCATTATTGACCCATCCATCTCTTCTTTCTCCATAGCACCAAGTACCAAGGCTAGCATCTTTCCCCATCATCCCCAAACCTCCAAGTGAGCATCTACCAATGTGCGAAGGTAACAACACTCAAGTACAAAAGGAACCAAAGTTTTCAAAATGCCCTAAGGAGAGAAAAAGCTTGACAAATAGGGGGAAAAAAAAATCGACATCATCAAATAACAGGATTTGCTCTGCTTTCAACTACTTTCTGTCCCTTAAACAGATTTTAATTTCAGAGGCCCATTATCCCTTATGTAAATTCAAATGACTTCTTTACAAAGAAGGAAATGAAATGGAGCTGCCTGCTGTTCAAACATGAGGGGTCACATGGCTCAAGATTGGGACAGCCTTGCAGTCACATCAGTCAGTGCAAAATCTGCATTTTATTAAAGACATTTGGGAAGATCCATTCAAAAATACATTGTGCTCAGTAAAAATTAACCACTTCATGCTTATAATTAAGGTTACCACGGAATATATATTTGTATAATATTTACAGCAACAATAGAAATTTTACATAAGTTTAGAATGGAATACATGCCAGAAAAAATTTGATAAGATGTACCAACACATGATACAAAGAGTTATATAAACACTTTACAAATGGTTCATAATTAGCTTGAGAGGAATTTAAATATTCAACACTTTAAATTCAGTTTGGATTCAAAAATTAAAAAGATTAACACCACATCACACCCTTGCCCACAGTAAAAAGTATGGGATTATAATTTGTATTATGGATTATAAAGTCTGTGCAATTAAGAATTTTCAGTGATTCTTCATCTACCACAAATTTGGATGTCATGTCATTCTGGCTTATCCCTATTTTTATTGTTACACATGAACAGCATGGTCTTGATTTCACCCTGCCCTATGTCTCCTCAGACACCCACTTCAAATTTAGTAGAGACTGAAGAAGCTCTGAATAGTCTTCTAAGTATATACAGAATAACTACCTGAATTCAAAATGGCACAAAGCAATTCTTGGAGATAGGACTTAGGGGCAACTATTTTGTTTGGTTTAACTGTGTTTGTCAATCCAAATTTACAGTGAGAATTTACTTCTTTTCATCACAGCATTACCCCTCTGGCCTGACTCAATCAATGACCAAAGAGTAAACAAGGAGAGGGAAACAGACTGAGATGACTACAATCAATTGTCTTTTTTCAGTGAAAACTGATTTTATGCAAGCTTTGCTTTCCATTTTGGAAAAAAAACTACGCTGTTGCAGAGAACTTGAAGGTTCCCCAGAAGGAAAAGCATCGTTTTCTCCTGAAACTGAATGTTTGTAACTGGAGCTTTTGACAACTCTGGCAATATTACTTTAATCCCACAACAGGGACTAAAGTCAAGGCATCAATCTTTCCTATTCCTGGGTTTCTTCTGATTAAGCCTGAAACAGAGCACTAGGACAAGCATGTCTACTCCTGATATACATCAGATCAGCCTTTTGGAAAAGTAAAAAAAAACAAACTAAAGGAAGTCCTGAGGAATTCTTAGCAGTCTGTCAAAATTTGAGGGGATGGAGGAACAGATAAGGTCTCTTTCTCCCTGATACTCTGTGTTGGAAGAGTAGCAAACAAGGCAACTTCTAATCTGCATACAACATGGAGACTGATTCTAAGATTCCAAAGGAGGATCAAAATACGACGCGAGGGTCAAGTGGGGTTCAGAGAGCTTAACCTTGTGGGTAATGAAGGGCCTTAGAAGCAAAACCAGAACTAGCTCAGTTCTGCTGGCCCAAGAAATCCAACGTGCTATTACAAATTTTTTTCTGGCAAAACAAAAGACAAACCTCCCTCAAACTTGGGAGTAAACGGTTAATGAAGGAAAATACAAGGCAAGTAGTGATCATATTTAATAGCCTATAGTAAATACACAGAATGGTGGATCAGTGCCTGGAGAGGAGAAAGGTAGAGTCAGGACCAGGTAGAACACTGATGAATTACTAAAGCACTATGGGAAATGAATAGTTGCGTAGTAACTGGCTTGGTACAAAAGTCTATGATCTTTTACAGTACATTCAATTAAAAAAAAAAAAAAAAGAAGAGGAAGAATGGGGAAGCAGGCGCAGAGTTTCCTAGCCACCTTACTTCTACCACACTGTGTATACAGACAGATGAAGGACTTGTTCTGTCAAGGCGTCATTTTCTTGCATTTACTCATGGTTTCTGAGACAGAATTTTTAACCAGCTAGATCAGACCTGAAGATTTTCCATGTCCCAGCTGGTCAAGAAGCAAAAGAAAGAAATCATAATCATTTAAAAGTTGTTGTTTTTGTTTGTTTGCTTGTTTCCTTGTATTTTTAAGTCTCTAAGTGGAACTTCTGGTGAAATTCTAGCTTTGGGGATTAGCAACAGGACACTTCTAACAGTTGTCCTGTCTTTTCTGCTGCAGTCCCTTTTAAAGAAACCAGAATTTGTGGTTTTTTTCCAGCCACAAAGAAATTTTCTCTGCATACACACTTAATTAGTGATGACCTAAAGGAAGCAAGGAAATATTTTAATATATTTTGACTTGGTTCAGTGTATCTTATCACCTTCCCAGTTCACAGAAGGACAAGTCTTGGTACCCACATGGGTCTCACTATCCTACTATGATGCAGGAGGTAATGGACTTCTAGATATAAAAGCAGTGCTTTCGAGAAAAAATGCTCTGACCAGGAGAGAATGTGCAGATTTACTGAGTCCCAGCTGAACTCTAGGGATAAATCACAATTAGCTACTTACTGCCCTTGCTGAAAGGGCACTGTTACCACCAGGACCTAGGCGAACAGAAATGGACAGATCCTTCTACACACTTCAAAAGTAATCCTCTGGCCTCTAAGAAGTTGTACACTTATGAGTCATTCTCAATACATGGCTAGAAGAAAATAAATGGCTTTTTTCCTTATTTACTCTAAGAACTAGTTTAAGAAGTGAGGATTCTATGACATGGACTAAGAGGTGCTGGGAAGGGAAAATGGGACAGTGTTTCCCAGTGGAGTCCACTAATTTTCAGATTAGGAACATGCTAAACTGACTAACTCTACAACCACAACATACTCTATAGCACATGACATGACTAGAAACTAACCAGTATAGCTCCAAGCTTAGAATTAAAGTACAACTGCATATGGTGAATCTTAAAGCATGTTTTAAAACAGATTTAACCAAAGCATACAGCACAAATACTCTTATAACAGCTACATCACAACCACCAATAAAGAGTTTTTGCTTCTAATCGGTCTGCCATATGCCAATATTTGTAAAGAGCTATTAAATGAAAGACATTGTCTTTCTGGATACACGGCTAAAAGCCGTGGATGCCTACAAGCAGTTGGTAAAAACCATGCCAATCTGCCAGGCTGTTGCTTGCTTCTAAATATAAACCTCATGGCTCTATGAGAGATTTTCTAAGGACACTGACCTAGAATTCAAAATTCTTAAACACCTATAAAGTAACTTAGGTCTCTTCCCAAAGGATGTGCCTTTTAGCAGGCCCAAGACAATGGAAATGAACAACAGGATCTGAGGATTCAAGAATAGTGGTAGAGGATTCTTTAAGAGAATGTGATGTTGAAGAATTCATACCTACAGGTCTGCTGCCTGGAGAGAACAAGGCCAGAGCTGGGCTCTGCAGCCTGATAGGCTTGGAATACTGGAGAGCAGGGTTCCTCAACCTGGGCACTGTTGACATTTGGGGCTAGATAATTCTTGGTTGGGGGAGAGGGGGATAGGGCTATCTTGTACACTGTGGGATGTTTAGCAGCATCCCTGGCCTCTACCCACTAGATGCCAGTAGCACCTTCCCCACAGACGGGACAACCCAAAATGTCTCCAGGCACTGCCAAATGTCCTCTGGGGCAGACCTGCCCTGCTTGAGATCACACCCCTTAGAGACGGGGGCTCCCTTGGTCCCTAACCAGGGAGCATTTCTTTTTGATCTTAGGCTCTGGAGACAAGCTAACCCATAGATCAAGACCAAACAAGATCCAATTAAGTTCTCCTCCTGAGAAGGAAAACACTGGTGGTGGTGAAGTAAAAGTAGAAAAAACAACGCTGCAGAGTTTCTTTTCTAAAGTCCTCATTCAATCTTTTTACCCTTTAGGAAGTCCAGGGTAGACAATAAAACATGGATGTCATAAATTCCCCTTCCTAAAGAAAATCTAGACTTTTGTGACTTTAAATCAAGTCCTTCTTATCACAGATGGCAATCTCTGTAAGGTCAATAATTCACCAACCATGGGGGAAAACAACAGTTAAAAGCTAAAAGAGGGCCCATTACATCTGAGGGAAAACCATTCCCCTGTGAGCAGGAAGAGAATTGCATGCTAGAAATTCAGATTGCAGTTTACTTACAGCTTACTGAGGATCAATGGAAAGTCAGAATGGAAACAGGCTGAGAAGAGGATAAAAGAGCTATCTCAAAAACACTAGTTGAAAACATTGTAGATATTTTCTGGCTCAAATCTGGGAATGTACGAAAAGTAGGTATTGACTTGTCATCAGTTAGGTTTACTTTGCTCTAGGAAGAAGGCAATTATTCTAGCCCTTCTTTAAAGAACCATCACTAATATAAATGTTCTTCAAACATCTGAGATCCCAGTGTTAACAAGGATGAAAACACAGGAAACCTGCCCCTAGGTGACAATGAACCTCAGGTGCCATGTCATGGCAACACAACCAGGCAGTTCCTAAGCACACAGCACAGTGAGAAGTCTTTCAAGAGAAAAAAATATGCAGTTTCTGGTGGGAATGCAAGTCATTAATATCCAGGCAAAAAGTGCTGAGGGTCTACCTCACTTGTACAGCAGAACAGCTGCCTGGGAAAAGTCAGAATTCAACACTACCCAAATGGTACTGAACTGATGAAAGAAACAAGATATAAAAAGAACTAAAGATCATGCAAAACTATTAATTTTGAAACAAAATGTCTCAATGATAGTACCCAATTGAGTTTCATAGGAGTGCCCATTATACTTATTAAAATTAAATAAAAAGCACCTTAAAATGACTTCTATATATAATTGATACACATCATTATAGTATTTATAATTAAAAAATGCAATACACACAATTTAAGCTTCCAAGAAACTAAGACCTTTTTCTTTAGAATCTTCATAATCATCAGAACTATGATTCTCAAAATCTTAGAGGAGGGGGAACTTGAAATAGCAATAGTAACTCAGCACATTTCAATTACAGCTGACTTGATTCAGGGACTGATACTCTCGGAATTCTGGGACAAGTATTCATATTGACAGACTACCTCTTTGAAGGGTGGGAGGGACCTTTATAAATATTATTGCTAAGGGACTACTTCCAAAAATCTAATATATTGTTAGATGATGGTGTTGAGGTGATTTCTGTCAAGGCTGGCCCAGCAACACACGGGTATAATACCAGTTAGTCGAAGGCCTTGGTGACACTTGGGAATAACTTAGGAGTTGAAAGAGATCAAATGTGGGAAAGATAAGGTCTGTTCGGACAATATATATCTTGCCAACAAAGGTGTGTCTATATATATATGTGCATGGTAACAGTCCCAGGAAGAAAAGATGGACATAGCAATTTTTTCTACATCTGGAATTGCTTCAGGAGCCTTTTAAATAAATTGGAAACAGCAATAACCAAACAAGCATTAAAAATATAAATGCCATACATGTATTTCACATCCCACCAGCCAAGGGTCTCTTATGCAGTGGACAGTATTCAGAAGCTTAGAAATGGTTTGCATGACCTGCAGACAGGGGCCTCTTTTAACCTCACAACCGGAACGCTCACAGGCAAATCTTTGGTCTACACTCTACACTACTGCTAAGTGGGAGCACATTCTCTCTACAAAGACCCATGAGTAACACCTTGATCCATTTTCCCCCTCATGTGCAACTAACATCCCTGGACACAATCAGGAGCTAACTGTGCGAGGACTGAAACGAGGACTGCAGTAGTTCTCCCTAGCCTATCCAACTTTTTTCTCCTGCAGGTTTGAAACTAGATGCTGCATTTCATCTGCTACCAAGGATCATGTCTAGAGGGCTACTGCTGGGGCCTGCAAGTTAAGCAAGGTTCATACTGTTACAGTCCCATGCAGCCACAAATCAACTCCCTTTAGTAGAAGTATAATACTTACTTCATATCACAAATGTATAAAAATATGGCAGATAGTGTCATAGCGAGTTTCTTTAAATGAATATATTTATAAAACAGACATTTACCATATATATATATTTATATATAGAATAAAATACTCCTGATGCAATATATAAATGTTACTGTTTAGTTTTTATAGAAACTACTGTAGCTGTCCCACTGCTTCACAATGTTCCAAACAGCTCAAAATAACTTTACATTATAACATAAAAGGTATGATTATAACAGTACGATATTAATTAATTATAAATAAATGTTACAAATCCTATCAAATATGGAAGTTTAGAAAACAATTTAAGACATACAGTTCATCTTCTAACCCTTCAAAGATATTATTCTCTTGGATTACAACACACCCCACATTTAGCCTAGGCAGAAAAAAATGTGTGGTAAGGGCCTTGGTTGAGACACAAATTTTTCTATCCCTTATAGCGCCAGGACAACTCCCTGGCTTTCCCAAGGTCAACAGAGATGGCACTAAAGCTGGAATGTGAGGGGGAGAAATTGGCAAGAATTTCTTCTTTCCTGGTGGCATACCCTATCTGCTCTCACACAAGACCTATGCGGACTGGCAATCCCTAAGTAACTCCTGTGGCTCTAAGATCCCTGACTAGCATTGGTGGCCGTGACAAGCCAGACGGCCCCACTCATACAATATTGCACGCACCTTCATAAAGCTGAAAAGACTGGCTTACCATACTGGCCCAGCCTATCCCCCACCCTACCCCATCCCTCTCCCCTCCCAACTGGCTGTCCCCTGCCCCACCCCCACCCCCACCCCCAGCACAAATTACAAGGCTGTTTCTTTTAAATCGTTCAGGTTTGGCATTCGTGATCGATTTGTTCTGTTATAAGGGTGCCCGTTTGGCCCACTCTTGGCACCTAGTTCAGAGTAGGAAGGCCCCTCTGTGGCACTCCTAGTCACAGAGGACACATGCCAACCAGGGTCCATCTGACCTGGCAGCTGGAGGGCTGGCCTGCCCTTTGGTGTGGGCTCCTGCCGGATGTTACTGCTCCCGCTAGAGGCCTGGCTCATGGGGTGAATCCGAATTTCTGAGAAGGAATTTTTGGCTTGTTGAGTTGTTAAGGGCTGAAAGCGGGGATCTGAGGAAGCCGGGTGACTTGAGGCTGAAGAGAGATGTAACAGCTTGCGCAGAGATTTTAATGGCTGGCTCTGAAAGAAAGGAAGAGAATATAGGATTTAATTTCTACTAGATCATAAAGCTGGGAGGAAACAGAACTTAGATCTGAGATGACTGCATGTAGCCAAGAAGGGAAGGCATATGGGATGATTGGCTAAAAAGTTCAACCTTAACTATTCTTTGGAATACCCTTCATTTTTTTCAAAAAAGACAAATTATTTTTCTCTAATGTAAAAATCCCAGAGATAAGAAATCTTGAGCTGCTATGGTGGCTGAGTGAGGATCCAGGCTCTTTCTATGTGGCCACATTACATCCTTCCCATGGTAACCTATGCATCTGCCATCCCATCAATATTCCAACCAGCAGGAAGGAGAAAGAGCAAAAGAAGGGATATTCCTCTCCCATTTGAAAAGACTTCCCCAAAGCTCCACTCAATGCTTCTACTGGCCAGAACTGTCATATAACTATATCTAGTCACAAGAGAAGCTGAACAAGTATAATGTTAATTAAATAGTAATGTACTCAGTTAAAAACTGTATAGCTCTTATTTGTTCTTATTTTCTGAACTTTCCCTTGACACTGTAAAATCTGAGTGTTCCCTTTCTGTATCTTTACTTTTGGGGAAATTTTTATTTATTTTGTCAGGGGGGCAGCGGCAAGGTTCTGGACATTAAAAATGCAAAGCAAAGAGAAATGAGCAAACCCTCTACAGAATCTAAAATAAAATTGTCATAAGAGGACTTCAACTTTTAAAATAGTATCACAGCCTACCCTGCCTGTCTGCAGTGTGGCTACAGCCAAAGGCCCTTTGGGGTGCTGCAGTGTGGAGGGAGACCTGGGCTTGCAGTTGGAAGGCAAGGTCCTGGGGCAGCTCTGCCCTTCACTAGCCAATTATTTCCAAGCAAGTCAAGAGTCTCAGGGAGGCAGACTTGGCCAAGTGGTTAGGGCATCTGCCTACCACATGGGAGGTCCACGGTTCAAACCCCGGGCCTCCTTAACCTGTGTGGAGTTGGCCCATGCACAGTGCTGATGTGCACAAGGAGTGCCCTGTCACGCAGGGGTGTCCCCCGCGTAGGGGAGTCCCACGCACAAGGAGTGCACCTCATAAGGAGAGCTGCCCAGCACGAAAGAAAGTGCAGCCTGCCCAGGAATGGTGCTGTACACACGGAGAGCTGACGCAGCAAGATGATGCAACAAAAAGAAACACAGATTCCCGTGCCACTGACAACAACAGAAGCGGACAAAGAAGAACACGCAGCAAATAGACACAGAGAACAGACAACTGGGGGGGGGGGGTGAAGAGGAGAGAAATAAAATAAATAAATGTTTAAAAAAAGTCTCAGGTTCCTCATTGGTAAAAGGTGGCTCATTCCCCTTCCTCCCATCTTAGGACATGATGGGGGCTACCATCAAAGGAAGCAAGCAAAAGTGTTTTGAAATTCAAGCCCCTCCTCATGTTCTAGGAACACAGCCAATCACTGCTCACTGCTGTTGGACTCTGGCACTCGGGCTGCAGCCCTGGGGCACCTCTGGCTTCCAGTCATCAGAGCACCTTTACACTGAGGGTCATGGTACAAAGGACATGCATTTTAGGGCTATGCAAAGTTTTAATAAAAATGTAAAGATCTCAAGGAATACTACAAGATTTGAAAGAACAGGGCACTAAGATTCAAAACAGATTGCTTGAGAATTGACCCAACTAGAAATCGATTCTGGAGAAGTATCCTCCATCATAATTCCAAAGTATTTCCAAGGTAGCATCATGCCCCGCCCCCTTGGACGTTGTATGCCACATTGTACACTGTAAGTGCTCAAATGTTTTTTTTGTGTTTTTTTTTATAATTGTATGATAGCACAATGAGGCTCTTGGTGAATTTATAGCCCTGTTCACATGTAGCTACCAAATAATTACAATAATCTGGATGCAGCTGGATATATAAAGTTTATAAAGTTACCTGAAAAGAACTTCTTGGCAAAAGAGGTACCAGAGATTGAACCCAGGACCTTGTAGATTGTAGATAGGAGGCAGGCACTCAACCACAGAGGTACATCCACTCCCAAGCCTGCTTTTTTAATGGGGTGTGGAAAAGCACAGACTAGAATATCAGGCCCCCACTCAGAGGCTCAGAGCCATGTGCTTTTAGTTGGGATACACATCCAGGAAACTTGCATATCTGGTTCTCTAAAAGCTGCTCTCCCTTTCCCGGTCTATATTATGTTAGAAGCAGAAAATGTAAATGACTGGGGAGACAGAATGGCAACTTGGGGATCTCCTGTCAGCGGCTCTAAGTAAGAGTTGACAGTTAAAGAGAGTAGATAGAAAACCTATAAAAAGAAGACTTCCTCCTTCAAATTACAGAAATCTGTGGTGATTTGTAAGCACAAGTAACCCTCAAAATGTCAGAAATCACGGTACAGAGGAAAAACTGATCTATAAAATATTGAATAGGATCAAAACCAAGTTGGATTATGTTACTATGCTCATAATGGGATATCAAAAAGATCCAATATTAAAACATTTCTAGGGAAGCAGATGTGGCTCAAGTGATTGGGCTCCCATCTACTATATAGGAGGTCCAGGGTTCGATTCCCAGGGCCTCCTGGAGAAGGCAAGCTGGCCTGCACAGTGTGCTGGCCCACATAGGAGTCAGCTGGCCTGTGTGGGGAGCTGGTGCAGCAAGATGATGCAATAAAAACAGACACAGAGGAGAGACAATAAGAGACACAGCAGACCAGGTTGCTGAGGTGGCACAAGAGATTGAGCACCTCTCTCCCACTCTTGAAGGTCCCAGGATTGGTTCCTGGTGCTGCCTAGAGAGAAGACAAGCAGACATAGAAGAACACACAGCATATGGACACAGAGAGCAGACAGCGAGGACAAAAACAATGGGGTGTGTGTTTGTGTAAATAAATATTTTTAAAGAAACATTTCTAATCCATACAGTTGTTTAAAGGAGAGAAACCTCAGTTATCTGAGAAGTTTACTGATTTGGTTTCTGCTTATTCCTCCATTAACAGCAGAGTAAATGCGATTATGCAATACTTGCCTAATACACAGTTCCTAATGCAACTGTTTGCCCATTACCCATTTGAAATAGTATGGATTTCAGAAGTTTCAAAGCCCAATTCATAAGTTACCACCTTTAATGAAACCTCAATCATTTCCTCTCATCCTCCCCTAAATTTTAAGGCATGTCTCCCTTTTTACCATGAATTATGGTTATTTACAGATCTTCTCTTTCTTCTGGGCCATACAGTGTCTATGGGCTGTGACCATGTCTTATTTATCTCACTTCAATCCACCTCCACCCACCTCCACACTGAGGGGATGGCTAATGGAGGCTCACTCTTTTCCAGTAGGACATGGGTCACTGAAGGATTTCACCTGACTCCCAAGATGTATCTAGCTGTTGATGAGGTTATCTTCTGGGGAGGAGCCTCTCAGCCTTGTAATATTGCTGTAATTTTTTCAACCCTGCCTTTCCCTCATGAGGCAGTCATTACAGAGTGGAGAGTCTAAGGGTAATGCATGGTCCACTCACTTGTGTCTGTAGATCTGAGATCTTCTCAGGACGCCACTCCTTTGGTCTACTGCTTGGGGTGCCAGCAGAGTGAATGGCTTTCTGTAATGTCAGAAGATCTGGGCCATCAGAATTGGGAACCTAGAGAAGAATAGGGACAAGGTTTCACTAATACATACCAATAAGCCTAAATAAAATATGCAACCACACCCAAGAGGAGAACAAAACCAAAAAGCAAATCAAATCAAACCAAAATAACCAAAACAAAAAACCAACAAACCCCAATAAAAAAAGAAACCAAACTCTCCCAGTATTCACAATGCAAAAGTGATGCTAGTTAAATTCTGCTGCCCTCTTAATAATTTTCCCTGCATTAGGAAAAATTGGCAGATGTCATGCAGCTTTGTTAAAACCTTAACCCTTATAGCATTCCCATGCTGTTAGTTTTAGTCGCTGTAAAAGAGAGCAGTTAAATTGGGCTGTACCAGAACTTGCTGTCGTATCCTCATTTCATTTTGCAGTTAGGTTATGAACCAGTTCAATAAAAGAAAATTTTGTCCTGGTGGGAAAATGATCCAAACACTGTACTGTGGTGATGCCAAAGGAGTCTAGAAGGCTTTTAAGGATAGCAAAGTGGGAAAGTATGGTTTGAATCATATTCCCAAAATTCTGCCCAGTAAATCTGGGTCTAGCATTATGCACCAGGAAATGGCTGGAAATTTGTGCCACAAATCCCAGATGAATGCAATTTGTCTTTTCACCAATTTGGGTGAACACAGGAGAGTAATATAAATGCCAAGCAAAAGCCCTGGCTTTAAACTAAGTGACCAGCCAAAGCTAGAGCCAGGCAAGGAAAGAGCAAATTATCAACTAATAGAAGCTGGTGTTTTTAATGGAGCCTGTTAGCTCACTCAATTTGGTCAATTCAACTTGGTTTCAAAGAAACAAACTGCAAACCAAGTGTTAACAAACTTTCTAAGCCAAATGAAGAAAAAATTGTTAACTGCAAATGTTAAATCTAATTCTTTACAGGAAGTAAGAGATTTTATGAATGCTGTCTGCCAACAACTGGCTGAAGAGACAATACAAACTAGCCTTTCACTAGTTTGTTCAACAGCCTTTATGCACCATCCTCTTTTAATTCTGAAAATCCAGAATGGCAAAGAATTATATCTACATGAATTTATGGAACTGGCTCAGGTACTTAACTAGCATAAAGAGAATATGACCCCATGAAAATAAAAGACATGCTGTTGTCATCAGTAAAACAAGTTTACTGGAGCAGATTTCAGGGCTACCATACATAAAAATGGGTACCATGGGTGGAGTGACTACAGGAAGCTTTTTCAAAGAAGAACTATGCTTTAAATGATTCTTTGAATTAAAAAGAGGAAAGAGGGATTTCTTGATGCTTGGATTCTCCCCGTTGGTGGAATCTGTCTGCAATATAAGATACAAATAAACTAAATGCAAAAAAAAAGGTACTCTTATTGAAACTACCAGCCCTTGGAAGTCCTCAAATGGTTAATTATTAACAGTCACTGACTCACTCAGTGCTGTGCCACCTAGAGAGGTTCTGTGTCATTTCTCACCTGGATGTGAAGATGACAATAATGTAAATTCAAGACTGGCACAAACTTCTAAGCATATAAAGAATGTGTGACTGTGATGACTATAGTAGGAATATCTAGAGCCCTACAGACATCTACTTATATTAAACTTACAAAATATCTAAGGATTTAGTACTTTATTATCAGAAACAGGATTCTTTTAGAGAACTGTGTTTAAAGAGCTACTGAAGAACTTCTATCTTTTTTCTAATTGCTAGAGGACTTCGACTTAAAAATCTAGCAAGTGATTTGCCTATCAAGGAAAAAAAACACTTTTTTTTTTTTTTAACCATTATGAACTTGGTCAATTCTTGAGACAGAAAACCTCACTTGGAAGAGGAATGTCACTGTTGCAGGATACTAATGTTGAGTAAGAAGTCTTACTCTACACTGTTAGATATATTTACCCAATGGAAAATATCTGACATGATTCAGAATACTGGTTTTCAAAGTGAAGAACCTACAAGTTTAATCTTTCAATTGCAGCCTCATTAACAGTTGACATACTAAGTAGGATACGATCACAAAGTTGGAAAAGTCACCCTTGCTTATTTAACTCTCTGGATATGTAACTAAAGCCAGATTTCCCAAAGCAGCTTTCAGATTTGCTTGAGTCAAATTAGGTGCCTTAACAAGACAAATTATTTTTTGGCATCACTTTTCCCTGTTTTGGTCCCAATTGTCAGAGAACTAAAATGTACATGAAGGTATTCAGATCATCTTTTATGAGTATAAGTATGAAGAAATTACAGTAAAATATTCCATAAATTTTCCTGTTCCAATGACAGGAAACTAAGGAGAGGGTTTAACTTTCATTGTCAAAGAGGCCAGAAGAGAGGGCCTAGGAACAAGTGGCCAGGGACGCTCCATAGTGCTGGGCAAAAGACATGGACTGAGCCTGAGCTTCATATTCAGGAGAATCCAGTTCTATTCTCCCAAGTGATTGTGTGACTTTGGGCAGGTCACAACTTGTCTGGGCTCAGTTCTTACATCAGTGAAATAAAAAGCATAAACTGGATTTAAGATGTACCTCAGCTTTAAATTTTCATGCTTCTCTATATGCACTGGGACTCAGAATTTAACTTCTTAATCTTAGGCAAAGGCCACAATGCCTTAAGTCTTCCAAAGCTCTTTTTCTTAGTTTCCTTTTGTAGAATTCTATAAAATGGGGGTGGGGGGGGGGGGGTGGGGATTATGTGTAAATGTTCATTTAAAGACAGAGTTAACCCAATGCCAGGCTTAGAAGTCTGAGGTCTGGTAGGCTAATCCTAAGTGCTCTTTGGAATCTTAGACACTAAGGCAATCAAATTTTTAATTTTTTTCTTTTCATTCAAAAATGCAGAAGCACAAATGGCTTTTGGTTTGACAGGCATATGGCACTGTGGCACATGCAGAGATACTCTGTAGTTAACTTACTTATGAAAAATGAAACTTATAAAAACCTAAACAGTAAATTCAAGTGGATGATGTTAGAGGATAGTAATTTTCATATTTACCCTAATCTACAGTATCTAAACAACTAAAATTTGAACCAGATCTTGAATAATAAAGTCAATCAACTTGTATATACTCTACTCATGCCACATTGAGCCAGGTACTTCAGGATTAATATTGCTCTAAAGCAGACACCAAAAGCTAAATCTAAACATAAAATCATCATCAATTCCTTAATCCTTTCTACTTTCTGTCACTTAATCACCCAGTAATGGCTGTAGACCTATCTGCAGTTAAGAACAAAACAAAAACCTTGAATTAAAAATAACAGTGGTCAGAAGGAGGTGGCCTAAGTTTAATGTTCATAATAGCATGGAGCCGAGGGCAGCCAATAGAAAAATGTATTCTAAAGAAAGTGATAAAAGTTTTACTAGCACTTTAAATATTTTAATCTCCTTGAGGTTAAAGCAGGTCTTCTGTTTATCCAGTCTAAATAACAGATGTAATATCTGACTGATTGGCATTTTGATTTGACATTCTGCTTTCAGTGAGCTGCAGTTAGAGATATAGGCAGTTTCTTATTTGTTTAATGAAATTTTCAGGAATATTATGCACCCATTAATATGAAAATAACAAAAGCTTGTGTATTTACATATATATTGTCTCTCTGTCTCGCTCTATATATAGATACAGATAAATATAGATATACTGTTAAAAGCCAGAATAAAAGAATTGTAGTAGGAATATTATTTAAAATAAACAAACAAACAAAAAAATCCCACCTTCTTTCCACAAACCTATACACAGGCTAAAAAGCTAGAAGGAAATATATCAAAATCCTAATAACTGGCTGTAGTCAGGTGGTAAGATCAATTCTTTTTCCCAACTTTTCTGAAATGAACTCATTTATTTTATAATACAATAAATAATTTCATTCCTAGAACATTTGTGTGACAGAAAGTCATACTTTGTGTGTTACTATGTACTTTGTTACTATCATCTAACTCATCTTTACTTAATATGGAGCTATAATCCTAGAACTTTCATAATGGAAAGGGCCTCAGAAACACCGAGTTCAATCTACTGATGTTAGAGATGAAATCAATGAAGTCATTCCAACAGGCCATTTTGATGATGCCTTTTTCCTCTTCAAATAAATGAGAATAAATCAGGTATGTAGTAAAATTAGAATCACTGCCATTTAAAACCACTAACTTAACCTCATCTAAACTTAAAGGAATCACAAATCAAAGAGGGTTACAGGCCTCATTTGGGTGAAGAAGTATGTTTTCTCAGATCACTAACCAACAGAATTTTTGCTGGGTGGTCAGTCAAGTGATAGGCATGGTGCCATGGAGCCAGCCCTTTGTTGAGGCATAGGGGTTCCAGAAGATAAGACACATTCCATCTCGCAATTCAATCACAAGACAAACAAGTTTCTTAGAAAAGAAAGCCCTGAAATGTCATATACTCTCTCTTCTCTGTGACTACGCAATCCAGAAATAATACTTGTCAGCATGAGAATTCTGTAACAAGCCAGGGAGCAAAATACACAATGGTTATTTATGAATTTTGAGATTCAAATGTAAACAAAAACCACTTTTTAACTTTCTGCATATCTCTAAACCCTCAGAGAAATAAATCCTGCAGATTGACAGTTTTTGCATGACTGTACATCCACATGGATGAGAAGTCTATTCAGAGAGGGTTGAAGTGTTCTGTCTTTGAAATTAAATTTCTCCTATTCTTGGAGATTGTGTGTTGAATCTAGAAAAACCTCTGAGAGGAGACAGTTGTACAGAATTTCAGAAAGAGATGTATACTGTATATAGATGTTAAGTCTCAAAAAGAAAATAATTTTCACTGCTGTACACAAAGTGTAAAATAGCCACAGAATAATGCAGAATCATATGCCATTTTATATATAGAAATTGGCAATCTACTTACTGTTTGAGATTTCTTCTTTTTCTTTTTCATGGACCTGAAAAACCCTTGCTTTTCCTTTTCCTTGAGTTGCTCAGAATGACTAATATTTTCAGGACTTTTCCTAAATGGGAAGACATTTTTATCATATTGATCTTTTAATCATTCTCTTATCATATGACACACTGAATACTGAAAATGCATGACACTTGGTTCAAATATCCATGAAGAATCAAGCCCAGGAGTAACGATGCTCTAGAAAATCATGGGAGAAACTAAATACAGCTGGCAGTGGTTAATGATTATCTTTTGGTATAGGTTTCCTACAAGTAGCAATTTGAGCATCATTATCAGTGATCTGTAACTGTGCTACAGGACCATTTCCATGCTGTTGGAAACCTCAGAATTATAGATTTTGAAAAATACATGGCATAAAGGATGCCTTTTCTGTAAGCCTTCCAAAGGGAAATAACAGGAACATTTAATACTTTTATTACCAGCCCAGGAAGTTTATTAGTGACTTGCCAAGTTCTTGAACATTAAAAAATCAATGCTGCCGCTATAGAAACATTATAAATAAAAGTAAAAACTCTTGAAACTGGAAATTGTCTTTATAAAAATCTTATAGCACTAAAAACTAAATTAAAAAAAAGTTAAAAGAAGTAGACAGAATGCTTTAAAAAGCTAACTGAAAATACTGAAGTTAAGATTATCATCACTGATGCCACCAGGTATTTTTATAAAAACAGAAGACATTAAAAGATAGGAAGCAGGACACATTGGCTCCAATAAGTTGGTTACTTTTATGCTAAAAAAGGACCATATTATTTAATTTAATTTATGTCTTTTAAAAAGCAACTCAACTAGTGTTATTCTAGAAAAAGTTACGTTCCACGGGTTTTATTTAGGAATATCTATGAATGTGGAAAGTCATTTTCTTGAATGACTGGATTCCTTCTGTTAGTTATTCCCTAAAATAGTGGCAGGAATGTTAAAGGTGAAAGAACTAGTTATATTTGTGTTTTAGAATACCAAACAGTGATGAAGTTACTATTAGAACATCTAAGAAATTATGAGCAAAACATCATCCTACCTACGCGGGATTAAATCTGAGTGAAGGGAGAAAATAGCTATATATATATGATTATAGATCCACATGATAGAAAATACCATGGAGCTTTTAAAAATAAATAATATCTTCAAAGATTACATTAATATGGAGGAAAACTCAAACTTCAATAATAGGTAAAAAAAAAAAAAAAGGCAGGATTCAAAACTTTCTACAAGGACATCATCAATATGGCAACATAAGTCATCCCCTGGAAAAGTCTCCTCTAAGAATCAATGAATGAAAGAACAAATCCCACTTGATTAGAACTCTGGAGGATGATAAAGAACACCACAAATGCTGAATAGAAGAAAAAAAAGAATCTCCAAGATCAGGTAGGAAATTTCTGCTCCTGGTCCTGCCAGTCTGGACCCTTTCCCTAACTCCATCCTGAGCAGCTTTGGGAGTTGCACAGAGGCAGCATGGCTCAGGTTCCTCCTGCCACAGATGCAGACTATAGAGCAACCCACAGGAGTGAGTTAGAATCTCACACATATCCAGGCATAGAGACCTAAATCCACAGGGACCCAGAGCGAAACTCAAGCCGCTGAGTGCGTGCTGGGTGAAGCATACAAAATGGCTCCTGGGGGGAAAACCAGAAAGACTGAGGAAGAACTGCTGGGGAGAGTTGAGCATACATAATCCAGTTTCTGTTGGCTGGATCACACCTAAGTGCAAAACGGACTCTTCTGGATTGACCCACCTTCCAGGAATGACCCCATCTGGGTCTCCAGGGTGGGATACCCTAACAGGGAAGAAAGCAGAGGCAGAAAAGCATCAGAAGAAGGAGACCGTCCATCTACAGAGAAGATTCCTAAGTAGAGCACTCCATGCCCCAGAGGTAGGTGCCCATTCTCCACTGGCGGCACAAGCCAACTCAGGAGCTATTCCATGGCTGGAATTGGAAGCTCCACTTCCCAAAAACAGGGGAGGAAGAAACGTTTGGGAACCAACTTCAGCTACTGATTAGTAAAACCGGCAGGCTAAAGTTTAATCCTAAGAACAGCTGAAGTTTGAACCTGTCCAAGTCAGAAAGAGGCTGGTAGCCACAATTTTAACTCTGTCCCTGGCACAAGGGGAAGCAGTGGACTGAAAATCATAGTGCTGGTAGGGACTGGCTTCTTTCCATCCAGATCAGAATGCAGCTCTAACATAAGCCCCAACCCCACCTTTGGCAGGGAGGGAGCTGGGGGGACCTGCACCAGTCTCTCCGGGAGAATACAGACCATGCTATGGAGGCCAGAGATCATCCAACGCTGGCAGCTCAATCTGTTCCAGGAGCTATTCTGTGGTTGGAATTGGAAGCTCCATTTCCCAAAAATGGGAGGAACAGATGGTTGGCTACCGATTTCAGCTACTGATTAGTAAATTCAGCTGGCTAAAGTCTAACCCTAAGAACAGCTAAAGTTTGAACCTGTCCAAGTCAGACACAGGCCGGTAGCTGCCATTCTGACTCCGCCCCAAGCAAAAGGGAAGCCTGGCTGACTGAAAATCACAGTGACAGTAGGGACTGGCTTCTTTCACCCAGATCAGCCTGCAGCCCTAGCCTAGGCTTCAACCTCACTTCTAGCGGAGAGGAAGCTGGCAAGCCCTGCACCAGCCTCTATAGGTAACTGCAGGTACATTTCGCAGGCACAGACTGAAGAGTAGGAAGTCTGCCAGGGCAACTGTGGTTATTTTGGACCTGCAAAGCATAGATTGCTGCCCACACCTGCAGCTCTATCCCCGTCCTAGGCAGGGGAGAAAGGACCTTGAAGCATCATCAGTCTCTCTTGGCAATTACAGACTAGGCCTGCATGACTTAGATTATTACACACAGCTGCGGCTTTCTCTCTACCCCTGGCAAAGGAGAAAGTTGGGAGAAGCTTCATTGGTCCCTGGGGAAATGAGGGCAGCTTAAGCCTCCACAGCTTACAACACCAACTACATCCTTGGCTCCCTCTATACAACCAACAAGGGGGAAAGGGCAAGAAGGCCCTAAATTAAAGAGAGAAACCGCACCCAGAATAAATACATCTAGTAAGCCAGATGCCAAGACACCAACAAAAAACTGCAATGTGCACCAAGAAACAGGAAGCTATAGCCCAGTTAAAGGAAGAAGATAAGCCTCCAGATGACAGCAAGATTATCTTTTAAAAATGAGGGTGAGTTTAGCATATGTACAGATAAATAGAAACTGAGAGAGTTTGTACTTAAGAGGCTGGCTTTGCAGGAAATACTAAAGGGTGTGCTACAGCCTGAAAAGAAAAAACAGGAGAGAGAGGCTTGGAAAAGAGTCTAGAAATGAAGATTATATCAGTAAAAGTAACTAAAAGTCTCAAAAGAGTGGTGAAAATAAAATATGACAGATAAAACCCAAATATTTAGGAATAAACTTAACCAATGATGTAAAGCACATGTATTCAGAAAACTAGAAATCATTGTTAAAAGAAATAGAAAAAACCTAAATAATTGGAAGAACATTCCATGCTCACGGATTGGAAGAATAAATATCATTAAGATGTCAATTCTATTCAAAGTGATATATAGATTCAGTGCAATCCTGATAAAAATTCCATCAGCTACAGTGGTAAAAATAGCAGGGTACTGGCATAAAGACAGACACCTAGACCAATGGAACCAAACTGATGGTTCAGATACAGACCCTCACAACTAGAGTCAAGAGAGTTTTGACTAGCCTGTCAAACCCACCCAGCTTGGGAAGAACAGTCCATTCAACAAATGGTGGAGGAGGCAAGATGGCGGCTGAGTGAACTTCCTGGTTACTAGCTCCTGGAGGGAATCGGCTGGGAGGCGTCGGAGACTCCTTGGGACCGGGCTGTTTCGGGATTTTTCCTGGTCCCAAGGTGTTTAGACATCGATTTGGAGGGAAGGTAACAGAGAGGATCCATCTGTGAAATATACACGGAGATCCCAGCTACGTGTGGAGGATTCCCTCCTTGGGTAGGCAGAGCCGAGGAAGCTAGCACCGCGCCGAGCCCCGGCGGGTGGCGGCCAGGGTAGCCTAGCTGGGCCGTGGTGGGCGGCGGGCGGGAGAGCCAAGCCGCGCTGCGCCGCAGCGGGCGGCGGGCAAGGGAGCCGAGCCCAGCCTAGGTGGGCCGCGGTGGGCGGCGGGCGGGAGAGCCGAGCCGCGCTGTGCTGCGGCGGGCGGCGGGCAAGGGAGCCGAGCCCAGCCGAGCTGCGGCGGGCGGGAGAGCCGAGCCGCGCTGTGCCGCAGCGGGCGGCGGGCAAGGGAGCCGAGCCCAGCCGAGCTGCGGTGGGCGGCGGGCGGCAGGCGGGAGAGCCGAGATGCGCTGTGCCGCGGCGGGCGGCGGGCAAGGGAGCCGAGCCCAGCCGAGCCTAGCCGCGCCGCGGCGGGCGGCGGGCGGGGAAGCCGAGCCGGGCCGAGCCCAGCTGAGCCGCGGAGGGCGAGGGGGCCGAGCCCAGCTGAGCTCAGTCGAGCCCGGCCGCGCTGCAGAGGGCGGCGAGCGGGAGAGCCGAGTCGCGCTGCGCCGCAGAGGGTGGCGGGCAGGGAAGCCGAGCCCAGCCGGGCCCGGCCAAGCCCAGCCGAGCCGCGGCGGGCGAGGGAGCCGAGCCCAGACGAGCTCGGCCGAGCCCAGCCGCGCCGCGCCGGGCGGGAGAGCCGAGCCACGCTGCGTCGCGGCGGGCGGCGGGTGGGAAAGCCGAGTCCAGCCGAGCCCAGCCGAGCCGCGGCGGGCGGGGGACCCCAGCCCAGCCGAGCCTAGCCAAGCCCAGGCAAGCCCAGCCGAGCCGCGGAGGGCAGGGGACCGGAGCCCAGCCGAGCCCGGCCGAGCCCAGCCGAGCCTGGCGGCGGGGTTTCTGTTCTTTGTTTTTTGTTGTTTTTTTATTTTTATTTTTTATTTTATTTTATTTTTGTTGTTGTTTTTTTTTAATCCTCTCTTTCCTGTCCCCAATATTCTTCTTATACTATTTTATCTTAACAATACAATAGGTCCTATAGGAAATACCTCACATTTGCTGGGTTTCCTCACCCTCCACTGCCTCATTTTTCTGTGAATAGATTTAGCCTATCTACACTATCCCCTTTCCCCTACAACTTGATATCCTCCACCATCTGCTATCTCTCCTATATTCCATCTCCCTTTCTTTGATCCGCAAAGTATCTAACTCTTAATTTCTAATACCTTTGTTTAGTTTTCCATCTGGTATTCGTCCCTGAAACTATTACCTTTCTTTTCTCTTTCCCTCTCTCACGAAAACAATAGCCTCTTAGTACGTACCACATTCCTCCCATATTCAGTCGTCTACCTCATTATAGGTACTTTCCTACTACTATAACTCTACACAATTTACATGATCTAACCTCCATCCTCCCAGAACTCATATTGTTGCTTTGTTAACATATATCACCAATACTACTTCACACTTTTTCCTCCCTTACACAATTGCCTTTCCCCAGCACTAATACTTTCCTTTAAAGTGAGCTTAACTAGCAATAAGAAATGGGAATAAGAAGAACAAAGTGACAAAGAGAAGATATAACACTTACGCAAAAACAACAGCTAATTAATCTCCAAGACTAGACAAAGAAGCTAAGGAACTGATTAAACCCGTCAAGAAAAAATGTTGACAAGACAGCAACAAAAATCTACAAACCAAACCAGTAATCAGGAAAACATGGCTGAATCCAATCAGGAAGGGGGGCAGGACTTCGCACAAGCAATGAAAGATCTCAGATCATTTATCACCGACAAATTTGATGAAGTAATGAAAGAGGTTAACAGCATGAAGACAACACTTGGAGGGGAAATTGCAGACATGCGCAAAAAAATAACAGATATGATGGAAATGAACACCACAATTCAAGAAATCAAAAATACACTTGCAGCAAATATCAGCAGACTAGAAGAGGCAGAGCAGAGAATTAGTGATGTGGAAGACAGTGCATTGGAAATCAAACAGATAGTAGAAGTGGTCAATAAAAAGGTAGAAAAAATCCAGATAGGACTTAGGGACCTGAATGATAACGCAAAACGCTCAAACATACGTATTATAGGCATTCCAGAAGGAGAAGAGAAGGGAAAGGGGTCAGAAGGACTGTTGCAGGAAATAATGAATGAAAACTTCCCAAATCTACTGAAAGAGACAGATGTACATATCCAAGAAGCACAGCGCACTCCACTGGTCATAAACCCCAACAGGCCCACCCCAAGACATATACTTGTCAAATTATCCAATGCTCAAGACAAAGAAAAAATTCTAAAAGCAGCAAGAGAAAAGAAAACCATCACATACAAGGGAAACTCCATAAGATTAAGTACTGATTTCTCATCTGAAACGATGGAGCAAGAAGGCAGTGGTATGATATAGTCAAGGTACTAAAGGAAAAAAATTTCCAACCAAGAATACTCTATCCAGCTAAACTAGCATTCAAAAATGATGGAGAGTTCAAAATATTCACAGATAAACAGAAACTGAAAGAGTATATCAACAAGAAACCTCCCCTTCAAGAAATTCTTAAGGGAGTTCTGCAGGAAGAAAGGAAAAAACAGGACAGTCAGAGATGGAGGAGAGTGTAAAAGCAACAAGAAAGACAAAAATAGAAGGGGAAAATAAAATAATACAAACAAAGTATAACGACCACAAATCCAACCAAAATATGGCTACCATAAATAACTCTCTAAACATAATAACACTGAATGTCAATGGACTAAACTCACCTATCAAAAGATTCAGACTGGGACACTGGATAAGGAAATACGACCCATCTATATGCTGTCTACAAGAGACACATCTTAGACCCAGAGACTCATGGAGGTTGAAAGTGAATGGCTGGAAAACAATCATACAAGCAAACAACAACCAAAAAAAGGCAGGAGTAGCTATATTAATATCAGACAAAATAGACTTTAAATGCGAAACAATTGTGAGAGACAAAGAAGGATACTATATTTTAGTGAAAGGGACAATCTGTCAAGAAGATCGAACAATCATAAATATTTATGCTCCTAACAAGGGCGCCTCTAAATATGTGAGGCAAACGCTGGAAAAACTAAGTGAAAGAATAGATGCACCTACAATTATAGTGGGGGATTTTAATACACCACTATCAACTCTGGACAGAACATCTCAAAAGAGAATCACTAAAGAAACAAAACATTTGAACAGTATATTAGAAGAGCTGGATCTAATAGACATATATAGATCATTACACCCAAACACAGCAGGATATACATTTTTCTCAAGCGCACATGGAACATTCTCCAAGATTGACCATATGCTAGGCCACAAAGAAAGGCTTAATGAATTCAGAAAGATCGAAATCATACGAAACAATATCTCTGACCACAGTGGAGTGAAGCTGGAAATTTGCAAGGGACAGAGACCCAGACTCCACACGACAATTTGGAAATTAAACAGCACACTCTTAGAAAAACAGTGGGTCAAAGAGGAAATCTCAAAAGAAATCAATGACTACCTTGAAACAAATGATAATGATAACACAACATACCAAAATTTATGGGATGCAGCAAAAGCGGTACTGAGAGGGAAATTTATAGCCATAAATTCATATATCAAAAAAGAAGAAAGAGCAAAAATTGGAGAACTAACTGCACTTTTGACGGAATTAGAAAAACAACAACAAAGTAACCCAACAGGAAGAAGAAGGAAGGAAATAACAAAGATAAGAGCAGAACTAAATGAAATAGAAAATAAGAAAGCACTTGAAAAAATAAACAAGACCAAGAGCTGGTTTTTTGAGAAGATCAACAAAATTGACAAACCTTTAGCGAGACTAACAAAGAAAAAAAGAGAAAAGATGCAAATACACAAAATAAGATATGAGAAAGGTGATATCACCACTGACCCCACAGAAATAAAGACTATCATAAGAGGATACTTTGAAAAACTATATTCCAACAAAAATGATAATTTAGAGGAAATGGACAAATTCCTAGAAACACATAAGCAGCCCATACTGACGAAAGAAGAAATTGATGATCTTAACAAACCAATCACAAGCAAAGAGATAGAATCAGTCATTAAAAATCTCCCAACTAAGAAGAGCCCAGGGCCAGATGGCTTCACAGGTGAATTCTACAAAACATTCCGGAAAGAACTAACACCAATCCTGTTGAAACTATTCCAAAAAATCGAAACAGAAGGAACACTGCCTAATTCCTTCTATGATGCCAACATTACCCTAGTACCAAAGCCAAACAAAGACACCACAAGAAAGGAAAATTACAGACCAATTTCTCTAATGAACCTAGACGCAAAAATACTTAACAAAATACTTGCTAATCGTATTCAACAACACATTAAACAAATTATACACCATGACCAAGTGGGATTTATTCCAGGTATGCAAGGATGGTTCAACATAAGAAAATCAATCAATGTAATACACCATATAAACAGATTGAGAGAAAAAAACCACATGATTATATCTATAGATGCAGAAAAGGCATTTGACAAAATACAGCACCCCTTCCTGATAAAAACACTCCAAAAGATCGGAATACAAGGAAACTTTTTGAACATGGTAAAGAGTATATATGAAAAACCGAAAGCCAACAATGTTTATAATGGCGAAATCCTGAAATCCTTCCCTCTAAACTCAGGAACAAGACAAGGATGCCCATTGTCTCCGCTCCTATTTAACATTGTCTTGGAAGTACTTCCTCGAGCACTGAGACAAGAACCAGATATAAAAGGCATTCAAATTGGAAGGGAAGAAGTCAAAATTTCATTATTTGCAGATGACATGATCCTATATATAGAAAACCCTGAGAGATCTACAACAAAGCTCCTAGAACTCATAAATGAGTTTAGTAAAGTCGCAGGTTATAAGATCAATGCGCAAAAATCAGTAGCATTTCTATACACCAATAATGAGCAAGATCAGGAGGAAATCAAGAAACAAATACCATTCACAATAGTAAATAAAAAAATCAAATACTTAGGAATAAATTTAACTAAAGAGGTAAAAAACTTATACATCGAGAACTATACAAGATTGTTCAAGGAAATCAAAGAAGACCTAAATAAATGGAAGAATATTCCCTGTTCATGGATAGGAAGACTGAATATTATTAAGATGTCTATCCTACCAAAACTGATCTACACATTCAATGCAATCCCAATAAAAATCAACACAGCCTTCTTTAAGGAACTAGAAAAACTAACTATGAAATTTATTTGGAATAGAAAGAGGCCCCGAATAGCCAAAGACATATTGAAAAAGAAAAACGAAATAGGAGGAATCACACTTCCTGACTTCAAAACATACTACAAAGCTACAGTAGTGAAAACAGCATGGTACTGGCACAAGGAGAGACACACAGACCAATGGAATCGAATTGAAAGTTCAGATATAGAACCTCATGTATATAGCCATATAATATTCGATAAAGCCACCAAACCCTCTCAACTGGGAGAGAATGGCCTATTCAACAAATGGTGCCTGGAGAACTGGATAGCCATATGTAGAAGAATGAAAGAGGATTACCATCTCACACCTTATACAAAGATCAACTCAAGATGGATCAAAGACCTAAATATAAGAGCCAAGACCATAAAGACCTTAGAAAGCAGCGTAGGGAAACATCTACAGGACCTTGTAATAGGAAATGGCTTCATGAATATCACACCAAAAGCACGAGCAGCAAAAGAACAAATAGATAAATGGGACTACCTCAAAATTAAAGCCTTCTGCACCTCAAAGGAGTTTGTCAAGAAAGTAAAAAGGGAACCCACACAATGGGAGAAAATATTTGGCAACCATATATCTGATAAGAGACTTATAACTTGCATATATAAAGAACTCATATATCTTGAAAACAAAAAGATAAACAACCCATTTAAAAAATGGGAAAAAGACTTAAACAGACACTTCTCCAAAGAAGAAATACAAATGGCTAGAAAGCACATGAAAAAATGCTCCAAATCTCTAGCAATCAGGGAAATGCAAATCAAAACTACAATGAGATACCATCTTACTCCCATAAGATTGGCAGCCATGAAAAAAACAGTAGAATACAAATGCTGGAGAGGATGTGAAGAAAGGGGAACACTCATCCATTGCTGGTGGGAATGCAGAAGGATCCAACCATTCTGGAGGACAGTTTGGCGGTTTCTCAAAAAATTATCCATAGATTTGCCATATGACCCAGCAATACCACTGCTGGGTATATACCCATCAGATCTGAAAACAAGGACACAAACCGATATATGTACACCAATGTTCATAGCAGCATTGTTCACTATCGCCAAAAGTTGGAATCAATCCAAATGTCCATCAACAGATGAGTGGATCAATAAAATGTGGTATATACACACAATGGAATACTACTCAGCTGTAAGAACCAATACACTACAATCACACGTGATAACATGGATGAACCTTGAGAATCTTATGTTGAGTGAAGCAACTCAGGCATTGAAGGACAAATACTATATGACCTCAATGATATGAAATAAGTTAACTGCCTCAGAGAGCTAGAGTCTGGAAAAGTGGCTTACAGGAAATCGGGGGGTGGAGGAAGGATGTGAGTTAATGTCTGCAGGGGTGGAATCTGTGATGAGCTGGCGGTAAGTATGAGCACAAAGAAGGGACAAAATGGGGGCAAGGGGTTACCTTCGGGTGGGGTTTTCTGGGTTTGAGGGGGGCTGGGGATGGGAAGAGGGGTAATATTGTCCAAGAAATAGGTGGGAGGGAGGGGCAACATACGAATATGGGAGAGTGTCAGAAGTTCGTTGAGAACTAAATGTTGAGTAAAACGTATCAAAGTATAAGTAGGAGGGTTACCTGGTTAGGACGCTCAGGGGGTATGGTCTGATGCGTGACGGAATCCGGAGGGAATAGCTGAAGGCTCATTTTGCCAAGGTGGGTTCTACCATTGGGTGGGGTGGACCCATATCCTGGGGAAGACTAATGCCGTCGAATAGAGAGAACTGTATCTCTCGTGAGAAAGGACGGCTCCCAGGGTATTAGATTGGCAGGCGTTGTGGGCCCTAAGGGGAGGGGAAAATGGATGTGGAATGGATGGAACAAAGGTAAATAAGGGGGAAAAAGAGGAGTTATGTGAGAGTACACAAGGATGAATATAAAACAGCTAATATTACACCAAAAACATATAGGGGACGACAGACTAATAATGAAAACCATAAGACAAAACATAAGATAACTAAAAAATTTAGAAAACTGTACAGCCTAAAATATGGAGTAAGCACAAATGTCACCTTGTTTGAAAACTATAGTGTTGGAATCTGTACATCAGTTTCAGGAAATATGATATGAATAAGTTAAAAGATTATTGCTGTGCAAGGGAAAAGGTTTTATGGTGGATCTGGGGAAATACTGTATATTGTATATATGAATTTCAGTGATCTAAGACTCTTCTGAAGCTGACATTATGTTGGGATTCACTTTACGGGAAGTTTTGGATCACAGAGTGGTTCAACAATGGCAGCGGAGGAATACTGATATGGGATGTTATTGACAGGATATATATGGTTGACAGGGAGTTATACAGGGCATATGCCCAGGGTATATGGTAATGTCTATATATACTCATAGTGGAAACAAAAACAACAGCTGGGGGGGTACTGGGCTCCTGGCCGGGGGGTCACT
Organism: Dasypus novemcinctus; assembly: GCF_030445035.2. Classification (NCBI taxonomy): domain Eukaryota; kingdom Metazoa; phylum Chordata; class Mammalia; order Cingulata; family Dasypodidae; genus Dasypus; species Dasypus novemcinctus. Next base: position 21,294,174 of record NC_080704.1, on the reverse strand, counting down.
GTTGTGGGCCCTGGGAGAGCAGCGGCAATCCTCCAGGTGCAACGGCAAGAACCAGGAAGGAAGGAGGGCCCAACAGTGGGCTCCTGATACTAATGGTTACACTTTTGAGCCTATACACCTGCAATAAGAACAAGGCCTAGAGTAGCATTGTGCCTGGGGATTTCCTCCTGACAGCCTGCATGTTACTCAAATGTGGCCACTCTCACAGCCAAACTCAGCGTGTAGATGCGATGCATTCCCCCCAGCATGGGACATGACACCCGGGGATGAGCCTCCCTGGCACCGAGGGATCACTACCACATACCAGCTGAAGAAGCAACTAGAAAATGACCTTGAATTAAAGATTCAATGCGGAACAGCAGAATATACCTGTCTACATATAATGACATGACTTCGGGAAGCTGTTTGACCTAATGTAAGGGGGAAATGGAAAGGAGAAATGAGATTATAAGGCTGTGAGTCTCTAAAAAAGAGTCTGGAGGTTGTCAGAAGGAATACCCCTATGTACAACTGAACAGAGTCTAAGAGACAGATAAGGTAGATACAACCCCAGGTATTGGTTCTTTTGAGGGATAAAGAGACCCACGGGTTCTATGGTCATGGCAGAAGGGGTTCACTGCCATGACAGATAGCCCTTCTTTGGACCTGGTGTTTCTGCGTGATGGAATTGGACTCAGAGGGGATCTCTTTTCACAAGACTTGCATGCTACTTTATTGGAATTGTAGTCAGTGCTGGGTTTAAGATATATGTAGGGGATTTGAATCTCTGGACTGATAATATGACACCCAGGCCCAGAGCCTCAACAGACTTCAGCTCCTACACTTTGATTTATTGGACTTACTCCACTCAGCTAACATGGAGTTGAAGAAGGTCAACCACCACAACATGGAGCCTAGAGTGTCTACAACTGGAAGCGGGAGGAGTGCATCCAGTACCCATATGGAATCTAAGCCCTCACTTGACATAGATGTGCAATGGACACAACCAATCCAATGTCCACAGAGAAAATGTGGAAGGGGTGTGGGAACGGTAGCCATGGTGGCTGCTGGGTGTGGGGAACGGGAGGAAGAGATGAGATGTGGAGGCGTTTTCGGGACGTGGAGTTGTCCTGGATAATGCTTCACGGACAATTATGGGACATTATAGATCCCCCCAGGGCCCACTGGATGGAACGTGAGAGAGTCTGGGCTATGATGTGGACCATTGACTATGGGGTGCAGTGATGCTCAGAGATGAACTTACCAGGTGCAATGGATGTGTCATGATGATGGGAGAGAGTGTTGCTGTGGGGGGAGTGGGGGGCGGGGGCAGTGGGGTTGAATGGGACCTCATATTTTTCATAATGTAATTTAAAAAAATAAATAATTAAATAATTTTTTAAAAAAACAAAAAACAAATGGTGCTGGGAAAACTGGATATCCATAGCCAAAAGAAGGAAAGAGGACCCCTATCTCACACCTTATAAAAAATTAACTCAAAATGGAACAAAAACCTAAATATAAAAGCAGGACTGTAAAGCTTCTAGAAGAAAATGTAGGAAAATATCTTCACGTACTGGGTGGTAGGTGGCGGATTCTTAAAGGAGAAAAGAGGAAGACTGAGATGTACTGACATTTAATGTATGTAGAAGTTTTAATTAACTTTACTGTAAAAGTGTGGAAATGTATAGAGTTTATGGTAACACATTATAGTGAGTAAGAGCTGGTTTATAAATGTGAATGTGCCTGAAAATGGTAGTCTAGGGATGTAAATCCCAATTGACAGGAAGCTAAAGAATAATCAAGGGACTGAATAACACAGTAAACCCAGAGGTGGATCAGAATTGTGGTTGATGGTACAGATCCAAGAGTGTCCTTTGTGACCTAGAGCAGATATACGTCACTATTGTAGGGTGGTGGGAATGTGGAGAAGCATGGGAAAAATACAACTGGAATGGCCTATGGACTGTGGTTAACAGTAATAATGTAATATTCATGCACCTATGCCAAAGATGTACTGTTGATAATGCGGGAGTATGAAAAAAGTGTGCCAAATGTACACTATGGACCTGGTAATAATCTGATATTATCTCATAATCTATAACAAATGTACCACCACAGTGTGGTATGTTGATAGAGGGGTACTGTATGGCAATTCTGTACATGTGCATGATTGTTTTGTAAGTTTACAACTTGTCATAAAGATATATTTAAAAAATAATAGGGTAGGTTGGGGGAAAAATACACCAAATGTAAGGTAAAGACTATAGTTAGTAGTAAGATTTTGAGGATATTCTTTCATAATTTGTAAGAAATGTCTCACAACAATGCAAGGTGGTGGTGGTGGTGGTTTGATGTATGGGACCCCTGTGTAATGTTATGCAGGTTTGCTTTGTAAGTTCACAACTTTTACTCTACACTTATTGTTTATGTATGTTCAGGTATAAATGATATAATAATAATAATAATAATAATAATAATAGGGTGGGTTGGGGGGAAAATATACCAAATGTAAGAGACTTTGGTTAGCAGTAATATTTTGAGGATACTCTTTAATCATTAATTAAAAATATTTCACAACAGGGCAAGTTCTTGGTCATAAGTTGAGGTATGAGAGCCCTGTATGATGTTATGTATATGTGTTTTGTAAGTTCACAACTACTACTACACACTTATTGTTTATGTATGTTTATGTATGGGTGACATATTTCAATAAATGAAAAAAAAAAGGGTAGGTAAGTCCATGTCTTTTCCTTTTTAGTGTCTGCTGAAGCTGGGACCTGCCTATTTACATTTAATTATAATATCACACTATACTTTCTCTCCTTTCTATTACAGCTCTGTATTCCTACGTACTAACAGTCTTGGTAATGAAGAATTTAAAAATTTGAGCACATAAAAAAAACAACAACAACAAAAAATCAAACTTCAGAGACAAAAAGAATTTAGAACAACTAAACAAAGAAGTTTGAACAATTTCCTAAATCAGTTCAAGGAGATGAAGGAAAATTTGGATATAGAGGTAAAGAATATTAAGAAGACAATGCTAGAATATAAAGAATTTGAAAGTATATAAAGAAACAACAGAATTTATGAAAGTCACAATAATGGAGATTTAAAAATATACTAGAGTCATACAACAGCAGATTTGAACAGGCAGAAAAAAGAATCAGCAAACCAGAAGACAGGACAATCAAAATCAGTCAGAAGAACAGATAGAGAAAAAAGTAGTGTGGTGTCTTAGGGGTATTTGCATGACAGAATGAAGCACACACACACACTATCAAGGGTGTCTTATAGGAGAAGAGAAGGGAAAAGGGGCAGAAAGAATATTTGAGGAAATAATGGCTGAACATTTCCAAACTCTTATGGAAGACATAAAATATACATATCTAAGAAGCACAACTTACTCCAAACAGAACAAACTCTAACAGACCTACTCAGAGCTACATACTAATCAGAATGTCAAATGCCAAAAATAGAGAATTCTGAAAGAAGAGAGAAGCAATTTGTTACACACAAGGGATCCTCAATAAGATTTAAGTGCTGATTTCTCATCAGAAACCATGGAGGCAAGAAGGCTGTGGTATGATATATTCAAGGTACTGGGGGAGAAAAAAAAATGCCAGCCTAGTTCTTTATTGGGCAAAACTTATCCTTCAAAAATGAGGGAGACTTTAAAATATTCACAGATAAACAGAGTTTGTCAACAAAAGACTTGCCCTACAAGAATTACTAAGGTTGTTCTGCAGGTTGAGAGAGTAGCTTGGAATATTGTGAAGAACTGAAGATCTTCAGTAAGGGTAACTAAAAGGGTAAATGCAAAACCCAATAGTATTGTATCTTCAATATACAACCCTACTCCTTAATTCCTACATGACTCAGAATACAATTGAACAAGCAAGAGGCATATTTCCTGATAATGAACACACAAACTATTAAGAGACAACATTGGATAAAAACAATATAAAGAGGAGAAACAGAGAGATATGGGAACAGAGAATGTACATGTTATTGAAGCTAAGTTGGTAGGTGATTATATAACCTACCACAAAGAAAGTATTTTAAAAATACACAGAAAGAGTATTGAGAAAGGGATCAGTAAGACACATCACAAAAGATCAAATACACAGAAAAGGAGGTTGCAATAAAGGGAAAGAGAACTCCCCAAAAAGATATGACATGTAAAAACCAAAGGACAAAATGGTTGAAGAACTGCCTTTACAGTATTAACACTGAATGCAAATGGATTAAACTCCCCAATCAAAAGACATAGATTGGAAGAATGGATAAAAAAGCATGTTCCAACTAGATGCTGTTTACAAGAGTCACCTAAGAGCCAAAGACAAAAATAGGTTGAAAGTGAAAGAATGGAAAAAGATATTCCTTGCAACTAGTAACCAAAAAAGAGCTTGTGTAGTTATACTAGTATCAGACAAAATAAACTTTAAGTCAAAAGCTGTTCTAAGAGACAAAGAAGGAAACTCTATGTTAATACAAAGGTCATTCCACAGAGAAGAAATAATAATCATAAATATTTATGAATCTAACCATGGTGCCCCCAAAAACATGGGCAAACAGTAGCAAAACTGAAGGGAGAAACAGACACCTCTACAATAATAGTTGGAGACTTTAATACACCAGTCTCATCAATACACAGAACATTTAGACAGAAGATCAATAAGGAAACAGAGGACTTGAAAAATATGATAAATGAACTAGACCTAATAGAAAGAACACTGCAAAGTAGAACAACAGAATATACATTCTTCTCAAGCGCACATGAATTGTTCTTCAAGATAGACCACGTTAGGTCATAAGACAAGTCTCAAAAAATTTAAAAAGACAAATCATACAAAGCATCTCCTCTGACCATAATAGAACAAAGCTGGAAATTAACAGCAGATAGAGGACTAGAAAATCAAAAAATATTTGGAAGTTAAATAACACACATTTAAGCAATCAGTAAGTCAAAGAAGAAATTGCAAGGTAAATCAGTAAATATCTTGAGATTAATGAAAATGAGAACACAACATATCAAAATTTAGGGGATGCAGTGAAGGCAGTGCTAAGAGGGAAACTTACAGCCCTAAACAATTAAATTAAAAAAGAAGAGCTAAAATCAAAGATCTAATTGCATACCTGGAGGAACTAGAAAAAAAATAGCAAACTAATCCCAAAATAAGCAGAGGGAAAAAAATAAGATTAGAGCAGAAATAAATGACTTTGAGAATTAAAAAAAAAAAGTAGAGACCATTAATGAAACCAAAAGTTGTTTCTTTAAAAAGATCCGTAAAACTGGCAAACTCTTATCTAGACTGACAAGAAAAGGATGCAAATAAATAAAATCAGAAATGAGAGAGGCAACACTACTACTGATCCCACAGAAATAAAAAGGATCATAAGAGGATACTGTAAACAACTGTATGCCACGTTACAACAAATTAGATGACTTAGATGAAATGGATGAATTCCTAGAAACACACAATCAACCTACATTAATTCTAGAAAAAACAGAAGATCTCAATAGACCTATTATAAGCAAAGAGATTGAATCAATTATCAAAAATCTCCCAACAAAGAAAAGCCCAGGACCAGATGGCTTCATAGATGAATTCTACCAAGCATTCCAAGAACAATACCAATCCTGCTCAAACTCTTACAAAAAATGAACAGGAGGGAACACTACATAATTCATTCTATGAGGCCAATATCACCCTAATACCAAAGCCAGATAAAGATACAAGAAAAAAAAATATTTCTCTTATGAATATAGATATAAAAATACTCAACAAAATACTTGCAAAATTGAACCCAAGAGCACATTACAACAATTATACATCATGATCAAGAGGGTTTTATTCCAGGTATGCAAGAGTGGTTCAACATAAGAAAATCAGTTAATGTAATACACTACAGTAATAAAATGAAGTAAAAAAAAACCACATGCTCATCTCAATTGACATAGAAAAGGCATTCAACAAGATTCAGCATGCTTTCTTGAATAAAATACTTAGGAACAGAAGGAACCTTCAACATGATAAAGGACATATATGAAAAGCTCACAGCTAATATCATACTCAATGGTGAAAGACTGAAAGCTTTCCCTCCTTTATAATCTGGAACAAGACAAGGATGCCCACGGTCACTACTGTTATTCAACACTGTATTAGAAATTCTAGCCAGAGCAGTTAGGCAAGAAAGAGAAATAAAAGGCATCCAAATTGGAAAGGAAGAAGTAAAACTTTCACTACGTGCAGATGACATGATCATATATATAGAAGTCCTGAAAAATCTACAACAAAGCTACTAGAGCTAATAAATGAGTTCAGCTAACTGGCAGGATATAAGATTAATAACGTGCCAAAATCAGTAGTGTTTCTATACACTAGCAATGAACAATCTGTGGAGGAAATCTAGAAAAAAATTCCATTTACAATAGCAACTAAAAGAATCAAATATCTGGGAATAAATTTAACCAAGGATGTAAAGGACTTGCACAAAGAAAACTATAAAATATTGCTAATAGAAATCACAGAAGACCTACATAAATGGAAGGACATTCTGTGCTCATGGATTAGAAAACAAAATATTGTTAAGATGGCAATACTACCCACAATGATTTACAGATTAAACACAATCCCAATCAAAATTTCAACAGCCTACTTTGCAGAAATGGAAAAGCCAATTACCAAATTTATTTGGAAGGGTAAGGGGCCCCAAATAGGCAAAATCATCTTGAAAACAGCTTATTGCAAAGATACAGTTATCAAATAGCATGGTACTGGCACAAGGACAGATAGACAGACCAATGGAATTAAATTAAGTGTTTAGAAATAAACCCTCACAACTATAGTCAATTGATTTTTGACAAGGCTGCCAAGTCCACTCAATATGGAAAGAATAGTCTCTTCAACAAATGGTGTTGGGAGAACTGGATATCCATATGCAAAAGATGGAGGACCCCAATCTCATACCACACACAAAAAGTAACCCTAAATGGATCAAAGACCTAAATGTAAGAACTGGGACAATAAAACTCCTAGAAGAAAATGTTGGAAAGCATCTTCAGGATGTTGCATTAGGCAATGAATGGTTTCTTAGATTTTAAGCCTGAAGCACAAGCAACGAAAGAAAAATAAAATTGATAAATGGGATCTCAACAACATAAAAAAAAAAAAAACTTTTGTACAAAGGTCTTTATCACAAAAGTGAAAAGACAACTTACTCAATGGGAGAAAATATTTTGATACCACACATCTGATAAGGGTTTAATACCTAGAATATATAAAGAAATCCTGCAACTCAACAATAAAATGACAACCCAATTTAAAAAATAGGCAAAAGACTTGAATAGACATTTCTCCAAAGAAGATACACATATGGCTAAAAAGCATATGAAAAGATGCTTAACATCACTAGATATTAGGGAAATGCAAATCAAATCCACAATGAGATACTATTTCACACCAACTGGAATGGCTACTATCGATAATACAGAAAATCACTAGTGTTAGGAAGGATGTGCAGAAATAGGAACAAAGAGAATTACCATATAACCTGCCAATCCCCTCTATTAGGTTTATATTTAAAAGAACTGAAAGCAGGGACTCAGATATATGTGTACACAGATGTTCATAACGACATTATTCACAATTGCCAAAAGATGGAAGCAACCCAAGTGTCCATCAATCAATGAATGGATAAACAAAATGTTTACACACACACACACAACACACAATGAAATCTTATTCAGCTATAAAAAGGAACAAGGTTCCGATACACGCAACAACATGGATGAATTTTGAAGACATCATGCTTAGTGAAAATAAGCCAGACACAAAAGGACAAATATTGTATGATTTCACTGATAGGAAATAATGAGTATAAGCAAACTCATCGAGTCAGAATCTAGAATATAGGTTACCAGGATCTGGTTGAGGGTAGAGAATGAGAAGTTAATGCTTAATTAGTACAGAATTTCTATTTAGGTTGGTTGTAAAGTTTTAGAAATGGATGGTGGTAATGGTAGCAAAATATTGTGAGTGTAATTAACAGTACTGAATTATAAATGTGACTGTGGTGGAAAGGAAAAGTTTTAGGTCATACATCTGTTATTAGAATAAAAATTAAAAGATGAAACAGGATTATACAATGGTGAATTCTAGTGTAAATGATGGGCTATAGTTAATAATACAATAATACAAATGTTCTTTCATAAATTATAACAAATATACACTAATGCGAGGTGTTACTAATAGGGTAGTATACAGGGAAAAAATACGCCCTAATGTAAACCAAGGACAACAGTTAATAGTACAATTTTCATCTTCTTTCATCAATAGTAACAAAGGTACCACACTAATGCAAAATGTTAACAATAGGGTATATGGCAAATGATGTATTTTTTTACATGAGTTTTCTGTAAACATACAACTTCACTAACTAAAAAAAATAAAAAGTAAAAAACTTTCTATATCATGAATCTAACTGTATAAAAAAACTATATTTGTATACATTCACATGCATTTTTTTTTAAATGGAAGGAAATAAAATCTTAAGTGTTATATCTATGTAGTAGGATTATTGGTGATTAAGTTTCTTTTGATAATTTTCAACAACAAATGTACTACAGATATAATAGAATGGTAAAATGGTTTTACAAACCACAGAAAGTTTATTTTAGAAACCAAGAGCTCAAGATCAAGGACAACAAGGGAAAAGATTTACAAAACAAAAGGAGACAAAAGTAGGCATTAAAAACCATGATTGCTTGAAGGTATAATGTTAATTTCTTCCTATGTGTTTAGCCTAAAAATTAATGGAGGCGGCGGACTTGGCCCAGTGGTTAGGGCATCCATCTACCACATGGGAGGTCCACGGTTCAAACCCCAGGCCTCCTTGACCTGTGTGGAGCTGGCCCATGCACAGTGCTGATGCACGCAAGGAGTGCCGTGCCATGCGGGGGTGTCCCCCGTGTAGGGGAGCCCCACGTGCAAGGAGTGTGCCCCATAAGGAGAGCCGCCCAGCGTGAAAGAACGTGCAGCCTGCCGAGGAGTGGCGCCACCCACACGGAGAAGTGACACAACAAGATGACGCAACAAAAAGAAACACAGATTCCCATGCCGCTCACAAGAACAGAAGTGGACAAAGAAGATGCAGCAAATAGACACAGAGAACAGACAACACTGGGGTGGAGGGGGAAGGGGAGAGAAATAAATAAATAAATAAATCTAAAAAAAAAAATTTAATGGGAATATCAAGAAGTAAAAACATGTACTAAAGGCCCAAGTATTCCTGGAACTCATTAGGAATTGCAAATTTTAAACTTCATTGAAAGAATTCGAAGCTCTGAGGCAAAATTTTTAATATAAGACAGCCAATGAAATAACTAACATTAGATCTCAGTATGAAGATGCATATACAATTTTGAAAGACAGAAAACTGTGACATGATGGAATGAGTGAGAATAGTATGATAAACGGGGAAGTGGACTTGGTCCAGTGGTTAGGGTGTCCGTCTACCACATGGGAGGTTCACGGTTCAAACCCCAGGCCTCCTTGACCCGTGTGCAGCTTGGCCCATGCGCAGTGCTGATGCGCGCAAGGAGTGCCCTGCCATGCAGGGGTGTCACCTGTGTAGGGGAACCCCACGTGCAAGGAGTGCACCCCGTAAGGAGAGCCGCCCAGTGCGAAAGAAAGTGCAGCCTGCCCAGGAATGGCGCCGCCCACACAGAGAGCTGACACAACAAGATGATGCAACAAAAAGAAACACAGATCCCTGTGCTGCTGATAACAACAGAAGTGGACAGAGAAGACGACGCAGCAAATAGACACAGAGAACAGACAACCGGGGTGGGGGGGGGGGTGGGGAAGGGGAGAGAAATAAATAAATTAAAATAAATAAATAAAAAATAAAGTCTGGAGACGAGGGTTCACTTTAAAAATAAAAAAGAATGATAAACAGGTAAAATTCTTTAATGCAATGCTATACTGCTGAGACTAGCACTCTGATCTCAATGAGACTGAGTCTAGGTCCTGAGAATTTGACTGATAAACTTCTTATGGAAAGTACTTTAGGGATTAAGGAGATGCAACCCTCTTGCATGGGACCTCAAGACAGCTTGCACTAAACTAAATTCCAGGCCACATCATTCAGTCATACAAGGATTCTAGGGAACTCGGCCTAACTCTACAGTTCACTGGAATCACAAAAGCAGAAATGTTAGGATTGAAAGAGCCTCAGAAAGTGTCTAGTCCAGACTGCAATACTATTTTGAATGTTCTGTAACTTCCAGAAGAGAAAGAATTATATGCTTAGGATATAGAGTATGCCCTTCCTCTGGTATCTATACATAACCTAGAAGCATAACAGAATATTCAGATTAACAGATAGAAGTTTTTATTTTTATTTTTTAATTTTAAAAAGTTTTATTTTGCAGATTTAGAAAAATATAGAACGCTTCACAAATTTGTGAGTCATCCTTGCACAGGGGCCATGCTAATCTTCTCTGTATCGTTCCAATTTTAGCATATGTGCTGCCAAAGCGAGCAGAGATTGAAGTTTTTACCAATCAGAAGGAGTCTTAACAATATAAAGGGTCAGTAGCAGAAGTGTTTTCTGCCAAGACACCAAATCCCCAAATGGATAAAATTTGAGAGAAAGAGAGATTCAGAGAGAGACAGAGAAAGAGAGAAGCTACCTGGGAAATAGGCACTGGAAAAGCTGTATGTTGTATAAAGGAATGAAGACTGAGCCTTGAAGTCAGGAAGATTCTTGAACATTTACAACCTGTACTAAGCCAAATGGGTAAAAGGGTACCTGGTGATCTACCTCATTTGTGTATTCTGGACCCTGTGATTCCACCTGGTACAGCCAACTGCTATGTGCTGAGCTAACCATACAGGCGGCAGATGAGTCTGTAAGGAATAGTACAGGGGAAGGGTAAATGAGTGATTCACATAAATCTCAGGGTTAGAGGCTTTGAGAAGGCCCACCCATCTAGTCAAGCTGGCACATTATCCAGAGCAGTAGAGCTCTGATAAATAAAGTATGGGGTGTGTGTGTGTGTTTATGTGTATGAATGTGGGGAGTGGTATGGTACAGTGTCAACAGTCTCCTTCCTGCACAGTCATGGAATTCAAATGTTATCTAACGCAACAGCTATTCTCAAAAGGGGTCGAGAGAAAAGAAAGAATTCAAAAGATTTCCCTAAATAATGGAAGGAATTAAAGCTAGCAATCAAAGCCACCCAACATTTACTGAGGACTTTATATGTGCTATGCCCTGTGTTAGGTGTTACAGTTGTGGAGAAAAATAAAAAAAGGAGCCTGACCTCAAGCTGCTCATAGACTCATTGTGGAAGACCCGCAGATTTGACAGAGGGTGAGTGAGGAGGTAGCACAGTGAGAGGCCTTGAGCATTTTAGTATAATCCCCCTGGAAGCAGCACGGAAGAGGAGTTGACAAAGTGAGGGGCATTACTCTGTGACACTCGCCCTGTCCTCTCCCCTTCCCTGGCAAAACAACCTAGGTAGTCCAGCTAATGTCTGAGGAGAGAAAAGTCAGTGAATAATTCTATAGGAATAATTCTGAGTTATGGTGACAAGTTAGTAATGGATACCACTTTATTCATATCTTTACAAGAAGAAAAAGTCAGGGATTGGGCAAGTGAGTTATAGCAATTCTTTACTTATTTTACCTACTGGGGTTTTGAACTAATTTGGCTTACAGTTTAAGTGTAAATTTCTTAACCCATTAACGTATTCACGCAATTTACCTTTTAAAGCAAAGCAAATGCATCCTATCTTATAAACATACACTCTACATGGAAACCTATTATATATATGAAACCAAAAGGGCTAGAAATATTTTCCCACTGGGGCCTGAGAAAGGACAGAAATACCCATCTTCTCTTCACCACTACTGCTTGAGATCTTTTTCCCTCTGTTCACTGTACTGTTACTTGGGACTAGCTCTTGCCCTGGCTCTGAGTGAGGCTGGAGGTGTTATACTATTAGTAAAGATTATGAACCTGACTGCATTAACTCTGTTTTTCTTGTTCTGAGACTTGGCTCATTTCCCACTTCTTAACTGGGTTCTGGAGAGCTGAGATAGTCAGAATAACATCTCTGTATATTAAACTACAATATCTATTTATTGCTTTAAAATGAGACATAGTAAGAGCCTGATTTTTCCACTGATGAAATGTGTACACCATATAAATGTTCTCTCACCAAAAGAAATTTAAAGTACTATTATCAAGAAGAAAACTGTGCTTACGAAAATGATAATTTAGGAATAGCAAATCACTCTTTCTAAATTACGTTTCTGTAACAGTTATCAAACTCTGCATTTTTCTCAAATACACACAATATGATAAATTAGAGATCTTGTTAAAGAAAAAAATATTCAAGATGAGAAAGCTTAATTAATGACTTAGACTAAAAGTTAGATGTTATGCATGAAGGAAAAGAGTCACAAGACATTATCAAGAAAGTGACATTATCATTGGAGGTAGTAGGAACAGAAAAGAAGACAGCCAGTTCATCACTGGCAATTCCAGAACTCTTCTTAGCCTTATAACAGCAATATGGTAGATAGGGAAAGATGACTCAATGAAAACTTTACTAAAGTTCAACATTGCAACTGTGCCCCTAATTCTTATTTATTTTTATTTTTTTACTATTTAACGAAAGTTATTTAAAAGCTTTTAAATTGAAGTTTATCATTTTGTATATGAACATACATAAACAATAATTGTATAGTAAAAGCTGTGAATTTACAAAACAAGCATGCATATCATCATAAAAAATTCCCATATATCTCCCCACCACCACCACTTTGCATTGTTGTGAAACATTTGTTTCAAACTATGAAAGAGCATCATCAAAATATTACTACTAACTATAGCCCATATCTTACATTTGGTGTATTTTCCCCCCACCCCACTATATTAGTATTACATATTGATTATCTTTCAAGAGAGAACGTTCTCATATTTGTTTTGTTAACCACAGTTCATCCTCCACCACTAGATTCCCTGTATTATATAGCTCCATGCTTTGTACAATCCATTCAAAGTGTATACTCAGTGGCTTTCATTTTTATCACAGAGTTGAGCTGTCATTATCTCAGTCAATTTTAGAACATTTTCATTACTCCAAAAGGAAAAATCCCATACCCTCTTATATTCCTCTATTGTTGTCCCTTAGGATTGAAATGACATCTTCTGCCATTGCTGCAAAATATTACAATATTACTGTTAACTAGTAGTTCTAAAACAACTGTTTTTTGGATTTCTACACATATCCATGTCTAAACAAGGTCTATTCAAACTGATTGATCATCAAAACAAAAACAAAAACAAAACCAGAAAAAAGCATATTACTAATACTACCTTCCTCACATTTGGATTTAGTTTGACATAGGACTATGCCAGTCTGTAATTGAGCTCACCATTTCTTTATGAAATGACCAAGAAAAAAATTCCTTTTATATTTTGGTACTCCCACAACTCCTTAGTATGTAGAAAAGATATACTATACATTAACCTAAGAGCATAGGTACAACTTCTTTTAGTTACCAGTGTTGACAGTTTCCAGGTGTGGCTTTGATAAGCAGTGAGAATGACAAATATATCAGAACTCTCAAATTTACAACTGGAAAAAAGAAGAGGAAAACCAAAATACTCACCATGGATCGAATGCTGTTTGTCTTTTTGAGTGGTTAGTTCCAGAACTGTTTTCTGATGGTAGTGAAGAAACTCTGGTTGACACATTATTTTCATGGAAAGAATTATCTGGACGTGGAGATGGCACTAAATAAAGAAAGAGATGCACTAAAGTACTCTTTTGGTCAAAGCATTTCCCCTATTATTCTACTGCATTTTCTCTTTCTAACACAAATAAAACAAACGAACAAATAATTAAAAAATCTGTCTTTCATATAACCTTTTGTATTTTCTGAGGGTAAAGGCATTTCAGGAAACATCCCCTTGCATCCCACTGCTTAGAACATCCACTTGACACTTGGGAGGCAGCATCAACTTTTAAGTAAATTATAAAGAAATTTAGTAATTTGCACAAAAATATTATTTTTCTTTAAGTTCTCAATCCAGGAATGAACAAAACGATAAACTACAATGCGTGTGAGTAAATACTTTTTTGCTTTTGGTGGGGGAGTGGTGTATAATGTTTACCTGTAATTTCTAAGCTTGTTACTAAATCAAAATATGCTGCAAATTTCATTGTATGCAGGCTGTATATTAAGAAAAATGACATCATTTCACTTGATTCTTGATCAGTAGGAATGAAAACAGGAACTATTCTGGAAATATTTGTAATTTCAATAATCCTATTAAGTCTTTATCTAGTTAATTTTAGTAGTACTGGAAAAAGGAATATTGTTAAGATGTCAAAATTCCAGCAGCCTGTTTTGCAGAGATAGAAAATTCAATTCTCAAATTCATATGGAACCACAAGGGGCCCCAAACAGCCAAAACAATCTTGATTTCTAAATTTATTACAAAGCTACAGTGATCAAAATCATGCAATACTGGCATAAGGACAGACATAAAGACTAATGGAATAGAATTGAGAATCCAGAAATAAACCTACATATCTATGACCAATTTTCAACAAGGGTACCATGGGGGAAAGAAGAGTATCTTCAACAAATGGTGCTGGTAAAACTGGAAATCCATATGCAAAAGAATGAATTTGAACCCCTACTTTATGCCATATCCAAAAGTTAACTCAAAATGGTTCACAGTCCTAAATATAAGAGCTAAAACCATAAAACTCTTAGAAGAAAACACAAGGTAAAATTTGTCTGACCTTGTATTTGGCAATGGATTCTTAGATATGACACGAAGAGCATGGGCAGCCAAAAAAGAATAAACAAATAGGACTTCCTCAAAATTAAAAACTTTTGTGCGAAGGACATTATCAAGAAAGTGAAAATAGGGAAGCGGACTTGGCCCCGTGGTTAGGGTGTCTGTCTACCACATGGGAGGTCCACAGTTCAAACCCCAGGCCTCCTTGACCCGTGTGGAGCTGGCCCACACACAGTGCTGATGCGTGCAAGGAGTGCCGTGCCATGCAGGGGTGTCCCCGCGTAGGGGAGCCCCACGTGCAAGGAGTGCACCCCGTAAGGAGAGCCACCCAGAGCGAAAGAAAGTGCAGCCTGCCCAGGAATGGCGCCACACACACAGAGAACCGACACAAGATGATGCAACAAGAAGAAACACAGATTCCCGTGCCGCTGACAACAACAGAAGCGGACAAAGAAGAACATGCAGCAAATAGACACAGAGAACAGACAAGTGGGGTGGGGGGGGGAAGGGGAGAGAAATAAATAAAATAAATAATCTTAAAAAAAAGAAAGAAAGTGAAAATAAAACCCACAGAGTGGGAGAAAATAGTTGCCCACTAGGATGGCTATTAAAAAACAACAACAACAGAAAGTAAGTATTGACGAGCAGACGGAGAAATGGAACCCATGTGTATTGCAGGTAGAATGTAAAATGGCACAGCTGCTGTGGAAAACAGTTTGACAGTTCCTCGAAGAGTTGAACATAAGAATTGCCATATGACCTAGCAATTCCACTCCTAGGTAAATACCCCAAAGAATTGAAAACAGGGACTCAGATCTTGCACACCAATATTCATAGTAGCATTATTCACAGTTACAAAAAGGTGCAATCAACCCAAGAGTATATCAATGGAGAAACAAAATATGGTAGATATAGACAATGGAATATTATTCAGTGATAAAAAGGAATGAAGTCTTGATACATGCTACAACATAGATGAAACTCGAGTCAAAGAAGCCTGGCGTAACAGGGCAAATATTGTGTAATTCCACTTACAGGAAATATCTAGAATAAGCAATTTCATAGAGACAGAAAGATCAGAGGTTACTAAGGGATGGGGGAGAGTGTTAGTTGGGGAGTTATTGCTTAATGGGCAGAGTTTCTGTTTGGACTGATGAAAATGTTTTATAATGAATTGTGGTGATGGTAGTACAATATTGTAAATGCAATTAATGGCCATGAATTGTACATTTAAAAATGATTAAAATGGGAAATTCTGCATTATATATGTTACCACAGTAAAAATAAATACATTTCAAAAAACAGAAATGCTCTACCTGCCAAATCTCATTGCCAGTGTCAAAACAACAGACCTCCCTGTTCAGGGTGGCTTCCCTCCCCTCAGCTGCTGAGAATGCCCTACACTCCCCTTCCCCCTCTTTAGTGCTGGAGATACTCTTGCATCCTGGGCTAATAGCCTAATCATTTACTATACATTTAGTACTGAATTAACACTCTGGGCTATTTTTCTTCCTTCCCAGCCTTACTCTGATCATTAGAACATTAGAACATGAACTTAGATCAGAGTGGGGCTGGGAGGGAAGAGAAATAGCCTAATCATTCACTATACATTTAGTACTGAATTAACACTTCTATGCATTTATTTAGCTCAGGTTCCTAATTAAAATGATCAAGCAGTTCTCCAGCTGGAGAAGATGGCGAGGGCCAGACCAAGGAAAGTCTGGAATACCATTTTAGGAAACTCAGATTTTTTTCCTGATACCAGTGAGAAGCTAGAAAAGGATGCTCAATAGGTGAAAGACTGGAGATTTGGGATGTGGGGTGGGCAATGGGTTGCCCTGCTCTACTCCTTTTCCTCTGTAGCACTAACTAAACCTTTTAATATTGTACATAATTATTACATTTATTGTCAATCTCTCCTCATAAGAATGTGAACTCCAGGAGGGTGGATATTCAGCTGTCTTGTCCATAGACATGTCCTAAGCTAGAACAGTACCAGGCACATAGAAGACCTCTGATTAATATTTTATGACTTAATCGAATGAATGACTGGTATGGTCAGAACACAGCTTCAGAAGGATCATTCCGGTGACTGTTTTGATGGGTACCTTGGAGGTAGAGACCAGTTCAGAAGCTACTCCAGGTATCCAAGTGAGAAGACAGGAGGGCCTGAACTAAGCCAGTGGGACCAGAGAGGCAGGACGAACTGGTGGAAGGCTACAGTGTAGGCAAGAATGATGCTGGTACGAACTCAGTCAGAAGAAATGAAAATGTAGTGGAGGGATGAGCTGAAGATTTAGTGAGGGAGAATGGGGAGAGGAGAATGCTAGGGGCCGGGCTTACCTCTGTAAAAGCTACCAACTCTCCTTGGAACAGGATCATTGTACAGATGTCTATTTTCTTTGGGGGCTGTGCCATCATCAGAGTGGGGGTCATGATACACTCCACCCTGGGAAGGGAAAGAAATTCACAAAAATTAAACAACAGATTCATGACAATGTTGCCTATGAAGTTAGAACATTGCCTAATCAGTCTATAATATTTTACTCAATGATCTTTTTAAGTGAAAACTCAGAAGGTTGCCATGAGGAAAATGACTTGCTTTACAAGCCAATTTAAATTATTTGAGGAAGAGATTGGGTATGAATAAATTTTAAAAGATAAGTTATAATGATGGTGAATGAATACTCTTTAGATATACAATTTACAGTAAAATGTAGCCCAACAGACCTCAGACTTCTGACGTGAGTGGAATGAAGACGTGCCTTCTCTGGAGGACTCTTTAGCTGAAGATCGTGCCACAGTCATCTCTGGAGGGAGTTGGTCACCAGGCTGGAAGTAGATTTTAAAAGGACTTACAAGAGCACCCTGTTCTCAGGGATGAAAATCACCTAAATCACAATGGTATTTATTTGGTTTAACCAGACCTTAACAGCTAAAATTTTAAAATGTTAGTTGGCTAAAACACATAGAAAAGTGACTCATCTGATGAATATAAACTAAGTCCAACAAATTTCATACAGATACAAAGTGAAATTCTTATTAAATTTAATGCAAACGGGGAATAAATTTGCTGAAAATAGTTCAATTATTTTTTAAAAGGCCTTGCCAATATCTAGATAGTCCAGCATCCATGGTTTGGCAAAGCACTCTAATTAATGCATTTTCTTGACCATAATCAAGAGCATCTCTGGGGACCACTGATACCTCTCTTTCTCAAGGAAGTGAGTCACAGGTTCAAAACAGCACTCAGTCTACAGTGGAGTTCACTGAAGGGAAAAGTAGCAGTTTCTACCCTCAGAAAAAAAGCTGAAGGAACAAAACTACCAAGTCATCAGGAGGAGTTAGTTCCTTTGCATATCTGTACAGTGCGTACAGAAAGAGTATTATCTCAGCCTTATATGCTACATTAAAAAAATTGTATTTAAAATTTCAAAATATGACTCTTTCTCCCCCTCAATCTCCAAATGTACTATGATAGGATTCTAAATAGGAAATCATTCAATGTAGCCTTTCTTAATACTTCGTGACAAAATCTCATTTGAATTTTACCACTTGTATTGTTTACAAAGGCCTCTGGAAATGAATTTTAAAAAATAAATTATTTATATCTAGCCTAAGGTCTTAAGTGGCAGGCAATGTCAGCCTAGTCCCCCTGATTTTGAAGGTGTCACATTTTGCATAAGAGTTATTCCCAATATCTACTCACAGCTTTAATCACTTTTCAAACCTTCTGCTATCTTTGTACTACTAAACTTATACATTTTTGCAGTTTGGCCCTGTACCTCCTAAACTGGACTTAATATTCAGTAACACTCTGATCTGTGCTTAGTCCACAAAAGTTGTTTATAATTAGCTTGTTGCCACCATGTTCACAAAATCTTTTTTTCTGGCTTTCTCTAAGAGCTACCCATTTGTTATTAAGTTAGAGCTTTTTCTTACTTGTTTACACTCTGCTTAATACTAGCATACTTTCCTGGTTTGACCACAAAAATGTCTATGAGCAGCTGCTAGGCCCTAGAGATTTGTCTGGTTCTAGAGGTTCTCTTGCCTCTACAGTGATTCTTCAGGGGCTCCTCTGATAATTCTATGTTTCTACTTCTGAGCTTTGCAAACCTGGGCAATTCCCCAACTTCTCTGAGCCTCAGCATGTTCACCTGTGAAATGAAGGGAGTGAATCTGGTGACTTCAAAAATTCTTTCTTCCACTACCAAAAGGAGCTCCTAGAAAAAGAAATCTTGGATTCTTCCTTACTCTTATATTCAATCCTTTAATTCTTAAATTCCATTGTTTCTATTTCTGAGAAGTCTGTAAGAGCCTTTCTTTCTCTGTCTTCCCACTGGCCCTGAGTCAGTCCAGAACATACTTCCCTCACTTCATGCTTGATTACTGCAAAAGCCACTCCAAATCTTGCATTTTTCCACTCCAGCAATGTGGACCAGGGTGCAACTCCCAAAGGACACTATGCTATTTAATGTCTCCTCCGTGGCAATGTTCTCTTCTTCCTTCCCTTCAAGTCTCTTTCCTATTATCCTCACCGCTTTCTTCCCCTAGTTAAGTGCGAAGCATCCTAGAACTCTGCTCAGATGCCACCTTCTCTGGAAGCCTCCCACAACCCCCTGCCTGGCCTGAGGCTCCTCTCTATCCCTCCTATACACATACCTCAAGCTCAGCCCCAGGTGCACAGCCTCACAGTACTGTGATAACCCATCCCTTGGTAAGTGCCTGCTCTCCCCCCTCCCCAGCCCATACACTCCAAGAAGACAGGGACATATTTTTCATTTTTCTAATTAGAGCCCATCATGGTGCCTAGCTCAGTAAATGCTTAAACACGTCTTCACTCTTTTGCCATCCAAAACCTGTCTAGACATCTAAGCCCAGAGCAAGACCTTTAGTTGATACTAAAGCTGTTTCCAACAGTGCTCCTGCTCACAATGGCCTCTCCCTATTCCTGTTCTCAACTTACTTATTACCAGTGCCATATTAATTTAGTTCTGAATTACTTTTTAATTGTTTTGTGCATAACTTCATCTTCCCCGAGAGAAGGAAAGTTTCTCAAGGGTAAGAACCCTATCTCAGACTTTTCTGAATGCCTGAGAATACTCAGTATAGAGAGGGTATTCAGTATTCAGGGTCTAATAACTGCTACCACCACAACACAAATAGCAGCAACTAAAACTTATTAGACACTTACTCTGTGCCACATACTGGGCATAGTACTGTACAAACTGATGTGTATTATCCCATCTAATCCTCCAAAGAATCTGAGGCACAAAGAGATTACGTAACTTCCCCAAATTTCCATAATCAGAAGCAAGTTGCAGATCTGAGATTCCAACCTAAGCCTGCCTGGCTTCAGAGCCTAAGCTCTTAGCTCCTTTACTATAATGATTGCTTCTTTATTGATAATCTCACCCTCCCCATATTTTCTGGAATTCTGACATGCTCTGAAGAACTTACTCTCATATCCTCTAAAAGAGTAGTACTTTCCTCATCTCTTCTCCTAATATTGGCTTTTCTCAGTTTCACTTCACCTTATTTTCTTTGATGCAGGTGACTATTTCATATCACAAAAATTTAATTTGAAAACACGTATTTTATTGTAAGAATTCTACTTCCTTTATACAGGTTAGTGCCAATTCTAGGTTCTGAAGATTAATGAGACAGAGGAAGCATTATTCTAGAAAGATTGCCTTGAGATTTTAAAACAATCCGAAAGACTGAAAACTAGCATTCGTCTGGACCTTACGTTAAATTTACCTATAATATTACATAAAGAACTTTTAAATTCAGTTAAGATATCAAGTAACATATTAGCGCAAGGTTTGATTTAAGCAAATGTGGTTTAGAGAAGATCAGAGAAAAAAGTCATGGATTCACACTGAATTCTGAGAGAATAAAAAAACTAACCCATATAAGCTGATGACTTCTGCAATAAATTAAAATTAGATTCTCTCACCCAAATAGGCCAGAAAGTAACATTTAAGAGAGGAAACAGATTTATAAAACCAAACTTTTGAGTTCTCTTAAGTATCATTAATTGATTAAAGTAATAAAACTATTTTTAACAGGTATTAGTCCTTCGAGTATTGATCCCCTAAATGTATCCTACCAAGAGAATAAGACTTCCTGCAATTGGAGAATTGCAAACTGACCCTACTACTCACATCCTCCGCACCACCTTCCCAGGATGAGCCAACAAATCTGGTCAAGGTCCTAAGCTGTACCTGAGGTGATAAGAGCTGCAGGCTGTTGGCTCTGGCAGCCATTCCTTGCCCTATGCTCAAGCTTCCATCCAAGCCTTTGGCTCTCACTTTGTCTCGGGTCACATACATGGAATGCCTATGAGGACGCTGTTGGGAGGAGAAGGGGCTGGTATAGCCCAGCCCATAAGAAAAGGATTCATGAGGTGCAGACAGTGAGTGGGAATGGCTGTTGTCCATGTGCTCGGGCAGCTTCAGCTCCTCCATTGTTTTAGAATGCCGGGTTGTGGTTCGGCGTGAGTCAAGAGTGCCCTCACTTCGGTTATTTCTCCCCGAAGGGCTGAGCAAAGTTCTCGTGTCACTGTGCCTGGTGGGGGTTGGACTGGTGGGAGAGTTCAAGTCCAAGCAGCTGGACGGGAAGTACCTACTGGTGTTGGACTCTGACATTTGGGCTCTGGCTTCAGAGAGATTGCTCACAGACTTGGAGTCACTCAATGCTCCATGGCTTTTGGCTTTGGTCCTGTAGGAGGGACTCCTAGAGGACTGGGGAATGGTGTCAATATAGCTATGCCGACTCTGCTTTTCACTGGGCTGTAGCGTTCCAGCTTTGCTCTGTGAGCTTTCCATAAATGAGTGCCGAGTCTGCTGAGATCTGCTGCTTGACTTGAGGTACTTCGTGCCTGGGCCTTCTGAAGGCTTTGGGTCAATATTAAAATCAAACTCTGTTTTTGACTTGGCTTCTTTAGGGCTGAGAAGGTGTGGTATGTTGTTGGTGGTGAGATCTTTGCTAGCAGACCCAGGCTGGTTGCTTGCTTGGTAGGTTTTGGTATGCATTGGACTAAGGGTAGCTCCAGCAAGGTTTCCATTTAGGAAGCTTTCATTGGTGGGAAGACCTTCTTCAGCCCGGGACAGACCCACACTTAGGTTTTGGATGTCCTTACTGTTAGATCTGTGGTGAGACTGTAAAGCAGTAGTTTTGCTGGCTTGGTTTCTATGTCAAAAACAAAAGAAGCATGTCAGTTCCCCTTAAAAGAGACACACCTAAAGTTATCATGTAAAAAAATAAATGAACAAATGCCAAAAATACTTCAAAGACCAAAAAACATTAACTTTCTCAAACACACTTTTTACCAATCTTACAATCTTACCTTCTTACAACTTTTTACCAATAACAAGTAGCCTACCAATAAGAACACAGTTCCTTAGACCAAGTCAATCTGCAACAAAGCATTGGTCCTAACCAAGATACTTTGGCATCCTTAAATGCTCAACTAATCTACTGTCAACATATTTTCTAATGGATAATCTGGTGAAACACATGCTTTTGCTAGGTTGGTACTCATATAAGTATTATAGAATGCCTGCTAAGAATAATGCTGAGCTGTAGCCAAACTCTACAACTCTTTTGTCTGCTTGAATGTCAGAAGGCAACATTTAGACATGAAGGTTACTGTGCTCTTTGAACTTCATTTTATTTGTAAAACTCATAGCCTGCCTCAGAGGTACATATATATACTCGCAGCTCAAGGACACAGAAACCAATGTCTCGTTTTCTTTAGCCTAATGAGTCAAAGAGTAAGAATTCTAGCAATGTACTCAAGTAAAAGAAAATGATGCTCTAAAAAGAAATGTAAATGGCCATGTGAGGTTGTTGGAAGATATAATGATTTGTATTTATGTTTTAGAGAAGTGGCAATAACTTTAGGCTCTTGAGATAACTCTTTGTAACTCTAAACAGGAATCTAACTGAAACACAGAGATGTGAAAGAGTTCCTTTCTCTTCAAAAGACACAATTTATTCTTGTCCTTATTTCATACTTCATTATTCCAAACAGGCTGAGACCTTCATCAAGACAAAGTTTCATTTCCTACTTGGTTTAAAGTAAAAAGTATAAATTCATAAGAAAACTTTGTCCATTATTTGAGAGTGAAAACTGACATCAGAGCAAGGTCAGTTTGTTCTATTTTAACTATTTAAAGGATTAAATTTTAGTCTGAGATAGGTTCAAATGCTCTTAAATGAATAATCACACAATTCCCTTATAAATACACATTCAGAAAATTTTCCTGCAACTATTGCTATTGCTAAAGATGGTTTGGTTTGGGAGAGTTTTGTTCCCACTACATACAAATTGGAAGAAAAGTCACATTTGTTTTTCTGTAAAATGATGCCTTCCAATTTTCTCCATGAGAATCTGCAAGCTCACGCATCAAATTTAAGGGCCTTTTCCCTATCCTTCCGTCTTTTGGGCAGCAATCACTTCCAGAAACCTACTTGAAGGTGTTAAAAAAAATCTGGTATCAAGCAAGCCTGCAATAGTGTGGAGAAGGCCTCATGTCCAAAATGCAACACTAATCTCTCCCACTTATATCACAAGAATCACAGTATTAAATAAGATGATTTAAATACACACTAACTAAATGGTCATTCCCAAACCTAGAAAGAAATTACA
The DNA here is from genome assembly GCF_030445035.2 of Dasypus novemcinctus. NCBI lineage: Eukaryota > Metazoa > Chordata > Mammalia > Cingulata > Dasypodidae > Dasypus > Dasypus novemcinctus. The sequence goes on along the minus strand of NC_080704.1, from coordinate 21,270,704 downwards.
AAGGAAGGAAGGTTAAGTTTTGCTTTCTGTTAAATGACAACAGTTTATCCCCAGATCAAGGAAAGATAGTCCCAGTATCCTAAAGGCATGAGGTTTTAAACCATTAATCAACTTATATAGCAGTAACTAAAATATCTCAGTGACTTTTAAAAAACCCAAACAATGATAGACAAATAATCTCAACTGTAAATAGATTTGAATATGAGTATGCTGGTTAGTCTCCATTTGCCCAAACCCCAACTCACTCTCCACCCTTCTCTGCCCTGCCCTGTGCCTTAGGAGCTCAACTCTGCAGACTGCATCTGCCAGGCTCACCTGCCGGCTAACTTCTGGCTGGGTTTGGCCAATGATCACAGGACAAGAGGCTGGGGATGTCCTCCCTGCTCCTTCCCCTATCTCAGGTCAGAGCTGCATCCCTCCAGGATAAGTTTCCACAGGGTGGCTCCTCCTTTCCAGCTCCAACTCTTCCTAAGTTCTGGTGACCCTATTTTCTCCCCTATCTCCTTCAGGCCTAGAAATAGTAATGGCAGAGAGATAAATAACATACAGAATTATTGTGTACTGCCCTAAACTCAAATGAGGACCAGAAAGAGACAGAGAAAAGTGAAGATGGCTGAGGGAGCTTTTGAAACCTTTAGAAATACTGCTATCACTGTTGAGTACAAACTTACATGAGATCTTAGGAAGAAAATATTTATAGCAACATAAGATGCCATTTCTTACATGAAAAAGGAGGCTATAAAGTTAAGGTAGGAACATTTGTCAAAGCTTTAGATTTTCTCTAAATGTGCAGACAGCTTATATTGCTACTCTTAAAGTTTCTATCTCAGTATTACTCTGAAGCCACTGAGTTTTGCACATAACTCTTAAATAGAAAGGGCATCGTATCATCTTTAAATTGAAGCTCTGCCAAAGTACCATAAAAACAGCTTCAAAACTTCCATAGTTTTCTGTGATACAAAACTATTGAGGAATCTGGGTTAAAAATCTTAAGTGGCTGGCAGTATACATACATAGATGGATAAAAGGCAAATCTCTTTAGATAAAATAACTCTTAAAAGCAAATGTCAAAGCTGCAAAGCTCCATTTTGATGTGGAAGGTTAGTGAATCAGGACTGAAGAGAGTATACAGCAGGTTGAAGCACCAGGATGCCAAAAACCAGGTGAACATAACCTCAGGAGGGTCTGAAGGAGACTTAGGAGGGTCCACTACCCCTCCTATCTGGAAATGGGTTTGGAAGACAGAAGATGGGAGGGTGGGTGTCCAGGGACAGGGCAGGGAAACGTGTAAGTGGCAAGCAATGTGACACAGTGCTGTGAACATCTTTTAAGATGGTCCTGGGAAGTCTGAAGGAACCACAGTCAATTTGAGAGTCAAACTAGAATTATTGTCCCTAATGAAAAGAGCTTCTACAGAGTAAATATGGAACATAGACAAGTGTGGAGATAATACCCCCAAATACATGTAAGTGAGGTAATACAATTTCTAGAGAAACAATTTAGGGCTTTCTTTAATACATTCAATACATTTAAAGTCCTAAGACTAAATTCTTCCAGAGAAGTTTATTAATTTATAATTTCAATTTTTATCTACTTCCAAAGAGGATCTGGAGGACTTCTCAGAGATCCAAACAAATCATTTCCTCTGTACCCTTGAAAATACCATCACCGCACATCCTCCTTAACATATCCTTAAAGAGATTCCTCAGATTCCACTGGTTCACTCCAAGAACTCAATGGAAGTGATCCAATACAAGACAAATCCATAGGCCCTCTTTCATCACATGAAAAATTTATCATCGTCTGTTGAACTTTATATTATTAGGATCCCCCAACCTCTTTCCCAAATGTAAACATAAGTTGTCAAATGACAAAGTATAAGGGAGACAAAAGCTTCTGTACTGGAGTGATCCCAGATCAGGCACAGGTATAAACTGAACCTCCTCAACACAAAAGAGCAACCAAATGATGATTATTATTCCTTGATTTAGTGTACTAATATCTCATAGAAACAAACAACAAATTGAACACCAGCTTAATTTTTTAAAAAAATCGAATCTGCTCCCAGGCCTCCTTAACTAAAAATGGCCTATAAGATGTGAAGACGACCATAACTGAAATTGGTCATTTTAAAGAGCACTAACAGCTATATAATATAATCACAGTAATTGTTAAACAAGAGAATACACAGGATAAATGGTTATCACCAGTTTATGGATGCTCTCACAGGTATAAAAAGTACCAGGTCTTGAGCCTTTAAAATTCCTTTCTACCAGCAGAATATCCCTGTCTACATATAATAACAGGAGTTAAAAATGCTTTTTGACCTAAATCAAGGGGGAAATGGAAAGGACAAATGAGTTTATATGGCTGAGTCTCTAAAAAAGAGCCGGGAGATTATCAGAGGGGTTGCCCTTATGCACACCTGAGCAGAGTCTCAGAGACAGATAAAGTAGATACAACCCCTGGTATTGGTTCTTCTGAGGGCTACAGAGACCCACAGGTTTTATGGTCATGGCAGATGGAGTTCACTGCCATGTCAGTTGGCCCTTCTTTGGAGTTGGTGTTTCTGCGTGATGGAGCTGGACTCAGATGTGAACTCTTTTCACAAGCCTTTCCTGCTACTTTACCAGAACTGTAGTTGGTGCTGGGGTTTAAGATATATCTAGGGGATCTGAATCTCTGGACTGACCATATGATAGCCAGGCCCTGAGCCTCAACAGACTTCAGCTCCTACACTCTGGTTTATTGGACTTACCCTACCCAGCTAACATGGAGTTGAAGAATGTCAACTACCACACCATGGAGCCTAGAGTGCCTACAACTGAGAGCAGGAGGATTGCATCCAGCATTCATGTGGAATCTAAGCCCCCTCTTGACATAGATGTGGAATGGACACAACCAATCCAAGGTCCACAGAATGGAGGAATACAGTAAGGATTAGAGTGGACTTATTGATATTCTATTCATGAACTACTGTGGTTAGTAATCGAAGAAAATGTGGCATTGGTGTGGAAAAAGTGGCCACGGTGGCTGCTGGGTAAGGGGAATGGGAGGAAGAGATGAGATGTGGAGGCGTTTTCGGGACTTGGAGTTGTCCTGGGTGGTGCTGCAGGGACAATTACCAGACACTGTAGATCCTCCCATGGCCCAATGGATGGAACGTGGGAAAGTGTGGGCTATGATGTGGACCATTGACCATGAGGTGCAGTGATGCTCAGAGATGTATTCACCAAATGCAATGGATGTGTCATGATGATGGGGGAGAGTGTTGCTGTGGGGGGAGTGTTGGGGTGGGGAGGTGGGGGTGCGTGGGGACCTCATATTTTTTTAATGTAATATTTTTAAAAAATGAATAAAAAAAGAAAGCGAAAAAAAAAAAGACTGCACAAAGAATGGGAGAAAACTCTTTTAATAAAAGTCTAATATAGAATCCAGAATATATAAAAACTAACTTAGCAACAAAAGACAAATAACTGAAAAAAACCCCACAATTGTTCTATAGGGAAGGAAAATTTGGGAAGGCGGTGAGAGAAATTTCATATTTAAAAAGCTCCATATTAAGATTTTTTTTTTAAGATTTATTAATTTATTCCCCCCCCAGTTGTCTGTTCTCTGTGTCTATCTGCTGCATGTTCTTCTTCGTCTGCTTCTGTTGTTGTCAGCAGCACGGGTATCTGTGTTTCTTTTTGTTGCATCATCTTGTTGTGTCAGCTCTCCGCGTGGGCGGCGCCATTCCTGGGCAGGCTGCACTTTCTTTCGTGCTGGGCGGCTCTCCTTACGGGGTGCACTCCTTGTGCGTGGGGCTCCCCTTTGCGGGGGACACCCCTGTGTGGCACGGCACTCCTTGCACGCATCAGCACTGCACATGGGCCAGCTGCACATGGGTCAAGGAGGCCCGGAGTTTGAACCGCGGACCTCCCATGTGGTAGGCGGATGCCCTAACCACTGGGCCAAGTTCACTTCCCTATATTAAGAATTAGTTCCTATTTCTCTTCTAATCATAGATGAGGGAAAATATTTAATATCTCCTATGATCTAAGCAACACCAAATGACAAGATCAGCTTCTTGGGAGATGAAGGAAGACAGGGATCATGGCTAGGACACTGTCTTCTTGGGTCAGCTTAAAGCAATGTAAATACATCTGACACAATCAGGGGATGTCAAGTCTGGAAAAACCTCATCATATGACCCAATCCTTGTTGGTTGTTGTATTTCTAGGAAACAGAGTTTTTAAAGACTATGTAGAAAAATTATATTTAAAAGCACCAATTTTAGTCACTATCTACTCAATTGACTTTACTATTTCCATATTCTTACGAAAAATTAATTTCTCAATTCCGTGATTAAAAGACAAGGGCAGGGAAGACATGGAAGGTCCACGGTTCAAACCCCGGGCCTCCTTGACCCGTGTGGAGCTGGCCCACGCGCAGTGCTGATGCGCTCAAGGAGTGCCATGCCACGCAGGGGTGGCCCCTGCGTAGGGGAGACCCACGCGCAAAGAGTGCGCCCCGTAAGGAGAGCCGCCCAGCGTGAAAGAAAGTGCAGCCTGCCCAGGAATGGTGCCACACTCACGGAGAGCTGACACACAAGATGATGCAACAAAAAGAAACACAGATTCCCGGTGCCACTGATAAGGATAGAAGCGGTCACAGAAGAACACACAGCGAAAGGACACAGAGAGCAGACAACTGAGGGGGGAGAGGAGAGAAATAAATAAAAAATAAATCTTAAAAAAAAAAAAAGGACGAGAAAAATGTAAAACCCTTCTACAGAGAGAGATCTAATTGCCTCAACTTCACAGAATGTCCTTGGTAACTTCCCACCCATTTGGCTCCTCTTTTCTCTGGAGGAATTCCCTTGCCTCCACCCATCCTTCTTCCTCCAGGCATCACCCTGGTCCCATTTACACAGCTCTTGAGGCTGGAAATCTCCCTAGTAGTTGCTAACCTAATGCTACCTTTTCCAGGGAATGCATAGGTTTACATAAAATAATTTTTAAAGATAAGACAGCCTTTAAGACCCACACAACTCTTTAATTGTGGTTCTGAATCATGTAATAAGCATAAGAAAGATATTTTTGAATAGAGGGCTTTCCTACTTCTCTCTAATTGCATCGTTTAAGCAGCCACCTCCTCCACCTACTTGTAAGACCAACACTGCATTTGTATTTCCCTAAAAGGGAATATTTACCTATTAGACAATGTGCTGCTTTCCACGTGGTAGGGTTTTCTTTTTGCTGACCTTGAAGGGGAACGATCCAAAAGTCTCTGGGTTTGAAATGTAGGATGATTCAAACACTGTTCTGTCAAGTATCTGTCAGCTGGGTCCAACTTCAGTAAATTCTTAGGAAATAAAGTTCATGATTGAAAAGAATATTACAAAGTTAAATTTTAAAATTTAATAAAAAGACCTTATTTCTTTTTCTTATAAAAGAAATACATGGTCATTGTTGATTCTAGCAAACACAGTTCAGCCAAGAAATTAAGACTATCTCAATCACCAATAATCGCACCATTGTTGTTGTCATCTTGGTATATATTCTTCCGGCCCTTTTTTGAATGTCATATAGACGTTTTCTTTTACAAAAATCTGGCTGATATTGTATACAGAAACTTTGTTTCCTGCACTATTCACTTACTAATCAAAGCATTTTTTATAACATAATTTAAACATTTTAAATATATTTTTTAATAAGTAAATAAAATATTCATGAGAAAGAACATATGGTGAAAACTCTTCATTATTCTCCAGTCCCCCAGAGAGTCAGTTTCCCTCTCTGGAGGCAACCAATGTTACTAGCTTCTTGTGCGTCCTTCCACAGATATTCTGTGCATATATTCACCTGCTCCTTCTATTTCACCCAAATAGTAGCATACACACAATTATCTATACTTAGCTTGTTTTCCACTTGATATTACATCTTAGAGATCATTCCAAATGGGTAAAGAGCATCAAATGCTATGAATGCATCTTAATTTGTTTTTACCAATTCCCTAACGATAAACATTTAGCTTCTCTTCTTTAAAGAAGAATGCTGCAATGAATGACCTTATAAGGTGGTTTTTAATGACTATAAAGAATTTTGTAATGTAGTTACACCATGATTTATTTAACCAGTTTCCTACTTACGGATATTTAGATTGTTGCCTCTCTTCACTATTTCAATTAACGCTGTGATAAATATCTCAAGTCTTTGCATATATCCATGATATTCCTTTCATAGGATAAACTCCTAGAAATAGAATTGGTAGTATGCAAAGTTTGAAGGATTCTTTTCTATGTGTGGCCAAACAACCCTCCAGAAACATCTCAAATTATACTTCTATCAGCAACTATAAGCATCTGCCTATTTCCTGGCATGCTCAAAAATGGGCATTATCATTCTTTTTAGTACTTGTAAATTAGTTTTAAAAAATGTTATCTCACAGCTTTTAAAATTCAGTTTTGATCACTAGTGAGGCTGATGATTTCTATATATTTATTGATTACTGGTATGTCATGTCTTCTTTTCTTATTTTCATATTTGTGTATCTGTTCTGTTCTTAGTTTTTTGTTTTTTAGTATTTATTTACCCACCCTTCCTGGTTGTTTGCACTTGCTGTCTGCTCTCTGTTCTGTTTGTGGTAAACTTGTCTTCTTTTTAGGAGGTACTGGAAACCAAATGCAGGACCTCCCATGTGATTGGCAGGTGCCCAATCACATGAGCCACCTCCCCTTCCCTCTTATTTAGTTTTAAGTGTTCTTTATTCATTACAGTACTAATCTGTTGTCTTATGTTACATATATTAGATTCTTTTGAAATCAAAATATATTTTTTTCCAATATTATTTGTTATTTATCAGTGACTAGATAAAATTTAAAAGGTGAATTATTAAAACTTATTTTTATTTACAGAAAGATAACCTAACTTGAATAGAGAAAGAAATTTGCTCTTTGAGTGATTGGCTTTCTCCCTCAGAAGAAGAAAGAAGGGTGAAATTCCAACATTCCCAAATCCATCTCAAGCTCACATTGATTTGTTTTGCGTACATTTCTGTCTTTTAATTTTGATGTATTAGTTACTAGGTCAAAAGATTCTGGTTGTTAAAGTCTAAGCTTACATACATGATGATTCAGACATGGCTCTGAAATTATCTCAATTTTTTCTCCTTGCTTATTAGAGAACAAAAACTATGTAGGTGTGTACACTAATTTTGGTTCCACTGGCAGTAAAGTTAACACCAAAATGGTTTCAACTGTAAGATACAAGTTAAAATACAAAGGGGGGAAGCGGATGTGGCTCAACTACCATATGGAGGGTCCAGGGTCCGATCCCCAGGGCCTCCTGACCTGTGTGGTAAGCTGGCCCACACACAGTGCTGCTGCGTGCAAGGAGTGCTGTGCCATGCAGGGGTGCCCCCGTGTAAGGGTGCCCCATGGGCCCAAAAAGTGCACCCCGCAAGGAGAGCCGTCCCGTGAAAAAAGCGCAGCCTGCCCAGGAGTGGCACTGCACACATGGAGAGCTAACACAGCAAGATGACACAACAAAAAAGAGATGCAGTTTCCCAGTGCCGCCAGAAAATGCAAGCAGACACAGAAGAATACACAGCGAATGGACACAGAGAGCAGACAATGGGGGTATGGGGAGAGAAATTTAAAAAAACACAAAGGGAAGTCTACCGTCGAATGGCCTTTTACATTTGAAGTACATATGGTTTTTCAGAAGCCAAATATCTACTAGCATTAGTTCTACTTTAATTTATTTAAGATTATCCATAGTAGAAATTACTTCAGAGAAGGGCAAAGAGAATGTAGTTCTTCATGAGAGGATAACTAGTCTTAATCATTTTTTAAAATTCGTTTTCAAAATAGGTAAACGACAATAGGAAAAATTCTATTTATGTAACATTCAATAATAGGCAATATTAATCTTTGGTGACAGAAGTCAGAATAGTAGTTTCCAGGAGTGGGGAGGGGCAGAGGTGTAAAGCCTGGGAGGAGTCATGAAGGAGGCTTCTGGGGTGTTAATTTTCTATATCTCAATCTGAGTGGGTTTACATGGATATGCTTACATTCCAAGAATTAACTGAGATGTACACTTAATAATTTGTATACCTTGTAAATATACATTTCAATAAAAATTTCACTTAATGTTCAAAAAGTCTGAGGGTAAATATATTAAATGAATAGAAATTAGAATGTTTAACTTCCAAACTGGTAGAAATACAAAAGAGTCGGCTCTCTTTCTTTCTACTTTTATCTCTTCTAGCTCTTACCAGGTACCATACTGACACTTGGAAGTGACACTTAAGTGGTGATTTAACAAAAAGGTTCAATTATTTTTAACTAAAAGAAGACAAAAGGCAAAAACATGAGATTATAAATTAATTAATTTCCTAACTTATTCTTTTTACATTTAAAAAGTTACTAAATAATTAAAGCCCTGATCAATAAACAGTGATTGCATGAAACAATGTATTGGCAAAGCTCAACTGATTTAAATGATCATTTATGCCTAATTAAACTGAAAGCCTTTAGGGTACTTTTTTCACAATATTTCTCAATCTGTGTTCAGAAGAACATAATTGTTATAGCATTTTATTTAAAAAAAAAGCATTCAGTATTTAATTAAATTTGGGAAATGCTAGGTGAGATAGAAATGTTTCTTTACTTTGGGATTTCTGAAAGCCTTTATAGGTTAATGAATATTGTGAATCTCTACGAAAGGTTAAACAGTATGTGGCCTTTCCCAACCACCACACCCCCCTCCCCCACCTCCACGCCCATACCTATTTACACAGTGTTCCTTGGAACATAGATTAACATAGTTTAAAAAGCCCAGCAAGGTTCTCAGAGTACTGCGCAACAATTTCCAACTGTGCTAAGTAGACATTTAAAGGTTGCACACAGTGTAGGCCCACTGATTTTGACAGCTGACTGAATGGGCATAAAACAAAATTGATTCATCAGCAGGTATTTATTCAAGGTCTATGATCAAACAACCAATACTTTCTTATGCACTGGCTGGCTGCAATGAAAGCTAGGGAAATAGGAAAAACAATTCTCCTATTTTCCTCTCTCTTTTTTAACTGTCTACTGGGGAAGAAAAACCTGAATAAAATATTAGAAGAAGTTTTTAATAGTCCAGAGTAGGAAGAACTTTGGGGCAGGGGACCTAGAATGAGAAGGAAGACTCAGGCCAAAGCAGTAGCAGCGATCCTGGTGTGTCCAAAGCATAGTCAGAAAGAGCCAAGTCATCTCAGAGAAGAGGCCAAGTTAGAAAACAGCAGAATTAGCTTGTGATAAAATCTATATAGCTCATGGAAGGTCCTAAATAACACGTATACAAAGTTTTAGAATCTCTTTTCTTTCAATATTAGTTTTAATATTTGTTTTAAATCCTTATGCCTTAGCAGCTCTTGAGTGCTAACAGATTTTTATTATTCTATTTTAGGAACGTGATTTAGGTATCGCATTGTCCTTTCTAGATGGAATATTACAACCCTGTTGTAATTCTAAATAAATTACTTTTCTGTTTACATGACCCAGACCTCCATTATTCACCATCTATTAGCAGAACATTTAATTAATAAAAGCAGGCTATGGTTGCATGTAGAAACAAGAGAGTCATGAACTAAAAGACATTTTATATAGACACACAACATCACTTGTCCCACCTTCATTAAGTCAAGTAAGACACTATTTAAAATCCCAAGGTATCTTCTCTCCAATGACTGAGGATGGTTAACAGCTGGGAACTGTAAGAACAACATGACAGAAATGTTAGCACGTGGGAAAGGACATGTGTGAGCATGTGCCTGTGAGTGCTGGGCAAGGTAGCAGATGAGTAGAAGTTACTGCCTCAGTGCCAATCAAAGTCAGATCTTTTCATATGTATATTTCTTTTGGTGTCTGGATTTTAGGTATGGTTTAATAGAATTAAGCGTTAAATAACAGGAAAACTCAGGTGAAGATGATACCTAAATCTAGGCAGACAATACTGAAGCATGTGAAACAAACTAAAATATAAAAATTTGAAACTGTATACTGTTTCCTGTTTAGAATACAGACAATTCTTAATTACTGACAGTAATTGGGAGACCCTCAGAGGGGATATGAAAAGATACCAGATAGAATTTTACATCTTTTTTACAACAAAATATCATTTAGTCTTGAAAATATAGACGTGAAAAAAAGAGAGGAAAAGGCAGCAAGAGGCCACAGAAGTAGAAATGGTAAATTCAGACATATGCTCTATTAATATACCCTTTTAATGACCTGCTTTCAGTTCTTTCCTTTGTATAAGTTGTACTAGAAGGAAAACAGGCTCCTAGATTAACAAATGCATTTTTAAATAAAATAAGGGGAAGGCAACACGTTTATTTAGATGCTGTGTCCTTCCCTCTGCCAATTCTCACATTTTGCATTATCTAAGTGCATAGCTAAGCTGTGCAGCCTTAAATCCCAGGTGAAGCTCAGAAAGAGAACAATGTGGTTTGCAGCTGTAGAAAAAAGCATTTGGTAAAATGATTGGCAGAGTCCAATGCCATGTACAGCTTCCAAATGTGAGAGCTAGTCTGTTTTTAATGTATATTTCCTTTATACCAGGGGTTCTTAAGAAGGGGTCCATGAGCTTGAATTGAAAAAAAAATGAAATTATCTATTTTCTCTGACCTCTGATGTTGAGTGTCATAAAACTATCTGCCGCTACATTCTGAGAAGGAGTCCATGGTTTTCACCCAACTGGCAAAGGGATCCATGGAACAAAAAAAGGTTAAGAAGCCCTGCTTTATATCAACACAAGGGGATTTCAAAGTATTAAAATCCCTAAACATGATCAATAAGTGGATTGCAGGACTAGTTAGGCAGTAAAAGTCAAACAAAAGGTAATTTAAGAAATGATTATGACATCATCCCTACATTGTGCTAGGTATAGCAGGAGATAGAACCCTAAACCTTGCACCTCAGGAATCTGCAGTATGGCTGGGAAAGCAATCAATGCTAAGCTGTGCAGCCCTAAATCCTAGTTCAAACTCAGAGAGAGACCAGCGTAGTTTACAGCTGCAGAAAAAAGAATCCAGAGGTAATATATGAACTGGGTTTTGGAAGATAAGGAAAATGTGAGGATAGAGAGAAGTAGGACAGCCTTCCAGACTGAGGAAGTAGAAGGAATAAGATGAATACAGACACACAGGTAATAACCTAAACCTGATTTCTGAGGGAAGTGATGTTACATGAGGCATTTTAGATATTATTCTTATTTTAGAGATAAGGAAGGTGGGGACCAGAAAGTTTAAATAACTTATTCAAGGCAAGTTACATAATTAAAAAGCAGTAGAATTGGTATCTGTATCCAGGCCTGTGATCTAAACCCACACTCTTTCCAAACCTCTCCTAAGGGAGGTCCAGAAGTTCCTTTTGATGTTGTTGGAACATTAACTATCAGTCCAAAGAGAGAGACACTTGTCATGCTGGGATAAAAGTCTCTACACTAATATATATTAATCTCTTATTTATGAAAGTCTAATCTTATGCTACCAGATACCCCTCCCTTTTTCTTTTTTCTATCTGCTAGGCTGAGGGCAAGTCTGTTTATTGTCATATTTTCTACATCCAGTATGACAAATGTCCAATAACTGCTGAGCCAAATAAAAGTACCACATGCTCTACTTGTATCCTAATTAAGGGTCACAATTTGGTTAATTTTTGGTCTATAAAAGAAAAAAGAAAAAGAATTGCCTGAGGTAACTCAGATTTCCAAGAGAGAGAAAGAAGATTAAGAAGATGAAAGAGAACCTGAGGAGATTTCTGTGTTGGGCATGCATATGGGAGGATCAGAGATCTCCAAGGTAAGATCAACTGATGTATGGAAAGTCAAAAACAATTGTAAATGTCAAGGAAACATGGTTTGAGAGTCATACATTTAAAAGGAAGGAAGGAAGGGGTGGTGAGATTACAGTATCCACAATGACCACCAATTGGCATGTTGGTCCAAATAGGGTAGTTGAAAGCTGAAAAAGTAGATTTGGGGGTCACTGGAAGAGAAAAGCAGCCTATAACTAACCAGCCACTCCAATAAGGCACTTTTGCAAGCTGGATGTCCCTCATTTGGAGGAAAGCTTATACTTTGAGACTCTTTTCAGCATATTCTCAGAAAAAAATTTTGTAACAAGTTAGCATGTCTAGGAAAGGAAGCCCAAACTAGCAATTTGCCAGTTTGAAAAGATTTGATGTTTCATTATAAAGGACAAGAAATGTCTACTGGAACAAGCACCTTTAAATCAGCAGAATACAAGTATTAACAGTCTTCCTCAAATCACTATAAAAAAGTCTTCTTAAATAAGCAGCAGTCATGCACACAATTTGTATCTTTTAGAGAAGCTTAATATTTTGGGTAAAGAAAATTTCTAAGATAGCTGAAGTTTAGAGTACAATCATACATATGCTAGAAGAGATTTTAAACATTAGAACTTAAAAATTAGAAAAAGCAATGTTAGCAGCTTGCACTTTCAAATTCTGACCACTTTCTTTTATGGTTCACAAATACCAATAAAAAATCAAATATTTATAATGGGCATTATAAACACTGTAATGGGAAAGGGAATAGTATTCAATGGATAAGCTCAGTGGCTGCTGTTCAATGATTGAAATACTGGTATACTGATTTCATTTAGAATTTTCACAAAACCTCTCACCCGGAGCCCATGGAAGCGAGGATTACTGTAGAAGAGCTTCATCTGCTCGGATGGAAGTGGTCCTAGCACCTTCTGAATAGTAAAAAGTTGGTCAATTTCACTTTCTCCAGGAAATAAAGGCTGTCCATCACTAAGCTCCCCAAGGATACAGCCAACTGACCACATGTCTACAGATTTTCCATAGGGAGCTCTGAAAAGCAAAGGAAGAGATAATCTTGGCAACTGAAGAAATACAATGTTTTAATAATTATCAAATTATTTTGAACAAATTTGTGAATTAAAGCACATTTATGTATTTAGGGAATTAAAAAGTAACACGTGGGAACATGTATAACAAAATACCAACTGATTTCAATGCTATTTTTATATATGTAATATGGTTGTGCCTTCTTTTTCTATTCTTGGGTGGTCCCAAAGAAGGAAACAATCTAAGGAAAATAATAAAATACTATGACTAGGGTAGGAAGAGAATTATTGATGAAACCATATGATGGAGATCAGGATTATAACAGGTATCCTTCTTAGGCACTAATTTAAAATATATCAAGAAAATAAGACACTTATCAGAAGGCCCTTTTCTGGTATTAGCATAAGAATAAAAGAGCAGTGAAAGTGGCAGGGTGGGGGCAAAGATGGATCAATGGATGGATGGATGGATGTGAAGGAATTGCTGAGGAACTCATCAATACAATGCTAGCTGAATAGCCATTTATCATTAACAGGACTTCCTTTTTTCAGAAGAAAAACGGCAATTGGCTCAGTGTTTAGCACATGCCTAGCAAAGTGGCTGGACAGATACTCATAAGCATTTCTTAAGTAAAAGAATGAATGAATGAATGAGTAAGTGAGCTGACTCAAAACATTACAGGGTATATGTTTACAGATTGACATTAGCCAGAATGTCAAAGTGCTGACACATCCACATTCTTTTTTTTAAACTTCTTGTCTGCTCGTTGTGTTTTTTTTTGTTTCTTTTCTTTAGGAGGTACCAGGAACCAAACCTGGGCCTCCCGTGTGGGAGGTGGGCACTCAACTGCTTGAACCACATCTGTTCACTGCTTGTCTTCTTTAGAGGCACCAGGAACCAAACCTGGGACCTCCCATATGGGAGGCAGGTGTTCAACTGCTTGAGCCACATTTGCTCCTCATATCCACATTCCTAATGTAGAAGATTATTAGCAAAGGTGGCTGTAATAATTCCTCCCATTCCGACATGCACACCATTTTGTAATGTGATATCACCACTCATCACCACTCCTCCCAACAAGAAGTGGAGTTTTTTTCCAACCTTGAATTTGGGTTTTGTAGTTTGAATGTGTGGCCAATGAGACATTAGCAAAAATCATGCAGACAGGTATTCCCTCTTCCTGCAGGAAACTCTTCTGCTATACATGAAGAAGTATAGGCTAGCCTACTGGGGGTTAAGCCCCCATGGAACAGAGATGGCCTATCCCAGGTGAAGTCCCCTAGACTAACCAACCCCCCGGATGACCTGCCAGCTGACTATCGCTGCATGAGTGACTCTAGGAGAGACCAGAAGAATTGCCCAGCTGAACTCAAATTGCTGATCCCCCAAAATGCTGACATTTAGAATTGGGAGCAAATAAAATAGTGGTTGGTTTATGCCATTAGGTTTATTTTAGATGGTTTGTTACACCACAATTGATAAACGATACATTTAACTAACTGAAGTTTTTATTTTCCATATATGACCTACGAAGCTATTGATACAACTCACCCAAGTAAGAGTTCTGGAGATCGATACCACCTGGTGGCCACGTATTCTGTGTAATTAGCATTATTGCCTTCTGACAAATTCCGAGCAAAACCTAAAAATTTGCAAAGTCCAAAGGTATAATTTTTAAAAAGAAATAATAATTTCATGTTGGTAAAATATTTCAGTGCTAAGAATATTTTAAGTTAGCTTGTCTAAATCACATAATGATTGACATTGAATGGTCTGTTAATTAATACTGTCTGTATAGTAAAAAGTTAGTTGATCTGTTTTTATGTCAATTAAACAAAAAATATATTCATTACAAAACTCTCTCTCCTGTGCTAAAGAAATCCAGGTTTTCAACATCACTGCACACTTCTGTAAATATTCAGAACATACTTTTAAAAAGCTATCCCAATGATAGGTGCAAAACTTTGGAATAAAATGAAGTCTCCATAATACCCAGAAGTCAAAGTTAAACTAGCATATAGTAGATGTTCATTAATTCTGCTATGTGAGACATACATATTATTTGTGTATCAGTTGCTGTTGATCAGTTGCAGCCACTATGTAAACAACATACAGTTAGTAATGATGGAAACAAGGCAAGTCGAAATTACTTTCATCTCCTAACATGACAGAGACACATATTAGGGGTATCTTCATCAACACTTAATAAATGCAATTCTACTACACTTTTTCCCCTGCCCTCTCAAAAGGTTTGGGTAACACCACATAGCCACAAAATAAGCTGACAGGATAAGTTAATTACTCACTTAATTCACCAAAAGCAATATAGGTTAACTTTAAATAGTTAGAGGCAATTAGAACATTAATATTAGGGGTAAAAATTAAGGTATATGTCAGTTTTGAAGAGAGGAAAATTGCTTCTTACAACAAAACAAAAAATAAAAACCACCACAAAATCCAAAACCCTAACTTCAGTTCATCAATATCTCCTCGGTAAGGACCATTTGAAAAAAATACTTGTTTTTTGAAGGGGATTCTTCATGCCATACAAAGGAAGCTTCGCTCTTTGGGAAGGAAAGCAATTAAGAAGTCTTTGTTGGCACATGTCCACAGAACTTGTTTTTTACCATTTAAAGGCTTTTCTTTAGTAAACAATGCTATACCAGGGGTACTCTTTTCCTATTATTTACCATTTTACAGACATTTCTTTTGTATTTATAACTTGTTTAAAAATTTTAAGAATTTTGGAGCTTTAACACATCACCTACCTGCATAGAATTAGGTATGCATAAGAAATAAGAAATGGTGTATGAGGTATAAAAAGTCTCAGTATAATTTATATGGTAGCAATCACAACTATGGACAGGAAGTCAGAAATAGATTGGTGCTGAAAATCATAATGCTAATAAGGAAATGCTAAAAATGCTAAGGTCAAAATCTGTTAGATATATTACTCAATATTTCCTTTTTATTCTCCTAAGCACTTCTTAAGGGTCTCAGGATATAGCAAGAATCTGCTCTGTAATACTCCCTATCACAAACTATGAAGAAAATTAAGTCTCTAAAAACATTTTTTCTCAGGTAAGCAGGTTCACAATATTCACATTCTTTGAAATTATTGAGTGGAAACAGCTGCATGTGCTTTTAATTGCTACAGTGAACAAAACTAGTCATTCTACAAAGATTTAAGAATGCTTCCATTTCTAACCTGTGTGGTCCATTTCCTAAATACTAATCTAATCTGTCTTTTGTTTACAATAAGGAGATCTCATTTATATGTGGATCTCTACATTGTGTTTGTGATTATTCTTGAATACATGGAAAAAAAAGTTAACAAGTCATTTGTCAGCATATTGATTAGGCAAAAGTTTAATTTAAAAAGTCACCCACAGACTGAATAAGATAGTAAATCTTCATGTAAAACATGAATATGGGGGATATTGCTAATATAAGACTGTTTTAACAAAATGTAAATACAAATATACTAGAGAGAAAGAAAAAGAATAGCAGCTATGTATGGCAAGTGAGGCATAGAGAGACTGAGAGGTGAGGAGTTTTGTTTGTTGTTCTGTTTATTATTATTATTGGAATAATGAAGTACTCTGGGAATGACTAGAGTGATGAATACACAAATATGTGATTAAACCGAATACCACTGATTGTACTCTTTGGATGGATTTATGCTTTACGGATTTATTAATATGTAATCATAAAATTGATTTGTTAAAAAAACAACTATGGAATGCTACTAAAGCAGTACTTTGTCAAAAGGGTGAAAAGACAGCCAACTCAATGGCGAAAATACTTAGCAATCACATATCCAGCAAGAGTTTAATGTAAAAAAAAAACACCCTAGTTCATAGTTTTAAAACTTTTAAAACTTTTCCAAATTATTTTAAATGTTTAATAGTGTTTAATACAGAATTATATCTACGGGAGATAATATATACTTTCACCTAGGATAGAGTACAACTTAAAACTTTCAACAGGAGCTGGAATATTATACATCAGTTACCAATTTCATTCATTGAACATTAAAAGGTAATAAATGGAAGTGCTCTAAAAATGTCTTTTGACCCTACAGATATATAACTATAACATATACACAATACATATGTGTGTATTTAAGATAGGCATATCTTTAGTTTTTATAATGAAGCCTAGAACAATTTCTACCAACATTCAAAACTTTTTTTTAAACCCTTTTATTTACTGGAGGGCCAAAGTGGTATTTCCTAGAAAAGTCTTTTTCTGGGTTTGTTAGGGGTTAAGCTTATGAATTTATTCAAGCTCATATATTTACTTTGAATAAATTATCATTGAAGAAATAGTGCACAATCAATCTTTGATATAGTAGGTAAGATTATACAGAGCAAAGAGGGAATAGTACTCCCTCCCAGCAATCAATCTCAATGTATATATGACCCAAAAGAATGTTCTTGTCAAATGAGTCAAAGCAGTAAAAGAAATACATATATATAGAACATGCCTTAAAATCCTACCTGTGTGCTCCAATAATTCTGTAAAGACCATGACTCAATTTTTTTTTTTTTTTTTTTTTTAACTTACCAAAGTCACACAGTTTCAAAACATCATTGTGGCTGATTAAGAGATTTTCTGGCTTTATATCTGGAGTATTAAGGTTAAAAAACAATCATTAAAAATGTTCAATTTTCTGATGATTGACACTGTTCAATCATTATAACTGCACTTATTTAAAAAGATGCAAAGAAGTTTGTACAGAAATATGTGGTAGCAAAAAGCATAGTAACACATTTTATGCTGGGTACATAAAGGTTTCAATTAATTTCTTTTTGAGAAACATGCAGATCTACAATTTTTTGGAAGTATTTTTTTTTCTTTAAATCTTGAAGGGATTAATTTGATCTCTGAAATGAATTTAAGAAGACTGAATATAAGCCAACACATTTTAAGGAATTATTATTACTTCATAAATACTAATAATACAAAATTTTGGAGATAGATAAAGGTATCCTAAAATGCCTATAGGAATAAGTAGCTAGCATTTGATTTACTGGAGGGAAAAATATGTGTATAGAAGATCAATTTTCTGTTATGGTTTTCAATGTTATAATTTCTATATTTAGATATCATTTTACTTTTTCTGCATGGTTTACAATTAAAAATGTCTAATGCTGAAGCTATAGTAAATGAATCAAGGTAAGAATTCTAATTTTTTCCATGAATCTATTAAAGCGGTGGCAGAAGAGGAGTAGAAATACACAGAAAATGGAATTTAATTCTCCCCCTGGGAAGCATCTTGCAGTCCTATTTTTAGAGTGTATTATCCATCGTTTATATCATATAGTAGAAGTAAAAATGGAGAAAGGAATGAAGTTGGAGCGAGATCTGTAGATTTCAGAATTCTGGTTTCTACTGCTAATTCACAACCATTGATTTACTATACACTTAAGCAAATCACAGTATCACTATGGAAATGCAGCTAAACCAGATGTTTATTAATACCCTCCAACTGCAGTAGAGACTGTTGTAGAATCATTACCCTAAACACTAGATGTCCAATTGACTAGGAGATCTATCTGACACTGCCACCAACAATCTTGATAAGATAACTGGTACACAAGACAAATGCAGGAGATATATAACTCTTTCTAGAAATAGGAGAAGTTGGCATTCTTCACATGACCTTTAAGATATTCTTAAAGTGAGAATATTTAAAAAGTGATAGCCTCTGTATAGGTAAATTAAAAGTAGCATTCATTTATCGGCTAATTCAAAGACAAGTGGATATTACAACATTCTCTGATAAACATCCTTTAGATTCATTATCAATCTGTGTCCCACTACCATTAAACTCTAGAATGCAAGAGATTATCAGAGGAAGATACATAATGTAGAGTTGAAGATGGTGCTGAGCAAGTAATTTCTTTGTTTCCATATATCACCCATCTTGTGGCAGTAAAGGACAAAATAAAAGTTTATGGAAGTATAATCATGACCTTTATGCAAGGTTGATCATGCCTGCAATCTGCAAACAATGAGCACTTTTCACTAGCAGGGTAGGGAAAATAAGGAGGGGAAGATACAGACTGGAGATTGTTTTTCTAAGAGGGAATGAAAAGTGACTACCAAGGGGGGTCCAGTAAGAGACCACCACCCATAATCTGATTCAGAATTGTTTCTCATTACCTGGTCTACCTGCAGGACCAAAAGGCTATGGAGATTATCCCTTTGCTCTCACCCCACCTCCCCTACGTGAGCTTCAGAGGTCATATCTATTGAGTGCTCTATGGTACTAGGCGTTTCAAGAGCTGAGAGTAGATCTGGTTATGCAAACACAGAGATCTCATCACAATATCCAAATAACATTTGTAGTCTGTCCTTTTGGTGACAAGGAGCCCTGAAGGACAAAACAACTTCTCATATCATATACTTCCAAATGTATTAATTTTTAAATGGAAATGTCAGTGCTTATGGAAATATTAAGATAGAAATATATGAAAAATTCTATTGTTACCATTAATTTGGTGTTTTCATTAATATTTCCATTTCAAAAATTCCATACTCACCTCTATGGACAATATCATTCTTATGGCACCAGTGAATTGCTTTGATTAATTGGTAAATATAGCTTTTTACTTTTTCAGGTGGAACTCCATTTGGCATTTCTTCCAGCAATTCAAGCATATTCTAAACATTAAATACAGAGTCATTAATCTCTAAAATTAGGTGGGCTCATAAAATCATATATTAACATTTTTAAAAAGCACCTTGGATGAAATTCATCCAATATACAGCACTTTTCTTTTTTTATTGTTTTGTTTTCCATCTGTAACTTTTTCCATGCTATAGTAAGAATACTGTATTAAATCAAGGCTTGCTTTTAAGAGAAATTCCATTTTATTACTCCAAAGTAATAACCTTGTACACATTATACTTGCCTTAAAATCTTCAGCCATCATTTTAGAATAATTTCAAGGGAAAAGTGAGGCAAATTAGAGATAAAATATTGTAACATATAAAGGGGGAAAACATTAGTCATTTTAACACATTACGTTGTGTGTCTTCAATAGAACCTTGAAATAAAATTAAGCCTTAGAAATATTTGTGGAAGACACGAACAATATTCTGAAAAGAAAAAAAAAAACCCCAATATTAGAAATGATCTATATATATCTGTACAAAAATTAAAACAGGTGAGAAAATACTATTGAAATAAAAATTCACAGACTCCAAACAGAAAGATACTGCAAAATTTTTAGTTTAGAGTCAGAGATCATTAAAAAATTCATGCAAATTTTTTTATTAAGAAACTCCACTTCACCAATATCCTCTGAATTTCCTTATTAATCAAACATTCTCCATTCCCTCTGTAAAGCAAAATGACCAAGGCCCTCAGCATAATTATGGCTTTCTGTTTGTAGGCTACTTACTGCATAGGACAATTCTCAAAGTGGTCTGAGGATCCTTGCGGGGGGGGGGGGGGGGGGGGCGGGTAGAGACCTTTCAGAAGGCTCATGAAATCAAAACTATTTTCATAATGATATTAAGATGTTATTTGCCTTTTTTCACAGGGTTGACATTTACACTGATGGTACAAAAGCAATGGTGGGTAAAATTGCTGGCACTTTAGAATGAATCCAGGCAGTAGATTCTTCAAGGGTAAACCCTCACAGACAGAAAAAACAAAATACAAACAATGCTGGTTTTAGTTAGTAATTTTATTGCTTCATTTCTTGAGTACACATCTTCTTAAGAATCTACATGACAAAAAGAGGAATACACATAAAACACTTCTACCCCATATCAAAGTATAATGGATGTCTTGAGGAAAAGCCCCTGGGTAACTGCATTCCAAGCTCAACTAGCCGCTTTTTTTTTTTTTTGTAGAACATCATTTTTGTTTTCCTCAAAAGAATGACATACAAACAATGGTTATTCAGGAAAACACTGTCTCAAAAAAACAATGTGAATCTGTCACTTCAAGGAAAACAACTAAAAACATTTTGTTGCTAATGCTAAAATTTGAGTTTTCAAGTGAAAATTAAAATTTTACTGTCACCCATGAACTATCTGATGGCTTCCCAATTCTGAAAGACTTTTCTGATGAGGTCAGAAGTAATAAGATGGGACTTTTTTGGATATTATATGAAATGTGTTAACATTTATGGAATCTGCATAACTCACATTTTCCAAATGCCCAATGAAAAGAGCCAATGAAAGAGCAAAAACAGGCTAGTGAATTTTAACATAAAAGAACACACAATGTTCACGGATATGACTCCAGATGCTACATTGCAACTAACCTTTAAGAATCCACCACTTCTTGGATTTTGGTACAGTATCTAAGAAAACATCTGCAATGAATCTGAAAAGGCTATTAAAATACTCCTCCCTTCTTCCAATTACATATCTGAGACCAGATTTTCTTCGTATATTTCAACCAGACTACACGTACAAGCAGATATGAGAATCCAGCTGTCTTCTGATAAACCAGATATATTTTTAAAAAGATTTCTTTATCCTCCCCCTCCTCCCTGCCGTTGTTTGCGCTGGCTGGCTGCTCTCTCTTCATCTCCTTTTTTAGGAGGCACTGGGAACTGAACCTTGGGACCTCCCATGTGGGAGGGAGGCACCCAATCACTTGAGCCACCTCCACTCCCTGCTTGTTGTGTCTCTCTGTTGTGTCATCTTGTTGCACCAGCCGGTCACGTCAGCTCACTGTCTTGTTTGTCTTCTTTAGGAGGGAACCGAACCCAGGACCTCCCATGTGGTAGGCAGGCACCCAGCTGCTTGAGCTGCATCTGCTTCCCAAGATATTTTTAAAGATTTGCAAAACTGCAAAACAGCATGCTTCTCATTAAATTTTATTTTGAAGGAGCTATTTTTTTCATTAAAATGTTATTTACTATGTAATGGGTTTACTGTTTTTTTTCTAATGAATTATTTTTTAAATTTCTCAGTTTTGATTTCTAATTAATATTAATAGATAGAACCCACATAAACAAAAAATTCTTAGTGTTCGTAATAAATTTAAGAGTATAAAGAGTCCTGAGACCAAAAGGTTAGAAAACCACTGCTCTAGAACAACCGAACAATTTTGTTGCCACCAGTCATTATATGCATACAAAGAATCTGTTGTGCTTACTCCCATTCCTATTTATGACCGATATACTTATTTTAATGTAAATAACATATAAACCAATGAAATAATGTTTTTTAAAAAGTTGCTGTTTATAAGTAAACAAAGTTGAATACTTTAGAAAGACTTCATAAAGTCATGCCACTAACAATACTGCAGTCTATCAAGTATGAGTGAGATAATTATAAAACACTGATGGGTGAGGAGTGTTAGCAAGCATAAATATTGAAAGATTCTGTATTAGGATGACTGTGAGCCAACAGATTCTCGTTGTTAAGCCAACCCCCTTTGAATGGTATTTGTTTTGACAGCAAGGAAACTACAACACTTTTCTTCTGGCTGGCTGGAAATCTTTGGAGTTCCTTGGCTTGTCCATCACGTGTTTTTTGTTTAAAGATTTTTATTTTATTTTATTTCTCTCCCCTTCTCCCCCCCGTCCCCAGTTGTCTGCTCTCTGTGTCCATTTGCTGTGTGTTCTTCCGTGTCCGCTTCTATCCTTACCAGCGGTACCGGGAATCTGTGTTTCTTTTTGTTGTGTCATCTTGCTGTGTCACCTCTCCGTGTGTGCGGTGCCATTCCTGGGCAGGCTGCATTTTCTTTCGTGCTGGGCGGCTCTCCTTATGGGGCACACTCCTTGTGTGTGGGGCTCCCCTATGCAGGGGGCACCCCTGCGTGGCAGGGCACTCCTTGCACGCATCAGCACTGCACATGGGCCAGCTCCACACGGGTCAAGGAGGTCCTGGGTCCGAACCGTAGACTTCCCATGTGGTACATGGATGCCCCATCCATTGGGCCAAGTCTGCTTCCCCATCACATGCTAATGCACATAGCAGTATCTTCTTTCTCTTCTGGATTCTGTTGACTTCTAGCTTCTGGCTGTTCCCTGGGGCTTCTGTCTCCTGTGTTCATTTTCTTTGCTTATAAGGATTTCAGCCATGTCGGATGAAGGCCACCTTCATTCAGTTTGGGCACGCTTTCACTAATAACATCCTCAAAGGTCCTATTGACAAATGGGCTCACACCCACAGGACCAAGGGTTGGGACCTGAACACGCCTTTTGTGGGGGGCATGACTCAATCCCCAACAAGTATTTTAAGCTCTTGCTTCACTTTAAAGAAACTGACACAGGATATCATAGTTGATGCCTAATGAGTAGGGTATATGTAAGAGAAACCAATCAGAACTTCAATTAGAAGATCAATACTCAAAACGCTTTGACCCTACCTCTGAAGACTGATACATGAATACATATGTTTTGAGTTAAAATACAGAGTTTAATATATGCATGCATCATTTTTTGATCCTCCATTTGAATTGCCTTTTTAAACTAACAAATGCACAGGAGGTCACAAATGCACAGGAAGATTAGGAGGGTTTTGTAATAAAGAAAATAAAGTTATCTTCCATTTCATACGCAACTCTAGATCCCTCAGTGGCAGAGATACTGTCCCCCAACAGCTATTCTTCTCTTACACCATAATAACAGAATCTTTTTTAAGTGATATCCTGAATTAAAGACTATATTTCCCAGCCTGCCTTGCAGCTAGTGTGGTCATGCCACTAAATCCTAGCAAATGAGACACGATGGCTAGAGCTCCATTTTGGACCTTGAGAACAAGGGCCACATCCCAAGGACGGTAGAGCAGAAAGGCAGAAGAAACCTGGACCTCCTACAACTGTGGAAGAGTGCTGCCAAACCTGTCCTGTACTGCCTTCTTTTGTATTCATACATGAGAGAAATAAACTTCTACTTTAAGCCATTGTAATTCTGGGTCTCTGTTACCACTGCAGCCAAATGGAATTCTCCTTGATATTCCCCTCCATCTCCTTTTCTTGTTCTCTCCTGTTTATTAAATAAATTCTGCTTAATCTTCAATGTCCAGTACAAGTTCTAGCTTTATGGTAAGGTCTCCTATTGTCTTTCAGTGCTCACAACCTGTTGTTTCTCAGAACTTTATCCTGTGGGCAATGGTGGGCTCTGAGTAACAGGTGATACAATAAAATCAGTGTTTTAGAAGATTAATGTGGTAGAACTGAGGTATAACAGAGATTTGAAAACGGGACGTACCTACTAATACAATGTTCTAAGGTTTGAAATAAGAGCCTATATTAAAAAGGGTCAGAGGAAACAGAAAGGAAGGGATAGATTTGAAGAACTGGCAATAGCCTCTTTTAATGTGAATATACTGTGAAATTATACACTCTATCCAACATAATTTATTATTTAAAAATTTAAAATTCATCTATCAAATATGTATTGAGTGCTAATTATATCTTAGAAAAGAACAATGATTATCAAGTGGGGAGGTGGAGAAGGGTACTTTCCTTCTCCATCTTACCCCTGGAAGGATGACTTGGAATCACCTAGGAGAATTCAGATACTTGCCAACACCCTAACCTTCTTGAGACTCACTGTGAATTGTTAGTCACTGTCTCCAATAGGAAGGTGTGATGGTCACTGTCCACTTAAAACCCACAGGGCCAGAGGGAAGAATACGAAGTCTGGGCTCAGAAGACTGGCGTTCCAGTAGCGGCTCTGATACCAGCAGAGAGAGGTCAGACATGCCAAAATGTTTTAC
This sequence comes from Dasypus novemcinctus, assembly GCF_030445035.2. Classification (NCBI taxonomy): domain Eukaryota; kingdom Metazoa; phylum Chordata; class Mammalia; order Cingulata; family Dasypodidae; genus Dasypus; species Dasypus novemcinctus. The sequence goes on along the minus strand of NC_080704.1, from coordinate 21,246,136 downwards.
CCAGTGAGGAAACAGATTTACAATTTTCATACTACATTGTTATTAACCATGACCAATCACCATGAGTAGAAAAGAAATAAAAAGATAAACTGAGATAGATCTGTCAACATTTTATTTGGCAGTGAAAACTGCACAATTATTTTTGACAACTTAAAAATAAAGAGCATCTGATTTTCCCTGGGATCTTAGCACAGTAATCCTTCTTTTAAAAATATCAACTTTTAGCTCATATTGGTAGCTTATGAGAAATACCTAGTTGACAAAGAGGGAAAAAAACCACCTTAAAATGGATTTTGGAAGGCAACCAAAAAGTAGTGATTTAAAACTACAAAGAGCCTTATAATATTTTCCAATTTTTGCTAGTGACAAAATTACTGTATTTTTAAATTTGGAAAATAATTTGTAATGGTTGAATTAATTCAGAAGCTGCATACTGGTCAGTCATTTTGGTAACACTACTTTCCATTTTGTGATGATGATGGTGAGACTCTATACTTAATGACACAGAAAGAATACTGAGACAAACCTAAAGCAAATAAATCTCTCCAGTTTCATCTTCTGTAGACAATAACACAGGAAATCAGCAGGGGCCACCTATTCGCTCATCAAGGAAACCTCTTAAAAGTTAGTCTGGGTCTTGCTTATTATTTGTTTAGTTCTTGACAATAACCAACTGCTGTAGTTCAGGTATTCTCCAAGAAATCCATAAACAGACAATTCTGATTACTGTAGTGCCTATTTGTCCATAGGCCACATTATTAAAATTGTCACTAAGTTGATAATTTTTTATAAAGTACGAATGCAAAGGTGCAGACACTCAAACAATGCATATTTTTCTTCTTTTCTCCTATACTTCCAAATCTTCCATGGGATTTCATCTTTCTTCTCAGGCTCTCCTTCCCACAAGGACATCTCCTTCTCTCAAATAAAGCCAAAGCACTGGCAATTCACAAAAGGCTGCTTGTGATCCCTCTCATTGGCTGCCTTAAATCTGATTTAGACACCCACTCATGTTTACATGGTATCTTACACATACTTCTCTTGTCCTGTCTCCTATTGTCAATTTATCTGTCTCCCTCGGAGGCCTTGTTTTAGGTTTAAGAAATGAAGTCTAAAAATCACTTCTTGGACATAGATCCTGACTTCAGAAGGCAAATCAGTATATTGTTTAAACTTAAGATTATCTCTTTATGAATAAATTGTACACAATTCTTAAAAATAATTATTTTCATGATTATGGATAATACTTTCATTGCTAAAGTCCTCAGGTTATGAGTACATTCACAAGTCATACTAGATAGTAATGAACTCATACTAGATAGTAAAGATAGTAATAAATTTATAAACAGCCTTAAAGAGAAGAATGAAGCAAAAACTCAATGGTTTCAAGTAGAGACTTACTTTTTCAACATACTCAAATACCAAGTACAATTTTCCCCTCCGACGAAAAGCTTCTTTCAGCTCCACAATGTTTTCCTGTTTGAGAGTACGAAGCATTTTAAGCTCTCGCAGGGTCGTTTCCTTGACTTCTTCATTTTCTAGAATTTAAATAATGGTAAATGGAGTAAAATTAAAGGCTTCAAACCACTATTCAAAATACTGAGAACACTGCAATTCCATCTTCCACTCTGTGTAACTCTGCAAAAAAAGTTTAATGATGGACCCTGCCCCATTCAAGATGGTGGAATAAGACACTTCAGCACTTCATATCGCCACAGAAGCTCTGAACAACTAGCAAGAACAGGCAGAAACATCTTTCTTAAAGTTTCAGGAAAACAGTTATAGGACCTTTAGTAACAGGACGAGTGCCAAATCAAGAAAAAGATTACTTAAAAAAGAGGTAGGATCTCATGGCGCCCTAACTGGCCCTTCCCTCACTCCTCATCAATTTGGTGTGGAGTCAGCCCATGCCCCCAGTACAGTTCCCTGGTCCTGGTTCTGGAGGGAACAGAGTAACCCTTGTGAACATACTAGAAACATGTACATCTGGTCGCTCTGTCTAATGGTGGCTGGAGGGACTCACCATCCCAGAAAGTACCCTGTGTGTAGAAGGTAGCTCATGGAACTAACCTACAGACCACCCTGGTAAAGCAGTCAAATGGTGCTGCCTGGAGAAATGGACTGCTGGTCGTAGGATATACTGTGCTGTGCGCCTGGGACCATGAGGAAACTACTTCCTAGGGAAGAGGGGACATTCAGAACTATATAAATGGGAATTCCTAGGGCCACATGCCCAGAAAGGATCAGGGTGGCCTCTATGTGTGCTTGTACAGGTCAGATTGTAAAGACTGGGAAAGGTGCTTTTTAAAAAATTAACTAATTAATTAATCAATTTATTGTTAGCTTCTGGCATTGAAGGCATTCTATCATAACAATAGCTGGATACAAGCTTAAGGAACCAACCCTCCAGAGTCTAAATTCCAGGTATAACATGTTAAAATGTTAAAATTTCCAGGTTTCAAAACATACAAAGAAATAGGACGCAATGGCCCAGAGGAAGGAAAAGATTAAAGCATTAGAAACCATCAGTGAGGAGGCCATATCAGACAGACTTTGTTTTTTAAACAAATCAATTTTATTGATACATATTAATAAAATATATGATTCATCCAAAGTGTACAATCAACAGGATTCGGTATAATCACATACTTGTAGATTCATGACTTCAATCGTTATTAGTGTATTTTCATTATTTCAGTAATAATAATAATAACCAACAACACACAAACAAGAAAATTCCTCAACTCTTCCTCATTGTTTCCCTGCTGTACATCGCTGTTATTTCTGGCTATTCTTGAACAATTATTTATTTGTTTATTGAGATATATTCACATACCATATGATCTATCCAAAGCTTTTAATCAATGACTTTTAGTATAATCACAATGTTGTACATTCATCATCTCAAAAATTAGAAAAACTTCATTACTCCAAAACAAAAGACTCCACACTGCTTAGCATTCCTTCCCTAGCCCTACATAACCACTAATCTAATTTCATCTTTATAAATTGATTTATATTTACATTTTATATAAATGGAATCATACAATATGTAGTAATCTTTGTCTGGTGTCCTTCACTTAGCATAATTTATGTTTTGGTCTGATATTAACGGCGGAGGACTTGGCCCAGTGGTTAGGGCATCCGTCTACCACATGGGAGGTCCGCGGTTCAAACCCTGGGCCTCCTTGACCCGTGTGGAGCTGGCCCATGCGCAGTGCTGATGCGCGCAAGGAGTGCCCTGCCACGCAGGGGTGTCCCCCGCGTAGGGGAGCCCCACGCACAAGGAGTGCGCCCCGTAAGGAGAGCCGCCCAACGCGAAAGAAAGTGCAGCCTGCTGCCCAGGAATGGTGCCACACACACAGAGAGCTGACACAACAAGATGACACAACAATAAGAAACACAGATTCCCGTGCCGCTGACAACAACAGAAGCAGACAAAAAAGAAGATGCTGCAAATAGACACAGAGAACAAACAACCAGGGTGGGGGGAGGGGAAATAAATAAATAAATAAATATTTTTAAAAAATAAAATAACATTTTGTAGTATTAACCCACATTTGTTCAGCTTCAAAGAAAAACAATCATATATACAATTTAACTCTTATTCATATTTCATATATTTATATTTCACAAAATATATTTAGTTCATAATAGTGCAATCATACAGTAATTGTCCTTTTGTGCCTGGCTTGCTTCACTCAACATAACGTCCTCCGGGTTCATCCATGTTGTCTATGCTCCACAAGTTTATTTCTTCTCACCGCTGTATAATATTCCATTGTGTGTATATTCCACAATTTGTTTACCCATTCATTCGTTGATGGACATTTGGGTTGTTTCCAACTTTTGGCAATCGTGAATAATGCCACTATGAACACTGGTGTCTGTTCACGTCTCTGCTCTCAGTTCCTCTGGGTAAATATCTAGTAATGGAATATATCCATGGGTCACATGGCAAGTCTATATTCAGATTCCTTAGGAATTGTCAAACAGTCCTCCATAGTGGCCGTACCATTCAACATTCCCACCAACAATGAATAAGCATTCCTATCTCTCCATATCCTCTCCAAAATGTACAGTTTTCCCACTTTTTAATAGCGGCCAGTCTAATAGATGTAAAATGATATCTCATTGTAGTTTTGATTTGCATTTCCCTAATCACTAGTGAGGCTGGACATTTTTTCATGTGTTCTTTGCCATTTGTATTTCTTCTTTGGACAATTGTCTTTTAAGTCTTTTGCTCATTTTTAAATTGGATAGTTTGTTTTTTTATTGTTGAGTTGTACGATTTTATAGATCATGGATATTAAACCATTATCAGATATGTGATTGCCAAATATTTTTTCCCATTGAGTTGGCTGCCTTTTTACCCTTTTGACAAAGTCCTTTGAGGTACAAGTGTTTAATTTTGAGGAGGTTCCATTAATCTACTTTTTCTTTTGTTGCTCATGCTTCAGGTATAGGGTTTAAGAAACTACTGCTTACCACAAGATCTTGAAGATGTTTTTCTACATTTTCTTCTAGAAGTTTTATGGTCACTGTTTTTACATTTAGGTCTTTGATTCATTTTGAGTTCATTCTTGTATAAGGTGTAAGATAGGGTTTTGTTTTTTGTTGTGTTTTTTTTTTCCTCTTTCTTTTGGGTATGGATATCCAGTTCTCCCAGCACCATTTGTTGAATAGACTGTTCTGGACCATCTGGGTGGGCTTAACAGCCTTGTCAAAAATCACTTGACTGTAGATGTGAGGGTCTATTTCTGGGTTTTCAAATTGGTTCCACTGGTCAATCTGTCCTTATGCGAGTACCATGCTGTCTTTACCATTGTAGCTAAGTAATATGCCTTAAAGTCAGGAAGTGAGAGTCCTCCAATTTTGTTCTTCTTTTTTAAGACATTTTTGGCTATTTGGGGCACCTTACCCTCCAAATAAATTTGATTATCGGCTTTTCAATTTCTGCAAAAAAGGCTGTTGGGACTTTTATTGGGATTACGTTGAATCTGTAAATCAGTTTGGGCAGAACTGACATCTTAATGATATTTAGTCTTCCAATCCATGAACATGGAATATCCTTCCATTTATTTAAGTCTTCTTCGGTTTCTTTTAGCAATGTTTCATAGTTTTCTGAATATAGGTCCTTCACATCTTTAAGTTTATTCCTAAATATTTGATTGTTATACTTGCTATTATAAATGGAATTTTTAAAAATTTCTTCAGATTGCACATCAGTAGCGAACAGAAGCACTACTGATTTTTGCATATTAATCTTGTATCCCACCACTTTGTTGACACTTTGTTCATCTATTAATTCTAGTAGCTCTATTGTGGATTTTTCAGGATTTTCTAGATATAGGATCATGTCATCAGGAACAGTGAAAGTTTTACTCTTCCTTTCTTATTGGGTATCTTTTATTTCTTTTTTTTTTTTTTAAAGATTTATTTATTTATTTAATCCCCCCCCCCTCCCCTGGTTGTCTGTTCTTGGTGTCTATTTGCTGCATCTTGTTTCTTTGTCCGCTTCTGTTGTCGTCAGCAGCACGGGAAGTGTGGGTGGCACCATTCCTGGGCAGGCTGCTCTTTCTTTTCACGCTGGGCGGCTTTCCTCACGGGCGCACTCCTTGCGCGTGGGACTCCCCCACGCGGGGGACACCCTTGCGTGGCACGGTACTCCTTGCGCGCATCAGCGCTGCGCATGGCCAGCTCCACACGGGTCAAGGAGGCCCAGGGTTTGAACCGCGGACCTCCCATATGGTAGACGGACGCCCTAACCACTGGGCCAAAGTCTGTTTCCCTATTTCTTTTTCTATCCTAATTGCTCTAGCTAGAACTTCTAGGACAATACTGAATAATGGTGATACTGGGCATCCTTGTCTTGTTCCTGACCTCAGCAGGATAGCTTTCAGTTTTTCACAGTTAAGTACCATGCTAGCTGTAGGTTTCTCATATATGCATTTTACCATAATATTGAGGAAGTTTCCTTCTATTTCTGTCTTTTGAAATGTTTTTACCAAGAAAGGGTGCTGTACTTTGTCAAATGCCTTTTCTGCATCAGTCAAGAGGATCATGTGATTTTTCTTCTTCAATTTATCAATGTGGTTTATTACACTAATTGATTTTCTTTATGTTGAACCACCCTTGCATACCTGGGATAAAATCCACTTGATCGTGGTATATAAATATTTTAATGTGCTTTTGGATTCAGTGTGCAAGTATTTTGCTGAGGATTTTTGCATCTATATTCATTAGAGATGTTGGTCTGTAATTTTCTTTTTTTGGAATATCTTTATCTGGTTTTGATATTAGGGTGAGGTTGGCTTCAAAGATTTAAGTTTGGTAGCATTCTCTCCTGTTCAATTTTTTGGAAGAGCTTGAGCAAGATTGGTATTAGGTCATCTTTGAATGATTGGTAGAATTCACCTGTGAAGCTATATGGTTCTGGGCTTTTCATCTTTTGGAAGTTTTTGATGACTCTTTCAGCCTCTTCACTTGTGATTGGTTTTCTGAGGTCTTCTATTTCTTCTAGGACCAGTGTAAATGGTTCATGTGTTTCTAGGAATTTGTCAATCTCATCTCCTCTACATTGTTGAGTTTTTTGGCATACAGTTGTTCATAGAATCCTCTTATGATCTCTCTTATTTCTGTGGGGTCAGGGGTAATGTCTCCCCTCTCATTTTTTATTTTATTTATTTGCATCTTTTTTCTTTTTCCCTTTGTCCATCTAGCTAAGGGTTTGTTGATTTTGTTGATCTTCTCAAAGAACCAACTTTTGGTTTTGTTGATTCGATTGTTTTTTCTGTTCTCAATTTCATTTATTTCTGCTCTGATCTTTACTGTTTCTTTCCCTCAACTTGGTGTGGGATTAGTAGTTAGATCTTCAATTTTAGTTCTTTCTTTGTTTTTAATGTAAGCATCAAGAGCTATAAATTTCCCTCTAAGCAATGCCTTTGAAGTGTCCCATAGGTATTGATTTGTTGTTCTCATTTTCATTCATCAAGATATTTACTGAATTCTCTTGCAATTTTTTTATTTGACCCGCTGATTATTTAAGAGTATGTTGTTAAATCTCCATATATTTATGAATTTTCTGTCCATTATTGATTTCCAGCTTCATTCCATTATGATCAGAGAAAATATTCTGTATAATTTCAAACTTTTAACATTTATTGAGATTTGTCTTGTGACACAACATAGGTCTATCTTGGAGAAGGATCCATGAGCACTTGAAAAGAATGTATACCCTGCTGTTATAGGGTACAATGTTCTATAGATGTCTGTTAGGTCTAGTGCATTTATCATATTATTCAAGCTCTCGTTCCTTTATCTATCCTCTGTCCAGATGTTCTATCCAATACTGAGACTGGTATACTGAAGTCTCCAACTATTATTGTAGAGACATCTATTTCTCCCTTCAACTTTGCCAGTTTGTGCCTTATGTATCTTGGGGCATTCAGGTTAGGTGCATAAATATTTAGTATAGTTATTTCTTCTTGCTGAATTGCCCCTTTCATTAATATATAATGACCTTCTTCATCCCTTGCAATCGTTAGGCTAATGTGTCAACACAACCAGGTAATTGGTCCCAGCTGTTTGGTCAAGCAAGCACTGGGCTAATTGTAAAACAAGGACATTTATAGACATTAGTCATCTGTGAGTTTACTGCATAGATGGCTGATTACATCTACAATCAACTACGGAGATTAGGTAATACATCATTTACTGCTGACAGCAATCGGTTGAATGCCTTAAAATGGGAAGTGATTTCAGTATACAGGGAGAATTTTCCAGCTTATCTTTGGACAGCCAATGTCTCCTGGAAGCTCATCAAGGACCTCCAGTGGACCTTTATCGGAGCCCCTGGTTTGCAGACTGCCTGCGGAATCTGGACTTGTGCATCCCCACAGTCGCATGAGAGAATTTTATAAAATCTCATGCTATTTGCAGATATCGTCTGTTGATTCTGTCTCCCCAGAGAACCCTGTAAGCTTTATATCAATATTAAATATCTGGAACTTGATAATGGCACTTAAGGCAGTTATATAAGTGGATGCATTTGTTTTTAGGAAATGTGCATGGGAGTATTAAGTGTTCAAGTAGTGTGATGTATACAGTCTATACTCAAGTTCTGAAAACACATTAATAAACAGACAGATGGATAGAATGATATGGGGAATGCAGCAAAATGTGTTAAAATTGGTGGATCTGAATATGGGGAGGGAGGGGTATGTTGGAGTTCTCTGTATGGGATTTGGATTCTTTTTGTAACTGTCCTATAAGTCTGAAAGTACTTCAAAATAAAAGTTAAAGAACAAAAAGTCCAAGGATGGAATCTTAAGGAACACATTTTCTTGTTGAAAGGATCAAGAATAAAACACTTAAAGAAGGAAAGGTTTACTTGACTAGCGTAAACCTGATTTTCTGCTTGCATTTTCTTTTACTACTTGTAAAAGAAAGTACTACTAAAACAAAAAAAGAAAGTACTACTTATTCCAAATACAGACTTACAGATACAACATAGGAATCCACTGTCATTTGAACTATTAACACTCTATACTGGCGAGGAGGCTATGTGTACTTAAGTTTAAAGGGCTAATAAGGGAAGCGGACTTGGCCCAATGGATAGGGTGTCTGCCTACCACATGGGAGGACCTCCTTGATCCGTGTGGAGCTGGCCCAAGCGCAGCGCTGATGCACGCAAGGAGTGCTGTGCCACCACCCTCACATAGGGGAGGCCCACGCACAAGGAGTGCGCCCCATAAGGAGAGCCGCCCAGTGTGAAAGAAAGTGCAGCCTGCCCAAGAATGGCGCCGCACACATGGAGAGCTGACACAACAAGATGACGCAACAAAAAGAAACACAGATTCCTGGTGCCGCTAATAAGGATAGAATTGGTCAGAGAACACACAGAGAATAGACTCAGAGTGCAGACAACTGGGGGAGAGGGGAAAGGGGAGATGAATGAATGAATGAATGAATGAATGAATGAATGAATGGCTAATAAGGAATCAACAATATCAATGTGTTGAGCAGCCTCTAACCAGCATCTGTAGCAGCTGTTTTTAAGGCTGGCCTGAAACTTTAGCTCATTTGAAAAGCATAGCTATGGCTCAGGCTGTATGTGAGTCACCTCAATGAGCAGAGGTCGTAAGCCAGGCATCCACAATGCAGCTTGTGGTCAAGTTGCAGGGAATGTCTGATCTTGCCTCTGAATAGCAGATGCTGTAAGTTCCTGCTGTCACCCTGTGGCATGTCTATTTGCCCATTCCAGATGGTATGGCTATACTGGGATGAAGAACTTATGCTGAACTAATATGCTCTTCCATACCATCAACTTCACTCAGGATATCCTCCACAAACAGAGGAAGTCATATTAACTCTAATGGATTAATTGAGAGAATGGGGGAGAGGTAATATTTTATCTTATAGACTTTTTGTGATAGCTTTAGATTTAGCTAGGAAATTCTAACGACCATGGTTACATATGTATGTGTGAGGGTATAGGTTCATAATCCCTTATCTGCAATTCCAAAATCCAGAACACAGTTTAAAAGAAAAAACAAAACTGAAGCCTTTTCTAAGTTTGTGGCAAATTCATTTAGAAGGAACACCTGACCAGAACTGACACGAGGCTGGTTATTTGTAGTCTTTGTTTATCCAACTTAATAACAACATGCATATGTTGTACTATAGAAATACTACTTGATTACAAGACAATATAGTAACATGCCATATTTCCATTCTAAAATGCAAAAAATTAGATTTCCAAAAACACATTTGTCCCCAAGGTTTTGGATAACGGCCAAAATCCTAGCTTGAGAGTCTAAATTGTATGACCCTCAGATTCAGCATGTCTTAGCAAGTCTGGGGAGGAAGAAAATCAAGTTTGGGAATGGGATCAAGAAAGACTAGTATGTCTTCTAAGAAAAAATGCTTCCTAAGTAAGGCATACAAGAAGAGACTGAATGGAGATGAAAAATGAGAGGAGAGGCTAAATGCAGTATTTTCAGATTATTTTCTATTCCAGATTCCTCTCCCAATTCAAACATGAGTTGAAAGAAAAGAGACTAATAAAACCCCGTGCTTGGTAGCACCAGAGTATCTGTAACAAATAGGGAACCCAACGTCAGCACTCCTTTGTGAACTTTTTACACAAATGAAGTATTCTCCTTGCTTCAGCAAGGATAACTGTTGGAGAATGTTGGAACACAGATTAGGAAAGAACAGAGATAAAGAGATCACCTATTAAAAGACACGATGCAGCAGGAGGAAAGGCGAACAGTGGCATAAGCAGTGAACCAGTCCAGTCCAGATCAGGGAGCTGGATGTCCAACGTCAGGAGGGCCAACGTCAGGAACAGAAGAACATGAAATATTGGATGTCCCCTAGAAGTGGCGGGGGGGGGGGGGAGGGGGCGCGGATGTGAGAGATGCAATGAGGGCCCTTAAAAAAGTGGCTTAGAGGACTGTGAGGGGGACAGAGGTCCAGCTGTTCTGCAAGTGAGGCCTGAGCCAGAGAAGTGGTGTTTTGTGACTGTTAAAGTGTTAATGTATCCCTAGCTACCGGAGCCTAGACAACATAAGTCTCTGAAAGAACATATCAGGGACCCACTTCTCTGATATCCCATACAAGTTACTCTCAAGGTTGAGCGTAATCAAACTAATATCCAACATCTCTAAGAGACAGAATGGTACACAGATCTCAATAAAATTCAAATGATCGTCTAACAAGGAAGCAAGCGACAAATATACTGCTTTCTCAGGATCTGGTCCTTGCCTGCCTCTCCATCTCTATCCCATGCCCCTTATTTCTCTCCTTTAGTCTTTCAGTTCCCAAAAGAGCCCCAATTTCTTTTTAAACCTTAGGGCCTTTGCACTTGCCTCCTCTGTGCCAAAATTTCATTCTACAATCCAGACTTTCCATGGCTGGCTCCTTCTGTTTTCAATGTCCCTCCTCAAAAGGCTTTCCCAGATGTCTAAATCAAGTACTTTTCCTATCTCCATTATTCCTTATCACACAGTACTCTGAATTTTTCTTTCACAGACCTCATAATTTTTATTTTTACATTTGTTTGCTCATTGGTTTACCATCTCTGCAGCCACTCCTGCTAAGTTGAGGGCTCCAATAGGACAGGTCTAAGTTCTTTGGTTTAACAATATAAACCCAACCACCTAAGACAGGGCATGGCACAAAGCAGGTGATCAGTTAATACTTCTTACGTGAATGCTCTCACTGGCACCTTGAGGAAACCTTTGCTCTTTGCTCAAATATGGCTAGCTCTTAGTCACTTAAGACAGAAAGAAGCAACATGATGAAAAATAGGCACTTTCCTCACTCAGTTCTGAGTCCAGCATTTGCAACTTTCTTCCTCAAGAACTTTGAAAGGGCTGCCTATGAGGCAATAAAACAAATGGAATTTATTTTCCCTTATTCACCTCTGTCTCTGGTTGTCAACTACAATATGTGATTATGAAAAAGGCTCCAGAAAATAGATAGCACTCCGGGGTCAAGAACATTTATGTAGTTAATCTGTAAATGCGCATCATCCATAAACTATGCTGGAGCTGGGTACAAATAAATGTTGCAACAAAGTCACTAAGGAAATATAGCTGGTGTAGCTTTCCTAATCAAAATCTTGGTGAATTCTTGAAACCCAAAAAGAAACTACAAAAAGGGAACGTGGTATTATTAGCAATTTGTGACTGTTTCACTTTGCTTACCGATAAAGCTATTTTAGAATGGCCATATCAAAATTGGAGAAGGATCTGGGAGACTTAGATTTTGGACCTAGTCTTTTTAACCAACTAACAGTATGACTTTGGGCAAGCCACTTAACTTTGCATCCATAAAATAAACGGGCTGTACCAAAAGAGGGAAAAACAAAAACAAAAACACAACTGTGGCCTTTTCCAAATCTAATAATCTCTGATTCCTTTCATTAAAATCTTATTGACTAAGAGCCTAAGCATCATAGGATTTTGGCATTTTGTTAAAAATACATTATTCAAATCTATACTGAATCCACTTGACAATAGTGATAGAAAGAAGATGAAGGAAATCAAGGGGAAAATGCCATTTACAATAGTAACTAAAAAAATCAAATACCTAGGAATAAATTTAACTAAAGACATAAATGATTTACACACAGAAAACTATACAACACTGTTAAAGATTTTAACAGTGAATTTAAAATCACTGTTAAATTTAATCACTGATAAAAGACGACTTCAATAAATGGAAGAATGTTCCCTGTCCATGGATAGGAAGACTAAACATCATTATGATGTCTAAACTACCCAAACTAATCTACAGATTTAATGCAATCCCAATAAAAATCAACGCAGCATTTTTTTCTGAATTGGAAAAACTATGAAATTTATTTGGAAGGGCAAGAGGTCCCAAACAGCCAAAGACATACTGAAAAAGAAAAATGAAATTGGAGGAATCATACTACCTGACTTTAAAACATACTACAAAGCTACAGTGGTCAAAACTACATGGTATTGGCACAAGGACAGACATACTGACAAATGGAATCAAATTGAGAGTTCTGATATAGATCCTCATATATACAGTCATCTGATATTCGACAAGGCCACCAAGCCCACTCAACTGGGAGAGAATGGCATCTTCACCAAATGCTGCTTAGAGAACTAGATATCCATATCCAAAAGAATGAGAGAGGAATACCATCTCACACCTTATACAAAAGTCAACTCAAGATGGATCAAAGATCTAAATGTAAGAGTCAAGACCATAAAGACCTTGGAAGATAATGTAGGGAAGCATCTACATGGCCTTGTAATAGGAAATGGCTTCATGAACTTCACACCCAAAGCATGAGCAGTGAAAAAAAAAAAAATAGATAAATGGGACCACCTCAAAATTAAAACCTTTTGCACCTCAAAAGAGTTTGTCAAGAAAGTGAAAAGACAGTCTACCCAATGGAAGAAAATATTTGGTTACCATATATCTGACAGGAGCCTAATATCCAGCATATATAAAGAAATCCTGTATCTTGAAAATAAAGACAAACTACCCATTTTAAAAATGGGCTAGTGATTTGAACATACACTTCTCCAAAGAAGGAATACAAACAGCTAAAAAAGCACATGAAAAGATACTCAACATCATTAGCTATTAGGGAAATGCAAATCAAAACTACAATGTGAGACCACCTTACACCCATTAGACTGGAGGCCATTAAAAAAACAAAGGACTACAAGTGTTGGAGAGGAGTGGAGGAATGGGAACCCCCATCCACTGCTGGTGGGAATGTAGAATGGTCCAGCTACTGTGGAGGACAGTTTGGCGGTTCTTCAAAGAACTAACTATATATCTGCCATATGACCCAGCAATTCCACTGCTGGGTCTATACCCAGAAGAAGTGAAAGCAAGGACACGAACAGACATATGTACACCAATGTTCATAGTGGCATTACTCACTATTGCCAAAAGTTGGAATCAACCCAAATGCCCATCGATAGATGGATGGATAAACAAAATATGGTATAAACATACAATGGAATATTACTCAGTTGTAATAAAGAATATAGTGCTAACACAAAGGATAACATAGATGAATCTTGAGGACCTTATAATGAGTAAAGCAAGACAGGCATTGAAGGACAAATATTGCATGAACCTGTCTAATATGTATTAAGCAAACTGAGCAGACTCAGAGTGCTAGAGTCCGGATGATAGGTTTACAGAAAATAGAAAGGGAGAAGAAGGTTGTGAGCCAACACTCACATGGGTAAAATCTATAAGGTGGAAGTGAGCAGTTGTGCAGTGAAGGGAAATGACAGGGATGTAGGGATACTATTGGGTTGGGCAGTGTAAGCTTGACAGGAGGCTAGGGTGGGAAGGATGGGTTGGATGGTCCATGGAACTGGGAGGAGGGTTGGGGTGGGGAGCAGGTAAACACTGGGGATTGGCAAGTACATGGCTGAAACTACAGTGTTGAGAAAACTCTTTTGGCCACATGACAAGGAAGGGTCACTGGTTTAGGGTGTTGGATGGGGGGCGGCATTTGGGACAGGACGCACCTGGGGCAGTCTTCTAGAGAACGTGCGAGTGATCATTTTGCCATAGTGTGTTGTATCAGTGGCGGGAGACCCACATAATGAGTGGGAAGGAGCTGAACCCCATACTGAGGAGGCCCAATATGTTCTCAAACAGAGAAGGAGTCTCTCGAGAACATAATTGGTCCCTAATAGGGGAGGACAGACTAGTGTGTCAAACTCTCAGCATTGTTGCAAGTATCTATGAATCTTATCCTTCAAGGAGTGAAGACTGGTGGTTGCTGTGGATCCCAAGGGGAGGGGGAGGGAGGAATAGAATAGATGGAAGAGGAGGTAGTTAGGGGACAATGCAAGTGTTCCACAAGATCTTGCAATGATGGATATAGGCCATGTTAAATTTCATCAAAAATTTATAAATGTGTATGGTCTAAAATGTAAACCATAATGTAAACAACTGACCATGTTAATAGCTATATTTCAGTATTTGTACATCAGCTGTAACAAATGTACCACCCACATGTAAAAAGGTTATTAATAGGGAAGGAGGAAAATGGGGAGGATGTTGGATATATGGGAGTCCTCTATATTCTGTATGTGACTTTGCTGTGACCTGAAACTTCTCTGAAGACAAAATGAAAAAAAAATAAGACACTGGGGAAGAAATGGAAGAAAATGCTACTCTACATACAGAACAGTTATCACAGCTAGGAAATGCAAAATGTCAAAAAAAAATTTTTAATACATATTTTTTAATACCCCAATTTTTTAAACTTTTATTTTAGTTTTTGTAAATTACTCGGATGCCCTAACCACTGGGCCAAGTCCGCCGCCCATATTTTATTTCTTGTATTTAAACCTATCGTTACTATCTCATTTTCCTATTAATTGAATTTGGCAATATTCTTGACTTCATTTTTGAAAAAGTTTTGGATGGCAGAAGGGTTACAACTATGGCAGGGGAGGATCTTTGTTGTGGGGTGTCACTGATGGGGATACATGGGAGGAAGTTCACCTGGGCATACATATAAGGTATATAAATAAGTTCAAATGTTCATGGGGCATTGCTACAGTCGGTAGAGATTCACACGACAACCAAAAGAATACTGAATTCTTATCCTGGGGAAGCTCTGCCACATTCTCTAATGGAACAGCAGCAATCCCCTAAGTACAGGGGCTAGTGTACTAGTGTACTAGTGTACTAGTGAAGGAGGATAGTCCTTTGATGGGCTCTTGATATTGATGACTATGCTTATGAGCCTTTTGCTCTTTGCAACTTAGTCTAGTGTTGTAGGGTACCTAGGAGTTACCTCCTGAGACCCTCCATGTTGCTCAAATATGGCTACTCTTTAAGCCAAACTCAGCATATAAATGCATTACCTTCCCCCCAGCGTGGGACATGACTCCTGGGGATGAGCCTCCCTAGCACCAAGAGATTACTACCAAGTACCAGCTGGTGATGCAACTGGAAAAAGACCTTGAATAAAAGGGAGAAAAGGTAAAGATGAAAGAGTTTACATGGCTAAGAGACTTCAATGTGAGTTGGGAGGTTATCAGAGAGATAATGCTTATGCACATCTCAGCCAAGATTTCATAGATACTTCCCCAAATAGTGGGACTCCTGAGGGCTCTGGAGACACCCAGGTCCTATGGACATGGCAGATGGCTCTGGAGTTCAGTGCCTTGCTAGTGGGCCATAGTTTGGAGTTTCTGTTCCCGAGCATGACAGAGTTGTACTCAGATGTGACTTCTCTACACATGCCTCTTCTGTCCCTTTTATTTGAACCTATAGTTGGTGCTGGAGTTGGTAGGTATATGTCCAAGAGACTTGAGTCTCTGGGCTGTCCTAGTGCCTGCTGGACCCTGATCCTCAGCAGAGTTGTAACACCTACTCTCCAGTTTGTTGGGCTCACCCAGGGCAGCTAACAAGTGGGTGAGGACGGACAACCACCACACCAAAGGACTGCAAGCAAGGGAGTCCTATCCCTCAGTCATATGGGATCAAAGCCCCCTCTCAATTAGAGGAGGACTAGGCATCACCATCCCAGAATCCTCAGGATTAGGGAATAAAATATGGACTAGGGTAGACTTACTGACATTCTACTAAAGATTTATTGTGACTCTAGCAATGGAAGAAATTATATATTTTGGAGACAGTGGCCACTGGAGGTACAGAAGTCAGGGAGAAGGAAAATGAGGTATAATATAGGGGCATTTTTGGGACTTGGAATTGTCCTGAATGACACTGCAACAACAGATACAGGCCATTATATATCCTGCCATAACCTACAGAATTGAGTGGAAGAGAGTGTAAACTACAATGTATAATCCATGCTGTGTGGCAATGCTCCAAAATGTGTTCATCAATTGCAATGAAGGTACCACACTAATGACAGAAGTTGTTAATGTGGGGAAAAGTGGGAGGTGTGGGGGGTGAGGCATATGGAAATCCCTTCTATTTTTTTATGTAACATTTTATGTACTCTAAGTATCTTTTAAAAATAAATAAAAACTATATGTAAAAAAAGAAGTTCTCAGGAGCAGATGTAGCTCAATGGTTGAGCACCTGCCTCCACGTATGAGGTCCCAGGTTCAATCCCTGGTACCTCCTAAACAACAACAACAAACCATAATCCTTGGGAAGTGAGTGTAGCTCAATGATTGAGCGCCTGCCTCTCACACGAGGTTCCAGACTCAATTTCCTGGTGCCTCCTTCAAAAAAGAAATTCTCAGAATCACCTAGCATGTAGTACCAAAACAACTTCATTTGAGCACCCTATCTTTTATAGGAAATGAAGGCTTCTCTAATTTATGCCAGTCATCAGTATTAAAAGTTGAGGTAAGCACTTCAGCACAAAGACTGGAATGAATGGGAACAGGCAGGAAGTGGAATTATTAATGCCTGAAGTGCAAGCGAAATGTGCAACCTTCATTACTTGGTATATCCTATAATTTTTGTTTCTTTAAGTACCTTTAAGGTTCCTGGCCTACCCTGTACTTTAAGATGAAAATTGTGGCACTAAATGTCAAATGACAGGGAGAAGAAGTGCACATTCCACTTATACGTTTTCTCTCCTCAGAGGTTCAGAAAGTAGCAAACTGCTTTAATGGAGCAATTTTTTAAAAGTGGAAGCAGACACCACTGAAATAAGCAACAAAATCACTGCTTGCTTTGTAGTTGAAATAATTACTGTGGATTATTTATTTAGGCTAGCTCCTCTAGTTAACAAATGAAGAACCCCAATCTAGAAAGGATAACTAACTTCCTCAGAGAGAACCAAGGGCCACATCTTACTTCATGGATTGAGTAGCACACAGGAACCCAAGGTACATGATTTAACACAGTGAGCCTTGGAGAATGTAAGACCGGTATAGTATGGGTGGAAGAACAACTCAATGAAGATACCAGAGTTTGAACTTTGATCTCAATTAATCACACACTAGCTATGCAATTTTGGGCTTGTAAATTGAAACTGGGGTTATACTAGATCATTCTGAAGGTCCCGTCCAGCTCTAAGTGTCTGTGAGCCTATGTGATATGTGCCTATGTATCTGTAGATCGACCTCATTAACCAGTGTGCTCTGAGGGTGTCTTGCTTATTTTAAAGATTTATTTATTTATCTCCCCCCTCCCCCCGCTGTCTGTTCTCTGTGTCCATTTGCCTTCTTCTGTGACCGCTTCTATCCTTAACAGCAGCACCAGGAATCTGTGTTTCTTTTTGTTGCGTCAGCCCTCTGTGTGTGCAGCGGCACCATTCTTGGGCAGGCTGCACTTTCTTTCACGCTGGGCGGCTCTTCTTATGGGGCACACTCCTTGTGCATGGGGCTCCCCTACGCGGGGACACCCCTGAGTGGCACGGCACTCTTTGAGCACATCAGCACTGCACATGGGCCAGCTCCACACAGGTCAAGGAGGCCCGGGGTTTGAACCGCAGACCTTCCATGTGGTAGGCGGATGCCCTATCCATTGGGCCAAGTCTGCTTCCCAGGTGGCAACTCTTGACAAAGTTATGTGGAGATAAATATCAAGCCTGCTGAGTGATGACTAAATGACAGGGTAGGAGGAGGCCACTAAGTAAACAAACAAAACTAGTATACTTCTAAGCTTGCCAGTGAGGCAGGTTAACATAAGTAAAAATCAAGCCAACTAAAGCCAAAGAGATTTTAATATTTAAGAAAAAAAGTTGATTCTACACTTTGGATAGAACATATGTGAATATCTCAATAAAAATGTTTAATAAATAAATAAATGTGCAAGAATTAGCCAGAAATAGCAGCTATGTACAACAGGGAAAGCATAGAGAGACTGAGAGGTGAACAATTTTCTTGTTGGGAAGTGGATGTGACTCAAGCAGTTGGGCACCTGCCTACCACATGGGAGGTCCAGGTTCCGTTCCTAGTGCCTCCTAAAGAAGAAGAGCAAGACAGTAGGCTAACATGACAAGCTGGCATGGTGAGCTGACGCAACCAGATGATACAATGAGGAGAAACAACAAGAGACACAATAAGCAGGGAGCAGATGTGACTCAAATGATTGGGAACCTCCCTCCTACATGAGAGGTCTCAGGATCGGTTCCCAGTGCCTCCTAAAAAGAAGACAAGCATGGGGAAGAGGACTTGGCCCAGTGGTTAGGGCGTCCGTCAACCACATGGGAGGTCCGCGGTTCAAACCCCAGGCCTCCTTGACCCGTGTGGAGTTGGCCATGTGCAGTGCTGATGTGCGCAAGGAGTGCCCTGCCACGCAGGGGTGTCCCCCGCATAGGGGAGCCCCACGCGCAAGGAGTGCGCCCCGTAAGGAGAGGCGCCCAGCATGAAAGAAAGTGCAGCCCGCCCAGGAAAGGCGCCACATACACGGAGAGCTGACACAACAAGATGACACAAATAAAAAAAAACCCGGACTCTCGGTGCCTCTGATAAGGATAGAAGCGGTCACAGAGAGAATACACAGCGCATGGACACAGAGAGCAGACAACTGGGGTGGGGGGTGGGGGGAGAAATAAATAAAAAATAAAACTATAAAAAAAAAAGGATAAGCAGACACAGAGTGCAAACAATGAACTGACAGGATAGCAAGTGCAAAAATGATGGGGGGGAGTAAATAAATCTTTTAAAAAAACAATTTTGTTTGTTGGTTGGTTTGTCTGTTTTTTATCATTATTATTCAAATAATGAAAATGCTCTAATAATGACTGAAGTGATGAATGTACAACTATGTGATTATACCAAATACCATTGATTGTACACTTTGGATGAACTGTATGCTTTATTAATATGCATGAATAAAATTGGTTTATAAAAAAAGAAAGGAAAAAAGATCACAGGAGCAAAAGAAAATCAAAGATAAGTAACTGATGAAAACAGAAAATCTAAAGATGAGCAGAAACTCTATTATAACTCTATTTTTAAAGAGTTGTGGGCTTGGAGGAGAAATCCAGGAATAGCTGTAACCTACTTTATAAAACCATAAACCTGAAATTCTTGTTTAACCATCGTTGTATGAAAGTATAGGATACCATGTCCGAGTCCAATTGCCCTGACTGAAGAAGGAACAGCAAGAGAAGGGCAATTTAGCACAGCCAGGGGGTTTTGAATGACGGTACTGCTGTCACATATACCAAAAAAGATGAGAGCCCTTAGATAATCTGGTATGATAGTCAAGTAAAAGCATGATGTAAATTTATTAAATCATGAAAGGTGTACCCAAAGTAAAACCCACAATGTTCACAAATCACAGAAGAATCTCTAAAGTTTGTAAGAGACACATTTTGGACTTTAAAAGGAAGTGTGGTGAAATCATGACTAGCGAGATTGTTCAAACATAGAATATCTTAGTGATTTGAATTCTCTGTTTAGCCAAGGATTAGACATTTTGTTTCAAGACCTCTCTTACAAAGAAACCAGATTCTTCAATTTAAGAACCAAAGATTGTGGACTCTTGTTTTATACCATTACACAAAATAAGAGATCAGAGTACCTCTGATCCAGAGATCAATATAGAGCTCTCTAGTGTCTGTAAAAAGGATAAAATAAATTGGATTATAGAATGCATGACCAAGAAAACATTTTCTAATAATTAAGAAAAATAAATAAAAACATTCCAAGAGAAAAACATCTACAAAAAACACAAACAGCAGGAGGATATGAAATGCAAGCAATTTTATTTGATAGGAAAACAGAGACACAACCTAAATTCCATCTTAAACATGGGTTGATACACAGTTCCCTCAGAGTCAGCTTCCTTGTCATGTACTAAGGCCCAGGGACAAATAGAAAGGATCGGTCCCTCTTCACCCATCATCAGGGGAAAAGTGAAGGAGTCCAAAGAAACATAAGCTGTTGTCACATCAGGAGATCCAAATATATGTCAAAAATAAATTCTAGACCACAGGTGCTCCAAAGGTAAAGGCTGACACTATATATATATATATATTTATTTATTTATTTATTTATTTAACTTTTGCTGGTCCAAAGCTATCCAGTCTAAATTAGTGCTTCTGGATTATTTAATAAACTGAGGACAGTAGAGATTTGCACATGTGTGGATGAGAATGATGATCCAACAATGATAAATTATCTTTTGAATATCAAATCTCTGCACATGAATGAAGTTATAGGAAGGGTAGGAGAATCAGACTAAATTTATAATTATGTATTATATAATATATAACCTGAAAAAGTGTCTTAATGAAATAATCTCTAGATTTTTTAATTTTTTGTTCATTTTTCTCTTCAGAAAATCTAAATAATGAGCAAAACTAATTCAATGGAGACTTCTGTTTGATTAGGTGCTAATTAGTAAATGTTTCTCTGTGATAGTTTGCATTAATAAAGTTTTTAAAAAATATAATTATTTTTATTTATTTCTCCCCATCCCCTCATTGTTTTGTACTAGTTGTGTCTGTTTGTCTTCCTTGTTTCTTTAGGAGGCACCAGGAACCAAAACTGGGACCTCCAATGTGGAAGGGAGGTGCCTAATTGCTTGAGTCACCTCCACTCCCTGCTTTGTTGAGTCTCTCATTATGTTTTTCTCTGTATGCCTCTTGCTGCGTCATCTTGTTGCATCAGCTTGATGTACCTGCCCGTCATGCCAGCTTGCTGTCTTCTTTAGGAGGCACTGGGAACTGAACCAGGGACCTCCCATGTAGTAGGAAGTGCAATAGCTTGAGCTACATCTGCTTCCCAGTGAACTTTCAACATTGTAAAACTCAGGGTATCCTTAGGAATTACTATCTGAGAATTCACATTTATGATGAAGTATAAGAGATGTAATTTTCATCGTGAAAATCATTCACTGGCTTAGGCTACAATTTCACTGTAAAAAATGCACCCTCCCCCAATAGAAAAGGTAAAACACTTGATTCTTTTTTTAAGAAACAGCACATAGCTGCTATTATAACCTGAACTATGTTAACTATAAGGTAAAATAAGGTTTTTTTTTCAATTAGTAAGTGGTTTGTTTTTTTTTTTTAAAAAAAAGATTTATTTATTTATTTATTTCCACTCCCTCCCCCGGTTGTCTGTTCTCTGTGTCTATTTGCTGCGTCTTGTTTCTTTGTCCACTTCTGTTGTCGTCAGCGGCACGGGAAGTGTGGGCGGTGCCATTCCTGGGCAGGATGCACTTTCTTTCGCACTGGGCAGCTCTCTTACGGGTGCACTCCTTGCGCGTGGGGCTCCCCTACGCGGGGGGACACCCCTGCGTGGCACGGCACTCCTTGCGCGCATCAGCACTGCGCATGGGCCAGCTGCACACGGGTCAAGGAGGTCCACGGTTTGAACCACGGACCTCCCATGTGGTAGACGGACGCCCTAACCACTGGACCAAGTCCATTTCCCAATAAGGTTATTTTCATAATTTTACTTTCATTTTCCCAAGTTAAAGCCCCAATCTTACATTTTATTTAGGATGAATTTTTGGTTCCCATTTTAAATAATGATTTATTATTCTGGGATAATAAGAACCTCTTGAACTAAATAGTGGTCTATGCTAAAATACAGTTTCAAAAATATTTTACTCATGATTGTGGATACATAGGAATTAACAAAGAATGAAGGATATTATCATAATCTAACAGAAGGTAATATACACAATCATAAAATCTCCCTTGATAGCATCAGAGAGAATACTTGATAAGCTTGAACATGGATCATACCAAGTTCAGACCCTATTTTAGTTCAACAATGTTTTAACAGGATTATTTCATTATCTTCACAAAGATTTTTAAACACTGGATTGAAAAAAATCACTATTGTAATATTAAAAAGTAATTTCACAAAACAGCTAATTAAAGGGGTTAATGAGAGCTACATAACTATAAAGGCAGCATTATCACGAAAAATTTTTATTATAATTGACCTGACTGAAATTTAAGATGATAAAGATTCAGAATTAAATAGTTTACACAGGGGTTGGATGGATATCCTCACCTGTACTAGACATCTAGGTATACTGTACACTCCAAAAGGTTTGTTCACTCTTTTCTTTCCATTAAGCAAGATACTATCCTGGCAGGAAGAAGAGAGTAAAGCCAGAAAAGAGAGTACTAGATATCCCAAAGAGAACTGGAAGCAGTAGGAAAGCAGGTCAAAAACAGGATTGGGACATAAAGGTAGATGAATATATGGGTATGTCCTCAGATTATGTTTTAGAAGAGTCACCTACAGACTACAGAGGTGGCCATCTACAAGGTGGGTGATAAAGGCTCTGTGCCTGTAAGGTAAGGTGACTCAACAGTGGCCTGGCAGAGATGAGGGCAGAGTTGATTATGCTTAGTAGGCTCATTATAAGAAGGGCAGATCAAATATTTTCCATAGGGTCCAAACTATTCTGGCACTCCCTGATGCCCATGCTAGAAACAATCTCTCTTGGCCTCAGAATTATCCAAATTCTATGACTATATTTAGGCACTGACTGCTTTCTACTCTGTTTTATATAGTTAGCTATTTACATGTTTTAATTCTAGTAGTACACCATATGTTTCTTGAAAAGTATCCATATACCTGATTTATCTTCACAGTTTTTCAGCACCTGATACAGTGCTCAATGAATAAATATTCAATGGATATGTTATTGATGGCTACTGTGAAGGTGTCATAAGGTGGTAAAAATATGCCATAAAACTGAGGCTAAGCATAGGTATGTAGAGGATAGAAAATAGAAATTGTGATCCATATTTATACCATGGAAGAATACGGTAATTTAAAAAAAAAGTTATGGCATATGTGGCCCAGATTGTGCTGTTTTTAAAACTTTGATGACAACGATTATTTCTGGTGGTAACTAATGCTTTTGACCATGTGCCTCACAAGACGAATGTCCAGCCAGAAGTCTTTTACATGCATGTGGAAGTGGTACTTTGATCTGCTGCAACCATTCTTTTTCATAAATTACCATTTGTCTCTTGGCCACCTGGGATTAGCCCAAAGTCAGTGCTCATTTCCAATGGTCTCAAAGTGTGTAGGCTGAGGCTACTGCTCCTGTTAGACTGCAGGTACACCATCTGAAGCAGGTTTTTTCTTTTTCTTTTTTTTTTTTTCAGGACAAGCTAAAAGCATTTTTTGATTGCCTTTTCTTTACAGTTAACAGCTGATAAACATGTGCTTCATATAACCAGCACTTCAGAGTTGAGTTGTATCAAATACTACTGAATTTATTCCGGGACTTTTTGTTAGCAAGCCTTTTTTTTTTTTTTTTTTTGCTATTTAAGGTTTGCTAAGTCTCTGAGGTGAGGGTGATGAAACTGTACACAAATAAAGGAGCTGGTGACTTACAGTACTCAGAAACTGTGTACTGATAAAGGTAGGTTACGACTGCTATTCTCGTATGTCCCATCAGATATGAAGCATGAGACTCACTAGTGGTGAAATCAATGTAGTGAGTCACAATGGACATTTATAATGAAATCAAAGAGAAGAGGCAAGAACAAAAAAATGGAGAACCTCACATTAATTAAAGTAGTTTGTGACCCGTTCACTTCAATTACATTTAGTATACTATGTATGTAGATCCTGGGTTAGGATGTAAAATATATTTCAAAAAAAGTTTGAAAAGCACTGCCTAGAGCTTCCTGAAGGCCATGTGTGTCTTCATGATCAATTTTTCTACTTGGCTATCTCTGGATGGCCAACAGTCTAGATTTCAAACTTAATGAACTTCTGAAATGCTTTATTTTAAACTTTCTTTAAACTTTCTTTTAATACTCCATTTGAAATGATCTGGACATGTGACCAAGGTCTCCAAGGGCATTTTTTCTTGAAAAGCTTTTCCTAATGAGTTATTCTAAATATAAAATCACTCCCTTAATACTGTATAAACAAACAACCTTGTATTCCCAATTTTAACTAGGAAGTGAAGATCATAGTAACCTTGCTACTTGTGTGAACCCACAGAAGTATTTCCTTCAAATCGGTTTAGACAACATGCCTTCTATCCAGTCTTTGGATCAAGATTTCCAATATTGATTGTATCTTAAATACATGAAGAATTTTCTAATATGAGATTTTAAAAGAGTCATACAGAAGGAACTAAATGTTTTAAAGCAAGTCATGATAATAAATAAGCTATTTAAATAAGCTCACCTTCTGAGTTTGGGGCTTTAAAATCTCAGAAACACACAGGGTCTAACCAGTGAGAGCCCACCTCTTCCATACTCTAGTCACAAAAACTAAATATAGAAAAAAATTAAAGATATATATACCTTCACTGTCCTTGAATTTCTTGATTGCCACAATTTCATGCGTTTCCTGCAAAGGAAAAGAGGCAGAAGACAAGTCATTCTCTAGTGTTTCTCAAACTGGAAATCCTTAATTGTCTGGGGGTGTATTCAGGGACAGAGTAGCAAGAACCCAGAGAGTAAAAAATAGATTCTCCTCCTCCAGTCCCTCATTTCTTGGATCCAAAATTCTCTTTCGCATCACCGTACAGACACTGTCAGGTAAGGAAAAGGGGAAGTACAGGAAGCAATGTTGGGGAAGGAAGCAAACAACAGAGAGATGCGGAGAGACCATGAACTAATGAGATGTGCTAATGTCTTAAGGCTACTCAAAAGTGCTGGAATGACTAATGTAGACCTTCATATCTCCTGCCATTTGAAACCCAGGAAAACATTTTAGTTGGGCTTCTAAGAGCAGAGTAAAGGCCTCTACAGTACTGGGTAGTTACTGGCAACAGAATGCCTCCTCCAAGTCTCCTCCCTTTATTATCTATTCCTAACAACGTTCTCTATTATCTAGCAGATCTTCCCTACATTAATGATCATTTCAAATCTAAAGTGTGATAAACCTCCACTCACCAAATACCAATCACAGCCTTCTCCTTGCCTTATTTATCTGCCTGGAACAAACAGTTTGTGAACAGATTCCTACTTTTAACTAAAATGTGCCTCTTTTTTTGTAGGGGGAAAAGAAAATAAGGGCTAGACAGGAAGTGGAAATGCTAAGAACTAAGTACCTACCACTAAGCTAAATAACTCATGTCTACTTCTCGCCTGGAAAAGGAATTAAAAGACTTGGTAAAATAATTAATCTAGATTCTTCAAACACAACATGTCATAAAGAAAGACTTGTGACTCAGGCCTGCTCTTTTTTACTCTAAGTGGGTATACTTCCAGGTCTGTAGGAGTAAATCATTTAATAAGACACTGCCCCTGCTTCAAAACAAATAGTTTACAAACGGACACAATATCAGGCAATAATCAACAGGGTACAAATCACTGACTTTAAAAAAAAAAGGTATTCTCTGAAGTTCCTTTCAAAAGTGAAGGGAATCATGAAGGCTAAAAAATAAAAAAAACAGCAAACATTTTAATCATTACACTAAGGGACAAACCCTGGGTCCTAACTATGTCTGTAAATCACCTTTTGTTTTCCATCTGCCCAATGATAAGAGGAAGAAAACCCCGGCTTTCATATCCATGTTACAGGAAAAAAAAAATTGATCTGAAAGTACTATAGGCTATTGAGGAAAAAGGTACTTCTTAAGGGTATTAACTTTTTTGTTTTTAAGGAAGGAACAGATGGAAGTATAGGGCACAGACATAGGAATACGACTGATTTGTACATTAGTGAATCTTCAGACAAAGAAACTCAGCCTTCCAGGTACTTTCTGATACTGAAACTGCTTTGCAGTGAAGTTTCATTATTTGGAAGGAATAACTGCAAATTCCAAGTAATTTGGGGGTTATTGGCTAAAATATTAGTACAAGTAGTACAAGGAGACTCTTCTCCTTGCTATCTTTTTCTTACCTTACTCCTTTTCAAATGGCTTTAATTAGTGAGTTACCAACCTACCTATGACACTAGTAAAAAAACAAACCCTACCAGGAAACACCTGTCACTCTTCTTTTTTTTTCCCCAAAGATTTCTTTTTCTTTCTTTTTTCCTTTTTTCTTTATTTCTCTCCCCTTCCCTCCCCCCCTCCCCCGCCCCAGTTGTCTGTTCTCTGTGTCCATTTGCCATGTGTTCTTCTTTTGTCTGCTTCTGTTGTTGTCAGTGGCCTGGGAATCTTGTGTCTCTTTTTTTTTGTTGTGTCATCTTGCTGTGTCAGCTCTCCGTGTGTGTGGGGCCATTCCTGGGCAGGCTGAACTTTCTTTCATGCTGGGCACCTCTCCTTACGGGGCGCACTCCTTGCGCATGG
Source organism: Dasypus novemcinctus (assembly GCF_030445035.2). Taxonomy (NCBI): domain Eukaryota; kingdom Metazoa; phylum Chordata; class Mammalia; order Cingulata; family Dasypodidae; genus Dasypus; species Dasypus novemcinctus. The sequence goes on along the minus strand of NC_080704.1, from coordinate 21,219,490 downwards.
GGCTCCCCTACACGGGGGACACCCCTGCGTGGCACGGCACTCCTTGTGCGCATCAGCACTGCGCATGGGCCAGCTCCACACGGGTCAAGGAGGCCCGGGGTTTGAACTGCGGACCTCCCTGGTGGTAGACGGATGCCCTATCCACTGGGCCAAGTCCGCTTCCCCACCTTTCACTCTTTCCACAGCGTGAAGAGAGGGACGCCACGACACACTTCCAGGATGAATAGAGTACAGCTTCATATTTCGGATGAAAATTGTGCCAGGTAGTGTCTAATCCTATATTTCACTCTGAATCACATATACTTTTTTTTTTTACTGCATCTCAAGTGTTAAGACTTTCTTTAGTTTTATAAGTTCTTGCTTAGTTCAAAACTGTCCATAGCTATAACTACAAATTTCCATTTATAGCCAACAACACACAGGATCTTGAAGAAATAAATTCTTTCAGGGTTTGTTCCTGGTATCTCATAAATAGAATTTACCATCTAAAACAGCTGCCTGAAAGGGAGTCAAATGAAATGTTTATTATTTCATTTATCCTTTTCAGCAATACCATGGAAATCTTCTCTTGCCTCAAAACTCATACACTCTCTCCCATATTCAATATGGTTTATATACATACTTAAGGAATGAAGCCAAATAGATGAAGTTTACTACACAAAACCAGTTCAAAGTTTGGTGGAAAACACATGCAATTAGGATCAGAAGATAAGATGCTGGAAAGAATTTAACATTTCACTTTTTTTCCAATTGCTTATAAAAATAGTACTCATTACAAAAATATAAAAAGAGTGTAAAGAGTATAAAATAAGTATAAAGAAAAAGAAAACTATTCATATACCCTTGCTAAAATTCTGGTATATTTCCTTCCAGTCAACTTTTCTCAAATTGGAATAAGAACACTGTACGTCATGTTGTATGAGGAACATTTTACCTATCATTAAGAAAATTTTTAGGGAAGCAGACTTGGCCCAATGGATAGGGCATCCGCCTACCACATGGGAGGTCCACAGTTCAAACCCTGGGTCTCCTTGACCCGTGTGGAGTTGACCCATGCGCAGTGCTGATTCGTGCAAGGAGTGCCCTGCCACGCAGGGGTGTCCCCGCGTAGGGGAGCCCCACGCGCAAAGAGTGGGCCCCGTGGGGAAAACCGCCCAGTGCAAAAGAAAGTGTAGCCTGCCCAAGAATGGTGCCACATACACGGAGAGCTGACACAACAAGATGGCGCAACAAAAAGAAACACATATTCCCGTGCTGCTGATAAGGATAGAAGGGGTCACAGAAGAACACAGCGAATGGACACAGAGAGCAGACAACTGGAGCGGGAGATAGATAAATAAATAAAATTTTCAAACTGTAATTTTTAGTGGCTCTTATTTAACCACTCTGGCAATGAACATAAACCAACATCCACAGCTTTATTTCCACAGAGTAATTCCATAAGTGAAATAATTGGGTCAAAGGGTATGAACATTTAAAGCTATTAAAACCTGTATTACCAAACTGATATCCAAAAATAGCTCATTTCTCAAGTCCCTTCAGCAGTGTAGAATACCTACCCTGCAACCATTACCAACACTAAACACAATCATTAAAACAATATGAAAAAAATCTTTGAAATTCACTGATATTGGAGAAGTTTTCTTCAATCAACTGCTAAGTGAAAATGAGGTCTAATAAGGTTAGACCTCATTCTCTGATTTGTATACATGAATTTGTTGCCAAATTTTGTTACAAATATTTTCCTCAGGTTGTTGGACTCACTGAATTAACTTTTGTTGTTATTGAATATAGCTTATTACATAGCCAAATTTATTGCTACATACCTTTATAATTACATTCATAACTTTTTGCTCAAACACTTTACTGCACCCGAGCATAGTTAATATCCATCCACATTTGTGTGTCTTGATATTTAAATGATTTAATTTCTTTCCTTAAATCTTTATCCATTACCAATTTATTTAAAATATAACATGGTGAGGGAATCTAAATTTAACATGATTTCTAGATACTGAACCAATTTTCGCAATAACCTTCACCATGGAATTTTAATTCTTTCTCTGTCACATATTACCATCCTAACATATACTTCAGGTTTTCTTTCAGAGCTTTTTCTTCTCCTCGATTGCTCTGTTGATTCATATGCCAGAACAAGTTTAAATTATTTTGACTTTAAACTGTTTTAAATTAATCTGAGGTTACAGACCCTGATTCTTCTTATATGAGTTTAAGAAATTTATTTTTGAGAATAAGTTTTTGCTTTTATATTTAATTTGTAATTACACACACATGAGTTATTATATTTAGCCCATATTTTGCTATGCATTTAATTAGCTCCACTGTTTATCACCAGCCCTTTGCTTTGGTATTCACACATCTGAGTACTTGATTTGTATTACTCTTTCACTCAGCCAGAATGCATCTTTGAATAGATTTCTGAGAAAATACTCTATTTTCCAAGTTTGTGTCTCTGAATATCCTCACAATGAATGGTCACTTCACAGAAACAGAATTTTTGGGAAGGCAACCTTATGTTCTCTACATCTTCAGGGTCACGGTGTAAGGTTATTCATGGCAAAACCCTGGAATGGGCCATTCACATAATAGGGATTATAGATTTGTATGTTTATTAAAGCAACTTTCCAGCAGCTAGGAATAAAGCATATTGTTCTAACAAAATCTGCAGACTAAGACAATTTTCCAAGAAGGAGGAAATGAAGAATCTTAAAAAAAGAGCTGCCATTTCCTAATCCCTATAAGGTTCCAAAATGGGCTAGCAGTCTTCTGATATTTAGGTTATGAGAAAGAAGTCTGGTTTTTGTTCCATTGAAGAAAATTTTTATCTGTCTAGATGCTGCTAGGACTTTTCTTTCTCCTTGAAATAAAAATTTTAAATGACCAGAGTATAACCAGAGGTAGGAATGTGTGTATGTGTTGAACTAATATTACCTAGAAATCAATTAAATTAAGGTTTTCTTCTAGCAGCCTTGAATGTTGTTTCTACTCCTATTTTTCTAATACTTTCCACTAGAAATATTAAAGCTTTTAGGTTGGAGCTTTCATAATGGTTTTATATGTTTCTGTTCACTACTGCATCATCAGTGCCAAGAATAGAAGGCACATCATCAATAAATATTCAATGAATGAATATTTAATGAGTAAATGATTCAAAACCACTGCATCCATTTTGTTCTTTACTTCCTCCATTTTAGGCTTCTTTATTTTTCCTTAGCTCAGGAGACTTCCTGCATTTTTTCACTTATTTCAGAGTTTGTTCTTTCTATGGAGCCCGTAACCTCCTGGCTCTCCTTCAGGAGGACTAAGCAGATGTCTTTGTTTCATTTGCTTGTTACAAAAAATCATTTTCAGAACTAAGTGTTGCTTCTGAATCTTCAGAGCAAGGTTTTCTTCATCCTCCCATGTCTGTTCACAGAATTTTACTGCTCCCTTTTTATTAATACTAAGATGGGAGGAGATCAGGCCTGGCATTCTGCAGCAAAAAGGTATTTGGGTTTCTCAGCCACTTGAACCTGGAAGACAGACTGAGACATATATAACCCTAAGTAAAAACCTTGATTCCTGGCAAACGTTATTCTCATTTGGTTGGCTGGTCTGAGGCTGGATCACCTGGGCAGCGTTCTCAGAATATGCCAGGGGACCACCTGGCACTTGTTGACTGTGCAGCTCATTCAAGACCATGTTCCCTAGCAGGCACTGCTCCTACTATTCTATCTCACTTCAGTTTAACATGGGGAACTAAGAATTCTTGAATGCAACACATCTCTTTCAATACCTATTTACTTATTGCCTTATGGTATTTGAGGAGTTTTAGTCTCTGGAAAGATATGGAAATACAGATGCTAATGTGGGCTGGTGGCAGACAGAGAACTCCAGCTCTGGCAGGGATTGGATAGTAGTTACTACAGTGAGAAGGCTACTTGGTTTTCAGTTCCTTGAGGAAGGGTCCAGGTTTTTTCTTACTCTTTGGGATATTTTGCCCCATTCTGGTTCAGAAAGTAGAAGAGCATGAGTTTAAGACTCTGTTTTTCAGTTCATCCCTATCTCCCTGGATTTTGCAAACGATCTTTGATGTTTAGTCTCTTAATTTACAGATTTGTTAAAAGTTTTTGCTTGTGTTTTTAAAATATCTTCCTGGGTATTTAATGGAGAGGTAGGAAGGACTCTACCAAGTTTTACTACTCATACTACCACCACCCTGAGATGCTGTACATAACATAGGTACAGATGAAGGAAAAATAAAAAATTTTTGAAGAATTTATTTTAAATTCAACATATTCACAAAAGCATGTCATTACCCTCTACAATGACTGCAAGAGAATGTCACCAGCTGTTGTTACCAAGATAGGCATAATTTGATAGTTGTTTCAGAGTCTTACTTTGCTTAAACAGAGAGGTAGCTAAATGGCTGACATTTTAAACATAGTAAGAATGTTATCAAATATATAAATAATCAACTAATGGTAATTCCATACCCCAACCTTAATTCTACCTCGAAATTGGAATGCTATTACTTTGGAAAGAAAAAAGACTAGGTAACCTTTAGATAGAGGTTCCTGAATTATACCGCTGTCTCTGTGAGTGAGCAAGCTATACCAAGGCATTTAACATTTCCCAGAATAAATATTCTCAGTTGAAAACTATTAGGAAAACAATGAAAAATAGAAGTTGTGAGTAGCAATAAACGGAAAAATATTTGGAGGTTCTGTACTTCTCTAGTATTCTCAAGAGCTCTACTCCATAAAAATGCCTCAATCACTGAACAAGCATATTGGACAAAGACTTGTAACCACGAACTCATTCTTGTTATTGTCTTAAGTTTCCAAGTCATTTGTTTATTTCCAGTATTAATTGTCCCTTACCTAAGATTTTGACAAGTAAACTAATTGATATTAACAGTCAAAATATAAAATTGACTAAATTACTTTAAAATGCAGTTACACAACTTGATTTAATTATTCTCTTGAACAATAAATTCTTTAATGATCAAACACTGTGTAAGGAAGTAACAGAAATCATTTAGATATCCTGCTTTGTAATTTAAAATATCCGACAAGCATGCATTATGAAAGTAGAAAAAATATTGATTTAGTTTTATTTTACTATTCATGGGTTAAACCAGTCCAAAGATTGTACTCTACAATTCATTCTCTAGTCTCTTAGGAGGCCCTTTTTTGGGAGAAATTCTTTATTTCTTCATCCAAATAGTAGGAAATACAACTTGGCTACTTCAGTATTTTATTTTTGGTATTTTTATCCGTGGTTTACAGGCAGAGAGCCCCAACTGTTTCACTGCTTTCACACACTGACATGCTACGTTATGTCTTCAGCAGGAGCAGAACCCTACAAACATAGCACTACCACCTTATATGGACTCCCGAAAGAGTAAGACGGATTATTATTTTTGATCAGTTTTGTTTCACTATGCTAAGTGCTTTCCATACGTTTTCTCATTTAATCCTCAAACCAATACTTGGAAGAGAATATTACCATCATGTCCATTTTATAGACAAGGATACTGGGTTTTAATGAGGTTCCACAATTTGCCCCAAGATCGCACAGCTAAGAAGAACAGAACTGAGATTTTAAACACATGAAGACTGATTCTGGAGCAGGCCATACTGCTTTGTAAGCCAAATGTAAATTTGCTGTGGAAAAGGATGGATTCTAAAACACACACACATAGTAGCAGCCCTGCCTTGATCAAAATGACAGAGTAAGATCCTTCAGGGATCCATCCCCCCACAGAAGCTGTGAACATCTAGCAAGAACTGGCAGAAAGTTCAAGGACTGCAAAAATAGGCCAAGTACCAAAACAAGAAAAAGTCTACTTAAAAACAATAGGATCTCATGGTACCCTGGATAGCCTTTTCCCCACCCCTCAACGGCTTGATACAGAGCCAGCCTGCCCTCCCAGTTCCTGGTTCTGGAGGGAGCCAAGTAACCCTCTGCACAATCTGGTGGTAACCTAAGGGACTTGCCATGCCAAAACTTGCCCTGCATGTAAAAAGTGGCTCATAGAGCTCTCCTACAGAACCCTGTGGGACAGCAGTCAAGTGGCTGCCTGGGACAAGGGACTGCTGGCTATAGAACATGGAGAACAGTATCCAGGACCTTGAGGATATTGTTTCCTAGGAAAGAGGGGACATCTGAGCAAATTCCCAAGGCTACATGTACATACCCAAGACAAAATGCATCCATAAAAACATCAGGTTTTGGCCTGGAGCTATTCTCTAAACTCACTGTATGGCTAAGCCTGAAGGACAGCATTGACACAGGGCAATCTGCAAAGACTGGAAAGGTGTTTTTTCTTCTTCCTTTTTATTTTTGGTTCACTCCTGGCACTCAAGGACAGTTCTGTCATAAAAGAAGCTGGATACACGCTAAAGGAACAGTCACCTTAGAGTCTAAATTCCAGGGATAACACATTAAAATATCAAAATGCCCATGTTTCAACAAAAGACTAAAAAGCATACAAAGAAACAGGAAGTAATGGCCCAGGCAAAGGAGAAAAGTAAAGCACTTAGAAACCATTAATGAGGAGGATCAGACCTGGGATATATCAAAGACTTTTTTCAAAAGTTCTAAATAAGCTCAAAGAGTTAAAAGAAAACATAAACAAATGATACATGATAGTCAAACACAAAGAATATCAACAGAGATATGGAAATTATAAAAAGGTACAATGACAAATAAAAAATTCCCTATGGGGTTCAATGGCAGATTGGAGCTAGCAGAAGAATCAATGAACTTGAAGGCAAATCAACTGAAATCATCCAGTCTGAGGAACAGAAAAGAGAATGAAGAAAAAGTGAACAGAGCCTGTGGAACCTGTGGGACACCATCAAGCATGCCAATATATGCATGTGGGAGTCCCAGAAGGATAAGAAAAGGGCAAAGAGAATGTTCAAAGAAATAATGGCTGAAAACTTCCCAAATTTAATGAAAGACATGACTATAAACATCCAAGATGTTAAATGAACTCTAAACAAGATAAACACAAAGAGACTCACACTATGGCACATTATAATCAAACTGTTGGAAAGCCAAACATTAAGAGGGAACTCTGAAAGCCACAAGAGAGAAGCAATGTATTACACATAAGTGAGCCTCAATAAGATTAAATGCTGATTTCTCATCGAAACGATGGAAGCAAGAAGGCAATGGGAAGAAATATTTCAAGTGCCCAAAGCAAAAAACTGCCAGCCAAGCATTGTATATATGGCAAAACTATCTTTCACAAATGAGGAGGAATTAAGACATTCTCAGATATATAAAAGCTGAGGGAGTTCACTGCCACTAGACCAGCTCTACAAGAGATGCAGGCAGACTTCTTCAGGTTGAAAAGAAAGGACACCAAACATTTGAATGAAGCCACGTGAAGAAATAAAGATCTTTGGTGAGGATGATGTTTGGGAAAAGTGTGAATGCCAGTACTATTGTACTGTTGATTGGTAACCCCACTTTTTGCTTACTGCTGGATCTGAAAGGCAAACACATAAGATATAATGATAAATCAGTGGTTTGGGACCCATAATATATAAATGTGTGGGTTATGACGAGAACTACAGGGAAGCGGAGTTGGCCCTGTGGTTAGGGTGTCCGTCTAACACATGGGAGGTCCGAGGTTCAAACCCAGGACCTCCTTGACCCGTGTGGAGCTGGCCCATGCGCAGTGCTGATGCGTGCAAGGAGTGCCGTACCACGCAGAGGTGCCCCCACGTAGGGGAGACCTACACGCAAGGAATGCGCCCCGTAAGGAGAGTCGCCCAGCGCGAAAGAAAGTCCAGCCTGCCCAGGAATGGTGCTGCACACACGGAGAGCTTATACAGCAAGATGATGCAACAAAAAAAGAAACAAAGATTCCCGTGCCACTGACAACAACAGAAGCGGACAAAGAACATGCAGCAAATAGACACAGAGAACAGACAACTGGGGCAGGGGGGAGAAGGGGAGAGAAATAAATAAATAAATCTTAAAAAAAAAAAAAAAGAACTACATAAAGGTGGAGGGACAGAGGGGTGCAGGGACAGTTTATGCATACTATTGAAGTTCAGTTGGGATCAAAGCAAATGACATTGTTACAGATTTAGGATTTTACATTTAAGCCCCATGGTAACTATAAGAAAAATGTCAAGGGAATACTCAAGTTCATAGAAACAGAAATGAAGAGCCCATGTTGCCAAAGGGGATGGGGAGTTAATCAAAATGGGTGTAGGGTTTCTGTTTGGGGAGATGGGAAATGTTTAGTAATGGAAGTGGTAGGGATACTGGAACAAAATGAATATGATTAATCCCACTGAATGGTATACTTGGGAGTGACTGAGATGGGAAAGTTTGTTACACATATGTTCCCAAATAAAAAGAGAAAAGAAAGAGCAACTAAAGTCAATGCCAAGTAAATGCAATGTACAACCCTGGGTGGAATCTAACAAGGGATGAGAAACAGCTCAAAAGGACAGCTTTGGGACATATGAAAAAAAAACTGGTATATAGATTATAAGCTTTATATCAATGTTAAATTTCTTGAACATGAGAACTGCAGTTAAGGTAGATACATAAGTGAATATCCTTGTTCTCAGGAAATATACATGGCAGTATTAAGTGTTCAAGGAGCAAGATGCATACAACCTGCACACAAGTGTTCAGAAAATGGATTGATAAATATACAGATTGATGGATCGATAGACGGATAGATAGAATGACATGACAAATATGGCAAAATGTTAGAATTGGTAGATCTGGATATTTTGTTCAGAAAATGGATTGATAAATACACACAGATAGATGGACAGGTAGATGGATTGATAAGACTAATGGACAGATAGACTAATAAGGCAAATGTGGCAAAATGTTAAAATCTAGATATCTTGTGAGACAGGAGTATGTTGGAGTTTCTGAATGGGATGCATATTATTTCTGTAAGTGTTCTGTAAGTTTGAAAGTATTTGAAAATTAAAAATTTTTTTAAAGGGAAATAATAGTAGCTCTAAAACTCAGGTGAGTACTTCCTGAGATTTACAAAAACAACATTAACATTTTTTTCTTGATAAAAACAGCAATAAATCATTTTGGTTTACAACTACAGTCGTAAATGATTCTTGGGTCTAAATTACATGTTTGGACCATTTGATAACATGATATTATGTGAGCAAATCAAATTCAAACACAAAGATAAAAATTAATAAATAACTGTAATACTAGTCAATCCCTTGAGTTAAAAAAAAAAAGACAGGCTGAAAATCTGCTATTCAAAATAGCTGTGAGTTAACCTAAAACTATTTTAAACTATTTTCAGAAAGATTTTTGTTTTTAAAATTAATTTTTTCACTTATGTTTATTTTTTGAAGACTTTCAGTGTTCAAACTAATAGCAATGATAAATATTTTTAAAACATTAAAAAGACATGTTAGTACCAGCAAAGTTTCAGTTTTCTAATAATTTTTGTAACATCACACACCTAAAAGTATGCACAACTATTTATTTCTGCCTAAATGACCATTTCTTAAAAACCCTTAGAGATCTTTACCTGAATTGTATATTTCTTACTTGAAAAGAATTATAGTTTGCCAATTAACTGTTAATTAACAAATTAACTGTTAAATCTAAGTACTTCAGACCAAATAAGGAAGGAGACAAAGGGAGGATTTCAATCACTCCACTAACAAATATCTATTGGCCTCCTGCTTTAAGTTGCATCCTATATTTGATGTGGGTGAATAAAGCTGTTTTGTATACAGAAGAACCTTACAATCTGGTTTATAATTAGGCTTGACCATAAATTAAAAGTACAAATGAATAAAACAAATATTAAATGCTATAGAATTTCAAAAGAGATTGGTTATTGCAAATTTATAGAAAAATGTTCACCACTTTCAGATTTATCAGTTGTTAACATTTTGACTAAATTCCTTCAGATCTTTCCCTCTCTTTTGAAAGGTCAAAAGTCACACACATGGCTAACATCCACCATCTTCATTTGTTTCCACTCTCTCTTGCCCCAGAGCTAACTTCTATCCTAAAGTTGGTGTGTATCGCATACTTTTTTTTTTTAAGTTAGCCACGAAAAGAATTTACTGGGAAATGGGGAAAAGAAGAGAGCTTGCTGAGAAATGGGAAAGGATAGAAATATGCACAGAGATCTGATGCAGGCTCCTCTAGGAAAAGAGAGCTCACACATACTTTTTTTTTATTTTAAAGATTTATTTTTATTTCTCTGCCCTTCCCCTCCCCCACCAGTTGTCTGCTCTATGTGTCCATTTGCTGTATGTTCTTCTGTGACCACTTCTATCCTTATCAGCGGCACCAGGAATCTGTGTTTCCTTTTGTTATTGTTGTTGTTGTTGCATCATCTTGCTGTGTTAGCTCTCCATGTGTGCAGCGCCATTCTTGGGCAGGCTGTACTTTCTTTCCCGCTGGGTGGCTCTCCTTGCAGGGCGCACTCCTTGTGCATGGGGCTCCCCTACGCCGGGGACACCCCTGTATGGCATGACATTCCTTGCGCAGCAATGCACATGGGCCAGCTCCACACGGGTCAAGGAAGCCTGGGGTTTGAACTGTGGAACTCCCATGTGGTAGGCAGACGCCCTATCCATTGGGCCAAGTCTGCTTCCCTACACATACTTTTTATTACAATAAATTAAGTGATCCAGAAACAATTTTATCTTTTTTTTCCTACATAAAAATTGTAGCAGTTTGATATAATTGATGAATTCCAAAAAGAAATACTGGATTATGCCTGTAATCTGATCTGTAACTGGGCATGACTGAGTTCTGATTAGGGCATTGCGTCCCCACCCCTTGGTCGGTGGGGACTCACAGATAAAAGGTATGGCAAAGAACAGAGTTGAGGGCTTTTAATGTTGGAGTTTTGATTTTGGAGTTTGTTGTTGAAGACTTAAACTGGTGCTCTGGGAAATCAGCACACAGAGGAAAGAGAAGCCAGCCCCAGGAAGGAAGGAATCTTGAAGCCAGAGTAAAGCAAGCTCCAGGTACACAGGAACCCAGGAAGCCTGAACCCTTGCAGACGTCGGCAGCCATCTTGCTCCAAACCGACTTTGGTGAGGGAAGTAACTTATGCTTTACGGCCTGGTATCTGTAAGCTCCTACCCCAAATAAATACCCTTTATAACCCCCAGCAGGTTTCTGGTATTTTGCATCAGCATCCCTCTGGCTGACTAATACAAAAATAATCTAACTGGCATGTTATTGTTTGCATGCTTTGGCAACTTTTTAAAAACACAACATGTGTTATCTTGTCATTGAGACATTCAAGTCTATTTCTCAACTAGAAGCAATTTTGTCCCCCAGGAGACACTGGATCACTTACCCAGAGATACTTATACGGTTGTTACACTGGGGGGTGGGAGGTATTACTGACTTCTAGTGGGTAGAGGCCAGGGATGTTACTCAATACTCCCAATGCACAGCACAGTCCCCACAACGAAGAATTACCTGGCTGCAAATGCCAATGATACCAAGGTTGAGAAACCCTGGTCCAGTTTATTCATTCTGGTTTTTTTTTTTTTTTAAAGATTTATTCATTTATTTAATTTCCGCCCCTCCCCTGGTTGTCTGTTCTTGGTGTCTATTTGCTGCGTCTTGTTTCTTTGTCCGCTTCTGTTGTCTCAGCGGCACGGGAAGTGTGGGCGGCGCCATTCCTGGGCAGGCTGCACTTTCTTTTCACGCTGGGCGGCTCTCCTTACGGGGTGCACTCCTTGAGCGTGGGGCTCCCCCATGCGGGGGACACCCTTGCGTGGCAGGGCACTTCTTGTGCGCATCAGCACTGCGCATGGCCAGCTCCACACAGGTCAAGGAGGCCTGGGGTTTGAACCGCGGACCTCCCATATGGTAGACGGACGCCCTAACCACCGGGCCAAAGTCCGTTTCCCTATTCATTCTGTTTTAATTGAAAATGAGATTATTAAAAGATTAACTCTCCCAAAATTATTAAAACTATTGATTATGGTGCTATTTTAAACATTAATAGTGCTATTTTAAACATTAATTAATTTACACACACACACACACACACCCCGTGCTCGCTGTCTGCTCTCTTTGTCTATTTGCTGTGCTTTTTTCCTCTGTCTGCTTGTCTCCCTTTGTTGCTTCATCTTGCTGCACCAACTCTCATGGGCGCAGGCTGTCAGCTCTCTGCGGGCCCGGGCGTGGGCCATCAGCTCTCTGTGGGCGCTGGCTGTCAGCTCTCTGTAGGCACAGGGGCAAGTCATCAGCTCTCCATGGGCATGGGCCAGCTTGCCTTTACCAGGAGGCCCCAGGAATTGAACCCTGGACCTCCCATACAGTAGACAAGAGCCCAATCGCTTGAGCCACATCCACTTCCCTACCCATCTCATTTTCATAAAACAATGATTGCTTTTAGACCATTGTAATATGGCTCCATTAAAATATTATATAGTACAATACACCAAAAGATATATAAAAACACATTTTATTTACCATTTTTGTTCAGGGATGCTTTTTATTCAGCCCAAAACAATTTAGCAGAGTTACAATAAGTCTATATCAACAGCTAGCAAAACGCCTTCAAAGGTTCACATTTGCCACAGGAACTATTGGGGTAGACTCTAAATGCTTCATAGTTTGGGTTAATTTGTATGCTAACAGTACTTTAAGGGAAGCGGATATGGGCTCCCGTCTACCATATGGGAGGTACTGTGAAGGCAAGCCGGCCTGCACCCCATGCAGAGCTTGCACAGCAAGATGATGCCAACAAAGGAAGACAAGCAGACACAGAAGAACGCACAGTGAATAGACACAGAGAGCAGACAGCAAGCAAGTGGCAAGGGGTGGGGATAAATTATAAAAAAAGAGTACTTTAAGAAAAATCTTGCATTATATGGAAAACCCATAATGTACTTACTTCATGCTCACCCTTTGAAAAGAAGACAGCCTTAAAAAAATATTAATACATTGTCAAGAATAAGTAGCCAAATAAGGAATATGTGAGAAGTGGGGTCTTACAAATAAAGTACTCTTCATATACAAAATGACTGCCTTTAAGCCAAGTTAGTAAAAACATTCCTACATTTTTAAAAATCACTTTTTGTATTTATTTCCATTAAAACATAAAATCCCTTTACCCCTCTAGGCTGGAACTAACCTCCCCCCCCAATAAATCTTTTATTGAGATATAAAATGAAAGTAGATAGGTGTAGCATATTAAGATATACCATTCCTCTTAAAACTATCCCCAAATTCTCTACTGACTAAACCACAGCAAAGCCACTTGCAGTGGTCAACAAGGGCAGTTCAGCTGACCACTACAAACTTCCCCAGCCTCATATCCCTAGGCTCTCCCTTGCTGGCTGAGCCCCAGACATGCTGGCCTACTACTCTCACTCTTATCCTCGCCATGGTCTCTCCTGCCGTACGGCATGCTTCCTTTGCTCCAAAAAGCTTTGCGCTCCTTTGCCCTACCCAATCCTGCACTAGTCCTTAGATCATGTCTCCATCCTCAGTCGTCAGAGGAGCCATTGCACGTCCCCTAGACTAGGTCTGAAACCCCCATATGCTCTCTTAGCACACACTTGTTCTTCATAGGCTTTACTCAAGTCACACTTCACGTATTTCTATGACCACTTGATAAAGGTCTGACTCTACCACTAGACTGCAAGCTTGTGAGAAATAAATGTGTGACTGGTCCAAAAATGTGCTCAGCAAGAGAGAGGAAACTCTAGAGCAAACATTCACAACTGACATTCTGCTGACCAGGGTCATCCTTCTTTTTGGACATCATTTCCTCTTTCACTACAGCCTAAGACAGAGAAACATTTTTCTAATACATTCCTTAGTGCACAAGGAATGCAAATGCAAACAACAACAACAACAAAACAAGAACACAGAATACAAATTAGATACTTTTATTTTCAGGAATATTATATTCCTAGGAGATATATTAGGAGAGATCTGTTACTCTATGCCTTAGAAAGTTTCAAAAAAATGAACACAATGAAGGAAACATAAGATCTTTCAAAAATTCATCTGGCCTTCTCCAAAAATCCTCTAGTAGGCAGGAATTTGAAATAGCTCTTAAGTTCAAAAAGAGAATTATACTCTCTATTAATATAAGAATGTTCTTCTTTTACAAAGTGTTAAGAATATAGTGATACACAGGAAAATTATAACTAATGTAACTTATAGATGGTAGTTGACAGTAATATTGTAATACTGTGGCAGCACAACAGCAAAGATGATGTTATATAAATTCCAAGGGACAACAATAGAGGAGTATAAAGGGGTATGGGATTTTTCCTTTTGGAGTAATGAAAATGTTCTAAAATTGCCTAAGGTGATAACAGTACAGCTCTGTGATGAAAATGAGAGCCACTGAGTATATACATTGAATGGACTGTACAAAGCACAGGACACAAGGAATTTCAGTGGTAGAAGATGGATTGTTGTTAACAGAACAAATAGGAGAACATTCTCTCATGAACTATAATCAATATATAATACTAATACAGGGTGTTAATAATCGGGTGGGTTGGAAGAAATATACACCAAATGTAAGATATGGGCTATTGTTAGTAGTAATAGTTTGACAATGCTCTTTCATAGTTTGCAACAAATGTTTCAAAACAATGCAAGGTATTGGTGGTAGGGAGATGTATGGAAGACCCACATAATGATATACTTCAGTAAAATTTTATTTTAAAAAATAATTGTACTCTCTCAATTAAAAACTTCTTTTACTACTTGGCTCACCTGGCCTCCTACAGATCTTAGAAATCTACTGTATAACTAATATTGCTTTCTGTTAAAAATGTTTTTCAGAGTATTACTATGAAATGGTTGCATTTACTAGGTTGTCAATATTTACCAATTTATGTTAGAAGTTTTATTAAATTAAAAAGTATTATTGATTGGGAAGCAGACTTGGCTCAACAGACAGAGCATCCACCTACCACATGGGAGGTCCGCAGTTCAAACCCAGGGTCTCCTTAACCCATGTGGAGCTGGCCCACGTGCAGTGCTGATGTACGCAAGGAATGCCGTGCCACACAGGGGTGTCCCCCACGCGCAAGGAGTGCGACATGTAAGGAGAGCTGCCCAGCGCGAAACGAAGTCCAGCCTGCGCAGGAATGGCACCGCTCACACAGAGAGCTGACACAGCAAGATGATATAACAAAAAGAGACACAGATTCCCAGTGCTGCTGACAAGAATACAAGGAGACACAGAAGAACACACAGCAAACAGACACAGAGAAGACAACTGGGGGGAGGTATAACAATATGAGTTTGGTGGGAACAGAAAATCAAAGGGAAAGGCTCTCTTGAAAACATGAGTGTGACAGTTTGAAGTTTATTTATGAATCCCAAAAAGAAAAAGATTATGGTTTTGAACTGATCCATTCCTGTGGATGTGAGACCTTTTGATGGAACTACATCAGTGAGGTATGACTCAGGAAGAGTCTCTGCCATCTTGTTGGGACTTATATAAATGGAGACACAGAGAGAGACACAGGAAAAGGGAGCTCTGTCATTTTTGATCCTGCCATGTGAGAGAGGATTCAAGGATTTCTAGCAGCCAAAGCTATAATAAGCATGAAGCCCCCAAGAGGCTGGGCCTACAGAGCAGCTCAAGGCTGAAGAAACAAGCCCTATGCCTGATAGTTCACAACTCAACTTGGGAAGAAAGCGGAACAGCCAAGACTGAGAGAAGAGGCCTGGAAAGAGACAAACCCATGCCTCGTTGCCCACGGCTGAGCTCCAGAAGGCAGTAGATTCTGGAATGGAAGGCAGGGACCTTGGCAGAGATCAGCGGCCATCTTGCCTATGTGGCAGGACCCCAGGATCACCAGTAGCTGACTTTGGTGAGAAAGCATCTCTGCTGATTTGGACATTTCATGGTCTTAGAATTGTAAGCTTTTATCCTAAATAAAATTCCCATTATAAAAGCCAACCCATTTCTGGTACCTTGATTCGGCAGCCCTGTGGCAGATGAAGCCATGATCTTCAGGAGACCACTGGCCTTCTCAAAGTATTTAGAAAGAGGTCTTAAACTATTTTTATTTGAGCACTAAAAATCAAAGTATGCAGTAAGGCTGTGAGACCTTGGGACTACCTCAAATAGCTGACATTTGAGTATCACAAATATAAGAATATTACATATAAAAGTCTAGGACCATTTAGTTGATAAAGCCAAACAAATCCACACACCAAGAAAGTCTAGTGGATCAATATCAACCTGGAGGGGCATTAGCTAATCATATCAAAGGATATAACCATGAAGAACTCAGCGTTTTAGCTCACACATAACTATACGCTCTAAATTTATATATTTTAAGATACAAATTTTACCTCAATAAAGTTGATTTAAAATGAATACTTTAAAACTAACATACTCCATGGTTATAGACTAATACAAATTTACTATGTGATGTTATAATATAGATTAGGTAATAAAATGTTCAAAAAGTAAAATGTAATTATCAGGATGAAAAATGAAATTATCCAAAGAACAATTTTCACTAACCTTTGTGGCAAAGCAAACAGCAACTCCTTTTAGTAGAGACAAGTGAACTTTCAAAAACAATCTAGCTTCATATTTATAGACCACACAACATTTGATACACTTGATTTTCATATAATTCACCCTTCCATACATTATATGTGGATGACCTCAAACCAGCTTCTCTACACCAAATCCAGACTGGTATGTCAGCAAATGAACGCAAATTTCAGAACGATGCCTGCCAAGAAGTATGTCAGTTTAATACTACTAACGATCATGCCTGTACTGTAGTTATTGTGCAATTGTGTCACTATGCTTTGCAGTTGGCCCTTACTTTGTAAAAATGAGTAGATAATGAGAAAATGAAAAGTCTACTTCTGGTAATTAAGTAATTGAGACAAAGATAGCATTAATCAGAAAATGAGTGGACTTAATAAACTGTGTTCAGTTGTAAAGAAAAAATACAAAATTTAAATTTAAATGCTGGAAATATGTCCTCAAAGACTATCATTCCAAGGCAGGAGAGGTCATTCATGGTACACTAAATTTAAGATGTACTGAGAAAATATAGCTTTTTAATTTTCTGTAACAGATTTAATCTTGCTTTTCAAGCCTCCACCTTGACTTTAACTTGCATTCAATGGCAGCTCATTTCTTTCCAGTTTAAATAGTCACTTTCCATATGAATGCTCAGTTTCTCAGATTTTCTTCCTTCCTGCTTCTATCAAGACAGCATCTGGGAATATGGATATGGGTGGGGGTTATATAATTTCATTGTGATGGTGGTGGGGTCTCACATAAACACACAAAGGTCCTCGTGCTGAACCCTGGGGATCTCTGGACTCTTAAGACAAGGTTCCATATGGGCCTGGCCACCAGACAACAGACTGAGGCTGTTGTTGGATTCCATGGGGGCTGAAGACTAAGGTATGTTCTCTTAGCTCAGAGCCCAAGGGTACAGCCTGGTTGTTTAGGCTCCCTCTCAGCATTAATTGGTGTTGAAGATACCTACATTCCAGAGAGTATCATTTACACCTGCAATCTGGCCACTAGCTATACTGTTGGTATCAGCTTCTCCCTCAACAAATCATCTCTGTAACAAGTGCACTGGCTCTCAATCCAGTTGCATGGAGTATGTGGTAACTTTGGGATTCCTTAGAAGCTACTGACAATCTGAAGGAGGTCCAGGAATCCTCTCTCCACCTAATCACATTATGCCATATTTTCACTCTGCTGTCACTGCTTCCATGGTGATGAGGCAATCTTGCAAGGTAGTTTCTTCCCAGGGATCCAAGAAGGGAATGGGGCATAAGCTTCTTTCACTTTTGGCTTTACCTTCAAACTCCTCCCCACTCCAACCCAGAATTTCAGCCCCCTGAATATCAAGACCCATATATTTGACCACTCACCTGCCCTAAACTCTGTCTCTTCTTCCCACATTCCTTTGGTACTTGGAAGGTCTGTGTAGCAGTTTGACATAGTTATGAATTCCAAAAATAGATAGTGGATTATGTTTGTAACCTGTTCCGTATCTGGGATTGATTGAGTTATGATTGGGGCTTTGACTGGGTCATGTCATTAGGGCATTGAGTCCTCGCCCCTTGGTCGGTGAGGACTCATAAATAAAAGGCATGGGCAAAGGACAGAGTTGAGGGTTCTTAATGTGGGAGTTTTGATGCTGGAGTCTGATGCTGAAGTCTTAAACTGGCGCACCAGGAAGTAAAAGCACAGAGGAAAGAGAAGGAAGTCCCAGGAAGAAAGGAACCATGAACACAGAGAAAAGCAAGACCCTGGAAGGGAGGAACCCAGGAAGACTGAACCCTCTTAGACATTGGCAGCCATCTTGCTCTACCATGTGAAAATAGACTTTGATGAGGGAATTAACTTATGCTTTATGATGTGGTATCTGTAAACTCCTACCCCAAATAAATACCCTTTATAGAAACCAACTAATTTCTGGTATTTTCCATCAGTACCCCTTTGGCTGACTAATACAGTCTGTTTATCATTTCTCCTTAAGTCTCAAAGGAATTTCCCCTACAAAGTAACATCCATCCTATTCTCTTTCCTCAGGCCATGATTGAAGAAGAGATCAGGAGAGAAAAATCAATTTATTGATAAAAGATATAGCAAGCAGATATTTAAAAACACTATCCATGTTAAATATATAAAGATTAAGGCTTAGTTAAAAAAAAAACAACAAAGGAAGTTTTATAATTATAGATGCTCAATTTATGTTGATGCTCGACATAAAAATGCATGATTCAAATGAAAAGAAAAATCTATTCTTCTCCGAGCTAGTGACAGAGAAACAGCTTGCTACAGACTCCTTTATCAGGGAAGAATGAATGTGCCTACGTTTCTCCTGACCAATTTTTCCAGTATGTTATGTAGCTATCGCCAAAGTCAGCAAAGTTAATTTTTACAGACATCTGTGAGTAAGCACAATGTCCAAATAGCTAACATTAAGCATACCTACTATAGAAGCAAGCTGCTCACTGCTTCCTGGGACTCTTAGAAATCATTTTGCTTTATTCACCAATAATCTGATGAATTGTACACCACATATATAAAATACAAAATCTATAATTCATGATTTTTGACAAATACTATACTGTAATTTCACTTTTTTTTTTTTAAATAAGAAAACCTAGCAAAGAAAACTTCAAGATCAAGTGACTGCTTTAGTTTCCTGGTTGCTAAAGCAAGTACCGCGCAATGGGTTGGCTTAAACAATGGGAATCTATTGCTTGCGGTTTTGAGGCTAGGAGAAGTCCAAATCAAGGCATTATTAAGGCAATGCCTTCTTCCTGAAGACTGGCATTCTGGGGCTAGCTGCTGGTGAACCTTGGCTCCTCTGTCACATAGTAGTGTACAGAGTGGCCTCTCCTGGCCTCCCCCTTCTCTTCTAGGTTCCACTGACTTTCAGCTTCTGGCTGTTCCCTCTGTGCCTTTTTTCTCTGTGACCTTCCTACAAGGCCTTCAGTGATAGGACTAAGACCCCTCCTGAGGCACCTCACCTGCGGAGGGCAGGCTGCAGGGTGACTGAGTGATGAGCCCCAGCAGCCTCAGAAGCTTGCCAAGGGCCTAAGAGGGAAGCCTGTGTTTCCTGGTCTTTTTGCTGTGGTGGTGGTTTTGTTTCTTGTTTGTTGTCTTTGTGTCCTTTTCCCTTTTACTTATTTTTTGTAGCTACTTTTTTTTCTTTCTTTCACTTTTCCACCTTCTGTCTTCTGTTGCTTTTCTGTCATGCCAACTCTTCTTGTTTGGTCTTCATTATCTCTCTTTCCTTCCCTTCTTATCTTCCTGGCCTCTTAATTCATTTTAATTTTTTTCTATTTTGTTTCTTGTCTCATTTTTTTCTATTCTACATTTTTTATTCTTATTCCTTTGTATTTTTTATGATTTTAACTCATATTACTTATTTATTTTCCTAGCTCTTGTACAGTTCCTCTTCTACCTTTTTATTATTACTATTATTCTTTTTTTTTTTCTTCTTATCTCTTTTATCTGGTCCTAATATTTTTTTCAAGGGAACAAAGACAACTGCAAGGATTTAGAATAAGAGGAACCAAATGCCAAAAAGAAACTTAACCACATATACACATGCACACAAAACAAAACAAAACCCTAGAGCAGAAAGAAGAGCTAGCCAACCAAGTAAGTCCATCAAGATAAACAGATGCCTAGACACCAACAAAAAGTTACAAGCCATACTAAGAAACAGGAAAACATGGCCCAGACTAATGAACAAACCAAAACACAGGAGGAGATGCAGAACATGGACCAACTAATCAAGGATGTCCAAACAAATACCATGAATCAACTTAATGAAGCGAAGAAAGAGATAAAGAAAGGATAGTAGGAAGACACTGGGGGAAGATAATGAAGAAATTGTAAATATATATAAAAAGATAACAGATCTGATGGTGATGAATGGCATAAAGCAAGAAATCAAAGTACACAGGAAATCAGAAAGGGGCAGAGAACCAGATTAGACACAAAGATATGGAAGTAAAACAACACACTCTTAGTCATGCAGTGGGCCAAGGAGGAAACTGCAAAAGAAATCAGCAACTACCTTGAAATGAATGAAAATGACAACACAATGTATCAAAGTCTATGGGATGCAGCAAAAGCAGTGCTGAGACAGAAATTTATAGCCATAAATGCCTATATTAAAAAAGAAGACTAAAATCAAAGACCTAAACTGCACACCTGGAGGAATTAGAAAAAGAACAACAAACAAATCCCAAAGCAAGCAGAAAGATTACAGCAGAGCTAAATAAAAATGAAAATAAGAAAACACTAGAAAAAAGTAACAAAACCTAAAGCTGATTCTTGGAGATTAATAAAATAGACAAACCCTTAGCTAGACTAAAAGAAAAAGAGAGAAGATGCAAATATATAAAATAAGAAATGAGGAAGGTGATATCAACACTGATCCCATAGAAATAGAGAATCATAAAAGGATACTTTGAAAAATTGTATGCAAACAAGATGGATAACTTAGATGAAGTGGATAAATTTCTAGAAACACATAAGCAGCATACATTGACGAAAGAAGAAATTGATGAACTCAACAATCACAAGTAACAAGATGGAATTAGTCATCAAAAACCTCCCAACTAAGAAGAGTCCAGGACCAGATAGCTTCACAGGTGAATTCTACCAATCACTCTGGAAAGAACACCAATCCTACTTAAACTCTTCCAAAAAACAGAAGTGGAGGGAACATTGCCTAACTCATTCTATGATGCCACATAAAGATGCCACAAGAAAGGAAAACTACAGACCATCAAAAGAATTACACATCATGACCAAGTAGGATTCATCCTTGGTATACAAGGATGGTTCAGCATAAGGAAATCAATCAATGTAGTACACCACATTAACAGACTAAAAGAAAAAATTCACATGACCGTCTCTATTGTTGTAGAAAAAGCATTAGACAAAATATAGCACCCTTTCTTGGTAAAAACACTTCAAAAGACAGGAATACAGGGAAACTTCCTCAATATAGTATTTGACAAGGTCACCTAGCCCACTCAACTGGGACAGAATGGCCTCTTCAACAAATGGTTCTTGGAGAACTCGACATTCATATCCAAAAGAATGAAAGAGGATCACCATCTGATGCCCTATACAAAAATTAATTCAAGATGGATCAAAGATCTAAATTTAAGAACCACGACCATAAAGCTCCTAGAAGATAATGTAGAAGAGCATCTACGAGATCTTGTAGTAGGAAATGATTTCATAAACTTTACACCCAAAGCACAAGCAATGGAAGACCTCAAAATTTTAAACTTTTTGGGAAGCAGACTTGGCCCAGTGGTTAGGGCGTCCGTCTACCACATGGGAGGTCCATGGTTCAAACCCCGGGCCTCCTTGGCCTGTGTGGAACTGGCCCATGCGCAGTGCTGATGCGCGCAAGGAATGCCCTGCTACGCAGGGGTGTCCCCCGCGTAGGGGAGCCCCACGCGCAAGGAATGCACCCCGTAAGGAGAGCCACCCAGCGCAAAAGAAAGTGCAGCCTGCCTAAGAATGGCGCTGCCCACACGGAGAGCTGACACAACAAGATAACGCAACAAAAAGAGACACAGATTCCCATGCCACTGACAACAGAAGCGGACAAAGACCATGCAGCAAATAGACACAGAGAACAGACAACCGGGGGTGGGGGTGGGGGTGGGAGGGAAGGAGAGAGAAATAAATAAATAAATAAATAAATCTTTTTTAAAAAAATTTTTTAAGCTTTTGCATTTCAAAGGAGTTTGTTGAGAAAGTGCAAAGGTAGGCTATTCAATGGGAGAAAATATTTGATAACCATTTATCCAATAAGGGCCTAATATCCAGCATATATACAAAGAAATCCTACATATTGAAAATTTAAAAAACAACCCATTTAAAATATGAGCAAGAGATATGAACAGACACTTCTCCAAAGAAGAAATACAAATGGCTAAAAAGCACACAAAAAGATGCTCAACATTACTATCTATTAGGGAAATGCAAATAAAAACTACAATGAAATATCATCTTACACCCTTAGACTAGCAGCTGTGAAAAAAAAAAAAAGAGGACTACAAGTGTTGGAGAAGATGTGGAAGAAGGGAACACCTATCTGCTGCTGGTAGGAATGTAGAATGGTATAGCCATTCTACAGATTGGTGGTTCCTCAGGAAGCTAATTATAGAACTTCCATATGATCCAGTAATCCCACTGCTGGGTATATACCCAGAAGAACTAAAAACAGGGACACAAAAAGATATATGCATACCAATGTTCATAGTGGCATTATTCACTACTGTCAAAAGTTGGAAGCAACCTAAGTGTCCATCAACAAACTAATGGATAAGCAAACTGTGATATATACATACAAGGAATATTACTCAGCTGAAAGAAGGAACGCAGTATTCACACAGGATAACATGGATGAATCTTGAAGACCTTCATGTTAAGTGAAGTAAGCCAGGCACTGAAGTACAAATATTACATGACCTCACTGATAAGACTTAAGCAAATTGAGCAGGCTCACAGAACTAGAATCTCAAAGATAGGCTTACAGGAGACAAGGAGGAGAGGGTGGTGAGCCATTGCCCATATGGACAAAATCTATGATAAGGTGGAAGGGTGTGGTTGGGCAGTAGATGGGCGTGAGAGTGGTGCAGTGATGTAACTGGGTTCGGTGGTGCTGGTCTGTGAGGGGGAGCAGGTTGGGGGGGTTGGGTTGGACTATCCATGGAACTGGAGAGAGGGTTAGAGGAAGGAGCAGGTGAAATCTGGAAATTTGCAGGTCTGTGGTTAAAAACTACAATGCCGGAAATGCTCTTCTGACAAATACGGCAGGGGAGGGTTACTGGTGTAGGATGTTGGGTGTAGGGGGATATATAGGATAGGAGGCACCTGGGGCATGCTTCTGTGGAATATGTAAGTGTACATCTTGTCATAGTGTATTATGTCAATGTGTGGAGACGCACACAATAAACAAGAAAATATTAAATTCCCATCCTGGGGACTTCTGCTATACTCAGTTAGAGGGACAAGAATTCCTCAAAAACATAGGCAGTGCCTAATAAAAGAAAACAGACTAATATGTCAAGCCCTCAATATTATTGCAAGTAACTATGAATCTTATTCTTCAAAAATTGAAACTTAGTGGTTACCACAGGTTCCGGGGGGAGGGAAGAATAAAATAGATGGAACAAAGGGCATTTTTAGGGCATTAGAATTGTTCTGCATGCTCTTGCAATAAGGGAAACAGGCCTATTAAAGTGTACAGTCCAAAATATAAATCATAATGTAAATCATTGACCATGGTTAGCAGTATTGCCTCAATATTTGTACATCAATTGTAACAAATGTGCCCTCTATATGTAAAATGTTATTAATAGGGGAGAGTGGAAAAGGGTGAGGGCATGGGGTATATGGGAATCCCTATATTTTCTATGTGACTTTCTGTAGCATAAAGCTTCTTTGAAGACAAAATGGAAAAATAAGACACTGGGGGAATATACAGAAGGAATTGTCACTGTGCTTATAAGACAACAGATCTTACAGTGATGAAAGACACAATGTCTGAACAATTTTATATTATTTTAATTTTTAAACTTTTTTGTATTTTATGATTATTTTTAAAACTATTATTATTTCATTTCTTGTTAATTTTATTTGGTTATTTTGTTGGCTTCATCCTTGGAGAGGTTTTGAATCATAGAAGGGTCACAATTGTGGCAGGGGAGGATCCCTGGTACGGGGTGTCAGTGATGGGGGATGTGTGGGGAGGGGTGCACTTGGGGCATACCTTGATGGCATTTGAATAAGTTCAAGTGGTCATGGGGTATCATCTTGGTGGGTGGAGACCCACACAATAACTTAAAGAGTACTGAATTCCCATCTTGGGGAACCCTGCTACATTCTCTAATAGAAGGGCAAGAATTCCCTAAGTGCAAGGGCAGTGCCAAGTGAAAGAAGACAGACCATTACACCAGGCCCTTGATATTGATGACTGTATTTATGAACCTTTTCTTGTGAAAGTGAAACTAGTATTATAGTGTTAAATTGACATTTAATAGTATTATAGTATTAAATTGAGCCTAGTATTATATACTGCCTAAGAGTTACCTCCTGAAAGCCTCCTTGCTCAAATGTGTCCTCTTTCTAAGCCAAACTCAGCATATAAACACACTACCTTCCCCCTGGCATGGGACATGACTCCCGGGGATGAGCCTGGCTGGCACTAAGGGAGTATTACTAAGCACCAACTAGCAATGCATTCAGAAAAAGACCCTGATGAAAAGGGGGAAATATTAAATGCAAATGAGTTTTTGCGGCTAAGAGAGTTCCAGGGGAGTCTGGAGGTCATTCCAGAGGTTACACTTAAGCATATTTCAGCAGGATCTTATTGACTGCTGCAGTAAACAGTGCCTCAAACAGCGGGGCTCTAGAGACATCCAGATACTTTAAGCAGGTCAGACACTCTCAGGAATTCGGCACCCTGTCAATGGGCCTTACTCTGGAATTTATGCTCCCCAGTGTAACAGACTCATTCGTAGTTTCCCTACACATGGCTCTTGTGCCCCTTTTATTTGAACCCATAATTAGCACTATACTTGTTTGGTTTTTTTTTTAAGATTTATTTATTTATTTCTCCCCCCCCCCCGCCGCCCTGTCCTGGTTGTCTGTTCTCTGTGTCTATTTGCTGCGATGTCTTCTTTGTCCGCTTCTGTTGTTGCCAGCGGCACGGGAATCTGTTTCTTTTTGTTGCATCATCTTGTTGTGTCAGCTCTCCATATGTGTGGCACCATTCTTAGGCAGGCTGCACTTTGTTTCCCACTGGGGGCTCTCCTTACAGGGGGCACTCCTTGTGTGGGGGGCTCCCCTATGCGGGGGACACCCCTGCGTGGCATGGCACTCCCTGTGTGCATCAGCACTGCGCATGGGCCAGCTCCACACGGGCCAAGTCCGCTTCCCTATACTTGTTAAATATATGTCCCAGAGACTTAAATCTTTGGCCCATTTAAGTGCCAGCTGAGCCATGAATGGGCAACGCCCATTCCTAGGAAGAGTGTCTGCAATCGCAAGCAAGATAGTTCCATCCATCTGCCCCATAGTACTTAAGTTTCCTCTCAATTAAAAACAGAGTGGGGCGGTGGACTTGGCCCAGTGGTTAGGCGTCCGTCTACCACATGGGAGGTCTGCAGTTCAAACCCCGGGCCTCTTTGACACGTGTGGAGCTGGCCCATGCACAGTGCTGATGCGTGCAAAGAGTGCCCTGCCACGCAGGGGTGTCCCCCGCGTAGGGGAGCCCCACGTGCAAGGAGTGCGCCCTGTAAGGAGAGCCGCCCAGCGCGAAAGAAAGTGCAGCCTGCCTAGGAATGGTGCCGCACACACGGAGAGCTGACACAAGATGACGCAACAAAAAGAAACACAGATTCCTGTGCCGCTGACAACAGCAGAAGCAGACAAAGAAGATGCAGCAAATAGACACAGAGAGCAGACAACTGGGGTGGGGGGGGGGAGGAGAGAGAAATAAATAAATAAATCTTTAAAAAAACAAAACAGAGTGGGCATCACCATCCCCAAATCCTCAAGATTGGAGAATGAACAATGGACTAAAGCAGACTTATTATTCTATTATAGACTTTTTATTTTTCTAGCAATGGAAGAACTTTTATCATTGATATAAAGGCAGTGGCCACCAGAGGTTATGAAGGGAGGGAGATGGAAGAATAAGTGCAATGTGGGGCATTTTCGAGACATTGGAATTGTCCTGCATGACACTGCAATGATGGATACAGGCCATTATATATTTTGTCATAACTTACAAAACTGCAGCATAGAGTGTAAACTATATAGTCCACGGTTAGCAGTAACGTTTCAATATGTATTCAACTGCAACAAATGTACCACTCTAAAGACAGATGTTGATGTGGGAAAGTGTGGGAGGGGGAAGAGGAGGAGTGGGACATATGAAAATCCCCTACATTTTTAT
This sequence comes from Dasypus novemcinctus, assembly GCF_030445035.2. NCBI lineage: Eukaryota > Metazoa > Chordata > Mammalia > Cingulata > Dasypodidae > Dasypus > Dasypus novemcinctus. Next base: position 21,192,998 of record NC_080704.1, on the reverse strand, counting down.
GTAACACTTATGCAATCTAAAGCTTCTTTAAAATTTAAGAAAAAAATTAAAAAAGACCAATCCTGGGCTATACCTTAACTGAAGTAATCTCATCAAAATGTCCTACTGCAACGGTTCATACCCATAGGAATGGATTAAGTTTAAACATGTTTTTCTGGGGTATAGCACTCCAAACCACCAAACTGAGGTTCAATGTTTTCCAATTCATGAGAAATATGGCTGTGTTTTAGCACAAACATATTTAACAGAATTCTGAACTTCATAAGAAATAGAAATTATATTCAGTGTAATATCTGTAGTGTACTAGGGTACAATAGTCCTCAAGTACATTCTTACAATGACACTGCTAAGATGCAGAAGGCTCATAAGTATAGCAAGAGAAACTTAGAAATTCTCTAGTCAAACAACTGAATTGGATTTTCTCAGAATCCCATTCACCATGTTTTCTGACAGATATATTCACACATTCATAGACAAGGAAAGAGAATGGTACAACCAAATTCTGAAAAAAGTTCCAAGCCACAGTTTTTTGCTTTAATCTTATCCAAGTAGCCATTGAAAAATACATTTGACATAGGTAAGAATTTTATTTTCTCAAATACTTATTTTCAAAGTTTCTAATTTAGTGAAAACTCTATCTTGATATATTAGCTTTAAGAGATATGAAATATTTCATCACTAAATTATCACTAAATTTCACTAAATTAGATACTTCATATCTCATAAAGCTAATATATGTCTTATAGTTAAACTGTCATGATAGTTTGCTTCTTGTACTATAAATCATGAGATTTCAGTGGCTACAAGTTGACTTGCCCTATATTCAAGTAATATCTTTAGACTGCATTTATTTTCTACCACAAAAGCCTATTATTTCTTAGTAGTATGCATAATTTTAGTGAAGCCCAATTTATCTATTTTTTTTAATTGCTTGAACTTTTGGTGTCACAGATAAGAAACCACTGCTTAACCCAAGGTCACAAAGATTTATTCCTACGTTTAGTTCTAAAAGTTTTATAGTTTTAGCTCTTATATTAAGGTCATTGATCTATTTTAAGTTATGTATTGTATGTGGTATGAGGAAGGGGTCCAACTTCATTCTTTCTGGATATGTGAATATCCAGTTGTCCTATTTGTTTAAAGGATTATTTTCTTTTACTTATGCTATTGAATTTTCTTGGCATCCTTGTCAAAAATCAATCAACTATAAATATATGGGTTTATTTCTGGACTGTCAGTTTTAGTCCATGGATCTCTTTCATCTATCCATATACCAGTTCAACACTGTCTTGATTACCATGGCTTTTTAGTAATCTTTGAAATCAAAAGTATGGGTCCTCCAACTTTGTTCTTTTTCAAGATTGTTTTGGTTATTCTGTGTCCCTTACATTTCTGTATAAATTTTAGGATCAGTTTGTTAATTTCTATGAAATAAGCCAGCTAGGATTTTTTTTTTCCAGTAAGGATTTTCATAGGGATTGCACTGAATCAGTAGAGCAACTGGAGGAGTATTGCCATCTGAACAATATTAAGTCTTCTGATCCGTGAACATGTGAAGTCTTTCCATTTATTTAGATCTTCTTAAATTTCTTAACATTCTTTTTCATGATACAAATTTTGTACTTTTTGTTAAATTTATCCCTAAGCGTGCTCTTCTTTTTTATGCTATTATAAATAGAACTGCTTGCATAATTTCATTTTCTGAAAGTTCATTGCTAGTATACAGAAATACAATAGATTTTTCTATATCACTCATTCTGCAATATTGCTGGACTTGTCTCTTACTTGTAATAGTTTTTTAGTGGCTTCCTTAGAATTTTCTATCTACAAGATCATGTTATCTGCCAACAAGATAGTTTTAGTTCTTCATTTATGTTTTAGTTTGCTAGGCTGCCAAAATGCAATATACCAGAAATGGGTTGGTTTTCACAATGGGGATTTATTGACCTACAAGCTTACAGTTCTGAAGTCATGAAAATGTCCACAACAAGGCATTATCAGGCAATGATTTCTCCCCGAAGACTGGGTGCTGGTGATCCTAGACTCCTCTTTCAAATGGCAAGGAACATGGCAGCATCTGCTGGTCTTTCCTTCTCTTCTCAGTTTCTTTGCTTTCAGCTTCTGGTTTCAGTGACTTTCTCTCTTATCTTTCCATATGCATCCAATTTATGAAGGATTCCAGTAAGAGGATTAAGACCCAACCTGGGTCAGTGTTTACTGAAGTAACCTAATCAAATGGTCCTTAACTGAAGTAACCTAATCAAAAGGTTCCACCTACATTAGGTGCATACCTACAGGAATGGACCAGCCTTAAGAACATGATTTTCTGTAGTATATACATTCTCAAACCACTACAATTTCCAATTCTTTCATTTTCTTGACTAATTGCCTTGGCTAGAACCTAAGATACAATGTTGGATAGAAGTGGCAAGAGAAAACATTCTTGTCTTGGTCTTGGCCTTGGGGGAAAAGCGTTTAGTCTTTCACCATTAAATATGATGTTAGTGGTGAGTTTTACATACATGCCCTTTAAAGAGCTGTGGAGGTACCTTTTACTCCGACTTTGTTGAGTGTTTTTTATCACGATAGGGTGCTGGATTTGTCAAATGCTCTGCATCAACTGAGATGATCAAGTGATTTTATTAATATGCTCTATTACATTAATTGATTTTTGGACATTGTATTAGTTAGTCAAAGGGGTGCTGATGGAAAATACCAGAAATTGGTTGGTTTTTATAAAGGGTATTTATTTGGGGTAGAAGCGTACAGTTACCAGGCCATAAAGTGTAAGTTGATTCCCTCACCAAAGTCTGTTCCATGTATTAGAGCAAGATGGCTGCCGACATCTGCAAGGGTTCAGGTTTCCTGGGTTCCTCTTCCTGGGGCTCGTTCCTCTCTGGGCTCACCTACTCTGTTCTCTCCACAAAGCCAGTTGCAGATGCTCAGGTGAACAGCTCATCTCTCTTTCCGGGGCCTGTGCCATGTCTATAACAAAGCCTTCTCTCCTTCCTCAAGTATCTGCTTCTCTGTGTGTTTACTCCCCAGGGCTCCAATATCAAAACTCTCACCTCCCTTTTCTGTGGTGTGGTTTCTCTGTGAGTTCCCACCCACATAGGTGACAAGGACTCAATCAAAGCTTTAATCATTATGTAATCAAGTAAAAGTAAAACCTCTAAATCCAATGTAATCTAATATGCCCAGAGAAACCACTTTAGAAACATAATCAAATATCTATTTTTGGAATTCATAAACAATATCAAACTGCTACAGACATTAAAGCAACCTTGTAGTCCTGGGATTAATTCCACTCAGTATTTTCATCTGATGCTGGATTCAGTGTTACACTTCGCTGAGGAATTCTGCATCTAGATTCACAAGAGATATTGGTCTGTGGTTTTCTTTTCCTGTGTTATCTATGTCTGGTTTTGGTATTTGGGTAATACTGGCCTCACAAAATGAGATGTGAAGTATTCCTTCTTCTTCAATTTTTTTGGAAGAGTCTATAAATGGTATTAATTTTCCTTTATTTTTTTAAAAAAGCTTTATTTATTCATTTCTCTCCCCTCCCTCGTACCCCAGTTGTTTATTCTCTGTGTCTATTTGCTGCGTCTTGTTTCTTTGTCCGCTTCTGTTGTTGTCAGCGGCACAGGAATCTGTGTCTCTTTTTGTTGCGTCATCTTCTTGAGTCAGCTCTCCGTGTGTGCGGCACCATTCCTGGGCAGGCTGCACTTTCTTTCACGCTGGGCGGCTCTCCTTACAGGGCGCACTCCTTGAGCGTGGGGCTCCCCTATGCGGGGGACACCCCTGCGTGGCAGGGCACTCCTTGCACGCATCAGCACTGCGCATGGGCCAGCTCCACACGGGTCAAGGAGGCCCAGGGTTTGAACCGCGGACCTCCCATGTGGTAGACAGATGCCCTAACCACTGGGCCAAGTTCGCCGCCCTAATTTTTCTTTAAATGCTGAACTATAACTCTTAAAATGTAAGTGGGGTTGGTTTCTTTCTTGTTTTTATTTTTTTGAGTAAAAGCAGTTATTTTTATTTCATATTTCACTAAACTCTTTATTTAACTTTACAATACCTAAATTCTCACTATCTTTTGTTGATTTCCAAACCTATGTGAACATCCTAAAGCACAATAACTTGGTTTAGAGGCCACTTGATGAATACCATCGGCTGCCACACAGGGTAATAAACTATAGATAAATGATTAGCTAAAACCATATATAGGCATCATATAGATTGTGGTGAAAACTAAAAAAAAAAAGCCAGATTCACTTTCTCTTATTATTTATCAGACATGAATATCAAATATAAGTCAGTAGCCTGTGATATTTCTGAAAAAGTTATGTCTGGTTTGTCTTTTTTTTTATTTTTATGTTATATTAAAAAAATATGAGGTCCCCATATACCCCCCACCCCCACACTCCACTCCTCCCCCAACAACAACCTCCCCCATCATCATGAGACATTCATTGCATTTGGTGAATACATCTCTGAGCACCGCTGTACCTCATGGTCAATGGTCCACACCATAGCCCACACTCTCCCACAGTCCACCCAGTGGGCCATGGGAGGACATACAATGTCCAGTAACTGTCCCTGCAGCACCACCCAGGACAACTCTAAGTCCTGAAAATGCCCCCACATCGCATCTCTTCCTCCCACTTCCTACCCCCAGCAGCCACCATGGCTACTTTCTCCACACCAATGCCGCATTTTCTTCGATTACTAATCACAATAGTTCATGAATAGAATATCAGTAAGTCCACTCTAATCCATACTCTATTCCTCCATCCTGTGGACCTTAGAATGGTTGTGTCCACTCCACATCTATATCAAGGAGGGGCTTAGATTCCACATGGATGCTGGATGCAATTCTCCTGCTTTCAGTTGTAGGCACTCTTGGCTCCCTGGTGTGGGGCCTGGCTATCACATGGTCAGTCCAGAGATTCAGGTCCCCTGGGTATACACTAAACCCCAGCACCAACTACAGTTCTGGTAAAAGTAACAGGAGAAGTGGTTTGTCTTATATCCAAGTACCTATCATTTATCTTATGTATGACAGGCACGTAATAAAATGGCTGCTAAATTTTAAAAAGTAGCTTGGTAGCTCTCATAAGCATTTCGCGAAAGTTTAAATTCCATACTTCATCTCCTAACTTTTAAGAAAAAGCATCCTTGCTCCTGCCACACCCAACTATTGTTTTCAAGTTCCTACTATGTGCTAGGTATTGCACTAAGCACTGGGGAGACCTAGGACACAACACAAAAGGAGTACTGTTCTTACAGAGCTTAAATTCTGGAGGGAAGAAACAGAACAAGTAACAGAAGAAAAAGTTCACAGTAACTGCTATAATATAGAAAACAGAGCAATTTAATAGAGTATCTGTTGGGGTGGGGGGGCAGTTATCTGCGAAGGTGATGTCTGAGTTGTTATTTAAACGACAAGACGCTAGCCCCGCTACTTCCAGTTCATTCTTTTTTTTGTCCTTTAGAACCCTTTCTCAAGAAGCCCTGCAGGTCCCCTCCCTGGCCTCAGCATGTTTTGGATGCTCCTCTTTGGTGACCCCTAGTACTCTCCACATACTTCTAGCAAAGCATTTACTACAACCCAATGCCCCCCCCCCCGCACCAGAAGCTGTGATTTGCAATGTGGCCTCACTGCCCACCCTACATCACAATTAAGATCCATGAGTATGGGGACCATACTCGACTTAACGAGCTCCTAATACCTAGCAGAAAGGCAACCCAAAAAGGTAGAATAGAGGAATATGGCAGTTCAGCTGTTCTAAGTACATCTAAGGAAACTTAAAGTGACCAAGAAGGAATGAGACAACGGACACACTGTGTCCCAGACAAGCCTTAACGTTAACGTTGCAGGAAATTTTGATTCCAGAATTGGACTGCCTCACCAAAAAAGTAATCAATAAGATGGCATCACCACTGCTTACATAAATAGGGTGTTAGGAAAAATAGACATCCAGTTCTAAAAAAAATAAAGTTGTTATTCTATTATTTAATATTATGTTAAAGAGAGAAAGGTAAAATAGGGATTTAGTGTAAATAAAAACATCTCAGGACGGAATATTATCTTTCTGAAGGGACCAACTACCTGAGTTGTGAAATGTGTTACTTGTTGTTTTTTTAAAATGTATGTTTAAAAATCCTTTCATTCTCTAACAGCCTGTGAATGCTCCATGAGCCAAGACGCCGTTCCAGTCACTGTGCTGTCATGTAACTTTCCCTTCTAGAATGTGGGGTTTCTATAATCAATAATCATGTCTTCCTTATCCTTTATTTCAAATAGCCACAGGACTCACTACAGTAGGTCCTTAAAAAAACATCTGTTCAATATATTAATTTTGAGTTTTAAAGCTGTGGTTTATCTTGAGTTAGAAATAACAAGGATTTTTTAATATCAAGAAAGAATTTACTCAAACAGCATAATGATAAATCAATAAGAATGTGAAGACAATATCTGTTTCAGATAAATCACACTGTAACTGCCTATGGAAATTTAAGAGCCAATGGTATGAAAAGTGCAAGTTAATGGATAACCTTAGGAGAAATTATACATTATTCTCTAAACAAAACAAGGTAGAATATTTATATTCAACATTGTTTACAAGAGATAGAACAAACTGTTAATTATAGCATCAAGCACATAAGACTATATATATAAATGAAACTTGATTCCACATTTCAAATGAATGGAAAAGTTTAAATATGTTTTCACTCAAAAAAGCAAGGTAAAGGGCAGCATGAATCTTATCTGAAGAGAGGAACCAGGCTACACTATAACTGTTTTAGGATAAGCTCCTAAAATAGGGTTTAAATTTAATGTCCTAAAGTCATATAATATTTAGATACCGATTTGTGAATTCCATCCTGCTCACTATTCTACTAACTGTAATTGAATAAAAAGTCATCAGAAGCAATAAAAAACATCACAAATGTATGAAGAAATGTGAGTTATAATAGATTTATATAATCAGACATAATCTGCTTACATTTTTATTGTGCCCTAAGCAACAACAAAAAAGCAGAAACTTTTTCCTGGTTACCAAACCAAACATAGAAAAATTTGACTATTAGTGGGCTATACTCCAAAGAGTTGAAATTGCAAAAAAGGTACTAGCAATTTTTCATAGTCCTATTGCCATATCTACCTATATGGTTTTACAAGAAAGTAAACAAAAACTTTCTAATTATATTTAATTTCATAATACTGCTTTGAAACTCAGAAACATGTCTTTCAGACACATGCAGTCTTGATTTCAAACAAATAATAAAGCTAAACTAAAATTCAAAGGTTGTCAAAACTCCAGAATCAGCCTAAGAACCTCCACTCTGGAGCCAGACTGCCTGAATTTGAATCTTGGATCCACCCATCTAGTAGCTGAGTGATCTCAGGCAATTTACTTAACTTTGCTATATACCTTGATTTCTTTTTTTGAAAACCGTGTCTCATTTACACCTGAGGTTCCTATTAGGATTAAATGAGAGGAGAGGAGACAAGTAAAATACTCCTAACAGCACATGAGTTAAGTATCTTCACTATCATTACCATCATCATCAAGGAGAAAGTTCAAAATCCTCTGCTCTTGGGCATTTCCAAATCAAAGAAGTTTCCAAAGAAGGTCACAGAGTATTGGGTCAGGCTCCTCCTGCTCTTCGATAGAACCAACAGGTCTTTTTATTTTTTTAGATAAAGCCCAGACTCACAGAGACAGTAACGCCGAAATTCGTACTCAATGGATGAGTATCAAGGACATCTGGAGTTTCCAAGACAGGGAAAACAACAGAGCAGCACTTCTGCATGAGGCAGAGGGGTGTCGAGGACTTCTGACAAGGGTGCTACTTGGTAAGAATCTTCCTATCTGATCACTAAGCACCACCACCTGGAAAGCCAGGGGCAGGAAAACTGGCCACTGGATTGCAGCGCCTGGCAAAAGGTGTAATGGTAACCAGCGTAAGGAGCAAAGGTAACCATGGTAACAACAAGGCACTAAAGACTAGCCCATTTTCCTGGTACATCATAAGCCAAAGGAGTCTCATATCAGTCAATGGAAGGGTAAGGAGTTCCAATAATAGGTGACAGCCACAAGCTAGGTGGCACAGAGTCAAATTAAGCTGTATTTCTAAAATAAAGATTTTTGAGTGCTTTCCTACTGAGGGTCATGGGGCAAATTAAAATCAATTTCACAAGGGCTCACAAGGGCTATGTCCTAGTTCTAAACACAGATTCAAGTCCATGCTAGATACAAAGTATATTTGAAGAATACACTAATGTTGTCACATAAAATGTTCCTTAAATATTTTATTTTGGAATTTTCATTAAATACTTTTTAAAAATATGTGGAGGCGGCGGACTTGGCCCAGTGGTTAGGGCGTCCGTCTACCACATGGGAGGTCCACGGTTCAAACCCCGGGCCTCCTTGACCCGTGTGGAGCTGGCCCACGCGCAGTGCTGATGCGAGCAAGGAGTGCCCTGCCACGCAGGGGTGTCTCCCCGCGTAGGGGAGCCCCATGCGCAAGGAGTGCTCCCCGTAAAGAGAGCCACCCAGGCGAAAGAAAGTGCGGCCTGCCCAGAAATGGTGCCACACACACGGAGAACTGACACAAGATGACGCAGCAAAAAGAAACACAGATTCCCATGCCGCTGACAACAACAGAAGCGGACAAAAGAAGACGCAGCAAATAGACACAGAGAACAGACAACTGGGGTGGGGGGAGGGGAGATAAATAAATAAATCTTTTAAAAAAATAAAAATATGTGGAGACTTCTGGTTCTGGTCAAGATGGAATACCTCCACTTCATGCAGGTTTTCCCTTTTAATACTTCAAAACTGTGGACGTAATAACACAAGGTGGAAAGAAGGCAGACTGCCGAGGGAACTTGGCACTTGAGAAACAACATGGCAGTGAGTACCCTGGGTTTCCTTATTGCCTCCCATACATCCCAGACATGGCACTTCAGAAGCCTCTAACATAGAACCACCAAAGGAAAATATAAAAAGGTCCAAGAAACCCCTATTTCCCCTTAGCCAAAGGACCAGGTAATGGGTGGGCTAACAGAGAAAACCATGTTGGCAAAACCTGTACTACTTTAGGCAAACAGCAATGGAAAAAGTGAATGACCCTTGACCACAGTTTCAAGAGGGCCTATAGGGAAGGCACTTTTCAACTGTTGTCATCACAACCATCACCACCCAGCCCTGCCTCCCAGAAGCATGCAGCAGTGCTCCAATTTTCCCATCTAGTAGGGTTGGTGGGGCCAAGCAGGGAGCTAGTTCATCTTCTATGCCCTATCTGGAAGAAGCAGGCAGGGCTCTGATCTCCCCTCTTGTGTCAGCAGCAACACTCTGATACTCCACCCCAGGTAAGGTAGTGCCTGGAGGGCCACCCAGGGAGCTGCTCTTCCATACCCTACCTGGCTTAAGCAAGCAGTATCAGCGATGTGCTTCAACAAAGCAATTATAAATTCTTTTCAAACAAATGACAAGTCAAAAAATCTCAGCTAAGAAATAGATGTTGTAAAAAAGAAACAAGAAGACTTCTGCTTCCAAAAAGATGGAGTAGACATACTTTTGCTTATTCCTGCTGCTAAGTACAACTAAAAACCCTGGGCATTATATACAATACAAACCAAAGAAGACTCTAAAAGGAGTAAGAAGTTGCCAGACCAGCTAGGGAACTCCAAACCAGAGGAATAACATGGTGGTGAGTTCCCTGAGTTTTCTTTTAGCCTCATGTATTCCAAATTTGGTGCTGGAGAAGTGGCAACACAGAAACACGAACGGGCACAGACAAAAAAAAAAAAACCCGTTTCAATGAATACCTCCTTTTTCTAGCTAAAGGACCAGGAAAGGAACAGCCTAGAAGACAGAAAACCTTTAGATAATGACTGCCTTACTCCAGCTAAATGCCACAGTAAAAACTCTGGGCCCAGCCATGCCAGCATAGGCCAAGAAGACACCCTAGATTTCTATACTGGGCAGCCTGTAAAGAAGTCCCCATTGCTCTACCAGAGAAGGCAGAGTGGGCAGCCAAGACTTTTACCTCCTCAGGCTTGAATGAGGCCCCCACAACAGTGGAGAACACATAGGGAACCTGGACTTCCTTGATACCTCAGTGGCTTTGAGGGGCTCCATCCCCTCCCCACTAGCAGTAAGAGAGAAAGCCAAGAGTCAGGACTATCACCACTGGCCATATGTAATGAGGCCTCAATCTCCAGCTCTGTGTTCATGGAGGCCACTTGGGGAGTAGTAATAAAGCACTCCTGTCCTGCCCAAACAGGACAGTCAGCAAAGACCTAGGGGGGAGCCTGAACTCCCACCCATATCCAACAGTAACAAGGAGCCCCTCTCCACCAGATGTCAGTGGAAACAGAGAGAGAAACCTGAAACTCCATGCCTATCTGGTAGTAATGAGATGGCATCCTTGTAGGAGTGGTATCAGAGAAAGCCAGATAAAACAAGATTTAAATAAGATCCAGAGGATCATAATACCTAAAATTTCAACAGAAAATCACTTGTTCTACTAAAAACCTAGAAAACCTCAACATGCATGAGAAAAGTCTATCAAGAGACATCAACATGGAGATGACAGATGTCAGAATTATCTGACAAGGATTTTAAAGCAGCCATCATAAAAATGATTTAAAAAGCTATTACAAACACATTTGAAACAGATGAAAACAAAACAAAACAGGAACTCCCAGCAAAGAAATAAAAGAAAGAAAAATGTTATAAAATGAAAAAATATAATACAAGAAAAAAATTAATGGATAAGATCACCAACAGCATGGAGAGTTGAGGAAAGAATCGGTGAACTTGAAGACAGAACAAGAAAAACTACCAATCTGAACAACACAGAGGAAAATAGATGGAAAAAAATTAACAGAGCTTCAGGGACAGGTGCAACTGTAACAAAAGACCTAATATTTGTGTCATCAGAGTCCTAGAAAGAGAGGAGAAACAGAAAAGGGACTGAAAAGTTATGCAAAGAAATAATGGTTAACATAAACCTACAGATTAATCTTAGTTAACTTCAAACAGGATAAACACAAAGAAATCCACACTAAAATATATCACAGTCAGACTTCTGAAAACTAAAGAAAAAGAAAAAAACCTTGAAAGCAGTGAGAAAGAAACAGTACCTTACTTAACTATAGGGAAGAAACAACTGGAATGACAGCAGATTCTCAACAAATCACAGAGGCCAAATTCCAGGAAGATGGCAGACTAGAAAGACACTGGACTCTCTTCTCTCCCAGAAAAGTAGCTGGAAGACAGCTATTTCCAGAAATGGTCTGGAAAAAAAACTTCTAGGGTTTATGACACCAGGGGAAGACTGTACACACTGCGGAGAAGAGAGAGGGGAACAGGAAAAGAATTGTGACAGCAAAACTGTAAGTTAAAAGCTGCAGCTGCAACTGCTGGCATTATCCCCCATCCTACAGACACTTTTGAATTCTCAGGATTTGGGGCTGCTAGCTAGAGAAAAAGGGGGCCCCAGCAATCCACCTACCCAGGAAAGGGTAGAGAGGGGGACACAGCCAAAGGGGGACTCAGCTTTTGACCCACAAATTTGGTCTGCTATGCTCCCGAGCACTTTCATACCGGGTGGGGCCATGCCATCATTTGCCTTGGGAGCCAACCAGCAAAGAAAGAGACCCAAACCTCTCAGTCTCCTGCTCCACTGACTGGGCCTGGTTGTTAAGGATGCAGACAGGAGTGGAATGATTTCCTACCCAGGAAAGCAAAGGGGACTGCCAGCAGATTCAAGAACTCCCTCTGAGAAAGTGTGAATTATGAGGTTCTTAGCCTCCACAGGCAGGAATAGTTATCACATTGATCCAGTCTGTGTTGCAGCAAACACCCTCCAAACAGCCTTTGGATTGAGAGGGCTGCCAAAGCATGCCATCTGCTGGTGGAAGAAGGACGTGCATGTGAGGAACTTAAAAGCAGATAAACAACAGAGGCCAAAAGCATTCTTTAAAAAAAGAGCAGCCAAGCAGCATGGAAGGAATTTCACTGCCTGGCCTTGAAATATATTACAAAGCTACAGTGGTCAAAACAGCATGGAATTGACATAAAGATAGACACATCAATCAATGGAATAGAATTGAGAGTCCAGAAATAAACCCTCACCTCTATGGCCAACAGGTTTCTGACAAATCTACCAAAGCCACGTTAATGGATAAAACAGAGTCTCTTCAACAAATGGTGCTGAGAGAACTGGATATACACAATAAAAAGAATAAAAGAGGACCTCTATTTCACTCCCTTATACAAGAATCAATTCAAAATGGATCAAAGACCTAAATATAGAAGTCAGGACCATAAAACTACTAAAAGAAAATATAGGGAAACATCTTAAAGACCTTGTGGTAGGTGGTAGTTTCTTGGACCTTACACCCAAAACATGAGCAACAAAAGAAAAAATAAACGGGACTTCCTCAAAATTAAACACTTTTGTATCTCCCAGGACTTTATCAAAAGGGTGAAAAGGCTGACAACTCAATGGGAGAAAATATTTGGAAATCATATCTAATAAGGGTTTAATATCCATGATATATAAAGAGATTCTACAACTCAACAATAAAAAGACAAACGACCCAATTAAAAAATGGGCAAAAGACTTGAATAGATATTTGTCTGAAGAAGAAATACAAATGGCAAAAAATCATATGAAAAAATGTTCAATATCACTAGTGATTAGGGAAATGCAAATCAATGCTACAATGAGATCATTTCACACCTATTAAAATGCCCACTATTAACAAAACAGAAAACTATAAGTGTTGGAAAGGATGTAGAGATATAGGAACATACTCCCTCCCTGTTGGTGGGAATGTAGAATGGCAGAGCCACCATGGAAGACAGTTCATAGTGGTGTTATTCACAACTGCCGAAAGTTGGAAACAACCCAGATGTCCACCAATTAATGAATGGGTAAACAAACTGGTGTTTACACTCAATGGAATATTAAGCAGCTGTAAAAAGAAATGAGTCATAAAGTATATGACAACATGGATGAACCTGGAGGACATTTATGTTGAGTGAAGCAAGGCAGACAAAAATGGACAAGTATCGTATGAATGCACTACTATGAACTAAATACATTGTGTAATATCAGGGAGTTAATAATTTGAATATGGGTCACCAGAAAAGAGAATGAGGATAGAGAATGGAAAGCTAAGGGTTAACCTGTGCAGAACTGGTAAAAAGGATTTGTGTTACTCCTTGGAAATGAAAAGATGAAAACATAGCATAATGTTTTGAACTAGCAGTACTATCATATGGGTATGATAGTGGTTTAAAGGGAAAGATTAAGCTAATGCGTATTACTAAAAAGCTAATGCATATTACTAAAAATGTAACATGAGATGTATAGCATAGTATACTATACATGTGAAATATGAATAAAGGTAAAATTGCATATATAAGAACATGTGGGAAACGGACTTTGGCCCAGCGGTTAGGGCGTCCGTCTACCACATGGGAGGCCCGCAGTTCAAGCCCCGGGCCTCCTTGACCCATGTGGAGCCGGCCCATGCGCAGTGCTGATGCGCGCAAGGAGTGCCGTGCCACACAGGGGTGTCCCCCGCGTAGGGGAGCCCCACGCGCAAGGAGTGCACCCATAAGGAGAGCCGCCCAGCGCGAAGGAGGGATCAGCCTGCCGAGGAATGGCGCCGCCCACACTTCCCGTGCCGCTGACAACAACAGAAGCGGACAAAGAAACAAGACGCAGCAAAAAGACACAGAAAACAGACAACCGGGGGAGGGGAGGGGAATTAAATAAATAAAAATAAAAAATCTTAAAAAAAAAAAAAAACATGTTTCTTTGAAACTTAACTAATGTATGTTAATATTACAAGATGTTAGTATCAGACAAAAAAACCATTATGCTAAGTGAAAGAAACTGGACACAAAGTACTACATATTAAATGATTCCATTTTTGTGAAATGCAAATTTGAATCAATTTATAAAGGTGAAATTAGATTAGTGGTTATGCAGGGCTGGGGAAGAACAGGAATTGAGAGGTGACTGCTAAAGGGTGTGGAGTTTTTCTTTTTGGAGTAATGAAATTGTTCCAAAATGTTTTGTGGCAATGAATGCACAACACTGTGATTACACTAAAAGCCACTGATTTTAGTGTAAGATATGAATATATCTCAATAAAACTGCTTTAAAAATTGAAAGAAAAAAAATAAAGGGGGGGGGGAGAAATCATAGAGGCCAAATGTAAAGTGGAACAACAATTTCCAAATCCTGAAACAAAGAACTCTCAACCAAGAATTCTATATCAGGGGGAAATATCCTTCAGAAGGCATTCTCAAATGAAGGAAAATTAAGAGAACTTGTGGCTAGCAAACTTACCCTCAAAGAATGCCTAAAGGAAGTTTCCTAAATGGAAAGTAAATGACAATCAAAGAAGGTTTAGAACTTGAGAAATTAAAAAAAGAACATCAGAATGTGTAAACAATAAAAGGGGTCAGGGGATTTTACAGACCCATATCCCTAATAAATATACACACAAAAATGCTCAACAAAATACTTGCGAATAGAATCCAACAGCATATAAAAACAATTATATATCATGATCAAGTGGGTTTTATTCCTAGTATGCAAGGGTAGTTCAACATCAAAAAATCAATTAACATAATTAAACTACATTAACAAACAGAAGGGAAAAAACCATATGATCATCTCAATTGATGCAGAAAAGGCATTTGACAAAATCCAGCATACTTTCTTGATAAAAACACTTCAAAAGGTATAGAAGGAAAGCTCCTCAACATAATAAAGGGCATATATGAAAATCCCACAGCCAATATCATACTCAAACTTTCCCTCTAAGATCAGTAACAAGACAAAGATGCCCTCTGTTACCTGTGTTATTCAATATTGTGCAAGAAGTTCTAGCTAGAGCAATTAAGCAAGAAAAAGAAATAAAAGGCATCAAATTGGAAAGGAGGAAGTAAAACGTTCACTATTCACAAATGACATGATCAAAACAAAGCTACTTGAGCTAATAAATGAATTCAGCAAAGTGGCAGGATACAAGACCAACACGCAAAAATCAGTAACATTTCTGTACACTAGTAATGAGCAAGCTGAGGTGGAAATTAAGAAAAAAATTCCATTTACAATACCAAAAAAAAAAAGACTTAAATATTCAGGAATTAAAATAACCAAGAATGTAAAGGACCTGTATTCAGAAAACTACAAAACACTGCTAAAAGAAATCAGAGAAGATCTAAACGAATGGAAGAACATTCCATGTCCATAGATTGCAAGACTAAACATCATGAAGATGCTAATTCTAACCAAACTGACTTACACATTCAATGCAATACCAATCAAAATTAACAGCCTACTTTATAGAAATAAAAGAGTCAATTACCAAATTTATTAGGAAGTGAAATGGGTCCCAAATAACCAAAAACATCCTTTAAAAAAAGGGGCAAAGTTGAAGGACTCAAGCTCCCTGACCTTAAAGTCTATTATGAAACTACAGTGGTCAAAACAGCATGGTATTGGCATACAGACAGACACACTGAGCAATGGAATTGAATTGAGAGTTCAGAAACAGACCATCATGTCTATGGTAAATATTCAATAAGCCTACCAAGTCTTCTTTTCTTCAACAAATGGTGGTGGGAGAACTGGATACCCACAACCAAAAGAATGAAAGAGGACCCCTATGTCACTCCCTATACAAGAATCAACTCAAAATGGACCAAAGACCTAAACATAAAAACCAGGACCATAAAACTCTTAGAAGCTAACACAGGGAAACATCTACAATCTACAAGACCTTGTAGTAGGTAGGGGGTCTCTTAAAATTTACACCCAAAGCACGAGCAACAAAAGAAAAATAGATAAATGGGATATCCCCAAAATTAAACACTGTACCTCAAAGGACATTGTGAAGGGGGTGAAAAGGCAGCCAACTCAATGGGAGAGACTATTTGGAAATTACATTATCTGACAAGGGTCTAACATTCATGATATATAAAGAGACCCTAAAACTCACTAATAAAAAGACAAATGACCCAATTTTAAAAATGGGCAAAAGACCTGAATAGACATTTTTCTAAAGAAGAAATACAAATGGTGAAAAAAACACATGAAAAAATGCTCAACATTACTGGCTATTAAGAAAATACAAATCAAAACTACAATGAGATCATTTCACACCTACTAGAATGGCCACTGTTAAAACAAAAAACAAAAAAAAAAACAAATACAAGTGTTGGAGAGGATGTGAAGAGATAGGAATGCTTATTCACTGCTGGTGGAATGGAAATATAGAATGGTACGGCCACTGTGGAAGTCTGTTTGGCAGTTCCTAAGGAAGTCAGACAAAGATCTACCATGTGACCCAGAAATACCACTATTAGGTATATATCCGGAAGAACTGAGAGCAGTGACACAAACAGACATCTGCACATCAATGTTCTTAGCAACATTATTCATAACTGCCAAAAGATGGAAACAACCCAGGTGGTCCACCAACTGACGAATGGATAAACAAATAGTGGTATACATACACAATGGAATATTATGCAGCTGTAAGAAGAAATGAAGTTGTGAAGCATATGACAAAGTGGATAAACCTGGAGGACATTATGTTGAGTGAAATAAGCCAGGCACAAAAGGACAAATATTGTATGACTTCGCTACTATGAACTAAATATAATGAGGGGGGAAGTGGACTTGGCCCAATGGATAGGGCGTCCGCTACAACATGGGAGGTCCGCGTGGTTCAAACCCCAGGCCTCCTTGACCCATGTGGAGCTGGCCCATGCACAGTGCTGATGCGCACAAGGGGTGCCATGCCACGCAGGGGTGTCCCCCATGTACGGGAGTCCCACGCGCAAGGAGTGCGCCCCATAAGGAGAGCCACCCAGCACAAAAGTAAGTGCAGCCTGCCCAAGAATGGCACCGCACACATGGAGAGCTGATGCAGCAAGATGACGCAACAAAAAAAGAAACACAGATTCCCAGTGCCACTGATAAGGATAGAAGCAGTCACATAAGAACACACAGCAAATGGACACAGAGAGGAGACAATTTGGGGGGCGGGGGGAGGGGAGAGAAATAAATAAATAAATCTTTTTTTAAAAAAATAAATATAATGAGCGAACTCATGAAGTTAATAGCTAGAATATAAGTCACCAGAGAAAAGAATGTGGTTAGTGAATGGAAACCTGAGGTTTAATCTGTGCAGAATTGATAAAAAGTTGTTGATAAATCTTTGGAAATGAATAGAAATGGTGAAAGTACATCATAGGATTTATAAATTAGTAGTGCTAACATACGAGTATGATAGTGGTTTGTTTTTGTTTTTTTGAGTACTGAAAATGTTCTAATATTGATTGAAGCAATGAATGCACAAGTCAGTGATTATAACAAATGTCCCTGATTGTACACTTTATCTAAACTGTATGGTTTATGAACAAAAAAATTAATAGGGTGGGTTGGAGGGAAAACACACCAAATGTAAGATACAGACTATAGTTAGTAGTAATACTTTGATGGATGCTCTTTCACAATTTGTTACAAATGTTTCACAACAATGCAAGATATTTGTGGTGAGGTGATGTATGGGAGTCCTGTAGGATGATATGCGTGGGTTTTTTTCCATAAGTTCAGAGCTTTTACTATACATTACTGTTTATATATGTTCATGTATGAATAACATACTTCAATAAATTGTTTTTATAAAATGATATTTTAAAAAACCTTCTAGGCAAACTGGGAATAAAAGGGAATTTCCTCAACTTGATAAAGGCATCTATGAAAACCTACAGCTAACATCATATTTAACAGTGTAAGACTGACTGCTTTCTTGAACGAGAACAAGACAAGACTGTCTGCTCTTACCACTCTTACTCAACACATTATTAGAAGCTCTAGCAAGAGTAATAAGGCAAGAAATAAGAACTGACATTTTTAACAGATGACGTGATTATCTATGTAGAAAATTCCAAGGAATCTACAAAACTCTTAGAATAAGTGAGTTCAGCAAGGTTGTAGGATACAAGATGAACACATGAGAATCAATTACTTTTATATACAAACAAACATGTAGACACCATAATTAAAAACAGAATACCATTTAAAATTGCTCCAAGAAAAAGCAAATATTTAGGTATAAAGCAAACAAAAATATGTATAGGATCTGTATCCTGAAAATTGTAAAGTCTTGATGAAAGAAATAAGTAAGACCTAAAGAAATGGAAAAATATACTGTGTTCGTGGATTAGAAGACTCAACAAAGTAAAGATGCCAATTCTTCTCAAACTGATAACATAGGTTTAACGCAATTCTTATCAAATTCCCAGGAAGTGTTTCACAAAGACAAACATTCTAAAATTTTAGTGGGAAGGGAAGTGACCTAGAACAGCTAATGAAATTTTGAGAAAGCAGAACAAAATGTACAATAATCAAGCATTGTGATACTTGGAGAGGGATAGACAAATAGATCAGTGGAACAGAACTGAGAACCCAGTAGTAGAATCACACAAATATACCCAACTGATTTCCAACAAAGCGCAAACCAAATTTAGGGAAGGAGGGGATATACTTTACAGTGAGTGGTGCTGAAGCAGTCAGACTTTCATAGACATACACATAAGAACTTCAACCTACTAAATTTCACATCTTACACAAAATATACTCAAAATGGAGAATGGGCTTAAATACAAAGTGTAAATCTATAAAACATTTTTAAACAGAGAAAAGAAACTTTGGGTACTAAGGCTTGGCAAAGAGTTCTTAGACTTGCCACCAAAAGTATGATCCATAAAAGGAAAACCTGATATGTTGGACCTCATCAAAATTAAAATCTTTTGGCTTACAAAAGACCCTGTTAAGAAGATGAAGAAGAGACAAGCTACAGAATGGGAGAAAATATTTTCAAACCACATATCCAATAAAATACTTGAATCTAGAATAAAGAGTTCCCTAAGTTCAACAGTAATAAAACAAAAATTCCAATTAGAAAATTAACAAAAAGCATGTTTCACAGAAGAGGGTATGCAGACAACAAATAAGCAAATGAAACAAATGCTCAATATCATTAGCATTAGAAAAAATGCAGGCTTAAATTATGAGGTTCACTACATACTTCTAGAACAGCTAAAATAAAAAAATAGTGACACCACCAAATGCTAGTAAAGATGTGAAGAAAGTGGATCACTCATATATTTCTTATGGTAATTGTAAAATGGTACAGCCACTCTATAAAAGAGTTAGGCAGTTTCTTACAAAACTAAACATGCAAGTACCATACAACCCAGCAATTGCACTCTTGGGCATTAATCCTAAAGAAATGAAAACTTATGTTTACCTAAAACCTATATGTGAGTACTCACAGCACCTTTATTCATAATGCCCAAATATGGGAAAACCCAAAGGCTCTTCAACAGGTGAAACAGGTTTCAACTATGAAACCTCTGTTCCATGGAATATTACTCAGAAAAAACAGCAGCAATAACAACAAAATTATTGGTTCACACAACTTAGCTGGATTTCAAGAGATTTACATTGCATGAATGAAGCCAAACTCAGAAGGTTATACATTGTACCATTCCATTTAAAAAGCATTCTTAAAATAACAAACAGAAATGAAGAACACATGAATGTTGCCAAGGATTAGGGAGTGGGGGAGAGAGGGATGTGGCTGTGGCTATAAATAGATGGCATGAGGTAGAACTGTTCTGTATTTTGACTATGGTGGTCACGCAAATCTACACTTGTGATTAAACTGCATAGAACACACACAAACACACAAATGAATGTTTGTAAAACTGATGAAATATAGATAAGGTCAGTGAACTTTACCAATGTCAGGTTAATAGTTGTGATGTTTTACTATACCTATGCAAGATGTTACCATTGGGAGAACCTGGGAGAAGAGTATACAGGATCTCTATATATTTCTTACAAGTGCATATGAATCTACAATTACCTCAAAATACTAAGTTTTTTGTGTGTTTCTTTTTTTAAAGCAAGCTACATATGAAAAATCAATGTGAAACAGGGAGTAAGGGTGGTAATGTCCAATCTGATTCCAAGGTTTAAGAAGTTTTGTAGTGCACATCCCATTAGTAAATAACTGTGACTATTCCTTATAAAAGGACTGTAAGAAGGAAATGTGGGAAGACTCCTCATTTACCCAAGAGACTATTACACTGTCAGCGCAAGATGCTATGGAGAAGCAGGTTTAACGTTTAAGTTGCTCCCCACTTCTTCCCCCAATGCGTGTGGGATGTAAGGAAGCTTCTGAGAAAGAATAGGGGAAAAAAAGAAGCTACTTTATTGTTTGTTTGCTCTTTCCACATCTGAAAATAGTACGTTTATCTGTGGATCCTGGTTCAAATAATTAAAGATGTTATTACTAAAGTCTTCAGTAACATAGTCACTACAATTTCCTTTCTAAAAATTTGATTCTAGTGTATTTTGCTTAAATTAAGATGCACCAATAGTTCAAAAGGCTAGGGAAGACAAGTTCAGCCAGAAACTCTCAGAGGAGGCAGACACGGGGGTTGCTCTCTTCAAACTTTATTGGCTAAAGAATACTCTCTGGAACACATGATCTGTGGACTAATTCTACATTGCATACAATAAAGTTGAACATGGCAGTTAGTTTCACATGGAATATCAAACAAATTAGTATTTCTCATTGTATAAAACTGTTTCTATAGCTGTTGTGGAAGACAAAAGTATAAAAGTCAGAATTTTCATCAATCATAAGTAAAAAGCTTTGAAAAGGTTTCTAAAGGAACTGGTAGATTTCTTTAGTATACATTTCAAATATATTAGTTATAAGTATACTACTCAAACATCTTTAATCTCTCTTGCATTCCAAATAAAATCTTAGTACAAACATCAAAGTTGCTGGTCACCCCAAAAGACCCAGTCAAACTCATAACAGAAAACATTCTGAATGAATGTGTATTAAGCAGCATAAAGCCAAGAAGTATCAGTTATTGCAAAATTCATGGAAGCACATTTAATAGCCCAGCTCTAAGTCATTCATATAAATGACTAAAGCTTATTTCCAGTACTGAAATTCTATCAATCATCAATGATTACATTTCAGAAAAAGGAAATCATTCATGTCAGCAATAGCATCATTGCTATAGTCTAAAAAAAAGGAAAAAGAGAATACGAAACATAATTAATAGACCAGTATCTCTAATAGAATACATGGGCAGGAAAAAAAAGTCTTACTTGCATAGCAGGAATTACTTAATGATAACACCTTTCTGGTCCAAAACATAAAACCCATGAGAAAGGCTCAAATTTGAATACTATGTATGCATTGTTTAAAACCTATGTTCGTGAGTTTAAGGCTGCATCTACATGGCAAGTAAAACATACTCCTACATATATATACATAAATAAGTGATTGTTAAATATTGAGCAGGGCTTGTCTCGCTGGATCTAACTCAAAGAATGTCAGATGATATCCAAACTGTGCTAAAAGTGCTTACAGACACCATTCAGTGAATGTGAAGAAGAGTTGTAGAATGATGAGAAAGAAGTGGTTAATGATTTGATGCAAGTGAATATATACTAAAAAGTACATATGACTGCTTGAGATCTGCAAATGCATGGAAAGTCTTTTTTCTGTGGGTTAAAGAGTAAAGTAGCACAAGTCCATTGACTCCTGGAGGGTTAGGCCTAAAATACTTACCTTCAAGGTATGAATTTTTAGAATGGAATGTTTTAGCAGGGACATAAGGATGACCCTGGGTCTTTTACTTGTGGAAAAGAAATAAAACACTCAGGAATTATTTTTTCTGGTCAGAAGTTATTTCAGTTTCTCAGTAAAACAAATTTACCTACAAACATCACTCCCTCTTTCACATGCAAAGAACCATCCTAGGGGAGCACAGGACAGAAAAAGCTCTTACCTATGCATCACCTGATGCAACATTTATTTAGAATTTAAGCTCTTTGAATTAATGACTTTAATTACCAGTAAGTACCTCCTTTAACCTCTTTTAAGCTCTCTCTCTCCACCTTCCTATCCCTCCGAAAGAACGCTGGTATTCTAATGCCTTTGTGTCTGCCAAGCCTCATGACTGAGGTTGTTGAGTACTACCTCTACTGGAATAAAGGGGCACTTTCTACTGCACTTTTTTTTCTTTCACAACTGAATGAAATCTTAATGATTTCAAGCACGAATCTAGATCTCTAAGTCATTGGGCTGAGGTCTGCTGCTGGGAGGACTGCTGGGTTTGCTGGAAGGCTGCTGGTCCACAATGGCTAGTCACTTTATTTGTACGCAGGAGCTAGTTCATTTAGAATTCTGGTTGTCATCAGGGTCATTAAAAGGCTGTGCCTGGGAGTTAGAGATGGTGCCTCCTTGCCTACCCATTTGATTTTGCTATGCACTATAATGAATACGGTTTTTCTCACTTCCTTTGTTGTAAATGCAGCAGGAAGAATTGTTTCTGTCTCCAGTCATCTGTTTGTCCCCAGAAGAAGACACGATGAGAACAGAGCAATTGGTGAGGAGCAACTACTGAAATAAGCATATTTTGGAGATCCATCATTGTTGGAGGGGTTCTGTAAATCAACCGAAGCTTGTTAAGAATCATTCTGTCCCTTCACACGCTCCTTAAAGCTCTTGAGGAAGACAGAGAATAGCTCAATGATGTTCAAGGTGAGAGATACCAAGGACACCACCAACATGAAGATAATGAAGATGCTTTTCTCAGTGGGGCGAGAGAGGAAGCAGTCCACTTGATGTGGGCAAGGATCTCTTTTGCAAGTGTAAACTGCACTCAGGCTAAATCCATAGATGTACCACTGGATCAGCAAGAAGGTTACCTCAAAGACAGACTTGAAGAAGATGCTGATGATGTAGGTCCAAAGCAAGTCCCCTCGCATTTTCATCTTCCCATGTTCTTCCATACCATACTTAAGCTTCCTTATTTCAACTTCCTGCAAGTGCATCTCCACGCTGACAACACTGGTTTGGGCAACTTTGAGTTCCTCTTCTTTCTTGTTCAACTTCTCTTCTTTTCGCATCACATAGAACACATGAGACAGGTACAAGAGTGTGGGTACAGACACAAATATGATCTGTAGGACCCAGAAGCGCACATGAGAGATTGGGAAGGACTTGTCATAGCAGACATTTTCACAGCCAGGTTGTCGAGTGTTACAACGAAAGGCAAACTGCTCATCATCCCAGGCTGACTCAACTGCTATCCCCAGTAGCAGGATTCGGAAAATGAAAAGGACTGACAGCCACACCTTCACTCCAGGAGTGGAATAGGCTTGAACCTTGTCGAAGAGTTGGCTTAAGGAACTCCAATCACTCATGTTGCCTGGGTGCTGTTCTTTCGCTTAAAAGTGACGTAGGCACACCAAGTGATTGCACTCCTTGGAGGATGAAGTAAAATGAAAAAGTAAGTTCAAGCACTCAGAACTGTCTATTTAAAGTTTAACAGTCTACTACTATTTTGTATTTTCCTCACTCCTTCCCCCTAATGAAAAAAAAATCAGTGAGGCCTGGTAAAAACAAATGTGGATTCATTTTTATACACAGTGAGTACTCTTAAATAAGAACATACATATATCTCAAAGGGTCCAAGTTATATAAATGGGAGAATGAAATAGACAAATCTAAAGGTCTCCTTTAATCCTAGAATAAGGCAATCTCTAGAAATAACACCTCAAAGACAGAAAATGAATTAACAAGCAATACTCTTGAGTTGACTGATTCAAGTTCAGAAGTATTACAGCCAACCTTTCCCAAGTGGATAATGTTATTCATCAAACAATTATTTACTAGGTGACTATTAGGAGGTACTATATCAAGCATTGGGTCATACTGGTGAGTAAATCAGACTAATCCCTGTATTTGTGAAACTTTAAATCAGCTGGGGAAAACATAATTAAAAGTACAGAATTTTAGTGAATTTAAGATATGACCAATTGTAAAATACACCATTATTTTACTTACCACTGAGAAATAAATCAAGGCATTCAGTGTAAGATGCATCCCAGTTTCAGAAATGTGAAAATAAAATGTGCAACTAAGAATCAGTGAAAAGGGCAAAGTGAGTAAGTGACTATACAATTACATATTTAAATAAGTGTCAAGAAGGAAGCAAATAGGAGACAGTGATAAGAGAATAATGTAAAGAAACCCAGACCAGACCGGATAGTCAACCAAGTAAAGAGTAGGAAAATCACTGCAGGTGATAGAGGTAGCCTGTGCAAGGATTTTAAAGAGGGGAGAATTCCCTTAATTCAAGGACCTAAAAGGCAGGCAGTATGGTTCTGAGATAGTGGGCAAAGGAAGAGGAAGCACAGTATGAGACTGGGGCTGTAGGTGTCCCACCTAGAAGCAGCAGGGAAGGCTAAGAGCAAAAAGTGAGAGATACTGTGAGATTGAGATGACGGGTCAAGTTACTGATGACAGATCAGGAGCTCTAGAGGACAGTGGAAGGGTTGAGGGAGAAGGACTGGATCAGATGTAAGGATGTATGAACAGTACAGGGATGAGCCTTCTGGTGATAATGGATGGCTGGAGAGTTTTGGTGCTGACAAAAAGTGAAAGAGGATGTCAAGAATGTTTGGGTTGGTCCTAAGAGTCTCTGGATAAGAAAAGAGGCAATGAATTCTGGAGCTGTGGTCTTCAATGTTTGGTGAGGGATGGCATTTTTCAAGAATACTGCCATCCCAGATAGCATGATATAATGTGATCAAGAAAAAAGAGGAATTGCTGCTCCCCCATTATCTGGGATTGAAGGTCAGGTCCCAGCCAACAGAGGTTGCTATTTTAACATGTATTTATTGAACATGGACCATCTATCTTTGGTTAAATTGTTAGTTAAGGCAAATAAACTGATATACTGTGTTCATGTGTGTGGGTTTTCTTCTAGGATGTTGTTACAGTATAGCAAGAGTTGTAATATATTTTGAGGAAGAGCATTACTGATACCACCTACTAATCTGTTGAGGGTGGGTGGAGTTTTGCTCTGCATGCAATACTTTGCACCACTACTAAAGACTTGCTATTTTTCATCCATTTCTTTGCTCCAGTCTTTATTTCTCTAAGCCTCTATTTTAGAGCACTCTAGACAAATGGATTTTACCTTAAAATAGGTCACAGCTAATTGATTACATGGCAGAAAATAATTTCTAATAAACAAGCCCTCTCAATACAATATCAACTCATCATTTTAGAACAAATTTTAGTACTCTAAAAGAATCTTAATGTTATTTAACTTCCTAATTATCCCTCTTCAAAAGGAAAAATAAAATAATTCCCAAAGATAGATACTAATTTTAAACAATTAGCAAAATTGAAAGAGAAAAAAATATTTCTTAAAATAAACAAGGTAGGAGTTTGCCAATTAACAAGCAATCTTAAATTCCATACAACTAATTTATTTCTTGGATTAATGGCAGTTCATCACAGTAAATTCAAGTGAGAAAAAAACAAAACCTAAAATGAAACCTAAAAAATGTCAAGGCTAATATAATTTACAATGTCTCAATCACCTGAGGTTGGTTACAACTATTATCCAAGGATAAGAACTGAACGGTCCCAAAATGTAATCTTTTTTGAGCAAGTAATCAAATTATAAGGCTTTAAAGCACACACAATACTTTCTCAGTTGCTTAAAAAGGACATTTTAGCCAAACTATCCTCCATCAGGAACTACCCTCTAATAGGATGCCGAAAGTAATCCTATTAAGATAAAGTTCCCAAGATCTATAGTTTATAATTAATATATTCTTCAATGTTAACTGAAAGCAAACCCTTGCCAGCATAAGTTCTGTATTTATTATTAGTTTTTTCAAATTTAAACAATGCATAGTCTCTAGAGATTTCAGAATGCCTTAGAAAACTGAGTTACTTCTTCAAAAATAAGTGAGTGAAATAATAACAAGCGAAGGTTAAAGAATCCCTGGGACTACTTTAATATGGTTTAAAGAAAGCATCTGAAAAAAAAACAGAACACAGTGCTGTGCAGGGGGAAAAAAATCAATGAATATAATTCTAGTTAATTTGGAGCAAAGATATTAACGATTTTCTAGAACTACAACAAGGTCTTGAATTTTCAGAACAAATGTTTTGTTCTGAAAAAGGTCTTACCTAAGCACATGAGAATATACAGATTTGCAATTCAAAGGGATGAAAATAACAAAATGAGTCATCTCAGCTAAGAAAATGGCTTGTAGAAAAGTTTAAAAGCCTTTTATTGAACATTATTTTTAAGCTGGACGAGATATTTCCAATTTAAAAATATAGACATGCGGGTTCAGCTCTGACATGTAAAGAGCTTTGAAGTCATCATTGCTGTCCTTACAACAAGAAAAAAGCTGAACGAATTGAAAAGTCAACAGCTTTTCTTAGACCCATCAGAGAACTGAGATCACAGGGCAAATTCATACCTCAAAATCTGGAGAGAGAGGCACATACAGTGAATCACAGTCAAGACCAGCTTACCTGGAGCAGATGTCACTGGGTAATTTTGATGAACTGCTGGAGTCTAAATGTGACTAGCTTGAAACTGAGGACACAGGGGAGCCCAGTCCAAAAACCTCCACACTCTTCTTGCTTTACCTACAGGAAACTTAATAGGCTCTGACTGTAAGGATCCAAGAAAAATCTCCTCCCCTTTTGGGAAAGCAGAAAAGAAAAAGTAACCACTCTGGAATACGCCCAGGGGAAAAGTAACCATTTTGAAATAAGTCCAGAACATTATCCCCAACAAAGGTCAACACACAAAGGGAATCTTGACCAGAGTCTTATCTGGTCCAGGGAGAAGGGCAATTAGGCAACTATAGCACCCACAGATTTCCTAGCTCATCAAGGGTAGAGGGGTAGGGATAGAGAAAAAAAAAAAAGGCTAAGAAATGCTTCTAAAGGTTACAGCCCAGGACTCATGTCCACCAGGACTGAGATTTAATCACAAGATTACAGAATGCTTTCCCCTCACCCCCAACCCATGCTACCACCACATTAACAGCACTCTAGCAAACTTGGCCCAGTGGTTAAGGCGTCCGTCTACCACATGGGAGGTCCACGGTTCAAACCCTGGGCCTCCTTGACCTGTGTGGAGCTGGCCCACATGCAGTGCTGATGCGGGCAAGGAGTGCCATGCCACACAGGGGTATCCCCACATAGGGGAGCCTCACGCGCAAGGAGTGTGCCCCGTAAGGAGAGCGGCCCAGTGTGAAAGTAAGTGCAGCCTGCCCAGGAATGGCACTGCACACACGGGAGAGCTGACAAAAGATGACGCAACAAAAAGAAACACAGATTCCCGTGCCGCTGACAACAACAGAAGCGGACAAAGAAGAACACGCAGCAAATAGACATGGAGAACAGACAACGGGGGGGGCAGAAATAAATAAAATAAATCTTAAAAAAAAAACAAAACAGGGCTCTAGTATAATAACAATGGATTACAGAAACGGAAGTATAGAATCTATTTAAGAAAGAGTTCTTAAGGAAACCCAAAAAGAATAGAGGAGGAAAAAAGCAAATAAAGACACTAGAAGAAACCGAAGCCTCTAATACCTATAGCTGGAACAAGCATTAAACACAACCCATCTAGCCATATTAATATAAAACCTCACACTAGAAGCCTATTTACGTCAGTACCTATTACCTCATATATCATGTCTGACTTTCAAAAAAAAATTACAAGGTACACTGAAAGACAAGAAAAAACACAATCTGAAGAAACAAAGTATCAGAACCAGCCTCAGATATGAAAGGCACAGATTTCTGAATCACCATATAGGGAACGTAAAATAACCATGATTAATATAATAAGGGATCTAACAGAAAAAGTAGACAAAATACAACAGTAATATAAACAGAGAGATGGAAATTCTAAGAAAGAATCAATACAAAACGCTAGAAATAAAAAACATTTTAACAAAATAAAGGATGTCTTGTCTCATCAGTAGATTGGACACAGCCAAGAAAAGAATCTGTGAGCCTGAAAAAATGTCAACAGAGGATTTCCAAACAGAAATGCAAAGAGATAAAAGAATGAAAAAAAGCAGAACAGGATATCTAAGAACTATGGGACAATTACAAAAGGTACGACAGACACATAATTAGAATACCAGAAGGAAAAGAAACAGAGAAAGGAGAAGAAATACTTGAAGTAATACTGGCTGAGAATTTCACAAAATGAGTGACAGAACCAAACTACAAATCCAGGAAGCCCAGAGAAAACCAAGCAGGATAAATACCAAAATAATCTACCCCATGGCATATCATATTCCTTAAAAGAAGTTAGGTGGGAGGAATGAGGGACACCTTACCAGAGGATCCAGAATAAGAATTATATGTAACTTCTTGTCAGAAACCATGCAAGCAAGAGAACAATGAAAAGGAATTTTAAAGTGATGCGAGGAGGGTGTCACAAACCTAAAAGTCTTTATCTAGTAAAATTATCCTTCAAAAGTGAAGGAGATAAATATTTTTTTTTAAATGAGGAAGAGGGAGCCAATGTGGCTTAAGCAGTTAAGTGCCCAAGAAAACCAACTCAGGGAAGCCGAAGTGGCTCAGTTGTTGAGGGCTAGCTTCCTATATACAAGGTCCCAGGTTCAATTCCTAGTCCCCGATACCTTAGGAAAAAAAAAAAAAAAGGAAAGGAGAAATAAAGACTATCAGACAAAGACTGAGGAAGTCTGTCATCAGTAGACCTATCCTGCAAAAAATGTTTAGAAGAAGTTCTCTGGATCTATATAAAGAAGGAAGAGTACTGGGAAAAGAATAAATGAAGGTAAAATTTAAAAATTTTTTCCTCATTCTTATTGATCAAATAGATAACTATTCGAAGTAATAAAAGTAACAATGTATTTGGTGATTACAGCATATGAGTAAGTGAAATGAAAGACAGCCATGTTATAAAGAACAGAAGGGACTTAGATTAGTTGTAAATGTATATTACACACTAGCAGTCTAGGGCAACACCTAATAAAAGTTTAAAAAGAAGTATACTTGCTATGCCAAGAAGAGAGAAAAACAGAATTATAAAAAATGCTCAATTTTAAAATTAGGAGATTAAAAAAAATGAAGCGAAATGAATAGAAAATAGTTACGAACATGGTATATATTAATTCAACTGTATCAATAATCACTTCAAATGTGCAAGGTCTAAAAACACCAATTAAAAGACAGAGACTAAAGAAGAGATAAAAAATAAGATGCCAAGCTATATGTTATCTATAAGAAATCTACTATTTTTGTTTATTTACTTTAAAAAAACCTTTATTAATTTTTTTTAAAGATTTGTTTATTTATTTAATTCCCCCCCTCCCCCAGTTGTCTGTTCTCTGTGTCTATTGCTGCGTCTTGTTTCTTTGTCCACTTCTGTTGTTGTCAGCGGCATGGAAAGTGTGGGTGGCTCTCCTTACAGGGCGCACTCCTTGCGCGTGGGGCTCCCCTACACAGGGGACACCCCTGCGTGGCAGGGCACTCCTTGCGCGCATCAGCACTGCGCATGGGCCAGCTCCACATGGGTCAAGGAGGCCCGGGGTTTGAACCGCGGACCTCCCATGTGGTAGACGGACGCCCTAACCACTGGGCCAAGTCCGTTTCCCTAAAAAAACCTTTAGATTACATAAATGTTACATAAAGAATATAAAGGATTTCCATATGCCCCACTCCCTTCCCATCCCACACTTTTCCACATTAACAATATGCCTCATTAGTGTGATATATTTGTTACAATTGATGAACACATATTGGAGCATTGCCACTAAGTGCGGATGTAGTTTAACTCTCCTGCACAATTTTGTAAGTTATGATAAGACATACAAAGGTCTGTATCTGTCATTGTAACATCATTCAGGACAATTCCAATACAAATACGGGAAGCGGACTTGGCCCAGTGGGTAGGGCGTCCATCTCTACCACATGGAGGTCTGCGGTTCAAACCCCGGGCCTCCTTGACCCGTGTGGAGCTGGCCCATGCACAGTGCTGATGCGGGCAAGGAGTGCCATGCCACGCAGGGGTGTCCCTCGCATAGGGGAGCCTCACGCACAAGGAGTGTGCCCCGTAAGGAGAGCCGCCCAGCGTGAAACAAAGTTCAGCCTGCCCAGGAATGGCGCCGCCCACAGGGAGAGGTGACACAAGATGACACAACGAAAGGAAACACAGATTCCCTTGCCGCTGACGACAACAGGCGTGGACAAAGAAGATGCAGAAAATAGACACAGAAAACAGACAACTGGGGTGGGGGGGGAGGGGAGAGAAATAAATAAATCTTAAAAAAAAAAAAGATATTGTGATAGGCAGTAGTTTCTTAAACCTTACACCCGAAACACATGCAACAAAAGAAAAAATAGATAAACGGAACCTCCTGAAAATTCAACACTTTTGCACCTCAAAGGACATTGTCAAAAAGGTGAAAAGGAAGCCGACTCAATGGGAGAAAATATTTGGCAATCACATATCTGATAAGGGTTTAATATCCATGATATACAGAGATTACACAACTCAATAAAAAGACCAACTACCCAATTTAAAAATGAGCAAAAGACTTGAAAAAACAATTTTTCAAAGAAGATATACAAGTGGCAAAGAAACACATGAAAAAAAAGTTCAACATCACCAGTATTAGGGAAATGCAAATCAAAACTACAATGAGATATCATTTCACACTTATTAAACTGGCCGCTATTAAAAAGTCAGAAAACTGTAAAATGCTGGAGAGGATGCGTAGAGATAAGAATGCTTATTCACAGTTGGTGGAAATGTAGAATGGTACAGCCACTGTGGAGGACTGTTTGGCAATTCCTAAGGAATTTGAATATAGACTTCCCATGTGACCCAGCAATACCATTACACAGGTATATACACAGAAGAACTGAGAGCAGAGACATAAACAGACATCTGCACACTGATTTTCATAGTGGCATTATTCACAACTGCCAAAAGTTGGAAACAGGTGTCCATCAATGGATGAATGGATAAACAAATTGTGGTGTATACACACAATTGAATATTATACAGCATTTGGAAGAAATGAAGCCATGAAGCATATGACAACATGGATGAACCTGGAGGACATTATGTTGAGTGAAGCAAGCCAGATGAAAAAGGACAAATACTGTCTGACTGTGCTACTATGAACTAAATACACTGTGTAAATTCATGGGGTTAATAATTAGAATTAGGTAACCAGAAAATAGAAGGAGGGTAGAGAATGGAGAGCTGAGGGTTAATCTGTGCAGAAAAAAAAAAAAGGATGTTTGTAAATGAATAGAAAGGGTTAAAGCATATCTTGATGTGTGTAACTAGCAGTGCTATTGTATGGGTATTTCAGTGGTTGAAAAGTCGAAGGTCATGTATAATTATTAGAAGGAAAGCTAAAAACTGTCACATGGGACTGCATAAGACAGTAAAACCTTATGTAAAACATGAAAAAGAAAAATCCTAGCAAGCTATTTCGGGGATACCAACAGATTCTAAAGATTATATGCAAAGGCAAAAGACCCAAAATAACCTACAACATACTGAAGAACAAAGTCGGAGGACTGACAACACCTGACTCTGAGACTTACAATAAAGCTACAAAGATCAAGACAATGCAACAGCGGTGAAAGAAAAGATACAAATATTAACGGACGAAACAATCCCAGAAATAGAACCACTCAAATAGAGTCAACTGACCTTAGACAAAGGATAAATTCAATGGAGAAAGGATGTTTTCAGCAAATGGCACTGGAACAATTGGTGTCCATATGCCAAAATCAGGATAGAGACACAGACTTTCCATTATTTAAAAAAATTAACTCAAAATGGATCATAGACCTAAATGTAAAACCAAACACTGTACAACTTCTAGAAGATAACATAGGAGAAAATCTAGGTGATCCTGGGTTTGGTGGTAAGATACAACTCCAAAAGCATGATCCATTAAAGAAGAAATTGATAAATTGTACTTTATTAAAATAAAAAAACTTCTTCTCTGTGAAAGACACTGTTTAAAAAATGAAAAGACACAATAGACTGGGAGAAAATATTTAAAAAACACTAATCTAGAGAGTGACATTACCAAAAATGGTGGAATAGGGAACGCTAGGGTTCTATACCCCCACAGAAACAATAATGAGCTGGCAAGAACTAGCAGAATCAATTTTTGCAGAACTCTTGAATCTAGTCCAAAACTTAAAAAAAATCAGTGAAAGATTTGATGATGAAGGCCAAAGGGAGTTATATGAACCTTATTCTCAAAGAACTGTGGTTGTGGGTTTTGATCTGTCCAGTGGTTGCCTAAAAAAACAATACATAGGCTTTCCTTTGTTTCATCTCAGAGAGGTCCCAGGAACAAACCAACTTCCTCTTTGGAAAGCACTAAAGTGACAAGTATTGGCCACAGCAGCCTGAGGCAAGGAACAACAATGGAAATAACAGTAGACTGACCAAAAAGTTTAGGAAGGAAGAGGTTGGGGAAAAGATATATAGGGGAAAAAGGGCTTTTTTAACACTTCTGTGTACACCAGGAAATCGAGGCCACAACACGACCAATTTGAAAGCATGTTCCAAAAAGTCTTGAGAAGGCACTAAGCTCTCACTTCAGGCTAGCCTTTGGGCTCCTCATAAGCTGGAAGTGACGAGTAAGGCAGCATTGTAAATGAATGACCTGAGTAAGTGCTGAATGAGTGCCCAACACAGACCCAATCTGTAAGAACTGGAAGATTGTTTTACTTTTTAAATTTTTCTTTTCAGCTCCATGTATTTAAGGAAACTCTATCAACACATTCTTAAAAACGCATAAATTACCTAAATTGAGATAAGAAGAAATAGAAAATCCGAATAAAACTGTAATGAGAGATTGAATCAGTAATAAAAAGCTGGCCAACAAAGAAAAGCAGATGGCTTCACTAGTGAATTCTACAAAACAGGGGAGCCCCACGCCCCGTAAGGAGAGCCACCCTGGGTGAAAAAAAAAAGTGCAGCCTGCCTAGGAGTGGTACCACATACATGGAGAGCTGACGCACAAGATGACACACAAAAAAGAGACACAGATTCCTGGTGTTGCTAACAAGAATACAAGCAGACACAGAAGAATACACAGCGAATGGACACAAAGAGCAGACAACGGGGGGCGGGGGAAGGAAGAGAAATAACTGAAAAATAAATCTTAAAAAAAAAAACAAAACTCCAACCTCTTCTGTGGTACAGTTTCTCAGTGAGTCCCCGCCTACCAAGAGGGCAGGGACGCAATGTTCTACTGACTGGACCAATCAAAGCCTTAATCATTATTTAATCAAGTAAAAGTAAAAGCAAAACCTCTGAATCCAATACACTCTACTATGCCCAGAGGAAAAGACAAGTTTACAAACATAACCCAATATTTCTTTTAGGAATTCATTAATAATATCAAATCACTACACCATTTAAAGGGCAATAATCCATAAAGCAATCCACAGATTCACTGCAATCCCTATCAAAATTCCAATGGCCTTTTTTATAGAAATGGAAAAACCAATATCAAATTCATATGGAGGGAAGCAGACTTGGCCCAGTGGATGGGGCGTCTGTCTACCACATGGGAGGTCCGCGGTTCAAACCCCAGGCCTCCTTGACCCGCGTGGAGCTGGCCCACGCGCAGTGCTGATGCGCGCAAGGAGTGCTGTGCCATGCAGGGGTGCCTCCCCCCGTGTAGGAGAGCCCCACATGTAAGGAGTGCGCCCCGTAAGGAGAGCCACACAGCACAAAAGAAAGTACAGTCTGCCCAGGAATGGCACCGCACACATGGAGAGCTGACGCAGCAAGATGACGCAATAAAAAGAAACACAGATTCCCATGCCGCTGAGAACAGAAGCGGACAAAAAGAAGAACACACAGCAAATAGACACAGTGAACAGACAACTGGGGTGGGGGGGGGAAGGGGAAAGAAATAAATTAATCTTCAAAAAAAATTCATATGGAATTACAAGGGGTTCAACACAGACAAAATGATCTTGAAAAAGAACAAAGTTGGAGGACTCACACTTTCTGATTTCAGGGTGGTACCAGCATAAAGACAGGCATACAGGCCAATGGAACAGAAATGAGAGTCCAGAAACAAATCAAGACATTGATAGTCAACCGATTTTTGACAAGGGTGCCAAGTGTACTCAATGGGGTAAGAATAGTCTCTTTGACAAATAGTGCTAGGACAACCAGATATTCACATGCAAAGGAATGAAGCTGGACCCCTACCTCACACCATAAAAGAAGAAAACAAAACAAAACAAAAATCTAAAACTGGATCAAAGACCAAAATAAAAGAGCTGAAAATATAAACCTGTTGGAAGAAAACATATGGCAAAAACAACAAAAAAATAAATTGGACTTCATCAAAATGAAAAACTTTTGTGCATAAATGGAAACCATCAGGAAAGTGAAGAGAAAATCTAAAGAATGGGAGAAAATAGTTGCAAATCATATATATATATGATATGATATGGGTTTAGTATCCAGAATATACAATGAACTCTCATAACTAGACAACAAAAAAGACAACTCAATTATAACAATGGCAAATGACTTGAGCAGACATTTCCCTAGAAAATATACACAAAAATGGCCAACAAGTACATGAAAACATGCTCAACATCATCAGGCAAATGCAAATGAAAACTGTGAGATATATTTCATATCCACTAGGATGACTCAAAATCCTTCATTGGCTCCCCTGAACTAACAAAAGTCAAAGCCTTACAGTCACCTGTAAGGCCTTACATGATCTGACAATCCCTGCCCCCACATTATTTCTCTGATTATATGTCATATCTTTGCCTTTTCTTTTACTCTACTCCAGCCACACTTGCCTCATTTAACATTGCTATGATCTCTTCCCCTTTACTCTAGAAACTCAATATCTTTCTCTACAGCACTTATCACCATCCACATTTTTAGATACTTGTTTATTTTATCGAGAGTCTGTCCCCTTGGACCTTGGCTAAAATGAAAGTTCCAGAGGCTGTTTCGGGAACCTGCAGGGCGGGAGGTGTCTGGACAGACTGCAGCAGAATTGGTATTTGCTCAAGGTAGAACTGCGGGTTTCTAACAATGAATGTGGAAGCCGAGGGAAGGTAAATCCCTCCCCCCGTAGGGCTAATAGCCGGGGCGTTCACTGAGAACTGCCAGTCGTGGGGCGGAGTCTCCAAATCCCGTGTCCCTCAAACACGTGAACCCCAAGCCTGTGTCCCCTGAACCCCCATGGCTCACGCTAAATACCCCAAGTCCACGTTCTCCCAGGTCTCTGTTTCCTGAGCCCAGTACTCCCGGAAATCTGGCATTGCCCTACCCCTCTGGACATGAACTGCAGAAGTGGGAGAATTTAGGTGGGAGGTACAGAGGGGTCAAGGAGTGTAGGTTCAATTTTCTGGTTCCCTTCTTTCTTATTGAGTTTGGAGGAGATATTAGCTGACTTGGGGAGAGCCTAATAAAGAAGAGGCAAATCTGGTGAGAGAGCCCAATTTACCTGGACACCCTGGGATAGGAAACTTGGTTTGAGAGAAGATGGAGTCAGAAAATTAACCAGCCCCCTTGTAGCACACCTAAGGGAGAGGGACAGTAGGACATGCTCTACAGGTTTCCAATAGCATATTTAGGGTTTCTGGCAAGGG
Organism: Dasypus novemcinctus; assembly: GCF_030445035.2. Classification (NCBI taxonomy): domain Eukaryota; kingdom Metazoa; phylum Chordata; class Mammalia; order Cingulata; family Dasypodidae; genus Dasypus; species Dasypus novemcinctus. The sequence goes on along the minus strand of NC_080704.1, from coordinate 21,157,351 downwards.
GTGGGTACTCTCTAAAGAAATTAAGAGTCATTATTTTCTCAGTTGAGTTGGTTCACTTGGGACCCATTTGAATTTCCTACAGGAGCCCTCATGCAGCCTTCCTGCTGCCTTGGGAGAGAAGGAAGTGAGGAAGGGAGAATGAGGGAAGGTCATACTCCTAAGGAGTTTATTCAATTGCAAAGAGGATTTTTTGCCTGAGGCCTTGTCTGGTCTTTTTTGTTGGTCTGTTTTCTTGTTTTTCTTCCTCTTTATCCCCCCACTGCCTTTTTTTTTTCCTCCCCTCTCTCTGCTTTTTTTTCCCCTTCTCCCTTTCTTTCTCCTCTTTTCCCCCTCCTTTTGTTCTTTTTTCATATTAGTACTGCAGGCAACATTTCTTATTTGCTGTGCTTCCTGATCCTCAATTTTCTCTTTTCTGGGTGTACTGATTTTGGCTTCCAACGCTATCCCCTTTCCTTTATATCATTCTCTCCTCCTTCATTTATTGTTTCTCTTGCATTTCGCCTCTCTCTGTTTAGCCCTCAATATTTCTGACATTTTATCTTTAATACCTCTAATCTGTTTCCTATCATTTATTCACTCTTCATGTTATTGTCCTCCCTTTTATTTTTCCCTCTCCCCTGATCACACTGACCTTTTAATTCACAGTATATTCCTTCCCGTATTTAGTTTAATAGCTCATTATAGGTACTCCACTTTTTTACAGTGATAACTACACACAGCTTCCATGAGTTCTATATCCATTCTCCTAGGTCTCATATGGTTCTTCTGCTAACACTCACTATCAATACTATTATCATATTTTTCTTTTCTTACCCCTTTTGCTTTCTCCGGACCTAATATTTTCCTTCAATGGAACTTACCAAACAACAAGGAAATAGAATAAGATGAAAAAAGTGACAAAGAGAAGACCTAACACACACACAAAAGCAACAACTAATTAAACCCCAAGGCTAGAATAAGATAATCAACAGAATAAACCCAACAAGATAAAATGACCAGACAGCAAAAAAAAACTACAGACCATACCAATAATCAGGAAAACACAGCCCAATACAATGAACAAACTAAAAACCAGGAAGAGAAGTGGAACACCAAACAAGTAATTAAAGCTCTCAAAACACGTATCATGGACCAATTCAATGAAGTGAAGAAAGGGATTAAGCATATTAAGAAAACACTTGGAGTGCATACAGAAGAAACTGTGATCATGCACAAAAAGATCACAGAGATGATGGGGATCAATAGCACAATCCAAGAAATCAAAAATATACTCAGTGAATAACAGCAGATTTGAAGAGGAAGAGGAAAGAATTAGTGATGTGGAAGACAGTACATCTGAAATCAAACAGATAGTAGAATTAATTGATAAAAAGAAAAAATCCAGCAGGGATTTAGGGACCTGAAGGACAATGCAAAACACACAAACATACACATTATAGGCATCCCAGAAGGAGAAGAGAAGTGAAAGGGGACAGAAGGGGGGCTGGAGGAAATAATGGCTGAAAACTTCCCAAATCTATTGAGGGAGATGGATGTACATGTCCAGGAAGCACAACGCACCCCGAACGGCATAAATCCGAATGGGACCACCCCAAGACATATACTTGTCAAATTATCCAATGCACAAGACAAAGAGAAAATACTAAAAGCAGCAAGAGAAAAGAGAACTATCACGGACAAGAGAGGCTCCATAAGATTAAGGGCTGATCTCTCATCTGAAACCATGGAGACAAGAAGGCAGTGGTATGACATAGTCAAGGTACTAAAAGAAAAGAATTTCCAACCATATCTATCTATTTCTGGATAGATAGAGTATTCTATCCAGCAAAGCTAGCATTCAAAAATGATGGACAGTTCAAAATATCCACAGATAAACAGAAACTAAGAGAGTATGTCAGCAAGAAACCTGCCCTTCAAGAAGTACTAAAGGGAGTTCTGCAGGAGGAAAGAAAAAACAGGAGAGACAGAGTTGGAGGAGAGTGTAAGAACAACTAAAACTACCCACAAAAAAAATCAAACAACATAAGACAAACACAAATCCAAAGAAAACATGGCTAATATAAGTAATTCCTGGAAAGTAATAACACTTAATGTCAATAGATTAAACTCACCTGTTAAGAGACACAGATTGGAAGACTGGATAAGGAAATATGACCCATCTATATGTTGTCTACAAGAAACTCATTTTAGATCCAGGGGTTCAAGGAGGTTGAAAGTGAATGGTTGGAAAACAATCTTATAAGCAAACAATAACCAAAAAAGGGCAGGAGTAGCTATATTAATTTCAGACAAAATAGACTTTAAATGCAAAACAATTGTGAGAGACAAAGAAGGATACTACATATTAGTGAAGGGGATAATCTTTCAAGTAGAATGAACAATCATAAACATTTATGCTAGTAACAAGGGCGCCTCCAAATATGTGAGGCAAACACTAGAAAACCTAAGTGAAAGAATAGAAGCCTCTACATTTATAGTGGAGGACTTTAATACACCACTATCAACTTTGGACAGAACATCTCAAAAGAGAATCAATAAAGAAACAAAAACTTTGAACAGTATATTAGAAGAGCTGGATCTAATAGACATACACAGAACATTACACCCGATTACGGCAGGATATACATTTTTCTCAAATGCACATGGATCATTCTCCAAGATAGACCATATGCTAGGCCACAAAGAAAGGTTTAATGAATTCAGAAAGATCAAAATCATACAAAATAATTTCTCTGACCATAGTGTAGTAAAGCTGGAAATCTGCAAGGGCCAGAGGCCCAGATTTCACAACAAGATATGGAAATTAAACAGCACACTCTTAGAAAAACAATGGGTCAAGGAGGAAATCTCAAAAGAAATTAATAACTACCTTGAAACTAATGAAAATGATAATACAACATACCAAAACTTATGGGATGCAGCAAAAGCAGTACTGAGAGGGAAATTTATAGCCATACATCAAATTCATACATCAAAAAAGAAGAAAGAGCTAAAATTGAAGAACTAACTGCACACTTGGAGGATTAGTAAAAAAAAAACAAAAACAAAACAAAGTAACCCCAAAGGAAGAAGAAGGAAAGAAATAACAAAGATAAAAGCAGAATTAAATGAAACAAAATAAGAAAGCACTTGAAAAGATAAACAAAACCAAGAGCTGGTTCTTTGAGAAGATCAATAAAATTGACAAACCCTTAGCAAGACTAACAAAGAAAAAAAGAGAGAAGATGCAAATACAGAAAATAAGAAATGAGAAAGGAGATATCACCACTGACCCCACAGAAATAAACACTATCATGAGAGGATACTTTGAAAAACGATATTCCAACAAGAAGGACAATTTAGAGGAAATGGACAAATTCCTAGAAACACATAAGCAGCCTCTATTGATGAAAGAAGAAATTGATGATCTCAACAAACCAATCACAAGTAAAGAGATAGAATCAGTCATTAAAAACCTCCCAACTAAGAAGAGCCCAGGGCCAGATGGCTTCACAGGTAAATTCTATCAAATATCCCAGAAAGAACTAATGCCAATCTTGCTTAAACTCCTCCAAAGAACTGAAACAGAAGGAACATTGCCCAACTCATTCTATGATGCCAACATTACCCTAGTACCAAAGCCAAACAAAGACAACACAAGAAAGGAAAATTACAGACCAATTTCTCTAATGAACCTAGATGCAAAAATCCTCAACAAAATACTTGCTAATCGTATTCAACAACACACTGAATGAATTATACACCATGACCAAGAGGGATTCATTCCAGGTATGCAAGGATGATTCAACATAAGAAAATCAATTAATGTAATACACCGTATAAACAGACTGAAGGAAAAAAATCACATGATCATATCTATAGATGCAGAAAAAGCATTCGACAAAATACAGCACCCTTTCTTGATAAAAACACTGCAAAAGATTGGAATAAAAGGAAATTTTCTGAACATGATAAAGGGTATATATGAAAAACCCACAGCCAACATCATTTACAATGGTGAAATCCTAAAATCTTTCCCTCTAAGATCAGGAACAAGACAAGGATGCCCACAATCACCCCTTCTATTTGAAATTGTCTTAGAAGTACTTGTTTGAGCACTGAGGCAAGAACCAGATATAAAAGGCATCCAAATTGGAAAGGAAGAAGTCAAAATTTCATTATTTGCAGATGACATGATCCTATACATAGAAAACCCTGAGAAGTCTACAAGAAAGCTTCTAGAACTCATAAATGAGTTCAGTACAGTCTCAGGTTATAAGATCAATGCGCAAAAATCAGTAGCATTTCTGTACACCAATAATGAGCAATCGGAGGAGGAAATCAAGAAACAAATACCATTTACAACGGTAAATTAAAAAATCAAATACCTAGGATAAATTTAACTAAAAATGTAAAAAACTTATACACAGAGAACTACACAACACTGTTCAAGGAAATCAAAGAAGACCTAAATAAATGGAAGAAAATTCCCTGTTCATGGACAAGACTTATATTATTAAGATGTCTATCCTACCAAAACCGATATGCACATACAATGCAATCCCCATAAAAATCAACACAGCATTCTTTAATGAACTAGAAAAACTAGCTATGAAATTTATTTGGAAAGGAAAGCGGCCTCAAATAGCCAAAGACACATTGAAAAAGAAAAATGAAATTGGAGGAATCACACTACCTGACTTCAAAACATATTACAAAGTTACAGTAGTGAAAATAACATGGTATTGGCACAAGGATAGACACATGGACCAATGGAACTGAATTGAGAGTTCTAATATAGATCCTCATATATACAGTCATATAATACTCGATAAGGCCACCATACCCTCTCAACTGGGAGAGAATGGCCTCTTCAACATATGGTGCCTGGGGAACTGGATATCCATATATAAAAGAATGAAAGAGGATTACCAGCTTACACCTTATACAAAAATCAACTCAAGATAGATCAGAGACCTAAATATAAGAACTAGGACCATAAAGACTTTGGAAAGCAATGTGGGGAACCATCTACAGGACCTTCTAATAGGAAATGGCTTCATGAACTTCACACCCAGAGCACGAGCAGCAAAAGAACAAATAGATAAATGGGACTTCCTCAAAATTAAAGACTTCTGCACCTCAAAGGAGTTTGTCAAGAAAGTGAAAAGAGAGCCTACACAATGGGAGAAAATATTTGGTAACCATATATCTGATAGGAGACTTATATCCTGCATATATAAAGAACTCTTATATCTGTAAATTAAAAAGACAAACAACCCATTTAAAATTAGGGGAAAATATTTAAACAGACACTTCTCCAAAGAAGAAATGCAAATGGCTAAAAAGTACATGAAAAAATGCTCCAAATCTCTAGCTATTAGGGAAATGCAAATCAAAACTACAATGAGATACCATCTTACTCCTGTAAGATTGACAGCTATGAAAAAAACAGAAGACTGCAAGTGCTGGAGAGGATGTGGAGGAATGGGAACACTCATCCACTGCTGGTGGGAATGCAGAAGGATCCAGCCATTCTGGAGGACAGCTTGGTGGTTTCTCTAAAAACTAGCCATAGATTTGCCATATGACCCAGCAATTTCACGTTGGGTATATACCGAGTAGAACTGAAAACAAGGACACAAACCAATATATGCACACCAATGTTCACAGCAGCATTGTTCACTATTGCCAAAAGTTGGAATCAACCCAAATGCCCATCAACAGATGAATGGATAAATAAAATTTGGCATATACATACAATGAAATACTACTCAGCTTTAAGAACAAATACACTACAAACACAGGTGATAACATGGATGAATCTTGAGAACCTTATGTTGAGTGAAGCAACCCAGGCATTGAAGGACAAATACTACATGACCTCAATGATATAAGTAAACCAAGCTGCCTCAGAGAGCTAGAGACTGGATGATAGGCTTAAAGGAATTTTGGGGGTAGAGGAAAGTCCCAAGCTGACACCTACCTGGGTGAAATCTATGATAGGCTGGAGCTAAGTATTTGTACAGGGAAGGGATAAAATGGAGACATAGGGATATCTTTGGGTGGGGCTTTGTGGGCTTGAGGGGGGCTAGGGATGGGAGGATGGGTAATATGGCCCAAGAAATTGGGGTGAGTGTGGGGGAACATATGAACATAGGAGATTGTCAGGTATAAGGTTGAGAGTATATTGTTGAGAAAACTTTTTCAAAAATATAATAAGGAAGGTTACCTGTTTAAGATGCTTAAAGGGGAGAATCTCACACAGGACAGGCTTCTAGGGAGTGTGCGAGTGCTCCTTTTGTCGTAGTGGGTAATATCATTGGATGGAAACCCATACAATGAGAGTGAAGGTATATCCACATCCTGGGGAGGACTGATGTTCTCAAATAAAGGGAATTGTATCTTTCAAGAGAAATGAATTAGGGCAGTCGAGCATGTCGAGCCCTCAACATTCTTGGAAGTATCTCTGAACATGGCCCTTCAAGCAATGAAGAGTGATTGTCGCTGTGGGCCCGGAGGGGAGGGGGAAAGAGGTATTGAATAGGTGGAATCAGTGTAACTGGGGGCAATGGAAGTGTTCCACAAGATTATGCAAGGATGGATATAGGACACATTAAATTACACCAAAAATGTATAGGGGCCTATAGGCTAAAATGTAATTCATAATGTAAAACATAAGATAACTAAAAATTTAGAAAATTTTGTGATCTAAAATATAGACCACAATGTAAACCCAAGTGTAACCTTGTTTGAAAGATATTGTCTCAATATCTGCACGTCAGTTGCAGTAAATATAGTATGAACATGTAAAAAGATTATTGCTGGGGAAGGGACAAAGTGTCTGATGTTGAATATGTGGTAGTACTGTATATTGTATATATGAATTACTGTGGTCTAAAACTTTTGTGAAGACAAGTTAAATAATCAGAAAGAAAAAAAAAAAGAAAAAGAAAGGATGTAGACCCTGAGGAAGAGATGGAAGAAGTTGCCTTGCCAATGTGCATACAGGGCAACACTTATTGCAGTGATGGAAGGCAAAACATCAAAAACAAAGCTTTTTCATTTTTTAATTTTTTGATACCCCATTTTTACTTTAATTTTTCTAAATTAGTATATATTCTATATTTAACCTCTAAGCCCATCACTATATTCCCTTTTACTATTAATGGAACCTGGCAATATATTGGACTTCATTTTCAGGGAGGTTTTGGACCACAGAGGGGTTCAATGGTGGCAGGGGAGGAATACTGGTGTGGGGTGTTATTGGTGGGGGGGGTGCATGGTTGGGAGGGAGTTCTCCAGGGCACACGTGCGGGGTGCAGAAAAATGTTTGGATATTTTCATAGTGGTTACAGTTGCGAATGATGGCTGGGTGAGTACTAAGTTCCAGTGGGGGGAGCTCTGTCACATTCCCTGATGGAACAGCAACAATCCTCCGAGTGTAATGGCTAAGACCAATAAGGAAGGATGGTCCAACAAAGAGCCCTTGATGCTAATGACTATGCTTGTGGGTCTGTGCGCCTGAAATAAGAACTAGGCCTAGAGCTGCAGGGTGCCTAAGAGTTACCTCCTGAGAGCCTCCATGTTGCTCAAATGTGGCCAGTCTTGAAGCCAAACTCAACATGTAAATGCATTGCCTTCCTCCCAGTGTGGGACATGACTCCAGGGGATGAGCCTCCCTGGCACTGAGGGATTATTACCAAGTACCAGTTAACGATATAGCTGGAGAACGACCTTGAATAAAAGGGTCAACTCAGACCAGCAGAATATTTCAGCCTACATGTAATATTAGGAGTTAAAAATGCTTTCTGACCTTGAATAAAAGGGGGAAATGGAAAGGACAAATGAGTTTATATGGCTATGAGTCTCCAAAAAAGAGCTGGGAGGTCATCAGAGGGGTCATCCTTACACACACCTCAGCAGAGTCCCAGAGACAGCTAAAGTAGATACAACCCCAGGTATTGGTTCTGCTGAGGGCTACAGAGACCCACAGGTTCTATGGTCATGGCAGATGGACTTCAGTGCCAAGTCAGTTGGCCCTACTTTAGAGTGTGTGGTAGAGTTGGACTCAGTGTGATCTTTGTTCACAAGCCTCTCCTGTCACTTTTACCGGAACTGTGGTTGGTACTGGGGTTTAGTGTATACTCAGGGGACCTGAATCTCTGGACTATCCATGTGATAGCCAGGCCCTGAACCGCAACAGACTTGTGACTCCTACCCTCTGGTTTATTGGGCTTACCCAAGCCAACTAACAGGGAGGTGAAGAAGGTCAACCACCACACCAGGGAGCCAAGAGTGCCTACAGGGAAGCGGACTTGGCCCAGTGGATAGGGCATCCGTCTACCACGTGGCAGGTCCGCGATTCAAACCCCGGGCCTCCTTGACCTGTGTGGAGCTTGCCCATGTGCAGTGCTGATGCGCACAAGGAGTGCCGTGCCATACAGGGGTGTCCCCCGCGTAGGGGAGCCCCACGCGCAAGGAGTGCACCCCATAAGGAGAGCCGCCCAGTGCAAAAAAAAAAGTACAGCCTGCCTAAGAATGGCACCGCACACACAGAGAGCTGATGCAGTAAGATGACGCAACAAAAAGAAACACAGATTCCCATGCTGCTGACAACATCAGAAGCGGACAAAAAGAAGAACACACAGCAAATGGACACAGAGAGCAGACAACTGGGGCAGGGTGGGGGAAGGGGAGAGAAATAAATAAAATAAATCTTAAAAAAAAAAAAAAAGAGTGCCGACAACTGCAAACAGGAGAATTGCACCCATCATCCAAGCGGAATCAAAGCACCCTCTTGATACAGAGGTGGAGTGGACATAACCATCCCAGGGTCCACAGAATGGAAGAATAGAGTGTAGACTGGAGTGGACTTGCTGATACTCTATTCTAGAATTGTTGTGATTAGTAATGGAAGTAAATGTAGCACTGAGATGGAGAAAGTGGCCATGATGGCTGCTGGGGGTGGGGAGTGGGAAGAAGAGATGTGATGTGGGGGCATTTTCAGGACTTGGGAGTTGTCCTGGGTGGTACTGCAGGGACAGTTACTGGACATTGTATGTCCTCCCATGGCCCACTGGGTGGACTGGGGGAGAGCGTAAACTTAAATGTGGACCATTGACCATGTGGTACAGCAGTGCTCAGAGATGTGTTCACCAAGTGCAATGAATGTGCCATGATGTTGGAGGAGGTTGTAGTTATGGGAGGAGTGGGGAGAGGGGGTGGGGGGTATATGGGGACCTCATATTTTTTTAATGTAACATTAAAAAATAAAGACAAAAAATAAATTAACTAACTAATTAAAAAAAGAAAAGAAAGTTCCATGAGGGCCTGGAGTTTGTTTCATTCACTGCTCTATTCCACAGACTGCAAATAGTCCTGAATAAATATGTATTGAATGAACTTGTTCAGCACTGGTGATATCTCAAGCCAGGTTAATCAGTTCCAATTGGAGCTAGTTCTGGGGCTTCTGCTTGAATTCCCAAGAAGAGAATTTCCTTGTATACCCTGGACTTGAATGTAATAAAATACAGAGGCTAGAGGTTCTGCTGCCAAATTACTCTTGTGTTCTATCAGCAGGGCTCTTAATTTCATATAACAAAACTATTCTTCCCGACATAGGAATTTTACATCCTTGCCCCACTGATACATTTAATCAAGTGACTTGCTTTGGCCAATTAAATGTGAGCAGAAGTGATGTGAACTGAACTTCAGATTGGGGTGATGGAAATATTTTGACCATGGATTGTGTTGATGGTGGCACAATAATGTGAATTAACACCACTGAAATATATATATATGTATATGTATATATACATATATTTGAATGTGGTTACAAGGAGGAAATTTTAGGTTGTATGTATGTTACTAGAATAAATATTTAAAAACAACATAGGACTGCACAACACAGTGAACCCTAATGTAAATTATGGACTACAGTTAATAGTACAATTATAATAATTCTTTCATCAATTGTAACAAAGATGCTACACTAATGCAAAGTGTTAATAATGGGGGAGGGGTTATATGGGAATTCTATTTCTGCACGATTTTTCCTTAAACCTACAACTTCTCTAATTAAAAAAAAATTCTACCTCAAAAAAAACAAAAAACAAAGAAAACAGATACTCAAATACTTGTACACAAACGCTCATAGCAGACTAGTCACAATAGCCAAAACACAGAAACAACTCAAGTGCCCATCAACATATGAACAAAATATGGTATATACATAAAATGGAATATTATTCAGCCATAAAAATGAACAAAGCACCGATACATGGTACAATGTGGATGAATCTCGACAATATTATGCATTTATATGAAATATCCAGGGTAGGGAAATCCATAGAGACAGAAAGCAAACTGGTAGCTGCCAGAGGCTAGAAGGGAAAATGGGGAATGAGTGCTTACAGGGCTTTCTTTTGGTGTGATGAATAGGTTTTCAAACCTGACATAGATGGTGGTTACACAACATTGTGAATGTCCTAAATACCACGGAATTGTATATATTAAAATGGTGGCTTTTATGGTATTTGAATTTCATCTAAATTTAAATATATACATATATGGGTCTAAAATGTGGCTTAAATCTTGGCTCTACCACTTTATATATGCCCTTCAGGAAATTAATCTATTTGAACATTAGTTTTCCCATGTAAAAAAAAGGGGGGGGGGGCATAATTCTTTCTATGTTGTTTTTTTTTTTTTTTTGGTAAGGATTTAAAGAGTAATGAAAATAAAGCACCAAGCACAATGTATGGCAGACAACAGGCACTTGAGACAAAAATTACTATTTCTTCTTAGCTTAATTTCTCACTATGTCTACATGAACCATACCAGAAAGATATTTTAAGTTTATTTTTCTCCCGCAGAATTTTATTCTTGATATTTGTCGGAATGTCCTTCCCTTAAACTAAAGAATGTTTCATAGGTTTGATGAAGGCAATATCCTTCTTTTTATTTATCTCTAAGTGAAAAGAGACTTATTTAGGCCAGTGATGGGACAGAGGATGAATAGCCTGTATGTGTCTCTGTATGCCCAGTCACTAGTAAATTCTTCTTCTCTGTTCTGTCAGTTGATATGCAAAAGATTTAACTAGTACAAAATTTTCTAACAAACAAAGGGATATATGCAACAGCAACTCAAGGAAAAAAATTTTTCAGTGGAAGTCCCACACTTAATTAATGCTATTCCTCAGGCTCAGGCTCCTAGAACATCAAAGGGAATGAGGAATAGGAATTTAGAGTTTTGGTCCCTGAAGCCACTATACTGTTTCCACCATATTCTCTGATTACAGTATGCTCCTCATTAGAGGTCAGCAAACTTTGTTTGTAAAGAAAGGGTCAGATAAATATTTTAGGCTCTGTGGGTCATATAATCTCTGTCACAACGACTCAACTCTGCCACTGTAGCACAAAAGCAACCATAGAAAATACATACACAAAAGAGTGTGGCTGTGTTTCAATAAAACTTCATCTACAAAAATAGATGGCAGGTCAAATTAAGCTTGCTGACTCCAGCTCTCCAGCATCAGGGTAGGTTTCTCTGCCTATCCTACTAGAGTGGTCTTAAAGAAAATGACCACATGGATCAAGTTTCAGCTGTGTCATCTGAGGAACATTCTATAGTCCATCAGTACCAAGGAGTCCAAGTATTCTGAAACTCAGAGGTAAACCATACCATTCTCATTCAGTATGTGATTAGCTAATAGTGCTACTTCCTAATCCTATCCCATCTTTGTGATAATTCTCTTGTGGGGACTGGGAATTCCTTATTTCCTATTAATTTTTCTCTTTTACTGGCATGAATTGTTTTTATTTTCGTAAGCAGGCTTTAATGGACATTTTGCTGCAGGGAAAAAAAAATGGGGGGGAGGGTTTCACACTATCATCTCAACCACAATCTTTTCCCAGATTTACTCCTCCGTCAATCTCTGTTTTAGCTTCTTGACAATAGAAAATGTGACCTTATATTTGCAAAAGTTGAAACAACATCTTATTCACTCCCTTTTACAGAACCAGTGCCTAGCACAGTGTTTATCATGCCATGCTTAGAACATAGTGCTATAAGTACAAGAGGCGGTCAAAGACACATTTGCTGATATTTTAAAATTAAAATGCTTTAATACATGAAACAAAGTCTTTAAGAAATACTAAAATTTAACATTGTAGAATATAATCTATAGCTTCTAATTATATAGTATTTCAGGGCTGGATCACTTTTTATATAGAAATAGCTCACTATGTACTAGTCTCCAGTCACTGGTTTCAATAACCGATAAAGAGATAAACTTAACTACTTAAGTGTATCCAATCCATGGGCATCTGTTAATCAATTCCTTTGCTTATATTACCAGTGAATTTATATTTCAGACCCTGTACAGAAAAATGATCCATGCTCAATTTTGCTCCTGAAATTTTGAAGAAAACTCCCATTAAGGAACTAGTATAAATCCCTTAAGCACAGGCATTTATCAGAAACCAATGAAGAAATTACTCATTTTAAGAAGGCATAAAAGAATACCTCTTTTTTAAAAATCAATTTATGTTTTTTTGATGAGTGTAAGAGACTTTAAAGTCTATCTAGTGACCCAGTAAACTCATCTTCTAGATAAGGGGTGGGGGGATGATCATTTAGGAACTGAGCCACTGGTAAGAAGGGTGAATGAGGTAAAGTCTTCTGTATAGACAGGGAGTGCAGAGCTAGGACTGCCTAGCTCCAATATGACCTTTTGGCTAGTTCCAATATGACGGTTCCCTTATCCTGTCTCTAAAAATAAATGTCATTGAGAAGTATTTTTAATTATTATGCTGAAGGAACCAATACTGAAATATTTCCAGCTTCTTACAATCTTCATTAAAAACCCCCAGCCACTTTATAATTTTTTCAAATGCTAGAACCCTCATCACACATTTATAATATATACATAAATGTGGAAGAAAATAAATGACCAAGTAAATAATACAAATAATCCCATACATCCAGTTTCTCATTGTTTGACTTAGATCTTTAATTTTTGTTTTACAAACTCAATTCACATGTAAAATCTAAATCTAAAATTAAAGGAAAACATTTATTTAATATGGTGGAAAAAAATAAAGCACTATGCTTATTTTGTCTTAGTAAAAAATAATTGAGTGGTTTTAGATGTCAGCCATTTGCCCAAGGAATCGACCCCAAACAACCATAAATAATCCGTTAAATTGGTGATAGTTCACTACTTTTCCTCAAGTTTCTTCTTCAAATAATTTTTTTTTTTTTAAGTAATCAAATCATCATTCAGCCATTCGGCTTTTTGGTTGAAATGCAAACTTAACCTGAAAAACATATACAGAATTCACTAATTCATAATTTACAGGGAAGTGGCTGTGGCTCAATCAGTTGGGTTCCTGTTTACCATATGGGACTTGTGAAGGTAGGCTCACCTGCATGCCGTGGAGTGCTGCCTGGCCCGCAAGCGCTGCAGAGTGCCACTGGCCTGCAAGCGCCGCAGAGAGCCGACTCAGCAAGGTGACATAACAAAAAGGGACACAAGTAAAAACAAAACACAGAAGAGCGCACAGATAATGGACACAGAGAGCAGACAGCAAGCAAGCCGCCAGGGGGGGAATAAATTTTAAAAAATAAATACAAAAAAAAAATGTATAATGCTTGCTAAAAATGAAGCTTTATAGAAAAAGACAAATTGTGAAAATTAAGAACAACCAAGAATCCCTTTTTAAGGGGAAATATGGATATTCCTGACTAATGAATATTTAACCTGATCTACTCTTCCCACCACTCCATTCTCAATTTCTCAACTTCTAAAAGAGGAAACACAATCTAGATTTTCTCTATCTACTCTCTCCTTAACTTCTTGCAATCCAGCATTCAGCACACCATTTTACTTACAGAGGTCATTAATAAATGGCATTGTTATATGATATGGGCTTTCTCACCCCTCCATCATTATCATCATGGCTCTTTCTATGGACTTTTACACTGTTGGTGAATAAATATCATTTTAAAAAATTTTCTTTCCATGCTTCCAAGAGATCTGTCTACCTCTCTCCTTTCAGTCTCACAATTTAAAAAATTCCCTTTACTTTGCTCTATACTCACTCTTGGAAGGTTCTTATTTCACAGCTCTATCTCATGTAAAATTAGCTATTTCTGTAGTCAGATCAAGGCCTAGTTATACCACTTATCACTTGCATAATCTTAGTCCTATTTATTATATAACCTCTTTGTGACTCAGTTTCCTCATCTATGAAATGTGGATAAAAGTAAGGATGTTGTGGGGATAAAATGTAAAAAAGTAGAGTACTGGAATATGATAGATGTTCATTATGCAGTGTTTATTATTAGGTTTGATATTCTGCGGCCATTTTTATTCCTTCTTAGTAAAGTTAAACTCATTATTTCTCTCCCAAAGCTTATACACCTTTATAAGTTTTCTAGTCAATAAATTATACCAGTGCTTTCCCTGTTTACCACATTCAAATTCTTGGGATCATCTCTGATCCCTCTGCAGGAACAAAGTCCCTGATACTCTGCAATACATCTCTATTTTGCCATTCATTATCAGTTCTCTAATGTAAATATCTAATTTAAATTATTTATTGAACATCTACTAGGCCATACCCTAATACAGCATTGTTCACGGCTTTGTAGAATTAGTTATCTTAAGAGCATATGTCACCTACTATTTAAAAAAAAGAAAAACAAAAATCAAAGCAAAAACCTCCCATATGTCCATCCCAGCCACATGGAAGGAGCTACATGAATCTGCACCTCCCCGACCTAGGCTCAATTAGCATGACATTTCAACCTTACTATCAGACTACCATAATCACTCTTTTCTCAACTTTAGACCATACCACCCTATTTCAACCCTATTCAATTCTCTGCACCTTGTTGTGAGAATGACCTCTTTGGGCTCTGCAAAGAAAAATGTGCTGCTAAGGTGCCTCCCCTCTCAAAGGCACTTCAAATCAGACAGGCAAATTAAAAGAAAATCAGCGGGAAGGAGATGTGGCTAAACCAGTTGGGCACCAGCCTACCACAAGGGAGGTCCCAGGTTTGGGTCCAAGTGCCTCCTGAAGAGGATGAGCTGATGCCCACACCTGTCGTGATGAGCTAGACACCACACCCTGCCACAACAAACTAGACATCTAAATAAGAAGATGCCACAAGCCAGCAGAAACCACAGCCCCATGGGGAACAGACGTGGCTCAGGCCATTGGTTATTCGCCTCCCGTATGAGAGGTCTGGGGTTTGGTTCCCAGTGCCTCCTGGAGAAGGCAAGCAAACAATGAACAGACAGATGAGAGAACCATCTGGAGGAGGGGGAATAAATTGAAAAGTAAAGTAAATAGATCTTTTTTTTTTTTAATCAGCAATGCAAATCTGCAGGGTAAAGGTCCAAACCAGAACTTCTGCCAAATGTGAACAGTCAAAAGGAGCCATTATAGAAGATTAAAGTCACGCAACTCATTGATATAGATATGAAAATGTCACAGGGTGCCAGCTGGGTGCCTGAAAACCCAGTGGACCACTCCCTGGATCCCTTCTCTTAGGAGTTATTGGGAATTGAACCAGGGATGTTATATGTATGAGATAGTCATTCCTACAGTGAGCTCCAACACTCCACAGGGTCCCTAGGCTTCTGAGAGCCTACCTGGCTCTCCCCGCCCTCTTTTCCCTCAGGTCAGTTTGGCTTCTAACAGGTTTCCAGCTATTTCATATCTATATCATAGATATGATATAGATATGTGTTTTCATATCTATATCATAGATATGATATAGATATGTGTTTTCATATCTATATCAATGAGTATATAAAACAATAAACAGAAGCTGTCAAAAAACGAGTTGTAGTTTTCTTTTGTAACTGGGTGGCATTTATTTCAGTAAATTACAAAATATAGTCTTTGAAGGACTTCCAGGAAGATGGCATTGGGGTAGTTAGGCAGGGCTCAACTCTCTCACATAAACAACGAAGGAAGGACAAAAAGTAACCCGGGGAAGCTTTTTTCAGACCAGGAGAGTGCTGTGCATCATCCAGGAGAGAGAGGCAGAGAGAGACAAAGAGGCCAAACAAAAAATGAAAACTGAGTTAATCACCCTTGTGGCTGGGAAAGGCACATGTACCCCACCCTCAAGGCAAATACCACTGGTAAAACCCCTGGCTCACTGCGCCAATTGAGTGGAGAAGAATGTTCTCTTCCCTGGGAGGAAGAGGGGTCTTGTGGATGGCAGAGTGTGGTCTCTCTTCAGTGAGTTTGGCTATCTAAACCCCCTTTGAATCTCAAAAAAGACCCTAGCCAGCACTGAAGCAGCCCCAGAGAAAGAGACAGGAACTAGTTCAGCAACGGGGCAGGTGGAGACAGGCACCTAACCAGCCCAGGACAGAAGGAAGCCAGGAGAGATAGCTGGAAACCTGTTAGAAGCCAAACTGACCTGAGGGAAAAGGGGGCGGGGAGAGCCAGGTAGGCTCTCAGAAGCCTAGGGACCTTTGGAGTGTTGGAGCTCACTGTAGGAATGACTATCTCACACATACGACGTCCCTGGTTCAATTCCCAATAACTCCTAAGAGAAGGGATCCAGGGAGTGGTCCACCGGGTTTTCAGGCACCCTACTGGCACCCTGTGAAGGGGAACTCATGGAATGAGTTTTGGTTTTAGGTTTTACCACCTGCTATTTTACCTTTATTATTGTCTCTACTCTTCATTTTAGTTGCTAACATGGGCTCACTCACCTGTGGAGGACCAGCTGCAGGGTGACTGATGAGCACCAGCAGCCCAACACACTGTCAAGGGGCCTATGAGGCAAGCCTGTTTTCTCAGGGCTGATTCGGGGTTTTTTGTTTGTTGTTGTTTCCTTTTGTTCCCTTTTGCTCTTTTCCTTGTTTTTTTTTTCTCCTGAGTTTCTTTTCTTTCTTTCATTTTTCCCTCTTCCATTTCTTTTCTTTCATTCTACCTTCTCTTATCTTTTATTCCATTTTATTTCTTATCTCTTTTTTTAATCCCACCTTTTTTTATTCTTATTCCTTTGTAATTTTTATGATTTTTCACTCTAATTTTTCTTTCCTGGCTCTATCATGCTTTTCTTTATTATTATTATTATTACTATTAACCCGTTTTTCTTCTTCTCTCTTTTCTTTTCTATGCTTTTAATAGTTTTTCAAGGGAACACAGACAACTACAATGATATATAATAAGTGGATCCAAGTATCAAAGAGGAAATTTAAAGCAAAACAATGAACCCTAGCGTAGAAAGAGAAGTTAACTATGTGAATAGGCCCATCAAGATAAACAGATGCCTAGCTACCAATAAAAAATTACAAACCAGGGAAGATGTGGCTCAAACAGTTGGGCACCCACCTACCACATGGAAGGACCCAGGTTCAGATCCTAGTCCCTCCTAAAGAAGACAAGCAAGACATCGTTCTGACACAATGGGCTGGCACTGAGAGCTGATGCAATGAGATGACACAGTGAAGAGACACAACAAGGAAACACAGTAAGAGATGATGAGAGACACAATATGTGAGGAGTGGAGGTGGCTCAAGCATTGGGCACCTCCATCCCACATGGGAGGTCCTGTATTTGGTTCCCAGTGGCACCTAAAAAGAAAAAAAAAAAAAAAAAGACGAGATACAAGGGAAGGGGGTAAAAATTACAGGTCATACTAAGAAACAGGAAGACATGGCCCAGTCTAATGAACAAACTAAAAAAACAAAAGGAGATGCAGAACATAGAACAACCAAGTAAGGATGTCCAAACAAATATCATGATTCAACTTAATGAAGTGAAGGATGAGATAAAGGATATTAAGATGACACTAGGGGAATATACTGAAGAAATCATATAGGATAGGGAAATATGACCCATCTTTATGCTGTCTACAAGAAACTCACCTTACACCCAGGGATGCAAGGAGGTTGCAAGTGAATGGTGGGAAAATGATTTTACATGCAAACAATAACCAAAAAAGGGCAGGAGTACCCATACTAATATGAGACAAAATAGACTTTAAATGCAAAACTATAAGAGACGAAGAAGGGCATTATATATTAATAAAAGAGCAACTGATCAAGAAGAAAGAAAAATCAAACATTTATATACCTTATCAGAGTGCCCGAAAATACACGAGGAAAACATTGGAAAAACTAAATGGAGAAACAGAGGACTCTACAATTATAGTGGGAGACTTTAATACACCATTAACACCATTAGACATAACATCTCAACAGAGGGTCAAAAAAAAAAGAGAACTTAAATAATATGTTAGAGGATCTAGACCTAATAGACATAAACAGAATATTACACCCAAATACAGAAGGATATACATTCTTCTTGAGCACACATGGATCATTCTCCAAGATAGACGACAAGCTAGGTCACACACAGAACATTTCTCAACAAATTCAGAAAGATTGAAATTATACAAAGAAATTTCTCTGACCACAATGTAATGAAGCTGTAAATTAAAAAGAGGCAGAGAACCAGAATAAGCACAGAGATATGGAAGTTAAATAACACACTCTTAAACAATCAATGGGTCAAGGAAGAAATGGCAAAAGAAATCAGGAAGTACTGTGAAACAATAGAAAATGAGAATACATGTCAAAACTTATGGGATGCAGTAAAAGCAGTGCTGAGAGGGAAATTTATAGCCATAAATGCCTATATTAAAAAAGAAAAAAGAGCTAAAATCAAATATCTAACTGCACACCTGAAGGAACTGGAAAAAGAACAACAAACAAATCCCAAAGCAAGTAGAAAGAAGGAAAGAATAAAGATAAGAACAGAGCTAAATGAAACTGAGAATTAAAAAAAAAAACAAAAAAAAAAAAAACTAGAAAAAAATTAGCAAAGCCAAAAGCTAGTTCTTTGAGATTAATAAAATTGACGTATCTTCGAACCACCAAGATAGCAGCAGCAGAGTAAGAGGCTCCTAGAGTCAGCTTGTGCTACAGGGCAGTAGTAATCATTCAGAGCTATCAAAAGCACTTGTTTGGGGGCTCTAAGAGACTAGAAGAGCATCCTATAACATCATTGAAAGAATGGAAGGAGGAGATTGCCCACCTACAGAGAAGATCTGTGAGCAGAGCACTCCATGCCAGGGAGACCAGTGCCCATTATCCAGTGGCAGCACAAGCCACCTCGGGAACTGCTACATGGCTGGAATTGGAAGCTCCATTTCCCAAAAACGGGGGGAAAGAGATGGTTTGGCACCATCTTCAGCTGATGATTAGTAAATTTGGCAGGTTAAAATATAATCCTAAGAACAGCTAAAGTTTGAACCTGTTCAAATCAGAAAGAGTCTGGTAGCTATCATTTTAATACCACCCCCAGCATGAGGAGAAGCAGGACAGACTGAAAATCACAGCGCTGGTAGGGACCAGCACCTTTCCATTCAGATCAGATCACAGCTCTAGCCTAAGCCCTAGTCCCACCTCAGGCAAGGAGGAAGCTGGGGAGACCTGCACCAGTCTCAGTGGGGAAATACAGGCCACGACACAGAGGCCAGTGATGATCCTACTCTGGTGGCACAAGCTGCCTTAGGAGCTATTATGTGGCTGGAGTTGGACGCTCCGTTTCCCAAAAATAGGGGAGGAAGAGATGGTTATCCACCGACTTCAGCTACTGATTAGTAAATTCGGCAGGCTAAAATATAACACTAAAAGCAGTTAAAGTTTGAATCTGCCCGTGTTTGCTTTATAAGTTCAGAACTTTTACTATACACTTAATTGTTTATGTATGTACATGTATAAATGATACAAAGGTAATAACAACAGGGTTGGTTGGGGGAAAAATACTTTGGTTAGTAGTAATATTTTGACAATGCTCTGTAATCATTAGTTAAAAATATTTAACAACAATGCAATTTATTGGTGGTAGGGTGAGTTATGAGAGTCCTGTATGATGTTATATGTGTTTGTTTTGTAAGTTCACAACTATTATTATAAACTTATTGTTCAGGTATGTTTATGTATGAGTGATATACTTCAATAAATTACTTTTTTAAAAAAAGCCAACAGATTTCTGATACTTTGCATCAGTACTCCTTTGGGAGACTAATACAACTTCAATATTTGTACATCAGTTTTAACAAATGTACCATACTCATGTAAGATGTTATTAATAGGGGAGAATGGGAAGGAGGGTGGGTGTTGGGTATATGGGAATCCCCTATATTTTCTTTGTCACTTTTATGTCACCTAAAGCTTCTTTGAAAATAAAGCAAATAAATATAAGACACTGAGAGAACATATATAAGAAACTGTTACTGTACATAAAAGATAATAGATTTTACAGCAATGAAAGACAAATGAAAATTTTTTTATTTTATTTTTGTATTTTATTTATTTTTATTTTGGGGCTTTGTTTTCAGGGAGGTTTTGGATTGCAGAAGGATCTCAACTGTGGCAGGGGAGGGTCACTAGTGCAGGGTGTCAGTAACAGGGGGATGGGTGCGCGCGTGCCTCTATGGCATATGAATAAGTTCAAGTGGTCATGGAGTGTTGTCTCAGTGGGTGGAAACCCACAAAATAACCAAAAAAAATAGAGTTCCCATCCTGGGAAGTCCTGCTACATTCTCTAATAGATCAACAAGAATCCCAAGTACATGGGCAGTGCCAAGCCAAGGCAGACAGACCATTACGCCAGTCCTTTGATATTGATGGTTATACTTATGAACCTTGTTCTTGTGAAATTGAAACTTAGCCTAGTAATATATATCGCCTAAGAGCTACCTCCTGAATGCCTCCTTGTTGCTCAAATGTGGCCTCTCTCTAAGCCAAACTTAGCATATAAACACACTACCTTTGTCCCGCACCTCTCCCTCCCCACCCCACAGAAGACATTACTCCTAGGGATGAGCTTCCCTGGCCCAGAGGGATTATTACCAAGCACCAACTAGCGACGCATTTGGAAAAAGACCTTGACCAAAGGGGGAAATATTAAATAAAAATGAGTTTTTATGGCTAAGAGATTTCAAACTGAGTTGGGAAGTCATTCCAGAGATTATGCTGAGGGAGGATCTCATTGATTACCACAGTAAATAATGCCTTAAGCAGGGGGGCTCTAGAGGCATCTAGACACTACAAGCAAGGCAGACAATCTCAGGAATTCAGCACCCTGTCAGCGGGCCTTACCTTGGAATATGTGCTCCCCAATGTAACAGAGTTAGACTCATTTATAATTTCCCTACACATGGCTCTTCTGCCCCTTTTATTTGAACTTATAATTAGCATTATACTCATTAAATATATGTCCTAGGGATGTAAATCTTTGGTCTAATTTCCCTACACATGGCTCTTCTGCCCCTTTTATTTGAACCTATAATTAGCATTGTACTCATTAATATATGTCCTAGGGACTTAAATCTTTGGTCTGTTCATATACCAGTTGAGCCCTGAATCTCAGCACAGTTGCAATACCTACTCTCCAGTTCATTGGACTCACCCAGGACAACTAACAAAAGGATGATGGACAATGTCCAGCCCAAAAAACAGAGAGTACCTACAATAGCATGCAAGATAGTTCCATCCATCTACCCCATGGGATCTAAGGCCCCTCGCAATCAGTGGGCACCACCATGCCAAAATGTTCAAGATTGAGGAACAAACAAACATAAGGCAATGGCCACCAGAGGTTCTGAGGCGAGGGAGAGGGAAGAATAGGTATAACATGGGGCATTTTGGGGACACGGGAATTGTCCTGCATGACATTGCAATGACGGATACAGGCCATTATACACTTTGTCAAAACCTATAAAATTGTGCGCTGCAAAGTGTAAACTATAATGTAAACTATAGACCGTGGTTAGTAGCAATGCTTCAATATGTGTTCATCAATTGTAACAAATGTACCACACTAAAGTAAGATGTTGTTAATGGAGAAAAGTCTGGGAGGGAAAGAGGATGAGCTATATGGGAATCCACCTATATTTTCGATGTAACATTTATGTAATCTAAAGCTTCTTTTCAAATAAAATAAAATAAGAAATACACATACACACACACAGTCTATGGCTTGGAATAGCCTAACATGATATTGTATTCAGAAAAGAAAAGATACATCTGTTTATAAACATGACCTTTAACTCTTACAACAGTACAGAGATTAAATATGTTAGGGGAAGTGGATTTGGCTCAATGGATAGAGCGTTCGCCTACTACATGGGAAGTCCAGTGTTCAAACCCAGGGCCTCCTGACGCATATGGTGAAGCTGGCCCACGCGCAGTGCTGATGTGCACAAGGACTGCTGTGCCACGCAGGAGTGTTCCCTGCACAGGGGAGCCTCACGCACAAGCAGTGCGCCCCGTATGGAGAGCCGCCTAGCACGAACAAAAGTGCAGCCTGCCCAGTAGTGGTGCTGCACACACGGAGAGGTGACGCAGTAAGATGACACAGCAAAAAGAGACACAGATTCCTGGAGCTGCTGACAAGAATGCGAGCGGACACAGAAGAGCACACAGCGAATGGACATAGCAGACAACTTGTGGGGGTGGGGGGGGGGAATAAATAAAAAATAAATCTTAAAAAAAATTTTTTTTAAATGTTAGGAATTATTTAATTATATATACAACTGCAACCAATCTTTTCAAAAAGAAACCCACCTTAAGAACAAGCAAGATGGCAGCAGAGTAAGGAGCTCCTAGAGTCAGCTCCTGCTACAGGGTAGTTAGCAAATACCCAGAGCTATTTGGAGCTAGCTAAAGCAACTGTTTGAGGGCTTCAGGAGGCCAGAAGGGCATCCTGCAACATCCTTGAAGGAGTGGAAGGAGAAGACTGCCCATCTGCAGAGAAGACTCAAAAGTAGAGCATTCTGTGTCCCAGAGGCCGGGGCCCATCCTTCACTGGAGGCACAAGCCGCCTCGGGAGCTGTTCCGCGGCTGTAATTAAAAGCTCCACTTCCCAAAAACGGGGGAGGAAGAGAAGGTTGGGCACCAACTTCAGCTACTGAGGAGTAAATTGAGCAGGCTAAAGTATAATCCTGAGAACAGATAAAGTTTCAACCTGTCCAAGCCAGAAAGAGGCCGGGAGCCACCATCTTAACTCTGTACCTGGCACAAGGAGAAGCAGGGCAGACTGAGGCTCCCCCGCTGGTGGGGACGAGCTGCTTTCCATCCAGATCAGATTGCAGCTCTAGCCTAGGCCCCAGTCCCACCTCCAGCAGGGAGGAAGCTGTGGAGACGTGCGCCAGCCTCTCCAGGAAATTACCACCCAAGCCACGGAGGCCAGTGATTGGCCTACCCTGTTGGCACAAGCCACGCCAGGAGCAGCTAGAATTGAAAGCTCCATTTCCCAGAAACAGGGGAGGAGGAGACGGTTGGCTGCTGATTTCGGCTGATTGGTAGGCTCCGCTGGCTAAGAGATAACCCTGGGAACAGCTACGGTATAAATCAGCCTCAGTCAGAAAGGCCAAAGGCCAATACTGTGACTCCACCCCCAGGCTGAGGGGAAGCCAGGCTGACCTAAACTCACAGCGAGGGTAGGAACTGGTTTCTCTCACCCAGATGGGCCTGCAGCCCTAGCCTAGGCATCAGCCCCACCTCTGGCAGGGCTGAGGCTGGCGGGCCCTGCACCAGCCTATCGAGGTAACTGCAGGTAACTTTGGCACAAATTGAAAATCAGAAGTCTACCAGGGCAACTGCGGTCATCTTGGACCCACATAGCATAGACTGGTGCCCACACCTGCAGCTCCATCCCCGACCCAGGCAGGAGAGAAAGGGGCGTGAAGCTTCATCGGTCTCTCTGGGCAATAACAGTCTAGCACAATGAGGGCACCTTGAGCCACCAGAGCTTACAGCACCAACTACATGCTTGGCTCCTACTGCGCAACAGCAAGGAAGAAAAGGCAGGAAGCCCTAAACTAAAGAGAAAAACTGCACCCAGAATACTCTAGTAATCAGATGCCGAAACATCAAAAACAAATTATAAACTACCCCAAGAAACAGGAAGCTATGGCCCAGTTAAAGGAACAAGATAAGCCTCCAGATGACATAAAGGATGTTCAAACAAACCTCCTTAATAAATTCAATGAGATGGCGAAAGAGATTAAGGATATTAAGAAGACACTGGATGAGCAGAAAGAAGAATTTGAGAGCATACATAGAAAAATAGAAGATCTATGGGGATGAAAGGTGCAATCAATGCAATTTTCAAAACACTGGAATCGTATAATAGCAGATTTGAGGAGGCAGAAGAAAGGATTGGTGAGCTTGAAGAATTGGCCTCTGGAAGTGAACACACAAAAGAACAGATGAAGAATGGAAAAAATTGAAGGTCTCAGGGAACTAAATGACAGCAAAAGACAAGCAAACATACGTGTCATGGGTGTCCCAGAAGGAGAAGAGAAGGAAAAAGGGGCAGAAGGATTATTTGAAGAGATAATGGTAGAAAACTTCCCAACCCTATTGAAGGACATAGATATCCATGTCCAAGAAGCACAACATACTCCCATCCGAAAAAATCCAAACAGACCAACTCCAAGACACATACTGATCAGAATGTCAAATGCCAAAGATAAAGAGAGAATTCTGAGAGCAGCAAGAAAAAAGCAAAGCATAACATATAAGGGATATCCAGTAAGATTAAAGGCTGATTTCTCACCAGAAACCATGGAGGCAAGAAGACACTGGTCTGATATATTTAAGATACTACAAGAGAAAAACTTCCAGCCAAGAATCTTATATCCAGCAAGACTGTCTTTCAAAAATGAGGGTGAAATTAGAATATTCACAGATAAACAGAAACTGTGAGAATTTCTAAGCAAGAGACCAGATTTTCAGGAAATACTAAAGGTGTGCTAGAGCCTGAAAGAAAAGACAGGAGAGAGGGGCCTGGAAGAGAGTCTAGAAATGAAGATTATATCAATAGAAGTAACTAAAGGTGTCAAAAGAGTGGTGAAAATAAAATATGACAGATAAAACCCAAATAGGAATAAACTTAATCCACGATGTAAAGCACCTGTAGTCAGAAAATTACAATTCAGTGTTAAAAGAAATCAAGAAAGGCCTAAATAACTGGAAGAATATTCCATGCTCATGGACTGGAAAACTAAATAAGATTAAATTAAATCTGTATATCTATTCAAATTGATATACAGATTTAATGCAATCCCAATAAAAATTCCACCAGCATTAAAGAAAAAATTGAAAATGTGATCATCAAATGTATTTGGAAGGGCAAGAGGTCCTAAATAGCTAGAAACACCATAAAAGGAAAAGTGAACCCTTACTTATCTCCAAACTTTAAATCATATTACCTAGCTACAGTGGTAAAAAACAGCATGGTACTGGTATAAAGACAGACACAATAGACCAATGGAACCAGATTTATGGTTAAGAAATAGACCCTCACATATATGGTCAAGTGATTTTTGACTACCCTGTCAAACTTACACAGCTGGGGCAGAACAATCCATTCAACAAATAGTACTGAAAGAATTGGATATCCATAGCTGAAAGAAGGAAAGAGGACCCCTACCTCATACCTTATCCAAAAATTAACTCAAAATGGATCAAAAACCTAAAAATAAAAGAACCATAAAAGTTAGAGAATTGTAGGAAAATATCTTCAAGACCTGGTGATAGATGGTGAATTTTTAAAGGAGATAAAAGAAGGACTGAATGGATTACTGATGTTTAATGTACGTAGAAGTTTTAATTAGCTTTACTGTAAAAGTATCCAAATGTACAGAGTGGATGGTTAACACACAGTGAGTAACAGTTAGTTTATAAATGGGGATTTGACTGAAAATGGTAGTCTAGTTATGTAAATACCAATTGATAGAATGCTAGAGAATAATTTAGGAACTGAATATAGCACAGTAAACCAAGAGGTGCATGAGAATTGTGGTTGATGGTACAGATGCATGAGTATCCTTTGTAAGCTAGAGCAAGTGTATATCACTACTGCAGGATTTGGGGAATGTGGAAAAGCATGGGAAAAATACAGCTGGAGTGACCTATGGACTGTGGTTAGCAGTAATAATATTCTTGCATCTATGAGAAAGATATACTGTGTTGATAATGAGGCAATATGGAAAATGTGAGCCAAATGTACACTATGGACGTGGTAACAATCACAATATTATCTTATCTATAGCAAATGTTCCACCAGTGTGGTGTGATAATGGAGGGGTGTTGTTTGGGAATTCTGCACATGTGCATGACTGTTTTATAAGTTTACAACTTCTGTCATAAAAAATATATTTAAAAAATAATAATAGGGTGGTTTGGGTGAAAACACACCAAATGTAAGATAAGGAGTATGATTAGTAGTAAGATTTTGACAATATTCTTTCGTAATTTGTAACAAACATCTCATGACAATGCAAGGTGGTGGTGGAGGGTTGGTATATGGGACCCTTGGATGATGTTATGCAAGTTTGCTTTGTAAGTTCACAACTTTCACTATACACTTGTTTATGTATGTATGTTCATATATAAATGATATAAAATTAATAGGGTTGGTTGGGAGAAAAATACTTTGGTTAGTAGTAATTTTTGACAATGTTCTTTAATCATTAGTTAAAAAGATTTAACAACAATGCAAGTTATTGGTGGTAGAGTGAGCTGAGAGTCCTATATGATGTTATATGTGTTTGTTTTGTAAATTCACAACTATTATTATACACTTATTGTTTATGTATGAGTGCTATACTTTAATAAATTAATTTAAAATTTTTAAAAAATTTAAAAAAAGAAACTCACCTGGTATATAAGTATTTACATAAGGCTATCTTCTGTGAAGCTTAATTTATATATTTTATAAGCATTTCATTCAATTTTTTAATGGGATGGAAAATATATGGGCATGGTTATTTTACATATAATGGATACAACAGGAAGGATTGTACACACTTTCAACTATGAGATTTATAGTAATCCATTTGTTTGATCCTAGAGCATAAATCCTATCAGAAGCATCAGGTTCTCTATTTTTGGATAATGGGGTACAAATTTGAAAGCCTTATTTTAGCAAGAAAAAGCATATACTGTAACATGTCTAATGACTAAACAGCTGCAGATTCTACAAAAGAGTTTTATATTACTGTGTTAGCCACTAATGTATGCCTTAGATTTTTCATCCAGCAATATCTTTTTATATGAATGAAAGGAAAAAGCAACAATATTTAGAGAGCTAGCCTGTGAATCCCTCATCTAGTGAACGGCACCAAAAAGAGAAGTGTTTAGGTGAAATCTCATTTGCAGCGACCTTACAGGTTATTAAAGTATCTACTCTTCTATCTCTTCAGATAGACCATGTTTTAGTTTCCTGATTTCTAAAAGAAATACCATACAGTGGGCTGGCATAAATGATGGGAATTTCTTGGCTCACAGTTTTGAGGCTAGATGAAGTCCAAAATCAAGGCATCTGCAAGGTGATGCTTTTTCCCCTGAAGACTGTGGTATTCTAGGGCTGGCTGCCAGTAATCCTTGGTGCTTGGTTTTTCTGCCACATGGCAATGAACATGAGGAAGTCTTCTCTTTTTCTCCTCCGAGTTCCATTGATTTCCAGTTTCTTCCCACGGCTTCTCGCTGTGGCCTTCTTTATGAGGCCTCCAGTAATAGGATTAAGACCCATTCTGATTCAGTTGGCCATATCTTAACTAAAAATAATCTCATCAGAATGTCCTATTTCCAAATGGGTTCACACCCACAGGACCAGGGGTTAGGACCTGAACATGCCTTTTGTGGGGATCATGATTCTATCACCAGCAGACCACAAGTCATTCAATATGTTTTATTCTTCCTTGTAACCCAAAATGCCTACACATCACCACTAAGAATCACATCTCACATTTAGAGTTGGGTTCCCAAGAGCAGAGATGTCCATGATCAGAACATTCCTACTCTAGGCCTAACCTACTGTCACTCCCAGTGTGTACCATGAGAACAAGCTAAAGGTAACAACAATATTTTAACAAATGAGTAAACCAGCCATATAGAAACACAAAAACAATATATATACAACTAATAAGCTTTTGCTTTTGCATAAAAGGCAGAAGGAGAGCTTAGCAAAGGTCAAAAGAAAGTATAAGAAAAAGAGTCACAGGTAAAGTGTGACAAAGAGAGAAAACACTGTTGGATTATTTACACTGTTTGAATATAATCTATAATATATATCAAATATATGTACAATGTGTACCACATATATTGAATGTATATATGTGTGTCAGAAATCCTTGGACTTTAAAATCCTAGATTAAGAGCTGAAACTTCAATTTCCTTCATTGTATAAACAGAACCATAGTATAAAAGAAGGTATTGGGTTCATGAAACAGTCAAATTAAACTTGGAACTAACAGCCTATTTGCCCTAATTTTATTTTTTAGAAGGAATTTTATTTTTTAGAAGCTTCATAAATTTATTGTAACTCAAGGTAATTCATTAAAAGCATAGCATTTCATTAGGGAGCTTTCCATGTGTTTAATTTCAGACTGCGTTAATATTTCTTAAGATACTCAAGATGCTATATTTATCTTGATTATATTTTACTACTTTAAATTCTTAATCATCCTTAATCAAGAACCAATAGAAATCAAACCATTTTTTGAGAATTTACTGGTAAATAGATCTTCAGATAACTATTACCAACATAAAATAATTCAAACACACAATTTCAAGAATAAAACCCAAATATATGAACTGCCATGCAGCCTTAAATCCAAAAGGTAGAGAGTATTTTGAATAAGAAAGAAAAAGCAGACATAAAAGTGACACTATATTTATTTATGTACACATAACTACTGATAGGAAGAGAGATTCAGGAGTTTAAGTGAAATGTTTTGGGTTGAGTAGCTAAGCTCACTTCAGAGACTATAAAATAATATCACAGAAATTTAAAGCCTTGACCTTAACAAATTATATGCAAAATAACATGAGGTCAAATATTAATATTCAGAATAGAAATACTCTATTAGAAAAATATTGTTACAGCTTCAATAGTTGCCAAAGTAAAGTTAGTCTCATGAATAGAACACATTCGCCACTGAACAATAGCTATGGAAACTTCAAATAATCACAAATTATTTAGGGAAGTTATCATCATAGTCAAATAACCTTTAATAAGATTCATTTCAAGGCTGTTTAAGGGTGATAAACCATAGCCAGTAATCATACACTATTAACCCAAATCCTATTTCATAACCAACACCTGTCCACTACTCTTCAAAACCTGGATTCAAATCCATTGAGAAATTTAAGTTATTGGGGCTACATGAAAAATACTGAATCTAACTCCTTGCTCACAAGTACTTTAACATAAATTAAATCTATCACTATCTTGCTTTCTTCTTCCCATCCCAACACCCTTTTCTCTCATCCCATTAGGCAGCTTTTCACCTACACATAAGTTGGTTGAAAAAATAGGTAAGGTAATCACAAAAAGGTAATTACTACTTCGTAGTAATATAGCTGGTCTAAACAGTCTCCATTTTCTGGGTTCACATGTCAATTCTGCTTCATTAGCATCACCATCATCAAGGTCAGACAGGTTTAATTACATGCTCACATGCACAGGGCATTGCACCAATTTCAAAACAGTTACATATACACAGATATTTTCATTTTTAAAAGTATGTACTTGCCTTGTGTCTGCATTTAAGTACAACTCCATAGGCTCCTATAATAAAAATAAGTAGACAATTAGGGACAGGTATACGAACTACAGATCTTGGAGAGACAGTTCTGTTGTGTATACACAGATTACTAGTGCATGTTATAATAATAATTCCTGAAATGACAATATTCTCTAGCGATAACGCAATGATCCACTTACAAACAGAATGTAATCCTTTATTACCTATTTTTTATAAACCAAGAGTGTAAAAAGTATTTCCCCCAATTTAACAAGTATTTTTCAATACTCCTATTTTTTTTAAAGAAAAATTCTCTCAAGACACTTTTAAAAGGTTTAAAAATTTTGGAAACGAGATTTGGACACAAGAAAGTTTAAGAATAAATGAAAATTAAATCAAAAGATTATAACAGATTGTAAAAGATTAGTAGTTAAGAGCTAATGACTTCCCAATAGTAAGCTCGAGCACAGGTCTGCCAAAAATGCTCTCCGTCCTAGAAGACATTTAAATGCTCTTCTAGGATACTATAGAATGTCTTTCCTGGATGGCAAAATGGTACAGGCCTCAAAGCCCCAATTTTAGGCATGAGAATCTGTTTCAGGGCACAGGCTACAAGTAGTAACAGGCTCTCCAGCTATCAAGGTCAAATACTCCAACTATCTTCAGAGTATTTTGATGAGATTCTCCACTACCTTTTAGATTATTTCTTCTATAATCTAGGTCATAAACTATTTCCTAGAGGCAGACACAGAGTTGAAAGCACGATACTCAGGAAACTGGGATTAAGGGTACATTGTCAAAAATCTAATTAGGAGAATCAAGATATAATGTGTGATAACGGAGACTTGTGGAAATGTCAAGAAATTGACATTAACAGGCAAAGCCCACATGCACCAATGAGAAAGGGACTTCTGAGAGACAAAATTGGGAAATGTAGTCTCCAACACAGTGTAGATGTCCTAAACAAGTCTCCCTTGCTTTGGTGAGCATGGATGAATCTTAATATCATAGGTTAGGATGGAACCAGCTCTTATAGTCATCCAATTTAACTAAAGGCTCACAAACAATCATCCAATCCTCATTTAATTTCCCATGCCAGTTTTTCTGTGGGGTGAAAATGCACTGTCTAATCTACAGTAATATAGAGTTGAGGGATATTTTTCTGTATACTTACTATATATGTATTTCTTGGCGCAAAAGGGTGTGAGGTAGTTTACAAAGAAAAAAAATACAGACAATGATGGTACTGACTAAAACTGACATGTTCTGATTTATATTACAGTCTGGTAATTCTGGTTAATCTGAGCTAATCTCTTAAGAAGATGATGACCTATGGGTATACCAAGAAAAGCAAAGTTATGTTCCAGAAAACCTTAGGCCCAGAAGCTGGAGCATACAACCCCATCACACCCTATGTGTTAACCTTTTCCAATTAGCAGCTTTACTGCTTAAGTCTCTAACTGCAATACTTTAAAAGGAAAGAAAGAAAGAAAACACAAAAGGCAGTAATTATAAAACAGACAGTGGGCAAGACACTGAGAATGAATTTTATTTACATAACTATCAATGAAGAAAAGGAAAAAGAGTCGACTAGTGAAGGGAAAAATAATCCATTCATTTATATGGTTTCAACTTCATACCTTGAAAGTACCCAATGATTAGATTCAATATTTTAATTTTTTTCTAAATTTTTAAAAGGATTTACAACTTAATATTGAAGTCTTAAAAAGCGTTGCTGCCCACATAGGTAAATTTTTTAAACTTTTCAAATCCAAAGTTTATTTGAAATTTCTGAAATATGAAATTTTTGTAGCATTTGCTTCAAAAATATAAATGCTAAGAATCATAATTATAATCACTTTTCCTCTGCTAACAGAATCATTTACAAAATTTCCATAAAGTTATATTTACAAGCAAAAATTATCAATGAGGAAAAATCAGGAAGCATGATGAAAAATGAATATATTTCATCAAATTGAAGACATTATTGATTGTAAGCATTCTTTTAGGTATCATTACTTGGAAAGAAGAAATGCTGCCAATTAAGCCATGGCATGCTATTAATTATAAGCCACATTTAAAATGTAACCACACTGTGTCTCAGAATTTATAAAATGTGGTTTGCTGATTCTAAAGAAGCAAAAGTTACTTATTCATTTGCCATGTATTAAATAAAATTTAACTTATACAAATAAGTTTTAAATTATTCAAAATAAACTAAATTGATATAGAAACAAAATATAACTGAAAAAAGATAGACTAAAGAAACCATGATTGCTAATGAAAAGAGTGAAATAAAGGCCGTTTTAAGAAATCATTGACTTATTAAACTTTAAAGATTTTTTAATGTTATTAACTTTAGAGAAGAGAGTAATAGTTTAAGAGGATTTTTATTTTAGTATTTTACTCTCAGACACATATCTGAACTGACATAGGTTAGGTTAACTGGATCAGATTTAATAAATGTTTTGGAGGTACATTGCTCAAAAATTCAAGGAATTCTAAATTCCCAACTTACCTTCACCTACAACCCCAAGGATCTCAAATTTATTCATCACATTACCAATATTAGGAATCTTCATGAAGACAAATTCCTCTGCTGATGCAAGCCACTGAACATGGCATCAAAAACGATCTTTGGAGAAAGTTGTGCAGTAAGCAGAACAAAGAATGTCTGAAGAAGGAAACTCTCACTGGTTGACAGGAACTTTCACATATTTGTTGTAATAGTCAAGCAATAAATGATTCCCTGAAAGGACAAACACAATTAAAAGTCATAAGTTTTATATAACAGTAGTCTAATAGCCTACCCTATCTTTTTGTATAGTTCTTCTAAAATCATGTTAAGGTTTCATATACTTTAAAAAAAGGGAGGGGAGGGGGGAGAACCTAAAATGGAACACAAACCAATGAACCTAACTGTATTTGCAATGAATAACATAACCACACTGAAGAGAGTAGGTGGTGGGGAAGAATTAATCCCAGGTAGCCTTTGAAAGTGGTATTTTAACTACATACCCTCCCTTCAAGTTAAAGTAAAAAAGAAATGTAAACAAGTATAGTACACAAGATATCTTGTTTTTACAGAGTGATATGAAACTACTTTCTGTATATTCTAGGACTGAGCAAATAAGTAAATATATTGTGGATAAGGGAAAACGCTTAGAATTGGAGTAAGAATATATGCTCACAGTTTTTAACATAAAGAGATATAGAAATAGATACAAATGTGTGCACAAATATACACATATATATACGCATATATTCCTTAGCTCTGCCTGCTGAAAGGGCCTAGAAATGACTACACTCCAATCCATGAGCAACTTAGTGCTCAGATCTGGTTTTCTAAAGACCAGTCTCCAATAAAAGGAACCAAGAATCCTTTAAGAAATGTCTGATTCCAAGGCTAGGGCAGGGAAAGTACAAGAGAAGCCTAGGACCTATTTTTGCAGTACCAGAATATAAAGAAGTACTCAAAGAATGATGCGAGCATGTCAACCAGATTCAAGTGACTCAACTCCCATTGGTCAAATTAGAGACAATATGAGCAACAAAATAAATAGGCTAGTAAAAGATTATAATCCATAGAATAAAATAAAAATATGGGTCCTTACTGATATAAACAAATAAATGGGGAGAAGGGGAAGTTCCAAATAAATGTAATGATGGAACTAGAAAATCACCATTTCACAACCACCATAGTAATAATTATTTCAGGCAAGCATCATCAACATATACTAAAACTAGTGGTTGAACGTTTGATGGGGGAAAAAAGTCTCAAAGTTTCTCCCCACAAAATACCTATTAATTATAAATGAAAAAAAATAGAAATTTCATAGTAGAGAAACTGGCAGATCCTATCTAACTGATAAAAGTTATCATCACCAGTAATGGGACAAATCAACATCAAATGCCACCTGATAAGATATACTGAGAAAGAAGAGCACAGTATCACTTCTGTAGCATTCCTGCCAGAAATGTGAAACTGGAATCTAACCGCAGGAAGCAACAGACAAGCCCAAACTGAGGGATATTTTACTAAATAGCTGACCTTTATTCTTTAAAAATATCTAGGTCATAAAACACAAGGAAAGACTGAGTAATTGTTGCACATTAAAGATTTACTCAAATAGTTGATAACAGTGTTTGTGTTTATTGGTAAGGGACAGGGGAAAAGAGAAAAAGAGAGAGAAAGCAAATAGGAGAAAACGTTAACATTATGGAATCTAAGTAAAGGGGACAGGAAACAGGAAACTGTACTATATTTGCAACTTTTCTCCATTGGAAATTATTTAAAAATTTTTTTTTATTCAAAAAACCCTATCTCTAAGAAAACTAACAATGGTACCAACAAAAAATGCTCACTTAAAAGGAAGAAATTAGTTAAAAGCAATGAAGGAATTTTCTTTATTATATATGATATTTGAAACTTTTTAAGAATAAGAATACCCCATGTGATGTGGATAAATATTGACATGAAGTGTGCCCTTTTACACTCTGATGTAAACTGGTACAGGCTTTCTAAAGAGCAATTTGGAATTAAATGCTTTAAAAAAGTTTTATCTCCTGAAAAAGGTAATCAGACAAAAACTTAAAACAATCATTCTTAAATGTGTAATATTAGACACAGTTCCCTTCAAAAAATTAAGAGCATGAAAAAGATTTCTACTATTAATACTTATTAATATTATTAAGCATTATTCTGGCAGGTTCTAGTCAGTCCAGTAAAATAAGAATAAACAAACTGTATAGGATTGGAAAGACGGAAGCAAAATAGAATTCACAAATATTGTTTACATTAAAAATTCAAAAGAATTTACAAATAAATTAGAATTATAAATGTTTAGCAAAGCAGCTAGATATAAGCTTAATATAGAAAATATCAACTGCAATTGTAAACATCAATAAGAAACAGAAAATATAATATTTAAAAATCACATTTTACATTAGCAACAAAAAAGGAAAGTGCTTAAGTTTTAATACGACAAAAGATATTCAAGACCTCTAATATAATTTATATAATTATTTACATATAATTATAAAACTTTATTCAAAATGTTAAAGACGACCTAAATTAATAGAGTTATCCCAACTTTAAAGCTGGGAAGATTCAATATCATAAAAGATGCCAATTCTCTCCATATTCATCTCTATAGTCAACGTAATTCCAATAAAAATCTCAACGGTTTTTGTGGAATTAAGATAAGCTGATTCTAAGATATATATATATGAAAGGGCAGAGGTCCAAGTATGGGCAACAACCTCCTAAAGAAGAAAAGTAAGGAAGCTCTGCCTTGATGGTAAAATCTGGCAGGATGCCTTATTGGGTATATTGAGACTTGTAACAGAGCTACGGAAATTAAAACAGGGTAGTTTTGGCACAGAGTTAGACAAATTAACTCGTGGAAGAGATTTGAGAGCCCAGAAGTAGACAATACTTTAATACCCTATAGCCTTCCACAGTCCTCTAACTCCACAGTCCCCCAGCTCCACACTCACCTTCCCCTTCAGTCAATTTTCAACACAAGAGTCAGAGTAATCCCTTTAAGCTAATTCAGATCATGTTACTTCTCTGCTCAAAACCTTCCAAAAGCCTCCCATATAAATAAGAGTGAAATCCCAAGTCCACAAAAATCCCAAGGCCTTAGCCTTCCCTCTTCCCATATTATTTACTACTATTCTCCTTTGGTTCACTTCACCCCAGCCACACTGACTTCTTTTCAGTTCAATATGAATCAAGAAAGGTATAGTTGGGAAGCGGACTTGGCCCAGTGGTTAGGGCATCCGCCTACCACATGGGAAGTCTGCAGTTCAAACCCCGGGCCTCCTTGACCCGTGTGGAGCTGGCCCACGCACAGTGCTGATGCGCGCAAGGAGTGCCATGCCACACAGGGGTGTCCCCGTGCAGGGGAGTCCCATGCACAAGGAGTGCGCCCCATAAGCAGAGCCGCCCAGCGCCAAAGAAAGTGCAGCCTGCCCAAGAATGGCACCGCACACACGGAGAGCTGACACACCAAGATGACACAACAAAAAGAAACACAGATTCCCATGCCGCTGACAACAACAGAAGCGGACAAAGAACACGCAGCAAATAGACACAGAGAACAGAACTGGGGTGGGGCGGGGGGGAGAAGGGGAGATAGATAAATAAATAAATAAATCTTTTAAAAAAAGAAAAAAGAAAGGTATAGTTTGGGAAGCGGATGTGGTTCACACAATTGAGCCCCTGCCTACCACAGGGGAGGTCCCAGGTTCGGTTCCCAGTGCCTCTGGAGACAATGAGCAAGACAGTGAGCTGGCACAACAAGATGACAAACAAGGAGACACAAAGAGGAAACACAATGAGAGAGACAAGAAAGCAGAGAGCGAAAGTGGTTCAAGTGACTGAGCACCTCTCACCCACGAGAGGCCCCAGGTTTGGTTCCTGGTGCCTCCTAAAAAGAAAACAAGCAGATACAGAGAGCACACAGCAAATGGAAACAGAGCAGACAGCAAGCATAAAAACGAGGGGGGTGGAATAAATAAAATAAATGTTTTTAAAAAATGTACAGTTATTACTGATACTATTATTCATTTGGCACGTTAAGGTTTCCTTTAGTTCATTATCTTAATATTACAGATTTTTCATTCAACATTTACAATTTTTTCCCTTTATTATCTTTTTTTGAAAAAGATACATAGATCACACAAAATATTACATTAAAAAATATAAGAGGTTCCCATATACCCCACTCCCCATACCTCCCACTCCTCCTACCTCAACAGCGTCTTTTGTTAGTGTGGCACATTCACTGCATTTGATGAATACATTCTGGAGCACTGCTACACAACATGGACTATAGTTTACATTGTAGTTTACACTCTCTTGCAGTCTATTCAGTGGGTTATGGTAGGTTATATAATGTCCTGCATCTGTCCCTGCAATACCATTCAGGACAACGTCCCAAAAATGCCCCCATATCACACCACTTTTTCCCTCTCCCTGCCTTCAGCAACTCCTGTGGCCACTGTCTCCACATCAGTGATATAATTTCTTCCATTGCTAGAGTCACAATAATTCTATAGTAGAATACCAGTAAGTCCAATCCATATTTTATTCCTCCATCCTGAGAATCCTGGGATGGTGATGCCCACTCTACCTCTAAACTGAGAGGGAGCTTAGATGCCACATGGTTGATGGATGGGATTCTCCTGCTTGCAGCTGTAGATTCTCGGTTGCTTGGTATGGTGGTTGACCATCCTCACCTCCTCGTTAGCTGACCTGGGTAAGTCCAACAGACTGGAGAGTAGGTGTTGCAACTCTACTGAGGCTCAGGGCCCAGCTGGCACATGGACAGTCCAGAGATTCAAGTCTCCTGGGCGTACACCAACCCCAGCGCCAACCACAGGTTCAGTAAAAGTGACAGAAGAGGCATGTGTAGAACAATTTTTTTTTCAAAAGAAGACAGGCAGGAGAAAACTCAAGCTATACTTACTTTTTAAAACTTAACTTTCTTTCGATCAATGGAGTCACAAATTTTTACAGGAGTACAGTGATGTTTAGAGAAACTCTCACAATCTCAAAAGAAACTCACAAATATTTATTGTATTCATTCATTCATTACACAAATAAGTATTGACTGCCTACCATTTTTCAGGGAATAGGTAAGCAAGACACAAAAGACTGGTGAACAAGGTAGGCAAGGCCCTTACCCCTGTAGAGCTTTATATTTTAACATTATCGGATACTGATAACATGTTATAAAGGGGGAAAAACAGTGATTACTTGGTCAGGGCAGACCTCTCTGAAAAAGTGATATATGAGCTGAAATCTCCATGACAAGAAGAAGTCAGCCAAATAAAGATCAAAGTCAGTCACATCCTAGGCAAAAGATGCTCAAAGTGCTTCTGAGAATGAATCATTTCTTTACTTTCCACTGTCAATTTGGAAGACTGCGCAACAAACATTTATATATTCCACTATGCCAATAATGATATGGCTCATTTCATCGGAAGCTTGAGATAAAAAGTAAATCTTTCTCACCAAGAAGACCCAGCACCCAGAAAGCTCTATATATAATTAATATATAAAGAACATTTGGACCCACCTATTCTCTCATGAAACTGTGGAAATCAAAACTGAGTAATGTAAACTGGGAGTAAGAATTTAAATGTGGTGACTGAATACATATTACAGGAGTCAAGAATGGTCTTTTAACTCAGTATGAGTACTGAGAAAAATTAATGTATGACCAAAATTAGACTTCACTGTAACTCTATATGAATAGCACTGATTAAATTTTTTAAGGCATACAAACACAGAATCACTTTCAGTTCTGGTAATGGCAAATGAGATAACTTGGTTGAAAAGTTTCTCTAAGGACAAATATAAAAGCTGGAGGAAATACTTTTTTTAAAAAACCTTAAAAGTCTCAAAGACTTATTAACAAAATAGTGAAAAATTACCTGGCTAAAATCAAGACAAAAGAATTGAACACAGAGAGGTAGATCGAAACCACCCAAAACCATTTTAGCCCCTCAGGCATTTGAAAATTCAGAAAAAAACGGGAAAAAACAGGCTAACTCTTAAAACTCTTACAGATCCAGGGGCATAAAGTCAAAGTCAAGGGTGTCTCAAGAGGAGGAACTCTGATAAACTATCATTCACTTGAAAGTGAAATCCCAAAGAGCTACTACACTCCCAACGCTAAGAGGAATCAGAAATAAATCAGCCTTTGTGCAGACTTCAGGTAAAACTTTATGTCAGCTGGGTGAGCTAGATAAACTTCTAAATGTGCCGTTGGATTAAGGCAGTCCCAGATTCAGATTGGTAGTGCCACTAGCTATCTGACTGAAACAAAGGGGGAAATTTTTTTTTAAACTACTCAGCAGAAAGCCTCAACCAAGGCTCAGATTATTGCTACAGATAATTTCTCACTTTACGATGGGAAGTACATAATCAGAGACAACCTGATAGACAAGGAAAACAAGATATCATGAAAAAGAATCAATGGAAACAACCAAAACAGAAAATGACCCAGAAAGACTTGAAATATTGGAATTATCAGAAACAGCCTATAAAACTCCTCTCAGGTTAAATGAATAAAACCCAAACATTGAAAGTTTTGGCAGAACCAGAAGGTCTAAAAAGGTAAAAGAGCAAATTTGAAAAATAAATTAGAATTTCAGAACTAAAAGAGATAACAAAAAAACTCAAAGGACAGTTCAAAGAGAAAAATATCAGGATACAGAAAATTTGAACATGTTTTAGAAATTTGACCAAATGAACATATAAACTGTACCAAAGAACAGAATACCATTTTTTTCCCCAAGCACACATGGAACATTTACAAAAACCGTTATATTTGATTGGCCATAATCCAATTCAAAACAAATTACAAGGACTTAAATCAAAGGACAGTCTCTCTCACAATGCAAATATGCGAGATATCATTAGCAATTCTGCTTAAACTCTTCCAAAAAAAACTGAAGAGGGAACATTATCTAACTCGTT
Organism: Dasypus novemcinctus; assembly: GCF_030445035.2. Classification (NCBI taxonomy): domain Eukaryota; kingdom Metazoa; phylum Chordata; class Mammalia; order Cingulata; family Dasypodidae; genus Dasypus; species Dasypus novemcinctus. The sequence goes on along the minus strand of NC_080704.1, from coordinate 21,118,292 downwards.
CTGTGAGGCCAACATCACCCTAATACCAAAGCCAGATAAAGATGCTACAAAGAAAGAAAACTATACACCACATCTCTCTAATGAACTCTGATGCAAAAATCTTCAACGACGTACTTGCAAATCGAATCCAGCAACACACTATATGAATTATACACCGTGATCAAGTGAGCTTTTATTCCAGGTATGCAAGGATGTTTCAACACAAGAAAACAATTTTTTATAATACACCACATCAACAAATTGAAGGAGAATAATTACATGATCATCGCTATCAATGCAGAAAAGATATTCTATGAAATCCAGCATCCTTTCTTGATAAAAACACTTTGAAACATAGGAAGAGAAGGTAACTTCCTCAACATGATAAAGGGCCTATATGGAAAACTCATAGCAAACATCACACTCCATTGTAAAAGACTGAAAGCTTTCCCTCTAAGATCCAGAACAAGACAAGGATGCATACTGTCACCACTCTTATTCAACATCATGTAAGAAGTGCTTGCTATGGCAGTCAGGCAAGTAAAAGAAATAAAAAGTATCCTAATTGGAAATGAAGAAGTAATTCACTATTTGCAGGTGACACAGAAAGACCTGAAAAATCTACATAAAGCTACTAGAGCTAATAAGCAAGTTCAGCAAAGAGGAGGGATATAAGATCAACATGCAAAAATCAGGAGTGTTTCTAAATACTAAAAATGAACAATCTGAGAAGAAATCAAGAAAAAAATTCCATTTACAATAGCAACTAAAAAATCAATATTTAGCACTAAATATAACTAAGGAAATAAAGGACTTAAACACAGAAAACTACACAACATTGCTAAAAGAAATCAAAGAAGACCTAAATAAATGAAAGGACATTCCATGTTCATGGATCAAAAGGCCAAATATCATTAAGATATCAGCTCTACCCAAATTTACAGATTCAACACAATCCCAATAAAAATTCTAACAGCCTTTTTGCAGAAATGGAAAAACTAATTATCAAATTTATCTGAAAGGATAAGGGGCCCCAAATATCCAGGAACATCTTAAAAAATAAGTAGGAAGTAGGAGGACTCTCACTGCCTGACATCAAAGCATATTACAAAGCCACAGTAGTCAAACCTGCATGGTATTGGCACAAGGATAGACACACTGACCAACGAAACTGAACTGAGAGTTCAGAAATTGATGCACACATTTATAGCCAACTGATACTTGACCAGGCTGTCAAGTGCACTCAACTGGAACAGAATAGTCTCTTCAACAAATGGTGCTGGTAGAACTAGATATCCATACCCAAAAGAATGAAAAAAGATCCCTATCTCACACCCTATACAAAAATTAACTCAAGATGGATCAAAGACCTAAATACAAGAGACAGGACCATAAAACTCCTAGAAGAGTATGTATGGAAGCATCTTCAAGATCTCATGGTTGGCAATGGTTTCATAAACTTTATAACCAAAGTATAAGTAATGAAACAAAAATTAAATAAATGGGACTTCCTCAAAGTTTAAATCTTTTGTGCATCAAAGGACTTTGTCAGAAAGTAAATAGGTAGCCTACTCAATAGGAGAAAATATTTAGAAAACACATATCCAATAAGGTTCTAATATCCAGTTTATATAAAGAAATCCAACAACTCAACAATAAAAAAAGACAAACAACCTAATTAAAAAATAGGCAAAACATGAAAAGACATTTTTCCGAAGTGGAAATACAAATGGCCAGAAAACACATGAAAAGATGCTCAATATCACAGCTATGAGGGAAATTTAAATGGAAACTAACAAGGAGATATCATTTCACACCAACTAGTCTGGTCGCTATTTAAAAAACAAAACAAAACAAAAAATAGAAAACTACAAGTGTTGGGATAGGATGTAGAAAAACAGGAACATTCATTCACTGCTGGTGGGAACAGAGAATGGTGCAACCGCTATGGAGAACAGTTAAGCAGTTCCTCAGGAAGCTAAGTATAGAACTGCCATATGATCCAGCAATCCTGCTACTAGGTATATACCCAGAGGAACTAAAAGCAGGGATAAGAACAAATATATGCACACCAATGTTCATAGCAGCATTATTCACAATTGGCAAAAGATGGAAACAACCCAAGTGTCTATCAACAGATGTATAGATTTTTTAAATGTGGTATATACCTTAGATGGAATATTATTCAGTTGTAAAAAGGAATGAAGTTCTGACACATGAGACAACATGAACTTCAAGGACCTTGAGTGAAATAAGCCAGACACAAAAGGACAAATATTGCATGATTTCACTGATATAAACTAAATATTATAAGCAAACTTACAGTAGAATCTAGAAGATAAGTTACGAGGAGATAGAATGGGAGTAGAGAAATGGGGAGCTGACATTTAATCTGTGTGTGCCAAATTTATAATTAGATTGATTGTAATGGTTTAGAACTGGACAGAGGTGATGCAGCACAACAGTGTGAGTGTAATCAACAGTGATGAAGCATGTCTGTGAACAAGGCTGAAAGGGGACGTTTTGGGTTGCATATGTTGTTAAAAGGAAAACCAGAGGATAAAACGTGGGATTGTTTAACAGCGAACCCTGTGGTGGCTGAGGATCGTGGATAATAAAACAAAGGATCTTTATATCACTCGCACAGGCTATTGATAGGGGTGGTATAAGGGGGAAATAAACTCTCTACCTCCCACCCCCCACCCCGATGTGGGACATGACTCCCAGGGATAAATCTCCCTGGCACCAAGGGATCATTAACATGCATTAATCAGGGATGCATTTTAAGAAAGACTTTGACCAAAGGGTGGAAATACTAAATGAAATAGAGTTTTTATGGCTAAGAGATTTCAAAGTGACTCAAGAGGTCATTCCTGAGGTTCCACTTATGCAGATCTCAGCCAGGCTTCACAAACTACCCCAGTAAACAAAGCCTCAAAACAAAAGTGCCCCAGAGGGCCCTAAGGGCATCCAGACACCATAGGCAAGCCACATGGTCTTATGAAATCAATACCCCCTCATCAGGCTCTAGCTGGTAATATATGTAAATCTCTTCCCCAATATAACATAGGTATACTAATTTATAAATTCCCTAATCACGATTTTTCTACTCAATTATCTTAACCAATAATTTTCAATTTACCTGTTAAGTATAGTTCTCAGAGACTAAAAGGCTTGGGGTTCTTCGTATGCCCTGAGATCTAGAGGATATCTGGTCCACTCCTACCCTCCAGTTCTTCGGGCCTATCCTGGATAATAAAATAATGAGGATAGACCAGCCCAAAAACAAGGAGTATCTTCAACTGCAAGCAAAACAATTCCATTCCTCTGTCCCATAATATCTATGTCCCTTCTCAGCCTGAAGCATTCAGAGCAGATATCATCCCAAACCCCTCAAGATTGAGGAATGAACAAAAATGGGGAGAGGGGGAATGTAACCACTGATCAAAGCAGATCTAATGGTACTGTAGTTAACTGAGTAACTTGTAACGCTGATACAAATAATAAATTTTTTAAATTAAAAAAAATAGAAAATTATTTTCGAATATATTTTTTCTAATATTTTCTAATTTCCATTTCTCTATTTCTATTTATTGTCTAATAAATAACTTGTATTATTTGGAAATTCATAAATACACTTTTTTTTAAAGATTTATTTATTTCTCCCCACCCCTGCATTGTTTGCATTTGCTGTGTCTGTTTGTTGTGTGCTAGTCTTCTCATTCTAGGAGGTACCGGGAACCAAACTGGGGACCTCCCACATGGGAGAGAGGTGCCTAATCATCTGAGCTACCTCCACTCCCTGCTTTGTTGCATCTCATTATTGTGTTACCTCGCTGTGTCTCTTGGCTGCATCCTCTTGCCACACCAACCTGTTACACCAGTTCACCATTTTGCTCATCTTCTCCAAGAGGCACTGGGAACCAAACCCAAACCTCCCATGTGGTGGGTTGGAGTTCAGTCACCTGAGCCACATCCGCTTCCCCATAAATACACTTCTAAAATAATCTGTAAGTACTCAAAGAAGAAATCATAAGAAACTTTTTTTTTTGGAGGTACCAGGGCTGGGAATTAAACCTAGGACCTCCTAAGTGGGAAGCCTGGAGCTCAACCACTGAGCCACATCAGCTCCCCCAAGATGGTATTTTCATTTGTTTGCTTGTTATATTTGTCTTTGTTTTTAGGAGGCACCAGGAACCGAACCCAAGATCTCCCATGTGGGAAGCAGGCACTCAACTGCTTCAGCCACATCTGCTCCAAAAAAACATTTTAAAGTAACAAAAATACAAATTTATAGGGAAGCAGGCATGGCTCAAGTGATTGGGCTCCTGTCTACCATATGGGAGGTCCTGGGTTCAATTCCTGGGGCCTCCTGGTGCTGGCCTGCAACACACAGAGCTGATGGCCCACACCATGGAGAGCTGATGGCCTTCACTGAAGAGAGCTAATGGCCCACACCACAGAGAGCTGGCACAGCAAGATGACCCAACAAAGGGAGATGCAGAGGAGAGACAGTGAGAGATGCAGGAGACCAGGGAGATGAAGCAGCTCAAGCAATCAAGTGCCTCTCTCCCACACTGGAGGTCTTGGGATCAGTTCCCAGTGCCTCCTAAAAGAGAAAGATGAGCAGAAAAAAGGACAAGTAGACACAAAAAGAACACACAGTGAATGGATACAGAGAGCAGACTGCACATGCAAACAACAATAGGGGGGCAGGAGAAAAAATAAAATTAAAAAAAATTTTTTTTTAATTTTTTAAATACAAATTTATGAGAAGAAGCAAAAGCAATGCTTAGGGTGGAATTGACACCCTTATATGCACACATCACACAAGATAAAAAACTGAAAATTAACTAAGCCTCAATTTCAAGAGGTTAAAAAAATAATAAATTCAAAGAAAATATAAAAAAAGAAATAATCAAGAGTAGAAATTCATGAAACAGAGAACACACAATAAAGAAAACAAAACAGCTAAGAGCTGGTTCTTGGAAATCAACTATGGAACTGATCAAGAAAAAAGACACCTTGATTTCAGCCTTCTGATACCCTGGGTAGAAAACGCAGCTATGTCATGCTGGCCTTACAACCTACAGAACTGTGAGCTAATATATAGGTGCTATTTTAAGCCACTAAGCTCACGATAATTTGTTCTGTATATAATATATATAATTCATATACATTTTAAAACAAGCAAAGCTGAACTAGAACTATATTGTTTAAGTATGCATACATAAGTAGTAAAGCTATACAAAGGTGACCAAGGAAGAGTTTCTTATAAAAATCAGGTTATTAATTACCTCTAGATTAAGACTGAGAAAGGATACACTGGAGAGCTTTCTCAAACATGGTAATGGTAGTCTATTAATTGACTTGAGTGATGAGTTAAATGGGCATCCACTGATAATTATTCATTAGAATGCATACTTAAGTTTTATGTATCTCTGATATTTTATTTCAAAATAAAATAAGTTTTTAAGAACTCAGAATAATTCTGATAGAAATATCATATAAAAATTGTTCCTTGGTCCTTTCCATGGAGGTAAAAGATAATTTTTATCAATGATAAAACATTTCAATATTACATTACACAAAAATGTTTAATTGTACTCTCTCTCTTTCCTCCCTAAGCTCAAATTCTATATAATGTACTATGTCTAGTGCTGGGTACCCCAAGAACAAAACCCAAAACTCCCAGTGATGTAATCTGGATGGTGACCACTCTGAAAACCATGCCGATGAAAAGCTGGTGAAGAAACTGGGTGAGTTTGGCCTCAATGAGAGATGACTTATGTCCATATGTCTGAAAACTCTTTAAAAAAGAGGGAATATAACAGATGATCTCAGTTATTTCAGGGGGAAGAACTAATATAAGTGATAAAGTTAAAAGGAGACACATTTCTGCTTAGTAGTGATGGGACAACAATCAATCATCAATATTTATTTGTTCATTATATAAATACTCGTCAAATATCTACAACATGCCATCCACTTATGGAGATGCTTCAGATACAGTGGTGAACAAAAAAGGCATGGATCCTATTCCCTTGGAGCTTACTAAGGGAAGAGAGACAATAAACAAATAAACGTGAACAGTTCAGACAGTGACAAGAATCATAAGCGAAATAAAACAGTCTTATAAGAGAGTTATGGCAGTTGGGAGGAGGGATCTTTTAGATAGTGTAGTCTGGGAAAAGCCTGTCTAAGAAGGTAATACCTGGGAGGAATCTATTTAATGTAAGGAAACAAGCAATGGGAACAAGGATGTGAGAAGGGCATTCAAGGCAGTAAAAAGGGTCTTACAGAGCTTGATATATTCAAGGAACAGAGAAAAGGCCTGTACATCTGAAGCACAATAGACAAGAAGGAGACTGGCAGGTGTCAGGAAGGGGCCGCTGTGAGCATTTTGGCTGTGGTAGAAAGGAATCTTGTACTAAACTAGATAGCCTGCAACTACCTTCCAATGCTAAGACTGTAAGACTCTTTCAAAAATCATTTGAGTTTATTACTAACCATTAACTTTGTAAATAAAAAAACTGAAAACATTTTAAGGTAGATTTCTCTTTCACATCTAGAATTAGGCAATCTTATCTATGTACTAGCAAGTAAGCAGGTACCTACAGGAACTGACAGAAACATAAGGCTTATAATTTATTTCATATATTATTAGCTGAATTTAAGAGCTGCCTGGGCCTTCAATGTTTCCTTTGTTGTTCAAATTATAATCTTCATCGCAATATGTCTTTCCTTCTTCCCAAACAGAAAAAAAACAGCTGAATCGTGAGTTTTGTTTCTGTTTCTGGCATTGTTTTTACACATATAAACGACAGAACCATTTTGTCACTGAAAATTACACAGGAATAAATTAGCATATGACTAAACGTCTGTTATAATAAGAGAGATCAAAGAGTTCTGAAGCATCTTAGAACTCATGGTCCATGTATGGAAGGACATAATTTCTAAGGAAAGCACAGCCTTGTGAGGAATAGTTTAACATTCTCTTGTAGAGAATTCTCCATTTTGAACATAAACAAGGAGATGATGCACTCCTCTTAGTGTTAACATAAACAAGGAGATGATGCACTCCTCTTAGTGTTCTTCCTATACGAGACCACCTGACCCATAATTAATCGGATCTTTATTTTTGCTTTTTTCCCCAATAGTAAAGTACAATTTATCAATACATTCTCTATAGTTGAATTCTCATTATTAAATAAGATATTTAACTATGAGTAACACACACAGTTTATTAGCAAATTTCAAGCTACCAAACATGTAGCATGCCTCCCTACCCTTGACCTTTAGCATCCTTCCTCAATGTAAACATGGTACCAGTACAGTGTATCTCCTACCCAGCTACTTCATACTTCTTCCAGCACTGTTAACTTTACTAAATTCACAGTCCTTCCCAGATCTGGGGACCTCTGGGCTCATATTGAAGAAAAAAAAAAAAAAGAACTAAAATGGGATTAGAGAAATCCAGGGTTCATACTAATATTGTACTGCTTAAAATATTCTATCAGTTAAGAAGGTTTTGAAGGCACTTATGAAAGCGTAAATATCACTTATAACATGGTTTTATGGGGGAAATATAAAAAATATAAAATCTCCAAATTCCAAATAACAGAATTTAAAATAAACTTACAGAAGTCAGGAACTCCCTGGATTTTGCTGGGTTGATGCAGGACAGAAAATGTAGTCAAAGTACACATTCTTCACACCAAGAAAAACAACCTTTAGACTAAAAACAACAGAAATAACGGAAGACTAAACTAGAATATCTACAAACTTTATATGAATTCAAGACCACTGGCCTGGATACATTTCATCAGTGAAATGCTTTAAGATTTTGGAGACGAAATTACTAGACTTTAGTGATCTACGCAAAGTAACAGAGGAAAAACTGGCCAAGAGCAAAAGTAGTCACATTTTTCATAAAGAATAAAGAGTACATTCTGAAATTCTACATCTGAGAACTTGTAATTACTAAATAATCATTCAATAAATATGTCTTGAGATATACCAGGCACTGTGATAGACACTGGGGACAAAATAAAGGAAAAAGACAAGATCATTTAACTCATGGATTTTATCAAAGAATTACACAGTAAGTGTTAAATTGCAAATATAAGTGCTATGAAGAAGCACCCAATGGTGCTAGAAGGGCTTTATAACAGGGGCTTTCTACCTAATAGGGTGTGTTGGCTCTTTCAGAGAAAGCAATGAGTAAGCTAAGGTCTGCAGGATAATTAGATATAAATTTATGGAGAAGGAAGATGCTCTGGGGGAAAGAACTATTTATGCAAAAGCCCTAAGACAGGAGAGAACATGACAGGCACAAGAAACTCAAAAGGAAGGGGGTAGGGCTAGTACAAGATGAGGCTGGAGAAATAACAGAATGAGATATTTTAAATAGTTTTATCCTTATGAGGCATAAGGAGCCACTGGCACAGGGAGGAGGTAGATGAGGGGACTGTATGACAATCAGATTTACATTTTGAAAAGATGGTTCTCAGTGCTTGGAAGGGGAGATCTGTCTGGGTGTAGAACAACGAGGCAGTCATTGCAGGTACCCAGGTGAAGGATAAAAGGATTGATTAAAAAGGTGAATATGGAAACAAATGGACAAATTCAGGATATGTCTGGAGGGAAAGTATCACTGGAGAAGAATTAGAGCTAGAGAGTGAGGGGGAAAAGGAATCAAGGATAACATCTTGATTTTTGGCTTGGGCTATGAGTAGATGAAGGTTGTTGTTTCTTGACATGAGGAAGACAAGAAGAGGAGCAGGCTAGGGGAAGGGAAGAAATCCAGATTCCATTTTGGCCATGTAAAGTTGAGGTTTAGATATCCATAAAAATGAAAAAGGTAAAAAACACATAAGGAAAGAGAAAACAGGAATAAAATATTGGAGTACCTCCTGAGAGCCTCCTTGCTGCTCAAATGTGGCCTCTTTCTAAGCCAAAATCAGCATATAAATGCACTACCTTCCCAACCCCCCGCCCCCCGCGGGGGACCATGACTCCAGGGGATGAGCCTCCTTGGCACCAAGAAATTACTACCAAGCACAAACTAGAACTGCTACTGGGAAAAGACCTTAACCAAAAAGGGGAAAGGGTAAAGACAAATGACTTTATATGGCTAAGAGACTTCAAAGTGAGTCAGGAGGTCATTCCTGATATTACATTTATGCATGTCTCAGCAGGATCTCATTGACTGCCACAGTAAATATTGCCTGAAATAGCAGGGCTCCTGAGGGCTCTGGAGACATCCAGACACTATAGGAAGGGCTGACAGCTCAGGAGTTTGGTACCCTGTCAGTGGGCCCTACTTTGGAATTCATGCTCCCCAGTGTGATAGAGTTGGACTCAGTTGTGGTTTCCCTACACATGGCTCTTCTACCCCTTATATCTGAAACTATAGTTAGTACTAGATTTGACAGGTGTATGTCCAAGAGATTTAAATCTTTGGGCTTTCCATATGCCAGTTGAGTCCTGAATCTCAACAGAGTTGCAACACCTACTCTCCAGTTCACTGGACTCACCCAGGACAACTAACAAGAAGATGACAATGGACAATAACCACCCCAAGAAACAGAGAGCATCTACAACTGCAAGCAAGATAGTCCCACCCATCTGCCCCGGAGGAGGTAAGCCCCCTCTCCATTAGAGATAGAGTGGGTATGACCATCCCAGAATTCTCAGGATGGACCAGAGGAGACTTACTGTTATTCTTCTATAGACTTATTGCTATTCTGCAGGAGAGAGTTTAAACTATAATGTAAACAATAATCCACACTTAGTGGCAATGCTCCAATATGTGTTCATCAATTATAACAAATATACCACACTAATGAAGGATGTCATTAATGTGGTAAAGTGTGGGAGGGGTAGGGAATGGGAAATATGGGAATTCCCTACATTTTTTATGTATCATTTAAGTAACCTAAGTAACTTTAAAAAAAATAAAATAAAAACATTAAAGAAAGCAATCTGTAGCTTCTACCACAGTTAAAATACTAATATATAAAAGGCTCCCACTGCTCAGTAAGAGCACAGAAACCCAATTTTAAAAATGCACAGTCACTTGACACCCACTAGAATGGCTATTATTTTAAAAACATAAAATAAGTGCTCTCTATGATGTAGAGAAATATGAACATGCATACCTTGTGTGTGTGAATATAAAATGGTGCAGCCACTGTGAAAAATATATTGGCAGTTACTCAGAAAGTTAAACACAGAACTACCATATGGTGGCAGACTTGGCCCAGTGGTTAGGGTGTCCATCTACCACATGGGAGGTCCGCGGTTCAAACCCCGGGCCTCCTTGACCCGTGTGGAGCTGGCCCATGTGCAGTGCTGATGCGCGCAAGGAGTGCCCTGCCATGCAGGGGTGTTCCCCGCATAGGGGAGCCCCACGCGCAAGGAGTGCGCCCCGTAAGGAGAGCTGCCCAGCGCCAAAGAAAGTGCAGCCTGCCCAGGAATGGTGCCGCACACACGGAGAGCTGACACAGCAAGATGAAACAACAAAAAGAGACACAGATTCCCGGTGCCACTGACAAGAATACAAGCCAGACACAGAAGAACACATATCGAATGGACAGAGAGAGCAGACAATGGGGGGGAGGGGACAGAAATTAACAAAATAAAAAACTACATTGAGGGGAAAGACAATGAGGAAGATGGCAGCGGAATAAGGAGCTCCTAGAGTCAGCTCCTGCTACAGGAGTTGACACAACAAGGTGACGCAACAACAACAACAAAAAAGAAACAGATTCCTGTGCTGCTGACAACAACAGAAGCAGACAAAGAAGATGACGCAGCAAATAGACACAGAAAACAGACAACTGGGGTGGGGGGGTAAGGGGAGAGAAATAAATAAATAAATAAATCTTTTTTTAAAATCACAAAAAAAGAAAGGAACTACCATTATGACCTGGCAATCCACTTCTAAGAACTGAAAGCAGGGACTGGAACAGATATTTGCACACCAATGTTCACAGCAGCATTATACACAATAGCCAAAAGGTGGAAGCAGTCCAAGTGCCCATCGACAAATGAGTGAATAAACAAATGTGGTATTATTCATACAATGGAATATTATTCAGTTATCAAAAGGAATGAAATTCTTATATATGACACAATATGGATGAACTTGGAAGAATCATGTTGAATGAAATAAGCCAGACACAAAAGGATGGATGTTATATGATCTCACTTATATGAAATAACTCTAATACACAAATTCATAGAGACAGAAAGTAGATTACAGATTACCAGGGGCAGGGGTTGAGTGGAGTAGAGATCGGGGAATTAATGCTTGATACAGAATTTGCATGGGATGATGAAAAAGTTTTGATAACGTTTAGTGATGACAGTAACATACAGTGTAAATGTAATCAATACCAATGAACCGTATCCTCGAAGGAAGTTAAAAAGTTAAATTTTATGATGTATATTTGCTACCGCAGTAAAAAAAAACATATTTTAATGGGCAAAATTACATGAACAGAGAGTTCACAGAAAATGAAACATAAATGGCTCCTAAACATATGGAAACTTACTCAATATTATATATAATGAAAACTGAAGATCAAAACTACACTGAGGGAAGTGGACTTGGCTCAATGGTTAGAGCGCCCACCTACCATATGGGAGGTCCACAGTTCAAACCTTGACCCATGTGGAGCTGGCCCACACGCAGTGCTCATGTGTGCAAGGAGTGCCGAGCCATGCAGGGGTGTCCCCCACATATGGGAGCTCCATGTGCAAGGAGTACACCCCATAAGGAGAGTCGCCCAGTGCAAAAGAAAGTTCAGCTTGCCCAGGAGTGGCGCCGCACACAAGGAGAGCTGATGCAGCAAGATAACACAATGAAAAGAGACACAGATTCCCGATGCCACTGACAAAAATAGAAGTGGACACAGAAGAACACACAACGAATGGACACGGAGAGCAGGCAACTGGAGTGGGGGAGGGGGAAGGGGAGAGAAATAAATAAATCTTAAAAAAAAAACTACATTGAGGAAGTAGATTTGGTTAAACAGATAGAGCGCTCGCCTACAACATGGGAGGTCCAGGGTTCAAACTAAGGGCCTCCTGACCCGAGTGATGAGCTGGCCCACACACAGTGCTGATGCATGCAAGGAGTGCCATGCCACACAGGGGTATCCCCCACGTAGGGAGCCCCACACGCAAGGAGTGTGCCCCGTAAGGAGAGTCGCCTAGCGCAAAAAAAGTGCAACATGCCCAGGAGTGGCACCGCACACACGGAGAGCTGACACAGCAAGATGAAACAACAAAAAGAGACACAGATTCCCGGTGCCACTGACAAGAATACAAGCGGACACAGAAGAACACATATCGAATGGACAGAAGAACAGACAATGGGGGGTGGGTGGGAGGGGACAGAAATTAACAAAATAAAAAACTGCATTGAGGGGAGAGACAATGAGGAAGATGGCAGCGGAATAAGGAGCTCCTAGAGTCAGCTCCTGCTACAGGGCAGTTAGTAAACACCCAGAGCTCTCTGGAGCTAACTGAAGGACCTGTTTGGGTGCTCCAGGAGGCCAGAAGAGCATCCTGCCACATCCTTGAAGAAATGGAAGGAGGAGACTGCCCATCTACAGAGAAGACTCCTGAAGTAGAGCATTCCACACCAAGGAGGCCGGTACCTGGCCTCCACTGGAGGCACAAGCCGCCTCGGGAGCTGTTCCACGGCTTGAATTGAAAGCTCCACTTCCCAAAAAATGGGGGAGGAAGAGGCAGTTGGACACCAACTTCAGCAACTGATGAGTAAATTCAGCAGGCTAAAATATTATCCTGACAACAGCTAAAGTTTGAGCCTGTCCAAGTTAAAAAGAGACTGATAGCCGCCAACTTAACTCCACACCTGGCACAAGGGGAAGCAGCATCGACGGAAAATCACAGTGCTGGTGGGGACTGACTTCCTTCCATCCAGATCAGACTGCAGCTCTAGCCTAGGCCCCATTCCCACCTCCAGCAGGGAGGAAGCTGCAGGGACCTGCGCCAGCCGAGCCGGGAAATTATCGGTCAAGCTGCGGAAGCTGGTGATTGTCCTACTCTGGCGGCACAAGCCATCCCAGGAGCTATTCTGTGGCCGGAAATTGGAAACTTCATTTCCCAGAAACAGGGGAGGAGGCTACAGTTGGCTGCCGATTTCAGCTACTGATTGGTAGACTCAGCTTGCTAGGAGATAACCCTGGGAACAGCTGGGGTGTGAACCTGTTGAAGTCAGAAAGAGGCTGGTGGACCCCATTTTGACTCCGCCCCCAGCCTGAGGGGAAGCCAGGCTGACCGAAAATCACAGTGATGGTAGGAAGACTATACTTTTAGGGATCACTTCTATAGTTCGTTACCAGAGAAGGTTCTCTGAACGTGTAGTGTAGGGCACAGTGATGGTAGGAACTGGTTTCTTTCACCCAGATTGGCCTGCAGCCCTAGCCTAGGCTTCAGCCCCACCTCTGGCAGGGAGGAGGCTGGTGGGCCCTGCACCAGCCTATCCAGGTAACCATAGGTACCATTTGCTGGCACAGACTGAATAACTGGAAGTCTACCAGGGCAAATGTGGTCATCTTGGACCCGCACTGCATAGACTGCTGCCCACACGTGCAGCTGCATCCCTACCCCAGGCAGGAGAGAAAGGAGCACGAAGCTTCACCAGTCTCTCTGAGCAACTACAGTCTAGGTCTGCACTACTTGGATTATATCACACAGCTGTGACTCTCTCCCTACCCCTGGCAAAGAAGAAAACTGGGATAAGCTTCATGGGTCCCTGGTGCAATGAGGGCAGCTTGAGCCTCCACAGCTTATACCACCAATTAAACCTTGGCTCCTACTGCACAACCAGCAAGGGAGAAAGGACAGGAAGCCCTAAACTAAAGAGAAAATCTGCACCCAGAATAAGTACTCTAGTAATTCAGATGCCAAGACACCAACAACACATTATAACCCACACCAAGAAACAGGAAGCTATGCCCCAGTTAAAGGAACAAGATAAGCCCCAGATGACATAAAGGAGTTGAAACAACTAATCATAGGATGTTCAAATAAATCTCCTTCATCAATTCAATGAGATGGCTAGAGGGAGGCAGACTTGGCCCAATGGATAGGGCGTCCGCCAACCACATGGGAGGTCCGCGGTTCAAACCCCAGACCTCCTTGAAACCCATGTGGAGCTGGCACATGTGCAGTGCTGATGTGCACAAGGAGTGCCATGGGACGCAGGGGTGTCCCCCACGTAGGGGAGCCCCACGCGCAAGGAGTGCGCCCCATAAGGAGAGCCGCCCAGGGCTAAAGAAATTGCAGTCTGCCCAAGAACGGCACCACACATACGGAGAGCTGACACAACAAGATGACGCAACAAAAAAAAGAAACACAGGTTACCGGTGGCGCTGATAAGGAGAGAAGCAGTTACAGAATAACACACAGCGAATGGACACAGAAAGTAGACAACGAGGTGGGGGAGAGAAATAAATAAATAAATATTTTTTAAAAATAAAAGACACTGGATGAGCACAAAAAAGAATTCGAAAACATACATAGAAAAAGAGCAGATCTTATAGGAATGAAAGGTGCAAAATAAATGAAATTTTAAAAACACTGGAATCATATAAGAGCAGATTTGAGGAGACAGAAGAATTGGTGAACTTGAAGAAATGATCTTTGAAAGTGAACATACAGAAGAACAGAAGACGAAAGGCATGGAAAAAGTTGAACAAGGTCTCAGGGAACTAAATGACAGCAAAAGGTGTGCAAACATACATGTCATGGGCGTCCCAGAAGGTGAAGAGAAGGGAAAAAGGGCAGAAGGAATATTTGAAGAGACAATGGTAGAAAATTCCCCACTTACTGAAGGACATAGATATCCACGTCCAAGAAGCACAATGTACTCCCATCTGAAAAAATCCAAACAGACCAACTCCAAGACACATACTGATCAGAATGTCAAATGCCAAAGATAAAGAGAGAATTCTGAGAGCAGCAAGAAAAAAGCAAAGCATAACATATAAGGGATATCCAATAAGATTAAGGGCTGATTTTTCACCAGAAACCATGGAGGCAAGAAAACAGTGGTCTGATATATTTAAGATACTACAAGAGAAAAACTTCTAGCCAAGAATCTTATATCCAGCAAGACTGTCTTTCAAAAATGAGGGTGAAATTAGAATATTCACAGATAAACAGAAACTGAGAGAATTTCTAAGCAAGAGACCAGATTTTCAGGAAATACAAAAGGGTGTGCTAGAGCCTGAAAAGAAAAGACAGGAGAGAGGGGCCTGGAAGAGAGTCTAGAAATGAAGATTATATCAATAAAAGTAACTTAAAGTGTCAAAAGAGTGGTGAAAATAAAATAAGACAGATAAAACTCAAATAGACAAGAATAAACTTAACCAATAATGTAAAGCACTTGTATTCATAAAAGTGTAACTCAATGTTAAAGAAATCAAAAAAGGCCTTAATAACTGGAAGAATATTCCATGCTCATGGATTAGAAGACTAAATATCATTAAGATGTCAATTCTACTCAAACTGATATGCAGATTCAATACAATCCCAATAAAAATTCCACCAGCATTTAAAAAAAATTTGAAAACATGATCATCAAATTTATTTGGAAGGGTAAGGGTTCCTGAATAGCCAGAAATATCAAAAGAGGAAAAGGAAACCCTCATCTCCAGACTTTAAATCATATTACCTAGCCATAGTGGTAAAAACAGCATGGGACTAGCATAAAGACAGACAAATAGACCAATGGAACCAGATTGATGGTTCAGAAACAGACCCTCACATCTAGGGTCAAGAGATTTTTGACTAGCCTGTCAAACCCACACAGCTCGGGCAGAACAGTCCATTCAACAAATGGTGCTGAAAGAACTGGATATCCATAGCCAAAAGAAGGATAGAGGACCCCTATCTCATACCTTATCCAAAAATTAACTCAAAAAACTAAAAATAAAAGAACCATAAAAGTTAGAGAAGAAATTGTAGGAAAATATCTTCAAGACCTGGTGGTAGGTGTTGGATTCTTAAAGGAGATAAGAGGAGGACTGAGATGGACTACTGAATTGTTTAATGTATGGAGAAGTTTTAATTAGCTTTACTGTAAAAATGTGGAAAAGTATAGAGTGGAAGTTAACACATAGTGAGTAACAGCTAGTTTACAAATGGGGATGTGGCACAAAATGGTAGTCTACGTATGAAATGTAAACTGACAGAATGCTAGAGAATAACCTAGGAACTAAATAGCACAGTAAACCAAGAGGTGGATGAGAATTGTGGTTGACGGTACAGATGCAAGAGTGTCCTTTGTGAGCTAGTCAAATGTACATCACTACTGCAGGGTGCTGGGAATGTGGAGAAGCATGGGGAAAGTACAGGTAGAGTGACCTATGGACTGTGATTAGCAGTAATAATATAAAATTCTTGCATCTGTGCGAAAGATATACTGTGCTGATAATGAGGCAGTATGGAAAATGTGAGTCAAATGTACACTATGGACATGGTAACAATCAGATGATATTACATTATCTGTAGCTAATGTGTCCACCACAGTGTGGTGTCCTGATGGAGGGGTTTTTTTTTTTGCAGTTGTGCACATGTACATGATTGTTTTATAAGTTTACAACTTCTGTCATAAAATATATTTTAAAAATAATAATAGGGTGGGCTGGGGGAAAAACACACCAAACGTAAGATAAGGACTATGATTAGCAGTAAGATTTTGACAATATTCTTTTGTAATTTGTAACAAACGTCTCACAACAATGCAAGGTGGTGGTGGTGGGTTGATACATGGGACCCCTGTATGATATTATGCATGTTTGCTTTGTAAGTTCACAACTTCTACTATACACTTAATTGTTTATGTATGTTCATATATAAATGATATAAAGATAATAACAATAGGGTTGGGGAAAAATACTTTGGTTAGTAGTAATATTTTGACAATGCTTTTTAATCATTAGTTAAAAAGGTTTAACAACAATGCAAGTTATTGGTGGTAGGGTGAGTTATGGGAGTCCTGTATGATGTTATACATGTTTGTTTTGTAGGTTCACAAATATTATTATACACTTATTGTTTATGTATGAGTGATATACTTCAATAATTTTTTTTAAAACACTACATTGAGGGAAGCAGATGTGGCTCAAGCAATTGGCCTACCGCCTACCATATACGAGGTCCAGGGCTCGATTCCTGAAGCCTCCTGGTAAAGGGAAGCTGCATACTCAGCAAGCTAGCCAGCGCAGGAGTGCTGGCCCGTGCAGAGAGCTGGCACAGCAAGATGATGCAACAAAAAAGAGACACAGAGGAAAGACGATAAGAGATGCAGCAGACCAGTGAGCTGAGGTGGCACAAGAGACCGAGCACCTCTCTCCCACTCCAGAAGGCCCCAAGATTGATTCCCAGTGCCGCCTAAAGAGAAGACAAGCAGACACAGAAGCACATACAGTGAATGGACACAGAAAGCAGGAAGCGAGCACATGCACACCAAAAAAACAATGGGGGAGGGCAGAAAGAAATAAATCTTAAAGTGGTTGAGCGCCTGCCTCCCATGTACGAGGTCCCAGGTTCAAAAGTAACATACCCTACTGATGAGAGCATCAGGGAATTAGGCATGCTCATACACAGCTGCTGGTGGGAATATATATTGATACAATTTCTTCAGAGGCCAATTTGACTATCTTTTAAAACTAAAAACACAAGATATTTTGTGACAGAGCAACTGCATTTCTAGGAATTTATCCTAAGAAACACACACAAAATGGTATGCACACAATATTCACCACAGCATTGTTTATAAAAGTAAAAATAGAAACAGCCTAAATACACTATGCATCAACGGGGGCCTGGTTAAATGAATTATAGTACATCTATACAGTTATATTTTACATATCCGTACAGGAAAATGAGAAAATTCAATACATGGATAGGGAATATCACTAACATACTTTATAAAATAAAATAGCAAGGTAAGAACTGTATATATATTGTAAGTTATATAAAAAAGGGAACAGAAAGGAGTGTGTTTAGTGTGGGGAGGGGTACATACGTATAAATATATGTATACCTTTGCTTAAAGAGGTACAAAAGACCTCTGGAAGGTTACACACACACACACACACACACACAAAACCATAATGTTGGTTGCCTCCAGAGTAGGAAATTGTGTGCCTAGGGGGCAAGGTGTAGGAAGATAACTTTTCTCTGTCTACCCCCATTTGTACCTTTTGAATTTTGAACTATGTTAAACCTCTGCCCATTCAAAAATACGGTTTAAAATTTTTAAATAAGACAAACCACACAATCCACCTATGGTGGATCAATATATGCTAAAAATTCAGAAGACAAAGATCCCCATAAGCAGAAGTGGGGAGACCCACTGGGAAGAAAGTATAGTGCCAGGAGAAAGATGGTGGTAGTGAAGCGTATTACAAAAAAAAAGTATATTTATCCTGTCATTCATTATTACCTAGGGATTCCTTACCTTTCTTCAATTATTTTAAGCTAGAGGCAAAAGTGAAATATATACATACTTTGTGACAGTTTGAAGCTATTTGTGGATGCCAGAAAAGTCACATTCTTGAAGCTAATCCATTCCTGTGGGTATGGGACACTTTGCCTGGATTGGATTCAGCTGGGGGGGGGGGCTTTGATTGGATTACTTCAGTGAGGCATGACCCAGCATGGCCCTTGGTCCTCTTGCTAGAGTCCTTTATAAATGGAGAACTGAAACCAGACACACACAGAAAAGGCGGCAGAGACAGAGAAACCTCAGCAGAGCACAGAGGCTCAGAAAGAGGTCCCCCAAGAAGCTCCAGGAGAGAGGAGAGATGAGCCATATACCTGACTGCCCACAGCTGAGCTTGGGGTTCTAGAAAGTAAGCCTAGAGGAGAAGACAGAGACACAGATAAGCAGATGCCTCCATGTGCCTTGCCAGGTGGAAGGAGTCCAGGATCACCAGCAGCCAGCCTTTGGTGAGACAGTGTATCTGATGATGCTTTGATTTGGACATTTTCACAGCCACAGAACTATATGCTTTTTTTTTTTTTTTTTTGAATACTCCATTTGAATCTTTAGTTGTATCAATTAATAAATATTTACATATTTTCCAAATGTCAATACATAAACAAACCAAAATTAATATTTTACATGAATCTTTGCAGACTTGTAGAATAAATTTTTAAGTGGATTTACTGGGAAAGACCATATTTTTAAACATATCAGAAATTACCTTCTGGAAATATTTTTACCAATTTAGCCTGCCAACAGCGGTATATAGCAGTTATTTTTTCCTGAATCTTCAGCAACATAACAATGTTAAATATTTTTTTTTTATTGACTTTGTAATAATATTACATCAAAAATATATATGTGAGGTCCCATTCAACCCCGCTCCCCCACCCCCCCTCTCCCCCCCCAACAACACTCGTTCCCATCATCATGACACATCCATTGGATTTGGTAAGTACATCTTTGGGCACCTCTGCACCTCATAGTCAATGGTCCACATCATGGCCCATACTCTCCTCCATTCCATCCAGTGGGCCCTGTGAGGATTTACAATGTCCGGTGATTGCCTCTGAAGCACCATCCAGGGCAGCTCCATGTCCCAAAGACACCTCCACCTCTCATCTCTTCCTGCCTTTCCCCATACCCATCAGCCACCATGTCCACTTTTCCCAATCCAATGCCACCTCTTCTATGTGGACATTGGATTGGTTGTGTCCATTGCACCTCTATGTCAAGAGGAGGCTCAGATTCCACATGGATGCTGGATGCAATCCTCCCATTTTCAGTTGTAATCACTCTAGGCTCCATGGTGTGGTGATTGTCCTTCTTCAACTCCATCTTAGCTGAGTGTGGTAAGTCCAATAAATCAGATTGTAGGTGCTGGAGTCTGTTGAGGCTCAGGACCTGGCTATCACATTGTCAGTCCAGAGATTCAAATCCCCTAAATATATCTTAAATCCCAACGTCAACTGCACCTCCAGCACATTAGCATGAAAGTCTTATGAAGGGAGATCCCATCTGAGTCCAGATTCATCACACATAAACACCATTTCCAAAGAGGGGCCATCTGCCCTGGTAGTTAACCCCATCGGCCATGGCCATAACTCTCATGGGTCTCTTTAGCCTTCAAAGGAACCAATATCTGGGGGTTGTATCTGCTTTATCTGTCTCTCTGACTCTGCTCAGTTGTGCATGAGGGCAATCCTTCTGCCAGCCTCCAGACTCTTTTTTAGAAACTCGTAGCCATATAAACTCATTTCTCCTTTCCATTTCCCCCTTACTTTAGGTCAAACAGCATTTTAAAGTCATGTTATTTTATGTAGACATGGATATTCTGCTGATCCGCATTGAACCTTCCGTATAAGGTCCTTTTCCAGTTGCATCATCAGTTGGTATTTGATAGTGGTCCCTCGTTGCCAGGGAGGCTCGTCCCCGGGTGTCATGTCCCACGCTGGAGGGAAGGCATTGCATTTACATGCTGAGTTTGGCTTCGAGACTGGCCACATTTGAGTAACATGAAGGCTGACAGGAGGAAATTCCCAGGCACAATGTTGCTCTAGGCCTTGTTCTTATTTTAGGTTTATCAGCTCACAAGCATAGTCATTAGCATCAGGGGCTCACTGTTGAACCCTCACTCCCTCCAGGTCCCCGCCGCTGTACCTGGGAGACTGTCGCTGCTCCCCTAGGGACCGCGGCAGAGCACCACTGGCCAGGAACCCAGTACCCCCCCTGCTGTGGTTTTTAATTGTTGCCATTATGAGTATATCCAATCATTACCATGCCCCCTGGACATATGTTCTGTACAGCTCCCTGTCAGCCATATATCACCTGTCATTGGTATCCCATACCAGTATCCCTCCATTGCCATTGTTGAAACACTCTGTGGTCCAGAACTCCCTGAAATTTGAAGCCCAATATAATGTCATGGTCCCTTACTAGGGAATGGTATATAGCGATGGACTATATGCTTTTAACCTAATAAATTCCCATTATAAAAGCCAACCCAATTCTGGTATGTTGTTCCCAGCAGCCTTTAGCAAACTAAAACACACTCTACAGAATTTCACAAGTTTGAGTTATATATAGACCCCTCCAAAAGAAACAATTCTTTCTCAGATCTCTGAAACAACCATGAGCAACATTAGATTAAGAAATTCATACTAATAAACTATGTCCTATGAAATTAGTTCTATGAAATACCTTGCAAAAGAGTAGTTTTGTCCTTATAAGTGGTGAAAGAAATATTTAAGATAATTATATCAAAACAAAGCACAAAAATAAATAAACAAACAGTGAATTCTCCCATTTACTCCAAGGACTCATGGTTCCCATTTTGAGAAGCAATACTCTAGGAGAGAAAGACACAGGCCAAGCCCACCATGGCCGCAGCCATTGCTTGAGGAAAGCATAAAGAGGCCATGACTGGGGAGAAACACTGGAGTCACCACCAGAAAGGAGCTGACTCCCCAACAGCTGCCACCTGAGAGGCCTGCCTACCCACTTGACTGCCACCAGTCCTGTTTACAATGCAGCCTGCTTCTGCAAAGTGGTACGAACGAAGGGACTGTCTTTATTGAATTTAGAGTTGAAGACAGTAAAGGTGTTAATGTAAATTTTGAGAAATCCAAACTTACATTCAGATGTCTAGGAAGAAGTGATAATTTTAAACATTTAAATGAAATTGGTCTTTTTCATTTTATTGACCCAAATGATTCCAAGCAGCATTCTTATGCTGTTTATGAAACGGAGAATCTGGCCAGTCGTGGCCAAGGTTAACAAAAAAAGGGCAAAGCTTAATTGGCTTAGTGGGGACTTTAATAGGAAAGACTGGGAAGATGATTCAGATGAAGACATGTCTAATTTTGACTGTTTCTCTGAGATCATGGACAACATGGGTGATGATGAGGATGTAGATATGCCAGAAGTAGATGGAGGAGATGATGATTCACAAGACAGTGATGATGAAAAATGCCAGATCTGGAGTAAGGAATACTGTCATCATTGGGATTTTGACGGGAAAAAAGAAAAGAACACTTCTCTACAAGACTTCATGATTGAAAGAATTCCTGAGTTGATAGGTCTAAAGGCAGATGCTATATTTGCCCCCTTTAAACCCCTTTTTCAAGCTGTTTGTTTTTTAAAAGGCTTCTCTAAGGGTTGACATGTACCATCGCACGGGACAATTTTAAGTCAGCTAAGACAATAATCTTATACAGGAACATTTCTCAGACTTCCATGAAGCTGTTGAGATCCTAGATCTCAAGAGAGATTGATAAGAGATTGATACAGCAGTTGTAATAAATAAAAACATTTCACCTAAGTCTCCTTTCTTCAAAACATAGATACTGACATGATAGGAAGCTCTCAGCATA
The DNA here is from genome assembly GCF_030445035.2 of Dasypus novemcinctus. NCBI lineage: Eukaryota > Metazoa > Chordata > Mammalia > Cingulata > Dasypodidae > Dasypus > Dasypus novemcinctus. The sequence goes on along the minus strand of NC_080704.1, from coordinate 21,095,906 downwards.
GAGAAAGATTACTAAATTTTAGATTTCAAAACATGGACTCAAAGTGGCTAAAACAAATTGGCTAACACCTTAAATTCTTAATCTGCTATTCCTCTGGTGTATCATTCAGGATAGTTCCATTAAAGTTTTATTTTTCAAAAAATTTACTTTACATTATTGTACGTAATTTTTCACCTGTCAGTGTTCCAGATGTATCTTAGCTAAAACTAGTGAATGCCCTAATCTAAGCTAGCTTTTGAGGCCTGTACATTTGGTATTGTTCAACCCTTAGGCTTTTACATCTCTTAGCATGTACATTGTTGCTTGAGAATCTGTATATTAGACCAAATTTGTATTTGCATTGACAGTGTGGCAAATGAGTGAAAAAAATGTTTAATACACTATTGGAAGTTTTATTTCTTTTTTGATTCAGCTTATACCAGAGCTGAAAAACCTTAATTTGTGTTCTTGACAGTGGGGATTTTTTTTAAATGTCTACATTCTTTTTAATAAATTGTTGGAAGACTTTAAAAAAAAAAGAGAAATACAGATTACCAAATACTAAATTGTATTTAAAATTGTATTACAAACCCCTGATATACAGAATGTTTCTATGACAGAGTATGTTTAAAACAGATTTTTAAAATAGAGGGAGGCCCTTGGTCCCATGTACAATGCCTCCTCTCTATTCTCCCTCTGGTGAGTTCCGCCATTTGAGCAAAGAATATGCCACAACACAAGGTCCTCTAGAGAATGGAAAAATGGCAGCTCTAATATCTGCTTCTCCCCACTTCTATTCAGATAACCAAATTTTACTAACCTCAGGTCGGAATCTTTTTTTCTTATCTGCATTCAAGGCTTAAAAATTATTATGAGATCACATTTAAAATTTTTGCTTTTTAAAAAGTATTATACAACTAGGAGCAAATTCATTATTTTGGTTTAATTTAAAGATCACTTAATTTTTTCCTAATTATTGGCTTATCCTAGGAATTCCCCTTGAAAGAATTATCTAAGACCCTTCCTAAGAAACTTATAAAAACAAACATTTGATACAAATACATCATATTTTGCTAATGGTGAGAAGTCTAAAGTGTTTTAAGTTAGAAAAAAAAAGTATAAATTGATAATATATTTACTCCAAAATCCTTTCTCCCAACACATATTAACCAATAATAAAGAAAAACCAATTGTGTTGAAAATTCTCAAAAATACATGATAAAAAATATATTAGTTATCACTGTGCAGACTCTTACACAGACTAATAGATTTACCTTTTGAAAAGAAAATTATACCAGTTTGAGAAGTGGGAATATCATACTAGGTTAGAGGACAGGAGAGTAAAAGAGCAAGGGCTGCACATATCTTGCACCCCCAAGAATGTACATGGTCAAGAGTGCTGGAAGGGCTTCTGCAGCCCTGTCCCTGAACACACACCCTGGGACCAAGGGCCTGTCTCACAGCAGCAGCCACAAATATGGAGCAAGAAATGCTCAGGGAGCGTATTATCCTAAAAGCATAGCTGCAACTCCCTATACTACATCATCTCTCATCATTTCTATATCTACAAAATCTAAGGAAACTCAAAGGAGTTTTACTCACAGCTTCTCCAGCCTGATCTTCTGCCTCTCAAGTAAGCTGAAAACACAGTAACCTACCGAAAACATCACTGAGCTGAAGATGATGGCCAGTCACAATTACATTATTTACTCATCAATAACTTCTAATAATACTGCTCAGAGTTTACCACAGAGAGATAGCATCTTTCAGTCACATAATCCACATGTATGAACCAGGCATTTACTACCTACTATGGAGGGTTCGGCAATAAAAGTCCCTACAGGGATTAAAGAAGGCAAAGAAGGTATGATATCTACAATAGAGTTTACCATTTAATTAAGAAAAGAATACACACACCAATGAGACAGTCTAACTATATAATCTGTGATCATGCCACAATAGTCACTAGAAAAAAGTACCAGGGAGCAATGGACTTTTGTCATCAGCTGGCTATGTGTGCTCTCAGGGATACCACTACCTTTCCAGGCTTCAAGGACTCTACCATAAAATGAGAAGTCTGAACCAGGAGAAGATCCATATCAATACAACACTCTATGACCCAAAGTAGCAGTTGGTTTTTCAACCATTATAACGAAGTGCTTCAGGAAGCCCACGCTTATTTTATTCAAATTTCATGGATGCTGAAACTGATAAAACACTGCAATCATCATCCATAACCCAACAATTTTGTATTTCATTTTTGTTAAAAAAAAAAAAAAACCTCACTGTTCTCAATGACTCATTGTCCAATAAATCAAAATTATTCTTAAAACTCCATAATTAAATTCAACTGTAGTCTTCAGCACATAGCTGCCTGCGTGACCTAGACATAAGTTAAAGGTCTACAACCCTCCCCAGTGGGAAGAGAATGTATAGATGTTATCGTAAACTATGATCTTCCCAAAGCAGTAAACATCCTTGGTAACATCCTTCCTATGAGCATAGTGAAAACATCACCACACCCCATGTACACGCTTCATGTGACCCTAGCTGGAACTCTGTTCTCATACCCTATGGAATATCCTTGTTCTGAAATCCCTTATATATCACCCTTCATTTTCTCACCTCTTTGCAAAGCACTATCTTTATTCTCTGAATCGCCACCATCAGAGATTCTCTCCTGTCCGTAAGTCCCAATAAAGCTTATGCCTAACTAAATGCCAAGTGTGTTCTTTGGTCTCATGGCCATACCAACTCATGCCCTTCAGGAGTTGGGTTGTAACAACAACTTGTATCTGTTTTATACATCATGGTTCTATATGACATTATATTTGAAAAAAAGTTTTATTGTTTTTTAAAAGTTTGAAAATCTACTAGTTGAAAAGTATAAAAAGTAAATGGTATAGGTTATTGATCCTGAAGACACGAAGCGATTTCAAACACTGTCAATAATACAGAACATTCAAAGGCTGCTTCCAGTTTAAACAGTGTTAATGTTTTTACAAATTGATCTTCTTACCAAGACTCCTGGCCTTTTGTAGCTGTAGACCGGACATAATAAGAGAAAGATTCTAAAAATCAGGTTTCTCTTCACCAAACCAAAGTATCAGATTTATGAGATTTATGGTTGACCTTGACAACTTCCATTTCCTCAGTTAAAAAATAAGGCTTCTGTGCTGGGTGATCTCTGAGGTACTGTCTAGCATTCAAGTCCCACAATTTCAATTCTAAACATTTGGAAACTCTCAAACTGAACATGAGTGCCAAAATCCTCAATCATTAAATGCCAATTCATAAGGGACCAATACAAAACATATATAGTCTACCCTATTTTCTGTATGGTTCCAAATCATTTAGCAAGGCAAGTTTCAAGAGCAGTTTACGTAAAATAGTCTTGGCAGAGAAGAAAGAATGGAGTGATGACCTTTCAGCAGTATTTCGGAAAAACAGCAAAACCAGAGTAAGTGTACAAACATCTGGTGGTTAAGCTATTCCTGGGATGGTCACTTATCTTAAAGGTAGAAAATAAATAATAATAATGACTAGATAGCAGCAACTTACTGCTGGCTAGCTAGCTACTCTGCGAGGAATGGAGAGGAAATCTGGGATATTTTCCAAATGGATTAAAAGAAAATTATTTCATTTATATAGATATTTGTATCCTATTCAAAATATAAAATGAACTGAAGAAAATCAAGCTACAGATCTTGCACTTTCTCAGCTGTCTGTGCTAACTTTAGAAGGGTAAGTGATATTACTTTGGTCAAACAAATAACAGTGAAAAACAGAAGCAAATTCATCAGGGCTATTAATCAATAAAAGCATTCAATTAAGTTCAAAATAAGTTTTAGCATCTGACTGATAAATAGTAGAAATTTAATATGTTAAAAGGAAAGATTCTTTCCCTCAAGGAGACTGCAATTTAAAAAAGCAAAAATAAAACAAGATATGGTCCAGAGCACTTCTGAGTTACAGCTCTCCCACATACTAATTTAATGTTGGGCTAAGCAGTGTGCTGAAGCTTTGGTTTCCATTTGTAAAATGGGGATAAGTGTGCCTACCTTGTAGGGTTGTCATGTGAATCAAAGAAAATACAGCACATTAAATATCTGGCAGTCCTCAAGGCATAGGACGTATTCACTAAAAATGTTAGCTAGTAATATAATAGTAGCAACAAATGTAGCATTTACTGCGAATTACATGAAATTTCATTAATTAAGGCATTTCCCAATATACTGCAGATTGACAAAGAATTCTGAATTTCCAAAATTAATAAATTAAATTGAAAAACCTGAACTCTCAGTTTACCATTATGAGTTGGACATGTCTGTATAGCTCTGGATAGTCTATTAGGGGATCCGTTTGTGAGGGGTGGTGGTAGTATAGCCTTTGCCCAAAAAGTACAGACCTGAACCTTTCTAAAGCCAGCTCTCTCACAAAGAACTCTTAGCTCTCAATTGTAATTTTATTTCCACTACCTGAAGTCTTCAAATGGAAAAAAAAAAAAAGGGCGGGGGGGGGAGTTCTAAATCCCTGATTTAAATGAAACTATACATTTTTATGAAATTTAACATGGCCTGTATCCATCATTGCAAGATCATGTAAAACAATTCCATTGCCCCCAAAATACCCCATGTTCCATCTATTCTATTCCTCCCTCTCCCTCCCCTTGGGACCCACGGGAACCACCAAGTTTCAGTCCTTGAAGAACAAGATTCATAGTTACTTGCAACAACACTGCAGGCTTGACATAATGGCCTGTCCTCCCCTATTAGGCACTGCATATACTCTTAAGAAACTCCTGGCCCTCTTTCTGAGATCAGAGTACTCCCCAGGATGGGATTCCAGCACCTTCCTGCTCATTATATGGGTCTCCACCCACAGATACAACACACTATGACAAGATGAACATTCACACACTCTGAAGAAATCTGCCCCAGGTGCACCCTGTCCCACATGCCCTCCCACATTCAACAACCTAAACCAGTAACCCTCCGATGCCATATTTTCCAAAAGAACCTTCCCTACATTGTAGTTTCAACCACATACCTGCAAATTCCCAGAGTTCACCTGCTCCCTCCCCTAACTCTCCCCCCAGTTCCATGGACAGTCCAACTCACCCTTCCCACCCTATACCCCTCACAAGCCAACACCACCCAACCCAACAGCATCACTGCACCACTGTCAAGTCTATCCACTGCACAACTACACCCTTCCACCTTATCATAGATTTTGTCCATATGGGCATTGCTTCACTGCGGCGGCTTGCTCGGTCGGTAGAGGTGGGGTCTGGCTGCGGACGAGGGGTCGGTCTAGCTTTGGACGAGGGGTTGGTCCCGCTTGGGACGAGGGGTCGGTCCCGTGACCACACTTCACAACCTTCTTCTCCCTGTCTGTCTCCTATAAACCTGTCTTCCAGACTCTAGCTCTGTGAGTCTGCTCAATTTGCCTAATTCACATCAATGAGGTCATGTAATATTTGTCCTTCAACCCCTGAATTAACTTATGGTGACTTTAATAAATGTCTCTTCAAATATATTACATAATATCAAAGTTTTGCTGCAATTCATCTCAACTTTTAGGCTTTAAAATTAAGTCAACCTACTCATCAAGAGGTGTTCTTTTCTTGCTTTCCCTTGCCTGAATCCCATTTCCTCTACTGTCCCATAACAGAATTAAGTAGTATTTGAATTTCTAAAGGTCACTTAGGAAAACATGACTTAGCATCATCATCATCTTAATATCAGAACAACCTCTTGGGTCAATTGCAGGTATTCCGCCTGCATGGATTAGAATGTTGGGCACTCCTGTGGGTCTACCCCAGCCCCCGACAGGGCAGAAGAGAAAGTGTTCCCTCAGCCTCTCTGGGCAACTGCAGGAACTCTCAGCTTATATGAAATAGATTATTGGACACATCTCTGGCTCCATCCTCGCCCATGACAGAGCAAGAGGAGGGACAGTGCTCCCTCACCCCTCCAGGCAACTGCAGTCACTTTTGGCCTGCACAGACTAGATTGTTGGGCACTCCAGAGGCTCCATTTCTGTCCCAGGGAGGGGAGGAGGGAGGCTGGTGCTTCATCAATCTACCTGAGCAACTGAGGTCACTTTTGACTCACACAGCTTAGTTTGCTGCCTACACATGTGGCTCCATCCCTGACCCTGGCAGGGAAGAAAGGGGAATGGAGCTTCATAAGTCTCTCCAGGCAACAACAGATGGTCTTGGTCTACACAGCTTTTAATACTGCACATGGCTCTGGCCCCATCCCTACCCCAGCAGGGGAGAAAGGTGGAATAAGCTTCATCAGTTCCTGAGGCTATGTAGACACCTCCAGCCGCTAAGATTTACAGTACCAACCACATCCTCAGCTCCTATTCTGCAACCAGCAAGGAAGAAAGGGCAAGAAACAGATGAAAATGAGCTGAAAAAAATTCATATTGGCTAAACATGAGCCACTGTAAAGTTCCAAATTAAATTGAACCAGAGAGGGGTTTAGCACAAAGCCAAACAGAAAGCCCTAGACTAAAGAAAGAAAAGGGGCCAAGAATAAATATATCTAATAAATCAGATAACAAGACCAACAAAAAATTATAACACATAACAAGACAGCACAGGCAAACAGAAAGTATATGGCCCAGTCAAAGGAACAAACTAAGCCTCCAGATGACATAAAAGAATCGAGACAACTAATCACAGATTTTCAAACAAATCTCCTTAATAAATTCAATGAGATGGCTAAGGAGATTAAGGACATCAAGAAGACACTGGGGTAAGCAGATGTGGCTCAAGTGATAGGGCTCCTGCCTACCATATGGGAGGACCCAGGTTTAATCCCTGGGATCCACATCAGAGGTTCACAGGATTGAATCCTGGTGAATCCCAGAGGAGAAAAAATGAGAAGAGAAGACAAAAAGGGAAATAGATACAGAAGATGACACAGCAAATGGACACAGACAGCAAAAAATAGCAAGGCAGGGGGAGGGGGAGGGGGAAGGGGGAATAAATTGATTTTTTTTTTAAAAGATCCTATTTCTGGTTTTAAAAAAAAAAGACACTGGGTGAGCACAAAGAAGAATTTGAAGGCATATATAGAAAAATAGATGTTATGGGAATTAAAGACACAATAAATGAAATTAAAAATATACTGGAGGCATACAGCAGATTCGAAGAGGCAGAGATACAGAGAAGAGATATATAGATCAATGGAACTGAACTGATGGTTCAGAAACAGACCCTCACATCTATTGTCAAGTGATTTTTGACAAGCCTGTCAAACTCACCCAGCTGGGTCAGAACAGTCTCTTCAACAAATGGTGCTGGGAGAACGGGATATCCATATCCAAAACAAAGAAAGAGGACCCCTACTTCAAACCTTATATAAAAAATAACTCAAAATGGGTCAAAGAACTAGATATAAAAGTGAGAACCATAAAACTCCTAGAAGAAAATGTAGGGAAATATTGTCAAGACCTGGGGGGGGGGTCTTAAATCTTATACTGAAAGCACAAGCAATGAAAGAAAAAAAATTGGACAAATGGGACCTCCTCAAACTTAAACACTTTTGTGCTTCAAAGGACTTTGTGAAGAAGGTGAAAAGGCAGCCCACTCAATAGGAGAAAATATTTGGAAACCACATATCCGGTAAGAGTTTGATTTCCATGCTATATGAGATCATACAACTCAACAATAAAAGAGCAAGCAGTTCAATTAAAAATGGATAAAAGACTTAAATAGACAATTCTCCCAAGAAGAAATACAAATGGCAAAAATGCACATGAAAAAAATGTTCACTATACTAGCTATTAGGAAAATGCAAATCAAAACTACAATGAGGTATCATCTCACACAAGGAACGGCCATTATTTATAAAAACAAACAAACAGAAAACAACAAGTGCTAGAGAATATGTGAAGAAATAGGAATACTTCTTCACTGTTGGTGGGAATGTAGAAGGGAGACAGTTTTTCAGTTCCTCAGGAAGCTAAATGCAGAACTGCCGTATGATCCCACAACCCCTCTATTAGGAATATATCCAGAAGAACTGAAAACAGTCATGTGAACAGGCACTTGCAAACTGATGTTCCTAGTGGCATTATTCACAATTGCCGAAAGATGAAAACAACCCAAGTATCCATCAACCAATGAATGGATAAACAAAATGAAGTATATACATATGATGGAATACTACACTGCTATAAGGAAAAATGAAATTGGGACACCTATGATAACATGGATAAACTCTGAGGACATTATGCTAAGTGAAATAAGTCAGACACAAAAGGACAAATATTGTATGTTCTCACGAAATATGAACTAAATACAAAGAATAAACACATGGAGCTAAAACTTAGACTATAGAATACTAGGAGATAGGATGAAGACTGAGGAGTGCTGATGCCTAATGTATGTAGAATCTTTAATTAGCTTGACTATAAAAGTGTGGAAATGGATTGAGTTGATGGTAACACATTATAGTGAGTATAACACAGCTGGTCTATAAATGAGATTGTGGCTGAAAGGGTAGTCTAGGGAAGGAAATGTCAATTGAAAGAAAGCTAGAGAATAATCTAGGGACTGAATAACATAGCAAACCCAGAGGTGGATGAGGATTGTGGTTAATAATATAAACACAAGAATGTTCTATGAACTAGAACAAATGTACATCACTATTATAAGGTGGTAAGAATATAGTGATGCATGCGAAAATACAATTAATGTAACTTATGGACTACAGTTTACAGTAATATGGTAATATTCTTCCCTCAATGTCAAAGAAGGTATTATATCAATGCTAAGGGTCAATAATGGGGGGTATGGGATTTTTTTGTTTTGGACTAAGGAAAACGTTCAGAGGTTTACTGGGGCAATGATGGCAGAACTCTGTGATGAAAGTGAGCCACTGAGTACACACTTTGGATAGAATGTACAAGGCATGGGACTGTACAGCACACTGAATCATGTGGTGGAAGATGGACTGTGGTTAAGAGTACAAATATGAGAGTGTTCTCTCATAAAGTATAACAAATGTACAATACTAATACCAAGTGTTAATAATAGGGGATATATGGAACATAATAGCCAAGTGTATGCTATGGTCTATAGTTCGTGCTAATAATCTGATCATGTTCTCTCAGTCTGTAACAATCTGTAACAAATGTTCCACAACAATGTAAGGCTTTAGTGGAGGGGCGATATACGGGAATTCTGCACATTACACACGATTGTTTTGTAAGCTCACAACTTCCCTAATAAAAAATGGGGAAAAAAATCAGGGAAGCCTTCCTTGAAGAGGTAACATATGAATTCAATCTTGAGAATAGAAAATACAACTGCTTTACCTAGCTTAATAGAATGCAACCCTAAGTTCCCATCCCTCAAGTAGACTACACTTTTCTTTTCTCTATCCCACAACATTTGGAAATATCCATCTCTATGCTTGTTTTAGTCTGCCAAAGGGGTGCCAATGCAAAGTACCAGAAATCTGTTGGCTTTTAAAAAGGGTATTTATTTGGGGTAAAAACTTAGTTACAAAGCCCTAAAGAGCCCAACTCAAGGTTGCCTTCTCACCAAAGTCAGTTGCCACGTGTTGAAGCAAGATGGATGCTTATCTCTATGAGGGTTCAGCATTCCCCTCTAGGCTTCCTCTCTCTCAGCTGAAGGCTGGCATAGGGCTTGTTTCTCAGGGCTTCCTCTGTCTCCTGGCACAGGGTTCATTTCTTTCCAGGCTTTCCAAATCAGTCTGTTATTCTGTTCTCTTTCCAAGGTCTGCTGCAAGTTATCGGGCAAATGGCTCATCTCTCCCCGGAGCCCCAGGATAATAAACGACAGAGCTCTCCCTGTGTCTTCTTGAGTGAGTGTCAGTTTTTACTGGCCCATCAAGGGGGTGGGGACTCAACCTGAGTTACGCCTTACTGATGTAGCCCAATCAGAAGCCCTAAATTGATTTTATCAGGTAAACTTAATCAGAGGTCCCTCACTGAATTTAATACAATTAAAGGGCATCACATCCAGAGGAATACATTAGTTTATAAATATAATCTTTTTCAGATTCACAAAAAATAATTTCAAACTACCACAACGCTCTATTTGGAGTCTACACAACTTTATGTATTCACCTTCTAGAATATTAGAGTCTGAAAGAGTATAATTAATTTCCTAGTTCATTTCTTAAATGCAACATACTAATCTTCTCCAACCTCAGTTTGAACAAAGTAATATGAGGCATAGTACCACAAGGAACAAGTTCATTCCAGTTTCAGACAGTTTTAATTATTAGAAAAGTCTTTCTCATCTGAAATTTGCAAAGTCACTTTTACCTCTCTGGGCTTTGGTTTACTCTCTGTAAAATGAAGAAGGCCTAAAATCTCAGTAATCACTTATAAGCACTGAGAGTCTAAGTTTAATAAACACTCATTGCACATCTATCATGGCATCCTCACTGTTCACATCTGCAATCTTTAACCTAACCATAGTTCCTATTTAGTGTCAATTTACACACTTAGGGAGAAAGGAGAAAATCCACCCGTTTCTTTTTATCCCTCTTATGTGCCAGGCTATTCAGAATATTTTTAGGAATTAGGAAAAAGATGTAGCTAAGTAGAATCTGAGGAAGAGAGGAAAGAGAAAAAGAGAACAAAGTAGTAGGCAAAAAGAGAGCCTCCAGAATAAAGTAATTCACAATTCATTTATTCTACAATATTCATCAAGCACCAATTTGGGGCTGCATTAAAAGTAAATCTGAAAGGTAAATTTCCCAAAAGAAGTTTCAGTAAAGTGCCTTGGTAGGAAGAAATAAATCGTATGTCATACATATGATACATTTTATACAAGTCAATACATAATAATCATATTATACATTCACCCCTTTAACATGGATCACAAAAGGAAGCTTCATTCTCTAATAATACCATGTACTAAAACTAGAGATTATAAGGGTTTTAGCTAGGATGAACAGATTTAATTTCATAATCAAGTTAAAACTATGTGCTATTTTGAGTGTGACCACCATTTAAGCCAAGGCTCTGAGGTTTTCTTTCATGATAAAGAAAAAAATGATAGAGTATTAAAAGATAGAAAAGTCAGTATAAATCTGACTCAGGCATTTAAATGCAGGTATATCTCATATAACAGACTAAATTGAAGCTCATAGTACTGAATCTGTCAGCTTAAAACAGAAGAAAGTTTTCCTGCTTTCCAATGTCAAGAGATACTAGAAAAGCAGAAAAAGTCGGGAAGTGGACTTGGCCCAGTGGATAGGGCTTCAGTCTACCACATGGGAGGTCCATGGTTCAAACCCCGGGCCTCCTCGACCCGTGTGGAGCTGGCCCATGCGCAGTGCTGATGTGCGCAAGGAGTGCCCTGCCACACAGGGGTGTCCCCCGCGTAGGGGAACCCCACACGCAAGGAGTGTGCCCCGTAAGGAGAGCCACCCAGCGCGAAAAAGTGCAGCCTGCCCAGGAATGGTGCCGCACATATGGAGAGCTGACACAACAAGATGATGCAACAAAAAGAAACATAGATTCCCGTGCTGCTGACAACAACAGAACCGGACAAAGAAAAACATGCAGCAAGGACACAGAGAACGGGGGAGGGGAATAAACAATAAATCTTTAAAAAAAAAAAAAAGAAAAGCAGAAAAAGTGATCAACTTTGACTTGTAAAATCAGGGAAGCCTTCCTTAAATCAGGGAAGCCTTCCTTGAAGAGGTAACATCTGAATTCATTCTTGAGAACAGAAATTTACCTGATAGACAAAACCGTTAAAGGCATTCTAAGGAAAGTTTGTACAAAAACACAGGCCAAAAACAAAAAAGGTGTGAGGGAGGTTTTATGTTGCACAATAGGCAGACATTATGCATAACTGAATGAATAAGAAGTTGAACTTTAGATTAACAGTAACAAAGGTAAACCATATAAATTGAGAATATAAGAAATTCAGATTTAACCTACTTGATTTCCAGCTTAAGGAAACTTCATTAAGAATATAACCAGTGCTCACTTCGGCAGCACATATACTAAAATTGGAACGATACAGAGAAGATTAGCATGGCCCCTGCGCAAGGATGACATGCAAATTCGTGAAGCGTTCCATATTTTTACATTCTTAAAAGGGGGAAAAAAAAAGAATATAACCGGCTCTAAGGGCAAAACTGCCTGCCATGATGAAAAGTCACTTTTCAGATGATACATTATAATCGCATCCTCATATATTTCTTGGAAAAGTTGCCCTGAAAATTGCTTGATTCATGTAATCATGGCATTTTGATCTAAACCCAAAGGCAGAAACTTTGGCATCAAAGTTAGACCAGTGGTTCTCAAATTATTTGGAGTGAAGGTCTGGTTTTGTTTCTGTCTCTTTTTTTTCCCCAAATCTCTTGTGGGCTATATTGTAAAATACAGCAAAAATGGTGTGGCAATGTGAAACTGATATAATCGTTTCTAAATGCTTATACTCACTTTGAAAATATTTTTCTATAAAAATATTTAATACTTTTAAGACTCAAGCATTTTAAGTGTTAAAAGAACCCTGACCAAAAACAAAAAAAAAAAAAAAAAAACACCAACCCAAACAGGGATCCCCTAATTCCTACAGAAACAAATTTAAAAATGTATAAACATTATTTATAAGAGACCATGACTCACTCTTCTTAAACTAAAGTTATTATGTCATTTTACTATCAAAAATTAATTTCCGACTGTCTACAAAAAAGAGTCCAAATTCCTTAGGCAAGATATCAAAAAAAAAAAAAAATAGCTAAAGACATCTCTTTCACTCACTCACTCTCACTTACTTACTCATTCAACAAATAGCTATTGAATATCCATTAAGTAGGTTAGGGGACATTTCCTTTAACAATTTTACAGATGGGAAAATTTGGGCTCAGGGGGAAAGTTTTGTTACTTACTTTGAAATCAACTATAACTTTGGCAATTGCTCATTTCTCTGAATTTGAATATACTCTTTGGCAATCACACATTTCTCCTCATAAGAATCCTTGTCTCTAAACCATCTAAATTTACTGATCAACACCTGTAAGATGCTGTGGCAGTTTGATATTATTTATGAATTCCAAAAATAGATACTGGATATGTTTGTAAACTGATCTGTCCCTCTGGGCATATTAGAGTACACTGGATCCAGAGGTTTCACTTTTACTTGATTAAATAATGATTAAGGATTTGATTGAGCCATGTCAGTAGGTAATTGCAACCCCGTCCCCGGTGGGCAGGGACTCACAGGGAAACCGCACCGCAGAGAAGGGAGTTTGGAGTTTTGAGCTGGAGCCCGGCAAGTAAGCACATGGAGGAACAGAGCAGCTGAGCCCAGACAGAAGCAAACCCTGAGAAGAAAGGAACCCAGGAAGCCTGAACCCTGGCAGAAGTCAGCAGTCATCTTGCTCCAACACGTGGCAATAGACTTTGGTGAGGGAAGTAACTTCACTTTATGGCCTGGTAACTGTAAGCTTCTACCCCAAATAAATACCCTTTACAAAAACCAACCTATTTCTAGTATTTTGCATCAGCACCCTTTTGGGTGACTAATACAGACACCTTTCACTTTCCCACTTCTGTGCCTTTCTTTGTTCATGTCATTTCTCCATCCTGGGCCCTGGTCTTGACTAACTGAAATCTTAGCTAACACTTTAAAACTCAGGTAAATTATAACTTCCTCTCTATTCAGTCCAGTTAGAAATTATTTTCTATAAATTCTGGGGCTTTTTCTTTAGTTTTTTTTAGACTAATAGAGTACCATGATAAAAATTCAAAAGGATATTCTATAAATTCTTACATTCATCATTTACATGACATTGATCACATATTTATTCAAGCATTTACTATTTGAATACATATCTTTTTCCATTAGGCAGATCATAATTTCCTGGACACTAGATATCATCCCTCTACTACATCCTGGGTCTAGGCTTTGCATATGAAATAGGCACTCAAAAAAAAAAATTTTTTTTTTTTAAATTTCCAGAACTCAGATACTTTCAAAGCTTTATTTTTTGTGTGTGTTTTTTTTTTGGGGGGGGGGGGCGGGGGTCCGTTTCATCACCCTTCCTATCAAATATTTTATGAAGTACTTAAATAAATCTGCATTTCAATTCCTTTCTGCCTATTAGCTAAGGGAAAATTTAATAATGATCTATATTTTCAATGGAAAGATACAGGGAAAGAAAAGAAATGGGCTTGAGATAAACCATTCTAATAACTCTTAAATAATTAAGAATTGACTATGCAAAAGTGCTTATAGTAGTGACAGAGAATGAACTTATAAACAATATTACTGTCAATTGCTATCTGTATGTAAATTTTCCCTAGTACATTTCACTTTACAATTCTATAGAATCAACTAATTTAATTACTTGTTTTTAATTCCATGCAAATGACATGAAAAGCCTTTTGAAATGCAAACTACCAACCTCATAGAATCTGAAAGTTAGAATGGACCCTACCCATTTATCATAGGAATGGGGAAATACAGCTCATAGTCTTGTCTCCTCATCAGCTTCTTAGGAGAAACTCTGCTCGGGCATACCTGAAAGATCCTCTCCCCATTCACAAAACAAGGGAGGCAGGCTAGTTTAGGAATGAGAAGACAAATCTAAAATCTGATAGAAAAACATGGCGGTGAAACACTTGGCCATGGAATTCTACCTGGAAACCCCGAGAGAAAGACCCCACAAGAAGGCTGCTGGAAGAACCCCAAGAGAATCCCCCATTTGGAACGAGATTTCATCTGGGATCAAGGAAAAGCCCTGGACATTCTCAAGGGGCCTTATTGGGACTGCCAGGGGAATTGACAGGTGGGGTAATCAATCAAAACAGCATATAGCTGGGACTCCTCCCTGAACATTAACAGGAGTAATTAATGGTTTAAAAAGCAACCCCACAATCTAAAGTGCTCTCTCTCTCTCTGCCCAGACCAGCCCACAAGTACATGTGGGGACCTGTAATCTGTTGTTCTCTCCCATTTCTATTCTCTTCTCCCATTTTCTTATAAACTATTGGCCTAACTAAACCAGCACGTTCTTACATTTTTTAAGTAACATAGCCAAAAACCTAAAGGAATCTGGCAACACAAGCGTAGGTGGGAAAACAAGACAGCTTCTTGGGCATCACAAGAGCATACTTCTCAATGTGGTAGCATCATTTTGCTTAAAATAATTCCCAGTTTACTTAATCATAGACACCAGGATTCAACACTTGAAAGAAACCCATGCACATTCCAAATTTAAATATTATCTACTATCTATTTTAAATTATTCAGGCTAATGTACCCTAATAAAAAATCAAGAGTGACTCTTAATTTTCACACTTTAATGTATCCTCCTTAGAGGACACCTGGACCCATTGCTAATTATGTGACCATGAACAAGTTATTTAACCTCTTTAAGACTATTTTCTCATTCACTAGGAAGGGCTGATACTACCTTTATATACTAAGGGTGAGGATTTGAAGTTATGTAAGTAAAGTCTCTAATACAGGGGTTCTTAACCAGGGGTCCATGGAAAGTTTTCACAGAGTCCATGAGCTTGAATTGAAAACTCAAAAAAACATTATTCTTGTGGAGACATGTTGGTGAAGGTGTGATATACTAAGGTGGACTTAGTAAGGGGCCCGTGGTTTTCACCTGACTGGCAATGGGGTCTATGGAACAAAAAAGGTTAAGAACCCCTGATCTAATACAGAGTAGCCACATAATAAAGAACACTAGTAGTAATTAATAACACTAATGTAACTCGATAGATGACAGAAATAAAGCTAATACCTCTAGAAAGTGGATTTATGATCTCAATTACTTAAAGAGATCCAATATACTTAAAGAGATTCCCCAAATGAGACAAGTAATTTATGTCAAATCCAAAGGAATAATGAATTAATGAAATATCATCAGCATTTTTTTAGAGATTTAATTATTTTATTTCTCTTCCCTTCCCCCCCAAGCTGGTTGTCTGTTCTCTGTGTCTATTTGCTGCGTCTTCTTTGTCCGCTTCTGTTGTCAGCGGCACGGAAATCTGTGTTTCTTTTTGTTGCATCATCTTGCTGTGTCAGCTCTCCATGTGGGCGGTGCCATTCTTGGGCAGGTTGCACTTTCTTTCGCGCTGGGTGGCTCTCCTTACGGGATGCACTCCTTGCACGTGGGGCTCCCCTAAGCAGGGGACACCCCTGCGTGGCAAGGCACTCCTTGTGCGCATCAGCACTGCGCATGGGCCAGCTACACGCGGGTCAAGGAGGCCCGGGGTTTGAACCACGGACCTCCCATGTGGTAGACAGACGCCCTAACCGCTGGGCCAAGTCCGCTTCCCTCATTAGCATTTTAAAAGCAATATTTTTATGAAGAAAAATAAAATATTTTAAAGCAAGCATTATTTTAGTTTTGCCCATTGTGACGACAATTAAAGTGTTTGTAAAGCACTGTTATTTTATTAAGTTGAACAGTTATCACTGGAAAATTTTTTACTCAGCCTAAACAATTTGGAACTATGCTAAATCCAGAATCACTTCTGAAACTGCATTGTACCATCACCACTGTGCCATTACTGATAATATTAAGAGTCATATAAACAAAGATACCTCCACTAACTATATATAAAGTGATAAATTATCTGTTGTGCCACGCCAAAAACTAAAATTGTGCAGAAAGAATTGACATCAAAGAGTATGAGCAGAATGCTGAGGTACAGTTTTAAAGCATTTGATTTGGAAGGAAAGCAAATGTAATCCAATTATCTTTAGCCCTAATAAGTTTCATGAAAGAGATCACAGAAATGAGACACACAACAGGTATGGTGAGAAGACTGTAAAATCAAAGTATATTACCTGACCTGTGGGGTTAAAAATAAAGCTTCATTCTCAAAAGATAAAATACAGAGAGGTGAGTTACAGAATCTAAACTCTAACAAGAGGTATTATCAATTAATTACTATCAAAGGATGAAGAAAACATGATGGAAGCAATGAAGAAAAAATTTTAGAATCGTTGAAATATATTTTCCTAATGCTGTTTCCATAATACTCTATTCCAACAAAATTATACCAAAGAGGAGAAGCACTTCAGAATGGCAGTGTGAAGAGCTCCACATAGACCCTATCCCAATTGAAAACCTTATCTGGTGAAAATTACATAAAACAACTATTTATAGTCTCTGGTAACTGGCCTAAGGGCATATGGCAAATACATAAACATTTATTCAAGAAAATTTACTGAATCTCGGAAAGAATAGCAAGGCCCATACTCCTTTTTCCCAGCTCTACTCCTGGCAGGTGTAGTCAAGAAGACAAGGTGCCCTTTTGCCCCATCTTTCACCCCAGTCTGCAATGAAAATTTCTTCCCAGGAATGGCAAGTTGCCAGCATTTCTCATCAATACTCCACTACCACCACCAGATCATGTTGCAGAAACTCTATTCCAGGAAAGCACAGTAAGAAGATAAGAGTTCCCTACCCCTACCTAGCTCCCACTAGTAGGGCAGAAGCTCTAGAGCAGGCATAGCAAGCTGAGAATACTGGAAATGGAACCAAATGTACATTCTGAAGTAGATAAGTACAGTAGTTGAAATGAAAACTTCCTTAGCACACACCTAGCATCCATATCTTAGTTTCTAATAAATACCATACTGCAATAAAAGGAACCAGGGCTCCCTGGAGAAATGGCTAATTCTAGGACTGGTGCAGGAAATGTATGTATCTTGTGGTACCAAAAGGAAGGTAAGGGAGTGCAAAAAAGGAAAGAAAAAGAAAAGGAAAAATGATGGGGCTATGTCAAAGGGGCACAAGACCCAAATGAAAGCATTCCCAATGGCCAAAGTTAGAATGATGTTAGCAATAAAATAAATGAAATAGTATTGGATTTGGATTATAATCAGAGTATAAAATAACTATCTAAGAGTCCATAATAATATAAACAAATGTTTGAACACATGGGAGAGAAGAGATGACATATCTTTCATGCAGAAGAATTGCAAATAATTATGAAGATACTCCACCCTCAAGGAGGTAAAGCAAAACTCCCCTGCTCCTGAAGTGTGGAGCACTTCCTTCCAAAGAGGACAGCATATAAAAAGGAAAAAGAATAACTTTATG
Source organism: Dasypus novemcinctus (assembly GCF_030445035.2). Classification (NCBI taxonomy): domain Eukaryota; kingdom Metazoa; phylum Chordata; class Mammalia; order Cingulata; family Dasypodidae; genus Dasypus; species Dasypus novemcinctus. The sequence goes on along the minus strand of NC_080704.1, from coordinate 21,077,844 downwards.
GTGGAAAAACCTGACAAACACTATCTCAGCCAGGTGATCAAAGTTAACATCAATAGTGGTAAGTCATCTGTACCTTAGATATACCCTTGATATGATGTGATAAAAATGACACTTTACCTCTGTGGTCTTCTTCCCAAAAACACATTACCCCAGTCTAAATGACAGAAAAATTATCAGACAAATCCCAATTGAGGGACATTCTACAAAAATACCTGGGCAGTACTCCTCAAAACTGTCAAAACACCAAAAGTCTGAGAATCTGTTAACAACTAAAAGGAGCCTAATGAGTCATGACAACTAAATGTAATGTGGCATCCTGGAGGGGATTCTGGAACAGAAAAAAATGACATTAAGTAAAAACTAAGTAAATGTGAATAAAGGATGGACTTCAGCTAGTAGTCATCAATATCAGTAATCAATAATCAGTATCAATACTGGGTTAATTGTAATGATATACCATATTAACATAAGGTGTTAATAATTGGGGACACTGGGTTTTGGAATATACACATGGGAACCCTCTCAACTATCTGTGCAATATCTCTGTTCTAAAATATAATGCTTTAAAAAAAATCATCAGAAGGGCTCAACAGTAGATTTGAGCTGGCAAAAGAAATTTCAGCAAACTTGAAGATAAAGTGACAGATTATGTAATCTGAAGAACACTGAGAAAAAAGAAGGAAGAAAAATGAACAAAGCCGCAAAGAAACTTGGGACACCACTAAGGACACCAACATATAGGTAAGAGGAGTACCAGAAGGAGAAGAAAAAGACATTTGAAGAAATGATAGGTAAAAACTTCCCAAATTTGATGAAAAATATTTATCTACACATTCAAGAAGCTCAACACACTCCAAGTTGGATAAATGTAAACAGATCCACATCAATACCAGATCCAGCATTAACCACTAAAGCACTACTTCTGATTATGAAAATTTTTAATATATGAAAACCCAGCCCTATAAACAGCTAAAATATGTATGGCGGGGGGGGGGGGGCGGGGGGGGGACAGATAAGGAGATGTTCATGTTAATAAATGAACTTTTGTTTTATAAAAGAATTCATTTCATAATTTACTTAAAATGAATATTTCTAAGGTATGTTTAAAATTCATTTTAATAGTCATTTGCTGGTCCATCTCTACAGCTCCAATATGCTATCATTGAAATGCCACAATCAGGAAAACGTAGGCTTCCCCATAGAGATAAACCTGTAGAAATTGTCTGTTTTAAGTTCCAATCACTTTCCTGAGGCTGCTCAGCATCTGTTGACTTCCTTGATTACAGCACCCAAACTTTCCAGCTCACAGGAACATGAATGACATTGCCAGGGACAACCTACAATACTTTGATCCCTCAGCTGCAACCCACCAAATTACTAGTCTACTTGGAATTTTCCTCCATAAAACATTACCTGACACTTGCAACACTGACACTCACATGCCACTTCTCTCCCCATACAGTTTCAAGAGTTCTTCCTGAAGTTCATCTCTACCGAAACCATGTATCATTACTCAAGCAAGCTAATGTCCTGTGTGAAAGTGGAGCTATCTCTCGGCTACCTCCTTTAAGAGACTTATCAGAATTGTAAATAAAAATTAGTCCATCATAGTTGCTTGTGGCTTCACTCGAGAGCCCACTCCTTTGGAGAATTTTGTAAACTACTGATAAGTTTTCATATATAAGTCCTTGAGATATACATTAAAATTTCTTACCATCAAAATTAAATTTTAGACATGAAAAATTAATAATTCAAGATTTTTTATATGGCCTCTAGGAACATTTATGATATTGTCTCAAAAGACATTATTACCTCTCACTGGACCTCATGGCTGTCAAGGCACCCAGATATTTGGGTTAAAATTCAAAGACAGGGAAGCGGATGTGACTCAACAGATAGAGCATCCGCCTACCACATGGGAGGTCCAAGGGTTCGATATCCAGGGCCTCCTGGCTCATGTGGTGAGCTGGCCCACATGCAGTGCTGATGTGCGCAAGGAGTGGCCCCTGTGCAAGGAGAGCTACCCCACGCGAAACCACAGCCCACCCAGGAGTGGTGCCACACACACAGAGGGCTGACGTGGCAAGATGACACAACAAAAGGAAACACAGATCCCCCGTGCCGACTGATGAGAATACACGCAGGCACAGAGGAGCATACAGCGAATGAACACAGAGAGCAGACAACGGGGGGGAGATAAATAAAAATAAATTTAAATTTTTAGAAGTTAAAATTCAAAGACAATTCAGAAATAAGAATGAGATGGAGTTTTATTTTTTCATTTAGGAAGAATTTCTGCTTCTAACAACATTGTCTAGGTAATTCAGAAAAAGCCTTTCACTCCGAACAAGTAGAAAAGCTAGACAAAAATAAAAGGAATGGAAATGAAGGGGGAAAAAAACTACCATCTTTCACAAATTGTACATGGAGAAAATCCAAAATAATCTAAATTATTTGAAAAAATAATTGGTTTATTAAAGCCTAAACATTGTGTCAAAATTTCAATGGCATTAATTACTTTTACAATGGTATACTATCATCACAACTTTCCATTATTGAAATTTCATCAGACAAAATCGAAACTCTGTACCTATTAAGCAGTAACTCCCCATTTCCCCTTCCCCCAGCCCATGGTAACCTCGAATCTACTTTCTATCTCTATGAATTTGCCTGTTGTGGACATTTCGTGTAAGTGAAATCATACATGACTTGTCCTTTTGTGTCTGGCTTATTTCACTCAACATGATGGCTTCAAGGTTCATACATGTTACCACATGTATCAAAATTTCATTCCTGGGAAGCAGATGTGGCTCAAGTGATTGGGCTCCCGTCTACCATAAGTGAGGCCTCAGGTTCAATTCCCAGGGCCTCCTGGTGAAGGCAAGCTGGCCCATGCCACAGAGAGCTGGTAGCCCACACTGCAGAGAGCTGCGATCCTGCACCATGAGAGCTGACACAGCAAGATTACACAATGAAAGGGAGACACAGAGGAGAGACAGTGAGAGACGCAGCAGACCAGGGAACTGAGGTGGCTTAAGCGATTGAGTGCCTCTTTCTCACACTGGAGGTCCCAGGATTGGTTCCCGGTGCCTCCTGAAGAGAAGACAAGGATACAAAGAAGAACACGCAGCAAATGGACACAAAGAGCAGACAGTAAGGCAGCAGGGGGGGGTGGGGATATATAAAATAAAAATAAATCTTTAAAAAAAAACTTCATTTCTTTTTATGGCTGAATAATATTCCATGTATAGATACATATATACCACATTCTGTTTATCCATTCATTGGATGATGACATTTGGGTTGCTTTCATCTTTTGACAATTGTGAATAATGCTGCTATCAAGATCAGTGTGAAAATATCTGTTCGAGTTCCTGCTTTCAATTTTGGGGGGTCTATAGCTAGAAGTGGGATTTCTAGGTAGTATGGTAATTATATATTTAACTTTCTGAGGAACCACCAAACTGTCTTCCAAGCAGCTGCTGCATTTTACATTGTCACCACCAATGAATGACAGTTCCTATTCTCCATATCATCCCCAAAACTTTCAATTTTCCAATTTTTAAAACAGCAGCCATTCTAGCAGTGTGAAATGGTATCAAGTGTGGTTTTGATTTGCATTTCCCTTATAGGTAATGATGTTGAGCATGTTTTCACATACTTTCTGGCCATTTGTGTGGCTTCTTTGGAAAGATGTCTATTCAAGTCTTTTGCCCATTTTTTAATTGGGTTGTTTATCTTTTTAAGTTGAAGGATTTCTTTAAATATTCTGGATATTAAACCCTTACTAGATATGTTGTTTCCAGATATTTTCTCTCATTGTTTAGGCTGTCATTTTATTTTCAAGATAAAGTCCTTTGACACACAAAAGTTTTTAATTCTGCTGAGGTCCCATTCATCTATTTTTCCTTTTGCTGCTATTCTTTGGGTGTAAAGTCTAAGAAAGCATTGCCCAACACAAGGTCCTAAAGATGCTTCCCTATGCTTTCTTCTATGAGTTTTATAGTTCTGGTTCTTATATTAGGTCTCTGATCCACCGAGTTGACTTTTGTATATGGTGTGAGGTAGGGGTTCACCTTCATTCTTTTGCATATGGACATACAGTTTTTGCTATATCATTTGTTGAAGAGACTATTCTTTCACAATTGAATGAACCTGACAACCTTGTCAAAAATCAGTTACCCATAAATGTGAGAGTTGATTTCTGAACCTCAATTTGATTCCACTGGTCTCTGTCTATCCTTGTGCCAGTACCATCCTGTTTTGATTACTGTAACTTCATAATAAGTTTTAAGATCAGGAAGTGTGAGTCCTCCACTTTGTTCTTTTTCAAGATAACTTTGGCTATTCAGGGCCCCTTACCCTTCTATGGTCCCTGCCTTTTTATTCTCATTATTCCATTTCTCAAACTTTACTCTCCAACCCAAGCACAATTTACTATTTTCTGACCAAGTAAGTGGATACCAGTGGATCTCAAAATTTAGCACATGAGAATCACCTGGAAGACTTGCTAAAATCCCCTATTTTAGAATCAACTCCATGAGTTTCTGGGTCAGTAGGCCCAGAGTGGGGCCCAGGAATGTGTACTTCTAACAAGTTTCCAGGTAGGGACAACACAATAAGAATCACTTGGTATAGACTATACCTTCCTGCTCTATGATTCCATTAGGCAATTTCCTTCCTCTGGCATACACTATAACCACAAATGAAATCCTTTCAAGGTTTACCTCATATAACAACCTCTCCATGAAGCCTTATAAGTACCTGACCTTCTCTGCACTCCAGATAAGATGTGGCATGCCATGTCCCTATTCTGAAGCCCCACAGCACTTTATCTGTAAATCTAGCAACTGAGAATGGGTGTAGCTCAGTGGCTGAGCACCTTCTTCCCATGTATGAGGTCCTGGGTTCAATACCCAGTACCTCCTGAAAAACAAAACTAGGGACAATTATAATTAGTCTTGTATTATTACATGTGTCTCCTATCCCTATTAGACAAGGATTATGGGGCTATGAAATTCATTGGTCTTTGTACAAGGGAATGCCTGGGATAAAACCTTGCAAATAGCAAGAACTCCATAAAAACTTGCTAAATTAGTAGCATTTCAAAAGGCTGTTTTTCTTTATGTTACCATACACTTCACCCTCAAATATTAGCTAATGATACCAATGATAGGCAAGTACACTAGCTCCCATAGCAAAAGGCAACTGTAACACACAGCATTCAACACAATTAATTTACAAAAGCAGGAACCAGTTGCTTCAAAGATCATCTTTCTTGAAAGTCAATCAAGGCTACCAATGGAGGGAAATAATCCTTACTTTTTTGCACTCTTTTATGCCATTTCATATTTTCAGATTTAACACTGGTATTATTTTACTATTTGCAAGTGACCCCAAAAGTCTGTGATACGTAGTGATTACTGACTTAAGTCCCTTAGGCAGGTTTGGAGGAAGAAGCACTCAGATAGCAAAAATACACAGATGACAAATGTCAATCTTTAGTGTTGTCAAAAAGAAAGTAACAGGGCGGCGGACATGGCCCAGTGGTTAGGGCGTCAGTCTACCACATGGGAGGTCTGCGGTTCAAACCCCGGGCCTCCTTGACCTGTGTGGAGCTGGCCCATGTGCAGTGCTGATGCACACAAGGAGTGCCCTGCCACGCAGGGGTGTCCCCACGTAGGGCAGCCCCACGCTCAAGGAGTGCACCCCGTAAGGAGAGCCGCCCAGCACGAAAGAGTGCAGCCTACCCAGGAATGGTGCCGCACACACAGAGAGCTGACACAGCAAGATGATGCAACAAAAAGAAACACAGATTCCCATGCCACTGACAACAACAGAAGCGGACAAAGAAGATGCAGCAAACAGACACAGAGAACAGACAACCGGGGTGGGGAGGGGAGGGGAGAGAAATAAATAAATAAATCTTAAAAAAAAAAGGTAACATAAATTGGCAACTCTTTAGAAAACTGTTAAGCATTATTTATATATATATATAGTGCGTGTGTATATATATATTACAGCCCAGCAATTCCTCTTCTAGGTATATGTAGCAGTTTGATATAGTTAAGAATTCTAAAAATAGATATTGGATTATGTTCGTAATCTGGTCTGTACCTGAGTGTGATTAAGTTATGATTAGGGCTTTGACTAGGCCACGTCATTAGGGCATTGAGTCCCCACCCCTTGGTGGATAAAGGACTCATGGATAAAAGACATGGCAAAGGACAGAGTTTGAGGGTTTTTTGATGTCGGAGTTTGATGCTGAAGCCTTAAGCTGGAGCCCCAGGAAGTAACCTCACAGAGGAAAGAGAAGCAAGCCTCAGAAAGAGAGGAACCCTGAGCCCAGGAAGAAGCAAGCCCTGGGAAGACAGGAACCCTACACCCAGAGAGAAGCAAGACTCTGGAAGGGAGGCACCCAGGAAGCCTGAACCCTCACAAATGTCGGCAGCCATCTTGCTCCAACACGTGAAAATACTTTGGTGAGGGAAGTAACTTGCTTTATGGCCTAGGATCTGTAAGCTCCTACCCCAAATAAATATCCTTTATAAAAATCAACCAATTTCTGGTATTTTGCATCAGCACGCCTTTGGCTAATACAGTATATACACCCAGAGAAATGAAATCATGTGCCAACCAAAAGACATGGACAAAAATTTTCATAGTTTTATTCATACAAGCCCAAACAAAAAACAATCCAAATATTCATTAACAAGAGACTGGATAAACTGTGGTATACCAGAGAAGTGGATGTGGCTCAAGCAGTTGGGCTCCTGTCTACTCTATAGGAGGTCCAGGGTTTGATTCCTGGGGCCTCCTGGTGAAGGCAAGCTGGCCCACGCAGCAAGGTGGCCTGAGCAGAGAGCTAGCCCAAGCAAAGAGTTGGCCCACACGGAGTGCTGGCCCATACAGAGCCCATGCAGGAGTGCTGGTCCACTGTGGAAAGCTGGCACAGCAAGATGACACAACAAAAAGAGAGACAGAGGCAAGACAATAAGAGATGCAACATATCAGCGAGCTGAGGTGGCACAAGAGATTGAGCGCCTCTCTCCCACTCCAGAAGGTCCTAGGATCAGTTCCCAGTGCTGCCTATAGAGGAGACAAGCAGACACAGAAGAACACACAGTGAATGGAAACAGAAAACAGACAGCAAGCACAAAAACAATGAGGGGGTGAAGAAATAAAGAAATAAACCTTTAAAATAAATTTTTTAAAAACCATACAATAAAATGGAAATGAAAAAGATTCAGGAAACTTCTGTTCCAATCATTGCAACCCACACTCAGAAAAGGGAAAATAAATCAGGTGAATGGTTCACAAATATATTTCCTTCATGTCCAATTATATTTTCCCTGAGAAATTACATGTGGTATTAGGAATATCACACTTGAAAACCTGGGAAATTTCATTGGGCATCTCACCAAACCATAGTCTTCTAACATTAAAGGCCATTTACCTGCTGAATTCCACCCTATAGGTGATAAGAACCTAGGTAAAAGTTCTCAAAGGTTAAATGTAATAATGAAAACAAAACAAAACATAAAACACCTCTTTAAATCAGCATGCCAGGATACACACTGAAAAAAGCTAACTAAGCTATCTGCAGTTATGAAAATGGATAGCCTTGGGAAACAGACTTGGTCCAGTGGTTAGGGCATCCGTCTACCACATGGGAGGTCCGCGGTTCAAACCCCGGGCCTCCTTGACCCATGTAGAGCTGGCCCATGCGCAGTGCTGATGCGCGCAGGGAGTGCCCTGCCACGCGGGGGTGTCCCCCGCGTAGGGGAGCCCCACGCGCAAGGAGTGTGCCCCGTAGGGAGAGCCACCCAGCGCGAAAGAAAGTGCAGCCTGCCCAGGAATGGCGCCGCCCACACTTCCTGTGCCACTGACAACAACAGAAGCAGACAAAGAAACAAGACGCAGCAAATAGACACAGAGAACAGACAACCGGGGGCGGGGGGGGGGAATTAAATAAATAAATAAAATCTAAAAAAAAAAAGAAAAGAAAATGGATAGCCTTTCCCCCATTTATCTAAATTCTTTAAAGCTCCAATTGTTTTTTCTGGGTATTTGCTCTGATGTTAACCAAAAGAAAACCAGAAGAAAAAGACAGAAGAACAAACAAACAAGATCAAGTACCTTGATCCCCTTGAAGGAAGAAATGCATGTAATAGTTGTAATACTAGTGCCTGGAAGTAACTGACAAAAGCTTTTCCAACTCCAGATAACTGTGGAACAACATTTCTAGACTAGTGCTGCCCAACAGAACATTCTGCAATGATGAGAATGTTCTATTATCTGCATTGTCCAACACAGTAGCCACTAGCCAAATGTGGTTATGTGTACTTGAACTGGCTAGTGTAACTGAGGAGCTCAATCTTTAATTTTATTTCATTTTAATTAATTTAGATTTAAATTTAATTAATATCTTTGGAGACTGAACCATGTGCCCCACAAAGACATGTTCAGGTTCTAGCTGCTGGTCCTGTGCGTGTGGACTCATTTGTAAACAGGCTCTTCAAAGATACTATTAAGAGGGCCAACTGAATCAGGGTGGGCTTTAATGCAAAATGACTGACGTACTTACAGGCAGAGGAAATTCAGGCACAGTCAGTCAATAGAAGCCAGATTGTCACGTGATAGAGAGAGAAAACAGATCATCATGTGGTGGAGGCAGAGATGCATCTACAAGCAAAGGATGCCAAGAGATGCCAGCAAGCCACCACCAGAATGCTAAAGACTTTGGAGAAACTCTGATCCTTCCAACACCTTGATTTTGTACTTCTAACCTCCAAACTGTGAGCCAATAAATTCCTGTTGTTTAAGTCAACCAGTTTGTCCTTTTTTGTTACAAGCAGCCCTGGAAAACTAAGACAATGTCTAATTAATGACTTTAATTAATTTATATTTAAATAGATGCTACCTCCTAGACAATACAGTTCCAGACAGACCTCTATCATAATACTTACTTGATATGTACATAGTTCCCCAATTATAAAGTTCTCTTAGCTATAAGTACAATCAATTTAATAGCTCTTGAAAAATTTAACAATCACATTAAACATACATGCTATAGGTTAAGATTTATTTGGATTTCAGAGAAGTTAAAACATGAGGAGGAAAATGCACCTTAGAACAGAAGAAATCCAGTAGCTGTGTTTTCCAGGTCTCTTTCTCTCAAAGGTGAGCAGCCTGTGGAAAAGAACTCTTACTACAATACATCCATGCCTATAATAGTACCCAGCACAGAGGTGTTCAATAAACATTTGCCCAATAAAGTGACAAAGTGTGTCTAACCCCAGTCCCATTGATATTCTAAAAGCAAGGGATTGGATCTATAATATCGCAGCACCTACACAGTGCTTAGAACATAATATGCAATCAATATATATTTTTTTAAGTGGCACACAATATGAGAGTGAGAAGAACTGTGTAGCTACAAGGAACATTTTGAAGACAGATCAGCAAAACCTGCTGATCTGAATGTGGAATTAAAGGGAGAACTTGTAGTAGCACAATGAGCAGAGAGAGGAAACTCTGGAAGAAGAGCTAAGTTTTGGGAAGGAAATTAACTTAAGAGAACAGTATGTGGCACCTAACTACTTGCAAGAACTACTAAATGCAACTTGTCCTTGAGTTACAGTCCAGTAGAGGATATGATGTTTGGCACTATAGTGCCAAAAATGATAAATGCTAAAAGAGGAATACTGGCTAAGTGTTAACATTAAAGAGAGGAAAAAACATTTCCAGAAGCTTGGAACTAAGGTTAAAATAATGAAGCATTTTGTCAAGGGCAGAAAGAGGAGGAAGATGGCCAAAGGCAGATTCTTAAGGAAACCAAAGATATTCCAGGGGAAGAAGGCTAGAAATGGAAGAAGGAAGACTGCGACACAGAATACAAAGGAAGAGAGTTTACTTTTTTTTTTTTTAAAGATTTACTTTTTTTAAAATTTCTCTTCCCTCCCCCCCCCCATTGTTTGTTCTTTGTGTCTGTTTGCTGGGTGGTGTTCTTTGTTCGCTTCTGTTGTTGTCAGCGGCACGGAAATCTGTGTTTCTTTTTGGTGCGTCATCTTGCTGTGTCAGCTCTCCGTGTATGCGGCGCCATTCTTGGGCAGGCCGCACTTTCTTTCGCACTGGGCAGCTCTCCTTACGGGGCGCACTCCTTGCGCGTGGGGCTCCCCTATGCGAGAACACCCCTGCATGGCAGGGCACTCCTTGTGCGCATCAGCACTGTGATGGGCCAGCTGCACACGGGTCAAGGAGGCCCGGGGTTTGAATCACAGACCTCCCATGTGGTAGTCGGACGCCCCATCCATTGGGCCAAGTCTGCTTCCCAGAAGAGAGTTTAAAGGAAATCCAGATTATTAAATGCCATACCGCAACAAATAACCTCCAAAAAACCATGATTATCATTACCATTCACAGTCCAGTTCACATTCTAACTACTCTCAAAACCTCTCGGAACTGTCCAGGATTGAATTAGTCTCTCCTTCCTATGTATTCCCATCATGCTACCTGTAACCATCTGGGTGTTTTTTGTTTGTTTTTAAAATTTGAGTTATTAGAGTACATGTCCATGGACAAGAAATATGTACTAAACTTGGTAATTTCTAGGCATAGCACAGTATTTGGACATACTGAATGCAAGATACTCAATGGAGTATAATTATACTTAAATATTTTCTGAACTTAATTTATTGATAATGACAGTTTATTTTCCTATTGTACATCAATGAAAACTACATCTCAGCAAGACTGGGTTGTGTCCTCTGTTTAAGTGGCCAGAACTCCTCTTTCACTTAACAAACATTTCCTGGGCGCCAACTATGGATCAGACATTGTATATAAAAGCTCCTCAGAAAAAGAGCTCATAGAACAGGCAAACAGGTAAATTAACTACATGTGATAAGTGCTAAAATAAAGGTACATACAAGGTGTTTGACAAGCCCAGAGGAGGCAGAAACTACCTGTGCCTGGGGAGAAGGAAGAAGCTCTACTTGGGGAAAAGGCTTCACAGTGCTCTTATTTGAACAAGTATTAGGAATAACTCAAGTATCCCTGTTATATTGTGAAACTCCTGTTATTCATGGAAAATGGAATTTGTGAAAAGTATAAAATGCATTACAAAAGTCCACTGTGGGGGAGCAGATATAGCTCTAGTTAAGCACCTGCTTCCCATGTACGAGGTCACGGGTTTGAGCCCCCATACCTCCTAAAAAACAAAACAAACAAAAAAAACAACTCTCATTAGGGAGTACATGTAGTTCAGTGGCTGAATACCTACTTCCCTTGTATGAGGTCCCAGGTTCAATCCCCAGTACCTCCAAAAAAATAATAATTAAAAAAAAAAAATGTCCATTGGCACAGAGTGATGTCATCAATAGAAGACATCTCCTGAAAAAGCCTCCCCAGGCAATCAGTGAATAAAAGGGCAAACCCCACTTGCTTATAACTCTGGAGGATGGTAGAGACTAGAGGACTCCAAAAATGCTGAACTGAAGAAAAAAATATCAGGTAGGAAATTTCTGTCCCAGACCCTCCAGTATGTTCCCCACACCCTCATATGATCCCACACAGCAGCAGCAACCCAGGTCCGTCCGGCCGAGGACACGGACTATAGAGCTACTCACGGCATTAAATTAGAACCCCTTGCAAATCCAAGCACAGAGACCAAAGTCTGCTGAGACCCAGGTTAGACCACAAGCCTCTACATTGTGTTGCATACAAAAGGACCCCCAAGGGAGGTTAAAAAAGGAGACAATCGTAGAACTCTTGGCAACAGGTGTGCTCATGCGATCTAATTTCTGTTGCCTGGACCACCTAAATGCAAAATGGACTTTTCTGGAGTGACCCATCTTTCTGGATTGGCCCCATCTGGCACCCTGAGATGGGACACCCTAACAAAAAGAAAACAGAAAAGCCTAAGAAAAAAGCGGGGAGGTGGGGCGGAGATACACTGAACTACTCTGAGACTGGAGGGTCCCAGAACTGAAAAGTGTAAGGTAAATGGGGCACTGAGTGAGGGATCAAATGTAAACAAATCATAGGAGCTGGGAAGAAAATTCTGCACAAAAACAAACAGATCAAGGGTCACAGAGAAGAAACGGAGGAAAGGAAGTTTTCTCCTGGAGGTGAAACAATTGTTTGAAAAAAATCATAAAAATTGTACAGCATATCTATGGCAAGAATGAGATGAAGAAGAGCTAAGAAAATCTGAACAGTTAAACATGGGCTATTCTAAAGGTCTAGAATAAGCTGGACCAAGCATCATAGAGGAGCCCTACTGCAAAATCAATCAACAATAAAACCCTAGACAAGAGAAAGAAAATGAACTCCAGAGTTAACTCATCAATATAATCAGATGCCTAGACATCAGTAAAAATTTACAAGCCCACACTAGGAAGCAGGAAGATAAGACTGAGTCAAAGGAACAAATGAAAACTTCAGCAGAGACACAAAATTTGGAATAACTAATCAAAAGATGTTCAAACAAATCTCCTAAATCAGTTCAAGGAGATGAAGGAAAATACAGATAAAGAGCTAAAAGATATTAAGAAGAGAAACAGATGTGGCTCAACCAATTGGGCTCCTGTCTACCATATAGGAAGTCCAGGGTTCGATGCCCAGGGCCTCCTGGGGAGGGCAGGATGACCCACGCAGAATGTCAGCCCACATGGGAATGCTACCCCGCGCAGGAGTGCCTGTTGATACGGACAGCTGGCATAGCAAGATGACACAACAAGAGATACAGAGGAGAGAAAATAAGAAGACATAGCAGAACAGGGATTTGAGGTAGTGCAAGAGAGAAATCGCCTCTCTCCCACTCCAGAAGGTCCCAGGATTGGTTCCTGGAGCTGCCTAATGAGAATATGAGCAGACACAGAAGAACAAACAGCGAATGAACACAAAGAGCAGACAATGGGGGGAATGGGGGAGGGGGGGAATAAATAAAATATAAATCTTTAAAATAAATAAAAGATATTAATACAGTGTGAGCATAAAGAAGAATTTGAAAATATAAAAGGAAACATAACAGAAATGGGGATGAAAGGCACAATAGTAGAGATTAAAAATATACTAGAGGCACACAATAGCAGATTTTCACAGGCAGAAGAAAGCATCAATGAACTAGAAAACAGGATGATCAAAATCAGAAGAACAGATAGAGAAAAGAATAGGAAAAAATGAGCAGTGTCTCAGGGATCAAAAACCACACAAACATACACATCATGAGTGTCCCAGAAGGAGGAGAGAAGGGAAAAGGGGCAAAAAGAATGTGAGCATATAATGGCCAAAAATTTCCCAACTCTTATGAAAGACATAAATATGCATGCCCAAGAAGCGCAATGTACTCCAAACAGAATAAACTCTAACAGACCAAAGAGGAGACACATACTAATCAGAATGTAAAATGCTGAAGATAAATACAGAATTCTGAAAACAGCAGGAAAAAAGCAATTCATCACATACAAGGGACCCTCCATAAAACTAAATGCTAGAGAAGAAGATGTGGCTCAAGCAACTGAGCTCCCACCTACCATATGGAAGGTCCCTGATTCAGTTCCCAGTGCCTCCTAAAGAAGACAGTGAGCTGGCGCAATGGGCAGGAGAGGCAAGCTGACTCAACAAGATGATGCAACAAGAGACACAAGAAGAAAAACATAATGAGAGACACACAAAAAAGGAGAGAACGGAGGTGGTTCAAGCAATTAGCTGCCTCTCTCACACACTGGAGGTCCCAGGTTCGGTTCCTGGTACCTCCTAAAGAAACAAGAAGATGAACAGATATAGCAAGTGCAAACAATGAGGGGTGGGAAGAAATATAAAAAAATAAAATAAATCTTAAAAAAAAAAGATTGAATGATAATTCCTCATCAGAAACCATGGAGGTAAGAAGGCAGTGGTATGATATACTTAAGGTACTGAAAGATAAAAACTGCCAGCCAAAAATATCTTTATCTGGCAAAATTGTCCTTTGAAAATAAAGGTGAGCTTAAGATATTTACAGATAAACAGAAACTGAGAGGGTTCACGAGCAAAAGACCTGCCCTGTAAGAATTATTAAAAGGAGTTCTGTAGGTTGAAAGGAAAAGACAAGAGACAGTGGCCTGCAGTAATGTAAAGAAATCAAGATCATCAGTAAGGGAAATTAAAAGGGTAAATGCAAAACCCAGTAGTACTGTATCGTAAATATACAACTCTACTCTTTAATTCCTAAAAGAGTCAGAATAAAATTAAAGAAGAAAAAGGCATATTTCCTGATAATGGGCATGCAAAATATAAAGTGGTAAAGTGGGACAAAACAGTCCATTGGAACTGTGCACTCAGGCCAGATTGGCCTCCAGCATCTCTCTTAACAGACCCTCAACAGAACAGTTGCCAACTGCCTATTACCTCCGTAAAACAGACTGACTAATGCCAACAGCACAAATGCTTTTGGCTAGTAGGTAAATGTGTAGTTGAAATTCATGCTTCTACTCCTTTAAATTGATCTGTATGCCTAACATCCAAAAATCAGGTACATTTCTTCCTCAAAACTGTCAACTCTTGTAATAGTTATCACATGTTTTTCAGTTAAATAGTATGTAAACCAATTAAAAGAAAGTTGGAGTTTTTGTGAAAATTACCTTAGATGTTTCAGCAAGAATCAATAAAGGTGATAAGTCTTTTAAAACTGTGGCTATAATATTACATATGGGTAGATAAAGTTAAAAGACAGGAAAACAGTAAAAACCTAGGATTCTGCACTAGATGGTTATGGAAAATGTCTAAATTATTGTTCCACTTTAAAGAAATCAAAACTGGACCTACTACATAGAAAGGAATGATTATGAGTTGGGTTCAAACAATAACGATGACACTTAGTCAGCTGGTCCATATTAAGAAAAGGTTTTGCTCGGCCCTATGTCAAAATACTGACAAAGAAATATACGCTTTATGGCAAAACAAATGTTACATATGCATTTATATTTAATTACTTGGAGCTTTACAATTTTTAAAACTAACTTTCCAATTTTGATCCCAATCCACCAAAAAGGAGGCTTTTATGAGAAACATCCTGACCAACTCTATATTAGTCAGCCAAAGGGGTGCTGATGCAAAATACCAGAAACTGGTTAGTTTTTCCTTTTTTTTTTTTAAGATTTATTTATTTATTTATTTCTCTCCCCTTCTCCCCCCTCCCCCGGCCCAGTTGTCTGTTCTCTGTGTCTATTCGCTGTGTATTCTTTTTGTCTGCTTCTGTTGTCAGCGGCACGGGAATCTGTGTTTCTTTTGTGTTGCGTCATCTTGTTGTGTCAGCTCTTCGTGTGGGCGGTGCCATTCCTGGGCAGGCTGTACTTTGTTTTGCGCTGGGCGGCTCTCCTTACGGGGCACATTCCTTGCACGTGGGGCTCCCCCGTGCGGGGCCACCCTGTGTGGCACGGCATTCCTTGCGCGCATCACCACTGCACGTGGGCCAGCTGCACACGGGTCAAGGAGGCCCGGGGTTTGAACCTCAGACCTCCCGTGTGGTAGGTGGACACCCTAACCACTGGGCCAAGTCCGCTTCCCGAGAAACTGGTTAGTTTTTATAAAGGGTATTTACTTGGGGTATGAGCTTACAGATACCAGGCCATAGAGCATAAGTTACTTCACTCACCAAAGTCTATTTTCACAAATTGGAGCAAGATGGCTGCCAACGTCTGCAAGGGTTCTGGCTTCTTGGGTTCGAACGTTCCTGGAGCTTGCTTTTCTCTGGGTTCAAGGTTCCTTCCTTCCTGGTGCTGGCTTCTCTTTCCTCTGGGTGCTGACTTCCCAGGTCTTCAGCATCAAACTCTAACATCAGAAATCCCCAACTCAGTTCTTTGCCATGCCTTTTATCTGTGAGTTCCCACCCACCAAGGGGTGGGGATGCAATGCCCTAATCATAACTCAATCATGCCCAGGTACAGATCAGATTACAAGCATAATATTTCCTTTTGGAATTCATCAATTATCTCAAACTGCTACAAACTCTTTCCTTCAAATCTCTGCATAAATGCCACTTCCCTTGGAAATCCCCAAGTCTGCTAATTGCCTCTTCAAAATACCTTCAAATGGTGCTAAAATGCTATTGATTTTAATCTCAACACATTTTTTAAAAAACTCCATTCATTGTAGATAATACAAGTCCTATTAAGATTTTCTACTTTTGATCTTGATGCTCAAAAACTAATAAAGCAAAATAAAATGATCTCAAAAAATCACTGCAGGCAGAATTGGCCCAGTGGTTAGGGCGTCCGTCTACCACATGGGAGGTCCATGGTTCAAACCCCGGGCCTCCTTGACCCATATGGAGCTGGCCCATGCACGGTGCTGATGCACGCAGAGTGCCCTGCCACATAGGGGTGTCCCCTGCATAGGGGAGCCCCACGCGCAACAGGTGTGCGGACAAAGAAGATGCAGCAAACAGACACAGAGAACAGACAACCGGGGGGGGGGGGGGCGGGAGACAAATAAATAAATAAATAAATAAATCCTAAAAAAAAAAAAAAAAAAAAAAAAGAATCCAAGTGCTGGTAGATTACCTATATATATTTTTTTAAAATCACTGCAAAGTGATTACCTATATTTTTTTTAAAAAATCACTTACAAAGACCACATTAATGTGAAACTATAGTTGTCCAAAAGATCCGTGAAAATTCAAGGCTAAGCAATTTATGGAAAGACAGCATTTCTACCTTGAAGGAAATAAGTAGGAAATGTCAACGTATCTGAAAACAAACTAAACAAGAAATAGAGATCAATTTTAACAAAAATCTGGACAAATGGTAGACTCTCTAAAAAGGAAAATGAGGTTTTAAACTCAATTTTAACATTAATGATACATCAACTCATCACCCACTGCAACATTTTATTATGTATAAAGGAATCATTCATGGAACACTAAAGTATATACATCATGGTCTTTTTCTTAAAGTTATCTTACAAACAAGTTGTGAAAACTAGGATATATGAAAACTAAAAAGAGAGAAAGAGAGATGAAAACTTTATGTCCAGGGATTAGGAATGTTTCCTGGTTTCATAAGAGTTAAGTATTTCAAGATCCTAAGTAATAGAGCAATACAACAGGGAAGATGAAACCATTCAGATTCATGATTACTAAATGAACTATACAAATCCAAATAGCTATAAATGTTCAAAGAAAAGAATGCTCATTTCAGACTAGAGCAGTTATGTTTTACACAGAACATAGGATTTGAGCTAGGTCTGGGAAAGTGTGTGGTTACAGTTAAGTTGTGTGAACAAAAAGAAGGCACACTCTAGCAAAGTTTGGATAAAAGTACTTGAGGGTCACTATAAATAGTAATAATGATATTTTATTACATAATTTTTCAAGTGTTTTCATGCTTACCACATCACTGACTGAATCATCACAACAACTCAGTAAATTCACAACATAGTGAATCACACACTTGAGCTAAAGGAGAGAAAAAGAATATCAAGTCAAACCCCACATTCTAAAAGAGATGAAACCTGGGTAAGGCTAGATTCCATACAGTTTTGAATGCAAAACTAAGAAACGTGGATTTTAGTCTGTAACTTATTACAAGTTTTGTTAAAGATTTTTTTTTACACTGACATAACATAATGAAAAAATTTTGAATTAGAATATTAGCAAACACAACTCAAGGAAAATGGAACATCACTCATTCTACAAATATTTACTGAGTAAGAACTCTATGCCAGGCACTATACTAGATGTTAGGAATTCAGTAGTGAACAAAACAGATCAGACCCTGTCCTCATGGAGCTTAAAATCATAAGAAAAGCAAAAAATCCAGTAGAGCAAATATTGCAAATGAAAAACATGGTGGCTGTATTTATCACCTCAAAGAAGTTGAGTTTACCAGGTATATTAGTCAGCCAAAGAGGTGCTGATGCAAAATATGAGAAATTGGATGGTTTTTAAAAAGGGTATTTATTTGAGGTAGGAGCTTACAGATACCAGGTCATAAAGTATAAGTTACTTTCCTCACCAAAGTCTGTTTGGAGCAAGATGGCTGCCGAAGTCTGCGAGGGTTCAGGCTTCCTGGGTTCCTATGTTCCTGAGGCTTGCTTTTCTCTGGGTTCAAGGTTCCTTTCTTCCTGGGGCTGGCTTCTCTTTCCTCTGGGAGCTTACTTCCTGGGGCTCCAGCTTAAGTCTTCCGCATCAAACTCCAACATCAAAACTCCAACATTAGAAACCCTTAACTCTATTCTTTGCCATGCTTTTTATCTGTAAATCCCCACCCAATCATAACTCAATCATGCCCAGGTACAGATCAGATTACAAGCATAATCCAATATCTAATTTTGGAATTCATAACCATATCAAACTGCTACAGTGGCATGTCAGATTTTAAAATGTGATAAAATAATAGCACGTTATACTAAGCACTGTTCTGGCTACCTTATTTATATTAATTAGTTTAATCCTCTCAAGAACTCTTTATGGTAGTAGTACTACCAAAAAACTCATTTTACCAACAAGAAGACTGAGAGAGAAATTAAGTAGCTTGCCCAAGGTCACATAGTCAGTAAGTAGCCAATTATATTTCAAACCCAGGCAGTCAGGCTCCAGAATCCCAATACTTAAGTCATGATGCTATACCCTTAACAAATAAGTCTCACAGCTTAAAACCAACATTTTTGGTTCACTCATATATATGAGGCAGGATGTGTTTTTACTCATGTTATCACATTTAACCTAACACTGTTTTAAAAGATAAGGCAGTCCCACAGCCATTAAATACCTTGTTCTCTCATCACACAGCTGGGAAATCCAAGAATCAATCCAAGGTTTTTTTCAATCTTCAAAGCCATATCTTTATGACATAATTTTAAAGGACAAGTTTCATAAGCCTCAATGATTACCATCTTGCATGGAAAATGAACTGGAAAAACCAAAGATGTGAGAAACAGACCTATCCATAAGTAAACAGAAGTGAATTTTGCAAGTTTAAAACTAAATGGAAGGAAGTGGATTTGACTCAATGGATAGCGCATCCGCCTACCACATGGGAGGTTCAGGGTTCAAATCCGGGGCCTCCTGACCCACGTGATGAGCTGGCCCAACGCACAGTGCTGATGCACGCAAGAGGGCCATGCCACGGAGGGTTGTCCCCTGCATAGGGGAGCTCCACGCGCAAGGAGTGCATCCCCACTAGGAGAGCCGCCCAGCACAAAAAAAGTGCAGCCTGCCCAGGAGTGGTGTCGCACACATGGAGAGTTGATGCAGCAAGATGATGCAACAAAAAGAGAAACAGATCCCCGGTGCTGCTGACAATACAAGTGGACACAGAAGAACACAAAGCAAATGAACACAGAGAGCAGACAACTGGCGGGGGGGGGGGGGGGGGGGGGATGGCAGGGAAAGGGAGAGAAATTTTTAAAAAGCTAAAAAAACTAAAATAAAACTAAAAATCTTTAAAATTTTTAAAAAAAGATTAAATGGAGTGTTTGGTGTACAGAGTAAAGGAGATGTGTTAATATTGCTTTCTGGGGGAAGCAGACTTGGCCCAGTGGTTTGGGTGTCCATCTACCGCATGGGAGGTCCACAGTTCAAACCCCGGGCCTCCTTGACCCGTATGGAGCTGGCCCACACGCAGTGCTGATGCGCGCAAGGAGTGCTGTGCCACACAGGGGTGCCCCCCCACGTAGGGGAGCCCCATGCCCAAGGAGTGCATCCCATAAGGAGAGCCGCCCAGCGCGAAAGAAAGTTCAGCCTGCCCAGGAATGGCGCCACACACACGGAGTGCTGACACAACAAGATGATGCAACAACAAAAAAACCACAGATTCCCAGTGCTGCTGCTAAGGATAGAAGCAGTCACAGAAGAACACACAGTGAATGGACAGAGAGAGCAGACAATTGGGGTGGGGGAAGGGGAGAGAAATAAATAAAAAATAAATCTTTAAAAAAAAAAAAGACGACAATGGGTGAATACAAAGAAGAATTTGAAAACCTGAATAGAAAAACAACAGAGCTTTAGGAATGAAAGATACAATAGGTGAGATTAAAACACATTAGAGTCCTACAACAGCAGAATTGAAATCACAGAAGAAAGAAAAGTGACGTTGAAGAGAGAACAACTAAAACGGAAGAGAGAGAACAAAGAGAAAAGAATAGGAAAAATTGACCTGGGAGTTGAATGGTAACATAAAGCAAAAGATACGTGTCATAGAGGTTCTAGAAGAAGAAGAGAAGGGAATCAGGGCAGAAGGAGTATTTAAGGAAACAATGGCTGATAATTTCCCAATTCTCATGAAAGAAATGAATTTACATGTCTAAGAAGCACAGCATACTCCAGTCAGAAGAAATCCAAATAAACGTACTCTAAGACACATAGTACTCAGAATGTATAATGCCAAAAAGAAAAAGAAAATGCTGAAAGCTGCAAAGGAGAAGCAAACCATCACATACAAAGGACATACAAAGATTTATTACAGATTTCTCATCAGAAACCATGGAGGCAACAAGACAGTGCTATGATATAATTAACAAACTGAAAGAGAAAAATTGTCAGCTGAGAACTCTTTATCTAGCAAAATTGTCTTTCAAATATGAAGGTGAGTTTAAAATATTGTATTGGGATTCGCTTTACAGGAAGTTTTGGATCACAGAGTGGTTCAACAATGGCGGCGGAGGAATACTGGTATGGGATGTTATTGACAGGCTATATATGGTTGACAGGGAGTTATCCAGGGCATATGTCCAGGGTGCATGGTAATGTTTGGACATACTCATAGTGGAAACAATTAAAAACAACAGCTGGGGGGGTACTGGGTTACTGGCTGGGGGGGCTCTGTCGTGGTCCCTAGGGGAGCAGCGGCAGTCCCCCAGGTGCAATGGTAAGAACGAGGAAGGAATGAGGGTCCAACAGTGGGCTCCTGATACTAATGACTATGCTTGTGAGCCTATACGCCTGAAATAAGAACAATGCCTACAGCAGCATTGTGCCTGGGAGTTTCCTCCTGACAGCCTTCATGTTATTCAAATGTGGCCAGTCTCGAAGCCAAACTCAGCATGTAGATGCAGTGCATTTCCCGCAGCATGGGACATGACACCCGGGGATGAGCCTCCCTGGCACTGAGGGATCACTACCAAATACCAGCTGAAGATGCAACTAGAAAATGACCTTGAATTAAAGGTTCAATGCGGATCAGCAGAATATCCCTGTCTACATATAATAACATGACTTTAAAATGCTGTTTGACCTAATGTAAGGGGGAAATGGAAAGGAGAAATGAGTTTATATGGCTATGAGTCTCTAAAAAAGAGTCTGGAGGTTGTCAGAAGGACTGCCCTTATGCACACCTGAGCAGAGTCTCAGAGACAGATAAAGTAGATACAACCCAAGGTATTGGTTCTTTTGAAGGCTAAAGAGACCCACGGGTTCTATGGTCATGGCAGATGGGGTTCACTGCCATGTCAGATGGCCCTTCTTTGGAGCTGGTGTTTCTGCGTGATGGAACTGGACTCAGATGGGATATCTTTTCACAAGACTTTCATGCTACTTTACTGGAATTGTAGTTGGTGCTGGGGTTTAAGATATATTTAGGGGATTTGAATCTCTGGACTGACAATATGATAGCCACGCCCTGAACCTCAACAGACTTCAACTCCTACACTCTGATTTACTGGACTTACCCCACTCAGCTAACATGGAGTTGAAGAATGTCAACCACCACACCATGGAGCCAAGAGTGCCTACAACTGAAAGCAGGAGATTGCATCCAGTATCCATGTGGAATCTAACCCCCCTCTTGACATAGATGTGCAATGGACACAACCAATCCAAGGTCCACAGAGAAAATGTGGCATTGGTGTGGGAAGGGTGGCCATGGTGGCTGCTGGCTGCGGGGAATGGGAGGAAGAGATGAGATGGGGAGGCGTTTTCGGGACTTGGAGTTGTCCTGGGTGGAGCTTCATGGACAATTACGGGACATTGTAGATCCCCCCAGGGCCCACTGGATGGAACGTGGGAGAGTGTGGGCTATGATGTGGACCATTGACTGCGGTCACCCCTCGGGCTGAAGTGTGGTTTGCTGGCCTGGCGAGGGGAGCAGCCGCGGCAGGCCAAGCCGCTGCCCCCATAATAGGGTGGCTGGTCGGACTCACCGCCACCCCTGAAGGAAGCTCGGCATGGGCGCAGAGTGCCCTCGGGTCTCCCCTTCTCGGCAGCCATGCTTCCGCGGCCGCCCCTCCTCCCAGATGGCGCCACCCGATGCCTTGTGGGGCGGCACCCTCCTTCTTCCTTCTCCCTGCGCAGGCGCAGGGCAGAAAATTCCAGTCTGCCCTTTTCCCCTCCCCCGACAGCAGCAACAGCCAGGTGTGGGCGGAAAAATCCAGCCCGCCCTTTTCCCTTCCCCCGACAGCAGCAACAGCCAGGCGTGGGCGGGAAACTCAAGTCTGCCCTCCACCCCAGCAACAGCAGCCACCAATCCCTAAACCCTGCCCCTTCCCCCAGCAACAGCGACAGCCAATCCCTAACCACCACCCCTCCCCCGTCCAGTACCGCCCACTGACCTTTCGCCGGCAACCAATCAGAACAGGGCGTGGCTTCAACCAATCAGCCTTCCCCAGCCCCTATAAAACTGTTGCCTCTCCCTCAGTAAAGTGGACCTGCGTGTTTACCTTGTCTCCGCGGTAGTTCTTCTGCCGTGCGCCCTCCAGTCCTGAGAGCCCCCGACAAGGGCCTGGCCTCCCTTGTCCCCAGTTCGTCGCCTGCTTCTCCGGGCGACCCCTTCGTCGCCGGCTTCTCCGGGCGACCCCTTCGTCACCGGCTTCGCCGGGAGACCCCGTCAGCCGAACCGCGCAACCCCTTGTGAGACCGATCCCTCGTCTGCTGCCGGACCGACCCCTCGTCCAGAGCTGGACGGACCCCTCGTCCGCAGCCAGACCCCACCTCTACTGACCGAGCAAGCCGCCGCAATTGACTATGGTGTGCAGCGATGCCCAGAGATGTACTTACCAGGTGCAATGGATGTGTCATGATGATGGGAGAGAGTGTTGCTGTGAGGGGAGTGGGGGGTGGGGGCGGTGGGGTTGAATGGGACTTCATATTTTTTTAATGTAATATTTTTTAAAAAATGAATAAAATAAATAAATAAAATATTCACAAATAAACAGAAGCTAAGAGAGTTCAAAAAAAGAATCCAGCTTTGCAAGAAGCACTAAAGGGAGCCCTATAGCATGAAAGGAAAAGAGGAGAGAGGTTTGGAGGAGAGTGTAGAAGGAAAGACTATCAGAAAGGATAAGCGAAAGGATAAAATGACAAACAAAAATAAGGCATGACATATAAAAGCCAAAGAATAAAATGGTGAAAGTAAATAATGCATTTAAAGAAATATCAATGGATGTGAATGGATTAAACTCTCCAATCAAAAGATACAGGATGACAGAATGGATTAAAAAAATATGAGGAGGGAAACAGATGTGGCTCAAGCAATTAGGTCTCTGACTACCAGAGGAGATCCCAGGTTCGGTTCCTGGTGCCTCTTGGAGAAGGCAAGCTGGTGTGGCAGACATGCACAGCAAGCTAACGCAACAAGATGATGCAACAAAAGACACACAAAGAGGAGAGACAATGAGACAAACAACAAACCAGGTAGCTGAGGTGGTTCAGGTGATTGAGCGCCTCTCTTCCACATGGGAGGTCCTAGCTTTGGTTCCCAGTGCCTCCTAAAGAGAAGACAAGCAGATATGGAGAACACACAGCAAATGGACACAGAGAGCAGACAGGAACTGCAAAACAATGGGGGGGGTAATAAATAAATAAAAATAAATCTTTAGGGAAGCGGATGTGGCTCAAGCAACTGGGCTCCTGTCTACCATATAGGAGGTCCAGGGTTCAAAACCCAGGACCTCCTGGTGAAGGCAAGCTGGCCTGTGTGATGAGCTGGCCCATGCGGAGTGCTGGCCCTCGCAGGAGTGCTGCCCACATGGAGAGCTGGCCCACGTGGAGAGCTGGCGTAGCAAGACGATGCAACAAAAAAAAAGATGCAGCAGATCTTATTGTCAGATCAGGGAGCTGAGGTGGCGCAAGAGAATGATCACCTCTCTCCCACTCCGGAAGGTCCCAGGATTGGTTCCTGGAGCTGCCTAATGAGAATACAAGCAGACACAGAAGAACACACAGTGAATGGACACAGAGGGCAGACAATGGAGGGAGGGGGAGAAATAAATTAAAAATAAATAAATCTTTTTTAAAAAAAAAACAAAAACATGAGCAATCCATTTGCTGTCTACAAGAAACTAACCTTAGATGCAGGAATACAAATCAGTTGAAAGTGGAAAGTTGAAAAAAGATATTCCACACACACAGTAACCAAAAAAGAGCAGAGGTAGCTATACTAATATCGGACAAAACAAACTTTAAATGCAAAAATGTTATGAGATGGAGGAGGCCATTATATATTAACAAAAGGGACAATTCACAGGAAGAAGTAACAGTCAAAATTATCTATGCAGCTAACCAGGGTGCCCCAAAATATTAATACACAAGGGCAAACTCTGGCAAAACCGAAGGCAGGAGAAAAAAATTAACAACAAAAAAACTGAAGGGAGAAATAAGACATCTCTACAATAACAGTTGGAGATTTCAACATGCCACTCATATCAGCAGATAGAATGAGAAAGAAGATCAATAATGAAACACAGAACTTGAACAATATGATAAATGAGCTAGACCTGACATATACAGAACACTGGATCCCAACTCAGAGGGTTATACATTCTTCTTAAGTGCTCATGGATCTTTCTCCAGGATAGATCACATGTGGGGTCACAAAGCAGGTCTCAATAAATATAAAAAGACTGAAATTATACAAAGCACCTTCTCAGGTCATAATGGAATGAAACTGGAAATCAATAATAGATGGGAAAGGGGAAAATTGACAAGTGTGTGGAGGCTAAACAACACACTCCTAAACAATTAGTGGGGCAGCGGACTTGGCCCAGTGGTTAGGGCGTCCGTCTACCACATGGGAGGTCCGTGGTTCAAACCCCAGGCCTCCTCCTGACCCGTGTGGAGCTGGCCCACGCACAGTGCTGATGGGTGCAAGGAGTGCCGTGCCATGCAGGGGTGTCCCCCATGTAGGGGAGCCCAACGCGCAAGGAGTGCACCCCGTAAGGAGAGCCGCCCAGCGCGAAAGAAAGTGCAGTCTGCCTAAGAATGGGGCCGCCCACACAGAGAAATGACACAACAAGATGAGGCAGCAAAAAAGGGACACAGATTCCCGTGCCGCTGACAACAACAGAAGTGGACAAAGAAGACACAGCAAATAGACACAGAGAACAGACAACCAGGGTGGGGGGGGAAGGGGAGAGAAGTAAATAAATAAATCTTTTAAAAAAAAAAACAATCAGTGGGTCTAAGAAACTGTAAGAGAAATTAGTAAATATCTAGAGACAAATGAAAATAAGAACACAACTTATCAAAACTTATGGGGTACAGCAAAGGCAGTCCTGACAGGGAAATGTATAGCCCTAAATGCCTATATTAAAAAAGAAAAGCTAAAATCAAAGACCTAACTGAACACCTGGAAAAACTAGAAAAGAAAGTGCAAACCAATCCCAAAACAAGCAGAAGGAAAGAAACAATATAGACTAGAGAAGAAATAAATAAAACTGAGAAGCGAAAAAAAAAAACAGGGAAACGGACTTGGCCCAGTGGTTAGGGCATCCGTCTACCACATGGGAGGTCCGCGGTTCAAACCCCGGGCCTCCTTGACCCGTGTGGAGCTGGCCCATGCGCAGTGCTGATGCGCGCAAGGAGTGACGTGCCATGCAAGGGTGTCCCCCGCGTGGGGGAGCCCCACGCGCAAGGAGTGCACCCGTGAGGAGAGCCGTCCAGCATGAAAAGAAAGTGCGGCCTGCCCAGGAATGGCGCCACCCACACTTCCCGTGCCGCTGATGACAACAGAAGCGGACAAAGAAACAAGACGCAGCAAATAGACACCGAGAACAGACAACCGGGGGAGGGGGGAAATTAAATAAATAAATAAATGTTTTTAAAAAAAACAGAAAAATCAACAGAACCTGGTTCTTTGAGAAAATCAATAAAATTGACAAGCCCTTAGCTAGACTAACAAAGAAAAAAGAAAGATGATGCAAATAAAATCAGAAATGAAAGGGGGGGCATTACAACTGATCCCACAGAAATAAAAAGGATAAGAGGATATTATGAGAAATTTTATGCCAACAAACTAGACAAACTAGATGAAATGGACAAATTCCTATAAATGCACAACCTACACTGACTCTACAAGAAATACAGGAACTCAACAAAACAATTACATTTAAAGAGAGTGAATCAGTCATCAAAAATCTACCAATAAAGAAAAGTCCAGGACCAGATGGCTTCACAGCTGAATTCTACCAAGCTTTTCAAGAAGAATTAACACCAATCCTGTTTAAACACTTCCAAAAATTGAAGGGGGGTGGGGGGGAAATTACCCAACACATTTTATGAAGCCAACATCGCCCTAATACCAAAACCAGAAAAAGATACAAGATATGAAAATTACAGACCAATCTCCCTAATGAACATAGACGCAAAAATTCTCAACAAATTACTTGCAAATCAAGTCCAATAGCATATTAAAAGAACACACCATGATCAAGTGGGATTTATTCCTGGTATGCAAGGGTAGTTCAACAGAAGAAAGTGAATTAACATAATATACCGTATTAACAAATTAAAGGAAAAAATAAAGTTGGCCATTTACCCTGACCCCAAACTTAGGAATCATCTTGCATCTGTTACAGGAAATAGGAAGGTGGTTTTTCTTACAAAGAATTATCACCAGGGCAAAAAATTAAATTGGCAAATACAATCAGTATCAGTACATAAATCCTTTCCTCTCAAAGCCTTTTTCATTATCACTAAAACAATGTCTCTCTCCTGACTTACAATGTCTTCTCTACCAGTCGCTGAATTTTCATGCTTTTAGCAGCATAAACTATAAAGGGGGAAAAGTAAACCAGTAAGAAGTAGAGAAGTGATTTAGGAATGAATGGTAGGAACATACCACTTAAAAGCTTATTCATTTCATTCAACAAATACTTCGTCAGCACCTACTGAGGCTGGAAATACAATGGTTAGCATTCTTCTACATCCCAATATATGTACTGTTGTTCTATTTTTATCCCTGGCAGAAGCTGGGCAGATAACCCTTCATTCAGGGACCTCATCTGAAAAATTGAGCTAATAACTACTCTCATAGAGATGTAATAGATTAAATGTGGCACACTAACCTTTAAAGTGTTCTGTGATCCAACAAAAGTACACAGTTTAAAGACTGAAAGGTTTTCAGAACAGAATGTAAAGAAAAGCCTAGAAATATAAAAATATGTGTAGTAAGCTAATGTTTATCCCTGGATGGGAAACAGGCTTAAACATCTCTGAATCCCTCAAGGTATTAGGCATGCTGCCCTTCACTTAGCAAGTGCTGAGGAAGTCTGCGGCACAGGCTTAGCAGCCATCTCCCAGCTCTCGCCTACCTCTCACCTACCCGGCCCCTGCCCCCGCCCCCATTCTTCTACTGTGCAAAGATGATTCACTGTTTCCATTCCACAACATGGGGGAGACCTTAAGTCTAACGAAAATCCTGAACCAGAAACAGTCTCAGATGCTAATCAAGGCAGGAATTCTCAGTGGTAGGGTCCCTCCCCCAGGGCGGATAAATACCAGGCTCAAAATGCATAGATTGGGGAAGCGGACTTGGTCCAATGAATAGGGCATCCGCCTACCACATGGGAGATCTGCGGTTCAAACCCCAGGCCTCCTTGACCCATGTGGAGTGCTGATGCACGCAAGGAGTGCTGTGCCACGCAGGGGTGTCCCCGCGTAGGGGAGCTCCACGCACAAGGAGTGCGCCCCGTAAGGAGAGCCGCCCAGCGTAAAAGAAAGTGCAGCCTGCCCAGGAATGGCACCGTACACACGGAGAGCTGATACAACAAGATGACACAACAAGATGACACAACAAAAAGAGACACAGATTCCCGTGCCGCTGATAGGGACAGAAGCGGTCACAGAAGAACACACAGCAAATGGACACACAAAGCAGACAACTGGGGGGGAAGGGAACAGAAATAAATAAAAAATAAATCTTAAAAAAAAAAAAGCATAGATTGATCTCATTTCCCCAATACAAAGTGGAGCACGTGGAGCTGCCATCTACCAACCCTGACCCAAGCAGTTTTTGACCCCAACCACAATGGGATCTCTTCACCTGCTCTTTGGGACCCTTTGTGCTATTTAAGTAATAAAACAGTCATTTGCTGAAAGTTTCTGTTGTGCCCTGAGTCTGTGTTCCCACAACACACCATGTAGCAACTCGTTCCCATAACAAAGGTTCAGCTAGCACACGTGTTTCTTTTTCTCTAAGGTATGTGGTACTGTGGTTATTGTAATAATCTGGCAAAGGAGAAAGAATAAAAATAACTAATATTTACTGCTACCTACTATGTGCTAAGTACTGTGTTGGGCACTTCTCCTATGTTACTTCATTTAATTTTCACAATCACCTTATAGGAATGTATTATTAAAAACCAGGAGTGTATTTTAATTTTCCAAGATCAGATCATAATACATATAACACTAAAAACATAGGCAACATATCTTACATTTGGCAGCATTTGCTCATTTCATGTTAAAAAGAATGAATCAACTGATCGCTACAAAACAGTTTTTTGAAAATGCTCAACCTTACCAGTAATTTTTAAATCTAACAACAATAATGAGAAATCATTTGGCTATACTGGGCAAACTAAAAAAAATTTTAACCAGCAATAATGTTTCTTTTAGGCGAATCAGCAGAGTTTCCTCTACTCCCTTCAGAGGTGTGGCACACTCTCAAATGCATCTTTGATCATCACGCCCAGTGATTCTCAAGGGAGATATAAAGTCCACTGGCTCTAAGATAATCAAAGATGCACACAAGGATTACTTTAAAAGATATTATTTGCCAGGATATCTACAACAGAGAAGAAAGGGAGAAACCACATGAGGTACAAGGCACTGGGGTCCTGTTTTAAAATGGCTGACTGAACACACACACTTCACCTTTCCTCCCACACTAAAGCCAACTCAAATAAACAAAAGAAATACCAAGATAAATCTCAGAGCAGCCCTGGGAATCCACCAGCTGATAGACCAGTTAGGATTTCCAAGGATCAAATGGAAGGCAAAACCCGTAGAGCTGAAGAACCCACAGCTTATGTAGGCAAATAAGAGGATTTTCCCCAAAAGGTAAATTTATCCATCAGAACCCTGGAAAGACAATAATATTATAGCTAAAAAGGACTGAGAAAAGAAATGGCCAGTAGAAAGCCACATAATTGAAGAGCTGTGAAACACCCTTACCCATGCCTCTTATTCTACCCTCTTCCAGCAGGACTAATGCCAGCATATGCTCAGACTTGGCTCTCTAAAATGACAGTTCAGACAAAAAATACCAATAATGCTGAGACCACAGAAGTTAGGCAAAATGCCAATTAACTGTAGCTTCCATGAATAATGAGGAGTCTCATCTTCTAGAAGGCAAGTGACCCACATACTCTACAGAAACCATTGTATTCCAGGCAAAGGAGATAATACAAACAAAGATACCAAGTTTAAAAACAGACTTTTATGGGGAACTATACTGGACAGGATGTCCAGTGGGAGAGGTAGGTAGTCAGAGGGCACATCCTGATATGGCCACATAAGGGAGGTTCAGACTTTCTCCTGACTTTCTTTCTTCTGTTAGCAAGAGAAAACCATTGTAAAGGATGATGTGATGGTAGCACAACATTGTAAACATAATTAACACGATTGAAATATATATTTGAACGTGGTTGAAAGGGAAAATTTTAGGTTGTATATATGTTAGAATAAAAATTTTAAAAATATATATAGAGGACTGTACAACACAAACATGGAATGCTAATATAACCCATGGACTACAGTTAAAAGTACAACTATAATAATATTCTTTCATCAATTCTATCAAATATATTACACTAATGCAAAGTGTTAATAATGGGGGGAGGAAGGAAAGAGAAATGGGAATTCTGTATTTTCTGCATAATTTTCCTTTAAACCTACAACTAACTTCTCTAATAAAAAAAAAAGAGAGAGAGAGAGCTCCATTGCAGGCTTTCAAGGTCAGTGATATGATCAAAATCACATTTTAGGGGAAGTGGATTTGGCTCAATGGATAGAGCATCCACCTACCACATGGGAGCTCTAGGGTTCAAACCCAGGGCCTCCTGACCCATATGGTGAGCTGGTCCACACACAGTGCTGATGCATGCAAGGAGTGCCATGCCACACAGGGGTGTCCCCCATTTAGGGGAGCCCCACACACAAGGAGTGCGCCCCTTAAGGAGAGCTGCCCAGTGCAAAAAAAGTGCAGCCTGCCCAGGAGTGGCGCCGCACACATGGAGAGCTGAGGCAGCAAGATGACGCAACAAAAAGAGACACAGATTCCTGATGCTGCTGACAAGAATACAAGTGGACACAGAAGAACACACAGTGAATGGACACAAAGAGCACACAACTGGGGGGGGGGGAGGGAAGGAAATTTTTTAAAAATCTTGTTAAAAAATCACATTTTAGATCCTACTAGCAATTGTAGAAAATACAGTTGACTTGGACAATACCCGAATAGCTACCATGGGTGCCTGGGAAGAAGGTGGAACCATTAACATAGACTTTTTAAAGATTTCTTTATTTATTTATTTCTCTCCCAGGGTCAAGGAGGCCCGGGGGTTTGAACCGCGGACCTCCCATGTGGTAGGCAGATGTCCTATCAATTGGGCCAAGTCCACTTCCCAACATAGACTTTTTTAATAATTAAGAAGGAGCAGCAAGTTTGGGGACGGGATGATATACTTGATATTAGACATTCTGAGTGTAAAGTACCTATGGATATTCAGGTATAGATTTCCAGCAGGTTATTAAGGATGTCTGAAGCTTTCAGGGGAAAGTCTGGGAAGAATTTAGAAATTTAGAAAAACATCTCATGTAAGTGGAACAGAAACCATGGACGTAAATAAGATACTTTCTGGAGACAATAACTCATGATAACAATTTGGCCAAGAAGTCAAACCCAGATAACTGCAGTGCATAAGAAGTGAGTAGATCAAAAAGAGCCCACAGGGGATGCAGAGAAAGAAATATAAGAATAGGTCATGGAGAACAAGGACGCCAAGGGAATACAAAGTTTCAAGGAGATAGTGATTAACAGTGTCAGGTGCAACAGAAGTGTCAAGTAAAATTAGGACTTTATGAGTCCTCTAGATTCAGCACAAAAGATCTCAAGCACAGGCAATCTCAGCAAAAAGATTTTAAGTAGAGATGGGGGTGGGAAATCAGATAGAATATTTTAAAATAGTTTAAGTTTCAGAAGTGAGTGAGTTTGAAAAGTGAGTAACTACAAACCACTCTTGCAGGAAAATTTGATGAGATGAGGTTAGGTAGCTAGGAGAGAAGTGGACATGTACTTCAAGGAAGGTTTTTCTAAGAACCTTAGGAATAAGATAATGGGTAGAGTGAAATAAGAGTCAAAAGTGAGACTCTAAGGATGCAGCAGGGCTTCTCAACCTTGGCTCTACTAACATTTTGGACTAGATAATTCTTTGTTATGGGGGGTTGTGCAGTGCAATGTAGGATGTTTAGGAGCATAGCATCTCTGGCCTCTACCCACTAGATACCAATAGTACAGCCTCACAGTTTCAACAACAAAACGTCTCCAAACATTGCCAAATACTCCTGGGTGGGCAAAATCACCCCAACACTGGGATATAGGATGGGGAGAAAGAGAAGCAATAACTGATGGAAGAAGATTACCAAAGGAGCAGCAGTGAAGTTGAAGGCCCCAGGGAAGGAATGACCTCAAACAAGAACAGAAACATCTCATCCTCTGAGAAAGAAGAAAAGGGCAGCTCTGGAGAGAAGGGGAATGATTCATTTGTAAATGGAGCCAGAAGCTGAAGGAAATCAGCCATAAGGTCTCGATGTTCTCAGTGGACAAAGGCAAGGAAGGCCATGTGCTGCATATAAGTGGTGACCTAACAGCAGGTTTGAGAACAGTGGCTAGGTTTTATAATAACTAACAGAGTGACAGCTGATCAGGGATTGGCAGGTCACACCAGGTAAGACCAACCAAGGTTGGAAACCACCATTCTCTCTTCTCTCGTTGATAATCTTAAAATGCATCTCCCCAGAGAAACAACCTTCTATAAACTTATTATCACCCCAAAGAGCTCACAAGTCTATAAAAAATTTCAAGTACCTAATGGAAAAGATAGACTTCCGAGGATTAGCTGGGAAACTACTCCATCTCTTAGTAACATAGCTCCTATGGGATAATATGAACTGAGTTCTACACAAGCAACATCTAAATGAAGTTCTGGCAAATAATCTGTTCAAGTTAGAGGATGTCTGAGGTTGTAACTACTTCTTGGTCCTTAACTAGTTGAATTACTCCCTGACAGTCAAGAAGAAAACTAGACTAGAAAGGAGGGACTGCAAATACAAGAAGCTTATTAAAGGAGACTCATGAAAGTATCAAGATGTGCTCATTCCCACCTTCTAAACTAAGGGTTGCAAACTCAAGTGATCATGGGACCAGGAGGCTGGAGAAGAAGCCTCAAGTCATTGCATGGGAAAGAAGTTGGAAATGAGCCATCAGCAAAAAGCCAAGAAACACAAAGGACTGTCCTTGAGTGAAAAAGCAAAATGAAAAACTACACAAACAAGCCATAGAAAGACTGACCAAAGAAAAAGGGAAAACCCAAGCCTTAGCTACACACAGATGTGGAGTCCAAACTCATACCACTCTCCAGGTTCCAGAAAACCATCTGAGATTATATCAAAACTGCTTCAGGTAGCAGATTTGGACCAACAGATAGGGCGTCCGCCTACCACATGGGAGGTCCAAGATTCAAACCTAGGGTCTCCTGACCCGTGTGCAGTTGGCCCATGCGCAGTGCTGATGCGTGCAAGGAGTGCCGTGCCACGCAGGGGTGTCCCCCACATAGGGGAGCCCCACACGCAAGGAGTGCACCCCGTAAGGAGAGCTGCCCAGCGCAAAAAAAAGTGCAGCCTGCCCAAGAATGGTGCCACACACACGGAGAGCTGATACAGCAAGATGACGGAACAAAAAGAGACACGGATTCTGGGTGCCACTGACAAGAATACAGGTGGACACAGAAGAATATGCAGCGAATGGACAGAGAAAGCAGACAACTGGGGCGGGGGGAGGGGGAAGGAGAGAGAAAAAAATTTAAAAATTAAAATTAAAATTAAAAAATGCTTCAGGGAAGTGGACACGGCTCAACTGATAGAGCATTCATCTACCATATGGGAGGTCCAGAGTTCGAACCCAGGGCCTCCTGGCCCATGTGGTGAGGTGGCCCATGTGCAGCACTGCTGCATGCAAGGAGTGCCCTGCCACGCACGGGTGTCCCCTGTGCAGGGGAACCCCACACGCAAGGAAATGCACCCTGTAAGGAGAGCCGCCCAGTGTGAAAAAAGTGCAGCCTGCCCAGGAGTGGCGCCGCACACACGGAGAGCTGACACAGCAAGATGACACAACAAAAAAGAGACACAGATTCCCGGTGCAACCGAGAATGCAAGAGGACACAGAAGAACACACAGCGAATGGACACAGAGAGCAGACAATGGCGGGGGGGGGGGGGGGGGGGGGGGAGGGAGGGGGAGGGGGGCGGGGCGGGTGTAAATAAAATAAATCTTAAAAAAAAAATGCTCAGAAGCAATGAACCCAAAAAGTCTCATCAGAAACAAATGCAAAAACCAGCCAAAGGAGCATGCTACAAAACAATTCCCAAATTGTCAAATATTACAAACCACACAAAGAAGAAAACAAAAACTTGGAGGGAGGGAGGGAGGGAAGACAAATGGGGATTTCAAACCTCTAGAACTACAGCTAAAATAAAACAATCCAAAGGAGACTTGAACATAACTATATTTAAAATGTTCAAGAAGGTAAGAAAATGGCATTATGAAAATCAAAAAGTAGTTTTCAAAGAAACAAACATTTTAAATTTCAAAATTTTTAGTGAACCTCCTCAATAAATAAATTAAGCAATAGACTAAGCACAGTTAAAAAAATTTTTAAGAACTGTAGATCTCATTAAATCACCTAAAAGAGGCAGAAGTGAAAAATATTAAAGAAATTTTAAGCATCGTGGAATACACAATTTTTATAAAACCCACATACATCATATTGGTGAGTAAATAGACTATTTTAAGGCATTGGTGGTTCAGTGGAAGAATTCTCGCCTGCCAAAACTATCTTGAAAAAAGAACAAAGTCAGAGGATTCTCACTTCCCGACCTTAAAAAGTATTACAAAGCTACCAAAATCAAAATAGCATGAGTACTAGTACAAGGACAGACATATATATCAATGAAATCAAACAGAGAATTCAGAAATAAACCCTCACACCACTGGCCAACTGATCTTTTGCAAAGGTACCAAGTCCACTTTCTGGGGAAGGAACAGTCTCTTTAACAATTGGGGGGCTGGAAGAACTGGATAGACATATGCAAAAGAATGAAAGTAGACCCCTACCTCACATCATGTATAAAAATTTACTCGAAATGGATCAAAGATTTAAATATAAAGGACTAAAACTATAAAACACAGACAGGGAAACAGCTTCAGGATCTTGTGTTAGGTAGTAGTTTCTTAGAATTTATACTCAGAACACAAGTAACAAAGGAAAAAACAGAATTAAAAACCTTTGTGCATCCAAGAGCATTAACAATAAAGTAAAAAGACAATCTAAAGAATGGGAGAAAATATTTGGAAACCACATATCCAATACAAGTTTTTTGTTTATTTGTCTTTTAGGAGGTACCAGGGATTGAACCCAAGACCTCATTCATATACATGAAGCAGGCACTCAACCCTGAGCTACACCCACTCCACTATCCAATAAGGATTTAATATCCAGAATATATAAAGAAATTCTTCACTCAGCTCAACAACAAAAAGACAACTCAATTTAAAATGAGCAAGACTTGAACAGACATTTCTCCAAAGATAAACAGCAAAAAAGCACACAAAAAGATGCTCAATATCATTAGCCATTAGGGAACTGCAAATTGAAACCACAATGAGACCATTTCACATCTGCTAGAAGTCTATTATTTAAAAATATATCTAAGTGTTGGCAAGGATGTGGAGAATAAATAGGAAGGCTCGTTCATTGTTGTTGGGATTGTAAAATGACGCAGCTGCTGTGGAAAACAGTTTGGCAGTACATCAGAAAGTTAAGTATAGAATGACCTTATGACCCAGCATGATGGTTTGAAGCTACAAGTACCCCAGAAAAGTATGTTCTTAAAGTTAACCCATTCCTGCGGGTATGGATCCATTGTAAGTAGGATCTTTTGATCAGTAGGAGCTTACCTTATGATCCACCTTGTTCAGGGCGAGTCTTAATCCTCTTACCAGAGTCCCTTATAAATGAGGTGAATATGGAGAGAAAAAGGGAAAGCCATGGAAGCAAGAAGCTGAAAGCAATGAAATCCAGAAGAGAAGGGAGAGACCAGCAGATGCCACCCTGTGCCTTGCCATATGGCAAAGGAGCCTAGGATCACCGGCAGCCAGGCTTTAGGAAGAAAGCATTGCCTTGATGATGCCTTGATTTGGACATTTTTCTCAGCCTCAAAACTAAGCTTATAAGGTAATAAATTCCCATTGTTAGGGTATGGAGCAGCTTTAAGCAAACTAAAACACCCAGCAATGCCACTTCTAGGTATATACCCAAAAGAATTGGAAGCAGGGACTCAGATATTTGCACAATGATGTTCACAGTGTCATTATCCACAACTGCCAGAAGATGGAAGCAACTCAAGTGTCCATCAACAAATGAACGGATAAACAAATTGTGGTATATACAAAAGGAGCGAAGTTCTGATACATACAACAACATGGACGAACCTTGAAGATAACCATGTTGAGTAAAATAAGTCAGATACAAAAGGACAAACATTGTATGATCTCACTGGTATGAAATTAGAATAAGCAAACTCAGAGTCAGAAACTAGAATACAGGTTACCAGGGGCCACGGTCAGGGTAGGGAATATGGAGTTAATATTTAATTGGTGGAGAGTTTCTCTTTGGAGTGAAGGAAAAGTTTTGGCAATGTAGAGATCATACAATGTTTGTCCTTACAATGTTTGTCCATAAAGTCTAAGTTACTTCCCTCACCAAAGTCTTTTGCCATGTGTTGGAGCAAGATGGCTGCTAACGTCTGCCAGGGTTCAGGCTTCCTGGGGCTTGCTTCTCTCTGGGCTCAGGGTTCCTCTCTTCCCAGGGTTTGCTTCTCTTTTCTTACAACCAAGCTCCTCTGTGTTCATATTTCCTGGGGCTCTAGCTCAAGACTCCAGCATCAAAAACTCTAACTCTGCCCTTTGCCATGTCTTTTATCTGAGTCCCCACCCACCAAGGGGTGGGGACCGAACACCCTACTGACATGGCCCAATCAAAGCCCTAATCATAATTTAATCATGCCTAGGTGCAGACCAGTTTACAAACATAATCCAATATTTCTTTTTGAAATTCATCAGTAATATCAAACTGCTACAGGTAGTAATCTTTTGCCATTTTGGGTTGCCCAGTGTCTTTAAAGATCCTCTCTGCATATTGGTAATTTTTCATCCTATGCATTCTACTTTCCCAGAAAACACACATCTCCGGGCTCTCCTGCAGCTAGGATACAGACTTGTGACCCGGGCTTTACCAGTCAGTTACACAGAGTGAGACTTGTGTACAGACGGGAGCAATGTGAGGTAGCATGAGTGTGTAGTTGAATCAATGACTTGGTAGTTATAGTGATAGAGGTCTTTGGTTTTTAGGGAGTGGCAGTGTCAGAGCTTATGGAATTCAGTCCTGAGTGAGTATTGTAGGTGGTTAGTGATGGTGGCAGTATTTGTGTGTGTGTGTGTTTTATGTGTGTGTATGTGGTATTTATCTTCCTTCATGTTCTCTGAGTCACTTAGACTTTATGGACTGGTAACTAAAAGCTTCTACCCCAAATAAATACCCTTTATAAAAACCAACCAATTTCTCGTATTTTGTATCGTCACCCCTTTGGCTGACTAATACACTATCACGAGCTTAAAATATAAAAAAAAAAAAAAAGTCCATCTAACTCACCAGCTATTAGTGGATTCTTTGGTAAAGTCACTGCATCCCTAGAGGGCCTTTGTATAAGGCAAATATTTTACCTCAATGTGGTAATAAATTTAAAACCATCTTCCCAATCTGAGGGGCAAAAGCAGTAAGCTAGAGGTGTATGAGGCCACATGATAAATAAGCAATATTTTCACAGAAGAACAGTTTTGCTTAGTGGTAATGTACAGTGCAGATATACACATACATATGAGGTTATCACAAAATAGAACACAACTTTTCAATGAATGTATGCACAAATCATGGGGAAAAAACTCAAAGAAATATGACTCTTGTAGCTGTCAATGTTGGCTTCCCCATCATCTGCCATAATGTAAGTCAGCAGAAAAACTTCAGAAGCCCCACAGGGAGTCATTAGCAGGGCTCAGGGTTCCACTCATACACCAATGTGGACCCAGCTGTAACAAGTTATAAGCAGTGAACACAGAAAAAGTACTGACATAAGGAGATGGGGGGAGGAAAGGGAGAGTAATTATCGAGCATTTCCTAAGTGCCAATGCGCTAGATGCTGGGGCTACAACAGTCAGTATTCCATGCCTCCATGGAGCTTACAGTAGAAAAGCAATATCTCCTGCTTATCCATTTTTCCTAGAGCCCACCCCTATTTAAACTCCTGATTTTAAGTAATTCCTTCATATACTCTCAGAAAAATGTTAAAATGGATAGAAAAAAAAAACGAAAGATGATCACAAAGAAAGAAAACCAAGATCCTCAGGTCTAGCTAGAGTAAAAACATCAAAGTAAGGCATGCAATGCATAAATCATGTTATTGCTTGCAATTCTCTCGGCTTTATATGCCTATTCGTAAATCCATACCTTTGCACACACCTTCTGCCTGAAAATCCCTTCTCCACCTGACATGCTGGGCCTTCTTTTAAGACTCTTTACAAACATTCCAAAATCATTTTGCTTTTCCAATCCCCTCAAGTCTATGTTAAGAGTACCGCCTCTGGACAGAGTAACAGCACCCTGTATTTCCATCAGAAAGCGCCTATCATCCTGTATTTCAGTCATTGTTTTCTGCCTCTTCTGCTGGATAATAAACTTCATAAAGGCAGATCACCACAGCTTGTCTTTGTATTCCCAACGTCTATCATGATGCTGACACCCTTTAGTTGCCTGAATGGTAATATAAACACCAAGATACCCAACCATTACTGTATCATAAGGTCAGCCAAAGAAAGAGAAGTATGGACCTCCTTTACTGTGATGGTTTGAAGCTGCCCATACCCCAGAAAAGTATGTTTTTAAAGTTAATTCATTTCTGTGCATGTGGACCCATTGTAAGTAGGATCTCTTGGTGAATAGGATCTTAACTTAAGATATGACCCATCTCATTCAGGGTGGACCTTAATTCACATACTGGAGTCCTTTATAAGAGAATGAAATTCAGACAAAGAGAGAGAAAGACACAAAAGCAAGAAGCTGAAAGCAATGAAACCAAGAAGAGAAGGGAGAGACCAGGAGATGCCAGCCTGTACCTTGTCATGTGGCAGAGGAGTCCAGGATCACCTGCAGCCCCGTCTTTAGGAAAAAAGTATTGGCTTGATGATGCCTTGATTTGGACACTTTTCTCAGCCTCAAAACTATAAGCTTGTAAGCTAATAAATTCCCATTGTGGATAGCCAACCTATTTCATGGTATCTGCTTTGAGCAGCTTCAGCAACTAAAACATTGACCAATTCTGCACATAGGGAAAGACTCTAAAGCACAACTAAATCATGAGCAGTGGCTCTGGATGCTAGAGAAACCACTAGCACAAAAATATCCATTTCAAACATTTAAACCTAAAGTGGAACAACTTATTAAAAATAAATGCCCTGGGCTTGGCTGGATAGGA
Source organism: Dasypus novemcinctus (assembly GCF_030445035.2). Classification (NCBI taxonomy): domain Eukaryota; kingdom Metazoa; phylum Chordata; class Mammalia; order Cingulata; family Dasypodidae; genus Dasypus; species Dasypus novemcinctus. The sequence goes on along the minus strand of NC_080704.1, from coordinate 21,038,784 downwards.
AGTTAAGAAGTAACAGCACAAACCACTGCAAACTCTTCAAGTTACCAGCAGCAGGAAAGGAAAAAAAAAAAAAAAAGATTAAGGGAACAAGGAAAGAATACAAAACAGGTACAGAATGGTTTAGAAAAGCCTAAGAACTCATGTTAAAAGTGAACTAAATGAAAAGCTACATCAAAATGTAGATTTCAAAAGAAATATTTTAAGAAGGTGATGCTGTGGTTATTCTTTGTACATGTGGAGGAAAAAAGTGGGCAACAACATTCTATGCAGGCACAAACTAACACCTTTGCACCAAAGACGACCTGAATTAACGCCCATTCAATAATCAAGGCAAAGAAAAATTTAGCTTGGCTAAAGATTTCCCGGAAAAGAATGCAGGAACACTTAATATAGGAGAAACAAATCAGGATATATATAATAACATCTTCACAGCACTTCTGTATAAATAAGCTCACTTGAACATAAAAAATATGACAGATCAGTTTAATATAAAAGATGATAAAGTTAAAGAAAGTGAACCAATGGAGCTGCCCTGGATGGTGCTTCAGAGGTAATCACCGGACATTGTAAATCCTCACAGGGCCTACATGATGGAATAGAGGAGAGTATGGGCCATGATGTGAACCAATGTATATGAGGTGCAGAGGTGCCCAAAGATGTACTTACCAAATCCAATGGATGTGTCATGATGATGGGAACGAGTGTTGTTGGGGGGGGGGGGAGAGGGGGGGTGGGGGGGTGGGGTTGAATGGGACCTCACATATATATTTTTAATGTAATATTATTACAAAGTCAATAAAAAAATAAAAAATAAAAAAAAAAATAAAAAAAAAAAAAGAAAGTGAACCAGTTTTGAAAATGGTACTCTTGCTAAAGATTAGTGCTCATAAACAGTATTAATAAAATTCTCTAAAAAACACTAGGTACTCAAATGTGATTTCATAAAATATGAGATAATATAAATGCTGAAAAATATTAAACTAGACCTAAGAAATTGTATTTGAAATAAACAAAAGAATAAAGCTAATTTAATGTTGATATTTAAAGAACCATTCCATTAAATACCTTGAACAGATTTGGGGCAGGGGAGTAGCAGAGTTTTTAAGTTAAATATTGAACAGAGCTGCAACTGTTAGGAAAAAATTGTTTTAATTCAGATATAACTAGAAATGACATTCCTATATAAGGTTAAAAGAATGATAAAGGACAAAAGCTAAGGAGTCTTTAGAAAATTAAAGGTAATTTGTATAAAAATAAAAAGTGTACCAGAGATGACAATCACTTGAAGAAGCAGTTCCAAAAATTTTAATGAAATGAGGGAAGAATATTTTACCTTGCAGAGATGATGATCTTTTTGGCAAATTATCAAGGTTCCAATGAGCTAAAAATTCCTGGTGTTTTTTTTTTTTTGTTTTCTTTTTTTTCTGTGTATGGCATTTCATGTCATGCTCCTTCTTAAAACCTTCAATAGCTCCATAGGAGATTTAAGACAAGTTCAAAAACCCAGCAGCTAGCTTACTAAGCCTTTTCATGATATGGCCCCTGCCTACTTCTGCTAGTCACCTGCTCATCTACTTTCCAGCCATTTTGGACTTCCTTCAGTTCTTTAAAAGGCTTTGTTTTTCAAAGCTTCTATCTCTGTCACCTGGCTCCAAGGCATGGTACACACTGTTCCCTCTACCAGGAAAACTTGTTCTCCCAACTAGAGCATCTCCTTGTTATCCTTCTCATCTGTCTCAGCTTCCTCAGGGTGGCCATCCTACCCTGATCCCTAAGGAGAGATTCTCCAAGCCTCCTGTTATATACATACCCAGAGGGCCCTATACTGCTCTGGCCCCATCTCAAGACTTTAAGGGCAAGGGCTACCTCCATTTTATTTATCATTCTACCCAGGCTCTAGCACAGTCTGGCACCCATTAGGGACTCAATAACTATTTCCTAAATGAATGAAAGACAGACACTAAGAGTGTTGGACAAGTTATTTCAGAAAGAAATTATTGACAAAGTATGAAACACCAATTTGCGCCAAATTAGTTTTTGTCTACCTCAACTCTTTTCAATAATTAAAAATTAAAATCAAACTTTTTCTTTTCTTCAGCATTACTACTCTTAAATTTTAGTGGTCATACTACTAATTTTTTTTAAAAGATTTATTCCCGCCACCCCCCCCCCCCCTCCGCCCCGTTGTTCACACTCGCTGTCTGCTCATTGTGTGCTCAGCTTGTTTTTAGAAGGCACCAGAAACTGAACCTGGGACTCCCATGGGGGAGGGAGGCACCTAATCACATGAGCCACCTCCACTCCCTAATAATAATTTTAATAGTTACTAGCAATTAAAGTCAGCATGCAAAAAGAAAAAAAGTAAATATACAAAAATGAAAATTGAAAAGAAAAATAAATAAATATAATCAGCAAGTTCTACAAAAGGTTGTCAAACCAGAGAGGGGTATGTGTCTGAGAGTGCTGATAAATTGCAGGCTATGTCCCACCTGAATCAGCTCTGTATGTTCTGAAAGAGCCTACTCATCAAGAAACTAGTTTCTACTCTTGACCACTGTCCGGATAACTAGGCAAATCCAAGCCAGTATATTGTTCTTCAACTATTATTTATTACAATTTTTTAAAATCTGCCATATCTTCCATGTGTGTATGTGTATGTTTAATCTGACATTTATAGTAAGATCTCACACTGCCAAGGAACTAATCATTAGGCATAATACAAAATCTAAAACTAAGATCCTATCTAAAATAACAACTTACCTAAAATAATTTAAGACAATATTTTTTTTAAAAAGTTAGTTTTTAGCTTTCAGAAATCAAAGTTGTTCTTACCATCAAAAATCAATATTTTCTTACAAGCCAAACAAAGTTACATTGCCAGAAAGCAATTCATATGTTACTATTTGATAAGAGGCCTCTTTCTTAAGAAGGGTTACAAACTAACAACAGAATCATACAGCATTGCTATTAACCAGATTAAAAAAAAAAAAAACTATTCGAAGGTAAACCTATTTCAAGCCATTTATGATTATATTTACAGTAAACTATCAATATTAGACAGTGCTACATGTCTAAATTGTTTGTTATTAAAAATCCAGAAGCAACACATAGGAGTTATTAATTTACCTGCCCGGTACTCGGTAAGGGTCACTTTCCATAGAAAAAATGTTCATCTAAAAGCAATGCAAATTAGATACAGTTTCCAAAACATTTTCCTTCCAGCCAAACCATTATGTTCCTCTATTGTGTGTATAAAAAAAATAATGTTGATTTTTACATGGAGGAAGTGTGTGTGGGGGGCAGGTCAGGCTTAAAAAGGCTTCAGCACTCCCGTGTCCCTGTCTTGTGTATGTACATTTGTTTTCTTTTGCTTTATATTAAAATCTTTACTTGCTTGCTTAAAAAAAAAAAAAGTCCATAAGCTATCCTACCAGTAGTGTCCATCTCCAGAAGCAGTATACTGAGCAAAGTAGAACACCTCTGAAAAAGGCAGAGATCAGCCCGTTGAACAACTCTCATGCTAAGTAAGTAAAGCTGGCTTTACTCACCAGCCCACCCTAGAGAGTAACTAGGAAGAAAATGATGCAGGCAGGAAAAGGATCTACAATACCCTGCACGTTAAGCTGTTTGTAAATCCAACAAGCCAGTCTGAAGCAAAGCAGAAAGTAGACCCATGTGTCTGAATATCTGAATTTGATCAAGTATGCACAGTAGACATGAATCTCTCAAGGGAGATCAGAGCTCAAATAATAAAATGCACACTGTTACTGGCTAAATATCAAGAAAATAATTATTTTGCCCATGGTCTTACATCTTAAAGTCATTTTTTCTTGCATAATAAGTATATTACTTTTACCTTGATTTCTCTTTCCTTCATTTCCAACATATCACTAAGAATGTTGCTTTTTATTTGCTGGTTTAAAAAAGATCAAAACAAAATCAAAACCACAAGGACAAAGTAATTTATCCCATTTGCAGTACTGTCTTTTTTATTCTGCTATGCATTGTTTAGGCAAAAACTCTTTACAAAAATACAAAGAATACTAAGTAACTATAATGTGTGTAAGAAGATATTATTTTTTAAAGACATAAGGATTGAGATCTACATGATTTCATTTATAAGTATCTGATGATAAAGGGATCTAGGTAAAATCAAGTAAATAAGGTTAAAAATGCAGGTTGACTACAAATGGGCAGGAAAGAGCTTTATGGGGTAATGGGAATGTTCTAAAACCAGACTGTAGTGATGGTTACACAACTCGGTGAATTTATTTAAAAAATACTTACAATGGGTGAATTTTATGGTATGTAAATTATACCTCAATAAAGCTGTTAAAAACACATATTGAAAAACTATATTCTTTCTTAAGAAATGAGCCAAAACTTACATATAAGCCCCGTCCATGTAAAACAACTGTCCTATTTGGCTAAGATGATTTCCAACTCTGAGGCTCCACAATATTCATCACTACTTTCCAACTTTAATAAGCAACTGTGACTTTCAATTACAGAAAGACTTTAGGCCCATAACACAGACCTTAGTATGTTCCTTTGAGTTAGACAACTGTTTAGCTCTCTTAAATGATGGGTCTTGTTTAAAAAAAAAAAAAATCACAAGACGCTATGAGTAGCAGAAAATTCTACTTTTCAAGTAGAAAATTGTCCATCAGAGTCTAACTTCTACATATTAAGAAACAATACCATATTTCTGTAGACTTCATCCCCAGATTTTATTTCACTGAAGTCAGTATACTCACAGAAGAGATACCCATCTGAAAATTGTAATGGCTGCCATTTTACTTCAAAAGTGCATCAAAACCACAAAATTGAATTCAAGGACTATCTTCATAGCCTTTATTAGTGTAGCAAATTTAATCAAAGTCAGCCAAAAGTTATAATGGAACATGCAGAAACATGAAATACCAAGTGATTAATTAGAAACAGATACTTCATTTTGGGTGTATAATTACGTACAACCTTCATTTATGGGGGAAAAAAACAGAACTAATGACCCTGTGTTAGAAAAGTTTGCGCTTCTAGTTATCCTATCCAGCACCACTGATGCTCGATCCAGCCACCCCTGAATCCTGTCTCCAATATGATTAAAGGGAAGGCAGCCTTGCAAATGTAGCACTGTGAACTCCAGGAAGCATATTTATACCTCCAGTACCACCCCAGGGCTGTCACATACAGTAGGAATTCAACATATGTTTGGTGGATTGGATTCCTAAAGAGAAGGAGAAAGCACAGTTTTGAAGCCAGGTTCAAGTCAGACCGGTTTGGACTGAAATTTTGCCCTTGCTGCTTACTAGTTGGGTAACCTGAGCAAATCATTTTCTTTTCTTTCCAAGACCATATGATTATATGTAAAACAAGCAAAATTAGCTACCTCATAGAGATGTTGTGAGAATACACATACACACACACATTCATGTAAATAAAGCATTTACCACAGTATCTGGTATTCGGTAAGGTTCAATAAATAAATACTATAATTTAATTAATACAGAATAATAAGTGTAATTATAATTATAATAATTTATTCCAAAAGAGTGACCACACCCAAATTTGACCCTGATTAGAATTCTCAAACACAAACGTTTCTAGGTAAAGAGCTTAATTCAAAGTGTTGAAAATCAATCTCAAAGACCTAAATGGACTAGGCTCTTTTAACCTAATAAATAATTTCCTAATATTCCCCAATCTGAATTGTCTAAAGGTTATCAGGATCTTTGGGTGGAAAATTGTCACCCTCAGCTTTCATACCCACTAACAGAATCGCACCCAAGTTCATACCTCAGTCATACCTCAGTATTAAGAAGTACGTGTACAAACCCAAATGAGAAATGAGGTCAGATCTTTAAGTAATTCTGTCATCCATGTTCTGTTTTATAGAAATGAAGCATTCTAAAAACTATCAAATATCATGCAAACACTAAAATCATGCACCATCAACAAAAAACATCTAATGTTGAGTTTTAAGACTGAAAGCAAATTGGAAAAGCCTCTCAAACAGAAATCTAAATGTAGTCTTTTAAATGCATTACTTTCATAAACTGAAATATTTGATCCAACAGATATAGAACCAACAAGATTTTATTTCCTCCTCTAACAAGGAATTTGATGCTGGCAAATTAATTGATGCTGGCAAAAAAAATAAAACTTTAGAATCTAAAACTATCAAATTCTGAATAAACAGCTTTTCCTACTTAGAAAGCAACTTAACACATCAGTTTTTCCTATTCTTGTAGCAAAGTTAAGGGTTATCTAAAGAAACTTATTTCACATTTTGGATCTATGCACGTAGATTCATTTATTCTTAAATGCCGCTTGCTATTATTTGACATCAATTTATTAAATGAAAAAGTCATATCCCCACATTAAATGCCAAAAACAAAGTCCATACTGCATACCTTCTAATATCTAGAAGAAATAAAGGAGATAAACTCCAAAGTTATCAAAATGGACGGGGAAAAAGTGAAATTTTACCAGACACACTGAAGAAAACTTATTTTCTCCACTCATCTCTTTAAAATTTTCCTATAGCCTATTTCTCAGATATAGCTGCATTTTCTATTACAAAATAGATTAAAACATAAACCATAATGAAAGGTTAAATTTCCACAACAGAAGCCACTGTCATTTCCAACAATGCAACTATTGTTGAGAATCTCACACAGATTCTTGGAGACAAGTGGTAAAACAAGGCTAGGGGAACTTAAAGCAGAGATTCTTAACCAAGGATCCATAAACCTGAATTTAAATTCAAAAAAACATTCTTGTGGGGACATGTTGGTGCAAGTATGATATATTTATTAAATATTACACAGTATAGTGTGGACTTAGTAAGGGGTTCGTAGTTTTCAACTAACTGGCAAAGGGGCCCATGGAACAAAAAAGGTTAAGAACTCCTGACTCTGTATTTCAGTTTGTAACATAACAATACTTCACCTTCAAAATAGAAATATCACGTAAAATCTGGTTCTAATTAAGTAGGACTGCCTTAACGCCATGCAACATATTTGGAATAGAACACAATCTGATTCGCAGTCAACCTATTACTCATCTATGTGAGATGACCCTGCAATTTCTTTCAATGGAAGCCTTTCCTTTTAAAACCCCAAAGAATACTGTGTAGATGCCACATTCTGATTTAAATAACTTGAAGAAAATTACAATGAAAATAACAGCAGATTTAGTACAGGGAACATATATAAGTAAAAATCTAAAACCTGAGATAAAGGGGTAAAAAAAATCCCACCAAAGGCCCCTAAATCATAAATAAATTTTAAGATTGATCAGGGTGGAAAGGAATGTTCTCTGAAGAAAAAATATTTCTAATCTTTTAATACATCAAGTTTTTTAAAATTTATGCTTACAAAATATGCTAAACAAATTAGAATACTAAACTGTAAAATATGGGTATGTATATGTGTGTACACACACACACATCTCAAGTTAATCATTATATTGATCATGTCAAAAAGACAATTCAGAGGAATTTGCTACCTCCTCCAATTGAGGACCTTTCAACTACTCTCAAATGGTAGCTTATTTAACACTCTTGGAAAGATTAACTTTAACTTAGAATGCCTCTTTTGGAGTTCTATTACTTAATACAGCCAAACTAATTTTTTTTTCCTAATTAGGCTTCCTTGTACTTGTGAAACGCTCAGCATACACTGTGCTAGCAGCTTTAGCCTGCAGTTTTTCTCTCTTCTGCTCCTTCCCCCCTCCTCTCACACACCCCCTCCCCACCACCACCCCCAAAAAAATTTCCTTTCCAAATGTTCCCCTCTCTGCATTTGTCAACAGAAACACCCACTGGTGGTGTCAAACTGGTAATGCTGCTGCAGGATTCCTTACTCCTGCTCTAGTGTCAATGACAAAAATGCCCAAACCCAAAATAGTACTTTTTTTTTAACAAATCAATTTTATTGATACATATTAATAAAGCATAAATCTATCCTAAGTATAATCAATGCTATTCGGTGTAATCACATAAATATGCAGTCATCACTTCGATCATTCTTAGAGCACTTCATTATTCCAAAAATAAACAAAACACAAACAAAACTCATCACCTTTCAATCTCTCTGTGCCTCCCCTGCCGTACCTAGCTGCTATTTTTTTCTTTCTAGTATATTTGTATTAAAATAGTACTTTTAATAAAGAAATGTAAAGGCTTGCTAGGTACTCAACTATCATTTTCTCAAAAAGAGGCACACTTTTTAAAAAATGTATTATTAATGAAGCTTAAAAACCTTAACTATAAGACTACTCCCCCCCTCCTTCCTTCAACACTAAACACACAGGGACAAATAAAGATAGCCTCTTCTCGTTTTATGAATAAAATTATTTTAAAACACTTAAAATAAAGGAATTACAGACAAATTTACATCTAAACATCAGTCACAAATTATTCCAAATAGCCTCGATAAAGATGTCTTTTTTGAAACCCTACAGCAAGAAAAGGAACCAGATGGAAATGTTCCAAGATAGATGTTACCTAAAACGATAATCCTATTCTATACATATTTATGTCTTTCATTTCAGTCAAATGCTCTCAGACAAATTAATTTGTGTAATCTTTTACATCACCGACATAACCACTACCTATTTCGGATGCACGGAAAGAAATTATTGTGCCAACACTACTTTCTAAAAGCAGCTTAAATTTCGGCTAATTCAAATAGATTGTGTTAACAGAATACTGAACCGCGACTACTTAAATATCACAGCATCCATCTAATTTCACTGGAGAGATACTAACGTCAGGCTTTTCTTACTCGGGCATCTGTGCTTTAACACTCAGGTGAAGCGGAAAAACAAAACCCTCCGGGAAGACGTGCCCCTACATGGAAATATGTTCAGGTTCTTTGCCCCCACCCCCACCGTGGGCACAAAACGGGTCAATGCGAGGACGTGTTCACGCTGAGGTGGTTCCAAACCCCAGAATTTCATTTCCATGAGGGTCCAAAGGTCTGCGAGCCGGCCAGTTTCTGCTTCTCCCCACCATGCCTGTCCTGAACTTCACAGCAACGCCTGAAACTTGCACGGGGAAGGCTGGCGGCGCCGCGGGGCCGGCGGCGAGGCGCTCGCCCACCCTCGCAGGCAGCCAAGGTCAGCAGGACCCGACTCGCGGCAGGCAGTCCCCAGCAGGTCCCGGGCTCCCTCGGAACTCGGGCGGGGGGCTCCGGCTCGCGAGCCCCTCCTCGGCGCCGGCGGGAAGGGGCTTCCCTCGCCGCAAGCCCAGGGGAGCGGGCGTCGCGGGGGCGGCGGGGCGGGGACGCCGCAGACCCGCCGCTGAGGGGAGCCCCGCCGGGCGGCCTCGACCGGCCGCCGGTCCTCGCACCCTTCTGTCTTCCCACGTCCCAAAATACAGCCCAGCCCCTCTCCGGGGTTCCCTCCCAGCGGCATAATGGGGTGTTCAGGAGGCGCCGCTCCAAGCCGGGGCGCCCTCGCCGCCTCTCCCCGATACGGGGGGACCGGCGCCGCCGCCCCCTCTCTCATCCCTCCGCGGGGACCGGATAGACCCCCTCTTTGGGGAGAAGCTGGGTGAGCAAGGGACCGCACGTGAGGGCAGGAAGGCCTGGCGGGCGGGTATCGGCGCGACTACTCACCCCGCCGAATCCCCCACCTCCGGCCCGGGACCCCACAGCTCCCGAGGCCGCCGCCGTCGCCGCTTCACCGTCCCCAGCGGCAACAACCACTAATCGAAACCTCCGGCCCCGCCCTCTCGAAGAGGCGAACGCACACCCTACTGTGCTAACTGCCCCGCCCTGGCCGGCCCCCTCGGGCCAATGGAGAGGCTCCTCAGGCCCAGCCAAGTCCCGCCTCCTCCCCGCCCATTTCTGGTAAGAACCAATAAGAAGCGAGCGCTCGCCCTCGGGCTCGCGCGCCCCGCCCGCGCTCGCGTGCTCGGGCCCCCCGAAACCGAGAACTGCTGGTTACTTGCGCAAGCTCGCCGGCGCGCGCCAGGTTTGGTTGCCCCGCCAGGCCCTAGCAACCAAGATTGGGAGTCCGGGAGGGGCGGGGCCCGCGCCGCGAGTTCACTGAGGGGAGGGGGGGGAGATCGTGACTAGGAAAGAGGCGGCTGCGTGGGTGGAGGGGCCAGGAGGCCCCGGAATCCGCCCGTCACTGCGGAAAAAAAAAGGGGGAATCCTGCCTGCATCGCAGCTATCCTGGTCTCCCTCCGGAGGCACACGTGCGGGGGGAGGGGGGAGGATGAGGAGAGCGCATTTGGGGCGGGAGCCGAGACTCTGCTTGGAAATAAAGAAGGAAGGCTGGTTTATCTCTGTGGTTGGTAAAAATGATATCGGAGCCCACCTCTGCTGCTGTCCAACTGTTGCAGCTGCGCGTGCACACACACACACACATCCATACACACACTCACACGTACACTCATCCATCAGCCTGCGATCCCCTAGGTAAATTAAGAGCAAATAACTAGCTTCCTGAGGATTCCTTGAACAGCAGCTGGCTGCATGCAAAGGGCTGCTGTTGCAGCAGCCGCATCAGCAGCCCCACAGCTCCGCTTCGGTCCAAGGTACCGCCACACAAGAGTCCCCAGCTGGCATGAAAGCAATGAAGTCATCGCGCAACCAGTAGAAATGTAAAGATCTTAATACCCACCACGGATCAGATTTCCAATCAGGATGGAGAAGTGATGAAATTGAAAGGGATTCATTTCCACTGCCAGTTTTTTGGAAATTAAAAATATAATACTTTAATAAAAGCCATTGCGGGTAAATCTATGTAAAATCTATGGAAAGCTGCATCATAATTTCCACTTATAAAAGCGAAAAGAAATATCGTGGTTTTTTTTCTTTCTGGTTTTTAGGAAACGCACAGAAAGCAACAGTATATGAGGTCATAGCAGCCAAATTAGAAATATGAGGGCTGCAATAGGAAATAAGTATTTTGGATAAAATCCATCTAATCTATTCCTGTCAAGAATCTGGTAGCAATATGTAACAATATGCTGGGTTTGACCGCCCTGTGCCAAGCCAGCAAAGGTTTTCGTTTTCATACCATGGTGGAGATTAGATGAGGAAACGAAGGTTCCTGCTGTCTCTTTAAAGAGCTTTTCAGGAAGCATATTAGAAAATTTCACAGGTAGGAACAGCGAATTAGCAGTGAGGGAAAATGGAGTCGGAGTCAACAGCAAAGAGCTTTAGAGAGTCTCTGCTTTCTCCAGAAGTAAGTAACAGTGCTGTGATCTCAAGCTTCACCCATGTGGCGCTAGAATTCCTGGAGGAAGTCTCTCCATTTTCATCCCTGCATGTTAGTGCTTTTGTCCCACAAATTGCAGCAATAGTACCTTTGAATCAAATTAAGAGTGATTTGTCTAGATTCAGAACAAGATAAGGAAAAAACAGTGACTGAATATTCACTGATATAGGTCCAGTTTAGTTTTAAGCAGTCATCTGAGATGCTTTATAATGTGCCATCCCACGTATACAAATTTTTCCTTCCACTTGGGGATGTTTGCTTTAATCTGGTTTTGAGTAGTGATGAGGGGTTTCTTGGAGCCACCTCCAGTTCAGTTCATTCCTCTTTTGAGCAAAATAACATACTTTCTAGAAGCATGAATTAAAATCTAGAAGTAAGGATTTTAAAATATCATGTGGCCGTTCAACTGAGCTCTTTTCTTATGTGGAAAGAACACCAATACTTACTGCTGAAAGAATGCCTCCTAGGCACCAAGAACTTTATATACATCAAGGACTGCTAGATAAAATGCATGATACTCTGTTACATTCGAATTTCAAATAAACAATGAACAATTTTTCAGTGTAAGTATTTATTTTTATCATGGAGAAATGTGGTCCAAGGATAGAAGACTAAATAAGCGTTCTGGTCATTGTCCAAAAGCATTGATGAAGTGCCCCTGTGGGCCTAGACTTCGTTAATGCAGTCAGGATCTTGGAGATATGCCTAAGAACCAAATCAATGTGTAAATGGTTAGTGTTTGTAGGAAGGGGTGAGCATACCTTTACACTAAAAAATTTTAAAATATTAAAAAAATAAAAATTGTTGTTTATCTGAAACTCAAATTTAACTGGGCAACCTGTATTTTCATTTGCTAAGTCAGGCAACCCTATATTCATTATCTCTAATCCTCATGATTTTTTGCAAGGTAGGTGTTAGGTCACCATTTTCTAGATGAAGAACCTGCTTCCGAGCCTCCCCATCATCTATTTGCCCCTTCCTGCTTTCTAATAGAACCCCACCTTGTTCAGGTACCCATCCCATCCAGGCTTGGGAAGGGCGGAGAAGGAAGGAGTAGGGATCCTGATCAGTCTTAGTCAATCAGTGTGTCAATGCATGGTCCAATTAAACTGGCAGAAAGGACTTAACATCCCATAGTTTGAAAGGGAGTTTTCCCTGTCCATCCTGCTGGATATGAACAAGGGAGTAAGTACCCCAGTTCTCTCTGGCAGCCATTTTGTGACTAGGTTGGGAAATCAGCCCTAGGTCAAAGCCTAAATACTAAGTACAATTGAGTTATTAAAAAAAAGGGGGGGGCGGAAAGGTGGGTTCTTAATAACATCACTGAGTTGTTTAAGTTCCACCCTTTCCTCATGTTTAAGACAGTTTGAGTTAGAGTTCCTATTAGATGCCATAGAAACATCCTGCTACAGATATCAAGGCCCTTGCATACTATGGATTCCAATAGATAAATGAATGGTAATCAAGATATAAGATATTTTTATCCTGGGTATATGTAGGCCAAGGCTAGAAGGCTAAATAAGCCTCCCAATCATTGTCAAAAAGCATTTATGAAATGCCCGTCTGGGCCTAGACCTCATAACACAATCAAGATCTGGGAGAAAAGCTTAAGAACCAAATCGATGTGTAGATCTACAGTGTTTGTAGGATAAAGTGAACGTTAGTTATTCTTTGGCCCTGCTCAGAGCTTAAATCAGACTGGCAGATCTTATGTGTTTTTATTTAAAGTTCATACCATTTGGGAAAATGTCCTTTGGGAAATATAAGTTCAGTCCCTCATTTTTAACTATTAAAACCTCTATCCTTGTCCTTCAGGCACTAAGTTTAACCACAAACAGCGTGGAAAGAGCAGAAATGGAGGCCTCAAAAGCCCCACCAGAAAACAATGCCATATGAAGGTGGTTTGCTGGCAAAGCAGTATAGCTCAGTGGTTAAAAGCCTAGACTCAGGAGCCAGATTGCCTGGGTTCAAATCCCAGCTCTCATTATGTCCTTTGGCAAATTGCTCAATTTCTCTGCCTCTCAGTTTCCTCCTTTGTAAAAGGAGTAGAAGGATAATAGTACTTACCTCCTGTGTTTAGATGAGTTACTATTTGTGAAATACCTAGAGTACTTGGAACATAGTAAAGACTTTATAAGAATTAGCTGTTATTGAGCAGGCTGAATTCTGCTGGATATGAACTTAAAGCAGTTTGTTTTTCTCCAACCACTACTTTAAAACATATTATTATGGCAAATTTGTCTCTGTGTCCCTCCCTTAACATCTTAGACAGTTTTTCTGACTTTTAGGCCTTCTCAGCTATTAAAAATCAACCCAGTTTAGGGAGGCAGATGTGGGTCAACTGATAGAGCTTCCACCTACCATATGGGAGGACCTGGGTTCGATCCCTGGGGCCTCCTGGTAAAAAAGAAGAGAAAGCATGCCTGCATGGCAAGTCAGTGCCCACATGGTGAGCCAGTGCCTACACGAGTGCTCACACAGTGAGCCAGTGCCTGCACGAGTGCCCGCACAAGATGTCTGTGTGGTGAATCAGTGCCCCGCGCAAGAGAGTCACGCAGCAAGATGATGATGTATCAAAAGAGAGACAAGGGGAGAGTCAAGGTGAAGCACAGCAGAGACCAGGAACTGAGGTGGCGCAATTGACCAGGAACCTCTCTCCCCATCAGAGGTCTCTAGTATCAAACCCCGGTGAATCCTAGAGGAGAGAAAATGAGAAGACAACACAGACAGCAAAAACAGCAGGGTGGGAAGAGGGGAAGGGGGGAAATGAATAAATAAATAAATCTTTTTTAAAAATCAACCCAGTTTAAAACTTGTGTTTGATTTAAACCCTCTCCTCCGCCCCCCCCACTCCCGCCACCACCTGCCTGGCTTGTGACTTAAGGCACCTGAAGTGACCAAGGGGTGTGGTCAGCTCTTTTACTTCTACTCCCATTCCTTGGAGGGTGGGGTCAGTTCCTTCACCAAGCCCAGGTCCTCAGACCACAGAGGTTAGATGGAGGTAGAGGGAAGAAGGAACATGTAGCTCTTCACGTAACAACCCGTGAATGTTGCCCCCTCCCATTCCTACCCATTTCTGCTTCCCCATCCCTTCTGCATCTTGGCTCTTGTTGACTTCTGTGTTGGGGGCACCTCAACGATATGTGTCAATTCCCCCTTCTAGCTGCCATCCTCAGAGCCATGATCCACAGCCTCTCACTGCTGAGGTCACTTACCCCATGGAAGTCTTCTTGGAAGGGTGGCAACGGGAAAAACCCCTCTCAAAATATTTTACACGTCCATCGACAATACACAGAGAACAAGCTGGAATCTCCCAAGGTCTACTCAATCAGTAAGATCTCTGATAACTCAAAGTACCACTCCAGCCACCTAAAAGAACATATCTGTGTTTACTGCCTGGGATTGGATAATTGTCTCAATGGTTTCAATGGTTTGATGAATGTGCAATCTTGGGCAAGTTATTTACTCTCTCTCTGTAGAAGGGGGATGATAAGGGTAAACCTCATAGGGCTGTTATGAAGATTAAAATAAGTGAGTGCATGCCCAGCATTTAAGACCGTGCCTGGTGCAAAGAAATTGATCAATAAATGCGAGCTGCTCTGATTACATGCCAGGCATTTTGCATACATCATCTCATTTAATCCTCACACCAACCCTATGAAGGATGCCTTAGTTTGGGTTTCCCCAAAAGCAGACCCTGAGGCAAGGATTCAAATGTAAGTAGTTTATCTGACAGTTGATCCCAAGAAACAATGAGTGGGTAAGTGAGCCAGGGAAAGGAAGGAAGCCAATAAGAGGTGTGTGGGCAAGCCAGGGACTGCTGTGGGCGACTGGAGCTCAGTCCTGCTGGAGAACCGTGGGAGACCGTGTAGAACACGCACTAAGTTCTTCCCTACAAGATGAGGAAGCTGGGGATACTTATCAAGTAAGTTTGAAGGCTCTTTCGGCCTTGGCTCTCCAGCACTCCCAGAGCTTCCTATGAGAAAGCTGAAAGTGCTCCCCCAGCCAGGGGAAAAAACCTCTGTCCAAGAGTCACAGTAAGGGACTTTGTGCACATAAAGGTGAATGCCAAGAAGATACAGGTAGAGCAACGACTCTATCTCCCTCAGCTCCACCTCTTTTACAGAATACGTATTTTACAGATTTGTAGCCATGTTAGAGAATGTTCTCCAGTCACAGGCTGGCAGCAAAAATAGAGTAACAGGGACTCTACATCGGATAAGGGATATTCTTAGAGAAATTTAAACCTTCAAGGAAGGAACCTAGAACTTGACTAGGTTGAGGATTCTCTGGGATAACAGTTACATTTAAAAGCCCTCCCTGGGGGTGAGCGTCTGCTGTTCAGTGGCTGAGCACCTGCTTCCCATTGTACGAGGTCCTGGGTTCAATCCCCTGTACCTCCTGAAAAAAAAAGCCAACACCTCGAAAGCCTTCCCCAGGCCCCTCCCCTCTCCCACCCCCATTCTCAGTCCCCTTGGGTGGTGGTGAATTCCCCAGTCTACCTAAGTCTAGAATGTCCACATCGTCTGAGATCAGTGGGATCCACGGAGCGGGAGTGTGACAGTGCTAACAGTGGCTGTTACAGATATAGAAGGGCATTTCATTTCAAGAGAAATATCCAATAAGATAACGAAGATGTACTGTCTTTGGCTTTGTAAGAAGTCAGCAAGGTAATTTCATAAATAGCAGTGGAAGAATAACTGAGAATTGGGGCAAGCAATGGAGAGCACTTTTAGCATCTTACCATCTGGCCTAAATAATCTGATACTGCTGTACAACCCTGACCCGATGAGTCTAGATACAAAGGCAGTCCCCAGCATCCAGCTCACCTTCCTCTGCAAAGCACAGGATAAATTATCAAAGAGATTGAAACTAGAGGAGTTAGGTCACAAATACTTGTTGCCTCAGATACCTGCTTCTATTCAACAGCTATCATTTTACATAATTTTCTAAATCAATAAATCGATTTTTTTTGAGGGACTGTGGCCGGGGATTGAACCCTGGACCTCATATGTGGGAAGCTGGGGCTCAACCACTGAGACACATCAGCTCCACTGAGTTGGTTTTTCCATTTGCTTATTGTTTTTTTTGTCTTTAGGAGGCACCGGAAACCGAGCTCTGGACCTCCTGTGTGGGAGGCAGGCGCTCAGCTGCTTGAGCCCCATCAGCTCCCAATAAATTAATTTTTCTTGTGTTAATGTCTTAATCCCGGTGAAACCAGGTTCCCCTAGCTAAACAGCAGCCTTCTTTGGAAATAATAATAAAGATTTATTGAGTAGTTACCATGTGCCATTGTACTGAGCATTTTGCACAGATTATCTCATTTAATCCTCATAATATCCCTATGAAGTCATGTAGTGATTTTTAAATTTGCTCACAGATTCTTTGATACTCCTCCCTTCAAGAGGTAGAGCTTAACTGCTCTCTCCCCTTGAGTGTGGGCTGGACTTAGTGACTCACTTCTAGCAAATAGGTTATAGTGGAAGTGATGATGGTGACTTTCGAGACCAGGTCAAAAAAGGTATTGAGGCTTCCTCCTTGTCCTCTCTCTTGGATGACTCACTATGGGGGAAGTCTATTGACATGACATGAGGACACTCAAGCCACCCTGTGGAGGGGCCTAACTGAGGCCTCCTGCCAACAGCCACGGGGGCGAGCCACATTGGAAGCAGATCCTCTAGCCCCATCAAGTCCTCAGATGACGGCAGCCCCAGCCAATATTCTGACTCGAACTTTATGAGAGACCCTGAGCCAGAACCACCCAGCTGAGCCACTCCTGATTTCCCACCTGAGATAAGAGATGCTCGTTGCTTTTAAGCCACTCAGTTTTGGGGTAATTTGTTATGCAGCAATTGGTAACTAATGCAAAAGGATCCTATCCCAATTTTACAGACAAGGTTTTAGTAACTTGCCCAAGCCCACCCAGTCAGTAGGCAGTGGAACTAGGAGTTGGACCCAGGTGGAATGACTCCAGAAGCCACTTGACCCACTTTAAATATACCCTCTCTGCAGTAGAATCCATTTATGTAATGCTATTATGTGCCAGGAACTTTTCTTAAATTGTCTCATTTACTCCCACAACAGCTCTGTAAGGAAAACTTTTCTATGCCTTTCCAAAGGCATCAAAGTAAAGTTGCTGTCTTCTTATGGGAATTCAATGATAATGGTATGCATGAGGGTATAAGAGTGAGGCATCACTGTTGTCAATTTCATTTTTGTCCTTGACTTACTTGCTTAGCTTAAATGTGAGGTGACTGGATAAGTATAATATCTCACTAATATCCCTCCTTCAAAGGGTTTTGACAGTTTAAAAGGACCTGAACTGATGCCCTTCCCTTGAACTTGTGCACATAGACTGAGATGTAATACACAAATTACCTTAACTCAGTATTTCAATTAAAAATGGAAAGAGATTAAAAAACACAGAGCATTACGTTTGTAAAGGAAACAAGCTCATAGAGCATAAGTACTACAAAGCAATAAAATGGCTGTGCCTCTGATTTTCTAGTTTTAACAGCAGATGTGATTCAGTGCAATTTTACAGACTTTTTATAAGATGCCTTGGAATTCTGGGACAGTTATACAAAAGACACACACACACAGTGGAAAACATATTGATCTTGCTTCTTCTGAACTCCATAAAACAATTCTTCCTCTTTATAAATTTTCTAATATAATAATGAATAACGATCATAATACTGGCCTTCTGTGTATATGCCTACTCGGCATCTACCCAACATAAATAAAGTTGAAATTGGTTAAGAGCAATAGTTACTGTCATCAGAAAAGTTGAAAAAAACTTCTAATGGGCCTCAGTGGTCCAGTTAGGTGATCTACATTGGTCAGTGTGTCCTATTAACTGCTTTACCTTAAAAGTAAGGATTGTGTTGGGAAGCGGATTTGGCCCAATGGATAGGGCATCCACCTACCACAAGGGAGGTCCAAGGTTCAAACCCAGGGCCTCCTGACCCATGTGGAGTTGTGTTCTAAATGCCTATCAAAGGGCCTGACACTCAATAAACGTTTGCTGCATTAATTAAGCAACTGATTAATGAGTTCACACATCATTTGGTCCTTATTGATACATAGTAAGGTGAAATTAAGGTTTCAGACAATTATCTGAAGAATATAAGTTTTTTCAAAAACAAGAAGAAAAGAGAGATGAACACAAAGTGGCCTGATAAATTGAGGCTATATAATTTGGAGGAGATGGCTTAGGACAAAAAGGCACAGGAACTGTGAGATGAAAAGGCATGGGAGCCGTGTGGGGTCAAGCTGTCTTGACCAGCCGTACAGATAAAAATCCAATATGGCTTCCAAAACGCCTAAGGAAATGAAAAGGTAAAATACCTATGTTATTCATTAGCCAGCCTTTGCACAATCAAAGCACACAGCTATTCCTTTTCAGTTCAGGATGTATATGTTTTTGTTACATTCTGAAACCAAGGCAGAGATATCATCTGAAGCATGTTAAATAAGAACATGCATCACAGAGCACAATCTTTAGAGTTTGTTCCTCTGGCAACTTTTCTCCACTAAATTCCCATGGACTTCATTTTTAGTGATTTAATGTATTAATCAGATACAATTCCATCTGATTTAACATATTTGTCAAATACAATTTTTTTCAAGGTAGATTGAAATAGGAAGAAAAGTGCCCACTTGATGTATTTTTTAAAAGATTTATTTATTTATTTTCCTTCCTACCCTGTTTTTGCTGTCTTTGCTGTTTTCTTTTCTCATTTTTTCTCCTCTAGGATTCACTGGGATTTGATCCTGGAGACCTCTGATGAGGAGATAGGTTCCCTGTCCATTGCGCCACCTCAGTTCCTGGTTTCTGCTGCGCTTCACCTTGACTCTCCCCTTGTCTCTCTTTTGATGTGTCATCATCTTGCTGCGTGACTCACTTGCGTGGGGCACTGGCTCACCACGCGGGCACTCATGTGGGCACTGACTCACCATGCGGGCACTTGCATGGGCACTGACTTGCCACGTGGGCATGCTTTCTCTTCTTCTTTTTCACCAGGAGGCCCCAGGGATCGAACCCAGCTCCTCCCATATCGTAGGCGGAAGATGGATGGACAGATGGATGGATGGATGGATAAATTTGTGATGAAGTAAACTGAGTAAAGTGTTAGTTGTAGAATCTGAGTGGTGATAATGTGGATGGTCACTATGTGATTCTTTCAACTTTTCAATATCCTTGAAAATTTTGATAATAAAAATGTTGGAGAAAATGCTACTTTGATGGAAACACACATGTTGCTTTATGATCACAAGTTCAAGATTTCATACAAAGTCATGAGTAAATCACTGCTAGCCAGCCTCAGTATTCCAACTTAACTAGGGCCAGGAACAAACACACACACACAGCATGACACATTAACTTGCATTGCCGTGATAACCCCAAAATAAACGGAAATTACTTATTACTCTATCCATATCTGTAAGATTTTCCCCTGAATCCAACCCATCACCATAGAACCATTCAAAAATTGACTTAAAACTGCCTCAGATGGTTTCTCATTCATTTTATTTCTTATATTAAGGGCTATGCCTACCTGTGTGTAATTCTCTTCTCAAAACCAGACAGACAAAGGTTAGATTTATAGAGAAGAATAAACCTAACTGGACACATGCCTATCCCAGAAAGATGCTCAGCTGCTACCTTCAGTGCACTATTAAGAACCATATTCCACAGCATAAATTATTTTAAGCAATGTTAGCCTCTGACATGTGAAAATTACCAAGTTTACAGGGGCAGTTGGGAAAAAACGATCATAAAGACAAATAGAAAAAAACACTTAACTGGGGAAATTGGAAGAGGGAGGATCTGAAATAACCCTACCTATGACTTTATTTTCAAAAGTGGCTGCAATAATCTCTCTCCTCCCCCAAGCTCTTCTCACAACGTGACTTTCACACTCCTGCCATTGAGACATGTGTGTGGACGGGTCTACAGTCCCTCACCTTGAATATGGGTGGGCTTGTGCCTCTGAAAAAAAGTGGCACAGCTTGACTTCCAAAGCTGGGTTATAAAAGGCAACATAGTCTCCACTTGGTTCGTTTGGAATGCTCTTTGTTTTTGCCCAGCCGCCATGTCATGAGGAGGCCCGAGCCCCGCTGGGGAGATGTTCAAGTGGAGAGGAACTACAGGCCAGCCATGTTAGCCAGCTGCTTTTGCAAGTGGATCCTCCAACCCTTGTCAAACCATTCCGGCTCATGCCACATAGAACAGAGACAACCAGTCTGTGCCAACCCCCACTTAAATTGCCAACTCATGAGCAAAGTAAATCAATGGGAGCCACTGCATTTTGGGGTGCTCTGTTAGCATCGATAGATAACCGATACAATGCAAAAACAAACAAACAAACAAAAACAAAACGTGAATTTACACACACTGGCTTCCTAAATCAAGAGAGTAACTATATTATTGTACTAGTATGAGATAGAGAATTTGCAACCAAGTGACATCTATCCAAGTACTTCACTTAAATCAGTTCTATTAGCTTCTCATGTACGAAAGCTTTTTACACAAGAATTGCTAGCAAATGGCTAAGTTGGCTGGAGTTCATCTATCCAAAAAATACTTAACAAGCACCTAATATAGAGAAAACTCTGTACTTGATCACAGTGGAGATGCACAAATGGAGCAATCATCATAAGTTACATTTTCCTTTTTAGTTCTCCCAACTGCTAATTAATATGGAAAAAATTAGAAAGTAACCAAGGAAAAGAAGAAAGAATATGTTATTACTTTACTGGTTCATAAATAGGTTGAGTAACTCCTAAAAACATTGCACAGACTAACAAAATGAAGAGAAAACATAAGTTTATTTCTTTACTAATCAACTTCATTCGTGTAAAAGATAGAACTGCAAGAATTTGTGGATAAGAGGTTTCAACATGTCTTCCCTATTCTCAGGCTTCCAAGCAAAAGAATACCTAACCAAAGATACCAATGTTTGCACTATCTCAGAGTCCTTTGGAGACTTTATCTATAATTAATGCATTTGCACAAGGCAAGATCTAGGCAACGGTGTTTGTTTTAGGAGCACCAGTCTCCTTTTCTGATCCTTTTCCCAGCCTCCACATCTTTTCCCTGTCTCCCTCTCAAAATATCTCTGAGAAAAAACACCCTATAAACTCATCAAAACCAGCCTATAAATGGCTATTACTGCATTATATGTAATCCTGCCAGCAGTTTGTACTTTAACAGAGTGAAGTAATCAGTCAGTCACTAAGCATGCCTGCTTCCCATGTATGAGGTCCTGGGTTTGATCCTCTTTACCTCTTAAAAACAAACAAACAAATGAAAAACTCTCACTGGGGAGTAGCTGTAGCTCCATGGTTGAGTACCTGCTTCCCACGTTACAAGGTCTGGGGTTCAATCCCCGGTATCTCCTTAAAAAAAGTAGGAAAAAAAAACCAAATGCCCATCAAGGAATGAACGGGCAAACAAGATGTGGTATACCCATAATACCTATACAATGGAATGGTATTCGGCCATAAAAGAAATGAAGTTCTGATACATGCTACTATGTGAATGAACCTTGAAAACATCATGCTGAGCAGAAGAAACCAGAAAGAAGAGGTCACCTATTGTATGATTCAGTTTATACAAAATATTCAGAATAGGCAAATCCACGGGGACAGAAAGGAGATTAGCGGTTGCCTGGGGCTGGGGAGGTGGGCAGGGAGAAATGAGGAGGGGCTACTAATGGGCATGGGATTTCTTTTTGGGATGTTGCAAGCATTCAACAATCGATTATGGTGATGGTTGCACAACTCCACAAATATTCTGAAAACCACTGAACTATATACTTTAACCGTGTGAATTGTATGGCACGTGAATTATATCTTTTAAAAGTTGTTATTAAAAAGTGGTCACAGGAATATATGGGGGCTTCCACTATAAAAATCCCTGCCTAGCCGTGTGTGCTACCCCAGTCTACACCATTGCTACTAAATGTGGTCCTCAGATCAGCAGCACTGGCATCGCCTGAGAGTGTTAGAAATGCAGAATCTCAGGCCCACCCAAGCTCTCAGTAGGCAATGCCTTCTTAGTCAACCTAGAGCTTCTGAAAAGTTTTCAGTTATACAGAACCGCAGAAGTTTACTAGTGTCACAGAACAAATCTTGTTCCCCTTAAGGAAAGGAACTACTGCTCTTAAACACCCCATTCCCCCCAAGAGGGCTCCCTCAGCTCTCTGCTCATCTTCTTTAGGAGGCACTGGGAACTGAACCCAGGACCTCCCATGTGGGAGGTGGGTGCCCAACCGCTTGAGCCACATCTGTTTCCAGAACTACTACTCGTATAAAATATACTGGTAAAGTAATTTTAGGGTGCCCGCTGCTTTCAGATAACAGATGGCAGTAGAGGATGGTGAGGGCGGAGATGGGGGGAGTGAATGGGGAGTGGATGACTGCAGTGATTCTTTGGGGGGTGGGATGAAAATATTTTGGAATTAGATAGTGATGATCAGTGCCCAATTTTGTGAATATACTAAAAACCACTGAATTGTACACTTTAAAGGAGTAAGCTCTATGGTGTAAGAACTATATCTTAACAAAGTTGTTATTTTAAAAAGTCAGTGAGCCAGGGGAGACATTTTGTATGGAGCTGGTAACAGTACTTTGCGGTGCCTAAAAATTCCACTTCATTCATTTACACCAGGATTTCTGTACCGCAGCACTATTGGCATTTTGAGCCAGATCATTCTTTACGACAGACAGAGCGCTCTGCCTTGGAGAATGTTAAGCAAGATCTCTGTCCTACCCAAGAGGGGCCAGTAACACCTCCCAGTTGTGACAACTAAAAACGTGTCCAGGGAAACGGACTTTGGCCCAGTGGTTAGGGCGTCCGTCTACCATATGGGAGGTCCGCGGTTCAAACCCCGGGCCTCCTTGACCCGTGTGGAGCTGGCCACGCGCAGTGCTGATGCGCGCAAGGAGTGCCCTGCCACGCAGGGGTGTCCCCCGCGTGCGGGAGCCCCACGCGCAAGGAGTGCGCCCCGTAAGGAGAGCCGCCCAGCGTGAAAAAAAAGAGCAGCCTGCCCAGGAGTGGCGCCGCCCACACTTCCCGTGCCTCTAACGACAACAGAAGCGGACAAAGAAACAAGACGCAGCAAATAGACACCAAGAACAGACAACCAGGGGAGGGGGGAAATTAAATAAATAAATAAATCTTTAAAAAAAAAAAACGTGTCCAGACAAGGCAGACGTTGCCAAATACCCGTGGGGTGTAGAATTGCCCCGGGTTGAGAGCCACGGGCTTATATTTCCAGTTGGTTCTTTATGATAAGGCAGTTTTCCTTAAAATTAATCTATATGATTCCCTGGCTTTGATAAGATTTCCTCTTGTTCTCTTCTCTGTGGAGATGGCAAATAACTGGTCCAACTCTTTTAACAACTTTTCACATGCCTAAATCCTTTATTTATCGAAGAACTTCAGCCTTCTGCCGGATTTCTTCTGCTGAGCAGCCTTGATAATTTATGCAACTTCTCCTCTTATGCCTCCTCTTTCAAGTCTTCAGTTAGTTCTACAATCATCCAGCTTTATCCGTTTCTTAGAGTTTCTTTTAAAATGGGAAACCAAAATGTACCTGTCACTGTCCAGGTAGGAAAACAGAACCCACTCTAAATATTCTGAACGGTGAGAATTTATGGAGGGGATTGCTTACAAAAGGGCTGCGAGAGCTAAGGAAACGAAAGGGGAAGGTGAGGTTATCCAGGGATCCCTGACCGCAGGAAGCCTTCCCACCGCGGGACTGGAAGGCAAAGGGAAAAGGTGGTTCCGTCCAGGGCTGTGCTGCTGGAGGTGCTGGACTACTACACATCACTCTTGAAACCTGGGCTCTAGCCTCCCAGCAGGAGGCTGAACACCTGCATTCCCACTGATGCGGCAGGGGCTCCGTGGTGCCTCCATCGAAGCGCTTTATGGCATGACGTTATGGGTTGGACTGTATCCCCCCAAAAGACATGTTCAAGTCCTAACCCCCGGTCCCATGACTGTGACCTTATTTGAAAATAGGGTCCTTGAAGATTAGTTAAAATGAGGCCAAACTGGATTAGGGTAGGCCCTGGTCCAATATGACTCTATGAGAAGAGGGAAATTTGGACACAGAGACAGACAGACATGAGAGAAGATGATCATGTGATGATGGAGGCAGAGATCAAAATGCTGCAGCTACAAGCCAAGGAACACCAAGGAGTGCTGGCAAACACCAGGGGCTAGGAAGAGTCAAGGAAGGATCCTCTCCAGCACGTTTCAGGGGGAAAATGGCCCTCCTGGTCCCTTGATTTTGGACTTCCAGTCTCCAGAACTGAGGCAGTACATTTCTGTTGTTTAAAGCACCTGGTTTGTGGTCATTTGTTACAGCAGCCCTAGGAAGCTAAGACACACAGGAAAACTATGATACAATGTTCAGTGGGAAAAGGTAAAACATATGTGATGATAATAGCTCCATTTTACATATATTATCTTATTTAATGAGATGATCATTCTCATGGAAACCCTATGGGGTTGGTATTATCATTTCCTCTTTACAGATGAAAAAGTAGCAACTTTAAGAAAGGTTATGGTTCCACTAGCATGTAAGCTCATGAATGAAAGGCTTTATGTCTCCCAGTCCTCCTCATATACCCAGTGCCACATAATTGAAAGTTAATTTTTGAGTGAACGAATCAAAGTTTCACAACTACTAAGTGGCAGAGGCAAAATTCAAGGCAGGGCTTTCTGCTTCCGGAGTTCGTGTCCTTAATTGCAATACACTGCGGCATCCCCTAAGTCTCGCATGAGCACAACTATGGAAAGGAATGTGTGTGTGTGTGTGTGTGTGTGTGTATGCGTATAACTGAGCCAGTGAGGGGTGGGGAAGGGCCAGCCTGGACTCCACGAGATCCTACCACTTCTTTTATTTTTTTTAAAGATTTATTTATTTATTTTTATCCCCCGCCCCCCATTGTCTGCTCTCTGTGTCCATTCGCTGTGTGTTCTTCTGTGTCTGCTTGCATTCTTGTCAGCAGCACCAGGAATCTGTGTTTTTTTGTTGCGTCATCTTGCTGCATCAACTCTCTGTGTGTGCGGCACCACTCCTGGGCAAGCTACACTTTTTTTTGCACAGGGCAGCTCTCCTTGCAGGGCACGCTCTTTGCATGTGGAGCTCCCCTACATGGGGGATACCCCTGCGTGACACGGCACTCCTTGCGTGTATCAGCACTGCATGTGGGCCAGCTCCACATGGGTCAAGGAGGCCCTGGATTTGAACCCTGAAAGTCCCATATGATAGGTGGATGCTCTATCAGTTGAGCCAAATCCACTTTCCCCTATCATTTCTAAGTAGCCTTTTTCCTGACTTGGTGCTCACCCTGTGAGGCAATCCTTTAACTGCTTTCTGGAGCTTTGAGAACGAAGTTTCTGCCCGTTCTTACTGGTTGTTCTAAGCTTCTCTGTGGGGTGACAAAGCCCTGAAGCATCTCCCTCTGCCATCTTGATCAGCGCAGGCTGTGCTATGCCTTTCTTTTTTTAATACTAACCATAAGTAGCTCTTTTTTTTGTATAATAAAAACAACCCCACAGCATTTATTGCGATCTGGTAATAAATAAGGGTAATCAAAAACAAACAATTCAAACAATTCTTTTAGAACTATACTTCCAACAACTGACACCTAAAAAAATGGATTGACTTCTCAACAACTTGTCACTTCATTTCTAGTTGGAAACACTTCATAGCAGAGTAATATCTCCTTTTAGCATGATCCAACCCAGTTGTTTTCTTGACTTTGTTTTGGAATGAATCTCTTCTGTATCATCTAATACAAGGTTCATGTACTCATCAAAACCAATAATACACCCCTCTATCTGCATATTTACTTGCTCATAGAGCCACACCTGAATCTGGAATCTATTTTGCAAATATCTGAAGATGAGGTGGATGGGCTGCACCCTCACCTTCTGCACTTTTTGGCCCTGGCCACGGTAAGCCATGGTGGAAGTTCACAAAGCCTGCACGAAACAACATGGCACCTCAGAAAGCAACTTCCGGAATTCCATGGGTAGCTTTTACAATCAGAACACATAAATAATTGAACTCGCCTCTTTTCTTAAAAATAAGCAATGAAGAGAGGCAGACTTTTCATTCTCCTGGTTTTCCATGGCCTGTTTGCCAGGGGTTGCCATGGTAGAAACAGTGGATCTTGGTCCCAGCCCAGCCTCTGTCCTCAGCAACAGGTGCATGAACCTCTTGGCACCTGGCTGGCAGACCGCTGTTCCTCCTGCTGACTGAAGCAGGGCAGATGGGAACAACACTTTAAGCAGGTGCGCTTTTAATTTTGACACTCTAAATTCCTATTTATCATACGCTTTTATTTTGAGTATCATGGGAAGATAGCTGGGTGCACCACACGTATCCCCGCTCAACCAAGTGGAGGTCATCCCAGTTGCAGGGGGTGCCGTCGGTAGACAGGCTTCGGCTATCAGCCCCTTCAGCTGTTGCCCTAGGTGGCCTCCATCCAATGACTGATTGATGCAAGAGGCTCAAGGCCTGGCCCCCTTGGCTCAACCCAGGCCGGCTCTGGAGGGCCGTTCCAGCTCGAGAACTTCCCCAAGGCTGCGGCCGGGCTTGTGTCTCAGTGGCCTTCGCCGTTTGCCCACTCCTGCTCTGTCCCCTTCTTTCCCCATTGATCCTAAGGACACTTCCTAACAAATATCCTGTGTCCATTTCAGAGCTTGCTTCCAGGAGAATTTAACCTGTGCTAAGTCGATCTTTTCTTTTCTCACTAAAAATTCATCTCATGTTCCATAGAGAAGGGGGAACGTTATAGGAAATGAGGCAAGGAAGGGCATTTTATAACTTAAGCAAGGCATCAGTTCAGATAGGTGACTTTTTCATTAACCAAAAAGCTCTGTTGTCACCAGGCGACTATGGCTGAGAAAATGGCTAAATTCTCACTATCCTCATAGGAATCCACAAACAGAAAAGCCTTCCTATCCCTAACCTGTACCTCCCCTAGAGATAAATTTACTCTAACACTGACAATTCAGGATTAGTGGCCTTTCTGTGCCCCTCAAATCTTCTCCCTCTGGGGGAGACATACTGGTCACAGTGATGCCTCCATTTCTCAGCCATGTGCCTATGCCTACTCAGTGTCCCAAGGCTTTATCCAACATGTTACCAGAAGGAACCCCTGTGGCTCTTAAGCTAAACTCAGGGAAAGCCAAAGTTTGAAAAACATTCTTCTAGAAGAGACTAAACTGCTAACATGTTAAGTATTTGATTTGGGGACAAAAATGGAAAGAATACACAGGGAGACCCTGTGCTGCTCTAGGACGGGCCAGGGAAGAAAGAGAGTCATTGGAAGCATCGGTTGGTAGGAGGGGATGGGGAGCAGGCTGGCCGTCCCTGGGTCCAAGCAAAGAACCAAGGCAGGGTTGGGGGAGCCTCCCAGACCCATGAGGTATCCTGTCACAACTCCCCTCTGTCCCCCAGGGTCCCAGGCCTGCTCCCAGAGCCACCCATCAGCTTGTCCCTGACCACCCGCCATAGCGCCCAGCTCAGCTAGCCAGGCACAGAAGCTGCACCTTGGGGTTAGAGAAGGAGGTGGCCATTTTCACTGCCCTGCAGGAGGAGAGAGGAGGAGAGGAGGGTCCGCAGGAGAGGAATCCTGGCGTTCCATGTCAGAATCTTCGATACATTTTTCCACAGAAACTCTGCTGTCATAAAGGGGGTTGGGCTCTATGATATTAACAGGCTTCTGGGACGTTGGTTAAGTTTGTTTTTCCAGCTTGACCCTTAATCAACCTTTATAATTCTGTTTCAGAGAGAAAATGTCATCAATTTTAAAATAATTTTTGGAGCGAAACCTCTTCGCAAGTGGAAAATTGAAGCCTCTCCTCCCTCCCACCCCCATCCACCTCTCGTTCTCTCATGCGCTCTCTCTCTCAGGCACTAGTCAAAGGTTCTAACTCTTACAGTTTTCTAAAAAAATAGGAGTTTCAGATAATGTGTATTAAATTCCTTCCTCCCTTCATTAAGTGGTAGGAAATTTCTGTAGACTGAGAGAAGGTAGAGTGAGGAAAACCTGAATCTAGGCCCACCCCTGCAGCATGCTTTCAGTTTGCCCCTCCTTAAGCCTTGGCTTCCTCATATTTGTACCCACCTTAGTATAGTTAAACGCTCAGAAAGCATCAGGTTTTATAACCATAATGTGACTGTCACGGAAATGAAGGCAACCAGGCCTCCATTTGCTCAGCAACCAACTGGCTTCTTTGCTTCTATCTTTCAGGTTAAATACAGTTCCAGAAGATTTCTTTCAAAATGTCAAATTGGGGAAAAGAAATCGTCAGAGCTAAACAATTTGAAGGCGCAATGGTACCAAATTGACAACATCTGGGAAATCCTGTTTATATTTAATGTTTAATCTCTTTACTTTTTTGCTTTGCTTTTTGTCCTGTGAAAGGCATCCATTTGTAGTGGTACCTGTTACTCAGACACCTGAGTCGTAAAAATGCGTAAATCATGGGCAGGACCCTGACCTCTCACACCCTTTCCACCTTTATGCACATTGGCTTTTTTTTGTAACCCAAAGAAAAGCCAGCACCCCACATAATCCAGTCTACCTACTGAGTAGTATTCAAAGAAGCATGGCCCAGGCTCCAAAAATATTTGTTTCAAAAAGATTTCAAAACTAAAGAAATGGTACATGACTACAACAGTGAAGTCCTAAATTCCTTTCCCCTAGATTCACCCATTCTTAATATTATGACATACATGTTTTCTCTCTTCATATATATGTACAAGTGTAAAAAAACATATAATATGCATATGTCCTTATTTTATATAAATCTATACTTTTTGCTAAACCATCTGAGAGTAAATTGCAGACATCATAACCTTCTCCCTAAGTGCTTTGATATGCATCTCCTAGAAACAAGAACATCTCCCTAAATAATCACAGTGTAATCATGTGAATTTTTAAAAAAGCAAGCAAAAAAAAAAAAATAATG
Organism: Dasypus novemcinctus; assembly: GCF_030445035.2. Classification (NCBI taxonomy): domain Eukaryota; kingdom Metazoa; phylum Chordata; class Mammalia; order Cingulata; family Dasypodidae; genus Dasypus; species Dasypus novemcinctus. The sequence goes on along the minus strand of NC_080704.1, from coordinate 21,009,542 downwards.
AGTCTGTATGTTAGGCAAGTTCAGTAACTCATAGAGCTTCTCAGAAACTTGCCCTGAATAGATTTTCTATGAAGAATCACTTGAACTAACCTGTTGAGTCCTTTTTCAGGCATACATGTACAATAGAAGCACACATAACTCTATCAATTCATGCCTGAAAATGTCCAGGATTCAGTGAAGGACCAGTTTAAGTGTTAATAACAATTTATTTGGACTGATGACTTTCTCAGCTAATTATCATTAGTTGCAGTTTAAGGAGATTTTGATTGCTCCCAAAGGAATAAAATATTATTTTTAATGAAAACAAGGCCAACTCTTTCCCTTGGTGCTCATGATTTAGATCCTTCCTGCCCCCTTCCCAGTTACCAGCCCTGCTGGTATGCCTTCCCTCTCCAGCTCTTGGATCCATATCACTTCCTTCACTCTTTAATCACACACAGGTCTTCACTATCCTGAAAAGTCTTTCACCGCCTCTCCTCATTACCATCCCATTTTTCTCTTTTCTTTACTGTTCCATTTCTTGAACATGCTGAAAATATCATGGCACAGACAGAATAAAAATATGGAGACAAAGCAGGACTGGCTAACACTTGGAGCCAAGGGTTTCACAAAATCTGACCTGACTCAATAAATATTGATTGCATTAGCCACTGTACTAGGCCCCAGACTGAATCAAAATGAGCAAGTTCAGTAACTGGCTCAAGGCTACAGATGGCAATTGATGGAACCCCTATTTAAACCCAGGCATGTGACTCCAGAATCTCCTTTGGGCAGAATGATTTAATGGCCAAAAGAGGGATAAGGTGGGAAACGGACTTTGGCCCAGTGGTTAGGGCGTCCGTCTACCACATGGGAGGTCCGCGGTTCAAGCCCCGGGCCTCCTTGACCCGTGTGGAGCTGGCCCATGCGCAGTGCTGATGCGCGCAAGGAGTGCCCTGCTACACAGGGGTGTCCCCCGCGTAGGGGAGCCCCACGCGCAAGGAGTGCACCCATAAGGAGAGCCACCCAGCGCGAAGGAGGGAGCAGCCTGCCGAGGAATGGCGCCGCCCACACTTCCCGTGCCGCTGACAACAGAAGCGGACAAAGAACAAGACGCAGCAAAAAGACACAGAAAACAGACAACTGGGGGAGGGGAGGGGAATTAAATAAATAAAAATAAATCTTTAAAAAAAAAAAAAAAAAGAGGGATAAGGAATGTGTTGTGGGGTTGCAAAGGAAGACATACTTAATTATTGGGGTCATTTCAAAATAGACAAGAAATGAGGAAACTGGTAAAATGATAGCTTCCTGAAAGAATTAAAGTGTGGTGAAGACTGCAAAGGCTAGGCATTTGCCACTGGTCGGAGATGTATGGTCCAGCCCTCACTTATGTTCTAATTCCACGTTCAGAAGCTTGTCTCAACAGAAACCTCTTATTTGGGATTTTATGCCAAGCTGGGTCTCTTTTTTCTTGGCTCATCATAAATGGAAAATGTTCCGCTTATTTTTCCTTAAATTTTTTTTTCCCTTAAAAAAAAAAAATACATGAGGCCGGCCAGAGCTCTAACTTCAAGCCTTGACGCTGCCCTGCCGTGTGGGTGTGCAATTGTCAAAGGCCAGTGGGAACCTGGCTCTCCTCTTGTGCTGGCTTTCCGGGTTCTGTTTTCCTGTCTTTGAAGCAGTTTCACCTCTTTCTCTTTCCCAAGTTTCTTGTAGCTTCTTACTCCTATTCTCCAAGAAAAGGTCTTAGGCACACCTTTATTTCTCCAACATTCCTTGGAAAAAAGCATGTAGATTCCCATGGCTTCCAAAACAGCACCCAGTTATGAACCTGCTGCTTTGACCTGCCTCCCGAACCCATCCAGTCTCGAATATCAGGCTTAACAGACTGACCACTTAGGTGTCACTTTAGGCTCAAAATTGATACAAATGAATTTCTCCTAATGTTCCCAAAGCCGCCTGCCCCTCCTACTCAGCGTATTGTCCTTCCTTAAGGACACTGCTATTCTCCCAAATCTTCTTTAATTTCTCCTTAGTCTTCCGGATGCAAGAGTTGCGGAGTTCTGGCACTGAGTTCCTACTTCCTTTTCATGTCTTCCCTTGTTTTTACACCTGGGGCCAAGGTCTCCTAGTTCAGGCCATTACCTCTGCACATCCTAGCAATGACATTGGCCCCCTAACGTTTCTCTTGCCACCAGCCCTCTCTTCCCTTCAGTCCATCCTGTGTGGTGTTGCCAAACTCATCTGCCTAAATCACAGCTTGGATCGTGTCACTGCTTAGCTAAGAAAAGCTTTATGACTGCCCACGCTCTACACAGCAAGATCCAGGCTCCTTGAGGGACTTGGGAGGCCTGTTGGAGGCTGCTCTTTGCCTGGCAGATGGAGGCATGAGCACCATGACCCAGGTGGGGAGAAGCTCCAGGCTTAGCCAAGTCAGGTTCCAACCAGCTCTCCATCTTAAACCATAGCTGCGGGCCGACCCAAACACTCTGCCATTCGGGAGGGCTTGGGCTCTGTGACCACCGTGCTTCACAAAATTCAGTTTCACTGTATGGCGTGCTAGCCCTCTTTCTGCCATGGACATATCCCAGGCGGTCTTCTAGGCCCCATTCCACTCCACCTCTTCTGTGACGCTCTCCCAGGATCTTTTAGCCTCGTATTTCTTCCCTCTTCTGAACTTCTCTATAGCAGTTTATTTTTATTAGCCCTCACGTGAGAGTCAATTCTCTCCTGCCATCACCAGATGTCTTGTAGTGGTGTGTCCAATTGGTAGTTTTCTCTACATCTTTGGATGTGCCAAGGGAGCACGCAGTTATATTTCATGCTTATCTCTACCATAGTTAACTCTTTAAATGTTGAAATATTTCAAACATACAGATGAGTAAACACAATAATAGACAGCCATGTTACCAACACTCAGATTCTAACAGGTGCTAATATTTTACCAAATTTGCTTCAGAAATAATTTTTAAAAAGCAGAAAGAAAATAAAAACATGCCAGATAAAGTCCACCCTTCTCCTCCCACCTGCTCCTTCCCTTTCTCTCCGGAGGTGACCACTGTCCTCATTCCATGAGTCTTTGTACTTTTCAATTGCTTGTGTGCTTTAAATTTTTACATATGATATTGTTCCTACCCTGACCCCATGTACCTTTTCTTACCTAAGGTTATGCTTTTGAGGTTTGTCCTCCCATCATTCATTGTAACCCAGTGAGAAGCAGATGGCATGCCCCAAGGGTTCACTACAGAGAGATCACTGAAGGGACTCTTTACAGAGAGGTGGGTAGGGTGAGGGGAACCTACAAAGAACAAGGAAGCATCCAGGGACTGCTTTTGTGCTGATCATCTTTGCATCAAATATACCCTACATCACCAGCTCTATGAAAATGCATCTGAACCCTTTAAATACCTTTCCTTTGCCTGCTGGCATGATAAGTGTTGTCAGTCAAGGGTTGGGGGATGCAGAAGGAAAGGGTTTTGGCGTGCTGGCTCGGCCAGCTCCAGCAGCATATACAGCTTCTCCAGTGCCTGGCGCTGGTAGTGGACCGCAGCCGCAGTGCCCAGTGGCCAGCAGCTGCTCCTGGCGCCCACCTCAGGTGGTTTTCCACAGAGACACTGCCCTGTGGACAGCTTTGGCAGACACCCTAAAGGGAGGATTCTGGGCAAGTTCCAGAGTGCAGATTTCCAACAAGTTCCACCAGTGCAGCACCGCAGCAGCTTCTCTGCCTTAGGGAGCTGTGGCCTTGTCCCCTACCCCGAGGTCTGACTGTCAGCCCTGGAGGGGCGAGGGGCTCTTCCTTGGGCCCTCTGTCTCAGCTGTTAAGTGTAGTGGCTGCTCGTCATATGTGCTCTGCTTATATTCTCCAGAATTCTCTTGGCCTCTTACTAGCCAATCCTCAGTACTCCAATCCTCTGCTCCAGTTAATTCTTTATATTAAACTTTCCCTGATCAAAATGCTGTGTTTTCTCTCACCTGATTGACCCCAAACTGATACACCATTATGGCCCTCAACTTTGAAGAGGCAAGGACAGGGAACAGCCACTGAAGTCCACCAAGAGACATGGTTATGGGAGAGTGGCTGCCTCCTTGGGAGAACGGATAACTACATAGAGGTTTATTCATGCAACAGACTAGGATCTGATGGTTGTGCAGGGTAGTTGCCATTTCCCCTCCAGACACAAAGCTTCTTCATGCTGCTCTGTGCCTGGGAGACTGACAGTGGGGTACTGGTAAATGGTTCACAGTGAGCCCCCCCAGAAAAGCCACCACCACCCTGACTGGTAGCGTTTGCTGATTTCCGTGGTGTCAATAAATACCCCCACGAAGGCCAATTTCCAGCTTTCCATGTGACGTCACTGAACACGGAGTTGGGAAGAGGTGCACACAGTGGCTTTCAGGGGCCGCTGAGAGCCAGCCCCAGCACCCCACTGGAAGCTGACCTCTTAGGATGGCAAAACCCAGGCTCATTTGCCCTCTGGCTTTCAAACAGGCTCTGCCAATGGGAGGTACAGCCAAAGATGAGAGGTAGGATGTGAGAGCCCCTCTCCTCTCTCCCCTGCTCCATTCCCAGCAGGCTGTGCTTTGGGCCTATGGTTCTCTCCTTACAAGAGGCCTCATTCACTTTTCCTGCTTTTTCTCTATTAGACAACAATGCTGTGAGGAGTTTCCTTGCGCCCGTGACCTTGAGACTTTCTCTGGGGGTGCAGGGCGATAGGGTTGCCCAAAAAAGCACAGGATGCCCAGTTCAATTTGAATTTCAGAGAACCACCAAATAATTTTTTAGTATAAGTTTGCCCTAAATTTTGCATGCATTTTTTTTCATCAATCATTGTTTATCTGAAAATCAAATTGAACTGGGCAGCCCGTATTTTTATTTGCTAAATCTGGCAACTCTGCCCAGGGGAGACTCCTAGAAGTAGAATTTCTGTGTGGGTACCGTTATTCCCAAAATAATGCCTCCGGTATGGTCTGTGCGCTGTAGATCGTAAGTAATAAATCGGTTTCGTGTTCTCAACATAGTCCTCAGTCTGCTTTCAGCACTCTGGGAACCCAGTGATATTGGCTCTTCCTGGAACAGAGGTTGACAGCGGGTGAGGCCACGGCCATGTGATGTAAAGGTGGAGAGCAGGGTGCTGTGATGCTGATGAGGCAAGGCTGTCAGCTGAGGCCGTCCACCAAGGAAGCCTCAAACAGAGGAGACCCACACACAGCCTCTCTTCCCATCTACCAGAAAATGCTTCCTAGCAGGCCAGTGAGAACTTGCCTTGGAGCCCAGCTTCCTTCCATTCCAGGGTCCCTCCCCCTGGAACCCAGGACCCAGAGACTTGACTTGGGGTCCCACCCAGGCTTATACCCCTGAACATCAGACTTCATCTTCTCCCTGTCTCCCTAACAAATCTCACCTGTTTATGGGAGTTTCTTCGCTGTCAAGAAATGACCTTTATTTACACAGCAAGGTGACAAATCAATACCCCAAAAGGCAGAAATGACAGAGAAATGTGTTGCCTTCCAAGTGCACTTATATTTTAAGCAAGAACCCCAAGGGTTGGCCTTCTAACCATGGCTTTTAAGGCACTATTTCTGACACTTAACATATGTGAACACAACTTCTTCCTCCCTTCCAGAGAGAGGACTTTGTCTTCTTTACACGTCTTCCTCTACAAGCTTATTTATTATTCATAATCCAGAATATTTCTTTATCTCCTGGCTCTGATGATGTCAATTTAAAATAGGGCCTGTTCAGGCAGAAAATAGCTGTGTTTGATGTCTGTTTCCCCTCTTCCTCCCAGCCACCTGCCGCACAACAGTTGTCCTACACTGCCATCTCCTGTCGGAAAGGAGCAGGCACCGTGAGGTCCTTTACTGGGTCTTTTGTAAGAGCAGTTTTTATCTTGAAGGGAGGAAAGATGATGTGTTTCCTCGTTGTTGGGCTTCGTTTTGTTACACAGATAAATTTCTGCGGCTCTATATATCCAAACCCTTTCCCAAAGCCCTAGGTTGGCTAAGAAGGCATGGCCCAGGGTGTTTGTCGCGGGTCTGGGCCGGAGAGGGTGGACCTCTAGCGTACTCCCAGGTGCTGCCAGCGCTGCTGATCTGAGGAGCGCATTTGAGAAACAAGGTATAGGCCCAGGTAGCACACACACCTGGGCTGGGACTTGACGCGTGTAAGCCCCTGTGTATTCCCCTGGGGGCAGTTCTGAAAGCTCTTAGGGGCTGCTGAAGCAAGGTCAGAGGAGGCATGTCCATGGGGGGCGGACAGGAATGTCTGCCTGCCCCGGACAGCCCCCCTCCCCCCCTCCTCCCACTGTCTCAGGGGGCCTGACATTGAAAACACATAAAAGCCGCTTCTTTCTCCCATTCCAGAGGAAGATCCTTGTCTTCTTTTTCACTTCTTCCTCTGCAAGCTTATTTTATCTCTCCCCATCCGGAAGGTTTCCTATCCTTCTGACCTTGAAGGTGCTATTTTAATGAGATCCAGAGTAAGCAAAAGATTGGGGTTGACAATGTCTGTTTCCCCCTCTTCCTCCAAGCAGCCTGACAAACAGTGGCTTCATTGTTGTCCTACACTGCCATCTACTGTCCGAAAGCAGCAGGCACCACGAGGTACTTGACGGTGTATTTCATAAGAGCAGCTCTGTTCTGGAAGGGAGCCAAGATGGCCTGTTTCCTTGCTTGGTTTGGTCTGGTAATGCTAATAAACTTCTGCAGTTCCATATAACTGAAACTTTTTAAAAAGGCGTTAATGTTCTTTAGGAGAATTATAATGAGGACTTAAAGATTTCCTTTAGCATTCTCACGGTTCCAAGTTTTGATTTTTATTTTATGTCTTCATTATTAATGGTGCCACAAGTAATGCTTATTCTCTCAGGCTTTCGCCCCATCAATATTTGGGGAGCAATCGATCGGGGGAAAAACTCTGGGACTGGACCCTTCCAGGGACTCACAGGTTTTGAGGCGGGAGCAGTGCAAAATCCAGGCCAGGGCAAGAAGGAGCTGCTGGAATGCCAAGCTTCCTCTTGGGAGATGGAAAGCACAGAGGGTCTTCTTGGTGCCACATGGGGAAAGTGGCAAAAGAGAGAGGGGGACACCTCCTGGTGTCCAAAAATTAATCAGCTCTAGGGGACACAGTTACAGGTGGCACCCAGCATCTGGACACCACAAAGCCCCTGTCACCACACCAGCTGAGGCTGTGAGCCAGGCGTTCTCAAGTTACAAAACCTGACTGTGCTTTGTGCTGGAAACAGTGAATGCATCTCTCCTTCTGCTTGGTGCGATCCACTGTCACCAGGGCACAAATTCAGGACTGCTTTTGCCCCACTTTCTCTTTTTTTTTTAAGATTTTACTTTATTTATCCCCTGCCCCTTATTGTTTGCACTTGCTGTCTGCCCTCTGTGTCTATTTGTTGTGTGCTCTGTGTCTTTTCATCTTCCCTTTAGGAGGCACCGGGAACCAAACCTGGGACCTCCTACGTGGGAGAGAGTCAATCAATTGCTTGGGCCATCTCGTTCCCCACTCTGTTGTGTCTCATTGTCTTCCCTCTTTGTGTCTCCTTGTTGCGTCACCTTGTTGTGTCAGCTTGCCGCACCTGCCCATCGCACCAGCTTACTATCTTGCTCATCTCTCTGGGAGGCACTGGAAACTGAACCCAGGACCTCCCATGTGATAGGCAGGAGCTCAATTGCTTGAGCCACATCCACTTCCCTGCCCCACTTTTTCTCACCCTCCTCTTTCATCCGTAGGTCTTAGACCTGGTTCTAAGGGAGTAAGGCAGCAAGGCTGTGCAATTTGGTGGTTACTTCTCACGTAGCTAAGACTCTGTCACTGTTTGACACTCTGTTCCTATAGGATGAGTTCATTCCCAGGAGGCTCCTCAGGTCATGCCTGAGTCAGGGCCCTTGCAGTTGCAAGTGTCAGAAACCCACCCACCTCAAATGGCTTAAGGAATAAATGGAAATATATTGGCCTGTGTTACTGGGAAATCGAGGGGTGGACTTCAGGCATGGAGGGACCCAGGGTGCCACCATATTGTCAGGGTTTTCTATTTCCAACTCTCAGCTCTGCTTCCTGCTGTTTGGCCTCATTCTCTCCCAGGATATAAGGGCTTCCTCCATGTGGTGGGAACTTGACCGCCAAAAACCTTCCGGCTCATAGCATTACAGCTTGAGATCCAAGGGGAATGAGGGAGGTTCTCACTCCCAGCGACCATACGAAGGATTCAGAGACATGCACTCTCATTGGCCTTGCTTGGGTCCTATGCCCATCCCTTGGATAAATCAGTGGCCAAGTAGATGGGGTGCTATGATGGGAGTGGGAGGGCAGAGTCAGGTTGTGATAGCCTCCTCCAGGATGGCTCCCAGGATCCTTGCCTCTTGGTATCTCTGCCTTTGAGTTATGTCCTCCCACACTGCATCAGGTTGGTCTGTGTGACCAACAGAACAAGGCATACTTGATGGTGCTGTGACTTCTGACACTAGGTCATAAAAGGCACTGCAGCTGCTTCTTGGCTCTTTTTCTTGGATTGCAGGCTCTGGGGGAAGCCAGCTGCCGTGTCTTGAGGAGAGGTCCATGTGGTGAGGAGTGAAGGCCTTGCCTCAGCAAAGAACTGAGGGCTCCTGTGTAACAGAGCTTGGAGGCAGGTTCCCCAGCCCCAGGTCCAGCCTTCAGAGGACTGCAGTCCCTGCCGACGTCTGGACCGCCACCTCAAGAGGCACCCTGAGCCAGAACATCCAGCTACGCCATGTCCAGATTCCTGATCCATAGAAACTGTGAGGTAATAAATGTTTGTGGCTTTAAGCTACTATGTTTTGAGGTAATTTGTTATGCAGCAAGAGATGACTAGTGGATGTGCCAACCTTTGTAGTCAGGGAGACCAAATGATATTACTGGAAGCCCCACCTGAGGCAGAAACATACAGGAATGGACAAGTGGCAGTTTCCCAAAGGAAAGCTAGGGTGGCAGTACCAGAAAAAGGGAGCTCTTGCTGATCCTCGAAAGGATACTGGGTAGGGCAAAATAATGCCCGTCTACTGCAGTCCCTCGCACAAGTAGGATTTCAGCTGACGGCCAGTCCCTGCCCACCATCCTGCGCCGATGGACCTGAAGCTCAGCAGTAGACTGGGCCCAGGCTCCAGTCACTATTACTACCCAACAATTTGTTATCAAATGTACTAATTTAGCCCCTGTCCTAATTTTCCCTTTTACCAAGAGATTGGGCTTTGGTGTCAGCCGTGACCTTGAGCAAGTTACTTGACCTCTCTAAGACTTAAGTTTCCTCATCTGTAAAATGGGATAGCAGTTGTACTTACTTCTTGGTGGGGGGGGGGGGCAGAGGGGGAGTAAGGATTAAATGAACATATATGCTTAGCCTAGTACATCCCACCTGAAGAATCTAATAAATGTTGACTACTTGTATTATTTATATTTGCAGTAGGCTAAATTATGCCACTCCCCCAAATACATCCAGTCCTAATCCCTGGAACCTGTGGATGCTACCTTCCACGGCAAAGACTTTGCCAGTGTGATGGAGGGTCCTGAGATGGGAAGATGAGCCTGGATTATCTGGATGGGCCCCAGATGCTCTCACACATATCCTTATAGGAGGGAGGCAGAGGGAGACTACACATACACACACAGAAGGGGAGAAGGCGATATGACCCTGGAGGCAGAGATTGGAACAATGAGGCCAGAAGCCCAGGAGTGCAGAGGCAGCCACCAGAAGCTGGAAGAGGCCAGGATTGGATTCTTCATGAGAACCTCCAGAGGGAATGGGGTCCTGCTGACACCTTGATTTCAGCCCAGGGAAACAGATTTCAGGTTTCTGGCCTCCGGAACTATAAGAGAATAAATCTGAGTTGTTTTCAGCCACTAAGTTTGTGGTAATTTATTATAGCAGCCACAGGAAACTAAGACAATGTTATTCTCTAAAAGCCACCTTCGGGAAGCAGATTAGGCCCAAAGGAGAGGGCGTCCACCTACTACATGGGAGGTTCAAGTTTCAAACCCAGGGCCTCCTGACCTGTGTGGTGAGCTGGCCCACATGCAGTGCCGTGCCACGCAGGGGTGTCCCCCACGTAGAGGAGGCCCACGCGCAAGGAGCATGCCCTGTTAGGAGAGCCGCCCAGTGCAAAAAAAGTACGACCCATCCAGGAACGGCACCACACACACAGAGAGCTGACACAGCAAGATGACGCAACAAAAAGAAACACAGATTCCTGGTGCCGCTGACAAGAATGCAAACGGACACAGAAGAACACACAGTGAATGGACACAGAGAGCAGACAACTGGGGTTGGGGAGAAGGGGAGAGAAATAAATAAATAAATAAAATCTTAAAAAAAATTAAAATAAAATAAAAGCCACCTGCAGCTGTCCAGGCCCTGGAAGTCAGTATAAAAGAAGACGTGAGCGAGAACCAGCAAGATGGCGGCGGAGTAAGGAGCTCCATGAGTCAGCTCCTGCTACAGAGCAGTTAGTAAACACCCAGAGCTCTCTGGAGCTAGCTGAAGCACCTGTTTGGGGGCTCCAGGAGGCCAGAAGAGCAGCCTGCAACATCCTTGAAGGAGTGGAAGGAGGAGACTGCCCGTCTACGAGACTTGTAAGTAGAGCGCTCCACGCCCCGGAGGCCAGGGCCCATCCCCCACTGCAGGCACAAGCTGCCTCGGGAGCTTTCCGCGGCTGGAATTGAAAGCTCCACTTCCTAAAGATGAGGGAGGAAGAGGCAGTTGGGCACCAACTTCAGCTACTGAGGAGTAAATTCAGTGGGCTAAAGTATAATCCTGAGAACAGCTAAAGTTTGAGCCTGTCCAGGTCAGAAAGAGGCCGGGAGCTGCCATCTTAACTCTGTGCCTGGCACGAGGGGAAGCAGGGCGGACTGAGGATCCCAGTGCTGGTGGGGACCGGCTTCTTTCTTCCCATCCAGGTCAGACTGCAGCTCTAGCCTAGGCCCCAGTGCCACCTCCAGCAGGAGGAAGCTGCAGGGACCTGCACCAGCCTCTCTGAGAAGTTACTGGCTAAGCTGCGGAGACCGGTGATTATCCTACTCTAGTGGCATGAGCTGCCCCAAGAGCTATTCTGTGGCTGGAATTGGAAGCTCTATTTCCCAAAAATAGGGGAGGAGGGGATGGTTGGTTGCCGATTTTGGCTACTGATTGGTAGACTTTTTGGCTGGCTAAGATATAACCCTGGGAACAGCTGGGGTGGGAACCAGCCCAAGTCAGAAAGAGGCCATCACTGTGACTCCGCCCCCAGCCTGAGGGGAAGCTGGGCTGACCAAAAGTCACGGTGACAGGAGGAACCGGTTTCTTTCACCCAGATCAACCTGCAGCCCTAGCCTAGGCTTCAGGCCCACCTCTGGCAGGGAGGAGCTGGCAGGCCCTGCACAAGCCTATACAGGTAACTGCAGGTAACTTTGGCTGGAATAGACTGAAAATCAGAAGTCTACCAGGGCAACAGCGGTCATCTTGGACCCACACAGCATAGACTGGTGCCCACATTGCAGCTCCATCCCCACCCCAGGCAGGGGAGAATGGGATGTGAAGCTTCATCAGTCTCTCTGGGCCACTACAGTCTAGGCCTACACAACTTGGATTATTCCACACAGCTGTGACTCTCTCCCTACCCCTCACAAAAGAGAAAGTTGGAAGAAGCTTCATGGGTCCCTGGCACAATGAGGGCAGTTTGAGCCTCCACAGCTTACAGCACCAAATACATGCTTGGCACCTACTGCACAAGACAGCAAGGGAGAAAGGACAGGAAGCCCTAAACTAAAGAGAAAAACTGCACCCAGAATAAATACTCTAGTAATCCAGATGCGAAGACTCCAACAAAAAATTACAAACCACACCAAGAAACAGGAAGCTATGGCCCAGTTAAAGTAACAAGATAAGCCTCCAGATGACAGAAAGGAGTTGAGACAACTAATTATAGATGTTCAAACAAATCTCCTTAATAAATTCAATGAGATGGCTAAAGAGATTAAGGATATAAAGACGACATTGGATGAGCACAAAGAATAATTTGAAAGCATACATAGAAAAACAGCAGATCCTATGGGAATGAAAGGTGCAATAAATGAAATTTAAAAAAACATTGGAATCATATAATAGCAGAAGAAAGGATTGGTGAGCTTGAAGAATTGGCCTCTGAAAGTGAACATACAGGGAAACGGACTTTGGCCCAGTGGTTAGGGCGTCCGTCTACCATATGGGAGGTCCGCGGTTCAAGCCCCGGGCCTCCTTGACCCGTGTGGAGCTGACCATGCGCAGTGCTGATGCGCGCAAGGAGTGCCGTGCCACGCAGGGGTGTCCCCCGCGTGGGGGAGCCCCATGTGCAAGGAGTGCGCCCATGAGGAAAGCCGCCCAGCGTGAAAAGAAAGAGCAGCCTGCCCAGGAATGGCGCCGCCCACACTTCCCGTGCCGCTGACGACAACAGAAGCGGACAAAGAAACAAGACGCAGCAAATAGACACCAAGAACAGACAACCAGGGGGGGGGGGAATTAAATAAATAAATAAATCTTTAAAAAAAGAAAAAAAAAAAAAGAAAGTGAACATACAGAAGAACAGATGAAGAATGGAAAAAATTGAAGAAGGTCTCAGGGAACTAAAAGACATGCAAACATATATGTGTCATGGGTTCCCAAGAACGAGAAGAGAAGGGAAAAGGGGCAGAAGGAATATTTGAAGAGATAATGGTAGAAAATTTCCCAACTCTATTGAAGGACATAGATATCCATGTCCAAGAAGCACAATGTACTCCCATCTGAAAAAATCCAAATAGACCAACTCCAAGACATATACTGATCAGAATGTCAAATGCCAAAGACAAAGAGAATTCTGAGAGCAGCAAGAAAAAAGCAAAGCATAACATATAAGGGATATCCAATAAGATTAAGGGCTGACTTCTCACCAGAAACCATGGAGGCAAGAAGACACTGGTCTGATATATTTAAGATGCTACAAGAGAAAAACTTCCAGCCAAAAATCTTATATCCAGCAAGACTGTCTTTCAAAAACGAGGGTGAAATTAGAATATTCACAGATAAACAGAAACTGAGAGAATTTCTAAGCAAGAGACCAGATTTTCAGGAAATACTAAAGGGTGTGCTAGAGCCTGAAAGAAAAGACAGGAGAGAGAGGCCTGGAAGAGAGTCTAGAAATGAAGATTATATCAATAGAAGTAACTAAAGGTGTCAAAAGAGTGGTGAAAATAAAATATGACACATACAATTCAAATAGGAATAAACCGATGATGTAAAGCACTTCTATTCAGAAAACTGCAACTCAGTGTTAAAACAAATTTTAAAAGCCCGAAATAACTGGAAGAACATTCCATGCTCATGGATTGAAAGACTAAATATCATCAAGATGTCAATTCTACTCAAATTGATATACAGATTTAATGTAATCCCAATAAAAAATTCCACCAGATTAAAGAAAAAATAGAAAACACAATCATTAAATTTATTTGGAAAGGTAAGGAGTCCTGAATAGCCAGAAACATCAAAAGAGGAAAGTGAACCCTTATCTCCAGACTTTAAATTATAATACCTACCTATACTGGTAAAAACAGCATGGTACTAGCCTGAAAACAGACACAATAGACCAATGGAACCAAATTTATGGTTCAGAAACAGACCCTCACAGGTATGGTCAAGTGATTTTTGACTAGCCTGTCAAAGTCACACAGCTCGGGCAGAACAATCCAGTCAACAAAAGGTGCTGGAAGAATTGGACATCCATAGCTGAAAGAAGGAAAGAGGATCCCTACCTCACACCTTATCCAAAAATTAACTCAAAATGGATAAAAAAAAACTAAAAAGCAAGAACCATAAAACTTCTAGAAGAAATTGTAGGAAAATATCTTCAGGACCTGGTGGTAGATGGTGGGTTCTTAAAGGAGACAGGAGAAGGACTGAATAGACTACTGATGTTTAATGTTTGTAGAAGTTTTAATTAGCTATACTCTAAAGGTATGGAAATGTATAGAGTACATGGTAACACACGGTGAGTAACAGCTTGTGTAAAAATGGGGATGTGACTGAAAATGGTAATCTAGTTACATAAATGCCAATTGACAGAATACTAGAGAATAATCTAGGAAGTGGATAGCACAGTAAACCAAGAGGTGGATGAGAATTGTGGTTGATGGTACAGATGCAAGAGTGTCCTTTGTTAGCTAGAACAAATGTGTATCACTACTGCAGGGTGTTGGGAATGTGGAGAAGCATGGGAAAAATACAGCTGGAATGACCTATGGACTGTAGTTAGTAGTAATAATATATTCTTGCATCTATGCAAAGATGTACTGTGTGTTGATACTGAGGCAGTATGGAAAATGTGAGCCAAATGTACACTATGGACATGGTAATAATCAGATGATATTCTTTTATCTGTAACAAATTACAGACCACATTGTGGTGTGTGGATGGAGGGGTGTTGTTTGGGAATTCTGCATAAGTGCATGATTGTTTTATAAGTTTACAGCTTCTGCCATAAAAAAATATATTTAAAAAAAATAGGATGGGTTGGGGGAAAAACACACCACATGTAAGATAAGGACTATGATTAGTAGTAAGATTTTGACAATATTTTCTCATAATTTGTAACAAACATCTCCCGACAATGCAAGGTGTTGGTGGAGGGTTGATGTATGGGACCCCTGTATGATGTTATGCATGTTTGCTTTGTAAGTTCACAACTTTTACTATACACTTAATTGTTTATGTATGTTCATATATAAATGATATAAAGATAATAATAGGATTGCTTAGGGGAAAAATATACTTTAGTAGTAATATTTTGACAATGCTCTTTAATTATTAGTTAAAAAGGTTTAAAAACAATGCAAGTTATTGGTGGTAGGGTGAGATGTTATGTGTTTGTTTGATGTTATATATGTTTGTTTTGTAAGTTCACAACTATTATACACTTATTGTTTATGTATGAGTGATATATTGCAATAAATTAAAAAAAGAGAAGATGTAGAAATGGGAGCGATTTAGCAATGAGACTTCCTCATGGTTCCTAACCTTTCCTACCGAACACATAGAGATAGCCTATATTTCATGGATTAAATGTAGATAATCATTTTACCTTGCAAGCTAAAGAGATAAGAACTTGGCAGAAAATTAGACTTGAACGTTCTAAAGAGGGAAGAAGAAATAGAAAAATTAAGCTTCCTTACTACTAATGGCATAAACTTCAGTGACACCTCATCTAAACAAAACACACACACACACACACCTTTAAATTGTATTAACACACTTGTTCTGGATCTCTTTTCTAACAATCCTCCTTAGAATGCTTCTTTATCACCTTGTTATCACCTTCAAATTTTGCTACACTGAGTAAATTGCTAGTGAAATATGTCGATGGAGCAAAGATTCATCAAAGCCGTCTATTCAAATCCCTCCCTCAGTCTGCCAGCTTCTATTTCAGGAATGTAATTAAAATTGACTGTAGCAGCTTGAATTCTCACTGGATACAGTGTCTGCTGGCAAATGTCTTTTGCGGATCCCATTTAAATTCTATATTAATTATAAGTTTCATCTAATTACAACTCCTACTTTGGGGTCCTTCTTTACCCTTTATGACTTGATATTCCAATGGAGCTGCAAGTGACTGGTCTGTGTGTACATTGTGCTTGCATTTTTCTGAGTACTTTGAGGCAGTTCCTCGAGTAGAAAATTAGAATTTGTGCCTGAAAAATTCCTATTGCCTGGGGGACTATTCCCAGCAAATGTTGCCCCCACTGATGGGAGTTCTTCAGCCTTAATGTCTTGGTTCTCATCAGGCCACCTTCAAAACCACCCTATCCTGGGTGCTAGGGCAAGCATGTTAGACATGCAGAGCACAAACCCCTGGGTGTTAGACAGACAAAACCCCAGATGGTACAGCCACAAAGACAACAGCTCCTGCTGCTAACTGAGATTGAATTGTGTGTGGGTAGCAGAAATAGAAATAGGTTCTACCTCTCCTCTTGTGGCTTCCCACTAACGACATAATGATGGAGCGAATGCCAAAACTTCCAGAGCTTAAAAATCCTGATTTCACAGTAACTGAGCTCCTGTAAGATTGTCAGGGCTGTGTGACACAATGACAGAGGAGGTAGTTACAAGAGGCACAAACCTAGCAGAAGCAGCAGGAGACAAAAGGAATGCAGCCCATATGCCCAAGATACAGACACCATAGGTGCTGGGTGGGCAGGTCAAGGCTCTGGTGCACAAGGGGATCTGACTGTGAAATTTTCTTAACGATCGAATTATTATATATACCAGGATTTTCAGTGTTTGGGTCTTCAGGGTCTTGACATTCTTATATCAGGGATGCTGAGGCTTTATTGCAACTTTTTAATCTGTGGCCAAATGCATGCTATTTATCTTCTGTGGCTGCCTCCAGTTTTTGGTTTTGTGTTCAGTTCGTTCTAAATGGAAAATAAAATGCCATTTAAAGATAACTGCTCAAGGTCCAAATTGCTCTTAAAGATAATTGCCTGAGGTCAGAGAGTTGGTGGGTAGCAGGGCAAGTTAGCCCTTGAAGCCAGCCAGATCCATCCACTCTGCCACCCTGCCTGCTTAAGAGGCGAAGCACAGATTTGTTCACATAAGCCATTAATCACCAGAATATTCGGAGGCAATACAAGAAGGAAGGTTGTCGGTTACAGTGATCTAAAAGCATTTTCTTAAAGGATCACTGTAGCTGCTGCCAAATCTAATAATCACAATGAAACTTCCTTAATGACTATACCCAGTAACATTGACTTTGTGGTTGAGTTGATGTGTACTTTTTTATTCTCTATAATGAAAAGATCTGTTTAACAAATTAGTTGTATAAACAAGATTATTGGGGAGAGAGGCTCTTTTCAATCCCTCTAGAAGCAATCATTTACATTCAACACAAACACTTGATGTGCAAAATATAAGCACTAAATTAGTATACTGATGGCGAAAATTTTTATCTGTTGGTTAAAGTTGGATTCCATTATTAGTCTAAAGAGACTATATATTCTTGAACACATAAAAACTTCATTTGCTTTAGATCAAAATATTCACACTCTCCTTTACACAAATATGTTTTTCTTACCTCATTAATGCAATTAGCAAGTTTGACTATTTCTAAAGTAATGAAAATCTATTCTAACCCTTTCATTTTTTGAATGAGTAAACGTGAGGCCCAAAAAGCTTAAATGAGGGAAATATACATCATCATGTGAAACTCAGGTTACTGTCATAGACCTGAGCAGTTTCATGAGTACAAAGACAGTTCAAAGTCATTGGCATTTTCCTGTTGCTGCTGCTGCTACAGTAAGCTTCCACTTCTGCCATCTATTCCTCCTATACCAGTTTAATCGGTATGGTCAATTGGTAAATGGTGTGCATTTCAGCCTTCTGTGTCTCCTGTACCACAGGGGCTAGGAAGTGAAATACTACATTCCCCATCTTTATTTCTGAATATAAATTAGGTTCTGCCACTCATAAGCTTTGGATGATAGAAGTGAGGTGGAAGCCATCTTCCTGCTGCTTTAGTATTGTTACTGGTAAGCACAATCCTGAAGATGTGGGGGTTTTATGTTCCCAAAGCCCAAGGTATAGTCAGCCTCTTGGGTATCAAGAAGCTGTTGTAACCATGGAGATTAGATTTTAGCTCTGCATCCAGTTTTTAAGTAGTAGCCCCCTGCTCTTCACTTTCTCTTCACTGCACTATGCTCTCTGGTCTCCCAGGCCAAAGGGGCTGCCAGGGTCTCCTGTCTACCCCCATCAGCTACTCTGGGCTATTCTAGGACAGCTGGAGGATCCAGGACTCCACACTCACCTTAATGCCTGCACTCCCTGCAAATGAAAGCTAGTGGGGGTCTCTAGGAGACTTAGTTTTTCTCTTGCTCTGACTTCTTCCTTGCAAAAAAAATTTTTATAAATCATTTCTGGAGAAAAAAAATCTTTCTCATAATACAAAGTTGGATACATAGTAGAGTAAAAAATTATGGAGGGAAGCAGATGTGGCTCAAGCGATTGGGCTCCCATCTACCATATGGGAGGTCCAGGGTTCGACAATTGGGGCCTCCTGGTAAAGGCAAGCTGACCTGCACGGCATGCTGGCCCGAGCAGAAGTGCTGGCCTGCTCAGGAGTGCTGGCCCATGTGGAGAGCTGGTGCAGCAAAATGATGCAACAAAAAGAGACACAGAGGAGAGACAATAAGAGACACAGCAGACCAGGGAGCTGAGGTGGTGCAAGCAATTGAACCATAAGGTCTCAGGATCAGTTCCTGGTGCCACCTAAAGAGAAGACAAGCAGACATACAGAAGAACACACAGCGAATGGGCACAGAAAGGAGACAGCGAGTACAAAAACATGAGGGGGTGAGGGGAGAAATAAATAAATAAATAAATAAATAAATAAATAAATAAATAAATAAATAAATAAATCTCTTAAAAAAATATTACGGAGGCCCCTGAAAGCAAAACCTTTGCACTTAATCTTGTAAGAAGAGAAGCAAGGAAATGTTTTTAGCATGAAGACAGAGGTGTGTTTGAAAGATAAGTCTAACAAGAATTAGAAGAGAAGGATGTGGAATCAGGTAAGTCATTTAGGAAGCTATATTGGTAGTGCATTCATTCACTCATTCAACAGATGTTTTTCAAATCATCATGACTCCCCAGGCCTTGCACCAGATGCTGCGGATACAACAGAAGCCTATGAGAAGCTTATAGGAATTAAGTGAGAAATTGCAATCCAGTGTAGTAAGTGCTAAACATGGGGTACTAAGAAGACACACAAGGACAACTAGAGAAAGTAACATTTAAGTTGACAATAGAAGGATGGGTAGGAGTCAGCCTGGTGGTCAGAAGGGCCATCCATATTCAAAGTGAAGATGAATATTCAAAGACTCAGAGGTGAGAAAGAGAGAGAGAGAAAGCGCCTCTTTGAGGAATTCAAAGAAGTTCTGTTTGTCTACAGCAGAGAGTTAGAGGATATAGAAGAGGTCAGAGAGAAGGAAGCCTTGAAGGGCTTTCCAAGCCTGTTAGAGTTCAGAGTTTCTCTTCAGAGCAACAGGAAGCAAACCACTGAAGCAGAGCAGTGGCGTGATTACATTTTCTTTCTGAAAGATCATTCTTGCTACCATATGGAAAATGGATTGGAAGGGAGGGAATTGAAGGCTGAGCGAACAGCTGGGAAAGGAGGGCAGTAGTAGATGGCAATGGAAGAGACCCAAAACACATTTCAAAGAAGCATCTTCAAGACTGCCTTTTATACCACCTTCTAAGAAATCATTTTTTTTACATCGTATAAATGGAAATGTGGGCTTTGACACACCTCTCTCACTTCTTCACATTGGAGTGATCTAACCACTGGACACTTATTAACAGGTACCACCACACACTCAATGGCAGTTGCTAAAATTAATGCCCTTATTAAAAACTTAATTAAGTTAATCAATTCCAATAGGGTAGTTTTGCAAACAAAATGCAAGCTTTTTTGTGATGGCAAATGTATACCTCATTTCTCCGACTGAAATCTTACTTTCTAAAGGACAGAGACTATGGTGTGAGATGACTCTGGAAAAGGACTTTTGTCTTTATCTGAAGAGCAACAGGAAGCCATGGAGGGATTCTAGGTAGGGAATTGACACAGATATGCATTTTGGGGCATATTTTTCAAAACTTCTTTGTTATGAAAAATCTCAACATACTCAAAAGCATAGAGAATAAGTAAAATGAACTGCCATATCATCACCCCAAAAACAACTATTAACAATTATCATACTTGATTCATTTATCCCTTTTTCTTCTCTTTTTAAAATGAAATATCTTAAGCAAATCCCAAGTGTTATGACATTTAACCCCTAAAATCTCCAGTGTATATAGCTAATGAATATGGCCACCTTTTTTCATATAATCAACAAACCATTATCACATTGAGTGAAATTAACATAATTCCTTAACATCATCTAATACCCACCCTGTATTCAAATTCCCCAATGGTCTCAAAAAATATTTTTTTTATTGTCAGTTTATTTGAATCAGGATCTAAACAAGGTCCACACATTGTGTTTGTTAGGTCTCTCAAATCTCTTGTAATCACTTTGTAACAGCCTTCCTTCCCTCTTTTTGTTTCATGTCATTGACCTGTGGAAGAAAACATCGTCAGCTGTTTTGTGGAATATTCCACCTTCTATATTAGTCTGCTTGCTTCTTCATGGTAGTGTTTAACTTGATCCTCTAACTCCTGTATTTCCTCTAAAGGCTTGATTGGATTTGGTTCAACATTTTGGAGAATAGAGTATTACATAGGCAATTCTCTGCACTTCCTATTACTTCACATCAAGAGGCAGAGGGGAGGCTGAGAAGGTATTCAGATGCTTAATGCATGTAGAAGTTTTAATTAATTTGACTGTAAAAGTGTGGAAATGGATAAAGTTGATGGTAACACATTATAGTGAGTAGAACTAATGCAGCTGGTTTATAAGTGGATTGTGGCTGAAAAGAGTAGTCTAGGGATGTAAATGTCAATTGAAAGAAAGCTGGAGAATAATCTAAGGACTGAATAACACAGTGACCCCAGAGGTGGATGACAATTGTGGTTAATAGTACAAATGCAAGAATGTCCTTCTGTGACCTAGAACAAATATATATCACTACTGCAGGGTGGTGGGAATGTGGAGAAGCATGGGAAAAATACAATTAACGTAACCTATGGACTATAGTTAACAGCAATACTGTAATATTCTTGCATCAATGCCAAAGATATACTGTGATAATAATAAGGGGGTATGGAAAAAATATGCCAAATGTATGCTATGGACCATGGTTAGTGGTAACAGTCTGATATTATCTCATAATCTGCAACAAATGTTCCACAACAATGTAGTGTGTTGGTGAAGGGGTGTTGTATGGGAATTCCACACCTGGGCATGATTGTTTTGTAAGTTCACAACCTCTCTAATATAATTTTTTAAAAAGAGGCAGAGAAGGTCTGCTAGCCCCCTTTCATAGTGAGTGATGGACTCAGGTGATGACAGCCAGATGCAGCCATTGTAAAGATTCCTGTCCTTAACAAACAGTAAGTGATGCTTTGGCACCCTGATTTTATCCCAGCATGGTTTTTCTTTCCTCTATGATGATTATTGTCTGTATCACCTATTTCATTGGGAGTGTCAAAATGGTGATTTTCTAATTCTATCATTCCTCTCATGCTTATTAGCTACAAGTCTTCTGAAAAGAACCTTTTACATCAACTAAGACTATTTGGTAATCCTAAAATAAGATTAGGCTTAACAAATTCATAATTCTCTCCCCTTAATTACCACTTTTCAGAGTAAGGTGTTGATGACCTAGTTATTTCCAATGGCAACTGGTAAGTTTGTTTTTTTGCATTCTCTTTCATATTATCAATCTGAACTTGCAGATTTTGTATACTCAATGTGTTTAAATCTATTGTCATTTAAAAATATATATTTTACTTTTTTATTCCCCCCCTTCCCCACTGCATGCACTCACTGTCTGCTCTGTGTCCATACTGATATGGGAGAGAGGCACTCAATCGCTTGCGCCACCTCAGCTCCCTGGTTTGTTGTGTCTCTCACTGTCTTTTCCTCTGTGGCTCTTTTTTGTTGTGTTAGTTTGCCGTGTGGGCCAGCTCTTCATACGGGCCAACTTGCCTTCACCAGGAGACCTGAGGAACCAAACCTGGAACCTCCCATATGGTAGACGGGAGCCCAACCACTTGAGCCACATCTGCTTCCCCTGACATTATTTTTTAATGCCTCAATTATCCCACCTGAATCCAATGGGAGCCCTTCAAAGTGGTTCCTGTTTCCTTCTGAAAGAAAAAGGGTCAGCTTTTAAATTTCATGCCCCAGACCTGGAATCAGTCATTCAAGGAGCTCTGATCCTTTTTATTCATTCTTTCCATTTCTTTTTAATGGAGAATGGCATATGAAGGCCACTCTCAGTGCGAGGAGCAGATTTGTTTCTTGTTTTTTTTAAGGAAATACCAGGGATTGAACCTGGGACCTTGTACATGCAAAGCAGGTGCTCGACCACTGTGTTACACCCATTCTGCAGATGCTTTTGAATAGATCCCTTAGACTACAGAGAGAACAGAATGTAAGAGGCCAGAGTGGATACAGGTAGTCCAGTTAGGAAGCTCTAACAGTAGCCAAATAAGATGGTGGCATGGATAAAGGAGGCGGTGATGGAGATAGGGGCAAGTGGATGGACTTAAAAGATATTAGGGAGGTGCAACTGACAAGGCTTGGTGAAGGAGTGCATATGATGGGTGACAGAGAAATGCCAAGGCTAACTCAGGGCCTTCTGGTAGATTGATAGTCACAAAGGAAAAAGAGTGTTTGAAGAGGACCAGGGAGACCAGTGTGTGGGAAGATCATAAATTCAGTTTGGAGTCTGTGGGCAAGCTGCCGACGCCTTGTTAGACGTAGGAAAACCTCTCTAACTATAAGGCCTTTGGGGTTCCACCCAAAAGATGGCGCTGAGGCATGTCCCTCAGAAATCTGCCTTCCCCACAGCAACTAGAGCGCATGAACCAATCAGCCTCACTAAATTAGCATAGCCAGTAAGCTGCTTGCACTTTGCCTCACGGTCTATAAAAGCTACTACACTTCCTCAATAAATCAGACCCGCGCCACCAGCCTGCGTCTCCAGAGCGGTTACTGTGTGTTGTCTTGCTCTGTTCGTCCTTACCTCTTCAGGAGCGGGGCCGCTGGACGGCACCGCAACAGGAGTCTGATGACTTTGAAGTACCTTTGAGTCACCCAGAAGATGTCCAGTAGAGAAATGAATATACATGCTTGGCACACAGAGGAGAGACCTGGGATAAAGATAAAAATGTGTATACAAGTTATCTATGTACACATGGCTGTTTCTGGGTTTGTCTGTTTAAGACACTGGTTCTTCAGATAGTCTAGATATTCTTTGGCTGTAATATTCTACTAGTCTGCTGCTTGTCTTTAAACTTGTAGTATATGTTTGGCAACAAATTCCCTATTCTTTTTCATGGGCCTGGTTGTCTACTTCTTCATCAGTACCACGCTGCTTTACTTACATAGCTGTTCAGTACATTTTGATATCTGAGAAAGTATTATCTCTGATTGGGATTATTAATTTATATTTCTCCTGCCATTCAACATTCCTCTTTGGTAAGAAATCTATAAGGTCCACTCCCTATTTGTTTGCATTTGTCATTCAAAATCTCAACATACATATTACGGTTCCCGGGTTTACTGATAATTTTCCTTTACATTTTAGGTTGAAAAAGGATTTTAATCTAACATCAGTCTTTCTTAATTCACACCATGCTGGTGAAATCCTGAAATATTTTCCTTAGTTAGCCAATCCTCCCCATGGGTTCTAGATTCTGGTGAATTTCCAAGAGTATTTATTTCTTTTTGATCTTGCATCTGGATGTGGGGGTCTTTCCATATTAATTTTGACTAATTTCTATCTACCCATTAAGTACCTCAACTAGACTAGGGAACTAAGTGATCTCAGACTTCTTGTATTTAATTGAATGTTATCAGATGTTAGCTTACTCTTATCTAACAGACAGGCAAACTCCTTTCCACTCTTAGAATTTAAGCAACAAAAGAGCAATGTGGAGAGTCTTTGACTTGTAAGCAACTTTTAGATTGCTTTTAGAAACAGGTTTTTCAATGTCCCAGAGCATTAAGAGTGTTAACTGTGTGAGCTAAAGCCTTATTTGTTGTGAGAAAAGGAGGGGTAGGTTGATCTCTATGACTTGCCTAATGTATTTTACAAGTGGAAAAATTAAATATGACATAAATCTGATCAAACTATGACTAGCTAAGTTTTCATCATTCATTGAAATGCTTATCCAACTATTACCAGGCTAAAGGTTTTTTAAAAGGTGGATATTTTACATGAAAATGTGGAACAGAAATTAGTTATAAAAATAACCTTTGTCAGAAAAGGTTTTTGGTTTTTTTTCCCTGTCAGAAAGGTCTTTTGGTATTTACTAAAACATATGAATCTACTCCCCAGCTCCCTCAATATTTCAAGTCTGGAGTCTCTAACACACTTACGAATTTTGAAACTTCTTAGACTTCAGTACTTTTACAAAAGGAGCTTTTTTTTTCAAAAGAGCACTCATTTACATAGTAATGACACTAGTCGAATTGCAAGTTCATTGAAAAGTCTCAGCAACCCCAAACTGACCTTGCCGGTCTTTTTACATAACTGCAAGATGCTTTTGTACATGTTTTTTCTCTCAGGACTTCATACGGCTTCAGTGACTTCTACCATCTCTCCTCAATCCTCTCCTACAAACTCCATCTCATCCATCAAGGTCCAGTTCAAATGCCACCTCCTCTAGAAGCCTAACTTTATTCTCCCAGGCAGAATTAGTCACTTTTCTCATAGTAGGCTGCCCTCACCTCTGTATATATCTGTTTACTTGCTTATCTTTCTTTCAAAATTCTGAGTTCCCCAAAAGCTTGTCTTTGTTTCCTCAGCACTGAAAAACATCCTACAGTAGTTGTGCTCATAAATTGAATGAACAAAGAAATATTAAACTTTGAGCTTTTCTTATCTTCCTCCTTTTAGTATTTCAGTCTTTATTCCTTTCCTTAATATGCTCTCATAAGTTTTTCAATAATAATAATATATTGTTTTTCATAGTACTTTTTTTTTTCTTTCATAGTACTTTGTACTTTCTTTAGTAGTTTCATTCATCTCTTTCTTTTGAGTCCTTCAACTATCCTTTGATGGGCAGGCCCTGTGGCAGGTTGGGTTATGTACCCCAGGAAAAAACAAACATGTTCTTAATCTTAATCCCATTCCTGTAGGACCTTTGTAATGAACCCATTGTAAGAACCATTTGTACACAGGATCTTTTGAAGATGTTATTTTTAGTTAAGGTTTGGCCAACTGAATCAGGATGGGTTGTAATCCTATTACTGGAGGCCTTAAAAAGAGAAAGCCACTGGGAAGAGCTGGAAGCCGGAAGTCAGCAGGAACCTGGAAGAGAAAGGAGAGGACATTGCCATGTGATTGGGAAAGCCAAGGGATCCCCAGGACTGCTAATCCTGCAGCATGCTATGGACCTGGGGAGGAAGCAAGCTTACAGCCTCCGAAACTATGAGAGAGTGAATTCCCATTGTTTAAGTCAACCCACGGTGTGGTATTTGTCTTAGCAGCCAGAAAACTAAGGCAATGCCCCATCCCACCCCCTATTTTTATCAGTGGGGAAACAGAGATCGAGACATATGAAGTGCCATAAGACTGTACATTTAGTAAGAGAATCAGAAATGGATCCTGGGCTTTCTGACAACTAGTGTAGTGCTTTTTTATCCCATGATATGACACTTTTTCCGTAATATCATCTACTCCCCAGAAGATTAGTTGAGCTAAAATATAAAAACAAACTCAAAGCAAACATCACCTTAATGCAAAACTTTGAATGCTTTCCTTTGAATAAGGTAAAAAGACAAAAATAACCATTCCCAACACATCAAATTGAACATTCTCGAATGTCTTAAATATTGCATAATTAAAAGTTTTTCAAATAGTTTAAAAAGCATAGCCTATTCTTAAACTTCTGATTTGGTATTTTCTCTAATTTCTCCTCTAAATAATAGTATTTGTTTTAATCTGGAGAAAAACCACATCTTGATTTTTTTTTACGGTATTCTAAAATATAGAAAAATTACACTGGCATGCTTCATACATTTTTGGATGAACTATGTCCCTTGTAAAATCCACATAAAAAGTTTTCTAAGTTACATGAAGAAAGAAATCAGTACCAAAATGTGTTCTTTTTTATTAGTCAATTCCTGATCTAGTGCAGGCAGATGCATGAATGTTCCCAAATTGTCCCACCTAACTGGCATTTCCAGAGTTTCTTTCCTTGTTTCTCTTTCATTCTTGAACTACAAGTTCTCCTTGGATGATCCCAGCCCCATCTAGGGCTTACCTTATAGGTGCCAGTTTACACTTCCAACATTTTTACTTCAGCTATGAACAAAGCTCTTTGCTAGAAATTCTGTCAGGCTACTTGATACCTCTCACTTTATGTCTTAGCCAAGCTTAACATGAACTCATTATGTCTTTCACTTACTGGTGTCCTCTCCCCTATCCCGCTCCCCACCCCCTCCACAAACCCTGCAGGACCTTCCTCTCTATCCCCAAGGCCCCCCCACCTTGTCCAGGTCTTTATCTTTAACCGGGGTTGTCACAAGAATGTCTTATCTGATCTTTTGGTCAGGTGCCTTTCCCTGCTCTAGTCCAGCCTTCACTCTGTTGTTAAGAGTTATCCACCTCTGTGACCGCTTCTATCCTTATCAGCAGCACCCGGAATCTATTCCGTTTCCTTTTGTTGTGTCACACGTCACACGGAGAGCAGACAACGGGGGTGGGGTGGGGGGGCTAAATTAAAAAAAAAAGAATTATCCACCTAAAAACAAATCTGACCGCTGAATTTGCTTGAAAATCTCCCCTGGGGAAGAGACAAATCTCATTCCAAATACTTTATGTAGCTACTCTGCTCTCAAGGAGGTGGAGCTTAACACCTTTCCCACTTCGAGTATGGGCTGCACTTAGTAGAGTATGGAAAGGGGGCAGGAATGAGAGAAACCTGGCAAACACTAGCTCAGCCGGGTGATTAAGTTTAGCATCACCAGTGGTAATTCATGTTGACAGCATGTACCTTTGATATGATGTGATGAGAAGGGCACTTTGCCTTCGCCTCAGTGGCCTTCCTTCCCAAAAACACATAGCCCCAGTCTAATCATGAGAAAAACATCAGAAAACCCCCCAAATGAGCAGTATTCTACAAAATAACCAGTACTCCTCAAAATGCTAGGGACATTCTTAAAAGTTTATCTCAGTGTACACTGGGCACACGTTTCTCCATGGTATATACACAGAAGTAGAACTTCTTGGCCATAGGCTACATTTATCTTCAACTTTATTAGACAATGCCAAACTGCTTCCCAAAGTGGTTGTACCAATTTATACTCCCACCAGCTGTAAATGAGAGTTCCTATGCTCTACATTATTACCAACACCTCCTATTGCCAGTGTTTTTTAAAATCACATTTAAAAATTGATGTATTATTGGCATGCTTTAAAACTTGCAAATTAAAATATTTGCCAATCTGTAGGGTTTATAGTAGTATACCACTTTGGCTTTAATTTGCATTTCCCTGATTACTGATGAATTTGAACATAGTTTCATATATTCATATTTAAAAACAAAAACAGAAGGTGACATATATGTAAATACGCCATTTACAATATCAACACAAAGTATGTAAGTACTTTTCCCCTTTTCCTGGAAATGCACAGACCTTAGGATTCTTTAACTCTATTTACCCAACTCCCTATTTATATGTAGTGTGATTATATACTTCATTTTGTCCAGCAAAGTCCTGGTTTAGGAATGTTGTCACTCCCTTTCACTCTCAAAACTGTCCCGAGTTGCATATATATAATAATATGATCACCCTTTCATTCTCAAAACTGTCCCGAATTGTACATGTATAATAATATGATCACCCTACTTATATGTCATTGTTTTGCATATTTTTTATTCTCTTTCTTCCTCTCTAAATGGACTCGTTTCGATTTACCCACCTATTTACCATTTTGTTAGTTTTCAGTCCTTCTTGCATCTTTGGTCTTGCATCTGGGATGGTTTTCCTTCTGTGTGAAATATTCCCTTTAGTATTTATTGTAGTGCAAGTCTTCAAGGGATTCATTCTCTCAGGTTTTGTCTGTCCAAGAGTGTATTTCACCTTCAATCTTAAAGAATATTTTTAGTAAGTATAGAACCTTAGGTTGGTAGTTTTATTTTACTTCAGTACTTTGAAAGTATCTGGCCGCCAGGGTCGTCTTTGCTGGTTGAAAAGTCACCTATCAGTCTCGCCATTACTCCTTTGAAAATTGTATTTTTTTGTCTCCTTCTCTGATTTCCTCTTTGTCTTTGATTTACTGGTGATGTGACTGGTTTGACTTTCATTTTATTCATTCTGCTTTGGAGTCATTGAGTATTTAAAAAAACTCTATTGAGGTGAAACTCACATAACATAAAATTAACCATTTTAAAGTGAGCAATTCAGTGGCATTTACTTTATTCACAATGTTTGTTCATCATCCCAAAATAAAGTCCCATATTGATATAGTCATTAAGCAGTTACTCCCCATTCCTCCCTCCCTGCAGCAAAAAATGCCCTGCTTACTATCTCCCTGATTTCTTGTTTTTCTCTTAAAACTTCACCTGATTCTTACAGTCTTAACAGCTTTTTGATGCATTTATGAAGTTTGTTTAAACTTTTTATCATAGTAACATATATACAACTTGTAGCAGTTTGACACCGTTTATGAATTCCAAAATAGATATTGGATTATGTTTGTAAACTGGTCTGTACCTGGGTGTGATTAGATTATGATTAGGGCTTTAACTGGGCCACATCAGTAGGACATTGAGCACCCACCCCCTTGGTGGGTGGGGACTCACAGATAAAAACTACATGGCAGAGCAGAGGAGTTGGAGTTACTTTTGTTTTGTTAAAGATTTATTTTATTTATTTCTCTCCCCTCCCCACCCCCTTGTCTGCCCTCTGTGTCTACTCCCTGTGTGTTCTTCTGCATCCGCGTGCATTATCAGGTGGTGCTGGGAAACTGGGTCTCTTTTTCTGTTGTTGTGTCATCTTGCTGCATCAGTTTTCTTTGTATACAGTGCCACCCCTGGGCGGGCTGTGCTTTTTTCAAGCGGAGTGGCTCTCCTTGCTGGGCGCACTCTTTGCGCATGGGGCGCCCCTGTATGGCACAGCACTCCTTGTGTGGGGCAGCACTGCGAATGAGCCAGCTTACCACATGGGTCAGGAGGCCCTGGGGATCAAACCCTGGACCTTCCATATGGTAGGCAGGTGCTCTATCAGTTGAGCCACGTCCACTTCCCTAGTTGGAGTTTTGATGTTAGAGAGTTTTGAGGCTGGAGTTTTGAGCTGGAGCCCAGGAAGTAAGCACACAGAGGAGCAGAGCAGCTGAGCCCAGAGAGACTTGAGCCCCAGGGAGAGAGACAGAGCATGTCGCCTGATAGTCTACAGCTGGCCTTGTGGAAAGAGGAAAAGCCTAGAGAGCCTCATGGTCTACAGCTGACCTTGTGGAGAAAACAGAGGTGCTGAGTCCAGAGAGAAATGAGTTCCAGGAAGAAAGGAACCCAGGAAGCCTGAACCCTGGCAGATGTCAGCAGCCATCTTGCTCCAACATTGGCAACAGACTTTGGTGAGGGAAGTAACTTATGTTTTATGGCCTGGTAACTGTAAGCTTCTACCCCAAATAAATACCCTTTATAAATACCAACAAATTTTTGGTATTTTGCATCAGCACCCTGTTGGCTAATACACAACTCAAAACGCTTTTATGAAGTTTTAAAGGCAATGTGTTACCAATTCTCCTGTTTCCATCAGGAGAATTTTCCAAATACTATGGCCTACTGTATCAGAAACTAGAAATCCCCTTATTTTCCAAATTTATTCATGAAAGGTAAAAAATTATCTGCTTAGTGATATCATCAATATGGTGACAAAAGACATCCCCTGGAAAAAAACCTCTTTTCAAAATCAGCTAATAAAAGGACAAACCCCACTTGCTTAGAACTCTGGAGGACAAGAAAGCCTGGAGAAGGACTCCACAAATGCTGAATCAAAGAAAAAGAAAAAGAACCTCTAATGTCAAGTAGGAAATTTACCTCCGGAAACCATCAGTCTGAACCCCTCGCCCTCACTTGGTCCCACACGGTGTGGGTCCCTCCAACTGCAGATGCAGACTCTGGAGGCACTCACAGCCGCAAGTTTGAATCCCATGCATACCCAGGAACAAGGACAAAGTCCACAGAGACCCAGGTCAGAACACAAGCCACTGACTTGTGCTGCATACTGCATACAAAAGGGTCCCCAAGGGGAAAAAGAAGAGAGGCCACAGCAGAACTGTTGGCAAGAGGTGTACACACCCAATCCAGTTTCTGTTGGCTGGACCACCTACTCAAAATTGACTTTTCTAGATTGACCCATCTGACTCCCTGGAGCAGGATACCATAATGGGGAAGAAATCAGAGGCAGAAAAGCCTCACAGGAAAAAAAGGGTGGTGGTGGTGGTGGTATTAAACTGAACTGCTGTAAGACTGGGCAGGTCCCAGAACTGAAAAGTGTTAGGAAAAAAGGGTACTTAAACAAATCATAGGAGCTGGTGAGAAAATTCTGCACAAAAACAAACAAGAGATCAAGTTTCCTGGAGAAGGAACATAGGAAAGGAAGCTTTCTCCTGGAGGGAAACAATTGCACAAAAAGTACAATCTTAAAATCTTAGATGAAGAAAAGCTGAGAACATCTGAACAGTTGAACACAGGCTACTCTAAAAGTCCAGAATAAGTGAAACCAAGCATCAAAGAAGAGCCTTAAAACAAAGTCAGGGAAACGGACTTTGGCCCAGTGGTTAGGGCGTCCTTCCACCACATAGGAGGCCCGGGGCTTGAGCCACGGGCCTCCTTGACCCGTGTGGAGCTGGCCCATGTGCAGTGCTGATGCACGCAAGGAGTGCCGTGCCACACAGGGGTGTCCCCCGCGTAGGGGAGCCCCATGCGCAAGGAGTGCACCCGTAAGGAGAGCCACCCAGCATGAAGGAGGGAGCAGCCTGCCGAGGAATGGCGCCACCCACACTTCCCATGCCGCTGACGACAAAAGAAGCGGACAAAGAAACAAGACGCAGCAAAAAGACACAGAAAACAGACAACCGGGGGAGGGGAGGGGAATTAAATAAATAAAAATAAATCTTTAAAAAAAAAAAAAAAAAAAGTCAATCAACAATAAACCCTAGAAAAAAGAGAAAAACTGACCACCAAAGTTAACTCATCAAGATAACCAGATGCCCAAACATCAGTAAAAAATTAAAAGCTATACTAAGAAACAGTTAGATATGGCTCAGTCAAGGGAACAAATGAAAACTTCAGAGGAGGCACAGAATTTGGAACAACTAATCAAAGATGTTCAAAAAATCTCTTAATTCAAGGAGGTGAACAAAAATATGAATATACAGCTAAAGGATATTAAGAAAACACTGTGGAGTGGAGGTGGCTCAAACCATTGGGCACCTCCCTCCCTCATGAGAGGTCCTGGGTTCAGTTCCCAGTGCCTCCTAAAAAGAAGATGAGCACACAACGAAAGACACAGCAGAGAATGAGCACAAACAACAAAGGGAGGGTGGAGAATAAAATAAAAATAAAATAAATCTTTAAAAAAAACATATTGTGTGGGCATAAAGAAGAATTTGAAAATATAGAATGAAACAGAAATTATGGGAATTAAGGGCATAATAAAAGAGATTAAAAATACACCAGAGGCATACAACAGCAGATCTGAACAGGCAGAACAAAGCATCAGTGAACTAGAAGACAGGACAATCAAAATCATTCAAGTCAGAAGAACAGAGAAAGGAATAGAAAAAAAATTGAGCAGTGCCTTAGGGATTTGAGTGACAGCATGAAGCACACACAAACATATGCATCAAGGCTGTCTAGGAAAGAGAGAAGGGAAAAGGGACAGAAAGAATATTTGAGGAAATAATTGCAGAAAATGTCCCAACTCTTATGAAAGGCATAAATATACATGTCAAAGAAGTACAACATACTCCAAAGAGAATAAATCCTAATGCACCCACAGCGAGATACATACTAGTCAGAATGCCAAATACTAAAGATAGAGAATTCTGAAAGCAGCAAGAGAAAAGCAATTTGTCACAAACAAGGGATCCTCAATAAGACTGAATGCTGATTTCTCATCAGAAACCACGGAGGCGAGAAAGGCAGTGGTATGATATATTTAAGTTCTGAAAGGGAAAAACTGAAAGGGAAGTTCTGAGAGGAAAAAATGAGGGAGAGTTTTAAATATTCACAGATAAACAGAAACTGAGAGTTCATCCACAAGTGACCTGCCTTACAAGAATTACTAAAGGGAGTTCAGCAGGTTGAAAGGAAAAGACAGGAGGGAGTGACTTGGAATATGTGAAGAAATGAATCTTTAGTAAGGGTTAACTTAGAGGGCAAATGTAAAACCCAGTAGTATCGTATCTTTAATATACAACTCTACTCTCTAAATCCTATAAGAGTCAGAATACAATTGAACATGAAAAAGACATATTACCTGATAATGGACATGCAAAATATACAGTGGTAAAGTGGGACAAAAACAACATAAATAGGGGACACAGAGGGATATGGAAGTAGAGAATATATATGCTATTGAAGCTATGTTGGTATCTTTTCACATTAGTAGATTATAGATGTAGGTTGTATAATATAAACCCCAGGGTAACCACAAAGGAAGTATTTTAAAAATATACAGAAACAGAAATGAGAAAGAGATTAGTAACATACATCACAAAAGATCAACTACATAGAGAAGGAGGTTGCAATAAAGGAAAAACTAAAAAAAAGAAGAGATTACATAAAAACCAAAGGACAAAATAGCTGAAATAAGTACTACCTTTACAGTAATAACACTGAATGTTAATTGATTAAACTCCCCAATCAAAATATATAGAAAGGGAAGCAGATGTGACTCGACCAGTTGGGTGCCTACCTATCTCATGGGAGGTCCCGGGTTCGGGTTCTGTTGCCTCCTAGAAGAAGACAAGCAGACACTACCCCTATAGCAATGAACTAGACACTGCCCCTGCTGCAATGAGCAGATGTCACAAGTCAGCAGATGCTGTAGCCTGCAGGCAGCAGATGTGGTTCTGGCTGCTGGGTACTTGCCTCTCATGTGGGAGGTGCCGGGTTTGGTTCTTGGTGCCTCCTGGAGGAGGCGAGCAAACAATGAGCAGACAGACAAGAGAACCATCTGGGGGAGGGGGATACGTAAATAAAGACATACAGAGGCAGAATGGATAAAAAAGCATGAGCCACCTACATACCGTTTACAAGAGACTCACCTTGGAACCAAAGACACAAATAGGTTGAAAGTGAAAGGATAGAAAAAGATATTCTATGAAAATAGTAACCAGAAAAGAGCTGGAATAGCTATATAATATTGGACAAAACAGACTTTAAGTCAAAAGCTGTTATAAAGGCAAAGAAGGGCACTATATATTAATAAAAGGGGCAATCCACCAAAAAGAAATAACAATCATGCATATTTATGCATGTATCTATGGTGCCCCA
The DNA here is from genome assembly GCF_030445035.2 of Dasypus novemcinctus. Lineage (NCBI taxonomy): Eukaryota > Metazoa > Chordata > Mammalia > Cingulata > Dasypodidae > Dasypus > Dasypus novemcinctus. Next base: position 20,976,377 of record NC_080704.1, on the reverse strand, counting down.
AAATACATTTGGCAAACACTGGCAAAACTGAAGGGAGAAACAGATACTTCTACAATAATAGTTAGAGACTTCAATATACCACTCTCATCAAGAGATAGAACATCTAAACAGAAGATCAGTAAGGAAACAGAGCACTTGAATAATATGATAAATGAACTATACTTAACAGAGAACATTGTACCTCCAAAGAGCAGCATATACATTTTTCTCAAGTGCATATGGATCATTCTCCAGGATAGACCACATGTTGGGTTACAAAACAAGTCTCAAGACATTTAAAAAGATTGAAATTATACAAGGCATCCTCTCTGACCGTAATAGAATGAAATGGAAATCAATAACAGGCAGAGAACTGGAAAATCCACAAATACATGGAAGTTGACACACTTTAAAAATCAGTAGAGGGAGTGGGTGTAGCTCAGTGGTTTGAGTGCCTGCTTCCCATGGTCTAGGTCCTGGGTTCAATCCCTGGTACCTTCCTAAAAACAAAACAAAACAAAAAAGTTAAAAAGATAATCAGAGGAGTAGATGTGTCTCAAGCGGATGGGCACTTGCCTCCCACATGGGATGTCCTGGGTTCAGTTCCCAGTGCCTCCTGAAAAAACAAAAACACACAACAAGCAAAACAAATTTTAAAAAATCCAACAAAAAACCAACTCAGGGGAGCTGATGTGGCTCAGTAGTTGAGCACTGGCTTCCCACATACAAGGTCCCAGGTTCAATCTCCAGTCCCCAGTACTTAAAAAAAAAAAGAGCAGGTCAAAAGGTCAAAGAAAAAATTGCAAGGTAAATCAGTAAATATCTGAGACGAATGAAAACACAACCTTATCAAAACTTAAGGGATGCAGTGAAGGTAGTGCTGAGAGGGAAATTTTTTTAAAAATTCTTTATTTTTAAAAAAAATTTTTAAATTAATAGAACACAAGTGTTACATTAAAAAACATAAAAAACCAAAAAACATAAGAGGTTCCCATATAACCCACTCCCCACATCATTTTTGTAAATTGTATTTTTTTGAAGATATATACATCACAAAAAAAATGTTACACTAAAAAAATAAGAGGTTCCTGTATACCCCCCACCCCCCACCCCCACTCCTCCCACACCAACAACCTCCCTCATCACTGCGGCACCCTCATCGCACTCAGTGAACACATTTTGGGGCACTGCTGCTCTACACAGATAAAAGTTTACCCTGCAGTTTGCACTCTCCCCCAGTACATTCAGTGGGTTATGGCAGGATATATAAGGTCCAGCATCTGACCCTGCAGTATCATTAAGGAAACTGAAAATCCTCAAAATGCCCCCACATCACATCTCTTCTACCCTCTCCCTACCCTGAGAGGGAAATTTATAATCCTAAATGCTTACATTAAAAAAGAAGAAAGACCTAAAAGCAAATACCTAACTAAAACCTGAAGGAAACAGAAAAAGAACAGCAAACCAATCCCAAGACAAGCAGAAAGAAAGAAACAACAAAGATTAGAGCAGAAATAAATGAAGTTGAGAATTAAAAAATAGAACTAACAAGACCAAAAGCTGATTCTTTGAAAAGATCAATAAAATTTACAAACCCTTAGCTAGATTGACAAAGAAAAAAGAGAAGACACGAATACATAAAATCAGAAATGAGAGGGAGAACATTATACTGACCCCACAGAAATAAAAAGGATCATAGGAGGATACTACAAACAACTGTATGCCAACAAATTAGACAACCTAGATGAAATGGACAAATTCCTAAAAATACATAAATAACCTACACTGACTACAAGAAATAGATGATCTTAACAGACCTATTACAAGTAAAGAGATTGAATCAGTCACCAAAAATCTCCCAACAAAAAAAAATCCCAGGACTGACTGGATGGCTTCACAGGTGAACTCTACTAATCATTCCAAGAGGAATGAATACCAATCTTATTCAAACACTTCCAGAAAAATGAAAAGAGAGAATACTACCTAACTCATTTTATGAAGCCAATATCACCCTAATATCAAAACCTAGATAAAGATACCATAAGAAAAATACAGACCAATATCTCTTATGAATATAGATGCAAAAATCCTCAACAAAATACTAGCAAATCAAATCCAATAGTACATTAAAGGTATTATACATCATGATTAAGTGGGTTTTATCCAAGGAATGCAAGGGTGGTTCAACATAAGAAAATTAATAATGTAATACACAACATTAACAAAACAAAGAGAAAAAAAACGTGATCATCTCAGTTTACACAGAAAAGGCACTTGACAAAATCCAGGAAATTTTCTTAATAAAACACTTAGGAAAACAGGAATAGAAGGAAAGTTCCTCAACATGATAAAGGATATTTATGAAAAACCCAGATGCGAAGCAGACGTGGCCCAATGGATAGGGCGTCCATCTACCACATAGGAGGTCCACGGTTCAAACCCCAGGCCTCCTTGACCCGTGTGCAGCTGGCCCATGCGCAGTGCTGATGCGCACAAGGAGTGCCGTGCCACATGGGAGTGTCCCCTGCGTAGGGGAGCCCCATGCGCAAGGAGTGTGCCCCGTAAGGAAAGCCACCCAGCATGAAAGAAAGTGCAGCCTGCCCAGGAATGGTGCCGCACACACGGAGAGTTGACACAAGATGATGCAGCAAAAAGAAACACAGATTCCCAGTGCCGCTGATAAGGAGAGAAGCGGTCACAGAAGAACACACAGTGAATGGACACAGAGAGCAGACAACTGGGGGGGTGGGGGGAAGGGGAGAGAAATAAATAAAAAATAAATCTTAAAAAAAAAAAAAGAAAAACCCACAGCTAATATGTGCAATGGCAAAAGCCTGGAAACTCCCCCTCTAAGAACCGGAAAAAGACAAGGATGCCCACTGTCACAACTGTTATTCAACATTGTACTGGAAGTTCTAGCCAGAGCAGTTAGGCAAGGAAAAGAAATAAAAGGCATCAAAATTGGAAAGGAAGAAGGAAAACTCTCACTATTTGCAGATGACATGATCCTATATATAGAAAGTTCTGAAAAATCTGCAACAAAGCTACCAGAGCAATCAACAACTTCAGTAAAGTGACAGGGTAAAAGATCAATACTCAAAAATCAGTAGTGTTTCTATACACTAATAATGAGCAATCTGTGGAGGAAATCAAGAAAAAAATTCCATTTACAATAGCAACTAAAAGAATCAAATATCTTGAATAAATTTAACCAAGAATGTAAAGGACTTATACATAGAAAATGACAAAACACTGATAAAAGAAATCACAGAAGACCTAAACAAATGGACCTAAACAAAGACATTGTTTTCATGGATTGAAAGACTAGAGATGTCAATTCTACCCAAAATGATTTCCAGATTGATTCAATGCAATCCCAATCAAAATTCCAACAGCCTTCTTTACAGAAATAGAAAAGCCAATTATCAAATTTATTTGGAAGGGTAAGGGGCCCAAATAGCCCAAAATATCTTGAAGAAGAATGAAGTTAGGGTACTCACACTTGACTTTAAAGCGCATTACAAAGCTACAGTGGTCAAAATCAGCATATTATTGGTACAAAGATAGACATATTGACTATGGAATCAAATTGAGAGTTCAGAAATAGACCCTCACATCTAAGGCCAATTGATTTTTGACAATGCTGCAAAGTCCACTCAATTGGGAAAGAATAATCTCCTCAACAAATGGTGCTAGGAGAATTGGATAGCCATATGAAGAATGACTCCTATCTCATACCATATACAAAAAGTTACTCAAAATTTGCCAAAGACCTTAATATAATAACAAGGACCACAAAATTCCTAGAAGAAAATATAGGGAAGCTTCTTCAGGATATTGTGTTAGGCAATGGTTTCTTAGTCTTTATACCCAAGGCACAAGAAATGAAAGAAAAAAATGGATAAAAAATTAAAATCTTTTGTGCTTCGAAGGACTTTGTCACAAAAGTGAAAAGACAACCTACTCAATGGTAGAAAATATTTGGAAACCACATATCCTATAAGGGTTTAACATCCAGAATATATAAAGAAATCCTATACCTCAACAATAAAAAGACAAACAATCCAATTGGGAAATGGACAAAAGACTTGAATTGACATTTCTCCAAAGAAGATATACAAATGGCTAAAAAACACATGAAAAGAAGTTCAACATCACTAGCTATTAGGGAAATGCAAATGAATACCACAATGAGATGTCATTTCACACTCACTAGAATGGCTACTATTAAAAAACAAACAGGGAAACGGACTTGGCCCAGTGGTTAGGGCGTCCGTCTACCACATGGGAGGTCCGCGGTTCAAACCCTGGGCCTCCTTGACCCGTGTGGAGCTGGCCCATGCGCAGTGCTGATGCACGCAAGAAGTGCCGTACCACACAGGGGTGTCCCCCGCATAGGGGAGCCCCACGTGCAAGGAGTGCGCCTGTAAGGAGAGCCGCCCATAGCGAAAGAAAGTGCAGCCTGCCCAGGAATGGCGCCGCCCACACTTCCCGTGCTGCTGATGACAACAGAAGCGGACAAAGAAACAAGACGCAGCAAATAGACACAGAGAACAGACAACCGGGGGAGGGAAGGGGAATTAAATAAATAAATAAACAAACAGAAAAATACAAATGTTGGAGAGGATGTAGAGAAATAGGAACACTCATTCATTGTTGGTGGCAATGTAAAATGGTGCAGCCGCTGCAGAAGACAGTTTGGCAGTTCCTCAGGAAGCTAAATCTAAAATTACCATATGACCTGGCAATCCCACTACTAGGTATATACCCAGAGGAATTGAAAGTAGGGACTAGAACAGATATTTGCACACTGATGTTCATAGGGGCATTGCTCACAATTGCCAAAAGATGAAAGCAGCCCAAGTGTCCATCAACTGATGAATGGATAAGCAAAATGTGGTATATACATACAATAGAATATTATTCAGCCATAAAAAGGAATCAAGTCCTGATGTATGCGACAGCATGGATGAACTTTGAGAACATTATGTTAAGTGAAATAAACCAGACACAAGAGGACATGTATTTTATGATCTCACTGATGTGAACTAATTATAATAAGCAAAGCCATAGAGTTAGAATCTAGAATAAAGGTTACCAGGGGATAGACTGGGGTTAAAGAATGGGCATTTAATGCTTAATTTTTGCTGAATTTCTATTTAGGTTGATTGTAAGGGGTTGGAAATGGATGGTGGTGATGGTAGCACATTTATTGCGAGTGTAATTAACAGCACTGAATTATATATGTGAATATGGTTAAAAGGGGAAACTTTAGGTAGTATGTTATTAGAATAAACATTAAAAGGTAAAGTATAGGACTGTATAACACAGTGAACCCTATTGTAGACAATGGACTATAGTTAATAGTACAAGAATGTTATTTCATGAATTATAACAGATGTAAGAAATTAATCCAAGGTGTTACTAATAGGGTCGTAAATGGGGGAAAAAACCACCTAATGTAAACTATGGATGATAGTTAATAGTACTATTTTAATAAATTTTCATCAATTGTAACAAAGGTAACTAATGTTTAAAAAATTAGTACAATTAGTACAATTACAGATAAGTGCTATCATTAATTGTAACAAATGTTCCACACCAGTGCAAGGTGCTGGTGGTGGGGAGGTGTTGGGAATCCTGTATATCAGACATGATTGTTCTGTAAACCCACAACTTCTCTAATAAACAAATAAAAAATAGAATGTAGGTTACCAGGAGCTAGGAGAAGAGAATGTAAAGTTAATGCTTAATTGGTACAGAATTTCTATTTAGGTTGATTGTAAAGGTTTGGAAATGGATGGTGGTGATAGTACCACAATACTCAGTATAATTAACAGCGCTGAATTATATATGCGACTGTGGTTAAAAGGGAAACTTCTTGGTTGTATATATGTTAGTAGAATAAAAAGTTAAAGATAAAATATAGGACTGTATAATAGTGAACCCTATTATAAACGATGGATCATGGTTAATAGTACAAGTATAAAAATACTCTTTAATGAATTATAACAATTTTATCACACTAATGCAAAAAGTGTTACTAACAGGGTGGTATATGGCGGGGGTGGGGTGGGGAATACACCTAATGTAAACTATGAACTATCGTTAATAGTATACTTTTAATATTCTTTCATCAATTGTAATAAAGGTACCACACTAATGCAAAGTGTCAACAATGGGGTGTTATATGGAAACACTATATATTTTTTATTTTAATAGATTTTATTTATTTATTTAAAAATACACAGATCATACAAAATATTACATTAAAAATATAAGAGGGGACACTATTTTTTACATGATTTTTCTGTAAACCTACAACCTCTCTAATGAAAAAATTTTTTTTCTTTTTTTTCTTTTTTTTTTTTTAAAGATTTATTTATTTAATTTCCCCCCCTCCCTGGTTGTCTGTTCTTAGTGTCTATTTGCTGCGTCTTGTTTCTTTGTCGGCTTCTGTTGTCGTCAGCGGCACGGCAAGGGAAGTGTGGGCTGCACTTTCTTTTCACGCTGGGCGGCTTCCTCACGGGCGCACTCCTTGTGCGGGGGACACCCCTGCGTGGCAGGGCACTCCTAGCGCGCATCAGCACTGCGCATGGCCAGCTCCACACGGGTCAAGGAGGCCCGGGGTTCGAACCGCGGACCTCCCATATGGTAGACGGACGCCCTAACCACTGGGCCAAAGTCCGTTTCCCTTTTTTCTTAATTTAGAAACATTTTTTTAAAACTTTAAAAATTGTGATTTAACATACATGCAGTAAAGTGCACAAATCTGAAGCACACAGCTTAATGAAGTTTTATCGATGTCTATACCCGTGTAACTATCACCCAGATCAAGGAATAGGACATTTCCAGCACCTCAGAAGGCCCATTCATGCTCCCAGTCAGTATTCTATCCCCCAAGGGTAACTACTATTCTAGCTGCTAAGAGTGTAGATTAGTTTTCCTGAAAGAAAATTTAAAAGAAAGAAAAAATCCAAAATATCTCTGATGACCTCCTAGTTCCTAAATGTAGTGGACTTTTCTTGGGCTCTGAATGGTGGCCAGCACTGCTTCCTTGTAATTCTAAGGCTATCCTACTTCTTGTCTAGCTTCCTTTTTCCCCCATTATCTGACCACAAATGGCCCAGTTACCAATCAATTGACGTTTAGCTCCAAGCCTACCCCCATTCCCCCTCCTGCTTTGTAATCTTGGAGCTAGACTCTGCGAACCACATTTCTCCTTTGCCTGCAGGCTCTACGCTAGGCTCTGCCAACAAGGGGCGCTGGCGAACTTTTTGGTTCCTGTTTGCCGCTTTGTTTCTTCTTCCCACTGCTGCGATTGGCTCGGCGTGCAACTGGTCCCCGCAGCCTCCTGGGCGGGGGCGGCTGAGCTCACGGTTCTGCTGAGCAGTCCCGAGTGAGTTCCTTCCACCCTGGGGCGGTGGGTGGCATATTCCAGCAGCGGCCGCGCCATCTCCTGAGAGGTCAGTCTCAGCCTTGTGAGGGGCCTCCTTGAATTTTCTAAGTTCCTTCCTTGTTCCCTGTCCCTCAGCCGTGTAAGCGTCAACAGCTCTCGAATGAGTAGCTACTTCTGTTACACCTTAGACTTCTCTTTCATCCCGTTTCGGTAGTTAACCGCTCTTTGCCCAGTTAACACTTCTTTGTATTAAAATTTTCCTGGTCAAATTACTGCGGTGGTTCCTGTTTCCTATCTGGATCCTGATTCAGATTTTGATCCTCCCCCTCTTTCTCTACATTTCTCCCTTATAAATTTCACCCCAACCCATGACTCTAAAACTTGTATCTCCACCCCCACCTTTCACTAAGATTCCAGTTCTGCTTTATCAGTTGCGACCTGGCTCTGATTTTCTTCTACCACCACTTTCTCCTGCCTTCCTTACTACTGTTAAATATACAGTGCCATCCCCTTAGTTTGCAGGCCACAAACCTAAGAAATCTTTGAAGCCTGAAGGCCAGGAAGCGGGAACTCTCAGCTATGGAATCCTATCTTTTAATTCTATCTCCTCAGTGCCTCCTTCTCCTTTCCCTTGTGACTGCCTTTTAAGTCAGGTACTCATTACAGGTATTCAGCTGTACTACTCTATACCAGGAGAAGTAAAGTTCAAATCATGTCATTCTCCTCCTCAAAAACCTATAGTGGCTCCCCATTTTCTATGGAATAACATCCAAGCATCTTTGTGTGACATTCACTGCCCTCCAGGGAACAGAATCAACCTGCTTTTATTAAACCATTCTGCCCTTTGACCTTTGCTCCAGCCAAAATGAATGACTTCCTCTTTCCTTTTTGTCTCTCAAGTTTCTTCACCTTTGTGCTTTTGCATACACACAAAAAAGTCCTTTGAAGCTCCCCCCATAAAATTTTCCCCCAAGCACTGTCTCATCTAGAAATTCCCTTTCTTCCTTTAACTCTTTAGGCACTTGACCTACATCTGTCATCTTCCAGTATTCAGTGGGACAGAATCAGTTATACCTGTTTGGCAGGGAGAAAGGACCTGGAACTAGTACCCCTTAGCTATAAGACAAAAGTCTGGGGGAGCTGGAAAGACAGTGCAGCTGGACAATGAGGGAGTTTGAGGTCTAAGAGCAAATGACCATTGGGTCACAGACAGAAACAGAGACTAGGGGATCCAGGATGAAGTAGCTGCATCGCCAATAAACTGCAATAATCCCAGGAAGGTGATGTTTGAAAGTGCATATATGTGGCATAGAGAGCAGCATCAAAAAGTACGAGCAAGGCTCCATCTACTATCAGCAGTTCTGGGAAAATTCACCAGTTCACTGAGTGATATTATATATATGTATATATAATAAAAGACTTTGTATAAAATATAATTATACATTATAAATTATGTTATATATTATCATTATAAATATTATAATGTGAAAGTTACTAGAACTAAAAATGAGAGGCAGAAGCCAAGGTGGAATCTAATGATATTCCTTATATCCAGGTTTCTGACTTCATTGCTGCACCTGAGTTCCTGTTCTAGAAATTTCCTACTGTGAAAAATGAGGGAATGGGGGCATGGCTGTTGGGAACGAAGAAGGAACTGTGGAGTCAAAGAACATAGTTCTGGTGGCCCCAAAGACCTGCACAGGCAATGATATGAGATGAGAAGGCAGGACCAGGGGAACATGAGAGAGATGCCAACCTGGAGCAATGTACACTGGTTCAAGGGAACAAGGGGATGGAAACCTACTATGGCAAAGTTGGAAGAAAAAGGGAGTTGTGGGGGGTCCTCTGGATAGCTATATGTATGAGAGAAAAAAATATATATATATATATAACTTTGGGTAGTGCACCAAAGTTGGTTTTTAGGTCAGGGAGTGGCTGAAATTAGAAACTTACTAAATATATAAAATAGGAGATGATTATATGCATAACACAGTAATTATTTACCTTACAGAAAGATTTGTTATAGGTTGTTTTTAAAACAAAGCAAAACAAGAAAGATCAAGATTCAGTGAGACATTTGAAATTTGATTCTATTCCATTGGCAAAAAAAAAAAAGGATTTTTGTATATTTATGAAAATGTTTTTCAGCAATACAGCCACAATTTTAGGTGTGTGGTTTATTAACCTTGGTTCATGACTTCTCTCATCATTGGTCCATTCATGACCCTTTCAAGCTACTATCTGTCAGTCTATCTATCCCTCCAACTATCTAATTAGATTTAAAAATAAATAAGCATCAGTGAACCCACAACTGACCATGAAAAATAGGACGTTTACAATAACGTACATCCAGTTATGTGGTTTTCAGCCATTTCATCATTCTGTCCTTCTTGACCTGAGGTAACCAGCATCCTGAATCCTGTGTTAAACATTCTCTTGCTTTCCTTTATCTCATCAATATTCAGACCTAAAAGTCCATTTTTTATTTTAGCTGTTCTAACTTTTTAAAAGGGTAACAAGGCCCCACCCCGATCAAGATGGCAGAGAAAGATGCTTCAGGGCTCCATCCCTCACAGAGAAGCTTTGAAAAACCAGCAAGGACTGGCAAAAACATCTTTCTCAAAGCTGCAAAAAAATAGTGAAAGGACTGCAGTAATAGGGTGAGTGCAAAATCAAGAAAAAGCCTACTTTAAAATGGTAGGGGCTGGGAAAGGGATTGAAAGGTGACTCTTAGGGGGTAGGGTTTTTTTTTTTTTGAGAAATGACAATGTTCTAAAGCTGATTGTGATGATGAATGCACAACTCGGTGATTATACCAAAAGCCATTGACTGTACCCTTTGGATGGAATGTATGATATGTGAATACATCTCAAAAAGCTGCTTTTTAAAAAAAGCAACTACTACCAATTTTTTTAAAAAGGTAGAATCTTTTAGGACCTGGACTGGCCCCTTCCTACACCAACTCGGCACAGAGCCAGCTCGTGCTCCAGTGCAGATCCCTGGTCCCAGTTCCCGAGGAAGCAGGGTAACCCTTGTGAACATACTAGGAGCATGTATGTCTGGCCCACTCTGTCTGGTGGTAGCCTGAGAGACTCACTGTCCTAGAACTTGTACCTAGTGTAGAAGGCGGTTCACAGAGCTCTACTGCAGAACGCTGTGAAATAAGCAAATTCTTAGAGACCAAAAGAATAATAGTTACCAGGGGGAGGGGAGGGGGAATGGGGAATAATTGCTAAATGAGTATGCGCTTTGGTTTGGGATGATCAAAATAGTCTGGAAATAGATAGTGGTGAGTTACACAGTATTATCAACATACTTTATGTTGAAGAATTGTCCACTTAAAAGGTTAAAATTGTTTTTGTTATATGTATTTTAACACAACAAAAAATTTAAAAAATTTAAAGGGTATTAAGCTATATGGAGTATTTGCAGATTTACTTTTCTCACTTAATGTATCGCTAATATTCGTCCCTCTCGGGGTGTGTTGCTATCGTTAATTCACTTTGACCAGGTGTAATATCCCATTATAGGAATATACCATATTAACTAATCCACTCTCCTGATGATGGGTATTTGGGTTGCTTTCAGGTTTTTGCTATTGTAAGCAATGCTACTATGAGCATAAGAGTGACTCTGTTTTATTTGCTGCTCATCATCAGTTAGGTTGAGTTAAGCAAGTATGTATTTTGGGATAGAAGTTATAGAGCACAAGGCAATTTAGAAAATCTCATTCTTATCCTCAAAGAATAGATCATTTTCTTCAGAAAGCCAAGACATAAAAAATAGATAAGACATAACAAAACAAACAAAATATAGAATTCTAATTATGTAACATAGAAATTGGCAAAATAGTCCATCAAAACCTAACATCGATATTTGTTATAGCACACAGAACACAGAATAAGGAGATCTTTAGCTGAGTTTCTAAGCTGTATAGCTTCTTAGATTTACATTTAATGTTATTTCATTTTACCTCAGTTTAAAAATCTAATACCAAATTTTAATACTAGAGGTGGTTTTGAGGTCACTGGTTCTTAACCTTGGCTGCCCAACAGGGAGTTTTAAAAAATATATCAATGCCCCATTCCAGATTGATAATCACCTGTAGTGTTCATTAAACATACAGATTTCTAGGCATCAGTTCTGAAGAGTCAAATTTAGTGGATCTACAGTACCCTAGGTGAGTCTTACTGTCAAGCCAGTCCAGGAGGCACTCATTAGACTAGCGCTTCTCAAACTTGAATATGCACATAAATCGCCCATCCTGTTAAAATGAAGATTGTGATTCAGTAGGTTTGGTGTCGGACATGGCATTCTGCCTTTCTAGCAAGCTCCCAGATGATGCCAAAGCTGCTGGTCCACACTTTGAATAGCAAGGATTTAGAATAATTCCGCCCAGTAGAACTTTCTTTGAGATGGAAATGTTCTGCACTGTCCGATATGGCAGCACTAGCCTCATGTAGGTATTCAGGAGTTGAAATGAGGCTGATGTGACTGAGGGACTGGATTTTTTATTTTATTTTAATTAATTTTAAATTTAAGTTCAAATAGCTACATGTGGCCAGTGGCTTCTATATTAGAGCATCCTTTAGGATAACTTGCTCAAAGTATTCTAAAATCATTCCAATTGAGTAAATTATAATGGTTTCTCAAACCTTCAATTTTGAAATCAGCATTCTCATCTAGTAAAAACTGTGAATGTACATTATTCATGGAAGGCCTCAATAGAGTCATGTAGTCTTTCTAGGAAATTTTTATTTATCGCAACTTCTGCAATTTGGCTCCTAAAGTTTGTTTCTCATTTATGAAGTTTTCCAAAGTCTTCAACATTTAAGAAAGGGAAATAGGATAATTCACATTTACTACAATATTTATTATTGAATAAAAAACACCCTAAAATAACCCTGAATGTTCAATTCAGAAATAGTAAAAACCTGTTTGGAACTGTTGGCAACTCTCTTTACCAAGGATTTAAAATACTTAAGGCTGTTCACACCAAAAAGCATTTGCAGTCATTTCCTTAGAGCTGGCCCATCATGCACTGCCAAAACATTTTATGAAAATTTGGAGCTTGCTTGTTATTTGTGGAAACTGTGCTAGCAAATGGGTAGCCGACAAGGACCTGATTGTTCATGACACTAAACCTTTAATGTGTTGTGTCGTGCTTTGGAAGTTTATAGACTTAGGGCTTGGTATATATATTTTCCTTTCCTAGCTGACACAATATAATAAAAAAAAAGGCTTGCACACTGTGAATTTACACAAAGCCGCCCACAAAACCACAACTTTCCATCTTCTTTTCTCCGATACCTTGGTTGATGGTCCTCACCACTGGAGGAAAGAGAAGCCATGTAGAATACTATGCTATTCAAAGTCTGCTGGGTCCTGGTCCTTAGATGGTGTGGTTGACTGACTCCCTCTCGCTAGATGCCTAGAGGCAAGCTGGAAATGTGTGAGGGAGAGTTTGTTGGAAATTTCCAGAAACCAGGAGCTAAACAACTCCTTTAAGAAAGGGAGGAAAATGCCCTCTAAGTAAATTCCATGTTGGCTTGTCCTATATTTAAAGTTTATAGGATTCTGCACGAAGGACTATTTTTCATTCATTTACATTAACGTGTAAAAGTCCATTTGCTCAACAAGGGAAAGCCTATAATCAATGTGTTAGCTTCATTGATAGCTCTTAACATCAAAATTGCTGGTTTATTTTTCTGCAGGCTGTATGTATCTAGCACAGGACCTGATGTGTAGTAGGCTCAGTAAATATTTCCTTGTGTCATACAAATGGGTTACAATGGTGGATGGTGGCTTTAGACAGGTATTCTTGGCCAGCCCTAAGAGGTGCTTATGGCTGGTGAGGTTGTTTTCCATTCACTTAACGTTCAGTGCACTTTCATTCATCACACTCCCAGAAAGGAGCCGAGTCAAATGAAACTAGGTTCCCCTGACTCCTCACGCTTTCTCTCTTACTTTTGTGATAGATGCTAAGTGTTCACGAACATGTACATTGGACGTATAGGTACTGCTATAAAACCTGTACAGAATTTTAAAATTTGGACTATAACTTTCTGAATTTTAGCCTTTGAAGGCCAAAGTGCCCTATGTCTTACCTTTAATTTTTCCCATCCACTTTCCTAGTCAGCCAATGTTGCTGTTGTTGTACTCTTTTTTCATCTTTCCTAAGTCTTGACAAGAGAGTTTGTGGATGCTAAAGCAGCCTTAACTTACCCTGTTATTTCAAAGATGTAGTTTCCAATGTTTTAAGATGGTAACCTTTTGCTTTTGAGTCTCCCTAATGTGTTTCTGTCACTGAAGCAGTGTTGACTCCATATTTACACCTTTTCAATTCCTCAGTTTAAAAACCATGTTTGTGCCCTTCATTCACTTCCTCTTTTGAGCATATATGGCCTTACATTAATTTGGAGGTTTGGAGGCTTTTCTTACCTTGTTTTGCCTAGATCCTTTTAGTTAATGTCAGTCTTAAATACCCCCGTGTGGTAACCCTTAATGAACTAACAGCAGGGGTTCTCAAACTTTAACCGGCATCAGAATCATCTAGAGGACCTGTCAAAACACAGATGGCTAGATCCCACCCTAGAGTTCTTGACTCAGTAGGTGTGAAGTGGTGCCCGGGAATTTGCATTTCTGACAAGTTCCCAGGTGATGACAATGCAGCTGGCCTGGGGATCACCCTTTGAGACCCACTGAACTAATGGCTCTAGGTGTTGAATAGGAACAGCCGTTAACAGAAAATGAGAGGGATGCGAACTTGGCTCAACAGGGATAGAGCGTCCTCCCGGGGTCAAACCCCGGGCCTCCTTGACCAGTGGGGAGGTGGCCCATGCGCAGCGCTGAAGGAGTGCCGTGCCACACAGGGGTGTCCCCCGCATAGGGGAGCCCCACGTGCAAGGAGTGTGCCCCATAAGGAGAGCTACCCAGAATGAAAGTGCAGCCTGCCCAGGAATGGCACCGCACACACGGAGAGCTGACACAAGATGATGCAACAAAAAGAGACACAGATTCCTGGTGCCGCTGACAAGAATGCAAGCAGACACAGAAGAACACACAGTGAATGGACACAGAGAGTAGACAACTGGTGGGGGGGAGAGAATAAATAAAAATAAATCTTTTTTAAAAAAACAACATAAACTGAGAGCTACCAGGCATTATGTGCCTCCTGAGAGAAGAACACACTACCTCCCACCTAGGAAGCAGTCCTGGAAAAAAAAAAAGTAGAACGTGGACCTTACCGGGCCTCTAAACTAATAATTTACAGGAACTTTGAGGGACACAGTGACATATTAAATCACAGGGATGCCCTTCGTAAAATCCAGACAATGGGAAACCAGGGTTCTTCAACAAATGAACTGCAAGTAAAAGAGAGAGCAATGGAGGAAGAACCTATAGATTAAAAGAAACTTCAAAGACATATTGACCAATTGCAAAGTTTAGGCCTTATCTGGATCTAATTTTTTTAAAAAGCTGTAAACATTACATAGTTTGGAGGATAACTGGGAATTTGAACAGGAATGTACATTTGACGATATTAGGAAATTATTTTAAATTATTTAGGTGGTATGATGGTTTGTTATTTTAGTACATAGGATAATGGCCTCCCAAAGATGTCCATGTTCTAATCCTCCAAACCTGAGAATACGTTACCTTACATGACAAAAGAGACTTTGCAGATGTGATTAAGTTAATGGTCTTGTATGGGTGGGTATCCCAGATTATCCAGATGGGCCCAATGTAATCACAAAGGACCTTATGAAGGAAAGAGTGGGTCAGGAGAGTCAGGGTGAGAGAAGAAGATGTAATGGCACAGGGGTCACGGAGAGATTTGAAGATGCTGTCCTGCTGGCTTTGAAGATGGAGGAAGGGGCCACAAGCCAAGGAATAGAGGCAGCTTCTAGAAGCTGGAAAAGGCAAGGAAATAGATTCTCCCCTAGAACCTCCAAAAGGAAAGCAGCCCTGTGGACTCATTTTAGACTTCTGGCCGTCAGAACTGTAAGCAAATAAACCCGTGTTGTTTTAAGCCACCAAGTGTGTGGTAAGTTGTTACAGCAGCAATAGGAAATGAAAATACTTATATTAGAAAAAGGGTGAATATTATGAAATATTTACAAAGTAAAGATAATATTGCAAATTTGTTTCAAAATAATAAGGGAGGGAAACGGACTTGGCCCAGTGGCTAGGGCGTCCGTCTACCACATGGGAGGTCTGCGGTTCAAACCCCGGGCCTCCTTGACCCGTGTGGAGCTGGCCCATGCGCAGTGCTGATGCGCGCAAGGAGTGCCGCGCCACGCAGGGGTGTCCCCGGTGTAGGGGAGCCCCATGCGCAAGGAGTGTGCCCCATAAGGAGAGCCGCCCAGCGCGAAAGAAAGTGCAGCCTGTCCAGGAATGGCGCCGCCCACACTCCCTTGCCGCTGATGACAACAGAAGCGGACAAAGAAACAAGATGCAGCAAATAGACACAGAGAACAGACAACCGGGGGAGGGGAGGAATTAAATAAATAAATCTTTAAAAAAATAATAATAATGAGAGGAGAGAATAGAAAGGGGCGTAGATGAACCAGGATTGGCCATGGTTATTGGGACTGAGTGATAGACACATAGGTGTTCATTATATACTATTCTACTTAGGTATATTTCAAAAACATATAAATACATACACACATCTAAGAAAAAAAATTACTAGTTAAGTCTAAATGCTATGACCTAAAAACACTTCCAAAGGTTGGTGAAATCCAAGCTGGGCTCACCTAGGGGTGGTAACATGGCCAGAGTGGAAATTTCATGACTGAAGCCAGAGGAGCTACTTGTCAAGCTGGGGCTGGGACAGGAGAGGACCTAAGGATCCAACTCAGGAAAGACAAGGGCATGACACAAAACCAATGGTATGAGGCCCCAGCGAAGTGGAAGATATAAGCCAACAAAGACATAGGCACAAAAGGACAGTGTAATGAACCAGTCAAGGAGCAAAGAAAATTTTATGTGCTGCAGGGCAAAAGGTGATATTTGCCATCTTTTAGGTTCTGAGTCACCTTAGTCTTCAGGGATAGGGAGGTGACCATTTCTAGCCACCATTTCACTTATTTTAGTCACATACCATTGCCTCTTATTTCCCTATTGCCTATTTTAGTTTGACTCTCCCTTTCCAATCAATTTCTCTTAGTTGTTTACTTGATGTTTTGTTTGTTTGTTGGCAAGGCAATCCACATCTATGCAGTAGATGGGACACAAATGACCTCTAAATATGGTTGTCTTCCTAACTACCACATTGGTTTACAAATCTGTATTCAAACAGAGGACCCAAAAGGGAAGAACGGTCAATAATACAGCTACATGGGACTCCCCTCTATAGAAGTATGAAGTGAAACCTGTCCTTGATTATGAATAAAGCAAAGCTTTCATGATCAGGATGACTAAACTTTAATATAATTGGAGGCCAAACTACAGCTTTAATTGAAAAGAATTCATTGTCAGACAGAGAAGGAGAAAATAATTGGAAAACAAATTAGAGTAGCTTTAATCAAAAAGAACAGACTGTGAAATTCATATGGAATGGTCTGCAACACTTAAGAATGAAGTTTACCAACAGGAATGAGTCACAGAGACATGTTAAGTGAAAGAAGCCAGACACAAAAGGAGATATACTGTATGAGTCCATTTATAAGATGTCCAAGAACAGACAAAACTAACCTGTAGTGACAGAAGGCAGAAAAGTGGTTACCTCCGTGGGGACGTGGAGGGTCTTGGCTGAGAGGAGTCATGAGGAAAGTTTCTGGGGTGCTAAAAATGTCTATACCTTGAAAGAGATGAGTACACAGTAAAAATTAACTGAACTGTACGTTTATGATGTGTGCCTTTTACTGTAGGTAGGTTAAACCCCAATTGGAGAAAAAAGATGAGGCCATGCTTGTTGAGGAGCCCGGTGGAGCTGTTGACCCAGCCGGCCACAGCCCCACTCTGGCCCTTATTCCTTTCCCCGGGACTTGAGACCCTGACTCTTCTGACTGCCTCCAGTCTCTACCTACTCCAGCCTGGGCTCTCCAGGGTGACTGCTGGGGGACCAGTGGCCTCCAGTCCTTGCTCGCCCCAATCTCAGGCTGCTCTTGCAGAGGTCAGGCTGCCATTAGCAGAGCTCTAGGAGCTGCAACAGCAGCTAGTGGGGTTACCGGGACCTGCAACTCTTTCACCAATTTCTCTTCTTTATTCAATAACCTTCAATGGCTCTGTATCATCTCCAGAAAAAAGTTCAAGTGCCTTAACGTGGCAGGCAAAAGTCCTCTCTAAATTCACCCCTTCGTATTTTTTTTCCAGCATGGTGATCCTTCCCTGGTTCAAAGACCATGCAGTGACTTTTCATTACTTTGTGCAAGTGCTGTTCCCTATGAGTGCCATGTCTGTTTGGCAAACTCTGCATTCTTCCCTTCTTGATGTTCAGCCCCCTTAAGAAGCATTAATAACTGTGGAATGTTTACCATCAACCAGACAGCACTGTAGGTGCTTTTCATGTTATCTTCTTTAACCTTCTTCACTCTAAGACTCTATCACCAAGTTAATTTTATCAACTCCCAGTATGATAGTGACTTGTTTACCTTTGATAGGCAGTGAACCCCTTAGGTGCCTTATACGCAGTGCCCAGGGTTTATATGTTCTCATAGCGCTCACAAAAATATCTGAGACCCTCCACCCCACACTCTCAACTGACTGGCCTGACATATGGAAAGAAAACCGTTTCAATAAGGGCCCCAGCAGAAACAGAGGGTATACTAGTATGTTATTTTGAAGAGATTATAATGGATTATTACTGTTTTTTAATGGATTATTTGCAGAGCCGCCGGTAGGTTTAAGGAAACTAAGGAGAGATCATGAAGGCGCCCAGGGACCAGTTACAGCTGGAAGCTGTCCGCCCTCGCCCCCGCCCTCTCAGCCATCCTGAAGCCCCAGTGAGCTGGGGCTGGGAGAGAGGAGCCTCTGCCAAGAGCTGTCAAGAGAGGACTCTGCCACTGCCAGAACTGAGGTCCTAGGCAAGAAGGGAGTGGGGAAGAAAGCCCCCTCCCTCTCTCTCTCTCTCCTCGCTTCCCCTCCTGCTGGTGTCTGCTACAGGCCAAGCCAGAAGCGGGCAAAAGAGCCGGGATGATGCAGGCACAGGGCAGGGACGGTGGTTCAAATGGTGATGAGGCAGCACAAAAACTGTAAAGGCGAAATTAACATTTTAACGAAATGTCCAAAGGGCATTATGTCAGCCAGTCAACTGCAACTCCACTCCTCTAGTTATGCAATATTATTTTACATGGCTTCATTGAAAAATGTTTGCCATGATGGAGGGTGTGGTAAGAGATCCTAGATCCTAGGTCTTAAAACAATTTATCTTATCATGTCTATCCTATCTAATTGATTTATCTATCTAATTTATTCCTCCTCTTTGGACTGGATGTAAACTCCGTGAGTATTCAAATTGTTATCCCTACCTCTGGCAGAGTGATCCACAATAGGCATACAATAAATGTTTGGGATTTAAATGAAGGACTGGGTGAACTTAATAACAGTCAAGTATAGTATATAATATTCACTGAAGTTATGACAGTTACCACAGCACTTGAAATACTGGGCTTGGCTAAAGTCAGCTTAGATCTCATACATTTTGTTGGTGAAAGACAAATACATTTTTTTTGTTTTTAATTTTTTTTTTATATAAAGTGTAGAGATCCACTAAAGTAAGACCAAATGGTCTTCTGATAGTTAGATTCGAATACATCTCATCGGTGAAGTAAGTGTGGCAGATTGTATTATCCCCCATTATAAAGGGCAGTTTGTCAGAAACAAGGATCTGAGGTTGTCTGTAAATCCAGTTACTATTTTAATTCATCCATCAGTTATTTAGCACCTACTAGATGGACTTTTTATAACTAAGTGAAAAATAGAGGGAGGCTTCACTTATCATCCTAAAACAAAATAAGCATGCATGTAAATGGAAACCTAGGTTAAACTTGCTCATCCAGGAAAGAAGATATTAATCTTTTCATTTTGAATGACTAATATTAAACTCTAAAGAAAGGTTTTAAAAAAGTAGTAATCAGACACCCTAGGATTTTGCATTGGAATAGAATAGGATGGGTAGTGTATCTTCTTTAAGGTTGTCACAGGGTTTTGGCCAAATCAGAATAGGAGCAAATCTGAGGCTTGTAAACTAAACCGTAAAAACATGGATCTTACCAGCCTTAGGTCTTGTTCTTTCAGTCCAAAGGATATCTTTATTTTCATGTTTTCTGTGCATAATTAATTGAACATCATAATAGGTATTCATTTATTCAATCATCCAACAAATATTTACCAAATTTTTCCTATATGTAAGACACTGGAAACAGTGATGTTCTGACCTATTCTCACATTATTAAAAAGCAGTCTCGGGAAGTGGACTTGGCCCAGTGGTTAGGGCATCTGCCTACCACATGGGAGGTCCGCAGTTCAAACCCCGGGCCTCCTTGACCCGTGTGGAGCTGGCCCATGCGCAGTGCTGATGCACGCAAGGAGTGCCCTGCCATGTAGGGCTTTCCCCACGTAGGGGAGCCCCACGCGCAAGGAGAGCTGCCCAGTGCAAAAGAAAGTGCAGCCTGCCCAAGAATGGAGGCACACACATGGAGAAATGACACAAGATGACACAGCAAAAAGAAACACAGATTCCCGTGCCACTGACAACAACAGAAGCGGACAAAGAAGACGCAGCAAAATAGACAGAATAGACAACTGGGGTGGGGGGGGGAAGGGGAGAGAAATAAATAAAATAAATAAATCTTTAAAAAAAAAAAGATGATACAACAAAAAGAAACACAGATTCTGTGCCGCTGATAACAACAGAAGTAGACAAAGAACACACAGCAAATAGATACAGAGAACAGACAACTGGGGCTGGGGGGGGGGGAGGGCGGGGGGGAAGGGGAGAGAAATAAATAAATCAATCTTAAAAAAAATAAAAAGCAGTCTCAAATTTATTTTGGCAAAGGGGGGAAAGCAAGGTGTTAGTAAGTACAAGAGTTATGAATGTTAATATGCATAGTATGTGATAAAAGTGTATGATTGATCACAAGTGTTTTAGTTTCCTAGGCTGCTCAAAGCAAATACCATGAAATAGGTTGGCTTAAACAATGGGGATTTGTTAGCTTCCAGTTTGAGACCAAGAAAATGTCCAAGTCAAGGCATCATCAAGGCCATGCTTTTTCCCTAAGACTGGCTGCCAGTGATCCTTGGCGCCTCTGCCACATGGTAAAGCGCATGGTGGCATCTGCTAGTCTCTCCCTTCTCTTTCAGGTTTTGCTGCTTTCAGCTTCTTGCTCCTCTCTCTCTCTTCGTATTCCTCCCATTTATAAAGGTAAAAAGATTAAGACCCATCTTGAATGAGGTGAGTCACACTTTAACTAAAGTATTCTCACCAAAAGGTTCTACTTACAGTGGGTTTATATATATCCACAGGAATTGATTAGATTTAAGAACATGTTTTTCTGGGGTATATACAGCTTCAAACCACCACTACAAGGATGAAAAGAATAGTTAGGAAAGGTTCAAAAGAGGTTCGAAAGCTAACTCTGCCATTTATTTGCTATGTAATATTCAATTTCCTCATCTGTAAAAGGGGTATAAGAATACCTGCCTCAGGATCTTAGAGACCGCCAAAGTAGATACAACCCCAGGTAGTGGTACTCCTGAAGGCTATGGAGACACCCAGGTCCCACAGTCATGACAGATAGCTCTGGAGTTTAGTGCCTTGCCCAGTGGGCCCTACTTTGGAATTTGTGCTCCTGAGTGTGATGGAGTCGAACTCAGATATGACCTTTCTACACATGCCTCTTCTGTCACTTTTACTGAACCTGTGGTTGGTGCTGGGGTTGGTGTATACGCAGGAGACTTGAATCTCTGAACTGTTCATGTGCCTGCTTGCAACACCTACTCTCCGGTTCATTGGACTTACCCAGGTCAGCTAACAGGGAGGTTAGGATGGTCAACCACCACACCAGGGAACCAAGAGTCTACAACTGCAAGCAGGAGAATCCCATCCATTAGCTATGTGGGATCTAAGCCCCCTCTCACTTTAGAGGTAGAGTGGACATTGCTATCCCAGGGTCCTCAGGATGGAAGAATAAAATATGGATTAGAGTGGACTTATTGGTATTCTACTACAGAATTATTGTGACTCTAGCAATGGAAGAAACTGAATCATTGATGTGGAGACAGTGGCCATGGGAGTTGTTGAGGGCAGGGAGAGAGAAGAGGTATGATATAGGGATATTTTCGAGACTTGGAGTTGTTCTAAATGATATTGCAGGGACAGATGCAGAACATTATGTATCCTGCCATAACCCACTGAATGGACTGGGAGATAGTGTAAACTACAATGTAAACTATAATCCATCCTGTATAGCAGTGCTCCAAAATGTATTTATCAAATGCAATGAATGTGCCACACTGATGAAAGAGGTTGTTGATGTGGGAAGAGTGGGGGGGGAGTGGGGAGTGGGGGTATATGGGAAACTCTTATATATATATATACTTTTTTATTTCTCTCCCCTTCCCCCCCCCCAGGTGTCTGCTCTCTGTGTCCATTCGCTGTGTGTTCTTATGTGACTGCTTCTATCCTTAACAGCAGCACCAGGAATCTGTGTTTTCTTTTTTTTGTTGCGGCTTCTTGCTGTGTCAGCTCTCCATGTGTGCAGCGCCATTCCTGGGCAGGCTGCACTTTCTTTTACACTGGGCAGCTCTCCTTATGGGGCGCACTCCTTGCATGTGGGGCTCCCCTACACGGGGGACACGCCTGCGTGGCAGGGCACTCCTTGCGTGCATCAGCACCGGGCATGGGCCAGCTCCACTTCCAAGTCCGCTTCCCTTACATTTTTAATGTAACATTTTGTGTGATCTATGTATCTTTAAAAAAAAATTAAAAAAAAGGAATACTTGCCTCACAGAATTGTTGTAAAAATTGGAAATTATATATCTCTCAAGAGACTAGCATGATTCTCACACATGGTAGCTGCCCAATAAATGGTAGCCATTGGAAAGTGGACTTGGCCTAATGGATAGGGCATCCGCCTACCACATGGGAGGTTCACAGTTCAAACCCCGGGCCTCCTTGACCCGTGTGGAGCTGGCCCATGCTCAGTGCTGATGCGTGCAAGGAGTGCCCTGCCACGCAGGGGTGTTCCCCGCGTAGGGGAGCCCCATGCGCAAGGAGCGTGCCCCCTAAGGAGAGCCGCCCAGCGCGAAAGAAAGTGCAGCCTGCCCAGGAATGGTGCCGCACACACAGAGAGCTGACACAACAAGATGATGCAGCAAAAAGAAACACAGATTCCCGGTGCTGCTGATAAGGAAAGAAGCGGTCACAGAAGAACACACAGCAAATGGACACAGAGAGCAGACAACTGGAGGGGTGGGGTGGGAAGGGGAGAGAAATAAAAAAAACAAACCTTTAAATGGTAGCCATTATAATCAATAATTCCTTTAACATAAATAGTCATACTTTTATAAATGCTTTGGTGAACATAGTTACTATTATAAATAGTATAATTTATAATATTAATATAAAATACTATTCTTATACAAATAATGTAGATTATGTTTTCAGAGTAAGGGCTTCAGTAATTTCATGTTAAAAACAGAAATATGGGAATTAGATGAGGCATGGGGGCCAAAGGCAATTTAGCAATATAAAAGTATTCCTATAATTTAATAAAGAGTATATACACGTAAAAAGGAGTGAAAATAACCCAGATCTTTCATATATGGAATGTAGAGATGAATTTCAAATATTTCCATTGCATTAGGATTAGAAAGACAGTGACCACTAATTAAGAATTTAAGTCTCCCGAGCCCCACTATTGCCCATACTGAGGGTTTGCTTAGATTCAGGCTCTGCTTAATTTCTTCCTGTTGAAGATATCTGTTGGGGATTGAATCATGTCCCCCACAAAAGGCCTTTTCAGGTCCCAACCTCTGGTCCTGTGGGTGTGAACCCATTTGTTTGTCAGTGGGACTTGTGTGGATGCTATTAGTGAAGGTGTGCCCAAACCAAATGAGGGTGGGCCTTAATCCGATATGGGCGACGTCCTTATAAAGCAAAGGAAATTGGACAGAGAGAGAAGCCAGGGGGAGTAGCCAGAAGCTGGAAGCCAACGGAATTCAGGAGAGAAAGTAGAAGTCGGCATGGGATGGAAAAGCCCAGGAACCACAAAGACTACCAGCGAGCCAGCCAGAAGATACCAAAGGTGGGAGGAAGCAAAAGACAAGTCAATTCCTGTAGTTAAGCCAACCCATTGTGTGGTAATTTGTTTTAGCAGCCAGGAAACTGAAATGGTTATCTACTTTTTTAAAGTGTTTGAACCTTCATCTTACACCATTTCAACATTCCCTAGGTGGTATATATTATACAAATGACATGGTCAAATCTCTTTCTATTATTTGTCTTATCCTTTGCCTAGTTTTCCTATTTTTGCCTTAAAGTCTACTCAAGTTTTGTATTAACATTTATTCATGTTTTAAATGATTCAAGAATAATCAGTGCAATTTGATTTTGCATTGCTCACCAATGTGCAGATACAACACAGTAACTTTAATTATGCTTTTGTTTACTACTGCAAAAGTTGCGTATGAAAATAACTGATTTCATCCTGTATTGTAGAAAACGCTATGTTCCGCGGGCTTTTCTTTCTGTCTTTCTTTTTTTTTACGTTTTAGCCTCTGGTTTCTGAATTATGATTTAAAAAGCACATCATGCCCTATATATAAGTTAAGGCGATCTCGGATCCAAAATCAACACCCAGCTTTAAAAATTTTTTTTTATTATTTTTTTTTAAGAGAGAAGGCCGGCCAATGGTTTACTTTTGGTTACCATAAGCCCACTGCATTATTTTCAAACAGAAGTTTTAAATCCGCTCATACCCAACCTCACAGCAAGGGATGGGATGTTTTTGTCCCGTTTTCGGTTTGCTACATTTTGTACTGAAAGCTACGTGGGCTGTTTTTCCAGCCCCTCCCCCTCGGTGCGACCTTCACCTGCGCCACCGGCTCCGCCTCGGACCAGAAGGGACCCCGAAACCGACTCTCGAGGACGCTCGCCAGCACCCTCAAGTAAGTGAGCAAATGACGGCCTGCCACCCCACCGGGGTTAATCTGCAGCTCCCGTTAGCTCCAGGCTGGGTTTAAAGGAACAGCTAAATGCAGAGAGCGGGGCTGGGAGGGGAATGCGTGGCAGAAACTGGGAGGGGGGAAGCACTGTTTCAAGGCAGACGCTGCAGCACGCGAAGGAGTGGCTTTGCCCGAGCTGCTTGTAGCAGCTGCTTTCCCCCTGCTCCTCGAACTTGCCTGAGTTCTAGGGCAGTGTCTGCTCTTCGGATGCGTGGCCAGAATGGGCGGGGGCCGGAAAGCGAAGGCGCTGGCCAAGAGGAGCGAGTCCCTGGGATGCACACTTGACGCGGACCCCAGTGTCCCTCTCGCGCAGTCTCGGGTGCAAGGGCTGCAACTAGCTTTTCGGGAGGGCGTGGAACGAGGGGAAAACTGCCAAGGGCTTTCCCGGGCTCGCGCTCTCCTACTGTCTGCGCCCCGTGGCGCCCGAGGGCGGCGGCAGCAGCGGCGCGGCGGCCGGCGGCGCGGGCGAAGGCTTCCGGCTCGCGGCGCGGCACGCGGCGGCGGTCAGAAGGTGTGCTCGCGGCGACCGCAAGGCACGCGGGCCGCCCGGGCGGGGGCGGGGCGGCAGCGGCGGTTGCGGGGCATGCGCGGCTCCGCGCGCGGCTTCTCAAACATGGCGGCGGCGGTGTGAAGCCCGGTGCCGGTTCGCGGGACGAGTGTGACAGGATTTCGCTTCTCCGGCCGACGAGACTCGAGGTGCGTGGCGACTCCGGGCTCCGTGAGGCGCGGGGAGGCGGCGTGGTGGCGTCCGGGCCCTGACCGGTGACCGTGGGCGGAGGGCGGGGAGCCCTTAGCGGCGCGTCCCGCGCGAGGAACGCCCCCTCAACCGCCCCGCGGGGTTCTCGCTGCAGCTCGGCCCCGCGCCCTTCTCGGTCACCGCCCCCCCCAGGCCGCGGCTGCCTGTCCCCACGTAGCGCTGTCCGCGGGCGCCCCTCCTGCTCAGCCCGGGCCCCTGCCGCGGGGCGCGGGCCCCTGCCGCCCGCGGCGTCCTGGAACCCGGCGGTTCTCCGCGAGCGGCGCCCTTCCCCTCAGCGCGGACAGCGCCCCGCCGCGCGGCCGCCCCACCCCCGGGGCCGCGGAGGGGAGCGGGTCGGGGCCCCCGGCGCGGCGCGGGTGGGCGGCCCGGGCCCGCGAGCTTCGCGCCCGGGGTGGGGAGCGGGAGTGACTTTGCGTGGTCCGGGCTGGGCCCCTTCCGGGGACTTCTGAGGTAAACTTTTCGGAGTTTGTGAGGGAAACGGCCGCCCGGAAGGATGCGCCCGTGACGGGGCGCGGATCCCAGTGCCAGGTGCGCGCCGAGGCCTCGCGGCGGGGTCGCCCGGGGCTGAGGGGCCGGGGACTCGCCCCGCGGGGGGGAAGTGGGAGGGGAGGGCGCGCCCCGAGGGGCTGCCGAGGGGCCCCGAGGAGCCGCGAGGCGGCGGTGGCGGCGGCGGCGGCGGCGCTGTTCTCTCGCGGGCGGCCGGGCGGCGGGCGGCCGAGGAGCATCGTTGCCCTGTGGAGGGAGAGCTCCGGAATGGCTCCTTTACCTTTCTCGCTGCCCCCCACCCGCCCCTCTGCCCGGCTCGCGGTTGCTCGTAGGCGAGGGCGAAGAGCCAGTGGGAGATCGTGGAGGCGGATCTGGCCGACTTTGCACTTCGCAGGTTAAACAGCGCTTCGGGGAGTGAGCGGCACAGCGTGCTTGTTGGTTTCTGGCGCTTTTTTCCAGTGTTTGGGCAGTCCAGGTTTCTATTTGCTAGTTGCCATTTAGGTCTGTTGAAACTTTTTAAAAGGTTGCAGAGTATCTTATCGTGTTACGCCGGGTGGGTACTCTGCGCAATGTGCCTCTCTTTGGAAGAGTTACCAAATTCTGACTTCGCCGTGGAGTGGCTTTTGGACGTGTCTAGAAAGTGAATGGGTTGGTTAGTAGGCGGTAAGCCGAGGCAGGGAAAGGAAGTAACTTGCTTCTGAGCGCAGGATTTGCAAAAATTATTGGGGATTGCAGATGTTGCTGCAAATGCTCGCAGAGCTATTCATGTTTCTGTTTTGGGGAGGAGCCTTATTATAAAAAGATAAATGCTATTTATGGAGTGCAACTTCCTGTGACAAGGTACTATAACAACAATAATTCATTGACAAATTTATTTTTCAATAACAGTGTTTGGGAATGTTCGTCAGTAATGACAATTTTGCCTTCCTTGCCATTCTTTTTCGTAATTACTCATTAAATGGGATGTTTCCAAGGAGAATGTTCTTTCAGGCTGTTGTGGTTTTGTTTACCTATTGGGAAGAATGTGAAAATAAGCTTTTGGAAAGGAGTCCAGTTGGGGTTTTGAGGAAGGAGTGAATTTATGAGCATTCACCTTGATGCCTTGTGTTTGTTTGTCATAGTTTTGCTTTGAAAACAATCTGATAGAATTTTAAATGACAACACATAGTCAAACACTATTTAAAATGGCTTTTAAATTTTTGAATAAACTTCATATATATCATGCAACCTTATAAGCTCCTTAAGTATGGTATATCTGTTTTCCCCAGAGAACTCGATTCGCTTTGGAAGTTATGTTTTGGGAAAAAAGATTAATGCTATTAACTGTATCTGTGAAGATGCTTTAAAGTGGATGATGCCATAATAAGTACAAAGAACATTGGAGTCATTCTTAAAGAGGTGGTATCGTTTTTGTTTTGTTTTCTCATGAGTCAGTTGGTCAGTCTTTTAGATTTATTGTTCAAAATCCAGTTAAGTGAACATTTATTCAGAGCCTACTTAGTGCTGGGCATAGTGCTAGTTTCTGAGTATTTAAGGCTTCCCACCAGTAGTTTATTCTTGAAAGTTTCAAGGTTATAACCGAGAAAATCAGTAGGAATGTGGAACAAGTATTCCTATTATTTAAAAGACAAACTCAGGGAGTCAGTATTTTTGTCATTTTCTAAACAAAATTCTGGGTGTAACTGAATTATTTCTGACTTGTGATGTTAACTTTGTACCTTTTTTGTAATGATTGTAGACAGTTATACATTTTTATGAGGTATTATTTTCTGGGTCAAACATAACATTGGTTAGTCTAGAGGAGAAATATGAGTTACTGGTACAAATTGAAATCAGTATGTGCTCTGGAGAGTGGCTTTTTCTTTTAGTGTTAAGCCACTTCACTTCCTATGACCCAGGTATTTTAGGCTGGAACTGGATTTTTAACTGGTATTTTAGGACACTTCTTTCCAAAATATATCAGAAATCTCTCCAATTATAAAAATAACAGATATGGGTTATGATGCTATAAGCCAGATGTGACTCTCATTTTCTTTTGGGTTTGTTCCTTTTTAGCTGCTTGCCTGTTCCTCCCAGATGCTTCCTATCACCCCTCTTCCTGCCCCTGTTCCCTTTGCTGTTGGTGTCTGTTTCCGCATCAGAGAAATGGTCAGGGTAATCCTGTGCTGCCTCACTGAGAAGTAATTGATGATGGTAAAGTGCTTTGAAAAGACTGAGTAAATACCAAGTCTTTTGAATGAGATGACGTATCCCCTTGTTCCATTTAAGTAATATCCAACTCCCGATGTTTGCACTCTTGGGGGAGAGGGGAGAGAGAGGGAGAGAAATATTTCTCTTCAGTATTTTACCGCCCCTGTCTTTGGGTTAATAGAAATTACTATTGTAGCAGTAGTTATTAGTCACCTTTAGTCCTTTTTTTTGCTTTATGCTACCCTGTCTGCCACTTTTTTTTTTTCCGTTCCTTGCTTCCATTCTCATTCCAGTTGTGAATAGAAATTTGACGTCATCTCTATTAGTTCCCCTCCCTTGGGAGTATCAATGCCTCCTCATTGTCATATTTCTGGTTTTTAGGATATACACAATCTGAACAGAGTGAACTCTGTCAGCCAGCCATGTTAGAGTCATGAGGCTATGGTGTGAAGACTGGTTTGTCATTGCCAGGAGATGTTCTGTGGTTTGGAGTGAGCAAAGTACCCCTAAGAATTTTAGAAATGTTATCATTATCTGAGAACAGCTACTTCATAATGCCTTAGAATTTGAGGTGACAGTTTTTGGTGATTTTGAAAGAGAGTTTACCCTTCCCTAGTTTGGGGACTTAATCTGTAGGATCCTTTTGTCTTGATGAAATAGATGAAAAGTCACTCTCATTTATATTAGATTAAAATTGGCATGTGTATTTTGGTGGTAAGTTCTCTAAGCACTAGCTAGCTTGGGCTTTGGCTATTCTAAAGCATAGAAATGCCTTTACTATAGTGATAACATCTCACTTAAAAAAAGATATCAGAGGTGTTGGTTCTTAAAGTGAGATAACTTGAGAAAATTTCAGAAACCATCTAAATTTTGAAAATTCATATGTTCTTTGGTTTTCATGAGTAAGGTGTTTTTGCTTATTTTTGTCTTTATGTTGTCTAATATCAGTAAAAACTTGGTCACTTTAGAAATAATAACACTGGTGATTTTTATGTTGTGATTTCTACTAAACATATGTCCCTAAGCCTTTCTCTTACTTTGATTTTGGAGGGCATGCGATTTAAAGGTTTTAAAATAAGAGATGGAGATAAAAGTGAAGGAGTTGAGGCTCCTGTAACAGTTTATGGGATGGTGCCATTCAACTTTATTTCATGGTTATCTGACCTAGGCTAGGTAAATTTCTTATTTAACCAATGAGTTTTGTTTTTTTTTTCTTTCCAAGAATAAACTTCTTGGGTCTTCCTATGAGGAAAGAGAGAGCTGGGAAACATTTGAAGATAGAGAGCATTCTACTGCCTATTACTTGTGACCTGTGTTTATGGCTGTGGTTCTACCCCTTCCTAAGTTTATAGGAGCAAATTGTTGTAAGAGCGGAAAGACAGTGCCCACCTCTTGTGGTTACGTGACATTGTAAACTTTGGAAAGGACAGATATATTGCGATTATAGAGCATGCCTTGAGGATGCTTTCTTTTCCCAGGGAAAAGCTGGTGGGATTCTCTCTGCTTGTATTCAGAATACACATTTGATTTTTTTTTTTTTTTTACCTGTTTCCCATAAGGATTAGCTGTGTTGAATGCTAGATATAAAACAGCTCTGTTTGTTTGGTATGTGCCTTGTAGCCTTGATATAGTTCTTAAAGTGTGTGTATTGACGAAGTTCTTGTTTCTTTCTTTGATATTTGGTCACTTTTCCCACCTTTCATCAGTTTTAGCTGGTTTAAGGTTTTGATTATATATTTAGTTTTTAATTAAGCAGTGAATCAAATGTTTCTTCCCTTTAGTTCTCTTGCCTCTCTAAATACAATTGGGAACATGTGCCCAACTGTTATATCTTTTTTTTTTTTTTAAGATTTTTAAAAGTGCTATTTGGAATATTTTTCAATATACTTTAAAGTAATTTGAAAAGTAATCAATATCACCTAATTTTTTATTAACTTGGTATAGTTTCATAAATCTGAATGAAGCGCATTATCTTTGGTGGTCATTAAAATAATTAAAATATACTCATTAATGAAATACATTTATATATGCTTGGATTTAGATTACTTTAGAGAGACTGATTTGAGATTTTCTATGTTGAGAAGTTGAGAGGTTGTAGAAATATTTAAATAGGTAGTTTTCTGACACCTGCCTCATGTTTGAAGTATTGTCTGGGGATGTTTAGTTTTCAGGTCACTTCAGATTGTGGTTTATTGCATGCTTTTTTGGTAGTCTCTTGTCTAGGGATTGTTGTTGTCATCGTTTCCATTATTTTTTGTAGTGCTGGTGTTAAAAACCATAAATCTAGACTGCTGTGATAATAGGAACAGGCTGAAACCTGACCCAGTTCTTTTGTCAAAATGTCGCGCCATGAGCTGCCTATAGTAAACTGACATGCCCTGCCATTAACTCTGGTCCTCTGCAAATGTCGGTGGGCAGCAGGTCTTTGGGCAATTTGCCTGTGGTTCTTTTTTAAAGCTTTAGGAATTTATAACTATAAACTGGGATTTTGGCGACCCTTGTCCTTCATTTATCTGTTTGCTGATATAACACACTTAAGTGAATACCGAGCTTTCACATAAATATTTAAGAATTCCAAGTGATTAATTATTTTAACTTGTGGGTTATCAATTAAAAATTCTTGAGAATGGCTGTTTTTCTTCAGTCTTTTGATTAATTTCTAATTTGTTGGGGGTAGATAGTTATTGCCAAACCGTAATTAAATCACTCCTCCAGAAATCTTCATTTCTTCCAGAGGGCTTGATGTGTTAAATCCTTACTACCAAAAAAATTTCTTTCTTAATATTGATCAGTCAAAATTCAGATATGAAATTTTATTTTTAAAAGTAATTACAGCATTAGAGTAGACTAAAAAGAATAATAAACCTCTTTACCTGTGCTATTTCATTAATAGTCTTTGGTGAATTTATGTGTAAATATGACTTCTACCACTTATAACATCATTTACTTTATTTTTTTCTCTCCCCTTCCTCCCCCCTCCCCAGTTGTCTGCTCTCTGTGTCCATTCGCTGTGTGTTCTTCTGTGACCGCTTCTATCCTTATCAGTAGCACTGGGGAATCTATGTTTCTTTTTGTTGTGTTAGCTCTCCATGTGTGCGGCACCATTCCTGGGCAGGCTGCACTTTTCGCGCTGGGCGGCTCTCCTTACGGGGCGCGCTCCTTGTGCATGGGGCTCCTCTACATGGGGGACACCCCTACATGGCAGGGCACTCCTTGCGCGCATCAGCACTGAGCATGGGCCAGCTCCACACGGGTCAAGGAGGCCCAGGGTTTGAACCAGGGACCTACCATGTGATAGGCGGACGCCCTGTCCATTGGGCCAAGTCTGCTTCCCACATCATTTACTTTAAAACTACCAGCAAACATTGGTGAACCACACCGCCTTGAAACTTCTTATATTGTTGATGTACTTAAAGGGATAAAGATGAATTATTTTTGCAATTAGATTCTTTTGTAAGTAGGGACTGTCTTTTCTCTTTTTTTTCTTTTTTTAGGTGAATATTGGTTTAAAGCTCATGTTTTAGTCCCAATTGTTAAGTAATTGGAATTTATAAACTGAATTCTGGTGTAGCATATATTCCTAGTTGTTCTTCCCCCTGAAAAAAAAATTACCTATAGCAGTAACCCCACATATACTGGGGCCCGTCTTCTGAGCCCTCAGATATCCTAGAAAGAAATCGAACAAGGTAAAAAAATAAAGGTCTAACAGCCCTTGGGAAGGAGGGAGATGGGTCCCTGGAGCTGTCCCAAGATCTCACACAATTTTCTCCTTGTCCCATCTAGACTTGTATGTATTAAGCAGCAGATTAGAATTGTAGGAAAGAACAGAGAAGAATGACAATGATAGACAAAAGAAAATCTCACCAAATTTTTTTTTAAAACACAATATTCTGGATCTATATGGTTTAGATACAAGTAGCCTATAGCTCAGTAGATTTTTTTTTTAAAGATTATTTTTTATTTATTTCTCTCCCCCCTCCCCCCAGTTGTCTGCTCTCTATGTCCATTCACTGTGTGTTCTTCTGTGTCACTTGCATTCTTGTCAACAGCATCGGGAATCTGTGTCTCTTTTTGTTGCATCGTCTTGCTGCGTCAGCTATCTGTGTGTGTGGCGCCACTCCTGGACAGGCTGCACTTTTGCGCCGAGCAGCTCTCCTTACAGGGTATACTCCTTGCGCATGGGGCTCCCCTACGCAGGGGACACCCGTGCATGGCATGGCACTCCCAATGCGCATCAGCACTGCGCGTGAGCCAGCGCATCACATGGGTCAGGAGGCCCTGGGTTTGAACCCTGGACCTCACCTCCCATGTGGTAGGCAGACACTCTAGCTGTTGAGCCAAATCCACTTCCCCAGTAGATTTTTATTTACTCATTCAGCAGGCATTTCGGAGGGCCCTAGTATGTGATAGTTGCTGGGTTAGTTATTCTGGAGGATACAAAGATGAAGCAGATATGATACTGCTCCTAGCAGCTTATTGTCTAACAAGGGAGATAAGATATGTACACACACACAACAGTGGCAATTTTAGCATGTTTAAGTGCTCATGAACCTAGGTTCAAATCTAGCTAGATAATCTTCAGAAGTCCTTTGAAACTCAATATACTTACCTTTCAAATAGACATTAATAGACAGTAATAGTAACTTTATTTTTTTTGCAGAAATTCTTCTTCCTTCCTTCCTTCCTTCCTCCTTCTCTCTCTCTCTCCCTCCCTCCCTTCCTTCCTTTCTTTATGTTATATTAATAGTAGCGTTAGATAAGAAAAATGTATATAAAGGCCTTTGTAGGGTACCAGGCACTTAGCAAGAGCTCAGTAAGTGACAGCTCTTATTAGTAGTAGTATTACCACTGCAAATGCCACCATCATTAGGCCCCTGGGATCATCACTTTATTTTTTTTCTACTACCCTAATGGATCCATCTGGTTCAGGGTACATGGTGCATTATAGGATACTCTCCTTACTTTTCCCTTGCATAGCATGTGTAGTGTATTGGAGCTTTGTTTTTTGGCATCTGACAAACCTAGGTTTGAATCATTTTTCTTTCACTACCAACTTTCTGGTCTTGAGGAATCAACAGACCTTAGTAACTGATATAATATCGGGCAGAGGAGGAGGGGAGTCAAAGATGACTTCTAATCAGAAAGATTGGGAATTAAAATAGGAAGCAGAGGAAGAAGCTCATTTTGGAAGGCAAAGGAGTTGGTTTTTAAAATATTTGAGCTGGTTGTGATGCTCCTGATAATTGGCTAGACTAGAAATTTTGGAGAGAGGCTGAGGCTAGCTCTGTCCATTTAGCAGTCATCTGCATAGAGCTGTTGCATCAACCATAGAATAGAAAAAGATTCTAGACTCTAGAACAGGGGTTCTTAACTATTTTTGTTCCATGGACCCCTTTGCCAGTCAGGTGAAATGCTTACTATGTAATTTATTTATTATATACATTCAAAAGTAAAGGAAATGTTAGATTTCCTTTAGAAATCAGTTAGAGGGCAGAGAAAATAAAGATAATTAGATTTTTTTCAATTCAAGCTCACAGACCCCTGAAATCTTTCCATGTCCTTGGGGTTCCGTGGACCTCTGGTTAAGAACCCCTGCTGTAGAATCTCAAGGAAGAAACAGAGACTAGAGAAGATTAATGGCTAGGACAGAAGAAAGAAGTAACACAGAACAATAATGGAGGTAGGATGACCAAGGAATAATGTATGGGTGAGTCCAAGATAGAAGAAGAGTGCCTGGAAGGAGGAGACACCTGTAGTTAAGGTGCTCCTGAAGTGTCAAGGAAAATGAGGACTGAAACTCTGAAATGGGGTTTGATGACTGGGAGGTAATTGGGTCCTTGGAAAACAGATATAGGAGAAGAGGGGAAGTAGAGGCCAGATTGCAGAAAGTAAGGTATCCTGGCAACTCTTTTTTTCCATATATGGATGTGATGTATTGATATTTTGGTGTATTGATGTTTAATACCATAACCCTGATCATCAGGGAAACATTAATCAGTCTGATAAATATACAACATATGGAGAACCTTTCTTTCTTTCTTTCTTTCTTTCTTTCTTTCTTTCTTTCTTTCTTTCTTTCTTTCTTCCTTTCTTTCTTCCTTCCTTCCTTCCTTCCTTCCTTCCTTCCTTCCTTCCTTCCTTCCTTCCTTCCTTCCTTCCTTCCTTCCTTCCTTCCTTCCTTCCTTCCTCCCTCCCTCCCTCCCTCCCTCCCTCCCTCCCTCCCTCCCTCCCTCCCTCCCTCCCTCCCTCCCTCCCTCCCTCCCTCTCCCCCGGTTGTCTGTTTTCTGTGTCTTTTTGCTTCGTCTTGTTTCTTTGTCCTCTTCTGTTGTCGTCAGCGGCACGGGAAGTGTGGGCGGCGCCATTCCTCGGCAGGCTGCTCCCTCCTTTGCGCTGGGCGGCTCTCCTTATGGGTGTACTCCTTGCGCGTGGGGCTCCCCTACGCGGGGGACACCCCTGTGTGGCACTGCACTCCCTGCGCGCATCAGCACTGCGCATGGGCCAGCTCCACACGGGTCAAGGAGGCCCGGGGCTTGAACCGCGGACCTCCCATGTGGTAGACAGACGCCCTAACCACTGGGCCAAAGTCCGTTTCCCCCTTTTTTATACTGATAAAAATTCAGATGTCTCAAGGTCAAATCCATTTATAAGCACTTTACTCTTTCAAAAAAATTGGATTTTAATATCTCCAGTGGTAAGTTCAGTGAACAAGTCTAGTAAATGAATGCTTATATTTGGACATTATTCCCTCCTGTAGTACTTCTACCTGGGAAATAATGGCAGCAAACCATACTCAGTGTGGGAATAAATTTATTTCAGCTTTACATCTGTTGATTCTTAAGCTCTCTTAGGTTGAGATTCTATGACTCCATCTATTTTATTAATACAATGTCTGACCAATGGCCTAAAATTGAAATGGGCCCTGAGAGATTTCTTGCTATTAGACTTGTTTAGTTCCTGTCCTTGTCAAAATATTTACCCTTACTTCGTGGTCTCTAATTAGAGCAGAGGTTCTTAACCTTTTTTTCTTCCATGTACCCCTTTGCTGGTCAGATGAAAACCATGGATCAGAATGTAGTGGCAGATAGTTTTATGGTACTCAACATTGGAGGTCAGAGAAAATAAAGATAATAAGTTGAAATTTTCAATTCAAGCTCATGGACCCTCTGAAATCTTTCTGCAGACCCCGTAGACCCCTGGTTAAGAATCCCTAAATTATGGGAAGTGGACTTGGCCCAGTGGTTAGGGCGTCCGTCTACCACATGGGAGGTCCACGGTTCAAACCCCGGGCCTCCTTGACCCGTGTGGAGCTGGCCCATGCGCAGTGCTGATGCGTGCAAGGAGTGCTGTGCCACGCAGGGGTGTCCCCCGCGTAGGGGAGCCCCGTGCACAAGGAGTGTGCCCATAAGGAGAGCTGCCCAGTGTGAAACAAAGTTCAGCCTGCCCAGGAATGGCACCGCACACATGGAGAGCTGACACAACAAGATGACGCAAAAAAAAGAAACACAGATTCCCGTGCCGCTGACAACAACAGAAGCGGACAAAAACAAGAACATGCAGCAAATGGACACAGAGAACAGACAACTGGGGGGGGGAGGGGAGAGAAATAAATAAAATAAATCTTAAAAAAAATCCCTGAATTAGACTCATGGTGTAGCTTCCCTTAGCTTAAAAAAAAAAAAAAAAAGAAAAGCCCCCAAAATGGAAGGGCTATGTATTCTTTGAATTATAGGCCTATTAGTTTGCTAAATAGTCCTTTAAAACTTTTTTTCTCAACAAATTTTAAGATTTTCTTCAGAATCAGTTAAGAGCAATAGGAATTTTAGGCTTAAGAATTCCACCAGCAGTCACTGTTTTCATTGTTTAATGGTTTTTTTGCGTGTCATCCTTGCACGGGGGCCTTGCTAATCTTCTTTTTTATTGTTCCAATTTTAGCATATGTGCTGCCAAACGAGCACTGTTTAATGTTTTAATGGTATTGAGAAAATGATTTAAAACAGTGAAAGACTTTTCAAAGCTTTTCTTGATCTGTAATCAGCTCTTTATTGTATAACAAAATATAAGCTGCAAAACAAATTGTTTTGTAAAGGGTCCCAGACTTTCAATGCTTGTCCATAGTCTGCTAGATACATCTGCTAGATTTAGTGTAACTGTGGTCTTGGGTAAAAGAAATCCCAATGTTAGATACTGTAAAATAGTGGTAACCTATTTTTCTTATTTTTATTTGGTTATTTTTTTTCATGCAGTGGAATTGTTCCATATATGTATCTTGTGAAATAAATTCTACTCTTCATGCTGGCAAAAGCAAAGCTTTTAATTTTTTTTTCATGTTAAAATTTTCTCTCCCATGTCAGATGGAGAATTATTTTGGGGGTCGTATTTGAGTCTTTCTTAAAGTGCTGAAGCAGGTTCAAAGTATTTTGAGAGGAAAGTTAAGCTTTTTTGCAATCTCCCTAGCAGACTACCATGTGGAAATCAAGTGCCTTTTTATTTCTATAAAAAATGTTAGACTCCTGAATTTTTCCAGAAAGATATCTCTGTGCTGTCTATATATCTGGTATGTAAAGTGTATAGATGTATTCTTAACCCTATAGTATATGTTTATTTGAGGCACTCTTGAGAGGATTCAACTCTGAATTAGCTGATGCTATCCAGCAGTTACCAACAGGTCATGGTAGTCATCTATTCCTTTAACTTCTATAATCTCTACCCTTGTATTGTAACTGAAAGATATAAGTGAGCTATATGGTAAGATATTTTAAGAGAGCAGTAGAACCTT
The DNA here is from genome assembly GCF_030445035.2 of Dasypus novemcinctus. Classification (NCBI taxonomy): domain Eukaryota; kingdom Metazoa; phylum Chordata; class Mammalia; order Cingulata; family Dasypodidae; genus Dasypus; species Dasypus novemcinctus. The sequence continues at coordinate 20,939,615 of NC_080704.1, read as the reverse complement.
TTCTTTATTTTTTTCAAATTACAGCCAAAGATAGTTTCCATTAAATTAGCCGGTATTCCTTTACATTCGAACAGTACAAATTCTTTCAAGGGTTCAGTCCTAGGAAAATGTTTGTCTTTCTCACTGAACTTGTATATACTTTTTATCTTCTGAGACTTATATAACCCAAGTGATTTCCTATTTGCCTTAGCTTCTAGGAAGCTCAGAGAAAAATTAATCATTCAAGTTGAGTACTAAATTTTTCTCAACTATCTAGTGCATTATTATTTGCTCTTTGTAATTAAAAAAAAATTAAAAACAACTGCCCACCCTCTTTATATTTTCATATTGGAACTGTTGATCCTTTTTTTTTAAAAATAACAAGATAAAAATTATATAGAAAATGATGAAAAGTTTTGGTGATTAAACACTTGGGTAAATATAAATCCTAGTAAGTGGATTTTCATCTACCTTGTTATTTATCACCTTTTAGATTACAAAATAAGCAATAACTTTTGTCTTGTTTTGAGTATTAATCTTGAGAATAGTGCAGTTTCCCCTTAAGGCATGAACTTTTTTTAAAATTTTTTTTATTGACTTTGTAATAATATTACATTAAAGATATATATATATATATGAGGTCCCATTCAACCCCACCCCCACCCCACCTCTCCCCCCCACCAGCAACACTCATTCCCATCATCATGACACATCCATTGCATTTGGTAAGTACATCTCTGGGCACCTCTGCACCTCATGGTCAATGGTCCACATCATGGCCCATACTCTCCCCCATTCCATCCAGTGGGCCCTGTGAGGATTCACAATGTCCGGTGATTGCCCCTGAAGCACCATCCAGGGCAGCTCCATGTCCCAAAGACGCCTCCACCTCTCATCTCTTCCTGCCTTTCCCCATACCCATCGGCCACCATGTCCACTTTTCCCAATCCAATGCCACCTTTTCTATGTGGACATTGGATTGGTTGTGTCCATTGCACCTCTATGTCAAGAGGAGGCTCAGATTCCACATGGATGCTGGATGCAATCCTCCCACTTTCAGTTGTAATCACTCTAGGCTCCATGGTGTGGTGGTTGTCCTTCAACTCCATCTTAGCTGAGTGTGGTGAGTCCAATGAATCAGATTGTAGGTGCTGGAGTCTGTTGAGGCTCAGGACCTGGCTATCACATTGTCAGTCCAAGGCATGAACTTTTAAATGGATTTTATTTATTGTTCAATTTTCATTTTAGCTAAAAACGTTGGTTTTATGAATTTATAATATGGGCAGAACTTTGAGGATTATTGGTATATAAAATTTGGAAAATATACATTCAAAAGTGGTTCAAATGCATTATATATAGGTTTACATATATGCTTTTTAAAAATTGGAAGGATATATACCAGATGGTTAACAGTATGTATTGCTTGATGATGAGGTTATAGATGATTTTTTTTGGTCTTCTTTTTACTTACCTGTGTTCTCTCTCTCTCTCTCTCTCTCTCTCTCTCTCTCTCTCTCTCATGGTGAATGTGTAAAAAAGGGGGAAAAATCTGCCAATTTTTAGGAGTTCACCAAGGCCATTTTAGTTCACAAAAGGCCAAAAGTAATTTTCAATACTTGTAAACCCTAATTGAAATAATATGTTTATGAATAATTAAGTATCTTACCCAGCATGGGGTGCCATCATTTCTTTTGGCCTTAGCAACTATATGTAAATTTTCTGATAATGCTGATTATTAGATGGCATCTGCTTTCTGTGGTAATGATGTCTGATCAGTTCAGTAAATATTTTACTCCTTAATTCAAGAATGATGTAAACTTAGAGTTTCTTTTTTTTTTTTTTAAAGATTTATTTTATTTCTCTCCCCCGCCCCCCCCCCATTGTCTGCTCTGTGTCCATTCTCTGTGTGGCTGTGTGTTCTGCGTCTGCTTGTGTTATCCAGTGGCACTGGGAAACTGCATCTCTTTTTTGTTGCGTCATCTTGCCGCGTCAGCTCTCCGTGTGTGCGGCGCAACTCCTGGGCGGGTTGTGCTTTTTTCACACTGGGCGGCTCTCTTGCAGGGCGCACTCCTTGTGTGAGGGGCATCCCTATGGAGGGGGGGCGCCCCTGCATTGCATGGCACTCCTTGTGCGCAGCAGCACTGTGCATGGGACAGCTTACCATATGGGTTAGGAGGTCCTGGGGATTGAACTCTGGACCCTCCATATGGTAGATGGACCCTCTATCAGTTGAGCCACGTCCGCTTCTTGAGTTTCTGTCTTTTTAAATGATGCTTTTTTTGGGTCTATACCTTAGAAGAAAATAACCAACTAATGTTCACTAACTTAAATGGGAACATTGTTCCATTTAAAGGCATAATTAATATTAAATGTCAATGCTGAAATTCCTTCATCTCAAGGACATATGGGATGGAATAGGGAAGAGTCTTTGAGCTCCCACTTCGAGATACTATACTAGGTACTCTACCTACACTATCTCAGTTTAATTTTCATGACTATATCATACAGTGTAGGTGGTATTAGCCTTAATTTACACATAGGAAAACCAAGAATCTGGGAGATGAGGTATAAAATGTAACAATTTAAGCATTTGAACTATTTCTACATAATTGAGATGGCATGACTAATAATCATCTCAATATAAATTGTTTAAGTCTATATAATTTGTTAAACTTTTTTTTTAACGTGAAAGACTGATATTTCATAAATTTCATAAATTCTTAATACAACTAAAATTTAGGGGGTCATTTTTTAAAAACTTAGAAAACATTTCTCTCCTCACAAGGAAAATAACTTTTGATTATTTAATACATATCATTGTAAAGAATTCAAATAATACATAAAAATATAAGGAAAATTAGATCACCTAAAATCCCACCACCCTGTGATGCAAAAATAAGGGGTCGCCAAGATAATTTTGCATTACTTTATGCAAATTTAGACACATGGGATTATGTCACCCAGGGTATATTTATAAAATACACCCCTCCCAGATGAGCACATACCATCATCTTTATCCTCCCAGATAAGCCTTATTAGCAGCCTACCATGTGTCCTATATTTTTCTCCATGTTTTTATAATCTTTTCTTATTATCTAATACAGACCTATATATACACCTATAGTAAGTTTTTAGTCACTATATAGTCACTCTCAGTGGTTCGAGTACTTTTTTTTTTCATACAAGGAATATGTGCTAGCTGTGTGAGAGTTACAGGGAAGAGTAACTAATATGTGGCCCATATTCTCAAACATTTTACAGTCTAGAAAGAGAGGTGGACATGTAAACAACTTGTTTTATATAAGACTTGCTTTGATAGTTGCTAAGTGTAGGGTGGAAATACAGCTGAGATCCCTGCAGGGGAGCTCCCAGAGGGCAGAGGCCTTGCCTTGTTGTTTCTTATGGGCATAAAACCCTAACAAGTGGTAATGTCTGTAAAAAAAGTCATGAGTTCAAATGAAACAAAAACGATTATTCTGTTGACTGATTTAAATGGATTAGCTCTTGTAGTTTGAGAATCTGGTAGAGAAGCAGTTTGTATATTTGAACATTTCTTTAGAATGGAATTTTCCATTCTCCCACCAGGGGATTTAATTGTCTTTTTTATTTAAGTGCTGGGCATTTTTGTATCAAGGAGAAGGCTGTAATATTTTGCTGTACAGTTTTGTCTGTACAGCCATAACAGTATGAAGTTTTAGATTGCTTGAAAGTAAGCTTAGGGAAGTAGACTGGGCCCAGTGGATAGGGTGTCCGCCTACCTCATGGGAGGTGCACGGTTCAAACCCCAGGCCTCCTTGACCCGTGTGGAGCTGACCCATGCACAGTGCTGATGTGCGCAAGGAGTGCGGTGCCACTTGGGTGTCCCCCGCATAGGGGAGCCCCACACTCAAGGAGCACTTTTACTGCTTTCCATTAAATGTTTAAATATGGTATCTAACACCTATTGTGCACAAATATTTGGGGAAAATTATAATAAAAACACAAAATTATTTCTCTCCTTTCCCCCCCCAACCCCCACGTTGTCTGTTCTCTGTGTCCATTTCCTGCATGTTCTTCTTTGTCCGCTTCTGTTGTTGTCAGCGGCATGGGAATCTGTTACTTTTTGCTGCGTCATCTTGTTGTGTCAGCTCTCCGTTTGTGCGGCACCATTCCTGGGCAGGCTGCACTTTCTTTCGCCCTGGGTGGCTCTCCTTATGGGGTGCACTTCTTGTGCGTGGGGCTCCCCTATGCGGGGGACACCCCTGCGTGGCAGGGCACTCCTTGCGCACATCAGCACTGCGCATGGGCCAGCTCCACACGGGTCAAGGAGGCCCGGGGTTTAAACCACGGACCTCCCATGTGGTAGACGGACACCCTAACCACTGGGCCAAGTCCACTTCCCCTAAGTCTTTATTTGGTATGACTTTGAGTCTTAGAAGAGGATATGTCTACTAGGTGGTACAGGATGACTATGATATTAAAAAGGAAAAGTTTTCAAACTCTAAAAGAGTTGATCTTACCTGATGTGGCTAATCTCAAACTAAAGGGATCTAAAATTCTTTCCTGTCTTTATTTGGGGATAACTAGAGTGTTTATTTTATTCCTTGGTCTGTGGTTCTATCTCTGAAATAAGTGATCTGGATTCCAAAGCATTGATTTTAAAGTTAAGAATACTTGTTTTGTGTTTAAGTCTAAGAAAGTTCTGTTCCTATAAAAAGAACTTGTTTTAAAGATGATTATAAAATCTAATTTTATTCATTTGAAAATGCTAGTGTTTAAAATTTAAATGCTCCAGATATTGCATTTAATTGGTTACTTAAATAAGCTGCTTATTTTTATGACCTGTTGACAGCGTTTTTACTCTTAATACTTGGTATAGTATAAGTATATGTTTATAAGAAACTGCCAGTTTTCCTAAGTAGTTGTACCAACTTTTATTCCTACCACCAGTGTATGAGCATTCCAGTTCTACCGTCTCACCTATCTCCTCACTAACACTTGGTATTGGTATTGTCAGTGTTTTTATTTTTAGTTATTTATGGAGTGGTATCTTATTGTAGTTTTAATTTGTACTTCCCTGATGGCTAATAATGTTGAATATCTGTTCACATGCTTTTTGTCCATTTGGGTATCTTTTTTGGCAAAGTGCCTGCCAATTATGCTTTTATTGTTTCTGGTTTTTTTGTTTGTTTGTTTGTTTTGAGTTGCAAGAGTTTTTTATATATTCTGGATATAGGACCGTTATCAGAAGATAGGTGTTTTGCAAATATTTTCTCCTATTCTCTGGTTTGTCTTTTTATTTTCTTAACAGTGTCATTTGAAGAGCAGTTGTTTTCAACTTTGTTGTTCAATTTATCCTTTTTTTCCTTTTATGCCTCTTGCTTTTTGTGTCATATCTAAGAAACCATTGCCTAACTCCAGGTCACTATGATTTTTTTCTATATTCTCATCTAGAAATTTTATGGTTTTAGGTTTTTTATTTAGATCTATGATCCATCTCAGTAATTTTTGTATAGGTGTCATCTTTCATGTTCTTTCAAATAGTTACGTTCTGGTACCATTTGTTGAAAAAAACTAACCTTTTTTGCATTACCTTGGTACCTCTGTTGTAAATCTGTTGACACACAAGAGGTCTTTCCTGACCCACTATTTTGGTCTATTGATCTATATGGCTATCCAATACTACTGTGTCTTGATTAAATAGTGCCTTTGGATGAACAGAAATTTTAATTAGAATGAATTCCATCTTATCAATATTTTCTTTTATACTTAGTGCTTTTTATGCTCATCTAAGAAATCTTTTACTACCCAAGATCTTGAAGATATTCTCTAGTGTTTTCCTCTATATATTTATAATTTTAGTTTTATATTTAGGTTCATGATCCATCTTGAATTATTTTAATGGTGTGAGGTAGGGCTGAAGGTTTTTGTTGTTTTTTTTTTTTTTGTTTTGAAAAATATTTTTAAATATTTAAAGTATTTAAAAAATATAGTTCTAGGATCATGTTTTTTGCAGTTTTATTTTTTAATAAATAAATCTTATTAATACCTATTAATAAAGCATATCCATCTAAAGTGTACAATCAGAGAGGTATTTGGTGTAATCACGTATTTGTGCATTCATCACTTCAGTCATTCTTAGGGCACTTTCATTATTTCAATAATAATAAATTAAAAAACTCACCTCTCAATCCCTCTATGCTTCCCCCTGCCATACATAGCTGCTATTCTTTTTTTAAAGATTTATTTATTTATTTATTTCTCTCCCCTTCTCCCCCCACCCTGGTTGTCTGTTCTCTGTGTCTGTTTGCTGTGTCTTCTTTGTCCGCTTCTGTTGTTGTCAGTGGCAAGGAAATCTGTGTTTCTTTTCGCTGCGTCATCTTGTTGTGTCATTTCTCCGTGTGGGCGGCGCCATTCTTAGGCAGGCTGCACTTTCTTTGGCCCTGGGCCGCTCTCCTTACGGGGTGCACTCCTTGTGCATGGGGCTCCCCTATGCAGGGGACACCCCTGCGTGGCATGGCACTCCTTGCGTACATCAGCACTGCGCATGGGCCAGCTCCACACGGGTCAAGGAGGCCCGGGGTTTGAACTGCAGACCTCCCATGTGGTAGACGGATGCCCTAACCACTGGGCCAAGTCCCCTGCCTCTTTTTCTTCTCTCTAGGGTATTTGTATTTTGTAGAAATAGTCTTATATATACAATATCACTCATATTCATGTTTTACATGAGGCTTTACTATCTTATACAGTAGGACAATTTTCTTTTTAAGATCTATTTTATTTATTTCTCCCTACCCGCCCTTGTTGTTTGCACTTGCTGTGTCTCTTTGTCTTCTTTGATTCTTTTTTTTAGGAGCCACCGGGAGCCGAATCCGGGACCTCCAATGTGAGATGGAGGTGCCTAATGGCTTGAGCCACCTCCAGTCTCTGCTTTGTTGTGTGTCTCATTGTTTTTCCTCCCTGTATCTCTTGTTGTGTCATCTTGTCCTGTCAGCTCGCCCTGCCTGTCACAATCAGCTTGCTGTCTTCTATAGGAGGCACTGGGAACCTCTGCTCCCCGCTTTGTTGTGTCTCTCATTATGTTCCTTCGTCTTGTGTCTCTTGTGCCATCTTGCTGCACCTGCCCGTCATGCCAGCCTGCTGTCTTCTTTAGGAGGCACCGGAATCCAAATCAGTGACCTCCCGTGTAGTAGTAGGTGGGAGCCTAGCCCCTGAGCCACATCTGCTTCCAGAGGAACATATTTTTGAAAAGACTTTTCCCACTAAATTGCCTTCGTGTCTTAGTTGAAAGTCAATTAACCATATATTTGTGGGTCTGTTTGTAGACTCTTTTTTTTTTTTTTTTTTTGCTGTTAACAGACTTGTGTAGACTATTTTTCCTCTGATCTAATTTGTCTATCCTTGTGTTAGTATCAGGAGTCTTGATTACTGCAGCTTTATACTAAATCTTGACATCAGATTATGTAAATTCTTCGGCTATGTTGTTTTTTTCCCCCAGGTATCAGGGCCAAGGATTAAACCCGGGGACCTTGTAGGTGGGAGGCCAGTGCTCAACCACTGAACTACATTGGCACCCTGAGTTGGTTTTTTTCATTTGTTTGCTTGTTGTTTGTTTTTGTCCCGAACCTGGGATCTCCCATGTGGGAAGCAGGCACAAAACTGCATGAGCCATGTCTGCTCCCTTTTATCCTTTTTCAAGATTGTTTTAGCTATTCTGACTCCTTTGCATTTCCATGTAATGTTTAGAATTTCTAAATTTTATATGCATTTCTAACTCCTTTGCATTTCCATATAAAGTTTAGAATTAGGATAGCACTTTCTACAAAAAAAGCTTACTAGGATTTTGATTGGCAGTGTATTGAATCTATAGATCAGTTTGGGGATAATTGGCATTTTAAGAATTCTGACTTTTCAACTAATGTATGTGGTACATAGATTTATTAGTTTTTCTTCAAATATTTAGTTTTAATCATCTCTATAGATGTTTCTACACCTTCCAGTATTAATAAAATCACTTAGCTAATGGGAACAGTTGATTACAGCTGAGGTTAAGGATTCATAGTTTGGAGATAGAGATTTGAGAAGATGTGGGAACTTGGGTATATCTTCTATATGTGACCCATCCTCGGTTGATTGGACTCTGAATCCTTTCTTATAGTAATGGGACTTACTTTAGTAAAACTCACAACTTTTTTCTCTCCAATTAGAGTTGATAATTCACTTCACTTCCTACCTGGAGAGCAGCACATTACTGTCTGCCTGTATTTAGCACCCTCTGGCCATAGTCCTTTATTAATAGCCTAGCAGAGGTATCAAATGACCAGTGGACTTGTTTGTTCCCATCTGAGTTTCAGAGGAGGGTTCTGGGAAGAGGTGGCTGTGCTTCGTGAGTGGTCTGTGTATAGATGAAGGGCTCTGAGAGACTAGAGAGCAGGGGTTCTTAACCAGGGGTCCACAGACCCCCAAGTGGTCTGTGGAAAGATTTCAGGGGGTCTGTGACCTTGAATTGAAAATTAAAAGAAAAAACCCCACAAAACATTATTCTTGTGGGGATATGTTGGTGTGGGTGTGATATATTTATTGAACAGTACACAGTATAGGGGTTGGTGGTTTTCACCTGACTAGCACAGGGGTCTGTGGAGCAAAAAAAGTTAAGAACCCCTACTGTTGAGGGATATGAGGGCCCAGAGGAACCTGAGTAGCTCTAGTATTTCATAATCAAGTAGAAGAGAAGGCAGGAGCCTCTTTAGCCTCTACTCATTTTGTGTTCTCAGCCTGAAATTCCTCTCCCTTTCTCACTGTGCATTGAAATTCTTCTCATCCTTAAAGGACCTGTTCAAGTGCCTGCTTCCTTTGAGAAGCCTTCTTTTATATTCTCAGAGTTAATTTGTGCTTTCTACCTTCCCACAGAGCACCACCTTTACCTAAAAGAGTGGAGGTGTTGCTTGAGTGTAAGTCTATTTAGTCAGAGATTCAGAAGTCTTTCTGGGTAGCTTTATAAACATATTCTCCATAGGCTTCCTTTAAATAAATTACCCTCGATTATACATTATCATGTTTGTATTACAGGCACACAAAGTAACGGGGGGTTAGATATTCTTTTTCTGACTAGACTGAGGTCTTGAAGGGTAAAGCTTGCCTATATATATATATTTTTTTTTAAAGATTTATTTATTTATTTAATTCCCTCCCCCCCTCCCCTGGTTGTCTGTTCTTGGTGTCTATTTGCTGCGTCTTGTTTCTTTGTCCGCTTCCGTTGTCGTCAGGGGCACGGGAAGTGTGGGCGGCGCCATTCCTGGGCAGGCTGCTCTTTCTTTTCACGCTGGGCGGCTTTCCTCATGGGCGCACTCCTTGCGCGTGGGGCTCCCCCACGCGGGGGACACCCCTGCATGCAGGGCACTCCTTGCGCGCATCAGCACTGCGCATGGCCAGCTCCACACGGGTCAAGAAGGCCCGGGGTTTGAACCGCGGACCTCCCATGTGGTAGACGGACGCCCTAACCACTGGGCCAAAGTCCGTTTCCCTGCCTATATATTTTTTATCTTTATTGTAGCGTTCATGGCAGATTGAGGACATGTAAGAAAAGTTTGAAGTAACGAATAATGGCTCAAAATACACAGGCTGTCTAACAGATCTTGTTAGAAGACTTGGCTTTTACAGGCGTTATGAGTTTCACCCACACAGTACATGATGTAGAAGTGGGCTTCTGGGACAGGCCTGTTTGAATCCCACCTCAGCTACTTACTATCTGCTCTTGTATATTTTATTCATTTAATTTTCTTATTGATAGATAATTCACATACTATAAAATTTACCCTTTTAAAGTATACAATTCAGTAATTTTTAGTATGTTCACAAGGTTGTGCATCCATAACCACTATCTAACTCATCACCCCAAAAAGAAACCCTGTACCTGTACCCATTAGCAGTCACTACCCATTCCCCTTTCTCCCAGACCCTGGCAATCACTATTCTTTCTGTCTCTATGAGTTTGCCTATACTGGATGTTTCCTATAAATGGAATCAGATGATAAGTGGTACTTTGCGATAAGTTTCTTTCACTTTATGTAATATTTTCAAGGCTCGTGCCATATTGTAGCATGTATCATTACTGCATTCCTTTTTATTGCCAAAAAATATTCCATTGTTTGAGCATACCACCTTTTGTGTATCCCTTGATCAGTTGATGGACATTTGAGTTATTTCCACTTTTTGGCTATTATAAATATTGCTGCTATGAACATTCATGTACATTTTTGTGTAACGTATGTTTTCCTTTCTGTTGGACATATATATACCCAGTAATACAACTGCTGAGTCATATGGTAACTTTGTGTTAAACTTTTTGAGGAACTACCAAACTTCTTTTATAGATATATCTTTGATTCTTGTCATTTTTTAAAAAGATTTATTTTATTTATTTATTCCCTCCCCCCTTGTTGTTTGCCCTTGCTGTGTCTGTTCATTGTATCTTCCTTTTAGGAGGCACTGGGAACTTAAACTGGGACCTCCCATGTGGGAGGGAGGTACCTAATTGCTTGAGCCACCACCATTCCCTGCTGTTCTGTTTCTCATTATGTTTTCCTCCTTGTGTATCTCATTGCATCAGCTCGCTGTGCCAGCCTGTCACATCAGCTCACTGTCTTGCTCACGTTCTTTAGGAAGCACCAGGAACCAAACCTGGGGCTTCTTGTGTGGTAGGCGGGAGCTCAATCGTTTAAGCCATGTCCGCTTTCAGATTCTTAACATTTTTAATCAAAGGAAAGAGATTAAAACCATCTGTTCATATAACTGATTGCCAAAATAACCCTATAGAAATGTGCTAAAAAGAGGCATTAATTGTTTAGTTTTTTTTTTCCTTCCAGGAAAGGATACCAGAAAGGGATACACCATGGGGCGAACAGTGAATGAAGGTAAGATGTATTTGTCTTAAAGGTGAGAACATTATTATTGAACTGGCAAGAGTGTCTCCTTGTAAACTGAAATTTTGAAATAAAGCCTTTTGAAAAAGAAAGCTATAGGAGATGTTAGGTGCTTGGAATTGAAATTTTAGTACTGAAATAGATATTAAAGATAATCTTGTCTTTTCTTCATAGTTTCATAAATAAGAAAATTGAAACTCAGGTCATACAACAATCTGTGATAAAGCCAAGAGTAGACACTAAATCTTCTAACTCTGATATGAGTACTTAAAAAATGGTTTATCCTGTTTTGCTCTAGTGAGAAGTCTTCTCACTGTCCCATATATATGCCACATTCAGTGGCACTTTGTTTTGTGTTGTATTTTTTTTCCTCCTCATAATACATTATTATTATTTTTTTAAAGAAATTTATTCTCCCCCCCACCCCCCATCATCTTCTCTCTGTGTCCATTTGATGTGTGCTCTTCTATGTCTGCTTGTATTCCCATCAGGCAGCACTGGGGATCTGTGTCTTTTTTTGTTGCATTATCTTGCTGCGTCAGCTCTGTGTGTGTGTGGCACCACTCCTGAGTGGGCTCAAGGGCAACTCTCCTTGAGCAGGGGCCACTCCTTGTACGAGAGGCACCTTTCCGCAGGGGCACCCCTGTGTGGGTTGGCACTCCTTGCGTGCAGCAGCACTGCATGTGGGCCAGCTCACCATACGAGCCAGGAGACCCCAGGTATTGAACCCTTGGACCTCCTGTATGGTAGGCAGATACTCTATCTGTTGAGCCACATCTGCTTCCCCATAATACATTCTTCACACCTCTGCCTTTGTAAGTCTTGTTCCTCTTTCAGGACCCAGTTCAAGTCCCGTGTCTCCCATGACTTTTTCTCTGGCTAAATGCTGAAAGCTGTCCTCTGCTGTTCTCTAATGTGTCAAGGTATTAGTTTAGTATAGTCTCTGTAACTAGAGTCTAAGCTTCTGTAGAGCAGGAGCCACATCTTTACCGTTTTACTTTTCCTATTAGAAATACGTACTGTAATATCTACAGATGAAATATATTTTAGATTTGGTGAGGTCACAAGGTCCAGCACTGTTTCAATGCCTTAACTTGTCACAGGGAACAGTCTCTGTGTAGACTTTTGAAACACATTCATTTCATTGTTTTCTAGCATCCATAGATGGACGCTTAGTTTTGAACTAAGAGAAAGTATCTCCTTTGTTTCTCAGTTGTGTTAATTTAAACATTATAAGGATCTGCTAATTTTTGTTTGTTTATTCATTCATCCAACAAACACTTGAGGGTGTTCTGCATGCCAAGTCCTATTTTAAACACTGAGGATACACCAGTGGACGAAACAGGCAAAATAAAATAAATAAATCCCCACCTTTTTGGAACTTACATTTGAGTGGAAGGAGATATGCAAAAAATAAAATAACTAAGCAGATTAAAAAGTATGTAGTATATTAGAAAGTGATAAGTTTTATGCAGAAAATGAGGATGTTCATTATAAAATTGAAACTGATTCCTATTAGAAAATAGTTTTAGTGTATACTTTTTCATCTTTTGAAGTCCTCTTTCATGGGAAGTGGATGTGGCTCAAGCGATTGGGCTTCTGCCTACCACATGGGAGGCTCAAGGTTCTGTTCTCAGTGCCTCCTAAAGAAGGCAAGCTGGAGCAGTGGGCAAGCACAGCAAGCTGACGAACAAGCTGAAGCAACAAAAGATACACAAAGAGGAAAGTCAGTGAGAGACACAACAAACCAGGGAGCTGAGGTGGCTCAGGTGGTTGAGTGACTCTCTTTCACATGGGAGGTCACGGGTTCGGTTCTTCCCAGTGTCTCCTAAAGTGCAGACACAGAGCACATAGCAAGTGGACACAGAGAGCAGACAGCGACTACAAACAACGAGGAGGGGAGCATGAATAAGTAAAATCTTTAAAAACAAACAAACAATTAAAAAAACTATTGCTGTGACCTTCCTGTATTGCTAATTTTTTTTTTAGATTCAATGGATGTCAAGAAGGAGAATCAAGAGAAAACTCCTAACTCAAGCACATCTTCTGTGCAAAATGGTAGGTGTTAAAGTAGTTTAATAGAGCATAATTTTATTCCTTACTCACTGTTAATATGACCTCATTGCTTTTGGTACAGTATATGTACAGCAAAATCCTGTACATATACTATTAATCTAATACAAAATCTAAGTAAAAGGAAAAGTCAAAAATTGTATTTTATTTTGAAAACTTTACTTTGTTTTTGCTTAGAGATAAATTGGCATGGGATTAAATAAAAAGATAATTTTGTATATTTCAGTGCTACATGTAGTTGTTGGCTTGCAGTGCAGAAGAAAATAATCATATTTCAGAGGACCAGTATAAAGAATTTGTTAGCTCAAATTATAGCCCATTCAGACAAAAGGGAGAGTGTTTTTCAAAAATTAAAAAAACATTGTGTTGAGATGGATTAAGTATTTTCCAATGTCATTGAAAGTTTTTTTATGAATCTTAACTGGTTTATGGAATAGTCTTAATTCTTTGGAGTATAAATGTGAAAGTTTTAGTTTCTCAGTCTTTGTTTTCAGCTTATACTTCTTTCTTCCTGGGGTGTCTGCCCCTGAATGACATCCTGGTCAGATTTTTTTCCCATTCAAGTTTTGTTCTTTTTTTTTTCCCCCTAAATTTATGCAAGAACACATGTTATTAGAGCTTCAGTTTGAACCTTGGGTCTCCTGATTGTTAGGTTAATGCTAAGAGGTCTCTGGGACCTCAAGGTCAATTTAATTTTAGAGCTGTGGATCCCAGTTTTCTCTTAACAAAACTATCCAGTAGGCGGCGGACTTGGCCCAGTGGTTAGGGCGTCCGTCTACCACATGGGAGGTCCGCGGTTCAAATCCCAGGCCTCCTTGACCCATGTGGAGCTGGTCCATGTACAGTGCTGATGCGCGCAAGGGATGCCGTGCCATGCAAGGGTATCCCCCACATAGGGGAGCCCCACCCGCAAGGAGTGCTTCCCGTAAGGAGAGCTGCCCAGCACGAAACAAAGTGCAGCCTGCCCAGGAATGGTGCCGCACACATATAGAGCTGACACAACAAGATGACGCAACAAAAAGAAACACAGATTCCCTTGCCGTTGACAACAACAGAAGCAGACAAAGAAGACGCAGTGAATGGACACAGAGAACAGACAACCAGGGTGGGAGGGGAAGGGGAGAGAAATAAATAAATAAATCTTTAAAAAAAGCCCAACTATCCAGTATTCATAAATTCAGACACAACTATGACATTTAGTTTTACAATAAAATAGGCCATTTATTGAGTGATTTATAAGCATGCTACTTTATTTAATTCTCAAAATATCTAGTACCATATGTATTACTTTCCCCATTCTTTAGATGAATGAACTGAGACTGAAAAAGTGGAATGACTTGCTCAGGATCACATAGTTAGTAAGAAGCAGAGCCAGACTGGAAGTAAAAGTTCTGACTCCATATGCTAATGTGGCTCAGTGGTTGAGTGTTGGCATCTCAAAAAGAAAGAAGTTCTGACTTCAAAGCCCATATTTTTAACACTCTGCTGCAAACCTTTCAGCACTGTGTAGTGCTGGCTTCATATCATCCTGTATTTTTAAATTTTATTTATTTAATTAACTAAATTTTAAAAAGATTTATTTATTTATCTAGCCCCCCCCACTTGCTTGTTGTCTGCTCTCTGTGTCCATCCACTGTGCGTTCTTCTGTGTCTGCTTGTCTCCCTTTGTTGGGACATCTTGCTGCACCAGCTCTCCATGGGCGTGGGCTATCAGCGCTCCACGAGGCATGGGCTGTCAGCTCTCTCTGGACGTGGGCCAGCCTGCCTTTACAAGGAGGCCCTGGGATGTGAACCCAGGGCCTCCTATATGGTAGATGGGAGCCCAATCAGTTGAGCCACATCTGCTTCCCTATATATATATTTTTTTTTGATAGAAGGTACCAGAGATTGAACCCAGGACCTTGTACCTGGGAAGCAGGTGCTCAACCACTGAGCTACATCTGTTCCCCAATGAGACTTGTTTTTTTTTTGTTTTGTTTTGTTTTTTAGGAGGTACCAGGTTAGCAAGCACTCAAACCACTGACCTACATCTGTTCCTTTTTTTTTTTTTTTAAGGACTTTATTTTCATTATTTTTATTTTTTATTTTTAGGAGGTACTGGGGATTAAACCCGGGACCTTGCACGTGGGAAGCACATGCTCAACCACTGAGCTACACCTGGTCCCTAAATTATGTATTTTTAAAATGGAATAATCTCTGAAATTTATTAAGTTAAAAGCAAATTGCAGAACATTATATATGCTGTATATATATATAAAATATGTATTCGTGCACACATAAATGCATACACAGATATGTAACAGTGATATGCTAAAGGTGACTCCCATTGGCTTGGGAGAGCCAATTGTGCACATTTCTTCCCAACTCTATGGTTGGTGACATCACCATGGTACTTTGCAAACAGCCATGGTGATAGTATCTCTACCACAGAAATCTGCAAGCACTACAAGTCAAGCTTTTTGTTTGTTTGTATTTCCCAGAAAGCTAATTATTAAACATTTATCAGCACTCCAGAGTATGTATATATGTATATGTGCATGTATATAATATCATTTAAAGCATACATAAGAGGCAGGTAATGCAGATTCCCCCAGGAAGGGGGAACAGTTAAACCCAGTGTTTCTATAATAAGAAAATTAAAGAAGAGTATAGAAAAATCTCATGATTACTGAGAATTAAACTTCATATGCTTTAATAATATCTTGAGTACTGTCAAGTCTTTCCCTCAGTGTCTGTCAGTCTGGCTGATATAGTAAATTGAAGTGGTCAAGACAGGCAAAGTATACAGCATGAAACAATTATTTTATTCTATTTTTTTCATTTTTTAAAATTTATTGAAGTGTATCACTCATACATAAACAATAAGTGTACAATAGTAGTTGTGAACTTATAAAAAAATATATATCATACAACTCTCACACCTCACCCTGCCACCAACAGTACCTTGCATTGTTGTTAAACCTTTTTAACTAATGTATAAAGAGCATTGTCAAAATATTACTACTAACCAAAGTATTTTCCCCCAGTGCCCCCTATTATTATTATTATCTTTATATCATTTATATATGAACATATATAAACAATAAGTATAAAGTAAATATTATGAACTTACAAAGCAAACATGCATGACATCATACAGGGGTTCCATACATCAACCTTCCACCAATATCTTGCATTGTCGTGAGATGTTTGTTACAAATTACTAAAGAATATTGTCAAAATCTTACTACTAATTATAGTCCTTATATTTAGTGTATTCCCCCAACCCACCCTTATTATTATTTTTTAAAGATTTATTTTATTTATTTTTCTACCCTTCCCCCCTGTTGTCTGATCTCTGTGTCCATGTGCTGTGTATTCTTCTGCGTCTGCTTGGATTAGCCAGTGGCACTGGGAAACTGTGTCTCTTTTTTGTTGCGTCATCTTGTTGCATCAGCTCTTCATGTATGTGGTGCCACTCCTGGGCGGGCTGCGCTTTTATCACATGGGGCAGCTTTCCTTGCGGGGCGCATTCCTTGCGTGTGGGGCACCCTTACGCGGAGGCACTCCTGCATGGTACAGCATTCCTTGTGTGCAGCAGCACTGCGTGTTGGCCAGCTTACCACACGGATCAGGAGGCCCTGGGGAGTGAACCCTGGACCCTCCATATGGTAGATGGACGCTCTATCAGTTGAGCCATGTCCACTTCCCTATTATTTCTTAAATATATTTTTATGACAAAAGTTGTAAACTTATAAAACAATCACGTACATATGTCAAATTCCCAAACAATACCCCTCTACCAATATACCACACTATGGTGGAACATTTGTTGCAACTAATATGATATCATCTGACTGTAGCCATGTCCATAGTGTGCACTTAGCACGCATTTTCCTTACTGCCCCATTATCAACACAGTACATCTTTGGCATAGATGCAAGAATATTATATTATTACTGCTAACCATAGTCCATAGGTCACTCCAGTTTTATTTTTCCCATGCTTCTTCACATTCTTACCACCCTGCAGTAGTGATGTACATTTGTTCTAGCTAACAAAGGACACTCTTGCATCTGTACCATCAACCACAATTCTCATCCACCTCTTGGTTTACTGTGCTATTCTCTTTCTAGAATATTCTCTGGCATTCTGTTAATTGGCATTTACATACCTAGACTACCATTTTCAGCCACATCTCCATTTATAAACTAGCTGTTACTATGTGTTACCATCCACTCTATACATTTTCACACTTTTACAGTAAAGCTAGTTAAAACTTCAACATGCATTAAACATCAGTAGTCCATCTGAGTCCTCTTATCCCCTTTAATGATCCACCACCTACCACCAGGGCATGAAGATATTTTCCTACAGTTTCTTCTAGAAGCTTTATGGTTATTACTTTTATTTTTAGGTTTTTGATCCATTTTGAATTAATTTTTGGATAAAGTGTGACATAGGGTTCCTCTTTCTTTCTTTTGGCTATGAATATACAGTTTTTTCAGCACCATTTGTTGAATGGACTGTTCTGCCCGAGCTGTGTGGGTTTAACAGGCTAGTCAAAAATCACTTGATTTTGTGAGGGTCTGTTTCTGAACTGTCAGTTTAGTTCCATTGGTCTATGTGTCTGTCTCTATGCCAGTACCATGCTGTTTTTACCACTATAGCTAGGTAATATAATTTAAAGTCTAGAAAGGAGAGTTCACTTTTCCTTTTTAAGATGTTTCTGGCTATTCAGGACCACTTACCCTTCCAAATAAATTTGATAATCATGTTTTCAATTTTAAAAAATGCTGGTGGACTTTTTACTGGGTTTGCATTGAATCTGTATATCAATTTGAGTAGAATTGACATCGTAATGATATTAAGTCTTCCAATCCATGAGTATGGAATGTTCTTCCAATAATTTAGGCCTTTTTGAATTTCTTTTAACAATGAGTTACAATTTTCTGAATGCAAGTGCTTTACATCGTTGGTTAAGTTTATTCCTGACTATTTGAATTTATCTGTTATATTTTATTTTCACCACTCTTTTGACACTTTTATTTATATAATCTTCATTTCTAGAATCTCTTCTAGGCCTCTCTCTCCTTACTTTTCTTTTCAGGCTCCTCTAGCACACCCTTCAGAATTTCCTGAAAATCTGGTCTCTCGATTAGAAATTCTCTCAGTTTCTGTTTATCTGTGAATATTCTAATCTCATCCTCATTTTTGAAAGACAGTTTTGTTGGATATAAGATTCTTGACTGGAAGCTTTTCTCTTGTATCTTAAATATATCACACCACTGTCTTCTTGCATTCATGGTTTCTGGTGAAAAATCACTTAATCTTATTGGGTATTCCTTATATGTTATGCATTGCTTTTCTCTTGCTATTCTCAGAATTCTGTCTTTGCATTTGACATTCTGATTAGCATGTGTCTTGGAGATGGTCTATTCAGATTTTTTCATATGGGAGTACGTTGTGCTTCTTGAACATGGATATTTATGTCCTTCAAGAGGGTTGGGACATTTTCTACCATTTTTTCTTCAGATAGTCCTTCTGCCTCATTTCCCTTCTCTTCTCCTTCTGGGACACCCATGACACGTATGTTTGCATGTTTTTTGCTGTCATTTAGTTCCCTGAAACCTTGCTGAATTTTTTCCGTTTTTTTCTTCATCTTTTCTTTTGTATGTTCACTTTCAGAGGCCATTTCTTTGAGCTCACCAATTCTTTCTTCTGCCTCTTCAAATCTGCTATTATATGATTCCAATGTTTTTTAATTCCATTTATTGTACCGTTCATTCTCATAAGATCTGCTATTTTTCTACATATGCTTTCAAACTCTTTTGTGCTCATCCAATGTCTTCTTAATATCCTTAATCTCTTTAGCCATCTCATTGAATTTATTAAGGAGATTTGTTTGGATATCTATGATTAGTTTTCTCAATTCCTATATGTCATATGGAGGCTTACCTTGTTACTTTAACTGGGCTGTATCTTCCTGTTTCTTGGTATGGATTGTAATTTTTGGTTGGTGTCTTGACACCTGGCTTACTAGAGTATTTATTCGTGGTGTAGTTTTTCTCTTTAGTTTCGGGCTTCCTGCCATTTTCCCCTTGCTGGTTGTGTAGTAGGAACCAAGGATACAGTTGGTGCTATAAGCTGTGGAGGCTCAAGCTGCCCTCTTTACTCTAGGAACCCATGAAGCTTCTCCCAGCTTTTTCCTTTGTTAGGGCTAGGGACAGAATCACAGCTGTGTGGAATAATCCAAGTTGTACAGGCCTAGACTCTAGTTGCCCAGAGAGACTGATGAGGCTTCATGTCCCTTTCTCCCCTGTTTGGCAGGGATGGAGCTGCAGATGTGGGCAGCAGTCTGTCCAGTGTGGATCCAAGATGACCACGGTTGCCCCGATAGACTTCCGATTATTCAGTCTGTGCTAGCCAAATGTACCTGTAGTTACCTGGATAGGCTGGTGCAGGTCCTGCCAGCCTCCTCCCTGCCAGAAGTGGGGCTGGGGCTGCTGGCTGATCTGGGTGAAAGACACTGGTTCCTATTGTCACTGTGATTTTCGGTTAGCCTGGCTTCCCTTCAGGCTAAGGGCAGAGTCAAAATGGCAGCCACCTGCCTCTTTCCTACCTGGACAACTTCAAACTTTAGCTGTTCTTAGGGTTATACTTTAGCCAGCTGAGTGTACTAATCAGGAGCTGAAATTGGGGGCCAACCATCTCCTCCTCCCCTATTTTGGGGAAATGGAGCTTCAAATTCCAGCCACAGAATATCATCTGGGGTGGCCTGCGCTGCCAAAGTAGGATAATCATCGGCCTCCACAGCTTGCTGGTAATTTCCCGGAGAGGCTGGCACAGGTCCCTGCAGCTTCGTCCCTCCTGGAGGTGGCTCTGGGGCCTAGTCTAGAGCTGCAATCTGATCTGGATGGAAAGAAGCTGGTCCCCACCAGCGCTGTGATATTCAGTCCGCCCCACTTCTCGTGCCAGGCGCAGTTAAGATGGTGGCCACCGCCCTCTTTCTGGCTTTGACAGGTTCAAACTTTAGCTGTTCTCAGGATTATACTTGAGCCCGCCGAATTTACTCATCAGTAGCTGAAGTTGGTGCCCAACCTTCTCTTCCTTCCCCATTTTTGGGAAGTGGAGCTTTCAATTCCAGCTGCGAAAGGCAGCTTGTGCCTCCAGTAGGGGATGGGCACTGGCCTCCGGGGCATGGAGCGCTCTGCTTATGAGTCTTCTCTGCAGATGGGCAGTCTCCTTCCATTCCTTCAAGGATGTTGCAGGCTGCTCTTCTGGTCTCCTGGAGCTCCCAAACAGGTGCTTCAGCTAGCTTCAGAGAGCTCTGGGTATGTACTAACTGCCTTGTAGCAGGAACTGACTCTAGGAGCTCCTTACTCTGCCGCCATCTTGCTGGTTCTCCTCAAACATTTATTTTTAGAAATTGGTGATCTTATTCCTGGGAAACATCTGAAATGATTCAGAGTTGGATAAGGAGGTCTTTAGAGTGAAAAAATCCATTTTTAAAAATTTTGCACTTTACATCGTTCCAGTATATATATATAGCCACTGGTATCTTTGGGCTGGAAACCTTTTTAAAAGAGAATGTGAAGGAGATGCCTATTTCTGTTAAGGAGATTCCAACCCCCTCTCCCACCTTCTAATTTTATTTTTTATTTATTTTATTTATTTATTTATCCCCCTTCCCCTCCCCCCGCTGTTATTTGCTCCCTGTGTCCATTCACCTTCTAATTTTATTTTATTTATTTATTTTTTTTAATAAAGATTTATTTATTTTATTTAATTTCCCCCCCTCCCCTGGTTGTCTGTTCTTGGTGTCTGTTTGCTGCGTCTTGTTTCTTTGTCCGCTTCTGTTGTCGTCAGCGGCACCCGCTTCTGTTGTCGTCAGCGGCACGGGAAGTGTGGGCGGCGCCATTCCTGGGCAGGCTGCTCTTTCTTTTCACGCTGGGCGGCTTTCCTCACGGGCGCACTCCTTGCGCGTGGGGCTCCCCCACACGGGGGACACCCTTGCGTGGCACGGCACTCCTTGCGCGCATCAGCACTGCGCATGGCCAGCTCCACACGGGTCAAGGAGGCCCGGGGTTTGAACCGCGGACCTCCCATATGGTAGACGGACGCCCTAACCACTGGGCCAAAGTCCGTTTCCCATCACCTTCTAATTTTATAGATTCTAAATATAGTCAAGCTTGGGTGATTGAACTTTTCCAAACTAAGGAACCTCACTTTAATCCCATTCTGGGGAAAAAGGAAGTTAATCAGAAAGCTCTCATAACACATCATTGAACTTTAAACTAATACATTGTTTCATTATTAATAATACCTTGAATAGTATGAACAATATATAATGTTGACATAAATTAAAATAAATATTGTTATTTTGAAAATACACTTGAAAAAAGCATGTCATCAGTAAGCATGAGACTCAGCTTTTGTGTTTCAGGATGCCTGGCTTTACCTTTGACAAACGTCTTTCTGGAATGTGACTTTTAGAGAATTAGCAATTACTTCCTTAGAACCGTTAACCATTTTAAAATTAATCTTTGGTAGATTCCCACATTCTGTAGAATTAGTTGTGAGGTCTTGAAAGGCATCAGTGGTATTATATTTTATATTGTACTATGCTACTGAAATACTACAGACACTAACAATTATTAGTGTCTTTTTCTGGAAGGTAGAACTTATATACATTAACTGTTTTTCTTTGTCTTGTTCTTTTTAAAGAACAGGTTTGGGTGGGAGTCTCAGCTCTCAACCCTGCCTTTTACCACTATATGACCCTCTTGAGAATTTACCATTGGTCTTCATTTTAAGCATCATGTATTTTTAAAAATGGGTAGAGAGAGAAAGGACAGCAAGAGAGAAAACATAGATCATTCAAATATTTTGGATCAGTGACTTCATCGATGACTTCTTTACTACTTTATTCTGCCACCATCTTTTTGACACCCTGGATGGAGATCTAGTACTAGATCGAGAAACTAGCCTGGTTTTCAATTTTTTTCTTTCTGTAAGACATTGCAGAGGTAAAATTCTCTTAGACCACACACCTAAACACCTTTAATTCTCCATGAAAAAAAAAAAGAAACACCTTTGCATTAATGGGATGAAATGATGAAAACACATTTCTTGAGTGGATTTGTATCAGAGACAGATGAGTAGAATTTGCTATAACTCTAGTTGGTCCTAGAGTCCACATTTTTAGAATCACTGTGCTGCCATCCTCATTACATTGAGAGGATCTGCATTGTAATTGATATCAGAGCCACTATTACTAGGAAGTTGTCTTATTTTGAGTATTTTTTAAGAGGTATGGAAATAAACTCCTTTTATTCCTGAAAGTTAGTGTATTTATTGTGTATGTTAAAAACTATTTTGTATATGTGTTTTTTCCAGATGATTTCCAGTGGGACAGTTACTTGAAAGAGACTGGATCTTTAAGTGCGCCTTCAGAGTATTTCAGACAGGTATGCCAAAATTTTCTGTATATTGTGTATATTAATATGAACTGTTTACTTGTTGAAGGGTGTTTGTGTGATTAAGTTTGGATGGTGTGACTAGATGGTGGGATTGTGGTAGTGCTACTTAGGAGCCAGATGATCTTTTTGCATTCATTTATTAAGAATTATATATATGCCAAGTATACTAAGAGTACTACGTCCTTTTAACTACCCATGGAGGGAAAGACAGACATGTAAATAAGTAATTATGAGAACTGTGATAATTCTATATTGGGAAGGCTCACAGAAGAGGTGCTGACTGCGATGGTTGGAATAAGGGAAGGATATTCTAGGCAGAGAGAACGTCTGGAGCAAAGGCACATGGGTGTGAAAGAGTCTGAGTGTTGAGGGTTTGGTATGGGGTGGCTGGAACACAGAGTAGTAGGTAGAAGTGATAGTTTGAGGATGAGGTTAAAGGTGTGGGGCTTGTAAACCTTGCCAAGGAATTGGCTTTATCCTTAGGCAGTGATGAACTGCTGACTGGCTTATTTCAAGGGGATTGGGCTAATCAGACATTCTTATTTTTAAAAGCTACTCAGTGTACATTTTAGAGGCTGTATTTGGGTTGCTTGGAAGTAAGGATAGGAGATAGATTAGCAATGGAGGTGTGTTTTTATGCTGCATGTCAAGCCAAGAAGAGAATTTGAAGATCTTTTCCTTGACCCTTATAACCCCTACCTTACTCACCATCTGCTGTGACTGTTACTTAGAACATTGCTCCGGTATCCTGGTAACATATTTGACCATTTGCTTTTCCTATAGTTTGATACATTTTAACAATTTTATTTTTATATCTATAGTCTAAGGTTCCACCAGCTAATGACTTCAAAGTTGGTATGAAATTGGAAGCCCATGACCCTCGCAATATTACATCAGTGTGTATTGCTACGGTTGTTGGGATTACTGGTGCCAGGTTACGATTAAGACTGGACGGTAGCGACAATAGAAATGATTTTTGGAGGCTTGTCGACTCCCCAGACATACAGCCTGTTGGGACATGTGAAAAGGAAGGGGACTTACTTCAACCACCCCTGGGTAAGGATTAACAGTTTTTAAAAGAACATGTTCTTACTATTGTAATACTCAGTAGAAATAATTTTAAGTGGTCTTTTAAAAATCTTCTCTCAGGCATTCTTGCAAATAGATGATAGAGTGGTTACTGTGGAGAATGTATGATGAAAGGGAAACCCAGTTGCATATACTTGTACATTTAGCATATCTGTACTGAAGGTTCCCCACTCCAGGACAAGACTCATGCTAAGTCTTCAAACTTGAAATATCAAAAGCCATTCTACTAGATTAATAGTCAGATTTAGAAACCCTTATGGGAAAGAATTTTATAGCATTTGAATCCAGTCGCATCTTCTCTCAATGTTGTCCACTGAACCACTCAGCATTTTTGGCATGGTGGCGAGCACGGGAAAGGGTTATGACTGCATATCATGGAAAGAAACCATAATGAGACAGTTTGGAGTCAGCACCTTTAGGTCTTTGAAAGGGAGGAGGAGGATGAACTTTCAGCAAAGGTTTTTAAAAGTAGGTACAAAGAATGAAGCTCTCAATTTTGGCCAAGTTTGTAAAAGGTAAAAAGTGTGTCATTCTAATTTGGGGCAAATTTTTTCTTTTTAATACTTAGATATACCATGACATTCTGTAGAAATGATTTCATTTATTTTAGCACTATTTTGCATTCTGAGAGAATGGTTGGTATTGGTGGTTTTTTATTTGGTTCCTGTTTACAGTGCTGAAAATGAAAATTCTTCATTGTTAAACTCAATGAGAAAATAGATTTTTTCTTTTCCTTTTAGTGAAAAATCCACTGAAAACCAAAATTTTAAGATATTTGTAATAACTACTCTTTTAGCAATGTCTTTTATAACCTTATTTTAGAAACATATATACAACTCAGAATTTCCCATTTTAACCATAGTATTAGTCTGCCAAAGGGCTGTCCATGCAAAGTACCAGAAAAACGTGTTGGCTTTTATAAAGGGGATTTATTTGGGGGTATAAGCTTACAGTCTCAATGCCATGAAAAAGTCCAGCTCAGGGCACCATAAGAGATGCTTTCTCACCAGAGTCAGCTGTCACATGTTGAAGCAAGATGGCAGGTGATCTCTGTCTAGTCTCTCCTTCCCCCCTGGGCTTCCTCTGTCAGGCCCAGCTAACTCTGCTTTCTTCCTGATTTCAACTGTAAGCTGGCATAGGGCTTATCTCTTAGGGCTCCCTATATCAGTCTCAGCTGTTCTGCTCTCTTTCCAAATTCAGCTATAAGCTATCAGGCAAATGGCTCCTCTCTCTCTGGGGCCTCAGCTATTTGAGCCTTCTCCTTTTTGTCACATGGCAGGATCAAAAATGACAGAGCTCTCTCTTCCCCGTGTCTGTGTATATCAGGCCCTGCAAGGAGGCAGGGACTCAACCTGAGTTAAGTTGTAGTCCAATCAAAAGCCCAAAGCAATCTTATCAAATAATCTAATCAAAGGTCCCTCAGCTGAATTTAATGCAGTCAAAGGGTATCACACCCAGAGGAATAAATTAGTTTACAAACATAATCTTTCTCTTTTGGGGATTCATAGAATAATCTCAAACTGCCACAATCTCTTTTTTTTTCCTTTCATTCTTAAGCTTTAGATTGCATAAATATTACATAAAAAATATGGGGGCTCCCATATACCCCACCCTCTCCCCCTCCCACACATTCCCCCATTAACAGTGTCATTCATTAGCGTGGTACATTTATTACAGTTGATGAACACATATTGAAGCATTGCTTCGAAGCATGGTCTGTAGTTTACATTATGGTTTACACTGCACTGCACAATTTTATAGGTTTTGACAAAACGATTTCAGTGTCCCAAAAATGCCCCATGTTACACCTATTCTTCCCTCTTCCCTCAGAACCTCCGGTAACCACTGTCTTTATATCAGTTTTACAAGTTTTTCTATTACTAGAATAATAGTAAGTCTACTTTTGTCCATAGTTGCATTCCCACCTTATGTTTGTTCGTTCTTCAGTCTTGAGTACTTAGCGATGGTGCCGCCCACTCTACTTCTAATTGAGGGGGATTAGATCCCATGGGGCAGATGGATGGAACTGTTTTGCTTGCAGTTGTAGATGCTCTTGTTTTTTGGGGGATGGGTACAACCACTTTCAATTGTACAATTCAGCAGTGATATCTTTTTATACTGCTTTTGCTCTGTTAATTATACCTAATTTGATTTAAAATATTTAAAAAATAGGCTGTTGTGTATTCCAAGAAGATAGCTTTAGGGGTAAGGGGTTATGTGTGTCTTCTGCTTTTTTACCTTCTTTTCTTTCTTCATATCATTTGTTTTTTGTTGTTTGTTTTTATAATATTTATTAAATCATATGGAATTCTGTAAGAGATATAAGTGTAAACTTGGAGCTTGCTTCCCGATTTTATATCTCTATTTGGAATCTGATATTTTTGCATTTTGTTTAAAGGAAAAGCAGCTGTTGTGATTGTCAGCATTTCAGGTACATAGCCATATTTGTGGTCATTCTTTTTTCAAAATACTTTTATTTATTAAAAATATGAAATAGCAATTTATGCTGATTAGTATGTATAGCAGTTTGATATTGTTTATGAATTCCAAAAATAGATATTGGATTATGTTTGTAAACTGGTCTGTCCCTCCAGTCATATTAGAGTATATGAGATTCAGAGGTTTTGATTTTACTTGATTAAATAACGATTAAGGCTTTGATCGGGCCATGTCAGTAGGATGTTGAGTGGGTAAGTGAGGACTCACAGAGAAAACTACATGGCAGAGAAGAGAGTTGGAGTTTTGGCTGGAGCCTGGGAAGTAAACACAGGAGAAGAACACAGAGAAATAGAGATGGTTCCTTAGATATGGCAGAAGCCCCTGGGAGAAAGACAGAGCCTGTCACCTGACAGTCGATATCTGGCCTTGTGGAGAGTGGCAAAGCCTAGAGAACCTCATAGTCTACAGCTGACCTTGGGAGAAAACAGAGGAGCTGAGCCCAGAGAGAAATGAACCTGGGAAGAGGAACCCAGGAAGCCTGAACCCTGGCAGACGTTGGCAGGCATCTTGCTCTAACACGTGACAGTAGACTTTGGTGAGGGAAGTAACTTATGCTTTATGGCCTGGTAACTGTATGCTTCTACCCCAAATAAATACCCTTTATGAGAACCAACCGATTTCTGGTATTTCACATCAGCGCCCCATTGGCTGACTAATACAGTATCTATTTTGGCAGTGCATATAACAAAATACACAGTTGTTGTCAATTTGCTCATTAGGTGCTTTTGAATAATTTTATTTTTAGTATTCCTTTTTAAAATGGTTCCTTAAACTTCAAAGGTTATTATTTAGAAGACTTTTAAAAGGTCTAAAATATAAACAAAAGTACACAAATCATAAATGTATATAGCGTATACATGAACGTGCCTGTATAACCACTATCAAATCAGGAAATAGAACATTATTAGCACCCCACAGGACCCCTTTCTTCTGACCCCCTATCATAATTTTTCCTCCTTCCCAAAGGGGGAAGTGCATTTAGACTTCCTGACATCATAGATTAGTTTTGTCTCTTTGAACTTTTTGTATGCATTTTAATCTGTTTTTGGCCTTTTAATCCATGTTTGACTTCAGGCAATTCTAGAATTAAGAAAAATGTTCCATTAAGAGAAATCATGCTACATAATTACATAGGATAAGATGAGGGGTTAAGAAAAAGGCATTAAGACCAGAGAATAATTCTTATACAATATTCTAACCACAGTGTGGAAAAATCCATGCTGTGAACGAATATTAATTAGGCACCAATAAGGATAATTTATTATAAGGGACTATGTAACATTACCACTCCATCCCTCCTCCCCCTGATTTTTTCCTAGCAACAATTATTTCCCTATTCAGATTAGGAGGGTTTTGGTACATGTTTAATATGCGATGACTTTGCTTTAACTATTTTTCATGTTTTGTCCTGTTGATGAACCCGTTGCCAATGATTCACATGCCTCTCCCCCTCAGTGTGTCCCTCTGGGTCATGTCAAGTTCTCTCCAATTCTGGTATCAGGGCAGACAGGTGTTGCATGAAACAAATTGCCCCCAGAAAACAACACAACTACCAGATCCCTGCCCCCTGTTGCATGTTCCAGATGCTATGATACCATCACTTGTGATATCTCTAGAAAAGACACCTGTTGGGTCTATTTTGAACAGGATTTGGTAAAAATTCTGAAAGAACATCATGTTTAATATGTGTAAAGATTGATGAAATAAGAACTGTCTTGTTTCCTAACATTTTATGAAATTTCGAACATATAGAAAAGATGAAAAAGGTGAATTTTACAGTGAATACCCACAGCCCCACCACCTAGATCATATAGTAAAATGATATATTTTAAATATATATACTAAAATGATATATTTAACTATATTTGCTTTGTCACTTACCTACCCATCTGTCATCTGTCTACCCCTCCATTGATCTTCCATCTTATATTTTGATGTGTTTCAGAGTAATTTATTGACATCAGTACACTTCCCTTAAGTATTTCAGCATGTGTATCATTAACTAGAGTTCAGTGTTCATTTCTAGTTTTTTTTCTTTTGAGGTAAAATTGACATAAAGTGAAAAGCACCATCGTAAGTATATATTCACTGAGTTTTGACAGAAAACTGTCTTTTTCTACAAGGAAGGAAGCCAGAAGCTCTGAGGTAAAAGAGGACCTAAAAGTCTTTGCAGCCTTTGACCTGCTTGCATGATTGTTGATGGTGGAATGGAACCTCTTCTGTACTTTGGCCTAGATCACTCCAAGTATTATGACCCATTCCCAACATATATGTACTTGTTGGCGAGCCCTACCCAGTGGCTTCTGTAAAATGAGAGTTTCTACACCCACTGTGGCTTTATTGCCAAATAGCACAGCTGGGGTAGTAGCACTGAGAGAAGGAGTTCTTATAGATAATAAATATTATCTACTTATTAAATATCTAAGAACTCTGTTTTTAGATAATAAGTCATCTGGAGAAGAATGGTGAATGAAACCTATTTTTTTATACCAAATTTGCTGTCCTATCAATGGGAGGTTTTTTTCATGATATCTGACTTATTTTATAAAACAGGGTACCAGATGAATGTGTCATCTTGGCCAATGTTCCTCTTACGAACACTAAATGGATCTGAAATGGCACCTGCAACGTTGTTTAAGAAGGTAAGAAAGATGTTATAAAAAGCTTTCATCATCTGGGCTATGGTTTTATTGTTTTAGTGGGAATGCTTACATGCTTTTGTCTTCTCTGACATGGAAAGGCAAAATATGCTTTTAAAATTATTGGATTGGCAAGTCTTTTTTTTTAAACAATTATAATCACCTACTAGTCAAAATGAATTGGTACCCTCTTTCTTGACTTTAAATATTAAAGTGCTGTTCTACTGAAAGCAAATGTTTCCTGCTATTTTTGTATAACTTTGTAAGTGAAGCTTCCTCTCACTTTGTAATAATCCCTTTGTATGTGATGTGGGAGAAAATGATGATGGGCCCAAAAGCCATTTGAAAATTATTTGGAATGATTTGATATCAGTAGTAAAAGAATGTTAAAAACAGTCATCCGAAAGAATTAAGGAAATCCTTGCTATGTAAATAAGGAAAAAATTTTCAAAAAATAATGTATTGAGAAATAGTTTGAGAAAATGTTGACGAGAGTACATTATATTGAGAAAAATGAATAAAAGCCAAGTTTTAGTTAAATTATGGGTTAGAGTGTTTTTCTCACCTTCTCTTCCCGATTGTTTTATTTTGTTCATTTAAAAAACAATTTATTGAAGTATATCATTCATAAATGAACTTATTTAAACAAGTGTACAATAAAAGTTTTGAACTTATAAAACAAACATGCATAACATCATCCAGGGTTCCCATACAGCACCCCACCACAAACACCTTGCATTGTTGTGAAAACATTTGTAACAAATTATGAAAGAACGTCATCAAACTATCTGCTAGCTATAGTCTATTCCTTACATTTGATGTATTTCCCCCAACCCACCCTATTATTACTTTTTTGTTCATAAACCATGCAGTTTATCTAAAGTGTACAATTAGTGACATTTGGTATAATCACCAGGTTGTGCATTCATCACTTCAGTCAATATTAGAGCATTTTCATTACTCAAAAAAAAAAAAAGCAACAAAAAACAAACCACTATCATACCCATATGTTAATGCTACCAATTACAGATTTTTTGATGTATTTTCACCATTTCTATTCATTTCCAAAGATTTACAAACAACTTTTTACTAATTCTGCACAGATTAAACCTCAGGTTTCCATACTCTAACCACATTCTTTTCTCTGGTGACTTAATATATTCTAGCTATTAACTCCATGAGTTTGCTCATTATATTTAGTTCATAGTAGTGAGGCCATACAATATTTGTCCTTTTGTGCCTGGCTTGTTTCACTCAACAATGTCCTCCAGGTTCATCCACATTGTCATATGCTTCATGACTTTATTTCTTCCTACAGCTGCATAATATTCCATTGTGTGTGTATACCACTGTTTATTCATCAGTTGATGGACACCTGAGTTGTTTCCATCTTTCGGCAATTGTGAATAATGCCACTATGAACATTGGTGTACAGATGTCTTCATGTCATTGCTCTCAGTTCTTCTGGATATATATCTAATAGCGGTATTGCCAGGTCCCATGGTAGATATATATCTCACTTCCTTAGGAACTGCCAGACTTCCACAGTGGCTGTACTATTATACGTTCCCACTAGCAGTGAAAACATGTTCCTATCTCTCCACATCCTCTCCAACACTTGTTTTCTGTTTTGTTAATAGTGGTCATTCTAGTATGTGTGAAATGGTATCTCATTGTAGCTTTGATTTGCATTTCCCTAATAGCCAGTGATGCTGAGCATGTTTTCATGTGTTTTTTCATTTTTATTTCTTCTTTAGAAAAATGCAACAGATTTTTGCACGTTTTAAAATCAAGTTATTTGGTTTTTCATTTGTAGGATCTCTTTATGTATCCTGGATATTAGGCCCTTGTCGGATATGTGATTTCCAGATATTTTCTCCCATTGAATAGGCTGACTTTTTGCCCTCTTCATAAAGTCGTTTGAGGTGCAGAAGTGTTTAATTTTGAGGAGGACCCATTTATCTATTTTTTTCTTTTGTTGCTCATGCTTTGAGTGTAAGGTTTAAGAGACCCCTGCCTACTACAAGGTCTTATAGATGGTTCCCTATATTATATTTTCTAGCAGTTTTATGTCCTGGCTTTTATGTTTAGTTCTTTGATTCATTTGGGGTTGATTCTCGTATAGGGAGTGAGATAGGGGCCCTCTTTCATTCTTTTGGTTATGGATATGCAACCCTCCCAGCACCATTTGTTGGAGAGACTGTTCTGTCACAGAGAAGTAGACTTCGTAGTCTTATCGAAAATCAGTTGACCAAGTGGTAAGGGTCTATTTCTGAACTCTCAATTCTTTTCCATTAATCAGTGTGTCTGTCTTTATGCCAGTATCATGCTGTTTTGACCACTTCAAGGTCAGGAAGTGAGTCCTCCAACTTTGCTCTTCTTTTTAAGGATATTTTTGGCTAATTGGGATCCCTTTCCCTTTGAAATAAATTTGGTAATTGACTTTTCTATTTCTATAAAGTAGGATGTTGGAATTTTGATTGGTATTACATTGAATCTATAAATCAGTTTGGGTAGAATCAACATCTTCATGATATTTTGTCTTTTAATCCATGATCACAGAATGTCCTTCCATTTGTTTAAGTCTCTTTGATTTCTTCTTTTTTTTTTTAAAGATTTGTTTTATTTATTTCTCTCCCCTTCTCCCCCTCCCACCCCCATTGTCTGCTCTCTTATGTCCATTCGCTGTGTATGCTTTGGTGTCCGCTTGCATTCTCAGCGGCACTAGGAATCTGTGTCTCTTTTGGTTGTGTCATCTTGCTGCGTCAGCTCTCCATTTGTGCAGCGCCATTCCTGGGCTGGCTGCGCTTTTTTTGCAAGGGGCGGCTCTCCTTGTGGGGTGCACTCCTTGCGTGTGGGGCTCCCCTATGCAGGGGACACCCCTGCGTGGCACAGCACTCCTTACACGCAGCAGCAGCACTGTGCGGGGACCAGCTCACCGCATGGGCCAGGAGGCCCTGCCTTTGAACCCTGGACCTCCTACATGGTAGATGGATGCTCTTATCGAGCCACGTCCGCTTCCCTCTTTGATTTCTTTTAGCAGCGTTTTGCAGTTTTCTCAATACAGATTCTTTGAATTCCTGGGTATTTTAATTCCTATATATTTGAGTGTTTTTTATTGCTATTGAAAATAGAATTTTTTCCCTGATTTCCTCCTCAGCTTCCTCATTACTAGTGTATAGAAACACTAGTTGCATATTGATCTTGTATCCTGCTACTTTGCTGAACTCATTTATTAGCTCAGGTAGCTTTGTTGTAGATATTTGGGGATTTTCTAAATGCAGGATCATATCCACAGACAGTGAGTTTTGCTTCTTTTTCTATTTGGATGCCTTTAATTTATTGATTTTTTTCTTGTGTAATTGCTCCAGCTAGAATGTCTAGCACAATGTTGAATAATAGTGGTGATGGTGGGCATCCTTGTCTTGTTGCTGATTTTAGAGGGAAAGGTTTCAGTCTCTCCCCATTGAATACAATGTCGGCTGTGGGATTTTCATATATGCCCTATATTAAGTTGAGGAACTTTCCTTCTATACCTATCTTTTGAAGCATTTTTATCAAGAAAGGATGCTGGGTTTTGTCAAAGGCCTTTTCTGCATCAATTGAGATAATCATGTGTCTTTTTCCCCTTTGACTTTTTTAATGTGGTTTATTACATTAATTGATTTTCTTATGTTGAACCACCCTCATATACCAGGAATAAAACCTACTTGATCGTGATGTCTAATTGTTTTTATATGCTGTTTAATTCGATTTGCAAGTTGTTTGTTGAGAATTTTTGCTTTTATGTTCATTAGAGAGATTGGTCTGTAATTTCCTTGTTGTATCTTTTTTTTTTTTTTTAAGATTTTTTTAAAAATTAATTTTTAAATTTATCCCTCTCTCCCCCAGATGGTTCTCTCATCTTTCTGTTCATTGTTTGCTCACTTTCTCTGGTGGCACTGGAAACTGAACCTGGGACCTCCCACGTGGGAGATGAGGCCCAACGGCTGAGCCACATCTGCTCTCCTTTGTTGTATCTTTATCTAGCTTTGGTAGAAGGTTGTAATGGCTTCATAAAATGTGTTGGGGGAGTGGATGTGGCTCAAGTGGTTGAGTGCCTGCTTCCCACATGGGAAGTCCCAGGTTTGGTTCCTAGTGTCACCTAAAAAACAACAACAAACAACAAGCAAAGCAAACAAAAACCAACTCACGGGAATCAGTGTGGCACAGTAGTTGAGTGTTGGTTTCCCTCATATGAGGTACTGCAATCACCGGCTCCTGGTACCTCAAAAAAAAATGTGTTGGGTAATTTTCCCTTCTTTTCAATTTTTTGGAAGAGTTTAAACAGGATTGGTATTCTTCTCAAAATGTTTGGTAGAATTCACCTGTGAAATCTTCTTTCTGATTGTTTTTTAATTACTAAAATTTGATCACAACTATTCATATTGGGAATGGTAAAAATTGCTTGTACTTAAAAAAAAAAAACTGGAGAAAATGAAAGACCTAAGAATGTGAAACATCAATTAATATGACTCCTGCATTGAAAAGGAAATAAATTCTCTTAAGTAAGTGCAGTTTTGAATAGCATGAATGCTGAAAATGGACTTGCCGTACTGCAGAGGATCATAGGCAAGTACAAGTCCTTTAGCCAATGTGTAAAACCCGTGTGAAATAAGCTGTTTAGCAGTAGTCATTATTAAACACTTATTGGCTTGGGCTGTGGCTTTAGAAAAGCCATTGGATCTATTTTACTTTTCATATTGTTTTGTCACCTAGTCACGTGCCACATGTCATACACATTCACTCCTTCATGCCATTCTTCTTTCCACATTTAAATTTTGTCTGTATTCTTCCAGACCTTTTTTCTGTGCATTACGAACATATATGGACTTTTGTTTTTTTAACCATAAATGGGAATGTATTATATATATTGTTCTGTGATTTACTTTCTCCCCTGAAATGTATTTTGGAAACCTTTTCTTCTCGTCTCGTCTCGTCTCATCTTGTCTCGTCTCGTCTCGTCTCTTCCCTTTTCTTTTTCATTTTCATTTTCATTTCATTTTTTTTAAAGATTTATTTAAATCCCCCCGCCCCAGTTGTCTAGTCTCTGTGTCCATTTGCTGCGTGTTCTTTCTTTTTGTCCGCTTCTGTTGTCAGCGACACAGGAATCTGTGTTTCTTTTTGTTGCGTCATCTTGTGTCAGCTCTCTCTGTGTGCGGCGCCATTCTTGGGCAGGCCGCACTTTCTTTCACGCTGGGTGGCTCTCCTTATGGGGCGCACTCCTTGCGTGGGGGGGCTCCCCTGCGTGGCAGGACACTCCTTGTGCGCGTCAGAACTGCGCATGGGCCAGCTCCACACGCACGGGTCAAGGAGGCCGGGGTTTGAACTGTGGACCTCCCATATGGTTGGCAGGCGCCCTATCCACTGGGCCAAGTCTGCTTCCCTCATTTCATTTTATATATATTTCAGATTGTATTGTGCTTTTATATTGTATGGATTACCAGAATTTGATTTAACCTCTCCCTAAGGATGCGTGTTTAGGTTGTCACCACATTCTTATACACATCAGTTCTACAGTGAACATTCTTATATGGAGCTTAGTGTATAATTGTGAAGTTTTCTGTTGACTACATTCGTAGAGTAGAATTGCTGGGTCAAAGGGATTCCTTCCTCAAAAAGTTAAATTCCTTCCTCAAAAAGTTGTTCCCAGCTATACAACCCCATTAGTGTATAGACATGTTCATAACCTCACATTTTCACTAGCATTGAATATTTATCAATTTTAAAATCTTGTATGTCTTTTTTGAGATAGGGGTATGGTATCTTGGATAACCTGTGAAATTGAACTTTCTAAATGTGTTTAATGGCTTTTCTCCCCTGTGAATTGCTTGATTACATCCTTTGCCTCTTTTGCTACTTGATTTATTCTCTTCTTCATAAATTGTGGGTGCTCATTTCAGCCAAAATAGAAAGTTGGCCAAGAGCCATCTTTTTTTAAAAATTCAGGCATCATTTATCTTTTTCTTTTTTTCTTCATTAGAGTAGTTGTGTGTTTGCAGAACAATCATGTATAAAATACAGGAATCCCATATACTTCCCTATTATTAACACATTGCATTGGTATGGAACATTTGTTACAGTTGATAAAAGCATGTTTTCGTAATCATATTATTAACTATAGTCCATGGTTTAACTTAGGGTTCCCTATTGGTATAGTAGTTCCATGGATTTTTTCAATTTTATTGTGTTACCATATATGTGGCCTACCATTTTCTCTTTTAACCACATTCAGATATTTCAGTGCTGTTAATTACATACAATATGTGCTACCATTACCACCATTCACTGCTAAAACATTTCCATCATTACAAAGAGGAACCCTGTATATTTTAGGCCTTAATTTCCCTTTCTCTATCCCAACCCCATCCCCTGGGAACGTATATTTAGATTCTGACTCTGAATTTGCTTATTCTAATTATTTAATATCAATGAGATCATAAAATATTTGTCCTTTTATGTCTGGCTTATTTTACTCAAGATGGTGTCTTCATGGTTCATCCATGTTGTCACATATATCAGAACGTCATTTCTTTTTACAGCTGACTAATATTCCATTGTATGTATACCACATTTTGCTTATCTATTCAATGGTTGATGGATTCTTAGGTTGCATCCATCTTTTAGCAATTGTGATTAATGCTGCTATTGAGTTCCTGGCTTCTGTTCTTTTGGGTATATACCTCGCAGTGGGATTACCAGGTCTAATGGTAATCCTAGACTTAACTTTCTGAGGAACCACCCAAATGTTCTCCACAGTGGCTGTAATTTGTAATTGGGTTGTTTGTCTTTTTGATGATGAGTTGAAGGATTTCTTTAGATATTCTGGATATTTAATCTTTAAAAGGAAATTTCCAAATACTTTTCCCCATTGTGTAGGTTGTCATTTTACTTTCATGATAAAGTCCTTTGAAGTGCAAAAAATTTTTATTTCAGTGAGGTCCTATTTATTTTTTTCTTTTGTTGTTTGTGCTTTGGTTGTAAAATCTAAGAAACTATTGCCTAACACAAGGTTCTGAAGACACTTCCCTATGTTTTCTTCTAGTAGTTTGGGAATTCTGGCTCTTATGTCTTTTATCCATTTTGAGTTGGTTTTTCTATAACGTGTGAGGGAGGGGTCCTTTTTTTTTTTTTTGCAAATGGAGATCCAGTTTTCCCAGCACCATTTGTTGAAGAGACTATTCTTTCCCAGTTGAGTGATCTTTGCCCCCTTGTCAAAAATCAGTTGGCAAAAAGAAGATAATAAAAACAAAACAAAAAAACCAAAAATCAATTGGCTAAAATTGTGAAGGTTGATTTCTGACCTTTCAGTGTAATTCCATTGGACAATATGTCTGTCCTTGTGCCGGTACCATTCTGTTTTGATTGCCGTGGCTTTATAATAAGTTTGAAGATCGGGAAGTGTGAGTTTCCCAATGTTATTCTTCTTTTTCAAGATGGCTTTCACTCTTCAGGGTCCCTTACCCTTCCAGATAAAATTGATTATTTGCTTTTCCATTTCTTTTTCTTTTTAATTTTAAAGAAGCTTTAGATTACATTAATGTTACATAAAAAATATTGGGAGTCCCATATTCCCCCCCATCCCCCTACACACTTTCCCACATTAACAACATCTTTCATTAGTGTGGTACATTTGTTACAATTGATGAACACATATTGAAGCATTACTACTAACCATGGACTGTAGTTTACATTATAGTTTATACTTTGCCCCACACAATTTTATAGGTTTTGACAAAATGTATAATGGCTTGTATCAGTCATTGCAGTGTCATGCAGGACAATTCCAATTGCTTTTCCATTTCTGCAAAGGTTGTCGGAATTTTTATTTGGATTGCATTGAATCTATACATCGCTTTGGGTAGGATTGCCATCTTAGCAATATATACTCTTCTGATGCACGAACATGGAATGTCCTTTCATTTATTTAGGTCTTTGATTTCTTTAACAATGTTTTGTGGTTTTCTGCATATGAAAATCCTTTCCATCCTTGCTAGATTTATTCCTAGGTATTTGTTCTTAGTTGCTATTGTAAATGAAATTTTTGTTGTGATTTTATTTCCTTTTGTTTGTTCATTGCTTGTGTATAGAAACAATACTGATTTTGGGGTGTTGATCTTGTGCCCCACCACTTTGCTGCATTCATATATTAGCTCTAGGAACTTTGTCATGGATTTTTCAGGATTTTCTGTGTATAGGATCATGTCACATGCAAATAGGGAAAGTTTTGCTTCTTCCTTTCCAATTTGGATGCCTTTTCTTTCTTTCTTTCTTTCTGCTTAATTGCTCTGTCAAGAACTCCCTATACAGTGTTGAATAATAGTGGTGACAGTGGGTGTCTTGTCTTTTTCTGATCTTAGAGGGAAAGCTTTCAGTCTTTCACCATTAAGTATGATGTTAGCTGTGGGTTTTTTATATATGCCCTTTATCATGTTGAGGAAGTTTCATTGTGTTTATAGTATTCTAAATGTTTTTTATCAAGAAGGGGTGCTGGATTTTGTAAAATGCCTTTTTTGGGGACATAAGTTGAGATGATCATATGGTTATTTTCTATCATTGTGTTAGTATGGTATATTACATTAATTGATTTTCTTATGTTGAACCATCATTTTGCATACCAGGGATAAATCCCACGTGATCATGTTGTATAATTCTTTCAGTGTGCTGTTATATTCAGTTTGCTAGTATTTTGTTGAGGATTTTTGCATCTATATTCGTAAGAGATATTGGTCTGTAATTTTGTTTTCTTGTGATGCCTTTATCCAGCTTTGGTATGATGGTGATCTTCAAATTTTTGAAGAATTTGAAAAGAATTAGAATTAAGTCGTCTTGGAATGTTGGTAAAAATTTCCCTGTGAAGCCATCTGGTCCTGGGATTTTCTTTGTTGGAAGCTTTTTGATGACTCGTTGTATCTCTTTACTAATAATTGATTTGTTGAAATCAATTTCTTCTTGAGTCAGTATAGGTAGTTTGTGTGTTTCTAAGAATTTGTCCATTTCATCTAAGTTATCTAATATATTGGCATATAGTTAGTTATTCATAGTATCCTCTTGTAGTCCTTTTTAAAATTTTTATTTTTTAATTGCCTTTTTTAAAAAAAAGATACATAGATCACAAAAAATGTTACATTAAAACATATCAGAGGTTCCCATATACCCACACCCCACATCCCCTACTCCTTCCACATCAACAACCTCTTTCATCATTGTGGCACATTAATTGCTTTTGGTGAATACATTTTGGACCACTGCTGCACTGCATGGATTATAGTTTACATTATAGTTTATACTTTCCCCCAGTCCATTCGGTGGGTTATGGCAGGGTGTATATTGTCCAGTATCTGACCCCGCAGTATAATTTAGGACAACTCCAAGTCCAAAAATGCCTCCACATCACATCTCTTCTTCCCTCTCCCTGCCCTCAGCAGCTACTGTGGCCACTGTCTCCATATCAGTGATACAATTTCTTCCATTGCTAGAATCACAATAGTTCTGTAGTAGAATACCAGTAAGTCCACTCTAATCCATATTTTATTCCTCCATCCTGTGAACCCTGGGATTGTGATGTCCACTCTAAATCGAGAGGAAGCTTAGATCCCACATGGCTGATGGATGTGATTCTCCTGCTTGGGAGTTGTAGGCACTCTCGGTTCCCTTGTGTGGTGGTTGACCATCTTCACCTCCCTGTTAGCTGACCTAGGTAAAGTTCAACAAACTGGAGAATAGGAGTTGCAACTCTGCTGAGACTGAGGGCCCAGCTGGCACATGGTCAGTCCAGAGATTCAAGTCTGTGATACTACTATTCATAATATCCTCTTATAGTCCTTTTTATTTCAGCAGGGTCAGTAGTAATGCCTTTCTTATCATTTCAGTTTTGTTATTTGTGTCTTCTCTTTTTTTTCTTTGTTTATCTAGCTAAATGTTTTTGCCAGTGTTATTGATATATTCAAAGAACCAACTTGGTTTTGTTGATTCAGTTGTTTTTTTGTTTTCTATTTCATTTATCTCTGCTCTTTATTTCCTTCCTTCTGTTTGCTTTGGGTTTAGTTTGCTCGTCTTTTTCTAGTTCTTCCAGTTTTGAGGTTAGGTCTCTGATTTGAAGTATTTCTAACGTTTTTAATGTAAGGATTTACAGCTATAAAATTCCCTCTCAGCACTGTCTTCACTGCACCCCGTAAGTTTTGGTATGTTGTATTTTCATTTTCTTTTGCCTGAACAGATTTTCCTAATTTCCCTTATGATTTCTTTTTATTCCATTGGCTGTTTAAGTGTACGCTGTTTAATTTCCACATTTGTGAATTTTCCATTTCTCCCATTGTTACTGGCTTCATTCTGTTTTGGTCAGAGAGGATACATTGTTTGATTTCAATATTTTTTTATTTATTGCATCTTGTCTTGTGACACAACATATGGTCTATCCTGGTGAATGATCCCTGTGCTCTTGAAAAGATTGTTGTTAGGAAAAATGTTTTATATATGTCTGTTAGGTTTAGTTAGAGTTTCATTCAAGTCTTGTTTTTCCTTATTGATTTTTTGACTAGATGTTTTATATCCATTATTAAATGTGGCGTGTTAAAGTCTCTTACTATTAATGTAGAACCATCAGTTTATCTCTTCAAGTTTGTCAGTATTTGTGTTACGTATTTTGGGACTCTGCTTTTAGGTATGTACATGTTTATAATTGTTACATCTTCTTGTTGAATTGATCCCTTTATCAGATTATAATGACCTTCTTTGTCCCTCATAACTAATTTTTTTTTTTACTTGAAGCCTATTTTATCTATTAGTACAACTACCCCATCTCTCTTTTGGCTGCTATTTGCATGGTAGGTTTTGTTTTTTTTTTTTTTTTTTTTTTTACCATTTTGCTGAATATTTGTTGGTTCTTTGTGTGCTAACACTGTTGTAGGCTCTTTGTTTTAAAAGCAGTTTCATTGAGATAAATTCACATACCGTGCAGTTTATCCAAAGTATATGGTCAGTGACTTTTAGTATAATCACAGGTTGTGCATTCATCACCACAAATAATTATAGAACAATTTCCTTACTCCAAAAGGAAAGACTCCACACCCCTTAGCAGTCACCTCTCAGTTCCTCTATCTTTCCCCAACCCTGCATAACCACTAATTTAATTACATCTCTATAAATCGATCTATATTTACATTTTATATAAATGGAATCATACCATATGTAGTATTTTATGGTTGATTTCTTTCACTTAGCATAATGGGTTTTTTTTGGCCTGATATTAACCTCTTATTAACATATATGTTCAGTTTCAAAGAAAAATGGTTTATATATGCAGTATTACTCATATTCATATTTCACATGAGGTTTTTCTATGCTGTACAGTCCCATGACACATTTTTTAGCTTTCCTTCCAGTAATATACATGACCTTAGACTTTTCCCTTTTTATCACTGTTATACCCATGTAATAGTACTGCTAGTTACAAACATTATGGTGTGCTTTCACCTTTTCTTTTCATTTCAAAAGATTAACAAACAACATTTTTACAAATTCTGCACAGGTTAACTCTCAGCTTTCCATTCTCTAATCTCATTCTATTTTCCATTGACCTATATTCTAGTTATTAACTCCATGAGTTTACACAATATATTTGGTTCATAGTAGTGCAGTCATACAGTATTTGACCTTTTGTGTCTGGCTTGCTTCATTCAACATAATGTCCTCCAGGTTTATCCATATTGTTGTATGCTTTATGACTTCATTTCTTCTTCCAGCTGCATAATATTCCATTGAATGTATATATCACAATTTGTTTATCTCTTCATTGGTTGATGGACACCTGGGTTTTTCCATCGTTTGGCAATTGTGAATAATGCCACTATGAACATCCATGTGCAGATGTCTGTTCATGTTACTGCTCTGCTCTCAGTTCTTCTGGGTATATACATAGTAATGGTATTACTGAGCCATGTGGCAAGTCTATGTTTACTTTCTTTAGGAACTGCCAAAGAGTCCTCCACATGCACAGTATTTTTTTCTCCAGCTTTTCCCTTTCTAACTACTTGTGTCTTTGAATTTAAGATGAGGCTCTTGAGACTCATGCTTTTTTATCTATTATGCTAATCTCTGCCTTTTGACTGGAGAGTTTAATCCATTTACATTAAAGTCACCACTGATAATGCAAGATTTTCTTTTACCATTTCACTTTTAACCTTTGTAAATCTTTTTTATATATATATATATATTTTTTTAAAGATTTATTTATTTATTTAATTCCCCCCCCCTCCCCTGGTTGTCTGTTCTTGGTGTCTATTTGCTGCGTCTTGTTTCTTTGTCCGCTTCTGTTGTCGTCAGGGAAGTGTGGGCGGCGCCATTCCTGGGCAGGCTGCTCTTTCTTTTTCACGCTGGGCGGCTTTCCTCACGGGCGCACTCCTTGCGCGTGGGGCTCCCCCACGCGGGGGACACCCTTGCGTGGCACGGCACTCCTTGCGCGCATCAGCGCTGCGCATGGCCAGCTCCACACGGGTCAAGGAGGCCTGGGGTTTGAACCGCGGACCTCCCATATGGTAGACGGACGCCCTAACCACTGGGCCAAAGTCTGTTTCCCCCTTTGTAAATCTTAACCTTTTTTGTTTCTCAGTTCTTCCATTAATAACTATTTGTTTGTTTATTTGATTTTTTGGGTTGTACTATATTGAATGCCTTTTCTTTTCTATTGATATATTTTTCATATATTTTCCTTGTGGTTACCATGGGATTAAAATTTAACATCCTAAATATATAACAGTCATATTTGGTTTGATAACAACTTGACATCCATAGCATACACATACACTTACATACCGAACAATACAATACAATTATGCTGGCATTTATCATTTCCCTACATGGGTACCTTTCCTGGAAGTCTTTATTTCTTTATGTCGCTTTGAACCCTTGTCTAGTGTCCTTTCCTTGCAGTCTGAAAAACTCCATTAAACATTGCTTGTAGGGCAGGTCTAGTGGTGATGAAATCCCTCAGCTTTTATTTATCTAGGAATGTCTTAATCTCTCCCTCATTTCAGATATAAAATTCTTGGTTGGCAGTTTTCTTTCAGAACTTTTAAGTATTTAATCACACTGCCTTCTTACCTCCATGGTTTCTGATGAGAAATTGGCAGTCATTCTAATTGGGACTTCCTTGTACATGTTGCTTTTCTCTTGCAGCTTTCAGAACTCTCTCCTTGTCCTTTGATAGTGTGATTAATATATGCCACCGTGTGTTTTTCTTCATATTTATCCTGTTTGGTGTTCTCTGGGCTTCTTGGATGTATATATTCATGTCTTTTGTGAAGTTTGGGAAATTTTCTGTCATTACTTCTTTGAATAATCCCTTTTGCCCCTTGCTTCCCCCCTCCTCTCCTCTCCTCTCCTCTCCCCCACTTCCTCCCCTTTGGGGACTCCCATAATGCATATATTGGTATGCTTGATAGTGTCCCAGAGGTGTCTTAGGCTGTTTTCACTTTTTAAGTTTTTTTCTTTATGCTTCTCAGCCTGATTCATTTCAATTGTCTTGTCTTTGAGGTCATGGATTTTTTCTTCAGCTCCAATCTGCTGTTGAAACCCTACTGGGCATTTTTTTTTTGAGGTACCGGGGACCAGGGATTGAACCCAGGACCTCGCATGTGGGAAGCTGGCGCTCAACCACTGAGCCACATCGGCTCCTCTGAGTTGGTTTTTTTGTTTGTTTTGCTTGTTGTTTATGCTTTTTTAGGAGGCACAGGGGACCAAACCTGGGACCTCCCATGTGGGAAGCAGATGCCCAACCCCTTGAGCCACATCTCCTCCCCCTACTTGGCATTTTTCATTTCAGTTATTATGGTCTTCAATGGCAGTAGTTCAGTTTGCTTCCTTTTAAAAATCTCTATCTCCTTACTAATATTTTCATATTGCTCATTCATTATTTTCCTAATATCCTTTAGTTCTTTCTCTGTTTTTTCCTTCATTTCCTTGAGTACTTTTAAGATCATTTTTTCAAAGTCTTTGTTTGGTATGTCAACATTAAGATGAATTTTTTAAACTTTATTTTGTACATTTAATTGAAAATATAAGCAACTTAAGAAAAAAATACAGTTGAATAAAAACATTTATCAATTAAATGTACTGGATACATATAAAATTTTTTTTGTTGAATGATATAATGTGTTACACAATGTATTTGGTTCATAATAGCACAATCATATAGTATTTGTCCTTTTGTGTCTAGCTTGCTTTGCTCAACATAGCGTCCTCCAGGTTCATCCATGTTGTCATATGCTTTACGACTTCATATCTTCTTACAGCTGCATAATATTCCACCATGTGATTTCACCAGTTTGTTTATTCATTGGTTGGTGGACACCTGGATTGTTTCCAACTTTTGGCAATTGTGAATAATGCCACTATGAACATAGGTGTGCAGATGTCTATTCATGTCACTGCTCTCAGTTCTTTTGGGTATATACCCAGTAGTGGTATTGCAGGGTCACATGGCAAATCTATATTCAACTTCCTTAGCAACTGCCAAAAAGTCCTCCACAGTAGCTGTACCATTTTGCATTCCCACCAGTAGTGAATAAGTGTTCCTATCTCTTCATATCCTCTCCAACACTTGTAGTTCTCTGTCTTTGTAATAGTGGCCATTCTGGATAGTAGTTTTGATTTGCATTTCCCTAATCATTAGTGATGTTGAGCATTTTTTCATGTGTGTGTGTGTGTTTTTTTTCCATTTGTATTTCTTCTTTGGACAAATATCTATTCAAGTCTTTTGCCCATTTTTTAGTTGGGTCATTTGTCTTTTTATTGTTGAGTTGTAACATCTCTTTATATATCCTGGATATTGAGCCCTTACTGGACATGTGATTTCCAAATATATTCTCCCATTGACAAAGTTCTGTGAGGTGCGAAAGTGTTTAATTTTGAGGAGGTCCCATTTATCTATCTATTCTTTCGTTGCATATGCTTTGGGTGTAAGGTCCAAGAAACCACTGCCTACTACAATGTCTTGAAGATGTTTTCCTACATTTTCTTCTAGTAGTTTTATGGTCCTGGCTTTTATATTTAGGTCTTTGATCAATTTTGAGTTAATTGT
This sequence comes from Dasypus novemcinctus, assembly GCF_030445035.2. Taxonomy (NCBI): domain Eukaryota; kingdom Metazoa; phylum Chordata; class Mammalia; order Cingulata; family Dasypodidae; genus Dasypus; species Dasypus novemcinctus. The sequence continues at coordinate 20,895,856 of NC_080704.1, read as the reverse complement.
TGTATAGGGAGTGAGATAGGGGTCCTCTTTCATTCTTTTGGTTATGGATGTCCAGTTCTCCCAACACCATTTGTTGAAGAGACTGTTTTGACCTGTCAACATGGACTTTGTAGGTTTGTTAAAAACCAGTTGACTGTATAAATGAGGGTTTATTTTTGGGTTCTCAATTCTATTCCACTGACTGATGTGTCTATCTTTATGCCAGTACCATGTTTTTTTGTTTTTTTTTATCCCCTGCCTTGTGACTTTTTTTTTTTTTTAAAGATTTATTTATTTATTTAATTTCCCCCCCTCCCCTGGTTGTCTGTTCTTGGTGTCTATTTGTTGTGTCTTGTTTCTTTGTCCGCTTCTGTTGTCGTCAGCGGCACGGGAAGTGTGGGCGGCACCATTCCTGGGCAGGCTGCTCTTTCTTTTCACGCTGGGCGGCTTTCCTCACAGGCGCACTCCTTGCGCGTGGGGCTCCCCCACGCGGGGGACACCCTTGCGTGGCACGGCACTCCTTGCGCGCATCAGCACTGCGCATGGCCAGCTCCACACGGGTCAAGGAGGCCCGGGGTTTGAACCGCGGGCCTCCCATATGGTAGACGGACGCCCTAACCACTGGGCCAAAGTCCGTTTCCCCTTGTGACTTTTTGTGTGCTGTCTGCTCTCTGTGTCTATTTCACTGTACGTTCTTCTGTGTCTGTATTTATTTATTGTTTCCCCTCCTCCCTTGCGGCTTGCTTGCTGTCTGCTCTCTGTGTTCATTTGATGCCGGCTCTTCTGTGTTCTGGCTTGTCTGCCTTCTTTTTTATTGCATCACTTTTGCTGAGTCAGCTCTCCGCGGCACTTGCGGGCCAGATGTCTGCAGGCCAGGCGGCGCTCCATGAGCCTGCCTTTACAAGGAGGCCCCAGGACGCGAACTGAGGGCCGCCCATATGGTAGATGGGAGCTCATCTGATTGAGCCACAGCTGCTTTCCACCATGCTGTTTTGACTGCTGTGGCTATGTAATATGTTTCAAGGTCAGGCAGTGAAATTCCTCCCATGTTGCTCTTCTTTCTCAGAATGCTTTTGGCTATTCGGGTGCACTTTCCCTTCCAAATTTGGTAATTGCCTTTTCTAACTCTATAAAGTAGGCTGTTGGACTTTTGATCAGTATTGCGTTGAGTCTATAAATCAGTTTGGGTAGGATTGACATCTTCATGATATTTAGTCTTCTAGTCCATGAGCATGGAATGTCTTTCCATTTGTTTAGGTCTTCATTGATTTCTTTTAACATTATTTTGTAGTTTTCTGCATATTGGTCTTGTACTTCTTTGGTTTAAATTAATTCCTAAGTACTTGAGTCTTTTTGTGGCTATTGTAAATGGAATTTCCCCCTGATTTCCTCCTCAGATGTTCAGTACCAATCAAATTACACATTTTAATATTTTAAAATGTTAACTCTGGGATTTATTCCTTGAGATGACTGTTTCTTGATTTTGTAACCAACTGGTGATAAGACAGAGATTTTCTTGAGTTTTAACTCTCCTATCAGGAAGGTCTGCCCAAGGCAAATGCAGTGTGCATGGCCCTCCCTTCCTTTTCTGGGTCTTTGTCTTGTCCTGAATTTGTGCTTGCTAGTTATTTTAGAGTTCTCCTCTTTACCAGAGTTTGAATGCCCCCTCTATTTCCCAGGAGACAGAATTACCTCTTCTGGGTGTTTAGAGCAGACAAGCCTTTGTCCCAAACTATCTGCCTCTGTAGTTTCTTACACTCCTTTTGTTGTCCCAAGCTGCTTTTACCTAGAGGGAAATTCTGCGAGGGGGAGCATGCCAGAGAGGAGTTTCCCAAGCCAGTTTTTCCCAGCTGAAACAGGGCCAGGACCCAGGAAGACAGTGCAGACTGGCTTCAAAGTGCCCTGGGGAGGGGGTCAGCAAGGGTGTCAGGAGCTTCTTCCCTGGCTCCCCAAAGCCGAACTTTCTTTACCTGCCCAGCAGCCCTTCAACTAACTGTCCCCTACACTCCTCTGGAAGTCTAGCATCTTTTAAGTCTCCACCACCAACTTTGTCTAGGTGGCTTGAAACAAGCCTACCCTCAGAGCTGGGCCCTAATCACCAATCAAAAGGTGTGTTCACTGGTCAGCCATGACTGTCGCTGGTCTTGGGGAAGAGGATTTTTATGTTCTTTTCTGTAACTAGTGAGCTAGCCAGGGGCTGGACCCCATGGTGGCCTGCTGTGAGAATGGAGGATCTGCATCAGTAACCGCCATTTTGAAAGAGCAGTTTACTTAGTTTTATGGTAATTTTCCAGGCTCCTCCTCCCATTCTTCCCTGGATGCTGTATAGTGTTCTCTTGTCCCCTGGAGTTTCAAAATAGTTGTTTCAGATAGTTCAGCTTACTGCATTTAAGCCACACTTACCTCCTTGCTATTCCTTGACTATTTCAAACTTGCTCCTGCTGTCTGGCACATAGTAGGCACTGAGTACATATTTGAAGATGAATAAATGAAGATTCTTAATGAGGTCAGAGAAGTTGTTGACTAAAAGTAAAGAAGGAGAAGTTAAGGATAGGAGTTTGTGGTCAGAGTTAGACCCTGGAAATACAGTAGTAAATAGAGCAGTCAAAAAAAAATCCTGGAAGCAGATGTGGCTCAAGTGATAGAGCTTCTGCCTACCATATGGGAGGACGTGGGCTCAATACCTGGGGCCTCCTGGTGAAAAAGAAGAAGAGAAAGCATGCCCACGTGGCAAGCCAGTGCCTGTGCGTGTGCCTGCATGGTGAGCCCATGCCCTGCACAAGTGAGTTATGCAGCAAGATGATGACGCATCAAAAGAGAGACATGGGGACAGTCAAGGTAAAGCACAGCAGAAACCAGGAACAGGCGGTGCAATTGACATGGAACCTCTCTCCCCATCAGAGGTCTCCAGGATCGAATCCTGGTGAATCTAGAGGAGAGAAAATAAGAAGAAAAGACAACACAGAGTAAAAAACAGCAGGGCGAGAGGAGGAGAAGGGGGAAAATAAATAAATCTTTAAAAGAAAAAAATCCTGCCTTCTAGTTGGAGAAATGGATAATAAGCCATGCTAAATAAATAAAATATATCCTATACTTGGTAATTGTAAATGCTAAGGAGAAAATAAACCCAAGAGGGAGGTGGTGTTTTTTTTTTTTTAAAAAATAGAATGGCCAGAAGGACCTCAGAGAGATGATGCCATTTGAGTGAAGCACTCTCAGGAGGAAGTTTTGGAAAGGGTGAACCATGAGCCTATAAGGATAAGAATATTCCGGGCAGAGGAACAATGCACATAATACAGAAACTGGTTTCGGGGTTGGTAGGATATAGAAAGAAATGGCCTTTAAGGAGGACCATATTGCAGATAAACAACGAGGGAGGTTAAAGGAGTATTTTTTTTTTCACACAGTTAAAGAAAAGGTAATGATTCCTTGCGTATTTCAGCTGTTGTTTTTTTCATATTTTATCATTATTTTCAGGAAGTCATTAAAGAACTGATGATCATGGGATTGTTCATAGAAGGCAAACCTTTATAAACATATTTAAAAGCATCTTTATATTATTACCTTTCATGGACAGCAGAGGGAACCATTTTGCCAATTATCTAAATCTAGATAGAGGTAGCTTGTTTTGAGATAAAGCGCTTTCCTTTACTATGTTTGGAAGAAAGAGCAGTTCCTTTGATTGTTAAATAAAAATCAGTTTTCTTCCAGAGCTCAGTTTGTATTTATTTGTATGGCTATATTAATGTAAGGAAATCAATAGAATAGTCATTAAATTTGGACTAAATTATAAATAATATGAAAATCTTCAGAAAATATATTGCATTTTGATCATTTTCTGTCTTTTTTTCCTCAGCTGATAGTACTGATTAGGTTATACATTTGAATCATGAAATTAGTTTTGTTTCTCTGTTCATTTCTGTCTTTTAATTCTGCTAGCAGAAAATGTATATTGCCATTTGAACTTGGTTTGCTTTGCTATAGAAAGTCTATGACTGTGTAAGGTCCTGGGATCGCTATGTATGCCTTGAATGTTTTCTGCATTCTGTTGAGTGTCCAGCACAAATTTGTCAACTGCCTTAGTTATCTTTTGTTAAAACCCACCCCCCTTTTTCTTCTCATATGTAGTAACAGATAATTGACCTTCATCCCCTTCATGAAGTAGCAGTATGCAACTCTGCTTCTTTCTTACTGGTTATTTATCAATACTTTGATCATTGATCAAGCTAATTTTTTCCTTGTTGATCTTCAGGGTAGTTTTTAAGATTCAAATTAAGAATATGTAATTAAAAGGACTTTTATAACTAATAAAGAGTTTTCAGGTTCAGCAGCAGGAAGTAGATGAGTGAATGACTTGTAATAAAGTATTTTTTAGTGCCATGAAAGAAGGCTGTACAGGCCTGGCAGGGGCACAGAGGACTCAGGAGTGAGTAGAAAATCCTTCAGAGAGGTGTTGATTATGCCCCATCAGCAGACATTTATTGATGCCTTCAATGTGTCGTACTGCACTGGTACAAAGACTGACAGGGAGCAAGGCATACCACATCTCTGTCCTCCTGGCACTCACAGTTTACTGGGGAAGGCAGGCATTGAACACTTAATTCAATAATTGTAAAGGTGTAAAATGTAACAGTGGAAAAGCACAAGATGATGAGATGGATTTTAAGGACATTTAAAAGGGGAACCAATCTACAAGATGTTTTTAAATTATGTTTTGGTGAAAGAATTAATTATGTCAGAGCTTATTTTCTGTTCTTCAGGTGATTCCTCGGTTCATTTATTTTTTATATTTTTAAAATTTATTCCCCCCCCCCCCCCCCCGCAGCTTGCTTGCTGTCTGTACTCTGTGTCCATTCGCTGCGCTTTCTTCTGTGTTTGCTTGTCTCTCTTTGTTGGTCATCTTGCTGCATCAGCTCTCTGAGGCACACAGCTTGCCTTCATAAGGAGGTCCTGGGACACGAACCCAGGGCCTCCCATATGGTAGATGGGAGCCCAATCAGTTGAGCCACAGCTGCTTCCCTCCTTGGTTCATTTTTTTTTTTTTTTAATTAAGAAAGAATGTGTTCTAGTTTAGCTACATGAGGGCATACAATGGGGCTATTAAAAATGATGCAGGGGAGTGGATGTGGCTCAAGTGGTTGAGTACCTGCTTCTCACATGGGAGATCCCAAGTTTGATCCCTGATGCCTCCTAAAATCAAAAAAGCAAAACAACAAGCAAACAAATGAAAAAACCAACTCCCCTGATGTGACTCAGTTGTTGAACGCTGGCTTCCCACATAGGAGGTTCCAGGTTCAATCTCCGACCCTGATACATCCAAAAAACAATAAAAATGCTTATTGGTTTTTCAAAATAAATTTTATTGATACATAATAATACATAAATCCATCCAAAGTGTACAATCAGTAGTATTTGGTATAATCACATAGTTGTGTATTCATCACTTGAATCATTTTAGAGCATTTTCCTTATTCCAGTAATAAGAAACAGCCACCAACCTACCAAATAAAACTCATTATTTCTCATTCTATGTGTTCCCTTCTGTACAAAGTTGCTATTCTGTTTCCTTCTCTCTAGTATATTTGTATTTATTGTATTTTACATGAGGTTTCACTATGTTATACAGTCTCATGTTATATTTTTTAGCTTTCCTTCTAGTAATATACATGTCCTTAGGCTTTCTCTTTCAACCACTGTTGTACCCATATAATAGCTCTCCGAGTCAAAAATACCATGTGTTCTCAACATTTCCATTCATTTACAAAGATTTACAAAAAACCTTTTAACCACTTCTGTACAGATTAACCCTCAGCTTTCCATTCTCTACTCTCATTCTATTTTCTGGTGACATATACCCTAATTATTAATACCATGAGTTTACATAATATATTTAGTTCATAATAGTGCAAATCTTATAGTATATGCCCATTTGTGACTTGCTTCACTCAACATACTGTCCTCCAGGTTCATCCATATTGTGATATGCTTCATGACTTCATTTCTTCTTATTGTTGTATAATATTCCATCGCGTTTATACAATCACATGCTCATTATTTTTTTTAAAGATTTATTTATTTATTTCTCTCCCCTTTCTCCCCGCCCCAGTTGTCTGTTCTCTGTGTCTATTTGCTGCGTCTTCTTCTTTGTCTGTTTCTGTTGTTGTCAGTGGCACGGGAATCTGTGTCTCTTTTTATTGCGTCATTTTGTTGTGTCAGCTCTCCGTATGTGCGGCGCCATTCTTAGGCCGCACTATCTTTCGCGCTGGGCGGCTCTCCTTACAGGGCACACTCCTTGCGTATGGGACTCCCCTATGTGGGGGACACCCCTGCGTGGCAGGGCACTCCTTGAGTGCATCAGCACTGTGCGTGGGCCAGCTCCACACGGGTCAGGGAGGCCCGGGGTTTGAACCGCAGACCTCCCATGTGGTAGACGGACGCCCTAACCACTGGGCCAAGTCTGTCACCCTCATGTATTTTTAAAACAACATAACGGGCAGTCCCATGTTTGGTTCCTGGTGCCTCTTAGCTCCAACACGCCACAAGGAGCCATGAGCGAAGTGGCTTATGTGGTTGGGCACTTCCCTCCCACAAGGGAGGTCCCGGGTTCAGTTTCCGGTGCTTCCTGAGGAAGACGAGCAGACAGACAAGGTAGCCATAGGGATGGGGGTGAATAAAAATTTAAAAAACAAAACATATAGTCTGTTGCTTAGTGAAAAATAAGAGATATGAGACTGGAAAGAAATATTTTGCATATAACACTGCATACAAATATTGCAATCATTTTAGCAGTAAAATATTGGGGCATTTTTTTCTTGTGATTTATAGTGTTCTGCTTTTCCAAATTTTCTACGAGTTTACTTACCCTGTCACCCCGAGCTGGCTTCCTTGTCCTTTTGCTCGTTGTTTTTTGTTCAGTGTCTGCTTGTTTTTTGCTTGATGTCCGTTTGTTTTTTGTTTTCTTTAGGAAATACATTTCCTAAATATATCCAAATACATTTCCGGGAACTGAACCTGGGGCCTCCCATGTGGAAGGCAGGCACTGAACTACTTGAGCCATATCCATTCCCCTCAGTTTACTTTTTGACTAACAATGCTTGAGAAGTGTCTTTGTGGTTGACTTCGGTACTTTTCAATTTATTGGCAATAAGAATACTGTTTGCTATATTAATAATAATGTAATATGGATAAACTGTCCCTAATTATAATCTGAATTTCCTGAGATTAAAAATTGATTTTCGGGGAAGCAGATGTGGCTCAAGCGATTGGGCTTCCGTCTGCCATATGGGAGGACCTGGGTTTGATCCCTGGGGCCTCCTAGTAAAGGTGTGCCCACATGGCAAATGATGCAGCAAGATGATGATGCAATAAAAGAGAGAAAAAGGGGAGAGTCAAGGTGAGACGCAGCAGAAACCAGTAACTGAGGTAGTGCAAGTAACAGGGAACCTCTCTCCCACATCGGAGGTCGCTGGAATCAAATCCTGGTGAAGGCTAGAGGAGAAAACGAGAAGAGAACACAAAAGAAACAGATATAGAAGATCACACAGCGAATGGACGCAGACAGCAAAACAGCAAGGGGTGGGGAGGGGGAGAAAAAAATAGATTTTTGTGCAGTTACAAGGGCCTCTAAGGAAGACTCATTCCTTGGGCTACATTTCTTCCTCAGACTTTGCATGCTGCTTTGATAGTTTGCTGACTGAAAAAATATACTACATAAATTTCAGCAATTTGGCAATCAGTTTCTATAGGAGAATCACTTTTATTAATAGACTATTTTTTAATATATTTTTATTAGAGAAATTGTGAACTTAACAATCATGTACATGGGTGGAATTCCATATAATATCCCTCCACCAACACACTACATTGTTATGGAACATTTGTTGCAGATTATGAGATATCATCAGACTATTACCACTAACCATGGTTTATAGTGTACCTTTAGTATATTTTTTCCATACTCCCTATTATTAACACAGTATATCTTTCGCATTAATGCAAGAATATTACGATATTGCTGTTAACTACAGTCCATAGGTTACAGTAATTGTTTTTTTTCCCATGCTTCTCCACATTCTTACCAGCTTACACATTTGTTGTACATTTGTTCTAGTTCATAGAAGGACATTCTTATATTTGTACTATTAGCCACAATTCTCATCCACCTCTGGGTTCACTGTGTTATTCAGTTCCTAGATTATTCTCTAGCTTTCTTTCAGTGGCTCATTTATTTTTTAATAAGTGCTTGCTTTTAGGTACTGTGCTGGAAATAACAATACGAATAGGATGTAGTACTTGCTTTTGAGAATCTCTTAGTTTGATGGAGGAGCAAATAGATTTCCACAGTGGTTTCACAAATGAAGGTGAAAGCAACTCTAAATGGGTCTAGGATTAGGCGGGGGTTGGTCAGGGAAACCTTTAGAGAGCCCAGGAGAGCTGTGCTTTGAAGAAAATTAGTTTGAGTTGACCAGGCAGGTGATGGGGTAGGGTGTTCCAAGGAGTTGGCTCTGAGATAGACTGCCTATGTTTAAATTGCAGCTCTGATTCTTCTTAGGCAACTGTGTCTTAGTTTTCTCATCTGTAAAGTGGGGATAATAATAGTACAGGCCTGTTAGAGTTGTGAGAATTAAATGAATGTATGTACAACAATGCCTGGCAAATAAAAACAATTCAAGGTTAACTTTTTTTTTGGGGGGGGGGGTGTCAGATGATCCTTTATTGAAATATTTTCCTTTAGAGTTCTTAACTTATTGGGCATTCCACCACACCACCGTTGTTGTCCTCTGTGATGTCATGAGGTTGGCAGCTATCATTGTAGGCCACAGATGGGGCAGATTCCCAGTATCTCTTTAGTGGTTCCAGAGCACTCTCTGGCTAAAGATCAGGGCTGCATCTGTCAGGCAGCATTGACAAAGCTGAAGGTTAACTATTAATGTTGTTATTCTGGAGATCTAGAGGATAGAATTGATAGGTTGCGGTTTTTGATTGAATGTGAGCAGTAAGTAAAAAGGGCAGTGGTTCTCAACTTGGATACACATTAGAATTACTTGGGGAATTAAAATATGCTTATGCTGGGACCCTGCCATTTCAATCAGTATCTCTGATCAGAGTAGCCCAGGTGATTATAATGTACAGTAGGGTTGAGAACCATTGGCCTAGAACTATTTCCAGGCTTCTGGCTTGGGTGAGTGGGTTGCTGAATTAGATATAATAAATGACCCCAGACTCTATGACTTTGATGTTCTTGTATTTGCATTTTATACTTTGAATTTCTTTTCAGATACTATCTGCTACTGTACCTTCTCTTTGCACATATCATCTTTTTGTTTTTAATTTTATTTTTTAAATTCGTTTTTAAAAAATATTACATTAAAAAAATATGAGGTCCCCATTCACCCCCACCTGGTGAGTACATCTCTGGGCATCGCTGCATCTCATGGTCAATAGTCCACATCATAGCCCATACTCTCCCATGTTCCATCCAGTGGGCCATGGGAGGATCTACAATGTCCAGTAATTGTCCCTGCAGCACCACCCAAGACAGCTCCAAGTCCCGAAAACGCCTCCATAGCTCATCTCTTCCTCCCATTCCCCGCACCCAGCAGCCACCGTGGCCACTTTTTCCACACCAATGCCACATTTTCTTGATTACTAACCACAATAGTTCATGAATAGAATATCAGTAAGTCCACTCTAATCCTTACTGTATTCCTCCTTCCTGTGGACCTTGGATTGGTTGTGTCCATTCCACATCTATGTCAAGAGGGGGGTTAGATTCCACATGGATACTGGATGCAATCCTCCTGCTTTCAGTTGTAGGCACTCTTGGCTCCATGATGTGGTGGTTGACATTCTTCAACTCCATGTTAGCTGAGTGAGGTAAGTCCAATAAACCAGAGTATAGGAGCTGAAGTCTGTTGAGGCTCAAGGCCTGGCTATCATATTGTCAGTCCAGAGATTCAGATCCCCTAGATATATCTTAAACCCCAGCACCAACTACAATTCCAGTAAAGTAACAGGAAAGGCTTTTGAAAAGAGATCACATCTGAGTCCAGCTCCATCACGCAGAAGCACCAACTCCAAAGAAGGGCCAACTGACATGGCAGTGAACTCCATCTGCCATGACCATAAAACCTGTGGGTCTCTTTAGCCCTCAGAAGAACCAGTACCTGGGGTTGAATCTACTTTATCTGTCTCTGAGACTCTGCTCAGGTGTGCATAAGAACAATCCTTCTGACAACCTCCAGATTCTTTTTTAGAGACTCACAGCCTTATAAACTCATTAGTCCTTTCCATTTCCCCCTTTAATTTAGGTCAAACAGCGTTTTTAACTCCTGTTATTATATGTAGACAGGGATATTCTGCTGGTCCGCGTTGAACCTTTTATTCAAGGTCATTTTCTAGTTATGTCATCAGCTGGTACTTGGTAGTGATCCCTCGGTGCCAGGGAGGCTCATCCCCGGGTGTCATGTCCCACGCTGGGGGGAAGGCAGTACATTTACATGCTGAGTTTGGCTTCAAGACTGGCCACATTTGAGTAGCATGGAGGCTGTCAGGAGGGAGCTCTTAGGCACAGTGCTGCTCTAGGCCTTGTTCTTATTTCAGGTGTATAGGCTCACAAGCATAGTCATTAGTATCAGGGGCTCACTGTTGGTCCCTCATTCCTTCCTGGTCCTTGCCGTTGCACCCGGGGGACTGCCGCTGCTCCCCTAGGGACCACAACAGAGCCCCCCCGGCCAGGAACCCAGCATCCCCCCAGCTGTTGTTTTTGATTGTTTCCACTATGGGTATATCCAAACATTTCCATGCACCCCGGACACATGCTCTGTATAACTCCCTGTCAACCATATGTCCCCTGTCAATAACATCCCATACCAGTATTCCTCCCCTGCCATTGTTGAACCACTCTGTGATCCAAAACTTCCTGTAAAGTGAAGCCCAATATAATGCCAGGTTCCCTTAATAGTAAAATGGAATATAGCGATGAGTTTAAAGGTTAGATATAGAATACATATTGATTTGGAAAAATTCTACATCTTTTCTTCATATCACCTTTTTAACACACCCTATAATTTATGTATTGATTAGGTTTGCCTGACACCCTCTTCTAAAATTTATTGTTAATTGTTCCCTCCCAACATTTTAACCACCACTCCTAGAAGGTGAATACCACTAGAGCCAGGGATCTTGATATTTTTATTCAGTGAGTCTTGAATTCCTGGCACATAGTAGATAACATATATTTCTTGAATGAATGAATGAATGAATGAGTGTCAGGCTGGGTTTGTTTCCTTTCAGGTTCTTGGTTCTGCTCCAGAACAAAAGTGATGTATTGGAGAGCAGAGTTTAGAGACATCCTTGGGAACTGTTTTTCTTTGTTAACTGATCATTGAACATGGAGCATTGGTTTTGGTCACTAAATGTTAGAGAATGCAATTTAGGAACTGGATCTTAATACATCTAAACAGTGAAAACTTTTTTTAATGTTTTAATAGGAACCACCAAAACCAGCCTTAAATAATTTTAAAGTGGGAATGAAACTTGAAGCAATAGACAGAAAGAACCCTTATCTGATCTGCCCTGCAACTATTGGAAATGTTAAAGGAGATGAAGTTCATATCACATTTGATGGCTGGAGTGGAGCTTTTGATTACTGGTGCAAGTATGATTCTCGAGATATTTTCCCCGTTGGGTGGTGTCACCTGACAGGAGATGTATTGCAGCCACCAGGAAATAATGGTAAGACCATAAATAAGTACATGTTCTATTCTTTTATTGAAGTTAGAGTTAACTGCTGTTGATGACATTGTGGTTAGCAGTGGCAATATTAGGACTTCATGCCCAACTGGAGCAGCAGGTTGAACAGTGAGAGCACTGCCCGGTCTAGAAAACTGGAGGAAAAGGAAGGCAGTGATTAGAATTTTTGAGAGCTACCCTAGTATCATGTTCTGAGATGCCAGACCACACTGGGGAGAGATTATCAGCAAGCTAAAAGTCAAATTGAACCATTACTGTCTTGTGGCTATAAGCATTTTGTTGAACTTAGCTGCCTTTATAGTTGGTATTCAGTTAGAAATTATACATGGTATTCATTATTTGTATCTCAAATATATATTTTTAAAAGTTCAGCATCACATATTTTTGTATGATTTGGGACCTGCTTTCAAGGTAAATCAATACTTTGATAGTCTTAAGTAAAACTCATGTGTCAGTAAAAATATTTGACTCTGTAGAAGCCATTGTACGTTATTTTAGTCATGGTGGTACCTTTTTTCATTTTTTTTTAATTAGAAAAGTTATAGGTTACAGAAAAATCATGCATAAAATACAGAATTCCAGTATACCACCTTATTATTAACACCTTGCATTAATGTGGTATATTTGTTACAATTAATGAAAGAACATTTTAATAGTTGTACTATTAACTATAGTCCATTATTTATAATAGGATTTACTGTAGAGTTGTTTTTTAAAATATTTATTTTAGTAAAATATATGCAACCTAAAATTTCCCCCTTTTAACTCCATTCACAAATTAATTCAGTGCTCTTATTTTAGTCATGGTGGTATTTATCAGTGTGTAATACTGTGCTTTCTAAGTTGAATACTATAATTGTCTAGATTTTTTTTTATATGCACACTTTCAGGGAAAAGTCAGAATATTGAAGTTCTTCTGGGACTCTTAGGGCGTAAACATGTCTTCCCTGTGAATTCCTAAGGCTAGGAATGCATGCTAATGCCAGAGAGGACCCTGTGCTTTAGCCTTAGACTGTTTTTCAGGTTCATTGGTAGGAGGGCTAAGCTTTTAAAAAAATTTATTTTTTATTTTAACAAAATCAGTTTTATTGATACATATTAGTAAAGCATACAGTTCATCCCAAGTGTACAATCAGTGGTATTTGGTATAATCACATAGTTGTGCATTCATAACCTCAGTCATCATTAGAGCATTTTCATTATTTCAATAAATAATAATAATAAAAACAAGAAAATTCTTCAACCCTTGATATCTCTATGCGTCCCCTGCTCTACATAGCTGCTATTTCTGGCTCTTCTTGCACAATTATTTATTAAGCAGTTTTATTGAGATATAATTCATATACCATACGATCTATCCAAAATGTGTAATCATTGCATTATCCTGCGGCACTGGGAAACTGTGTCTCTTTTTTGTTGTGTCATCTTGCTCTCCGTGTGTGCAGCACCACTTCTGGGTGGTCTCTGCTTTTTTCACGCAGGGCAGCTCTCCTTGCAGGGCACACTCCTTGTGCGTGGGGGACCCCTACGCTGGGATGTCCCTGCATTGCACTGCACTCCTTGTGCATGGCAGCAGCACTGCACATGGGCCAGCTTACCACACGGGTCAGGAGGCCCTGGGGATTGAACCCTGGACCCTCCATATGGTAGTTGGATGCTTTATCAGTTGCGCCATGTCCGCTTCCCATCAATGACTTAGTATAATCACAATGTTGTGCATTCATCACCACAAAAAATTTAGAATAATTTCATTACTCCAAAAAGAAAACTCCATACCCTTTAGCAGTCCTTCCCCTGCCCTATATAACCACTAACCTAACTTCATCTTTATAAATTGATTTATGTTTATATTTTATCTAAACGGAATCATACAATATATAGTACTTTGTGTCTGGTTTCTTTCACTTAGCACAATGGTTTCTTTTTTTTGTCTGATATTAACATCTTGTAGTGTTAACATAGCATTCAATTTCAAAGAAAAAGTCTTACATATGCTGTTTTGCACATATTCATATTTACCATGTAGTTTTACTATGCTATACAATCCCATGTTATATTTTTTAGCTTTCCTTTTAGTAATATACATAACCTTAGACTTTCCCTTTAAACCCCTTTCATACCCACATAATAGTACTTCTAGTTACGGACATTGCATTGGGCTTTCACCTTTTTTATTCATTTTAAAAACTAACACACATCCTTTTTACCAATCTGTTCGAGTTAACCCTTAGCTTTCCATTCTCTAATCTCATTCTATTTTGTCTCATCTATTTTGACACATATTCACGTTATTAACTCCATGAGATTACACAGTATATTCAGCTCATAGTAGTGCAATCATACAGTATTTGTCCTTTTGTGTCTTGCTTGCTTCAGTCAACATAATGTCCTTCAGGTTCATCCATGTTGTCATATGCTTTGCAACTTCTTTTCTTACAGCTGCATAATATTCCATCCACAATTTGTTGATCCATTCATCAGTTGATGGACACCTGGGTTTTTTCCATCTTTTGGCAATTGTGAATAATGCCACTAGGAACATCGGTGTGCAGATGTAGATGTCTGTGTCACTGCTCTCAGTTCTTCTGGGTATATACGTAGTAGTGGCATTGCCAGGTCACATGGCAAGTCTATATTCAGCTTCCTTAGTAACTGCCAAAAAGTCCCCCATAGTGGCTGTACCATTCTGCATTGTCAACAACAATGAATAAGTGTTCCTGTCTCTCCACATCCTCCCCAACACTTGTAGGTCTTTGTCTTTTTAATAGTGGCCATTCTAATCGTTGTGAAATGCTATCTCATTGTAGTTTTGATTTGTATTTCCCTAATTGCTAGTCATGTTGAACATTTTTTCATGTGTTTTTTTGCCATTGGTATTTCTTCTTTGGACAAATGTCTATTTAAGTCTTTTGCCCATGTTTTAATAAGGTTTTTTCTCTTTTTATTGTTGAGTTGTAGTGTCTCCCTATTTATCATGGATATTAAACTGTTATCGGATAGGTGATTTCCAAATATTTTCTTCCATTGAGTTAGCTGCCTTTTCACCCTTTTGACAAAGTCCTGTGAGGTGCAAAAGTGTTTAATTTTGAGGAGGTCCCATTTATCTATTTTCCTTTTGTTGCTCATACTTTGGCTATAAAGTCCAAGAAATTACCACCTACCACAAGGTGTTTAAGATGTTTCCCTACATTTTCTTCTAGTATTTCTATGGTCCTGGCTTTTACATTTAGGTCTGTGATCCATTTTGAGTTGATTCTTTATATATTTATATTTTTATATATATATATATTTTAAAAGATACTTGATTACATAAAGATAAAGATTACATAATGTTACATAAATGTTAAATGAAAAATATGGGGGATTCCCATATGCCCCATTCCCTAACCCTCCCACATTAGCAACATTGTTCATTAGTGTGGTAAATTTGTTAGAATGATGAACACATTTTGGAGCATTGCCACTAACTGTGGATTGTAGTTTACATTCTCTCCCACACATTTTTATAAGTTATGACAATATATAATGGCTTGTATCTGTCATTGCAATGTCATTCATGAGTTGATTATTGTATAGGAGTGAGATAGGGGTCATCTTCCATTCTTTTGGTTATGAATATCCACTTCTCCCAGCACCATTAGTTGAAGAGACTGTTTTGTCCCATTAACATGGCTTTGGTAGGTTTGTCGAAAACCAATTGGCCGTAGAGGGGAGGGTTTATTTCTGGATTCTCAATTCTATTCCACTGATCGATATTTCTATGCCAGTACCATACAATGTTGAATAACAGTGGCTGTGGGTTTTTCGTATATACCTTTTATCATATTGAAGAATTTTCCTTCTCTTCCTATCTTTTGAAGTGTTTTTTATCAAGAAAAGACGCTGGATTTTGTTGAATGCCTTTTTTGCATTGATTGAGATGATCATGTGGTTTTATCCCCTTCAGTTTGTTAATGTGGTGTATTCTGTTAATTGATTTTCTCATTTTGAGCCAGCCTTGCACACCAGGAATAAATCCCACTTGGTCTTTTGATGTGCTTTTGGATTCTATTTGTAAGTATTTTGTTGAGAATTTTTGCTTCTATGTTCCTTAGAGAGATTGGTCTGTAATCTTCTTGTTTTGCAGTATCTTTATCTGACTTTGGTATTAGAGGGATATTGGCTTCATAAAATGTGTTTGATAATTTTCTCTCCTCTTCAATTTTTTTTTTGAAGTGTTTAAACAAGATTGGTATTAAGTCTTTTCGAAATGCTTGGTAGAATTCACCTGTGAAACCATCCAGGACATTTTTCATGATTGATTCAATCTCTTTAAGTGTGATGGGTTTGTTAAGTTCTTGTATTTCTTGTAGCATCAGTGTAGGTTGTTTGTGCATTTCTCAGAATTTGTCCATTTCATCTAGGTTGCCTAGTTCGTTAGCATACAGTTTCTCATAATATTCTCTTATGATCCTTTTTATTTCTGTCTAAACTTCACCTCTTTCATTTCTGCTTTTATTTATTTGCATCTTGTCCTTTTTATTCTTTGTTAGTCTAGCTAGGGGTTCATCAATTTAATTGATCTTCTCAAAGAACCAGCTTTTGGTTTTCTTGATATTCTCTATTGTTTGTTTGTTTCCACTTTCTTTATTTTTGCTCTGATCTTTAGTATTTCTTTCCTTCTGCTTGCTTCAGGAGTGGTTTGCTGTTTTTTTTAGTTTCTCCAGTTGTTCAGTTAGATCTTTGATTTTAGCTCTTCTTTTTTAATATAGGCATTTAGGGCTATAACCATCCATCTCAGGACTACCTTCTCAGTATCCCATAAGTTTTGATAAGTTGTGTTGTCATTTTCATTCATCTCAATACATTTACTAATTTCACTTAACAATTTCTTCTTTGACCCACTGAAGTTATTTAGGAGTGTGTTGTTCAGACTCCACATATTTGCAAATTTACCTCTTTTCTATCTATTGTTGATTTCCAGTTTCATTCCATTATGATATGAGAAGGTGCTATGTATAATTTCAATCTTTTTATATTTATTGAGACTTGCATTGTGACCTAACTTGTGTTCTATCCTGGAGAAAGATCTCTGAGCACTTGAGAAGAATGTATAACCTGCTGAGTTTGAGTGCAACGCTCTGTGTATGGCTGCTAGGTCTAACTCATTTATCATATTGTTCAATTTCTGTTTCCTTGCTGATCTTCTGATCTATCTAATGTTGTGAGTGGTGTGTTGAAGTCTCCTACTGTTATTGTAGAGATGTCTTTTACTCCCTTAGTTTTGCCAGAGTTTGCCTCTTTTGGGGATCCTGATTAGGTGCATAAATATTTATGACTTATTCCTTCCTGGTGGATTGTCCCTTTTTGAAAATATATAATGGCCTTTGGTATCTCTTCTAACTTTTTTCATTTAAAGTCTGTTTTGGCGGCGGACTTGGCCCAGTGGTTATGGCGTCCGTCTACCACATGGGAGGTCCGCGGTTCAAACCCTGGGCCTCCTTGACCCGTGCGGAGCTGACCCATGCGCAGTGCTGATGTGCACAAGGAGTGCCCTGCCACGCAGGGGTGTCCCTCGCATAGGGGAACCCCACGCCCAAGGAGTGTGCCCCATAAGGAGAGCCGCCCAGCGCAAAAGTGCAGCCTGCCCAGGAATGGTGCCGCACACATGGAGAGATGACACAACAAGATGAGACAACAAAAAGAAACAGATTCCCGTGCCACGGACAAAGAAGACGCAGCAAATGGACACAGAGAGTAGGCAACCGGCATGGGGGGGAAGGGGAGAGAAATAAATAAATAAATAAATCTTTAAAAAAATAAAGTCTGTTTTGTCTGGTATTAGTATAGCTACTCCTGCTCTTTTTTGGTTAGTTTGCATGGAGTATCTTTTTCCAACCTTTCACTTTTATCTGGTTTGTATCTCTAGGTTTAAGGTATCTTGCAGGTAGTATGGATGGCTTATTTTTTAAAAAATCTGTTCTGTCAGCCTATATCTTTCGATTGAGGAGTTAATCCATTCACATTCAATGATACTACTGTAAATACATTGTTTACTTCCACCCTTTTATTCTTTGGTTTTCATATATCATATCTTATTTTCATCTGTCTTCTTACTCTTTTAGTTATCCTTTCTGCTGCTCTTTTTCCTATACTCTCCTCCAAGCCCCTCTGTCCTTTTTCTTTCAGGCTCTAAGGCTTCCTTTAATATTTCCTACGAAGTCGGATTCTTTTTTATAAACTCTCTTAGTTTCTGTTTGTTTGTGAATATATTAAACTCACCTTCATATTTAAAGGACCATTTTCCTGGATGAAGAATTCTCAGCTGGCAGTTTTTCTCTTTCTATATCCTAATTGTATCTTATCACTTTCTTCTTGCTTCCATGGTTTCTGATGAGAAATCTGCACTAAGTCTTACTGGATCTCCCTTGTATGTGATGGTTTCATTTTCCCTTGCTGCTCTCAGAGTTTTTTCTTGATTTTGATGTTTGACATTCTGAGTAGTATGTGTCTCAGAGTAGGTCTATTCACATTTATTCTGATTGTGGTACACTGTGCTTATTGGACATGTAGGGTCATTTCTTTCATTTGAGTTGGGTGATTTTTAGTTATTATTTCCTCATATACTCTTTCTGCCCCTTTTCCCTTCTCTTCTCCTTCTGGAACACCCATGACAAGATTGTTGTTGCATTTTGTATTATTATTCAACTCCCTGGCCCCTACTCAGTTTTTTCCATTGTTATCTCTCTCTCTTCTTTCCTCTCTTCAATTTCAGTTGTTCGGTCTTCTGTATCACTTATTTTTTCTTCTATCATTTCGAGTCTGCCTCTAATGTGTTTTCAGTCTTACCTATCATGTCTTTGATTCCCATGAACTCTGTTATTTTTCTGTTTAGGTTTTTAAATTCTTTGTGTTCGCTCAATGTCTTCTTTTTATTTATTTATTTACTCCGCCCCTCCTACCCTCCTTCCACCCTACTGGTTTTTTTTGGCTGTCTTTGTTGTCTTCTCTTCTCATTTTCTGTCCTCTAGGATTCACCAGGATACGATCCTGGAGACTCCTGATGTGGAGAGAGGTTCCCTGTCAGTTATGCCACCTCAGTTCCCGGTTTCTGCTGCGTTTCACCTTGACTCTCCCCTTGTCTCTCTTTGTTACATCATCATCTTGCTGCGTGACTCACTTGCGCAGGCACTGGATCACTGTGTGGGCACTTGCACTCACCACACAGGTACTCATGTGGGCACTGGCTCACCATGTAGGCACTCACACAGGCACTGGCTTGCCACGTGGGCATGCTTTCTCTTCTTCTTTTTCACCAGGAGGCCCCAGGGATCAAACCCAGGTCCTCCCATATGGGCGGAAGCTCTATCACTTGAGCCACATCCACTTCCCTCAATGTCTTCTTGATGTCCTTTATCTCTTTAGCCATATTATATTCAAATCATTAATTTGATTTTGGGATTTTGTGTGCATCTCATTGAGTGTTTATCTCAAATCCTGTGTCTCTTCTGGGGCTTTGATATATTTCTTTCCTTGGTCCATATTTTCTGTTTTCTTAATGTGGCTTTTAATTTTTGCTGATATCTAAGAATCTGATTAGAATGCTGAGTTTACTCAGATGCTCAATTTCTCTTTCGTGTGGATTTAGTGGTGGGAGACTGTGTTACTGCTGTTCTTTGATTCTTGTCTCAAATGTGTTCTACATCTTTAGGATTGCCCCTTTTAGTTGCTCAAAACTGGGCCCTGGACCCAGTAATGGTTTGCAGACCATCTTCCTAGGGCCTTGGGGAGGGAGACTGTAAAGGCTGGAAAAAGCCTCTCTTATTTACTTTTTTTTTTTTTTAAAGATTATTTATTTACTCCCCGCCCCCTTGCAGCTTGTTTGGCTGTCGGTTCTCTGTGTCCATTCGCTGAGTGTTTTCCTGTGTCTGCTTGTCTCCCTTTGTTGCATCATCTTGCTGTGTCAGCTCTCCGTGGTGCTTGGGCCAGCTTGCCTTCACAAGGAGGCCCTGGGACGCAAACCCAGGGCCTCCTATATGGTAGACGGGAGCCCAACTGATTGAGCCATAGCTGCTTCCCTCTTATTTGCTTTTTTAAAAAAAATTTATTTATTGAAGTATATCACTCATACATGAACATACATAAATAATAAGTGTATAATAATAGTTGTGAACCTACAAAACAAACATATATAACATCATACAGGACTCTGTAACTCACCCTACCACCAATAACTTGCATTGTTGTTAAACCTTTTTAGCTAATATTGCTACTAATCAAAGTATTTTCCCCCAACCAACCCTATTATTATCTTTATATCATTTATATATGAAAATCCATAAACAATTAAGTGTATAGTAAAAGTTGTGAACTTACAAAGCAAACATGCATAACATCATACAGGGGTCCCATACATCAACCCTCCACCAATACCTTGTGTTGTCGTGAGATATTTGTTAGAAATTATGGAAGAATATTGTCAAAATTTTACTACTAATCATAGTCCTTATCATATATTTGGTGTGTTTTTCCCCAACCCACCCTATTTTTAAATATATTTTTAAAATATAATTTTTATGACAGAAGTTGTAAACTTATAAAACAATCATGTACATATGTAGAATTCCCAAACACCACCCCTCCATCAACACACCACAATGTGGTGGAATATTTCCTACAGACAAGATAATATCATCTGATTGTTCCCATGTCCATAGTGTACATTTGGCACACATTTTCCATACTGCCTCATTACCAACACAGTACATCTTTCGCACAGATGTGGTTATTACTACTAACCACAGTCCATAGGTTACTCCAGCTGTATTTTTCCCATGCTCCTCCACGTTCCCAGCAACCTGCAGTAGTGATATACATTTGCTCTAGCTCACAAAGGACACTCTTGCATTTGTACCATCAACCCCAATTCTCATCCATCTCTTGGTTTACTGTGCTATTCAGTTCCTAGATTATTCTCTAGCATTCTGTCAATTGGGATT
The DNA here is from genome assembly GCF_030445035.2 of Dasypus novemcinctus. Taxonomy (NCBI): domain Eukaryota; kingdom Metazoa; phylum Chordata; class Mammalia; order Cingulata; family Dasypodidae; genus Dasypus; species Dasypus novemcinctus. Next base: position 20,875,145 of record NC_080704.1, on the reverse strand, counting down.
TATATAACTAGACCACCATTTTCTGCCACATCCCCATTTATAAACTAGCTGTTACTCACTATGTGTTACCATTCACTCTATACATTTCCACATTTTTGCAGTAAAGCTAATTAAAACTTCTACATACATTAAACATCATTAGTCCATCTCAGTCCTCCTTTTATCTCCTTTAAGAATCTGCCACCTACCAACAGGTCTTGAAGATTTTTTCCTACAGTTTCTTCTAGAAGTTTTATGTTCTTGCTTTTATTTTTAGGTTTTTGATCCATTTTGAGTTAATTTTTGGATAAGGTGTGAGATAGGGGTCCTCTTTCCTTCTTTCAGCTATGAATATCCAATTCTTTTAGCACCATTTGTTGAGTGGATTGTTCTGCCCAAGCTGTGTGAGTTTGACAGGCTAGTCAAAAATCACTTGACTGTACATGTGAGGATCTGTTTCGGAACCATAAATTTGGTTCCATTGGTCTATTGTGTCTGTTCTTAGGCCAGTGTCATGCTATTTTTAACCACTGTAGCTAGGTAATAAGATTTAAAATCTGGAGATGAGAGTTCGCTTTTCCTTTTTATGATGTTTCTGGCTACTCAGAACCCCTTACCCTGCCAAATAAATTTGATGATTGTGTTTTTAATTTTTTCTTTAGTGCTGGTGGAATTTTTATCTGGATTGCTTTGAATCTATGTATCAATTTGAGTAGAATTGACATCTTAATGATATTTAGTCTTCCATTCCATGAGCATGGAATGTTCTTCCAGTTATTTAGGCCTTTTTTGATTTAACACTGAGTTGCAATTTCCTGAATACAAAGTGCTTTACATTGTTGGTTAAGTTTATGCCTGACTATGTGCGTTTTATCTGTCATATTTTATTTTCACCGCTTTTGACACTTTAAGTTACTTTTATTGATATAATCTTCATTTCTAGACTCTCTTCCAGGCCTCTCTCTCCTGTCTTTTCAGGCTTTAGCACACCCTTTAGTATTTCCTGAAAATCTGGTCTCTTGCTTAGAAATTCTCTCAGTTTCTGTTTATCTGTGAATATTCTAATTTCATCCTCATTTTTGAAAGACAGTCTTGCTGGATATAAGATTCTTGGCTGGAAGTTTTTCTCTTGTAGTATCTTAAATATATCAAACCAGTGTCATCTTGCCTCCATGGTTTCTGGTGAAAAATCAGCCCTTAATCTTATTGGATATCCCTTTTATATGTTATGCATTGCTTTTCTCTTGCTGTTCTCAGAATTCTCTGTCTTTGCCATTTGACATTCTGATGAGATTGTGTCTCAGAGTTGGTCTATTCAGATTTTTTCAGATGGGAGTACGTTGTGCTTCTTTGACATGGATATCTATGTCCTTCAATAAGTGAGAAATTTTCTACCATTATTTCTTCAAATATTCCTTCTGCCCCTTTTCACTTCTCTTCTCCTTCTGGGACCCCCATGACACATATGTTTGCACATCTTTCGCTGTCATTATTTCCCTGAGACCTTGTTCAATATTTTTCCATTCTTTTCTTCATTTGTTCTTTTATATGTTCACTTTCAGAGGCCATTTCTTTAAGCTCACCAATCCTTTCTTCTCCCGTCTCAAATCTGCTATTATATGATTCCTGTGTATTTTTAATTTCATTTATTGCACCTTTCATTCCCATAAGATCTGTTTTTCTATGTATGCTTTCAAATTCTTCTTTGTGCTCATCCAGTGTCTTCTTAATATCCTTAATCTCTTTTGCCATCTCATTGAATTTATTAAGGAGCTTTGTTTGAACATCTATGATTATTTTAGGGTTTCCTGCCCTTTCTCCCTTGGTGTCTTGTGCAGTAGGAGCCAAGCATGTAGTTGGTGCTGTAAGCTGTGGAGACTCAAACTGCCCTCATTGTGCCAGGGTACAATGAAGCTTCTTCCAACTTTCTCCTTTGCCAGGGTTAGGAACAGAGTCACACCTGTGTGGAATAGTCCAAGTCATGAAGGCCTAGACTGTAGTTGCCCAGAGAGACTGATGAAGCTTTACACCCCTTTCTCCACTTCCTGGGTCAGGGATGGCGCTGCAGACGTGGACAGCAGTCTATGCAGTGTGGGTCCAAGATGACCGCATTGCCCTGGTAGACTTCTGATTTTCAGTCTATTCCAGTCAAAGTTATCTGCAATTACCTGTATAGGCTGGTGCAGGACCTGCCAGCCTCCTTTCAGCCAGAGGTGGGCCTGAAGCCTGGGCTAGGGCTGCAGGCCAATCTGGGTGAAAGAAACTGGTTCCTCCCGTCACTGAGATTTTTGGTCAGCCTGGCTTCCCCTCAGGCTGGGAGTGGTGTCAAAATGGCAGCTACCAGCCTCTTTCTGACTTGGGCTGATTCACACCCCAGCTATTCCCAGGGTTATATCTTAGCCAGCCAAGTCTACCAATCAGTAGCCGGAATTGGTGGCCAACCATCTCCTCCTCCCCTGTTTTTGGGAAATGGAGCTTCCAATTCCAGCCACAGAACAGCTCCTGGGGCAGCTCATGCCACCAGAGTAGGATAATCACCAGTCTCCGTGGCTTGGCTGGTAATTTTCCGGAGAGGCTGATGTAGGTCCCTGCAGCTTCCTTTCTGCTGGAGGTGGCACTTGGGCCTAGTCTAGAGCTGCATTCTGATCTGGATGGAAGGAAGCTGGTCCCCACCAGCACTGGGATTCTCAGTCTGCCCTGCTTCCCCTCGTGCCAGTCATGGAATTAAGATGGCAGCTCCCGACCTCTTTCTGGCTTGGACAGGCTCAAACTTTAGCTGTTCTCAGGATTATACTGTTGCCTGCTGAATTTACTCATCAGTAGCTGAAATTGGTGCCCAGCTACCTCTTTTTCCCCTGTTTTTGGGAAGTGGTGCTTTCAATTCCAGCTGCGGAACAGCTCCTGAGGCGGCCTGTGCCTCCAGTGGAGGATGGGCACTGGCCTCCTGTGCATGGAGCCTCTACTTATAAGTCTTCTCTGCACATGGGCAGTCTTCTCCTTCCATTCCTTCAAGGATTCTGCAGGATGCTCTTCTGGCCTCTTGCAGACCCCAAACAGGTGCTTCAGCTAGCTCCAGAGAGCTCTGGGTGTTTACTAACTGCTCTGTAGCAGGAGCTGACTCATGGAGCTCCTTACTCCGCCACCATCTTACTGGTTCTTCCCTCTTATTTACTTTTAATTTCTTCACGTGCACTTTCTTGTTCTGCCAGCGGATGGCGAACTTTGGCAGTCCTCTCAGTTCAGTGCCTGTTCAGAGTGTGTTTGCTGCAACTCGGACTGGATCAGGTTAATAGAGGTTCTTGCCTTGTGTCCAAGAGCCTTGTATTTCAAACTTTCTCAGAGACAGTTCTGCAATCTTTATTGGCAGCCCCCTCCCTTTTCCCTGTAGGAAATAATTCCACTCCTCTTTGTATCCTCAATAGTCAGTCTTGGTCTATAGAGAAGGAGATTGAGAGGGTTGGATCTCTTAGTCCCTTGTCAGTTCCCAAGGCAAACAATGACATGGCCCCATCTAACCCGAAAGGGCTAGTGGGACACAGCAGACCAAATTTGTATGTCAAAAGCTGTCACCTTAGGCTGTGTCCCTCTATCTCCCTTTCCTGGATAGGTGGATCCCTGGGGCCCCCTTTTTCTGTAGCTGCCAGCACCAAGACCTGAGAATTCAAAAGTGTCTATAATGTACGGGAGGTTGCCTGCAGTAGCAGCTGCCACTTTTAACTCAGTTTTGCTGCTGCAATTCTCTTCTTTTGTCTCTCTCTCTTCTGGGTGGTGTCCAGCCTTCACCTGGTGTCCTAAACCCTAGAAGTTTTTTTTCCAGCTGTTTTTGCCTGTCCTCTAGCTATTTTTCTCAGAGAAAAGAGTCCCATGACTTTCTATTCCACCATCTTCCCTGAAGTGAGGGTTAAGCTTTTAAGGTGGGCACTAGCCAACACAGAGCCAATTTCCAAAGACTGTAAAGGTATTCTTTGCATTTGTTTGTTTTTGTTACTTCCTGCCATTTAAGGAAATCTGTCATATCACTACCTGGATACAAACTTAAGGAACAGACACCTCAGGTAGTAAATTCCAGAGTTTAACAGTAAAATATTCAAATGTACAGTGTGCAACTAAAGAATACAAGGCAGACAAAGAACAGTAAATCATGACCCATCCAAAGGAAGATGATAAAACATCAGAAACCGTCAACAAAGAATACCAGAGTTTGGACATGCAAGACAAAGTCTTTTTTTTTTTTTTTTTTTTTTAAAGACTTATTTATTTATTTATTTAAAGCGCCGCCCCCCCCCCCCCCAGTTGTCTGCTCTCTGTGTCTATTTGCTGCATCTTGTTTCTTTGTCCGCTTCGTTGTCATCAGCGGCACAGGAAGTGTGGGCGGCACCATTCCTGGGCAGGCTGCAATTTCTTTCGCTCCCGGCAGCTCTCCTTACGGGTGCACTCCTTGCGCGTGGGGCTCCCCTACGCGGGGGCCACCCCTGCGTGGCAGGGCACTCCTTGCACACATCAGCACTGCGCATGGGCCAGCTCCACACGGGTCAAGGAGGCCCGGGGTTTGAACCGCGGACCTCCCATGTGGTAGACGGACGCCCTAACTACTGGGCCAAGTCCGTTTCCCACAAAGTCTTGTTTTTATCTTGTCTTAATTTTAATTTTTTAAATCAGATAAGTTATAGGTTTTCAGAAAAAAAAAAACACATTAAAATACCACTGTTCCCATATACTGGCCCCCAGTTGTTGACACTATGGTGGTGGTACTTTTGTTACAAATGATGAGAAAGAATATTAAAATTGTAATATTAACTGTAATACATTGTTTATATTAGGTGTTTTTTTTATCATGTAGTACCTTATTATCAATACCTTGCGTTAGTGTGCTATATTTGTATAATAAATGGAAGAACATTTTTTTGTCTTTACTTTTTTGTCATTAAAATGTCATTAAAAAAATATGAGGTCCCCATATACCCCCTCCCCCCCTCCCCCCACTCCTCCCCCCATAACAACAACCTCCTCAATCATCATGAGACATTCATTGGAAATTTTAGATGATATTTATATTACTAGAATAAAAATTTGAAGCTAAAGCAGAAGGCTGTATAACACAGTGAATATTACTGTGAATGATGGACTATAATTCATAATAAGGTATAAAAATGTTCTTTCATGTCTCATGACATCGTTTACAGTAATATTTACTGTGTTATATAGCCTTCTGCTTTAGCTTTAAATTTTTATTCTAGTAATATAAATATGTAAAATTTCCCCCTTTAAACCACATTCACATACATAATTCAGTGCTGTTAATTACATTTAAAATAATGTGCTACCATCACAACCATCCATTTCAAAAACTTTGCATTCAACTTGATTAGAAATATCGTGCCAATTTATGCATTAACTCCCCGTTCTCTACTCTCAACCCAGCCCCTGGTAGCCTATATTCTAGATTCTAACTCTGAGTTTGCTCTTTCTAATTTCATACCAGTGGGATCATACAATATTTGTCCTTTTGTGTCTGGCTTATTTCACTAAGCCTGGTATTTTCATCCATGTTGTCTCATGTAGCAGGACCTCATTCCTTTTTATTCTTCCTCTGTGTAACTCTCAAGCTGTGCAGGACTGAGTAAGGATGAGGGATCTGGACTGGTGGGTCTGGGATTCAAATTTCCTACCTAATCTTAGAGAGTCTTTTTTTCTTCTTTAATTCTGCATTTGTGTTGTCCTTCTGCAGTCTGTTGTCCTCCAGAGCTCTAACCAAGTGAAATTTGTCCTTTTATTCGTTGATTCTGAGGGAAGACTTGCAGGGGATGTCTTATGTCACCATGTTGATGACATCACCTCCAGACATGAATATCCTGAAACAGCTAAAGGAAAATACCAACAAAGAAGTGAAGGGAATCAGAAAACCTATATGTGAATAAAATGGAAATTTCAGGAAAAAGGTAGTCATTATAAAGAGGAAGCAAACAGAAATACTGGAGTTGAAGTCCACAATAGGTGAAATAAAAATTTCCCTGGAGGGTTTCAACAGCAGATTGGAGCTACAGAAGAAAGAATCAGTGAACTTGAAGATAAGACAATTGAAATTATTCAGGGCTGAGGAGCAGAAAGAAAAAGATGCATGATTTGAGTAAGGGAAGGACTTTACCAGGCAGAATGGAGATAAAGGTAGCGTGGACACATCACAAAGGAGTAAAATTGCAGTGTTTGTATCCTAAAAAGTGATGAGTTCATTTTGGGATATTGTGAGTTTGGAGTGTGTGGCTGAGAATTTGTTTGTCCCCAGTACCTGTTTTCCCTTTATTTCTTAGTAATATAATTTGGGGGAAACGGACTTGGCCCAGTGGTTAGGGCGTCTGTCTACCACATGGGAGGTCCGCGGTTCAAACCCCGGGCCTCCTTGACCCGTGTGGAGCTGGCCCATGCGCAGTGCTGATGCGCGCAAGGAGTGCCGCGCCACGCAGGGGTGTCCCCCGCGTAGGGGAGCCCCACGCGCAAGGAGTGCACCCCATAAGGAGAGCTGCCCAGCGCGAAAGAAAGTGCAGCCTGCCCAGGAATGGTGCCGCCCACACTTCCCATGCCGCTGACGAGAACAGAAGCGGACAAAGAAACAAGACACAGTAAATAGACACAGAGAACAGATAACTGGGGGAGGGGGGGGGAATTAATTAAATAAATAAATCTTTAAAAAAAAAAAAAAAGGTAATACAATTTGGCTGCCCAGAGTAAAGACCTAGCAGTTAGGTATGTCCATGTGAGTATATCCTGGCTAATGGGTAAAAAGCACAGATGGTATGTCCTTAAAGAGAGGTGAACATGCCCTTATTTCTTCCTTCTTCCATTCTGCAGCTAAAGATGTAGTTTTTTTGGCTGGAACTCCATTTGGACCATAATGTCAATTGAATTTCAGTTTGGGCATGTTCTTGATCTTGTTCTGTATTCTCGAGGGTGTGGACCCATTGTAAATAAGATATCTCCAAGCTGTTACTTCAATTTTAAGGTGTGACCCAACTAATCAGGTTGGGCTTTAGTCTGGATTGCTGGAGTCCTTTATAAGCAGAGCGTAAATTGGATGGAGAGAGAAGCCTGGGTGAACAACCAGGAGAGAAAGGAAAAGACATTGACATGTGATGAAAAAGCCAAGGAACCCTAAAGATTGGCAGCCAGCCAGAAGAAACCAACCACAGGAGGAGCAAGTTCTCTAGCCTCTGAAACCATGAGCCAATAAATTCCTATTGTTAAGCCAATCCCCTGCATGGTTTTTGTTTTAGTTGCAGGAAACTAAAACAGACCATGAGACAGGGACCATGCCTAGGCACAGTGGAGTGGAAAGCAGGAAGGTGAAGGAGCTAGAGTCCCTGAGAACTTCGTGGAGCAGAACTTTCATACCAGTGTGTATTATCTACTTCCAGACTTTCATTTGAGAGAAATAAACTTCTGTTTTTTAAAAGCCACTGTTATTTTAGGTTATTCTAAAATTTTTTAGCTGAACCTAATCCTAACTGATTGAGGGTACCTTTTATACATCCAGATTGACATGTTCATTTGATAACTTCATATGCAGGTCTGTGGAGGCTAAGAAAGATAGGTTTTGGTTGGCAAAGCAGATTCGAGAGTCATAACATTCATACAAATATTCTTTTTTTTTTTTAAAGATTTATTTTATTTATTTATTTCTCTCCCCTTCCTCCCCACCCCAGTTGTTGCTCTCTGTGTCTATTTGCTATGTCTTCTTTGTCCGCTTCTGTTGTTGTCAGTGGCATGGGAATCTGTGTTTCTTTTTGTTGCGTCATCTTGATGTGTCAGCTGTCCGTGTGTGCAGTGCTATTCCTGGGAAGGCTGCACTTCGTTTCGCGCTGGGCGGCTCTCCTTACGGGGCTCACTCCTTGCGCGTGGGGCTCCCCTCTGTGGGGGACACCCCTGCGTGGCACGGCACTCCTTGCATGCATCAGCACTGCGCATGAGCCAGCTCCACACGGGTCAAGGAGGCCTGGGGTTTGAACTGCGGTCCTCCCATGTGGTAGACGGACGCCCTAACCACTGGGCCAAGTCCACCGCCCATACAAATATTTTTTGTACCAGGTGGAATCATAGGTGCTGGATGGGTGAGAGCTTACACATCTTGTTAATACATTAGCAAGTGGTAGAAGTTTTAGGTGTGATATTTTAATTGTGCACGTGTAACAGGTAGAGGGAGAAGAGGACCTACATATAGAACCTTGGGGATCAACGTTTAAGACAGTTAATTCTCACACTTGGGTCACTTGGGGAACTTGTTAAAAGTCTCTAGACCTCACATCCAGGGATTCTGAATCATGTATGGAGTGGTGGCTCAGATGTTTGCAATGGACATGGTTTGAGGCTTGAATTTTGATAAACACAAAAATAAGTGATGGTGAGAAGATAGAAGTCAATCTAGGACACTGAGAAAAATATATATATGAATGTAGAAGAATCACTAGGTTGGTTTTCCCAACAATATGAGAGGAAAAATTTTAAGGAGTAAACATTCAATATTATTAAATGTGGCCTAAAATTCAAGCAAATAGATCTCATTAGTGGTCTTAGTAAAATAGTGGTTACTGAACGTCTTTGAAAACCAGATTTTGAGAGTCAAGGGCTGAATAAGAGATGCAAAGCCTTAAAAAACAATGTGGCTTCCCAATATTTTCTGAGATCTGCCTTCTCTGTCCCTTACCCCACTAGAAACAATACCTTGCTTTTCATTCATTTATCTTCCACCTTTTATAATTGTCTTACATCTTTCCTTTACATTAATTGAGAACTACATTGGATGGTGTTTAATTTTTTTTGCTTCAACCATCAAGCGTAATTTAGAAAACTCAAGAGCAGAATAAAAGTTCATTGTGTTTACCCATATTTTTGCCCTTTCAGTTCTTTCTTCCTGTTGTTGGAAGATTCCTCTTTTATCATTTCCTTTCTGTGTAGAGAACTTCCTTGAGCCATTCTTTTAGGCTAGGTCTTTTGACCACAAATTTTCTTAAGTTTTCCTTCGTCTGAGAGTGCCCTTATTTCCCCTTTAGTCCTGAAAGGTAGTTATCGGATATAGAATTCTAGATTGATAGTTCTTTTCTTTCAGCCATTGAAAAGTGATATGTGACTTCTTTCTGGCTTCCATGGCTTCTGATGAAAAATTTGATATCATTCAAATTCTTTTTCTCCTATGCGTTCTAGATGCCTGTCGATCTGTTTTTTCTTGTACTTCTTTCAGTGTTTGCTTTATGCTTTATCTATTTTGTGCCTACATTATCAGGTGTGTACACCTTTTTAGTTGTTTTAACTTCCTGGTCAAGGGTTTCTGCAGTAACCTTTTTTATAGGTTTTGTTTTGTTTTGTTTTTTAACTTAAAGTCTCCTTTATCTGATATTAATGTAGCTGTACCACCTTTGTTTGGTGTTCTCATGTTCTTTCTCTCTCTAATGCTCAACCTTTCTCTATTGTTTAAAAAAATTTTTTTGTGATAAAATAGATTAAAACTTGCTGTTTTAACCATTTTAAGTATATAATTCAATGGCATTAATTACATATCTTATATTGTGCTACCATTACCACCATTCATTTCCAAAACTTTTTCATCACCATGTATAGAAACTCTGTACCCATTAAGAAATAACCTGTCTTTACCCCTTCTTCCCAATTACTGGTAACCTCTAATATACTTTTTATCTCTGTGAATTTGTCTTTTCTAAATATTTCATGTAACTGGGATCATGTAATATTTGTCCTTTTGTATCTGTTTTTTTACTTAACATAATGTTTTAAAGGTTCATCCTTGTAGCATATATCAGAACATTCTTTTTATAACTGATAATATTCCATTGTATGGATATACCACATTTTGTTTATCCATTCATCTGTTGATGGATGCTTGGGTTGTTTCCTCCCTTTGGTTATTATGTATAATGCTGCTATGTGCAAGTACTTGTTTGGGTCCCTGTTTTTCAGTTCTTTGGGATATATACCTAAGAGTGGAATTGATGGGTCATGTGATAGCTCTGTGTTTAACTTTTTGAGGAACCACTGAACTGTTTTCCATGGTGGCCGCACTCTTTTACATTCCCACCAGCATTGTACAAGGGTTCTTATTTCTCTAAATCTTTTTTTTTAAAATAACCATTCTAAAAGATATAAAGTGGAATTCCCAGAAATCCCTGGAAGAACCTTGGAATTGTGGGAAAGGCGTGGTTATAAACTGTTATTTGGCATTCACCCAAAGACATTGCATATGCAATTCATATAGCTTTTTTCAAGCGTTATTAATTATGGGTAGAATAATAATGGTTAGTACTGCACTTACACATGTTGAATATACTCTTTTTGAATACAGAAAATGTGCACTTTAGCCAATATATCATTCATTTAGATGGCAATTGTAAAATAAAGGCACCATTTCTTAGATTTAATGTGATATATTCTTGAAAGCACAATACTATTCTAATTATTTTTTATAATTTAAAAAATACAAGTTTTCCCATAATAGTAAAAGTAATGAATGCTCAAAGCAAAAATTTGAGAAAAGCATGCACAGATAACTGTGGTGAATATTTTGATCTGTATTTGGGCTTCTACTACTTTTTTTCTTATACATGTACCTTTAAAACTGAAACAAATACATGGTCAATCAATGGAGAAATGTTAGATAAGTTATCATGTAGTTATCCTTTAGAGTAATAGAGAATTTAGAAGACTGAGAATTTTCTATTTACTAATAAAGTTCTCTAAAAGGTGTTAAGTAAAAAAAGCAAGCCCTCCAAAATACATACAATATAATACCATTATGTCAAACAAAATAAATATATAATTTTAACTTTTTAAAATAAAGTATCTGCACATATGATTTGTACTTTAAAGTAAAATGATTTTAGTTTTAAGGGGGATTATCCTGCTTATTCTCTTTTCTTGTCTACTTTTTCATAACATTATGACTGTGTTCCCTTATAAATTATATCCCTACAAATTTTTATTTCTGCATGTATTCCATCTTAAGATTATACCATAATTAATATAACCAAAGCTCTTATTTTGTTAGACATTTTGAGTGCCCAGATTTATGTTATTAAAATAGGTGATATGATGAATACCTCTATGCATATATCTTTTTGTACTTCTCTGATTATTTCCATAGAATAAATTTCCTGGGTTAGAGGGTACGTTTTTAAGTTAGCAAATGGTATTTAAGAAAGGTTTACCCATTTACACTACACTCAGAGGTGTGCGAAGGTGTTTTTACCCCCACCCTGGCCAGCCTTGAGGATTATCTTTCTGTTACTTTTTGCTAACTTAAAAAAATCTTAAAAATTTTTCATTTCTTAGATTAGTAGTGAGGTTGAATCTTTTACTTTCCATGTATTTTGCCATTCCAGTATAAATGACCTGGTAGTCACCTTTTTGTCTTAGGGTATTCTTTTCCTTATTGATTTGTTTGAGTGCCTCATTTATTGTGGATGTTAACCCTTTGTCATAAAAATAAAACTTTTTCTCAGTCATTTGCTTTTTCATGTTACTTATGGTCATTTTTTAACTCACAGAAATATTAGGTTTATTTCCTTGTAATTTATGGGCCTTATGTTTAAATAATTTCAAAAGGCACAAATAATAAGTTTATAGATCTAATGAATTTTAAAAAATGGTTTTCATTAGTTTTCAATATTTCTTCAAGACACTGGAAATGTTTTTCAAATCTTCATGTAGTTATATTTCCTTTTTTTTTTTTTAGTGTATGGCTCTTAAAACTTTTTCAAATAATGTCTAAAGAAAATTCAGTTGCCTAGTTTCTTAAGGAAATGTGAGGTATCCTTGAGTGCTACCTGATTTGCCCTGACATTAAAAAGTTGCTGTTTAAACTTTATTAATTTTTTTTCAAAATTAGTAATAAAGTTTAATTTATGTTAAAATATTTTCTAACAGTTATTTTTTATTTTACTGTATAACACAACCAGAAACAATGAAGTTCTTATTAGGCTTCTCATTGGTAGAAAAACCCACTGAGAAATATACCTTGCATAGAAAATGTTTGCTTCAACAAGCCATGGGACTTTTTTCTTCTTATTTATTTAGGTTTTCCTTTCTTGACTCTGGCCATAACCCTACAGTCTTTTAAAGCCCTTTGCTTCTGGTTGGTGCTTTCACAGCTTATCAGATTTACTCATGAGACCCACACAGAATGCTTGGCGAGAAAAAGGAAAAAAAGTATGCTGCTGTATCCTTGGCACTTTAGAGAAGAAGGCTGAGTCAAGCAAAGTAAAATGAGTCCTGTTGCAGGTTTTCTTCTTGTGTAATTTATTTGATCTTGCTCTTTTCTCTTAGAAACGTAAGCTATGGTTTCTTCTCATATTGCCTTTTCTGTGTCTCCTACATATATAATTATAGGAGTTTATATCCAGTCATTTCATTAAAGTCCAAATATTTAATAATATGTGAAGGAGCAAGATAGGATATCAAGCAGTATAGAATTAGAACTGGGCCTACCATTATTTTAAAGGCTATGTGTGATTTCTTAATAAAATCTTCTTTCCCTTGTCTTTATTTGGGAAACTTGTAAGCAAATAGGTCATTATTTTGTTTCTGTAAGTTTATTTATGAACATGATAAATGTGGTTTTTAGTCTTTTGAGAAATTCAAAAGCAGAGAATTCTTCTAAAAATTTTGCCCCCAATATTAACTTTTCCTGATTTTGTGGGATACTCACAGTTTCTTTGATAAATTAGTACATTTTAAAACATTCTGCTGTGCTTTAAAAGTACTTTGAATATACTTTTTTGTCTTTAACTGTTCTGTAATTTGTTTTTTTACTTAACATTATATCTTGGTTATATTTATTTATTTAAATTTATTTGTTTCTCTCCCCTTCCCCACCCCAGTTGTCTGTCTCTGTATCCATTTGCTATGTGTTCTTCTTTTGTCTGCTTCTGTTGTTATCAGCGGCATGGGAATCTGTGTCTTTTTGTTGCGTCATCTTGCTTCGTCAGCTCTCCGTGTGTGCGGCGCCATTCTTGGGCAGGCTGCACTTTCTTTCGCGCTGGGCGGCTCTCCTTACCGGGTGCACTCCTTGTGCGTGGGGCTCCCCTACGCGGGGGACACCCCTGCGTGGCAGGGCACTCCTTGTGTGCATCAGCACTGCGCATGGGCCAGCTCCACACAGGTCAAGGAGGCCCGGGGTTTGAACCGTGGACCTCCCATGTGGTAGACGGACGCCCTAACCACTGGCCCAAGTCCGCTTCCCCTTGGTTATATTTAGATGTCAGTAAATGGCTACCCTTTTTTGTGGGGGGAAAAAAAAAGGCTATGCGAGATTCCATTATGTGGAAGGAATACAAGTCATTTAAATCATCCTCTACCTATTTTCAGTTGGATTGTGTCTGATTTGTGTTTTTGTTTTTGTTTTTGTTTTGTTTTGTTTTTTTGAGGCACCAGGGTCAGGAATGAACCTAGGACCTCGTATGTGGAAAGCTGCACTCAACTACTAAGCCATATGAGCTCCTCTGAGTTGGTTTGCTCACCTGTTTTGCTTGCAGTCTGTTTGTTTGTTTTTTTTTTTTTTTTTCAGAAGGCACTGGGAACCAAACCTGGTACCTCCCATGTGGGAGGCAGGTGCTCAGCAGCTTGAGCCACATCCGCTCCTGTTTCTGATAGTTTTGATGCAGTAAACAATGATGCATTGTACAATTTAGTCCATTTTTCTTTGTGAACTTAGTGAAAGTAAGTCTGTATGATAGATTCCTAGAAGTGGAATTGCTGGGTTATGGTATATAAAAAGTCTGTGAAGTGAACTATATATAATTAAATTTCAAACATAGAGGATTACTAAATCATTAGTTTTATTTAGCTTTAGCTTCAGATTTATACATCGTTGATTGTAAATTAATGACCCATACTGGTGAAGTATCATCCCTTAGTTTGATTCTTTAAGCAGTTGTGACTATACAGACCAGGAAGGAGCACAGTAAACTTCCAGATGCTTGAATATAGAGTTGCAGGATCCCAAGGGTATAAAGGAATGCCTCTGGTCCTAAGGGAACTGTGGAGGAGGGGAAAACTTAGAATCAGGAAGGTGTGGCCAAGCGTTCCTATCCTGCAGCACTGTAGGCTATCAGTGACTGTCTTAATTCTTTACTAATAAAAACCCTTCAGTTTATTGGGTTCCCTTTCCCCCATTTCCCATGGAAATGCTTTAATTATGCAGCAGAACTCAGTAATAACTTGGCATTTCCTATTCAACTTTGTAAAACATTTCTGATAATGAAAATTTGATAGACTTGACATATTTTCTTTGCTAATTCACACATAAATTATATGAATAGGAACTTTCCTCCTGAGATTAAAGTTTTAAAAACACACCCAAATAGATTCTAAATGTAATTACTTATCTTGTGTACTGTTAACTTCTTTGAATGCTGGCTTATTTTATGTTGCCTATACATGAGTATGTATGGTTTAGTTTTTTTCTTTATTGAAATTTTAAGGGAGCAGTTTTTATCTAATTTTTTACTGTTTTTGAAAGATGCAGTTGATGTATCTTCAATTTATACAGTAATCTTTAAAAAAAAATTTTAAATCCCCCTCTTACGTAATGTTTTCCTTCTTAACTGTTTGAAGTGTCTTGAGAAATATTTCAAAGCTTCCATCAAGCAAACAAGAAATCTCTCTACTCCCCACCCCGTTTTCTCCCTCTCTCTCTTTTTAGCAGAACTAGAAATTACAGCTGCTTTTGCTGTTTGTTCAGACATATGCTGAGGAGTATGTGGTTTCTGTAACTTGTGCTTTGCTTCTCCTTAAAGTTTTAAAATTAAGATTTTGTATTTTTTAGGGCATATATATATAATTTTTTTTAACTATTAGGTTTTTTTGTGTATGTATGTGTTTTTGGTGGTTTCTTTTTTATTAGAGTAGTTTTAGGTTTCAGAAAAATCAGGCAGAAAGTACAGAGTTCCCTTATAACCCCTTCCACACATACAGTTTTCCCTATTATTTACATTTTGACTAGTATGATACCTTTGTTATAATTGATGAAGCAATATTATTATAATTATACCATTAACTACAGTCCATAGTTTACATTAGAGTTCACTCTTTGTGTTGTACAATTCTGTGGAGTTTTTTTTTTTTATCCTGATAACATATACAGCCTAAAAGTTTCCCTTTTTTTAATCATTATTTTTTCCTATTTTTTGTAAATCTGTTTATATTCAGGGGGGAAAAACCCACATAAAGCAGAACTTTTCCTTTCTCTGTGTTACAGGGGATCAGAAATAACAGATAAATATAAATAAGGCTTTAGAAAGTTCAAGGTGTGCCAGTCTCACCAGAAGCCTTCTGAATAAACAAGTGTTTCTTTAGACTTGTGCCCTTAAGTCATTTATCAGGAAATACAGTGATGTTCTTATTAGTCTGTTCAGTACTCTTTTTATTTGGTATAAATGAAATTTAGAAATGCTGTCAACCCAAATGATTCACTCATAAGCCATGACGTTTAAAAGAGCTGATAATTTTCTTTTTCATGTGAACAGCTTGAAACATATGTTTTGTTTTTGCAAACAAGATGGTTATTATGCAAAGAAGTATCTTGAAAAAATACTTGAAAAAACAAATGTCTTTTCCTTTTTAAGTGTTTCAGCTAAATAATGCAATAATTGCAAGCAGAGCCTGAGATTTTTCTTTCTTCATTCTTTTTCTATCATATATTTTAACAAGTTCTCTTGAGACTATTAAAATGTCTTGGTTTTTAGGACATGTGTTCCAACGGCGATAACTTTGTCTATATACGTAAAGGGTTGGCAGTTAGATTTTGCATGTCTTCTCATTTCTTTCCAGATTCTCTGACCCAGGGTAGCCTTTGGTCCTTCTTTGAATGCAGGGGCAAAGGAAGTTTGAGCAGGTGACTGATGATCACTGTCTATACAGCCCTCAGTCAATATGCGAATTACTTTAGCAGTCCCCTTCCCCCATCCCCCCCCCTTTAAACCAACAAATGCAAATTGCTTCATCCCCATTTGCTAGGAATTCAGGCTTGCTCAGGCAACATGGGCTTTGTTGTAGACTTGCTTTCTCTAGAAAGGCAGTTTTATTCCTGGTAAGGAACAAGGCTATCAATTGGAACCTAAATCACCTTAATGGTAAATATAGCAACAACTTGTTTCTCTGGAATATTTATAAAGGTAGGAATTAGCCCAAAAGTTTCTTTGTATTGTAGTTGAAGTGTGGTTAAAGAAATTCATTGTCTGCTTTGTTAGCTTTTGTATACGAAGTATCCCAGTAATTTCTGTACTCTCAAAAAATCTTCTATTTTGGAATAAATATTTCATATTGAAATTATTGGCACTATTATTTGAATAGTCACTTCTCAAAATTGTTTTATGGTACAGCAGAAAAGTCAGTCTTTGGCTATTTCCACCATAAAAGTGGTTTTTAGAAAGGAACAATTCTATTGTAAGTCAAATTTGATTATTTAAATCACCAGTTTGTAATGAAAAATGTTGCCAGTTTTTTCCTATAGTGTTTAGGAATATAGCATTAAATAATTTTCATTACTATTAGGTGAGAATTATGGAAAGCATTTTCATGATATGGAAATGTGATGGTATTTTAATAATTATTGTATCAGTACATTTAATATGTTATTGTGGACATTATAGCAGTGACTGGTACGGTTTTTTAACAGTAGCATAATGGAAATCATTGTATAGAAACCGTTTAATTTAAAAAGATACCTATAGTAAAAATGACTTCTAAAGCTTGGAATTTTTTAGATGATTTAGGAATTAACCTAAAACAATTAATGTTGCTTCTTGTGAACTTTCTTCTGAAAATATTTAAAGTTCTGGCGATTGTCATCTTAAATAATGTCACTGTGACCAAAATCTTGGTTTCTTTTGAAGTGAGCAAATGTGAGTAGCATTTGTGAAATAAAAGTCTTTATGGAATGTACTACCCATGAGGCTGAAGGAGTAGTTCAGAAAGCACGTAAGTGGGCAAGTAGAAAACAAATACGTTTCGCTTTCTTTTTTCTTTTTTTTTTTTTAAATTAAATTAAATTTAATTTTTTAATTGTTTTTTTTTTGAAGATACATAGATCACAAAAAAATGTTACATTAAAAAATTTAAGAAGTTCCCATAAACCCACCCCTACCCCCCACTCCTCCTACATCAGCAACTTCTTTTATCATTGTGGCACATGCATTGCATTTGGTGAATACATTTTGGAGCACTGACAGTGCCTTTTAAACTCTCCGGTGTCATTTTATTTTTTGATAAGGAAGTTCTTTTTTGTTTTGTCCTTTTTTTTTTTTAAGATTCTTTTTTTTAAAATTTTTAAAAATTAAAGTTAATAGATCACAAGGAATGTTATATTAAAAATCATAAAAAAACAAGAAACATAAGAGGTTCCCATATAACCCACTCCCCACCCCCCACCACATCATTTTTGTAAATTGTGTTTTTTTGAAGATATATTCATCACACAAAAAACGTTACACTAAAAAATATAAGAGGTTCCTTTATACTCCCCCACACCTCCCCACCCCACTCATCCCACACCAACAACCACCCTCATCATTGCGGCAAACTCTTAAATACCTTCTGAATTCTAATAATGAGTTTTAGTTTGTTCCTGCATTTTCTATGATTTTTTTGAGACTGAATACTTATGAGATATAATTTATATAACAGGCTAGGGAAACTGTGTAAATTTCACTGAATTAGATTTATTGGATTTTCTTATTTTAATTTACCATATATGCAAAAAAAAAAGGGCACTGTCATTTAAATATGGAAATAGAGAAATTACTTTAACGGGACTTTTATGTTGTGAAAGTTAGAGAGCTATCTTTTAACCTTGCCATTGTGTTTGGGAAATTTTTTCCAGTAACATTTTTACAACTTTCCAGTAACCTTAAGATAGATATTCTTTGCAGGATATAATGCTTAATAAGGTGTATGAAGAGCTTCTCCCTACTTTAATGTGTTTATCTTAGATCCCAAAGCAGGACTTTGAAACCTGGGGTGGGGATGGGGGGTATGAATCAAAGCTACAACTTCTTTTGGCATATTTGATTTTGGCTTAGTTGTCCAGACATCGTTTTGTTTTTTTTTTAAAGATTTATTTATTTCTCTCCCCTTCCCCCACGCGGTTGTTGCTCTCTGTGTCCATTCACTGTGTGTTCTTCTGTGTCCGCTTGCATTCTTGTCATGTAGCACTGGGAAACTGTGTCGCTTTTTTGTTGTGTTGTTGTTGTTGTTGCGTCATCTTACTGCATCAGCTCTCTGTGTGTGTGGCTCCACTCCTGGGCAGGCTGTACTTTTTTCACATGGGGTGGCTCTCCTTGCGGGGCACACTCCTTGTGCATGGGGAACCCCTATGCAGGGGACACCCCTGCATGTCATGACACTCCTTGTACACGGCAGCACTGCATGTGAGCCAACTCACCACACGGGTCAGAAGGCCCTGGGTATCAAAACCTGGACCCTCCATATGGTAGGCGGACGTTCTGTCAGTTGAGCCACAACTGCTTCCCCAGACATCATTTTAAAAAGCTGCTGGAAAAGACATAGCAGCACTTCCCAAACGGGGATGCTGTGTTAGCCCCCAAGACCAAGCCATTTTAAACAAGATCTTTACTTTTCTGAGTGAATGATTTCTTTCCTTTTACGTGTAAGTTATTTTATGTTTAAGGCGTTTTTAATATTGGAAAACTGTGATTCTTGGTGTTGAGAGGGAAATTACATGGGTCATCAAGGAGACTCAGGAAGGGCGATGGAGAGAACTAACAGCAGGGCTGGGATTGCTCACTCTGTTGGACTCTGACCATGTCATCCATCTCTGCTTGTTAAATAATCAGGGAACCGGGACTAGCCTGGAGGTTGGAATAGGGAACTTGGTACAAGGTTCAACAGAGGTTAAAATACAGAAACCCAGGTCCCATTTCCATAAAAACCTGGGACAGCTACCACTAAAAATTGGAGAACTTGTTTTCCTTTGTAACTTCTCCAGTGTTTGCATCCTTTTTCCGTGTAATGGTTAGTTTAAAAAAAATTTTTAACTGAAAAAGGAGAGGGACAAAAGGGGCTTTTATACTTGATTCTGGCATAGTAGAAAAGTGAGAGGTAAAGTGAAAAGCAGTGTCTTAGAGAAGTCCTTAAGTGATGATATAAGAGTGATAAGCAGAGACCTATGGGACAGAGAGAATGTACTTGCTAGCATGAATGGACATAGCCACCATGTGTCCCTGACAGTCAATTACGTGGGAAATAGAGACATGGGTAATAGAGAAACTTTTACTATTGTGTTTATGCTGAGTCAGCTTCTTTGAGCCGATTTCTACCTGTCGTACTGAGGTGATCTACTGTTTTGTTTTTTTTTTAAAGATTTATTTATTATTTATTTAATTCCCCCCCCTCCCCCCTCCCCTGTTGTCTGTTCTCTCTGTCTATTTGCTGTGTCTTGTTTCTGTCCGCTTCTGTTGTCGTCAGCGGCACGGGAAGTGTGGGCAGCGCCATTCCTGGGCAGGCTGTACTTCCTTTCACGCTGGGCGGCTCTCCTTACGGGGCGCACTCCTTGTGCGTGGGGCTCCCCTACGCGGGGGACACCCCTGCGTGGCAGGGCACTCCTTGTGCACATCAGCACTGCGCATGGGTCAGCTCCGCACGGGTCAAGGAGGCCCGGGATTTGACCCGTGGACCTCCCATGTGGCAGACGGACGCCCTAACCGCTGGGCCAAGTCCGTTTCCCTTTAACTCTGAAATTGCTGGAGATTGAGCATACTTGTGTTGAATAATTTTTTTTTAGAGACATCTAAATATTTAGAATGACTGGTTCTATTGTTATTTTTTAAAATTATTTAAGAAAATAAGGGTGAGTAAGAAGAGAAAAATCTAAAAATTGCTCATATTCTTACCATTTGGAGATAATTACCACTCATATTTTGGTGTATAAGCCTTAGGATATTTTAATTTTAAAAAAATGAGAGAAGTTAAACTAATTGCCAGTAGTCATTGAAACCAACTAAGGACATCTTCAGACGTATATGTAGTATTCTGTTCTATATACACAGCATTGTATTGATGAGATCCCATCTACTTAGTTATTCTTACTCTGTTCTAGTAATCAGTAGACTTAAAATGTGTTCTGTTTTGTAACTTTGAATTAGAGAAACTCCATAACAAAATATAAGGAGTAAAGAAAGACACACAGAAGGTATTCCTCTATTATTTGGTGCAATTTTCTTTCCTTAAAGGTATATTCAGCCAAGAGAATTGAAGAACAACCTAAAGTACCTAAATATTGGGTTAATAGGAGCATATTAATATTTGTTTTCAGTGCTTGTTTGTTTTTTTCTTTGTGGTTTACATTAAGCGCCTTCAAATGACCCTGAAAAAAAAAATCAACCAAATTATTTAATTCTGTATTTTGTTTGAAAATGTATTTGTTTAAAAATATTTTGATTAAAATATCCTCTTGTGGCAGTTTGAGATTATTTATGAATCCCAAAAAGAAAAAGATTGTGTTTGTAAACTAATCTATTCCTCTGGGTGTGATACACTTTGCATTAAATTCAGCTGAAATGTATTTGATTAGATTACCTGTTAAGAGCAGGCTTTTTGATTTGACTGCTTCAGTAAGGCAGGACTCAGGTTGAGTCACCACCCTCTTGCTGGGTCTGATACAAATGGACACTCACACAAGACACAGAGGAGAGAGCTTTGTCATTTTTAATCCTTCCATGTGACAGAAAGGAGAAGGCTCAAAGAGCTTAAGCACCAGTGAGAGAGGGACCACTTGCCCGATAGCTTCCAGCTGACCTTGGGAAGAGAGCAAAGACTGACATAGGAAGCTCTGAGAGACTAGCCCTATGCCAGTCTGCAGCTGAAATCGGAAAAAGCTGGGCCCACAGAGCCTCAAGAGGAAAAGGAAGCCCAGAGGAGAAGGCTGAAACCCGGCAGAAGTTGACTACCCACCATCTTGCTTCAACATGTGGCAGCTGACTTTAGTGAAAAAGTACTGCTAATGGTACCTTGAGTAGGACTTTTCACAGCCTTGCGACTGTAAGCTTTTACCTCAAATAAATAACCTTTATAAAAACCAAGAGATTTCTGGTACTTTGCATCGGCACCCCTTTGGCGGACCTCTCTTTTCATTTTTTCCTCACTAATTAGAAATAGTAAAGCAAAGAGTGTAGGCCTTTGGATATGATAATCCTGAATTTGAATCCCATTTCTACCACTTCTAGACTAGATGTATAATACTGTATTGGGTTGTTAACTTAGCTTGCAGAGTGAGTCTCTCTTTCTTCGTATGTAAAATGGGAGGTAATAATACTTTACAAAGTTGTAAAGACAGATTAATATATGCAGGGGGTGGAGGGACACTGAGGCTAGAGAGGAAGCAGCTGTGGGGAGTATTTCCCTTTTAACAGAACAATCCCTGAACCCAAAGGAATGAATCCCTAATGGTAGAATTTCAGGCATCAGTGACAGGCTGCACTCAGATACTCAGGGCCCATGCTTGCATATGACAAATGATAGCCTGAGATATGAACAAACAGGACTATATAAAGACTTCACTGCAGTAGCCCTCCCTGGACTGCTCTTTCAGAAGCATCCATGTCATCCAAGATCTGACAAGTGAGGAGCCGAGGACAGGGATATGACCGCTGAGGCACTCAAAATTGGGGAATTCATTGACTCTATGGCTGAACAACAGTGTTCTCAATGACCTGAGAGCCAGGTGGTCTCACAACTACAGGAGTACCCAGAGAACTTGGCCTGGGTTGACCTGACTCACATTGACCCTGTCCTGGCAATTTACTTTAACCTGAGTGTCTTTTCTCTCCATGGCATCAGCATTCAGTGCCTGGGGGAGGTGGATAAGCTGGCTGTCCTCCTTTGGTTCTGAAGCCTGACACTCAGCAGGAATCCCATGGAGGAATACAAGGGGTATAGGCAATATGTGCTGCACACTCTGCCCCATATCCTCACATTTGATTTCATTAGGGTCACCAGAACAAACTGCACCACAGCTGAAGTCTGGAAACACATGAACATCAAGCCCAAGAAGACCCAGATCAAACAGAATATACTCTGAGGTTCCCAAGATGCCAGCATTTCTATAGGTCTGAGAATGGTCAACTTGATTTGGTAATGAATAATTTGAGCTGTTCAGAATAAAATAATATTATATGCAGAGTCCCTAGCACATTCAAGATACACAAATTTCCCTTCCTTTTTTAATGGCGTATATTCTAGAAGTGTAAATTTTTACATTGGTTGATTAGAATTTGAAGCATTTTTTTAATAAGAAAACTATAAAATGTTGTGATCACACCATTGTAGTCTATTTAATAAATAAACTAACTGAATTGTTTCTATGAGAATATAAGATAAGAGATAAAACTCAATTAAACATTCATTTAACAAACATTTATTGGATGCCCATTATTGGCAGGCCTTAGACCATGTGTTGGAGATATAATAGGGAGACTTATATGGTACCTTCCATTAGAGAACTCACTGTGGTAGGGCACATAGATTTGTAAGTAAAGATAACATGCTGTAAGTTCTATGCCAATAGAGAAATCAGTACCTGTGATGTCTGGGCATCAAAGGTGTCCTGTGTTTTATTATGCCAGGGTAGCTTAGTGCTAGAATTTTAGAGCTGATAAATGAGCAGAATTTCAAAGAATGTATGGTAGTTTAACAGTTGACAAGGAAAGAAGGGCTTTACCTGGGGAGGGGGGTGGGAATCAGCCTCTGCAAAAGCAGAAACTGTGAGAAAGTTTGGGGATCTGAAGCACATGGTTATGACTGAAACAATGATATTTGGGGGAGAGAAAAATGAGGCTATGAATATATGCAGAGGGCAGATCGTATTAGAGGACCTTGGAGTGAGGATTTTAGTATATGGGTAATGTGGCATCACTGAAGTTTTTTTTTTTTTTTTAAGATTTTTTATTATTTCTCCCCACTCCCTCATTGTTTGCACTTGCTGTGTCTGTGCGTTATGTGCTTGTCTTCCTTTTTTTAAAAGGAGGCACTGGGAACCAAACTCAGGATTTCCCATGTGGGAGAGAAGCATCTGATTGCTTGAGCCACCTCCACTTCCTGCTTTGTTTATCTCTTATTGTATTTTCCTCCTTGTTTCTCTTGTTACATCATCTTGTTGCATTAGCTTGCCTTCTTTAAGAGGCACCAGGTTCTGAACCTGGGACCTCCCATCTGGTAGGCGGGAGCTCAGTTGCTTGAGTCACATCTGCTTCCCCACTGAAGATTTTTAAGTGAAAAAGTGACAAACAATTTGTGTTGTAGAAAGATCATGCTTACGGTCTATAGAGTATGGAGTGGAAAGGGCAGCCGGGGATACCAGTGAAGAAGCTAATGTAGCTTATGTGAGAGGTTATGAAGTACTGAACCGTAGGCATGAAGAAAAGAGTACATTTGGGGAATACTTAGGAGGTAGACTTGACTAGACATATGGAGTGAGAGAGAATACAAGGTTGACTTCAAGATTTCTGACTTCACATCATTGGGCAAAGAAAAGTAATGCCATTCATCAAGAAAGAACACATAAAAGCACAATGAATTCTGTTTTTGGATATGTTGAGTTTGAGATGCTTATTTAGATATCTAATAGGCTAGAGAAATACAGTTCTGGATCTTGAGAGAGGCCTGTGCTAGAGAGAGAAATTGAGAGACGGAGTGCGTGCGCATACACACATACAAGCTCATGCATGTACAATTGGGAATCATTATATGTAGGCAGTAGCCAAAATCATGGGACTAAATTAGAGCACTCAAAACTGAGGTGGTGGTGTTGGGAGAAGGTGGCCAATCTTCTGTCACAAGAAAAGTGGCCAGGGGGCAGGAGAGAACCAGGAGGGAGTGGCTATGTGAGATCCAAGAAAAGAGTTTTAAAATGGAGAAGGCATTATCAGAAGTATGTAGTGCTGGATGTCAAATAAGATTAGGAAGAGGCGCCCATTGTCAATGACTGTTAGGTAGTTAGTGACCTTAGTGTTCAAAGGGTCCCTAAAAAGAGATGTCTGTGGAAGTGTAAATTGCAGAGGGTTAAAAAGTGAGAAATTGGTAATAATCATGACCATGGGATAGACTTTCAAGAAGTTTAATCATAAAAAGACTGGAATAAAGGCATTAGCCAAAGACAGTATAGATAAATAGGAATTCCTTCTTTGGGAAACTTTTTTCTTTCATTTACTACTGGGCATTGACAATAAGTTTTCCCCAATTTCCAGTCCACTGATAGAAGAGGACAAGGAGTGCCCTCAGGGCCTGGAAAGGGAGGGTAAGAATAGAAATAAAGATGGTGATGGGGCGATGCTGCTGCTGCTAAGAGCTAACATTTATTGAGTGTGTGCCAAGTGTCACATGCAGAAGTTACATAATTTGTATAATATCACATAGGAATTATGTGGTGAATCTAGATTTGAACCTAATTAATCTTGAACCCATGTTCTTGCATTACATAGTGAAAAGCAAGGGAAGGAATATGGGTAAAGAACAGTTGGCACCAGAGCCCCATGTCTGTCTAATCTCCATCCTGTCTCTTCTTAGGAACTTCTTAGTCCTCAGCTGGCTTCTGTTGCCCAAATGCCAGCTGTGAAAACTGCCAGGAACAAGCTTCCCTGTTTCCCTTTCTACTAGTAATTACCCTTGTGGATTCCTTCAAGTGTTTGTTCAACCTATTTGAGGTTTTCTTTTATTGCTGAAAATGAGGAAATAAACATGCATTCAAAAGATTCCCACTATGCTCATGGAAAGGTCGTCACTCTTATGTGACAGTAACAGTTCTTGTGGGGAAGCGGACTTGGCCCAATGGATAGGGCGTCCGCCTACCACATGGGAGGTCCGCAGTTCAAACCCTGGGCCTCCTTGTCCCGTGTGGAGCTGGCCCATGCGCAATGCTGATGTGCACAAGGAGTGCCGTGCCATACAGGGGTGTCCCCCACGCAGGGGTGTCCCCCGCATAGGGGAGCCCCACACGCAAGGAGTGCGCCCCATAAGGAGAGCCGCCCAGTGTGAAAGTGCAGCCTGCCCAGGACTGGCACTGCACACATGGAGAGCTGACACAACAAGATGATGCAACAAAAAGAAACACAGATTCCCAGTGCCGCTCATAAGGATAGAAACAGTCTCAGAAGAACACACAGTGAATGGATACAGAGAGCAGACAACTGGGGAGGGGGGGAAAGGGGAGA
This sequence comes from Dasypus novemcinctus, assembly GCF_030445035.2. Classification (NCBI taxonomy): domain Eukaryota; kingdom Metazoa; phylum Chordata; class Mammalia; order Cingulata; family Dasypodidae; genus Dasypus; species Dasypus novemcinctus. The sequence goes on along the minus strand of NC_080704.1, from coordinate 20,849,946 downwards.
GAAATAAAAATATAAATCTTTAAAAAAAAAAAAACAAAAACCAGTCCTTGTGTATTCAAAAGGCTGGTTTCAGTGGAAAAACAGACTTTGGCTACAATGAACTTTTTTTTTCTCTTGGAGGTACAGGGGTGGGTGATTGAACCCTGGACCTCGTATTTGGGAAGCTGGTGCTCAGCCCCTGAGCCACATGAAAAACCAGCTGCCCTGAGTTGGTTTTTTTGTTTGTTTGCTTGTTGTTTGTTTTTCGTTTGTTTCTTTTTAGGAGGCATCCGGAACCAAACCTAGGACCTCCCATGTGGGAAGCAGGCGCTCAACTACTTGAGCCACATCTGCTCCCCTGTAATGAACTTTTAATTCCCAAAGCAAGGTTAGGCTTCTGGGATGGGATGGATAGTTCCTCTGATAAAGGTCAGTTTCAGAGGAGAGAGAAGAAAGGGAGAAATGTCTGGAGACACCAGTCAAGGAAGCCAGTTCTTTGTCATGGGATGGCAGCATGGGTGAATGAAAGATGCTCAGGGGATTTACACCTGACTCTACCTCCCCTTTACTGTTACTACTGCCCATGAGTGATCCATTTGTGGCAATCTGGGCTCTACTGGACAGAGGGTAAAGTTCCAAGCAGAGGCATTGCAGGACAGCTGAGTTTCTGGGAATACCAGGCTTGAGTTTGGATTGTTTAGGTATAACCATCCCTTGCTACATCTTGATGTTTTTCTAAATTGAGGTTTAGGATCTTTGTTTTTATAGTTACCAGTTTGAAATATCCTTACTATAAATGATAGTTTTATTGCACATACAGTTTTAAGATTAAGGAAAGATGGCATGGAAAGAATTTCTTAACCTGAAAGAGTCCAAAGCCAAATATACACAAATGACAAATTTTATTTTTAATTCAATTTTCATTTCTTTAAACCTGTATTAGTCAAGGTTTTCTAGGGAAACAGAATCAACAGGAGATATCTGTAAATAGAATGAGATTTTATAAAATTCTCTTGTGTGATCATGGGGATGCACAAGTTCAGATTCCGCAGACAGGTTGCAGACCAGGGGCTCTGAGGAAAGTGTGATGAAAGTCCTTGATGAGTTCCCAGGGAACGTTGGCTATTCAAAGATGAGCTGGGAAATTCTCTCTGAATGCTGATCACTTCCCCTTTTAAGGCATTCAACTGTTTGGATAAAATGTCACTCATTGCTGATGGCAGTCTCCCTGGTTGATTGTAGATATAATCAACCATCTATTCAGTAAACTCGCTGATGACTAAAGTCCATAAATGTCCTTGTATCAGTTAGCCCAGTGCTTGCTTGACCAAGCAATTGAGTATAATTACCTGGCCCAGTTGACCCATTAGCCTAACCATCACAGTCCACCCCTTGTCAACTTGGCAACCATACACATTACCTTAAACCATACTTAGTCTCTTAGTAAAAACAATAACAGACATGCACATATATATTGCCACCTGACAATATTCAGCTGTCCTGTGTACAACTGGAAATGTATTAATTCCCTACAGAATAGGGTGCAAGTCCTTAGATAATATTCACTCTAAAACTTGACATCCTTAAATACTATGACATGAAACTAATACAACTTGTCATATGATAAGGGAAAAGGTTGGGGAAGAAAACAAAGATATTTGTTTTATGTACATATACATTCATACTCATAACAAAACAAGGAATAAAGATTTGTGACCATTACAGCCCTTGTTTCTGTAACTAGTCACATGGTTGAAGTTCATATTTATTACTACTCTCTTCCACTACCCATGTATTCCTGTTACCCTTAGCAAGTGCCTCAGCTAGCCGTGGTTCTTCACCTGGTGAGATGACCCAAACTTTCATTCCTGAAGATACTGGGCCATTGTTAGTCCTCTTGGATTGGATTGTTGCAATTTTCCATTGACTTTAATCACAGGGCATGGCAGTACTAAGAGACGCTGTAGAGGATTTCCTGTATCCCAGGCAAACTCTTCTTTAACCCCATTATGTAGATGCAGTCCTATTTTCCCTTGATAGTCAGGATCAAACACCCCAGCCAGGCTAGTAATTTCCTTCTTTGCCTGTTGATTCAGAGGTAAGAGGGACCCAAAGTGGCCAGATAGCAGTCTTAACTTCCAGTTCAATGCAAACATTGTTGTGTTCCCTGGTGGCAGCACTCCTCCTTTTGGAACTAAGACCTGTAGACCAGCAGAGTTTAAGCTTGCAGGAACAGGAAGCAAAAATTTTCCTAATAGATTGCTAGGGGTAATAGTGAGTGGTGCCACTCCCATTTCCACCCCTTGATTCCTGGACCCATGAATCCTGGCTATGGGAGGAACAGTACCATAGAGTAGATGCTGATTTAGAGCATACACAACCTCCTGGAGAACACTGCACCAGCCCTGCAAGGTATTGCCATCTAGTTGGCACTGTAATTGAGTCTTCAAAAGGCCATTCCATCGTTCTATCAATCCAGCTGCTTCAGCATGATGGGGAACATAGTAAGACCAATGAATTCCATGGACATATGCCCATTCCCACAAATCATTTGCTGTGAAATGGATACCTTGTTCAGAGGCAATGCAGTATGGAATGCCATGGCAGTGGATAAGACATTCGGTAAGTCCACGGATGGTAGTTTTGGAAGAAGCATGTGTGCAGGGAATTCAAACCCATATCCAGTGTATGTGTCTTTGCCAGTTAAAACAAATTGCTCCTCCTTCCATGATGGAAGTGGTCCAATGTAATCAACCTACCACCAGGTAACAGGCTGATCACCTCAGGGAATGGTGCCATATCAGGAGCTGAGTGTGGGTCCCTGCTGGTGGCAGATTGGGGACTCAGCAGTGGCTGTAGCCAAGTCAGCTTTAGTGAGGGGAGCTCCATGTTGCTGAGCCCATGTATAGCCTCCATCCCTACCTCCATGGCCATTTTGTTCATGAGTCCATTGGGCAATGACAGGAGTGACTGGGGAAAGAGGCTGAACGTTAGCCTCCTATTCACTTGATTATTAAAATCTTCCTCTGCTGAAGTCACCTTCTGGTGAGCATTCATGTGGAACAAAAATATGTTCATGTTTTTTGCCCACTTAGAAAGATCTATCCACGTATCTTTTCCCCAGACCGATTTGTCACCAATTTCCCAATCATGTTCCTTCCAAGTTCATGACCATCCAGTCAGACCATTGGCAATTGCCCATAAATCAATGTATAAATGTACTGCTGGCCATTTCTTCTTCCAAGCAAAATGAACAACCAGGTTGACTGTTCAGAGTTCTGCCCACCTGGAAGATTTGCCTTCCCCACTGTCCTTCAGGGACGACCCAGAAAGGGGCTACAGTGCTGCCACTGTCCACTTTGGGGTGGTACCTGCATATCATGCAGAACCGTCTATAAACCAAACCTGAGTTTTCTCTTCCTCCATCAACTGATTGTAAGGGCAAAGCTGCAGCTGGGAAAGAGAAGGTAACATGGCAGGAGTGGTGACCATGGGCATTTGGGCTATTTCCTTAGGTAACTTACTTGTGTCTTCAGGACCCGCTCGAGCCCTGTCTCATATATACCACTTCTACTTTATTATGGAGTGCTGCTACTTGGAAATAAGTATTAAATAAGGTTTAATCCCCAGGCTTAAAAAGTTTCACCATTATGTTTTTGTCTGTACTTGTGTTTTCTCCTTATAAGAATCCCTCCACATCTGGTTATAAAAACAACCACCCAACTTCAGCTCCTACACTTTGATTTATTGGACTTACCCCACTCAGCTAACATGGAGTTGAAGAAAGTCAACCACCACACCATGGAGCTAGAGTGTCTACAACTGAAAGCAGGAGGAGTGCATCCAGTATCCATGTGGAATCTAAGCCCCCACTTGACATAGATGTGCAATGGACACAACCAATCCAATGTCCACAGAGAAAATGTGGAATGGGTGTGGGAAGGGTAGCCATGGTGGCTGCTGGCTGCGGGGAATGGGAGGAAGAGATGAGATGTGGAGGCGTTTTCGGGACGTGGAGTTGTCCTGGGTGGTGCTTCACGGACAATTACGGGACATTGTAGATCCCCCCAGGGCCCACTGGATGGAACGTGGGAGAGTGTGGGCTATGATGTGGACCATTGACTACGGGGTGCAGTGATGCTAAGAGATGTACTTACTGGGTGCAATGGAAGTGTCACGATGATGGGAGAGAGTGTTGCTGTGGGGGGAGTGGGGGGTAGGGGCGGTGGGGTTGATTGGGACCTCATATTTTTTGAATGTAATTTTTAAAAATAAATAATTAAAAACAAAACAAACAAACAAACAAAAAAACCCAACCACCCAGGGCTCCCTCTTCCAGAGAACACCTTTTGACTGTTTAGTGAAACATCACATCAGAATTCATGACATTGTCATCCTTCAGGCCTATTTTTCTTTTTCATTTTTTTTTTTAACATGTACACTTTTACTCAGGGGAGTGAATTAGACCTTTTTGTATAATGGAAAAGGCTTGTACTTAGAGACAAAACATGCTTAACTAAATGAGTGGTGATGATTAAGTTACCTAACTTCACAGAGCCTGAGTTTCCTTATGTAATAACCTTATAGGACATTTGGGAGCATTATACAAAATCTGGGTATTGAAGTGCCTGACATGTATTGGGCAGCCAATAAATATTGGTATCTCCTTTCTTTCTTCAGTTCTCTTTGTTCCAGGCTTCTGGGCCTCCTCTTGATGTTTCTTGCCATCTGATTGTCTCCCAAGGTTTATTAATTTCTTTTTCATTTCTACAATTCAGCAACTTTTGATCTTCTGGATATTTTTCCTACCTGAACTTTGTTCTTTTGGGAGTTAAGCTATTTTATTTGTTTATGTAAAAATTTGATCAAAGATGATGACCATATCCTCCTTTATATTTCACATACCTTTTTCAAAAAGGTTTTACTTATGTTGTGACCACTATGAACATAAGGTTATTGTGCTACGTGTAATTTTTAAAAAAGATTTATTTTTATTTATTTCTCCCCTCTCCCTCATTCCCCCTGTTGTCTGCTCTCTGTGTCCATTCACTGTGTGTTCTTCTGTGTCTGCTTGTATTTTCATTAGTCTTCTCCGGGAACCGATCCTGGGACCTTCCGGAGTGGGAGAGAGGCAATTATTTTTTTGTACCACCTCAACTCCCTGTTCTGCTATGTCTTCTTATTTTCTCTCCTCTGTGTCTTTTGTTTTGTCATCTTGCTGTGCCAGCTCTCCATTTTGGCCAGCACTCCTGTGCGGGGCAGCTTTCCCATGCTGGGCAGCATTCCCACGCAGGATGGCTCTCCTGCATGGAGCAGCATTCCCGCATGGGCTGGCACTCCACGTGGGCCAGCTTGCCCACACCAGGAGGTCCTAGGCATTGAACCCTGGACCTCCTATATCGTAGATGGGAGCCCAATTGGTTCAGCCACATCTGTTTCCCTACATGTAATTTTAACCTTAAAATTTCAACTCCATTTTATATTTGAAGTAGTTTAGTTAATACTAAATACTAAATAATAAACTTTTAGCATAATGTGTGTGTATTATATGATTGCTTTTTGGAGGAGATAAATACATGTCATTTATAATATATGTTGTCTAAGTTTAGAATTGAGTCTTTTTGAGAATCTTGCTTTCTAATGAACTTTTAAACATTTTTATACATATTTTTCTCATTCATATATAGCATACATTAAGGAGTTTGCATTGTAATAGAATATTATATTTTAGTGAAATATTTGAAGCTATAATTTAGATTTTCAAGTCTTTATTTGAATATATGCCCAAATTCTTAGATCATATATTGATTTTTATTATATTTGCCCTGTTCTACAGTTACTCTTTTATTTATTGCAACTTATTTGTTTTAAATATGCCAGAAATTTTCACTATGCCAAGTTTGAAAGTTCTTCCTTTTTCTTCGGTTTTTTAAAGATTTATTTTATTTATTTATCTCTCCTCCCCCCCCTCATTGTTTGCGTTTCCTGTGTCTGTTCATATTCTTTGTTGACCAGGAACTGAATCTGGGACCTCTCATGTTGGAGGGAGGTGCCTAATTGCTTAAGCCACCTCCATTCCGTGCTTTGTTGTGTCTTTCATTATGTTTTTCCTCTTGTGTCTCTTGTTGTATCATCTTGTCATGTCAGCTCACTGTGCCTGCCCATTGCACCAGCTCACTGTCGTCTTTAGGAGGCACTGGGAACTGAACCATGGACCTCCCATGTAATAGGTGGGAGTCCAATTGCTTGAGCACTTGTTCTTCTTTTTGTTCTTCTTCATACTTGTTCTTCTTTTAAAAGTTTCTTTATTTTTCCCAGAGTATTAGATTTTCTTGATAATATGAAATCTTGAAATACTTAGAACTTGGTTGTAAATGGTATCTTTATTTTATGTGGTTCTCAATGAATAATCTGTATAAATATTTTTAAAGACTAAATTAAACAAACTTCTTTTGAATCATAAGAAGACAGTACCTTAATTATGGCATTCACTTTAATTTTACTTTTGTGTTGTGTTTTTTTCCTCAGTTTCCACTACAAAGAGTGTTGCAAAAACATCATCTTCTTCCAAAGGGACCCGGCGTTCAATGCAGTCTCCACAGAAAACTGCTCCATTATCGTCAACACGGTCAATCAGGAAATCAGGTCGGATTAAACCACCTGTACTTACTTCAGTTCCCAAGAAAGGCAGTTCTCTTAAAAGTCCCACAGCAAAGAAAAAAGGCCTAAACTCAGGAAAAAAGGTTAGTGGTACTCTCTAATTTGTATTGTAGTTCTGTTATTATTTGTAAGATGTAGTTTAAGAAATTACTAAGCGTAGGATGAGACCCTTTAGGAACGTGCTAAGAGTTTATGAGGTTCTTTAAGGCCATTGAATGGCTTATAGACATTGAGATTGGTATTTATTTTCTTGGGTAAACTTAATACTTTAGTAATGTTCATCTTCTTCAAAACTTCATTGAAAGTACTACATAGGTGTATTAATTTTCAGGCTAGTTTATTTAAAACTCATTATACTTCAAAAATCTACATGGGAAGCGGACTTGGCCCAATGGATAGGGCGTCTGCCTACCACATGGGAGGTCTGTGGTTCAAACCCCGGGCTTCCTTGACTCCTGTGGAGCTGACCCATGTGCAGTGCTGATGCGCGCAAGGAGTGCCCTGCCACACAGGTGTCCCCCACTTAGGGGAGCCCCATGTGCAAGGAGCGTGTCCCATAAGGAGAGCCGCCCAGCGCGAAAGAAAGCACAGCCTGCCCAAGAATGGCTCCGCACACACGGAGAGCTGACACAACAAAATGATGCAACAAAAAGAAACTCAGATTCCCGGTGGCACTGATAAGGATAGAAGCGGTCACAGAAGAACACAGAGCAAATGGGCACAGAGAGCAGACTACTGGGGAGGGGGAGCGGGAGCAGGGGGGGAGGGAAAGAAAAAAAAAAGTTCGTTGAATCTCAAATGTGGACTTAAAAGAAAAATCAGTGTGAAGTGAATTTTACTCTACATAAATTATATCTCAGTAAACCAGAAGGGAAAGAAGTCAGTATGATAAATTTGGTTAATATTGAAATCAAATCCTTCCTAACTGACCACCCCCCAGAAGACAACTCTAAAACCTGGAAATAATATAAGCAGCAGCTACCTGAAGACACTGGAAAGTGAACAGAAGTAGCTGGATCATGGTGAGGAGTACACACAAAGAAAAAAGGTGTTATATAAAGTGAGTGTCCATGTTTATGGCTTTTAACTTTGGATCAGGTACACTTTGTATAGCATACAAGGTAGCAGGGGCTGTTGGTAGGAAAACCATAATCTATTTCCCCTGGTGAAACTAGCAACTAGAAGCCGGGAAAATGGTGGTTGCTATAGAGAATAGGCAGATCTCTGAAGGGAAAGAGCCAGAGAGAGGATCCCCAAACTCTACCAACAGTTCTGATAGACTCCTGATCCAAACAGGTGTGGAACACACACACAGTTTAGCTTACCTAATTTGGTGAATACATTCTGGAGCACTGCTGCACCACATGGATAATAGTTTACATTGTAGTTTACACTCTCCCCCAGTACATTCAGTTGGTTATGGCAGGATACATAATATCCAGCATCTATCCCTGCAATATCATTTAGGACAACTCCAATTGACAATGACATCCTTAGACTGCCCTTTCCAGCCACATTCCCATTTATAGATGAGCTGTTACTCACTATAATGTGTTACCATCAACTTTATTCATTTCCACACTTTTACAGTGACGTTAATTAAAACTTCTACATGCATTAATGACCAGTAGTTCATCTCAGTCCCCCCTATCTCCTATAAGAATCCACCACCTAACATCAGGTCTTGAAGATGTTTCCCTACTTTTTATCTTAGAAGCTTTATGGTTCTTGCTTTTATATTTAGGTCTTTGATCCATTTTGAGTTTATTTTTGTATAATGTGTGAGATAGGGTCCTCTTTCTTCCTTTTGGCTATGGATATCCAGTTCTCCCAGCACCATTTGTTGAATAGACTGTTCTGCCCCCACTGGGTGATTTTGACAGGCTTGTCAAAAATCACTTGACCATAGATGTGAGGGTCTGTTTTTGAACCATCAGTTTGGTTCCATTAGTCTGTGTGCCTGTCTTTATGCCAGTACCAAGCTGTTTTTACTTTTTACCTCTGTGACTAAATAATATGATTTAAAGTCTTGAAGTGAGAATTGTCCAACTTCAGTTTTCCTTTTTAAGATGTTTCTGGCTATTTGGGACAACTTACCCTTCCAAATAAATTTGAATATTGTGTTTTTCATTTGTTTAAAAATTCTGGTGAAATTTTTACTGGGATTGCATTGAATCTGTATATTTTTTTGAGTAGCCTTGGGGTCTTTATGATATTTAGTCTTCCAGGCCATGAGCATGGAATGTTATTCCAATTATTTAGGTCTCTTTTGATTTATTTTAACAACGCATTGTAGTTTTCTGAATACAAGTGTTTTACATCCTTGATCAAGTTTATTCCTAAATATTTTATTCTTTTAGTAGCTATTGTAAATGGAATTGTAATGGAATTTTTTTCCTGACTCCCTCCTCAGATAGGGCATTACTAGTGTCTTTTAAAGTCTATTTCATCTGATACAGGTATAGCTACTCCACCTTTTTTGGGGGGTGGGGGATTCTGCATGCATGGAATATCTTTTTCCAGCCTTTCACTTTCAATCTATTGGTATCCTTGGGTCTAAGGAGAGTCTCTTGCAAACAGCATATCGGTGACTCATATTTTCTTATCCATTCTGCCAGTCTCTGTCTTTTGATAGGGGAGTTTACTCCATTAACATTGAATGTTTTTACTCTAAAGGCAGTTATTATTTCACCCATTTTGACCTTTGGATTTTATCTGTCATATTTTATTTTCACTACTCTTTTGAAACTTTTAGTTACTTTTACTGATATAATCTTCATTTTTAGACTCTCTTCCAAGCCTCTCTCCTCTGACTTTCCTTTTCAGACTGTAGCACACCCTTTAGTATTTCCTGCAAGACTAGTCTCTTTGTTATAAACTTTCTCAGTTTCTGTTTATCATGAATATTCTAAACTTGCCCTTATTTTTGAAAAACAATCTTGCTGGATAAAGATTCTTGGCTGGAAGTTTATCTCTTGCAGTATCTTATATATACCACTGTCTTCTTGCCTTCTTGGTTATTGATGAGAAATTGGCACTTAATCTTATTGGGTATCCCTTAAATGTTATACATTGCTTTCTTCTTGCTGCTCTCAGAATTCTCTTTGTCATTTGTCATTTTGATTAGTATGTGTCTCAGAGTTGGTCTACTTGGATTTATTTAGATGGGAGTACATTGTGCTTCTTGCACTCAGGTATCTATGTCCTTCGCTAGGGTTGGTAAATTTTCTACCATTATTTCTTCAAATATTCCTTCTGCCCTTTTCCCCTTCCCTTTTCCTTCTGGGACACCCATGGCTTGTATGTTTGCATGTTACTTGCTGTCATTTAGTTCCCTGAGACCCTGTTCAATTTTTTCCCTTCTTGTCTTCATCTCTTCTTCTATTTTTTTTTATCCCCACCCCTTGATGTTGTTTGCATTTGCTGTCTGCTCTCTGTGTCCATTCGCTGTGTGTTCTTTCTGTGTCTGCTTGTCTTTTCTTCTTGTCTTTGTATTTAGGAGGCACCAGGAACTGATCCTGGGACCTCCAGTATGGGAGAGAGGCACTCAGTTGCTTGAGCCACCTCAGCTCACTGGTCTGCTGCATCTCTTACTGTCTTTTCTCTGCATCTCCCTTGTTGTTGTGTCATCTTGCTGCTTGGTCCAGCTCCCCTTCACCAAGAAGTCCCAGGAATTGAACCCAGGGCCTCCCACATGGTAGATGGGAGGCCAATTGCTTGAGCCATGTCTGCTTCCCTCATCTGTTCTTTTGTATGTTCACTTTTGGATGCTATGTCTTCAAGCTCACCAATCCTTTCTTCTACCTCCTTAAATCTGCTCTTATATGATTCTAGTGTATTTTTAATTTCATTTATTGCACCTTTCATTCCCATAAGGTCTCCTATTTTTCTTTGTATGCTTTCTGATTCTTCTTTGTGTTCAATCACTGTCTTCTTACTCTCCTTTTCCTCTTTAGCCATTTCATTGAATTTGTTAAGGAGATTTGTTTGAACATCTTTGCTTAGTCATCTCAGCTCCTTTATGTTATCTGGAGGCTTATTTTATTCCTTTAACTGATCCATATCTTCCTGTTTCTTGGTGTGGTTTGTAATTTTTTGTTGGTGTCTTGGCATTTGGCTTGCTAGATTTACTTATTATGGGTGCAGTTTCTCTCTTTGGGGATTTCTTGTTCTTTCTGGTTGTGCAGTAGGAACTAAGGATGTAGATTGTGCTGTAAGCTGTGGAGGCTCAAACTGCTCTCATTGCCCCAGGGACTGATGAAGCTTCTTCCATCTTTCTCCTTTGCCAGGGGTGGGGACAGAGCCACAGTCTTGTGTAATAATCCAAGTCATGCAGGCCTACACTGTGGTTGCCCAGAGAGACTGATAAAGCACGGGGGTGGGGATGGAATTGCAGGTGTAGACAGCAGTCCATGCCATGTGGGTCCAAAATGACCACAGTTGCCCCAGTAGACTTCCAACTATTCGGTCTGTGCCAGCTGAATGTACCTGCAGTTACCTGGAGAAGGTGGTGCAGGTCCTGCCAGCTTCCTCCCTGCCAGAGGTAGGGCTGAAGCCCAGGCTAGGGCAACAGTCCAGTCTAGGTGGAAAGAAGCCAATCCCCTACTGTCACTTTGATTTTCAGTCAGCCTGGTTTCCCTCTTGCCAGGCGTGTAGTCAAAATGGCAGCTACCGGCCTCTTTCTGACTTGGACAGGTTCAAACTTTAGCTCTTCTTAGGATTATACTTTAGCCAGCCAAATTTATTAATCAGTAGCTGAAGTTGATGGCCAACCATCTCTTCCTCCCCTGTTTTAGGAAATGGAGCTTCTAACTCCACCCACAGAATAATAGCTCCTGCGTTGGTTTGTGCCACTAGAATAGGATGATCACCAAGCCTCCGCGACGTGGCCTGTATTTTCCCAGAGAGGCTGGCACAGGTCCTGCCAGCTTTCTCCCTGCCAGAGGTAGGGCTGGAGCTTAGGCATGAGCTGTAATGTGATCTGGATGGAAATAAGCCATTCTCTACCAGCACTGTGATTTTCAGTCTGTACTCTTCCCCTCATGCCAGGGATGGAGTTAAGATGGTGGCTATCAACCTTTTTCTAACTTGGACAGGTTCAAACTCTTGCTGTTGTTAGGATTATACTTTAGCCTGCTGAATTTACTGATCAGTAGCTGAAGTTGGTGGCCAATTGTCTCTTCCTTCTCCATTTTTGGGAAGTGGAACTAGTAATTCCAGCCATGGAATAGCTCCCGAGGCAGCTTGTGCCACCAGTGGAAGATGGGCAGTCTCCTCCTTCCATTTTTTTCTGGGGTCTTGCAAGATGCTCTTGTCTCCTGGAGCTCCCAAACAGGTGCTTTAGATAGCTCTGGATGATTACTAACTGCTTTGTAGAACAAGCTGACTCTGGGAGTGCCTTACTCTGCCACCATCTTGCTGCTTGTCTACTTTATATGCATATGTACATACATACATATATACATAACGCCATCTCGCTGCTTGTCTACTTTATATGCATGCATGCATGCATACATACATACACACGTGTATATATATATGAAGTATAGGAATGGAGAAACAGGAACAAAGCCCAGAGGAGACAAATAGAAAACAAGTAATAAAATGGTAGCTTCAGACCCCAACATATCACTAATTACATTAAGTCCCAGGTTCAGTCCCCAGTGCCTCCTAAAAGTAAACAGAAACAACAAACAACCAAACAAATGAAAAAACCACTCAGGGAAGCCCATGCAACTCAGTAGTTGATTGCTGGCTTCCCACATACGAGGTCCAGGTTAATGGATGAAAGATTTGAAAGCAAGGACTCAAACAGATATTTGCACAGCAATGTATATGACATTATTCACAGTTTCCAAAAGGTGGAAGCAACCCAAGTGTCCATCAGCCAATGAATGCATAAATAAAATGTGGTATATACATACAATGGAATATTATTCAACAGTAAATAGTAATGAAGTTTTGATATATATGACAACATGGATGACCCTTGAAAATATCATCTTGAGTGAAATAAGCCAGACAGAAAGGGACAAATATTAGATGATCTCACTGATATTGAAATGCTTAGAATTAACAAACTCATAGAGTCAGAATCTAGAATATAGGACACTGGGCACTGGGGTGGTGGTGGGGAATGGGAGGTTAATAAATTGTATTAATTTCTATTTGGGTTGATAGTTAAGTTTTTGCTAATGGATGGTGGTGATGGTAGCACAACACTGTTCATGTAATTAACAGCACTGAATTATACATGTGAATGTGGTTAAAAGAAATTTTAGGTTGTGTATATGTTACTAGAATAAAAATTTTTTAGGAACCCATAGGACTATACAACACAATGAACCCTGTGATGGACTATAGTTAGTAATACAGTTATTGGGGGGTGGGGTGGGTAGTTAATAAACCAGACTTTTCAATGAAAAGTTTGAGATGATCAAAATAAATTTTATAAAAGACCCAGATGAAGTTCAGGCTGAGGAGGGTCAACTGAACAACTTTTAGCTTCTTGTCTCTGTCAGATGTAAGGTGTTATTTAGTGAAAATACAGTAGACTAGGAATTAGGAGATTTGAGTTCCAGACCATATTCTTGATAGTTGAATGTCCTTGAAAGGGGAAACCGGTCCACTTCCAAGACATATTTGATTCATGGGTTTATTTTTTACTCTCACATCCTCAAGAGAATCACCAAACTGAATGGCAGGATTTTTATGCCCTGTGGTTCAGAGGCCCCCGGGCAATCTACAGACTGTGATGAAAGGGGTGAAACCTGTCATTTGTACAGATTGGATTTGTCACAAATTTACCAGGTCAAGAATTCCAGATAAAGTGTTTCAACCTTCACCTGCAAATCATGAAAAATATGGGGACCCACAACATCCTCATTAACTGCATATTGTTATCAGAATAAAAAGTACAAAAGGACGTGTTGGTATTGAGAAAAAGATATAATAAAGATTCTTGGATTAGAAAAGGCACATGCTCTTCAAATTCACAAGAATATCCCTTCAGTGAATGCAAAACTAAAAGTTATTAGACAGTTGGTAAGAATTCAGCCACTGAAATTGCGACAGGACTTATAACTGAGAAGGACATGTCTGACACATGCCTCAAGAGTACTGGGGAATTGGTAGTGCGGTAGCACCTAAAATCTGTGGAAGAGGAAGCAATTAAGTCCTAATGGCAGAGCAGGTTCAGAATTTTTTAAAAAAATCAAATTGTTTTTTATTTAAAGATGGTGAGAAGTATTTTCATTAAAATATTTTAAATAGTCATTTTCACTCACTAAAGATGGTATCATTCTACCTTACTTATAGACTTGGGAGGTTTTAGTGCTATTATTTGGTTTAATTTTCTCCCCCTCACATTTTCTAAATAAGCGTACTTTGTTTCATTTGCATTGTTAATGCAGACATACTACCTTGGCATGTCTCAAGTCACAGTATTTAGATTTCAGATTTTTAAAATACAGAAAGTACAAGATTTTATCAACACAATAATTATAATTTGATATGTGAAAGTAACATGATTTACTAGGATACTGTGAACCCAAATGAAAGTACAAAAAAGTAATTTCATCAAAAGTCTTGTATGTAATATGGAGAAATATAGGCTAGATAAAGTGAAGACTTAGATGAGTGACAACTCTCTAAAAACAAGCCCTGTCCTCTGCCTTCTTTCTTTCATTGGTTGTATTGCTCTGGATTAGAGATACACAGACTTTTATTTTGCAATGTGTGAAAAACTTGTCTTATAGGGGACCTGTTTTACAGAATGAACTATTTTGGTTAAGAGTGTGTGATTGGTTGGAGCAGGGGTTAAGCCTGGAATCGCAACCTCTAGACTCTACCTTCTCCAACCTGGACAGCTCCCAGACCTCTCTGAAGAGCACAGTACGGGAAGTACTGCAGGGCATGACACACGGTAGTTTTCAACCCTTAGAACTCCTGATAACTGATAATTTTATGAACCAACAATGCCAATAATTTCTGACTTCCTTGTCTAGAAATTTTTTAAGGGTAGTAATATATACTTATGTGCTTTTTTTTTTTTTTTAACAGGAAAAACCTATTCCTGTTATGTGTTCTACATCTACAGCTTCTCTGAAATCACTGACCAGAGGCCATGGCATTCCATATAATATGGATGCTATTCCTGGCAAATCTAAAATAGTGATGTCTACAGGTAAAGTATTTTTAAAAGAGTATTAAATTACTAATCTTTTATTCTGTGTTATTTTCAGTGTGTTTGAGGCCCTGGAAATAAAATAGAGGAAAGAAAGAAGATAATAGTAAACACTTTTTATTAACATTTCCACACTAAATTTTTTTGAAATTCTGATTGTTCAGATTGATATTAAGGTAAAAACTGTGTTTAAGTACATTAATCATTTGAAAATTCAATACCCTTAATGTTAAGATTTATAAAATTTACATAATTGACAAATCTATTTTTGTTTTCCCTTTATCTTATTTCACAATTTGTCTTTTTGTATTTTGTGTTTTGTAAACTACCACAAACCCTTTTTTTAATGACTTTTAAAAGTATCTTCTATTGATAGGTCCTTGTCTGTCAAGGGGCATGGTGACTTTAAATTATTCTCTGCTTTGCAGGGTATGTAATGACACGGACCCAGACAAATAAATCCTTTTTATTCATGTCCTGCACATTTCCTTATTCTTTTTCTGTTTTTTATAAAAGCATGTTCTATTGATTCCTCTCCTAGATCCTAATTATCTCCTTTATACATTTTTTGCTCTCTGATTTTTTTTCCTAAGGAGAAATTGTAATTAAATTTTATTAGCATAAAAATCACTCAAGGGGAACGGATATAGCTCAAGTGGTTGAGTGCCTGCTTGCCATGTACAGGGTTCCAGGTTCAATCCCCAGTACCTCCTAAAAATGAACAAAAGAAAAACCGACTCTCTTTGGGGAGTAGAGCAGATATAGCTCAAGAGTTGAGCACCTGCTTCCTACGCACAAGGTCCTAGGTTCAATACCTGGTACCTTCTTAAAAAAAAAATCAGTAAAAAAAATTATTGATACATACCTCGTTTTATCAGTTTATTATGTCTGATTTTTAATCCATGAGCAGGAGAGACTTAGCTAAATGATGTAATTCATGGAAGATAAAACATTGAAATCCTTATTTAGCTTCACTTGTGTTCAGTATAACTTCATCTATGACATTAGCACCATAGGTTGAGTTGTTTTTTTTAAAAAAGATTTGTTTATTTTATTTCTCTCCCCTTCCCCCTCCCACCCCAGTTGTCTGTTCTCTGTGTCTATTTGCTGTGTGTTCTTTGCCGCTTCTGTTGTTGTCAGCAGCACAGGAATCTGTGTTTCTTTTTGTTGCGTCATCTTGTTGTGTCAGCTCTTCGTGTGTGCAGCACCCTTCCCGGGCAGGCTGCACTTTCTTTCACGCTGGGCTGTCCTTACAGGGCACACTCCTTGCACGTGGGGCTCCCCTATGCAGGGACACCCTTGTGTGGCATGGCACTCCTTGCGCGTATCAGCACTGCGCGTGGGCCAGCTCCACACAGGTCAAGGAAGCCCGGGGTTTGAATCGCAGACCTCCCATGTGGTAGACGGACGCCCTAACTACTGGGCCAAGTCTGCTTCCCATAGGTTGAGTTTTTAATGACTTTTCCATTTCTGTAACAGAGTCTGTCCTTCCTTTGGCTATTCCTGTAAAGTTGAATTATCACATATTTCAACACAGCAAATGTGACATTAATGGGATTTTTTTCACTAAATATGGACTGTATATATGAAGATTTTGCAATATAAATTAAGTAATGGATAAAAATGTCCGTGTTGATTTGGAGGGGCAATATGTTTTATGTTCAGTAATGTATTGTCATGCTGTTGCATTGTATGTTGATTTGCATGTGTTGATTCTCAATGAAGAAGAATTATTGAATCTTGACATTTGCTTGATTATAGATGAGTTGCTTCTGTATCATGCTTTAATTATATTGAGGGAAAAGTTTATTTTAATTTTAAAATTTCTTCAGTGAAACTCAGCACATATAGAAGGAACATTTTTTTTAATAGATTTTGTAAATTTCTTTTTTTTTTAAAGATTTATTTCTCTCCCCTTCTCTCCCCCCGACCCCCCCACCACCCCAGTTGTCTTTTTTCTGTATCTGTTTGCTGCATGTTCTTTGTCCGCTTCTGTTGTCATCGGCACGGAAATCTATGTTTCCTTTTTTGTGTCATCTTGCTGTGTCAGCCCTCCGTGTGTGTGGCGCCATTCCTGGGCAGGCTGAATTTTCTTTCACGCTGGGTGGCTCTCCTTACGGGGCGCACTCCTTGCGCTTGGGGCTCCCCTGTGCTGGGACACCCCTGCGTGGCACGGCACTCTTTGCGCACATCAGCACTGCACATGGGCCAGCTGCACACGGGTCAAGGAGGCCCGGGAATTGAACTGCGGACCTCCCATGTGGTAGACGGATGCCCTAACCACTGGGCCAAGTCCGCTTCCCAAAAGGAACATTTTTATTTGCTTAAAATTAATGAAATACGTTTGTCTCTGTTGTTAGAACTAACTGTGACATTTATCTTGTTATTTTAAGATGACTTTAGAAAATACAATTATTTTGTATTTTCATATGCAGTATTGGTGATTTAAAGTAAATTCAGTTCAAAAAGGAATGTCCAAACATGATCAATTTTGAAAAAAAATTCTCATAAAGATGAAAATACTGATCTACCTTTATGCCATTTTATATAATGTGGGAATGTATGAAGAATTGTTCTGTGATGCTACTAAAACTATAGTTTTTAGTATAACCAGGTTGAGCAAAATTCTAGAAAAATTGAATAAGTATTTTGATTATTTCTTTATATGTTTTATATCTTTACACATATTTTAGGTAACAGAAATGATCATCGATAGTAATTATATTTGGGATTTCTTTGAAGTGGCTAGTGGGGAATAATAATTGATTACATATTGTTTTTATAAAATTCCTTTTCCCCAATCTCATTATTTGTATTCACCCTTTTCCTCCAAAGTCTGTGTCTATGTAAACAAACATGGAAACCCTGGCCCTCACCTGGATCAGAAGAAAATCCAGCAGCTGCCAGACCACTTTGGCCCAGGCCCTGTGAATGTAGTCCTCCGGCGGACCGTGCAGGCCTGTGTAGATTGTGCCCTTCAAACCAAGACTGTTTTTGGATTCCTTAAACCAGATCATCGTGGAGGAGAAGTGATAACTGGTACACTCATCTATCTAATCCTTTATTCAGCTTCTTTTCCAAATTTGATTTTAGGTTTCTAGAAGGCAAGGATTTTACAATATATAGACTCTCCTTTATATAATATTTATATCCTATTAACTATAATTGGCTAATATTTATATTGCTATAATAGTCATATATTTATAATTTTTAACACATTATAATATATAGACTTTTAAGCCTGGTTTGGAAAGTTTATCTGTACTTTAAAAATAGACAAATAATGTCAGTAATTCTATAAATTGAGGTTAAAGGGAAAAGATACTTCCTTTTACATGCTGTATTAAGCTCACTATGATAAGCCCTTGGTTGATAATACTTTTTAATTTTTATAGAAAACAGACTGATCTATAAGAAGCTCTAAAAATATGACTCAAGAAGTTATTAAGAGGATACAGCTGACTTCCATAGTTGTGTGATCAGATATCACAACAGTTGTACCCATGGAATGTTTGAAATAAGAGTTGTTTACTTTACAAACGTTTAAAAATGAGAGTGCATTTACTGATAGAGGCTATTGTATCTGAATGAAAGGAACTTTTATAAGTTAAGATTATTCCTTTATGAATTACAAAAACCATAAATTAAATTTATAATCCACTTTGTAAATTGAGGGCTTTTTTGTTAGTGTTGTATTTTTCATCTTTCTCTGAGGTGAGTTTGACATCATCTTTTTTGTCCCATGGTAGCCTGCTTTGATGGGGAAAATCATTCCGTCCAGCTCCCCCCAGTGAATAGTGCATCATTTGCTCTTCGCTTTCTTGAGACCTTCTGCCACAGCCTGCAGTGTGATAACCTTTTGAGTAGCCAGCCTTTTAGTTCTTACAAGGGTAATACTCCTAGCCCTGCAGAGCATGATAAAAATGTATCAGGTGAGAGAAACTGTATAAACTTTATACTATGCTTCTATTTCATATTAAATTTTATGGTTAACATGAGAATCTTATATAATTTAGTGTGTCCTCCTCAATGTAAACATTTTAAGCACAGTAACTTAGATACATATAATATAGAGGGTCTTTGTTCATTCAAAATGGAAAAGTAATTTCTTACTGTGTTCATAATGAATTTAAGAATTGAAATCAATAGGTATTTAGTTTCTTTGTGACTAGATAACAGAATTATATATTTTCTATTAAATTAAAGTCTGGCTTTAAAAGTATTGACTTTAATCCTAGAAGTTTAACAAAGCATTTTAAACTTAAATTTATCTTTAAAGACAAATATTTATCTTTAAAGATAAATATTTTTGTTGGAGTCATCAAGAGTGGTGACAAATGAGTGATCTGCTCAAATTAACATTTGAGCTATGGTTGCCTTTCTTCCACAGGAATCCCAAACTGATAAGAGAGTAGGTGTAGGGTAGTCCTGCAGAGCCAAAGGTGGGTTTCGGGCTTCTGGTCCCTGAGGCAAAAAAGCTCTTTGGGGTTTTTTTTGGTTAAGTGTTTTTTTCTTTGGGAGAGTTTTATCCCAGTTTCATCTGATTCATGAAGACTAACCATTTTCTGCTAATCATACCAGTATTATATGTAGGTTTTGGTTTTTTTTTAAGATTTAAAAAAAAATTTCTCTCCCCTTCCTCCCCCCCCCCCCCCCCCCCCCCCAAGTAGTCTGCTCTCTGTCCATTCACTGTGTGTTCTTCTGTGTCCACTTGTATTCTTGTCAGCAGCACCGGGAAATCTGTGTCTCTTTTTGTTGTGTTGTCTTGCTGCATCAGTTCAGTGTGTGCGACGCCACTCCTGGACAGGCTGCACTTTATTTCACGTGGGGCAGCTCTCCTTGAGGGGCGCACTCCTTATACGTGGGGCTCCCCTATGTGGGGTACACCCCTGTGTGGCATGGCCCTCCTTGCGCACGTCAGTACTGCACGTGGGCCAGCTCACCACACAGGCCAGGAGGCCCTGTGTTTGAACCCTGGACCTCCCATGTGGTAGGTGAATGCTCTATTCATTGAGCCAAGTCCACTTCTCTCTGTAGGTCTTTTAAGAGTAACTGAGGTCCTCCTCAAGTTTCACAGCTCCATGTTTTCCCGGCTAGGTACTACCGATTCTGGGAGTATAGAGTACCATCACAGACAATCTGTTCAGGTCCAAGGATTCTAATTCTCATTCCACTCAAGTGTGAAGCTTAGGCATCATCTTCAGTTACTCCTCTTTCCTTGGTCTTCTCTATCACCCACGCCTTTCTCCTTAATTCCTGTCTCCTATACTTCAGTGAGATCTCTCATATCCACACCTTCCTCTTCATTCCTTTATCACTACCCTGCTTCAGAACCTTATTACCCTCTTCTCTAGTTTAGAAGAACAGTCTTTTACCTGGAATCGTCTTTCCAGTTTCTCCTCTTTAGTGTAGTTGCCCAATGAGTCTCTGAAATAAAGGTCTGATACTGTGATATCTTTTCTCAAGCACATGTAGAGAGGCAATAGAAAGGAAAGAGCACAGGTGTCAAGAGTTTGTCAGACCTGGGTTCCAGTGCTGGCCTTGTAATCTATATGTTGAAAGGACATAAAGTTTGGGAGACCTAAATTTTAATCCATGTCCTGCTGTTAACTAGCTCTGTGCCCATGGACAAAGTACTGAACCTCTTTGAGTCCCAATTTCCTTATATGTAAAGTAGGGCTATTAAATATTTCTTGAGTTGTGGGATTGTGAGAAAGTATATGTAAACTTCCAGCCGCCACTGTGCCTGGCATGAAATAGGAGCAATAAAAGGGTGCTGCCAGAAGTAGGGGGAGGAGGAAGAGTAAAAGTTCTTGTTCTTATAGGATATCATCCTTTTTTCTTCTTCAGAAAAACTAGGAAGGTGACCAAAAATGGTAGAAAAATGATGACTAGAAAAGGAATTGGCCATCCGTGGTGTATATGTGTGCATGCACACACACATGCATGTATCTGATAGGTTTTCTGTTCCTGAGAGTAATTTGAAAAAGTATGGTTTCGAGAGGTTGAGAGTACAGTTTCTTGACTCCTTACATAAAGCATTAAGAATCCCAGTGATTTTCATAGCTCTGTTATTTTAAAGACTTTAAAGAAAATGCTACTTTTCTTTTTAAGATTGCTCACAGGATATTTGAAATTTCAATTTAATCAGATAAATGGAATAGGTAACAATTTGAAAAAAATACACCAGGTAGTCATAAATGATATTATTTTAAAATATTTTCAGCTTCTGTCAGTTTTCATTGAAAATACTTTTGAACTTAAACTTTTACATTAGTTTCTCCTAAGTCAGCTTGCAGTTTAAAAAGTTGCATATAAAAGTTATGAAATTGATTGCTCCTAATTAAAATTTGAATTCCAGGATCCCATTTATCTTATGTTTTCTGAATAAGTAACTAAAAAATATTTTAGATAGGAGACTTTGATTCTAACAAATCCAGGGTTTGCATATTTCAGCAGTATCATTTTTTAAGATGTTTTACTTAAGCATAATATACATAAAAGGGCATGCAGCTAGACTTATTTTTCACAAAGTAAACACACCTGTGAAACCAATCACCCAGATAAAGAAGTAGACATTACCCCAGAAGCACCCTGTGTTTCAAAGCCCCTTTCATTCACTACCCTCCCCAAGGGTAACTACTGTCCTGAATTCTAGTAGCATATATTAATTTTGCCTGTTTTTGAACTTTATAAAAATGCAGTTACAGCAGGTACTGTTTTGTTTCTAGCTTTATTTGCTCATCGTCATGTTTATGTGGTTCATCTCTATTATTGCATTTAGTTAGATCATTCGTTCTCATTGCTGTATAATAGTCCATTGTTAAATATGCTACTATGGTAGTTTATCTACTTGGGTACTTTCCAATTTGGAGCCCTTATGAATAGTGACATTTTAAACGTTCTAATACATGGTGGTGGGTTTTTGGGTTTTTTTTTGATGAAATGTGTATTCTTGCTTTTTTTCTGTCTATCTAGGACTGGAATTGCTAGGCCATAGAAAATGCTTAGATTCAGTTTTAGTAGAGTCTTCCAAAACCGTTTTTCTGTTATAGCCCTTGTCTGCTGGTGCCAATAGGTTTTTCTCTCATTTATTAGTTATATGGTTTTTCTTTTACTTTTTTTTTTTTTTAAGATTTATTTATTTATTTAAATCCCCCCCTCCCCCTGGTTGTCTGTTCTCTGTGTCTATTTGCTGTGTCTTGTTTCTTTGTCCGCTTCTGTTGTCGTCAGCGGCATGGGAAGTGTGGGCGGCGCCATTCCTTGGCAGGCTGCACTTTCTTTCACGCTGGGCAGCTCTCCTTATGGGTGCACTCCTTGCACATGGGGCTCCCCTAAGCGGGGGACACCCCTGCGTGGCAGGGCACTCCTTGCGCACATCAGCACTGCGCATGGGCCAGCTCCACACGGGTCAAGGAGGCCCGGGGTTTGAACCGCGGACCTCCCATGTGGTAGACGGGTGCCCTAACCACTGGGCCAAGTCTGTTTCCCTCCTTTTTTTGTATGTTAGGCATTGTGTATAAAAGATCTGTGGAGGCTCCAGATGATATCTTTTTTTTTTTTTCGTTAATCCAATAAAGATTGTTTATTTAGGAAATGGGGGAAAGAACAGAGCTTGCTGAGAAATGGGAGCAAAGATGGAAATACACACCAAGATTTGGTATGGGCCCCTCTAGGCCTCTTTTTAAAAAATTTCTTTTTATTATTGGGAAAAAATTTAAAAACTACATAAAAGTAGAGAACAAAGGGTAATTCCTATTCATCCATCACTCAGCTTTTACAATTATTACCATATTAAATTTTTGTCTTGTTAACATATATGCAACCTAAAATTTCTACCTTTAACCACACTCAGCTATATAATGCCATGGTATTAATTACATTCTCAATGTTGTGCTACCATCACCATCATCCCTTACCGCAATTTTTCCATCCAGATCATATCTCCAACTTTCGAGAGTTTCCTCTTTTCTCTTTTAAGAAATAAGAGTGAAGGGCTCATTCCAAGTCAAAGATTGAGCTATGTTGGGACTTGAATAGTAGTTTTAGTAAGAGTCAGTCTACCTCTGGTTAGTCGTTGTTTCTCAAATATTGCCCTCCCAGGCTTTTTTAAAAAAATACATTATTTTTTTCTTTATTGACCTCCCCCCACCACAGATCCCTCGTCTGTCTGCTCATTGTTTGCTCATCTTCTCTAGGAGGCATCAGGAACCGAACCCAGGACCTCCCATATGAGAGGCAAGCACCCAGTGGCCTGAGTCACATCTGCTGTCCACAGGCTGTTGTATCTGCTGGCTTGTGGCATCTGCTTGTTGCGGTGGGGGCAACATCTAGCTCATTATGGGGCGACATCTGCTTGTCTTCTTTTAGGAGGCATCGGGACCCGAACCCGGTACCTCCCATGTGGTAGTGGGTGCTCAACTGGTTAAGGCACATCTGCTTCCCCGCTCCCAGGCTTTTGATTGAGAGACTAGCAGGTCTCTAGTTCCTCCTTCCTGAAAGCATGTAGGGCATTTCCCTTCCATCTTTCAGAGGTTTAGTTTCCTGCAGCATCAAATTTGGCACCAGTGGTGGGGGAAGACAACTGTGTGTTTGAACTAGACCCCTTCCCCCAGTGGGCCTTTCTTTGTTAAGCACCTTGCAACTATGGGCGATTTTATTGGGCCTTTTAAAAGCTTTCAGCCTCACTCTCCAGCTTCTTGTATAGCCCCAGAACTCAACAAATGTCCAGCAAGGGAAAACCAGCTGTGAGTTGGTGTTTTCAATTTATCACTCCAACTCAGGTTGGAGGTTCTAAATCATTTTTATTTTCTTTATGCTTTCTGCAGAGAACTCTGCCTTGATCAAATCCGATTTTCATCCCAGGGCCAAAAATCAGCAAAGGTCCACAGGGGAAAAAAATTGCAGAAATCTTTATCTTAGCCTAGAATGATTCTTCCCTCTCTGGAATTTTATTTCATTAGTTCCTGTGAATTCCATACATCCATGATGCCTTTTTTTTTCCTTTAAGTTTGTTTGTTTGTTTATTTCTCTCCCCTTCCCCCTCCCCCCCATTGTCTGCTCTTTTGTGTCCATTCACTGTGTGTTCTTCTGTGTCCACTTGCATTCTCATCAGGCTGCACGGGCACAGGAATCTGTGTCTCTTTTTGTTGCATCATCTTGCTGCGTCAGCTCTCCGTGTGTGCAGTGCCACTCCTAGGCAGGCTGCACTTTTTGCATGGGGCAGCTCTCCTTGCAGGGCACAGTCTTTGCATATGGGGCACCCTTATACGGGGGACACCACTGCATGGCAACACTGCACATGGACCAGCTCACCACATGGGCCAAGAGGCCCTGGGTTCGATCCCTGGACCTCCTATATGGTAGGTGAATGCTCTATTAGTTGAGCCACATCTCCTTCCCCATGATGCCTTTTTAATAATAACTTTATTGCACTATAATTCACATAAATTTCATCCTATTAATGTGTACAGTTCATTGTTTTTGTTTATTCACACTTTTGTGCAATCATTACCATCTTAATTCCATAACATTTTTTATCACCCCAAAAGAAATCCCTTCCTTATTAGTAGTAATTCCTCAATCGCTCTTCCAACCCATGGCTACCACTTATCTTTTTTCAATCTCTGTGAAATTATTTCTCTGGACATTTCATATTATTGGAATCATACAGTATGTGACCTTTTGTGTCTGGCTTCTTTCACTTAGCATAATGTTTTCAAGAGTCCATGTTGTAGCATGTATCAGTACTTCATTCCTTTTTAGGAATGAATAATCTTTTATTGTATGGATGTACCTAAGTATTTTATTTATTCATCAGTTGATGGACTTTTGGATTATTTCCACTTTTGGGCAATTATGAATAATGCTACCATGAACATTTGTGCACAAGTTTTTGCATGGACAAATGTTGTCAGTTCTTTTGGGTATAAACCTAGGAGCAAAATTGTTGGGTCATAGGGTAACTCTATACTTAACTCTCTAAGGAACTGCCAGACTGTTTCAAAAATGCCTGTGCCATTTTATGTTCCCACCAGCAATGCAAAAGGGTTCTAATTTCTCCACATCCCTACCAATACTTGTTGTCAGTCTTTTTTTTTTTATTATTATTATAGCCAGCCTAATAGGAGTGAAATGGTATCTCATCAAGGTTTTTTTTTTTTAAGATTTATTTTTGTTTATTATATTTCTTACACCCATTTATTGTTTGTGCTTGCTGTCTGTTCTCTGTGTCTGGTTGTTTTGTGCTTTTTTTTTTTTTTTTAAAGGAGGTACTAGGAACTGGGACCTCCCATGTGAAAGGGAGGCTCTCAATGACTTGAGCCACCTCTGCTCCCACTTGTTGCATCTCCTTGTTGAGTCTCTTTGTTGTGTCATCTTGCCACGCCAGCCCATCAGCTCGCAGTCTTGCTTGTCTTCTTTAGAAGGCACCAGGAAGTGAACCCGGGACCTCCCATGTGGTAGGCAGGTGCCCAACTGCTTGAGCCATATCCACTGCCCTCATCAAGATTTTGATTTGCATTTCCCTAATGGTTGGTGATGGTTTTTTTTTCTTTTGTTATATTTATTCATTTTTTAAAAAGATATTACATTAAAAAAGTATGAGGTCCCCATTCGCCCCCACTACTCCCCCCCCAGCAACACTCTCCCCCATGTCATCATGTCACATCCACTGTGTCTGGTGAGTACATCTCCGGGCATCGCTGCACCCCATGTCCCGTGTTCCACACCATAGCCCACACTTTCCCACGTTCCATCCAGTGGGCCATGGGAGGACATACAACATCCGGCAGTTGTCCCTGGGGCACCACCCAGGACAACTCCAAGTCCCAAGAATGCCTCCACATCTCTTCTCTTCCTCCCCTTCCCCGCACCCAGCAGCCACCATGGCCATTTTTTCCACATCAATGCCACATTTTCTCAATTATTAACCACAATAGTTCATGAATAGAATATCATTAAGTCCACTCTGATCCTTACTGTATTCCTCCTTCCTGTGGACCTTGGCTTGGTTGTGTCCTTTCCACATCTATGTCAAGAGGGAGTTTAGATTCCACATGGATATTGGATGCAGTCCTCCTGCTTTCAGTTGTAGGCACTCTAGGCTCCATGGTGTGGTGGTTGACATTCTTCAACTCAATGTTAGCTGAGTGGAGTAAGTCCAATAAATCAGAGTATAGGAGCTGAAGTCTGTTGAGGTCAGGGCCTGGCTATCATATTGTCAGTCCAGAGATTCAAATCCCCTAGATATATCTTAAGCCCCAGCACCAACTACAATTCCAGTAAAGTAGCATGAAAGGCTTGTGAAAAGAGATCCTGTCTGAGTCCAGCTCCATCACGCAGAAACACCAGCTCCAAAGAAGGGCCAACTGACATGGCAGTGAACCCCATCTGCCATGACCATAGAACCTGTGGGTCTCTTTAGCCCTGAAAAGGACCAATATCTGGGGTTGTATCTACTTTATCTGTCTCTGAGACTCTGCTCAGGTGTGCATAAGGGCAATCCTTCTGACAACCTCCAGACTCTTTTTTAGAGACTCCTAGCCATATAAACTCATTTGTCCTTTCCATTTCCCCCTTACTTTAGGTCAAACAGCATTTTTAACTCCTGTTATTATATGTAGACAGGGATATTCTGCTGGTCCGCGTTGAACCTTTTATTCAAGGTCATTTTCTAGTTACATCATCAGCTGGTACTTGGTAGTGATCCCTCGGTGCCAGGGAGGCTCATCCCCGGGTGTCATGTCCCACGCTGGAGGGAAGGCATTGCATTTACATGCTGAGTTTGGCTTCGAGACTGGCCACATTTGAGTAACATGGAGGCTGTCAGGCGGGAACTCTTAGGCACAGTGCTGCTCTAGGCCTTGTTCTTATTTCAGGTGTATAGGCTCACAAGCATAGTCATTAGTATCAGGGGCTCACTGTTGGACCCTCATTCCTTCCTGGTCCTTACCATTGCACCTGGGGGACTGCCGCTGCTCCCCTAGGGACCACGACAGAGCCTCCCCCCCCCCCGGCCAGTAACCCAGTACCCCCCCAGCTTTTGTTTTTAATTGTTTCCACTATGAGTATATCCAAACATTTCCATGCACCCCGGACACATGCCCTGTATAACTCCCTGTCAACCATATGTCCCCTGTCAATAACATCCCATACCAGTATTCCTCCCCTGCCATTGTTGAACCACTCTGTGATCCAAAACTTCCTGTAAAGTGAAGCCCAATATAATGCCAGGTTCCCTTAATAGTAAAATGGAATATAGCGATGAGTTTAAAGGTTAGATATAGAATACATATTGATTTGGAAAAATTCTACATTCTATCTTTTTCTTTTCTTTTTTCCTAATTATTGAGCATCTTTTCATGTGCTTATTAACCATATGTATATCTTTGGAGAAATGTCTATTCAAATCCTTTGCCCATGTAAAAAATGTATTTTTTTTTTCCTTTGCCCAGTTTTAGTTGGGTTCTTTGTCCTTTCTGTTAATCTATAAGAGTTCTTTATGCATTTTTGATACAAGTCTCTTATCAGATATATGCTTTGCATATACTTTCTCCTACTCTTTGGGTTTGTTTGTTTGTTTTTTCCGTTGTTTTTTTTTTTAAGTGGGACCCTTGGGCCTCAGCCATGGAGTTACTAAGTCCTCCAATGCCCACCCCCCATGGCTCCCTAGTCTGTTTGCTCATTATCTGTTTCTTTAGGAGGCACTGGAACTAAACCTGGGACTTCCCATGTGAGAGGTGGGCACTCAACTGCTTGAGCCACATTTGCTCCCTGCTTGTTTGGTTCTTTTTTGTTTGGCTTGTTGTTTTGCTCGTTGTCTGCTCATTGTTTGTTTGTCTTCTTTAGGAGACACCAGGAATGAACCTAGTACCTCCCATGTGGGAGGTGGGTGCTCAACTGCCTGAGCCACATCTGCTCCCCTCATTTTACTGTCTTTTTAAAAAAAAATTTTTTGTTTAAGTATGTGATTCATACATGAACATGCATAAACAATAAGTGTATAGTGAAGGTTGTGAACTTACAGAATAAATGTGCATAACATCTTACAGGGGTCCCATACATCACCCTTCCATCAACACCTTGCATTGTTGTGAAACATCTGTTACAGATTATGAAAAATCATCGTCAAAATATTACTAATAACTATAATCCCTATCTTCATTTGGTGTATTTTTCCCCAAACCCATCCAATTTTTTAAAATATATTTTTATTACAAAGGTTGTGAACTTACAAAACAATCATGCACATGTGTAGAATTCCCATACAACACCCTTCACCAACACACCACACCATGGTGGAATATTTGTTACAGATTATGAGATAATATCATCAGACCATAACTACCAACCATGGTCCATAAAGTACATTTGGCACACTTTTTCCATACTGTCCATTGTCAGCATAGTACATCTTTGGCATTGATGCAAGAATATTACAGTATTGCTATTAACCACAGTCCATAAGTCACAACAGTTGTAGTTTTCCCATACTTCTTCACATTCCCACCACCCGGCAATAGTGATGTACATCCACTCTAGCTCACAGAAGGGCACTTTTGCATCTGTACCATCAGCCACAATTCTCATCCACTTCTGGCTTCAGCTCTAGATTATTCTCTAGCTTTCCTTCAGTTGACATTTACTTTCCCAGACTATCCTTTTCAGCCACAATCCCATTTATAAACCAGCTGTTACTCAGTATAATGTGTTACCATCAACTCTATTTCCACACTTTTATGGTCACGTTAATTAAAACTTCTAAATACATTAAGCATCAGAAGTTCTTCTCAACCCTCCTCTTATCTCCTAGATAACCTATACTCTAGGTTTTAACTCCATGCATTTATTCTTCGTATTTATTCATGAGACCACGCCGTATTTGTCCTTTTGTGTCTGGCTTACTTCATTTAGTATAATGTCTTCAAGATTCATCTGTGTTCTCATATGTGGCCCAATTTAATTTCTTCTTACTGTAGCATAATATTCCATCATACGTATATACCACATTTTGTTTATCCATTCACTGGTTGATGGATACTTGGGTTGTTTCCATCTTTTGGAAATTATAAATAATGCTGCTGTGAACATCAGTGTGCAGCTGTCTGTTCATGTCATAGGTTTTAGTTTGTCTGGATATATATCCCTAGTAGAGGAATTGCTGGATCATATGGCAGTTCTATATTTAGCTTCCTGAGGAACTGCCAAACTTCCACAGAGGCTGCACCATTTTAAATGCAATAAAAATAGCAAGTATTTTATTGAGGATTTTTGCAGTTGTATTCATTAGAGAAATGGGTTTGTAATTTTTTTTTCATAATGTCTTAATCTTGTTTTGTATTCTGGCTTCATAGAAATGAGTTTGGTTGCTTTCCTTCTTGTTTGGTTTTTTTAGAAGAGCTCGAGTAAGATTGGTATTAAATTTTCTTTGAATGCTTAGTAGAACTCACTTGTGAAACCATCTAGTCTTAGGCTTTTCAGTTTGGGGAGCTGTTTGCTGACTTTCAATTTCTTGTGATTGCCTTGTTGAGGTCTCCTATTTCTTTTAGGGTCAATGTAAGTGGTTTGTACGTTCCTTGGAATTTTTCCATTTCATCTACATTATCTAGTTTTTCACATAAAGTTGTTCATAGTATGATCTTTCTTATTTCTGTGGGGTCAGTAGTAATGTTCCCATTTTCATTTTTTATTTCATTTATTTGCATCTTTTTCTTAGTCTAGCTAAGGGTTTGTAGATTTTGTTAATCTTTTCAAAGAACCGACTTTTGGTTTTGTTAATTCTATTGTGTTTTTTTTTTGTTCTCAATTGTATTTATTTCTGCTCTGATCTTTGTTATTTCATTCCTTCTCCTTCCTTTGGGATTAGCTTGCTGTTCTTTTTCTAGTTCCTCCAGCTGTGTAGTTAGGTCATTGATTTTAGCACTTTCTTCTTTTTTAATCTAAGCATTGAGAGCTGTAAATTTCCCTGTCAGCATTGCCTTTGCTGCAACCCATAGGTTCTGATATATTGTGTTCTCATTGTCATTCATCTCGAGGTATTTATTGATTTCTCTTGAAATTTCTTCTTTGACCCACTGATTATTTAAGAGAGTGTTGTTTAATCTCCATATATAGGTGAATTTTCCCTTTTTCTGCCTTTTGTTGATTTACAGCTTTATTCCATTATGATCAGAGAAAATACATTGAATAATTTTGATCTTGCTGGATTTACTGAGATCGGCTGTGTGACCCAACATAGGTTCTGTCCTAGAGAAAGATCCATGAGTACTTGAAAAGAATATATATACTGCTGTTTTGGGGTTCAGTATTCTGTATATGGCTATTAGGTTTAGTCCATTTATCATCTTATTCCAGCTCTCTGTTTCTTTATTGATCCACTGCCCAAATGTTCTCTCCAATGCTGAGAGTGGTGTATTAAAGTCTCCAACTGTTATTGTAGAGATGTCTATTTCTCCTCTCAGTTTTACCAGTGTTTGCCTCATGTATCTTGGGGCATCCTGGTTAGATACATATACAGTTATGACTGTTATTTCTTCCTTGTGAATCATCCCTTTTATTAATATGTAATGTCCTGCCTTGACTCTAATAACAGTTTTGCTTTTAAAGTCTGTTTCATCCAATATAAGTATAGCTACCTCAGCTTTATTTTTGGTTACTGCCTGCGTGCAATATCTTTTTCCAACCTTTCACTTTCAATCTGTTTGTATCTTTGGGTCTAAGGTCAGTCTCTTGCAGACAGCTTATAGATGGCTCATACTTTCTTATCCATTTTGCCAGTCTGTATCTTTTGATTGGGAAGTTTAATCCATTAACTTTGAATGTTATTACTGTAAATGCTGTTCCTAGTTCATCCATTTTGACCTTTGGATTATATCTGTCATTTTATTTTCACCACTCTTTTGACACTTTTAGTTACTGTTACTTTTAGGGGTGGGGGTGGATCCGTAGGCATCCAACAGTCCAGTCTATGCAGGCCAAAAGTGCCTGCCATTGTCAAGAGAGGCTGAAGAAACACAAGACCCTCCTATCCTACTGGGTGGTGGGGGTGAATCCACAGGTATCCAACAGTCCAGTCTGTGCAGGCTGAAAGTGCCTGCAATTTCCTGGAAAACCTGTAGAAACACCAGCCACCTCCTTTCCTTTTGGAGGGTGGAGGTGGATCCACAAGTACCGACCAGTCCAGGCTGTGTTGGCAAAAGCACCTGCAGTTAGCCAGAGAGGCTGGGCAAGCACAGTCCATCTCTTGTTCTCTTATGGGCGGAGGTGGAGTCACAGGTGCCCAATGGTTGGGTTTGTGCAGGCCAAAAGTGCCTGCAG
This sequence comes from Dasypus novemcinctus, assembly GCF_030445035.2. Taxonomy (NCBI): domain Eukaryota; kingdom Metazoa; phylum Chordata; class Mammalia; order Cingulata; family Dasypodidae; genus Dasypus; species Dasypus novemcinctus. The sequence goes on along the minus strand of NC_080704.1, from coordinate 20,818,805 downwards.
TTTCCCTAAGAGGCTGAGGGAACACCAGCCCCTTCTTATCCTCTGGGACAGCAGAGATGGAGAGGGACTTGAAAGCACACAACAAACCTGTTTGTGTGGGCTGAAAACGTCTGCAGTTGCCCGGAAACCCAGCTCCACTCCTATCCTACTAGGATGCGGGGGTGCAGCCCCAAGTGTCCAACTATTCAGTCTGTGCTGGCCAAAAGCACCTTCAGTTGCCTGGAGAGCCTGATGCAGGTCCCCCCAGCTTCCTCCCTGCTGGAGGTGGGGCTGGAACCTAGGCTAGGGGTGCAGTTCGATCTTGGGGGAAAGAAGCCAGTCCCTAACTTCATTGTGATTTTCAGTCAGCCCGGCTTCCCCTCATGTCAGGGGTGGAGTAAAAAATGGTGTCTAACGGTCTCTTTCTGACTTAGGTTCAAACCCTAGTGGTTCCTAAGATTATACTCTAGCCGGCTGAGTCCACCAATCAGTAGCTGAAGTCGGTGGACAACTGTCTATTCCTCCCCCATTTATGGGAAATGGAGCTTCTGACTCCAGCCATGGAATAGCTCCTGAAGCAGCTTGGGCCGCTAGAATAGGAGGGGCACTGACCTCTGTGTCATGGCTTCCAGTTTTCTAGAGCGGTGGTGCAGGTCCCCCCATCCTCTTCCCTGCCAGAGATGGGGCTGGGGTTTAGGCTAGAGGCTGCAATCCGATCTGTGTGGAAAGAAGCTAGTTCCTACCAGCACTGTGATTTTCAGTCAGTCCGAACCTCTTTCTGGCTTGGACAGGTTTAAACATTAGCTGTTCTTAGGATTATACTTTAGCCTGCCAGATTTGCTAATCAGTAGCTGAAGTCAGTGCCGCACTGTGTCTCTTCCTCCCCCATTTTTGGGGAATGGAGTTTCCAACTCCAGCCACAGAATAGCTCCCGGGGTGGCTTGTACCGCGGGCCCCGGCCTCCACTGCATGGAGGGCTCTACTCAAGAATCTTCTCTGCAGATGAGCAGTCTCTTCCTTTCATACTTTCGAGGATGTTGCAGGATACTCTTCTGGTCTCCTGGGGCCCCCAAACAGGTGCTTTAGACAGCTCTGGGTGATTACTCACTGCCCTGTAGGGTTAGCTGACTCTTGGAGTTCCTTACTCTGCCACCATCTTGGCTTAACCCCATTTTACTTTTTCAATGGTGTCCTTTGAAGCACAAAAGTTTTTTTAATTTTGATGAAGTCAGTATATCTATGTTTTTCTTTAGTTGCTTAGTTGATGGCATATCTAAGAAACAATTACCAAATCCAAGGTCACAAATATTTACTCTTAAGCTTTCTTCTAAGATTATATAGTTTTAGGTTCCATGATACATTTGGAGTTAATTTTTCTATGTGATATGAATATTGGTTCCAATAAATTCTTTTTGTAAATTTTTTTTAAGTTAGAGAAGTCTTATGTTCACAGAAAATTATGTAAAAATTATAGCATTCACATACCACCCCACTTTTGCATTAGTGTGGTACATTTGTTGCAGTTGTTGAAAGAATATTATAAATGTACTATTAGCCATAGTCTTCAGTTTACATTAGGTTGTATTTTTCCCCATATTTCCCTTCTATTAACACCTTGCATTAGTGTGGTATATTTGTTATAATTCATGAAAGAATATTTTTATAATTATACTATTAACTATAGTGCATTTTTTACAAGAACATTCACTGTGTTGTACAGTCCTATGTTTTCTCTTTTAATTTTTAATCTTGTAACATATATAGTACCTAAAGTTTCCCCCTTTTAACCTCATTCACATATATAATTCAGTGCTGTTGGTTACATTCACAATGTTGTACTATCATCACCACCATCCATTTCCAGAACTTTATAATCAACGCACATAGAAATTCTGTACAAATTATGCATAACTCCCTATTCCTTACCCCCACCCCAGCTCCTCATAACCTATATTCTAGATCTGACTTTGAGTTTGCTTATTCTAATTATTTCATATCAGTGAGATCATACAGTGTTTATCCTTTTGTGTCTGGCTTATTTCATTCAATTTTATGTTTTCAAGATTCATCTGTGTTATTGCATGAACCAAAACTTCATTCCTTTTAATGCTGAATAATATTTCATTATATGACTATACCACTTTCAGTTTATTCTTTCATTGGTTGATGGACACTTGGGTTTCTTCCATCTTTTGGCAATTGTGAATAATGCTGCTATGAACGTTCATGTGCAATTTATCTGTTCGAGTCCCTGCTTTCAATTCTTTGTTGTATATACCTAGCAGCGGAATTGCCTTTTCTGCATCATTTGAGATGATAATGTGGATATTTTCCTTCATTTTGTTAATATAGTATATTTTATATATGTATATATATATGTATGTATGTATGTATTAGACGTTTTATTTTTTTTATTTTTAATTTATTCTCCCCCCCCCCCCCCCCCCCCCAGTTGTCTGCTCTCTGTGTCCATTTGCTGTGTGTTCTTCTGTGGCCTCTTCTGTCCTTATCAGCGGCACCGGAAACCTGTGTTTCTTTTTGTTGTGTCATATTGCTGTGTCAGCTCTCCGTGTGTATGGCACCATTCTTGGGTAGGCTGCACTTTCTTTCGCGCTGGGTGGCTCTCCTTATGGAGCGCACTCCTTGCGCGTGGGGCTCCCCTACGCAGGGGATATCCCTGTGTGACACGGCACTCCTTGAGCGCATCAGCACTGTGCATGGGCCAGCTGCACATGGGTCAAGGAGGCCCGGGGTTTGAACCGCGGAACTCCCATATCCATTGGGCCAAGTCTGCTTCCCAGTATATTAATTGATTTTTTATGTTGAGCTACTCTTGCATACCTGAGATAAAACTCACTTGATTGTATAATGCTTTTATTATGCCGTTGAATTGAATTTTCAAATCTTTGTTGAGGATTTTTGCTTATATATATCTATAAGAGAAATTGGTCTGTAATTTTTTTTTCTTTAGTATCTTTATCTGGCTTTCATATTAGGGTGATGTTGGCCTCATAGAATGAGTTAGTGAGTGTTCCCTCATGAATTTTTTTGGTCTGGCGCCTTAGACCACTTGGCCATTCTGACACCTTCATGAATTTTTTGGGAAGAGTTTGAGCAGAATTGGAGTTAAGTCTTCTTAGAATGTTTGGTGGTGGTCCTTTTTTAATGTAAGCATTTCAGGCTATAAATTTCCCTTACAGCACTCCCTTTGCTGAATCCCACTTGATAGATGTTCCCCTTTTCATTTCCTCTTAAGATACGTACTGATTTCCCTTGTAATTTCTTCTTTGACCGACTGATTTCAATCTTTTTACGTTTATGGAGACTTGTTTTGTGACCCAACATATGTTATGTCTTGGAGAACAATCCATGTTACAAAGAATGTATATCCTGCTATTTTGGCATATGGGTGTTCTGTATGTGTCTGTTAGGTATAGTTCATTTATCACATTATTCAAGTTCTCTGTTTCTTTATAGATCTTCTATCTAGATGCCTAGATGCTCTGTTGATGAGAGTAATATATTGAAATACACAGCAATTATTGTAGAGGTATCTATTATTTCTTCTTTCAGTTTTGCCAGTGTTTGCCTCATGTATTTTGGGACACCTTTATTTAGATTTCATAAATATTTATGATTGTTATTTCTTCTTGGTGCATTGCCTCTTTTATTAATATATTGTGTCCTTCTTTGTCTCTTATAACAGGTTTTGACTAAAGTCTATTTTGTCCAATATCATTATCATTATGACTACTCTTTTTGAGTTACTATTTGCATGGAATTTCTTTTTCCATCCTTTCATCTTCAACCCATTTTTTATCTTTTAGCCTAAGGTGAGTCTCTTGTAAGCAAGATATAGTTGGATCATGCTTTTTTATCCATTCTGCCAATTTGTGTCTTTTGATTGGGAAGTTTAATCCACTAGCATTCAGGTATTTTACTTTAAAGGCAGTGTTTACATCAGCCATTTTGTCCTTTGGTTTATATATGTCATAATTTTTTTTTTTTTTTACCTCTCTTTTCCTTTCTTGCAACCTCCTTTTCTGTTTAATTGATCTTTTGTGGTATAGCTGACTGATCCCTTTCTCCTTTCTGTTTCCATCTATGTTTTAAATACTTTCTTTTTGGTTGCCCTGGGGTTTATATTACACAATCTACATCTGTAACCTTCATTTAAAAGATAACTTAGCTTCAAGAGCATACATTGTCTCTGTTCCCATATCCCTCTGTTTGCTCTCTTTTTGTTGTTTTTGTCCTCCTTTACCTCTTTATATTTTGTCTGGCTGTTACCAGGAAATAAGCCCTTTTTCTTGTTCAATTGTATTCTTTTTTTTTCTTTTAAGATTTATTTTTTATTTATTTCTCTCACCTCCCCCTCCCCCCCCACCAGTTGTCTGCACTCTGTGTCCATTTGCTGTGTGTTCTTCTGTGACCACTTCTATCCCTATCAGCAGCAACGGGAATCTGTGTTTCTTTTTTGTTGCATCATCTTGTTGCATCAGCTCTCCGTGTGGGCGGCTCCATTCTTGGACTGGCTGCACTTTCTTTCGCGCTGGGCAGCTCTCCTTATGTGGCGCACTCCTTGTGTGGCACACTCCTTGCACGTGGGGCTCCCTTACACGGAGGACACCCCTGCATGGCACAGCACTCCTTGCGTGTATCAGCATTGCATGTGGGCCGGCTCACCACATGGGTCAGGAGGCTCTGGGTTTGAAGCCTGGACCTCCCACATGGTATGTGGATTCTCTATCATTTGAGCCAAATCTGCTTCCCGGCTCGTTCAGTCTAGTCAGGTGTTTTTTTTTTCTTCTTCTTCTCGTCTGTTCCTTTTCTGTTTGTTTTTTCCTTAGGAGGCTTCAGAAACTGAACCCGGTACCTCCAATGTGGAAGGTAGGCACTCAACTGCTTGATCCACATCCACTCCCTCTTTCAGTACTTTTTTTAAATTTTTTTTTTTTTATTTATTTCTCTCCCCTTCCCCCCTCCCACCCCGTTTGTCTGTTCTCTGTGTCTATTTGCTGCGTCTTCTTTGTCCACTTCTGTTGTCAGCGGCACGGGAATCTGTGTTTCTTTTTGTTGAGTCATCTTGTTGTGTCAGCTCTCTGTGTGTGCGGCACCATTCCTGGGCAGGCTGCACTTTCTTTCGCGCTCGGCGGCTCTCCTTATAGGACACACTCCTTGCATGTGGGGCTCCCCTACGCAGGGGACACCCCTGCGTGGCAGGGCACTCCTTGCGCGCATCAGCACTGCGCATGGGCCAGCTCCACACGGGTCAAGGAGGCCCGGGGTTTGAACTGTGGACCTCCCATGTGGTAGACAGATGTCCTAACCACTGGGCCAAGTCCGCCACCCAATACTTTTAATATATAATACCACTGCCTTCTTGCCTCCATGGTTTCTGATGAGAAATTGGCCTTCAGTCTTATTAAGAGTCTCTTATATGTGAGGAATCACTTCTCTCTTTCTGCTTTCAAAATTCTCTCTTTATCTTTGATGTTAGACGTTCTCATTAGTGCGTGTCTCAGAGAAGGCCTATTAGGATTTATTCTGCTTGGAGCATGTTGTACTTCTTGGTCATGTATATTTATGTCTTTCATAAGAGTTGGGAAATGTTTGGCCATTTTTTCTTCAAGTATTTTTTCTGCCCCTTTTCCCTTCCCTTCTCCTTCTGGGACATCCATGATGCTTATGTTTGTTTGCTTCATGCTGTCACTCACATCCTTGAAACACTGCTGAATTTTTTTCTATTCTTTTCTCTATCCTTCTGACTATATGATTTCTCTTGCCTTTCTTCTAGTTCACTGATTCTTCCTTCTGTCTGTTAAAATCTGCTCTTGTATGCCTCTAGTATATTTTTACTCTCCATTATTATGCCTTTCATCTCCATAATTTTTGTTATGTTCCCTTGTAAGCTTTAAAATTCTTCCTTATGTTCACACATTGTCTTCTTAATATCTTTTAGCTCTGTATCCATATTTTCCTTCATTCCTTGAGTTGATTTAAGAGCTTTGGTTGAACTTATTTGTCTCCTCTGAAGTTTTATTTTGTTCCCTTGACTGAGCCATATCTTCCTGTTTCTTAGTGTAGTTTATAGTTTTTTGCTGGTGTCTGAGCATCTGATTATCTTGATGAATTAACTCTGAAGGTTAATTTCTCCCCCTTTCCTAGGGTTTATTTTTGATGCTTTATGTTAAGGCTCTTTGACATTGGATCCAACTTATTCTGGACCTTTCAGAAAGGTGGTGGGGAGTGGATGTGGCTCAAGCAGTTGAGTGCCTGCTTCCCACATGGGAGGTCCTGGGTCAGTCCCCAGTGCCTCCTAGGAAAAAGAACAAAAAAAAAGGAAAAATGAAAAAAACAACTAGGGGAGCTGATGTGGTTCAGTGGTTGAATGCCAGCTTCCCATATATATGGTCCTGGGGTTCGTCCCCAGCCCTAGTCCCTTCAAAAAAAAAGGAGAAGAAAGGTGGGTTCATCCAGAAAGGTCTGTTTTGCATTTGGATGGTCCAGTGAACACAGACTGATTAAGTTTCCCTACCTCCTACCAACAGTTCTGCCATGATCTCAACCCCCCCCCCCCTCCCCGGAGCCCTTTTGTATACAGCACTCCCCAACCACTTGTGTTCTACCCTGGGTTTCCATGGACTTGGGTCGCTGTGCCTGCATATGCATGGAGTTCTAATTTGCTACTGTGAGCAGCTCTATAATCTGTATCTATGACAGTATGGTCCTAGCCATGCTGCCCTGTGACTCCCAGGCTGTGCAGACCTGAGTTATGGGTAAGGCCCAGGTTGGCCAGTCCAGGACAGAAATCTCCTACCTGATTTGGAGATTATTTGTCTTTTTCTTCAATTCAGCATTTGTGGAGTCCTTCTCCAGTCTCTGTCATCCTCTAGAGTTCCAAGCAAGTGGGATTTGTCCTTTTATTAATTGATTCTGGGGGAGACTTTTCCCAAGGTTGTTTTATTGATGACCGTACTCCCAGTATATTCTTTTTCATTTTATTTACCCCCCCCCTTGTTATTTGTGCTTGCTGTCTGCCCTCTGTGTCTGTTCGTTATGTGCTCTCTGTCTGCTCGTCTTCTTTCTAGGAGGCATCAGGAACCAAACCTGGGACCTCCCATGTGGGAGGGACATGCCCAGTGGCTTGAGCCACCTCCTCTCCCTGCTTGTGTCTCTCCTTGTGTTTCCTCGTTGTGTCATCTTTTTGCATCGGTTCACCGGACCAGCCCGTTGTGTCAGCTTGCTGTCTTGCTCATCTTTAGGAAGCACAGGGAACTGAACGCAGGACCTCCCATGTGGTAGGCAGGTGCCCAAGTATTTGAGCCACATCGCTTTCCCCAATATATTCTTTTGTATATGGGTATCCTTTTGTCCCAGCACCTTTTGTTGAAAGGACTGTTATTTCCCAACTGAAATGTCTTGGCACTTTTGTCAAAAATCAGTTGATTATAAATGTATGGATGTATTTCTGAACTTTCAGTTCAGATCTATTCCATTGATCTATATGTCTGTCTTCTTTCATGGAAGTACTATACACTACCTCAATTACTTTAACTTTTGTAATAAGTTTTCAAATTGTTTGAAGTTCTTCCATCTTCTTTTTAAGATTGTTTTGGTTATTCTGGATCCCTTGTGTTTCCATATGCATTTTAGAATGAGCATGTCAGTTTCTATAAAAGAGCTGCTGGAATTTGATAGGGATTGCATTAACTCTGTAGATCATTTTGGGAAGTGTTGCCATTTTAACAATATTAAGTCTTCTACCCATGAATATGGGATGTCTTTACATAAATAAATAAATTAAATTAATTGAATACATTTAGGTCTTTATTTTATGATGTTTTATAGTTTTTGGAAAAAAACATTTTGCACTCCTTTTGTTACATTTATACCTAAGCATTTTATTATTCTTGATGCTGCTATAAATTGAATTGTTTTCTTAATTTCATTTTTGGGTTGTACATTGCCCATGTATAGAAATATAGTTGATTTTTTTTCTTTTTTTTTCTCCTTTTTGTATAGTTGATTTTTGTACATTGAGCTTTTATTTTTCTTGCCTAATTGTCCTAGCTGGAACCTGCAGTATAATGTTGAATAAAAGTGATGAGAGTAAATATCCTGGTCTTGTTCCTAATCTGTAGGGAAAGCTTTCATTCTTTCATCATTAAATGTGATGCCACTGTGGATTTTTGTACTTACTCTTTATCATGTTGAGAAAGTTCCCTTCTATCCCTAATTTGTTGAGTGTTTTTATCATGAAAGGGTTATAGCTTTTATCTAATGCAGGGGTTCTTAACCTTTTTTGTTCCACAGTTCCCTTTGTAAGTCAGGTGAAAACCACAGACCACTTACTAAGTCCACACTATACTGTGCATTATTATATCACACGTCCTTACAAGAATATTGTTTTTTAAAATGTTCAGTTCAAGTTCACGGACCCCCTATAATCTTTCCACAGACCCCTTGGGGGGTCCATGGACCCCTGGTTAAGAACCCCTGGTCTAATCCATTTTATACAGGTATCTATTTCATCTAGCTTTTCTGATGTATTAGCATGAAGGTATTTATGGTATTCCCTTATAAAGTCTCTTTATTTTTCTAAGGGCAGTAATGATGGTCCCACTTTTATTTATTTTTTTGTCTTAATTTTTTTAATATTACATTAAAAAAATATGAGGTCCCCATATACCCCCCATCCCCCTCACCCCACTCCTCCCCCCATAACAACAATCTCCTCCATCATCATGAGACATTCATTGCATTTGGTGAATACATCTCTGAGCACCGCTGCACCTCATGGTCAGTGGTCCACGTCATAGCCCACACTCTACCACATTCCACCCAGTGGGCCATGGGATGACATACAGTGTTCAGTAACTGTCCCTACAGCATCACCCAGGACAACTCCAAGTCCCGAAAACGCCTCCCCATCTCATCTCTTCCTCTCATTCCCTACCCCCAGCAGCCACCATGGCCACTTTCTCCAAACCAATGCCATATTTTCTTCAATTACTAATCACAATAGTTCATGAATATGTTATCGGTAAGTCCACTCTAATCCATACTCTATTCCTCCATCCTGTGGACCTTGGAATGGTTGTGTCTACTCCACATCTGTACCAAGAGGGGGCTTAGATTCCACATGGATGCTGGATGCAATCCTCCTGCTTTCAGTTGTAGGCACTCTTGGCTGCATGGTGTGGTGGTTGACCTTCTTCAACTCCATGTTAGCTGAGTGGGATAAGTCCAGTAAACCAGAGGATAGGAGCTGAAGTCTGTTGAGGCTCAGGGCCTGGCTATCACATGGTCAGTTCAGAGATTCAGGTCCCCTGGGTATATATTAAACCCCAGTACCAACTACAGATCCGGTAAAAGTAACAGGAGAGGCTTGTGAACAAAGATCACATCTAAGTCCAGCTCCGTCACACAGAAACACAAACTCCAAAGTAGGGCCAGCTGAGATGGCACTGAACTCCATCTGCCATGACCATAGAACCTGTGGGTCTCTGTAGCCCTCACAAGAACCAAGGGTTGTATCTACTTTATCTGTCTCTGGGACTCTGCTGAGGTATGCATAAGGGCAACCCCTCTGATAATCTCCCAGCTCTTTTTGGAGACTCATAGCCATATAAACTTATTTGTCCTTTCCATTTCCCCCTTGATTCAGGTCAAAAAGCATTTTTAACTCCTGGTATTATATGTAGATTGAGATATTCTGCTGGTCTGAGTTGACCCTTTTATTCAAGGTCATTTTCTAGTTACGTCATCAGCTGGTACTTGGTAGTAATCCCTCGGTGCCAGGGAGGCTCATCGCCAGAAGTCATGTCCCACGCTGGGGGGAAGGCAATGCATTTACATGCTGAGTTTGGCTTTGAGACTGGCCACATTTGAGCAACATGGAGGCTCTCAGGAGGGAACTCTTAGGCACCCTACAGCTCTAGGCCTTGTTCTTATTTCAAGGGCTCATTGTCGGACCTTCCTTCTTTTTTGATCTTTGCCGTTGCTCTTGGGGGATTGTTGCTGTTCCTTTAGGGGCTAAGATAGAGCTCCCCTGGCTAGGAACTTAGCACTCCCCCAGTTGTTGTTTCTAATTGTATCCGCTGTAAAAATATCCAAACATTTTTATGTACCCTGGATATATGCCCCGTAGAACTCCCTGCCAACCATGTTTCCCGTCAATAACATCCCAGACCAGTATTCCTCCCCTGCCATTGCTGAACCTCTCTGTTATCGAAAACTTCCTGAAAAGTAAAGCCCAATATATTGCCAGGTTCCATTAATAGTAAAATGGAATATAGTGATGAGTTTAAAGGCTAGACATAGAATACATATTAATTTGAAAAAATTAAGGTAAAAATAAATCGGGGTATCAAAAAATTTAAAAATGCAAAAGCTTTGTTTTTGATGTTTTGCCTTCCATCACTGCAGTAAGTGTTGCCCTCTATGCAAATTGGCAATGCAACTACTTATGTCTTTTCCTCAGTGTTTATGTCCTCTCCTTTTCTTTTTTCTAATTATTAAGCTTATCTTCACAAGAGTTTTAGATCACAGTAGTTCATATATACAATATACAGTACTCCCACATATCTAACATAAAACCTGTTCCCCTCCACAGCAATAATTTTTTTACATATTCATACTATATTTACTGAAACTGATGTGCAGATATTGAGACAATAGCTTTCAAACAAGGTAACATTTGTGTTTACATTGTGGTTTGTATTTTAGACTATACGATTTTCTAAATTTTTAGTTATCTTATGTTTTACATTATGATTTACATTTTAGCCTATCAGCCCCTATATATTTTTGGTGTAATTTTACATGTCTTATACCCATCCTTGCATTCTCTTGTGGAACACTTATATTGCCCACACAGTTACATTGGTTCCATCTATTCAATATGTCTTTCCCCCTCCCCTTAGGGCCCACAGTGACAGTCAATCTTCATTGCTTGAAGGGCCATGTTCAGAGATACTTGCAACAGTGTTGAGGGCTTGACATGCTCAACTGCCCTAATGCCCTGGGAGCCAGCATTTCTCTTGAGAGATACAATTCCCTCTATTTGAGGGCATCAGTCCTCCCCAGGATGTGGGTATACCTTCACTCTCATTATATGGGTCTCTATCCAATGATATAACCCACTTTGGCAAAATGAGCATTCACGTATTCCCTAGGAGCCTGTTCTGTGTCAGATTATCCCCTTTAAGCATCTTAAACAGGTAACCTTCCTTATTACATTTTTGAAAAAGTTTTCTCAGCATTATACTCTCAACCAAATACCTGACAATCTCCTATGTTCGTATATTGCCCCACCCTCCCCCAATTTCTTGGACAATATTACCCATCCATCCCTAGCCCCCCTCAAGCCCGTAAAGACCCACCCAAAGGTAACCCTGTGCCCCTATTTTATCCCTTCCTTGTACAAATACCTCCAGCTTATCATATATTTCACCATGTAGGTGTCAGCTTACATCCTTCCTCTACCCCCCAATTTCCGGTAAGCCTATCATCCAATCTCTAGCTCTCTGAGGCAGCTTGGTTAACTTATTTCATATCATTGAGATCATGTAGTATTTGTCCTTCAATGCCTGGATTGCTTCACTCAGCATAAGGTTCTCAAGATTTATCCATGTTATCACGTGTGTTTGTGATGTATTTGTTCTTAAAGCTGAATAGTATTCCATTGTTTGTATATACCACATTTTATTTATCCATTCATCTGTTGATGGGCATTTGGGTTGATTCCAACTTTTGGCAATAGTGAGCAATGCTGCTATGAACATTGGTGTGCATATATCGGTTTGTGTCCTTGTTTTCAGTTCTACTGGGTATATACCCAGCGGTGGAATTGCTGGGTCATATGGCAAATCTACTATGGCTAGTTTTTTGAGAAACCGCCAAACTGTCCTCCAGAATGACTGGATCCTTCTGCATTCCCACCAGCAGTGGATGAGTGTTCCCATTCCTCCACATCGTCTCCCCAATTGTAGTCTTCTGTTTTTTTCATAGCTTCCAATCTTATGGGAGTAAGATAGGATCTCATTGTAGTTTTGATTTGCATTTCTCTGATAGCTAGAGCTTTGGAGCATTTTTTCATGTACTTTTTAGCCATTTGTATTTCTTTGGAGAAGTGTCTGTTTAAATCTTTTTACCATTTTTTAAATGGGTTTATCTTTTTATTTTCAAGATATAGGAGTTCTTTATATATGCAGGTTATAAGTTTCCTATCAGATATATGGTTACCAAATATTTTCTCCCATTGAGGTGCAGAAGGCTTTAATTTTGAGGAAGTCCCATTTATCTGTTCTTTTGCTGCTCATGCTTTTGGTGTGAAGTTCACGAAGCCATTTCCTATTACAAGGTCTTGTATATGCTTCCCTACAGTGCTTTCCAAAGTCTTTATGGTCTTGGCTCTTATAGTTAGGTCTGTGATCCATCTTGAGTTGATTTTTGTATAAGGTGTGAGATGGTAATCCTCTTTCATTCTTTTACATGTGGATACCCAGCTCTCCAGGCACTATTTGTTGAATAGGCCATTCTCTCCCAGTTGAGAGGGTTTGGTGGCTTTATCAAATATTATATGAATGATATGAGGATCTATATCAGAACTCTCAATTCGGTTCCATTGGTCTGTGTGTCTCTCCTTGTGCCAATACCATGCTGTTTTCACTACTGTAGCTTTGTAGTGTGTTTTGAAGTCAGGTAGTGTGATTCCTCCAATTTCGTTTTTCTTTTTCAATATGTCTTTGGCTATTCGGGGCCTCTTTCCTTTCCAAATAAATTTCATAGCTAGTTTTTCTAGTTCCTTAAAGAATGCTGTGTTGATTTTTATTGGGATTGCATTGAATGTGTAGATCAGTTTTGGAAGGACAGACATCTTAATAATATTTAGTCTTCCTATCCACAAACAGGGAATATTCTTCCATTTATTTAGGTCTTCTTTGATTTCCTTGAACAGTGTTGTGTAGTTCTCTGTGTATAAGTTTTTTACATCTTTAGTTAAATTTATTCCTAGGTATTTGATTTTTTTATTGACTGTTGTAAATGGTATTTGTTTCTTGATTTCCTCCTGAGCTTGCTTATTATTGGTGTACAGAAATGCTACTGATTTTTGCGCATTGATCTTATAACCTGCGACTTTACTAAACTCATTTATGAGTTCTAGAAGCTTTGTTGTAGACCTCTCAGGGTTTTCTATGTATAAGATCATGTCATCTGCAAATAATGAAATTTTGACTTCTTTCTTCCCAATTTGAATGCCTTTTATATCTGGTTCTTGCTTCAGTGCTCGAGCAAGTACTTCTAAGACAATGTTAAATAGAAGAGGTGAGAGTGTGCATCCTTGTCTTGTTCCTGATCTTAGGGGGAAGGATTTTAGGATTTCACCATTGTAAATGATGTAGGATGTGGGTTTTTCATACATACTCTTTATCATGTTCAGAAAATTTCCTTGTATTCTGATGTTTTACAGTGTTTTTATCAAGAAAGGGTGCCGTATTTTATCAAATGCTTTTTCTTCATCTGTAGATATAATCATGTGATTTTTTTCCTTCAGTCTGTTTATATGGTGTATTACATTGATTGATTGTCTTATGTTGAACCATCCTTGCATACCCGGAATGAATCCCACTTGGTCATGGTGTATAATTCGCTTAATGTGTTGTTGAATACGGTTAGCAAGTATTTTGTTGAGGATTTTTGTGTCTACGTTCATTAGAGAAATTGGTCTGTAATTTTCCTTTCTTGTGGTGTCTTTGTTTGGCTTTGGTACTAGGGTAATGTTGGCATCATAGAATGAGTTAGGTAATGTTCCTTCTGTTTCGATTTTTTGGAAGAGTTTCAGCAGGATTGGTGTTAGTTCTTTCCGGACTGTTTTGTAGAATTCACCTGTGAAATCGTATGGCCCTGGGCTCTTCTTAGTTGGGAGGTTTTTAATGACTGATTCTATCTCCTGTGATTGGTTTGTTGAGATCATCAATTCCTTCTTTCATCAATATAGGCTGCTTATGTGTTTCTAGGAATTTGTCCATTTCCTCTGAATTGTCATTTTTGTTGGAATATAGTTTTTCAAAGTATTCTCTTATGATAGTCTATTTCTGTGGGGTCAGCAGTGATATCTCCTTTCTCATTTCTTATTTTGTGTATTTGCATCTTCTCTCTTTTTTCTTTTTTAGTCTAGCTAAGGGTTTGTCAATTTTATTAATCTTCTCAAAGAACCAGCTCTTCGTTTTGTTTATCTTTTCAAGTGCTTTCTTATTTTCTATTTCATTTAGTTCTGCTCTTATCTTTGTTCTTTCTTTCTTTCTTCTTCCTGTGGGGTTACTTTGTTGTTTTTTTACTAATTCCTCCAAATGTACAGTTAGTTCTTCAGTTTTTGCTCTTCTTTTTTGATGTATGAATTTATGGCTATAAATTTCCCTCTCAGTACTGGTTTTGCTACATCCCATAAGTTTTGGTATGTTTTGTTATCATTTTCATTAGTTTCAAGGTAGTTATTAATTTCTTTTGAGATTTTCTCTTTGACCCACTGTTTTCTAAGAGTGTGCTGTTTAATTTCCAAATCTTGGTGTGAAATCTCGGCCTCTGACCCTTGCAGATTTCCAGCTTCACTCCACTGTGTTCAGAGATATTATTTTGTATGATTTCGATCTTTCTGAATTCATTGAGCCTTTCTTTGTGACCTAGCATATGGTCTACCTTGGAGAATGATCCATGTGCACTTGAGAAAAATGTATATCCTGCTGTATTCGGGTGTAATGATCCGTATATGTCTATTAGATCCAGCTCCTCTAATATACAGTTCAAAGTGTTTGTTTCTTTATTGATTCTCTTTTGAGATGTTCTGTCCAAAGTTCATAGTGGTGTATTAAAGTCTCCCACTATAATTGTAGAGGCATCTATTCTTTCACTTAGTTTTTCCAGTGTTTGCCTCAAGTATTTGGAGGTGCCCTTGTTAGGAGCATAAATACTTATGATTGTTCGTTCTTCTTGAAAGATTGTTCCTTTCACTAATATGTAGTATCCTTCTTTGTCTCTCACAATTGTTTCGCATTTAAAGTCTATTTTGTCTGATATTAATATAGCTACTCCTGCCTTTTTTTGGTTATTGTTTGCTTGGAAGATTGTTTTCCAGCCATTCACTTTCAACCTCCATGAATCCCTGGGTCTAAGATGTGTTTCTTGTAGACAGCATATAGATGGGTCATATTTCCTTATCCAGTCTCCCAGTCTGAATCTTTTGACAGGTGAGTTTAATCTGTTGACATTCAGTGTTACTACTTTCAAGGAATTATTTATGTTAGCCATATTTTGTTTGGACTTGTGTTTGTCTTATTTTGTTTGTTTTTTTCCTTTTTGTCTCTTTTGTTGCTCTTACACTCTCCTCCAACTCTACCTCTCCTGTTTTTTTCTTTCTTCCTGAAGAACTCCCTTTAGTATTTCTTGAAGGGCAGGGTTCTTGTTGGCATACTCTTTCAATTTCTGTTTATCTGTGAATATTTTGAACTCTCCATCATTTTTGAATGCTAGTTTAGCTGTGTAGAGTATTCTTGGTTGGAAATTTTTTCCTTTTAATACCTTGACTATATCATACCACTGCCTTCTTGCCTGCATGGTTTCGGATGAGAAATCAGCACTTAATCTTATGGAGCTTCCCTTGTATGTGATGGTTTTCTTTTCTCTTGCTGCTTTTAGAATTTTCTCTTTGTCTTGAGCATTGGATAATTTGACAAGTATATGTCTTGGGTTGGGCCTGTTGGGATTTATGGTGTTTGGGGTGTGTTGTGCTTCCTGGACATGTACATCCATCTCTCTCAGTAGATTTGGTAAGTTTTCAGCCATTATTTCCTGCAACACCCTTCTTTCCCCTTTCCCTTCTCTTCTCCTTCTGGGATGCCTATAATATGTATGTTTGTGTGTTTTGCATTGTCATTCAGGTCCCTAAGTCCCAGCTGGATTTTTTCTATCTTTTTATTGATCAGTTCTGCTCTCTGTTTGATTTCAGATGTACTGTCTTCCACATCGCTGATTCTCTCCTCTGTCTCTTCTAATCTGCTGCTATTTGCTGAGAGTGTATTTTTGATTTCTTGAACTGTGGTGTTCATCTCCATCATATCTGTTATCTTTTTGGGTATGTCTGCAATTTCCTCTCCAAGTGTTTTCTTCATATTGTTAATCTCTTCCTTCATTAAGTTGTTCTCTAATATATGTTTTGAGATCTTTAATTACTTGTCCAATGTTCTGCTCCCCTTCCTGGTTTTTAGTTTGTTCATTGGATTCAGCCATGTTTTCCTGATTATTGGTTTGGTTTGTAGTTTTTTGTTGCTGTCCGGTCATCATTTTATCTTGACAGGTGTAATCCTTTCCTTAGCTTCTTTGTCTAGTCTTTGGGATTAATTAGTTGTTGTTCGTGCATAAGTGTTACGTCTTCTCTTTGTCATTTTGTTCTTCTTACTCTAATTTCTTGTTGCTGAATAAGTTCACTTTGAAGGAAAATATTAGGGCCACAGAAAGCAAAATGAGTAAGAAAAGAAAATGTGTAAATTAGTATTGGTAATAAATGTTAACAGAGCAATAATGTGAGATCTGGGAGAATGGGTATTAGACTCATGTAAGTTGTGTAGGGTTATAGCAGTAAGTAGAGTACCTATAATGAGACAGCCAACTGAATTTGGGGAGGAATATAGTATGAATTAAAAAGCCAGTGTTTTCATGAGAGAGGGAAAGAGAAAAGAAAGACAATAATATCAAGAGTGGATAAAAGACAGAAAACAGAACAAAGGTATCAGAAATAAAAAGTTAAGACAATTCGGAGCCAAAGAAAGGGAGGTGGAATGTAAGAAAAACAGTAGATGATGGATGATGGCTTGATGTGGGAGAAAGGGGATAGTGTAGGTGGCCAAAGTCAATTCACACAGAAAAGAGGAAATGGAGGATGAGGAAACTCAGCAAGTGTGATGCGCTCCCTGTAGCACCTATTATATAAAGAAAAGAAAAGAAAAGAAAAGAAGAAGAAAAAGAGAGAAAAGGAAAAAAAAAGAGAAGAGAAAAAGGGGGTGGGCAAAGAAAAGGGGTGGTGTAAACAAGCAAGAAAAAGAAAAGGAGATAAAAAACTAAAGAAATACAGAATTACCTTGCGGGATAAAACAGGAGAAAGGACCAGGAGACAATGCAATATTAGCAACCAAGAGAAGAAGAAAAAAAGAAAAAAAAAAAACACAAATCCCGAGGCTAGGGTAATCAAGGACCTCAGATGGACCTCAGGGCGTGGTGGATTCAGGGATGGGAAGTCTGTGACACTGCAGACTCAAGGTGTGTGAGTCTCTGTAGCGTGGGCCACCAGGGTTTAGGGGACTCAAACCTGGGAACCACGCATCCAGTTAACAGGGGTCCTGGGAGCACTGCAGCACAACATATCCTTCAGGGATCCCTGCAGCTGGGTGCCAGCCCAAGGGGGAGGGGTCCTGCCCGCACCCTCTGACCTCCGTGTCAGAAACCCAAAATTCCACCTCTCACAAGAATCTCTTCTGTCAATGTCTCACCAAATCGACATCAGATACCTCCTGCCCTGCAAGCCCCCAAAACAGCCCACTCAGAGTATGGGAACACCCCACACAACAAAGGTCCCAGGGATCACCGCAGCCTGGCCCCCAGCCCTAGGGGGAGGGGCTCCAGCCAGAACATGTGACCTCCGTTATCAGAAACCCAAAATTCCACCTCTCGCAAGAATCTCCTCCGTCACTGTCTCACCAAATAGACTTCCAGACCTACCTCCTACCCTGCAAGTCCCCCGAAACAGCCTGCTCCCACTTTTATTTTTGATTTCACAATTTGAGTCTTCTATCTTACTTTCTTGGTAAATCTAGCTAAAGATTTGTAAATTTCATTGACCTTTTCAAAGAACCAAATTTTTATTTGGTTGATTTGTTTCTATTCTCTATTTCATTCGTTTCTGTTCTAATTTTTATTATTTCTGCCTTTTGCTTGCTTTCAATTTAGTTTGCTTTTTTCTCTGCTATCTTAAAGTGGATGGTTTGGATTATTGACTCGAGAACTTTCTTCTTTGCTAATATAGGCATTTACAGGTATAAATGTCACTTGGCACTGCCTTTGCTTCATCCATAAGTTTTGTTATATTTTGGTTTTTGTTTTTATTCATCTCAAAATATTTTCTGTTTACCCCTGTGATTTTCTTCTTTGCACCATTGGTTTTTTAGGACTTTGTTGTTTAATTTCCAAGATATTTGTGAATTTTCCAGATTTCCTTCTGTTATTGATTCCTAATTCTTTCCAGTATATTTGGAAAACATGCTTTGTATGATTTCAATTCTTAAAGGATTTATTGAAAGTTGTTTTATTGCCTAATATATGGTCTGTCTTTTAGAATATTACATGTGCCCTTAAGGAGAATTTTTTTTATTAAAGTTTATTTTATCTGATAGGAGTATAGCCATTGAAGCTCTCTTAGGAACTGTTTGTATGATATACTTTTTACTTCAATATATTTGTATCTTTGGATATATTGTGTGTCTCTGGTAGGAAGTGTGTATGTGGATCATGGTTTTTATACATTATGCCAATCTCTGCTTTCTGATTGTGATAATGTAGTATTTATATCTGACATTTTGCTATTTGTTTTCTGCATGTCTCAAATCTTCTTTCCCTCCATTACTGCCCTCTTTTATATTAAGTAGATATTTTCTAGTATACCATTTTAATTCCCTTTTACTATATATTTCAAGTTACTTTCTTAGTAGTTGCCCTGGGGATTACAGTTAATTTCTTAACTTGAAAGAGTCTGGTTTGGATTAATACCAATTTAATTTTTTTAATTGTACATTTATCACTTCGGTCATTTTTAGAGCATTTTCATTGTTTCAATAATAATAATAAAAAACAAATCTCCTCTCAATCTCTGTATACTTCCCCTGCTGTACATAACTGCTCTTCTGTTTCCTTCTTTTTAGTATATTTGTATTTGTATTTTGTAAAAACAGTCTTAAAAATGCCATATCACCCATATTCATATTTTACATTAGGTTTCACTATGTTGTACAGTCCCTTGTTACATTTTTTAGCTTTTCTTTTAGTAATATACATGGCCTTAGACTTACACTTTCATCTACTGTCATACCCATTTAATAGCTCTGCTAGTTAAAACCACTATGGTGTGCTTTCACCATTTCTATTCATTTCCAGAGATTTACAAACAACCTTTTTACCAATTCTTCACAGACTAGCCCTCAGCTAATACCAACTTAATTTTAATGTCCTGTCAAAACTCTTTTCCTTTCCTCCTTTGTGCTAGTGTCATATAAACTAGATCTTTATTCTTTATAAGGCCAACAACACAATTTTATAATTATTGCTTTATGTAGTCTTTTATGTCAGTGAAGAGGTACAAACAACAATATTTTTATACTGTGTTTTTAATTTATATATTTACCTCTACCATTAGTCCTTATTTATTCATGTGCATTTGAGTAGTGCTGGAGTGTTCTTTTATTTCAATCTAAAGAACTCCCTCTAGTATTTCTTATAAGGCATCTCTGCTAGTGAAGAATTCTCTCAATTTTTGTTTATCTGTGAATTTCTTATTTTCTCCTTCATTTTTGAAGGTCAGTTTTGCTGGATATAGAATTCTTTTTTGGGTCACAAAAATTTTATGGCTTGTTGGAGAGCTGCAAAGATGCCTCCTGGCAAGAGTGAGGGATCAGGCTGAAGCCTAGGTGCTAGGAGAATGCAGAAGGTCTCTCAATTTGGGGAGTCTTCTGGGCCCTGGAGGCACCTAGTCATGCTTGATGGTGAGTCTTTTGAAGAGATCCATCTCTTGATGAATTTCACCTCCTCATCTAGGAAATGGCCCTCCAGGAAATCAGAGAGATGAGGATCTTTGTTGGCAGAACCCAGATCTGAAAGGGTTCAGGATCTTCTCCAGGTCCATGGTGGCTTCCACAGCATCCAGTGTTTTATTCTACTTATCTTAGGTTAGTTTCTGCAAGTCCTTAGAAGAGGGCATGACTGCCACATTGGTTTTGCATCTTCATGAGATGTTCTACACCCTTGCACTTCCTCCTTTCAGGGCCACGTTGTCAGGGTCAAAGTAGAAGTTCATTAAGAGGTAGGTGTAGGATGCTTGCAGATTAGGTTGATCAGATGGTTGACAGAGGCCTCCATTTTGGCAGAATAAGATGGATCTGGGAGCTCATAGTAGGTGAACAATGAGGAGCTAACAACAAAAAAACAACAGTGTTAGCTGGTCCTGGAAGCAGTGGATGGCAGAGAAGATGGTCCTGGGAGTTGCAAGTGGAAAGGAAGCTAGGTGGTGGTCTAAGACTGAAGAGGAGGGGCATAGCCCCCCAGTCTGTTCCATCCAAACACTGTTAAAGCAAGAGACAGATCTGTGCAACCACTGGGTGTGCTATGTCTGGTCATAGAATTCTTGGTTGACATTTTTGTTGTTGTTTTAGCACTGCGAATATATCTAACTTTCTTCTGGCCTGGCCTCCTTGGTTTCTGATAAGAAGTCAGCTGTTAATGTTACTGAAAATCCCTTATATATAAAGATTTGCTTTTGTCTTGCTGCTTTCAAGATTCTTTCTCTTTTGCTAGTTTGCTTATGTCTTTCCTAGGTGTTGATTTCTTTGAATTTATCTTGCTTGGAGATTGTTGAGCTTTTTGAATGTGTAAATATTTTTTTAAATCAAATTTGGGAAGCTTCTGCCATTATTTCTTCAAGTATTCTTTCTGTCCTTTCTTTCTGGGAGTCTCCCATTATGTGCATTTTGCTCTACTTGCTGATGTCATACAGGTCTTTGAAGATCTGTTCATTTTTCTTCATTCTTTTTTCTTTCCATTCTTCAGACTAAATAATCTCAATTGACCTTTCTTTACATTTACTGATTCTTCCTTCTGCCAGTTCAAATCTTCATTTGAGCCCCTCCAGTGAATTTTTCATGACAGTTATTATATTTTTAACTCCTGAATATCAACTCATTTACTTTTTAAATAATTTTTGTCTCTGATATTGATATTCTCTATTTTGCGAGATATTCTCTGCTTCTTTAGTTCTCTAGACATGATTTCTTTTAGTTCTTAGAACATTTTATATTAACTGTTTTAAAGTCTTTGTCTAGTAATTCCAGTGTCTGGGCTTTCTTAGGGATAGTTTCTAAAGACCAATTTTTTTCTTCCTATGTTTATACCATACTTTCCCATTTCTTTGCATGCTTTGTTTTTAATATACCTTTTTTTTTAAATAAAAAAATGTAATTTATTTTACTTTATTTACCAAATTGTTAACTATTAAGATACAACTTTTACCTTGGAGTTTAGGCAGTTTCATTTTTTCCACAGATACTGTTCTGATCATATACTAGAACCAGCATCTTCTTTGTATTATCTTTATTTAATTGATGATTTACATTTTATAAGTCTGTCCATTTGAGAAATATAATTTCTTCATGATCATTAAGGCTCTGTAATATAAAATGGCATTGTCTTCATATATATGAATAATACCAATCACGGTTTTGAAATTCTCTATGAGCGTATCTTGCGTCAGTTTTGTTATGTGGGATCCTTCCATAAGGTTCATAGTCATTGAAACAAGATTCAAAAACTTCATCAACAGCCCTTTCAGCTACTTTTTGCTGATATTCCTAACAGCAAGGATAGAATGGATGGCTCTGTCTCGCACACAAGTCTGATGGTGTCGTTTTAATCCAAAATGTAACCTGAGGATTTCATTTACAAGTGAGCAGTCTCCGCTGAGGTTAGCTGCTCGAATTTCTGAGCACGCCAAATATCTGACATTGGTGAACCAGTCCACATGAGCACGACAATGACCAAATGCATGAATGAGCTCGTGGGTGACCACTCTGTTCATATGGGCCTGATTACTGATATTCTGGGATAAAACAAATATACCCGAGTGCTTCATAGCATCAAGTAGGAGCTTGACATATGGATTTGTCTCCAGCGTCCTCTGGAGCATAAGCTGGCACTTCTGGTGGTTGGTGAGACTGGAGAAGAACCCTTGCTGGGGCTTCCCCTGGGCCACTTGCTCGGGGTGGACCTGGTACGCGACGTGTTGTTCCTGCAGCTGCTCCCCCACCGCGGGGTCCCTCCCGCGCTCTTCCGGAGCTGCCACCATGCCGCCCGCTGACCACTCCACTGCGTCCTCCCACCTCAGGCTGTCCTGGGTGACACCAAGAAAGGTTGCCTTCCTCCTGAGAGCCCGGTCGCCCGGTCCGCACTCCGCTGCTTCTCTTAATATACATTTAATAATATACTGTGGCAGTTCTGGAAATAATATTCCCTCCCTCTTCCTTAAAAAACCCTGTTTAGTGACTTTCCTGGCCTAATTCTGTAAGTCTGTATTCTTTATCATATGTGGCCACTGAAGTCTCTGCTCTTTGGTTAGATTAGTGGTCAGCTAACAATTGGACCAAGGTGTGTCCCAGTCTGTGCCAAAGGGCTCTCTGTATATGTGTGTGTGTATGTGTGTGTTAGGGCATGCCTTCAATACACCAGCAAACAGTTTGCAACTCTGCTTTGTACAGAGCCACAGCTTCGGCCAGAGGTGAAATATTAGGGCCTTCTCAGGTCTTACCTACACATAGCCCCATACATCTAGATAGCTTTCTAAATTCCCAAAAATATATCAGTACTTTTTAAAACCCCTTAATGGGGATCTCATTCCCAGATTTTCCTTTTACATTTTTTGGTCAGCCTCTTGTTAGCTGCAACTGGTAATGCTGCCTCCAACAGGTACAACATTAAACAATTGCTGCTCATTGTTTTTGACAAATGCTTTGGAGATAGGCCTTTTCACAGAGAGTAAGCTCTAAGTCAGCTCAAATAAAGACAATAAAGAATGGACCTTTTCAGTGAGCTGCAAGACAGGTCAAATAGTGATAATTTTCTGGGGATAATAAGACTTTTGGAGAGTTCTAAACTCATTGTGCCCCTCCGGTGGCTGCTAGGCTGCTGGTTTTCACAGCTATCATAATTATGAAACTTGTTTTTCAAGGCTAGTAAGAAACTTTGGAGAGGGGCGTGATATTAGAGTTAATTAAAATGCCATAAAGCTCATTGTTCTTATTGAGATTCATACATTGTTCTTGAATAGTCATTGGATTGTTGCAAGCCTTTAATGTCTCAAGTTTTGAAATTGTTTATTTTGACAGGTTTGTGTGTTTTTTTGCCATTGTTTTCATTGTTTTTTATGGAGGAACAGATTTTCAGAGATCTTTACTCCATTATTTTATCACCAAAGGGACATTTTCCTGCCTCAGCTTACTATATACTACCCAGAAGCAGAAGTCAGACAATTTTTAAATGTATATTTTATTTTATACCGGCCTCAGATAGTAGACCATACACCAGCTTCATAAACCTCAGAAAGAAAAGATTAGTATATTATAAGGAAAAGATAAGAACTTTATTAATCTCCTAAGATTCTAAGATAAATACATATCTATAGGAAACTATACTTAAATACTAGAATTTTCTATATCATTAAGTGAGCTATGAAAAAGCCAATTATTTCTTCTTTAAGTCTTTATTAATTGTAGAAATATTTGTCATGCACTGAAATATGATTTGCCTGTTGGTTTTGCAGTCTATGATTAAAAATAAAACTCAAGTGGCAAGAGTTCTTCTGAACCCATTGGAAATCAATCAGTAATTAGATTTCTAAGAGTTGCTTATCAGATGGCTTTTGATAGGCATGCCTGGGCCCCAGCCAAAATTTTTTTGAACTGGGTGAAGTTTGACATTGCTACTTTCTTATTGCAAGCTTTCTTCCCTCTTGAGGTCTATTAACAGACTTAAGATTTCTCTTATATCTTATTTGCCCTTTTAACTGGAGGTTAAGGCAAGATTTCAATTGGTACTTAGAGTATAATTGATAACTCTAGGTCTCTCATATAAAGAAAGTAAAAGTATAATTATATAGGTATCTCACATAAAGATACATAGAGCTATCAATTATACTTTCAGGTTCATGTCTTAAAGAGTGGTTCTTTAGATAAAAATGCATTTGGTTGAATAAGCAGTGAGTTGTTATAAAGGTAGCCCTAGGCCAAGATGGTTACCTACAGAATAGGGTGTCCATTGTATCATATCTTCTTAACTTCTCTTAACTTTCAACTTCTCTTGCTCATGGGAGCAGTTTTCCCATGCCTTTTTAGACACATTATAATGGGTTGCTTCACTGCCTCCTGAGGTATTTAGAGAGATGTGATGACCCCAGAATAAATGAAGCCTGGACATATTCCTTCTGGAAATGCTTCTAATTCTTGAATATGATGTTACCAAAATATGTAATAGGATTAAAGACATGTTATTCATAGCAATCAAATAATTGACAAATTGTTAATGTAAATTGTTAATAGGTGTTTTATGCTGATGACATGAAAATACTTGAGTGCATTGATTAGTTATAACAGACACCTTTATTTTTTTAAAATAGCAAAAGAAGACATATCAGGAAAGAAAAGCACCAAACGATCTCCTCAGCAACCTCTACCTTATGTTGCTCCTCTCTCTCCTAAGTTCCCCAAAACAAAAGTACATGCCTCTAAAGGTAAATAGCATTTATATGTCCCAATGATTGGGAGGAAATGTCCCTCTACCACCACCTTCATATGCTCTTGGGGCAGTGATACTGGGGGGAAGAGGGATGCATTTGCCCAAATCATTTTGGCACTTAGGCCACTTTGGTAGATTTGTTGAGCACTTTATTCCCTTCAGAAGTACACAGCTGTCATTTCTCCTCGGACATAAAAAAAATGAGTATAACATTTTCCCTTCAGCTTTGCATTGCTAAAAGCTGACAGAAGAATAAAAAAGCCTATCACCTCTATCCAGTGAAAGTTAAATTGCCGAAGTAAGTAGTAAGCAAAGGTTAGAAATCAACTCGATGATCATAATATAATGAGTAGTTGGAAAGAACTGAATTCTTAAATATGAATGCTTTAGTGAGGTATTCACAGTCTTGGTGGCAAGACTCATAATAGGCAATTACCATGAGAAATACAGTGACATCTTAGAATCAGTTTGGACTTCATGACAGTGTCCATTAGTATAAATGCCAAGGAAAGGGTGATGTGTATTTCATTTTAAAGGTTTTAGCAGATTTTGGTTCAGTATAGTGTGAGTTAAGTGAACCATTGTATTTGAGCTGTAAGTCTTTTTTTCCTGTAGAAGAACTATTGTCTCCTGAGGAAAATGGCATGCCCAAAGAGGAAAATCTTCCTGAAGAATCCAAGAACTTGCTACTAAGTTCAGCAAAACCTTTGAATCCTGCCTGTAGAAATCTTGTAAACCCTCATACCTCAAACTCCAGGAATTCTTCTCAGCCTGTGCCAGGCACCTCAAGTTCACCACTAGTTGGGAACAAATCATCTACCAAGAGTAGTCTCCATGAAGTTAAGCTCCAGATGCCAAGGAAAAGTGAAGGTATATCAAAAGCAGTGATTCTCAACCATTGTGATTGTCTTTACCTTTAAGGTTTCTGTACCCAACAGCATCCCCTCAGAATGGATCACATTGGGGAAAGTACCAAAATTGGGGAGGCAGAGTTCTCCTGTAATTACACCAAGTGATTACAGATGTTCTGATGCTCATGACATCTGCAGATCTATCTCTTTTTAAATCTGTCTTTGGGGATCTGGATCACTGATCACATCTCTGATAGAGACTTCTCAGAGTAGTGGTTTTTGGTCAGTTGTAATTTATCATTTTCATGGATACTGCTGTCTGGACTCAGAAAGCTCCTGTGACTTTGAGGCATGGAAAGATACATTCCCTTTCTTTCTTTCTTTCTTTCCGGTGTACTCTCTTTGTTGTCTCTCTTGAGACCTTTCCTGGCCTCGGCCTGCCTATGGCTCTGGTTCTAGGTCCTGGTATCTTGTTGCTGCAGCCACCACCATTTCCCCCTTCTCCACATACCCATTCCCTTAGACCCACTGGGAAGACCCGACGTTTGTAAACAGGGCAGCATCTGGTTGCCATTTGGCAGGAGCCAGAACAATCTTTCTTATGCAAAGATGACTATTACCCTATGCCCTTCTTAGGATTAGGGGCGTGGTGAAGGGGATGTGGGTGTTTTGTCCTTTTTCTCCATATGGGCATCGAGGCACGGTTGAAGGGTGAAGGAAGTGGAACCAGGTGACCCCCTTGCCTTTCATCATGGATATTATCTATGGGCAACCACACTGTACACATACTGTGACATGTTTAATGTTATCACTCTCCCTTCCCCACCCCATGGAACTTTCCTCTGCTTCTAAAGTGACATTGTTAGCAGAGATTCTAAAGATAGATATTTATTCCATAAAGGAGTAATATACCTCAAATTTTAAATATTTTCACCAAATACAAGCTTCTGATAACAGGTCTTTTCAGTTAAAGGCTCTAAAAGGTTACTTCTGTTGCTGAATAGCTCACTTCAGATCTATGCCTAATACTACCAGGTCAAAGTAGCCTGTATTTAGGCTTCAGAACGTTCTCTTCTGGTCTTCTTAGGAGTAAAATGACTATTAGTAATAACATTGCTCACAAGTAATTTACTTAATAATAATAGCAATCATCATCACTATGTCCATTATGTACCAGAAACATAGTATTTTTTATGGTCTCACACGTTACATCTTTATAACAATTCCTTGAGATGTAGGTGCTGGTAAACATTTTCAGGTGAGAAACCTGAGAAGTCATTTGGCCAAGGTCCACTAGCTAGTAGGTGGCTGGGCCAGTCCTTGAATTCAGGTAGTCTGGCTCCAGAGCCATACCCTTTACTGCTGTGCTGCCTGAATCCTCAAGGAGTAGGTAAGCATTTCACTTGGAAACTGTCTGGAGGTATCATTACTATTGTTTTCTTTGTGATGTTGGAACTGTGGCTTAAAGCTGAGTCCGTGATAGTTGGTGATGTTCACACCTCTTCTCCCAAAACCTCTTGCTCTCTCCCATAATCTGAATGAAAAAAATGTTGACCTTTATTGTAGGAAAGAAATCCGGTAACATCATTGGGGGTAAGATCAAATCACTTTTATTTTACTTATTTTAGAAATATTTGTTGACATCCCAGTGTATATAATACAAAACCATTCAGGAGAAAAGCATGAGTGGACTATGATGACTTTTCACGTGATGAATTTGTTTCTTGTAGTTAGTTGAATAACATTAATATAATCTTTGCAAACTTCTCTGATTGTTTTGAAGATATGGGCCCAATTAAACTATCTTTCCATAATATAGCAAAAATAGAAGATCTTATAGTTGCTTTTTAAAATATAAAATTATAGCTTTATACCAGAAATCCTATCTTTACAAAGTAATTTCTCTGTAGTAACCAGTAAAACAAGATACATATATTCAAGGCATAACTATACCTTGATAGAAACCAGAAATTCTACAAAAATATAAGTTAATTTAGAGGTATGATTAGTCTTGCCAATAATTTTTAAATATTAAATAGAATCTGTGTTCTTAGAGGAGATGGCTTTTCTGTCTAAATCATCACAATGCCTTAGGTACCAACTTCATTTTTATTTGGGTTGATACCCAAGCAAAATTTCTTAATAGATACGATAGACCACTTTGATCTCTGACAAATGGAGGGAAGGTTATATTTTAGTATTTTTTATTTTGCAACAAGGATGTGATGTAGAAAAGAAATAAAATTTAGAGCTACATAGAAAAAATTAAGCATTATCAAGTTGTTGTTGTTTTTTGCTTTTTGTGTTTTTTTTCAATATTTATTTATTTACCCCCCCCCCCCGTGACTTGTTCCTTTTCTTTTGCTGTCTCTTCTCTGTGTCCATTCGCTGTGCATTTTTTTTTCCTTTCTGTATCTGCTTGTCTCCCTTTTGTTGAGTCATCTTTCTGCGCCAGCAGAGCCGTCAGCTCTCCATGGCGCACGGGCCAGCCTTTGCCTTCACAAGGAGGCCCTGGGATGTGAACCCAGAGCCCCCCAAGTGGTAGACGGGATCCCAACTGATTGAGCCACAGCCGCCTCCTGTGTTGTTGTTTTTTTAATCTTCTGTTTTTCTCTACCCTTCCCCTGGGTAAATACTCAAAATGCTCCTGAAATCGCCAGAGATCAGATGATAGGGAAAAAGGGTAAATCTTTGGCTAACTCACACAAAAATGGACCAAATTTGTGTTAACGGTCCTTGGTTAGAGAAACAAATCTTCCTAGCTAATTACAAAAACCCACTTCCATTTTCATACACTAACTTTAGGGACTTGAATGTTCTCCTTCAGGACACAGAAATTTCAGCACAAATTAGTGAATGGCACAGCTAAAACTTTCTAAGGTGTGAACACTTAAATTGTTTGTCTCTGTTATTTCTTTTTTAAACATATTAGTTCACCAATTGTAAACTTTCAACCAAAATATCTATTACTATACAATTAAACTTTGAGAGAAGTATTAAGTATAATGTTAAAGTTACTTATGACACTAGCTAAGCAGAAAATAATCTTGTTTTCTCCAAAATTATGATACAGGAATTTAAAGAGTAAAGTGATGCTAAAAATATCCATATTCAATACATGGTAGATATTCATAAAAGAACTAATTAGGTTCTTAAAGATAATGGGGTAGTTGAAAATTATTGATTAAAGTAAACAAATATAAGCAATTATAAAACTGTAAATTGAGGAAATTCTCTTGTGTTTGGTTATGAGAATAAACCTAATCTAGGCAGAGAGAATGAGATGGAGAGAAGTTCATTGAAGTACTTGAAGTAAGAGTATTAGGTTAAGTTACACGAACCTAATATAACCCAAGTAACAGACCTTTTGCTGTATTTGCCTGTGGCCCAACAGGTCTTGGATTGCTCAGTTTGTTTTTTACGATCTTTGAGGCTTTAAGATCACTTTTGAGGCTAGTTGTTTTGTTTTGGGGGAGGTCAGATGGGAAGCTCTTGGGTAGCCTCTTTCAGGTCATCTTTATAAAGGCTTTCTGTAGTTTTTACCCTTGGAGTTTTGGGTCCTCGCTGGGGTTACTTAACTGAAGTTTCCGAGAATGAGACCGTTACTCTTTACCTAACATCTCTTCTTTCAGGATCATGATCAGGTCAAGTATGATTTGTTTTTTTCCCCTCCCCCCCGTTGAAGCTACAATTTACACAGCTGCACCTGTCCCCAGTGCCCTGAGACAAGGCTTCTCTAAGGACCCTTCAAGCTGGTCTGTGGATGAAGTGATACAGTTTATGAAACACACAGATCCTCAAACATCAGCCTCCGTTGCTGACCTCTTCAGGCAACATGTAATGTAGCTTTTTGTGGGGGTTTTCCTGCTGTAATGCCTTTGAATGACCTCTCTGCAGGCCCTTCAGTTGGATACTGATGAGTGTGGATGGTGGGGGAATTTAGCAACTGATTTTTCCATCTGTTGAAAAGGTTATTTCTCCTAAAGTTAGATCCTGAAATGGTGGGTCTGTTCTTTAAATGGGTACCCAAGTGCCTAATGTACTAAATGTCCTCAGGGCTCTCAAGATGATTCATCATTCCCACCCTCAGGTGTTCCTCCCCTTTGTGGTGACAGATACAAGGACACACACCCCACTCCCCCACTCGGTGCTTCTTGGTCTGCCCCACTACCATTAGCCAGGAGGGGGTGACCACAGGCTCTAACAGTGAGTCCTCCTTGTTATAGTACCCACTGAATCCACTAATTCATTCCATTTGGCTCAGTTCTGTTAACCTTACATGGTTACTGATGATTCGTGGTGCTGATGCCTCCATGTCGTCACCAGTCCATTTTACCAAGTAACTTTTTGAGCTCAAATTGTGTAAGTTCTAATTTCTTAGTTTTTCTTAGTAGAAAAAGTATAGGAGGTTTGTATAAAGACAAAGGTAAAAACTTTAAGTGATTTCAGATCTTTACAGTCAGCAATGTAAGACTGTGTAATTTTATTTTTAAACCAGAACCCATGAATACCAAATAATATGCTTTAGTGACATAAACTGGTTAATTTTTTTTTTAAGATAATAAGAAATTTTAAAAGAATGCCTTGTGACTAATAAGTATTATTTTATAATGTTTTCTAACAAATCAAATTTAGAGACCAAATATATACCCTTTTCAATATGGTAAGAAAAACAGTTTTAGCATTTGATTAGCTTCAGACAACTCACTGACTGTTTTCAACCTAAGGACAGCACTGTATGGCAGCACTATTTACAGTTTGCATTGATGTTGATATACTCATATTCCCAGACCTTCTAAGAAAGCTTTATTAATTTCTGAAATTCATTTCTATCATTCATAGTTTTTTACTCCTTTTGCCATAGATATGTACTATTTTATTTAAGGCACAGTATTTAAAATCATATAATTTGATACTAAGGAAATTTTCCAAAGATACTAGGTTAAATTTCCTTTTTCTTAAAATTTGAAGTGAATTTACAAACTATCAAATGATGCTTCACTGTACAAATTATTATTTTATTATTATTAGAGAAGTGGGTTTACAAATTATATATTTAATAGTTTTTATAATATGCATATTCAGAGAATATACATTGAAATGTTACAGCTGCTCTAGTTTTACATGCTCTTATGTATAAAGAAATAACTTTTGGCAATATGAAAGCACTATTAATTATTATAATTTCCTTATTTCTGTAGGAAATTGATGGGAAGGCTCTCCTACTACTGAAGAGCGATATGATGATGAGATATATGGGCCTTAAGTTGGGGCCAGCATTAAAGCTATGTCACTACATTGAAAAACTTAAAGAAGGAAAATACAATTAAAAAAAAAATGTTTGCATCGGTTTAGATTGGACATAATTCTCAGGTGTACTAATAACTTTTAAATTTAAAAGTATTTTTCTGCCCTTAGCAGTTTTTGTTTTGTAGAAAGTTACTCTAGAAATGTTGCATCCAGAATTGCAGAACTATGTTAAAATCTAGTCTTCTGCTTTAAAAACTATTTAATGTGTTAGAGTTAACATATTCAAACTAGCAATTCATAGTTAGCATTGTATATTTTTAATTGTAGAGTTTACAAGAACTATGTTAAAATCTAGTCTTCTGCTTTAAAAACTATTTAATGTGTTAGAGTTAACATATTCAAACTAGCAATTCATACAGTTAGCATTGTATATTTTTAATTGTAGAGTTTATAAGAACTATGTTAAAATCTAGTCTTCTGCTTTAAAAACTATATAATGTGTTAGAGTTAACATATTCAAACTAGCAGTTCATACAGTTAGCATTGTATATTTTTAATTGTAGAGTTTACAAGTATACTTGATGCAAGAAATAGAGAAAAATCTCTGATTCTGGTTTAGCATTATATGTAAAACCAAAACAAACAGCTAAATCCCAAAGGGGAAAGTATCAGGGATTGAAAACCTGTATAATTAAATCCATGAGAATTTGTTCATAGAACAGAATTTAAAGATATAACTCCAGATATCATCTTTCTCTCAAATATTTTATCTGTCCGGTACTGCAATGTTCTGTTCATGTTCTACCAGTTTTCAGAAAGGGAAAATAGCCATATAAATTATTTTCCTTTCTGTTGTTATTTCTCTATACATTGTGTTTGGTCATAGTTAAGGAAAAAACAAGATTATAAGCTTTCATTAAGTGTTCTTATCAGTTTTTTGATAAATTATAGGATAGATAAAGCGGTCATTTTATGCAGGAGATATTTAAACTATACAAAGGTGTTTTGGATGGAGTCAGGTTAAATTTTTTCAATGAAATACGTATTACTTTTCAACTTTCCGTATCTTGGCTATGAATGGACATTTAGTTAGGCGTTCATTACTCACATCTCTGTGTTAAAATACCTATGTCCAAATTTTTTAAAGATATATATTTTATTGTATGTGTTTATTCCTCTTATGGATATTATACCATATTTATATTTTATTCTATACCTGTAGGTATACACACAAGTAAATCTCTTCTTTTTGAATTTAAAATGGCACTTTGCACTGCCACAGAGGTATTGATGAACTATGTATATAGTTAGATGTTTTTATTCTCTTAAAAAAAATATGTGCATCATTTACTATCATTAGTACCTCTCAGCTTACTCTTCAGGGGATAAGAAACAATCGATAGATTGGTTTCCACACAGGGAGGTTCTCTGTCCTATGCAATGTTTCTAGGTAATATGCTTAGTTCTGAGCCATTTATTCTGCTAAATTTTGGAAATTCATTAGATCTGACTTGTCATTTTGGGCTTTATTTTCAAAGTTAGACCTTGCAAGGGGAAACGGTGCTATATGTTTATTGTTATTACTTTGTATAATGTTTGGTGTAATGTTTATAAGCTATGAGAACCAGTGCTAATAGTATTAGCCATTTGTTGTAAATGCCAATAAAATGTACACCAGGGACAAGAATGTACATTTTCTTTTTAGAACACCAGATATACTTTATGTACAAATGCAACTCTTTACTAGGAATATATGGTTTAAAAGGTGGTTTCCTTTATGTTATTCCTTATGTTTTATAAGATTCTAACTTAAACTTGTTTTTTTTTTCTCAAATTGTGTGAAGATGCTGTTTCCAGTTGAACATTCCTCAGGTGTTTGTATAAATAATATGTTTTGCAATTTTCAGATTTTAAATTTTAATAAAGTTAAATAACTGCAACACCACCGAAGCCTCATATTTGATTGGGGGGACGAGGGAGGGTTCTGATAGGAGTTTTGTTTGGATATGTTGCATTTGAGGTAATTTTGAGAACTTTCAAAAGTGGTCCTTTCAATATATATCTGGATCTCAGAGGATGAAAACAGTAAGAGTTCTAAGTTTAGGAGTCATTCGCATACAAGTGGAAATTGAATCTGAGTCCATGGATGAGATGGTTTTTGAAGAAAGTCGAGCAGGGAGTGGAAAGTAGTTCTAGGACTGATCCCTGAGGAACTCCACATTTAATGTCAGATACAGAGGAGGATGAGTCTGCAGTGGAACCAGAGAAGGCACTCTGGGTGCCTCCTTGCCTTGAAGCACTCTATGGGATGTTAATTTCAGGCCTTGTGATCATATGCTCCTCTCTCCCCAAGCTGAGCAGCACAGCCTACTGCTTTCTAGAGCCTCATGATTCCCAGGAAATGCTGAGCCCCATCCCCACCCGGAAGCGGATGCTCATTGCCTTGAAGCCTATACACCAATGGCTTAACATTTAATTACAGAATAACCCTCCCTTCCTGGGAACACCCAATTCAAAGCAGAACCCTGCTTCCTTGAACACTTCCGCAAGTCACCCAACCAACCTATAAGCTCTTTCTTACTCCCTCTTAAAGACCCCACGTTACCCATGATTTGTGTTCTCTACAATGAATAAACCCACCTTATTCAACTAATGTGTTCTTGATGGTCTTTGGCTGGAGGTGACATCCTCACCCACTCACCCTTGCTTCCAGAAGCTTCTCACACCTACTGCAAATACTGCAGTAACTATTCAATTTTGAAGCAGCTACCCGGAATTAGGCCAGACCCAACTTAAGGGCAATCCTCTGCCTTTCAGGTACCAGTCACAAGTTCAGGGGGTCCAGACCATCTGCAATTCTGACCACCTGGCTACAAATTCAGGGGTCCCCACCCCCTCAGGTTTGAATGCTAAAATGGTTCAAAGAAGTCACTGAAAGCATTATACTTCGGATTATAATTTTATTCTAATAAAAGGATACAAATAAGCCTAAAGAAGAGGTAAGTATAGAAAGGGATCTGGGAGGGTCTTTTTTATTTTTGTTTTTATTTTTATTAATAAGGTACATAGATCCCAAAAAATGTTGCATTAAAAAATATAATGGGAAGTGGATTTGGCTCAACGGATAGAGCGTCCACCTACCACATGGGAGGTCCAGGGTTCAAACCCAGGGCCTCCTGACCCATGTGGTGAGCTGGCCCACGTGCAGTGCTAATGCCTGTAAGGAGTGCCATGCCACACAGGGGTGTCCCTCACGTAGGGGAGCCCCACGCACAAGGAGTGCGCCCTGTAAGGACAGCTGCCCAGCATGAAAGAAAGTACAGACTGCCCAAGAATGGAGCCGCACACATGAAGAGCTAACACAACAAGATGACGAAACAAAAAACACAGATTTCTGGTGCCGCTGATAAGGATAAAAGCGGTCACAGAAGAACACACAGCGAGTGGACACAAAGCAGACAACTGGGGTGGGGGGAGAAAAATATTTTTAAAAAAGAGATTCCCGGTGCCACTGACAAGAATACAGGCGGACACAGAAGAACACACAGCAAATGGACACAGCAGACAACGGGGGGCAGGGGGTGTGGGGAAAGAGGAGAGAAAAAAAAATATTAGAGGTTCCCACATACCCTATACCCCACCCCACCCCCACTCCTCCCACATCAACAACCTCTTTCATCATTGTGACATATGCATTGCATTTGGTGAATACAGTTTGGAGCACTGCTGCACTGCATGGATTATAGTTTACATTGTAGTTTACACTCTCCCCCAGTACATTCACTGGGTTATGGCAGGATATATAATGTCCAGCATCCGTCCCTGCAATATCACTTAGGACAACTCCCAAGTCCCGAAAACGCCCCCACATCTCAACTCTTCTTCCCTCTGCCTGCTGTCAGCAACTACTGTGGCCACTTTCTCCAGATCGATGCTACAGTTTCTTCCATTACTAGTCACAATAGTTCTATAGTAGAACACCAGTACATTCACTCTAATCCATATTTTATTCCTCCATCCTGTGGACCCTGGGTTGATGATGTCCCCTCCACTTCATTATCGAGAAGGGGCTTAGATCCCACATGGTTGATGGATGTGATTCTTCTGCTTGGGGTTGCAGGCACTCACGGTTCCCAGGTGTGGTGGTTGACCATCTTCACCTCCCTGTTAGCTGACCTGTGCAAGTCTAATAGACTGAAGAGTAGAAGTTGTAACTGCTGAAACTCAGGGCCCAGCTGGCACATGGCCAGTCCAGAGATTGAAGTCCCCTGAGTATACACCAACCCCAGCGCCAACCACAGGTTCAGTAAAAGTGACAGAAGAGGGAAGCGGAGTTGGCCCAATGGATAGGGCATCTGCCTACCACATGGGAGGTCCGTGGTTCAAATCCCATGCCTCCTTGACCCGTGTGCAGCTGGCCCATGTGCAGCGCTGATGTGCACAAGGAGTGCTGTGCCACGCAGGGGTGTCCACCGTGTAGGGGAGCCCCACGTGCAGGGAGTGCGCCCCATGAGGAGAGCCGCCCAGCGCAAAAGAAAGTGCAGCCTGCCCAGTAATGGCACCGCAAACATGGAGAGCTGACACAACGAGATGATGCAACAAAAAGAAATACAGATTCCTGGTGCCACTGATAAGGATAGAAGTGGTCAGAGAAGAACACACAGTGAATGGACACAGCAAACAACTGGGGGGGGGGGCCGGAAGGGGAGAGAAGTAAATAAAAAATAAATCTTAAAAAAAAAAGTGACAGAAGAGGCATATGTAGAAAGGTCACATCTGAGTCCAGCTCCATCACACTCAGGAACACAAATTCCAAAGTCGGTCCCACTGACAAGCCACTGAACTCCAGAGCCATCTGCCATGACTGTAGAACCTGTGTGTCTCCGTAGCCCTCAAGAGCACCAGTACCTGGGGTTGTATCTACTTTGGCTGTCTCTGGGATCCTGCTGAGGTGTGCGTAAGCACCACCCTTCTGATGCCCTCCTGACTTTTTTTTTATAAAGTTTTTTTAAAAATTTATTTATTTCTCTCCTCCCACCCTCAGTTGTCTGCTCTCTCTGTCCATTCGCTGTGTGTTCTTCTGTGATCGCTTCTATCCTTATCAACGGCACCAGGAATCTGTTTCTTTTTGTTGTGTCATCTTGCTGCATCAGCTCTCCGTGTGTGCGGTGCCACTCCTGGGCAGGCTGCACTTTCTTTCGCGCTGGGCAGCTCTCCTTACGGGGCGCACTCCTTGCGCGTGGGGCTCCCCTACGCGGGGACACCCCTGCGTGGCAGGGCACTCCTCGCGCGCATCAGCACTGCTCATGGGCCAGCTCCACACAGGTCAAGGAGGCCGGGTGGGGCGGGGAGGGAGAGAAATATAAATAAAAAATAAATCTTTAAAAAAAAAAAAGAGGGCAGTTTGACTGCTTCAACAAAGAGACCCCAAATCCCAGGAGTTTAAAAAAATAGAAATGTATTTCTCTTTTGTTCTCCTGTTGGCAGTTGGAAGATAGCTCCACCTGTATCAGGGATCCACGTTCCTCCCACATTGTTCTGCTTTCCTCAATGTGTGGCTTCTATCTTGTGGTCCCATATGGTTACTGTGACTCATGCCATCTCCTCCACATCCACGTTCAGCCACTTCTAGCCTTTGGGGATCGTTTTGTTTTTTGTTTTTTCAGAAGGTATTGGGGATTGAACCCCGTACACAGGAAACAGATGCTCAACTACTGACCTACAACCGCTCCCCGGGATCTTTTAACTAGATGGCCACACGCCCAGTCAAAAGGCTCGTAATATTAGAAAATGAGAAGTGATTTTGTGGAAAACTAGCGTTTCAGTCTCTCACATATAGCCATATAAAATAGATAGTTGACGTATAATGACAAGATGAAAACACTAAGGTAGAAAATGTGACAAGGACAGGTTTACCAGTAGGTTTGAAGCATGGGAGGCTGTGGGTGATGTGAAAAGTGATAGCTGGAGAGGTTAGGAAGTTAAGTCACAAGACATTTATGATTTGTAGTTTCTTCAATGATAATGTAAAGAGAAGTAAATATTAGAAAGTGTGGCAGCGGACTTGGCCCAGTGGTTAGGGCGTCCGTCTACCACATGGGAGGTCCGCGGTTCAAACCCCGGGCCTCCATGACCCGTGTGCAGCTGGCCCATGCGCACAAGATGGCACAATGTAAAAGAAACACAGATTCCCGTGCCGCTGATGACAAGCGGACAAAGACGACGCAGCAAATAGACACAGAAAAACAGACAACCGGCGGGGGGGGGGGGGGGGGGTGTGGAGGGGAGAGAAATAAACCTTTAAAAAAAAAAAAAGAATATATTTTTTAAAATATTAGAAAGTGTTTTAAATTATTTTTGGTTCCTCAACTGTTTCTTTGAAAGCCTCACCAGGTTAAGGTGGACATAACTTTGGGTTACAAAATTAGAATGAGAAGAGCAGAGAGATGGAATTTTGTGGATCATTGATATCCCAGGAATGACTCCTAGCGAAGGTGCAAGTGGAACAGAG
Source organism: Dasypus novemcinctus (assembly GCF_030445035.2). Lineage (NCBI taxonomy): Eukaryota > Metazoa > Chordata > Mammalia > Cingulata > Dasypodidae > Dasypus > Dasypus novemcinctus. The sequence goes on along the minus strand of NC_080704.1, from coordinate 20,781,614 downwards.
ACAGAACAGAGGCGGTTCAGAATCACACTATCACAACTTGCCCCCAGCTCCACTGCTACGACCCTGTCCAAGTCATATCAGCTGTGGCCTGGACCACGGCAGCACCAGCAAACCAGTCTCCCTGCTTCCATTCTGCCTAACTGCTGCCCGGTCCCCACACAGGAGCCCGAGTGACACAGGGAAATATAAATAAGATCACATCACTAATAGGCCTTCCTGTGGCTTCACTTTGTACTGGAAATAAAACCCCAAATCTCTCCCCATGATCAGGCCCATCTCTTTCTCCCTCACTCTGATCCACACCCGTGCTTGATCCGGTCCCTCCCCATCTCCTTCCTCACCATCCCCATGCTTGACGTGGTCCCAAGCTCGTCTCCCTGCTCAAGCCACACCGGCCATCTTTTTGATCCTCCCCTAGGCCAGGCCTCTTCCTGCCTCTGGACCTTGCATTTGCTGTTCCCTTTGTCTGGAAGCGTGTGCCTCCAGACTTGTGGCAGGCTCCTTTGTATCGTTTCCATATCAGCTCCAGCGTCACCTCTGCAGAGTGGCCTCCTCCCCACCCCACCATCATTCCCCACATCATCCCGTTTTAATATCAGCACAGCAGTTAATGCCATCTGAAAGAGTTGTGTGTGTTTGTTTGCGTAGTTGCCGTGCCTCCCTTTTTCAGAATATAAGCTCAGCGAGGTCAGCGACGTGGTCTGCTGCACAACTGCCCTGTCCCAACCCCTGGAATTGTGCCTGGCACTGACGAGGTGCTGACAGACAGGAAGGAAGACAAGCCCGGCGCGGCGCGTAGGGGGGGCTTTTAGAGGGCCAGCAGAGGGGAGGGGGCTGAGCAGGAAGCAGGAGGGCTGGCATGGGTGGGCCCCACGGTGATGACCCCAGGCTCAGTGAACGGGACGTGGAGTACGGGGGGCTTGAGCCGCTCACTATAGAGAGGTGGAAATCGAGAGAACCCTCAGAGCAGACAGGGTCCCGCTGAAGTTCGCCTCTTTGCGTTGGGATAAGTCATGGAGCTTGATGGGGTAGTAACCGAGCAGCAGCGGGGCGGCCCGGCCCCTGGAAGCTGGGATGGAGATTCACCTTGGGTGAAGAGGAAATCCAGAGGCGCCTGTGTTCATGTCCAGGTATGTTAGTTGTAGAAGGAGGGGTGATGTGAAGTAGACATAGATGTTCTAGAATGTTCTTTGCACCCTTTGGAGACTCTCCAGTGCCCATTGTGGTGAACCCTGATGCAGGGTATATTAGTCAGGGTTCTCTAGGGAATAGAATTGACAGGAGATAAAGGTAAATAATATGACATTTTATAAAACTCTCTCACATGACCGTGGGAATGCACAAATCCAAATTCCGCAGGCAGGGTGCAAACCAGGGGCTCCAATGAAAGTCCTTAATGAGTTCCCAGGAAATGTGAGCTGTCCGAAGTAGAGCTGGAAAATTATCTAGGAATGCTGAAATCACTTCCCCTTTTAAGGCATTCAACTGATTGGATAAAACCTCACTCATTGCTGACAGCAATCTCCCTGGTTGATTGTAGATGTAATCAGCCATCTATGCAATCAACTCACTGATGATTAAAGGCCATAAATGTCCTTGTATTATAATTAGCCCAGTGCTTACTTGGCCAAACAACTGGGCACAAACACCTGGCCCAGTTGACACATTAGTCTAGCCATCACACAAGGTGTCTGTGCAGGCCGTGCTGGTGGGATGGGGCCAGGCCATTGCCAGTGGACAAATCTTCAGGGTAGGCTCCTCCTTGCTTTATCCTGGCCACAAAGAGCACCTTTCTTAGCTTTTCCCTTGTCTCTCTTTTTGCAGCCACTTCTTCTGTCCAACAGCATCAGATCATTTTCAGGATATCTGACACAGAGGTTTGTAAGAGAAAGATGTACCCAAGATCCTCTGTGTGACTTTGGTTATCTTGCTTAAGCTCTCCATCTGTTTTGTTGCTAGTAAAACAAGGGTTGTACATTTCCCCTAGGGTTGTGAGAATTGAAGGAGATGGAAAATACAAAGCACCTGGCACAGAGGATGAGCCAAACTGACCGTTTCTTTTCTTTTCTTTTTAAAGATTTATTTACTTATCTATTTATTTATTTATTTCTCTTCCCTTCCCCTCCACCCTGGTTGTCTGTTCTGGGTCTATTTGCTGTGTGTTCTTCTTTGTCCGCTTCTGTTTGTCGTCAGCGGCACAGGAATCTGTGTTTCTTTTTGTTGCATCATCTTGTTGTGTCAGCTCTCCGTGTGTGCAATGCCATTCCTGGGCAGGCTGTACTTTCTTTCGCTCTGGGCGGCTCTCCTTACGGGCGCACTCCTTGTGCGTGGGCTCCCCTACGTGGGGCACACCCCTGCATGGCAGGGCACTCCTTGCGCGCATCAGCACTGCGCATGGACCAGCTCCACACGGGTCAAGGAGGCCCGGGGTTTGAACCGCAGACCTCCATGTGGTAGACGGACGCCCTAACCACTGGGCCAAGTCTGCTGCCTGACCGTTTCTTTATTCCTACATTCTCTGCCCTCCTCCCCAGTCTGTGTCACTCCCCTTTTCATATCTTGTATGGATATAACCCATGCTTATATTGCCTGTATCCCTGAGAAAGCAGCTGTGTGGCCATATTAAAGAAAACTTTAAAGTTATTCTCCAAATTATATTTAGCATGGGCTCTGAAGAGCTGAGCGAGGCCAGGAACAAGGGTGAACTAGGGTCAGCTTTGGATGGGATCCCGAGGGCTGTGGGACACAGTTAAAGGATTATAAGGGGGCAAGGCACAATCAGATCTTCCTTCCAGAGAGATCCTTCCGGCAGCTACTGGGGGAGGAGAGGAGAGCTCTCAACAAACAGGAGCTGACTGCCCGCTGTGGGCAGTCCCGGAACATTCGTCCCATCCAGGGATTTCCTTGGGGCCAGCTCCAGAGATTTCATCCTGCCTTCCTCTGGGCTGTGCTCAGAAGAGTGGGGCGTCCCTCTAAGTTCACAGTCTCTCTGTCTCTGTCTCTTTCTCGCAGGTCTCTGTGCTAATGAAGCGATAGAGTCCAGTTGCACAGCCACTAGGAGTAGCCTGGCATTGCAGGGCTCGTTTGGGCCTTTCTTTGTCCTTACAAGAAAAAATTGACCTTAAGAAGAGGTTCGTGGCACTTGCTCTGTGTTCTGGCCCCTGCCCCACCCCATCCCTCCCTGGCCCACAACTGAGAAGTGTCAAAAGAACCTGCTGGGGACACGGGGGGCACAAGGCCATGGAGCCCAGGAGCTTAGGTCAAAGTGTGGGCTTTGCCCCTTGGCCCTTGCCCTCCGAGCTGCCGGCCCGTGTTTCACGCGGCAAGTGGACCCATGGGTGTCTGCGCCATCGGTCCCTGGGTTTTGATGGAGTTGCGTAGAAAAGACCCGAGCATACGGTACGTCATGACTGGACACGTCATCCTGTGAAAGGTGGGCACAGTGACATGTACTTTGGACATTGTGGCAGTTTGATATTATTTATGAATCCCCCAAAAAGAGAACTGTCTGTTCCTCTGGGTGTGATACCCTTTGATTGTATTAAATTCAAAGGTTTTTTAAATTTTACTGAGAAAAGATTAGGCTTGACTGACCACATCAGTAGGGGGTGACTCAGGGTTGAGTACCCACCCCTTGGTGGGCTGCTCTAAACAGGCACTCACTCAAGACGACATAAGAACCTGGCACCAAGGGATTACTACCAAGTACCAGCTGATGGTGTGGCTGGAGAACGACCTTGAATAAAAGGGTCAACTCAGACCAGCAGAATATCTCAGGCTACATGGTCACATCAGGAGTTAAAAATGCTTTTTGACCTTGATTAAAAGGGGGAAATGGAAAGTACAAATGAGTGTATATGGCTATGAGTCTCCAAAAAAGAGCCAGGAGGTCATCAGAGGGGTCGCCCTTACGCACACCTCAACAGAGTCCCAGAGACAGGTAAAGTAGATACAAGCCCAGGTGTTGGTTCTTGTGAGGGCTACAGAGACCCCACACGTCCTATGGTCATGGCAGATGGAGTTCAGTGCCATGTCAGTTGCTCCTACTTTGTAGTTTGTGTTCCTGAGTGTGATGGAATTGGACTCAGACGTGATCTTTGTTCACAAGCCTCTCCTGTCACTTTTACCAGACCTGTGGTTGGCTCTGGGGTTTAGTGTATACTCAGGGGACCTGAATCTCTGGGACTATCCATGTGATAGTCAGGCCCTGAGCCTCAACAGACCTTGCAACTCCTACCCTCTGGTTTATTGGACTTTATCCAGCCAGCTAACAGGGAGGTGAAGAAGGTCAACCACCATACCAGGGAGCCAAGAGTGCCCTCAACTGCAAGCAGGAGAACTGCAATCCATCATCTAAGTGGAATCTAAGCACCCTCTTGACTACAGAGGTGGAGTGGACATAGCATCCCAGGGTCCACAGGATGGAAGAGTGGAGTATGGATTGGAGTGGACTTGCTGATGCTCTATTCTGGAATTGGTGTGATTAGTGATGAAGTAAATGTGGCGTTGAGGTGGAGAAAGTGGCCATGGTGGCTGCTAGGGGTGGGGAGTGGGAAGAAGAGATGTGATGTGGGGGCATTTTCAGGACTGGAGTTGTCCTGGGGTGGTACTGCGGGACAGTTACTGGACATTGTGTGTCCTCCCATGGCCCACTGGGTGGACTGGGGGAGAGTGTAAACTATAATGTGGACCATTGACCTTGTGGTGCAGCAGTGCTCAGAGATTGTACTCACCAAGTGCAGTGAATGTCCCATGATGATGGAGGAGGTTGTAGTTATGGGAGAAGTGGGGTGAGGGGGGTGGGGGGGTATATGGGAACCTCATATTTTTTAATGTAACATTAAAAAATAAATAAGGGAAGCAGACTTGGCCCAGTAGATGGGGCATCCGTCTACTACATGGGAGGTCTGCGGTTCAAACCCTGGGCCTCCTTGACCCGTGTGGAGCTGGCCCATGCGCAGTGCTGATGTGCGCAAGGAGTGCCCTGCCACGCAGGGGTGTCCCCCACGTAGGGGGGCCCCAAGCACAAGGAGTGTGCCCCGTAAGGAGAGCTGCGCAGCGCAAAAGAAAGTGCAGCCTGCCCAGGAATGGCGCCGCACACACGGAGAGCTGACACAGCAAGATGACGCAACAACAACAACAACAAAAGAAACACAGATTCCTGTGCCACTGACGACAACAGAAGTGGACAAAAAAAGGAGAACACGCTGCAAATGGACACAGAGAACAGACAACTGGGGCGGGGGGGGGGGGGAGAGAAATAAAAAAAAAAAACTTAAAAAAAAAAATAAATAAATAAAGACCAAAAAAAAAAAAAAGACACAAGAAGAGAGAGCTCTACAGACATGGGAAGGGAGAGCTCCACAGATGCCAGAGGAGAGAACTTTGATCCTGAGGCCCCTGGGAGAGAGGAACCATTTGCCTGATAGTTTGCAGCTGAAGAGAACAGAGCAGCTGAGCAGCCGATAAGGCCTGGGAAGAAACGAGCCGTATGCCAGGCTGATCTAGGAGGCCCTGAGAGACGAGCCCTGTGCCAGCCTATGGCTGAGATCAGAAGAAGCAGGGCCCACGGAGCCTTACGAGGAAGAAGGAAGGAGAGACCAGGCAGAGGTCACCACCATCTTGCTTCAACACGCGGCCACTGACTTTGGGGAGAAAGCCACCTTGAGTAGGGCTCTTTAGGGCCTTGGGACTGTCAGCTTCTACCCCAAATAAACACCCTTGATAAAAGCCTGCCGAGTTCTGGTACTTTGCATCAGCACCCCCTTTGCCTGACTAATACGCTTAGTATATTTTTATAGTATGTTGCTGGGTTTGTCATTTTGATCCTGCCACGTGACAGAAAGGAGAAGGCTCAGACAGCTAAAGCCCAGGGAGAGACGAGCCATTCACCTGATAGTTTGCAGCTGACCTTGGGAAGAGAGCCGAGACTGCTACAGAAGGCCTGGAAGACACGAGCCCTGCGCCAGGAGGGAGAGGAAGCCCTGAGAGACGAGCCCTGCGCCAGGAGAGAGAGGAAGCCCTGAGAGACGAGCCCTGCGCCAGGAGAGAGAGGAAGCCCTGAGAGACGAGCCCTGCGCCAGGAGAGAGAGGAAGCCCTGAGAGACGAGCCCTGTGCCAGCTGCAGCTGAGGGAGAGGAAGCCCAGCCGGGGAGGCTAAATCCTTGCAGAGTTTGGCAACCATCTTGCTTCAACACGCGGCAACTGACTTTGGTGAGAAAGCCACCTTGAGCTGGACTCTTTAGGGCCTTGGGACTGTCAGCTTCTACCCCAAATAAATACCCTTGATAAAAGCCTACCGATTTGGGCTGCTTGCCTCAGCACCCCGTGGCTGCCTAGTACAGGCGGGCTGGGCAGCGATGCTGCAGGCAGCGTGGAGGAGCCACCTCTGCCTGAGCAATGGGCATGGCGCGCTGGCTTCAGCCGCCACCAACCAGAGGGGATCACGTGGGCCTCCCGCAGCGGCGGGGACGAGGTCGGGCAGTGGCCGCGGTGACAGACCCCACGCGGAGCTCGCCCTGGATGCTCGTGAGAGCCCCCCGAGCGGACCTTCAGCCCCCGCCCGGCCTGCCCTGACTGGTGCCCTGCTTCCCAGGGGCCTGAGCTGGGCCCCGGGTGTGTTCTCACAGCTGCCCTGGTGACTCGGGGAGCAGCCAGGGCGGAGGCGCGTCGTCAGTGGCGTGAGGGCACTCGTGCACCGTGAGTGGGCCCCTGGCCCGCCTGGCCTCCTGGCCGCGGGCCTCTGCCTCTCACCTTGTACCCCAGCCGGGGTGCCCGCCCTCCTCCAGTGCCCCTGGGGACCTGTGCTTCTGCCGCCCTGTTGCATTCCAGGAACTCCAAGCTCCTTGCCCTGGTCGCTGTTTTCCAGTCCCAGACGTGTCGAGCTCGTTGCTCCAGCGCCGCACACTTTAGGGTGTGCAGAGACCTTCCGGCTTCTCTTTGCCTGGAACAGAAGTGGAGAGTCCTGGACCTGCGAGGCCCCTGTCCCCGCGAGGCCCCTGTCCCCGAGCTCTGCTCTAACAGTTTTCTGTCAGTAAAGGGTGAGGAGGCTCCTCCTGGAAAACTTGGGCTCTCAAGGATCTAAAATCTGGACCCTTCGCGCCTCTGTCCCAAGCTGCTCAGGGAGCTAGCTTCCTTCAGAGGGTCAGGGGCACCCGCCAGGACCCGTGTCAGGGCTGCTAGGTCGGGAAATTCCCTGTGGTTATTGCCATGGGGGACAGGGATGGAGGCCAGCCATGAGTCCTGTTCCCCAGGATCGAAGTTTGTGGTTTTTTCCCCCCTGCTGTCTTATGTTTTTCTATACCTGGTTATATTTGACGTTATGCTGGGTTTTGTGTTTAAAAATTATTTGTAGAAATAATTTCATATTATTTTCACAGGAAAGAATTTTAGTTTGCTTGTGCCAGGTCCCTAGAAGTGCTAGCTGCCGGGTGACATTCAACTGTTGGTCAATTCTGGATCACTCTCACATCTATGTTTGACTTTCGTGGTCCCAGACCAAGGCAGGGGGTGATTTACTAGCTAGCTACTGACCTTTGGTGGGACCCAGATTGTGACTTTTGTTCCTCAGCCCCACAAAGCCACCAAAAGTATACCTGGATCAGTAAATGTCCCTGTGTTCCACACCTCTCTAGGGCTCTAGCCTTTTCCAGGTTTTTTTTTTTTTTTTAAGATTTATTTATTTCTCTTCTGCTTCCTGTGTTTATACTCTCTCTGCTTCCGTGTTTTCACTCTCTCTGCTTCCTGTGTTTGCTCATTGTGTGCTCTCTGTGTCTTAGGACGCCCTGGAAACCATATCTGGGACCTCCCCTATGGTAGAGAGGTGCCCAATCACTTGAGCCACATCTGCTCCTTGCTTTTTGTATCTCCTCGTTATGACATCTCATTGCATCAGCTTTCTGTCTTGCTCATCTTCTTTAGGAGGCACCAGGAACTGATCCCCGGACCTCCCATGTGGGAAGTGGGTGCCCATCTGCTTGAGCCACATCCACTCTCCTTTTCCAGGTCTTAATCAAGTAATTGCTCATTGTTTTGCTTACTTTTTTATGCTCTTTAGACTAGAAAATTTACCATCCAGCCTTTTCAGTTGTCTGCAGATGAATGGCTGGTCTGCATTACCTAGTCCACCATTGTAGGAAGCAGAACTCCAGGTTTCCATTGCTGCACTGTGCGTTGGCTGAAAGACCTGCCCTGCCTGTAGCCTCTGTTGGTCAAGCGTGTACCTGAGACTAGGTAGATAGCCTTACCAACATCTCCTACTTCTTCCATTGTTGGGTGGTCTCCCTTTTCTGTTAGTCACTATTATCCTGCCCGACTCAGCTTGATGAAGTTTTTTTTTAGATTTATTTATTTATTCATCTCCCCCCCCACCCCGTTTGTCTGTTCTCTGTGTCTATTTGCTGCGTCTTCTTTGTCCACTTCTGTTGTTGTCAGCGGCACGGGAATCTGTGTTTCTTTTTTTGTTGTGTCATCTTGTTGTGTCAGCTCTCCATGTGTGCGGCACCATTCCTGGGCATGCTGCACTTTCCTTTGCGCTGGGTGGCTCTCCTTACGGGGTGCACTCCTTGCGCGTGGGGCTCCCCTAAGCGGGGGACACCCCTGCAGCACAGGGCACTCCTTTGCGTGCAACAGCACTGCGAATGGGCCAGCTCCCACGGGTCAAGGAGGCCTGGGGTTTGAACCGTGGAACTCCCATGTGGTAGATGGATGCCCTAACCACTGGGCCAGGTCTGCCACCTTGATGCAGTTTTTATTTTAGGTGGGCCAGGTAAAGAAAAGCAGCTTTTGGAGTGACAGTAAGGAAAGAGTTTCCTCCCTCCAATATATCTCCCTGCCGTGGAGAAGAGGGGTTAAGTAAAGAATGGAAGGAAGCGGATTTGGCTCAACTGATAGTGTCTGCCTACCATATAGGAGATCCAGAGTTCGAACCCAGAGTCTCCTGACCCGGGTGGTGAGCTGGCCCACGTGCAGTGCTGCCACGCGCAAGGAGTGCCCTGCCACCCAGGGGAGCCCCATGTGTAAGGAGTGCACCCCACAAGGAGAGGCGCCCCGTGAGAAAAGCGCAGCCTGCCCAGGAATGGCGCTGCACACATGGAGAGCTGACACAGGAAGATGATGCAACAAAAAGAGACACAGATTTCTGCTGCCGCTGAGAATGCAAGCCGACATAAGAGAGCAGGCAACGGGGGGGTTGGTGGGGAGATCAAATAAATCTTTAAAAGAAAATGGATAGGATTGACTAGAAATGAAGCTAAAGAGGATTACTGAGCATCTATTAGATATTCAATTATGCTCCACGAACAAACATTGTCTCTGTATTGAGTACTAGGTGCCAGAAGGAAATCCAAAAGTGTGAGAATGTCAATCTATGTCCAATATGATGAGAAAAACTATATAGTAATTTGAACAGGGAAAGTTTAATAGAAAGAATTCCTAAGAATAACAGCAGATTGGAGTAAGAAAGGATTGGCTAGTAAGAAATAAAGGGACCTCTAAGGAATATAAATATAACATCTATGAGGAATGGCCACTACCCCTAGGGCTGAGCTAGAGCAGCCAAGAGGGCATAACCACGACTCAGTGAATAGCAGACAAATCAGTGTAGTTCTGCACTGGTGGAACGTTCTGTAAATCCACCCTATGGAACTTGCTGGAAACCAGTCCCTGAACTTGTTGGAAATACCCCTTCTGGAACTTACTAGTAATCTGCCCTCTAGAACTTGCTAGAAATCTTCCCTCTAGGGTACCATGGAAAGCTGCATTGTCCAGCACGCTATGGAGGGAGCACACCAGAACCAGGAAGCAAAACCCTCTCCTTCTATGATTTCTTTGCCGCACCTCCTACTGAAAAAGGCTTAAATTGTGCCACTGGGAAAGGGAAAAATATTTAAAGGGTTCAGATCCATTTTCACGGAGCAGGCAAACGTAATGAGTTTGGAGCTGAGAGGCAATACACCAATACCCAGCACAGTCAGTCTGTTCATCTGCTCAGCTTCCCTATGTACCCTACACTACATACATTTACTCTCCTCTGCAACAAAACAATTCTGTATTTCTCCCTAATAAGGTAATTTTTTCTTCTTGCAAGTGAAGAAATGTTCACCCTTTCCCCCAAAAGAGTTGCACAGTTGCATAAAAATTCCAGCTACTTGCTGGGTGCTTTACATTTTAAAAGGTTTAATTCTTTGAACTTTGTAAGCTCAGTGCTGTTTAAAGATAAACAAACACTGTGCTGCTCTCCGGAAAGACAGAGTTCCCTGACATGTTGATAAAGATTTCTAATACCAGGCAAAAGGATTTAAATGCTAAAAATAAGTGAAGTTACAACTGAAAGCAGGAGAATTGCATCCAGCATCCATGTGGAATCTAAGGCCCCTCTTGGTATAGATGTGGAGTGGGCACAACCATTCTAAGGTCCACAGGATGGAGGAATAGAGTATGGATTAGAGTGGACTTACTGATATTCTATTCATGAACTATTGTGATTAGTAATCAAAGAAAATGTGGCATTGGTGTGGAGAAAGTGGCCATGGTGGCTGCCGGGGGTAGGGAGTGGGAAGAAGAGATATGTGGGGGCATTATCGGGACTTGGAGTTGTCCTGGGTGGTGCTGCAGGGACAGTTACTGGACATTGTATGTCCTCCCATGGCCCACTGGGTGGACTGTGGGAGAGTGTGGGCTATGCTGTGGACCATTGACCATGGGGTGCAGCGGTGCTCAGAGATGTACTCACCAAATGCAATGAATGTCTCATGATGATGGAGGAGAATGTTGTTGTGGGGGAAGGAAACGGGTGTGGGGGTGTGGGGGTATATAGGGACCTCATATTTTTTTAATGTAACATTAAAAAGATAAAGACAAAAAAAGTAAGTGAAGGTTAACCTCTTATATTTTTTAATGCAAGATTTTTTTTTGGTGATCTATGTATTTAAAAAAAAAGCCAATTTAATAAAAAACAAGACAAAAGTTAAATGTTGTGGGATAGTAGAGAAGGAGTGGCTCGCTCTTACCAGGGGCCACTGGCGAGAAGGTATCTTATTGGAGGTACCATTAGCGTGGATGTAGTGCTGGAATGGACTTTGAAGGATGTGAAGAATCTCCTCAGGGGTAATTGAGCCAGAGGTGGAGTAACACAGGGAGTAGGAGCACATGCTATGGAGGCAGATATGAGAGTTCAGATCATAACTCTGCTACGACTTTACGGCTTTGAGCAAATCAGTTAAACTCTCTGAGCCCCAGTTTTCGCAAATGGCACAGTAATACCTACTCTAGTTTGGGGGACTAAATAAGGTCAGTCTTATCAAGTGGCTGACTTGTGGTGAACACTCGGTAAACCGTACCTAGTACTACTTTATGGAGGAACGAAGCACTCAATTGCTAGGAAAATGGCAAGTGCCATGCGGCGGAAGGGCAAAGAGGCAGGGAGGAATTCCGTGGATGTTACTAGGTGCACATTTAAAAAGACGGATTTTCAGAGCCAGCATCGGACGTGAGTGACTAGGCAACCCCAACTTGAGGCATTCTGCGCTCAAGTTCTTACATTACACTTTTTTCTACGGCGCGCTAAGGGCAAAGAGCATTTTGGAAGGGGCAGGACTACCCCGTCGGTTACGGGCTAACATTTAAAAAATGACCACTGGGAAGGGGGTAGGCAGAAAGCGATCGCGGGGCACGCCAGCGAACTTGGCGTCTTCCCTGCCCCCACAGAGGCGCGCGCGCTGGCCGGGCGCTACTGCGCAGCCGCAGACCCCTCCTTTTCGCGGGAAGTTTCGCTGCCTCGGGTTGGGCGGCTCAGTGCACCGCAGACACCTGGAGAGTCGGGTTGCGCTACCGCGGAGTCGATCGTCGTCGCCTCACGATGCCTCAGGAGCAGGGTAAGGGCTTCTCCCCGCAGCTACTCGGCCAGCTTGCGCCCCGTTCCTTGCGCGGGTAGTTACTGGGGTCCAGTCGCCTTGACCTAGACCCGACAGCCGCATATACGCTGCCGATTGCCTGGGCGTATCAGGCGGTGGTCTCGGGGCGCTCGTGTTGTCTGCGGTCCCCGGGCCAGGCGCGTGGGAACCGGGGTGCCGCGGGCGGGACCTCACTTCAGGGCCACGGCCTCCCCGAGGCCAGCGGCGTCCCGGGAGGTTGCGGGGAGCGCGCGTCGTCGAGGTCCCCGGCCGAGTTTCCAGCGTGAGGGCTCTTCCAGATCCCTTACCCCCGAGGGGCCCTGAAACCGCCTCGGGGAGGCTGGGCCACCGCAAGCCGTTCTCCCCGCGCCCTCCGGAGGCGGCGTGGCGGGCCCTGGCGTCTAAGCAGGTCTGCCCTGCCGCACGCTTCTTCCCCTTGAACTTTCTTGTCTCGTGTGGCCCGAGCGCAGCCGCTTGAGGGCAGCGGGCGCCGTGGCGTGGCGGGCCGCTGGGGTCTGGGGCGGGGATCGCCTGGCGGGGCCGCGAGCCTGTGCTCCGCAGCCTCCGGGGGGCTTGAGGGGCGGGGGTGGGGGATCGGGCTCTCCCTGGCCGCCGGTGCGGGGGAGGGGGCGGGTGCCGACCTTCCGGGGCGTCCTTGGCGGGTGCTGACTTTCTGGGACTGGCTGATGGATCCTTGGTGGGTGCCGATTTTTTGGGACCGGTCGGTCCTTGGCGTGTGCTCACTTTGTGGGACGGGTCGGTCCTTGGCGTGTGCTCCCTTTGTGGGACGGGTCGGTCCTTGGCGTGTGCTCACTTTGTGGGACGGGTCGGTCCTTGGCGTGTGCTCACTTTGTGGGACGGGTCGGTCCTTGGCGTGTGCTCCCTTTGTGGGACGGGTCGGTACTTGGCGTGTGCTTACTTTGTGGGACGGGTCGGTCCTTGGCGGGTGCCGACTTTGAGGGACCGGCTGATCCTCGGCGGGTGCCGACTTTGTGGGACCGGTTGATCCTGCCTCTCCCCTCCCCCGCTTTGGGTGAGGTGGAGGGAGGGGGCGAGGAAGGGAGGGGGTGAAGAAGGGAGGGGGTGGGGAAGGGAGGGGGCGGGGAAGGGGGGGGGCTCAAACTTAAAGCCGAATTTCGAGGCTGAAGAAACGCCGGACGGGCAAGTGGGGGTCTTTTGAGGAGACGCCGCTTGAGAGGCTGAGAGGGAGACGGGGCCGAGCGCAGGCGGGTCGGGCAGCCTGGCGCTCGGGGGGCAGGACGGGCGGGGAGGGGCTGTGGCGTCGCCGCGCGCCCCCGTGAGCAGCCGGCTCCTGGCTTCGCGGGGCCACGCGGGAGCGCGGGGAGGCTGCGGAGCGCGGGGAGCGGGGGGCGCGGTGTGGCTCCCCGGCGGGGGCGCGGCCCCGGGCCTCGGGCGAGCTGCGTGTGCGGCCCCGGAGCGCGCTTCCCGGCGGCGGTTCCGGGCGGCGTTTCCGTCAGGCGCGGGCTGGGCGGCGGCGGCGCCCCCGGGTCGCTGTTCCCTCGGGCCGCCGTGTGCGCTGTGTGGTGCGTGCGCGGCCCGCGCTCCTGCCGGCAGGCAGCCGGGAGGTTTGGGGAGTGGTTGTTCAGCGAATCGACAGTTTTATTTAAAAATAAGTGAAAAAATGGAGCGGCTGGCGCTTGTCACCTGGCCGTTTGCCGGGCCGTCGAAGGGGTTTGCGTGAAATGCCTCCTCAGCCCTCGCCATCGGGAGCTCTGCCTTGTCTGATAAGCGGTTGGCAATTTGCGTCCTGAGGCAGAATCTTCAGGAAACTTTTACATTTTATAATTTTTCTTTCTTAATGATAGTAAAGGTTATTTGTATGTCTAAAGGAACTAACTGAAATTTTAGAAATTTACTGAGAAACCGTATGGAGTTATCAGTAGCTTTACTACCTCTAGATGAAAAAACTATTGCTGTGCAAAAGCTTGCCTTAAAAATAAATTTTCAGTTACCTTTGTTGCTTTCTTCTGACGCTCAAGTCTGAGTTTATTGGAGAGAACCTAACAAACTCACTGAAGTCTAATGAAAATAATCTCGGCCCCCAAAGGTAGCCACCTGGAGATAAGCATTCGTGAGTTATCATTCCTGAGTTTCCCGTCTTTGGCTTTGAATTCTTTTTCCCCTTTTCACATTCTTTCACAAGTATTTCTCATATCCGTAAATGTTTTTGAGAACGTTCTTATTGGCTGTGTACCCCTCCGTCAGATGGAAGTACCTTAATTTGTTTAACGGATTCCCTTTTGTTTGGATAATTGGGTAGTTTCTCATGTTCTGTTTCTCCCAGGAAGACTGTTAAGCCGAGTTCAGTGACCCTGCAAACCCATCCGCTCGCCGTATGGGTGAGGAAACAGAGGCAAGAGTAGATGTATTTGGCTCTGGATAATGACAGAGCCTGAATTACAACCCATATCACCTGATTCCTAACTTAGTACCATTTTCACACCACCACTCACTCCTCACACTTGCTAATGTTTTGCTTTGGTCTATTTGAAACATATATTGAATACAAGTTACGATGCAGTGTAAATGTGATCTATGAAATAGTACTTAAAGATTAAAAATGTTTTTTTTTCAGGGCAATCTTAAGGAATAAGAAAGCCCATTTAGATATTACACATTTGCAAAATGTATTGTTTTTCATTTCATTACAATTATTTCCCAAGTTAATATTTCACATCTAGTTTATTGGTGGTTATCTGTTTCACATTTTGTGAAATTTATTTTGAATTTGTTTCTTAATTCCATCACTTTTTAAAAAAACAAATCAATTTTATCAATGCATATTAGTAAAGCATACAACTCATCCAAAGTGTACAGTCAGTGGTATTTGGTATACACACATAGTTGTGCATTCATCACTTCAATCATTATTAGAGCATTTGCATTATTTCAATAATAATAAGCAAAAACCAGACAAAGAAGAAAATTCTTCTCAATCTATGTTCCTATGCTATTTTTGGCTATTATTAACACATTTATTTACTTATTAAGCAGTCTTATTGAGATATATTCACATACCTTACCATCTACCCAAAGTGTATAATCAATGGCTTTTAGTATAATTACAATGTAATGACATTCACTTTTGCATTTTACTTCTGCATCATCATGACAAGTATTAATTTTTAGAGAACAAGTTGGAAATTTGTGATTACCAAAAGTGTGGCTAACACCAGTAGCATTAATTAAAAGTTAAAAGCATATCATTAAGTACCTGGTGGTGAGGGCCAGGTGGCCACATTTCTTTTTAATTTTTTTTAAGATTTATTTTATTTGTATGTCCCATCCCTTACTGCCCACATTGTTTGCACTTGCTATCTGCTCTCTGTGTCTGCTTATTTTCTCTTTAGGAGGCACCAGCAACCAAACCTGGGACCTCCCATGTGGGAGAGAGGCCCTCAATTGCTTGAGCCACCTCCCGCTCCCTGCTTTGTTGTAGCTCTCATTGTCTTTCCTCTTTGTGTCTCCTTGTTGTGTCATCTTGTGTCAGCTCGACATGCCTGTCTATCACACCAGCTCACTGTCTGGCTTGTCTTCTCCAGGAGGCGTGGGGAACCAAACCTGGAATCTCCCATGTGCTAGGTTGGAGCTCATTTGCTTGAGCCACACCCTCTTCCCGCATTTCTTAAAAGAAATTTAACATAACTGATCTATAAAATTGAAGTACAATGAATAATATTATATGCATGTGTGTATACATACATGCACATATATACATCAAAGCTTCATACTGAATAATTGATTTCTTAGCTAACTTTGCAATGATTAGGGATATAAAAATATTTAATACAAAAATTTTCAGGTAAAACACATTTTAACATAATTTGCCACTTTAACCATTTTTAAGTGTACAGTTCAGTGGCATATTAATTATGACTTTTACAATGTTGGGCAACCATCACCACTCCCAAAATTTTTTCATCACGCCAAATGGAAGGTCTGTACCCATTAAGCAAAAACTCCCCCTTCCTGTTCCTCCAAGCCCCTGGTAACCTCTAACTTACTTTCTGTCTCTGAATTTGCTTTAAAACACGTTTTTAAAATAACCCATAACTTTATAAGGTAGTTTTCTCTAGAAACAGTTTATTTAATGTGATGTCCAATCTAGACTTTCTCTGCTTATTCTTAGATTATATTGTTATTAGTGACGATGATGACAGTGACAATAACATCAATGATGATGATGTTGTGATAATAGAAGATTCTGAATCAGAAGATACTGAGGACAGATTTTCCACTGATGATATGTCGACCAATCCAAATTCTCAAGGCAGCAGTGATGACTATCAACAACAACCCCAAATATCAGATGGTAATTGTTAAATTTCCTCCTGTGAGAAATTTTGCTCTCTGGTCCCTGTTTCCATAAATTGCTTAAATGTTCCTGTAATCTTTACATTAATTAGTTATTGTCCGAGTGCCAAGCTTTGTGGTAATAGTGAACTGTCTTCCTGTGCTTACATTTTCCCTTCACTTAAGCCTTACCATGTCTTCTTTTTCCTTTTTTGCTCTATGGTGGGTGGCCTCAGGAAGCAATGGGGAAAATACGTTCTCCGTCTCCAAAAAATTATTTATACCTGATAACTATATTATAGCTATTTGGTGGCAAAGCAGAAATGAAAAGCTAAAACTGAACTTAGAGAAAAAATAGCTTGGGTCAAGAGTCCATGGATAGTAGAGTCCAGCAACCAGTATAGCTACTTGTCCTTCCAATGGTTGCTTCTCAATGAAGGAAATATGAGATTATTCGCTTCCTCACTTATACATAGACGTTAACCTCTTGGAGCATTTCTTCAGTCACATTATGACAATGTGTTCTTTGCCCTTTGCTTAGAAAATTTGGTTTACTAATCTTTAAAACATTGACATGTGAAGTGTTATTGCTAAATTGGAGGTCGGCATCTTTCTATGAAGGCCCAGAAAGTAAATACTTTTAGGTTTTGCCAATTGTACTGTCTCTGTGGCAGTTATTCAACTCTGCTGTTGTAGCACGAAAGCAGCCAACAGATGAGTGTGGCTGTGTTTCAATAAAACTTTATGGACACTAGCATTTGAATTTTATATAATATTCCCATCCCAAAATTTTAGTCTTCTTTTGATTTTTTTCAACTATTCAAAGATTTTTAAAAATTCAAAACATTCTTAGCCTGGTGGACTATACAAAAGAGGAGGCAGGGTAGATTTGGTCTATGGGCTGTTTGTCTGTATTCCTGACCTCACTAATGCCAGAAAGTCACTTGATACTGTTTATTATCTGTTCTGATTTAAAAACTGTATGTAAGACTTTAGTATGCTGTAGAATATCCAGCTGAGTTCAGCAGCCCTCCTTAGTGGAGAACTAGAGAGAATGGTGAAATGTGGAACTTTTACCCATTGTTTCTATTTCTACAAATTTATCCCATAAAAATGCTTGCAGAAGTGTAAGACTATTCTGCAACATTTTTTGTAAGAGTAAAGCTTTAGAAGTAATGTGTATACATGTGAATCAGGAGTAGTTAAATAAATCATGGCCTAACTGCGTGATAGGAAACAAAGAAGTTGTTAAAATGACTGCAGTATATCTAAAGGTTTTGGTTTGGAAAGATAAACATATATTTAGCAAAAAAAGAGGAGGTAACAGAGCAGTAGTTATAATCTGATCCCTTTTATATATCTAATTAACAGAAAAACTCAGAATAGGAGATTTCAGAAAAGGTGACTGGGTAATTTTTAAAAATGATAAGAACTAATAGTTTTCTTATATATCAGTATGAAGCAGTTAGAAATATACAGGAAAAAACACCCAATTGACATTGTCTACAAAAAATATAAAATATTATAAGGAATAAGCTAGTAAGAAGTAGCAGAATCTATATGAAAACAACATAAATACTTTGTTGAGGGTCTTAAAATAAGGCTTCAATAAGTAAAAAATGTAAATTGTTCCTAGATGTGGACAAAAGGCTCTAGAATATCTTAAGGCGGGAAAAAACCCTGGGAAAAACCTGGTTAAGGTACAAATGGTGGTTTACTATATCAAACACGAAAACATTTTAAAGGTACAATTATAAAAATATCGTGGTGCTAGTTCTGAAATAGGGAGTCAGATTTAATGTAATAGAAATCTCATAAACAAAGAATTTAGAGCTAATATACTATAGATATTAATAAGGGAAAGATGAAAAGTAAAGCAGTCTGCTGGTTTACTTAGCTTAAAATGCTGAACTTTTGGGGGGAAGGCCCATTAGATTTCACCTCACCATCATACACTTAAATAATTTCAAAATGGATTAAAGAGTTGAATATCTAATAAATGGAAATATGGAAGAAAATATAACAATGTTTTTCTAATCTTTATGAAAGATTGAATATAAAAGCAGTTTAAGAAATTACAAAAGGGAAGCAGACTTGACCCAGTGGTTAGGGCGTCTGCCTACCACATGGGAGGTCTGCAGTTCAAACCCCGGGCCTCCTTGACCTGTGTGCAGCTGGCCCATGCGCAGTGCTGATGCGCACAAGGAATGCCCTGCTATGCAGGGGTGTCCCCTGCGTAGGGGAGCCCCACGCACAAGGAGTGCACCCCGTAAGGAGAGCTGCCCAGCGCGAAAGAAAGTGCAGCCTGCTCAAGAATGGCACTGCACACACGTAGAGCTGACACAACAGGATGACGCAACAAAAAGAAACACAGATTCCCGAGCCACTAACAACAACAGAAGCGGACAAAGAAGATGCGGCAAACAGACACAGAACAGACAACTGGCCAGGGAGGTGGGGGGGAAGGGGAGAGAAATAAATAAATAAATCTTAAAAAAAAATTACAAAAAATGTAATAAATTTGATTACATAAAAACAAAGGATTCTTCTGTATCTCAAAAATAGGAGACTTTATCATCTACCAACTAAGAAAAGTATTTGCTAAAATATCCATTTTTGAGGGTTGTTATCCTTAAGATAGCAGAGACTTATCTTACAGATCACACAGGAAACCACTGAAACTCCAATCAGAAGCGGTAGGCACAAAAATTATCAAGCCACAGAACAAGAAATCTTCATCTGAAGATCTGAAAAATGTTCAACTGCATCAGTAATGAGAAATGCAAATTAAGATGGGACATTTTGGCAGTACCTATCAGGAGTCCCCAAAATGTGTATAGACTTTAACCAGTAATTCTAGATATCTTATAAAGAAGTATTCAGAGATGTACTGAAATATTTACATTTGAAGGTATGCACATGACAGCAAAACAGTGAAAAATTGAAGATGATATAAATGTTCAGCAATAGAAAAGAGATAACATAACCTATGGATATCCATGCAATAGATTATTATGCAGCCAGATTTTAAAATGTTTTAAAAATTATAATTTACATACAAAATTACTCAGAATATATGTAGTTGGTATGCTTTGGGTTATATAAAATATGTGCAGTATAAGAAAAAGTAGGAAATATATCAAATTGTTATGATATTTATTGGTGACAAATTGCCAGTGACTTTTTGTTTATTTAGAATCTGAATTTTCTATGAGCTTAATTTTTTAGGTAAACTTTTTATGGAAGTCTAGCACATGCAACTATATAAGCATAAATCATAAATATACAACTTAAATAATTTTCAAATTAACACACACACATATAACCACCACCCATAGTAAGAAATAGAAAGTTATAAGCTTCCCAGAATCCACCCCCAAGCTCCCTTCAGTCATTAGCTCCCTTCCAAGGTAACCACAATCTGACTTCTCCTACCATAATTTACTTTTGCCTGCTTTATGAACTTTATATAAATTGTGTCATACACTATATTCTCTTTTGCATCTGACTACTTATTACTTAGTGTTATGGTTGTGAGATTCATCCTTGTATATAGCAACAGGTCATTTATTCTCATAACTGTATAGTATTCCTTTATTAAAGAACAATTTATTATTTTAATGATATTAGTTTTATAATCAGAAACATTAATAGTTTAAAAAAGAATTTACTTGAAGTGACAGCTCAAATTGGAGGTATTTTATAACTTGAAAATTTTTACCCAATATTAGTCTATATTTATCTATCTTAGAGTTAATTCCCTCATCTTCTTTATCTCCTTTTGAGTTCTCTCTTTGGGGCTTTTGTTCATTAGTATCTCCACTACTACAGAATGAAAAGGGAAATAGGATAGGAGATGAAACTTAAATCACTTAATTTTGCCTCTCATTACTGCTCTAGCTCAAGATGGATTAAGATGCAACTATGATAGAAGTATTCAAATCTCTAGTACAAGATGAAATATGATATTGTTGTAGTCTAGGTCTTTTTCCAACTTTATATTTTAGAAAATAAATAACTTAGAACCATAACCAAACCTACATGATTCTAGAAGATTTTTGGCTTATATTTCACATATGTTGATAAAGGTTTTTTTTAAATATATTTTTTATTTTTCAAAAAATATTTAGATTATAGAAATGTTACACAAAAAACATAGGGGATTCCTGTGTGCCCTGCTCCACACACTGCCCACAGTTACCCACATCAACAATATCCTTCACCAGCGTGGCACATTCATTGCAATTGATGAACACACCCTGGAGCATGGCCACTAAGCACAGACTATAGTTTATGTTGTAGTTTACACTCTATCCCACTCAATTCTGCAGGTTATGGCAGGATATATAATGACCCCTAACCACTGTTGCAGTGTTACCCAGGACAACTCCGAAGTCCCGAAAATGCCCCTGCACTACAGCTGTTGTCCCTGTCCTTGACCCCAGAACCTCCATTGGCCACTGCCTCCACACCAATGATATAACCTCTTTCCCTGCTAGAACCACAACAAGTCCACAGCAGAACACCAGCAAGTCCACTCCAGTCCACAGCCCACTCCCCAATCCTGAGGACTCTGGTATGGTGATGCCCATCCCATCTCCAAATGAGAGGGGGCTTCAGTCCCATAGGGCCAATAGGTGGGACTCTCTTGCTTTCAGTTGTAGACTCTCTTCAGTTCCTTGGTGTGGTGGTTGTCTGTCCTCACCTCCCTGCTAGTTGTCCTGGGTGAGCCCAATGAACTGAAGAGCAGGCACTGCAACTCCACTGAGGCCCAGGGCCCAGCTGGCACATGGACAGCCCAAAGATTGAAGTCTCTTGGATGTACACCTACCAACTCCAGCACCAACTATAGGTTCAAATAGAAGGGACAGAAGAGCTGTGTTTAGAGAACTCATATTTGAGTCAAACTCTGTCACACTGGGGAGCACAAACGCCAAAGTAGGGCCCCCTGGCAAGGCACCAAACTCCGAGCTTTTCCCGAGACACCAAACTCCAGGTGTCTCCAGAACCCCCAGGAGCCCCACCATTTGGGGTGGTATCTAATTTGGCAGTCAATGAGCTCCTGCTGAGACCTGCACAATCACAACCCCCCTGGAATGACCTCCCGACCCACCCTGACACACAAACTCACCAGTCTCGATTTAATATAAGATTTAACAAATTAAGCAATCGTGACCTTAGAGGTGAAGGGGAACTTAGAGCCCAGTTTTCCCCAGGCAGATGAGGAAGTGGGGTCTAAAGTGATGTGCCCATCCATGTAGGTGCTGGGGGCTAAATCCGGAAGAGATTCCTGTCTCTTCTGTTTCTCCTAGCATTCACTTTACAATTTGGAATTATGCATGATTTTGATTCATGTTCCCAGTCATGGTCAGTATAGCCCTTCAGGTTTTAAAGACTTATTCCAACTCCCTAATGGAAAGATTCTTGTTTAGTTACTCTAAAATTCATCCAGGACTCTAGTTCACTCTGAGAGCATATCCATATAAGGTAGTAGGTGTGTGAAGTAAATCTTTTTATGCGTTGCTTTTCAGAAATTGAAGGTTTACGAGTCGTAGGGAGCCAGGCAGTTTCACAAAGACACGATCCAGCAAATTTAAAAAGAAGTATGCACGACTCAGAGGAAATGGAGTCTGTCCCATTGAGCAAAAAAAGCCGACCATCTACTCTGGGGGAGGAGATTATGGTTTGTATATTAAAATGGAAATCTTTCTTTGTTCTTTTCACTCTGGTTTATTTCTTTTTAAAATGAGGTTAACTTCATTCAGTGAAATGCACAGATCTTAAGTGTACCCACACCCCTATCCAGATAAAAAGCTTTTCTATCGGCTTAGAAAGTTCTCTCATGCCTCTTCCCAGTTAGTTCCCATCCCCCTTAAACCTGAGGAAATAACATTCTGATGTTTCTTCCGTAGTGGTTTAGTTTTGCCTGTTCTCGAACTTCATATAAATAGAGTCGTACAGCATGCACTCTTCTGTGTTTAGTTTCTTTTATTTGGAATAATGTTTGGGAGATTCATCTATTTGTTATGAATATCAAGATTTCATTCCCATTCATTGCTGAGTAGTATTTCATTGTATGACTATCCATAACTTGTTTTATCTCTTGTACTTTTGATGGATATTTGGGTTGTTGCTGGTTTTTGCCTGTTATGAATAATGTGGTTTTGAATATACTTATAAAAGTCTGTGAACATGTTTATATTTAATTTGGGTTAATATCCCGGAGAGGAAATATTAGGTCATGGGGTAGATGAAAGTATAGCTGCCAATCAGTTTTCCAAAGTTGCTGTATTGTTTTATATTTCTATTGTATTCTATGCTTCATAATCTCTGAAGTTGAATAAAATAGACTGAAACTACATATAATTTGGCTTAAGAGAAAACACATTTTATTTACTTACATAAGGATGTGAATATTAATTCCACCTAAGAAGTATAGGCAATTCTCTTTTTTAACTTTATCAGCCCCAATGTTTTCAGTCTTGGAGATAATGATAACTGCTTACCAAGAGTCACGTGCTTTCTGACATAATTATGTGAAATCACTTTGTTGTTTGTTTTCCTGGTTCCACTGGAAACTGAACCTGGGACCTCCTATGTGGGAAGCAGGTGCTCAACTGCTTGAGCCACATCCTCTCCCTGTGAAAGCACTTTGAAAAGCTTAGGTACTATACAAGGGGGAAAAGGTGATATTATTTTGTGAGTACTAATGGCTTGGGTAATTTTCTATCATGTATTTTGAAATAAAGACATAGATAACTACCTAGTAGGTTTATATTAAAATTATCCTTATAGTCCATAACTCATCTTTTGACTAAGGAGTTAATATAATTAAATGCAATGGATATTTCCTGTCTATTTACTTACTGTATTCTGTCTTACTTTAGAAAAAGGATTTAAGGTGATTTAGAGATTAATTTATGAAGAAAAATAGGTACTAATGTGTTTTCTTTTTGTCCACAGAGTGGCACTGTTGGATTTTTCAAAGATCAAAAGCCACAAAACATTTGGTTCTTTGTTCTTCATAGTTAGAAATATTTGCTTTTAAAGCAGTTCTGGTACCAGAATATAGGAAGACTAGTTTTTCTTGCCTTAAGTACGTGAGTGGATAAGCTCAAAGGAAAATGGTATCTTAAGTGTAGTCAGGCTAATGAGAAAACATTTTTGCAAATACATCTTTTCATGTAGTTGGAGTATTTGCAATGGGCAAAGGTCCTATGATATGACAAATAGGCCTTTGGAATTTCTTGAAATCGAAATTGAAGTCCTGAACTTTTCTTTCAGTTCTTTCTTTCATCTTTCCTTTTAATTTCCTAATCATCCACAGACAAGAACATAAATACCTGATTGTGAAGAAGGTGGAAATGTCATTAATGAATGTATGTCAGACTTAGAATGTGTAGATAATATTAATTGCTAATTACCAAATAGATTCACACCTCTCATCATAAAGAAAATGATTTAAATTCTTTTATTGCCTTCATATACTTGGAGTTAATCTGAACTCACTCAAGGAAGTATTTCTGTCTCCTGAATTTGTTTCCTTTCATAGGTCATTGTGTACTTAACCATTTTGTTTCTTTTCCTTATGTGATAGTATATTGAGAACAGTGTTGTACCCTGTTCCAGTAACTTTTCTAATTTTTGAAATAATTTTAGATTTACAGAATATTTGCAAAAATATTACAGAGAGTTCTCATGTCTCCCCTTCACTCAGATTCCCTTATTGTTCACTTACCTGTATAACTTGCAGTTATGGTAATTGTATAGCCACAGTTCAGTTATCAAAACCAGGAAATTAACATTGGTACAGTTTTATCAGCTAAACTACAACCCTTGTTTGACTTTTCCCATTTTGTTCCCCATGTCTTTTTTCTGTTCCTCAGTCCAATCCAGGATCCTGCATTGAATTTAGTTGTTGCCTTTGTGTGACAGTTCCTCAGTCTTTTCCTCGTCTTTTGTGACCTTAATCCTTTTTTTTTTAAAAGAGGTACCAGAGATTGAACCCGGGACCTTGTACATGGGAAGCGGGTGCTCAACCCCTGAGCTATACCCACTTCCCACCTTAATGCTTTTGATGAGTACTGTTCAGTTATTTTGTAAAAATATCACTTAATTTTGATTTATCTGATATTTTCTCTTTAATAGATTGAGATTATGCATTTGTGGCAAGAAAACCACACAAATGGTGTTGTCTCATTGAATGACATTAGGGGGTACCTGGTGTCGATATGTCTTTGTACAGGTGATGTTATCATCAATCACTTGGTTAATGTGGTGTGTGCTGGGTTTCTATACTGTAAAGTCACTGCTTTCCCCTTTCTAATTGATAAATATCTTGGGTATGGGGGTACTCTGAGATTATGCCAATATCCTATTTCTCCTCAACTTTCACCCACTGACTTAAGTTAACTCTATCTGTGGATTTTATCTGCAGCAACTATTACTGTGGTGTTTTTCTAATGGTGACTCAATTTCCCTCATTTCTTCTGTATTTATTAATTGAAATTCATGTATAAAGAAGATCTCCCCTTTATCCTCCATGTACTTATTTATCCAGTTATATACATTTATATCAGTATGGACTCAGGGATATTTATTGTGTTCTGTGCATTATAATCCTAAACTATAATTATTTATTTTCCATCTCTGGCTATTGGGAGTTTCTTCCAGTTGGCTCCTGTGGCCCTTTGACATGCTTCTACCCATTGCCGAGCACTTCCTTGTTTTCTGGTATCACGCATGCGGTATCCCAGGCTCATGTGTATTTTCCTTGCCTCTGCTCTGGAATTCACCTCTCTCCAAAGAGTCCTGGTTAATTTTATTGAAGAAAGGGATTTAGAAACCAAGATCAGGGAGTGCTCATTGTGTTCATTGCTTCTCTTATATCATTGATCTCTCTGGACAGAGCTAGGAAATAGATGTAGGTATATTAATCCATGCATACACATAAATCTATTTTTCTATATCTTTATATATATATTAAAAACCATGTGTTCATACTGACATTCAGTAGCCTGTCTAAACTTAGGTTCTTATAATATGGAACACTTTCCTCACCCCCTTCATTAATTGGCTTTTGATTTTTTTCATTCTCACAGTAATGTGGGTATTGGTTTTTTACTATCTCTCTGCTCTATATTATAAGTTTTCTGAAATCCTTTTCAAATGTAGCTGAAAATCAAAATTAAAATAGGTAAATATAAAGTGTTATTTTTCAGTGCTTAACTTGGCTTGTAGTGATATTAAGCATTAACTAATTATTTTTGTAATACTAATAGGAGAACAATGCACCTGAAGTTTCCCGTAATGAAAATCATCTAAACGAACTTATGGAACTCCGACACTATTGTGAGGTATCAACATTATGTCTCTCAAATGTAGTTTTCCAGAATATTGGGCTAAAATTTTCATTATCTCATTTTATGATTATCACCCCATTGTGATACATTAAAAGATTTCTGGAGAAGCGGTTGTGGCTCAACTGATGAAGCATCTGCCTACCATATGGAGGGTCCAGGGTTCGATACCCAGGGCCTCCTGACCTTTGTGGTTGCACAAGGAGTGTACCCCTCAAGGAGAGCCACCCCCTGTAAACAAAGTGCAACCCACCCAGGAGTGGCGCTGCATGCACAGAGAGCTGACACAACAAAAAAAGTGACAGTTTCCCAGTGCCACATGACAAGAATGCAAATGGACACAGAAGAACACACAGTGAATGGACACAGAGAGCAGACAATGGCGGCGGTGGGGGGAAGGGGAGAGAAATAAATAAATCTTTAAAAAAAATTTCTAGTTGGAATAACATCTCTGGGTGAAAAATTTAAAATGAAAATATGATTTTTATAGCCTTTTTCTAAAAAAAAAAAGCCCATAACTGATCAAATGTAGTTATTCCTCTTTCATCTAAATGGCTCAATATTTACTTAGTTTCTCCAACATAAGCTTTTAAGGAAATTGAATTGGCTGATTTGGACAAAATTTAAATACTTGTCAAGATACTGCAATTGAAACAAGATGGCTGCCCACGAGTATTTTTAAAAAAATTTGGTAAAATATAGATCATGAAACTTGCCATTTTAACTGTTTCTAAGTGTACAATTCAGTGGCATTAATTACATTGACAGTGTTTTGCAACCATCACCAGTACCTATTTCCAGAAATTTTCATCACCCCAAACAGAAACTCTTAACTCTTCCCATTAAGCAGTGACTCCCCATTTCCCCCAGCCCTTGGTAATGTTATCCTAGTCTACTTTCTGTCTGTATGAGTTTGCATATTGTAGATACTTCATATGAGTGGAATTATGCAATTTTTGTCCTTTGGTGTCTGGCTTCTTTCACTTGATGTTTTCAAGGTTCATCAAAGCTGTGGCATGTATCAGAAGTTAATTCCTTTTTATGGCTGAATAATTCTCCATTGCCTGTATATACCACATTTTGTTTATCCATTCATTCGTTGGCTTCATAGAATGCGTTTGGTAGCATTCTTTTCTGTTCAGTTTTTTCGAAGAGCTTGCGCAAGATTGATATTAGATCATCTTTGAATGATTGGTAGAATTCACTTGTGAAGCCAGGTGGTCCTGGGCTTTTCATCTTTGGGAGGTTTTTGATGACTGGTTCAGTCTCTACTTGTGACTGGTTTGTTGAGGTCTTCTGTTTTCTTCTAGGGTCAGTGTAGGTTGTTTGTGTGTTTCTAGGAATTTGTCAGTGGTAATGTCCCCCCTCTTATTTCTGATTTTATTTATTTGCATCGTCTTTTTTTCTTTGTCAACAAGTCTAACTAAGGGTTTGTTGATTTTGTTGATCTTCTCAAAGCACCAACTTTTGGTTTTGTTGATTCTCTCTATTGTTTTTTTATTCTCAATTTCATTTATTTCTGGTCTAATTTTTACTACTATTTCTTTCCTGTGCTTGGTTTGTGATTAGTTGGCTGTTCTTTTTTCTAAAATTTTTTAGAACTGGTAGAGCATCCGCCTACCACATGGGAGGTCCAGGATTCAAATCCAGGGCCTCCTGACACGTATGGTGAGCTGGCCCACGCGCAGTATTGATGCGCACAAAGAGTGCTGAGCCACGCAGGGGTGTCCTCCACGTGGGGGACCCCCATGTGCAAGGGGTGCGCCCCGAAAGGAGAGCCGCCCTGCTTGAAAAAAGTGCAGCCTGTCCAGGAGTGGTGCCACACACATGGAGAGCTGGTGAAGCAAGATGACGTAACAGAAAGAAACACAGATTCCCCATGCCGTTAACAAGAATACAAGCGAACACAGAGAGCGGACAACTGGGGGGGGGGGGGGGGCGGGGAGGAGGAATGGGGAGAGAAATAAAAAATAAAATCTTTAAAAACAAAACAAAAAACCAAAAATAAAATCTATTTTATCTGCTATTAGTATTGCTACTCCAGCACTTTTTTGGTTACTATTTGCGTGGATTATCTTTTTCTATCCTTTCACTTTCACCCTGGTTGTGTCCTTATATCTTGTAGACAGCATATAGATGGCTCATGTTTTTCTTTATCCATTCTATCAGTCTGTGTCTTCTCACTGGGGAGTCCAAGCCATTAAAATTCAGTGTTATTACTGTAAAGGCATTACTTACTTCATCCATTTTGTCCTTTGGCTTTCTGTTGTCATATCATATTATTGTCTGTCTTTTTACCCTTTAATTTACCCTCCCTAATAATCTTCATTTCTATACTCTTCTCCAAGTCTCTTGCCCTTGTTTTTTCCTTTCAGACTGCAGTACTCCCTTTAGTATCTCTTGTAATTCTGATCTTTTGGTAGCATACTCTGCCAGTTTTTATTTGTCTGTGAAGTCTTTAAACTCTCCCTCATTTTTAAAGGACACTTTAGCCCTATACAAAATTCGTCTGGCCAGCAGTTTTTTCTTTCAGTACCTTAAGTACATCATACCACTTTCTTCTTGCCCCCATGGTTTCTGATGAGAGGTCAGCACTTAATCTTATTGAAGTTCCCTTGCATGTGATGCTTTGCTTTTCTCTTCCTGCTTTCAGAATCCTTTCTTTATCTCTGGTATTTGTTTTTCTGAATAGTAGGTGTCTCACAGTAAGTTTGTTCAGATTAATTCTGTTTGGGGTGGCTCTGTCTCCATCTGAAGCACAATGGGCTCTCAGTCAATGTCAGCTGAATGAGGGAATGCTCAGAGAATTGGACATTCATGCTTAGCAGTATTGTCCATTTTAAAAATTGGATTGTTTATCTTTTTCTTGTTAAATTGAAGGATTTCTTTATATATTTTAGATATTAAACCTTTATCAGATATGTGGTTTCCAAATATTTTCTCCTATCGTGTAGGTTTTGTTTTATTTACACTTGAGGTACAAAAGTTTTTTTATTTTGATGAGGTCCCATTTATCTATTTTTTTCTTTGGTGGCTTGTGCTTTAAAGTCTAAAGTCTAAGAAATCATTGCCTACCACAAGGTCCTGAAGATGCTTGCCTATGTTTCTTCTATGAGTTTGATAGTTCTAGGTCTTATATTTAAGTCTTTAATCCTTTTGGAGCTGATGTTTGTATAAGGTGTGAGGTAGGTGTCCTCCTTTTTTGTGTAAATGGAGATCCAGTTTTCTCAGCACTACTTGTTGAAGGGACTATTCTTTCCCAAGTGAGAAGTCTTTGCCCACTTGTCGAAAAATCAGTTGGCCATAAATGTGAGGGTTGATTTTTGACCTTTCAATTCTATTCCTTTGGTCTTACGTCTGTTCTTGTGCCAGTGCCATGCTGTTTTGATTACTGTGGCTTTGTAATGAATTTTAAGATCAGGAAGTGTGAGTCATCCAACTTCTTTCATCTTTTTCAAAATGGCTTTAGCTCTTTGGAACCCCTTACCCTTCCATATATATTAGATGATTAGCTTTTCCATTTCTGCAAAGAATGTTGTTGGAATTTTGATTGGGATTGTAATTGTATTGAATCTATAAATTGCTTTGGGTATGATTGATATCTTAGTGATATTTAGTCTTACAATCCAGGAACATGGAATGTCTTCACATTTATTTAGATCCTCTTTGATTTCTTTTGGCAATGTTTTGTAGTTTTCTGCATACAGGTCCTTTACATCCTTGGTTAGATTTATTACTAGGTATTTGGTTGTTTGAGCTGCGATTCTTAATGGAATTTTTTTCTTGATTTCTTCCAGTTGTTTATTGCTTGTATATATAATCAATCACTTGATTTTTGGGTGTTGATCTTGTACTTTACCACTTTGCTGATTTCATTTAAGAGCTTTGTTGTGGGTTTTTCAAGATTTTCTGTATATAGGATCATGACATCTGAAAATAGGGAAACTTTTACTTTTCATTTCCAATTATGTTGCCTGTTATTTATCTTTCTGTTGTGAGGTGCATATGTATTTATAATTGTTACATCTTCTGGCTAGATTGATGCTTTTATCAATATATAATATCCTTCTTTTTATTTTATAACTTTTTTTGACTTTGAGTCTATTTTGTCAGAATAATATAGCAGCTTTGTCTCTTTTGATTGCTGTTTGCAAGGAATATCTTTTTCTACTTTTTGGTGTCTTTGTGTCTAAAGTGAGTCTCTTGTAGACAGTATATAGATGGATCATGCTTTTTCATCCAGTCTGCCAATCTTTGCCTTTTAATAGAGGAGTTTAATCCATTGACATTTAAGGTAAAAACTGAGAAGAAGGAATTTACCTCTGCCATTTAGCTATTTGTTTTCTGTATGTCTTATATGATTTTCTTTCTTAATTACTCCATTACTGTATTTTTTTTCTGGAATTTAGTTGCTTTTTTGTAGCATATTGTTTTATTTTCTTCTTTCCTTTTATATATATATATATATATATTTTAATCCTTTTCTTAACATCTTAAACTAATAACCTAGTTTGACTAGTACCAATGTACTGTCAGTAGTACACAAACTACTCCTATAGGTCTGTCCTTCCCCCATTATATTGTTATTGTCTTAGATTACATCTTTATACCTTGTGTGCCCATAAACACAGATTTTAAATGTTATTTTACACATTTATATATTAAGTCATATGAAGGGGGAGGAGAGCAGATACAAACCAAAAGAACAATAATACAGGATTTTATATTTATCTATGTAGTTTACTTTTACCTATGTTCTTTATTTCTTCTTATGGCTTTGAGTTATTGTCAAGTATCCTTTTATTTCAGCCTGAAGGACTCCCCTTAGCATTTCTTAATGGACAAGAATCTGGTAATCAGTTTTTCAGCTTTTCATCGTATGTGATGACCAATTTAGCTACGTTTCCACAAACAAAACCTATTTTTCACAATGAGGAAGCAGACAATAATATGCAATCAAAAGGATCTATCCTGAAATCATTTATCTTCTCTGTCAAAAGTTAAGAGTGTGGGAGATCAATATAGCTCTAGCTCAGAAGGTAAAACATATATGATTAATGTAAAATCCAATAGCCTGTGTGAATTCTGCATCATATTTCCCCCTATTTATAACAAAAGATTGGGTTTAATATATAAGAGGGGGATTAGTGTGACACTATTACTGAAAGATAGCATTGCCCTCATCAAAACTCAAGACGTAGCCATAGGATCCTTTTAGAAAAGAATGCTGTCCATGCCCCAAAATGTGAGATTAGGCAGTTGTCAATGAATATGAGGTAAAAAAAATTAAAATGTTTTCTGTCCTCATTCATATCATACTGCTTACACCCCTGGAAATTCAGGTTAAACAGGTTTTTCAGATCATATCCACTTTAACATCTAATGTAAGTGATAATGCATTCTTAGTTTTTAAATAAAAATCATAACATCATTTAAAAAAAAAAAAGATTATTTATTTCTCGCCCCCCCCCCCCGGTTGTCTGTTCTCTGTGTCTATTTGCTGCATCGTCTTTGTCCGCTTCTGTTGTTGTCAGCGGCATGGGAATCTGTGTTTCTTTTTGTTGTGCCAGCTCTCCATGTGTGCGGCACCATTCCTGGGCAGGCTGCACTTTCTTTCGCACTGGGCTGCTCTCCTTATGGGGCGCACTCCTTGCGCATGGGGCTCCCCTACATGGGGGACACCCCTGCGTGGTAGGGCACTCCTTGTGCGCATCAGCACTGCACATGGACAAGCTGCACACGGGTCAAGGAGGCCCAGGGTTTGAACCGCGGACCTCCCATGTGGTAGACGGTTGCCCTAACAGTTGGGCCAAGTCTGCCGTTGCCAATAACATCATTTTTGAAACTGCAAATGGTACTCTCTCCCTTTCATGTAAGAGAATAATCTCATAGCAGATTTCCTTTATCTAGGCCATATATATATAAGTGAGTATAACTTGAAGCTCTCAAATTACTTAAACTCAAAGACAATTAGGCCACTGCAGTCATTTCCTCATCTGAGTCATTCTCTTTCACTTTTGAAAGATAGTTTTGCTGAATGTAGACTCCTTGGTTGATTTTTTTTTTCTCTAAGGACTTTAAATATGCCATTCCACTGTCCACTGTTCTCCATGGTTTCTGATGAGAAATTTGCTGTTTAATATTATTGGGGAGCCCTTGTATGTGACAAGTCACCTCTTTCTTGCTGCTTTCAAAAATCGTCTATTTGTCTTTGGATTTTTACTAAGTTTGCTATAATGTGCCTTGGCATAGATCTCTTAGGGTCTATCCTGCTTGGAGTTCATTGAGCTTCCTAGATTTGTATACTTATGTCTTTCATTAGATTTGTGAAATTTTCTGCCTCTTTCTCTCTCTCATCCTTCTGGGACTCCAGTGATGTGTATGTTAGTATGCTTGATGGTGTCCCACAGGTTTCTCAGCCTCTGTTTATTTTTCTTGATTATTTTTCTTTCTGTTCACACTAGATAATTTCTATTGTCTTATCGTCAAGTTAGTTGATCCTTTCTTCTGTGTGTTTGAATCTGCTTTTGAATCTGTGTCTGTCTAATAACGTTATTTTAGTTTCCATACTCTGTAGCTCTAAAACTTTGATTTGGTTCCTTTTTAAAATTTCCATGTGTTTATTTTGTTCAGACAACATTTTCCTAATTTCCTTTAGTTATTGATACATGGATTCCTTTAGTTGAGTAAATTTAAGAGAGTTGATTTAAAGTCTGACTAATATTGAATGTGTGAACTTCTTCAGGGATAATTTTTGGCAAAATTCTTTTTTTCCTGTGAATAGGTCATACTTTCCTGTTTCTTTGTGTGTTTTATAATTTTTTGTTGAGAACTGAATATTCTTAATATTTTATTATAACTCTGGAAATCTAGTTCTCCCACTTCTCTGGGATTACAAGGTTTTTGTTATTGTTGATGGCTGGAGTCATTAATTTGTCACTTTTCGAACTGTTTTTGCTCCCAGATGGGGAACGGAAAGTGTCAAGATTCTTGGCTGTTTTTTTTAAATCTGTAAGTGGAACATTTATGTTTATTGTAATCACTGTTAAATTTGGATTGAATCTGCCTTCTTTTCATGTGCTTTATATTTGTACTTTTTGTCCTTTTATTCTGAATACCTTCTTTAGGACTGATTGTGTTTGTTCCATTTTTATCTTCTGTTTATTTAGAAGATATGTGCTATTTTGATATTCTTTTGTGATTACCTGATAAATTGCAATCTTTTTTTGCTTGGCTTACCAAATCTAAAGTTAGCTTACTCATTTATTTGCTTCAAAGATATTGTATTTTAAAGCATTTTAGCTCTACTTATTCCTCTTTCGACATTTTTTATCGTATATTTTCATACTTTTTTGCTGTAATAGCCCACAGACATCATCATTATTATTTTATACATTTAATATTCATTTAGATCGATACATTTAATTAACAGTTTTCGTTGCTCCTCGATCTTTCCTAAATCTTGAAATTTGTATCTGGAATCATTTTCCTTCTGCCTGAAGAGTAAATATCCCTTTGTATTTCTTTTAGAACTAGTTGCTGCCAGCAAATTTTCTCAGTTTTTATTTTCAGAAAAAGTTTTTATTTCACTTCATTTTTTTTTTTTTGAGGTTCCAGGGCCCAGAGATTGAACCCAGGACCTCAAGTGTGGGGAGCTGGCACCCAACCACTGAGCCACTTGCTTCCCTGAATTGGCCTTACTGTTTATTGTGCTTGTTGTTTTATTGTTGTTGTTGTTGTTGTTTTTTCAGGAGGCACCAGGAACCAAACCCAGGACCTCCCATGTGAGAGGCAGGTACTCAACAGCTTGAGCCACATCCACTCCCATCACTTCATTTTTTCTCTTAATTTTTATTTTTAGATGCTTAGATTACATAAATATTACATAAAAAAATGAGGGAATTCCCACATGCCTCACTCCCCACATCTCCCACACTTTCCCACATTAACAACATCCCTCATTAGTGTGGTACATTAATTGCAATTGATGAACACATTTTGGAATTGCCACTAAACATGGATTAAAGTTTACATTATAAAATGTAAGAGTTTACACTCTCTCCCACCCAATTCTGTAGGTTATGGCAAAATATATAATGGCCTGTATCTGCCATTGCAGTGTCATTTAGGATAATTCCCAAGTCTAAAAAAATGCCCCTGTATTACACCTGTTTTTCCCTCTTCCTGCCCTCAGAACCTCCAGTGGCCATGGACTCCACATCAATGATATAATTTTTTCCATTGCTAAAATCACAATAAGTCTACTTTAGTCCATAGTTCGTTCCCCAATCCTAAGGATTCTGGGAGGTGGTATCTGCTTCACCTCTAATTGAGAGGGCACTTCCATCCCATAGGGCCAATGGATGGAACTATTTTGCTTGTAGTTGTATACTCTCTTAGTTCCTTGGTATGTTGTTTGTTCATTGACTCCTCCTTGTTAGTTTTCCTGGGTAAGACCAATGAACTGGAGAGTAGGTGTTGCAACTCTGTTGAAAGTCAGGGCCCAGCTGGCACATGGACAGCCCAAAGATTCAAGTCTCTTGGACATACATGTACCAACTCTAGTACTAATTATAAGTTCACTTAGAATGACAAGAGCCATGTGTAGGGAAGCTATAGCTGAGTCCAATTTTGTCACACTGGGGAGCAAAATTCCAAAGTAGGGCCTACTAAGGCACCTAACTCTGGAGCTATCTGCCCTGACTGTAGATTCTGAATGTCTTCAGAGCTCTTAGGAGCCCCACTATTTGGGGTAATTATCTACTTTGGCAGTCAGTGAGATCCTGCTGAGATGTGCATTAAGCGTAACCTCTGGAATGACCTCCCAACTCACTTTGAATTCTCTTAGCTATATAAACTCATTTGTCTTTACCCTTTCTCCCTTTTGGTCAAGGTCTTTTTCCAGTTGCATTGCTAGTTGGTGCTTGGTAATAATCCCTTGGCCATCACTTCATTTTTAAGTACTTCTTTTTCGGAATGGAATTCTATTTTGGCCGTTACTCTCTAATAGCAATGTAAAGGTAGCATGCCATTGCTGCTTGTCTTTCATTGTTGCTATTGGAAAGCAGCTCTTCTTCTTTTATTACTCCTTTACTGGTTTTATCCTTATTTTCGAGCTGCTTTTGTGGTGTTTTTCTTTTTTGAAATTGTACAATTATATGTGTAGGTGTGGATTTCTTTTGCCTTTTCTGGGTTTTCTAGTGCTTTTTGAGTCTGTGATTTGGTGTCTCTTCAATTTTGGACAATCATTACTCATTATCTCTTCAAATTTTCCCACAGTTTTCAAGTTGCTTTTTTTCTTTGATTTACCATTTCATTGGTTTCTGTAAGCCCTTGATTGTTTTGCAGAGAGCTAACAAATTTGGTTCTGACAGTTCTGCTTATTTTTCAGTGTTTGTGTGGAGGAACTCGTGCTTGCAGCTGACTAGTCTACCATTTTGATGATGTCACTCCCCTCCAATTTTTCTTTTTTTCCCCCTCAAAAATAGATTTATTTTTATTTCCCTTCATGTAAAGAGAAACGTGTCAAAAGAAACCTAGAACATATACAGTAGCACCCTCCAACTTACTGCCCACACAACCTAAAAGAAAAAAACGGGGTAAAGTTCTGTTCACTTCATAATTTTACCTTCACTTCTGCAAGAAATTTCCATGTCTCATTTCATGGCTACACCCTCTTCCAGCCACTTAGGCCTTCAGAACAGCAGTTTGTCCCTGGCTGGCTTCTGACCTTGGTTTTTGTTTTTCCTGCTTTTTTCCATGGGTACGTTTTTCAGCATGTGAAGCAAAACTCAGAAAGTGGATCTTGCTGCCATGGATGTACACCTACTCCAGCTGGGTCACTTGTCTATCTCTGTAGGTGACTGTGATGTTGGACACTCGGCAGTTCATGTTGTCCTCTGCCTCAGTGAGCTTCCCCTGATGCACCTTGTCAGTGTCTCACTTGTCATGACATGGCCCTAAGCCTCATGCAGGACTTCAGTAGGCACACCAGTAGACACCTTTATAGGAAGAGGGTGCAGCTTCAGTCTCCTCTTCCTCCACTTCCGTGCAGCAGCAGGTCTGGTGGTGGTGAAGGCATCACGGGAGTGAATGGCCATCAGCAATGCTTTTTAAAAAAGTATCTGTCACATAGTTTTGAGGTGATTTTTTAAAAATTAGCATGTTGGTAGATACTGAAAGAAGTATGTGATTATCAGGGATTTTGTGAACTCCATGTTCTTTTTAAAATAAATTTTTCTTTATTTTTAAGGAGGTTTATTTTATTTATTTATTTATTTTAAAAAAATTTTTTATTTATTTCTCTCCCCTTCCCCCCTCCCCACCCCCAGCTGTCTGCTCTCTGTGTCCATTTGCTGTGTGTTCTTCTGTGACTGCTTCTATCCTTATCAGCAGCACTGGGAATCTGTGTTTCTTTTTGTTGCGTCATCTTGTTGTGTCAGCTTTCCGTGTGTGTGGCGCCATTCCTGGGCAGGCCGCACTTTCTTTTGCACTGGGCGGCTCTCCTTATGGGGTGCACTCATTGCGCGTGGGGCTCCCCTATGTGGGGGACACCCCTGTGTGGCAGGGCACTCCTTGTGCGCATCAGCACTGCGCATGGGCCAGCTCCACACGGGTCAAGGAGGCCCGGGGTTTAAACCATGGACCTCCCATGTGGTAGGCAGACGCCCTATCCATTGGGCCAGGTCCACTTCCCTATTTATTTTTTTAAAGATTTATTATTTATTTATTTCTCTCCCCTACCCCCCGCCCCCCAGTTGTCTGCTCTCCTCCCTCCCCTGCCCCGCAATTGTCTGCTCTCTGCGTCTATTTGCTCTCTTCTTCTGTATCTGCTTCTATCCTTATCAGTGGCATTGGGAATCAGTGTCTCTTTTTGTTGTGTCATCTTGCTGTGTCAGTTCTCCATGTGTGCGGCGCCACTCCTGGGCACTTTTTTCGTGCTGGGTGGCTCTCCTTAGGGGGCACACTCCTTGCTCGTGGGGCTCCCCTACGCGGGGGACACCCCTGCATGGCATGGCACTCCTTGCACACATCAGAACTGTGTATGGGCCAGCTCCACACCGGTCAAGGAGGCCTGGGGTTTGAACCCTGGACCTCCCATGTGGTAGGCGGACGTCCTATCTGTTGGGCCAAATCCGCTTCCCATTTTTAAGGAGCTTTAGATTGCATACACGTTACATTGTAAATATAAGGGATTCCCATATACACTCCCCTGCCCCACACTTTCCCCCATTAACATCTTTCATTAGTGTGGTACATCTGTTTCAGTTGATGAACACATACTAAAGCACTGCTACTAAGCAAGGTCTATAGTTTACATTATGGTTTATGCTTTGCACCGTACAGTTTTATAGGTTTTGACAAAATGTGTAATGGCTGATATCTCTTATTGTAATATCTTGCAGAATGATTCCAATGCTTCAAAAATGCCCTCTCCCTCCCCTCATGTTTCTTGAATAAAATGAGCCAATATACTTTGAAAGGTAAAGAAGTGTTGATGATTCTCTGTCGTTATTACTCCTGAGAAGTGCAGTGGAATACTTAGAAGGAAACTGTCCTGTCTTCTGGGGTGAGGACGTGTAGAGGGAGGTGTGTAGGGGCGGGGGGGCTTCCGGGGTAGAGCAGGGCTGTCCCTGGCTGCCTTACGACACACCCACATATCCACGGCCACCTAGATTTACTCTCATCTGCCAGGGTCCTCCAAGCAGTTGGGCAGGATTTGCACAAGGGCTCGACATGCCGGGTCTCCCCAGTTGCCCAGCACGACCCGGGCCGTCACGGGTGCTCTCCTTGCCTCGCAATCTGCTGGCCTCTCTCCTTCCTTCCCTTCCACTCTGGGGCGCACGGGGCGTCCCTCCAGCCCCTCTCCCTCCGTTTCCCTCAGCCCAGCCCCTTCACACTTGCCCAGCATCCTCTCCGGTGCACCCCTTCTCCGGATGCGTCCCCCCTTCTCCTGCCCACTCGGGCTGTGAAGAGCAGCAGGGAAGGGCCTCTGCAGGCCCCCGACGCTGCCCTGCCACCCTTCGCGCCTCTATGGGCAGCTCCCTCTTCGCCCCTTTGGCTCTACACACCCAGTCCTGGCCTCTCCTTCCAGGGAGGAAAGGGAGGGTATGGAGCGGTCCTCCTCCAAGCCCTGACTCCTCTCCCGTGGGCTCAGAGACCCTGCCATCGCCAGCCCTCCTGCCCGCTCACTTCCTCCTCTCTCTCTGTCACTGTTTCCCCTCTGCGTATTCTCCTGTAGGTGGCAGCCAGCTCCTCTCCTGGCTTCCCAGCCTCCTTTAGCTGCCATCCTCTCTCTGTCCTTCCACACAAACCCACGCTATTGGTGCATTTATGTTCCCTCTCGAAACACCTGGCTTCCTGTCCTCTCGGTCTTGGTGCTTCTGCATGTGCTGTTCCTTCTGCCCTGCATGCCCTTCCATGCGCCTCCACCTGGGAGTGCCTTCTCATCTTCTGATGCTCAGCGCAGACATCACCTCTCTGATCAGCCTTCTCCAACTGCCGGCCTGGGCTAGGTCCCTCTTCTGTGCACACGTAGCCTCCCGTCCTCACCTGTCTCAAGGCACTCATCATCATCAGCATCTCATCATCCACTAATGAGCACCACCGGGCCAGGCCTAGTGCCTGCAGCACGTCCTTTAGTCCTCACCAGAACGCTGAGAGGTATTTCCATCCCGATCATGTACAGGAGGAAATGGAAGCACAGAGAACTTACGTCACTTGCTCAAACTCACCCAGCTCATAAGCAGCCGAGCTCTAGAGTTTGAACCCAGACCACACTCCCCTAGAACCTGCCTCGGGCACCTCAGTGCTTTAGGCCAGATCAGAGTCCCCTGGAGGACTGGTTAAAACACGAATCACTGCCCCCACTTGCAGAGCTCTGGCCCGAGATTTGCATTTCTGACAAGCTAGCAGCGATGTTGATGTTGTTGGTCCATGGACCACGCTTTGAGAACCGCCCTCTAGGCTCTTAGCACTTCCTCTACTGGAATAGTCTATTTATTTATTTTTAAAAGATTATTTATTTTTATTTATTTCCCTCCCCCGCAGCTGTCTGCTCTCTGTGTCCTTTCACTGTGTGTTCTTCTGTGCCCGCTTGTATTCTTGTCAGTGGCACTGGGAATCTGTGTCTCTTTTTGTTGTGTCTTCTTGCTGTGTCAGCTCTCCATGTGTGCGGAGCCACTCCTGGGCAGGCTACACTTTTTTCACACAGGGCGGCTCTCCTTATGGTGCGCACTTCTTGCGCGTGGGGCTTCCCTATTCGGGGGACACCCCTGCGTGGCAGGGTATTCCTTGCGTGTGTTAGCACTGCACGTGGGCCAGGTCACCACACGGGTCAGGAGGCCCTGGGTTTGAACCCTGGGCCTCCCATGTGGTAGGCGGATGCGCTATCAGTTGAGCCAAATCTCCTTGCCTGGAATAGTCTCTTTATCTGTCCTCTTCCCAACTAATAAAGGAACTCCTTGAAGGCAGCAACTCTGTTTTTGATGTCCTGTATTCCTAGCAGCAAGCAAAATAGCTCTGACAGGTGGTTGGCCATCAATAAATGTTTATTTGAATAAATGAATGAATGGGGAAATGTTGCTGGCCTCTCATTTATGTATTTTTCACCCAAATAAAATTTCTGTGTATTTCAAGAAGAATTCTCAGTTTTCATCACATACCTGATTGGCACTTAGGGGATAATGTCCGCAAAGGTTTTGTAAGGATAACTGTTGATTGCATGATTTAAAAATAATTTGAAACTAAAAGGCACAGTTGTTACATTTGGCTGCTGCTGCTTTCCAAAGCTGCACGCTCACTGCCCATTAGTTCATGTGGTCATTATATGGGAAGAGACTCTTTGGCCTTTTGGCACATGCGAACATTTCTTTCCTAAAGCAGCACATTTGTGATAGAAAATGACTCCACATAAATGTGATGGGGTGTAGGAATTGGGGTGTGTTTAGTTTCCAGTATTAAAGCTTCTCTCGATGCCTATATGAAATAGTCATTTAACAGAAGCTTGGGGGCTTATCATCTCAGCAACTCAGACACTGTGTCACCTACAACCAAGTGTCAATGCAGAACCAAGACATTTCTGAAAGCTGGAGAACTATCTTTGTTTCTAACTGTTGATATTTGTTTTAATGGTATTTTCATATGTTGCTTTCCTTTTGAAATAGGAACTACTAAAATATTTTTTTTATTATAATAGGCTTTGCAAGAAGTTGTTAAAAACACGAATAGGCAGGTTAACAAGCTGTGTGGAATTGTTTCAGAAATGCAGCGTACTTGGGGGAAACCCAGTGTAAGTGTTTCAAAAATATTCTTACAACTGCGATAACACTCTGGTTCTGGGGTTCTTAACAAGGGGTCAGTGAGCTTGAATTGACATTATTCTTGTGGGGACGTGTTAGTACGGGTGTGATATATGTATTAAATAATACACAGTATAGTGTGGACTTAGTAAGAAGTCTGTGGTTTTCATCTGACTGGCAAAGGGGTCTGTGCAACAAAAAGGTTAAGAGCCCCTGCTCTAGTTCCTTAAGACACCTGTCAGTTAGAAGTGATAGAGAACTAATAACTCTGCACAATTAGCAAGGCAGATTGCTACTTGCTTTAGCAGTGCATAGTGGACTAAATGTCAGTTGAAAGCATGCTAAAGTTTAGATTTGATAAAGGTATGGCAGTGAGTATTTTTATGTTTGGAATCCTAATGTACAAAATGCAGTTAAAATGTAGTTGTATTTTTTTTAGGAAGTACCGGGGATTGAACTTGGGGACTCATACATGCACTGAACTACACCCATTCCACAACAATCTGCAATAGTGTTTTTTTTAAAGGAGGTACCGGGGATTGAACCTAGGACCTCATGCGTGCCAAGTAGGTGCTCAACCCCTGAGCTACACCTGCTCCCTGCTAAAATGGAGGCTTTAAGAGGAATAACAATTATAATAAAAAGACATCGTTTATCCTTAACAATAGAAAATAATGTCACAGGGAAAATAAGTGTTAGTGCATTTACCAACTTTTTAATTCACATTTTCGCTTACAATGGTTTATACTAGGTTTCTGTCATTTTAGGGGTTGTCTGAACTTACACAGAAATGTTTTGATCACATACCTCATGCATAAAGTCCAGGAACTGAAAGTAAGAGCCTAACCCATTTTGTTCTCACGCCTTGGACAGGGAAATTGTAGAGAGCAGGAAAACCGTGTCCAGACCAGCCGTGTAGGAACATCTCTTCAGTCAGCAGCATGCCCTGAACCGCCAGTGCTCAGGGAGGAGAAGGCGAGCCACACGGAGAGTCTACCACTTCCCCAAATCATCTCCGTACATTCGTTACAGTCATATGTCAGTCCAGACAGCCCATTTCCTGGGCTCGCTGTACTGTCCTACTTCTTTGATGAGGATATTAAAAGTGTCATCCGTGGTCTCTCATCTGCCCAGGCTACTATAGCACTACCCACAGCAGATGTGCCACAAGGAGAATCCAGTGTGGCAAATAATCCTAAGAGGGTGAATTACTCAGTTTTTCTGGAAAAGAGGAGCACGAGTCCAGATACTACCTCATCTCTCTGCAACCCTCCCAATGTTGGTAAGTTTGAATTGCACAGATTATAAGCAGCATGCTTTAATCTAGATTCAAAACCATCCTTAATGCAAGCTAGTGATAGCTATTTTTAAATTAAATACTTTATTTTGAGATAATTGTAGATGCGCATGTAGTTGTAAGAAATAATACAGAGTGATCCCTTTTATCCCTTACTCATTTCCCCCAATGTTAACCTCTTGCAAAACTATAGGAAAAAATCCCAACCAAGATACTGACATTGATATAATCCACAGATATCATTCAGCTGTCTAGTTTTATTTGTAAGAATTTGTGTGTGTAAATTTAATTCTATGCAATTTTATGACGTTCGTATA
Source organism: Dasypus novemcinctus (assembly GCF_030445035.2). Taxonomy (NCBI): domain Eukaryota; kingdom Metazoa; phylum Chordata; class Mammalia; order Cingulata; family Dasypodidae; genus Dasypus; species Dasypus novemcinctus. The sequence continues at coordinate 20,740,136 of NC_080704.1, read as the reverse complement.
TCTACCACCACAATCAAGAATCCCATCTATTGCCCTCTTTTTTTTTTCAAAGCCAAACTGTATCCAGCTTTATTAAAGATACTTTTCATAAACAATCAATGGTATTTCAGATAGGACATGGGCAGACAGTACACAACAACTTTCAAACTCCCTTCTTCAGTGTGCTACTAAAATCAAAAAGCCACTATAAAACCCAGTGAAGTCTTCATTTAATGCTCTGAACAGGGGAAGTTTAGAGAGAGGGTTGACATTTCACATTTAGCATGTTGTTTAACAACTCTTACTGAGCTGACCCTGACTTTGAATAAATGAAATGAAAATGGTAGAGTTATCAGTTTGAAGACCCACAGTCTGAAAAAGGAATTGCTAGTCTTTTGAGGGATGCCATTTTCATGGCATCACTGGAAAGTCTGGATTGCCTGACATCCTCACAACCAAATTTTTTGGGTCAGGCCCCAACAGGTCTCTGGGCTTAGAGGAGTCAAATGTGTGCTGAAGGCAGAGAGGGAGAAGAGAACATGAGGACATAAAAATGAATTTTAGTTTTCTATACCACAAGACATCTGTGCCAAGGTGAATAATGTTTATCAGCGTCAGGGATTCCCTTCTCCTGGGAATAAAGAGGAAGTTTCTCAAAACACTAGAGGGAAAAGGTGTTTTTTCCTGTATCAGTCCAGCTTTGGAGGCATTCTATTCATGACATTTGTCCCTTCCCCCAAAAACAAGAATGAAGTGTTCTGGATGCTAGCAACATAGCTTAAAAAAAAGGAAAACAAAAGTTTGCATTTTTATAAAACTTGATAAAAATAGTATTTCAAATTGTACAGTCACCAGAGGTAGACAGTGCTCAAAAATGCACACACTTCACCTGGCATCTCCAGCACCTTCAGCTTTCTGTGCCTGGTCTGTTTTAGCATCAATTTTCTGCAGGGTTGTTCCCATCCTTGCCAGGATCAGCTTTCCCCTGTTTCCCTTTGGGTACCTTTTCTCCTTTCTTTGCAGGGGCCTTTTTAGGCTGGGACTCTGGCTTTGGAGGAGCAGGTTTAGCAGATAATCTTGCAGATCTTCTCTGTGTTTCATCCTTTACCTTGGCTTTATCTCCTTTAACATCCCCTTCAGCCTTTCTCTTGGGCGTGGTGCTGGTGGTAGGACATGGCTTTGGACGCAGAGATGCAGTGGCGTGCGGTCTGGGCGTTGTTTTTGCCTCTTCTTTTTCATACTGCTCCTATTGCCCTCTTATTTTTTTTTTAATTTGATAAAGATGCAGATACATGGCTTGATTGACAAGAACAATTAAGAACAATTATGTACATTAATAACAGACTTAAGTGACAATTCCTAAAGGGTGATTTGAAGGATGCCTAGCAACATAGAACAGAATTTTTCTCCATCTAGTCAATGGTTTTGTGTGTTATCTTTTAATTTTTTTTTTAAATCAGTGGCTTTCATTAAAATGAGGGCGATATATGCTAACATGCAGAGTATATGCGAGTTGAAAGAACTTTAAAAAACAAAAGAAAATCTTAACTGACTGTAACAAGAAAAAAACAATTAGAATGGTTTTAAGTAAATCCGGTATGAATCCATAATGTACTATGAATCTTCAGTGTCATGTTGGGGAAGGTAGAGTACCTGCCTCGTTACTTACTGTGATTTCATCATGAACCTCGAATCCTAAAGGACTTTGTTTTTTGTCAGATTTATCAAAGGTGATTGACACTGAGGCTTTGGTAATACCAGCCTGCCCGTTTTTGTAAACTAAATGTTGTAAGTTAGAAGCTCGGACCTGAGACAGGTTGGAGATGCCCAGCAAAAAACAGATGGAGTCCAAGATATTGGATTTCTCACTACCATTTAAACCAGTGATAGCACTGAAGAGAGGGTCAAAACCATTGACTTCAGTCCTCTGAGCATAGGACTTGAATCCCTCAAGAATGATTGACTTAATATGCATTTTCACTACGGAGTTGGACTGCTAAACTTCTGCTAGGAGTTCAACGGGGCATAGACCTGTTCCGCCTCATCTCTGCCTCAGGCCGCCTGGGCCAGAGGCGCCCCGAAAGCTCCTCGGGTCTCAAGGCTGGAGTGCGCGGGCCAACCCTGCCCAGCTTCGGTGACTGAAAGGAACGCCGCACCATAGCCGCTGCCGCACTCGTCCCCTATTGCCCTCTTATAACCACATTCACACCCCTCTGTGTGCCCTTCTCGCATTCTCTCCCCCATTCCTCATCCCTGGAAAACGCTGATCTGTTTTCCATCTCTATTATTTAGTCACTTCAGTAATGTCATATAATTGTAATGTTTTGGGATTGACTTTTTTCACTAACCAAAATTCTTAGGAGATTCATGCAAGTTATTGTGTGTATCAACACTTCTTTCCTTTTTATTGCTGAGTATAATCTGTGTTATGGAGGTACCTTGGTTGATTTAACTGGTCATCCATTGTAGGAAAATTTTTTTCTTTTCACATTTTGGTTATTAGGAGTACAGCTGTTATAAACATTCATATACAGGTTTTTGTGTAAATATAAGTTTTCATTTGTCTGATATGAGTGTCTAAGAGTGCAGTTTCTGGGTTGTGTGTTAACCGCATATTTAGTTTTATAGAAACTGCTTACCTGTTGTCCAGAGTGGCTGCACCTTTTAAAATTCATACTAGAAATGTGCGTGATCCAGTTTCTCCACATCCATACTTGTGCTCTTTCCATTGTTCTTTCTTCATTCCCGATGCTCAAAAATTCCTTCTGTCACCATATCCTCTCTCTTTGAAGATTTTCCTTTATCCATCCATTCTATAAGGGTAAGTCTGCTTGGTCCAACTTTTTTTAGTTTTCCTTCATCTGAGACTGTCCGAATTTCGCCTTCGATGGTTTTGCCTGCTATAGAATTCGTAGTTTAGAGTTTTTGTCTCTAAGCATTTGAAAATGTTTTCCTTATAGAAAAGGTTGGAGGAGAAGTCAGCCTGGAAAACAGCTCTGAGACAACGAATCACCCACTCATATTGGAAAATGACAGTGGCCCAGAACCTGCCTCTTCATTGCACTCCGTCCCTCCCAGTTTTGGTGAGTTTGAAATGATACACATTACAGGTAGCGCTCTTTAATCTAGATTCTTCACCATCCTTGAAGCAAGCTAGTCGTAGCTCTTTATAAAATTCAGTTTTTATTTTAAGATAATTTTAGGTTAACATGTAAGAAATAATACACAGAGATCCAGTTTACACTTTACTCATTTACCCCAATGATAATATTTTGCAAAACTAGTAAAGTAACACAACCAAGGTATTGACATTGATACAATTCACAGATCTTAATTGAGCTGTCTCATTTTTCTGGTGTTCATTTTGTGTGTGTGTGTGGTTAGTTTATCCAGTTTTATCATATGATTAGGTTCGTATGTCCACCACCATTGATAATAATACAGAACATTTCCATCACCATAAGGATCCCCTTTATTGCCTTTTTAAACCACATCCACCTCTCTCTACTCATACTTCCCTTCCTCTCCTGCCCCATTGCTAAGCCCTGGCAACCACTGGTCTGTTCGCCATCTCAATAATTTTGTCACTTCAAGAATGTTATATTAAGGGAATCATTCAGTATATAACCTTTTGGGATTGGCTTTTTTATTAGGAATAATTCCCAGAAGATTATTTACAGGGTGTTGAGTGTATCAGTACTTCCTTACTCTCTACTGTTGAATAGTATTCCTTGGTATGAATGTACCACAATTGTTAGCCATTCTCATCTGGTTGTTTTTCTAGTTTTTGGCTATTACATGTAAACTTGGTTATGAACATTCTTGTATAGATTTTTGTGTAAAAATAAATGTTCATTTCCTTGGCATGAGTGCCCAAGAGTGCAATTACTAGGTCATGTGTAAACTGTACCTTTAGTTTTACTGAAATTGCTAAACTTTTGCAGAGTGGTTGCACCATTTTACATTCCTACAAGCAATGTACAGGTGATCTAGTTCCTCTACATCCATATTTCTGCTCTTTCTTTAGTTTTTTCTTCCTTCTCATGTTTTAAGAGCGATTCTTTCATCATATCCTTATGCTTGAAGATTTTCCTTTATCCATTCTTTAAGGGTGGTAGACCTGCTATAAACAATTAAACTTTTTTTTCCTTCAGGTGAGAAAATCTTTATTTCCTTTTTTGCCCAGAGGATGGTTTTGTCAGGTATAGAAATTGTGGTTGAAAGTTCTTGTCTTTCAGCACTTGAAAGTGTTCTAGAAATTCCAGGAAAAGCAGAAACCAGCTTGGAAAACAGCTATGTAACCTTGAATTCTCGAGCTTTATGGGGAGATGACAGTGGCCCAGATGCTACCTCTTCATCACTCTCCATCCCTTCCAATATTTGTGTTACTATAATATATGTATTACTATATTTTTTCTATACATACGCACACATTAAATCTATTAAAATATCATGACTGACATTGATATACTTCACATTTATTATTGAAATGTCCCCATTGCTACTTGTATTCATTGGTAAGTATGTTTGTTTGTATATTTAGTTCCATGCAGATTTATCACATAAGTGGATTTGTATGTTCTCCACTACAGTCAAGCTACAGAACATTTCCATCACCACAAGGATCCCTCATATTTTTCTCTTATAACCACAGTCACCTCTCTTCTGTCACCCTTCCCTTCCCCTCTGCCCTGTCCCTAACTCTTGAGAATCTTTTGTCCATCTCTTAGCCTTTGTTTAAGGGTAAGTCTTCTAGGGACAAATTCTTTCAGTTTTTTCTTTATGTAGGTCTTTATTTCTCCTTTTTTTCTGGGGGGTAGTTTTGCCTGGTATCAAATTTATAGTTTAGAGTTCTTGTCTTTCAGCAGTTGAACATATTTTCCTTACAGAAGCATTGGGAGAAGAAGGGACCAACTCGGAAAACAGCTGTGAGACAATGAGTTCCCTAGTTCTACTGGGAAATGACAGTGGTCCACATACAGCCTCCTCATCTTTCTTCATCTCTCCCAGTGTTGGTCAGTTGGAAATGATACATATTAGAAATAGCACTATTTAATCTATGCTTGTCAACATACTTAATGCAAGGTAGTGGTAGTGTAGCTCTTTTTTCAGTTAAGCTGTTTATTTTGAGATAATTTTAGATCATAGTCAGTTGTAAGAATTAATACAGAGAGACCCAGTTTATACTTTACCCATTTCCCCAATGATAACATCTTATAAAACTAGTAAACTATCATATTCAGGATATTGACATGGGTACAATCCACAGATCTTATGGAGATGTCCTGCACTCATACATAAACATATGTAAACAATAAGTGTATAGTAATGGTTGTGAACTTATAAAACAAACATATATAACATAATACAGGGCTCTCACACCTCACCTCACCCTACCACCAATACTTTGCATTGTTGTGAAACATTTTTAACTAATGATTAAAGAGCATCCTCAAAATATTACTACTAACAAAAGTATCTTACATTTGGTGTGTTTTCCCCCCAACCCAGCCTGTTGTTATTATTACTGTATCATTTATACATGAACATACATAAACAATAAGTCTATAGTAAAAGTTGTGAACTTACAAAGCAAATATGCATAACATCATACAGGGGTCCCATACATCAACCTATCACCAACACCTTGCATTGTTGTGAGACATTTCTTACAAATTATGAAAGAATATTGTCGAAATCTTATTACTAACTATAGTTCTTATCTTATATTTGGTGTATTTCCCTCCCAACCTGCCCTATTATTATTTTTTAAATGTATTTTTATGACAGAAGTTGTAAACTTAAAAACAATCATGCACATGTGCTGAATTCCCATAAAATGCCCCTCTATTAATACATCACACCATGGTAGAACATTTGTTATAAATTAGAGATAATATCATCAGATTATTACCAGGTACATAGCATACATTTGGCAGACTTTTTCCGTACTTCCCCATTATCAGCACAGTACATCTTTGTCATAGATACATGAATATTACATTATTATTGTTAACCACAGTCCATAGGTCACTCCAGTTGTATTTTTTCCATGCTTCTCCACATTCACACTACCTTGCAATAGTGATGTACATCTGCTCTAGCTCACAAAGGACACTCTTACATCTGTGCCATTAACTACAATTTCCATCCACCTCTGGGTTTACTGTTAGTCAGTCTCTAGATTATTCTCTAGCTTTTTTTCAATTAACATTTACATCCCAAGACTACCCTTTTCAGCCACATTCCCATTTAGAAACCAGCTGTTTCTTACTATAATGTGTTATCATCAACTCTATACATTTCCACACTTTTACAATAAAGCTAATTAAAACTTCTACATACATTAAACATCAGTAGTCCATCTCAGTCCTCCTTTTATCTCCTTTAAGAATCCACCACCTACCACCAAGTCTTGAAGATATTTTCCTACATTTTCCTCTAGAAGCTATGGTTCTTACCTTTATATTTAGGTTTTTCATCCATTTTGAGAAAGGTGTGAGATAGGGGTCCTTTTTCCTTCTTTGGGCTATGGATATTCAGTTCTCTCATCACCATTTGTGGAATGACTGTTCTGCCCGAGCTGGGTGGGTTTGACAGGCTTGTCAAAAATCACTTGGCTGTAGATGTGAGGGTTTGTTTCTGAACCATCAGTTGGGTTCAATTGGTCTATGTATCTGTCTTTATGTCAGTACCATGTTGTTTTTACCACTGTAGCTAGGTAATATGATTTAAAGTCCAGAAGTGAGAGTCCTCCAATTTTGCTTTTCCTTTTTAAGATGTTCTGGGTATTCAGGACACTTTACCCTTCCAAATAAATTTGATAATCATGTTTTCCATTTATTTAAAAAATGCTGGCAGAATTTTTATCAGAATTGCATTGAATCTGTATTTCAATTTGAGGAGAATTGACATCTTAATGATATTTAGTCTTTCAATCTGTGAGCATGGAATGTTCTTCCAATTACTTAGGTCTCTTTAAAATTTCTTTTAACAGTGAGTTGTAGTTTCCCGAATACAAGAGCGTTACATCTTTTGTGAAGTTTATTCCAAAATATTTGGGTTTTATCTGTCATATTTTATTTTCACCTCTGTTTTGACACTTTTAGTTACTTTTGCTGATATAATCTTCATTTCTAGACTCTCTTCCAAGACTCTCCTATCTTTTCTTTTTTGTTTTGTATCTATTGACTTTAAAATTAATTAATTAATTTATTTTTAATTCATTTTAAAAAATATTACACTGTAGCACACTATTTTTTCCTATAGAGATGGTCTCTTGGTTATACACTCTCTCGGTTTCTATTTATCTGTGAATATTCTAAACTCGCCCTCAGTTCTGAAAGAAATTGCTGGATATAAGGTTCTTGTCTGGAAGTTTTTCTCTTGCAGTATCTTAAATATATTATACCCCTGCCTTCTTGCCTCCATGGTTTCTGATGAGAAGTTGGCACTTAATCTTATTGGATATCCCTTATATGTTATGCCTTGCTTTTTTCTTGCTGCTTTCAGAATTCTCTCTCTGTCTTTGGCATTTGACATTCTGATGAGTATGTGTCTTGGAGTTGTTCTATTTGGATTTTTTCGGATGGGAGTCCATTGTTCTTCTTGAACATGGATATCTGTGCCCTTCAAAAGGGTTGGGAAATTTTCTACTGTTATTTCTTCAGATATTCTTTCTGCCCCTTTTCCCTTCTCTACTCCTTCTGGGACAACCCAGTACACATATGTTTGCATGTCTCTTACTGTCGTTTAGTTTCCTGAGAACTTGTTCAATTTTTTCCATTCTTTTCTCCATCTGTTCTTTTATATGTTCACTTTCAGAGGCCATTTCTTCAAGCTCACCAATCCTTTCTTTTGCCTCCTCAAATCTGCTATTATATGGTTCCAGTGTATTTTTAATTTCATTTATTGCACCTTTCATTCCCATAAGATCTGCTATATTTCTACGTATGTTTTCATTTCAAATTCTTTTTTTTTTTTAAAGATTTATTTATTTATTTAATTCCCCCCCCTCCCCTGGTTGTCTGTTCTTGGTGTCTATTTGTTGCATCTTGTTTCTTTGTCCGCTTCTGTTGTCGTCAGCGGCATGGGAAGTGTGGGCGGCACCATTCCTGGGCAGGCTGCTCTTTCTTTTCACGCTGGGCGGCTTTCCTCATGGGCGCACTCCTTGCGCGTGGGGCTCCCCCACGCGGGGGACACCCTTGCGTGGCACGGCACTCCTTGCGTGCATCAGCGCTGCGCATGGCCAGCTCCACACGGGTCAAGGAGGCCCGGGGTTTGAACCGCGGACCTCCCATGTGGTAGACGGACGCCCTAACCACTGGGCCAAAGTCCGTTTCCCTCAAATTCTTATTTGTGCTCATCCAATGTCTTTTTAAAAAATTTTTTAAAATTTAATTGCCTTTTTAAAAATGATACATAGATCACAGAAAATATTACATTAAAAAAAAGTAAAATGTTCCCATATACCCCACACCTCACCACACCCAATGTCTTAATATCCTCATCTCTTTAGCCATCTCACTGAATTTATTATGGAGATTTGTTTGAACATCTGTGATTAGTTGTCTCAGCGCCTTTATGTCATCTGGAGGCTTATCTTGTTCCTTTAACTGGGCCATATCTTCCTGTTTCTTGGTGTGGATTGTAATTTTTTGTTGGTGTCTTGGCATCTGGCTTACTAGATGTATTTATTCTGGGTACCGTTTCTCTCTTTAATTTAGGGCTTCCTGTCCTTTCTCTCTTGCTGGTTGTGTGGTAGGAACCAGGGATGTAGCTGGTGCTATAAGCTGAGGGCTGGCTCAAGCTGCCCTTATTTCCCTGATAAAGCTTCTCCCAACTTTCTCCTTTGCCAGGGGTAGGGACCAAGCCACAGCTGTGTGTAATAATACAAGTTGTGCAGGCCTAGACTGTAGTGGCCCAGAGAGACTGATGAAGCTTCACACCCCTTTCTCCCCTGCCTGGGGCAGGGATGGAGCTGCAGGTGTGGGCAGCAATCTATGCTATGCAGGTCCAAATGACTGCAGTTGCCCAGGTAGCCTTCTTATTATTCAGTCTGTGCCAGCCAAAGGTACCTGCAGTTACCTGGATAGGCTGGTGCAGGGCCCACCAGTCTCCTTCCTGCCAGAGGTGGGGCTGAAGCCTAGGCTAGGGCTGCAGGCTGATCCGGGTAAAAGAAACTGGTTCCTACCATCACTGTGATTTTCAGTTATCCTGGCTTCCCCTCATGCAGGGGTGGAGTCAAAATGGTAGCTACTGGCCTCTTTCTGACCTGGACATATTCAAACTTTAGCTGTTCTTAGGGATAGACTTTTACCAGCTGAATTTACTAATCAGTAGCTGAAATCGGTGTCTAACCATCTCCTCCTCCCCTGTTTTTGTGAAATGGAGCTTCCAATTTCAGCCCCAGAACAGCTCCCAGGGAGGCTTGCACCATCAGAGTAGGATGATCACCTGCCTCTGGCTATATTTTCTTTGAGAAGCCAGTGCAGTTCCCCCCAGCTCCTCCCTGCCGGAGGTAGGGCTGGGGCTTAGGCTAGAGCTGCAATCTGAATGATGGAAAGAAGCTGGTCCCCATCAGCGCTGTGATTTTCAGTCTGTCCGCTTCCCTTCATGCCAGGTGTAGAGTTAAAATGGCAGCTGCTAGCCTCTTTCTGACTTCAGCAGGCTCAAACTTTAGCTGTTTTTAGGATTATACTTTAGCCTGCTGAATTTACTAATCAGTAGCTGAAATTGGTGCCCAGTCGTCTCTTCCTGCCATTTTTGGGAAATGGAACTTCCAATTCCAGCCGCGGAACAGCTCTTGAGGCGGCTTGTGCCTCCAGTGGAGGATGGGCACCGGCCTCCAGAGCATGGAGTGCTCTACTCACGAATCTTCTCTGCAGATGGGCAGTCTCCTTCCATTCCTTCAAGGATCTTGCAGGATGCTCTTCTGGTCTCCTGGAGCCCCCAAACAGGTGCTTCACGTAGCTCTGGGTGTTTACTAACTGCCCTGTAGCATGAGCTGACTTTAGGAGCTCCTTACTCTGCCGCCATCTGGCTGGTTTTCCCAGTTCTGTGTAGTTTTTACAAGAGTAGGTTTGATTGTCTACTGCCATAGTCAAGATACAAATGGTTTCCGTCACTACTACGATCCCTCGTAATGCTCTTTTATAACCACAGTCACTTCCCTCAGATAGCTTTCCCTTTCCCCCTGCATGGTCCCTAATCCTTGCCAACAACTGATCGTTTTTTCTTCTCTATAATATTGTCACATCAAGAATGTTGTATAAATGGGATTGTACAGTGTGTAATTTGTGGGGCTTGGCTTTTTTTTTTTTTCGTTCAGTGTAATTCCCTGGAGACCCATCCAGACCTTGTGTGTATCAATAGTACATTCTTTGTATTGTTAAATAGTATTCTATGGTATAGATATACCAGGTTTTTTTTTTTTTTAACTTTTTTTTTTTTTAAAGATTTATTTATTTATTTAATTCCCCCCCCCCTCCCCTGGTTGTCTGTTCTTGGTGTCTATTTGCTGCGTCTTGTTGCTTTGTCCGCTTCTGTTGTCGTCAGCGGCACGGGAAGTGTGGGTGGCGCCATTCCTCGGCAGGCTGCTCTTTCTTTTCGCGCTGGGCGGCTTTCCTCACGGGCGCACTCCTTGTGCGTGGGGCTCCCCCACGCGGGGGACACCCTTGCGTGGCATGGCACTCCTTGCGCGCATCAGCACTACGCATGGCCAGCTCCACACGGGTCAAGGAGGCCCGGGGTTTGAACCGCGGACCTCCCATATGGTAGATGGACGCCCTAACCACTGGGCCAAAGTCCGTTTCCCTATACCAGGTTTTTTAAACCATTCATCTGTTAAAAATATATTTTAGGAAATATTGGTTGCTTCCAGTTTTTGGGTATTTGAATTAAAGCTGGTATAGGCATTCATGCGCAGGTATTTATTTATAGATGAATTTTCATTCTTCTGAGATAATGTGTAGCAGTGCAATTCCTGGATTATTTGGAAAAGTGCATGTTTAGTTCTATAAGAAAATGCCAGAGTGTTTTCCAGAGTGGCTGTACCCTTTTACACTTCTACCAAGAATAATAAATGATGTAGTTTCTCTGTATCCTTATTTTGTCTCTTTCCATTTTTCTTCTGTCCTGATGCTACAAGATTCAGTTTATTATCATATCCTTTGTGTTTTAAGATCTTTCTTTATTATTTCTTAAGTGTAATTCAGATAACAGCAAATAATTTTAGTTCTCCTTCTCTGATTATGTCTTTATTTTCATTTCATTCTTGAAGAACAGTTTTGCTGGTAGAATACATGGTTGGGAGTTCTTTACTTACAGTACTTAAAAAAGGTTTTCCTCATAGAAATGTTGGACAAAGAAAAAAGTGTCCTAGAAAAGAGCTCAGTGGAAATCAATTGTCCACCTTTACTGGAAAGTGGCAGTGGCCAATTTCCTTCCTTATCATCTCTCTGCAACCTTCCCACTTCTGGTGAGTTTGGAGTGATACACATTACAAGCAACACTATTAATTCATCAAAATTGTCAATGCAAGCCAGTGGTAGCCTTTTCTAATTAAAATTTAATTAATTCATTAAAAGTAAAAGTCTTTGACAAACTTTTAGGCTTACAAATGCTTACAATTGTAATAAATAATCCAGAGAGGTCCCAGGCACCCGTTACTCAGTTTCTCCCAATGGTAACATCTTACGAAACTATAGTAAAGTAGTACAATAAGGAGATCAACATGATCCAATCCACAGATCTTTTTGAGATGTCCATAGTTTTACTTCTATTTTGTGTGTGCGTGTGTGCATAGTTAGAGCTATACAATATTTATCACATATGTAGATTTATGTATTCACCACCAGCCAATATACAGAAGCATTCCATAACCTCTGTGATCACTCCTTTTGCCATTTTCTAACCACACCTACCTCCTGAAGTTGACTTTTCTCCCTAAAAACCCCTCTTTAACTGCTGGCAAATGACTCATACCACGTCATGTCACATCACATCACACATTCCTCTTAATCTGTAGTGTGCCACTTACATATTGTTAGGTAAATGGAATCGTATAGTATATGACATGTTAAGATTGGCTTTTATCATTTAGCAAAATTCACTGGAGTTTCCTCAAAGTTGTTACCTGTATCAGTACTTCATGTTTATTTTTGAATACTATTCCTTGGTTTCTTTAACCATTCAACTATTGAAGGACTGTGGGTTGTTTCTAGTTTTAGGCTATTACGAGAAAAACTGCTATGGACATTCATATACAGGTTTAAGTAAACAAAACTTTTCATTTTTCTGGGATGATGTCTCAGACTGCAATTGCTGGGTCATGTGGTAATTGCAGGTTTAGTTTTATAAGAAACTGGCAAATGTTTTCTAGAGTGGCTGTAACGTTTCACATTTCCCCCAGCAATGTACGAGTGATGTAGTCTCTCCACACATTTATTTCTGCTACTTCCTTTCTGATCCTCCGAATATTCCTTCTTTTGCCATATCCTTTTTGTTTGAAGATCTTCCTTTAGCACTTCTTTGAGGCTTCTAGTAGGCCAACAACAGATATTTTTAGTTTCTTTCATCTTATTGTATTTTTACTTCATTCCTGAAGAATAGTGTCTCCTGACATAGACTATGCAATTGGGAGTTCTTTTCTTTCAGCACTTGAATGATGTTTTCCTTACAGAAATGGTGATCAGAGCAGAAACCAGCCTGGAAAACAGCTCTGTAGGAATCAGTCACGCACCTTTATTGGGAAATGACAGTGACTAAAATCCTCCCTCATCTTCTCTCTGTATCCCTCCTGATGTTTGTTTGTTTGAAAGGATACATATTGTGTATAGCACTTTTTAAAATCTAGAATCTTCAACCCTCTTAATGTGAGCTGGTAGTAGCTTTTTCTAATTAGAAATTAATCCATTAAAAATTAAAGTTTTATTTTGAGAAAACTTTAGCTGCACATACTGTTGTAAGAAATATTACAGAGTTCTCATTTACACTCTAGCCATTTTGATAACATTTTGTAAAACCACAGTAAAGTATCACTGCCAGGATAGTGACATTGATGCAATCCACACATCTAACAGAGATGTCCCCATTGTTACTTGTTCATTTGTGTGTGGCTGTGAATGTATTCAGTTCTATGCAATTTTGTGCCACAGTAAGTTATATATATTCCACACAATCAAGACACTATATGTTTCCATCACCAAAATTTGTGGCTTGTATCAGTAGTTCCTTCTTTTCTTTTGATTAGTACTATTCCATAGTATGGATAGACCATGGTTTGAGTATCCCTTCACCTGTTGAAGGACATCTGAGGTTTTTTTTTCCTAGTTTTTAGCTCTTAGTTAGGAGTAAAGTTGCATTGACTGTTGATGTATATGTTTTTGTGTAGAGTTTTCATTTCTCTGAGATGAATGCCCAAGAAGAGTGCATTTACTGGGTTGTGTGGTGATATGTTTTTTTCATAAGAAACTGCCAAACTCTTTTCCAGAGTGGCTGAACCATTTTACATTCCCACCAACAATGTATTGCGATCCAGTTTCTCCACATGCATGTTTCTGCTCAGCCTGTTTTTTTTCCGTCCTTTCTTGTGCTCCAGGATTTCTTTCATCCTATCCTTTCTGTTTGAAGGTTTTCCTTTAAGATTTATTTCAATAAATAAGACTTTATTTATTTTATTTCCTTTAAGATTCATTTTATTTATTTCTCCCCACCCCCTCATTGTTTGTATTTGTTGTGTTTGTTGTGTGCTGGTCTTTTTTTTTAGGAGGCCCCTGGAACCAAACCCATGACCTCCCATGTGAGAGGGAGGCACCCAATTGCCTGAGCCACCTCCACCCCCTACTTTGTTGCATCTCTCATTGTGTTTCCTTGCTGTGTCTCTTGGTTGCATCATCTCACTGTGTGATCTTGTGTCAGCTTGCTCCTCCAGCCCGTCATGTCAGCTTGCTGTCTTGCTCTCTTCTTTAGGAGGCACTGGGAACCAAACGCAGACCTCCAGTGTGGCAGGCGGGAGCTTAGTCGCCTGAGCCACATCTGCTTCCCATACTTTAGCCATTCTTTAAGGGTGAGCCAGCTAGTGACGAATTATTTTAGTTTTCCTTTATGTGAGAATGTCTTTATTTCCCTTGCACTCCCAAAGGATAATTTCTCCTGATATGGAATTCCTGTTTGAGATTTCTTTCAGCATTTGAAAAATCTTTTATTTATAGAAATGGTAAAAGCACAGGCCATTTTGTTAAAGAGTCCTGAGACAATGAGTTCTTTCACGCTACTGGAAAATGACAGTGGCCAGGATCCTTCTTCGTTGTCTTCCTGCATCCTGCTCAGTTTTGGTGAGTTTACGGCTAACACAATTTAATCTAGATTCATCAGCACCCTTAATTTGAGTCAGTGGTAGCTTTTTCTAATTCAGGTTTTTATTTTGATTAAATTCTAGGCTGACATGTACTTAAAATAAACGATGCAGAGAGACCCCATGTACCAGTCTCCCCCAATGGTTACATCTCATAAAATATCTTATCCTGGGTATTGACATACAATTCATAGAGCTTTTGAGAAGTCCACAATTTTAGTTGTATTAATCAGTATGTGTGTATCTGTATTTTGTTCTAAGTATTTTAATCATATGTATAGGTTCAGTTATCCACTACAGTCAAAACAATGAAACGATCAGTTCCATTACCACTGCTATCCCTCCTGTTGCTCCTCTATAACCACGTGCACGTGTGCCTGCCCAAGTTTGACCTTATTCCAAATCCCTGCCCTGTCCCTAACTGCTAACACTAAAGAATATGTTCTCCAAAGCTATAGTTTTTTATTGTTTTATAAATGGAATCATATTATGTGCAATCTTTTGGGGTTGGCTTTTTTTCACTCAGCTTAATCTCCAAAGACTCATCCAAGTTCTGCACATATCACTAGTCCATTCCTTTTTGTTGCTGTGTGATATTATAGAGTGTGAATGTGCTATAGTTTGTTTTTGTGCTCATTCATTGATGGATTTATGTGCTTCCAGTTTTTGGCTTTTTCAAGAAAAGGTGCTATGAACACTTGCATGCAGGTATTTGTATAAACTTAACTTTTTATTTCTATGGGATGAGTTTCCAGGAATTCCAGTTGCTGGGTTGTTTAGTAATTTCATCTTTAGTTTGATAAGAAACTACCCAAGTGTTTTCCACAGGGCCTCTACCATTTTATATCAGTGGTTTTGGAGTGGTCTAGTTTCTCTGCATGCTTTATTCTGCTCTTTTCATTGTTCTCTCTTGCTTCCTGATGCTCCAAGGTTACCTCTTTCATCATATCCTATCTATTGAAGAGTTTCCTTTAGTTGTTCTTACAGGGTAAGTGAGTCAGTGACAAATTAATTTCAGTTTTCATTCATTTGGGAATGTCTTTGTATCTCCTTCATTTCTGAAGGATAGAGGATAGTTTTATCTGGTATAGAGTTTGCTGTTGAGATTTCTTTCATCACTTGAAACTGTTTTTGTTTTTGTTTTTTTTTTAAAGAAATGATGGAAGCACAAACCAGTCTGGAAAAAAACCCTGAGACAATGATGTACCTACTTTTATTGGAAAATGACAAGGACAAAGATACTTCTACACCATCTGTCTCCAGTATTTCCAATTTTGGTGAGTTTGAAATGATACATAGAAGTAGCTCAGTTTAATCTGCATTTATCAACACCCTTAATGCAAGATAGTTGTAGCTTTTTCTAATTAAACTTTATATTCTCATAAAATTTTAGCTGTACATAAGTTGGAATAAATAATAGATCCTTCGATTACTAATCACAGTAGTTCATGACTAGAATATCAGTAAGTCCACTCTAATCCATACTCTATTCCTCCATCCTATGGACCTTGGGATGGTTGTGTCCACTCCACATCTATATCAAGAGGGGGTTTAGATTCCACATGGATGCTGGATGCAGTTCTCCTGCTTTCAGTTGTAGGCACTCTTGGATCCCTGGTGTGGTGTTTGGCCATGGTGGCTGCTGGGGGTAGGGAGTGGGAGGAAGAGATGAAATGTGGGGGTATTTTTGGGACTTGGAGTTGTCCTGGGTGATGCTGTAGGGACAGTTACTGGACATTGTATGTCCTCCCATGGCCCACTGGGTGGACTGTGGGAGAGTGTGGGCTATGCTGTGGACCATTGACCATGAGGTGCAGCGGTACTCAGAGATGTATTCACCAAATGCAGTGAATGGCTCATGATGATGGAAAAGATTGTTTTTATGGGGGGAGGAGTGGGGTGAGGGGGGTGGGGGTATATGGGGACCTCATATTTTTTTAATGTAATATTAAAAAAATAAAGACAAAAAAAATAAAAAAAAGAGAGACCCTATTTACCCTTTACCCTATTTCCTCTGATAGTAACATGATGTAAAACTATAGTAATATATCAAATCCATGATATTGACACAATACCATACACAGATCCTATTGCGATGTCTCCAATTTTAGTTGTATCCATTTGTGTAATGTGTGTGTGTGGTATTCATATGTATATGTATGTGTAGTTAGACTTATACAAATTTATCATATGTGTAAGTTCAAGTATCCAGCACCACAGTCAAGATACAGATCACTGCTATCACCACCATGGTCTTTCCTGATCGACCTTATGTTGCTGCCCCTGTGTTGTCCCTAAATGCTGGAAACCACTAAACTCTGCTCCAAATCTATCATTTGCCACTTCATTATTGCTATGTAAATGGAATTATATAATATGTAATCTTTTGGAATTGGCTTTCTTCCACTCGGTGTAATTCATTCCTAAGGCTCATCCAAGTTGTGCCATGTTATCAGTGGTTCCTTCTTTTTGTTGCTGAGTTCTAGTCCATGGTACCGATGTGCCACGGTTTGATTGGTCATTCACCTGTTGAAGGATTCTGGATTTTTTTCTACTCTTTGGCTTTTAGGATTAAAACTCTTATGAACTTCATGTACAGAATTTTGTGTGAACATAAGTTTTCATTTCTCTGGAATGAATGCCCAAATACAGTTGGATCGTATGGTAATTCCATGTTTAGTTTTATAAGAAACCACTAAACTCTTCTAGAGTGCCTGTACCATTTTACATTCTCAGCAATAATACATGAATGATGTAGTGTCTCTGAATCCTTATTTCTGCTCTTCCCATTGTTCTTCCCTCCTCACTGATGCTCCAAGATTCCTTCTTTTATTATATCCTTTGTGTTTTAAGATTGTCCTTTAACCATTCTTTAAGGGTAAGTCAGCTAGCAACAAGTACTTGTAGTTAGTCCAATTATGTCTTTTTTTTTTTTACTTCATTCCTGAAGAATAGTTTTTCTGGATTTAGAATACATAATTCGGAGTTCTTTACTTACACCACTTGAAAAATCTTTTCCTTATAGAAATGTTGGACAAAGAAGAAACCACCCTGGAAAAGAGCCTTGAGGGAATCAGTAACCCCAATTTGTTGGAAAGTGACAATGGTGAAGGTCCTTCCTCACCAACTTTCTGCCTCATTCCAAGTTCTGGTGAGTTTGAAAGGATACATATTAGAAATAGCTCTATTTAATCTGCATTTATCAACACCCTGAATGCAAATCAGTGGTGGCTTTTTCGAATTAATTATAATTAAAACTAAAAGTTACATATTGAGAAAATTTTAGTTGCTCATGCAGTTCTACTAAATAATGCAGAGGGATTCTGTGTACCCTTTGCCCAGTTTGCCCCAATGGTAACATCTCATAAAACTGTAGTAAAATTTCACAACCAGGATATTGATACAATCTGAGGTCTTATGGAGATGTCCCCAGTTTTACTTACATTCATGTGTATGTATGGTATATGTTTGTGTATTTAGTCTATGTAATTTCATGACGTGATTAGGTGTGTATATCCTCCATCATAGTCAAGATACAGAACATTTCTGTCACAAGGATCCTACCTGTTGTCATTTTTTTAAAAGCCAAAACCTCCCTTCTCTCCTTAGCCTCCCACTTTTACTGCCCGCTTTGTTGCTGCCCCAAGAACAATAATGTTCTACCTCTTTATTATTTTGTCATTTTAAGAACATGGTACAAATGTACTCTTATTGTTTGTATCCTTTTTCACTGGCTCTTTTCATTCAGCATAATTCCCTGGAGATTCTTCCAAATTCTTGAGTGTATTGATAGTTCATTTCTTTTTATTGTTGAGTATTTTTCTGTGGTATGGAAGTACCATGGTTTGTTTGTCATTGGAAGCCTTCTGGATTGTTTCCTGGTTTTGGCTCTTACTAGTAAAGCTGCTATGAACACTTATGTACTAGTTTTGTGTGAACATAAGTCTTCATTTCTCTGGGATGAATGCCCAAGTGCAATTCCTGGGTCACTTACTAATTGCATCTTGAGTTTTATAAGAAACTGCCAAAGTGTTTTCCAGTGTGACTATCCCGTTTTACATTCCCGCCAGCAGTGTATGAATGATCCAGTTTCTTTGCACCTTTACCTCTGTTTTTCCCATTGTTCTGTCTTCCTTCTGGGTGCCCCAAGATTGTTTCTTTTACCATCTCTTCACTGTTTGCAGTTTGTGAGCTAGTGACAAATACTTTTAGTTCTCCTTTGTCCAGTTATGTCTTTATTTTCACTTCATTCCTGAAGAATAGTTTCACTAGATTGAAATAACATAGTTGGGAGTTCTTTGCTTACAGCACTTAAAAAATGTTTTGCTTATAGAAACATTGGTCATAGTACAAACTAGCCTGGAAAGGAGCCCTTTAAATATCAGTGACCCACTTTTATTGGGAAATCACAGTGGCCAAGATCTTTCCTCACCATCTCTCTGCATCCTTCCCAGTTTTGGTGAGTTTGAAATAATACATACTACCAATAGCCCTTTTTAAAAAGATTTTATTTTATGGGAAACGGACTTTGGCCCAGTGGTTAGGGCGTCCGTCTACCATATGGGAGGTCCGCGGTTCAAACCCCGGGCCTCCTCGACCCGTGTGCAGCTGGCCATGCGCAGTGCTGATGCGCGCAAGGAGTGCCGTGTCACACAAGGGTGTCCCCCGCGTGGGGGAACCCCCACGCGCAAGGAGTGCGCCCCTGAGGAAAGCCGCCCAGCGTTGAAAAGAAAGTGCAGCCTGCCCAGGAATGGCGCCGCCCACACTTCCTGTGCCGCTGACGACAACAGAAGCGGACAAAGAAACAAGACGCAACAAATAGACACCAAGAACAGACAACCAGGGGAGGGGGGGAAATTAAATAAATAAATAAATCTTTAAAAAAAAAAAAGATTTTATTTTATTTATTTCCCCTCCAATTGTTTGCACTCACTGTCTGCTTTCTCTGTCCATTTGTTGTCTGCTTTATGCATCTATTTGCTGTATGTCTGTGTCTGCTCATCTTCTCTTTAGGAGGCACCAGGAACTAATCCTGTGACCTCCCATGTGGGAGGGAGGCATTCAATTGCTTGAGCCACCTCTACTCCCTACTTTTGTCGTGTCTCTTTTTGTCTTTCCTCTTTGTGTCTCCTTTGTTGCATCATCTTGCCACGCCTGCCTGTTGTGCCAGCTCACTGTCTTGCTGGTCTTCTCCAGGAGGCACCAGGAACCAAATCCGGGACCTCCCATGTGGTAGGTGGGAGCTCAATGTCTTGAGCCACATTCGCTTCCCACTAATAGCCCTTTTAATCTGCATTTATCATCACCCTTAATGCAAGCCACTGGTAGCTTTTTCTAATTAAAAATTAATTACAATTAATGAGTTAAAATTAAAAGTTTTATATTGAGAAAATTTTAGCTGCACAGGCAGTTGTAATATATAATACAGAGAAAGACAATGTATGCTTTACTCAGTTTCCCTGAATGGTGACATCTTGGAAAACTTTAGTAAAATATCACAACCAGGATACTGACATTGATACAATCCACAGATCTCATGGAACTGTCCCCAGTTACTTATATTAATTTCTGTGTGTGTGTGTGACTTTTGTTCTGTGCAGTTTTGTGACATGATTAGGTTTGTATATGCATTACTACCACAGTCAAGACACAATGCTTTAGTCATCACAAGGATTCTACCTGTAGCCCTTTAAAAACCATGCCCACCTTTCTCCCCGCTTAACTGCTCACCCCATCTCCTACTTTGTCATTGCTCCTGGTAACCCCTAATCTCCCTTTTCCTTTTTATAATTTTATCATTAAAGGAATGTTACATACATAGACTCATATAGCCTGTAGCTTTGAGGGCTTGGCTTTTTTTCACTCAGCATAATGCTTTTGAAGACTTAAGAGTACCTCCCCTTGTCACTGCTGAGTACTAGCCGTGGTATAGTGGATTTACCACCTTTTGTGGATCTCTTTTCCTGTTTAAGGTCATCTGGGCTGTTTCCTCTTTGGGGTTCTCACAAGTAAGCCTACTATGAACACTTATGTATAGGTTTTTGTGGGGACATAAGTTTTAATTTCTCTGTGATAATGCCCAGGAGTGAAATTGTGAATCATGTGGTAATTGCATATTTAGTTTTATAAGAAACTGCCAAATTGTTTATCAGAGTGGCCATACCATCTTCCATCCTCCCCCCTCCCCTCAGCAATGTACAACTGATCTAGTTTCTCTGCATGCATATTTCCACTTTTTCCATTGTTCATTCTTTCTTCCTGGTGCTCCAAGATTACCTCTTTTTTTGTATGCTTTCTGTCTGAAGATCTTCCTTTAGCCATTCTGCAAGAGTAAGTCAGCTAACGACAAATACTTTTAGTTTTCCTTCATCTAAGACTTTTACTTCCCCTTCATTCCCGAAGGATAGTTTCTCCTGACATCAAAATCATGGGTTAGATTTCTTGTCTTTCTGCATTTGAAAATATTTTACTTACTGACATTTTATTCAAAGCAGAAGTTAGCCTGGAAACAAGTTCTGAGAGAGCAAATAACCCACCTTTGTTGGAAAATGACAGTGACCCAGATACTAATACTACCTTGCCACCTCACTTCCTCACACCCAACTTTGGTGAGTTTTAAATGATATATATTACAAGTACAGTTATTTACTCTACATTCAGTAATATCTTTAATGCAAACTAGTGGTAACTTTTCAAAATTAAACATTTAATTTTGAGATTATTTATGAATCACATGCAGGTACAAAATAATACAGAGGTCCCACATACCCTTTACCTAGTTTCCCTGGACGGTAGCATCTTGCAAAACTGTAGTAAAATATCACAACCAGGATACTGATATTGATACTCTCCACAGATCACATCGAAATGTCCACAGTTGCATGTGTGTGTGTGTATACATTTATCTGCAGTTTTATGATGTGTAAATTCAGGTATTCACCACCACAGTCATGATACAGAACCACCCTATTACTTCCAGAATCTCTCTTGTTGCTTTTGTATAAGAACACCTACCTCGTTGTTATTACCCCCTTCCCCAACCTCCTCCCTAATCCCTGCAACTACTAATGTGTTCTCCTCCTTTATAATTTTCTTGTTTCTAGAATGTTATATATATGAACTCGTGTAGTATATAACCTTTTGGGATTGGCTTTTTTCATTAAGCATAATTCCCTGTACATTCATTGAAGTGGTAGCATGTATCAGTCATTCCTTCCTTTTTATTGCTGAGTACTCTTCCATGATATGGATGCACCATGGTTTGTTTATCCATGACATCTGGGTTGTTCCAGTTTTTAGCAATTATGAATAGAGCTGCTATACAAATTCACGGGTAGGTTTTTGTGTAACCATAATTTTTTATTTCTCTGTGATAAATGCCCAAGAGTACAATTGGTGGGTCATATGGTAATTGCATTTTTAGTATTATAAGAACCAGGCAAGGTATTTCCACAATGGCAGTACCATTTTGCCTTCCCACCAGCCATGTAGGAGTAATTCAGTTTCTCTGCATCCTTGCCAGCATTTTGTGTTGTCACTGTTTTTTACTTTAGCAATTCTGATTGGTGTATAGTGGGGTGTCATTGAAATTTTTATATGCATTTGCCTAATGGATAGGGGTGTAAATTTTTTCTCTATATCCTTTCTTGTGAAATGCCTGTTCTATCATCTCAAAGAAGTTTTTTTTTTTCTGTTGAATTTGAGACTGACTGAGATATCATAGAAACTTGTCTTTTATTGTATGTGTGGTTTACCAATATTTTCTCCCTGTCTGCAGCTTGCCTTTTCATCATCTTGGCAGGAATTTTTGCTGAGTGAAAGTTTTAAATTTCGATGATATCCAATTTAACAACTTTTCCTTTAATGGATGGTGCTTTTCGAGTCAAGATTAGAATTCCTTGCCTAGTCCTTAATACCAACTTTTTGTTCTCCTTTGTATATTTTTACATTTTACATTTAAGTTCGTGATCACCTTGAGTTTTTATATATGATTTGAGGTTTAGGTTGAGGTTCTTCTATTTTTTCTTGGCCTAAGGATATCCAATTGCTCCACTGCCATTTGTAGAATGGCTATCTTTCCTCCATGAATTGCTTTTGCTTCTTTATGAAAAATCAACTAGGCATATTTGTGTTTGTCTATTTCTGGGTTCTCTGTTGTAGTCTATTGATCTATTTCCCCTTGTTAAACCACACTTTTTTTAAAAAAAGTTTTTTATAAACATAGACAAAACCTACAGATGACCTTGGGGAGAATTGCCATCTTAGTATGTTGAGCCTTCTCATCTGTGAAAGTAGCACGTCTCTCCACGTATTCAGGTCTTTGATTTCTGTCATCAGCATACAGCTTAACAGCACACAGATCTTGTATATGCTTTTAAAAGTTTATGCATACATATTTAATTTCCTTTGGAACAATTATAAATGGTATTGTACTTTTAATTTTGATTTCCATGTGTTTGTTGTAGGTATATATAAATGACCTAGATTTTTGGGTGTTGATCTTGTATCATGCAACCTTGCTAAGTTTGCTTATTCTGGAAATTTTTTTTGTTGATTCCTTGGGATTTTCTACATAGCCAGTTATGCCATCAGCAAATAGGAACCATCTTCTTTCTGTCCACTCTGTATGTCTTTTATTTCTCTTTCTTTTTCCCTTCCCTTCCTTTCTTTTCTCTTTTCTCTTCTCTTCTCTTTTCTTTCTCTGATTGCAGTATCTGTTGAATAAGAGTGGTTAAAGCAGACATCCTTGCTTTGTTTCTGATCTTAGTGGGAATACATTATCTTTCACCATTTAATACAATGTTAGCTGTAGGTTTTTGGTAGATGATCTTTATCAAGTTGAGGTAGTTTCCCTCTATTCCTAACTTGCTGAGTTTTTATCATGAATGGGCATTGGATTTTGTGAAGTGCTTTTTCTATGTCAATGATCATATGGTTTTTCTTCTTTAGCCTGTTGATAAGGTGACTTATATGACTGATCTTTCAATATTGAATCAGCTTTGCATAACCTGGAATAAATCCCACTTGGTCATGGTGTATGCTTCTTTTTATACATTTCTGGATTTGGTTTGCAAATATTGGTTAAGGATTTTTATGTCCAAGTTCATGAGAAAGATTGTTCTGTAGTTTTCTGTGTTCTTTGTTTTTTGTTAGCAGGATAATACTAACCTCACAAAATGAGCTTGGGAACTTTCCCTTTGCTTCTGTTTTCTGGAATATTTTGTGAAAAATTGGTCTTAATCCTTTAAATACTTGGTAAAAATTTCCAGTGAAGACATCTGGGCTTAGAAATTTCCTGTTTGGAGGCTGTTTTTATTACAAATTCAGTTTCTTTAATAGTTAGAGTACTATTCAGACTGTCTGTACCATCTTGATTGAGTTTGGTAGTTATTAAATTGATGAGTAAAAAGTTGTTTGATGTATTTCCTATTATCCTTTTTTTTAAAAAAAAGATTTATTTATTTATTTATCCCCCCCCCCCCCCCCGGTTGTCTGTTCTATGTGTCTATTTGCTGCATCTTCTCTGTCTGCTTCTGTTGTCAGCGGCACGGGAATCTGTTTTCTCTTTTTGTTGCGTCATATTGTTGTGTCAGCTCTCCGTGCGTGCAGCGCTATTCCTGGGCAGGCTGCACTTTTCTTTTGCACTTCCGGGGTGCACTCCTTGCGCGTGGGGCTCTCCTACGCGGGGAGACTCCGCGTGGCACGGCACTCCTTGCGCGCATCAGCACTGCACATGGGCTAGCTCCACACGGGTCAAGGAGACCCAGGGTTTGAACTGCGGACCTCCCATGTGGTAGACAGACGCCCTAACCACTGGGCCAAGTCTGCCGCTCTATTATCCTTTTAATGGCTGCTAGATCTGTAGTGATATATCCCATTTCCTTCCTTATATTCCTTCTATTGCCTCTTTGTGTCATCTCAAGTCTTTCTAGAGGTTTATCAATGTTATATATCTTTTTAAGGAACTAGATTTTTGCTTTATTGGTTTTCTCTATTGATAGTTTTTCTAATTTTGAGTTTCATTGATTTCTACTCCTTATTATTTAATTCTTTCTGCTTTCTTTGGGTTTGTTTTGCTTTTCTTTTCCTAGCTTTTGGTGTAGGAACTTAGATTCTTGATTTGAGACCTTTCTACTTATCTCATATAAGCATTTTAGTGCTATAAATTTCACTCTCAGTACTGCTTTAGCTGCATCTCATATATATTCTGTTATGCTGTATTTTCATTTAGTCATCCGTATTTTTTAAGTTTTCTTGGAGATTTCCTCTTTGACACATGAATTACTTGGGAGTGTGTTGTTTAATTTCCAAGTGTTTAGAAAATTTTCCTCTTGTCTTTTTATTATTGGTTTATAGTTTGATTTCATTATGGCCAGAGGATATGCTCTGTATGCTTTCAATTCTTTTAAATTTATTGAGGTTTGTTCTGTAGCCCAGGATATGATGGTCCATCTTGGCAAATGTTCCCATAAACATCTGAAAAAGATGGGTATTCTGATTTTCTTGGGTGGAACTTCTATGTATGTCAGTGAGAATCCTGTTGTTGATTGTGTTGTTTAAGTCTTCTATATCCTTGCTGATTTTCTGCCTGTTTTTATTTTTTTTATTTTTAAGGTTTATTTTTTATTTATTTCTCTCCCCTACCTTCCTCCCCCTGTTGTCTGCTCTCTGTGTCCATTCACTGTGTGTTCTTCTCTGTCTGCTTACATTCTTGTCAGCGGCATTGGGAATCTGTCTCTTTTTGTTGTGTTATCTTGCCCGCGTGTCAGTTCTGTATGTGTGTGGCACCACTCGTGGGCAAGCTGTGCTTTTTTCTCACAGGGGAGCTCTCCTTGTGGGGCTCCCCTATATGGGTGACACCCCTGCATGGCACAGCACTCCTTGTGCGCATCAGCACTGTGTAGAGGCCAGCTTACCACGTGTCAGGAGGCCCTGGGTTTGAACCCTGGACCTCCCATATGGTGGGCAGACACTATCAGTTGAGCGAAATCCGCTTCCCTGGTTTTTCTATCTGCTGCTGAGAAGGGGTGTTGAGGTTCTCAATTATAATTGTAGATTTGCTTATTTCTTCTTTCAGCTCATTCAGTTTTTTATTCATGTATTTTGAGACTCAGTTGTCTGGTATGTACACATCGAGGATCATTATGTCTTCTGGGTGTTGATCCTTTATAAGTATGCAATGTCCTTATTTGTTTCTGGTACCTTTCTTTGCTCTGAAGTCTACTTTATCTGATATCAATACAGCCTCTCTGCTTTTTAAAATTAATGTTGCATTGTATGTTTTCCATACTTTTTACTTTCAAGCTATCTATGTCATTGAATTTATAGCAAGTTTCTTGTAAACAACACATAGTAGTTAGGTCTTGTGTTTTTTTAATCCACTTTGCCAATCACTGCCATTTAATTGGTGTATTTAGATCATGTATATTTAAGGTGATTATTGATATCATAGGGCTTAAGTCTGCCATTTTATTTTTTTTCTGCTTGTTTTCCCTTGTTCCTTTTTACTACTCCTTTGGGTTATGTGAATATTAGTATTCCATCTTGATTTATTTATGGTGTTTTTGAATATATGGCTTTGTATAGTTACCCTAGAGGTTGCTCTGGGTAGTATTAAATACTTATGTGACTCATCACAGTCTACTGACTTAACATTTTACCACTTAAGAGTGAAGTGTCCTGGGGAGCAGATGTGGCTTAGGTGGTTGAGTGTCTGCTTCCCACATAGGAGGTCCTGGATTCGGTTCCTGATGCCTCCTTAAAAAAAAACCACTACAACAAACAAAAGAAATGAAAAAACTAAGAGGAGCTGATGTGGCTCAGTGGTTGTCCGCTGGCTTCCTATGTATGAGGTCTTGGGTTCAATTCCTGGCTCCCATTACCTCAAAAACAACAACAACAACAACATAAAAAACCTACATAAAAAAGAGGGAAGTATCCAAACCTTACTTTCATTTAAGTGCCTTTACCCTCCCCACTTTTAAATATCATTGTCTTAGGTATCAGATTGTGTTTTAATTTTTATTTCACTCATCACATATGATTTAGAAAACTCATGATAGTATTGCATTTACTTATCTTGCTGTTGTTTTCTGTTCTTTTTTATTGCTAAATCATATTCATGGTACAGATGTACCATAGTTTGTTTAGCCATTTACCTGCTGAAGGATGTCTGGATTGTTTCCAGGTTTTGGCTGTTACAAGTAAAGCTGCTATGAACACTCATGAATAGGTTTTTGTGTGAATACAAGCTTTCATTTCTCTGGAATAGATGCCCAAGAGTGCAATTTCTGGGTCATTTGGTAATGCATGTTTAGTTTTATAAGAAACTGCCAAGCTTTTCCAGCATTACTCTACCTTTTTGCATTCTACCAGCAATGCATGAGAGATCCAGTTTATCTACATGCTTATTTTCTGCTCTTCCCATTATTCTCTCTTCCTGAAGCTCCAGGAGCCCTTCTTTCATCATATCTTTTCTGTTTGAAGATCTTATTTTTTTTTACCCATTCTGTAAGAGTAGGTCTGCTAAGGACACGTTCTTTTAGTTTTCTTTTTTCTGAGAATGTCTTTCCCTTGAGTGATAGTTTTGCTGAATATAGAATTCGTGATTGAGAGTTCTTTTCTTTCAGCACTTTTACCTGTAGAAATCTTGGTAAAAGCACAAACAAGCCTGGAATACAGGTCTGAGACAATGAATTACCCAGCTTTAATGGAAAATAAAAGTGACCAAGATTATTCCTTGTCATCTCTCTCCATTCCTCCCAATTTTCGTGGATGTGAAATGATTCATAAACTAGGTAGCACTATTTAACCTATAGTCATCAACATCCTTGATGCAAGGCCACGGAAGCTTTTGTTTCCTATTTTGAGGGCTGGTTTTAGGTGTTAGTAATAATAACTGACATTTATTGAGTGCTTTTTTTGGTGCAAGGCATTGTATTAATCAGCTGGCATGCCTCTTCTCCATTAATGCTCGTAATGAAACCCATGATATTGGTACTTTTATTATCCCCATCCTATAAATAATGAGACTGAACTTTAGGGAATTGAGTGAAGTATCCTGCCCAGAGTCACAGATCTGGGGAGTATAGCAGTTGTGGAACTCTAACCCAGTTTTCTCTGCTTTCAGAGCTCATGTTTCTTAACAGTTTGCTGTTGTCTGCCAAAGCTACACTCACCAAGGTAGAGACATTAGCCTCTTTGGCCTCTTATGTGGCAAGTCTTCCTAATGTTTTATGGGTCCTTTGTCTCTCTACTTCTAAGCAGCCAATCTCTTATTAGTATCGTAGTTCACAGGTCATTAAACTTTCTGTAATGGGCTAGATAGTAACTGTTTTAGGCTTTGTGAGCCTTATGATGTCTGTCGCAATTACACAACTCTGCTCTTGTAGTGTGGAAGCAGCCACCGACAATAGGTAAGTGAATGAGTGTGGCTGTGTTCCAATAAAACTTAAGTCACTAAAACTGGTGGCAGGATTGGCCTGTGGATTGTAGTTTGCAGACTCCTGTCCTAGAGGAGAGCATTTTCTTTTAAATAATTTTGTTGCCTAAACCAGGAGATTCTTCAAAAATTGTGGTCTTTCTACTAAAATAGATGCTCTGGCACACTGTTTTTAGGAGTTTACATTGGTGCAGTCTTTCTAAAGAGCAGTTTGTATCAAAAACAATAAAAGTATTTGTGCCATTTGACTCACTTATCACATGTCTAGGAATTTATCCAAAGGAATAATAAAAAATGATTTGCATTAAATTTTTGGTACGAGAATGTTCTTTACAGAATCATGAAAACTGGAAACAAACAAATAAGCAACAATAGGGAACTAGTTTAAGTGACTTCTGGCATATTCACCATGAAGCAGTAAAGCACAATGGTTAAGAGCATGGGCTCTTGAGGCAGACTACCTGGGTCCACATCCCAGCTCTAGCTCTTACTAACCATGTGACCTTTAGCCATGTCTCTAACCCAAAGAGCAGCTTCTTCATCTGTGAGGTGACAAAAATAATAAAGTCGTTGTGAGGATCAAATGGGATAATGCATTTAAAGCACTCAGCACAATGCCTGGAAAATAGTAAGTGCAGCATCAATTTCACCTGTCAGGAAAATCATGACGAAAGAGATGCAGACTGGAAAAAAACTGGAGAAATGTTCCATCTATGATGATAACTGAAATACATGTATTCAAACTCTCTCTCTCTCTAGTATGATATCAGTTTTGAGTTTAAAGAATGAAATGGAAAACTGTCTTTGTCTGCCAGAGCTGTGATGACAAATGCCACACAGTGGGCTGGCTTAAATAACAAGAATTTATTGGCTCATGGTTTTAGAGACCAGAAGTCCCAAAGCAAGGCATTGGCAAGGCCGTGCTTTCTGTGCTTTCTCTCAGGGTCTGTAGCTTTCTGCTGCTGGCTTGCTGTAGTACTTGGTATTTCCTGACTTGTGTCTCTGCCTCTGTCACTTGGCAATGTCCTTGGTCTCCTGTAGCCTTCTCTGACTTCCAGCTTCTCTCCGTGGCTTCCTCTGAGTGCATCCGAATCTCCTGTCTATTCTATAAGGCCTCCAATAATAGAGATTAAGATCCACCCTCATTCTGTTTGGCCACGCCGTAACTAAAAATAACATCTTCAAAAGGTCCTATTTACAAGTGGGTTTCACATCTATAGGAATGTGGATTAAGATTAAGAAGATGGCAGCGGACTTGGCCCAGTGGTTAGGACGTCTGTCTACCACATGGGAGGTCCGCGGTTCAAACCCTGGGCCTCCTTGACCCATGTGCAGCCGGCCCATTCGCAGTGCTGATGGCGTGCAAGGAGTGCCATGCCACGCAGGGGTGTCCCCCACGTAGGGGAGCCCCACGTGCAAGGAGTGTGCCCAGCATGAAAGACAGTGCAGTCTGCCCAGGAATGGCACCGCACATGGAGAGCTGACACAAGATGACACAACAAAAAGAAACACAGATTCCTGTGCTGCTGACAACAACAGAAGCGGACAAAGAAGACACAGCAAATAGACACAGAGAACAGACAACCAGGGTGGGGGTGGGGGTGGGGGGGAAAGGGAAAGAAAAAAAAATAAATCAAAAAAAAAAAAGATTAAGCAGATGTCTTTTTTTGGGGTACATGATTCAATCTACCACAAAGACATTAGCAGATTAATGGTTCTGAGTACTGGTTTATAAACAGATGGACTTAGATATTAAAACTGACTCTATAATTTGTTGTATGACCTTGTTCAAATATCTTACCTTCTCTGGACCTCAGTTATCTCATCTGCTAAGTGGTAATAATGATAAGGTTGTTAGGATAATGAAACTGAACTAATGGTAAAATATTTATCACAGGGCTTGATATATAGTAGATAATAAATGAGAGCTATTTTTTGAAAATTCTTGATTATATCTGCCCACGCTTTCTAAATTGTCTGCTGGGATACATATACTCACTCAGTAATATAGCTTTGAATGTACCCTTAGAGAAGGGATTCTTGATCTTTTTTGTTCCACAGACCCCTTCTGGGAATGTAGCAGCAGATAGTTTTATGACACTCAAACTAGCATCCAGTCTAACAACTACCATAATTTCGAAGTATGGATGAGCATAAGCAATTTTTTGAGATATGCAACAACTGTAATGCGATGTGAAATGAATACTATTATAATTTATTGCATACATTCATAAGTGAAGGAAATGCTAGATTTCAGTTAGAGGTCAGAGAAAATAAAGGTAATAAGTTGATTTTTTTCAATTCAAGCTCACAGACCCCCTAAACTCTTTCTATGGACCTCTTGGGGGTCTGTGGACCCCTGCTTAAGAACCTCTGCTTAGAGCATAAAAGGGCATATTGGGATCTCAGAGCAGCATGTCTTCATATGCACCTGCTACTTAAGAATTAAATTTGCCCAAGACAGTGAGCAGATTAGTTCAAGTGTATATTAAGTTCAAGACTAGCGAAGGTGAAGAATGTTGACAGTTGGGCATATGGCATCGAAGAGATACATTTATGGAGAAGGAGGCAAGAAGAATACAAAAAAATTCAAGTGTCTAGAAATTTGCAAATTAGAAATTGGTTAATTTAATTCTCCTGTGCCCTTTTATGACAGCCTTATATAACAAAAACAGGGATTTTACTTTTCCCTGTATTTTTGAAAGGATGTCTTGGTGATCCAAATAGAAACGTCAAGATTCTCGATACTCACTTGGTCATAGCACAAAAGAAGGCCAAGCCTAAACATGCAGCCTGCTATTTGGTTAGTATTTTATTCTCCAAAGAAATCCTAATTTGCAGCTCAGTGGATGTCAATTCCCAAGGCTCCCAACCCCTAGATCCAAACAAAATGGCTGCAATAAGAGGTATATAAAGTCATTATGGAATCCTCCTTTATCATTGTTTGGTCATGTGATGAATGTTATCATAGTAGCAGTGGAAGACATAATGATGAAATCTGTTTAATCTTAGAACTGTCCATTTCTTCACCTGACCCTGACTTTAAAATTTAATAATATGTAACTAGAAACAATTTCTGAAGAATTAACGTTCCCATAGACGGGTAGAATAAGACAGGCTCTAGGGATTGTAGTTACTAATGGTTAGCACTGAAACTTGGTACTTAAAAAAAAAAGAAAAGGCAAAAAATGTGGGGGATAAAAAACAGACATTTCAGTGCTCGCGACTGGCGACAAGGAAAATGGAAGCTCATGAATCATCCACTTTAACCTCCTGTCTTCCTGCCTTCTGGAAGTGTGTAATGAGGTCCTAGGCACTGAGGAGACAACAGTGATTAAGTAGTGTCTGCCTGCAGAGATCTCGCAGCCTAGTAAGGAACACGTGCATGGAAACAGATCCCTTCGAACCCAGTGTGGTAGTGTTGGGGAAGCTCAGAGAGCACAGCAAGTACTTTGAAGGAGTTAGGGAAGGCTTTACCAAAGACGAGACAAAATATGAGTTAGATCTAGAAGGATTACTTAGCCAGGTAAAGAAAGAGGGAGGGGTGTTATAGGCTGAGGAAATAGCTGATGTAATGTACACAAATAAATTAATCTGTGAAGTAATAACATTTGCAATGACACTATGTTCCTTTTTACAGACTTCCTTACTTCTACTTTCTGTTCTAATTTATCTGTAGCATTGTTAAATGGAATTAGTGCCCTGAAGTAAGGGACTTTTTGTTACACTTTTTTTTTTTTATTAGAGAAGTTGTGAGCTTAGAAAACAATCATGCATAATGTGCAGAATCCCAGTACATCACCCCTCCACCAACACCTTCCATTGTTATTTGTTACAGATTATGAAAGAACATCATCAGACTTTTACCACTATGGTCCGTAGTGTACACTTGGTGTATTTTTTCCATACACCCTCTCTTATTAATAGTGTACTAGTATTGTACGTTTGTTGTAGTTCATGAGAGAACATGCTCATATTTTTGTACTGTTAACCACAATCCATCTTCCGTCACATAGTTTACTGTGGTATACAGTCCCATGCCTTGTACAATCCATCCAAAGTGTACACTCAGTAGCTTTCACTTTCATTATAGAGTTGTGCAGTCATTGCCCCAGTAAACCTTTGAACGTTTTCCTTAGTCCAAAACAAAAAATCCCATACCCCCTATTATTGATCGTTAGCATTGATAATGTACCTTGACACTGATGCAAGAATATTACAATATTGCTGTTAACTCTAGTCCCTAAGATGCGTTAATTGTATTCTTCCCATGCATCATCATATTCTTATCACCTTGTAATAGTGACATATTTTTGTTTGTTCATCAAAGAACCTTCTCATATTTGTTTTATTTACCACAATCTTCATTCATCTCCGGGTTCACTATGTTATTCAGTCCCTAGATTATTCTCTAGTTTTCTTTCAGTTGACATTTACATCTCTAGACTTCCCCTTTCAACCACAATCCCATTTATTAACCAGCCATGTTAGTTATGCTCACTATAATGTTACCATCAACTCTATCCATTTCCACTTTTACAGTCAAGCTATTTGAAAATAAAGCATCAGCACCCCTTTTCATTCCTCATCCTATCTCTTAGTGACCTATACTCTAGGTTTTAACTCCATGTGTTTATTCTTCGATTTAGTTCTTATGTATGAGACTATACAGTATTTGTCCTTTTGTGTCTGGCTTATTTCACTTAGCATAATGTCCTCAAGGTTCATCCATGTTCATCCATTTCTTAGTACAGCAGTAAAATATCCCATTGTACATATATACCACATTTTTATCCATTCATTGTTGATAGACACTTGGGTTGTCTATCTTTTGGCAATTGTGAATAATGATGCCACTGTGAACATCCAATGTCTGTTTGTGTGATTGTTTTCAGTTCTTCTGGATATGTTACTAGTAGAGGGATTTCCAGATCATACAGCAGTTCTGTATTTAGCTTCCTCAGGAACTGCCAAACTGTCTTCCACAGAGGTTGCATCATTCTGCATTCCCACCAATAGTGAAGGAGTATGCCTATTTCTCCACATCCTCTCCAGCATTTGTTGTTTTCTGTGTTTTTAATAATGGCCATTCTGTGAGGTGTGAAGTATCTCATTGTAGTTTTGACTTGCACTGCCCTAATAGTTAGTGATATTGAATTACACTTTATTTTTAAGTACTAAAACCTCACCAGTCGCTCCCTAGGTTGGTGTTTTGGGGACTGTCATATTAGAAAGAAATGAGGTAATCCAGCACAGCATCCTCATTGGGTAGAGTTTCTGAGCTCTCAGAGTAGGAGAAAAGAATGACAACTAGAAATAGAAAATTTTAGTATTTATTCTAAATAAATAATTTGTCAGTTTATTTTTTGTCTCTAATTTTTGTGATTGGTTTCTGCTGTTTGCAGAATATCTGGCGACAGCTTTTCCCGGCTGTGATTTGAGTGAATATGGAAAAAACTGGAAAATATGTGTTTCAGATATCAATTCTGTCATCCACTATTTATGTTCTGAAGCCAAAAGAGACCAAGTAAGTTATTTTATTTTTTTTAAATATTTATTTATTTATTTTTAATTCCCCCCCTCCCCCAGTTGTCTGTTCTCTGTGTCTATTTGCTGCGTCTTGTTTCTTTGTCTGCTTCTGTTGTCATCAGCGGCACGGGAAGTGTGGGTGGCGCCATTCTTGGGCAGCTCTCCTTTTTTTTTTTTTTTTTTTATTTAATTCCCCTCCCCTTCCCTGGTTGTCTGTTTTCTGTGTCTTTTTGCTGCGTCTTGTTTTCTTTTGTCCGCTTCTGTTGTCGTCAGCGGCACAGGAAGTGTGGGCGGCGCCATTCCTCGGCAGGCTACTCCCTCCTTCGCGCTGGGCGGCTCTCCTTATGGGTGCACTCCTTGCGCGTGGGGCTCCCCTACGCGGGGGACACCCCTGTGTAGCACGACACTCCAGCATGGCACTCCTTGCGCGCATCAGCACTGCGCATGGGCCAGCTCCACACAGGTCAAGGAGGCCTGGGGCTTGAACCATGGACCTCCCATGTGGTAGACGGACGCCCTAACCACTGGGCCAAGTCCGTTTCCCAAGTAAGTTATTTTTCATACAAATATATTAACCGTATATAAGTCTAATCTATACAAAATTCCCCAGCTGAGAGCAGGACACACAGGATCTGGCCTTTAGGCCATGTACTAAAAATCTCCTTTCCTCAGTTTGGGAAGAAAGAGGTGTTCTTTCAAAAGAATACTGTCTGTTTACTTCACTTTTTTGATGTTTATACTCTATAACAATATCCTAAAGATAAAGTAATCTGAATATTGTGTGATAATTAGTGTTTTTGAAGCTAAGGGCTATTCTAGAAAAAAAAATTGTAGCTACAAAGCAATTGGGCAAATCTTTTTCAGTATTCCACTCAGCAACACAAGAGCAGACTGGGTGTGTTTCTTAGCTTTTTCAGCGGTAGGTAAGGATGGCACAAGGGAAAATGAAAGCACTTCATTACTCGTTCATTTTCATCAGTGGTAGAACCTGGTGAAAATAATGCATGCCATGAGGTTAAACTTTCAAAGATACTTTATACTCTATTTATATGGAAAAAGGGAATCTGTTTTCTCTCCCATCCATTCTTTCTTCAAAGCTCATTAGAGATTTTTTTAAAAACATAAGTGGTACGTTAGGGAACAGGATATCCATTGCTTTCTCCTAATGAAGCATTTAACTTAATGGCAATCCCTAATTTCCACCAACATCTCTAAAAATTTTATTTTTCACCATGTCTAGTCATTTCCGTTTCTCTTAAGCAAGTTTATGGAAATTATTTGCAAAGAATATTTGTAGCTGAGCTTATGTTTTTCTGGTGTACTGCTTGATTTCAGTGATAGCTCAAGCACCATCTGTCTGAAGCCAAATCTTCTTATTTTTAACATTCCATTTTATATCCTACAAGATTGCACCCTAAACATTTGGATGTAAAATTAAAATGCTGCCTGAAAAATGGTAATTTGCATATTTGCTTAGGCATCAAAAGAGAAGCAGCATCTACTGAGTGCCTGCTATGTACTTGACTAGGAATGGGATAGGTCCTTGCCACTCAGAGTGTGGGCCATGGCCCAGCAGCAGCAACACCTGAGAGCTTGTGAGAAACTCAGAATCTTGAGTTCCACTCCAGGCTCACTTGAACCGGAATTTGCATTTTAACAAGATCCCCGGGCATTTTATATGCATGGTAAAGTTTGAGAAGCCTCATCTAGAGCAGTGCTGGTCAACCCTGCTGGGTACAGATTAGAATCATGTGAGGGCATTTGAAAAAAAAAAAAACTGTTAATGACGGAGTGCTCCCCCTCCTACCACCAGAGATTCCGGTTGAATTTGCTGAGGGTGGGACCCAAGCACAGCTTTTTTTTTTTTTTTTTTAAAAAAAAAAAGATCTCTAGCATAATTCGAATGTGCAGCCAGATTTGGAGACCACTGCGGAAAGAGTAAACAAAAAAACATTATAAACAAAAAAATTGTTATCCTCAAAAGACTCACTTATCCATTTATTGATGCCAGCAGTTGTCATTAAGTTCATTACATAGAGCTATGAAGTCTCCAAGAAGCAGGGAATCATGGCAGCTGAGGGAAAATCCAAACCTGCACTTCTTTTAGCATAGTATCATAGCATCCCAACACGAAGTTGGGATTATTTGTATGACTTCAGCCTGCCTTATTTTAGACAGTTGTTTCCCATGCACTGAGGGGGCCCTGGTAGATGATGGAGCATGTACATATTTTCTCACTATGAGACCTTGTTTAGAAATATAGTTTTGTGTTTCAGCAGAAAACTGTTGACAGAAATACAGACCCTGTCAACCCTGAAACACCAACGTCTGCAGATCCGACTGATAAGAGGGATAGCAATGAAAGGGGTTCTCTGGAACCTCAGCAAATGGCTGCCTCCGAAGCAAGAGCAAACGGGGATTCTCAGCAGAACAGTAATGCTAAGCCTGGAGAAAATATAGAACCTTCAACTGATAATACAATGATCGATTACGATACACTGGGTGAGTGTTAAAATAGTTCTCTCGATGATAAATGTTGAACCTGGATGATGCATATATGGGGTTCATTGCATTTATTCTCTCTGCTTTTATGAATATTTGAAAACTTTCATAATCAAAACTCTAAACACTTTAATCTCTTATATTAATGAGTTAATGAAATCCAGACACCTAGTTCCCACATTGGTAGTTTTTAATGTTGCACTAACTTGGTTGTTTTTCTTCTGAAAGCAGTTTTTGGCTGACTCATTTGACCAGCATGAACTCTAATTAGGCACCTTACTCAGCAGGTGAAGGAGGAGGGACAGCTAGGATGAGCCACAAGCAATTCAGGGGCTTGTTCTCTATGTGTGGCACATTTCAGGGACTTGGTAAAAAGTTTTTGGATGCATTGGTGAATCCCACTCTTCAGCATGTTGTGCTCCCACTGCTCGTTGTCTGCTTTCCTTAGTGTCTGTGGCACTGGATCAGTAGATCCTGGTGCCACCTATCTCTCTTGCTTCCCCAGGCATCCACCCCAGGATGCTGGGACTGCGTGTCTGCCACTCTGCACCTGAGGAGTAAAACTTGATTCTTTTTCCCTACCATGCTCCCATTCCAGCCCTAAGTAGCCTATTGCCTGTGATCCTCTTCAAAATAAGTCATTTCAATGATACATCTTTATATTACTATTTTTCCATTATAAAAGGAATATAACTACCGTTTTGTTAAGGTTGTACACCATAGAAACAGAATCTGACTTAATCAAGCAACAACAACAGAATCACTGGACAATAGCGCCTGTATTTAAAGAAGTAAAGAACAACTGAGCCTCTAGTCAGGCAGGAGCGAGAGTGGCCCTAAGACTGTGGCCTCTGGTGCTGGTCACCAGTGCTGGAGCTATGCAGCTGTCTTGACATCCAGGCTCCAGTTCTCTCTCTCCACTGTTGAAATGCCCCGGAGTAAGAATCTAATTTGGGGAGCTTGGGTCACACATCCCCAACCCTGATAGCTCTAAAGAGTGGACAGGACAACTAAGAGATTGTGAGCTAAGCATCTCCCACAGTTCATGTGTAGTCTGTTCTAACATATTTTAAAAATTGGAAAGTACATAAGAGGGGAAAAAACAACTGTTGTGGGTATTTTAATTTTTCCAGGTATTTTTTCCTTATGAACATTTGAAAACATTATAATGGTTTTCATACAGCTATTTTCTTTAATATTATAATATGTATATGTTTTTTCCCAAGAATCCAGTCTTCATACACCTGGCTTTTAATAGATACTTAATATTGCATTGAATAAATATACCATAATTTAACTAGCCTCCCACTCTGTCAGTTTGCTTTATTTGTTTGTTTGTTTGTTTACTTATTTTGGTGTGAAGGCTTTTGGGAGGAGATTATAAATCACACTGCAAGAAAAACCTTCACTCAGCCTTTTTTCCATATTTTGGATTACTTTCTTAAGTTAGGGTTTCAGAAATTAAATTACAAGATTGAAACATATTGATCTTTTGTCTGACCCTTGATAAATATTGCCAGATTAACCTCCCGGAGTTGTGTTCAGACCCATTGAGGGAGTTTTAAAATATTTTATTTTATTTTATTTTATTTTTTAATTTTTTTATTTTTTATTGACTTTGTAATAATATTACATTAAAAATATATATGTGAGGTCCCATTCAACCCCACCCCCCCACCCCCCCTCTCCCCCCCCCCAACAACACTCGTTCCCATCATCATGACACATCCATTGGATTTGGTAAGTACATCTTTGGGCACCTCTGCACCTCATATACATTGGTTCACATCATGGCCCATACTCTCCTCTATTCCATCATGTAGGCCCTGTGAGGATTTACAATGTCCGGTGATTACCTCTGAAGCACCATCCAGGGCAGCTCCATGTCCCGAAGACGCCTCCACCTCTCATCTCTTCCTGCCTTTCCCCATACCCTTTGTCCATTATGTCCACTTTTCCCAATCCAATGCCACCTCTTCTATGTGGACACTGGATTGGTTGTGTCCATTGCACCTTTATGTCAAGAGGAGGCTCAGATTCCACCTGGATGCTGGATGCAATCCTCCCATTTTCAGTTGTAATCACTCTAGGCTCCATGGTGTGGTGGTTGTCCTTCTTCACCTCCATCTTAGCTGAGTGTGGTAAGTCCAATAAATCAGATTGTAGTAAAATATTTTAATCTTTCTTTTTAAATGTTAAATCTGGGTGATTCAACAATTTATGCTGACCCCCATTAAATGATAGATGTTCCAAGAGGAAAAATATGCTTATGGGCTTATAGGAGACACACTGTATTTCTCTATTATATTTTCTTCAGTAAATAATTCTGTTATATGTAGAATGATATTTTTCAAAATGGTTAATTTGAATCACTCTGGACTAAAGAGAGATGATGATAAAGGCTGTAAAGTATAGAAAGGAAGACAGACCTAAAATGTATTTTTTGGTTCAAATATGATATCTGTATCACTATCAGTTTGCTGATTTTTAAATGATGCATATAATATCAAAGAGAAAACCTACATTGTATTATAAATATTTCAGAAAGGATCATGGTACTTAATTTTGAAAAAGCCTTTCTTAGAGGTAGGGAAAAATGCATTTAAAATTACTTAGAATTTGCTACTAAATATGATTTTTAAAACTTGTATCCTAAAGGATACCAGAATAATAAATCTTCCTCTTGAACAAGTAAAGCATGTGTAATAATATCAGCAGTGATTCCTGTTTCATTTCTCAAGCTGTCTTATACCAAAAAAGTAAGAGTTTAATTATTTTTTAGCCTCTCAGATTCTTGGGCCTAAAAATTCAGAAAACTATCATCCTTTCTGTTTTAGCCTTTAAACAAACATGCTAGTGATGCCAACCTAACAGCTACTGTAAAAATTATGGTCTTTCTCTTTTGCTTCTAGAATATTTGGGAAATCCATCTAGAAATGTACAGATACCAAGTTCAGTACTGGATGTTGCAAAAGGAAAGCCTCGCCCAGAGGTGTCGGCGAGGTACCTTATTCGCAGCCTGTTCACAGATCAAGTCCTCATGAAAAGTAATGTCTATGGCAGCGTGGGGCATGGAATGAGTGCACTTAACTCCAATAGGATTAACGCTCTCCGAGGTTTGTTATATGTAGTACATGTAAGAATAAATAAAAGCAAGTTGTGTTAAAGAAAGGCAAAAAGGAAAATCCACGTTGTGTATGTTATGAAGGGAGATGGGGCTCTTACTAATTCCCTCATCTGGGTATATAACAAGGTTGCATTCTCTTTGCGTTTGAGCCCTCAGGGCTAATTGCTTTGTCTCAGGGCTAATTGTTCAGTCTCTAGAACAGGAAGGTGTTATTGACTGTTGCTAGCCGGCAGCCAGTGTGGAAATACAAACACCTTCATTTATTGAGGATCAAGGTCAAAGCTGAAGGGCTTTGTCTATTTGCACAAGTGTCAACAATAGCACAGCATGTTAATTTGCCAATGTTTTCTTGTGCACATTAGCTTAGTGTAGTCTTTATCACATATATAAATTAAGTAATGCAGCTTTCAGAAATGATTTTGGGTAATCTTATATTTGGACAAAGCAGGAAGAATGTTTCTTACTTCCCACAGGACCCAGTTCTTACCCCTAGGTTGATCTTAGGTGGTCCCTTGTTTTGTTCCTACCTTCATGTCACACATTTTCATGTCCAAAACAAATGCATAACACTTGTGTTTCAGTCTAAAATAAAGGATCCTGACTTGTATCTCCTTTCATAAGCATTTGCTATCATCTACCCCAATTTTTCCAACCTTTTTTTCCTTCACTGCACCTCAGTCTAAGAAACACATTTTAATTGAGACCCAGTATGTGTGTATATTCTTTTTTAAAGTTTCACAGACAATACTTACTCTTTCTACGAATTGCATTCCAACATTTTCTAGTCTATTTACATTTCCTTTTAAGGTGCTACCGTCCATGATTTTATGACCTGGTATTTGGTCACAGCTTGTAGTTTGAGTATCACCAAGCTAACCCACCAGGCAAAGAAACCAGAGCCCAAATTCCTTTTTACCCTATTGGTGAAAAAACAAACAAGCAAGAGTTTGTAGCCAATTCAGAAATGAAGGTATTTGTAGAAGAAATAGTATCTTTGTAATTTAAAAAAAATATTTTAATGAGAGGGTAAAAGGTGACTTACATAGTCTTTTAATATCTGGAATAACTTAATTCCATAAGTTTGACTTAAAATATTCTCTGTATTTCATCTTGCTTTATCTCTTATTGAATTATATTAAAAATCAAGAAGATGTCTTTTGTAGTAAAAAATATCCAGCATGCATTGGACTTACCATCCATATTTGAACACTTTCCCCATAAGACTCAAAGTCCAATTTCTTTGTAGAAGGGTGGTCATATGAGTTTTTTCTGCAGAGAGAAAAGAATAAAAGACCTTTCTGTCCTGGGGGGTAGAGCCAGACCCAAGGAGTAGAAACTAACAGGAAGGCATATTTTACTTTACTATAAGGGCAAATGAACTTGGAGAATGAAAATAGAGCAAAGGCTGAGCGCCCAGAGATGAGAGTTGATCCCTGTGCTAGAAGGAAGATAGGGCCACTAATGTAGTTACCTTGAGAGTATTTCATTAGAAACTGCTTCATACAATAATGTAATAAACACCTTTCTACCTATTACAGATTGACATTTTACCTTTTGTGCTGCAGGTTTTTAAAAAGTTTTTTTTTTAAACATTACGGATATAGAATTAAAACTCTACCCCATCATCTGTTCCCATTCTCTTCCTCCTCAGAGATAATCACAGTCCTGGAGTTGTAGATATCATCCCCATGCACATTTTATGCCTGTGTTACATTTGCCAGTAGATCCGTAAATAATCTATAGTACCATTTAGTAGTTCTAATGTACCTAAATGGGGATATACAGTATCCTTTTGCAAATTTTTTATCATTCAACCTTGTGTTTGAGATGCGTATCATGCATTTTAACTGCTGATTCATGGCCTATTGTGTGAATAAACCATTTTGTCTGTTCTCATATAATTTCTTATCCTAAGATTTTTTTTAATTGGGAAAAAACTGTTCTGGAAATTAGTAGTCAAAGGTAAATATGTCCAGTAGCCAAGGGTGTTGATTTCATATAAGAAGCTGTTACTTAGATGCTCTCTGATGAGAGTTCAGTATCATTTAGGAGCTCTTTAAAGAATAGCTTTTAATATGGAGAAAGTTAGGAAACTGCAGATTTGCAGTGAGCTAACAACTCTTACTCCTTTTTTTTTTTTTTAAGATTTTATTTATTTATTTCTCTCCCCTTCCTCCCCACCCTGGTTATCTGTTCTCTGTATCTATTCGCTGCATCTTCTTTGTCTGCTTCTGTTGTTGTCAGTGGCACGGGAATCTGTGTTTCTTTTTTTTTGCTGCATCATCTTGTATCATTTCTCCGTGTGTGCAGCACCATTCCTGGGCAGGCTGCACTTTCTTTGGCGCTGGGTGGCTCTCCTTATGGAGCGCACTCCTTGTGCATGGGGCTCCCCTACGCCAGGGACACCCCTGCGTGGCAGGGCACTCCTTGCGCGCGTCAGCACTGCGCATGGGCCAGCTGCACACGGGTCAAGGAGGCCCGGGGTTTGAACTGCGGACCTCCCATATGGTAGACGGACGCCCTAACCACTGGGCCAAGTTCGCAGCCCTCTTACTCCTTATAAACCTCCCCCTATCCATTTCTGCATATTACAACTGCCAGAATTACAAACTGTCAGAATCTTAGTGATAAGAGGTATGTTACTGGTCTTTTAATACAGCTTCCCCTCCTGAGCAGGATTCCCATCTTAACTTTGAAAGATAGTCCCCTCTCCTTGACTTGAACACTTCTTTTGATGGGGCACACTCTATCTCAATAAGGTAGCATATTACATTTTTTTTATTTTTCCAAATTCTACTCAATTTATTCATTTTTTAAAAAGATATTACATTAAAAAAATATGAGGTCCCCATTCACCCCCACCGCCCCCATCCCACCACTCCCCCCACAGTAACACTCTCCCCCATCATCATGTCACATCCATTGCATCTG
Organism: Dasypus novemcinctus; assembly: GCF_030445035.2. Classification (NCBI taxonomy): domain Eukaryota; kingdom Metazoa; phylum Chordata; class Mammalia; order Cingulata; family Dasypodidae; genus Dasypus; species Dasypus novemcinctus. The sequence continues at coordinate 20,698,271 of NC_080704.1, read as the reverse complement.
GTGAGTACATCTCCGGGCATCGCTGCACCCCATGTCCCGTGTTCCACACCATAGCCCACACTTTCCCACGTTCCATCCAGTGGGCCATGGGAGGACATACAACATCCGGCAGTTGTCCCTGGGGCACCACCCAGGACAACTCCAAGTCCCGAGAATGCCTCCACATCTCTTCTCTTCCTCCCATTCCCTGCACCCAGCAGCCACCATGGCCACTTTTTCCACATCAGTGCCACATTTTCTCGATTATTAACCACAATAGTTCATGAATAGAATATCATTAAGTCCACTCTGATCCTTACTGTATTCCTCCTTCCTGTGGACCTTGGCTTGGTTGTGTCCTTTCCACATCTATGTCAAGAGGGGGTTTAGATTCCACATGGATATTGGATGCAATCCTCCTGCTTTCAGTTGTAGGCACTCTAGGCTCCATGGTGTGGTGGTTGACATTCTTCAACTCCATGTTAGCTGAGTGGAGTAAGTCCAATAAATCAGAGTATAGGAGCTGAAGTCTGTTGAGGTCAGGGCCTGGCTATCATATTGTCAGTCCAGAGATTCAAATCCCCTAGATATATCTTAAGCCCCAGCACCAACTACAATTCCAGTAAAGTAGCATGAAAGGCTTGTGAAAAGAGATCCTGTCTGAGTCCAGCTCCATCACACAGAAACACCAGCTCCAAAGAAGGGCCAACTGACATGGCAGTGAACCCCATCTGCCATGACCATAGAACCTGTGGGTCTCTTTAGCCCTGAAAAGGACCAATATCTGGGGTTGTATCTACTTTATCTGTCTCTGAGACTCTGCTCAGGTGTGCATAAGGGCAATCCTTCTGACAACCTCCAGACTCTTTTTTAGAGACTCCTAGCCATATAAACTCATTTGTCCTTTCCATTTCCCCCTTACTTTAGGTCAAACAGCATTTTTAACTCCTGTTATTATATGTAGACAGGGATATTCTGCTGGTCCACGTTGAACCTTTTATTCAAGTTCATTTTCTAGTTACATCATCAGCTGGTACTTGGTAGTGATCCCTTGGTGCCAGGGAGGCTCATCCCTGGGTGTCATGTCCCACGCTGGGGGGAAGGCATTGCATTTACATGCTGAGTTTGGCTTCGAGACTGGCCACATTTGAGTAACATGGAGGCTGTCAGGAGGGAACTCTTAGGCACAGTGCTGCTCTAGGCCTTGTTCTTATTTCAGGTGTATAGGCTCACAAGCATAGTCGTTAGTATCAGGGGCTCACTATTGGACCCTCATTCCTTCCTGGTCCTTACCGTTGCACCTGGGGGACTGCTGCTGCTCCCCTAGGGACCATGACAGAGCCCCCCCCGGCCAGTAACCCAGTACCCCCCCAGCTGTTGTTTTTAATTGTTTCCACTATGAGTATATCCAAACATTTCCATGCACCCCGGACACATGCCCTGTATAACTCCCTGTCAACCATGTATCGCTTGTCAATAACATCCCATACCAGTATTCCTCTGCTGCCATTGTTGAACCCCTCTGTGATCCAAAACTTCCTGAAAAGTGAAGCCCAGTATAATGTCAGGTTCCCTTACTAGTAAAATGGAATATAGCGATGAGTTTAAAGGTTAGATATAGAATACATACTGATTTGGAAAATTCTACATCCTGTCTTTTTCTTTTCTTTTTTCCTAATTATTGAGCTTCTCTTCACAAGAGCCTTAGATCACAGTAATTCACATATACAATATACAGTACTCCCACACATCCACCATAAAACCTTTTCCCTTCCACAGCGATAATCTTTTAACTTATTCATATCATATTTACTGAAACTGATGTACAGACTCCGAGACAACAGCTTTCAAACAAGGTGACATCTAAATTTTCTAAATTTTTTAGTTATCCTATGTTTTACATTATGGTTTACATTATTAGTTCTGTCGTCCCCTATATGTTTTTGGTGTAATATTACATGTTTTATATCCATCCTTGTGTACTCTCGTGAAACTCCTCTCTTGCCCCCACACATTTTAAAGAGCTCTGATTCATGGGAAACTTCTTTCTATTGACTCAAAATTTACCTCCCTGCAAATAATACACATTTGTCCTAGTTACTTCTACCAGAGCTAAAAGGGGCAAATCCAATCACTTTTCACATGATAGTCTTCAAGTATTTAAAGACAGCTTTTACTTCCTGCTGAAGATACTGTATTGACCCCTCTCCCTTTCAAGGTCAGAACCAAGTGAGAGACAGCCACTAGAGTCAGGCAGGTGGAGATAAAAATATCAGCTTTAGTTTTGAATCATATATTACCAGTCCTTCCAAACTTTCCAATTTAGAAATCCCTTCACATGGAAGCATGAGAGGTGCCAAGAGTGTCCCACCTAACCTTTTCTCTGTAGGTCTTACACTTACAGTTTCCTCCCATAATTCCTCATATAAATGTTTTCCTGATCCTTTGTGATCTCATTCACTAGCTTTTGTACATGCTTGAGTATCTGTAAAACACAGAATTTCAGATGTGCTCAAATGAACCCAGAAAACAATAGCGCTAGTATTTGTCTTTTGTTAATGCAGCCTAAGATGGCATTCCTCCCCTGCTTTTTCTTTTCATTTCTTTTACTAGAGCAGTTGTAGGTTTACAGAACATTCATGCACAAGTATAATTCCCCATACAGCTTCCTCCCCCTACAGTTTTCCCTATTATGAACATTTTGTATTAGTGTGGTATCTTTGTTACAATTAATGAAACCATATTATTATTATACTATTAACTATAGTAGTTAGTAGTTTACTTAGGGTTCACTGTTGGCGTTGTACAGTTCTGTGAGTCTTAAAAAAAATTTTATTCTGGTAACATATGCAACCTAAAATTTCTCCTTTTTAAAATCATTTTCAAATACGCGTTCAGTGGTAGTCACATTCATAATGTTGTGCTACCGTCATCACCATCCATTTTGAATTTCATGATCACCTGAGACCCCTAGATCTTTCTCTTTATAGACTGACACTTATCCAGTGCTTACACTGTTAGTATTTAGGCTGATATTATTTATACTGTTAGTGTATTTTAACTAAGCATAGACTTTTAAGTTTATTCCTCTTACATTTTTTCCCTCTTAGTGTAGACTGCATTCCTCACACTCTCTTCCTCAAAGGCAGCTGGATGTTACTAGGTGCTTCAGGAATAAAATGCTTTTTAGTGAAATGGTTAACATAGGTCTTAATCTGGCAACCCAAAGGTGTCGGTCAATAGCTATGTTTCCTTTGGCTCTCAGTTTCTAAAAATCGTTTTGAATGCCTTTAGATGGTTGAGCCCATGCAGATCTCTGCGGTCCTGACCCCCTCTTGCCTTAGGCCTTTTCTCCGCCCTCATTTATGCACCCCACCAAAGCATCTACACTTAGAGTTTTTGAACAAGTGAAATGACAATATATGTTCCTTTACCATGTGATTTTTCAGAGCATTTAATATAGTTAAGTACAACATAAATCCCCAATTGGGGAGTGCAAAGTGTGGCATTTTCCATTTGCACATCCACAGAACCTTTTTCCCCAAGAAACTTCTGATGTAACACACTTTCGGAAACACCAATTTAGGTTCCTTGTTGCAGTCTGTTGAAAGCTTTGTAAGTGCTGCATTTGTCTCCCAGTGAGTGAGTCAACTATTCCAGCCTTGTTGACATGTGCAGATGGGACAAGTCTGCTCTCTAGAACTTTTTTGTTAAAAAAATCCAGCAAGATATATCCCAATACTGAATCCAGTAACATACCAGTAAAAACCGTCTTCCAGGCTACTACTGATCTATTACGCCTTTGGGTCCAAAAGCCTTTTAACTGTCAGATGCCTTGCTAAAATATTTAGATATGCTCTGCGTTTATGGCATTGTCCTGATTTACCAGCCTATTAACCCTATCGAAAAACAGAAATGAGAGTAATGTAGCCAACTAATGCTTTCCTCTAGTGATCACCACATCCTTTCCTAAGGGCTCAGAGGTTCTAGGTGCTTAGGAAATTACCTAACCTATTATCTGAGGGCATATCTGCTCTCCTGGAGAGCACCTCTCTTCCACCTCTTCCCTTTGGCTGTCCTCCGGCTTCCTCTGAGAGCGCTTCCACATCACTTTCCCTTAGACTTTTCCTCTAAGGAAAGATCTAAAGGCCCGTATTCCTTTTGTCAGGGATAAACCACCAGTACCAATTTAGCTGTTAATAGCCTTATACCTCTACGAGTATGAAAAACACTGTAACTTCTTGTGTGTTAAAAAGTCTTAGCACGTCTGTTTGATATAATGAATAACATGTTAGATGCATGTTTTTTAGATTTAATAGTAAGAAAAGTTTATGTTAGATACCTAAAGCAGCAGAGGATTTCCATTCTGCTGTGTAGCAAGATCATGGGAAATGATTGTTTTATTGTGATTTAATAATGGTGCTGTTTTATGTTTTCCTTTTAAATTAAAAGATGTGTTCAGCTAATTTAATAATGATTATAATCTGTGTGTTTTAAATAAAATCTTAATGACCCTTTCACAGACATATCTGTAGAGTTAAGGTTGAATAAATTCATTTCTCTCGAAAGTGATTTATGTTTGGGGTCTTCCCCACCAGAGTTTCTCCAAGACACCTTCCCGACTTTTGACTTACGTGAAACTGGATATGACTGGAAGTTGTGTGTGACCGCTATGAATACCTGCATCCGTAGTATTCGACATGAGCTCAAGAAGGCTGCAGCTAAGTCCAGCCACTCCCCGCCACAACCCCTACCAAATCAGTCAGAGCCAAGAGACGCCGGCAACTGACTGAAGTACGTGCATCTCAGCCCTCACGTTTTGTTGTTGTTGTTGTTGTTGTTGTTGCATCATTCTGTAAGTTTCTCGTTATGATTCTGAAATTAGCCTGTTGTAGTGGCAGAGTAGTTCTGCTTTCATTCCTGAGGAAAGAGCTAAAGGTCTTTTTCTGCCCACAAGGGAGGTAGCATTGTCTGAGGAAGATATGTAATGTTTCATTTCATGAGCAAAATAATGAGCAGTATTCCTGATAAGAACCTAGACTTGCCAAATAGTAGTAAACTCTAAAGGCCGTTTCCGTGGCTGTTTGAATGTAGAATGAGAATAGCACACATAGCGCTTACTGACAAATGCACTGCGAGGGTCTTTTCAGCCCAGCATTCAGCTGGCAAGGCAAACCATGATGCTGAGCCTAGCAGTTTGCACATAAGTAGACACTCAGGATTTGTCAAGTGCATCCAAGCTGCAGAGCTTCAGCCCCAGCTCCACTCACTGAGAAAGGAGGTAGGGTTGATGTAGAACCAAAACATCCATGTTGGCTTTCTTACACGTTCATCAATAGAGAAATCATAGGGTTGCATATTATTTAAACTAAGCTTTTGAGAGACTGAGGACTGTGTCCTTTAGATTTACTCCTGATAAGAACTGCATTCTTTGGATTAACTCCTTATAACGTTTTGTCCCAGAAGTTTGCTCAGAGTCAACACAGAAAATCATAGCAGGAAACTTTTTGGTTCTATTTAAGTAATTTAAATTTAAGAGTAAATCACTAAAGTGAATAATGAGAATTGGAACAAATTCAGACGTTAAGAGTTATTTTTGGTTTCTGAACTGTTTAGGTGAAGGTATTGCTATGTTTACTCTGTTCTGATAGATTCTGCTAGTTGCAATACATAACAAATAGGTCTGACAGTGTTGAAATGAAAAAAAAACATTGATCAGAAGTTCAGCTAGAAGAAAGTGGTCTTAAGGATATTGGCAAGATTGATTACTAGAGGATTTTTAAAAATTCTATTTTGCTTATGAAAAAGATTTTATTTTTAATGTAAGCACTTTGTTTTAAAGAGAGTTCTTGAATATTTCAACCATAGAAAATTACCCCTTATTTTTAACATAACATCTTCTGTGATCTATGTTTCTTTTTAAAAAAAAGACAATAAAAAATTAAAAAAAATCTTACAATACCTTAAAAAATACAATATAACTGTATATTACAAATCCATTGTTTGATAATTTGTGTTTAAGAAACATTTTGCTAGTTATAATGCAATTATTCAGCTTTCAACCTAGCAAACAGTCCTGTTACATTTATTGGCTACTATTCTTAGTTACTGTTAAAAAAAAGCAAAATTTTTCCTCTTGAGAGTTCAATCTTTATGGCCATTTGCACCTATAGATTTGTCTTAGATAATTGACATTAATTAACTTTGTTTTTTTGGTAAGGTAGAGAAAGAAATTCAATAGAAAGTAAAAAGTAGGCCAGCCAAACAATATATATAATTTGTGTGAAAATTGATGTCTTGTTAATTTTGTAACTTCTGAGATAGTTGAAGATGTTTCTATGTGACCAGTTTGTAGAATAGATAACAAATTTTCATATAACACATCTTTTGAAAATTCAACTTTTAGAGTATTTTAGGAAGATATAGTATAATTTGTTTTTTAAAGATAAGATATAAAAGATTTATTTTTAAAAACGTTTCTCTAAGTAATTTGTTGTTTTATCTGCCTTTAGCTTAATACAAATACAGTATTTCTACATATATCTCTATATGTTTAGACTGCCTACAACAGTCTTTATAAGTAGATTAATTCAAGCCCAAAACCCTTCATGGAGGGGAAAAAGAGATTGACCATAGTTATTCATATTAATTCATCTAAAATAGTCTTTGACTTCACCATTCAGTTTCACAAATAATTTTATAAAGTACTGGTAATAGAGCTAATACAAAAAAGTAAAATTACATTCTAAACAAGAATACATTTCAAATTAGATATGCAGATTTCAAGTTTGATTTGTATTTTTTGGTATTTTATATATTCCTGAATTAGAAGCATATCCACAAAACAAAAACTTTATATATATGTGAAATTTTCAAGACTTATGGTTAATTTTATTATAGGGGTTGCTTATATAAAGCTACTAGACCAACCCTGTCCATTAGAATATTCCATAGTGATGGAAATGGAATGATTTATAAATTTGCATTGTCCACTATGGTAGCCATCAGGCACATGTGGCCACTGAGCACTTAAGATATGGCTAATTAGACTGAGGACCTGAATTTTAAATTTTATAGCGTTTTAACAATTTAAAATGTAAATAGTCACATGTGGCAAGTGACTACTGTATTGCATAGCATGGTTTGTAATACCCTTTGTTTAAAGAAGTGTTTAAAATAAACCCCATGGTTTGAACCATGGTAATATACTCATAACTTCTCCAAAATCTCATTTGACAGATTTATTATCTTATAAAGGTGTTTCAATTTTTATTTTAAACTAAATTAGAACTTTTCCATCTTCAAAACTTCACTGGTCAGCTCTGTTACTGTATTAATACAATGTTAAACATATTAAATGCCTGTTCATAAGACTTGTTTTTGATACATAAGTATCTTTAATATTTTGCTTTGTTTTCCAAATAAAGATCATCAGTAAAAATTTTAAATTTTCTTTATACAGATGTGTAGGTTGTTTTTTTTATTAATGAGCCAATTTTATGGAACTGTTACTAATGTTATCTACAGTGTTTTATATTAATGATAATGTACAGTTTTCAGCCACTTCTATAAATACAACTCAGGATGGTTGCTTTCTTGCTTGATGAGCAAAACAGAATAGTTTAACCTACTAACAATAATTTACCATAGTAATATAATTGTAGAGATATCAAAAACTATGCATGTGTTTTGTCCTTCCTAAGATACAAATATTATTAAAGCATATTATTATTTTTATATTTATTTAAATATGATAATATTTTTATTTTGGCCAGCAAAACTTAGGGTTTTGGCTCTGGTTTTCAGTTTTCTTTATAGCACATATCCACATCCAGCAGATTAACATCTCCGTGGCAGTCTGCAATAGTCACAATTAAACTGTATTAACTTTTCTGTAAGAGTAAAGCACCTGTCACTGTTTCCTTTTATCCTAACTTATTTTAACTCACATGATGTAAAATTTGCAGTGACATTTTTTTGCCATGATAAAAAAATCTACTCATCCACTATAAGACTCAATAATTGATCATCTCAAATAATAAGTAAAATCAGTTTGGAAGATTCATGGGTAACAGGCTTAGATTTCAGTGCACAAACACAAGTGGCCAAGAAATAGAACTATTTTTCTATAACAGCTTAATCTCTATTTCAAGGCTCCATGCACTGGTAGTAGAAACTGAACCTCAGTCGTTCAAGGCTTTTAAGTTTCCTAGGAAGGCAAGCAAAGAACCCAGGCCATGTTGTCATCCGTTTCTCCAGAAATGCTTCTAAGATTTAGGGATGCCAAGGCCGGGGAGAGTACCTTGGAAGCAGGTTCTTGTTGTCTTCTTTCCTAGTGATTATCAGTTGAGGTGTCCCTTTGTCCCATCTAGTCATAGGCCCAAAGCCATCTTTATTCCTGTCCACAAGACACATTCAGATTGGGCAGCTCCTATCTCTGTTCCTTCCAGGTTCCCCTCAAGGTCCTAGGAATCATTTAGGAATCATTTTGCTGCTGCTTCATTATTTTTGTAAAACTGGAAACCAGTTTTGTCTAGTCCTCCATGTTCTCCATGCAGGACTGGCTACATAATTTGCAGGGCCCAGTACAAAATGATGAATTCAGTTTTGATACTATTTAGATAGTATCTTTTATTTTTTTAACTTTTAGTTTTGAGATAATTTTAGACTTACAGAAAGAAGAGTTGCATAAGTAGTACAGAGTTTCTGTATACCATTCACCCAACTTCCCTTAATGTGAGCAGCTCAAATGTGGCACAATAATCAAACCTCAGAAGTTAACACCAGTACAATACTATCAGTCCCAGACTCTATACGTCTTTTGCCAGGTTTTCCATTAATGTTTTTCTATTCCAGAAATCAGTTCATGATCCCACATCGCATTAAGTTGTCATATCTTTTTTAGCCTCCTCCAATCTCTGACAGTTTCTCAGTCTTTCCTCATCCTGCATGACCTTGACACTTTTGAAGAATGCTGGTCAGTTATTTTGTAGCGTGTCCTTCAATTTGGGTTTGTCAGTGTTTTCCCATGACTAGATTGGGATTATGCCTTATCGAGAAAATCACTAAAGACCTGATGTACTCTTCTCAGTATCATAGCCTTTTGAATTTTTCACTAAAACAGTCATAAGAAGTTTGAGCAGTTTGCCTGTGGTCATAGAGGTGCTAGCACCAAAGCCAGAGCCAGAACCTTAAGTCTCCAGGGTTGACTAGTGTCAACACTAACCCCTAAATCATTTACCATATTTTTCAATACTAGAAAATTATTCAGCAGTTTCCTCTTTCTGGGGTTGTAATACTGACGATCCTTGTTTGGCCGCTGCACAGTGAACGGGAGGATGGATGACGGACAGAAATGCTAGAAGAGAAGTTTTAGTTAACATTGGGAAGTTAAGCACTAGGTGGGTATCTTAGTTTGCCCAGCTGCTATGGTAAAAAACACACAAGGGGTAGCTATACTAATATCAGATAAAATGGACTTCAAGTCAAAAACTGTTACAAGGGACAAAAATGGTCATTATGTAATGATAAAGGAGTCAATTCAACAAGAACATGTTACAATTATATATGCAACCAACAGAAGAGCCCCCAAATGTGAGGCAAATACTGACAGATTTGAAGTGAGAAATTGATAGCTGTACATTAATAGTAGGCTTTAATACACCACTCTCAATAAGGGATAGAACATCTAGCCAGAAGATCAGTGGAGAAGTACAAGACTTGAATGATACTCTAAACCACTTAGATCTAACACATATATAGAACACTTCCTCCAACAACAACAGAATACACAGTGTTCTTGAGTGCACATGGATCATTCTCCAGGATAGACCCTATGTTAGGTTACAAAATAAGTCTCAAATTAAAAAATATTGAAATAATACAATGTATCTTCTCAAATCACAATGGACTAAAGCTAGAAGTCAATAATAGGGAGAAATGCAAAATTCACAAATGTGTGGAAATTAAACAGCTTACTCTTAACCAATGGTTAAAAAGGATATCACAAGGGAAATTAGGAAATAACTTAACGTGAGTGAAAATAAAAATATGACATACCAAAACTTAAGAGATGCAGCAAAGGCAGTGCTGAGAGGGAAATTTATATCTCTAAATGTTTACATAAAAAGAAGAAAGAAACATCAAACTGAAAGAACTAGAAAAAGAAGAGCAAATTAAACCCAAAGTGAGTAGAGGAAGGAAAAACAAAGTGGGGATAAATGAAATAGAGAATTAAAAAAACAATAGAATCAACAAGATCAAAATTTGGTTCTTAAAGGCCTTCCCACTTAAGATACTCAGGACAGGGATGTTTGTCCCCTGGGAAATAAAGGGGACAAGCAAACTCTTGTAAACAGGGGAACTCCAAAAGAACTAATGAGAAAAAGCTCAGGACAAGGCAGTGGCCCAATAAAACAGGGAAAACCCCACACAGTACATTTGCCTTGGGCACACCTTCCTGATAGGAGGGCTGAAGCTCAAGAAAATCTCTGTCTTATTACCAACTAGTTACAAAAGCAGGAAAAAGACATCTCAGAGTAAATCCCAGAGTGAACATTTTAAAATATTAAAATGTACATTGTGCAACAAGAGTACAAGAAAAATAGGAAATGATGGCCCATTCAAAGGAATATAATAAAAATCCAGAAAACACCACTGAAGATGAGAATATGGACATACCAAACAAAGTCTTTAAGAAAATGATTGTCAGAAGTGGTTATGGCTCAACTGATAGAATGTCCGCCTACCATATGGAGGGCCCAGAGTTTGATACCCGGGGCCCTCTGACCCATGTGGTGAGCTGGCCCACGTGCAGTGCTGCCGTGCACAAGGAGTGCTGTGCCACGCAGGGGTGTCCCCTGTATAGGGGTGCCCCATGCACAAGGAGTGTGCCCTGCAAGGAGAGCTGCCCCACGTGAAAAAAGCGTAGCCTGCCCAGGAGTAGCGCCACACACACGGAGAGCTGATGCAGCAAGAGGATGCAACAACAAAAAAACGACAGTTTCCCAGTGCCACATGACAAGAATGCAAGTGGACACAGAAGACCACACAGCGAATGGACACAGAGAGCAAGACAACTGGGGGGTGTGGGGTGGGGTTGGGAGAGAAATAAATAAAATAAATCTTAAAAAAAAAAGAAAATGATTGTATGCATCCATCAGCTGTATAGGATCTAAGCCCCCTCTCGATTTAGAGGTGGAGTGGACATCAGCATCACAGGGTCCACAGGATGGAGGAATAGAATATGGATTAGAGTGGACTTACTGGTATTCTACTATAGAACTATTGTGCCTCTAGCAATGGAAGAAATTGTATCATTAATGTGGAGACAGTGGCCACGGTAGTTGCTGAGGGCAGGGAGAGGGAAGAAGAGATGTGATGTGGGGCATTTTCGGGACTTGGAGTTATCCTAAATGATATTGCAGGGACAGATGCTGGACATTATATATCCTGCCATAACCCACTGAATGTACTGAGGGAGAGTGTAAACTATAATGTAAACTATAATCCATGCGGTGCAGCAGTGCTCCAAAATGTATTCACCAAATGCAATGAATGTGCCTCAATGATGAAAGAGGTTGATGATGTGGGAGGAGTGGGGGGGGGTGTTGAGGTATGGGGTATATGGGAACCTCTTATATTTTTTAATTTAACATTTTTTTGTGATCTATATCTTTAAAAAAAAAGACAAAGTTTTTAAAAAAGAAAATGATGGTAAAAATGCTTAAGCAGTTGAAGGAAAGTACAGAGAAAGAACTATAGGATACCAGGAAAACAATGAACTATATGAGAGTCTAAGTAGAGATAGAAATTTTAAAAAGGAACCAAACAGAACTACTGGATTTGAAGACCACGATAACTGAAATGAAAAATGCCTAGAAGGATTTCAAGAGCAAATGGAGCTGGCAGAAGAATGGATCACTGAATTTCAAGACAAGACACTTGAAATGAGTCAGACTGAGGAGCAGGAAGAAAAAAATATTAAAAGAGAAAATATGTAAGACAGCTAATGGGCACCATCAAGGGCACCGATATATGTGTTATGGGAGTCCCAGAAGGAGAAGAAGGAGAGAAAGGGGCAGAAGGAATAGTCAAAGAAATAATGACAGAGAGCTTCCCAAACCTAGCAAAAGATGCAAGAAGCTCAGAGAACACCAAACAGAATGAAACATGAAGAAAAACACACCCCATCACATACTGATTACACTATCAAATGAAAAGGACAAAGAGTTCTGAAAGCTGCAAGAGAAATGCAACATTACATAAGACTGAATGCCAATTTCTCGTCAGAAACCATGGAGGCAAAAAAGCAGTAGATTGAAATACTTGAAGTGCTGACAGAAAACAAGTGCCAGCCAAGAGTTTTATATTCGGCAAGACTTTCTTTCAAAACCGAGGGAGAAGTAGTGGATGTAGCTCATTGGCTGAGTGCCTGCCTCCCACGTACGAGGTCTCGAGTTCAATCCCCAGTACCTCCTAAAAAAACACCACACAACCACACACAAACAACAACAACAAACAAAAGTGAGGGAGAGATTAAGACATTTCCAGATGAACAAAAGCTGAGGAGATTCATCACCACTACATCTGCCCTACAAGCAATGCTAAAGGGATTTCTTCTGACTGAAATGAAACTAGACAGTGGTTCAAAGCAGCATAAAGAATAAAGACATGGTAAAGGTAATGATTTGGGTACTTATAAATGCCAGCATTATTGTAGTGTACTGTTTGGTATGTAACTCCACTTCTTACTTCCTACAGGTGCTGTATTAGTCAGTGAAAGGGTTGCTAATGCAAAGTACCAGAAACCTATTTGTTTTTATAAAGGGTATTTATTTGGGGTAGAAGCTTATAGTTACAAGGCCATAAAGAGTCCAACTCAAGGTACCGTAAGAAGTACTTCTTCACCCAAAGTCTGTTGCCACATGCTGAAGCAAGATGGTGGGCGATGTCTGCAAGGGTCCAGCCTTCCTCTTTCCTCTTAAGGCTCCGTGGTTCAAGCTTCTATCTATCTCAGCTGTAGGCTGGCAAAGGGCTCGTCTCTCTTCCTCTGGGGTTTGTTTCTTTCTGGGGTCAGCTGCTCTTCCCAGGCTCATCTCTCTTTATAGGGCTGCAGATCTGCTGTGTGTCTACTTCCGTGTGAGAATCTGTTTTATGTTAAATTTTAGCCCTACGGTAACCACAAGGAAAACAGATAAAAAATGTATCCATATAGAAATGAGAAGGCACACAATTTGTTAGACATAACAAAGCATATAAATATAAATGTAGGTTTTAATGAAAGTGAGGGACAAAAAAAGTATGACTTAAAAAGTCAAAATAGCAAAATGGCAGAAGACCTGTATTTTATCACTAGTGACTTTAAATGTAAGTGGATTACACTCTCCAGTCAAAAGGCAGAGATTAGGAGAATAAATAAAAAAGCATGACCCAACTATTTCCTGTCTGCAAGACTCACCTTAAAATTAAAGAAACAAGTAGGTTGATGGTGAAATGATGAAAAAAATATGTCACACGAGTAGTAACCAAAAGAGAGCTGGGGTGGCTATACTAATATTGGATAAAACAGACTTCAAATCAAAAGCTGTTATAATGGACAAAGATGGTCATTACATATTTATCAAAGGGACAGTTCAACAGGAAGATATAACACTTATGAAGACATATGTACCTAACAGCAGAGTCCCAAAATATATGAAGAAAATACTCACAGATATGAAAGAAGAAATTGATGTATCTACATTAATAGGAGGAGACTTTAATACACCACTCTCAATAATGGATAAAACATCTAGTCAGAAGACCAATAAGGAAGTACAGGACTTGAATGATACACTAAACTATCTAGACCTATCAGACATATATAGAACAATGCACCCAAAGAAGAATACACATTCTTCTTAGTGCACATGGGTTATTCTCTAGGATAGACCATTTGTTGGGTAACAAAACCAAGCCTCAATAAATAAGAATATTGAAATCATACAATGTGTATTCTCTGACTACAACAGAATAAAGCTAGAAATCAATAACAGAAGGAGAAAAGAAAAATTCACACATATGTAGAAATTAAACAATATACTCTTAAACAACCAATGGGATAAAAAGGAAATCAGAAGTGAAATTTAAAAATATCTTGAGGTGAATGAAAATGAAAATAGAGCATACTAAAACTTGTAGGATGCAGGGAAGGCAGTGCTGAGAAGGGAATTTATAGCTCTAAATGCTTACATAAAAAAGAAGAAAGACTTTGAATAAGAGACTTAACCTCGAAACTAAAAGAACTAGAAAAAGAAGAGCAAATTAAACCCAGAGCAAACAGAAGGAATGAATAACAAAGGTGAGCAATGAATGAAATAGAAAATAGAAAACAAAAAACAATAGAGAAAATCAACAAAACCAGAAGTTGGTTCTCTGAAAAGAGCAACAAAATCAACAAACTTTTAGCGAGACTGAAAAAGAAAGAAGAGGATACAAATAACGAAAATCAGAAATGAAGGGTGGGGGGGGGGGAGACATTACTACCTACCCTACTGAAATAAAAAGACCCTAAGTGGATACTATGAATAACTGTATGCCAATAAATTAGATAACCTAGATGAAATGGAAAAATCCTTAGAAACATACAACCTGCGTACATTGACTCAAGAAGAAATAGAAGATATCAACAAATAAATTACTAGCAAAAAGATTGAATCAGTCATCAAAAACCTCCCTACAAATTCTGCACCCTGTCAGTGGGCCTTACTTTGGAATTTATGCTCTGCAGTGTAACAGAGTTAGACTAATATATAGTAACCCTGCACATAGCTCTTCTTCCCCTTTTATTTGAACCTATAATTAGCACTATACTTGTTAAATATATGTACCAGAAATTTAAATCTTTGGTCTGTTCATGTGCCTGTTGAGCCCTGAATTTCAGCAGTTGCAACACCTACACTTCAGTTCACTGGACTCACCCAGGACAACTAACATGGATATGGTGATGTACAATGCCCTTCCCAAGGAACAGAGAGTGTTTGCATCTGTAAGCAGGATAGTTCCATCTATCTGTCCCATGGGATTTAAACCCCTCTCAATTAGAAACACAGTAGGCATCACCATCTCAGAATTCTCAAGATTGGGGAATGAACAACGGACTAAAGTAGACTTACTCTTCTATTATAGACTTATTACTCTTCTAGCAAAGGCAGACATTTTATCATTGAGATAAAGGCATTGGCCACCAGACGTTCAGAGGGAGAGAAAGGGAAGAATAGGTATAATATGGAGGCATTTTTGGGACACTGGAATTGTCCCACATGACATTGCAATGATGGATACAGGGCATTATACATTTTGGCATAACCTATAAAGTTGAGTGGGGCAGAGTGTAAACTATAGTCCATGGTTAGTAGCAACGTTTCAATATGTGTTCATCAATTATAACAAATGTATGAAACTAATGAAAGATGTTGATGTGCAAAAGTTTGTGAGGGGAAGAGGTGGGACATATGGGAATCCCTTATATTTTTATGTAACATTTATGTAATCTAAAACGTCTTAAAGAAATAAACCAGCCACTCCCACTGCCATGAGCAGCTTGGGGAAGGCATGCACTGACATGAAAAAAAAAAAACAACCCACAAAAAACCTCCCTACAAAGAGAAGCCCAGGACCAGATGGCTTCATCGAGGAATTCTACCAAACATTCCAAGAAGACTTAATCCAATTCTGCTCGAACTCTTCCAAAAAATTGAAGAGGAGGGTACACTCCCTAACTCATTCTATGAGGCCAACATCATCCTCCTATCAAAGTTGGATAAAGATATCAAAAATAAAGAAAACTACAGACCAATATCTCTTATAAATACAGATGCAAAATTCCTAGCAAAAACTAGCAAACCAAATCCAAAAGCATATTAAAAGAATTATATACCATGATCAAGTGGGCTTTATCCCTAGTATGCAAGGGTGGCTCAACATAAGAAAATCAATTAATGTAATACACCACATTAACAGAATTAAGGGGAAAAAAGCCCCACAATCATCTCAACGGACATAGAAAAGTCATTTAACAAAACCCAGCATCCCTTCTTGATAAAAACACTTAGAACACTAGGAATAGAAGGAACCTTCCTTAACATGATAAAGGACATATATAAAAAACTCACAGCTAATGTCATAATCAATGGTGAAAGAATGAAAGCTTTCCCTCTCAGATCAGGAACAAGACAAGGATGCCCACTGCCACCACTGTTAATTCAACACTGTACTGGAAGTTCTTTTCAGAGTGTTTAGGCAAGAAAAAAGAAATAAAAGGCTCCCAAATTGGAAAAGAAGTAAAACTTCCCCTATTTGCTGGTGACATGATCCTATATACAGAAAATCCTGAAAAATCCACAACAAAGCTCCTAGACCTATTAAATTAATTCAGCATAGTGGCAGGGTATGAGAACAACAGCTCCAAATCATTAGTGTTTCTATACACTACTATTGAACAATCAGAAGAAGAAAAAAATAATTGCAACTAAAAGAATCAATTATCTAGGAATAAATTTAACCACTGATGTAATGGACTTGTACAGAGAAAACTACAAAGTATTGCTGAAAGAAATCAGAGAAGACCTAATTAAGTGGAAGGACGTTCCATGTTCATGGGTTGGAAGACTAAATATTGTTAAGATGTCAACTCTACCGAAAGTGATTAACAAATTCAATGCAATTCAATCAAAATTCCAGCAACCTTCTTTGCAGAAATGGAAAAGCCAGCCAACAAAATTACACAGAAAGGTAAGTGGGCCTGAAGAGCCAAAGCCATCTTGAAGAAAGAAGAATGAACTTGCAGGACACACTTCCCTATCTTAAAATGCATTACAAAGCCGCAGTAATAAAAACCATGTTATTGGCACAAAGACAGACATATAAACCAATGGAAATGAACTGAGTTCAGAAAGCAACCCTCACATTTATGACCAACTGATTTTTGACAAGATGACAAATATGATTCACTTGGGAAATGATAGTCTCTTCAACAAATGGTGCTGGAAAAACTAGCTCTCCATTAGCAAAAGAATGGAGACCCCTACCTCACACTTTATACAAAAATCAATGCAAAATGGTTCAAAGACCTAAATATAAGACCCAGAATGATCAGACTCCTAGAGGGAAACATAGGCAAGCATCTTCAGGACCTTGTTTATACTTTAGACCCAAAGCACAAACAACAGAATAAGAAATAGATAAATGGAACCTCCTCAAAATAAACAACTTTTGTGCCTCAAAGGACTTTATCATGAAAGTAAAATGGCAGCCTACACAATGGTGGAAAATATTTGGAAACCGCATATTTGATAAAGATTAAATATCCAAAATATTTAAAGAAATCCTTCAATTCAACAACAAAAGGACAACCCAATTAAAAAATGGGCAAAAGACTGGAAAAGATGTTTCTCCAAAAAAGATACACAAATGACCACAAGCACAGGAAAAGATGCTCAACGTCATTAACCATCAGGGAAATGCAAATCAAAACCACAATGATATACCATTTCACACTCACTAAAATGGCTATTATTTTTTTAAAAATGGAAAATTGCAGGTGTGGGAGAGGATATAGAGAAATAGGAACACTCATTCATTGCTGGTGGGATTGTAAAATGGTTGCAGCCACTGTGGAAGGCAGATTGTCAGTTACTCAGGAATTTAAGTATAGAATTAGTTGAGCATATTCGAGATCATTTTTAAAAAGTCTTTGATATGTACACAGTCTTGTCTGCTTTTTTGATGTTTTCTGGATTTTTATCCTTTTTTTTTTGGATGGGCCATCATTTCCCCTTTGTTTTGATATCTCTTGCTGTACAGTGTGTATCTTAATATTTTTTGAATGCTGACTCTGGATGTATTCCCTGAGATGTCTGTTCAGTTTATATCCAGCTGGTGATATGACAGATTTTCTTGAATGTCTTGAGCTACAAAGCCAAGCAAATCTAAGGAAAATACACCTTTGACCATCTTTGCAAATTGCCTTTGCATTGGCTGATGCTCTTGGTCAGCGTTCAGCCCTCCTATCAGGAAGGTGAGCCGAAGGCAATTTCTGGGCCGTCTTATCCTGGGTTTGCGCTTGCTAGTGGCCTTGGGAGTTCCTCTGTTCATAGGAGTTTGAATGCTTCCTCTCCTTCCCAGCAGACAGACCTTCTCCCTGTCTACTGCCAGACTTAGAGTAGGTAAGCCTTTGTTCTAGGCTGCCCGCTTCAATTCTTTCTTACATTGCTGTTACCAGATTTTGTCTAGGTTCTTGACTATGTTGCAGAAATGAATTTCAAGAGCACATTGGGTGAGTTAGGCCAGGAATTTGTTCAGGTAGGGAGGGAGAAGAAATGGGAGAAAATAACAGAGCAGGGGTCCCAGGTAGAGAGGAAGGGGCTGAAAGGTGATAAAGTGGGCTGATTCACAGACTACAATTCCCCATTATAGATTATAAATTCCCAGGTTTTACTTGCGTGGCGACCATGGCAGGGGAAAAATGGTGAGAACGGTGCGCAGAGGGCAGGAACAGGGGTCCACAGGCAAGAGAGTGCACTCAGGCCGCATGAGAGAACGAATTCAGGCCTTGTGCCTGCTTTTTGAACAATTAATTATTCCGCCTTTTTGCTAATGGCAGTGGAGGAGTCCCAGCTGTTTGCTGTTTTGATTGATACCGCCCCCCCCCCCGCCCCCCCGCCCCGTGAATCCCGCATGAGGACACACTGATGAAGTCCTTGGGGAATATCCGGGGCTTCTCCTGGCTTCTGGAGGAAGTCTTTGCTCTGAATGGCAGAGTCTTGGGGAGGGTCTTGCAGCAGCCATCTTGGGGGTATTGACGTCCACGTGGACTTCTTACCAGGTTCCAGATCTGTCTATTGATTCCCTATCTTATTTGCTGGCTTCACTGCTTTCTTTGTCTTAAGCTGCTTTTATCTGGAGTGCAAATTCTGTGGCTGAGGTAGGGTGGGGAGTGATGCATGCCCCAGAGATGTTTCCAAAATCCATCTTTCCTAGTCAGAATAAGGCCATGGACTCACAAAGGGAGTGCCAGCTGTCTCCAAAGTGCCCTGGGGAGGGCATGAGGAAGATGCCAGGAGCTTCTTCCATGGCTCCCCAAAGCTGTGCTTTGTTGACTTGGCATCTGCTCAGAAAATGCGACCCTTCCACTGTCCTCCATACTTTGAGGAAGCGTACCATCTTTAAGTCTCCTTTGCCACCTTTGTCCACAGCAGGTTAGAACAACGGCCGCTGGCAGAGCAGGGCCCTCAGTGTTCCGAAGCAGCTAATAAAAACAGTGATCTGCAATCAGATTGCATCCCCCTCTCCACCCCCACCCCCCAGACTTGGCGAACTGGACTTCTATATCCCTTTCCGGCACCAGCAAGCTGTGTCAAGGGCCGGATCCCACTGCTGCCTGCAGCTAGAGTGGGGATGGTAACCCCCACGGCCAAGAGAGCAACTTACTGGTCTTTCTCCCACTTGGATGCTGTACAGTGTTCTACTGAACTCTGGAGTTTCAAAATAGCAGATTCAGGCAGGTTCTGCCTGCTGAATAGTTGTTCTGGTGGAGGGACTGATTCCTGGAGCTTCCCACAGCCTCTTCTTCCCAACAATTCCACTCCATCCCCAGTAACCTTTTGGAGAGTTCCTAGTACCTTGGTGCTTCAGACACAGGTCTCCAGTGTCTGCCTCCCTGATCTTTGGTGGCACCTTCTTTCACCTTTGCCACCTCCTTTACTGTTCTGGTGAGCCACTAATTGTTATGCTAAAACCCTTTAAAGCTGGCGTTCACAACAAGGCTTGCTTTCCTAACTAAATTCTGTCTTGGCGCATCTTGTATTCATTCATGTAATCCTCTCACCACCCCATTAGAAAAGGGCCGTTAGAAAGGAGGGAGCTCACAGGTTGGTTGGGCCACTCTTATGCCCACTGACAAGCAGCTTGACTACTTCCAATATTTCTTAGCACATTTTTGTTATCAGAATGGATGGTCTTACATGAAAAGAATGAAGAGCGAGACTGAATTTCTTTTTCTTATCTTTCAAATTTAAAAGGCTATTTCCCTCTGCCAGCATTTCCATGTATTCTGAAAGCATTTGGAAACCATAACCTGAGGATCAGAGGTTCAGATAAATTCCTTTCCTTCCTTCCAAATGGTGGTACTAGAGCACACAGAGCCAGTCTTCACATTATTTATTTGTCTTCCCCAACAGCCTGAGCTTCCTAAGGGCAAAGATTGTGTCTTCAGTGCTGAACACAGTGCTCTGGGAACAGTAGGAGTCCAATAAAGTCATCCCTCACTCACCCTGGCTTACCATGCCTGAAATTCAACCATTCATTTTATTTCTTTGGTTTGAGCCTGTTCTGATCTTTTCCCCTGTTAAAATGCTGTACTTATCTGCTGTGCCTTCATGTAACTGAAGTTGGTTTGATTTGGAGTGTGAGAGAGCAAGAGGACTTTTAGTCTTGAGAGAGACATCTACATAAAGATAAATGGGCAGGAAGGATTTGCAGCATGCTCTGTAAAAGGGCAAAAAAAGGAAACAATATGCTAAGGAAAAAAATTTTAAGGTAAAACCACACTTTCTGACAGCTATAAAATGAACATATATTAATGATTTTATTTAACTCATTAATGAGGGAACTAGTAAGGTGCTACAACATTTCAAAATACAATCTAAACAACAGACACATTTATAGATCAAGAATATTAAAATGAATGTGCAAATGGAGGCAGAATTGGCTTTGTCCACAGTGGAGGAAGGAAGGCAATTTAATCTCCACCAGACAGAATTTATTTGCATGTCTGTAGGAAGAATTATTTTATGTTGCTATCAGTTATATACAACTTACAGAATTGAAAAATGGCTCCAGGACAATGAAAGGCTCACAATCAGATAACCCAGAAAGATGTGCTCTAAACAATGCAGTTTTCCAGTGAAGCACAGATTTTCCTTATGAATGTAAATATCCATTAATAGAGGACTGGTAACATAAATTAAGAAACTGCCACCACAATGGAGAAATATGCATTCATTTAACAGAATGTGACAGATCTTAAAGTGAAAGACAAGCCATAGACTAAAAACATTCAATACATGTATCTGACAAAGGACTTGTATTTACCACATATGCAAATGTCGCAAATGTCTACAAATCAAGAATAAAAGGACGAACAACTTGGGCAACATTCTTGAATGGGCGCTGAACAAAAGAAGATCTAGGAATGATCAATAAGCACGTGGAAAAGTGTTCAACATCATTAGTCATCAGGTTAATGCAAATTTCAATTGTAATGAGTTACCAGTATACACCCACCAGAATACGTCATACTGACAAGGATGTGGAGAAACTGCTGGTAGGAGTGCAAAATGGCACAGCCAATGTGGAAACATATGTGGCAGTTTCTAATAAAATGAAATGGACACAACTATGACTCAGCAATTCCAAGTATATTCTCTAGAGAAATGAGGGCATATGTCTACAAAATGACTTCTACCAGAATCTTCATAAATGCTTTATTCAGAAGAGACCCAAGCTGGAGATAATGCACACTGTAGCAACAAAAACAACAAACTACTAATACATGCGAAAACATGGATGAATCTAAAATATAGTACGTCGTATGAAAGAATCCAGACACCAAATACTATGTGAGTCCTCATGGTGCAAAGATAAAGACAGGCAAAACTAATGCATGTCAGAAATCTGAGAAGAGGTTACTTCTGTGGGCATGAGATTGACCGGAAGGGGCATGAGGAGGCCTTTCTGGGGTGATGAAAATGTTCTACATCTTGATCTGGGTGGCAGTCACCCCAGAATACACATATATTAAAAATACTCAAACTATCCTTAAGTTATATGCATTTGACTGTACGTGAATTATACCTCAACGAAGTACTGTTTAGTCAATCTAGATTACACTGATTTGAAAATTGTGCTCTAACTTGGAAAGACAGATTTCTTAAATGCAAGAAGCAAGTCACAGGCAGTACATTTAATTCAATTCTGTTTACATTATGAAAAGGCACATTTGTATTTATGTATGATATGTAAATGCATCAAAAAAGATGGCAGGTGTTTGTTGGGATGTTTACTGGGTCTACTTCTAGGGAGTGAGAAGGAATAGATGTGGGGAGGCCTTATTGTTTGAGTTGTTTACAATGTAAATGTATGAGTAATTAAAAGTAGGCCAATCTTAATTTAAGTAATGTTAACAGAAAACCAACCAGGGATCTAGAAAAGAATGCGGAGAGGGACAGTTTCACAGTGGGGTTGGGGCTGGCTCTGAGAACTCAGCCAGACATTTTAGGAGAAAAGTTTCCTTTGGTTAAACACTGAGATTTCAGTCAACTCTAAACAAAGCCATAGGCAAAGGTGTCTTTTGAATTTAGCCTGGCACAAAAGGGCAGTTTTGCTCTTGGCCCTTTAGCACTGTTTTTCACACTGTAGTAATTTCCTTTCAGTGGGTAGTGAAGTCAGTTTGATGAGTTGGGACAAGCATTTTTGTTGAAAAACGAAATAGAATAGAAAATCCCAGAGGGCAATATTATTTTGGAAAACTTTTGTCTCAGTTTTGTGTCTATGCTCTATGTAGGAAATGGGTCGCCATGTAAAGTGTGTATTTTTTATTGTGGGTCATAGTAAAAAATATTTGAAAGCCACTGGCTCTAGTTAACTTTGACTCTTCCGTGCTTAGCTCACTGTGCTGACATGTGCAGTGTGACTGGTTTTCCCTTGCCCTGTAATTTAGAGGAATTGGGAGGAATATTCCATGGGAATGTAGCTTTAGTGTGCTAAAGGCTGCTGGGGGCAGTATACCAGAAATGAATTGGCTTTTATATTGGGAATTGCTCGGTCAAAAGCTTACAGTTCTGAGGCTGTGGAAATATCTAAATCAAGGCATTGTAAGAGACGCCGCCTCACTGAAGGTTGGCTGCTGGCGAGCCTGGACTCCTTCCCCGTGGCGAGGCACGTGGAGGCATCTGCTTCTCTTCTGGGTCTCGTTGCTTCAGCTTCTGGCTGCTCCTTTCATGGCTTCCTCTCTCTCAGCTTCCTCCCTGAGCTCCTGGGTTCCTCCTCTCTGTCTCTGCGGCTTTTTCTCTGTGTATCTGCTGCTTTTAGTCCTCTGTTATAAAGGACTCCAGCAAGAGGACCAAGAGCCACCCTGGGTCACACCTCACTGAAGTAATCCAATCAAAGGCCTCCAACTGAATCCACTCCAAGGGTCCCACACCCACCAGAATGGATTAGCTCTAAACATGATCCTTTCTGGGATCTACATAAAGCTTCAAGCTGCCACAAATGTGAATCATTTTCTCTCTGGCTACAAAGAGCTCTAGCATCCCTTATTTCAGAATACAGATGACTCCTTCAGGGATGACCTTGTCATGTCCAGATGGGGCTTGTGAAGCAGGGCCTGAATCACAGTTAGTTGTGGTTAGTGGAACTGTCCCCTACTTTCCACCCAGTCTTATGACCCTTGAAATTCTAATTTTTAACCCTTGAAATCTTTGTGGATTTGTTGTTGTTGTTGTTTGTTTTAAACGGATGCTATTTCAGATGACTGTTTAAAGGAAATGCCAACCTTCAAAATTTCAAAATGTAGGCAATGATAAGTTTCTTTTCTTTCCCCCCTCTCTCTTGTGCACACATGCATGTGTGTGTGTGTGTGTGTGTGAGAGAGAGAGAGAGAGAGAGAGAGAGAGAGAGAGAGAGAGGAGGGAGAGAGAGAGAGAGAGGAGGGAGAGAGAGAGAGAGAGAGAGATGGAGATGCAAGATGCGGGATGCCTAAGAGACAAAGATGCATGCCCACAGATCAGTTTTTTTTTTTCCCCTAACTGGTCAGATAGGAGCCCTGCTTAATTAAACTATACATTCAAAATTATTAGAGACTTTTATCCTGACTTGAACAGGACAAACCAACCCTAGTTCAAGGAGGCAATTGTACATTTGCATCAATAACATATTCCATTTCCCAAGAATGTTGACATGAAGTTTTTAATGGTACCACTCAAGTGAGTTTGCAAGTAAGGCACTTTCTTAAAAGTGAAGTCCTGAAATAAATTATACATTTTAGTGGATATCACTTTGCAATATTAACACTCATGTTTTCAGCGTAATTGTTGGTTTACTTAAGTGACGAATGATGCATGTTTAAGGAAAATAGAGCACTTTGATATGTTTTCACAGTGCCTGGTTGTACTTATACTTCCTTACTTACTTAGCTCCAAGAGCAATGATTGAAATACCCCCTTGATTTACCTAAAAATACCAGCCTAGTAAAAAAACATTGTTAACAAGTGTACAGACTGTGAGCCTGAGAACAGAAGTATCCACATAGGCACACTTAGCAGATGGTCAAGTGTAAGAATATTAACCCATTCATAGACCTTACCATGTATCTGTGTATACAGGTATTCGAATGTATACTAGGTCTGACATACAAGGCTATAGAATACTAGTTGGGCCTAGGTGGGCCGTGTGGCCACCTTTGCTACTTACTCTCCCTATATTAAATGGTTAATGGATGAAATTAAAGATGGATTTTTCTCAGACGGACCTGTGCTTTCTTAGAATTAGTCTAGAACATTGTTTTTCAAACTGAATTCTAGGAAAACCCAGGGATTCACAAATGTTTGATTGGAGTATCATTTAAGTTTTTTTTTAAAACCTGTAATTGGTGCAATTATTGTTAATTATGTTAGGTGTGATGATATTACTGTGGTAATGTAGGTTGTACTTAACTTGGGTGATACATGCAGAAATATTTAGAGGATGAGTGATGTGATGTCATTTCCAATGGTATAGCAAAAAGAAAAAAATATTTAGGGAGGAATAAAGTAACTATATTAAAATGAGTTAAAGTAAAGATAGCAAAATGAGAGCACTCATTGAATGTAGGTGTAAGCCCTGTGTGTGTCCACAGTGCCTTCACCTGTCTCAAACACTGAGATACATACTTCTGTGCAGAAGTTAATTGTAGAGTGCTCTTAGGATCAACGCCTGTGGGGGTGTAAAGGGAGCAAGAGTCAGCACAGACAGGAGCAGATGTGGCTCAAGCAGTTGAGTGCCTGCTCCCCACATAGGAGGTCCCAGGTTCAGTCCCCGGTGCCTCCTAAAAACAAACAGAAAAACAGCAAGCAAACAAACCAAAAACCAACTCAGGGGTGCCAATGTGGCTCAGTGGTTGAGTGTGGGCTTCCCATATACGAGGTCCCAAGTTCAATCCCTGGCTCCGGTACCTCAAACAAAACAAAACAAAACAAAACAAATAAAAAAGATTCAGCACAGAGAGGAGTTGAGTTACGATGCAGTTGCAACATAGGCCTTAGCTGAACCCATGGGAGCTGTGGGGCCGGGATGGCCCTTCACTGTTGTCATTGAGGCGGGGGGGGGGGGGCAGAGTGAGGAGGCTCTTGGGTTGAGGGCAATTTCCAGAGGGTGGCTCAGCTGAGAGGGGTCAGCCTCAGACACTCACAGCTGGGAAATGGGTGTGTCGGTCCTGAAGGGGGGTGCAATGTGGGTGGCAAACCACAGCGTCCTTTGGGAGTCCACATTCTTGTCAATGATGTTTCATTATTTTGGAAAGTTATAACTTTGCTCTTTGCCATGGGCTTTTAAAAAAATATATTTATTTATTTATTTATTTATTTCTCTCCCCTCCCCCCCCCCACCCCGGTTGTCTGTTCTCTGTGTCCATTTGCTGCGTCTTTTTTGTCCGCTTCTCTCGTTGTCAGCGGCACGGGAATCTGTGTTTCTCTTTGTTGTGTCATCTTGCTGTGTCAGCTCTCCATGTGTGCGGCACCATTCCTGGGCAGGCTGCACTTTCTTTCGCGCTGGGCGGCTCTCCTTACGGGGTGCACTCCTTGCCCGTGGGGCTCCCCTATGCGGGGGACACCCTTGCATGGCATGGCACTCTTTGCGCGCATCAGCACTGCGCATGGCCCAGCTGCACATAGGACAGGGAGGCCCGGGGTCTGAACTGCGGACCTCCCATGTGGTAGACGGACGCCCTAACCACTGGGCCAAGTCCGCTGCCCTGCCATGGGCTTTTTGTGTGTATGTGTGGTAATTCAGACCTGTGGATTTGTGCTCTTGTAAAACCCTAGCTCGACTCAATTGCATTGCACTCTATTAAATGTCATGGTCCTCAAATAAGGGAACTTGTACTAAGTCTCCTTGTGTTAGTATCAGATTACATGCAGTTGTAAGTTTCTTCTTTTCTTTTGGTAAGCTTTGGGTGCTTCTTGTCTGACTTAGAACTTATAAAATAAATTTAGACAAATAAAGTGCCACTTTTAAATCTGCTATACATGTTGAAGATTCAAATAAGATATATTTGGTGTGAAAAGGAGTATGTTCATTGAAAACCATCATTCTACAATCCCTCTCTCATCTCTAGCCAAGATGGGATGGTACTAGACTTCTGAATATGGAACATGAGGTTTGAAAACAATAAAAGATAATCAGAAAAGGTTAATGGGGAAGCAGATTTGGCTCAACTGACAGAGTGTCCGCCTACCCCATAGGAGGTCCAGGGTTCAAACCCAGGGCCTCCTGACCCATGTGATGAGCTGGCCCAGGCACAGTGCCGATGTGTGCAAGGAGTGCTGTGCCATGCAGGGGTGTCCCTCGTGTAGGGGAGCCCCATGCGTAAGGAGTGCACCCCATAAGGAGAGCTGCCCTGCACGAGAAAAGCACAGCCTGCCCAGGAGTGGCGCCGCACACACAGAGAGCTGACACAGCAAAATGACACAACAAAAAGAGACACAGATTCCCAGTCCTGCTGACAAGAATGCAAACAGACACAGAACACACAGCGAATGGACACAGAGAGCAGACAAGTGGGGGTGGGGGCGGGGGAGGGAAAGAAATAAAAAATAAAAATCTTTAAAAAAAAAAAAGAAAAGGTTCATGACGCTAAGAACAACTGGCATCTGACTCTGCTGAGTGGCTCCATCCTTATCATAAACGAATAAGAACAGTTTGCCCTTTCTGCCTGCACTAGCCGCTTTCCGAAACAGGAACAAGAAAGGATAAGGGAAGTTCTCTTCCAATTGTTATTTTAAGCACTTGTCTCTTTCCGATTTTATTTTTCTCTCCTTGCCACAGTTTTTAATATGTGCTTCCTTTTATTCAGACAAGAGGACAATATTATTCACTGGAGGGGAAAAAACACAAAACAAAACAGCCCCAGAAGCATATCCATGCATTGCTAAGAACTCAATCACATTTCCTGGAAATTCAGCCTTATTTTTCTTAGAATAGATTTGGCCCTTTAAAGCACGGACACAAAGCAGGAGGAGAAATGTAAATAAAAAATTAAAATCTCTGTATCCCAGAGTGGTGAAGCACGATCTTAAATTTTTTCAGAAAATAAAAGATCCTTTTGAACTATCTTCAACTGTAGTATCTGTCACTTAAAGGGAAGATTTGGCATGTCCAAGAAAGAGTGTGAGGATGCTGGAAGGGGTCATTTGAATTGAGTAACCCATCTACAAATCTCTTAGCTTTTCCTGCCTTTCCTCATAGGTCCCCCAAGGAATGAGCAACGAATGGTTGCAAATCATATTGAAAAGAATAGAAGGCAGAAGAAATTTTCCTTAATTTCCTCCAGAAATGGCACAAGTTACAGAGTTGGGCAACTGGGAGCCATCTTTTAGAGTGGGCAGGTTCGCCTAGGCAAGGTCACCACTTTCACAGAAGAGCTCTAGGGAAAGACCACTCTCCCCGGAAAGTGGCAGCGATGTTGGGTGTGACAGTTCCCACCTGGAATCGGGCCATTCGAAGCCCCATTGCAGCCCCAAGGAGCCTGTTAAGTGTTGAGCGGTGGCAGCAGACTTGGCCCAGTGGTTAAGGCGTCTGCCTACCACATGGGAGGTCCACGGTTCAAACCCCAGGCCTCCTTGACCCGTGTGGAGCTGGCCCATGCGCAGTGCTGATGCACACAAGGAGTACCCTGCCACGCAGGGGTGTCCCCGCGTAGGGGAGCCACACGTGCAAGGAGTGCGCCTCCATGAGGAGAGCCATCCAGCCCGAAGGAAAGTGCAGCCTGCCCAGGAATGGTGCCGCACGCATGGAGAACTGACACAACCAAAAAGAGACACAGATTCCCGTGCTGCTGACAACAACAGAAGCAGACAAAGAGGACGCAGCAAATAGACACAGAGAACAGACAACCGGGGTGGGGTGGGGTGGGGGGAGGGGAAATAAATAAATCAATAAATCTTTAAAAAAAAAAGTGTTGAGCGGTGTAGCTTTTTTGTTTTAAAAGCAATTTCCTTGAGACATATCCACATACCATACAGTCCATCTGAAGTGCACATTCGGCGACTTTCGGTATAATCACAGAGCTGGGCATTCGTCACTGCAATCAATATTAGAACATTTTCGTTACTCCAAAAAGAAAAAAAACCATACCCTACCTCTTGGCAGTCACCCCTTTATCCTTCCCCTGCCATCCGTATCTGCTAATCTAATTACATGTCTATAAATTTATATTTATTTACATTTTATATAGATGGAGTCACACAAAATGTAGTTCTTCGTGTCTGCTTACTTTCACTTAGCATAACTTTTTATTATACTTGATGGAAAAATATTAATATATTACTATTCCCTGCAGTCCATAGTTTGGTTTAGATTTATTTTTGCCCAAATACCACCCTGTTATTAACATCTTATAATATTAATGTATGTTTTTTCTGGTTCATGGAAAAACATTCTTTTATTTGTACTATTGACCACACTTATTGTCCACAAGAGTGTTCACTATGCTGTACAGTCCATGTTTTATCCTTGAGCTTTCCTTCTAGTGACATACACGACCCTAAACTTTCCCTTTCAACCATCATACCCATATATTAGTGCTGCTAATTACACTCAATATAATGTACTATCATTACCTCTATCCATTTCCAAATAGTTACAATCCACCTTATTACAAATTCTGCACAGATTAAGCCTCAGTTCCCCATTTCCTATAGTCATTCTAACTTCTGGTGACCTACATTCTAGCTATTAACTCCATGAGTTTGCTCATTATATTTAGTTCATATTAGTGAGAACATACAATAGTTGTCCTTTTGTGTCTGGCTTATTTCACTCAACAGAATATCTCAAGGTTCTTTCATGTTGTCATGTGCATCATGACTTCCTTTCTTCTTGCAGCTGAGTAATATGCCCTCGTGTGTATATACCACAATTTGTTTATCCATTCATTGGTTGATGAACACCTGTGTTGTTTCTGTCTCTATTTGGCAACTGTGAATAATGCTGCTATGGACGTCGGTATGCAAATGTGTGTTTGTGTACCTGCTTTCTCTTCTTCTGAGTAGATACCTAGTAGTGGGATTGCTGGGTCATATAGCAGAGCTATATTTAACTTCCTGAGCAACTGCCAAACAGACTTCCACAGCAGGGTCACCATTCTACATTCCCACCAATGGTGAATAAGCATTCCTATCTCTCCATATTCTCTCCAACACTTGTAGTTTTCTGTTTTTTTTAATAGTGGCCATTCTAATAGGTGTGAAACGATATCTCATTGTAGTTTTGATTTGCATTTCCCTAATAGCTAGTGATGTTAAACATCTTTTCATGTGTTCTTTTTCACCATTTGTATTTTCTCTTTGGAAAAATGTTTGTTCAAGTGTTTTTTGCCCATTTTTAAATGATTGGGTGGGTACTTTGTCTTTTTATCGTTGAGTTGTAGGATTTCTTTATATAGCATGGATAGTAAACCCTTTTTATCAGATATGTGGTTTCCAAATATTCTCTTCCATCGACTAAAGCTGCCTTTTAACCTTCTTTACACAGTCCTTTGAAGCACAAAAGTAATTCATTTTGAGGAGGTCCTATTTATCTATTTTTTATTTTGTTGCTTATGCTTGGGTGAAGGTCTAAGAAACTACCTCCTACCAGCAGATCTTGAAGATGCTTTCCTACATTTTCTTCTAGGAATTTTATGGTCCTTGCTTTTATATTTAGGTCTTTGATCCATTTTGAGTTAATTTTTATATAAGGCGTATGGCAGTTTGAGATTATTTTGTGAATCCTAAGGGGAGAAAGATTGTGTTTTTGGACTAATCTATTCCTGTGGACGTGATACAAGGGCCCATTTGATTAGATTTCTTGATCAGATAGATATAGGGCTTTTGTTTGGGCTATGTCAGTGAGGCATGAGCCAGTTCGAGTCTCTGCCCTCTTGCTGGGTCTGATAAAAACGGAGACACAGACAGACACAGGAAAAGGAGCTCTGCCAGTTTTGATCCAGCCCTGTGAGAGAGGACTAGAAGCTTGCTTAAGCATGAAGCCTCCAAGAGGCTGGGCTCACAGAGCAGCTCAATAGGAGACAAGCTCTGCTAAATCCCTGAAAGCTTACAGCTGACCTTGGGAAAAATGTGAAACAGCCAAACTGATAGAAGAGGCTTAAGAAGAGATAAGCCCTATGCCTGACAGCTGACAGCTGAGCTCGAGAAGCTGGACTCCAAAAGGCGGTAGCTTCTGAAGTTTAAGGCAGAGACCTTGGCAGAGATTGGTGGCCATCTTTGCCACATGGCAGCTGAACTTGGTGAGAAAGCACCTCAGATGTTGCCTCGATTTGGACAATTCATGGCTTTAGAACTGTAAGCTTTTATGCCAAATAAATCCCCTTTATAAAAGCCAACCCATTTCTGGTACTTTGCGTTGGCAGCCCTTTGGCAAGCTAAAACAGGGTGTGAGGTAGGGGGTCCTCTTTCATTCTTTTGGATATGGATATCCAGTTCTCCCAGCACCATTTGCTAAAGAGACTGCTCTGTCCCAGCTGAGTGGTTTTGGTAGCCTTGTCAGATATCAATTTACCATAGACGAGAGGGTCAATTTCTAAACTCTCAATTTGAGTCCACTGATCAATATGTCTATCATTCTGCCAAATAAACATGCTGTTTTGACCACTCAAGTTTTGTAGCATGTAGCAGACTTTGCTCTTCTTTTTTAAAGATATTTTTGACTATCCAGGGCCCCTTTCCTTTCCAAACAAATTTGGTAATTGATGTTTCCATTTCTGTAAAGTAGGCTGTTGGAATTTTTATTGGGATTGCATTGAATCTATAAATCAATTTGGGTAGAACTGATATCTTAATGATATTTAGTCTTCCAATCCATGAACGTGGAACATCCTTCCATTTGTTTAGGTCTTTGTTGATTTATTTTAGCGATTTTTTGTAGCTTTCCAAGTCCTATATATCCTTAAATTAATTCCTAACTTCTTTTAGTTGCTATTGTAAAAGGAATTTTAAAATAAAATTTTATTGAAGTATATCATTCATATATGTACATACATAAATAATAATTGTATATTAAAAGTTGTGAACTTATGAAACAAACATACATATCATCATATAGGCCTCCCATATATCACCCCATCACCAACACCTTGCATTGTTGTGAAATATTTGTTACAAACTATGAAATAGCATTGTCAAACTATTACTATTAAATGTAGACCATATCTTACATTTGTATATTTTTCTCCCAACCCACCCTATTATTAACGCCCTGTATTAGTATTATACATTTGTTGCAGTTCATGAGAGAATGTTCCCATATTTGTCCTTTTAACCACAGTCCATCTTTTATCAGTGGATTCCCTGTATTATACAGCCCCATGTTTTGTACAGTCCATTCAAAGTGTACACTCAGTGGCTTTCCTTTTCATCACAGAGTTGTGTTGTCATCACCACAGTCAATTTTTTTTTTTAGGTACTGGACCTGGGGATTGAAACTAGGACCTTGTATGTGGGAAGCTGATGCTCAACCACTGAGTCACATTGGCTCCCTTGAGTTGTTTTTTCTGTTGTTGTTGCTTGCTTGTTGTTTGTTTTTTTGTTGTTTTTAGGAGGCACTGGGAACTGAACCTGGGACCTCCCATGTGGAAAGCAGATGTTCAGCTGCTTGAGCTACGTCTGCTCCTCCACAGTTAATTTTAAAACGTTTTCATTAATCCAAAAGGAAAAATCTCATACCCCCTTATCCCCTGTATAGTTGTCTTTTAGAATTGATGTCTTCTTTGCCATTGCTGCAAAAACATTACAATATTACTATCACCCATAATTTACATTAGTTGTAATTTTCCCATGTATCACCATATTCTTAACATTTTGTAAAAGAACATTCTTATATTTATACTATTAACCACAATCTTCATCCACCATTGACATCATAGTGTTATGCATACCCTAGATTATTCTCTAGTTTCCTTTCAATTGGCGTTTACATCCACAAGCTTCCTCTTTCAGCCACAATCTCATTTATAAACCAGCAGTTAGTTATACTCCCTATAATGTTACCATCAACTCTATTCTGTTCCACACTTTTACAATAAACTTTATTAAAAATTCTATGTACATTGAACATCAGCTCCCATTCTCAACTCACATT
The DNA here is from genome assembly GCF_030445035.2 of Dasypus novemcinctus. Taxonomy (NCBI): domain Eukaryota; kingdom Metazoa; phylum Chordata; class Mammalia; order Cingulata; family Dasypodidae; genus Dasypus; species Dasypus novemcinctus. The sequence continues at coordinate 20,665,862 of NC_080704.1, read as the reverse complement.
CTTCTTCCTAGTAACCTATACTCTAGAGTTTACTTCTTTGAGTTTACTCATTGTTGTTAGTTCATATTGGTGAGACCATACACTATTTGTCCTTTTGTGTCTGGCTTATTTCACACAACATAATATCCTCAGAATTCATCCATGTTGTCTTATGCATCCTGATTTCATTTCTTCTTACAGCTGAATAGCATTCCATTGTATGTATACACCACATTTTGTTTAGCCATTCATCTATTGATAGACACTTGCCCTGGTTTCACATATATATATTTTTATTGTTTATGTATTGTATTTTATTTTTAAATTTCTTTGTCTTCATTTTTTCTGGTTTCATATTTTAGCAATTGTGAATAATGCTGCAATGAACATTGGTGTGCAAATGTCAGCTCATATCCTTGCTTTCAGTTCTTCTGAATGTATTCCTAGTAACAGGATTTCTGGATCATATGGCAGTTCTATATTCGGCTTATTGAAGCACTGCCAAACTGTTCCACAAAGGCTACACCAACCGTGAAGGACTGTTCCTGTTTCTTCACATCCTCTGCAGCACTTGTAGTTTTCTGTTCATTTGTTGTTTTTTTAAAAAATAATGGTCATTCTATAAGGTGTGAAATGGTATCTCATTGTAGTTTTGATCTGCATTTCCCTAATAGCTAGTGATGTTGAACATTTTTTTAATGTTCTTTTTGGCCATTTGTATTTCCTCTTTGGAAAATGTCTATTCAAGTCTTTTGCCCATTTTTAAATTGGGTTGCTTGTCTTTTTATTGTTGACTTGTATGATCTCTTTATATATATAACATGGACAGCAAACCCTTGTTGGATATGTGGTTTCCAAATATTTTCTTCCATTGAGTACGCTGACTTTTTACTTTCTTGACAAAGTCCTTTGAAGAAAAAAAGTGTTTAATTTTGAGGAGGTCCCATTTGTCTATTTTTTTTCTCACAAGAGGCCTCTCTTTTTTTTTTTAGCCATTCTATCAGTCTATGTCTTTTGATTGGGGAGTTCAAGCCATTAACATTCAATGTTATTACTGCAAGGGCATTACTTACTCTATCCATTTTCTCCTTTGGCTTTCTGTTGTCATATCTTACTATTGTCTGTCTTTTTATCCTTTAATTTACCCTTCCTAATAATCTTCATTTCTACATTCTTCTCCAGGTCCCTCACCCTTGTTTTTTCCTTTCAGGCTGCAGTACTTCCTTTAGTATTTCTTGTAATTCCAGTCTTTTGGTAAGATACTTTATCAGTTTTTGTTTGTCTGTGAAGAGTTTGAACTCACCCTCATTTTTTTTTTTTTTTTTTAAGTTACAGGGGGCTGGGGATTGAACCTGGGACCATGTATGTGGGAAGCTGGCACTCGACCACTGAGTCACATTGGCTTCCCTGAGTTGGTTTTTCATTTTTTTTTTTTGCTTCTTGTTCGTTTTTGTTTTTTAAGGAGGCACCAGGAACTGAACCCAGGAGCTCCCATGTAGGAGGTGGGTGCTCAACTGCTTAAGCCACATCTGCTCCCTCACCCTCATTTTTGAAGGACACTTTTGCCAGATACACAATTCTTGGCTGGCAGTTTTTTTCTTTCAGTACCTTAACTACGTCATACCACTTTCTTCTCACCTCAGTGATTTCTGATGAGTGGTCAGCACTTGATCTTTTTGAGGTTCCCTTGTATGTGATGCATTGCTTTTCCCTGGCAGCTTTCGGAATCATCTCTTTGTCTTTGATATTTGTCATTCTGAATAGTAGGTGTTTCAGAATAAGTCTATGTGGATTTCTTCTGTTCAGGGTGCATTGTTCTTCTTGGATATTGATATTTATATTTTTCATAATGGTTGGGAAGTTTTCAGTCATTATTTCCTTAAATATCCTTTCTGCCCCTTTTCTGTTCTCTTCTCCTTCTGGGACACACAAAAAAAGTGTATGTTTGTGCATTTAGTATTGACATTCAATTCCCTGAGACCATGTTCCATTTTTTCCATTCTTTTCTCTCTTTCCTCCTGCCTTTCCAGTTCTGTGCTTTTTTCACACAGGGTGGCTCTCCTTGCATGGCGCACTCCTTGCGCATGGGCCAGCTTACCAAATGGGTCAGGAGGCCCTGGGGATCAAACCCTGATAGAGGAGATGGGTGCTCTGTCATTTGAGCCATTATCTGCTGCCCTGATAATTTGCATTTCTACACTTGCTTCCAAGCCTCTCTCTCTCCTAACTTTTCCATTCAGGATGCAGAACTCCCTTTAGAATTTCTTGTAAGACCTGCCTCTTGTTAATTAACTCTCTTAGTCTCCGTTCATCTGTGAATATTTTAAACTCACCCTCATTTTTAAAGGACAGTTTTGCTGGATAAAGAATTCTTGGCTGGTAGGTTTTCTCTTTCAATATCGTAAATATATCATACCAATGTTGTGATGGTTAGGCTAATATGTCAACTCGGCCAGGTAATGGTGCCCAATTGTTTGGTCAAGCAAACATTAGGTTAATTGTAATATAAGGGCACTTCATGGACTTTAACCACAAGTGAAATGATTGTATAGATGGCTGATTACATCTACAATCAACTGAGGAGTTTGCTGTCAGCAGTGAGCGATGTCTCATCCAATCAACTGAAGGCCTTAAAAGGAGAAGTGAGTGACTGCAGCATTCAGAGAGAATTTCTATCTCTACTCCAGACAGCCAGTATCTCCTGGGGAGCTCATCAAGGACCTTCATCAGAATCCCTGGCTTATAACCTGCCCTGCAGAATTTAGATTTGTGTATCCCCATGGTTGCTTGAGAAATTTTATACAATCTCATACTATTTACAGATATCTGCTGTTAGTTGTGTTTCCTAGAGAACCCTGACTAATACAACTGCCTTCTCACCTCCATGGTTTCTGATGCTAAATCTGTACTAAGTCTTATTAAATGTCCCTTGTATGTGATGGATCACTTTTCTATTGCTGCTTTCAGAATTCTCTCCTTATCTTTAGCATTTGACATTCTGATAAGTATCTGTCTTGGAATAGGTCCATTCAGATTTATTCTGTATGGAGTATGTTGTGTTTCTTGGATATGGATTTTAATGCCTTTCATAAAAGTTGGGAAATTTTGGGCCACTATTTCTTCAAATATTCTTTCTTCCCCCTTTCCCTCCTCTTCTTCTGAAACACCCATGATGCATATGTCAATGCACTTCATGCTATCACTCAATTCATGCTTAATTTTTCCCATTTTTTAATCTTTCTGTTCTTCTGTATTTTCAGTTTCAGATGTCCTTCCTCTAAGTCACTGTTCCTTTCATTTGCCTGTTCAAATCTGTTGTTGTATATCTCTAATGTATTTTTAATCTCATTCATTGTGTCTTTCATTCCCATAAGTTTTGTTTTTTTTCTGTTCAAGCTTTCAAAGTCTTTATGCTCACCCAGTGTCTTCTTTTTTATTTTTTTTTAAAAGAAGCTTTAGATTACATAAATGTTACATAAAAATATAGGGGATTCCCGTATGCTCTACCCCCTCCCCCTCCCACACTTTCCCACATCAACAACATCTTTCATTGGTGTGGTACATTTGCTACAATTGATGAACACATCAACTGTTCTTAACCGTGGGCTATAGTTTGCATTGTAGTTTAAACTCTGCCTCACACAATTTTATAGGTTATGACAAAATGTGTAATGGCCTGTATCTGTCATTGCAATGTCATGCAGGACAATTCCAATGTTCTTAAAATGCCCCCGTGTTACACCTATTCTTTGCTCTCCCTTCCCTCAGAACCTCTGGTTGCCGCTGGGGGTGCTCATTAAATAACATGTTCATTGGTTCCATTTTACTAGGAATCCTTTGCATTTCAGGAGATAAAAAACAAGCATTAATGACTCAATTGTCTTTGACCTTACCTTAAGCAATAAGTTGAAACGTGCAAAACATACTGCAATTCTTTTCCGAATGAAAGATTGTCTTAATTTGGGTCCCCACAGAAGCAGACTCTGAGACAAGGAGTAAAGTGCAAATCATTTAATTGGGAGGTGAATGAAATGCGGGTGGGGAGTGGGGATGTGAGTTAGGCAAGGGAAAGAGCCAACATAGGGTGCTATAGGAGCTTAATTTTGTTCATAACTCTGAGGGCCAGTATAGAAAATGTGCCTCAGAGTTATCCCACCTGAGGGTAAGGAAGTCAAAGCATTTTTATATACCAAATACTTCAGCTTTTGGTTGAGGATTGTTGGGGGAGTGTTCATTTCCCAGCAATTTTACCCTGCTTCCCTGGTGGCAAAATGGGTTTCTTGCTGGGATATGGGTAGGGGCTTCAAAGATGCTATTGGATATCTGGAATAACATTCAGATATTTTCCAACACAATCTGATGATCTTACCACCAAACAATTTTTTTCCAGTGATAGGCAAGAGGCAGGCTTCATTTATTTCTGTTTGGTGAGTAAGAATGATAATACTTTCTCTACTTCACAGGCTTATTGTGAGGATTAAAAGAATAAATATTTCTGAAAGTACGACAGACATGGATGGTGGCAGTTGAAATGATTTGAAAGTTTACAACTGGGTAGAAAAATGAACTAAGCAAAAGCAGTAAACTGGCAAATAAAAGCTATCATACTCAATTCTCATTTTAACGTCTTTTGAGTTGTTTTGCTTCTGAACTCTGAAATACGGAGTTTCCAGTGATTTGGTGTGTGTCATGTTTTCTGACTCATCAGAAAGCCTTCTTGAATCTGACACGCTCTCACTTTGGACCAGTTGGCCAGCTGTTTCTGACTTAGCCACATGGAGACTCAGACTGTCCCAGTTTGTGAACTAAAGGGAGCCAGCAGTATTACCAGATATCTCCCCACCAGGAATGCAAGGTTAGGAACTGACCTGCAATCCCTGATCTTTGGATTTTGAAGGGATTCTCTTTATAGCATACTTAGTATGTGGTCAATCTTTAAAAGGTTCCACGTGACCTCAAGATGAGTATGTATTCTCTATTTGTTGAGTGCAATATTCTAGTTATAAATACTATATCAGGCTGACCTTTTAGTGTGGATTAAATCTTCAATATTCTTACTATTTTTTTTTGCCCACCACCTTATCTGTCACTTTTTGAAAGAAGTTAATTAAAATCTCCTTCTTATGATGGTGGATTTGTTATATAAATTTTTGCTTTATATGTTTTGAAACCATGTTATTACATGCATACAGTTTCAAAATTGTTATAATTTCTTAGGGATTTTTCTTTTTATCATCAAGTGAGATCTTGCTTTATTCTTGCAGTCTTTTCCCTTTAAATTCTGCTTTGTCTGATATTAATCTTACTACGTAGGTTTTTGTTATTATTTGCCTAGTATATCTCTTTCCATTCCTTTTATTTTAGCTTACCTATGTCATTGTGCTTCAGGTGTGATTTTTGCAACTAGCCTATATCCAACTTTTGTTTTCCATACAACCAACAGAAACAGATTTACTTGTTTATTAAAGATAGTGATTTATTTGAGTTTAATTTTTCCTTTGTTGTTGTTCCTGCTTATTTATTTCATCTTTGTTTCCTTCTTCTTCTAGTTTGGAAGTTATCCAGTCTATTATTTTTTTATTTATCACTCATCTCATGCTCCCCTTTTTTATTGCCTTTTGACCTTTTATGTTGCTGATGTGATGTTTTTCCTGCCAGTTTAATTGTCTTTCCTTTGCCTGGAATAGAGTAAGTACTTGGTAACTATTTATTTTGTGGAATGAGATTCATTTCATATTTGAAGTTTGTTACTGTGCGTCTAATGACAGGTAGCATATATGATGATTTACTTTCTGCTCACAAAGAGTGTAGGGGAAAGCAAGCTACTGAATTCTTCCCTCACTTTCTTTAGCCTTTTTATCTACAGAACACTGCCAACCCTCCCTCTTCATCCCCTTTCTCTCTCCTTGTGATTTTTTTCTTCAGTAGTCTTTAAAAAGGAGCCTGAAGTAGTGTTGACAGGAGTTGCATGAGGTAGCATGGAGGAAGGTTCAGTACATCAAATCCTGAAACCCCAGTTACCCAGTTCTGTAAAGTTAATAGCTTTTTAAAAAAAAAGATTTATTAATTTCTCACCCCCCCATTGTTTTGTGCTCACTGCTGTGTCTGTTTGCTGTGTCTTCTTTTTTTTTAAAGATTTATTTATTTTTATTTATTTCTCTCCCCTTTCCCCCACCACGGTTGTATTGTTCTCTGTGTCCATTCACTCTGTGTTCTTCTGTGACTGCTTCTATCCTTATCAGCGGCACCAGGAATCTGTGTTTCTTTTTTATTGCGTCATCTTGCTGTATCAGCTCTCCGTGTGTGCAGTGCCATTCCTGGGCAGACTGCACTTTCTTTCGTGCTGGGCGGCTCTCCTTATGGGGCACACTCCTTGAGCGTGGGGCTCCCCTATATGGGGGACACCCCTTCGTGTCATGGCACTCCTTGCATGCATCAGCACTACGCATGGGCCGGCTCCACACGGGTCAAGGAGGCCCGGGGTTTGAACCTTGGACCTCCCATATGGTAGGCGGACGCCTTATCCATTGGGCCAAATCTGCTTCCCCTTCTGTGTCTTCTTGTCTTCTCTTTAGGCAGCACTGGGAACCGATCTTGGGACCTACTGGAGTGGGAGAGAAGTGTTCAATGTCTTGTGCTACCTCAGCCCCCTGGTCTTCTGCATCTTTTATTTTCTCTTCTGTGTGTCTCTTTTTGTTGCGTCATCTTGCTGTGCCTGCTCTCCACTTGGGCCAGTACTCCTGCATGGGCCAGCACTCCACTCAGGCCAGCTATCCTCTCGGGCCAGCTTGCCTTCACCTGGAGGCCCCGGGAATCGAACTCTGGACCTCCTATATGGTAGACGGGAGCCCAATTGCTTGAGCCACATCCACTTCTCAAGTTAATAGCTTTTAAAGAGAGCCTCCTTTTTCACCATTTGTGAAACTGCTTTGTCCTGTGACATGTGCACCGTCAGCTGACTTTTGAAAGCCTGCTATTTTGGAGGTCATAATTTTGACTGATGGGCCTATAATTAGTAAGTACTCATTAAATACTCTGTCCTGAGTATTTCTGTGGGGTGGCAGAGGATGTCGTTAGCAGCTGCTAGGGTGATAACAGTTCTGCAAAATGGAATGACTCCAAAAGTAACCAAGGAACTTTATAAGGATAAAAAACAAAATAACTGCAGCAGTAGTTGTAGCAGCAGCTACAACAAGGGAGAGAATAGAGTGAATGACTCCTGATCACTAAATTTAAGAGGCTCCTTCCCTTTGTTGTCTCCGTAGTGTTGTTCTCTCCCTTCTGAAGTCATGTCTGCCCGCTCACTCTTTGTCCGCCTGCCTCGTAGCTACATGTGTTTTTCAAGGGTTGATCTGGAGTCCTCTTCTCTCTTCCCAGATCCTTTTCCACACAGGGCATTCCCTTCCAATCCAATGACTTCAAAAATAAGCTCTATGTTGATAACTCCCAAATCAACATCTCTGGCTTCTATCCCAAACTCCACTCCCACATTTTCAATCCCTTGCTGGAAATTTCTTCCTAGGGGTCCTCCTGAAATCTCGACTCTGTACACCTAAAGCTGTACTAATACTTTTTTTCTTAAGACCAGCTTCCATGCCCTATGACCCAGCAATTCCACTCCTAGATGTATTTCTGAAAGAAATATATGCACAGTGCACCAAAAGACTTGTATAAGAATGTTCATAGCACATTAATAATAATAAACAAAAGTTGGAAATAACCAAAGGTCCACCAAGAATACAAGAGATAAATAAATTGTGTCACATATTCCCAATGGAATACCATACAGCAATGAAAAAGAATTACAATTACACCTTACACAGATTTCACAAACATAAGAATACACAGATTTCACAAACATACGAATACAAACATAAGAACACCTATTACTCAATTTACATAATATTAAATATAATATTAAAACCAGGCAAATGAATCTGTGCAAATAGAAGTCTGGATAGTGGCTACCTTTGGGAGGAGTTAGTGACAGGGAAGGGACATTGGGAGTCTTCTGAGGTATGGGTATTGGTTCTATTTCTTTATCTGGGTAGTATTTAAGTGTACATATTCATTTTGTAAAAATTCATTAACACCCATGATTTGTGACCTTTTCTATATGGAAGTTACCCCTGGATTAAAAAGTTTACAAAATAACCTCTATAAAATTTTGGGATGTAGTTAAGGGAATATTTTGAGGGAAATGTATAGACTTAAACGAATATATTAGAAAAGAAGAAAGGCTGAAAATGAATAAACTCAGAATTCATCTTAAGAAGTTAGAAAAAGATTAAAATACCCAAAGAAAATAGAAGGAAGGAAATAATAAAGATAATATAAAAATTAATTAAATACACAGAGTGGTTCAACAATGGCAGCGGAGGAATACTGATATGGGATGTTATTGACAGGATATATATGGTTGACAGGGAGTTATACAGGGCATATGCCCAGGGTATATGGTAATGTCTATATATACTCATAGTGGAAACAATTAAAAACAACAGCTGGGGGGGTACTGGGCTCCTGGCCGGGGGGTCACTGTTGTGGGCCCTGGGAGAGCAGCGGCAATCCTCCAGGTGCAACGGCAAGAACCAGGAAGGAAGGAGGGCCCAACAGTGGGCTCTTGATACTAATGGCTACACTTTTGAGCCTATGCACCTGCAATAAGAACAAGGCCTAGAGTAGCATTGTGCCTGGGGGTTTCCTCCTGACAGCCTTCATGTTACTCAAATGTGGCCACTCTCACAGCCAAACTCAGCGTGTAGATGTGATGCATTCCCCCCAGCGTGAGACACGACACCTGGGGATGAGCCTCCCTGGCACCGAGGGATCACTACCACATACCAGCTGAAGAAGCAACTAGAAAATGACCTTGAATTAAAGATTCAATGCGGAACAGCAGAATATACCTGTCTACATATAATAACATGACTTCGGGAAGCGGTTTGACCTAATGTAAGGGGGAAATGGAAAGGAGAAATGAGATTATAAGGCTGTGAGTCTCTAAAAAAGAGTCTGGAGGTTGTCAGAAGGAATACCCCTATGTACAACTGAACAGAGTCTAAGAGACAGATAAGGTAGATACAACCCCAGGTATTGGTTCTTTTGAGGGATAAAGAGACCCACGGGTTCTATGGTCATGGCAGAAGGGGTTCACTGCCATGACAGATGGCCCTTCTTTGGAGCTGGTGTTTCTGCGTGATGGAAATGGACTCAGAGGGGATCTCTTTTCACAAGACTTGCATGCTACTTTATTGGAATTGTAGTTGGTGCTGAGTTTAAGATATATGTAGGGGATTTGAATCTCTGGACTGATAATATGACACCCAGGCCCAGAGCCTCAACAGACTTCAGCTCCTACACTTTGACTTATTGGACTTACTCCACTCAACTAACATGGAGTTGAAGAAGGTCAACCACCACAACATGGAGCCTAGAGTGTCTACAACTAGAAGCGGGAAGAGTGCATCCAGTACCCATGTGGAATCTAAGCCCTCACTTGACACAGGTGTGCAATGGACACAACCAATCCAATGTCCACAGGGGAAATGTGAAATGGGTGTGGGAACGGTAGCCATGGGGGCTGCTGCGTGTGGGGAACGGGAGGAAGAGACGAGATGTGGAGGCGTTTTCGGGACGTGGAGTTGTCCTGGATAGTGCTTCACGGACAATTACGGGACACTGTAGATCCCCCCAGGGCCCACTGGATGGAACGTGAGAGAGTCTGGGCTATGACGTGGACCATTGACTATGGGGTGCAGTGATGCTCAGAGATGAACTTACCAGGTGCAATGGATGTATCACGATGATGGGAGAGAGTGTTGCTGTGGGGGGAGTGGGGGGCGGGGGCGGTGGGGTTGAATGGGACCGCATATATTTTTTTAAATGTAATTAAAAAATAATAATAATAAATAAATAAAAAAAATAAAAAAAAATAAAAAAAATAAAAAATTAATTAAATAAACCCAAAAATATAATTGAGAGAGCAACAAAGTTAAAAGTTTCTATACAACTACCACTAAAATTGAAAAATATCTGATGTGAGTGATCAAGCAAAAAAGAGAAAGAGCACAAATAACCAATATCAAGAATGAAAAGGGGACATGACTGCAAACAGACATTATAGATATTAAATAGATAATTAGAAGCTATTATTAATAACTTCATATAAATGAATTAGAAGATATGGATATAATGAACAAATTGCTCGAAAAATACAATGAATCAAAACTAATTCAAGAAACAAGTCTAAATAGTGTTATAAACAATAAAAAACATTGATTCTATAGTCAAGAACACTCCCACAAAGAATCCCAGGGCCAGAGGACTTTATTGATAAATTTTAACATTGTTTAAGGGAAAAATAATTTTTACCTTATACAAACTCTTCCAGAAAATAGAAGATGACATATCTCCCAGTTCATTTTATAAGATACCTTGGTACCAAAAACTGACAAGGACTGTAGGAAGAAAGAAAATTAGAGATCAAGCTCATTTATGAATATAGATGCAAAAATCATGAGCAGAATATTAACAGATCAAATCCAGACATAAAAAGAAAGGATATATCATGACCAAATTGGGCTTGACTCGGGAATGCAATGTTGGCTTAGAATTAGAAAATTTGTCCCATTAACAGAGGAAAGGAAAAAAAAAATCACGTAATTATACTAATAGATGTAGAAAATTCATTTGATAGTATTAAACATTCATTCATATCAAAACTCTTTGCAAACTAGAAAGAGAAGCATCCCTAATCACCAAAAGACCAACTACAAACTTTATACTAAATACTAAAATGTTGAAAACTTTCCTTTTGAGATCAGGAACAAAACAAAACAAAACACAAAGTCTTGGCCAGTGCATAAGATAAGAAAAATGAAAAAAGTCATAAGAACTGGAAAGAAAGAAAGAGAAAACTATGATTATTTTCGGATGATATGATTATATTCAGAAAATCCAAACTATTTGGGAGATAAACTATTGGAATTAATAAGAAAATTTAGCATAGTCTCCGGATATAAAATCAATATCCAATAGTCCAATATATTTCTCTAATACCAGCAACAAACAGAAAAGGAAATTAATACCAACACCTAGGAGTAAATCTAATAAAGCTACAGAAAAAAATGACAAAACTTTATTTCAAGACATTAAAGAAATGTAAAAAGGGGAAATATACCATGTTTGTGATTGGGAAGGCTTACTGTAGTAAAGATGCCAATTCTCCCCAAATTAATTTCTAAATTCATTGCAATTCCGATAAATGGTTTTTTTTTGGTGTGCGTGTGTGGAACTTGACAAACTGATTCTAAAATTTTTATGGAAATACAAAAGGCCAAGGATAGCCATTACCCTTTTGAAAGAGAAGAACAAGGCAGGAGGACTTGATCCACTTGACAACAAGACTGCTATAAAGCTGTAATAATAAAGACACTATATTAATTTTTCAGGGATAGGAAAATAGATCTCTGGAATAGAATAGAGAACCCAGTAACATATCCATACAAAAGGTCAATATTTGACATATGTTGCACTGTCAAACAGAGGACAAGTCAGTTTTCAGAATAAATGGTCCTGAGACAGTGGGTAACTATATGGGAAAAATTATGTTGAATCTGTATCTGACACTGTACCTCCAAATCAGTTCCAGGTGTACTAAAAACCTAAACATGAAAGGCAAAGTGAAAAAGATCCTAGAAGATAATATAGGAAAATATCTTCGTGACTATGGGCTAACAAGATTTTAAAAACATTAACCATGAGGAAAGGGGAAATACTGATAAATTATACATACACTTTGAGAATTTCTGTTTATCAAAAAAACACTGTAAAGAGTGAAAATATAAACCATGGAGTGAGGGAAGGTGTTTGCAACTCAAAAAAAAATGATGAAAGGCTAATATTATATTAAGAACGCCCCCTATAGTGATGGCCTGGGGATAAGGGTGAGGGTGGTGCTGGCAGATAAATCAGAGGAAAACCGAGGCCAAGAACTTTTGGCTCATTCACTGCTTGAAAATCTCAGAGGATCCTGTTGGACAGAACCTTTTTTTTTGCCAACGCGGGATGGCTCAGCCTCGTAGTAAAGAGAGAAAGGCGTTATTAGACAGAGTGAATATCTTAGGTTGGGTTCGCTAGAAGCAAAGCTTGAGACAGGGATCTGTTGCAGGTTTATTGGGCAAGAGCTCTCAGGAGAAAGGGAGTGAGGGAAGCGCGACAGAGCAGGGCAAGGTGCTAAGGAAGTGTTCTTGGCCGGAGACTGACTTCAGTCTTACCCCACAGGGAGTCCTGTAGCATGAAGTACACCATAAAGTTGGTCCCCCTTAGGCTTGGGGGACAGAATTTCATACCTCTTGTGGCAGTTAGTCATTGGCTGTGGGCTGCACCTCAGGAGAGGGGGTAGGCATAGTTTTCTGGGCAAATGTGCTTTTCATTCACCTGGGGGAAATTCTTCAAAGAACGGGACATCTGCAAGCTGTTAGTAAACCAGCACAACGGCTGGGGGATGGGTGAACTGGTTTGTCCCAAAGGGGATCTGTGTGGGGCACCAGTAGTGTCCTCCACAGCGAGGACCTGGAGAGCGCTACTGAGTCACACAAGTTTCCATGTGGCGCGGACCCTGCGTTGGAGGCAGCAAGTCTGCCCTGAGGCTGGCCATGACAGGGCACCATGACCCAGAGCAGAGCGAGGGTGAACTCTCCTCCTCCGGGATGAGAAGGAGATTGTGACAGTGACTCAGAGAGATTTACAGAGATGAGACTGAAGCAGTCAGAGGGAGAGGATTAATACTTTTCTAGAACATTGACTAAGAAAAAAAAGGAAGACAAAGAAAACAAACCAGAAGTTTACCAGCTGCAGGCACTGACCTCAAACCATCAGGGGACACAACAGAGTCCAGAGACACCTCTCCAAGAGGAGAATTTCACGAGTCCCATTCTACCATCAACCAGGCTCTAGCCTAGAAAAGACCCAAGGGCTTCTAAATAAGTGCCGTTGGGATTTGTGAAGAATAATATACCAGATTCTAACAATACAAGGAACTACATTTTGACTGCACATATGAGTTGTAGTGTCCATGAAATTTCAACACCCACTGCATATTAGCCACTTTAAGGCCAATAGATTTCTATATCCCAGTGCATAAATGAAGTAGTCAGAAGTTTGACTTTGGACAAGATTGTAAACCCTTTGAGAGTAGGGTGGTATAACCCACAAAGTGCTAGATCATTCCCGTTTAATCTTATGTCACTTCCTCTCATGAGATTTGAAACTTACCCTCTTTATTTTCAACCCATACATATTACCAAGAGCTAGTGGTGAAAGTCAAAAGACACCAGGGAAAGGGAAGGTTAGACTATAACTGGTTTTGAAATGTTTATTATTAACTTAGAGAAAAATCAACTTAGACCCACGCCTCACACCACAATATCAGATGGATAAATTATATACAAGAAATTAGTTCATAAGCAAAAACACTGAATTTTATGAGGTCTCTGGAATTTTATATAAGTTTTATAAGCTTTCAAGTGATAAAATATCACAATTAAGATTGAAACAAAAATTAAAATAGTGTATAAGAAATAGAAAAACAAGGGAAAATTTTTTCAACAAATATGGGATACAAAAGAATACAATCTTAGGCAAACTGAAAACAAAACATTAATACCCTAATAAAAAAGAAAAAAAGGACATACTCAAGTCCAAAAGAGGCATGGTGGTAAGTAAATAAATATACAGGAAAGTGTTAAACCTTTTATTTAAACTTTAAACAAATACTTATTGGGACTATATTATGGGATAAACACAGTTTTAGGCACTTTATCAAAGTAGTTCTAGGTGCTAGTAATCAAACAACACAAATCAAATCACTAAACAGGTACTAGTGAGACTGATACTTTTATATGCTACTGGTGGGAGTAAAACTATACAATCCCATTTGGATTTAACCATACCTATCAAATAATATAGCTATATTCAAGCCCTTTAATTTGGGAATTCTACCTTGGGGAATATATCTCCAAAGGAAAAAATCCCAAGAGGAAAATAAAACTACATGCCTGAAGATGGTCATCACATTGCTCTTTATAAAGAGATAGAGATAGAGATAGCAAGACAGAGAGAGACAGAGAGAGGAAGAAGCACCTTTAGAATTTAATATTTTAATCTAAGGTTTCCTAAAGTTATTTTACTATAGAATCCATTTTTATAGATTATCTAACTTGTTTGAGAACACCCTTTCTGGAAGAAGTGGGCTCATGATTATGGTCACCCACTTGCTATGGTTGTAGGGCTAATGACGTGGTTCCTGTAGTGACAAGGCTTCAGATGGGTGATATACTTGGAGCCCAGGCCCACCCAAGCACCAGCTCGTAATTTAGAAGAGAGAGGGCTTCAAGAGCATAAAGAAACAAAGAGGACAAGGTACCTTTTTTTAAAAAAAGATTTATTTTATTTATTTCTCTCCCCTTCCCCCCCCCCCCCCGCCCCACCCCAGTTGTCTGTTCTCTGTGTCCATTTGCTGCATGTTCTATTTTGTCTGCTTCTGTTGTTGTCAGCGGCACGGGAATGTGTTTCTTTTTGTTGCGTCATCTTGCTGCGTCAGCTCTCCGTGTGTGCGGTGCCATCCCTGGGCAGGCTGCACTTTCTTTCGTGCTGGGCGGCTCTCCTTATGGGGCGCACTCCTTGCGCGTGGGGCTCCCCTACGTGGGGGACACCCCTGCGTGGCAGGGCACTCCCTGCGCGCATCAGCACTGCGCATGGCCAGCTCCACACAGGGCAAGGAGGCCCAGGGTTTGAACTGCGGACCTCCCATGTGGTAGACGGACACCCTAACCACTGGGCCAAGTCCGTTTCCCTAGGTACCTTGATGATGCACTTTTCTAGATCTTCAGAAGTGTGAGCACCTCATGTGGCCATTGGTAAGGCCAGATAAGACAGCCCCAACCTACCTACTGGACATAGACCCTGAACGCCTCAGAAAGAAAGAGAATGAATCTCCTGCTCCAGAGAGAATAAAACATTCATAGAAAGATGAAAACTCCATGATCAACTAGAGAGTTCAGAAGGGCAACCTACTTCAATTGGTCTCAGAATAAACACGCAGAGCAGTGACGCTGGCTAGGAGCTCTCCAGGGTCCTGAAAGACTGCTCGCCATTCTCTCGGGTCTGGTGGAAACCTTTCATGAGAATCTCATATCTAACCCATTCACTATCTCTGCTTGCTTTGGCACTTGCTCTCTGGCCTATGACGCCTTGACACATCGGTCTGTGACCCATACCTAATGGAACCTCAGTCACTGCCTGTATGTATTGGCACCTTCACTGATCAGGTTCTATCTAAAGGAAGTCTATTTGAGATTATTTCAATAGAAGAGAACATGTATGTATTATCAATTTTTGGTTGTACTATCAGGAATGAAGGGAACTCAGCAGAGATAATTTTTAGATATAGGTACTCTTAAATCAGTAAAGACTGGTAGCTGTCACTATATTTAGTTGTTGCTGGGATACTTGAGGAAGTAACTACTAGAAGAACACATGGAGGATACGCAAGGAGGAGACAATCAGAGAGTTGAGGCATACAAAGAGCCTGCATTTATATCTCTCTGACTTTTCAATTCTTCAATTAACCTAAATTAGCAGCAGGGTACAGCAGAGTGGTTGGTTGGTGTTCAATAAGTGTTCAGTGACCAAGTAAAAAGATGACTATTAAACCAAGCACTAGGTAAACAGAGTTCTAGTCCTGCTTTTAAAAAATATATTTTTACTGAAGTATATCAGTCATACATGAACATATATAAACAGCAAGTTTATATAAAATTTGTGGGGAAGCAGACTTGGCCCAGTGGGTAGGGCGTCCGTCTACCACATGGGAGGTCCGTGGTTCAAACCCCGGGCCTCCTTGACCCGTGTGGAGCTGGCCCATGCGCAGTGCTGATGTACGCAAGGAGTGCCCTGCCACGCAGGGGTGTCCCCCGCATAGGGGAGCCCCACGCGCAAGGAGTGCACCCCGTAAGGAGAGCCACCCAGCACGAAAGAAAGTGCAGCCTGCCCAGGAGTGGTGCCACACACACGAACTGACACAGCAAGATGACACAACAAAAGAAACACAGATTCCCGTGCCGCTGACAACAACAGAGGTGGACAAAGAAGAACAGGCATCAGATAGATGCAGAGAACAGACAACTGGGGCGGGCGGTGGGGAAGGGGAGAGAAATAAAATAAATAAATCAATCTTTAAAAAAAAAGTTGTGAACTTACAAAACAAACATGCATAACATCATACAGGGTCCTATACATCATCTCTCCACCAAACCTTGCATTGTTGTGAAGCATTTGTTACAAGCTATGCAAGAGCATCATTAAAATATTACTAATTATAGTCCATATCTTACATTTGGTGTATTTTCCCCACAAACCACCCTATTATTTAAAAAAAAACATTTTTTAGTCCTGTTTTTGTTACTAGCTAGCTGTATAACATTGGGTAAATCACTTAATATCTCTGTATTAATGTAGGATAACTGCTGCAACAAACAAACCCAGAATTCCAGTCACTTAAAACAGCGTAAGCTTATTTCTCACTCGTGCAACAAATGAATGTGTGTTTCTGGCTGACTTGCTTTCCTGGACAACTCTCCTCCAAGTGTTGACTCAGGGACCCAGGCTTCTTCTGTCTTGTGACTTTGCTGTCCTCTAAGTCCTTGGAGTACTTTTTTTTTTTTTTAAAGATTTATTTTTTATTTATTTCTCTCTCCTTCTCTCTCTGCCCCCACCCCTGCCAGTTGTCTGCTCTCTGTGTCCATTTACTGTGTGTTCTTCTGTGTCTGCTTGGATTCTTGTCAGTGGCACTGGGAATCTGTGTCTCTTTTTTGTTGTGTCATCTTGCTGCGTCAGCTCTCCATGTGTGTGGTGCAACTCCTGGGCAGGTTGCACTTTTTTTTTTTTCACATGGGGCGGCTCTCCTTACCGGGTGCACTCTTTGTGCATGGGGCTCCCCTATGGGGGGGACATCCCTGTGTGGCATGGCACTCCTTGTGCGTGGCAGCACTGCACTGGACCAGCTCACCGCATGGGTCAGGAGGCCCTGGGTTTGAACCTTGGACCTCCCATGTGGTAGGTGATGCTCTATTAGTTGAGCCAAATCCACTTCCCTTGGAGTACTCTCTGTTCAGCTGGTTAATGAGAAAAGAGAATGGGGGCTCATACATTGGAAGGTTTTATGGATCGGGCCTTGAAGTGATAAACGTCCCTCCCACCACATCTCATTGGACAGAATTCATGACTTGTTCATCCCTAAGAGCAAGGGATTATGGGAAATGTAGTTTTGTTCTATGCCAAAAAGGAAAAGAGATACAGTTTATTGAACAACTGGCCAGTCTGCCAAAGTCTCTGGGTTTTGGCTTCCCCAACTATGAAATGATGCAAAAAATATCTGCCTTTACTTCTCCACAGAGTTATTGTGAAGCTCAAAGGATATTATCTGGGTGAAAGTGCCTCAAAAACTGTAGAGCAACATATACAGGAAAGGGATCATTATTTCTTGGATTATTTATCTTTAAATGTAAATTTTAGGAGTGAAACGAAGGTGTTCTTTCTCTGGTAGGACTCTTTTTAAATTTTTTAAAAGATACATAGATTGTTAGGACTCTTTATAGTTGGTTCCATCATATACCAAGTATATTTAATGGAATAATATAATATTTTTTTCATATTGGGTGAAAATAGAAATTGTAAATGAACTTTGACATTTAATCATTTGAATGCCATGATAGAAGGATACTAGGATGAAATTAAGAGAAAGTACCATTTTGCCATCAAGTCTAATTTTAGAAGATGTGTAAAGTATAGTTAGAAGAACAGTTTTCTGAATGGAAAATTACCAGGTTCCTCCCAGACAATAAAGCTTAGGATAGCTCAAGAATTTTGGTTTGATAATAGATGATAGGTTCTATTATCTTTGACATTCTTCTCTACAACAGTTATTGGAAATGGGGATGTATCATATGATTTTTGCATGTGACAAAAATTAGTTACTCACGTACAAAATGTATTTAGTTAATCACATACAAAAGTACAAATGCAGCCCCTTTTCATTTTCTGAGACCCTTAAGCAGCTGTTCTCCCTGACTCCCAAAACAAGCTGGCCAAAAAAAAAATTTGCCTCAAACCTCTTTTCCTTCTGAGGCTTGCCATGAATCAGAGGATCTGATGGAGTTGCATTACGTTACATGCCCAGCGACACCCCAATGATTTCTGAACACTGATCACTCTTTAGTTTCATTATGTTTTGACCTGAAGCTAGCAACAGCCATCTGGGAAGGGCTATTATTTAAGCAAACATCACTCTGCCAATTGTGACTGAGGCATTGGATCATGCTGAACTGCAAGGTTTCTTCTAGGGATGAAAGGAAATAATAAGAAATCACAGTAGCAAGGGACATACTTTGAGACCCAGCTTAGTTTTCTGAAAGGAAAAAAAGAAAGGCATTTGTTCAAGACCCGGGGGCCTTAGGTAGCTCGCCAGAGCACAGTAAGCCTTAGGAATAATGTCTAATTAATCTTAGAGCAGACCAAACTCGTGGCTTAAAAATTCAAAGGAAAGATCACTATTCTCAATATGTTTAAAATATCTGAATGAGAACATGACCTAAAGGAAATGAGACTGCACATAATCATGCATTCCGGTGCACTGTGGCATTAACTTGGAAATATAGAGCTCTGGGTTTTGCCAAAGGAAATAGAAGTGGGGTGTACAATAACACAAAGAAGAAGATGCCTTTGGAATAGAACTGCAATAAAATGAAAGCAGTGTCTAATAAAACAAGGGCCAGGCATATATATTTTTAAGGTCTCTCTCTCTCTCTCTCTCTCTCTCTCTCTCTTTTTCTTTCTTTCTCTCCCCCCCCGACCCCCCCCCCCCAGCCCAGTTGTTTGTTCTCTGTGTCTATTCGCTGGGTGTTCTTCTTTGTCTGCTTCTGTTGTTGTAAGTGGCACTGGAATCTGTGTTTCTTTTTGTTGCATCATCTTGTTGTTTTGTGTCAGCTCTTCGTGTGTGCGGCACCACTCCTGGGCAGGCTGCACTTTCTTTTGTGCTGGGCAACTCTCCTTACGGGGCGCAATCCTTGTGTGTGGGGCTCCTCTATGTGGGGGACACCCCTGCGTGGCAGGGCATTCCTTGCACGCATCAGCACTGCGCATGGGCCAGTTCCACATGGGTCAAGGAGGCCCGGGGTTTGAACTGTGGACCTCCCATGTGGTAGACAGATGCCCTAACCACTGGGCCAAGTCCGCTTCCCTAAAGCATATATTTTTCATCTGGACAAGCTTTAAAGGAATTAAAAACAGATTCCTCTTCTGCTATTAGTAGTTCTTCTCAGTGGATATCTTTGTTTTTTACAAATTTATTGAAAGTATGATGTCTCTTTTTTTAAAAAAAGATTTATTTTTTATTTATTTCTCTCCCCTTCCTTTTCCCTGCCCACCCCATTGTCTGTTCTCTGTGTCCATTTGCTGTATGTTCTTCCGTGTTCGTTCACATTCTTGTCAGCAGCACTGGGAATGTGTCTTTTTTGTTGAGTCATCTTGCTGCGTCAGCTCTCCATGTGTGTGGCACCACTCCTGGGCAGGCTGTGCTTTTTTTGCGCTGGGCAGCTCTCCTTACAGGGCACACTCCTTGTGTGTGGGGCTCTCCTATGTGGGGGACACTCCTGCATGGCACAGCACTCCTTGTGCGCATCAGCGTTGCACATGGGCCAGCTCCACACGGGTCAGGGAAGCCCGAGATTTGAACCCTGGACCTCCCATGTGGTAGGCGGACACTCTACCAGTTCAGCCAAATCCTCTTCCCTTTATTTTGTTTTTTAATCACCTTCTACTAGCCATTTGCCAGTTACATTTCTACTTTGATTTCATTTTGGTCTGTGTTCTACTCATTCTGTGTGTTCTGGTCTGCTGGGCTGCCGAAAACAATATGTGAGAAATGGATTGGCTTTTACCAATGGGAATTTATTAGTTTACAAGCTTACAGTTTTAAGACTGGGAAAAATGTCCAAATCAAGGCATCATCAGGTGATGCTTTCTCCCTGAAGATTGGCTGCTGGCGATCCTGGACTCCTCTGTCACATGGCATGGCACACAGTGGTATCTATTGGCCTCTCCCTTCTTTTCTGGGTTTCATTGCTTCAGCTTCTTGCTTCTGGGGCTTTCTCTCTTTCTTTTTCCATATTCATCCCATTTATAAAGGATTCCAGTAAGGGGATTAAGACCCATTCTGGGCCACACCTTACTGAAGTAACCTCATCAAAAGGCCCTTAACTAAAGTAACCTAATAAAAAACCCTTCTTACAATAGGTTTCTCTCTCCAGGAATGGATTAGCTTTAAGAAGAAGATTTTCTGGGGTCTATATAGCTTCAAACCATAATTCAATGTGTTTCACAAATCCATACAAATTGGTGCCAAAGTCAAGCATGCTAAAAGTGCTGAAGTCCTGCAGTAGATTAGATCCACTATTTATTTGCTGGATGCTTGCATTAGCAAATCTCCTCTTCTCATTTTGATGATTAAGCCAGGTTGAAGGTGAAGAGAAGATGGATGGTCTTACTTCCAAAAGGATTTGAATATTAACATGTTGTATTTGGAGAAAAGTTTCCCCTTTTACCTGACCATATACTTGGATCTTCCCAGATACTATGAGGAGGGGAACATGGGAGAACGTAGAGGCAAGAAGAGAGAGTGGAAGAAGATCTGGGAGTCAGGCTTGAGGAAACTTGGACTCTTGTACTGTCTGTCCCTGAAGCTGGGGTCTTGGCAAGTGGCTGATCTTTCCTTTTTTTAAAAAAAAGATTTATTTTTATTTATTTCTCTCCCCTTCCTTTTCCCCAGTTGTCTGCTCTGTGTCCATTCGCTGTGTGTTCTTCTGTGACCGCTTCTATCCTTATCAGTGGCACCAGGAATCTGTGTTTCTTTTTTGTTGCGTCATCTTGTTGTGTCAGCTCTGTGTGTGTGCAGCGCCATTCCTGGGCAGGCTGCACTTTCTTTCGTGCTGGGCTGCTCTCCCCACGGGGTGCACTCCTTGCACATGGGGCTCCCCTACATGGGGGACACCCCTGCGCGGCACGGCACTCCTTGCACACATCAGCACTGCATGTGGGCCAGCTCGTCACATGGGTCAGAAGGTCCTGGGTTTGAACCTTGGACCTCCCATGTGGTAGGCGACACCCTATCCATTGGGCCAATTCTGCTTTCCATGGCTGATCTTTCTAAGCATCAATTTTCCGATTTGCAAAATACTAGTAATGACAGCTATAAACAATTGGGAGTCAAGGTGGGTGTAGTTAGCAAGTGGCCAGAGACAGATATCCAGGATTCAAATCCTGGCTCTGTTGTTATCAGTTATAACACTTCTGTGCCTCAGTTTCCTTATCTGTAAAGTGGGGATTATGCTAGCAGCTACCTCAGGGTAGTTGTGGGAACTAAGGGAAGTTCAATACATGACAAGTACTTAGAAGGGTACCTGGCATGAATTAAGCACTGTCTAAGCATTAGCTAACATTTAGTAGATGTTTGCTAGGTAATGGACTAAGTGCTTTTTGTACAGGAAGGATTTTCTTTATCCCCCACAGCAATCCTATCCTCATGAGGTACCTATTATTATCCCCATTTTACAGATGGAGAGACAGAGGCTTAAAAGATTGTGTCTTGTCTAAGATCACACAACTACTTAAGCAGTAAATCTGGGACTCCTACTCAGGTCTGTCTGACTGCCAAGGCCATGCCTTAAATTACCAAGGCATAGCACCTTAGAAGGGGGCTGGAGTCTACCTAATCTCTATGTTCCCTTCCAGATCTAAAACTCTATGGTATAAAGTATAAAACAATGCCAGAATTGTAGTGTGGTAGAGTGCACAGGCTTGAGGATTAGAAGTGGCTTGCTGGCCATCCATACCTCAGTCTCTGCCTCCATCACATGGCTGTCTATCTCCTTCTGTCTCTTACTCCAGCCTGTCCAAGTTCCCTCGGCTTGTAAGGATTTCAGCCACATTGGGTTAAGGCCCATCCTCATTCAGTTTGACCTCACCTTAGCTAAGAGCATCTTCAAAGATCCTTTTTAGAAATGGGCTCACACCCACAGGACCAGCGGTTGGCACTTGAACACGTCTTTGTAGGGGACCTGAATCAATCCAGAACAGCGGGGCTTGGCTAGAAGAGATCCAACTTAGAGAACAGAACCCAGGCCCTGCGCTGCACGAAAGCCTTCCTGGGCAGGAAGCAGAGATGACTCCGGCAACTGGAAGGCTTTGTTGATAATGCTGGGACACTGGAGGGCATTGTGGCAGGGGTCTTATTTATGACCGGGCTCATCCAGAGGAAGGATTAAGTTGGAGGGAGTATTCCCAGCACGGTGGTCCTGGTTCGATCAGGAGCAGGGGTCCTTTAAGCCAGACGTCAACCACACCAATCCGTGTTAGGACTGCCTGCTCTCTGAGCCTCTCAGACTCAAAGGGTTGCCACAGTGACTTGGGCATGACAGAGAATGGGGAGATATGCTCCTTAGAATCAGAGATGGCAGCTACTCTAGGGGACATGGTAAAGGAGGAAAAATTTCTGTACCTTACATTTGTGTGTGTGGGTGTGTGTACAGTTGTGTTATTGATTTTGCAATCTCCTTGGAAGAAACGGAAGGGAGCAAGTAACAAATCTTTGGCCGCCCAGTCAGCCCCACCTCCAAAACTGAGGGTTATCATCTGAAAGCCTCTTGCCAGCCTCCTCCAATAACCCCATCACACATCACATTCCGCCGTGCCCCCATTTTGTTCTTCAGCTCTCTTCCGTCAGCCCCCGAAGCATGGACTGAGGGCATATGATGTGCCAGGCACTAAGTTATCATCGGAGGATACAAAGATGAGTCATAGCAGGCCCTGGCCCTTTGGGAATTTAGAGTGCTTAGCGAAGGAGTTCTTTACCACAGTTCCAAAGGGGCCTGTGGAAAGATTTCAGGGATCTGTGAGCTTGAACTGAAAAACATCAACTTATTATATTTTCTCTGACCTCTAACTGAAATCCAGCATTTCCTTCACTTATGAACATACACAATAAATAAATTACGGTAGTATTCATTCACCTGACTGGTAAAGGGGTCTGTAGAACAAAAAATGTTAAGAACCCCTAGCTTAGAGGAATTGGGACATTTAAACAAGCACATTAAGTAATGGGCTACAAGAGGGAGTGTCTGAATTTAGGTTTCTCCCAAAGCAGTGACAAGGATTTGAGTGCGAATAGTTTCTTTGGAAAGTGATCCCGGGAAACACTGGAAAGTGAGGCAGGGAACAGATGAAAACTAATCAAGGGGGCAGCGGACTTGGCCCAGTGGTTAGGGCGTCCGCCTACCACATGGGAGGTCCGCGGTTCAAGCCCCGGGGCCTCCTTGACCCGTGTGGAGCTGGCCCATGTGCAGTGCTGATGCGTGCAAGGAGTGCCCTGCCACGCAGGGGTGTCTCCCGTGTGTGGGGGCCCCACGCACAAGGAGTGCGCCCCCGTAAGGAGAGCCGCCCAGCACGAAAGAAAGTGCAGCCTGCCCAGGAATGGCACCACCCACACGGAGAGCTGACACAGCAAGATGACACAACGAAAAGAAACACGGATTCCCGTGCTGCTGACAACAACCAACAGAAGCGGACAAAGAAGATGCAGCAAATAGACACAGAGAACAGACAACTGGGGTGGGGGGGGAACGGGAGAGAAATAAATAAATACATCTTTGAAAAAAAAAGAAAACTAATCAAGGGTGTGTTCTTTAAACAAACCAAATCTATTGATACATATTACTAAAGCACACAATTCATCCTAAGTGTACAATCAATGCTATTTGCTATAAGAATACATAGTTGAATGTTTATCACTTCAATCATTATTAAAGCATATTCATTATTTCAATAACAATAATAAGCAAAAAACAGGCAAACAAGAAAATTCCTTGGCAAAGTTGCATTTTTAAGCTAGCTTTTGCTGTCGGCAATAGGAACTTAATCTCTCTGGGGAACTTGGGCAGACAGTGGAAAGGGGCCTCCACTCCCCACCAAGGGGCCACAGCGCTGGGGCATTAAGTCTCCAGCAGTTAAGTCTGGCCCCCAGTTGGGCCCCGTGTGCTCCCGTGGGCAGAGCCCCAGCGCTTCAGAGTGAGCAGCCTTTGGAGGAGGCGGATATCAAGAGTCCACAGACGGGCTGTAAGAAGGGCTGTGCCGTGGCCATGTTTGCTTTTTAATTTGTATTTAAATAAAGTTTTTATTTAAAATGATTTCCATATTTACAGAAAAGTTGCCAAGATAGAATTCCCACATGCTACACACCCAGCATCTCCTATTATTAATATCTTAAATGACTATAATACACTTATCACAATGACTAAACCAATTTTTTTTTTAAAGATTTATTTATTTATTTAATTCCACCCCCTCCCGTGGTTGTCTGTTCTTGGTGTCTATTTGCTGCGTCTTGTTTCTTTGTCCGCTTCTGTTGTCAGCGGCACGGGAAGTGTGGGCGGCGCCATTCCTGGGCAGGCTGCTCTCTCTTTTCATGCTGGGCGGCTTTCCTCACGGGCGCACTCCTTGCGCGTGGGGCTCCCCTACACGGGGGACACCCCTGCGTGGCAGGGCACTCCTTGCGCGCATCAGCACTGCGCATGGCCAGCTCCACATGGGTCAGGGAGGCCCGGGGTTTGAACCGCAGACCTCCCATGTGGTAGACGGACGCCCTAACCACTGGGCCAAAGTCCGTTTCCCTGAATAAACCAATATTGGTGCATCATTTTAAACTAAATTCCGTGCCTTATTTGGACTTTTCCTTTATTATCTTTTTTTTTTTTTTTTAAAGATACATAAATCACACAAAATGGCCTCGGGAGTTGCTGAGGGCAGGGAGAGGGGGAAAGAGGTGTGATACGAGGGCATTTTCTGGACTTGGCGTTGACCTGAATGGTATTGCAGGGACAGATGCAGGACATTATCTATCCTGCCATAACCCACTGAATGACCTGGGGGAGAGTGTGAACTACAATGTAAACTACTATCCAAAATGTACTCATCAAATGCAGTGAATGTGCCACACTGAATGAAAAAAGTTGTCCGTGTGGGAGGAGTGGGGGGGGTGGGGAGTGGGGCGTATGGGAACCTCTTCTCTTTTTTATTGGAACATGTCGTGTGATTTTGGCATCACCTTTGCTTTCTAGGCAGCTCGGGCTGGCTTCCCATGGGCTTCCCAGTTCCTGCCGCCCTTTATTTCCACAGCAGCCGCTGGCGCCCCTTGGCGGGTTTCCCAGCACCGCCCCCCACCCCAATCAGCCTCACGGTGGCCCCTCGGGGCTATCAGCGCCAGTGGGGGCGCTCCCCCCTCCCGGGCCTGGCCTGCAGCCCCTCGGGGGCCGTCCTCTAGGCGTCTAATCGCCAGGACCCCCCAGCCTCTTCCCTTTCTTCCCTCAAGCCCCAGGGAGGAACGCGAGGGGCGAGTGGGCAGAGACTGGAGATCACGAATTGGCCACCCACGTACTTGCTCGGTCTCCCCCCGAACCTGTCCACGGCAGCGTTGACTGCGTGCTGGGACTGAAGCGTGACTTCCAGCCTCTGTCACAAGCCGCTGTCCCCTCTCCACAGGCAGAGTGGAAGACCCATTTCCAAGAAGCCCTTGCGCCAAGTCAGAGAAAGCCAGGCTTCATCTACTGTGACAGGACTGAGGAGAAAGGCCGGAAAAGAAGGACTTGATTCCTGGGTGCCAGGAACGCTCCTCCTGCAAATGCACAGGGGAAAACTAGACCGAGGGGCTGAGAGTTCCTCCTTCTCTGAACGCTTAATTAGACCAGGGGTGAGGACGGAATATTAAAAACAACCCTATCAACCAAAGACCTGTGGGATTTAATTCCCTTGTTCCTGCTCTTTAGTCTTAGAATAAATGAAGCCTTATCCTAGTTACAAAAATGTTGAAAACGGATGGATTGGTCTAATGAGGAAAGAGAACAGCTGCCTGCACAGCAGATGTAACTTTTATAATCATTTCCTCTTCATCGGTTTTCTCCCTAATGACCCTAGCATTGATGATAGTATTTAAGAAGGAGGGTGTGGGATGGGCAGAGGCCTGGAATGATCCGGAAGCTTGGGCAAAGAGGGAAAGGGTTGGCCTGCGGCCTTGGCAATGGGCTGCGTTGCTAACAAGCCCAAAGTCACGGCTGTTCCTCCGGCAGGATAGGCAGGACCGGGGTTTGTGGTAACCCATGGTCCCAGGACTG
This sequence comes from Dasypus novemcinctus, assembly GCF_030445035.2. Taxonomy (NCBI): domain Eukaryota; kingdom Metazoa; phylum Chordata; class Mammalia; order Cingulata; family Dasypodidae; genus Dasypus; species Dasypus novemcinctus. The sequence continues at coordinate 20,639,604 of NC_080704.1, read as the reverse complement.
AAGGCAAGGCCCTGCAGGAAAACCATCCACAGTGCCCTCTGGCGGCTGGGAGGATCAGCTACCACGGTACTTAAATCTGCCCCGGCTTCTCTAAGGCCCTCGGGTGAACCATCACTCAGAAAATGTCCTCACCAGGCCACATTTAGGGGCAAGTCCACAAGGGACACAAGCAGCACAGCATCATGGATAGAAGCATAGGCCCTGGCGGCAAAGTCTGCTTTTGAATCCTGACTCTACCACGAGCCTGCTATGTGACCGTGGGCAAGTTCCTCAAACTCTCTGTGCCTCGGTGTCTAGCTCTGTGACCACGAGCCAGTTTCTTGACCTCCCTATGCCTCAGTTTCCTCATCTGTAAAATAAGGGTTTGTAAAGCGCGCAAATCTGTGCCTGGCAAGTTTTGAGTCCATTTATGCATTTCCTAAACAACATACATGCCCTACCTTTGGCAAAACTGAATCAGCCATCTGCAAAAGTGTGAGCCAGCTAAGTTTGTCTTCAATGTCCCCAAGGTCCCTCCTTGCAGCCTTAAATCAAGGGGCTTCTGTGGCAATTTCAGGCACTGGCCAGAAGTGACGCACCCCTTGGTGCTCATTTTAAAGACCAGTTTGACATGGACCATCCTTGTGTCCCTCACCACAGCCCAGAAATCCCGAGCTTAGCATGCTTCCTTAGCCAGGGCCACAGATGCATAATTCCACTGTGTCCAGATCAGGCACCCCTGAACTGGCATCTCCAAGTGGTTATCTGTTCGGCCTATGGGCACAGTCCTGGTTGGTTCTGAACACGTTGGACCAGACCTACTTGGCAGTACCCTTGTCCACATGTCAGGGAATGTGTTCCAAATTTTGGTTCGGTTAAAATAGGTATAATCATCCCTAATGATAAAGAGTAAACGTCCTTTTAGTTTTCTAAGCATTTGTTTTCATTTCTTTTAACCTGTGATCTCTCCCTTTTGTAAGTGGGATTATCAGGTTTGGTTGCATGTACTAGAAAACCTATCTCAAAGTGTTTGCAAAAATATGGGGAATTTATTGCCCCAAGTAAAGGAAGAACCCAGCAGTAAGGTGGCGATCAGGTATGGTTCTATCAGGGCTCTAACTTATTTTCTCTTGAGAACCTCTCAGTTCTCCTTCTCCAAGCAGTGGCTTGATTCTCAGGCTGGTGGAGGGTGCTGCAGCACAGTCAGCGAAGACAGGAATCATCTTTTCTGGTGACTCTCTTTTAAGAAGCTCCCCCAAAGTGTCCTCTTGTGCCTCATTGTATCCTTCATGGACCTGAACTTGGTCATATGTGAATTCCTGGGAGAACGCCATGTGCAAATTGGCCTAGGCCTGGGTTTTTGAACAACTGCTTGCCAAGGGGCTTTGGTTACAGCTGGACCAATCAGACTCACCAGTGGGGTTGGGGATGGTTGGCTTCCTTTCACAGTGGGCTTTCACAGTGGTGAGTGGAAGATACCTAAACAAAATTGTAGTATCATTGGGAAGTGGGAAACAAGATGGTAGAGAGGCAGCTGGGTAATCAACGCCCCAGTGGACTCCTGGAATTCATACCCTGTGTGGTCCCCTCCCACACTGAATAGGGCTGACCTGTGTGACCAATAGGATATTGTGGAAATGACGGCATGTGATTTCAAGGCTGGCCAGAAAAAGCATGGCAGCTTCTGCCCTACCCTCTTGGATTGCTCCCTCCAGGGGAAGCCAGCCATGGCGCCATGCGGTCACCTCTCCAGCTCTATGTGGAAGCCCACGGAGAAGGGCACTGAGGCCTACAGACCACAGCCAGCACCAATGTGCCAGCCATGTGAGTAAGCCACCAGGCCCCTGCAGCCTTCAGGTGACAGCAACCCTGCCTGACATCCTGACTGTACCCTCACGAGGGACCCTGAGCCAGAAGCACCTGGCTAAGCAGCTCCCGAATTCCTGAACTTTGGAAAACCACGAGAGGTAATAAATGGTTAGTTCTGTTTTAAGTCCCCAAGCATTGGGGTGATTTATTACACAGCATTATACAATTGCAACAGTAGCCTTCAAGGGACACTGCACTCCTTTATTTTTTTCTTGTTTTTTTTTTTTTAGAGCTAATGAGCTTCCCTTCTCCCTTTCCTTTTCTTCCTAAGTTATTGGAAGTGAAATGAATGCTTTTCAAAGAATCCCCCATCTCTTCTCTGCATTATGCCCACTATTTTATTGAATATGCAACTACCAACCAGATATGTTTTCTGAGGAATTTCATTTGAGTTGTTCAAAGATTCAGACCTCCCAAGGTGGGCCACACCTAAGATTGGCATAGAAAACACTAAAGTGGGCAGTTCACTGGATAGCTGGCTTAGAGTCAACCCTTCATGCATACAGGCTCTGCTCAGTATGACACAAAGTTCACCTTTACAAATAATCACAATAGAATGTCCCTCTAGAAATAGAGTAAAAACTAAAAATGATGTAAAATTTCATTTGCCTTTTTTCCTTAATTGTAAAGGTAAAAACTTCGTATTGTCGAATATGTGGGAAAACACTAAAAATAAAGAAAAAACTAGAAACCACTCACAATCCCTAGAGACTCCTATTAAAATATCTTCATCTCCCCCATGTTTTACCATAATATTATGCTATGAAATACAGTTTTGTATCCTGCTTTTTCCATTATGTTCTGAGCATTTTCTCACGTGGTTATATATTGAAAATATGTTTTTTGATGAATGCTTAGGTTTTATTAAATACAGGTGCCATCATTCGTTTAGCTATTCCTCTAGGTTATTTCCAGTTTCCCTCTAAGATTATAGACAAAGTGGGGAGACACTTGGGGCAGTTTGATATTGTTTATGAATTCCAAAAATAGATATTGGACTGTGTTTGTAAACTGGTCTCTTCCTCTGGGTGTGATTAAATTATGACTAGGGCTTTGATTGGGCCACGTCAGTTGGACGCCCCCTTGGTGGGCAGGGACTCAGAGAAACCGCATGACAGAGAAGGGAGGTTGGAGTTTTGTAATTTGGCACTCCTTACACATTTATCATTATGTACTTTTCTGATTATCTCCTTAGTATAATTCCTAGGAGTAGAATTATTGGGTCAAGTTTATGATGATTTCCTAAGTCCCTTGATCCATATTGCAAATTGCCCTCAGGAAGTCATACTGATTTACAGTATTTGAAGAAGGCTGTGAGATAGTTCATGCCACTGCACATTTGTCAAAACAGAGTAATGTAATTTCTAAATATTATAACCAATTGGAAAGGTGAAAATAGTATCTTGTTTTAATTTGCATTCCTTCACTAGTTGAACATTTTCATTTATTTATTAACCACTTCTATTTCTTCTCCCATGAATTGTCTATCATATCCTTCATTTATGTTTCCATAAATGGAAGAGAAACTGATTTTTAAAATATCTAGCTCAAGAATATTAAATACCTTGTATTGTGAAGATTTTCCTTACTTGGTCATTTGCCTTTTAATTTTATTAATGATGTTTTTAGGTCATCATATTGATTTCTTTCTCTGCTTTTATACTTACAGAGTTCTTAACCATGTCAATATTGTTAAGCCTTTTTTTATATTTGTTGTTTCTTTTTTAGAACCCATCAAGAATTTATTTTGTGATATGGTATGAGGTGAGAATCTAATATGGGAGCAATTTTTTTTTCTGATTCATTCAACCAATTGACTTGGGAGAGTTTATCTATTATAATAACCCTTTATTTCACCACTGATTAGTAGGATTTCTTTTGTTATATTCCAGATTCTTACATATATGTATCCAGCATGGTTCACTGTAGCTTGAGGATATGTTTAAATACACGTAATACCTCATTTCTTTTAATATTTAATGTATTAACAAGGACTCACCAGGCTATACTGGGCTCCATGTTCTCTTAACAAGGAACAGGAACAAAATTGGTGGTCTACCAGTGAGTGAGGCCGTACTTACAGTTTTCTCTGGAGGATTTGGAAACTGGACTGGCCCTTTAGATTGAGTGAGCTCCTGGGGTTCTTGGGCAAGTTGACTGGGAATTGTTACAAGAGAAAGGTAATGTACCACTTGTTTAACTGGGAAAGGGTTGTAGACTAAGGGAGAAGTATGTGCAAAAGTCATTAGTTCAAGGTAATGGAGTCTACATTGAAAATTCCATAAGGAGTGCAGAATAAGGAGTGGAGTCTGCATAACATAGCCCTTGGGTCAGATTCTACAGTGTTTCCTGAACAATTGAAGAAGGTGATTCACGAAACGTGTTTCTTCAGTAGTAAGTGTTTAATGTTAATGATTAAGGATTCTTTGGTAGGGAAGTGCCTTTTTAAAACTCATGTTGTATTTGTTAGAGAGATTCTGGCTGCTGCAACAAATATACTCCCCAAATGAATACAACAGAAGTTATTTCTTGCTCACATAATTGGCCAACAGGAGTTCCTGGTCAGCAGTTTTCCATGCAGTCATTCAGGGACCCAGGCTCCTTCTGTCTTGTAGCTCTGCTGCCCTCTAGGCTCAGAAGGAGCACACATCACCCCTCCTCACTTTAGTTTGACAAAAATGGATCCATCTAGTTGCTAGAAATGTAGTACCTGGCTGGGCAGCCATTTCCTAGCAACAGCTCTATACCATGGAGGAGGATGCATGAATTTTGGTGTACTGTTAGCTATTTTTGCCACATTTACCAACTAAGAAAAATTTCAGGTATGTAATTCATACCTGAAGCATCACTAGAATATAGGGTGTCTCAACTTCAACACTACTGACATTTGGATTGGATAATTCTTTGTTGTGGGGACTGTCCTGTGCATTGTAAGATATTTACCAGCATCCCTGGCCTCCACCCACTAGAGGGGACTCCCAGCTGTGACAACCAACGACGTCTCCAGGCACTGTCAAATATTCTTGGAGGTGTGGGTGTGGGTGGGGAGGGTGCAAAATCGCCCTGCTGTTGTGAATCCCTGCTCTAAAACTGTATAGAATACTATATAAAATGATACTTAAGCTATATAATTATATAGTCAACAAGACTGGAGTTAGTGATCCCCTGGTACTAGGCATGGGGCCCCTGGAAGAGACTGGCTCACTGAGCCCATTTCCTCTTCCTTAGCTCTCAGCTAACCCTCATTTCCCAGCCCCCTTGCATTCAGGTGGGGCCCTGGGACCAGTTCTGACTAGTTTCCTATAGGTGGGAGCAATACACTCTACTTCTAGGTCTGCCCACGAACCAGTCCACATGACCCTCTGCATTCTCTCACTTTATTGATCGGTGAGCCAAATTTAGAGGATCCAGCTGAGGTCTCCAAGCATGTAGAGATGACAGGTTCATAACATGGTCAGAGCCTGGATCCCTGAGTCACTGATTAAAGAAAAGCCACCCAGGAGAGCCTCTCACCTAGGAAAACCCACACTGGATTTAACGTGAGTGAGAAAGAATCCCTATCAGAATTTGGGACTTATTTATTACTGCAGCATAGCTTAGCGTAACCTGACACATGTAGGAGCTCAAGACACTTAATATTAAAGAACAGGGTGACACTAAAAGTGTGGAAGACTCGAGGAAATGCAGGGGCACACATTAGTACTTATGCATATCAACTCACCAAACACATTTATTCCTGTTACTTAAAAATCATGCATTAGACATAATTATAACTTCAAAACACCACATTAGCAAAATGTTAAAGTCCTTCAATAGTCCTCAATTCTGCAGTCTCCCTGAGGCCCCAGTGTCTTAGCTAGACACCGAAGGGTCAAGACAGCTGTGAGGCGAGGCACGCCATACTTTCCCATAACCCGATTCTGATCATGCTGACCAGTACATTCCTTGCTGAGGCAGGAGCCAGAAGTAATTTCCCATTTTGTTTGCTTTTCATAGACATTGAAGAACAAGATTAAGGGACCCATAGCCGTATGCAGATAAAAGACCAACTCAACTGAATGGCAGATGTTAGATGGGGGCCAAACATCCACTTGTTTAATTCCTCCCATTAACTAGAATAAAAATCCTGTGGAATATGAAGGGTTGGAGGCACTGGGTTAAATTCATCCATGGTTTTTCTGAGACTACTTAAGAGAATTTGAAGTTGCTGCCTTTAAAAATGCAAACTGCATCGTGCTATTTACATTTTTTATGTGGGAAGTGGCAGGTTTTAATTTTAACTGCACACCACCTTCTCAATTGTTCCCTGAACAGAGTAGAAACTTACAGAAAATTACACGGAAAAAATTGATAATAAAAATGGGGACTGAAACGAGTTTAAAGTTCAAACAAAGTGCATTCCATAGCTGGCACATTCTATAATCCATGCACTTTTGATAAGGAAAACTATGTGGTCTTTATAGTGTTTTAGACTGTCTGGATAGACTCAACGCAAAGAAAATTCATTTTAGGAGAGAAAATGGGTAGAGTCATGATATACATGAAGAGATAGCTCTAGGGTTTTAAGAAAATTTCCCCATCGGATAGAAAAGTTTTCAAGAAAAGAAAAGGGATTGATTTATGCTTTGGCCTCTTTTGGTATTGTGTTTTAGAAGAGAACCTAGCTTTTATTTAAATCATGTGAAGGGAGGTTAAATGACAAATGACAGATACATTTAAATCTTCAGCATTAAATAAAAAAACATTCAACATTAAATAAAAAAGTGGGAAAGGAAGGATATCTTTTTACCTTTGTTCACGGTCACGTTCCTCTGTGGACAGCTTCCTAAAGTGAGGGGCTTGACTTCCAGCTGAGGACATACTCTTGGAAAACTTGGCCTTCTCATTTTGTAGAACCCTTTCCTTGAGCCACCTTGGCTTTCTGCTTCCATTAGGGTCTTTGTCCTCTATCACCAGATATTAAATTAGTCAGCTAGGATTGGCTATGCTTCAATAACAAATCACTGGCAATACCTCAGTGGTTCACACAGCAGAGGTTTATTTCTTGCTTAGCTTATGTCACAATCCGAGGCAGGTCAGGGAGCATTCCTTAGCAGTTCTAATCCAACACTAACTCAGGGATCGAGGCCACTTCCATCTTGCCACCCCACCCACCTCCTTAGAGTCTGATTCCTTTGTGGACAAGCAGGAATGGTAAAATCACCACTTCACTTACCTGCCTCGGACCAGAAGTAACACATCACTTCCACCCACATTTCCATTGGTGTCGGCGGGGGGTCGCGCTGCAGGCACGGATGTGGGTTTCGCTTTCTCTGCCGCCGCGGTGGCTGCTGGAAGCCTTCCTCGCACCGCCTTCGCCAGCCGTGGGCTGCCCACACACCTCACCAGCCGTGCGCCGGGGACTGCTGGCCGGGGCTGCTAGTCAGCGAAGGGGACCGCGCTACAAACCCACGCAAGCCACTGGCCAGGAGAAGTAGGCAGCTTTATTGGAGGAGCGGGGGAGCCAGGGCCTGGGCTTATGCGCCATCTGCGAGCGAGTCTGGGGAGGGGGTAGTGGACGGGAGTTATACGGGGTGAACGCGGAAACATTATCTGATTGGTTGGGACGGCAATATGTCTACATACGGTAACTATAGATTTACTAGACAAAATGGCGGAAGGAGATGAATTGGCGGCGCGGCGCATGCGCACTCTCCTCGCCAGTGACTCAGCGCTTTGAAGACCATCCCTGAGTTTACTCCAGGGCGTGTGGGGGCTAGAGTTTATCCTAGTCCCGTGTCTTGTAGCGCAAGTCTCATGGCTTGGACGGCTGCACTGTCGGGCCTTCCCTCACATTGGTGAGCTCTAATCACGTTGTCCAACTGAACCGCGAGGGAGGCTGGCGAATGCAGTCTCCCTGTGTACCCAGGAAGGAGAAATGGTGTGGTAAAAAGCAAGGGTTTCTCTTGACATGGTTGCTTTTCTGTTGAGAACAAAGACGTGTGATTCCCAAGGGTAGACTAATTCTCATGTGGCTCAGTTTGTCCTTGAGAAGTAGGAATGTGTGGGTAGGGTGAGGTAGGATGTTCCTATAGCAAACACATACAGAGGGTGGGGGGCTGTAGAAATAAATGTCGTGAATGGGCAAAGGGAGCCCAGAGGAAGTTCTTGGAACAGAAAAAAGCCAGAGAAGGAGACTATAACAATATGCAAAGAAAAGATGTCATAGGTCAAAGAAAGGACCAGAAACAGCAGGAATTCTTCTTTGCCCTCCACTGACATGCTGATATGGAAAAGGTTGGTGCAGTAGTCTTGCAGGGAGGCCAGTGCATAACTTAGGAGATGATTCCTAAGAGGAGGCGAAACCAAGATGAGTGCATCGAAGGCTGACGACTGAAAGTCTCCATTCTCTGAGCTTTGATGAATGTGAGCGAATCCTGGCCCCTAAACAGATTCAGGTATCATAGGGAGCTCCTGTTTCTATCATCCAGTAATGAATATTATAATGCTGTGGGAAGAATGTAAGCAAAATTTCTGGCAGCCATACATTTTCCTTATTTCAGATGTTGCCAAAGGTGCTGGGAGAGGGAAACGTGAGAGCAAAGGCAGGTTCACACGAAACCAATGACCTGGGAAACTCAGGGAAGCGTATACTGTCATGGGAGAATATGGTTATCTGATTCGTTTCAATAAGTGATTATTACTTTCGTTCCAGTTAATTATCAGGGTGAAAAAATGCCCTTTTCTCTCTATCAAGAGAATTTTCCTCTCAACTAATCCTGCTTCGGCCTTCAAAATGATTATGTTATTTTAAAAAAATGTTTTTTAAATGTGGGCTGCAAGGTCCTCTCTTGCATCCCGCATCCAACAATCCTAATTTTACTCAAGGCAACGGGAGGCCTTGACTTTCCAGGCAAGAGTCACCTACAAGGAAGTGGAGAAAAGCCAAGCACCAAAGTTGCCATTTCCAGAGATGACTTCTGCACCATGCTGCCTCCCTCCCTCCGGTGCACTTGTGCCTTGGTCATGGACTCAGGTCGGTGCCCCCCTGAGCTCGTGTATGTGAGCAGACGTGTGCAGGCCTGAATAATTCTTAAGACTTGCACTAGCCTTACCTTTCTGATCAAGGCCTCGTTCACGAGACACTTGAATAGACAATCAGAGACAGAAGGAGACACTTTATTCCACACTTTGCATCATGTTATTGTGCCGGGGGCACCATTTTGTTTATAACTAGTTGAATGTGTTGGATTTTTAAAATTATGCTTTGAAAAATAGTGTGCAAATTCTATACACAGGAAATTAATATTAAACACTCAAGCCGCTCAGTTTGAAAGTCGCTGCTTTGTTAATTACCTGTTAAGACACTGTGTAAGATCGTGATGGTGTGAACACATAATGGGGAAGCATTGATGGGACAGGGAAAGGCTGACAGAGGGTCAGAAAGTTCTTGGTTCTGGAAACTCTGGATGTCTTTGGAGGAAAGAGGGCTATGGGAGGCTAATCCTGTCAGGACAAAAAGACCCATTTAACAAGCTGGTGACATTTTCTTCCCAGAAAGAATACAACTCCTTCCTTCATCACGGTAATATATTAAGTAGCAATTGTTCTTGGAGCTACGCTCTTCTCACTCATTGTCTGGGATGTGGGTGATGCTGAAAGGTGTGCGGACCCCTCAGAACTGTGTTCTGGTTTCTGGTAGAAGGAGAAAGAGGAAGAAGGGGAGGGAAGGAAGGAAGGAATGGGAGGAAGAGCCCCAAGGGGAGGGGTAGGAGGCAGCTTGGCAATGGCCTTGGGGCATTCCTGGGATTCAGAAGGACAGTTTCAGCTGGGCGGGGCCCAGATACAGAGTCAGGGCCTCCCTCCCAGGGTCACGGTCGCTGGCGTCGGGGAAGGCACAAGCTGCAGCCATCGGCTTTTAGATCTCTGCCCCAGAGCCACCTCCTGAGGAGAAGGCAGTGTGGAGGGGGTACAGGTTCAAAGGCCAGGAAGCTGGAAGCCAGAGGCAGCTCCAAGAGGAGGAGGGGAGAATGGAAGGCAGCGCGTGCCCCACCCTAGAGGAAGGCACCTAGCCTTTTGTCTCCTGTTCCATCTCTACCTCTGGGGCTGCAGGAAATGAAGGTGTAGTGTGACATTAGGACACCTGGACACAGCTTTCCACTGACAAAGGTGTGACTGAATTTCAGATCTCACTGTTCCGCCGGGTTGTTTCCTAGAGCCTCTTTTCTGTCGCTTGGGTCCTTTGACAAGGCAGCTCGGCGCCAGCACCCTCACAGGCAACCCAAGGGTGCACATGGCCCCAGACAGCTGAGAGCACCCCTTCAGACAGACAGCCGGGGCAGGCTTCTGTTCGCACACAGCCCCCTCCGCAGGCAGGCCAGCTTGAGCGGGCAGCCTGTCCAGTGGGAAGGTAGGGCCCCTTCTCAGCTTAGACCCCTCCAGTCCAGGCTTGTCTCTGCGGGAAGGGCGCCCCTTGGGGGAGCATTCTGGCAAGGGCTTGTTAGTGAATGCAAATGCCACCTGGATAATGGGGAGGAGAGAAACAGGGACAGCTAGACTGACCAGGACAGATCGAGAAAGAGGGAAACTGGGACACTGTGTGACTGTGAGTGAGTGTGTCAAGGGAGAGGACAGGGCGTTAAGGATGGAGAAAATCATGAACAACAGTGTCAGCCAGGCAGAGCCCTGTCTTTGGCTTGTGCTCTGAGGTCCACTCTGTGTGGGAGACACAAGGGTGACCCAGTAGATGCTGCTAGGAGAGACCAGCAAGGCCAGCCTAGAAGAGGGCTGGGTCAAGGTTGCCAGGCTCTGGGGGTGGGGGTGGGAAGGAATGTTTGGAAACCTATGGGGCTGGGACTGCTGGCACTTGCCTCCCTGATTTCAGAAACTCCCCAGGTGATATCTGCACTTGAGGAACTGGTCTTCTTTTCCCCGGTGATGGCCCTTGCCTGTTGCTCAATCACGGCTCACCTGCTAAGACCAGTTCTGGGAAGAGAAAGGGATCCCTCATGGTGTGATTTGCCCCACATGGGAGAGCCCCGGCAGAGGCATGACTGTGATGGGAGTTAGGGCTGAGGTGGCCTGGCCAAGAAACAGAAATCAAACAGGGTTTCATTTTCTCTTCGTGATCTCTCTCTGATCGTGAAAAGGCTGCTTTTTCTTTCATGTTCTTGTTCATTAGTCTCACCTGCTCATCCTTCAAGGTAAACATTAGAATCAATTCAGCAAGTTAAAAAAAAAAATTCCAGGGGGACTTTGATTGTGTTTTTCATAAAAACAGAATTGGAAGCAAAGTAATGGAGAACCCAACTGAAGGGACTTGTTTGCTCATTCGTTTACTCATTTATCCAGTAAGATATATCGAGCACTTACCAAGCTCTAGGAAAGTGGCCCCACTGTGCAGGGATGCCGAGAGACACCTGATGCAAAGAGAAGGGGAAGGACCACCCCTGTACTGGCATGACCCCCCTCACACACCTTGCCTGAACCCCAGCCCTGTTGGAGCCTGACTTTGGTTTTCCGTTTTGATATTACCTTCATCACAGATTTCTGTGCATTCATCTTAAGTTTTGAAACTATTGCATTAAAGCCTTATTTATCTTGGTGACTGAGCTTTTGGTTGCGCCCGGAAATTTTGCACCCGAGGTGAGTGCCTTGCTTGTCTCACCCTGGTCCCCAGCCCTGGGGAAAGTAAGACTGTGGCAGGACTGGGAGCAGGGCAAGAGGAGAGAGGGAACGTGATCATAGACTTCTCGGGGAACTAGGATGGCTTGACTGAGAACCAGATTGAGACCTAGGAGTGAGAAACTTTCCAACTCAGCTCAACTTTCTCGACAGGATGAAGCAGTATCGCCTCTCAGCATGGCACTCTAGAAACACGTGTTCTCTAGATGGCTGCCCCCACTGCCAGAGTGACAGCCAGCTGCCCACATGAACACGGCCACCCCAGAAGCAGTGTCCACCTGTCTAGCCACATGTGCCTGTCGAGCTCTTGAAATGTGGTTAGTTCCAGGTGTGATGTGCTGCAAGTAGAAAGGTTGCTTTGGATTTCAGTGAAGAAATGGATCTCAGTGAAAGAAACAGTGTCAAGTAGCTCATTCAAGATGTGTTTTATCTTGATTATATGTTAAAATGGTAATATTTTGGATGCGTTTGGTTAACTAAAAATATTATTGAAATTAATTCCATCTGTTTCTTCTTTTTAAAATGTGGCTATTAGCAAAGTTAAAATTTCTTGTGTGGCTTGTGTTGGAGGCTCATTCTACATTTCTAATGCATTGCTCTAGGTGGTTAGCAGAGCATGTGTCCTTGAACTCAGCCCAAGGCCCTGATCCCAGGGTCCCGGGAATTTCATCACCCGTTGATGCTCACTGTGACCTGTCTGAAGGTGCTACCACCTCAGGTAGATGGATGTCTGAGCTCACAGGTGTGCAGAGATGGGCCCCAGAATTCTGGCAGGGGAGGAGGGCACTAGAGGATAATGGGCGGAGAACTGTAGTGGATATCCTTTTTGAACATCTTTTTTCTATTTGGAAAATGCCCACATTTGAAGTTACCGCTTCCCACGATGGAAGGAAGATTCTTGCTTTACCCGCCTCTTTGCAGCTTGAGACCAGGCCTTGGTCAATCAAACCCACAGAGGTCAGGGTTTGAATGAGGAACCACAGGCACCGCCTGAAATCCATTTGGGCAAGGAATGCCAGCCCCAGCGTCCAGAGGCCGCGACGCAGAGGTCCAGCATTAATGGGGCGGGTGGTGCCAGCTGTTGTGACTGTGCCCAGCATGTGGCAGGGGTGTCTCTGTAAGACCAGCAGTTTGCCGAAATGTGTGGGCATTGTTCCTCTCTGTAGAGCCTCTCAGCTAGTTCTTTCAGAGATTCTCTGTAGCCTTCGCATTTGTTCCTAGCTGAACTGGACTGATGTGCAGGTGTTTCTACACTTACTGTCCAGTCTCCAAGCGCCCAAATGATGCTTCACGCAGTGACTCTTTTTAAAGATTTATTTCTTTCCCCCTCTCCCCCTCTTCCTCCCTCCCCCGCATTGTCTGTTCTCTTGTATCCATTTGCTATGTGTTCTTCTGTGTCCGCTCGCATTCTCTGTGGCACCGGGAATCTGTGTCTCATTTTGTTGCATCATCTTGCAGCATTAGCTCTCTGTGAGTGTGGAGCCACTACTGGGCAGGCTGCACTTTTTTTTTCGTGTGGGGAGGCTCTCCTTGCAGGGTGCACTCTTTACACATGGGGCTCCTCTACACGGGGAACACCCCTGAGTGGCAGGGCACTTCTTAAGCGCATCAGCACTGCATATGGGCCAGCTTGTCACGGGCCAGGAGGCCCCGGGTAGTGAACCCTGGACCTCCCATATGGTAGGTGGACCCTCTATCAGTTGAGCCACATCCACTTCCCAGCCAGTGACTCTTGCTGGAAGATCTATTCTGTGCTCACCACTGTACTAGAAGCGTAAGGGTTCAGAAAACAATAAGACTTCATTTCCTTATTGCAGTAATTCATACAAGGCAATGCGTGATGATTGGCATCCCAGTGCCAAGACCTTCTGTGGGGCAGAGGAGAATAAGTTCTGATTCCTCTCCAGCTTAGAGCTACATTTAGATCTGCAGTTTGAATTTGCTCATACAATTATCTGCCCACCCTTTTCCTTGCCACCTGTTCTCCAGTCAACCTTGAGACCAAGGTTGTTGTGGGCATTCTCATTCTCTCTCTCTCTCTCTCACGCACACACACACACACACTTAATTCACTGCCTGCAAGTGATTTTTACCAACCTACTTCTTGCCCTGGAGAATTAAAATGGTGGGGAGTGTGCTCCTTGCAAAAAGGGAGCTACATTTTCAAATCATACAACTAAAAGTTTGCAAACATCACCTCTAATGTTTGGGTTTTCCCCAAAGTAGACTCTGAGATGAGGATTTAGGTGATCACAGGAAGCACAGTGAGGGAGTGCTGGCGGGTCTCTGAGAGATTATCTAGCACAGGCCTCAGACTTGGCCTACCAGGGGATGGTGAACTTGGGGTATTTATCCATCACCTCCCATCCCTCGCTGTTGGAGAGTTGCTCCAGGGGGTGGTGACTCCCCAGCGCCTCTGGCTCACTCAGAAAGAACCGAGAATGTTCTGCCGCAGGCAGTCTCAGGTGCTTGAGGCAAGAATCTCTCAGCGTTTGTGTGTGAACTGTCCACCAAAGCTGTACTTGACCTTCACATGGGCCAAGGGGATATGGACAGGGCACCAACAGTGTTGGCCCACATCTACTTAATAAACTTTTCTCCATGAATCCATTCTTACATTCAACAAATATTTATAAATCACCCACTATGTTCCCAGCATGCATTTTGGCATGGTGATACAGAAGTGGATAGAACAGATGCAAATCCTTCCCTCCATAGCTTATTCTAGCGACTATTCTCAGGAATATTAAGTTCTACTAATCACAAATGCTTAATAGATTTTCAATAGTAATGTATATTCATTTTTAAAAATATATTTATATTAGAGAAGTTGTGAACTTATAAAAAAAACATGCACATGTGTAGAATTCCCATACAACACCCTTCCACCAACACATGACATTGTTGTGGAACATTTGTTACAGATCATGAGATAATATCATCAGACTATTACCACTAACTATGGTCTATAGCATACATTTGGTATACTTTTTCCATGCCCCCTATTATTAAGTAATGTATATCATTTAATTCTGTTGTGCCTTTGAAGTTGGACAAGTTGGATGAAATATGAACATTTACTCTTTTTGTTATCTTTCTTAGTTAAAAAACACAATTTCCAAGAATGTTAGCACTTGAAGTATTCTTAAAGATAGTCTAACAGAGGCATGAAAAAGTGAACTAACTTTCCCAAAGATATGTAGCGGGTCTAGGACTAAAACCTCAGAGCACTTGATATACTTCCACAAGAGCGCCATGTTGACTGAGACTGGCTGTTTATTTAAAGTAAAAAAAAAGGTGTTTTGCATACACCCTTTATGCTTTGGTGATAGACGTGTAAATTGGTGCAAACTTTCTCTACAACAATCAGCAATAAGCATTAAGCACTTTGAAGCAAATATTCCCACTGACATAGTAATTCAGCTTTTAGGGATTTATCTTCAGAAAATAATTGTCAAAGATTTATATACAAGGTATAATAGTGTAGTTATTCAAAAGCATGTTTTCAAAGAGTACCTAGTGATCTAGGGAGATGCAATATAATATTTAGTGAAGAAATGAGGATCCACAACTTCATAAACTAGAAAGATCCCCACAGAGAAGCAAAAACAGCAATGCAATAGATATATCTGGATGGTAGGACTGCCTGGGATCTTCTTTCTTTCTTATATAATTTGTTATTTTCTACAATGGGCACATCTTTCTTTTAGAACCAGAGAAAAACTTTAAAGAAATGTTTGCCTCCTTTTTACCTCCAGGCATTGTGATAAGTGCTGGGAAGGTACTCAATGGATATTGGCTTTTGCCTTTGCCTTTTAAGATTTATTTTATTTTTTTTAAATTATTTTTTCATTTCTCTCCCCTTCCCCCCCCCCCATACCCCAGTTGTCTGTTCTCTGTGTCTATTTGCTGTGTGTTCTTCTTTGTCCACTTCTGTTGTTGTCAGCGGCACGGGAAACTGTGTTTCTTTTTGTTGTGTCATCTTGTTGTGTTAGCTCTCCATGTGGGCAGTGCCATTCTTGGGCAGGCTGCACTTTCTTTCGTGCTGGGCGGTTCTCCTTACGGGGGCGCACTCCTTGTGCGTGGGGCCCCCACACACGGGGGACACCCCTGCGTGGCAGGGCACTCCTTGCGCGCATCAGCACTGCACATGGGCCAGCTCCACACGGGTCAAGGAAGCCCGGGGCTTGAACCGCGGACCTCCCATGTGGTAGACAGATGCCCTAACCACTGGGCCAAGTCCGCTTCCCTGTGCCTTAGTCTTGAACAGAATCATACTCTTTAAAAATAGGCTCACGATATTCAGAAGCCTTGTAGCCCATGTGACATTTGAGGGTGCATTTTGGAATGCCTTCCTTCCCTGTCCTGCTGTCCCTCTGGAGCTGTGTCTCCTTTTGGTGAAGCACTTCCCTTCTCCCCATGGGCATCCACGGTGATGTGTCCCTTGTTGGCATCCTCCTCAGACATTCCTGTGTTGTGGCTTCTTTTTCTTTGTTTCCTTCCTCCTCATCTGCTTCCCCCTTCATTGTGTTTCTTTTGATTCCTCTTACTGAAGCAGAATCCCATGCTGCTGTTTTTCAGCCATTCTCCCCACTCAGTTTCTGCAGCAATGTCTGACGGGGACTTTGTTTCGTCTTACCTGCTGTGCTGTGCTTTCAGAATTGCCTTTGGGATTCAACACTCACCATGAAGATGAAAGAAGAACGAGCCGCCTTTTAAATATATCACCTTTGGACTTTCCAGAGATGGCAACTTTGCCAAGCACCACGGGAGCCCACAGCCCCGCATGGCAACCCTTCCCGAAATGCATGCTCTCTTCCAAAGCAACTGAAGAACACAGACGCCCTTCTTTCCCCACACAAGGCTGTTGTTTTTGTCCCCCAGGTTGCCACCATGTGGGAATGTCGTGGTGTGAGAAAATATCAACACCCAAAATGCAGATCACATTTGCTTTCCATCAACTCTGAAGGGGCCATTAATCATTCTGCATCCTTGCATCTTTCCCCCGTCTTTATTACAGAGAAGCTCTTCTTGTAATTTCTGAGGACTATCTGTGGGTGGTGACTAACCTTTGGCATTGTCCATGTGGTCTGATGGGAATGATCCAGAGTCTCCCAGGCATCAGCCTGGAGAGTTCAAGGGCTGCCGGGGAAGCCCCATGGCAAGGTGCAGCCAGGCAGAAGGGAACGAAGATGCTGGGATGTGAGCAGCCAGTGGCTGGCTCTCTTAAGCCTGGTGGTGATGCATTCTTGTTTCTTTGCTGACTGAGGCTCTGAAAGGATTCGCAGTTTTGTCCCTGGATCAGCAGAGTGAAGAACACAGTCTGGACAATATTCCTTAGCAAACCTCTACATCAAGCATCTTTCCTTTTGGAAAACTTGCACTACTTATTTGAGTGCTACTATAGATCATGTCCAGGAGGTACCATACTGTGTTCATTGGGGTGTAGTGCTGGAAACAGAAACCCCTTTAGGTATTTAAATGGTGTAGCAATTGGGTATTTATGAATTCCAAAAATAGATATTGGATTATGTTTGTAAACTGGTCTGTCAGAGGTTTCACTTTTACTTGATTAAGTTATGATTAGGGCTTTGATTGGGCCACGCCAGTAGGACAGAGAAAACGACTTATAGAGAAAACGACAAGGCACAGGAGTTAGTTGGAGTTTTGAGCTGGAGCTCCAGGAAGTAAACACACAGGAAAAGAACACAGAGGAATAAAGACAGCTCTGTAGACACAGCAGAGGCCCCAGGAAGAGAGATGAGCTGAATAGCCTACAGAACAGCTGAGCCTGGAGAGAAATGAGCCCTGGGAGAGAGATAAGATTTGTCTCAGCCTGCGGCTGAGATTGGAAGAAGCTGAAACCATGGAGTCTTGAGGGAGACTGAACCCTTGCAGACATCGTCCGTCATCTTGCATCAACACGTGGCGACAGATTCTGGGTGAGGAAGTATCTTTTATGGTACCTTGAGTTGGACTCTTTATGGCTTGGTAACTGTAAGCTTCCACCCCAAATAAATACCCTTTATAAAAGCCAACAAATTTCTGGTATTTTGCATCAGCACCCCTTTGGCTGACTAATACAAATGGAAAGGGTTTGAATTCTGGGAATCAGGTGCTTTCCATATTGCTGGGAAAGCAGGATGAGGAGGCTCTATGTCAGACCTCCAGGAATGACTGTCAGTACGTCACAGAACTGACTGACCAAAAGAAATCCTACCTCAGTCACAACCAGGAAGACAGGGAACCAGAAGGCTGCCATTGCCACATATTACCAGGGGACCAGAAAGTCACCATTGATGTATCTCTTGACATCCTAGGGTTACATCTTGGAAAGCTGCTTCAGAAACACTCCACATCCCTGCTCATAGGTGGAAAAGCAGCAGGAAGACATGTCTGTTGCATGTATGCCCTCCCATTGGTGATACCTGTTTACATGCAGCACCCCAGCTGCGAGGGAGTCTGAGAAATAGCATTTCTAGCTTCTGGTAAATACAATAAGTCATGATGGAGAGAGGTGGGAATGGATGCTGGTAGCAACACCCTTATCTTATAGAATGGGGCTTACCTTAAACTTGTAGGGACCCAGCTGGGGATGGCTGAGTTTCAACAGGGAAGAGAAAAGAAAGGATCCATTACAAAATAGTCCCTGGTCTGAGTTTTAGCAACATGCACTGAGCTGAGGAGACTACATTCTTGCTGGGGAGGAGGTCTGGCTTTTGGGGTAAAGGGATTGCTGATATTCAGGGTGAGGTGAAGAGAGTGTGTGATTACCTAGGGCATCTTCATTGTGAGATGGGAGGCTCAAAAACAAAAGTTTAGTCCTTGGAAAGAGCTGATGAGGGTCCAGTTCACTGATAGCTGTCTCCTCTGGCACAAAAGAGCTATGGAATGGGGTGGGGAGAAGCCCTGCAAGAAACACCAAGTCCTTTGTGGCTGAAAAGCGTAGTCTAGGGATGTAAACGTCAATTGAAAGACAACTTAGAGATTAATCTAGGGACTGAATAACACAGTGAACCCAGAGGTGGATGAGAACTGTGGCTAATAGTACAGATGCAAGAATGTCCTTCTGTGAACTAGAACAGATGTACATCACTTTTGCAGGGTGGTGGGAATGTGGAGAAGAATGGGGAAAATACAGTTAAGGTAACCTATGGACTATAGTTAACAGCAAGACTGCAATATTCTTGCATCAATGCCAAAGATGTACTGGGTTAATAATAGGGGGGTATGGGGAAAATATGCCAAATGTATGCTATGGACCACAGATAGTGATAAAAGTCTGATGATAATATCTCATAATCGGTAACAAATGTTCCACAATAGTGGGGTGCGTTGGTGAAGGGTTGTTGCATGGGAATTTTACGCATGGGCATGACTGTTTTGTAAGTTCACAACTTTTGCAATAAAAATATATTAAAAAATAATATCAGAGAGCTCATGTAGTATTTGTCCTTATTGTATATCCTGCCATAACCCACTGAATGGACTGGGGGAGGGTGTAAACTACAATGTAAACTATAATCCATGCTGTGTAGCAGTACACCAAAATATATTCATCAAATGCAATGAAAGTGCCACAGTGATGCAAAAGGTTGTTGATGTGGGAGGAGTGGGGGGTGGGGTGGGGAGTGGGGTATATGGGAACCTCATATATTTTTTTTAAAAAAAGATTTATTTATTTATTTATTTATTTAAACCCGCCCCCCCCCCCCACCCCCGGCCCCGATTCTCTGTTCTCGGTGTCTATTTGCTGCGTCTTGTTTCTTTGTCCGCTTCTGTTGTCGTCAGCGGCACGGGAAGTGTGGGCGGCGCCATTCCTGGGCAGGCTGCACTTTCTTTCACGCTGGGCGGCTCTCCTTGCGGGGCGCACTCCTTGCGCGTGGGGCTTATGCGGGGGACACCCCTGCGTGGCAGGGCACTCCTTGCACGCATCAGCACTGCGCATGGGCCAGCTGCACACGGGTCAAGGAGGCCCGGGGTTTGAACCGTGGACCTCCTATGTGGTAGACGGACGCCCTAACCACTGGGCCAAGTCCGTTTCCCCCCTCATATTGTTTAATGTAACATTTTGTGCCATCTATGTATCTTTAAAAAAAGACAATAAAAATATATTTTTAAAAATAATAGAGAAATGAAGAGATTAGATCCCATCCTATAGCAAGGAACCAAACTCAACTGGATCTACAGCTTAAAGCAGGGCCTCCTAGCTGAACTCAAGCTAGTTCAGCTGAGCCACAGCCAGTGTACAGCTGTGTGAGAAATAAATGCTTATGCTGTTGCCATTGAAATTGGGTGATTGTTGTTATGTAGCAACAACTGATACAGGGACTGTCACTGAAGACCAAGAGGGTTATTATTTCCAGGCCTTTCAAGAAAGCAGGTAAGGACAACACCTACCACTCCTATCCTGGTCTTTCAGGTTCTGAGGGATTGTGGGGCAACTTGATCTGTCTGGGCAACCTCTGGGGACAGCTGAAACAGAACCAATATAGGGCAGTGAGTGACACCCAACTCATAGCCTATCTTCTTCAGGTAGGCTTCCCTAAATAGCCAAGTCCACAGAGAGCTGTTCCTCTTCTGGCTCTTCTCGCCTATTGCCGGTATTTATTCTTTAGCTCTGATCATATGTCACCATATTTATAGTGATCAAGTTCCCAATATCTCCAGACAAAGTGGCCCACCTCGCAGTATTTTTATCTAACCCACATGTTTATATTTTGTCCATGTGGATCTAATGAGGGATTTGGTCAGGCATCTTGTTGAAATCCACATGTATTATGTCTATAGCAGTGGTTTTTATGAGATTCAGTTGCTTCTGGACCATCTTCAAGATGTTTTTCCAATTCCATGTACAAATAGTCTGGGAGTGAGGGATTGTAGGCAGATTGAGGCTGCAACCAATAAGGGACTGTAGAATGTGGAGAGAAGGTCAAAACCTTGACAGAAGCTGTAGTGGGGAGAAGGGAAGGCAGGAGGGAGCAGAAGGCTGGGGCTGGATTTAAAGTGGAATAGTGGTCAAGGAAGGGTACTGAAAAGGAAGCCAATGGAGAGCAGTGTTAAAGGCCAGGAGAGGTCAATGGAAGGGGCAGAGGATGGGAGGCTGTGGGGGGCTGTGCAGGATGGGCGCTGGGGAGGGAGAAGGGCTCAGAAGGACTCATGAGCTGAGGGCTTCATAATAGGCCAGGGAAAGGGAGATGGTGGAGGAAAAGCAGGCAGGAGTAAATGTTGGGCAAGTCAAGTGGATGGACCACGTAAAAGCCTCTTGTTTACCATGAGAAGAGTTGACCATGCACTACACTACAGGGGACTTTGGTCTTCAGTGGTCTTCAAATTCCTTTTTGATTGCATGTCGCCTAAAGGAATTTTGACACACTGCATACCCATTCACACATTTTTAAAGTTGACACCTCAAATTCTTCATAAGTATTTAAACTGTGGTTTCAAAGAACACAATGGCCAGTGTATTTTAAATACTGATATTAAAAAATAAAATTATTATGTCAGTTTTTTGATAGCACCCACTGGAATCTAAATATCATTATGATTTGATAGCTACCATCAACAATTTTTAAAATAGACAAATTCTTTTTTCCTTTTTTTAAAAAATTATTTATTTTTAAAAATTACATTCAAAAAATATGAGGTCCCATTCAACCCCACCGCCCCCACCCTCACTCCCCCCACAGCAACACTCTCTCCCATCATTGTGACACATCCATTGCACCTGGTAAGTACATCTCTGAGCATCACTGCACCCCATAGCCAATGGTCCACATCATAGCCCACACTCTCCCACGTTCCATCCAGTGGGCCCTGGGGGGATCTACAATGTCCCATACTTGTCCGTGAAGCACCACCCAGGACAACTCCACGTCCCAAAAACGCCTCCACATCTCATCTCTTCCTCCCATTCCCCAAACCCAGCAGCCACCATGGCTACCCTTCCCACACCCATTCCACATTTTCTCTGTGGACATTGGATTGGTTGTGTCCATTGCACATCTATAAGACAAATTCTTTAACAGTCAGAAATTTTACCTCATTCCTTTTATTCCTTGAAATTATATTTCAATTTCTCTCCCCCCACAGAATTGAGTCGTGATGTAACATATTCAGTGCTTGAAAGGCTTTTGCTGACCACCCTATCATATATCTCACCAACAAAACCTGTATATAAAATTGCTAAAATATTTCTTATAACTATAAATAATAATTATTAAGTATAAGAGGTAGCATTTTATTGGAAATGCATCTCTTAATGAGATGGGTGGAAGATAGGTCATGCTCCCTCCATTAGAGGAGACTTGGCCAATATTGGTATCTTGAATTGCCCCTTCCCTTGGCATCTTGAAAGTTTTAATACCCCAGGGCCACGTCCCAGGGAAAGGTTTGGAACCCTGGGCACCTGGACTTCTAGATGCCACTTGTACTAAGACAATGATGATGGCAGTTGCCATCATGATGAATTAACGATGCCCTTTGCCTATTTCCTTGGTATCACAGAAGCCTTCTAGAATTTTGAGTAACCCCACGGCTGGGGAAGGAACCTAATTATATCAAAGTTTGAGCTTCCCATAAGCATGATGGAATGGCTTTTTAGAGCCTGATTTACTTTGATCCAAAGAATTAAAGAAATGGGGCATTTCTAGTACAGTTGAATTCCTGACATTAAAGTTCATGCCTGATGCATGGGAAGAAGGGAGAAGGAGCATTAGACTGGGTGGTTATTAAAGGCCAATGGCCTTGGGCAACTGCTCATCTCTGCATCTCACTGTCCTCTAAAATGGGATTGAAATCTGCCCTATGCATCTTCCTGGTTTACTGTGAGGCTCATTGGAGATACATGAGGCTTGAGCCATCATTTCATAAACTGTCAAGAATTTTAATTTACTTATATTCATTTGTTTACTTAATTTTAAACTTTTTATTTTGAAATAACTATAGATTCACAGGATGTTGCAAGGAAATGTACAAGGAGGTCCTTCTGTACCCTACACCCCACCTTCATCAATGTTGACTTCTTGTAATTACAGTACAATATTAGAATTAGGAAGTGGATATTGGGACAATGCACAGAGCTTATTCAGATTTTGCCAGTCATGCATGCATTTGTTTGTGTGTGTGTACAGCTCCATGAAATTTTATCACATGTAGCTTTGTGTAATTACCACAATTATGACAAAGAACTGTTCTTTCATCACATGGCACCTCTTTATAGCCACATCTCCCTCCCTCACAGTTCTTAAGCCCTGGAAACCACCAATCTGTTCTTCATCTCTATAGTTTTGTTATTTCAAGAATGTTATATAGATGGCATCATAGTATGCAGCCTTTTGTGATTGACTTTTTCATTTAGCATAATTTCCTGTAGACTGATCCAGGTTGTTGTGTATATCAGTAGTCCACTCTTTTTAATTTCTGAGTAGTAGTACATGAGTGGTGTTCCAGCCAGGGTATGCACGTACCACAGTTTAACTGTTCGCTCATTGAAGGACATCCGAATTGTTTCCCATTTGGGGCTATTATGAATAGAGCTGCTATGAACATTTGTGTATACTTTTTTGAATGAACCTAAGTTCTCATTTCTTTGAAATGAAATGAAATTAAATGAAAGTATAATTGCTAGGTCATATGGTAAGGGCATGTCTAGTGTTATTTGAAAAAAGCTGCCAAAACTCTTTTCCGGAGTGGCTGTACCATTTACATTCTCACCAGCAATGTCTCAGTGATCAATTTTCCTGTATCCTCACCAGCATTTGGTGTTAACAATAATTTATGTTGTAGACATTCTGATAGGCACGCTGCAGTATCTCATTTGTGGTTTAAATTCACATTTCCCCAATAGTTAATTATGTTTGGCATCTTTACATATGCTTACATGCCATCTGAATATGCTCTTGGGTAAAATGTCTGTTCATGTGCTGTGCCCATTTTTTATTTTTTTTTAATGTTGAAATTTTGAGAGTTCTTTATATATTCTAGGTACAAGTCTTTTGTTGGATATGTGGTTTGCGAATCTTTTCTTTCAGCCTGCTGCTTAACTTTTCATCCTCTTAACAGGGTCTTTCACAGAGCAAATGTTTTTACGCTTTTTGAAGGTCCAATTTAACAATTTCTCCTTTTACGGATTTTGCTTTTGGTTTTATCTACAAACTCTTTGCCTAACCCAGATCCCAAAGATAACCCCCCTCCCCACTCATTTTCCAAAGTGTTTTATAGTTTTTCGTTTTGCACCTAAGTCCATGATCCAGTTTGAGTTAATTTTTGCAGAAGACGTGAGGTTTAGGTCAAGGCTCATTTTTTTCCTGCCAATGGACATCCAATTGCTCCAATACCACATGTTGAAAAGGCTATCCTTCCTTCATTGAATTGCTTTTGCATGTTAGTGAAAAAATCGGTAACAACAGTTGTGCACATTTGCAGGGGTCTCTTTCTGGGTTCTCTATTCTGTTCCATTGTTCTAGGTGTCTATCCCTCTGCCACTATTCACTGGCAGGATTAGTGTAGCTATATAGTACATCTTAATATTGGGCAGACTCATTCCTCCCACCTCATTCTTTTTCCAAATTGTTTTGGCTATTCTAGGTTCTTTGCCTTTTTATATAAATCTTAGAATAATCTTGTGAATGTCTACAAAAACCTTGCTGGAATTTTGATAGTAATTGCAATAAACCTATAGATCAATTTGGGAAGAATTGACATCTTTACTATGTCGAGTCTTTTAATTCATGGGCATGTTATATCTCTCTATTATCAGCCTACATATCCTTTCTTGTTTAGGTAGGTTTATACCTAAGTATTTAATTTTCTTTGGAGTATAAATGGTATTGTTTTTAATTTTGTATTCTATATATTCATTGGTAGTATGTATAACTGTGATTGATTTTTGTGTTTACCTTGTATCTGCAACTTTGCTGGAATCAATTATTAGTTCTAAGAGGTTTTGTGTTTTTTTGTTATGATTATTTTATTTATTTCTCCCCACACCCCCTCCCCCCATTGTCTGTTCTCTGTGTCCATTTGCTGCATATTCTTCTTTGTCTGCTTCCGTTGTTGTCAGCGGCATGGGAATCTGTGTTTCTTTTTGTTGCGTCATCTTGTTGTGTCAACTCTCCGTGTGTGCGGCGCCATTCCTGGGCAGGCTGCACTTTCTTTCATGCTGGGTGGCTCTCCTTAGGGGGCACACTCTTTGCACATGGGGCTCCCCTATGCGGGGACACCCCTGCGTGGCATGGCACTCCTTGCGCACATCAGCACTGTGCATGGGCCAGCTCCACATGGGTCAAGGAGGCCTGGGGTTTGAACCGCGGACCTCCCATGTGGTAGATGGATGCCCTAACCACTGGGCCAAGTCTGCTTCCCTCTAAGAGGTTTTTTATTTTTACTTTTTGGTAGGTTTCTTGGTTTTCTATATAGAGAATCATATTATCTACAAATAGGGACCAGCTTTCTTTCTTTCTTTCTAATCTGTATACATCTTATTTCCTTTTTTTTGGGTCTTATTGCCTGGCTAGTACTTCCAATACTATGTTGAATAAAAGTGGTGTGAGGAAAGTGGACTTGGCCCAGTGGTTAGGGTGTCTGTCTACCACATGGGAGGTCCGCAGTTCAAACCCCGGGCCTCCTTGACCCATGTGGAGCTGGCCCACGTGCAGTGCTGATGTGCACAAGGAGTGCCCTGCCACACAGAGGTGTCCCTGCGTAGGGGAGCCCCACGCACAAGGAGTGCGCCCCGTAAGGAGAGCCGCCCAGCGCGAAAGAAAGTGCAGCCTGCCCAGGAATGGCGCCACACACACAGAGAGCTGACACAGCAAGATGACGCAACCAAAAGAAACACAGATTCCCGTGCCGCTGACAACAACAGAAGCGGACAAAGAAGAACATGCAGCAAATGGACACAGAGAACAGACAACTGTGGCGGGGTGGGGGGAAAGGGGAGAGAAATAAATTTTAAAAATATATGGCTTAAAAAAAAAAAGTGGTGTGAGTGGACATCCTTGCCTTGTTCCAGATCTTTAGAGGGAAAGTATTCAGTCTTTCACCGTTAAGTTCACAGTTAACTGTAGGCTTTTTGTAGAGGCTCTTTATCAAGTTGAGGAAACTCTCCTCTATTCCTATTAATAGTTTCCTGAGCATTTTCATCATGAAGGGTATTTTCAAAAACTTAAAAAAAAATGTGAACTATTTGCTTTTAGTGCTTTAAAAATGATGCTTCTCTGACCTCTTGCTCTATGTGAAGTTCTGAGGACATGAGGACCCATGGTTCTCCTGGTCAGCTCCATCCCTCCTGGGTGAGCTGGGAGGACACAGGTGAGGGTAGATTTCTTGTTGGGCAGAACTGAAGAAAAAAGGACAGGAGAGATCTCAGAGCCCTGTCCAAAGGGGTCTATTACCAAGTAATCCAACTGAAAATATGGTACATGGTGCTGGGAGGGTGTACTGGCTTCCTATGATTGCCGTAAAAACTTTCCACAAATTTAGTGGCTTAAAACGACAAAAATTTATTCTTTCAGCTCTGGAGATCAGAAGCCTAAAATCAAAGTGTTTTCAGAGCTGTGCTCCTTCTGGAGGCTTCGGGGGTGAATCTCTTTCCTTTCCCTTTCCAGCTTCTAGAGGCCCACTCCCACCTCTGGCTCCAGCCTCACACCTCTTTGGTTTCTCTGACCCTAACTCTCTTACTTCTCTCTTAGAAGAACCCTTGCGATTCTCTTAGGCCCATCTGAATAATCTAGGATAATCTCCCCAGCTCAAGATCCTTAACTTAATCACACCTGCAAATCTGCAAAGTTCCTTTTTGCCGCGTAAAGTAACTTTCCCAGGTACTGAGGATTAGGACATGGATATCTTTGGCAGGGGTGGGGAGTACTGTTCAGGGGTCACAGAGGGTGACTGTGGCCATGATGAGGTACTCTAAAGAGCGAGGCTATGGGTTAGACAACCACAGTTTGAATTCGCACTCTAGATTTACAAGCTGTGTGACTTTCAGGGAAGTTCCTAATCTGGTTTGTACTCAGTTTGTGCATCTGCCAGGCTGTACTCCCTTCTGTGGTGGAGATGGCAGCTGACCACCCAAAATTTGCGTACCCCTTTCATAGCACACAGATGCTCCCAAGGCCTCATTTTTTTCTGGACTCATCTGGGTGAAGCCCACAGGACTAGTTCTCACTGAGGGAATGCAAACAGAAGTGATGTCTGTGTCACTTCCAGACTGAGGTGCCTGCGACGTAGATGTGTAGCCTCCATGCTCTCGTCTTCCCTCTGTTCCCAGGTGGAGCATGTGGTTTCCCAGGTGACCGTGGAAGCCTAATGATGAAAATGGTAAAGCTTCCATTAACCTAGGTCCCTAAATAGCCATGTGGAGCAGAGTCCCTCCACCCCTCACTGCTAAATTGGACACCTGTGTTGGACTGTAACGTGGGTCAGAAATCGACTTCTCTTGTGTTAAACCACTGAAATCTGGGGCTTATTCATTACAGCAGCTAGCGTGGCCTAAACGCTATACATCTGCCTGCAGGGAATTATTCTCTGGGACTAGAAAATGAGTTTATGTGCCTAAAGCCCCTATTATGATAAGGGACTATGGTGCTAAGAGATCTGAGAGCCATGAACTTGTCTGCCTAGAGCAAACTTGAACTGCCTCGGAATCCCCCTGAGGACTTATAAAACCCAGATGCTGGGCCTTACCTCCAAAAGTTTCTGATTCAGGGTCTGGGGTGGGGCTCTTGGCACACAGAAACCTCTCCTCACAGTTCTCTCTCTTGCCTGTCTTATGCTTGGCCTTGACTTCCGTGAGGGCAGGCACTAGGTCTGACTTGTTGGCAGTGCCATCCCCAGAAGGAGGACAGTGCCTGGTGAAGAGAAGGCCCTCAACCAGTACTGGAGGAAGGAAAACGGTAAGCAGTTGCCTTCAGTTGAAGGCTTGAATATTTTCCTCATTCTTGTAGAGCGGTGAATGGGGCGCACGCGTTTCCAGGACCCGGCTAGCTAAGCAGAGGTAGCTGCAGGGAAAGGCTGTGGCTGGGCTGTTGTCTGCGAGGGGACTGTCACTTTTCACTTGCCCTGGGGTGCCTCTGGAGGGGCTCCGGGGATCAATGAAGTCGTTTGCATCCTGGAAAGTCTATCCCTTCTCCTTTCAGGCAAATTTTATTTTGCCTTTGCATTCTGGGCATTTAATCTATGAATGACCGTATTCACTTGATCACGTGGGAGGATTTCATTTCCGAGAGCCGGGCTGCCCATTTGAGTAAGTGCATGGAATACATTTCCTCGCCGCGGGGCTTCCCTGCAGAATATAAAGCGAGCCTTTCGCAGCCACAGCCCTGCCTCTCCAGCGCCGACTCCACGCGGAGGCTGAGGAGGTGGCCTTCTCCTGGCGGGAGGCGAGGCCTGGGGTGGGGGGCCGGGCTCCCCAGCAGCTAGGAAATAGCAAACGTTATCAGGAAAAGTGGGCGAGGGCTTCCAAAGAGTCAGGTTGGGGGTCTTTGGCAATTTGGCCTGCGGCAGCCTCTGAACGATCTCTAGCTCCCTCCGAAGCGGAGAGATGGGCATCAGCAACGCCCAAGAGCCCTTGGGATTTGGGCAGATGAAAGGCGGCGCGCGGGGAGGAGGGCGGGCAGCTGGCGGCTGGAGTGCTGCAGGCTCCGCTGGCTGCGCGCTTTCATCCAGGCCGCGGGGCTGACGTGCCAGCGACGGGGACGAGGGCAGGAGGCGAGCTCCGCTTCGGGTTGCCTGCCCTGGCACTCGGGCCCTCCCGGGGTTCCCACCAGACGGAGGAGGCTTTCCCACATCGCCGCCCCCCCTCGGGTGGCCTTTCGAGGCCTGAGCCATATCCGATTTCAATTTCTTGGGCTGATTTCTCCTCCAGTATAAACAAACGCTCGTAAAAACGGAGTACCGGCAAGGATGAAGAAGTTGTTTTTCCATTACACTTGCTTGCTTCGGGTTGGCGAGGAAGCTGAGCTTTGCAATAACGAAGATCCCACAGTTTAGCTCCAGGGGATCCGGAGGGAGGCGATGAGGGGAAGTTGAGCCAGAGCCTTGCTGCAGGCTCGGGGCTGTGCGGGGGCTTTCGCAGGTATTGGATCCCGGGAAGGGGGACCTCCTGCCCTCCCCTGCCCCCACCAGGGACTTGGAGGTTAGCGGGAATTCGCAGCGTGGTGCAATGTGGGAAAATGTAAACAAGTCTATGAAAGTTGTCTGTGTGGCCAGCCTAGGCCCCAAACGCCAGTTAATTGCTGCCGAAATCTCCTCGCTCAGCCAACGTTTCAGTATCAAGCTATTCTCTGACTGAAGTTTTTAATTTTCCTTTGGGCATTTGGGGGAGATTTGGTATTTCATGTGGTAATTTTCTGAGGGCGCCGTTTTTCCGTTTCAAATAGCTGCTAATGTAACCTCATCTGAACTGCTAAGAGGAGCCTGATTTGGGATGTCTCCAGCCCTCTGGGTTTCGTTTTTATTTTTTCCTTTTCATGCCAGAACTTGCAGAATTGGTTTCCCTGCTCTGGGTTTTGGGTCACTAGACCTGTGCATGACTCAGATTATTTGTAGGTTCATTTCTCTGTGTCACCGGCTAGCATCTGCGGATATCTTGGAATTGTGGGACATTTGCATCTTAGAAGCTTATAATGGGGTGCCTGTTTTTTGTTTAATTTCAGCTTTCTTCTCGACGTGGTGATAAAATGAGAGGTTACTGAATGAGTACACATGATTTTTAGTGTGTGTGTATATATATGCTAACGAATTCTGTGTTTATGATTGCTGAGGGATTACCTCAGCAATTTAAACTTTCTTTTAGTCTCTATTTAAATATAATTTATAAATGATTGCTGTGAATCTGGCTCCTTTGAAATTTTCAAGTATGAACTAAGGTTATCTTTAATTCTTTTTTTTAAAAAAAGATTTATTTATTTCTCTCCCCTTCTCCCCCCGCCACCCCCCCCCCCCCAGTTGTCTGCTTTCTGTGTCCATTTTACTGTGTGTTCTTCTGTGTCCTCTTATATTCTTGTTAGGCAGCACTGGGAATCTGTGTCTCTTTTTGTTGCATCATCTTGTTGTGTCAGCTCTCCGTGTGTGCAATGCCACTCCTGGGCAGGCTGCACTTTCTTTCGCGCTGGGCGGCTCTCCTTGTGGGGCTCACTCCTTGCACGTGGGGCTCCCCTACGCAGGTGGCACCCCTGCGTGGCAGGGCACTCCTTGCGCGCATCAGCACTGCGCGTGGGCTAGCTGCACACGGGTCAAGGAGGCCCGGGGTTTGAACCGCGGACCTCCCATGTGGTAGACGGACACCCTAACCACTGGGCCAAGTCTGGCACCAAGGTTATTTTTAATTCTAAGCTTAATGACAGTCACAAATCGTAGCAGAAATTGATGGCTGTGGGGGCACTAAAGGCACATTTGAATTGATACAAAACTCTATGGGTAAGATAAAAAAGTTGCGGGGCAGTGAGTGTCTCTTCTGCCTCTGGCTCTTTACTCCTGCCCAACACACCTGTCACCTGCTGTAGGTAAAGGCAAGTCGTTTGCAGTCCTTTTTCTGGGCCCCTTTTACCTGTTTCTGAGTTTACCAACTCCCACTTCACAAGCTGGGTTCTGCAGGCCTAGCTTGAACCGTGGTCATCTGAGCTTAAATCTGCCGCTGAGCCTCCCTAGAGCTGCACACCAGCTTCCGTCTCCCCACGTCCATCCAGTCTGCCGGGGGTTGGAAACTGAGTCTGGGCCTGGGCCTCATTTCAGGCCTACGCCAGGCACTCAGCTGGCACCTTAGATAATGCAGGACTGGGGGACATGGCCCTCTTCCTAAAGGAAGAGACTGCCAAGGACATTTCTGGTTAGGAAAGAGCAGTCCCATGGGCCTAGGCTACTGGAATGCAGACTCTTAGCCCTTACCGCCAAGGCCCAAGGCAAGGTCAAGAGAGCTCATTTGCTGGGCTCAAACAGGAAAAGGGTCCTAGGCTACCTCTGGTTGAGGGAGAAAGACTCAAAGCCATCCTGGGTGGTACCCGACTCCTTTGTAAGACTTCCGGGCCAGTGCAAAAGAACTGTTAGACTTCATGCTGGAGATAAAACTGCGGGAGGTAGGGTGGACTTACACAGTCACTGCTCCCAGCCAGGGATGTTTGAAAAAGCTATCTAATTGACCTAGCTAGGTTTCCTTTAAAATCCTGTGAGTTTTTGACTCTGAAGGATTTCATTAGAACAGCATGCTCCATGACCTTGCTACTCAAAGGAAGGTCTGGGAACAGTGCCAGCATCACCTGAGAGCTTGTTAGAAAATGCAGAGCTGTAGGCCCCACCCCAGCCCTGCTGAATCAGCACCTGCAGTTTAACAACCCCCACCCCCCACCCCAGGTGCTTTCTATGCACAGTCAAGTTTGGGACTCACTTGTCCACGAGCCCATCAAGCCATTATAACCTTTTAAAGTTAGTGCAGCTGGTTACGTGCGTGACAGGCCACTGCAGTGTCTTGTTCTGGAGCTAACAGGGTGGCTGCAGCTGGATTTCTAGTGCGGCTGCAAATGGTCAACGCCAAAAGAGGGGGAATGAGGCTGGAAGTGGGGAAGAGAGCGAGGTGAGAAACCGGATGCTGGAGTGACAGGAAGGCAAAGCCGAGCCATCAGACCTGAGGGAAGCACGAAGGAGGAGCACTAAGTTTGGATGTGAGGAAGAAGGTCTTTGAGACCAATCCAGGATCGACTTTGGCACGGGTGGAGTTGGGAGAGGAGGAATTGACAAGGTCACCCCTGTGAATTTGGGTGGATGGTTTTGGTGTTAGATGGAATTTCCTTTGACAACACAGGGCTCTGAAAGCTCTCTGTGGGCCTTACAGGCACAGAACTCGGAACTTGACTGAGCCAATCTATGAAAGAAGTTGAGTCTGGGGCCGGAGAACCTGGGCTTGATGGGTCGAGGTTGATGCCAGGTTGAAAAACCAGAAGGGAAGTGAGCTCCACAGCATCAGGTAGGAACAGAGGAATGAAAACAGGAGGTCCCATTGCACTAAGGACAAGGTGAGGTTGGTTGGGTCCAGAACCTTCCAGGCAGTACTCACTGAACCCCAGTCCAGTGTGAGCAGGTTCAAAGGCAGGAAGAAGTGCTGGCTGAGTCTGGGTCTAGGAATCTCAGGCAGAGATGATGGGAGGAAGCTAAGTTACAGGGGAGCCCAGAAGCAAATAGTCCAAGACTAGAGTTCTTGACTCACTTTACATCAGAGGCCCTGCACCCCAAGGTGCTAGGAAGGGCCAAATTCCTGGGAGGGAATAAATAGCTTGTGTATTCTGAACTTAGAAAGCTAAGCATGCACTGTGGATGACATCAGTGTCACTTAAGGTCATGCTGTCTCTCTCCTCTGATTCTGAAAACCACAGAGCTGATTGCCTTGCTGCTCTAAGTATGGCGTGGGACCAGCAGCATCAGTATGCGCTGGGAGCTTGTTAGAAATGTAGGATCTCGGGCCCCACCCCAGACCTGGTGCATCAGAATCTGCATTTTAACAAGATCCCCTGGTTACTCCTTTGTACTTTAAAGTTTGAGAAGTACTGCCTTCTTGTTTAGCACACAGAGATCTGAATTCTAAATTCTGGATCTGAATTCTAAATCCTCTCTGCCATCAATTGGCTATTTGTGGAAGCTGTTAGCTGGACCTAGGGAATAACGTTGTTGTTGTTGTTGTTGTTGTTGTTGTTGTTGTTTTTAATGGGGCAGGGGTTTCTCCACCCTGCCTACTCATTAGAGTGACTTGGGGAGTTTCCTAAAATACAGATGCACAAGCTCCACCTTGCAGTTGAATCTGACCAGGGATGGGGTAAAATTCCAATTTGATTGATCTGGGGTTGGGATCCAGGCAGCAGTAATTTTAGAAGGTCCTCAGGTGATTCTAACGTACAGCCCCTTGAAAAACTGGGAGCTGGGGTAAGAGGGAAGAGGAGGCAGCAGAGGGGTATCTCCGGGTGAAAGGGAGGAGTGATGCTTCCAGAGACCTCAGAGTGGCTGGCAGTAGAAGGCCCCGGCATCTTGAGGGTCAGGAGCATTGCTGAGTGGGATCAGCGCTGAACGATCCTCAAACATGGATGCCCCCCACAAACCCACTGATTTGAAGTCCTGGACACTTGCTCTCCCCAAAGAGCAGGATGTGGATTTTGGCCATGTTGGGTGGGAGTGGGGTATGAAGGGAAAGTTTTCTTTCTCCCAAGCAAGGGGAATCTGATCAGAACCAGTTGGAAGCCCACTACCACTAGTGTCACAAATACTTTGGGGTCCAAATACTTTTGGGTCCAGAGAGGGGTTGCAGGGGGATGAGTTGGGGGGATGGGGGGTGGCATCATTGCCGAGGTTTAGGCCACAGATGATGGTACCTGGGGCTAGGATGATGGTGCAGGAGATCTGGTTATAAGAAGCTCAGGGTCTTGTGCAATCCAGGCCCTACCTTGCTTTCCTCTGCCCCATGGTTTGGTGGGCTCAGCCCCTCAAGGCCAGGACATACTTGAATACCTGCCCATCAGGACTCTGTGGCTGAATGGCAGATCAGCTTTATGGTTTGTCACCCAGCCCTGACTTAACCCTTCCTCTGGCTTTATGCCATGCATCCTGCTCCCAATATCTTGACTGAAATCCTGCTCAGAACTTCTGTTGCCTCCTAGGACTAGAACCCTGCCTTGCTTGTCCTTATCCTTCCCCAGTTTCTTCCCTGCTTCCCTGGCATTCCAGCCTATCCAGACTAAAAAATAGATGCACTATGACCTTTGGCAGAGACTTCAGGTTATTGCCCAATAGCGACTCTCCCTGTCTTCCGTAGTAATCAAACCCTTGGTATTTAATTAGGTACATTTCCCAACCTTCCATGAAGCTAGGTGTGACCATGTGACTTAAGTTCTGTCCCATAGGATTTGAGTGGAAGCAATGCGTCCCCTTTCCCACTAGCTGGAATGTGGGTGTAGGGAGGAACCATTATCAAAAAGAGAGATGACTTCAATGGGTGGAGCTACCACACCAGTTTGGACTTCTGTGTGGTCCAAAAATAAATTTCTGTCTTCTTTAGGCCACCGTTATTTGGGGTCTGCACATGTTGCTGAGCTCATTTCTTCCCTAATATAATTTTAGTTCTGACCTAACATTTCCTGAGTACCTCTATGCACTGGACACTTCCACAAGCTCGAGGTCACAATGCAATCAGGCCCTGACGTAGACATGTCACCTCCATATTTATATATAGTAAGACTCAGATCAAACATTTAGCTCCTTTAATTGACACTTGAGACTGCGATTTCATCCCAGGTCTCTATGAGCTCCAATCTCTGGACTGACTACACTAAGCCAGACTTGATACAAATTTAGACATTTTGAGAGTTACTAAATGATTAATAGTGAGTGGAAACCAAATGGAAATTTGGATTTCCAAGTGGAAATCCAGGTGCTCAGAGGTGAAATAGAGAGTCCATTGGAATCTCCTGGGGGATGATCCATCCCTCCCTAAATATGAGGCGGCTGCCCCCTCACTTTGCTTCTGGGCACCAGACAGGAGGCTTGCCTCTAGGATGAGTCTGAGTCCCTCAGCCTGACTGTGGGCTGGACTTTCTAGGAGGCAAACTCACTCTTGCATCACTTGCTTTATACCTTTTGCCTGAGGATTAAGAGGCACTTCCATAAACTGCTGAACGAGAGGAAAATTGCATCAGCTACAATAGATGCCCGATTGACTTCTGTAAATTATTTTTTCCTTCTCTTTTTCTTCTTTTTTAAGCAAGCTAACATTCTGTAGAAAAAACTCCCCAAGCTAAGTTTGGATTTATTTGACTGTTATTAAAATGTGTGTATATTTTAGAAGACGGAGAGTTCTGTTTTCTGCTTAGGCCTTTGTTTTGCTCTACATTCTGAATACCCATATGATATATTTAAGCAAACTGGCAAATTCCAACCACTTTTCATCTGTGTGAGTCTGATAAAAAAATTGATGCCACAACATAGGGCCCTACCACTCGGGTGAGGACTACAAATGGCATGTAGTGAATAAGAATAAATTTTCAACCACCATAAAACAATAGATCATTAGTGGGATGGTGCACTGAGCTAATGGCGTTAGGGATAATGGGGAAGGGGGTGATGAATGGGGGCCAACATGTTTCCTAGAGCTTTGAAGTATGGCCTTGATAGGCTCATCAGAAAAAGGCTGCATTACTGAAAAGCCCAAACCATACCCCAGTGCTTACGGTGAAGCATCACAGAGTTTACACCTGAGTTGGACCCTAAAGTCTAATGGTCAGCCCTTCCAGGTTGGGCTGTAGCATGTCCTAACCATGCTGCTGGCAAATCTGGTCAACTCAGTGGTTCCCAGTAGGGTGGGGGGAGGGCCAGTGAGTCCAAGAGCTATCAGTTCCCGGAGTCTGCACAGCACCATTGCTGTGTGTGTCAAAGCTACCTTCAGTAGCCAACAGGGGCCACTAGTCAGCAAGAGAAAGCCAGGGAGTGCCAGGCAAATAGGCTGAGAGGGGCTGGAGGCCACACTTCCTCCTTATTCCATCCATGTTGTCCCAAAGGTGTTGTGGGATATCCTCCAATGAGACACAAAGAAGAGGACCCCAGCCACAAGAGATTCATACCTAACTTCCCTGAGCCTTGGGTTATTCATTTGTAAAATGGACTTAATTATATAGTAGAGTTGACGTGAGATGAAATGTATGCATTGTGCCTGCAGAAAGTAGGCAGGCAGTATATGGAGGCTGTTATGCTGGTGTGCTCGGGTGCATTGAGTAGCTAGCTTGTAGGAGATGTGCAGTTCACAGTTGCAAATTTTCCAGCATTGAGTGCTTCCTTGATTCATTCCCTCAGTACACATTTTTGAATACCTACTGTGTACCACCAATTGTGCTGGGTACAGAGAAGGCAAAGCTATATAAAACAGGGTATCTAACTTCAAGCTGTTGAAAATCTAGCCTGGGAGTTATTTGCAAAAATGTGTCTTCTTGGACAGAATAAAGTGCTATTTGTTAGAGGACAGAAATGGAAGCAATTCATTGTACCTGGGGACAAGGAGGGAGCAAGAGTTATGGAAGATGGCCCAGAGAAGGTGCTATTGAGCTGGGCTTTGAAGGAGTTCACTAGGTGGATAAAGATGGCAGGGAGAACATTTCCGGAAGAGAAAGTGTCACAGGAGTATGATGTGTTCAGAGAACTTTAAGTATCTTAGTGACTACAGTGTGGGCATGGGTTAGTGTGGTGGCAGAGTTGGGAGGGTATGAACTGGAAACGTAATTCAGGGTAAGATTGCAAAAGGCTCTAAATGGCATTTTAAGGACTTCAAGTTCAACACTACAGGCAAAAAGAGAACTGATAATATAATGGGTTATGAATAACATTTTTCAACTTGCTGGATACATGTCAACTAGTAAACATAACTCAGTTGTCCAATCTCTTTAGAAAATGACTTATGGGAGGAGAAACCTAAAATTCAATAGGAAACCTGGTAGATCACCCGACCTCTGACCATCGATAAAAAAATCCCATTACAGTAAAAACCATTATAAAGACTGCCTGCTACAAAGCTATTTCTGTCTCTAGGCAGATGACTCAGAAACACCGTGTTCTTTTTATCTAGTCACAATAACTTATGTACATAACCCAGTGCAATAAATTCCATCTTTGTTCCCTGCACACATAACAGTCCCTTCCCATAAGGGAAGTAACTGCTGCTGGGCCACAGGCAGGCAGAGGAGGCTGAGTTGAACTGTAGCTGAACTCCATTTAGTTTTTCTCTTCAAGTATCAATCCCCAACTCTTTCTTGACTCCCTTTACCATCTCCCCCACAAACATTCCAATTCCTTCTTCCAGAAAAGCTCATTCAGACTCCCAAACCACCCACCCAATTTAATTTCCCAAACAAAATAACCCCAAATATCTGGAGCGCAAAGAAGGAACTCCCATTTCTTTCCAAATAAGGTGGATTCTTGGCATCTGAAGATTCAACAACTGCCATTCCAACCATTTGCGAGTGAGCCTGACAGTCGTTTCTATTTTTGTTGGGGCGTGAATTTTGAGCCCTGTAGCAAACCTCTTCCGAAGTGAAGGCCTGCCAACTGCTAGCATTCACCTCTCAAGGTGGCTTTGATTCCTCTGCTTGTCTCATAGACATTCTTGCTCAGGAAGTTCTGTTTTACTCCATTTGATAAGGGATGCTGTGTTCTAGGGATATTAACCACTTTGAGAATTCACGAAGGTCTGAGGGTAAATACTTTAAGAATGTTAAAGACCTATTTCTGCTCCTGAAAACTTGGTGATATTGAGCATGCATGTCATGCTTACCTCTGTGTGTGTCTGTGTGTGTGTGTCTGTCTCTCTGTGTTAACCTTTATTTTTGAAAAAAATTTTTAAACCTCCAGAAAAATGGCAGGAATAGTAAGATTAACTTCTGTAAACTTTCATCTAGATTTATTAACATTTTTCAGAAGATGAGATGACAACTCAGAGTAATTGGTGTGACAGAGTATTGATTAAGGTAACACAAGCTCCTCTAACATACCTCAAAATCTCTCTCATTATGTATACCTATTGTTTATTATTATTATTATGTATTATTAATTACTGAACCATTTGAGACTAAACTGCAGACATCATGACCCTTTACCTCTAAATATTTCAGTATGTAATGGCATTCTTACAAAACCACAGTGCAATTATCCAATTCAGGAAATTGAGTATTGATACAACCCCATTGTCTAGTATAGAGTCCATATTCAAATTTTGTGGATGTTTCAATATTGTCCTTTAGAGTAATTTAAAAAGCAAGTCAGGATCCAATCCAGGATCAAGCGTTTCATTCAGTTGTCATGTCTTCAGTCCCCCTTAATCTGGAACAGTTTCTCAGTTTTTCACTGTTTTTCATGACACTGACTTCTTTTGAAGAGTTCAGTCCCACTGTTTCACAGAATGTTCTTTGATTTGGGTTTGTCTGATACTTCCTTGTGATTAGATTCAGGTTATGCATTTTGGGCCAGAACCTTACTTGTATTTTTATTTTTACTCTTGTTTATCAAGAATTTTGTGATTTTCAAAGAGTGTAATCATTATCAAAATATTCTCCTGCCACAAAATATCATGGATTGGTTCCAAGGAGACTCATTTTAGTGGGATTTTTACCCCCACATACTTAATATAGATATGAAAATTACTTCCCAGGGTGCTGACATGGAGTAGATGTTGACATAGCAAACAGTTCTCCTGGGTGTGTCGCTGCCTCTGACATTGCCAGTCGGTCTTTGGAGACTTTGTGCCCCAGCATTGTCTTTTGCCTTACCACATTTCTGTCCCTCTCTAAAGCCTTAAAGACAGTAATGGAGGGAGTGTGCAAACATAGAATGGCATTTACCAGCAAAGTGGCTCATCCCACTAAATCTTCATTACTTTTACAAACTACACCACAAAATATAAATAATTCACATTAAACTGCACTTATCAAAGCATGAAAAGTTCATTCCGTGATGTAGCACCATTGGGTCGGATCGTTGTTAATCCTGGTCTTGGATGGCACCCACTCACTGACACTAGTAAGAATTCAAGAACTTTCACTGTTTCAAAAGTGGAATGAGCCACATAAGATGGGATATGGAGACAAAATAAACTCAAATGCCTATATGTGGCTTCCTTGCTTCATTCATTCAACAAAATGTTATTGGGAAGCTACGTTATGTCAGGCTCTGTGTGTTAGGGCTTTAGGGATTAAAGACCTAGGCCTTGACCTCAAACAATTCTTATTAGAACCTTGGACTTGGACTCAAAACCAGAGGCCAAGTTTCCCTTTTGCTTAATGGCACCGCTTAATATTTTGTCCTCTTTTAGGCGATGGTGAGGCAAAGAATCCCTCCTGGTAATTTTGTGACTCCTGCTTCAGCCCATTGGCTCAACGTTGCTTATATCATATATAGGCATGTCCCTGAAACTCCCCAGAGAGCTAAGGAGCTTTCTTGGAGGGTTGGCACATGCCATTACCATGTCTTCAACCTGCCACCAACCTTTTGAGCTTTCATGTTCCCACCCTGGGCTTTCAATGACCCTCAGTCTCTCTTGGTGTTAAGATCTGCAGAGGGGTCATTTATGCCTTGATTGTTCCATGTGGATCAGGGGTTTTAACCTTTTTTGCTACACAGACCCCTTTGCCAGTCAGGTGAAATGAGTACTATTGCAATTTATTTATTTGTAAAAAGATTCATTTTTATTTATTACCCCCCCCCCCCATTGTTTATAATTGCTGCCTGCCTGTCTTCTTTTTAGGAGGTATTGGGAACTGAGCCCAGGGTCTCCCATGTGGGAGGGAGGTGCCTAATTGCTTGAGCCACCTCCATGCTCTGTTTGTTGTATCTCTCATTGGGTTTCCTTGCTATGTCTCTTGGTTGTGTCATCTCACTGCATCATCCTGTGTCAGCTTGCCATGCCAGCTCATCACACCAGCTTGCTGTCTTGCTCATCTTCTTTAGGAGGCCTTGGGAACCAAACCCAGGACCTCCCATGTGTTAGGTGGGAGCCCAACTCTTGAGCTACATCTGCTTCCCTGTAATTTATTTATTGCATACATTCATAAGTGAAGGAAATGCTATATTTCAGTTAGTGGTCAGAGATAATATAGATAATAAGTTGATTTTTTTCATTTCAAGCTCATGGACTCCCTGAAATCCATGGACCCCTGGTTAAGAACCCCTGATGTAGATCCATCAACTCATTAAAAAGCCAGTACAGGGAAGCGGATTTGGCCCAATGGTTAGGGCATTCGCCTACCACATGGGAGGTCCAAGGTTAAAAGCCAGGGCCTCCAGACCCGTGTGATGAGCTGGCGCACACGCAGTGCTGATGTGTGCAAAGAGTGCCGTGCCACACGGGTATCCCCTGTGCAGGGGAGCCCCATGTGCAAGGAGTGCATCCTGTAAGGAGAGCCGCCCAGCATGAAAAAAGTGTGGCCTGCTCAGGAATGGCACTGCACACATGGAGAGCTGACGCAGCAAGATGACACAACAAAAAGAGACACAGATTCCCCATGCCGCTGACAAGAATACAAAATGGATACAGAAGAACGCACAGCGAACGGACACAGAGAGCAGACAACTGGGGCGGGAAAGGGGAGAGAAATAAATAAAATCTTTATTTAAAAAACCATTACATTGTGGACAAAGTATAATAGAAATAACACAGTTAGGTGTGGCCATGTCATGGTGTTCTAGCCAGCAGAAGGTCAACAGAATGACAGATGTCACTTCTTGGCTAAACTTATAGAAACCTGTTGCACACAGTCCGCTAAGCTCTTTCTTGCTCATGTAGACAGGCCACGTGTTGATGGAAGAGTCACAAGATGCCAGTCACCTGGATCTCTGAATCACTGCTCTGTGGATTACTCCTTCCTCCCATGAACATGGATACCCATGTTGGATTATTCCAGAACCAAGAAATAAAATGCTTCTGTGTTAAGTGATTGGGATTTTGGTGTCTGTTAAAGTAGCTTAGCATTATTTAATGAATACCCTGTCCCACCAATAACTGACTGGTCTTACCTTCTGTCTACCATTGGGCAAGTCACTTAACCCGAGAGTCTCTATGATCTCCTTTGTCAATGGGGATGATAATATAGGCCTTCACAGCCCCATTTTACAGATGAAAGGATTAAGTGAGGTAACATTGGCAAAAATACTTTGTAAATGATAGGGCATTATG
The DNA here is from genome assembly GCF_030445035.2 of Dasypus novemcinctus. NCBI lineage: Eukaryota > Metazoa > Chordata > Mammalia > Cingulata > Dasypodidae > Dasypus > Dasypus novemcinctus. Next base: position 20,599,406 of record NC_080704.1, on the reverse strand, counting down.
CAAACATAAGGCGGTATTATCACTGGACCTTGTCCCCAAAGGTAACTAGTGTAATGTCTATTCAGGAACCTTAGTTCCTTCCCCAACCAAGTAATATTTGCTACAAAATGTACAGGTGGGCTCTCCTCAGGCTGTATAAATTGGGGTGAAAGAGCACTCAGACCTTGTCGCCTCTGTCTGACAGGTCAGTCTCAGGACTAGGCCTACCTCAGCCAAATTGCTCCTTACTGTCTTAGGTGCTGTCCCTGAACTTGACCTTCTGACCAACTAATTCCTATGCTCATGTAGGGCCCAATTATAGGTGTCAGAAATGTGAATTTCCCAAGCCTTTCCTGGATCCCTAAAGGTCCCATTATCATAGCAAACACCATCCTGAGGGCTCACTTAGTGGGCATTATCCCCAGGTCATCTTCACAGCCTCCTAGGGAAAGAGGTACTATTATCACCCCCGTTTTGCAGATGATAAAATGGAGATTTAGGTTAAGAAAATCTCTCAAAATCACTCAGTGGACACTGATTCAAACTCGTGTCTCTGAAAGGCTTGTGCTCACAAGCTCTATGTGTCTGATCATTAATCCTTTGCTTCAAAGCCCGCCATTGCCCATTTTCCTCTAAGACACTCATTGTCGAGGAAGGCAAACCTCTTTGTAGAACAGGGTTTTATCTTTTCAAGGAGCCAGTCACAATGATCTCGTTGGATGCTTCAAAGGGTCACTAATAATCCTGTACACTTTCTTCCAAATTGATTATAATATTTTCTTACCTTATTCACTGCACCTTAATTTGCCTGCAGGTTATATTAATGCACTAATTTTCTTTAATGTTCAGAAAGAGCCCTCTGGGGGAAATTGTACTGTTCAGTGTTTGAGAGTAAATGCAGAGGTGGGTGGTCTTGCCTAGGCCTGGCTACCTTCCCTCAACGGGCTCTGGGTTGGGCCATGAACTTGAACCTGTCCTGATGTGCACATGAGTGCAGTGCATGAAGGGGATGCCTGGGACAGTTCCTCCTCTACTATTGTAATTGACTGAAAAACGAGGCAAAATCACTGGGTTTGTTTGCTTGGTCTCTGACAGGGACTTACTGTTCCAAGTTTCATGTTCATTCTGTACTGAACCAGTATCCTATGGGATCTTTCTATACTGATTGCCGGCTTTTGGCCTATTTCCTCTGGAAGCTGATGGACTTGGTCGCCAAACAAGTATGCTGTGTGTTGTTAAGAAAAGGCAGTATGCGACAAGCAGTTCTTCTGACATATATAGAGTCAGGAGGAAGCTAGCTCTGAGTTACTTGGAGTCCCTCTGAAATTAAAAGAGGCTGAATCTCACCTTGGTAACTTCGTTATCATGAAAAGTTCCAACTCAAGAGTGAGGGGATCCTTCCCATGGGACGATATCCCTGAATTCATCGTTGAAGTCAAGGGGAAAGCAGCCTTTGATCAGCTGATATTTCACATACACCCCCTTGAATTCCCCACCGCTCTGTAGGGTAGTCCTTAACTCCAGTCTCAAGATGAAGCTGCTACACGAGCAGACCGAATGAACTTGCTCAAACACATAGCATGCAAGCGGCAGACCCAGAGTTTGAAGTCAGACAAACTTGACCCCACGGCCCATACCCAAAGGTCTCTCTGGTTCCTAGGTAAGGAAGTCCTATAATCTCAACATCCATAGGAAGTTGCCGTGAATGGACTGCACAGCAAGAAACAAGAAGGCCTGTTGTGTCAGAGCTGTGAGCTATGGGGAGCCTGCCCTCTTGGTTGTGCATTTCCCACAAAAGAACTCTGCTGACGCCAGAGTCCTCCCCACGGGGAGCAAAAGAGGACCAAGTAGGGGAGAGCCGGGTGAATATTGGAAAAATGGAGCCAAAGAGGCCCATGCGCTTCCAATTAAACAGCATGCCTTCCGTGGCCGGCTCGACGTCTTGTGCCTTCTCAAAGCGTACCCAGAAAGTTTCAGCTTTGGCAAAGGCCTCTGAGATTTCATGCTCCTTTTCCCCATGTAATAAAAAAGTCATTTTTGCCTCGAGCTAAGGAAAGTACTGGCATTTTTAACTTGAAAATGTTGGGGTGAGTGTTTTTTTTTTTAATATTAGATTTATTGCTGTTGTTTGGAAACCTGGTGGACATTCACAGTTTTTAGTATTCTTGCTGAGCTTTTCTGGAAACTTCCATGGAAAGGAGAATTAAAAGCGGAGGGGTGAGTTTGGGTTTCGAACTCCAAGTCTGAAGGGCAGGCAGAAGGATTGGAAAAACTGTGCCTGCTGGATTTCAAATGGCATACAACCTGGTCACAGGATTTGATGGCCAGCAGGAACTTGCAAGGATGCCATCCCGGTGGAAAATGGTTCCCCATTTGTGTTCCTCATTTTCCCAAAAAGCATGGACCATAGGCAAGTAAAAAGCTTTCTCTGGACCCCTTGTAAAAACTAGAGGAAAACGCCCCATTCTGTAACCACTGACGGGCCTGAGGTTTGCCCATGCGCACATCTTCCTTTGCTTATTAATTTGCTCTGGAAGGAAAGCAGGCAATAAAGATCTGATGCTCCTTAAACTGAACGGCACGGAGAAGAGACAAAATAAGAATTGAGATGTTCAATGTGGTAGTCAGACTTCCGTGCAGAGGCTCCAGATTCCAAAGGAGCTTTGCCCATCTCCCCATTTTCTCTCTTGCCATCTTGGGCCTGCCTCCAACGTGTTGGTTTCCTTGGGCTTTTTGTGGGGCCTGCAGCTGCATTGTACAGCCTCACTGCCTACTATTACTTCCTTTTGGCTTTAAAGGTCAAGGGAGCAGGCCCTCACATGATCCCCCCCTTTTGAAACACCCTCATCCTGTCTTTCCTAAGACCAGTCCCTCTCAACTCAGTCTGATTGGAGCCCTAGATCCCCTGAGTCCTTGCTCAGACACTGCTTCCAGTTTCCCCCCCTTCCTCTCAGGTTCTGAGGAAGGAAACACTCCATTTTCCTGCCTCGTTTTGGTGACTCAAATATCTCAGGAGATATTTATAGGGGAGCCATGCACCCTTCTCCCCCCGCCACCATCCCACTTCCTACTCATGTTTCTGGATCCTAGAGATTTTGGTAGGAGAGCATCTGCCCCAGTTCCCAAAGCTCCTGCCAAGTCAGAGGAGTGAGCCATTCAGTCCATTAGCAAATATCTGCGGGGTGCCCATGAGGTAAGAGACCCTAGAGATGCAGTGAGAGAAACACGTGGTCCCTGTTCTCATGGGCAATCTTCAGGCCAGGGGCAGGCAGTCCACCCTCTTGGACCTACAGTCTGATCCCCACCTCTGGGGCTGGGGTGGGGGAAAGCTGGGAGAGGGGACATCTGTAAGTGGTGCAGGAGCCTTCCATCCTGACGTCAACTCCTCATTCACCAGCAACCGCTGTCATTTCTGTCAATTTCAAAACCCTGCCCAGGACTCTCCACTTAACTGCTTATGAGCACCCCCAATGACTAGTGCCGCACCCGAGTACTTTTCTGAGCCTCTTTATTACGTGTGTAATTTAATAGGTACATGCTCGCTTTTCACATCTCCATTCTTGGCAGTTCTTCACAAGTTTACAGGAGCCAGATAAGTGACTTCTCCTTAAGAGTGGGTCACTATATCCTTGGTGGCTCCCTGCCCCCAAATCTCTCTCCACATATTCTCCTTTGGTTTAGAGAGAGACTAAAAAGAAAATAATGATCTTAAATCTTATTTTATATGCCACAATATAAAGACTTATCCTAGACACAAGCATGCGTTCTTAATTATAATCCCAACATTGATCTGAGCAAGTATAAGATCTATGGCTGCGAGATGCTGGTGGTTTCGAATTACCATTTTAGTGCAGTTAACGTCTACCACTAAAGTACCATCTTACTCATAAGACGAAATGAAAAAGAAGCTCGAAATGTTCTAGCCAGGAAATGTTACTATTGCCTTTTAAAGATGAGGAGTTAAGGTTTTCATTTTTAATTACATTACTGAGTGATTCTTCTTCAGGGAACCTAATTGTGAAGAAAATAAATGACTTTGCAAGTTTATGGTGAGGGGTTAGCAAAATCCTTTTGGGAAGAAAACAAACAAGCAAATTGGGATTCGGCAACATTCAATAGTAAAGTTTAACATTTCTCTCTGGTTGTAACTCTTTTAAAAAAGCCTTTATAGAAGGATATAGCAATGGATAATTGAATCATTTATGAAGCACTTACTATAATGCCCAGCATTTTTTGCGGCGATTTGTGGGTATATAAAGGAAGAAAGCTTGTACAGTTCCAAGGCTGATCTACTGTCCTCCGTCCGCTCCAGGGCAGTGCCCCAGGTTTGCAAGTCCAACCTTCTGGGGCTACAATTAGAACTGCTGTGCTCTCCCCCTAAGCCACCAGGGCTAGCTGTTAGGGGAAAGCAGCTGATTAAACAAAGTCACACTCAGTGTTGATGACTAAAAGCACTTAACACTCCCCGGGGTGTCTGCATTTGAGCCTGTGTGCCTGTAATGGTGGAATTTTGGGCAGTGCGACAGGCTGGTGAGATTGTAATTTTGGGTGGGGAGGGGGGCATATATTTTGATGCCACTCACATCGTACTGCTTGTGGCTGTTAAAGGAGCTGGTATAAATGGATCTTGTAAACAGCATTTTCCCAAAGGCCTTTCTTCCAGGGCTTTACTGATTAGGGGATAAGTCTTAGCGCTCTCCTAGTCCTCCCGAAAGTTTTGTTCAGAGCCACATCCACCAGTCCCTTCTTTGAACCACCGCGTGACCCTTAACCACAGATGCTGCCTTGCATCTGTGAGATGTGGAAGTGTTCTTGCCAAGGAGCCTTTCCCAAGCCTTTCGTTTTCCCCACAGAAGAAAGTGAAGTATAGCTTCCCAGGCGTAAACGCACACGAGAATCACAACAGGCATCTGCTATGTTTCCAGCACTGTTCTACGTGCTTTCCATATACCCAAAAGGGAGTCACAAGACTAAAGAAGTGGACAATAAATTTAAATGATTTAACTTTCAAATGATGGTTTGTGTGAGTTGGTAGCCTTTAGACTTCTGAAGTTCTTAAACCTTAAAACGGCACTACGACTTTTGGAATGTCCTATATCAACTTGTTTAACCCCGATGGCAACTGTGAGGTGTAGGTCCCGTTATTTAGCCCGTTTCACAGATGGGAAAGACGGAGGCCCTGTGAGGGTAAGTAGTTTGCCCAATGTCAGAAAGCAAGGAAGGGGCAACCCTGGGATTGTAAACCATAGAAAGTAACGCCAGTGCTTACGCTCGTAAGCAGCATGCCATGCTGCCCCTTGGCAGGCGACAGGAAAACAGCAGAGAGGCTGCCAGGCCTGCAGGACAGCTCAGCACAGCCACTGGTCAGATTTCTCATTCTCCACGCCAGCCCCCGAGTGCCATCATTCAATTTCAGCCCTCGGCAAGATGGCACCTTGCACCGTGTCATGGATTGGCAGGGTTTCGGATCAAAACCATGGCTGATAAATGGGGTAGTGCTAAGGGTTCCCGTGCCCCCCTTTGGTACCTCCCACATTTTTTACATAGCACGATCCAACACACACTTGCTGAATGCAATTAAATGGAGTTGTCAAGACCCTTTGGCATTCTATGGGTAGTCTGGGAAGGTCCTCTTGTCTTACCGTCCACATAATTCCAGACCTGTTAGATGGCTGTGGCGTGGCTAGTTCCTCCTGACACTCTCCTTGTCCATTTTGTGGAACCTTCTGCCATTAACCCACCCCAGCTGCCCCAGCCCAGACACTCACTGTGAGGGCCTACTCCTCTTTATGTAAGAGTCCCTGAGCCTGCTGCCTTCTCTAATGGTAGGAAAAGAACAGTGCTTTGCTTTGGGGAGCCAGTTCTCGCTAGGCCACAACTGGAGAACTGGACCCAAAGCTCTTTTATACTCATTGGCCTCCAACTGCCCTTGGCTGGGTGGGGGTGGGGGGCGCTCTGTTTTCTTGGCAATCTAGGCCCTGCGACCCCAGCAAGTGGGAGACATTAACACCTCCGATCCAGGGGAGTCTGTCTGCCTTTCATGACCTGCAAACAGAGGACCTACTTGTTGACCTAGCTTTATGGTGCTGTCCCTGGCACCTGGAGCCCCCTGCAACCGACCTGGTCCCATTAGTCAAGGCTTGCTCAACAGTACTTTAGTTCTTGCTGGCATTTCTGAAAATTGAGAGGTTGCTTAGGGATTTCAGAGCCTTGAGTTGATTAGCAGTTAATGATGTGTGTTTTGTTGAGAAAATAAAAGATTTTGTTTATCCACTTCAGAGGAGGAAAATTAGGAGGAAAAAAAGAGACAAGGAAAAACACAAATTCTCTGTTTTTTCAGTGGGGTTTTAAGTGGTTTGAGTCTGCTATGTTCTCAGCCATGGCTGAAAAATTCTCTGGGTGTTGACTTTATGTATCGATCCACTCGCAGAAAAATTCATGGAGTGTTCAGGTCTACCTAAAGCTGTCAGGAGACATAGAGGAGACTCAGAGGGGCTGCTGGACCACTCATTTTACTGTTCAGAGAATGTATGAATACACCCAGGAGATGCAGTTCTATTTCTGCCTTCAGCAGGGGACAGGGGAGCCCAGAGGGATCAGAGGCAGTGTTGTGGGTTGAATTGCGTCTCCGAAAGATACGCTGAAGTCCTAACCCCACGTGCCTGTGAATGTGACCTCATTTGGAAATAAGATCTTTGCAGATGCCATCAAGTTAGGATGAGGTCATGCTGGATTAGGGTGGGCTCTAAATCCAGTGACTGGTGGAGAGCGCATTTTGGAGATAGCGACATACAGGGAAGAAGGCCATGTAAAGATCAGGCTGACCTCTCTCAATTAGAGGTGGAGTGGGCCTCACCATCCCAGAATCCTCAGGACTGGGGAGTGAACTATGGACTAGAGGGGACTTACTGGCATTCTAGTATAGACCTTTTGTGATTCTAGCAATGGAAGAACTTTTATCATTGATGTGGAGGCAGTGGCCCCTGGAGGTTCTGAGGGCAGGGAGAGGGAAAAATCGGTGTGATTTGGGGCCATTTTTGGGACTTGGGAATTGTCCTGAATGACATTGCCATGACAGACAGAAGCCATTATATATCTGGTCATAACTTACAAAATTGTGTAGGAGGGAGTGTAAACTACAATGTAAACTATAATTCACACCTAGTGGCAATGCTCTAAAATGTGTTCACCAATTGTAACAAATGTACTGCACTAATGAAGGGTGTTGTTAATGTGGGAAAATGTGGGAGGAGTTGGGAGCAGGGCATATGGGAATTCCCCATATTTTTTATGTAATCTAAGTATCTTTAAAAAAAAAAAAGATGGAGGCTGAGAATGTTGTGATGGAACTATAAGCTAAGGAACGCCAAGGATTGCTGGTCACCGTTGGAAGCTAGAAGAGGCTAGAAGAAGTGAGAAGAAGCTGGAGAGATTTAGCTTCCTCTAGAGGCTTCAGAGGGAGCACAGCCCTGCCAATCCCTTATTTTCAGACTTCTAGCCTCCAGAACTGTAAGAGAATAAATTTCTATTGTTTTAAGCCATACAACCGCATGTGGCATTTTGTTATGGCAGCTCTAGGAGACTAAGACAGGCAGTTTCCAACAGAGAGTCCTCTAACTAGAGCCATTGTTCAGAAGGACACTTCCAACTGGGTCAACATGTATAAGAGATGTTTTCCAAACTCACTCTTGGGCCACCATCATTGAAGATATGGGGGATATGGGAAGGCGCTCCATAATGGCCATATGTGATAGTATCAAAGGTACAGGCTTTAAAAAAAAAAAGATTTATATTTATTTATCTCTCTCCCCTTTCCCCCTCTCCCTGCCCCAGTTGTCTGTTCTCTGTGTCCACTCACTGTGTGCCGCTTCTCAGCGGCACGGGAATCTGTGTCTCTTTTTGTTGTGTCATCTTGCTGCGTCAGCTCTCCAAGTGTGCGGCTGCCACTCCTGGGCAAGCTAAACTTTCTTTTGCACTGGGCGGCTCTCCTTACGGGGCGCACTCCTTGCACGTGGGGCTCCCCTACGCGGGGGACACCCCTGCGTGGCAGGGCACTCCTTGCGCGCATCAGCACTGCGCATGGGCCAGCTCCACACAAGTCAAGGAGGCTCTGGGTTTGAACTGTGGATCTCCCATGTGGTAGGCGGACGCTCTATCCGTTGAGCCAAGTCCACTTCCTGGTATAGGCTTTGGAGCCAAACAACCCTAGGCTTGAATCCCACTTAGTTATTCCAGGTTTCTCAACCTGTCTGGGTTTCAGCGTTCATTCATAAAAAGGACCAGTACTATTTAATTTGCAGGGTTGCCATGAAGATTAACTATTGCAATGTGAAAGTAACTGGCATAGAGTAGGTGGCCAGTGGGTTTTATTTACCCTTCTTTTTCCTATAGTAAGTCTGCATTCTGCACACTTCAGAGTACACATGGTCTTCAATTGCTGACATTCAAAACAAATAGACGGTGATGGTTAAGTTCATGGGGCAACTTGGCTAGGTCATGGTGTCCAGTTGTTTGGTCAGTTGATTGCATCTATGGCTGATTACATTTACAATCAGCAAAGGAGATTGAGTGCCTTCAGCAATGAGAGAAATCTCATCCAATCAGTTGAAGGCCTTAAATGGAGAACTTATTATTTCAGCTGTCAGAAAGAATAATTTATATCTCCACTCAGCTGGCCAGGTTCTGCTGGGGGAATTTGTTGAAACCTTCATCAGAGTTCCCTACTTGTGGCCTGCCCTATGGAATTTGGACCTGTCAATACCCATGGTCATGTTAGAAAATTCCTACAAGAAATCTCTTAATATTCACATAATATATCCATCCTGTTGGTTCTTTTTCTCTGGAGGATGCTGACTATTACATAGACCAAGGTTGGTAACACCTTCTGGGCACTTGGGTTTTACTATTTTTCAAAAATAACCAGGAAAATATTCATTCATAATCTCCCTTTTCTGGCATCCCTGATGTTAGAGTTTTACAAATGGTTTGGGCCAATGAACTCAGCTGGTTGGAATTAGGCAGTCAAAGCTTTGATTTCCAAATGGACCCAGAGAAGCTATGTTCTTTGTTTTTAATTCTTTTTTTTTATTTCATAGAAGTTCTGTTATTTGACCTTAGTTAGTCATACTCCAGTCCAGCCAGTCACACCATAAATGATTATTGGTGACTGCAACTGGGGCTAGATGAGATGGTGCATGAGGGTCTTTTCCTATCACTATCCTAAAATGACAACTTAGAACACATCTTAATGGCCAGCATTATTATCTTTGCTTGGCAAGAACAGCCCATATGGTAGGATGTGTCCTTTGGTGAGCATCTGCTCTGAAGATTCCATGGCCATTCATGGGGAGTCTCAGGTCCGAGGGTGGATGAGAACATTAGAGGATCTCAGCTATTCTAAATAGTTTCCTCACTGAACTACCTTTGTCTCTGAGGTTGGAAGAGTCCAACTTGTTACTTGGGTCATCTAGGAAGGAGTTATTGAGAGGGTAGCTCCATATGTGGAGTTATACACTGTGAAGATATTGCCCCCACCCAGTAGGAGATACCTCAAGGTCATAGAGTGGTTGAATAGGTCAAAAAAAGAAAGTTCATGACTACAGTTTAGTTTTTCTTTGTTTCTCTTCCCTTGGACACAGCCAAATTGTGTTCTCTCCCATTGGAGAGAAATTTTCTGTCAAGGGTAGGGGCTTGTCAGAACTTCCTTTTCATTCTGGTACTAATTTAATTCTGTTATTATTTTTTTTAAGATTTATTTATTTATTTATCTCCCCTCCCCCCCCAACCCCCCTCCCCAGTTGTCTGTTCTCTGTGTCCATTTGCCGCATGTTCTTTTTTGTCTGCTTCTGTTGTTGTCAGCGGCACGGGAATGTGTTTCTTTTTGTTGCATCATCTTGCTGCGTCAGCTCTCCATGTGTGCGGTGCCATTCCTGGGCAGGCTGCACTTCCTTTCGTGCTGGGCGGCTCTCCTTATGGGGTGCACTCATTGCGCGTGGGGCTCCCCTATGTAGGGGACACCCCTGCGTGACAGGGCACTCCTTGCGCGCATCAGCACTGCATGTGGGCCAGCTCCACACGGGTCAAGGAGACCTGGGGTTTGAACCGCGGACCTCCCATGTGGTAGACGGACGCCCTAACCACTGGGCCAAGTCCGCTTCCCTGTTGCGTTATTTTAATGGAAGAGTTTGTTTCACAATTAAGCAACAGTTTTCAGGAACATCTCTGGGTTTCAGGTAGCTTTAGTATGCCTAGAAAAAACAAGAGCCATCCAAGGCAGCTGGTTATTAATTCCTCATGAAATAGGTGATAGTGAGCTCATTGTTGACATTGATAGCTTCCTTTAAAAAGGAAGAAACACCCCTTGGAATTGTTCAAAGTCAGAGAAAGATAAAAGACTACTCAAGTTTTCCCACATGGGGGTGTTGGTAATGGAGGTGAGGGCAGTTGTTAGCTGGAAACCAGAAGACATAAGCCAATTGGAAAGTCATTTGGGGTGTGGATGAGGTCAAAGTCATATGGTGGAAAATGGGATGTTTTATTTCTTGTTTGGGGAGAAATAGACAAGGTGATTTTCTCCAGTAAAGCTAAGCCCATCCATGTTGTTTGGGGAGAAATAGACAAGGTGATTTTCTCCAGTAAACCTAAGCCCATCCATGTTCTCTAAAGGCTTTGAGGTATCTTCTTCAAACAATGCCAAACCAGAAAATGGAAAAACACAAATTCCTGGTGTCCAAAGACCCTGCTCTTGTATTTGTCCAGTGAGAGAACTGCCTCCTCTACATAACTGTTTGCACTGATATTCCTGAAGCATGTTTGACCCTTCCAGAGTCTTTTGTCTGGAAACTCTTTGGCCAACTACTGGTGTGCTTCTTTAAAAGCACCCTGCGAAGCAGGGCTCACTGATGGATGCTAAAATTGGTGGGTAAAAATTTGAGGAGAAACAGGATATCTCCTCTAAGGTATTTATTTATTGCAAAGAGAAGAAAACTACTAACTTTACTGTAGCACAACCCAGCAGACATACCTTAACCAAGTGGTCAAGGTTAACATCACCAGTTTTAAGACATGTCGACATAATGTACCCTTTGATAGGATGATGCACTGAGAAGGGCACATTATTACTTCTATGGTGTTATAGCCAAAATGCAGAACCCCATCGAATTATAAGAAAATAGCAGCCATACTCAAATTAAGGGACACTCTGAAAATGAACTGACGAGTACTCTTCAAAAGTGTCAAGGTCAGGAAAGACAAGTGAAGACTAAGAAACTATCACAGACCAAAGATGCCTAAGGAAGATTAGAACATGGAATAGAAAAAGGACATTAGTAGAGAAACTGGTAAAATTCTAAGAAAATCTGTAGTTTGGGTAATAGTATTGTACCAGTGTGAATTTTCTGGTTTTGATCATTGTACTATGGTTATGTAAGATGTTAGCCTTAGGGAAAGCTGGGTGAAGGATATACAGAAGCTCTCTGTACAATTCTTGCAACTTTTCTGTAAGTCCAAACTTTTTTCAAAGTAGAAAGTTTACAAAAAGTTTTTCTGAAAAGAATAAACAACCAGCACCACCCAACAAAGTGCCTCAGTGAAGCAGATAAGGAGGCATAATTATCTTCCTCCATGTTCTGTGTTTAATTCCCACAAGTTGTAATGTACAGCTCATCTCAGTCCCTTGGGTAGCCTTGGAAAATGGTATTTCATGTTTTAAGACTAAAGGGATAAATTTAGAAGAGCGGCTCCAACTTGGTTTCGCAAGCTTTATTGCTTGTGAGAAATGTCTGTGAACAGGAAAATACCAGTGATGTAAAAAGATATGTATATTTTAGAAGGCTAAAACATTGAAGAGAGAATTTAAGGCAGGAGGACTGCCAATTATTTGATTTTTTTCCCTTAAAAGCCGTGTTCTTCTTTTGAGTTAGAATCCAATTGTTTCAAGTCTTCATTAATCAGTGACACCATTCATCAAATGGACACATTGGCATAATGAGCTCTCATAAATACAGCATTTGTGATCTTTCTTGGAATATTAGAGCAAGGAATGGGGGTGGAAAGAGTGAAATCACATGGTCCCCCTCCACTTTGTCTAAAACATGCTTAAATATGCCACACCAAATTAACATCTTTTCTGTTTCCTCTCTCCTCTCTCTCTCATTCCATCTCTCTCTCCCTCCCTCTCTCTCATGCATATATAATGACCCAATCAAGGGCACCCCCCCCAAATCCTTTAATTGAGGCAGTTCAGGTCAAATCATGATTGTTACACAGAAAGAAACCAAATCATTTGTCATAGAGCTTAATTTCGCCTGTGCCGCCTGATTTCCTGCTGTTATTTGTATTTAGAGTAGATGATAAAAGCAGTTGCTACAGCCTCTCCACAGAAAAACAAATCCCAGCTGCAATACAAATCAAAGCACCTGGGGCTGTGGATCAGCTGGGCGTGAGCAGCTATTTTGCCAGCCTCAGTTGCCCCTCAGGTTCGCTGAAACGAACCGCATGATTTTTGACTCAGAGGTAACGTCCTCATTTCCAAGTAGTGTCTTTTGTCTCAAATGAGTGAGCATTTGGGGTCATTCCTGAGAAAACATGGGAGGCCCCAGTCCTTTTCTCATCCTACCTCCCAACAACGACAACAAAAAACCTCGCAGACATTCCCCAGGTTTTGAAAACGGTGATTCGTGGGCTTGGGAACCACCTGTGTATTAAAATGGAGCTTGTGCACACACATGGAAAATTGGAGACTATCACCGAGAGGCCACAAGAAGAGGTTGTTCTTCAAGGGAAAGGACAAGATATTTGGTTGTACATTTGTGGAAATGACAATTTCTTGGAATTCTGTCATTTCAACACTTTCAACAATTTTCATCCTCCTAATAGCCTGCTGACTACGAGGGGGTACCAGTTTTTTTTTTAAGATTTATTTTTTATTTATTTCTCTCTCCTCCACCCCCCCACCCCCTCCCCATGTTGTCTGCTCTCTGTGCATTCTTCTACGACCACTTCTATCCTTATCAGCAGCACCGGAAATCTGTTTCTTTTTGTTGCGTCATCTTGCTGTGTCAGCTCTCTGTGTGGGCGGCGCCATTCCTGGGCAGGCTGCACTTTCTTTCGCGCTGGGCGGCTCTCCTTACGGGGCGCACTCCTTGCACATGGGGCTCCCCCACGCGGGGGACACCCCTGCGTGGCAGGGCACTCCTTGCGCGCATCAGCACTGCGCGTGGGCCAGCTCCACACGGGTCAAGGAGGCCCAGGGTTTGAACCGCGGACCTCCCATGTGGTAGGTGGACGCCCTATGCATTGGGCCAGGTATGCTTCCCAGGGGGTACCAGTTTTGAGACCGGTGTTATTGATGGAGAAACTGAGGTATGATAGCCATGTTTTTGGCCATTAAAGAGACTCGGATATAATCTGATAGTTTCTGGTCATGATCAGCCTTTTGACCAGCTATGTCCACCTCCAAAACAACCACCATGGGGCTTCCCTGGGGCCACTCTGATACATATCAATGAGAGAGTGGTTTTCTTATTCTGGAATCCAACCCTGAGTCTGACTCAACCTGAGCTGTGATGTATGAGTAGGGCACATGTGTCTTGTGTGTATGTGTGTGTGTATATGTAGGAGTGTTATTTGGCATGAGAGGGGACAGAGGTTGAGAAGAGAGAGTGAGGGATGCCAGGTATCCCGCAGAGACGACCCGATATAATACCTTCTAAAACCACTGCCTTTGAGAACTTCTGCTCGAGGTTAAAAGTTCCCAAGCCTAGCTGTAAATCTGAGTCACCTGGAGAAGCTTTTAGAAATACAGATTCTAGGGATGTGGATGTGGCTCAAGTGATAAGGCCTCTGCCTACCATATGGGAGGACCCAGATTTGATCCCTGGGGCCTCCTGGTGAAAAGAAGAAGGGAAAGTGGGCCTGTGTAGCGAGCCGGTTCCCGCGTGGTGAGCCGAGTGCCCACATGGGTGCCCATGCAGTGAGCCAGTGCCCACGTGGTGAGCCGAGTGCCAATGTGAGTGCCCGTGTGGCGAGCCAGTGCCTGCGTGGCGAGCCAGTGCCTGTGTGGCGAGCCAGTGCCCACGTGGCAGGCCAAGTGCCCGCACAGCAAGCCAAGTCCCCGTGTGGTGAACCAGTGCCTGTACAAGCGAGTCACGCAGCAAGACGATGATGCAACAAAAGAGAGCCGAAGGGGAGAGTCAAGGTGAAGCACAGCAGAGACCAGGAACTGAGGTAGCGTAATTGACAAGAAACCTCTCTCCATGTCAGAGGTCCCCAGAATCAAATCCCAGTGAATCCTAGAGGAGAAAGATGAGAAGAGAAGACAAAAAGAGAAATAGAGAATATCACACAGTGAATGGACACCAACAGCAAAAACAGTAGGGTGGGGAAGGAGGAGGGGAAGAAAAGTAAATAAATCTTTAAAAAAAAAAAAAGGAAAGGCAGATTCCATGGTTCCCCCTACGCATGCTGAATCAGAACTTCCAGGGTGAAGGCCAAGGGGAAAAATTGTTTGTAAAAGCCCCGTAGGTGGTTCAGACCAAGATCCAGGATTGGGAACCACTGCTTTTGACTACTCAACAAATCGCTACTCCTGAATTTATAGGGCACCATGAGTAAGTAATAAGAATAATAAAAACGTTTATCAAGCACTTACTATATGCACGGTCCTAAGAGCTTTACATGTGTGATCTTATTTAACCCACACAATAGCCCTGTGACAAAGGTACTCATTGTTATTCCCATTTTAAAGATGAAGAAGCTGATGCTAAGAGAAATTTAGCAACTTGCGGAACATTTCACAGCAAATAAGTGGAGGAGCAAAGACATACACAAATGGTTTGACTTCTAAGTCTGGGTTGGTTCTTATTAGGCTCTAATGCCTTGGGTTGCTAGGGATATTTTCTTAGATGATTTTGGCCCCAGGTTGTGGTGAGAGGAGGATAGAAATAACCTATTAAAGAAGAATGAGGCGGCGGACTTGGCCCAGTGGTTAGGGCGTCCGTCTACCACATGGGAGGTCCGCGGTTCAAACCCCGGGCCTCCTTGACCCATGTGGAGCTAGCCCATGCGCAGTGCTGATGAGCGCAAGGAGTGCCCTGCCACGCAGGGGTGTCCCCCGTGCAGGGGAGCCCCACATGCAAGGAGTGTTCCCCATAAGGAGAGCCGCCCAGTGCGAAAGAAAGTGCAGCCTGCCCAGGAATGGCGCCGCACACACGGAGAGCTGACGCGGCAAGATGACGCAACAAAAACAATCACAGATTCCCGTGCCGCTGACAACAACAGAAGCGGACAAAGAAGACACAGCAAAAAGACACAGGGAACAGACAACTGGGGTGGGTGGGGAAAGGGAGAGAAATAAATCTAAAAAAAAAAAAAAAGAAAAAGAATGAAGCACAGTGTGTATGTGTTCCTGTGCATGTGTGGACACGTATGTAAACAGTGGGGAGCACATGGAGAGCTGGTGAAACTGATAGATGACTGAGCCCAAGGGAAGGTGAGTACGGTGGGTCTTAATGGAACCAAGAATGACCTTTGGGGCCTCAGACTTAAAGTTGAATCCCAGTCCTGCCATTTGCTAACTGTCTGACTGTAGAAAGGGCATTTAACCTCTCTGGGCCTCAGTTTCCCTGTCAATGAAGCTACTAATGCCTGCAATTGCAAGTTTGTAGATTCCAGATAAGATGTGTAAACTGGCCTGTACAGAGTAGATCCTCAATTTTGGCAGTCAGAATTAGATGTCTGTATATTATGAAGAAAAAGGGCAACAATTCTCAAAGGACAGATGTCCTGACCCCAACCAAAAGTAATCACAAATAATCCAACTGAAGTGGCTATAAAAAGTTCAGGATAAAATTCCCTTTAGAAAACTGCCTGGGAGACATTGCATCTTTAGAAGTGAGAAAAACAAAAAGTGATTCAAAACACAGTTGTTCTCTAGCCCAAGAGTGATAGGAAAATTGGGGGGGTTGATAAAGATCTGAAGAATGAATGTAGATACTGTCAAGTACTAAGTCAGTAATAACAAATTAGTTGATTTTCTCTCTCCCCCCCCCCCACCCATTTTAAACATCCTATTCTCAAAGGCATCCTCCTGTTTCCGACAAGAAGATCCTGGTTTTCATCTGGGGGCACCAGAGAGGAGACCTCAGGGAAGAACAAATTCTCCCCTTGGGTGAAGCTTTTATACAGCCCTGTGTGTGTGCTATTGGCTGGACTTGGGTCCGTGAAATTTTACTGATTGGCTTGAACCCTGAGTTTCCAAATGATGGCAGAAGATAGGAAGACATCGACACAGTTGTTCTACAAAAGTAAGGAGAAAAGCATTATAGCCAAAGGATGACTAATAGAGAACAATAGTCTTCCATCACTGGAAGAATATAATGGTCCCAGGGAGAGTAATTAGATAACTTGAAAAGGATTCTTGGGAAGGAAAATTCAGACTCTCAGGAACGTTTCTGGCATGTCAGGACTTGTGAAATAGTGTTCTGAGAGAAGAGGCAGAAACTGCCTTCACCGAATCAGGGAAAGTCAAGTGAAAATTGAACATGATAAAACATGCCAGCTGGACATCTCCAATCTAGTTCTTGAAGATGCAGTGACAAGGCTTATATTTAAGACTGACTTTGAACTATAGCCATGAGAATGATCAAGCTATCGCTGCATGGAGAACATGGATAAAGCTCACAAACATAATGTTAAGTGAGGAAGCTGGACGCAAAGATGCATATTGTATGATTCCATTCATATAAAGTTCCCAAAGAGGTAAAATTATCCTATGCATGAAAGTCATAGTTACCTTTGGGGGAGTAGTAATTGGGAAGGAGGCACAAGGGAGATTTCAGGGGTGCTAGACATAGTTCTGTTCTTGATCTGGGTGCTCGAGTTACACACAGATATGTTTGGTTTGTGACTATCCATTGAATTGTATGCTTATGTTTTCTGCATTTCTGTACATTATATTTGCAAAAATTAAAAAAGTTTGAGAATTGAGAGCAATTTATTTCAAGAGAAACAACCCCCCAAATATCCAACTACAGAGTTTATTTCTAATTTCTTCACCCATGAAAATTTTAAATTTCCTGAACTGCAAATTCTTCTACTTCATGGTTGGTCAGAATAACCCTCTGTGTCAGTTCTGAGAAGTAGGTGCTAACATGGGATTAGACGTGCAAGAGATATGTTGGGAGAAATTCCTTTGAAGGATAAAACGGGAAGGAAGCAGAAGCAGGGGGAGAGCCTTCAGGCCAAAATGCTGGTATGACACCTGGAAAAAGATAGAAGCTTGGGTAGGAAGACCTTCAGACTACAGCAAAGTTCTGAGAAAATCTTGGCCAGATTGATAGGGAGTTCTTGGGCGAATAGTGCCTCTTTGAGGAATACTACACTGGGCAACAATGCTGCTGTGATAATATACCTGCCATGCTCAGGTTTATACTCAAAGGTGCAGCACTTTGAGGCTTTCCATCAAACATACTCGGAGCAGCAGGTTCTCTTGAAGGGAGATCTGGGTAGTGCATGCCGGGTATAGTGTTGGTGGGATGGGAGTGGGCTACAGCTTGTTCCACACAAAAATGTTATCTAGCATGCTACGGAACATCAAGAGTACTGTGCTTCAGAATGTTTCCTTGCAGCTTTGCAGTGAGGAACGGAGAAACAAAATGTGGCCAATACCACATAAACACAGTTGTTTCTAGAGTGTCTTTTAAAGCTTGCTGGAAAATGAAGAAAACTTCTTAAAAGAATGGCACATGCTTCTCATGTTACATTTAAATTCACTTTCTAGAGACCATTCCATGAGCTATACACAGAAAAACTGACTCTTTGTTACATTCTAATAGAGTCATGGCACAAAATAATGTGAATGTTGCTATCCCGGAATTTTGAACTCTTTTGTTGATTTAACTGTTCAACTTCTCAAGAAGGATAGGCTGGCAATTTGAATTAGTGACACCTTTCCCACTGGGTTAATTTTTCCATTGATCCAATCATGTATGCCTAGAAAAAAATCCAAAAAGTTGCCCACCAGAAAAAATTGGCAAGGTATCTGAATAGACATTTCTCCAAAGAAGATATACAAATATCCAATAAGCACATGAAAAGATGCTCAATGTCCTTAGTCATTAGGGAAAAGCAAATCAAAACCACAAGGAGATACCATTTCACACCTGCTAGGATGACTATAATAAGAAAAGTCAGATAACAGCAAGTGTTGACTAGCATGTGGAGAAATTGGAACCCTCTGACATTACTGCTAGGTATGTAAAATGGTGAAGTCACTCTGGAAAACAGTTTGGTAGTTCTTCAAATGGTGAAGCATCCAGTTACCATATGACCCAGCAATTCCACACAATCAATAAAATGTCAAAAAAAGAGTAGAAGACAGCGTCTCTGTCCCCAAGGTGCTTGTACTCTAGTTAAGGAAGTGATATGAAAAAATTAAAATGGATCATAGACCTAAATATAAGACCTAAAACTATAAAACTCTTAGGAAAATATAGGAGGAAATCTTCATGACTTTGGGTTAAGCAAAGCCTTCTTCATTATGACATCAAAACCACAAGAGACAAAAGAGAAAATAGATAAATTGAACTTCATCAAAATAAAAAACCTTTGTGTTTTGAAGGTTACCTTCCAGAAAGTGAAAAGACAACTGATAGAATAGGGGAAATATTGGCAAATCATATATCTGATAAGGGTCTAGTATCCAGAATATTTAAAGAACTCTTACAACTCAATGGTAGAAAGACAAAAACCCAATTTAAAAATATGCAAAAGATTTCAATAGACATACCTCCAAAGAGAAAATACACTTGACCAATGAGCACATGAAAAGGTGCACAATTATCAGTCAGTAGAGAAATGCAAATCAAAACCACATCGTGGGGAGCGGATGTGGCTCAAGTGGTTGAGCGCCTGTTTCCCACATGGGAGGTCCCAGGTTCAGTCCCTGATGCCTCCTAAAAACAACAACAAAAATCAAGCAACAAGCAAACAAACCAAAAAACCAGCACAAGGGAGCCGATACAGCTCAGTGGTTGAGTGCCAGCTTCCCGCATACAAGACCCAGCTTTCAATCCCTGGCCCTGGTACCTAAAAAACAAAAACAGAAAAGAAATTAAGACAAGCCAAAAACATTGTGAACTACTTATCATCCCCTAGGATGTCTAAAATAAATAATTAAAAAAGGAAAACTAGTGTTGGTGAGTATGTGGAGAAATTGAAAAATGGTGGGAATGTAAAGTGCTATAGACACAGTGGAAAACAGTTTGGCAGTTTCTCAGAAAGTTGAACATAGAGTTACCATATGACCCAGCAATTCCACTAAGTATATACCCAAGAGAATTGGAAATATGTTCACAAAAAAAGTAGTGTACAGGGAAGGAGATGTAGCTCAAGTGGTTGAGTGCCTGCTTCCCATGTATGAGGTCCTGGTTTCGCTCCCCAGTACCTCCTAAAAACAAAAAACAAACAAATGACAAAACCAACTCTCAATGAGGAATGAATGTAGCTCAGTGGTTGAGCACCTGCTTCCCATGTTCGAGGTCCTGGGTTCAATTTCCAGTACCTCCAAAAAAAAAATTGTATACAAAATGTTCATAGCAGAATTATTCATAATTGCCAAAGACCGAAAACAACCCAAATGTCCATCAGCCATACAAATGACGTACTGATACATGCTACAATATGGATGAACCTTGAAAACATTGTTAGGTAAAAGAAGTCAAACATGAAAGTCATATGTTGTCTGATTCATTTATACAGAATGTCCCAAGTAGGCAAATTCATAAAGACAGAAAATAGATTAGTGATTGTCAGGGGGATGGGAGGAATGAGAAATGGGGAGTGACTTCTAATGGGTACAGTGCTTGTTTCTAGGGTGGTAAAGTTGTGGTAGTAGATGGTGATGATAGTTGCACATCCTTGTGAGTATACTAAAAGCTACTGAACTGTACACTTTATTTTTTTATATTTTTTAAAGATTTATTTTTATTTATTTCTCTCCGCTTCCCCCCTGGTTGTCTGCTCTCTATGTCCATTTGCTGTGTATTCCTCTGTGACCACTTCTATCCTTATCGGCAGCACGGGAATCTGTGTTTCTTTTTGTTGCGTCATCTTGCTGTGTCAGCTCTCTGTGTGGGCGGCGCCATTCTTGGGCAGGCTGCACTTTCTTTCCCACTGGGCGGCTCTCCTTATGGGGCGCACTCCTTGCGCATGGGGCTCCCCTACGTGGGGGACACCCTAGGGTGGCACGGCACTCCTTGCGCACATCAGCATTGCACATGGGCCAGCTCCACATGGGTCAAGGATGCCTGGGGTTTGAACCGTGGACCTCCCATGTGGTTGGTGGACGCCCTATCCATTGGGCCAAGTCTGCTTCCCTGAACTGTACTCATTAAAAGGGTGAATTTTATGGTATTGTGCATATCATTAAATTGTGATATAATAATGACTATTGAAATTAGGAAAACAATAGAGAAAAATCAAAGAAAACTGGTTCTTCAAAAAGACCAATAAAATTGATAGTCCTCTAGCAAGATTGACAAAGATAAAAACAGGGTAGATACAAATCAATAAAAGGAATGAAATAGGGGATATCATTACAGGTCCTGTAATCATCGAAAGGATAAGGGTAAGCTATGAACAACTTTATTTTCATAAATTTAACACAAAATAAATAGATCAATACCTTGAGTACCACAAACTATCAAAACTTCACTAAAAATGAAACAGAGAATCTTAGTAGTCCCATAACTACTAAAGAAATTGAATTTCTAATTAAAAATCTCCCCCAAAGAAATCTCCAAGCCCAGATGATTTCATAGATTTCTGCCAGATGTTTAAAGAAGAATTAAAACCAATTTTAGGGAAGCAGATGTGGCTCAACTGATAGAACATCTGCTTACGATATAGGAGGTCCAGGGTTTGAAACCAGGGCCTCCTGGCCCACGTGGTAAGCTGGCCCACATGCAGTGCTGCTGTGCTCAAGGAGTGCCGTGCCACTCAGAGGTGTCCCCTGTGTAGGGGAGCCCCACGTGCAAGGAGTGTGCCTCACAAAGAGAGCTGCCCCATGTAAGAAAAAGCACAGCCTGCTCAGGAGTGGCACCACACACACAGAGAGCTGACGCAGCAAGATGACGCAACAAAAAAGAGACACAGATTCCCAGTGCTGCCGAGAATGCAAGCAGACACAGAAGAACACACAGCAAATGGACACGAGAACAGACAATGGGGGCCGGGGGAGGGAAGTGGAGAGAAATAAATAAAATCTTAAAAAAAACCCCACAAAAACCAACTTTACACAGTCTCTTGCAGAAAATAGAAGAGTGGGAAACACTTCCTAACTTGTTTCATGAGGCTAGTAAATTGCTGGTAACAAAACCAGACTAAGATAGTACATAAGAAAGAAAAGAGAGAAAGAAAGAAAAAAAGAAGGAAAAGATACAGATCAATACCTCTCATGAACTCAAATGCAAATATTATCAACAAAATATTAAACCAAGTCCAACAATCCATAAAAAAAGTACACGTCATGCTCAAGTGAGATTTATTCCAGGTATGCAAGGCTGGTTTAACATTTGAAAATCAATCGGAAGCAGATTTGGCTCAACGGATGAGCATTCACCTACCACATAGGAGGTCCAGGGTTCAAACCCAGGGTCTCTTGACCCATGTGGTGAGCTGGCCCATGCACAGTGCTGATGCGCGCAAGGAGTGCTATGCCACATAGGGGTGTCCCCCGTGTAGGGGAGCCCCACGCGCTAGGAGTGCACCCCGAAAGGAGAGCTGCCCAGTGCAAAAAAAGTGCAGCCTGCCCAGGAGTGGTGCCACACGCACGGGGAGCTGACGCAGCAAAATGACGCAACAAAAAAAAAGAGACATGGATTCCCAGTGCCGCTGACAAGAATCCAAGCAGACACAGAAGAACACACAGTGAATGGACACAGAAAGCTGACAACGGGGGCGGGGGGGGGAGGGGTTGTGGCAGGGAAGGGGAAACATAAATTTTTAAAAAATCTTTAAAAACAAAAGAAAATCAATGTAATCCACCATTTCACCAAGATAAAGGAGAAAAATCATGCATTATATCAATTGATGTAGAAAAAACATTTGACAAAATTCAATACCCATTCATGATGAAAAAAAAAACTCTCAGGAAACTAGGAATAGAACGGAACTTCTTTTTTTTTTTATTATATTTTTTTAATTGACTTTGTAATAATATTACATTAAAAATATATATGTGAGGTCCCATTCAACCCCACCCCCCCACCCCACCTCTCCCCCCCCCCCCCCAGCAACACTCATTCCCATCATCATGACATATCCACTGGATTTGGTAAGTACATCTTTGGGCACCTCTGCACCTCATAGTCTAATGGTCTACATCATGGCCCATACTCTCCTCCATTCCATCCAGTGGGCCCTGTGAGGATTTACAATGTCCGGTGATTGCCCCTGAAGCACCATCCAGGGCAGCTCCATGTTCCAAAGACGCCTCCACCTCTCATCTCTTCCTGCCTTTCCCCATACCCATCAGCCACCATGTCCACTTTTCCCAATCCAATGCCACCTCTTCTATGTGGCCATTGGATTGGTTGTGTCCATTGCACCTCTATGTCAAGAGGAGGCTCAGATTCCACATGGATGCTGGATGCAATCCTCCCACTTTCAAGAACGGAACTTCTTAACTTCATATAGATCATCTGCCAAAACCCTGCTAACGTCACAATCTCATGGAAAAAAATGGAAAACTTTCCTCTTAAGATTGGTAACAAGGCAAAGAGATGCCTGCTCTCACCACTGTTATTCAACATAGCACCGGATATTCTAGCCAACGCAGTAAGAAAAGAAAAAGAAATAAAAGGCATACAGATTGGAAATAAAGACATAAAACTGTTCATATTTGCAGATGAAATGATTGTCTAGGTAGAAAATTTCAAGGAATCTATGAACTGAATAAGTGAGCTCAGCAAGGTTTGGGGTACAAGACCAACATGCAAAACCAATTGCACTCCTACATGCTAAAATTAAGTTGAGAAAATAGAAATTCAAAAGAGAATACTGTTTAGAATAACTCTAAAGAAAATCAAACACTTCAGTATAAATCTAACAAAACACATACATGATCTATAAGCCGAGAATTATAAAATGCTGATGAAGAAATGAAGATCTAAATAAATGCAGTGGCATAGCATGTTCATGTACTGGAAGACTCGACATAGTAAAGATGTCAGTTCTCCCCAAATTGATCTATAGGTTTAATGAAATTCTTACAAAAATCCCAGCAAGTTCTTTTTCACAGATCTAGAATTTTATTCTAAAATTTATATGGAAAACCAAAGGACCTGGAATAGTTAAAGCAACTTTGAAAAAATAGAAAACAGGAGGGATCCATATATTCAATTTTAAGACTTACTGTGTAGCTCTAGTAATCAAGAAAGTGTGGTACTATCCAAAGGCTAGACCCATAGATCAATGGAGCAGGAAAGAGAACCCAGACGCAGACCCACAAAAGTGTGGACAGCTGACTTTTGACAAAGGCATGAGAGCTTTCAGTGGAACGAGGACAGCCTTTCAACATATGGTGCCAGAGCAATATCCATTTCCCAGTATAAATCTCTAGTGAAGACGCGTCTGATAGAAGGGGTGAAAGCGATCATCGAGGAGGGTGGCAGTCTGCAATGCATGAGCACTCTTGTCAAGTCTGGGGACCATCACTTTAAGTTAGGATGTCAGAGAATGAGAAGCCTCCTCTCTCCCACGTGGCCAGCGACGTAGACATCAGCCTTGATGGGGACACATTGGTGAGGTTGCCTCGGTGGGGGAGCGAAGTTTCCAATGGAAAGCTTGAGAGCTATGAGGAGAAACGGATCCAGAAGCCTAATTCTCTGGGCAGCTGGTGCGCGAGAAGGGTGCCGGGGAGGGCGGCAGGGGAGTGCTGTGGCTCCGTGGATGAGCAATGCCCGGTGGGCTCACCTCAGGAGCATGAGGAGCCCGGGCAGGAGGAGCCAGCTTCATTTCCAACCCCAAAGTCTTGCGGGCTGGCTCAGGCACCAGCAAGGATGATCTTAGGTGGGGAGGGCATCTGAGGATTCACCCGAGAGGGGCTGAGGGAGGCAGAGGCTGATGGCGAGCTATCTTGGGAGAACAAGGAGATGCTGACCTGGCACAGGGAGGACAAAGGTGAAGGATGGTAGGTAAAGACGTGAATCCTCTTAGGAAAAAGAGACCTTACTCTCGCTCTCTTTTTCTTCTTCAACAAAATCCATTCATACAATTTTATAATTTGAGACATTCTCCCAGCTGAAAAAGTGAAATTAGTACTTTATGTGGATGTCCTATTCAAATGAATCACCTAACACAATGATGCTGCCATGTCAAAGGAACTTAGGAGCCAAGTGAAAGCACTCGCAATGGCTAAAGCTGGAATAATTTGAATAACAAACTACATAATGTAGTATTGGATTATAACCCAATGTATAAAGTATCTATGAGTCCGTACTGATACAAATAAGTGACTTGTACAAGTATTATAAATAAATGGGGTAGGGGGAGCAGAATAGATAAATCTCCCCTGCGGAAGAATTTCAAATAATTTGTGTAGATACTCTCCCTTCACGGATGGGAAGCATACCTCTCTATGCCTTAACTATGGGCTCTGCATGGTGACTTCCTTCCAAAGATGACAGTGTATAAGGAAGGGAAAAGTAGCTTTACAGCGGGAAAACTTGACAAACACTACCTAAGCAGGATTGACACCAAGAGTGATAAATCATGTTGACAGCAAGTATCTTTGATGTGATAAGAGTGGTACTTTTCTTCTAACGTTCTCTTTCCAAAACCTATAAACCCCACCTAACTATGGGGAAATGCCAGACAACCCCAAACTGAGGAACATTCTATAAAATACCTGACCGATAATCTTCAACGCTGTCAAGATTATCAAAAACAAGGAAAGTCTGGGAAATTGTTAGTCTAGAAGAGCCTAAGGAGACAAGATGACTATATATAATGTATCCTGGAACACAGAGAGGATAGGAGGTAAAAACTAAGGAAATCTGAATAAAGGATGGACTTTGCTAACAATGTGTCGATATTGGTTCATTAGTTTGGAGAAATGCACCATCCTAACATAGAATGCTAGCAACTGGGCATGGGCTGTGAGGGAACTTGGTGTACTTGTCTTCACAACTTTTCTGTAAACTTACAACTATTCTACAGTGAAGTGTTTCTTAAAAGAAATGACCCTGCCAACACCTTTCACCCCTCACAACTTACAGCACCAGAAACCTCATCAGTTATATTTGAGAGGTGCCCCCCATGAATGGGGACCCACATGAAAGTCTGTCCAGACGCTCGTAGGAGCAGGCAATGACGTGTGCAGTGTGGACCGTGTGCCAAGCTGCCTGCCACCTTCTCGCGTGCTTAGAAAGTGCAAGTGTGCCAGGTCGGAGGGGTTACACCTCTGGGGGACTAATGGCTTTCAACAGCAACGGATTTCATGGCTGAGGGTGTCCTCAGTGACTCTTCTTCCAAGAGACAATTTCAGAGAAAACTCTGCCCTCATGACAGCGGCAGGCAGCAGAGGACTGCGCTTTGGGGTGCCTGGAGATACTGCAGGCCACCACTTGGCCGTCCTCTCTAAGACCTTCCTCGTCTGGGAAGGTCTCAGCGGTTCGTTTTTTATGGTGTGGTTTGGATTGTACTCAAGGTCCACCTCGTTACTCCAGGGCAACTTTGCAGATTTTTCCTTTCTTTCTGGGAGATCAGTCTGGTCATTTGTGACTGAATTTGTAAACAGGAAAAGGTGGGGCCAGCTGCAGAACGGGCACGGGCCTGTGGAAAGCGTGGGCCGGCGTGCGCACGGTCAGTTCTTGCACGTCCTCTTTAGGCCTTCCTTTCCTCAGCTGAAGGCTGGGTGAAGGCACCTGCTCTGCCCCTCTTGTGGTGTCCCCTCTGAGCCGGCCCCTCCCGGTCCTTTATGGGTCGGTATTTCAACCACTTTCGCACCATAGTTGGCACAGGTGTCCCATCTGGCAAAAACAAGTCACCTCTTCAAGATCAAGTCTGGGTGGCTTTTCCACTTAAGCGAAACCCACGGCCTTATTGTTTCATGTCCCCGACTCCCAGTCCTTATCCTGGCTCTGATTCCTCTTTCTTGTCCTTTTTGTCCTGGTGACACGCACAGACCCTAGCTCTGTGTCACGCAGCCTGGCTGCTCACGTGCCTCCTACAGACTTGCCACGCCCCGCTGATGTGGGCAAGCCCGCCGGCCTCACGTGACAGTCATGTGACCCCCCAACCACAAGCCTCCCCCTTGCCACCATCCTCCTTCCACGCCCAAAGGGAAGTGCATTTGAGCCTTACATTGCTTGTACAAGATGACGGATGTCAAAGCAGTTTAGGAATAAGAGACCAGACTACAAACGTGAGGGGAGAGAACGACAAATTTGACACTGACTTATCGAGGACCTCCTATGTGTATAAAGAGTACTATGTAATCTCTTCAGAGTTATCTCCTTTGGCTCACGTACTCTATAGGTTCTGTGGAAGATATACTCCCTGGAGCCTCCCTCGATGCTAACAGTCAAGTTAGAAGACAAGACCTAAGGGGGAGGATGGCTACGACCGTTCCCAGGAGTCCAAGTCCCAAGAGGGAGAAGATAGCGTGTCCAAAGACCTCAGCTACTTAGTGACAGAGCAGGAGATGGAGATAACTCGTCCTGGCCCTTGGCGAGGAGTTGCACATTTGGAGAGGCAGGAGCATGCCTTTAAGGCACAGCCAGGATGAAAACAACGCGCACGACTGGCCTTCCATGCCAGCGGAACCACGTCCTTCAACCACGCTCTGGTTTAGATGATTTCCTTCGCTTCTCGTTAAAGTCTGATTAAAAGGTCGATTCCCGACCCACTTCCTCCCTGTACTTGCTTTTGCTAGATCACTTGTCTCCAGAATAGGCTGTACCCCGCAGGGACTAAAACAAAACAAGAACAACCCTGTTACTGCCTATAAATCTATCTCCATAAAAATCCCCCCCAAAACAAAACAAAAAAAACAAACCCACAATATGCAAAGCAAATAAATGAATAAAGAATGTTTTCTAGTAGCTAGGTCCCTTATGTCATATGAATAATCTTCCCTATTGTGTGGTGTGTGCATGAGTGTGAACACGCATGTGTAATTTTTAGATCCTGGTTTTCTTTAGAGCTACTGATTTTCTTAAAGCAGGGCCCAACTGGGTTAGGGCCTTGGTGTTTTATCAATTAACTATTACTACAATAACATCCTCTTGTATATTCTCTCATGCTGCATAACACACTACTCCAGCACTCAGTGGCTTATAATAAGTGTTTATTTTCATGCTCACACATGTGTAAATCGAGTGGGAATCAATTGGTCTAGATTGGGCTCAGTTGGATAATTCTGCTTCTGCAGACTGCAGATACAGTTGGGGTCCGTTCCCTGATATTTTTGGGCTTACTGGTCCACATTTCTCTCTCCTCTTTGGACTAGCAGGGCACCTGAAGTGTGTGTGTATGTTTGTGAAAGATTTACAGGAGGGGCAAGCAGAAACACATGGTTTCTTGTAAGGCTCAGGCTCAGCACTGACATGCTATCCTTTTCACCCACATTCCGCTGGTGAAACACATCATTTGGCTAAGCTGAACATCAAGGGGTGGGAAAATGCACTTCATCTCTAGCGCTACTACAAAGTCATGTGGATGGCAAAGGGCGTGCATACAAGGAGCAGCGAAGAATTCAGTACACTAAAGCCATCTGCGGGATCTGGAAATGGGGTGATAAGCCCTTGTATAGAGAAGGACTCAAAGGATCACCTAAATCAGTCAAAGCACTCTGTAAAGGAATTTACTGAATTGGTCATTTGCAGATAAGGAACTTAGGGATAAGGGAAGTGGGAGGGATTCTATCATGTCTATTGCGTGACTATTGCGTGTGAAAGACCAATCTGAAAGAGCAGCTACAGAACAAAGCCTGGAATAGAGGAGTTCTTTTAACACAGATTCCTCAGACTGACAACTGGAGCCTGCCTAAGGCTCATATTCACCATTTTACTTATCACTGAAATAGATCAAATGAAGTATAAAAAAATCATTGTGGTAACATATATACAACACAAATTTTCCCATTTTAACCACTATCATATACACAATTCAATAATATTAATTGCATTCACAATCAATATCACCATCCTCCATCACCAGAACCTTTACATCACCCCAAAGAGAATCTGAACCCATCAAACAGTAACACCCATTCCCACCCCCAACCCTGGTAACCTGTAACCCACCCTCTGTCTTTATGGGTTTGCTTGCTCTTGGTACAGTTATCTTTTCTACATTGTGGGGGTTAGGGGCACAGTGGCCCCATGATCTAGAAAAATCTGCATAAAGTATTTTGGCCCTCGCTTCATGCCACAGAAAAAGATTGAATTTTTTCTTTTTCTTTTATGGGGTGTTTACAGTACCTTATTACAAAAATTGGGTTAAGTACTATACAATACTGTACATGTATTTTATGCATTTCTGAGTTTCTAAATTTTTTCTTTGTCATCTTCTGGCCTTTGCATGTCTTCTGTGGCTTCTGTAAAACTCCCCTAAAATACACATTTAATTTCTTATGCCAACCCACAATTTATCGAAACCATGATGGGGAAAGTCACGATGTGGAAGGGATAACTGTATTTCATATCAGTGAAATCATACAATATTTTTCTTTTTGTCACCTTGCTTTTTGACACGTGTCTTCTAGATATTTTAATTCCACTGATCTCCATATCAGTCTAATTCATACCAAGTGTCCTAGCCATTTTGTCTTGGCCTATGATTGAAGTCATAGCGACAAAAACTACAGGCCAGCAGACGAGTTTGTCATTTTCAAGGGGAAGATTCATTCTACAGCAGGAATATTCCTAGTGGAAAGGTGGAAGACGCCCCCAACCTGCATGTACAGCTCTGTCTAAAGTCAAAAAGCCCGGTGGCTTCATTCTTTATAAGACAACCCAAATCCAGAACATCAGCATGCAAAAAAAACCTTTATTGCTTAAGGTAGGAAGACCAACAGCTAACCTTTACCAAGGGAACTTGACCAAATGTTGCCAGAAGGGAAACAGATGGCCACATTAATGTAATGAGTTCTACGCTTGATTGTTCACGTAGCAGAGATTTAAAGATGATGGCTTCTTCCTTAATTTTAAAGGGAAACTCTCCTCTCAGTGGATAAGGGGCTAGTAATGAAAACAGTGTTGGTGGAGCCAATATTAAAAGGCAGTAATAACCATTCAATAGCAATGGAAGGGGATCACTGCAGTCCCAGGCCTCTAAGCCCTTTTCTCAACTATGTTTTCTCTCTTCCTCAACCCACAGTCCTTTTTAACTCTTGAAACCTGTGAATTAATGGGGGGGTGGGGGGGTGGAGTAGAGACAACAGCAAGATCCCAATTTGCAAAGCAAGAATATCTCTTTATTGCGTAATTCAAGGGTGATGTCCAGCATCAGAATTCAAATGGGCTTAGGAGCTTTTCTTTCCTTCCTGTTCTTTGAGGGAGTTTAGAGAAAGGTGGGAGTGAGCGGTGATATAGGAACACTTGATTTTAAAGCAATTTCCACAAACTTTCAATGAAATGGATCCAGATTGAACTAGTTAATGGACTGAATTAATGTTTACAGCCTAGAGGTATTCATTTCTGTGCTCTTTATGTATGTATTTACTCTTATTTCCCTATTTTGATGGCTTCATCTTTATGGATTTCAAGTGTTCAGGGTGCCACTTATACCGATACTTTAAGCACATCTCCCAGGAAGGAAACTTTTCTTAAAATTGCTGGGCATTTGAATAACATCAAATTATACAGGATTTCCTCAGTAAACTGGCACCAAAGATGAACACACAATACAGAAGAACTCCTTTCATTTAGTAGTCTATCCTCACTTCTATTTTAAGTTTCATTTGTAACCCCTCCTTCCCCGATTCTAAGTCATTCATATACATTGAAAAATAAAAACACTCTGAAACCAACACAGAAATTTTATTTGGTCATTGTATTAGTTTCCTGTAGTTGCTGTAACAGATGACTACAACTTGGTGGCTTAAAACAGCAGAAACATATTCACTGGCAGTTCTGGAGGCTGGAGGTCCTAAATCACTATCTGTAGACTGCAATGAAGGTGTGTGCAGGGCTGTGCTCCCCTCAAAGGCTCTAGGACAGAATCCCTTCTTTGTGCCTTCAGCTTCTGGTGGCTGCCGGCAGTCCTTGGCTTGTCATTGCATCACTCCAATCTCTGCCTCCATGGTCTCATTGCCTTCTCCTCTTCTTCCTCTTTCTTGTGGTGGCGTTTAGGGCCTACCTGGACCACCCAGGATAACCGCAAGATCCTGGATCACACCTACAAAGACCCTTTTCCCAAAGAAGGGCATATTTACAGGTTCTGGGGAACCGCTGGGGGGGGGGGGCGAGGCATTTTTCAACCAACCACTGTCATCCATCAAATCAACTTCTTTTTCATCCTTTTGAGTTGGGATTTCATTCTTTCAAATGACATCAATTGGGAAACTTACCCGTTCTTGGTAGAAAATTTGGTATTTTTCCTTTTGTTGTTTTTTAGCACTTAATTTTTTTTTTGAGTAGACAATACATTCACATGATTCAAAAATCAGAAAGGCATAAGTTATATGTTAGAGGTCTCATTCCTTTCCCTTCTCCTAGTTCCCCATTACCTGCTCCTTCATCTCCTAGACTAGTGGTAACCATTTTTCCTAAATTCTTGTATATCTTCTTATGGAATACAAGCAAATGAAAAATATACATCCTTTGTCTCTCTTTTTTTACACAAAAGATAGCATATGTGTGGTTCTGTACCTTAAAATTTTCAACCTGGAGTCTGGAGATAGTACCAGATCTGTTCTGGAGATCTTCCTCATTCTTCTTTTTATAGCTGCACAGTATTCCTTGTATAGCTGCACCATCATTTATTTCACCAGTTCCCTATTGATCGGCATGGGATTATTCCCAATCTTTTTGCTATTGTAAACAATACAGCAATGAAATACTTGTATGTATGTCATTTTATATCCCGGCTGCGATCACCTCACAATAGGTTGGCTCGAAGGGAAGGCAATGCAGAAATTACAGAAATAAAGGACAGAGAGAGACACACACAAGAGAGGAGATAAAGATGGGACCAGGGGACTCACAGCTTCTGGAACTGAGAGCTTTGACCCTAGTTTCCACATCGTATTTATTGGAAACTACTGAGCAGCTGTTTGCTATCAGAACTGCAACATCATTTACAATAAGAGGGAACAACTGCAACAGCTACAATAGAACAGGTGCAACATTTACAATAAGGAATGGGTAATTATTTTCCCACAATCCCTGCAAGTGTATCTATAGAGTCAATCCCCAGAAGTGAGATTATTTGACCAAAGGGTAAATATATTTGAATGGTCCTTAACTTAATCACTTCTGCAAATTCCCTTTGCCATGTCAGGTAGCATATTCAGGGGTTCTGGGAATGAGGATGTGAACATCTTTAGGGACCATTATTATGCCCTCCATACTAGCCCTTTACAGAAAATATTTGCCAACCCCTGATCAAAAACAAAACGTTGAGGAATTTCTGGTTGGAATCTAACGTGGTAATCAGCTTCTTGTTCAAGAATTTGGCATTTCCATAATCCCTAGCTTTTGTCTCCCAATCCACCTCGAGTCATCAGGGCAAAAGAGACAAGTGACAGGCCTACATTTTTGGCACTGGAGGGATGTGGGGGAATTAAAATATGGTACAATCCCTTGATGTGGTTCTCTTGCAAAATTCTCTCTGTCTTATCCAATTTTCCCAAGTGACTTAACTATTCTTTTCAGCATCGAGTTCAGTCACAATCTCTCCCAACAGGCTAACACATCCTTACTCATCTTTTAGTATTCTGACAACCATTAGCAGTTTCCAACTGGGTTGAAATGACCTTACCGAGACCGCGTTATAAAGCCCTATTAAGCACGACTGGTAATATAAAGCAATCAAGAACTCCTGTTCCATATTTACTAAATATATGAGTAGTCTATCAGGCTGTCTCTCTTCTGAATGCATTTCCTTAGGACAAAAAAACCCCACAAACATTTAGGAGGCACTGCTTCCCTCTCCTTTCACTTTGCTTTTCAGCCATTCTATGTAATAATCACCTTACTTCTTCCCTTCTGAATTTCAAGACAATATACCTGCCGCCGTGTTTGGTTCAAACTGGAATCCCTCATTATCACATCTCAAAATTATATTTTTTCCCAATTCCTTTAAGCCTTTATTACTTTAAGCTGTGAGAATGCATTCAAATCTCACTTTAAATATTTTCTTGAAGATCTCATTTCTTGACTCATTGTTTTCAATTAGCATGTTTTGAATGACTTGATGGCTCCTCATTAAAGTATCAATTTCTCTGATAGTCCCCCCACCTAGGGGGAAAGTTATACTTACAAATCATAAGGGAAAATGAAATGATTGCAATGTTTTACCCACCTGGTATTTATATATTCAGTTGGGATAGACAATTGTATATATATATATTTTAAACCTCTAAGTGAGTTTTTTAATCAAAATCTATTTTAAAAATCCAAAAAATTATTTCCTATTAATGTTTTTTGTTCTATGATCTCTTTATTTTATTTTTCAATGTTACATTAAAAAAATATAAGAGGTTCTCATATACCCCCTACCCCCCCACCCAATTCCTCCCACATCAACAACCTCTTTCATCATTAACGTTTGCAATGAAATGACTATATCTTGAACTTAACCTATTTCAATGTGCACACTATGAATATTGCTGAGTATAGATTCCATATTAGGACAAACCCTTGCTATCCTATAAGAGAGCCCCAGTCTGTTGCTTACTCAAGTAATATACCCTCCAGGGAAGTCACTAGTTATAGCCAATGGGCTCCCTGTCCAGGAGTATTTTGGCTGAAAACACAGAAGGCCTGCATATCAGGGCTGGACTTGACTTGAGGCTGGAAAGGAACCCTGGAACCCAAGTGCTGCAGGTTTGGCCAACAGGTATCAGCTGGGAGGCTGCGGTTATGACTGCAGGGTGATGGTGTTGCAAGTGAATTACCCACCAAAGACCCAAGTGACAAGGGCTTTGCTGAAAATGCCCTTCAAGGGGGGTGAGGCAGAGTAAGAGCTGTGAATTCCAGGAGGAGGTCCTGATTAAAGCAGGGAAGGCCAAGTGTCTGGGACTGGGAGGCCCCCATCTGGAGCAGGCAGGGAGAATAAGGCTGGATAAGGCATTTGAGGGTTAGTTGAATGAAGGAAATGCTTGATCTCGATCAGAAATCCTAAGGCAAGATCAGATCATTA
Organism: Dasypus novemcinctus; assembly: GCF_030445035.2. Taxonomy (NCBI): domain Eukaryota; kingdom Metazoa; phylum Chordata; class Mammalia; order Cingulata; family Dasypodidae; genus Dasypus; species Dasypus novemcinctus. The sequence goes on along the minus strand of NC_080704.1, from coordinate 20,566,058 downwards.
GTGGTGCATAGAAGAAAAGATCAAGGGGTCTGAATTTATGGAGACTCCTCTGGAAAGCCCATTGGAGGCAGCCTTCCTACCCCAGATTGGAGTCTTCGAGTGAAAGGATATCCAGGGTTGAATGGCAAGTTTAGACTTAGAGGGTTATCAACATATTGGGACATTGAAATAGTGCTTTTAGGTTGAAAAGAATCATTTTCAGAAATAAAGGATGAGGGAGACTTGGCTTAGCTGCAGTCCAGGTAAAAGTTTGGAGGAACTTTTAATTATAAAAGTTTTAAATGTGCCAACAGGAATACAAAACTGCCCTCAAAATTAACATTTGCATTTCCTTAAGTGTCCCATAGCTCATCAAAAAAGACTTTTTGTGGTCAAACTAGTTTGGAAAATATTGCACACTCTCTCTTGGAGATTTACAATGAATGCCCTTTAGTTGGTTAAAGGCTCAGAAGAGTTCTCTGGTAAAAAGCCCAGGTTAGCTTTTGTTAATCCAGTGTATCGATCATGATAGGATAGGTTATGCTGTAGTAACAAACATCCCCCAAGTGTTAGTGACTTAAAATAACAAAAATTTACTTCTCATTTATGCTACATGCCCATCAGGAGTCAGTTGGGGCTCTGTTCCTTATCATCACTGGACCCAGGCTGAAGGGGCCATCACCATCTAGAACAGGGGCTCTTAACAAGGGGTCTGTGAGCTTGAACTGAAAATCAATACAACATTCTTCCTGTGGGGACATGTTGGTGTGATCTATTCATTAAATAATGCACAGTATATTGTGGACCTAATAAGGGGTCCATGGTTTTCACCAGACTGACAAAGGGGGCCGTGGAACAAAAGTTTAAGAACCCCTGATCGAGACCATTTTAGGCTGCTGTAGCAGAAGGAAAACAGAATATGGCAAAGCATACACTTGCTCTTAAAGCTTCTATCCTGAAATGATACACACCCCTTGTGTGGTCTGAAGTGCTGCGTACCCTAGAAACACGTGTTCTTAAATCGAATCCATTCCTGTGGCTGTGGGCCCATTGTAAGTAGGATCTTCTGACTAGGCTACTTTAGTTAAGGTGTGGCCCAGGCCAATCAGGATGGGTCATAATCCTATTCCTGGGGTCCTTTATAAGTGGAATGAAATTTAGAGAGAGAGAGAGAGAGAGAGAGAGAGAGAGAGAGAGAGAGAGAGAGAGAGAGAGAGAGAGAGAGAGAGCCACAGAGGGAGCATCAGGAACCTGAAGTTCAGTGGAACCCTGAAGAGAAGGGAGATGCCATGAGAGGCCGCCCTGTGCATTGCCAGTGACAGAGGAGCCCAGGACCAAGGATCACTGGCAGCCAGCCCTGGAACACCAGTTTTTGGGAAGAAAGCATCGCCTTGATGATACCTGGATTTGGACTTCCTTTTAGCTTCAAAACTATGAGTGAATAAATTCCCATTGTTTAACTTGAGCCATTTCATGGTACTTGTGTGAGCAGCTCAGAAAACTAAAACACTGCTTCTGTTCACATTCCATCAGCCAAAGCAAGTCATATGGCCACACATAATGGGGATACAGTATTGAGCA